>NC_137548.1:50563572-53035239 GCF_963082525.1 Nesoenas mayeri
GTCAAGGCCTGTGGATCATTTCTTGTCCCCTTTCAACCTCCTGCAAGTGTTGGGACCAGCCTTTAGCTATCTGACACACCGCTGGGTGACTCATTGCCCTGGTATGAATGGGTACCTTGTACAGGCGTCTGCAGAGACCATCTGTGTTCGGCAGTGCGGGAGGATGTGGGCCTGGGGAGTGAAAGCCTGAGATTGTATGCTCAGATTAAAGCCTGGTCTGCAGATAAAACCCAGCTGTTCATCCTTTGCAGCTGCTGAATCCTAACAGGAACGAAAGAGGAAGCCTGAGTGTGTGTGTCTGCATCATTTTACTTCTGCAAAGGGGCTTGGAAGTACCTAGTGAAGAAGGGTGCACAGTGGGAGTGTAACCCTTGTGCAAACAAAAGGCATCCATGCTTTGTAGGTCACATTGCAGTGTCCAGGTCTTCACTCTCCTTATGTGTGCCAGGGAGAGATGGTTTGATATCCAGTTACATTTGTAAGGCGCCATTTGCTTCGTCCCTTGGGAGCAGCCATTTCTTAAGGTCAGGGGTAAAACAGAAAATAGGGATATTTTGTTTGTTCTGTCCTGGGGAGGCCAACACTTACAGGGACTTAGCATGATGTCCTTATTATGGCTGGAATGGGTGTCTGTTCAGCTTTGTCTACGGAAAGATGAATGTAATAGCAGTCATATAACAGCCTGGATCTCTAAAGAAACTGTTCATTGCTGACCAGGAGCAAGGCAGGCCTGTGTGTCAGGACAGGAGTTCTACCTGAAAAACTCTCTTTGACCCCAATGAGGAAATGGCCACATCACCCTCTGTCTTCAAGTCTGCCTGGTCCTTTTAATCTAGTACACATGTTCCTCCTCATAGGTTTGACTTCTCTTCGTGTTTGTGTATAGGAACAGTGCCCCCAAACAGTTTTATGTACTGTCCATTTGATTCTCCTTGTGGTAAGCAGAGCATATCACTTTCCACTTCACTGCCATTAAGCCCTTTTAAGAAATAGTCATATTCTCCTCTTAGTTTTCTAAGAGCTCTTCTCACTTTGATTTTGAGATACCAGGCATTGCCTTCTAGATCCTAGTTCAGTAGAACATATAATCACAGTCCTGAGTGTGAATCAGTGCTACAGTCTGTCTGCTTCAACAGTGCCCTTCAGCCTGTGATTGAGCCCCGTGGAAGTCACTGGGAACATAAATCTGCGGTTTATGCTGATGTACTATGTCCTTGGTGAAATGAGCCCATTTTTGCTTTACTGAATCATCATTACAACATGCATTGCTCCTTCGTAACTTGGTGACATGCCTTAACCAATATGAAAACAAAAAGTTTAAAATTTTTTTGTATTGATGTCAGAATCAGATGTTTTCTGTGATGTTGAATGTAGTCATCAGGTTATCCAGCAACCACTTTCCTTTGTCCAGTGATCTTATCTCAGTTGCCTGCACTTTTCCATTCTCTATATCCCTCTGGCACTCTGAGTTAAACTCACACTTGTTGCTGCTTGTCTTCAGTTATCCTGTGATTTGGTGTTTTTTTTTAACCTGTGGGATTGTTCCTTTCCTTCCCTATTTATCTCAGCCCTTGCCTTTGAATACTGCTGCAAAAAACATTGATGAAGACAGAGTCATACATTTTACCTGCTAATGAAAAGCTGGCTTCTGGCATCTCCTTATATTCTGTTCTAATGTCCTCCTTTTCCCATTATTTTACAGTACTTCATATTGTTACTGTGCATCTTTCTCCTGGAGATCATTGCTGGAATCCTGGCCTATATCTATTATCAGCAGGTGAGTGGGCAGAGGAAACAGCTGGTTATCATCCCATTTCTCCAGCCAGAATTGGGTTTGGGGACATGGGACCTAGGGTCTGATTGTGGTTCACCTTTCCACATGTCTGTACTCACTCCCCTCCTCATACAGAAGACATTAGATTATTGACTGTTTTTGACAAAGTGGTGGTGGTTACTCTAGGGAGGCTGATCAGCCTTGCTGCTCGGCTCCTTCCTGTGGTTCACCTTTCTGTGCTGTTTTTCTGAAGAACTTTGTAGAAGACAATTTTTGAGGCTGTGTAAATATAGGAACTCTCCTAACACCCTTCAAGGCATAGTACAAGCAACTGAAATCACGTTAGTTCCACTTAGTATATTCACAACATAGGAACAGTTCCTGATGCATCCAGCAAACTAGCTGCTATATTTTTCAACTGGGAAAGATAATGAATGGTCCAGCTAAGAGGTCCTATCAGGTTAAGAAGCTGTACTTCATCTGGAGGGCTGGAGTACAGCGCAGGCTCCCAACAGCTGCAGTTCTAGCTTGGCACTTTTTGCAGTTACAGAGAACAGAGGCTTAAGTCATCACTTTGTTTTCAATGGGAGTTTACCCACCAAGGCACAGACAGCCTGTGAAGTTGGTCTCATGTCTAGAAATTGATTTGAAATGGCGAATCAGGATTGTTTTCAAGTGGCAGTCTGAAAAGCAGCTGGACATCCCCTCTTGTTGGCTTCACTGCCAGGATTCCTTGCCATTCCTATTTATCTTAGGCCTTCTGTGCTTTGCCTCCCTAAAATGGGCACTGGTGGTTTGCAAGGAGCCAAATAAGCATGCTGGCTTCTGCCAGGAGGGATCAGTGGTATGAGTGTGCAAATTTAACAGGGAAAGATCTATCCTGGCAGGAAGCCAGGGTCTGTTCATCCCTCCATGCAAAGGCACGAGGTTCGTACGTGATAATGAAGAGGAGCTGATCCTTAGGTTGAAATAAGGGACAGCATATTCCGAGCTGTACCCTTGAGTGCCTTAGATCACTTGAGGGCATCTCTGATAATAGCTGTGCTTCCCCTTGCCCTCTGGCTGACAAATCCCCTGTTTTTCCTGGTTGCAGCCTGCTTGCTCTGTTTGCCACTGTTTTTATTTCATCCCTTGCTTTGGTGTCTAAGGCTTGTGTGTGTGTGTCTAAACTGTTTCTTTTGATATCTCTATTCCATGCTGCAGTTCTTCCCCGTGAGCCCACAGGTAACTGCTTTTCTCCCAAGTAATAATTCTGCTGGTGGACTCTCCTCTTTATTTGCCTCTGATTCCTCTTAGCTGCCAAACCTTTTATTTTTATTACACTAAGTCTTTTGCACTTCTGTAGAGCTTCCCAGCCCAGGATCTCAAAGCATTTTGTAAATATTAATGAATGAAGTCTCATATAATCTCTGTGAGGTAGGTGTCCCCGTTGGATGCATGGGCTTGGAAAAAACAGTGTTTCAAAGGGACAGTACACTGCAGATTGTATTTTGCACAGTTCAGCATAACCAGATGTTTTTGACCTCTCATTTACTGGTTACTGTGTAGAGTAAAAGGTGTAGAGGGAGGCTACCCACCTGTGTCATTCATTAACCCTATCTAAAATGCCTGTTGACATTGTTGACTGGTATAGGAAACTTGAATTTCACAAGTGTTGGACTAAAGCAGTGTGTTGCTATATGAACCAGGATAACAAAAAAAAGATGCAGCTCTTCGTTGCATTTTGGCTATCACCTGGATGGGTGAGATTAATTCAGCTAGATTAAAAGTGCCTCCACGAGAATAAATGTTTGAATCAAATCATCTGAACATGCCAGTGGTTTATGATGATGCTTTCAGAAATTTTTCAGTTGCAAATTCAGATTTCGTCTCTCTGTGACTGTTATCAAGAAAGGCCTCACAGTACTTTTGTAATCACACACTTAATTCCCTCCTGTGGCACCCTTCTCAATGCCGATACAAGAGCTATTCAGAATATGCGGCTTCAATCCAGCATGCCCAGGGCTCTGATTTCTTCCTGCTCCTGGACAGAGTGATTTATTTTTTAGTATTTTGTCACAGGCTTCAGGGGAAGAAGACTGCACATTGTCTCATAGGCATATTTGTATTTAAGCAGGCACAGTTTTATGTTCTTTTTTGATATAGGCACGTCTTGGCAATTTTATGTATTCAAGGTGCGGACCCATATGTTGATGTGTAATGCAGGCTAAACTTTGGTCCTGAAGCACCTTCTTCCAGTTAATAAAATGGAGGCATGATCTGTAATCAGTTGGAAATAAGCCTGTCCAGTCCAACCTTGGAGTATGATCTTGAAGGAAGCTGTAGCTTCCACTAGGCTCTCTGCTTTTCTCTTGGAGCAAAGGCAGTGAAACGTGTGCAGGGTTCTGGGTCACTCTGACGGGGGAGTTTGCCTTGTAATTTTATCCCACTTGTCTCTTCTATTCAGCTGAGCATGGAGTTGAAGCAAAATTTGAAGAACACCATGACCCAGAAGTACCGGAAGGCGGGAGAAGAAAGTGTTACCAGTGCAGTAGACAAACTGCAGCAGGAGGTGGGCATCTTTAGAGGCAGGGAGAATTAATGCAGTTGCAGGGCTTTAAAATCAAACTCACAAAAGGCATCGTGGACTCTTGACATCTCAAATACGGAAGATTCCTCTGTATGTTGAGTGCATGTTGTGCTTCTTCTGATTCAAGACAAGGTTGGGTGAGGTGTCCAGCCTGGGCCATGCAACTGGCAGAACTGCATGTTGTGATTTCTGAATTGCATGCCCAGTGTCACTGGGGAAGCAACATCTGAATTACTCCCAGAGTGACCTGGTGCTGTCACATCACTTTCACAGCCATTTTTACTTCCCACTTCAAAGCTCTGGAGAAATTGCTAACATTTTTCATTAGGCTTTCATTAAGCTCATCAGTACTCTGAAGAACAAGATGAAAGAGCCTTCCAGCCACTGTTGCTAGCTGTGCCTGGCTCAGAGGCGGTTCAAGTTAGGGCTGCCGCAGTTCTGACAGGCTTTCCCACAGAAAGGACCCTTGTGCACAGGCACTTCCAAAGCATGGGGCCTACTATGTGTGTACTGCTGTAGCAGGTGCACTTGTGGTAGTAACTGGTAATTAAACTTACCTGGTTACCACCATTAACACTCTCTATCCAGCGATGAAGAGCTGAGGCAAGAGCTGCAGGTGCGCTTTGGTTACAGTTCATCCCAACAGTAGCCAAAAGTCACAGCAGCTGAAAGATGTATGAAGCTGCTATTTAATGGCCTTTTTGGGCACTTTTAACGCAGAAGTAGGTCTAGTAGCTTAAACCAACACACAACAATAGTTATAGTAGCCTAAAAAAACCCCAATAAAAAACCCATGAGATAGCCAGAGTCTTTCTGCAAAAGAGAGTGAAAACCAGCGCTTGGTGTGGGAGGCTGGAGGAAGGAGGAGGTTGCAGTGCTGCCAGGCTCAGCCTTTGCTCTTTGTGCATGCAGTTCAAGTGCTGTGGGAGCAACAACTACACAGACTGGGCTGACAGCCAGTGGATCAAATCTCCAGAGGCCAGTGGACGGAAAGTCCCAGACAGCTGCTGTAAGACAATAACTGACCTGTGTGGCCGAAGAGACCATCCTTCCAACATCTACAAGGAGGTAAAGGGCAAAAGGGCTTCAGAGCTGCTGTCACTATGTAAAGGAGGTGGGCAGGGTGTGAGGGTGTTGGGTTATTGCTGCAAACTGTCAGTATGCTTCAAAGTCAGTAGGATTCCTTAGAAGACAGAATTCATTTCTCTGGTTCAGCATTCAGCCATCTAGGCTGTTTTTTTATTGTAGATATAGAGAAAAATAATATATTATTACTGCAGGGTGTGCTAGTGATGGGGGAAGTGGGAGAGATTATTGGATCTGGCAAGACACTAGGATGTGAGCCCTGCATTTGACACAGCTTCCTGTTGGTGGAATTACTTGATGAGGTACAAATGGAGATACTTCTGGCCCTTGATCGAGGTAGTGGGATTTGACCTATAGCATGAAGAAACAGCATATAAGGAAGAAAGATGGCCCTGTAGCAGACAAATTTGGCCAGTTCCAGCAGGCTGCAATTTGGGCTGAAAAGAAGGCTGAAGTTGAGATAAAGGCGTTTATCTATTTTCTAGAAGAAGCAAATTGAACGCCAGACTGGCTGAGTATGTAAACAGGCAGCTCTCAGACCATTTATTCATCCAGTTTGCATAAGGCTGGTAAAAGTTCTTGCATTTATTTTGGCACCATCTAGTCCTGTCACCTGGCTTTAACTTGCTCACTGTCATGCTCTCTATGGAGTAGCATAGTCCTTTTTCTCATTAGTGGAACCAGCACCTTGGCTGGCTGTATTAAGCCTGGAGAGCAGTAGCTGGAGCTTTTTCCTTGTTCCTGTCCCCATGATGGTTGAGGAGGGCTGTGGAAGAAAGAGGTGGCCCGTTCAGAGCAGGTATTTTTTCTCACAATCTGTGTTTTGAGCACAACTCAGAAGAGGAGTGTGAATAATATCTACATTAAGCCAAGCAACTCAAACACCTGAAAGGAAACCAACCATCTATCTTTGTGGAATGAACAGGGAGATGGAGTCCAGTCTTTCTGATCTGTCAAAGCACACGTCCAGCTGCTTGGCTGGGTTTTGCTCTGCAGGAAGAAGACTTTCCTGTAAGGTTTGCGCCCAACAAGGAAGTGCAGAAAAGAGTCCCAGTGCTGATGAGGTGTTTCTGAGAGTGGAAACCCACAACCATTTGAGAGGCAGAATTGAGAATTCCTGTCCTCTCTCTCTGTGCTGGGTGAAGCTGGAGGTAGCTGCCCAGCTGCATTATTCAGAGGGGCCCTGTAGGCTGCCAAATGTTTTGGGCTAGCTCTAGAAGAGAAGCAGCTGTAAGGGGAGGTTTGGATCCACAGCCAGATGCTGTATATCATGATATGAGGTCTCAGAGTTCAGAAAGGATTTTAATAGCTTTAGGGAAGAAAAAGATAGGAAGGGGTCAGATCAGGGAACACTGGAGTAACTGATTTCATATCAGGATAGCTGGGGCTGAGTGTAAAACCCAGTGCTGTCGTGGGAAAAGTGAGGCCTTTGCCATTCCTCCCTGGAGGGCTGCGTGCTCACTCCCTCCCTCTGCCTGTGTGTGTGTAGGTGTCTGTGTTCATCTAAACTCCTGGGGCAGGAGGGTGCCCAGCACCCTTGAGGCACTGCAGTAGCCTACACAATAAACTCCCAGATGTTACCATGGAAAACTTGCCTCAATGGATTAAACAGTTTAATTATTTAAAGTGAACTCTTAAAAAACAAACAAAAACCCAAACACAACACCAATGGAAAATACTCTTAGTGATTTATTTTTGGCTTATGACAACAAAAACTTGGGCCTGAAACAGGGAGGGAAAGGTGATGTTGCCAGCCAAGGATGCAGTAGCAAGGCAGAGGCAGGCAGAGCCTGGCTTTCCAGTTTCATACTGAAACTCATTACTGTCACAGATAGCAGTGAGAGGAATTTACTATTTAAAAGGGTTCTGTCACGCTGGAGTTCTTGGTACTGGATCCACTCAGCAGCATTTCGTTGGCCTTTTGGCCTGATGCGGGTAAACACCCTCTCCAGGCATGTGCTAGGCAGTGAGTGAGGGAACATTTCTCCACTTATCTCAGAGAAAAATTACATGCTCCCATGTGATGTGGCTATTTCTTCTGCATTTTTCCTGCCCAGCTAGCAGCCACCTTGGATTTGTTCAGTGGTTCCTGAACCAGTAGGTCCAGAGCAATACAAAACATAGTCCTGTTTACATCATCTCTGTAGGTTTTCCAGTGGTGTTGGGTGAAGAGATTGCTCACAGACACTGCTTTTTATGGTGTTGCTTTCAAGGGTCACAACCATTGGATTAAAGTGAACAAGAGGTTAAAGTGAAGCTGATTTTCTATGTTCCTTCTTTCACTTTGCAGAGCGGTTGCATTACCAAACTGGAAAACTTCATTCAAGAGCATCTGAAAATTATCGGGGCAGTGGGGATCAGCATTGCTTGTGTGCAGGTAAAAGGGCTGAGAGGCATTTTGGAGCTGCTGGGCAGAAATTAAAGGAACCCCAGAACTGTGGGATGGAGAAAAATCAGATGGTTTAGGTTCTTCCCTGCCTGGCAAGGAGAAGTCACCCAGTACTCCAGGGACCTGAGGATTCACTAGCTCCAAAGCAAAAGTGTCTTATTCCAGTCTGTGAAATTTGCTTCTCATGAAGGAGTGCAACCACCTGGACCGGGGGGAGAAACTTCAGCTCCCCCGCTGTGGGGGAGGCAGTGCTGGCCATGGCTGGCCGTTTGGCAGCCTGAGAGAGACCTCTTGTGGGAATGTGCTGTGGTTGCTTGCACAGCTGACGGGTGAGTCTGAAGGAGTTTCCTATCCCAGTTCATTAGGATTATTTTTAAGTCATCTGTCACTTCTCCCTCAGCTGTGTCATGTTGAAGAATGGCACTGTGGGCCTGCAAATGATTTGGGAGAGGGTGATGAATAAAGGGGTAGGATATGGATGTCCCCCCACTCCCATTTTAGAGGGGAGGGCACAGGATATTCTTCCAGATGCAGATGTCTCTGGCAAGTAGCCAAATTACACCCCAGAGAAGATGCTGGTAATTAATTACGAGGGTTAGCACAGATTATGTTCTCTCCTGCTGCTTATTGCAACATGGAGTGCAGTATGTCCAGGCAGGAGCTAGCTGCCACTGCAGTCTGGGTCCAGACTGCTAGTTTGCAAGCTGCTGCCTCCACTGCTTCTGTTCTGGTTTTTCATGCATTTCTCTCTTCTCTTTACACCCTGTAGATCTTCGGGATGATTTTCACCTGCTGCTTGTACAAGAGTTTAAAGCCAGAACCATATTAATAGCTGCAGGAACTCTCGCTAACCCTCTGCCACTTCCCTTAGTGCCTGCCAACCTGACCACTCGCCACCACCACCACAGAAGTGTCTGTAACCTGAGGACTTGGCTCTGTAATTAAATGCCTCTCAAACTGTGCACCACTTTACCTGCCCCTGTAGGGGAAAAGCCACCCTCCTTGGTGAGTACAAGGCACCAGGAGTTCAGTGGGTTCTCTTCCTTGGCAAGAAACAAGAGAGCTGTTGATCTGCTGCTAGAAGCTTTAGCTAAACAGTCCCTTGATATAACTACAAAGCAAGATATATCCAGAGCCATTTCTCCTGAGCCAACATGAAGGTATCAGGATGCTATACAAGAACCATGTATCAGGATGCTATACAAGAACCATGGTTTGCTCTCTGAGAAGTGGCTCAGCAGCAGCAGGCATTGACTGTGAGGACAGATGACATTTCTCTGCTGAGCTGGAGCCAGAGCTGAGTCTCTCATATGTGGAAGATCTCTCTCCCTCCTCCCAAGGTGTGCACCAATGTCCTAACACAGCTGTTCTCTGCCAAAGAGGATGTCTGCCTGGTTACGTGGGGCAGCACCTACCCTCCCTGCTGATTGGGAGCACAGTGTGGTGTAGTTGAAATCTTGTCATCGCTCTGATGTTGCCGAGATGTGGGTGCCTTAGGATTTCTCAGCAATCCTTCCTCCTCTTGAAGCTTCCCCCAGCACAGTGCCATTAGGGGCCCCAGGAGGCCTTTTGCCTCCTGGCGGTTCTGGAGCAAAGATGATGGGCTACTTTCTAATTCTTTTGGGTCTAGTCTGTTTTATTGAGTGGCTTCCAGTGTGAATGAGAAGACTTTTTTCCTCCTAAGTATCACCTGCTGAGGTTTGGGGAAGAACTGGTATAGGCTTATCTCTGTTGGGCAGGAAGTGAAGATATACAAATGTTTTATTAGCCTCCAAAGAGCTCACTAATCAACTAAGGGGTTTCTGACTTTATTGAGATCTGGAAGCCTACTTTACTGCTGAGAAGGTCAGGAGAGTCAGCTTCAACCAGCTGCTACAGTGTACCTGGTAAATGGTAGTGTTGGGTTAACTGCCTGTTTGCTGCAGAGGAACAGGTTTTATTTAAATATTCTCTCTGCGTTGGGATCCTGGAAACCTACAGGACAAAGACATCCCCATTGCCATGGACTTAGTGCCATCTTGATGCCAGCAGGGGCTTAGCCTGGATTCATAGGATCTTGTGTGCCTCTTTTCTTGTTCTCACCTTCCTGATATGCCTGTTCCACCCACGAAGCAGAAACGGCTGTGGAGTTTTGGTGTTTTTAAGCAGTGAAGACAAACCCTTTTATAAAGAAATTTATTCCCTCTCCTGGCCTTTTAATGGTGCTGGCTGAGCCATGTTCCTTGGCAGCAGACTGTTAACATGAGCAAAATCACCCAGACCCCTGAAGGGTCTTGCAGCATCATGGGGTTTTTAGTTCACAGAGCAGAAATCTTAGACTGGCACTAAAGGGTGACAAGTTAAAATTCAGAGCAGGTCAATCTGAAACTCCCCCATCAACATCAGACCCAGGAAATAATCCTTAACTAATGCAGAAAGAGTGTTGGAGGAACTGAGGTGTGTCCTTGGTTCCACAGCAGTAGGAAAGAGGGAAATCTAAATTATTGTGCAATGATCTAAAGGAGAAACTTCTAAATTATTTCTTCTTTTATAGTCAAGTTCCTGACAAGTATTGACTACTAACTAAGAGGAAAATATTGAGCATGTTGCTTGAAGCAATATTTCTACTTTCTTAAGTATATCTTCATAGCTGCCTTTACCCGGTTCCTTCAGATATATTGTACAGTGTTGGGAAGGCCAGGGAGAATGAGATATGAACAGTAAGTTGGCTTTTGTCTTTTGAGCTGTTTTATACTTTGTGTAATAATATACATTGCTTTTTTTAAACCCAGTTTAAGTTGCTGGCCAATAGAAAAATAAAGCTTAAGATTCTATACTTACTCTGTGTAGCAAAATTGAAGGGATGCGGTGGGGTGGATGGGTTATATGGATTCTGCAGATCTTGCTGCTGAGGAGCCAGTTGCTCAAGAAGAAGCTGGTCTTGAGGCACCAGGCTGAGAAGGAAGCTGGGGAAGAATCTGCTTCACATCACTGATCTTGCTAGCCTGGTTATGATCTGCTGCTGTGGACTGCTCCTCCATGTGGCACCCTGAGAGCTGAAGTCGCAGAACCTCAGGGTACGAGGGGTGGCACGTCAGCCGTGGTCTGTGCATGGGGGTGTGTGCACTCAGTGCTGCTCCAGGGTCTGTGGTACACCAAGCTGCACTCACTGGGGTACTTGGTGACCTCTCTTTGCCTTGTCACACAGGCTGCACTTTCTCATCACGTACAGAGTGCTGAGGCAGCCAGAACAGGGCCTTTGCCATGGAGTTACTTTCACCTTGTGGTCCAGCTGCTGCCCGTGATTACAGTCAGGTCTGCTTAAGACAACCAGTTGAGGGTATGAATCAGCTCAAGGCTCTGTTGTGCTCTCCCACACTTACCCAAAGATCATGGAAATGTTTCCCCTTTCCATCTTGTCTATAAAGACAGGTGGAGGGGGCTGCCTCTTTCTCCCACTGGGATAATGGGGTGTGGGTGCTTTGTGCTGGTGTGTGCTGAATATTTGCTCTATGTGTTGTAGAGTAGCTTGTAGCCACCTTGCATCACAGACAAGAGGGAGCAAATTTGTCCCCTTTTTAATTACCCTTTGGGATTCAAGGTTGAAAATGATACAAATTTCAAATATGCCTTTGCCCGGCCAGATGGAAATGCCTGCCTGCAGCTAATGGGCACGGCCACTTGGTGGCTCTTGGGGCTCAAGAGACTATGCTGTGAATTCAGCTATTGTAACGCAAGTGAGCCTGATTAAAGCTGCTTGGCTGTGTGGGCAGCAAGGCCACCGTGTCACCAAGCCCTAGGGAAGCACAGTACAGGTCACTCCTTCCAGCCCCGAAAATGTACCCGATTTTCACATTGCAGCAAAGCACCAATCATGCAGGACTGAGGCTGAGGGCTTGACCTGGCCTGCACTCAGCTCAGGACAGGGTCTTCTACTAAAAAAACCCACAAATGTGTTGGTGTATGCTGAGGAGACAAACCTGGGTGGCTCAGTGGTGTGCCAGCTGCTGCTACAGTCCCACTGTGGGAGGGCAGAAGCACTGCTGAGATGCACCAGGTAAGACAGGTATGGAGTCACGTCCATTTATGAGATGTTGTCCCAAGACCTGTGTGCAGCTCTGGCCGCCTGCCTTCAGGAGCGGTGAGGTGAAGGTGGAGCATGAAGGAGGAAGGGAGGGCTTGTCCTGGAGGGTTGTTTGCAGAGGTGGGGCTGGACCAGCAGGGCAGGCTGGGCTTCTGACCGCACACTTGCAATGGGTGCGCAGGAGGTGGCATGGATGGCTCCATGTTAACAGTGTGTTCCAAACAGCCATGAGGCTGCCTTGCCTGTTCTGCCTTGGCAGAAAGAGAAATGGCTGCAACTCCCCCCCTCGTGGCTTGTCCAGTTCCCCTCTTTGTCATTAGGGCTGCAGTGTGGCTCCAGTCACCCTTTCCTACTCTCAAGGGAAGATTAGCCCCCCTTCTGCAAGACTGTCATGGGGTGGAGTCTGTGGAATCTGTAACACAGTGTCTTTCAGCATGAAGCAATTGCTTAAAAGCAATTTCTCATGTTTGAATTGGCTTCTTTTGCAGTGTCTGTGATCAAGGTGCAATTACCATCTGAAAGCATCCCTGCAGACCACACAGCCTCAAGTCTTGGGGTACTGCCTCCTTTCTCGAGGTAGGATCATGGATTTCTCTCCCTCTGGACCTGGAGCTTTGGGCTGTGATAACTGTCCTTTGTAGCTATTAGCTCAGCTGGTGGTCTGCTCTCTTGGGGTGTCTGGATGGTCAGTACACTTTGCTCAGGAATAAAAGGAAAAGCAGATGTAGCGGTAAATAGTTTCTGCAGGGGTCCAGCTTTGGGGCAGTTACCCTGTTCCTGCAGTTTCAAACAAGGCACAAGTATTTCATGCTCCCCTGCAGAGCTGCTTCTAACCCCAAACCAGTTCACAAACATGCTCCTGCCGTTTAACTGGGAGAAATTTCCTCCCAGGGAGGCCTTGATGCCCCTTTCTTTGGCCATTTATAAAGCCTCCCTGTGGTTGCAGTTGTAATGTTCTTGTGTGGTGGGCTGATCCTGGCTGGATGCCAGGTGCACACCAAGATGCTCACTCCTTTTCTGCAGCTGAGCAGGGGAGACAAAAATAAAAGCTTGTGGATCAAGAGAAGGACAAGGAGAGATCACTCACAATTTACTGTCAGTGGCAAGCCAGACTCGAGGAAATTAGGTTAATTTATTACCAATCAAATCAGACTAGGGTAATGGGAAATAAAACCAAATCTTAAAACACCTTCCCTGCACCCCTCCCTTCTTCCTGGATTCAGCTTGACTCACAATCTTCTCTACCTCCTCCCCCACAGCGGTGCAAGGGGATGAGGAGCAGGGGTTGAGGTTAGTTCATCACGTTGTCTCTGCTGCTACTTCCTCCTCAGGGGAGGACTCCTCACACTCTTGCTTCTCCAGTGTGGGGTCCCTCCCATGGGAAAGAGTCCTCCATTAACTTCTCCAATGTGAGTCCATCACATGGGTTACAGTTCTTCATGAACTGGTCTGTGTGGGTCCTTTCCATGGGGTACAGTCCTTCAGGAACAGACTGTTCCAGTGTGTGTCCCCCATGGGGTCACGAGTACTGTCAGCAAATCTGCTCCAGCCTGGGATTCTCTCTCCACAGGTCCTGCCAGGAGCCTGTTCCACTGTGGGCTTCCCACGGGGTCACAGCCTCTTTTGGGCATCCATCTGCTCTAGCATGGGCTCTATGGGCTGCAGGTTGGTATCTGTTCCACTGTGGACCTCCATGGTGTGCAGGGCTACAGCTGACCTCACCATGGTCTGCACCAGAGGCTGCAGGGGAGTCTCTCCTCCAGTGCCTGCAGCACCTCCTCCCTCTCCTTCACTGACCTTGGTATCCACAAACTCATCTCTCTCACATATTCTCACTCCTCTCTTCAGCTGCACTTGTGCAGGTTTTTTCCCCCTTCTTAAATATGGTACCCCAGAGGCAATACCACTGTTGCTGATGGGCTCAGCCTTGGCCAGCAACTGATCCGTCTTGGAGCCAGTGGCATTGGCTCTATCAGGCATAGGGGAAGGTTCTAGCAGCTTCTCACAGAAGGTACCCCTGTAGCCCCGTAGCACCCCCGTAGCTACCACAACCTTCCTGTGCAAACTCAATACACCTTTTTTTCCTGCTGGGCTGGGGCTGAGCAGGGCTGCAGCAGTGGAGAGAGCAAGAAGAGGAGCCGGCAGTGATATCCTCCCTGGCAAGCTATGACAAACACACCCTGCTTGGGAAATTGCAAAGGGGAATGCTCTCTTCTTTCCTGCCGTGAAACCTCCCCAGTTGCCGCGTGTATGCGTTTGTGTGTGCTTGCACCCCTGAGAGAAGGTGATGTGTGCTCTGTACCACTCTTAATCACACAGCACCAAGCAGTGACAAGAGATGCCTCAAGCAGCACTGTTGCTGATTTGGGCATGGGTGCATGAACAGAGATTGACAGCTTCTCCTGCAATGTCTGGTTTTGCTGTGGGAGTCATGGGCTTGGTCCTGTGCTATTAAGGACTGACTCTTGGGGCTGCTGGCCCTGCTGCACCGTGTCTCCCTGGCAAGCTGCCTCTGCAGTAGGAACATGTCTGCTTGCTGCTTCTCTGTGCCAAGGTCTGGTCAGGAGGAGGGGTGGCGCTTGCACCAGTGGCACCACCCAGCTGGCCAAGGAGGCAACAAGGAGCAGATTCCTGTGGTGCCTTCAGAAATGACAAATTCTTTGCTGGGAGAGAGCATGATGCTCTCAAATGAGCTATAATCACATGAACAGCAGGGGTGCTGGTGGCCACCAAATTGATTCAGTGACTCATTGCAGCACAGCAGATCATCAGGCACACCAAGTTTTTGCAGTCATCTTATTCCCTGCAAAGCAGGCTGCTCCTCTTGCTTTCTCAGCTGCCTGCATTAGCAGAGAGGATGCTACGCGTGCTGAGGCCATCAAGATCAGCAGCTTTCTGTCTTCTGATTGCTGCTCCTGCCGGCGGAAAAGGAGCTGCTGAACATCAGGCATTTCCAGGCTTCATTTTTTTGAGTAGTGAAGTGTAGACAGAGCCCAGTGCCCTAGCAGAGTCTGATCCTGCCAACAGTTGCTGTGTCCCCACATTGGGACAGCAAAACCCACCCCTTTCCCCTTGCAGTCCCAGAGGTGGCTTCCATGGCTGCAGCATGTATCTCCGACAGCTATGGGGGCAGCATGAGGGTCACACTGAGCCCCTTGTACCCCTCTGTGGTTAGAGGCATTGACCCCAGGGTGCAGGCTGTGTGCAGCAACGCTACACAACTGTGTGGTAATAGCCCAAGAATAGTGAGGAGGATAATTGTAAATATGCTCAAGCGACTGCAGCTGGGGTGTAGAAAAACACATAAATCACAAGTAGAACCTCTGTGTTTAGATAACAAGCTTGTGAAATGAGTGGTAAAGGCACCTTATATGTCCTTGAGATTCCTGCAGGCAAAGATCAAAGCAGTGTGGTAAACTGCCCCTGTGTGAACCCCTATATACAGGCGGAAATGAGCGGGCTCCGTGATCTTCTACCAGGGCTGAATTCTGCAGTCCCTGTATCTCCGCCTGTGTCCCCTTTGCCCAGGAGCTTAAGTGCTGCTTTGGAGATCCCCCAGTAGCAAGGTAACCAAAATAAATTTGCTCTTTGAATTGCATTCGTGCCCTCTGGTTGTTCTAGTGACCTGCCTGTGTTGGCTCACACAACTTTCACCATGTCTGTATGTACAAATAGCTGTATCTCCTTCTGTCATGCTGGAGAATTTCTACTGCCTGCAGTAACATTTACAGGTGAGGTTTCTATTTCTTTTTTTGCTCAGAAATGCTGGAACCCCTTTACCCCATAAACCTGCCACCACAGAAATGTACTTGGTTCTTGCAGAGTCATGGTCCCACTCCTTTCCCAGAGGAGGGATGTCCTCTCCCTGCTGACCAGCCTGCAGCCAGGGGTGCTCCCTACCTGCCAGCAGTCACAGCCTTGGCCTCCCCTCTTCTAAAGGGCTCCCCAGCCTCAGATTAGCAAGGGATCAGGCAAACTCTTGTACCACGCAGCAAATGGCTTTCTTGCTAAACAAACAGTGCCCTGTCAACATTCGGCTGCATGTCTTCTGCCTGCCACTGGCTATAAATAAACAGGTGTCTGCATAACAGCACCTGGCTGATGGCAAGAGGCAGATGCCTGCATCAGTGCATGGCCATCATCCTCGAGGGAACACAGGGCACTACCAAAAAGTTTAAGCCCTTTGCTTTGTTTTACAGGAGAAACTAAGTGTTTCATCCACACTCATACAGCAAGTATGTGATGGATGCTGGGGGGACCTATGGCATGAAGCTGCCTGTGCCACACTCAGTAGCACACTGTACACATAGCACACTGGAGCACATATTTTAAGCATTGGCAAAGTCTCCTCTTTCCTGGAAGAGCTTCCCATTTAATTGCCTTTCAACCCTCCTGTGCAGTCATCACTGACTAGTTGTTTCCCCAGGTTGTTTTACACACTTTTGCTGCCCTTTCTGGGATGCAGAGTTAAGCAATGATGACCTGAGATGTGGGGCACCAGGCTCAGGGTTTGGGATGAGGACTTCAATTGATATCTCCATACCTGAAGCATGTCAGCTCAGTTGCCCTTGGACCAAAATAACAATATAGCTACAAAATAACATCTGAAGGCACATTCCTCTACACCCAGCTCTTACAGCACCTCTCTTGTATGTTATTCCTCTGTTACGTGCTGAGCATTTTCAGGTACTATTTTATGTTTATATAAATTAAATCTTGGCCCACTTAAACATGTCTGACTCTCTAAGGTATCCCAGGCAAATTCACATTTTGTCCTTCCTTGTGTATTCCATTCCTCCTCCTCCATCAATCAATAGATGTGATCAACATTATAATTTATTTCTTTTTCCTCCTTTCTCCCTCTCCCACTGCTCTCTTCCAGGATTTTCATTAACGTTTTTAATAGTCAGTTGAAGGCTGACCTGCTCTTTCTTTGCTGACTGCCTCCTGCTCTTTGGATGGGCTCAGGAATGATTCAGTTGTTTAGGCTCTAGCAGGCAACTGTGGCAGAATTACACTAAGTAAACATTTCTGAACCCCGGAACATGGAATGGAGCCCTAGATTATAAGACAGAAAAGAAGGCTGTATATATATATATATTACATGTTTTTCAACAAAAAACCCAAAGCCAAATGTTGACTTACAATAGTTAATAGCACTAGATGAAGTTATTAAAATCACAGTTCCAACAAATGTGGTCTCTTGGTGCCATCTTTGCAAAAAGAACCAAATCAAACAAACAAAATGAAAGAAAAATCCACAAAACCAAACCAAACAACAACAAAAACAAAATTGCAACCCACAAACAAACACAAACCTCAATCCAACCAACCAAACAAAAAAAGCAAACCACAAAAAACAAAACCAAAAAACAATGCTGCCTTCTGGAAGTGAACTGAATTTAAAGAAACGTGGGCAAGAAAGAGGCAGCATTTCCCAAGCAGAGTGGTGGGTTGTTGGGGGTGCAGTTAAGATTCTGACTGGGAATACAGGAGCTTTGTGTTGCATCGCCAGTTTGCCTGTAGGTTTGAGAACACCTCCTACATTGGGGTTTTTGGGAGAGCTCAATGACCGCTTTAGCAAAGTGACGAGATACTCAGATGTTATCGATACTGAGCAGGAGCAGATGAGCACACAGCAGCACAGAAGTCCATCCTGAGCCTGCCTCAGTGAGAGCTGAGCTCCTCTGCACCTGCAACGCCACTGCCAGAGGCTGCTATGCACAGCAGACAAATGCATTCCTATCAGGGTTTTTTTCCCCCCTCTAATCATATTTCCTTTTCCTTGTCCTCTTAGATTGAAAACTTCCTTTCAGTGTCTGTACAAGCTGTGCCAAGCTCCATGCAGCCCTGATTGCAGCTGCACTACTTAATTCTGCCTGTAATCTCAGTAACAATAAAAGTATTGCTCCAAAGGAGCTATGACCCTACAAAACTGCTGAACTCTGGTGGCACTTCTTTTCTAAAACCAACAATAGGACATGCAAATTGGTGTCAAACTGCAGCCTTTGGTTTAGCATCAAAATTTTTGTCTAGTTTTGCATGGCCTGAAGCTTCAAGTAAATTTGGTTCTGCTCTTGCAGGCGGAGGTTTCTGGAAGGTGAATGCAAATAGCTTCTCTCCATGCACTGCTGCAGGCATGGATGATCCCAGTTCCAGTCAAATGAAGGCCACTGCATCATCTTTTCACACTGCACTTCAGGAAGCCTTGCACTTGCCAACTTTGGCCTCTCCTGCTTGCATGGATGGATACTGTCATTTACAGATGTAAACCAGACTTCCCGATCTTCTCTGTCATTGCTTGCTTGTCGCTTCAGCCTCATGGTTTGCTCGGTGCAGCTAGCGGTACGTCCTGGTTAATCCTCCAAGTGCTAAATTTCTCTTGCAGAGGTGCTGTTTTTTGCAGAGACCTCTTAAATTTGCAAACTGCCACAGCTTTTGGACAGTTGACCTTTTCCAGACCACTGCTGGCCAAATGTGCTCACTTTTCCTTGAGAGTATTTCAACTTATTTGCACTTTTCTAAGACTTTTTTTTTTTTTTTTTTGGGTAATTTCAGCATAAATTGTTTTTATGTCTTATTATTCGCTGTTATGCTAAAATAGTGGAAATACAGCTTTGGAACAAACATGTATTCACAAATGATGTTGTTCTGTATCTTTCCTGGGTTTTTCTAGTGAAAAGTTTGTGTATGTACATTTAGGTGGGCAAATCCAGCATTTCCAGGTCCCTGGCGCCATGTGCAAAGATGCTGCCTTGTTGAGAGAGTGGATTTTCTGGAATAGGACATAAATGAACATCAACTTAAACCAGATGGGATGTTTTGCATTTAGAGAAAAAAGGGAAAACTAAATATTATGGCTCTATTCATGTGCACGGACATCAAATGTGCTAAAAGCTACCTCCTCCTCTCCCCTGATGCTGTGTTTATGGTCCTCCAGGGCAGTCTTTGGTAGCAAGAGCCCAACTTTGAGGATAATTGGGTAAATTCCAGGTTTGTTGGAAGCAGGTTTCTGTGGGAGAAAAACAAACTTGATTAAGCAGAGGACTATCTCTAACGGAGTATGATGTAGACAGATAGGATCAATGCCCACCTTGGAATACAAACTCCAGAGCTCAGCACCAAGCTCCTGTGTGCCCCAGGATGGTGTGGTGGAGACCCTCAGCCCCTCTGCTGTCTTGCCACTCCCCTTCCCCAGGTCTGATGGAGGGCAAAGAGGTGGTGTGGGACCTGGGACCTGTGGTACGGCTCTGTCTCCAGCTACAGGCCACCTCTTAAAAGCTGGAATCTGCAAGGCAGCACCATGATAGCCATGGGCAGGCCCACCATGTCCAGGGCTATGACTCCTCAAGACGCAGGAGGGGGCAGTGGAGCAGAGCTCGGCACACTGCTCGTGATGAGGGTTGAGCTCCAAGGCCCAAAAGGGTCATCCTGCCTGGAGTCCAAGGGTAGGTTTAGATTGGATGTATGTTTACATTGCTGGAGAACCAAAGACACCACTTTTTATTAGTTCATAGAGCTATATTGTCTGGAAGGTAAACAGCTATCCGTACTTGCTCAGCATCTTCAGCAATGTCCACCAAATGGTCTGTACTATGATGAAAGCTGGAGCTCCAATCTGCTTGTGGCAGACAGTAGGGTAGTGCCCAATGACATGCTGTCCTGGTTTTGGCTGTGATAGAGTTCATTTTCTTCCTACTAGCCAGTATAGTGCTGTGTTTTGGATTTAGGATAAGAATAATGTTGATAACACACTGATGTCTTAGTTGTTGCTGAGCAGTCATGGACTTTCCAGCTTCTCATGCTGGCCTGCCAATGAGAAGGCGGGGAGTGCACAAAGAGCTGGGAGGAGACACAGCTAGGACAGATCACCCCAGGTGACCAAAGGAATTTTCCATCCCATATGTTGTCATGCTCAGTACATAAATGTGGGGAAAGAAGAAGGAAGGGGGGGATTTTCGGCGTCATGGCATTTGTCTTCCGAAGTCACTGTTCCATGAGATGGCACTCTGCTTTCCTGCAGGTGGCTGAACACCAGCCTGCTGATGGGAAGCAGTGAATAACTTCCTTGTTTTGCTTTGCTTGTGTGCGCGGCTTGTGCTTACCTATTAAAGTGTCTTTATCTCAACACACAAGTTTTCTCACTTTTACCCTTCCGATTCTTTCCCGCACCTCACTGCGGGGAGTGAGTGAGCAGTTCTGTGGTCCTTAGTTGCCAGCTGGGGTTAAACTACGACACATGCAATCCCTACTGCAAAGGGCAGAGATCCAAATAGTTCTACTGCAAGGAGTTGGGTGTGCAAGGAAAGCAGTGGGTAAGAAGGACAGTATGACTTTTGCCTTCTTATGAAAAGGAAACAGGAGGCACAAGCAAGCAGATTTGTCAGAGGCCTGAGGAAAGCCTTAAACCTCAGGCTGGACTTTGAAAGAGCATCCAAAATCATGGCCCAATATAATCAGCACCTCCCTGCCCCAAGGAGACCCAAGGATGCTCCCTGTCCCTGCTCCCTCACTGCTGCCTGCTGCAGTGGGCCCAAGAGTGCTGCCACTGAGCTCAGCCTTGCATGCTGAGGGACCTCCACCGGGATCAGCTCCTTGTGGCATGGCTGTCCTGGGAGGAATCCCAGCCTGCCCGCCAGCGGTGCTCGCTCCTTCCCAAGGAGGCCGGAACATCCCGTTTGGGTCTTGGAGCTCGGCCCTCATCACAAGCAGCAACCCAAGCCCCACTCCGCTGCTGTCTCCTTCTTGAGGAGTCGTAGCTCCGGGTATGCTGAACCTGCCTGTGTCCATTGTGGTGCCGCCCCAGGGACCTGCTTTGGCCCCTCTCCCGGGCTGGGATGTCCCTTTTGGGCCTTGGAGCTCATCTGGATTCCAACTTTCTGAAGGTGACTCTTGTTTCACTTCTATTGGATTCAGAGTTCTTCGTGGATAGAGGATACAAGGATGCTTGTTGTCTCCTGGGCGTGACCACTTGCTGCTAGCCTCTGGGTTTATTACAGGCAAGAACAAAGTTAGAAGGAAAGAATCATCAAATAGTTTTGGTTGGAATGGACCTTCTAAAGTCATTGAGTCCCAACACCCCTGCGGGAAGCACGGACATCTTCAATTACGTCAGGTTGCTCAGAGTCCCATCCAGCCTGGTGTTGAATGTTTCCAGGGGGAGGATGTGATCTGTGGAGAGGTCAGTAATTCCTGTTTCTTCCTCTTAGAATGAGCTCAGGGGAACAAGTTCACTTTTCCGGCTCAGTTTTAATGGTACTTTTCCCCAGGAAAGGGTCCTTGATGGAGGGTGCCTAGAGTCACAGCCCCCTCAGGTGCCTCCTTCTGACCTGTGTGCTGATCCTGCAGGTGAGGGCAGCCCTGCTGACAGCACATCCTGAGCAACGGTTAGAAACAACAGGCTATAATTGACGCAATTATGCCTTTAATTAGGTATAATTGAGCTAATGGCTTTTTTTTCCCCAGTCTGCATCCCTTCTCCTGGATAACCTATGAGTCAAGCTCTGAGGTCCCTTTTAGGACTTGTAGGAGGAAAATCTTCACCACTTTTTCCCCTCCAGCTAATTAATCCTGTCTCTGTCCCACAAGGGGTGGCAGGAGATGCCCCCAGTTGCTTTTAATGAAGCCGGTTGGTGCACGAGGGTTATTTTAAGGCCTGAAGGGGCTCCCAGGTGATTCTTTGCAGGGCTGGGTCTTCCTCTCTGCACCTCTAGCCCAGGAGAGGGGCTCTAGCAACAGCCAAAAGAGATGTGTTGGGACAGAGCCCGGCAGCACTGCTCTCTGCATGGTGGCTGAGCTGCTTGCAGAGGAGATGTGCTTTGACATGAGAGCAGTCCAGACCAAGAGCTGGGTGCAGGGCTGCATACTGAAGGAAAAGGCTGCAGGATAGGAGAAATGAAACTGCATGTGTTTTTTTGTTACTGCTCATTCTATGCTGCAGGAGCGCTAGCAGAAAGCCAGTGGCATATCCATGACATGGTGCCACCATCAGCCAGCTCACACAGCTGAGGGCAGGAGCAGCATGTTCCCTGGTGCCTTGCCCTGGTGAGATGCGTGTCTGGCCCTGCCTGGCACATCCCAGCCATTGCAGCATCCCTGTCCCTGCTCAGGGGAAAAGGAGTGTGTATGTATTTAGTTGGAGGGGGCTGCAGTGCTGTGGGTGGCCTGAGCTCACCCTCTACAGTGCAGAGGGTAAGGGGCAGCAGTGGAATGGCTGCACCACTGGCTTTAACTCCAGCAGCTCCACAACAAGCTCTTTCCTATGCAGGAGCTGTGGGATGAGCCAGGTACATGGGGATGGGGAATGCATCCTGTGTGCTGAGGTTAAATAAACCCTGTAGTGAACATATCAAATGTCATGTCCTCTCAGCTGTTTTTATTTCCAGGAGCAAACCCAACCCCACTGTTATGCAGATAAGTGCTAATTTGAATGTCTCTGACACCAGAATGAAGGAAGCAAGAGATGGTCTCAGGGCCAGAGTAAATATCACTCCTGCTGGGTAAATGATACAGAAATGAAGGGGTAAGAAATAGGGAGATGTTTTTTTTCTCTAGCCATTTTATGGAGCTGTGCCTGTCTCTGTGATGACTTCTTGCAGCTGGCCTCTTCTGCATCCAGGCTGAAAATGTCCACTTGAACTTGCTGTTGAGCATTTGCCTACCTATGAGACTCATTCTTCCCACCACACTTAATGATGAGAAAATCTCTGATGCTACTTGGAGAGAGGAGACCTCATCTCGTGTTCTCACACACTGAGGCATGCTGCTTCAAACAGCTCTGGGTAAAGTGGATTGGAAAAGGGCAAAAGGAAAAAGTGAGTTGAAAAGGGGGTGGCCATGCTGAGGCAAGAGTGGGGTCTCCTCTCAAACAGGAGGAGTGCTGTCCCCTTGTCTGTGTTTCCCTCCTGTCATTGCTGGATACCTTGGGGACCACTTGCTTTTCAGCCTGGGCTTCAGCAGCCTCAAATTATGGGCAGGAATAAACCAATAGAAATAGGTGGTATCCAGGTAGCAGGAGTGTAAGCAAGGCTTAAGACGCAAATGGGTCCTGGTAGTGCCCTTCACTACAGCTGGGTATGAAATTGGGTGGCACAGCCCATATCTCAGACCTCTTCTAGGCCAGAAGACTCCCCCAAGGTCAGGTGTGTAGTTACAGAATCACAGAATCACACAATGTTAGGGACTGGAAGGGACCTCGAAGGATCATCTAGTCCAATCCCCCTGCTGGAGCAGGAACACCCAGATGAGATTACACAGGAAGGTGTCCAGGAGGGTTTTGAATGTCTCCAGAGAAGGAGACTCCACAGCCCCCCATGGCAGCCTGTTCTACTGTTCTGTTACCCTCATTGTGAAGAAGTTTCTTCTCATATTTAAGTGGAACCTCTTGTGTTCCAGTTTGCACCCATTGCCCCTTGTCTTATCATTGGTTGTCACTGAGAAGAGCCTGGCTCCATCCTCGTGACACTCACCCTTTATATATTTTTAAACATCAATGAGGTCACCCCTCAGCCTCCTCCAAGCTAAAGAGACCCAGCTCCCTCAGCCTTTCCTCATAAGGGAGATGCTCCTCTCCCTTAATCATCTTTGTTGCCCTGCGCTGGACTCTCTCCAGCAGTTCCCTGAGCTTCTTGAAATGAGGGGGCCAGAACTGGACACGGTATTCCAGGTGTGGTCTCACCAGGGCAGAGTAGAGGAGAAGGAGAACCTCTCTCGACCTACAAACCACCCCCCTTCTAATACACCTCAGGATGCCATTGGCCTTCCTGGCCACAAGGGCACAGTGCTGGCTCATGGTCATCCTGCTGTCCAGCAGGACTCCCAGGTCCCTTTCCCCTGCACTGCTCTCTAATAGGTCATTCCCCAATTTATAATGGAAGCTGGGGTTGTTCCTACCCAGATGCAAGGCTCTACACTTGCCCTTGTTATATTTCATTAAATTTCTCCCCCCCAACTCTCCATCCTGTCCAGGTCTCACTGGATGGCAGCACAGCCTTCTGGTGTGTCAGCCACTCCTCCCAGCTTGGTGTCATCAGCAAACCTTCTGACAGTGCACTCTATTACCTCATCCCAGTCGTTGATGAATATATTGAATAGTGATGGCCCCAGTACTGACCCTTGAGGCACTTCACTGGATAGTTAGGTGCAGACAGACATCTCTGTGTTTTGAGCCAAGCCCCCTGAGATCATTCAGCCCTTGCTTTGGAGAGGTCACCCAGCCTCCTGAAGCTGGAAAGATGCCTTCTTCCTCACCACAGCTGCTGGTGTGTTGCTTTTATGCATGCATACATCCAGTAACTCACACCCACTGCCAACTGTAGAACCTTGACACCAAGTTGTACATCAGCCACTGCTCCATGCTGCCTTAGCATGTGATGGGAGATAGCAACCACCATCCTCCCCAGCTGCTGGGGTCCTATCAACTGGGACAACCTGCAGGGCGAGGTCGGTGATGATAGAAGCTGGGGAGCCCTCGTGGCACGCTTAATTTGGGGCTCCTGTTTGCTGCACTGACAAACCTAAGGCTGAGGAATCACCTGAAAGTGAGGTCAACCTTAGACCCGGTGCTCCCAACTCTGAGCTCTTTGAGGTAGCCCTGGGCATGGTGGGGATGCTGTCTTCTTCCCACTGGTAAGCCAGCGGTGGCTGCCCTCTCTCACCTGCCTGCATGCACCAGTTGCAGTGGCACCTTGCTGGTGGCTCTCTGGGAGGCTCCTGACCAAGGCTGAGCAGTGCGTGGCAGGGTCAGGATCAGACATGTGGCATCTGGTCCAGTGTGGAGGGGTTTTGATAAAGATCTGTTGCTGAATTAGTCAGGCTCAAAGCAACCTCAAGGCCACTTCGGAGAGCTGAGGGCAGAGTCTGCTGTGAGAAAGAGGGGCGTTCCTCAGTCACCGGGGTCCTGGCATGGCATGAATCATCAGACGTATCATCAGTGAGACTCCAGAGCACGGACAGCCCACGATACTCATTTAACGAATCCATGCTTGGAGCGTGGACGCGTGATTAGAATATAGTTACGTATATAAGGAGACTTGTTTCTGCAATAAATGGCTTAGCGTGATTCACATTGAATCGACTTGTTTTGCTTAGTCCTTATCTCGCTCTAACAGTCCAGCACCCTGTTCATGTGCCACCCCTGTTTGTTGCTGAGGAGCACTGTGGCTGTACTCTCCTGCCCCCATGGGCAGCTCTCAAAAGCATCTCAGTGCTTTCTAGGCACCTAGCCCCAGTCATATGGTGGGATTAAATCCAGCCTATATCACATCTGCCTAAAAGTTTCCTGGGGACCTGGGGCTCAGCTGTTCCCTGGAGTAGCATCTCACATTACTTCTGTAGCTCAGGTGCCAACATGACTTTAATACAACTTCTTAAAGTATGCATTTGTATCTAGTAAGCCCTTGAGTACAGCGGAGTCCCTTTTATATTGAAATTCAGGTTCCTCAATAACATTTTATTATGAGGCTTGCTATTTTTGGAATTGCTGTTATTCTGTTATGAGCAAGGCACCTAACATCCTTCTATATGAAATCATTAAGGGCACAGCAGAGTTCATTACAGGGGCATTTCTCTGGATTAAGAACAAATCAATACCACATACTAATATTGCAGCCTGGTACCTGGCTTCAGTTGCAAACAGCATATCCAGAGGCAGATACTCGTCTTTTGGCCTCTTGTGCTCTTCTTTCAATATCTTATTTACTGTTTCCCCCCAAGCTGTTGTGATGGATTTATGAGCAGACAAAATCCAAAGGTTGTTTTTCCCTGAGCTACCTGAATATTGTAGCTTTTAAAATAAAGAAGAAAGAAATAACCAGATTAAGTTTGTGCTATTGTGGTAAACTCACATGGAGTATGACTTGCCCACTTGTGCCAGAGAAGCCCCCTGGAGGCAGATGTTGCAGAAGGTAGTGATGGCCTGAAGCTCTCTCTGTTTCCATTCAGCTGATCACATTCAGAGTTTAGAATAAGTTTCAGATGTTTTGAGTTAGGAACATGCCTGGGGGAGGTGGGTTGAGAGGGAAAAGAGATGAGGATAATCTATAAGAAGGCTCCAATAGAAGGAAGAGCTCCACTGACCAAGTGTCCCCTGGTGGAGTTACTGTCTTTTCTGAAAATCTGCTCTGGGTTGAGCTGTGGAAGCAGTTGCAGTTTGTTGGCCTCCTGGGCATTCTGCACTGGCAGGGAATGAGGCTAAATGCTGCTGTCTTGGTGGGTCTGGGCCATATGGCCACAGCCTCCGTGAAAGACCTTCATTCAGACAGTCCGTGATCACCTTGATCCTGGGTGGAGGCTCCAGCTTTGTTCTGGGCAACAGAGATCCTGGACCTGACCCAAACTAGGTTTGCCTATCTGTGGTTTGAGACAAGGGTAATATAAAATGGCTTTAACTGTGCTCAGCTTGGGGCTGTGGAGTGGATGGCACTGGCTGCTCTGGATGTTGTTCACCTATCAAGAGCTGTGACTTGAGATGTCTCCTGCTCTAGCTGAGAAGGGAGTTTCTCTATGTTGCTGCTCCTAGCTATTGCAGCACACAATATCCATTTGGTTCAGTAGCAGCTCAGGTAGCTGACATGAAAGCTGCTGATGCCAATGGTATTTGTTTCTCTTTATTTATTAGAAATATTTATTAATCAGTGTAATTATTCATTTTTGCCTTTTAAAAATTATGCTTAATGGAGAAAAGCAGCCATTTGTCTAGGCTGCATTTAATGCTTGGTGGATCCAAAAGGTGTTTTCTTCAAGCTGTTTTGACAATAATAATAATTTTAAAAAATCAAGTTGGTGAAGTGTGGAGCTGTAGGCCATCTCTATTATGATCTGAAGCACTCAAGCCCTTATTAACTTAATGCTTTCATTTACTAGCTCCTTCCTGGAGGAAGACCTCCTAGTCAAACTGCTGTTGCTCCTTTAAAAATCTAAAATTAGTAATTGCTTCAGCTGCACACCTCATTACAAGGAAAGGCCTACAGCTGAGAGCAGCACTCATCTTCTTGTTTTTAAATTTTTCAGGGCGAATTTCAACAAAACCTCCAGCCCAAGCTTTAGCTATTCCATTGCTGCATATAAATGTATAAACTCAATTATAAAAGTTCTGCATTTCCACTTTTTTGGAAACAGGAGGTTTGAGGGCTTGATTGTATTGCAAACTGTTACAGTACTGATCAAGCACTGGGCAGAGCCTGTCAGCTGGTGGGTAGTGGCTGATCAATGCTGGTAGAAGAAACATCCTGTTTCATCAGTGAAGCCTTTAACCAGGAGTAGTTGACACTGCTCTGGTCATCATTTACCCTGTTGTTCCGTTAAGTGGATGTTTTCTCCCTTCCCTTGTCTAGCACTGTCTGGAAGGAGCACAATTTCACACAAGCTACTATAGGGAAGTCTTAGTTAAAAAGAAAAAAAAAGGGCGGGGGGGTGAGGGGGACAAGGACTTTAAGGCAGCTGAGAGTAAATAGCTGGAGATAATTGGGCTTTAGCTGTGTTCTCATACCTTCAAGATTGCTGGGGACAGTGACAGTGCCAATATTTGAATTGCTGCGCAAGCTCAGGGCACAAGCTTTGTATCAGCAGTTCCTACACTGGGCTCTGCTCACAACCAAAAAGCACTTTTAAAATCTAAAAATATTCCATTAGGATTTCAAAGCAGTATATGATAGGGGTCCTTGATAAGAAGGAGGCAACTGGGTGAAATTTTCTCCTTGTTGCACATCTCTGGTGGTTTCTGAAGGGTGTGATGAGTGCCATCTCAGAGCTACAGGCAGGGAAGCTGAGGCACTGCACTGGTGGTTTGCCCAAGGCTTGCGTAATGAGCCTATTTGTTCTTGTCAAGTCCTGTCCCTAAATATACACCTTAAGGTGAAGAGTTTTTCTGTCTTGAAAGACATGAGCTATGATTTTACATGGAGATGGGCAAAGGGATTCTCTGTTGCTGATGTGACCAGCATGAAGAAACCAAAGAGAGGGTGGAATGGGATGGACAGAAAGTACAATGGCATTGGAGGAAAGATTCCTATTGAGCTTCATGCACTTGGATCAGGTCTCTGGAGGGCTGTTGCTAAGGACAGTGACATTTAGGTTAATCTCTGAAGTAATTCAAAGCTTGTGGATACTGCTGTGCTGAACCACTAGAAAAAATGGAAAGGAGCAGCTCAAGAAAGGTCAGCACCTAAAGGTGGGTGCTGAGCACAGCTGGCTTACTGCTGGCACTGATTTATTTCAGATGGTTTCAAAAGCAGTTAATTTCTTGGAGTGCTCCAAGTAGACCCGCTTTGAAAAGAAGAATGTCTGATTCCCAAAGAGCAGGTATTCAGTATTCATTCGTCCTAACTCCAAATCCAGCCTGTGGGGTGTGGCATGTGCCACAGCCTTTTGTCACTTGCTTTGAAGTTTGCTGTTAACTGCTGGTTTCTTGCAGTCCCCAAAGTATATGGGCTTTTAGCTTTTTGTCTGCTGCTCCATGCCTTTCTTTGATCACCATGTTTTCAGCTCCTGAAAGAATGAAATAACAAACCCATTTATTAAAATGTTTCATATTTGAGAGAGATAAAAGAAGGACTTTCCTTCATGAATTTTCTAGCTTGGCTGTTACAAGACATAATGTTTGATAAAGGAGAAGATGCATCAGGAAGGAAATTGTGGGGCAACTCATGCAGTGCTTGGGAGCTCCATGGCTTCACCCCAGCTGTGTGAGACCTACAAGCACAAGACAACGTATATGTCACCAAAATGGGCAACTGACAAAGTCTGGAAGATGTGCATTTGTGGAGGAGAATTAAGATTGGGGGTGTGAAACCTAATGCACTCTGTGTGTCCTGGCTGTATATCCCCTATATATTTCTGTAAGGGAATGTCAAGGAGAAAGAGAGGAGGGTTTAAATGAGACCTACTTCCATGTAAATATTGTGCTGTTTCCAAGCACTAGCCCGAAGTGAAGCCTGTTGTCTTGCAGCTCCCCCTAGGTGTCTGGAATTGCTGAAGCCAAAGGTATCTTCTTACTTTTTTGTTTGTTTGTTTGTTTTTATTTTATTTTATTTTATTTTATTATTTTTTTGGCCTTATTTGCTGGATTTGCATGTGGCTGAAATCTGCAGTAAGATCTGAAAGCTCTTTCAATATCAAAGGCTTGGGCACCTCAAACAGCTTCTCTTAGCAGAACTTAACAAAATGAATTAATCCTGGACACTTGAGTGTTGTAAGGCACCACAAACTACCAGGACATTTTAAGTCACATTGAAGTTAATGAAAAGACTCCCACAGACTGCAGTGGATGGCAAATCAAACTGTGCAGCATGGCAAAACCCAAGCCTTAGCCACGTGCTGCCTGTCCTTGGTTTTCAAACTTCTCTGTTGTGTTGTCCCTATTGAACAATTAAAAATGCTTTCTTACTGGCTGGAGGAATTGAATAAAAATTGGATCTGAAAACAAAGCCACAATGTAAGTCATGGTGCAAATGTGCTGGAGGAGAAATCAAAGCTGTGTTCATCATTCAGGCAATCAGAGCCAGGTGGAAACATGATTTTTGAGATGTCTCAACCCAGAAGTTCCATGAGTAAGAAGATCTTGCTAGCTAATGAGGCTGAAATAGATATATATCTATATGCATCTTCTCAGAGGTGGGATTATGTAGAAGTGCTATTTTCTTACCAGGATGACTACTGAAGTTTGAAACTATTCGGAATTAAATTACTTTGGAGGTAAATAGGCTATTTGGTTTTGGTGTTGGTTTTTATTCTGTGTGCGGGTTTGGTTTGGGTTTTTTTGAGCGTGTCAGGGAATTGGTTTTTTTCCTGTAGAGCTATTTGCAGCGAAAGATATAGCTCATATTCTGGATCCTCATAGTTTATGACAAATGGTTTTGTAGCCACAGGGCTAGTTAGTCACCTCCATATAAACATACAGCTGCGGGCTTTGTGCTCTGGTTGTAACCAGGGTTTTCAGAGTTTTCATTTTTCTTCATATAGACAAGAAGCATATACATGAAGACAGACTTCAGTATCCAATTCCAAACTGCTTTTGGGGAAAGGTCATGGGAAGAACAAAAACCCAGCACACATCTCTCAGTAAATCACCCTGGAGCGAGACCCTCACAAAAGGTGCTTTTTCAGAGCAAAACTCCTTTTGAAATATAGGGCTTGAGGCTCACTATGGATAGGCATGAGAGCCCTTCACTTCCTTCCTGCACATGGACTCAGAATTGTGATCAAGAGGTGGTTTTGTTATTGTTGTTTGAAACTGTCATTTCAAGGAATGTAAAGCTTTCCAAGTACATACGTACCTTGGTGCTTATGCCCCACGTGGAAGCAGGATGATGGACTCTACAAGCAGATTCCTCTGGACTTTCATGACCTCAATTCCCATCATGTGCTTCTCAGGTACTACTTCATTATTATGATATGGTAGTGATGTGTGAAAGTCTTTCCTGAGGCCACCCTGGCCCCAAGGAACAGCCTGGATGACAGGGGTTGTTCTGTTACACTTCTGATGGTGCTTGCTTACTTTTCCAATACCAGGTTAGAGTGATTCTTTCAAAACAAACTTGAAAATTTTCCAAAATGCTTTGTATATAAAGTCAACAAACCACTGCAGAGGAGTGGTGGGATTCCGCCCCCCCCCGCCCCACTCTTCTAATTGACAGATTTCTGCATATAGTTAAGGGCCACATATTCAGTACAATTTTTCTTTTTTTGCTACTTCTGACTATCTGATTATTCTGATAAGGGCTCATTTTTATTAAGATTCAGGGAAAAACAAGGTTCTTTGTGTGTGTGTGTATGCATGTGGCTTTTACATTTGGTTTAAAAAGTATGGTTGTTGTGAGCCTATTTAATGGCTTTTCTCAAAGAGATCCGGCAGGTTAGAAAGCAGATTCAATACACTTCTGTTATTAACAGCTGCAGAAGCAAGCACAGGAGAAATTACAGCAAAAACGGAATGACTTAAAGTAGTTAAAAAAGAGTGGGGGCAAAAGCTGGGATTTATAGAAATCCATTGAAAAATTCATTGAGTCTTTATGGAAAAAGATTTAAGCTCTGGTTTTCTCCTAACCCTCCTAAGGATAAAACTCTTGAGAATCATAGAATCATTTTGGTTGGAAGAGACCCTTGAGATCATCGACTCCAACCATATAGACAAGCTGTCATATGAACATGATAAACCACTTCCTTTGCCACGTTACAGAATGGCATTTTTGGTCAATGCCATGTTTGCAAACTCCCAAGGAAGAGCTGTGATGCGGGCAGGTTGTCATGTGCTGCAGAGCTAATATTAATGCCTCCTGTGACTTAATCTTGCTACTAGGGTTTTTTTGCTGCTTCTTGTGTAACATCTGCCTGATGGTGCGATGCCAGACTGTCATTGGCTTCTGCTGCACCCTGTTTTCTGTCTGAGAAACAGTAATGAGGCCACCAAGGTGTTTTTTCTTTTCCCTTTGAAATTTTGAACGAGGCCTGCTGTTTTTTTCACAAATTGTATCTTCGTTGTAAGTATTAAAGAGCCATAGATTTCTGTATCAGTTAACTTGGCATCAGCTTTGAAAAGAAACGTGTTATTCTAAAGCAGAAAACTAGATTAGAAAATTTATTTTGCAGATAGAAACAAAGTCCTGTCAGCTCATCTCATCCAGTTCTTTGGCATCAGCGCGGGACAGCTTTCCACACGGCATAATGCATGACTGCCTCTGCCAGACGTACCAGCCTGGGCTGCTGCGCTTTCTCAGTACAGCTCATAGAACGAGCACTGGGCCTGGCATTTTGATCCTTCTGTGAACAAGCTGGCACGTAGCTCCATGTAATGCTCCACTGTAACATGGAAAATTGTCCTACGGGATTTCAGTTTGGAAAGGTTATCTTATTTTTCATCGTGTCCCTTTTAAAAAATAGCCTGAAAGAGAAGTGTTTTATTTAAGTGCATTTAGCTGACTAATACAGAAGGCATGCAGAACATAAGCTATCCAACCAACTATGAAACAAGTTCTAGAATTAATTGCTTAATTCTCTTTGCATTAGGATAAAGCATATGGTTTTAAAGTATCTTCAGTGAAGAACTGCTGAATGTGGAAAACATCTACCATTGCCTTGTACTAAACTGAAAAGCAAGTTCAAGTGTAAAAATTGGCAGAGTGATAGCCAAAGGCAAGCTATCCTGCAACTTAACTGTGAGACAATCTAGTTTTAAGCTTTGTGAATACAAGTTTGACCCAGCAAGCACATTAAATAATTATTATCTCTGGAAACCCAGGTTTTGTTCAAACCAATTTCTTTGTAATTCTTCAACTATGGAAAAGAATCCACAGAGAGACTTCTTACCCAGCAACTGATAAGTGAGTGTCAAAAGTTTAACTGTACCAAGGAATAATAGACTGCAAACTAAGATATTATAATCCGTTCCAGCCCACTTTCTACAAGGATGCTCTAACAATGATTTGTCCTATATTTGTGTATAGGCTAATCCTGCATTTGAAGAGAATTCTGAGCACGCATAGATCTCAGAATTGGCCTCCTTCATTTTCAGGTGAGGTGGGTGCACCTCTTTGTGCACATACCACCTAGAATGATGTATTTTCTGCATGTGTGAAATGTGGCCAAGCTTTTGAGCCAATAGTGTGATGGGAAGGTGAAAACTTGTGGTAGGGTCAGTGCCTGTCTCCACGGGCCCTGCATGTAGACCTCATCTCCTTGTTTTGCTCCACCAGGAGAGCACAGAGCACTCTGTTTGGCCAGGCAGTACCACACCACACACACAGCACAACGTGAAGTCAATGAAATGACTAACAAGTGGAAATCTTGCCTGTGTACCCGCTACAGAGTGGTGCAGGTGCTTGGCAAGATCAAGAGTTTGATCCTGTTCACAGCATGTGTAAATTCTCACATCCAGTGCTTTCCGTGGGAACACTCAGACGTGTTTTGCTTAAATGAAGGGCACTGCACCATTGGATTCGTGATTTTTTTAAATACAGCAGCCCCTGTGTTTTATAAGAACTGGGGTAGAGACCACAAGTTGACTATAACTGCAGTGGAAAGTGCGCTCTGCTAGCTCCAGGTGCTTTCAGGAGTAACATCCCATTCTTACTAAACAAAATTACCCACTTCCCTGTTGCTGGAACCCTGAGCTTCAGTCCCATGTTTCTAACCTCCCCTGCCTAGGACAAAACATTAAACTGATTACTTAATAGTACTCCTAACCTCAAAGTAACTAGCACACACAAATGGCAAGATCCAAGAATACACTTAACTCCATCCAGAAAGTGTAGGAAAGACCTCCTTTATTTAAACATTATTATGAAATAATATTTTTCTACATGAACAAACATTTATTTTTGCTGGCAGAAGCATCTAAAAGTTCACAAAAGAACGCCAAGCACAGATTTAAAAAGAAGCATCCAAACTTGTAATTTAATCTCCAAATTTTGGTTAAGTGGACTTCATTTTCTTGGAAGAGGCTAGTGGCTTGGCACAGTGTTTTCTCCAGAAGGTAAACATCTCTCAGTGGTTGCACTACAGGTGTCTTTCATCTTTCACTGCCTGAAGTCCAGTTTCAAGTTTAGAATTAGAGATATGTTCCACATGGCTTGCAGCATGGTACTTTTTAAATCTCATTTCTCCAGGGGTGCATAATTCAGAAGCTTCTCAATCAGATCCACGTGGGCTAGAAGCATTCTGCGGCAGCAGTATCTCTTCAAACCAAGGGCATCAAGGGCATCTCTATTAATGAACAAGAAAAACAATTAAAAAAAAAAAAGGATTAAGTGAGTCAGAACCACTTGTAAGTGTTCCTAAGCAACATACTGATTACTTTGAGCTTAGTCATAGAGGAAAACTTGTTTGCAGTTCAAACTAAGAAATATAGCACGTGCTGTTGAAGTTCTTTTCCATTTACTGCTGTTGACAGGGTGCCTGGCTGTTCTCTGGCCTGCGAGAGCACATGATCTTCTGTTGAAGATTGTCTAACTGATGTGTCAACTGAACTTCCAAAGGTAAGGCCGCAGAACTCCCATAGGAACAGAGCTATAACAGACTAACTCTTATGAATTTCCTCTTCTGAACTATTCCACTCATGAGGGCATATTTGCTTATGAAACAGCAAGGTTAAGTGACATGCAAATATTTTGGTTTTGGAAATAAAATTTCAGTCACCACAGGCAGAAGGAAACGTGAAATATGGTACACTTCTAACCTCAATTATTTAGTTATAGTAATTCAGTCTTCCTTTTACAGTCTATAGAAAAGAGAGGAGCTGATCTGGTTAAAAATCTGATCACTCAAGAGGTGTGAACACAGTAACAGGAACAGAGCTCTGAAACATGGGAAGTCATTTCCAACACTCCTAAAATCCTGGACACGCCATAATTACCTGTGCTGGCTACAGCTCCTGCAAGCTGTATCGTAGAAGGCAGCATGAAAGCACTAGACAGTCCTGACAGGAATAAGGAATAGCATCTCTAAGCATGGTTAGCCATGTTATTGTCTGCATCTCCAAGCACCAGCATAACACAATGTTTCTGTAAACTGAGGATGATACATGCCTACTTCACAAGATGAAATTTGTGATCTAAGCCACGTTAAATGGGTGAGAGATAAAGAGAAACCAAAGTAACTGAAAGTGCAAAGTACCCCATATAGGGATAGGATGCTAATTCTGAGGAAGGCTAAAATCCTTTCCAGTTCCCATGTAAGAAGGCATTCAGTTTTACAACCTGTTCCCTACAAATACACAATAATGAAGTGCAGACTGCTCAACAAGAAATTTGTGTTTTACAGTCTTTCCACTTAATTCCCTCTGAGTGACTGCTCGAGGATTCTTATGGTTGGGTAGAGAATGTATGATTCATCCTAGCCTAAACCACTGTATATGTCTTCAATGGCTATCGCTATCAGACCCCTTAAAAAATAAGTGACACTATCCAAGCATCAATCTACTAACCATAAAGCCAGTGTGATACTCCTTCTTAATTTGACTATCATGAAATAGGACTGATCTCAGGTCTTTAGATCTATTTGATGCAACAACCGGCATTTGCTTAAAACAAATTAACTGTAATTTTACTCTAGGAAGAAGCTGATACATACTTTTTTAAAGTACAGATCACTGAAAGGAAGCCTCTGCATAAGGTGGAACATGACAAAAAGTTCTTTAGCTTCAAGCAGTAACAAGTACCTAACAACAGTTCCTCTAGAGCTTAAACAGCAGGGCTACTCATTTTAGGACTAGAACTTGCAAAAGTTATTTAAGAGAAGTATATGAACAGTGTATTTTTTTTTCTGAAAGAATGTTTATAAATAATGCCACATGATATCTAAATGTTCTAAACCATTTGAAATAAAAGCATCTCATGTCTGTTGATATGTAAGTTTAAAGAGATATCTAGACAGTTCTGATCTTTCAAGTGCAGTTATCAGAAATGGAAAATACTAACATTAATCACAACTGTTCAACATTTGGCAAAATAGTATCCTAAACCACAAGAATGTTTTCAGATTTACTTTAGTAAGTGAAATCTGTGTTGTTACTATACATTCTTCTGATAGTTCATAGATGTAAGTAAGTCCATTTAAACACCCTTTCGGAACCATAACCACTTGAATACAAAGCAAATACTCTTTTCTTTCTACTTGATAGTTTCAACACCACTTCAGGAAGTCTCTCAAACTTCTAACATTTTTTTCACTTCTTTGAATTGCAAACATTGTGGGTTTGTTTGTTTGTTTTTCATCATACTTAAAACTTGATGACAGTGAAATATTTCTGAAGACTTGCGTTCTCAAACCCTCTTGAAGCACTCCCATCACAGACAGATCCTCCTTGAACAATTAAAACACAATTCTGACTATATAAAGCATGTGCAGACTTCTTAAAACACAATTGTTAGGAGTATCGGTCAGGTATGTAGAGAAGTTAAACCTCTCCTTCCCCCCAGCAAACCACTGCTTTCAAATAAGGTTAGCAATTCTGGGTTGTGAGTATGAAAAGCTTTTAAGAAAAGCTAAAAGTGGTATACATTGTTAACAGTGTTAATTACTTCTTACACTTGTAACTTATCTTCTCTTTAAAAAAAAAAAAAACCAAAACGCAATAGTGTCAAAATTGACTGTACTGCTTGTTTCTTTCCTTCCTGTTCCATATTTGAGACCATTTTGGGTGTAAAGGTTATGACATGGCAACTTCCATACTACTACCCAGAAAGATTCTGTAGGTAAATGAGTACTTTCTTACCTATTATAATTTCTAACCTCTGTTACATAGTTAGCCTCAGAATTTACCTATAGCCTCTTCACAGCTATTTCATAATGCCATGATCCTGCAGTTAGATATCTTATGCACTGTGCAATCTCATCTCAAATCTGAGTCAAAGAATGTACAGAAATAATACCCACCCTTCTGTATATTCTGCTTGCAGAAGGCCAAGATAGGCTTCCCACTTGTTTCCAACTATTTTGCCGCAAGTGAAACATCTGACTGGGATGATCATTTTTGCGCTGTAGCTGTAATATTAAAAAATACAGTATCACACCTCAGCAAAATGACCAAGTACTATACTGAAATACAGGAAACTCAGATTACAAGTCTCCAGCCGCAGACCGTCCGGCTCCACGACCGCGAGCGAGAGGCCGCGGCGCGGAGGTGCCGAATGAACGCGCCTCAGCACAGACGTGCGCCGCCCCCAGGCGGGGCAGTTACGGCCGCGGCTCTGCCGGGGGCTGGACACGCAGCACCCCGGGCTGGGCACACCGGCCCGAGCACAGCAGCGGGTCAGGCCCGCCCCTGGCCGGCACAAACAGGCCAAGACGTGCCGTAAGAGGCGGCTGCAGGACGAGGGGAGCCCCAGGCTGAGGCCTCGCTCGCCGGGCAAGGCCTCCCCGGAGGAGACGGGCCTCAGCTCGCCCGCGACCCCCAGCCCGAGGCGGCGAGGGAGGTGCTGCCCCGCCGGCACCGAGGGGCCCGCGGCTTCTACCGGACACGGTTCCTACCGGACACGGCTGCCGGGGCGCTACCACTGCGGCCAGGCGGAGGAAGGCGGGCCGGGGCGGTGCTGCGGCCCACCCCTGTTCCTGCGGAGGGTGGCGGGATGGTAGCGGCCGAGCGTACGGCGTCCCGAGCGGCTCAAGAGAGTGCGCGAGCGGGGCGGGCTTGTTTTCGCGTTTCGCGTGCTGAGTGGCAGCTGGGGCGCCGGGAGCGGAGAGCGGCGGCACCGGCACCGGCCGTGCCAGCGACAGAGCGCGGCGCCGCTCCCGCTTCTCCTCCTCGTTCTCGGGCGGGTGGGCACTTGTTGCATTGCGAGAGGGCTTTTGCAGCGACGAGACTTCTCATCCCGTCCTGGCTGAGGTACCGGAACCGTCTGGGGCGGGAAGCGCAACTGGTGGCTGCAGCCCGCCACCCGCCAGCCCTGTCCGGCGGGCGTCGTGGGACGGAGCCGGGTACCCCGCGGCAGCTCGCCCGCCGCTCCCCTTCCTCATGGGCAGGGCCGCCGTTGTCGTGGTGCCCGCGGTGTCTCCGCGGCGAGAGAGCCTGTCCGCGCCGCCGGGGCTGAGCAGCTCCCGGCCGGGGGAGGGCGTACGGGGACCCGTGGGGGAAAAGGCGGCGGCGGCTGGGACCGCCAGTGCTCTGCTTGCGGCGCCGCTCGTCGCCGTGTCGCGTCTCTGGAAGTGCGGCCCCGCGGCCCCTCTTGGGGCTCTTTCGGCGCTTTTTTCCGTACTGCCTGAGGCGGGAGGAGGCAGGAGCCGCTGCCGCCCGCGGGTGTAACCCGCCCCGCTTTCTCGCTGACCCTCCCGACGGGTCATTGTTTTTTTTGGTTTTCCCATTGTTCTGCACACCCCAGACAGCGTTAATTTCTTGGAAGGCAAACACGCCCGCGAGTCGCGGTCAAGTTGTGGGCGCTATCGTGCCGACAGGTTTGCCGAGAGTTTTTAAACTGTCAGGTTGGACTTGACGCTGTCCCGTGTAACTTTTATCGTTGCTCCATCTTGCCGTAACAATGAAGCGGTTCAGCGGAGCGATGCGCTGCCCGTGGGGTACAGACCCAGCCTGCGGGAACAGCAACGCTTACCCCGCTATCTGAGGGCCAAGGGAAGTTCCCCCGTCTCGGGAGGCAATGGCTGGCTGCGGGGAAAGCAAACGATTTTATAGGGTACGCCAAGCCGGGGAGGTTTGTTAGCAGAAGATAATGCATCTTGAAGCTGTTTACTTGCATTTCGTTAATCTAAGGATTGGGCAAGCATTAGGCACGGACCGTGTGTGCTTAGCAGAGGGAAGCATGCTGTGATGGCTGGAAACTTTAAGGACAGACACTGCTGTTCTGGAGACTCTGGGATGAAGCAATAGTCTGAACACTGTCATTCCTTGTTGTTCTCGTTACAGAGAGGTAGCGTTATGCGAATTGTCCTTGGGCACAGCAGGCATTATCCAAAAGTGTTTTATTTTCCTGCTAAAGTATCTGTGAGTTGATACAGTGCACAGAGCCATTACTGTCAGGCATATAAATAATTGTGTCTTAATGCACAGCTTATGTTAATGCGTCTTTTGTGACTATTTTTTGAGCGACTGGATTATTGACCCTATGCACAGAAATGACAGACCTAACTTGAACCGTAAAAGAGCAAATAGTTTTGTTTTAACAGATGAGGGTTTGAGGTCGTTTGAAAGCATTTTTACAATTCTGACTGCTAGAGAAAAGACAGTAATTTCTGCAGTCTCAGGAACAATTAAATGCAGTTGTGAACAGCATGAATTGGTGTGGAGGGTAGATGAACCTCCTGTGATCTCTAGATTATTATTGTTATTATAGGCCAGTGGGAGCCAAACTGTATTTTCTTTTTCTCCTTTGATTTCTTTTTTGGGGGGGGGAGGGGGTGGGGGTGGGGCAGGGTGCGTGTGGTGAGAATTCAGAGATTGTGCCTTGATGCCTTTTCAAGACCAGGGCTCCAAAGTAATTTTCTTACTGAACTGTGCAGTGTAAGGCATTTGCATTTGGAGATGGAAATTTGCAATTGGGAGTGAGAAAGAGATGCTGTCACAGGGGCCTCATGGCAGAGCCACATCATTAGATGTCGGTTAGTGTCTTATAGCTGCCTTGTAGAAATGTGCTTGCTTATTTCTTAATAACAAAACTGAATTTTAACTTTCAGACGTAGTTCTCATATCTGGCTTTACTTAACATCTTTTTTCAAAGAAAAATTTACTTGGCTTGTTCTCATAGTATTCTTTCAACTTTGTTATATCTTTTCTGGATAACCTTCTTTGGCTGGGTGATGGGCTTAATGAACTAATAGGTCTTTTATGGCTGTAGCTTCTTTGATCCTAGAAAATGTAAGGTTTTTTATGATCTATGGCTTGGAGAGACTGCTACATACTGAGAATGTTCTCTGCTTAACTTCTTGTATCCTCTGCTTAATCTGACTGTTTGCCAAACCACAAAAGCCAGTTTAAAAGAGTTTGGGGGGGGATGTGCATACATGTGACTTGTTAGGAATCAGTCAGTGTTTTATGGGCTGTAGCTCATGCTGATTAGGGTGACTCTGCAGAGTAAGAGACTTCCCGAGTACTAATCAAGTTGAAGTAAGTTTGAGAACTGTGGACTGTTTTCCTGATGTGCTTCTGTCATGTGAAGCTTTGTTGTGCAGATAATACATCCCACTTCTCTATTAATGCAGTACAGGACTTCTTCCTGTGATAGAACAACTTTTGAAAGTTGTTGTGTCCCACCATCGTTGTTGGATTGAGGCACGTTCCTGCCATTTTTTTGTGGATTCAGTCCTACAAAATGCAGCTGGGCATCACCACTTCGTGGCATTGTTAGTGGTGAGTAATGAAATCCTAGACTGGTGACTAAGAATTAGATCCTGCTTCCTATTCTTCCATACACAAAATATATGGGAAAATATTGCTGCTTGTTTAAAAACCAAACCTCCAAGAAGTCAGTTAAATGACCTGACTGAGTGAACTACTCTTAAAATACTTTGATAGCTTGAGTGGCTATATGACCTCCTGCAGCTCATGCTGGCAAATTGCGTCTCTTGTGACCTTGTCTCTGTAATTAGGGCTATAGGAAGGAGTTGTGGGATCTCTGCATTGTGGTAGTGTGAGAAAAGAGTTTTCACCTTTGACTGCTTTTTCTCTTACTGTAGTTGTTCCCCTTCTTCTGAGTTGGCTTGTTTCTGCAAAGATATACAGAGCTGAAGATGTACATAACCAGAGCTGAAGATGGGTCTTTCAAGATCTGATTTGTCAGTTAATTAGCAGTTATATTCAAGGGTAGTGAATTGTTATTTAAATTCAAGAATTCTTAGAATAACTTTTCAGTGAAAGATTGTTTTGGTGCTGTTGATCATGACTTGCAACCTTCTATAAACCTGTGAGTAGAGCTTCTAACTCCAAACAGAGCTATCAGGGCTATTTGCTGTTGCTTCCTGTGATCATTTAGAGAAAGGATGTTACCAGCTTTCACTCCATCTCAGAATCACGTACATGGTTGCAAGCCCGTGGTAGCATATTCACTTTTGTAATCCTCAGATCTCAACAAAGCCAGGGAGAGAAGAACCTTAAGAGAAAAAGACTTGCATCTGTCTTGAAATAAGTGATTAAATAGGACGTTAGTCAGAAACTGAAATATGACATGGAAAACTTTACAAATAAAGAAATAGCAATAGAGAGAGCGAGAGAAGAAGATAAAAAAAAACCCAACCATGCAAGACAAAGGTTGGCTGCAGTTTCCTCAGGCACATTCTCCACTCCAAATCTGTGAGATCCTGCAAATTTACTGTTGGGCTTTCTCTAGTCCTGGTTAACTTCTCAGAAGTGTGTCACTCATCCTGTTCCGCAAAACGGAAAGGGAAGTGGCTCACACTGGAGCTAGCTAGTGTGACTGAGGAAGGACTTCCTTCCTTTTCCTCAAAAGCTTGCAGACTCAAGGAGCAAAGATTAAGCTGGAATCTGGATTTGTTTTCATCTCAATTTCTTTTTGAATGGTTTTCTGCCCCACTTGTGCCTTTCTGCTCCCTCTCAGAATTAGATATAGCTTAATATGTGATGGTAAGGAGGTGGAGAAAGCCAAGAAGGAGAGGCAGCGGTGATGGAAGGAGGAAAGACTTGTCTACTCTGTAGCGCTTTGCATTATTTAGCTGCCCTGCATGCTGTTTAATAGCTGCTCAGGCCCCTGGATTTAGTGAAACAAATACAGAAGCTGCTAAGCGCGTAAAAATGAAGAGAAACCTCTCTAAGCTGGGGATGTGACTGCAGCTTTGCTGTAATACCAGACAAGCCTGATGCTGCTGATTTCATTAAAAGCAATATTTGGGGCTTCAAAGCAGGGTTTAATAGTTGCTATATATTTTTTTAAATATGCTGACCTTATCTGGTAAGCCTGTAATATTTGTTGCAATGAAGAGCAGCTGCTGCATAAATACATATATGATATCAGCTGCCAATTCTGAAATCTGTGCTGAGACTGTGACTTGTTTGAAGTGGTGTTGCTATTAAAAGGCAGGTGGCAGGATGTTTATTTTACACCTTGTTAATTGCTTGTTTTTCCTGCTGTAATTGGCTTCCTAATGGGGGCAGAATGCACTTGGTTTTGCACACAAAGCTTCATTAGTGACAGCAGATAGAAAGGATTTGGAGGGTGGGATTTAAAAAAAAAGCATATATATGTGTATATGTCTGCTAAATAGAGTGTATGAGGAAGTCCTATAGATGTGTTCAAAAATGCAAATGTTTTTGCATAAAACATTTTAAGGTATCCTTGTGTTAGACATAAAGATCACTGCCTGTTACTTCAGAAGGGGGTAGAGACTTTATCTTGCTTTTTCTGTGGGGCAGAGATGAGACTTGTTCTGCTTCACTGGAGAGGAGTTAGGATGCTGTGATGTTGCACTGTACTTGGGACTCTGACGGCATACATGGATTCATAAAGTTATCTTTAATGATCTCCGTGGTGTATCTAGCGATTGCTCCTGCTAACAAACTTGGAGGAGATGGTGAGCAATGCTGGTGTTTAGTAGCTTTCTAGGGTTTATGGAGCCTTCCCTGCTTCATGTGTATGTTAGTGCTATTTCAAGTGTCCTCTCATTCACATGAGGCCCTTGGAGGTCATTGCTGTGGACAAGCATATCTGGACCATCAGTATTTTCAGGGTGATCGTGGTTGTGTGTAGAAGTGAGAGCTGAGATGTGCTTCTGGCTAGGGATGGGTGCTCTACAAAGTCAGTTCTTGTTTTAATAATGACTTTATAAATATGGTATAAGTTTTCTTAGTGTAAGAGGCTGGTTTCAGAATTGTCTGTTGATGGTCATCATGATGATCATCAGATACCACTGTGTCTGATGCCATGAGCAGAATTTTGCACTGTTCAGTTTAATATGCTATTGTACCTGTAGAGGTTGCTGTAGGTGGCAGGTGAGTGTAGCTTTGTTTATGTGTGCATGTGTACATATGTATATAAAAGTACTTGTACTTGTATATAAAAGTAATAATGAAAATGTAAGACAGCCCTTCACAGAAATGGTTTATCATCCTTGCCCCTGAGGTAGGATTAGGAAAAAACACTTGTCTACTCCCGTCTCTGCTTCCTCAGATGTCTGTATTTAACTAGCTTAGGACTGGTTTTGTCTCCTATGTTTGTTCTCAGTAAGGTCACTTCAAGGCAAAAGTATAATGTTTGCCAGTCTTGGATTGACATGTTTTATAAGCAAAAGCCTTTATTACATGCATATATCACAGACATCTGTGACTGTTTCATGGGCGGGGGGGGGAAAGGGGAGGGGCAAGAGTAATGTCCCGAGGCAGCATTTTAATCAGAAAGATCACAGGAGCTGCCCATCAGGTCTTCCATGCAAGTGTCCTCAGATGACAAAATTATCCCCTTTCTTGGGATAATACTTTTCATTTCTGCAGAATCTTTCCTTCCAGAGTAAAGGTTGGACTGTGAAGTTGAGGTGAGACTAGGACTTGTCAATTATTAATGCTTGGAGGGAGGAGCCCCAAGGTGGTGTTCTTCTATGGTGAAAGCAGTATGTAGATTCCCGTTGAGCTCATGGATGTGCTTTTGTCTCTGATGTACTTCCTGCTTTTGACTGGGAACTTTTTTCTATGGATGTATAACCAGGTCCTTTCCCGTCAAGATGTATCTCTGTTCAAAGAGATTGCAGCAAGCTAGTCATCTTGTAGTAGTTTAACCTGGCATCTATCAGTCTTTGAACTCCAATGTAAAGGAATGGGAAGCTTTTCTAACTTATTTTTGAAGTTTTATCTCTGAGGCTCTTATAAGTGATGATAGATGTGTTTGGAACAAGGACTTAAAGAGCAAGCTCTGCTGAAGGCTATTCTTTGGGCCTTTTGGGGATGCTTATGTCTGTATTTAAACTTGATGCTTTCGCTTTTCCTTCGGTCGGTTTTCTGGCCAGTCTTGCATCATGCAAGCCTTCATGGGACTGCGAGTAGAAGATGGTTCTTCTAAGTAGGAGCAAAGATCTGTCTTGCTGAATACCTTGCCTCTGACTGGCCAGTAATGGCTACTTAAGGAAGCAGGTAAGCTTGAAGCAACTGTGCAGTAGTAATACAGTGGGATGCTTGCATTTTATGTTTCATAAAAGTCTGTAACTGTAGTCTTGTTCCAGAACTGACCAGGTTGGGAAGAAAATGCAGTTTTTCTGATTAAAACCACTTACTCAGCTTGAGCATGTCAGCCTGTTGTGTCCAGATTAACGTGCTGTATGGAAGCTAGATGTCCTAAACCAGCTCCAAAGCTGCCCCTGCTATGTGCTGCATCCTGGTGAAAGACTGTTGGTGTGCAGAGCCTGACATCTCCCAGTGTATGGAGCTTCTAGTGTTGGTGTGGGCAGGAGCACAGAGTCGATGGATAGGATATCATGTTATCACTCAGATGAGGGGGGCTGCTGTGCACCTATCATTGTGCCATCCACAGGGAACCTTCCATTGCTTTGTTTATTGAGCTGCTGTTTTTAAAATTAAAAACAGCCAAATGTTTCATAAAATATTAAGAGGCACTGCTTTAGTGTCTCTCATCAGATTAAGTGTGTCACTTTGTGTGTCCTTAGGGTGATGAAGCCAATCAGCTTGGTTGTTCTCTCACCTTAAGGATGCATTACAGTGACATGCTTCATCTCACAAGGGATGCTGAAGCTATCATACTGCAGAACTGGTAACCGTAGGGGTCCTGCACTTTAACTGTGGATTCTCAAATGAAATTTTGCAGAAGCAATACAGTTTGCTTTGTATGAGGTAATTCCTTTTTGTTAGAGAAGTGCTTCTTGAAAAAAATATTGAGGTAATACGGTGGTAGACACAGGCACAGTGACTGCTCTGCAGGAAAGAAAGAAATTACAGCAGGTTTTGTGTGAAAGACCAAGAACTGTAATGTTTCAGTGGGTAAAGGCGGGGAAGCCTCTCCATTCCTTATTCTTTATGAATGTGGATTTTGGAGCAGTTTTGCTTGCAGGTGAAATTCTTTCATTCGAGAGCTGGTTTCAGCATTTTAATCACAACACAGTTGCACTGGAGTAGTAGATGGTTGGGAAACTGTGGGATGTAGTAGTCCCAGAACTAAAAGCTGAGGGCGCATCTCTGGCTTCCTACAGAGAAACCCTGAGGCCTACGTGCTGATGCGTTGGGGCCGGGACCAACATTTGGAGAGCTATTAATAACTTTCACTGACTTTTCCATCATTTGCCTCTAGCCAGCAGTTCTAGCACTCTTCAGCATGTGTATAGGACTTGGGAATGCTGCATGATACTGGGTTATATATTAATTGTAATGAAGCTTTAATAAATTTGAGATACAAGGCCAACTGGACTTCTGAATGTCCTGGTTGTATTCGGTTGTGTTGCCTCTTTAAACTCAATAAGTAATGGCACAGGTGGCATGTTACTCTTGCATTCCCACTGCACACAGCTAAATCACACACACATGCACATCAGGGAGCAGTTATTCAAGAGTCTGTTCTGAAGGGCAGCAGTTCCTTTGTCTGATCTGATATGCTGCTGCTGCTTTGCTTGGTGGTGCTGTGAGGGAATAACAAAGTAAAGCCTTCAATCAGATGACCTGATCAGAGAGAGTTGTCTGTAGCGATTGATATGTCTTCTCAGAACAATAGGCAGCTTGAGCTGCCCCCAGGGACTGAGGGGTTTGCTTGGGGTTTTGCATTCATTTTTGGCCTAAGTAAAAAGAACAGTGAGATCAAGATTACAGGTTTGTCTGCAGCTTGCCTTCAGATCCCTGCCTGATATAAAATGGGACTTAACTGTATATACATCTGCTATCCCCAAAACTATTTGGAGAGCATTTTTTCCATCTCCTTTAGGGTATGCTGTGTATTTTGAGGACTCCCAAATGATTTTGATTCCTCTAAACTGTCTCTCTCCCAAGTAGGCATAAAACAAAGACATCTTTCCACCTTTCACACTTGCACCCCCCTGGCTTGATGAGTGACATGCTGAGTGAATGGACATGGTTCTCTTCCCTGGGATGTCATCCCAGCTGAGGCTTTTTCTCGCAGGTCTCCTGTATGACCTTGTTAAGCTGTTTCACTTCTTTTCTTGATTTATGACATTTGCCATTCTCGGTAGAGAGGCTAAAAAGCTTAATATTAGGAAGGTATCTCCGTTCTGTGAAAGATAGCTTTTTCAGTTTGTATTGAGAAACTTTTGAAGATGAATGTGTATGTGTATTCTGCTGAGCTCTGTAATAACTGAATTGTGCAGTGATTTATATGTAATGTGGGTGAATGTTAGTCATGCACAGTGTCATACAAAAGATGACACCTGTCTGCATCTGGGCCACAGTTGTATTTGGAGGTACTTACATTTCTGCAAAGGAGGTGCATTTTTTCTGCTTCTCTATTGAACTATGTCCCCAGTGTGTGTGGTCATTTTAAAAGCAGAGATGCTCTTTCTTCTTTAAATGCGTGCTGAAAAACGCACTTTCCCTTCTATCCTGCAGAATAACTGGTGTGTGTGTGAAAAAATGTTTTTTCCCCAGCACATGTGCAGCCACTTCATGGATCAAGGGAAGGTTTGTGGAGCACAGAAGAGCTATTGCTGCTGTACAGAAGTACCAGTTCGATGCCCTCTTTCAAGCAGTCCCAGCTTCAGCCACAGTGGTAGTGGGCTACGGCTGTGCTGCAGTGGCTCTGCCTGTGCTGCTGCTGCTTAGGCATTCTGCCTTTGTCAGAGGGAATTGAGACACCTGGAGGAAAGGGATTGTGGAATGACTAGGACTCTTCTGTCACACACACAAGTAAAAGAAAATCTTTTACTTGGAGAATGGATAATAGAATGCCTTTATACCAGAAAGCAAGAACTGCCCAGAAGATCCTGCTCCCCTGCTAGAGGTGAGGATGCAGAGAGCTACACTCAGAAGTAGAAGAGATTTCTTCATCTAGATGCAGTGGCAGGCTTGAGAAGCATTTGGTTTTGGAAAGGTGTCTTTGATCTCTTACTGTTCTATTGGAGTTTTATGTTTCTTTGCTTTCTCTGTCAGTAAAAGACTATTTCATTTGGGTGGTGTCCTACTGTTTAGATTATGGTTAGGGCCAGTTTATTGTGTACCTACTTAGCATCAGTTTTATTGCTTGCCTGCATGCCTTCTCTGCTGTGGGATTGTCGTTGCAGTGCCTTTTGAGTATCCTCTTTGCTGTCAACTGGCCTGACTCTTAGGGTTTGAAAAGCTGTTTGGAGATCCCTCTGGGAGCCTAAGGGAGTTATTGGAAAGAAGTCAGATTCTCATAAGCTGTCATAAGCCTTGTGGCTGCTGGGATGTTGCCAAGTACTTTATTCAAGGAACCCATGATGAGCCACTACTAGATAGAAATGGTCTCAGGTTTCTTTGTACTGTATTATGAAAGGAGAAACAGTTCTGGACTGTTGTTGTGGTCAATGTAAGAACACACAAGATTGTCTCTATCAAGGCATTTACAGTTTAATAAGCCTGTTTTTGTTTTTGTTTTGTTTTCCCCTGGGGATCTTTCTCCATGCACCCAGTTTACCTGTCAGACTGCTTTTGCACGCTGTGGCTTTTGGCAACTGGAAGCCCCATATGCCATGCACAGTACTAATTCTGATGGGAAGTGCTGCTGTGGATGAGCCGACTGCCCCTTATTGCTGCCTAAGTAATTTGGTACAGTGAGGAAAGTGGTTTTGATGATGTTTTCCTTAGTGTATGTGTAACTATATACATGCATACACGCACACAGAATGTACGTATTAACCCTGCCTTTGCCTGTTAATGGCTAGTTCTGTGGGCAGGCTTTTCTATAAGTTGTAGAGCTGTCTCTGACTCTACATACTTGCCTGACATCCTCAAGGTGTTTAGCAGTTTGTTGTCCACTTATCTGCCTCTACAATGAAATGGGTCAAAGTCAGAACTAGCTTATTTGCCTCATGGAGTTTCCTTTTTTTTGCTGCTGGCTCATGGCTTTGTCCTGCTTCATGGTGGACAGTTTTTGGTGCAACTGAATTTTGAATAGCTAGTGATGAAGTTTTCATTTCCCATGGGAAAGTGGTACTCTACCCAAACAGCTTTCATTCCGTGGATGTCTGCTTTAGTGCGGTCTTCTTCTGTTTTTAGTTTAGTTCAATTGCCCTACACTCTAACCACTTAATAAAAAATGTGTGGATTGAAAAGTTATCCAGAACAGTATTGAAATGCCAAGAATGTACATTCAAAGTAATTGCAAATACTGAATTTTAAAATTAAATGTGTTGATGCATTGAATTTGTTTGCTACATCTCTCTATTTGAGACTGAGCTGGAACGGAATCCAAACCAAACCACAAGAGATCCCTAGAGGGAAAAGTGCAATGCAAATTGGAGGCAGAAAAGTCAGTCTGAGCTTTGGTTTGGCTTTGTCTTTTCAGTCTCTGAGTGTGTGCCAGCTACGGATGAACAGCAGTAGGACAAATATTTAGGTGCTGCTGTACAGCCTATGGATGCTTTTATTCAGTGGCATGCATTACAGATTTCATACCAGATCTGAAAAATTGTGTTGCCCTCAGAACCCACACTACTTAATTTCAGCACGATGTTCTGCCAGCCCTGAAATGTGTCTGCATTTGCTAGCATTTGCTCGGATGCAGGGCTTGGTTCCATCTATTTCTGTATTTTCTTATTTTCTTAGCTTGCCTTCTGCAGATATAATAAGTTCCAGAAAAATATTCTCTAAAATGTTGCTATTGCGGCTGATATATTGATGATTTTAGCAGTCATTTAAGTTGTTTGTGTGTGGTGGTGCATTTTCTTTTTTTTTCTTTTTTTTTTTTTTTTTTTAGTTTGGAACATCTCATTGCGATTTAAAGATTTTCATAAGATAGCACTACAGTAGAGCTAGGCATTTAATCAGCTGCATGGGTATTGGCAAACAAGCCAGGGGACATGTATCTGAGCCACAGTTTGGAAGAGCTAGGATGTAAGGGACTGACTGAAAACTGGAAGTATTGGAGGGCAAAAGAAGCTTTTCTGAAATCTGATATGCCAGGCTGCCTTACTGTTTAGTAAGTCTGCAGGATCAGAGTGGACACAACAGATTTGAAGGACTGTGGAGGGAAGAAGTCATAGAGGTTACAAAACGCCAGGTGAGTATGTAAGACTTGTTGAGTGTGTGTGTGCGTGAAGATTATGAGAACAGAGTGTGACTGTAGTTTCTACATTTACCGTGGAACAGTTTGCATCACCACAGACGCACAGAAAGTTGCTGCTCACTAGTCTGGCCTTGACTTACAATAGCTGCCTGTGAGCCTTAGTGTCAGCAAGGGTCACTAGAGTGTGATGGATCTGGTAGTGTTTACCCAGCACTCAGCCTGCAGCTTGTGCTGAGTGCCATGGACTGGACTGGGTGTAACAAGCTGGAGATGATGTCAAGAGGGTGGGAAAATCTTCTTGTGACTTTGTAGGGCAGACTGCTGTGGAAATATGAGGGAATGAGGAGTTGAAAGTCATGAAGGATGTCAAAACAGTGTTTAACTTTGTAGCAGCACATGGATGATGAGGATTGAAGGTTGAAGATTCTGACTGTAGATGCTTCGGGTTACATTCAGAAGTCAAAGGTCTCTCTTGAAAGGTTTTCTTCTAAGACAGAGTGTGTGGAATGTGCATACTGTGTTATAACTGTATGACTTACACATGTAAAATTTCCTTTCACAGTGTCCTGCTGCTGCAGAGTGGATCAGACTGGCTCTGCTTCTCCGCTTGTGCCAATGAAAATAAATTACCCCATCATAACTTGTGAGGAAAGCAGTGTTCTGTAATCCTGTGTATAATGCCACCCATCAACAGGGTTGAAAACAAGGCCAGCCCTTCCTGTGGTGTTGGATGCTGCTTCTAGGCAGGTTGGAGAGCCAGCTGGGCAGGGAAAGCAGCAAAGCAGTCACTTCTGCAACTTTCAGTCATGACTGCTGAAAAGGGCTCTTATCTGAACTGTGGACAGTATGTGTTTTTCTTGCCCTTTTGCTTTCCCCCCACCCCCCAGTTATGTAAGACAACCATGTCACTTCTGTCAGGGAAGGTGCTGTTTTCTTTTGCAGCTCACAGAACAGGAGAGGAGGCATTGCACATATGGTATTTTATTCCAGACACTTTTACACCCCTCCAGTTTCTTTTCAGATGTTTTATCTTTTTAAAAGCTTTCCAGAGCAAAATATGAGGCTCTAATGATGGAGGAGGAGGAGGAAGGGAGAAGGAATCTTCTCTTTTTTTTTTTTTTTTTTTTTTTTTTGCTACTTATGTGTCACTGATGAATATGGTGTGAGTGTCAGTCTCTCTAAGCACAGTGGTGTGGAGCAAGTGCTTCAAATTTGAGTCATCTGGGGGATAGCTGAAAGGGGGTTGCATGGGCAGGGCTGAAGGAGAGAAGCAAATACTGGAAGATGGAGCTCTGAGAGAATGGGGACTCCAGCTGACCTAGCTCTGGTCATTACCTATTTGTTTTTTTGTTGTAATTTTTTCTTTCTCCCCAGTTCTGATAGCAGAGCCCAAGAGCAGATACAGTGTGTGATTTAAGGGGCTAGCAGGATTCCGAATGCTGCCCTCTGCTTGCAACAAGACCTCGAGCTTTCCAAGCTTGTTTGTGCTCTCTCATTTAACATGTCATCTGCTGTTCCCGGTGATCAGCCTTGTCTGCTCTTTGTTTTCTCAGGTTTATACACCTGCTCTATCTGCAAGTTTTCCTGCAATACTTGGGATGTTTCCCTCACTTCTTTTCTGCATTCAGCATGTGTATTAGAGTCGGGGGTGTTGGAACATGAAATCTCTTCGTACTGTTTTCTTTGTCATCAGTATGACATGATCAGTTTGTATTCTGAGAACAGCAGCTGGTTATCAGTAATGTTCACCTGTAGGTCAAACCTCTGCTAAAAGAGGGCTTATTTTATGGGATGTGAGAAGTGAGGCAGAAAGTGAGGTGCCCAGCAAGTTAGTGGAAGGAGCTATGGCTATGGTTATGCTGCCATGTTGCATCCACTTGGCTAGCCTGTGTCCTGCTTGATGCTTCAGTTGTTTCCCCTGAGCATCCAAATTGATTCTTTGCTGAACACATGTCAGTCACCGTAGTGTTTCTGGGTTACTGGTGCTGTTGCATTTCTGAGCGTTCTGTCAGGGAATGAAAGTATTCTGAAGTCTCAAAGTATTCTGAAGATCAAGTAGAATGATGATACTAAGGTCACCCATTCATGGACTTGACCCATTACTTGTCCCTGATGTTCGTCCCTTGCTACAATATAGTTTCTATTTCCCCAAAACACCATTTCCTTAGAAAAATGTCAACTGAATTCTAGAAAAAAGAAGAGTTGTTTTTGCTGAAACTTGGCTGAAGGTGCATTTGTCTTTGTGCATGTGGTATGGGTTGTAAACAAAGTTTGCCCTGCTGTTTTGCAGAAGGAGCTGCAAAGAGGCTTAAAATATGCAGTTCTATGTCTCTCTGGAGGCTACTGTCATTGCACCATTTACTTTCATCTGAACTGAGCATTGCTACTCAGATTTAACCATAGTGCAGACCAAGTGAAGGAGCATAATATTAATCCTGTTTAGTTGGTCCTGTGTAATCCAGATGTTTCTAATATGCCTTGGCTTGGATTAATGCCACTTAATTCATGGGTCTAAAATAAGAGCTGGAGAGACACTTATGTCTAGATGATGACTTCCATCTTACTGGGAAGATCTGTCTATCTATCTCATTGACCTTAGAGGAAAGTGGCTATGATGATTCACCTAACTTGGGTATTTCACAAGTGCCTAAAGCTGGGTTGGATGGAGTCAAGCCTAGTGTTGGAGAACCCATGCAGTGCATGGAAGACCCATTGTGCATGCCACCTTTGGCAACTTTGCTGCTACTGGTGTTCAAGGAAACTTTCCTTGTACTTTGTTGCTGCTAGAGCTTGTTCCAGTTGGATGTATTTTCCTTCCCTCGTTTTCTAGTAAAATGTGAAGAGTCAAGCCTTACTTTCATTTTGCACATGTATCATGACTGGTGGTTGTGGGTCATTAGGTCTCATTTAAGCCAGGAAGCGTAGCTGCTGCTGGCAGCTGTAGCAGCTCAACAAGGAGCATTTATTATAGCTGCCATCAATGTGGCATAGCACTTGTCCCTATCTTGGATTGCAGGTAATGGTTACCCAGACTCAGCCAGAGACCTCAAATAATCCAGACCCTTGCCTGCAGGGCCTTCCTCAGGCAGGAATGGCAGAGTGCAGAAGGGGTCAGAGGATGTTGGTAACACCTACAGGTGCAAGATAAAGCTTGGTTTGAAATGTTGCAGATTCCTTCTTTCCCTGAGCTTTCTTGCCATTTGTCATTCATTCAGAATCAGGTCTCTCCCTTAGACCTGCCTATCTGTCCCCACTTGGAATCTGAGAGCTCAGGGAAACGTCAATCTGAGATTATAGTAAATAAATGAACTGGGAGGATGCTCTCCTTAACCTTCCCATTAATCATCCATACTTGTGATGTATGATTCTACCATGTGGTGTCTCTGGGCTATGCAGGGCTCAGGGCAACACCTAGTCTCTAGAAAGCTGGCACTTGGGTAGGCTGGTTTTAGGCCGCAGTTTGTGTTCGCTGTTTTGTTCTTGTTTTGAAGGCTGTTCCCTTCTAGGTTAGCCACTCAGGATGTGGCTTCTCCACTCTTGAAAATGGAGTGGAGTGGCACTGTGTGGCAAGGCAGCATTGTGGGCTGTAAGTAGCACCTGTCCTGTCCAAAGGGCAGCGAATTCCCCAGCCTGATTTGGCTTTATTGCTGTTTCTGAACACCGAGCCATGCAGAAGGTCTAAGGAAAGAGAAAGTTAGCACAGCAGCCTTGCTACCTTTCCCTAATTGATTGTTTTTTCTCTTTTTCTCTTAGCTGTGACAAACTTACTCTTGCATGCACACTCAAGTAGATAATTAATGTGTCTCTCAACGGGGCTCTGCCAGCCACAGTATTTTCTTCAATTCTGTAGAAAGACTTATTCATTATGATGCTAGAAGGGTAAAATACACCCTATTCTCTACTTCAAGAAATGCTGTGATAGGAGGTAAAGCTTTCATTAAACATGCCTACCTGAATTTATACCTTTAAGTATCTGAGTTGTGGCTAATATCTTTTGAAAGAGAAAGAAGTGTTATAGCCGGCATTTTGTGCTTGGATGGTTAATCAGTAGTATTTTCAGTTATTAATCAGTAGTATAGAAAGGTAGTTGAATTAATTCCTTCATAGACTTAAGTGAGGAAAAAAACCCCATACAACAAAACCACACAAAAAAACCCAGACAATAACAACAAAAACCAACAAGCAACCAAAAATCCCTAACCAAACAAAACCCAAACAAACAAAAAATCCCCAAACTCACAAAATACAAATGTCTATTGCTGTAGGGTAGTTCTTCCTTTCTTTGCATCTTACAGCCATTTAGGAGTGTTGACATCTCAGTGGTTCATGGGTAATGGTATCCATGGTGCAGCTTTCTTTGCTGTTATTAACTTACCTGAGGAAAGATTTGCAGTGTAATAGCTGGTGAAACAACTGACTCATCCCAGGAGCTCTTTCCTGCTGACCTGGCTTTGAGTGGGTACCTGGTTATGCTGAATGGTGTTTTGTCATTGAACAGGTAAACTTGCCAGCAGCTGGACACATTGTTCGGTCCCATCACTTACTTGTTCTGTAACTTTCATTGTTACAAGTTGATATGTAGAGATAATGATAATGTTCTGTGCTTGCCCAGACCATTTGGATGTCAGATTGAGATTCACAGTCTGTGGCAGAACACCAGGATCTGGGAATCATGACAATGAACTTCCATACTATTGAGTCAGAGGAGGATGTCTGACCAAATAAGATGGGGAACCCAAGACTTCTGGAACAGTTAGGGTTGAAAACCATGACTCTGGCAATTGTATTGCGTTTTCAAGAAGATGATTTTAAATCTGCATTTTCAAAAAGATGTTTTAAAATCTACCCTTTTTCTTGCCTTGGAAACTTTCAACACATGCAGGCACCAATATGAGTTACAAGATCTGACACTGGTTTCACTTTATTCCTTCTCCATTTTCAGTCTGTAGAGGTTATTTCACTTCCATGGACGCAGAAGCTTACATTTTACTGGCACCAAACCCTGTGGCTGGCTGCAGCTCTAATCGGGAAGGAAAGGTTATGCTGCTGAATTTTCTTGTCACCACTGTGTCTCAAATACAGGACTGGTTTGGCTATTGGAAGATGCAATATAAACTTTTTTTTGTTTAGGTAGTTGAAAATATCACATCATTGCAAAGAATGTTTATCACAACAGCAAAACATTCCTTGTATCGCTTGCCAAACCCACGGTAAGGGAGTAGGAGCTGAACCATAAACAGGTTCACATGGATTTAATGCAGATAAATAGCCACTGCTATGGCTAAAAGAAAGGGAAACTGGGAAGGAATTTTCAAGGTGCAGAAAATGAAGATCCTGTATCATTTATTCTTCTGTAATCTGGGTCCCTATTGAGCAAAGTACTGACAACCCTATTCAGCTAAGTATTCTGAGGTGCATTTCCAAAGGGTTTCAATCCTATTGAAGGCACAGAGAGCAGCACTTCAAAGGACTTTCAAAATGTATGTGTTATAGATGCCCTGTCCTTACAGAGTCTGTGGAGAATTTCCTCCTAGGTCCTTGTTAGACTTTTTCCTTGAACACTTTGGCTCCAAGACGCATCTTGCATCAGTCTGTCTTAGCCACGGCAGAACAGCACATGTCAAAGTACTTCTTTGAACTGAGGCCTTCATGATATAAAAGATCTAAAAAGAATGATGGGAAATGGTGACCAGAACAGGGTTGTTAGTAGGCCCAAATGACTGTGTAAGCATGCAGATAAATAACGATGCCTGCTGTGCCGGTGACCCAAGCCCACTGCTGCCTAGTGGCAAGATCACCTGTGTGTTCAGCAGCTCTGGAGTTTGCACTGGGCTGTTGGAGACAGACCCACAAGGCTGCTGTACTTTATGCAGACGTTCTGTGTGAAATACGCTGTAGAGATTTGAAGGTGTTACAGTGATTAACTAAATGGGAGCTTGAATAATAAAATGATCCTGTTACGCTGCATAGGCTTGGCAGAAGGAGTGGTGTCGGGGTGCTGCAGCAGTGCGTTTCAGAGCTGTGGGAGCTGGCGACAGAGCGGAGCAGGTGTGAGCACTTCAGATCATGACTAAGTGATGTCTCGGCTGGTGAAGACTGCTGTTTTATTCCTTTCCTTTCAATGTTTTCTTCCAAATCTAATTTGCCTCAATTATGCATTTTTTCTTTCTTATTTACAGTTACTGATGGCTTGCAGTTTTGTGTTAGCTTGTTCCTGTTACAGGCATGAAGAGGAGGGAAACTCATCTCTGCATTGCTGTTTACCAGAGATGCTGTAGCATTAAGGCAGTGCACAAGGAGAGAGAGTGCTTGCCAAAGTGTTGCCTAAAACTGCAAGTAAAACACTGGACTAGTGGCAAATGATTTATCTTTATTCAGCCTGACTTCTGCTTAATGTGCCTGTTTATTTCTAACCTTGTTGTGTGCCTTTAATGTGTTTCAAAAACAAGTACTTCTGTGTGTTAACAATGAAAATAATTCAGATTACACCGAAGTAGAACAATTAAAATATACTATATACTACTTTTTTGTTTTGGTTTGGTTTTGGGTTTTTTCCCCCAATCAGTCATTTTTAAAGAAGCATTTTGAAAGAGATTGTGTTTTAGGGGTTTTGAACAGATACCTAACTTCTGGGAGTTAGGACAAGATTTCCTTGGGTTCAGGTTGGCCCACATTGCTTTCTGCAGAGCATTGTGTGTCTTTCAAGTGTGTAGTACTGAGCATTTGCAACAAATGCAGTGTGAATTAGATGACACTGTGTGTGCACGGATGTTGAATGGTTAATCTGCATTAGGAGTGCATTTTTGAAGCTAATTGTCCCGATTGTCTCACCTTAGTGCACTTAAATTTGAATATTAGAGTAGCCTTAGAGTGTTTGATTGTTTTTTGGATAAAACTAAACTGGAAGCTGTGTCGCAGGAACACATATTATGCTCAAAGTCTAGTCTGAAGTACCTTATCCCAAAATGCTAAGGGTGTGGGTGATGGGGGCCCTTGGGAACTGCTTATTTGCTTTACAAGTGTGTTCCTAAGGGCCTGCATTCAGACAGCTTCCATCTGCTGATGGGAATAACTTGTGTAAGGCTGGTGGTGCTCATCTGGGTGGTGTGAGGGGAGAGAAAGTCCTGTGAACAAGCAGTGTGTAGAACAAAAGTTGCAAGCGTTCTGCTTACATACATACTGAAAAACAAGGAAGGCTGGGGATATGAAGGCTGGGTACAGCCTTGGCCACAGTGACCATGTGATGGAGCTCAGGATCCTGAGTGGAGTAAACAAGACAAAATGCAGGATCACACTCCTGGACTTGAAATGAAGTGCCAGTAAACCTTCCTGGAACTAAGCAGGGTTTTGGCTATATATATTGGGCACAAACAGAACATTAGACTAAAAACTAAATTGGCAAAACCTTTAATCTACTAGAATATATTACTCCTTTTTAATGTTTATGTGTAGTTCATAATTTTCTTTGGTACACTGTTCTTTTACTACTTTCTGCTGGAAAAACCTTTTTGGGTTTGGGACAAAAGATGTGCTTTATTGAGGTCAGATGCATGTGAAGGATGGTACAGACTCTGGCTGTTGCTAGGTTACACTTATGCACTCACACAGAAAAATACATCCTTGTATGTTGGGAATGTCATATGATGTGTCAAGTATTTCTCTAGCTACATGATGTCAGTCACTGCTCTTGTGTAATGAGTAGATGTTATGGTTATTTTTTCTTGTGATTGGCATTAGTTGAACTCACCTCTGAGTCAGCCTAATATATGCAAATCTTTCTTGATTCACATAGTGGAAGTGAATAATGCATTTTTCTTCTGGGAATTTGCACTTCTTACAAACTATAATAGGAATAGCAGCAATTCTGAATAAAGCAGATCTATTTTTATTAAAAGAAATGTAAATTGGATGGAACGTGTCATTCTCTGTCCTAGCTTCAATGTGAATCGATGTAGGAATCCTGGTTTTAAGTGTATGCCTGTATTGCCGCTATTTGTGTCTCTGTTCACAAATTCAGACTATGGTGAGGGCCACCTTGCATCTTTTACCCCTACTGAGAAGATGCAACAGTGCATAGAAAGCAAAAAGTCTTACACAGTCTTGTCTCTGAACATACATACTGTCTCTGAACATCACATACTATTGTCCTTGAAAGTCTGTTCTGTATAATCACTGGAAAACTTGCTAGAGGTTAATCTTTAACATTTGGGATATTGAGGAGTGTCACCGAGGCACCCCAAAAGTCAATTTAGGCAGGCAACAAGCTCCAAACAGACTTTATTCTAGTGAGAACTGTTAAGCAAAGAAATAAACTAGAAATAGGGTTTATGCAAATTATTTAGCACTCTGACAACATTATAAAACACAGGTTCAGATACCAGTTGAGGATATTATAAGAATAATGAGGATCCACAGGATGTATTCACTCACAAAGACCAGAACAAGAGGCCTCTGTGAGCATGAGGAGTCACTGTGCCCTGGGGTGGAGGAGGATGTGACTGTGGGCACCTTGGCACCAACCTGGGTTTGTACATGGGGACAGTGGAGCACAAAAGGTGCTAAAGAGCCATCAACTGCCCAGTTGGAAGCTCCAGATCTCATTGGGGGATATGCAACTGCCACAAGGAGTAACTGAGCAGTTCTGATTCCCCAGTTGAAATGAGATGCTGTTCCCTCAGTGCTGGTCTCTTGTTTGTACTGCGTGGGGATAACTCGAATGTCTTCCAAACATAACTCTTCATTGTCCATATGACTGTCCTGGGAGAAGCCTCTAATTTCTCTGTCCGGTCTTGTAGCTTTTTTTGTTTTTTATTCCAGCCCTGTGAAGGTTGTATTGTGTCAGTTATTGCATATTTAAGATAAAAGCCACATTAGGAAATACCGATAGGTTATACCATTGATAAACCAGTCGGTTTTACCTCCTCTGAAACCTCTGGGCTTTTGTTCTGTTTATGGGCTTAATGTCTGTCCGGAATCAGTTGTGGTATTGGGAGAGCGGTAATGCAGCAGGCAGAAAACAATTAAGTAACAACATGATTTTGTATTACAAGTAGGTGTTTCAATTTTACCATAGGCTGCACATTTTTAACTTTCCTGTGGCTTCTAAATCAGGTGGTATTTTCTTGCTCTCGGTAATATCGTTTGGTTTGGAAATTCACCTGCTCCAAGGTTGAAGCTGTTCGTGAATCTCTTTGGAAATGGTCATGCCTCTCTCATTCTTGCTTAATGCATCTAGTAAAATAGGAAATAATACTCTGTCTAGGAAGCTGGGGTCTTGAGGACCAAACTTCTGCTGTTGCTTGTTGGACTCAGCTGAGCCTTGAGGTGATGCCTAGAAAATAATTCTTAAAGCCTTCAGCTGAGAAATGAAGTACTGCTGTGTTTGCCAGTGAAGGCTCTTGGAGGGGTAAAGGAGAACTGTTAGATGCCTTAAGGTGCTGTGTGGCAAAATAGCAATGTCTCATGTGCTTGCAGAACAGGTAATGTAGAAGATTGCATTTTTAACAGGGACAGTGAGCAGGGAATCCCTTAGAACTGCGGTGTCCAACTCATTCTCATTTTAGGATTGTATAAATGTAGGAGTAGTTACATTTGGCCCTTTGAAGGCAACCGCGAGGCTGATGTGGCCCCTGGTGAAAATGAGTTGGACATGCCTGCCTTAGGAGTTCAGCATCATGAAGGAAAAAAATTCAGTTATTGCTCGATCTCTTTGAGGGTGATTATTTTGGGTTTTCACTTTTGAGAAGCTAGGACAAGCACTTTAAGGACACGATCTCTAAACTGTAGATATTCTTGGTAAGGAAGAATTTTAATCTTTAATTCAGTTTTCTCTAATTGCCTCCTTTCGGTATGGATAGAGGGGGAGTAAACTGACAGCTCTAGGAACTTGAGTAAAATTGACTTTTGAAGTCAATTTTGCCAATGAAGATGGCAAAGAGTTTTATCTTCATGCATTGCTTGAAAGATAATGGGACCGTCACTGCCATTTGTTTTCATTGTTTAATGTGCGTGGTCACTGGAGCTCTTAATTAGAAAATAAGTTCCTTTTAGAAATATGCCTTATAAAGTAGAACTCAAAATTGGTATTCATTATGAATGCCACTGTGTATATGACTCAAACTAATATGAGCACCTAGCAATTGTTTGCTTTTTTTCCTTTGCAATCATTGTATTATTCCCCTTGTGGCCCTTAAATGTTGGCCTGATTTTGACTTTGTAGATAATTGTCTAATACAATTCTTTGTGAAGGAAAGCTAACCACCAAGTTAATTTTGCTCTTTGAAGTGTTTAACTTCTTAGGCAGATCTGTCTTTAAAGGCTTGGGTTCTCACTGTAATGACTAAACCATTGGGGAATGTTGCACACACAGAAATGAAAACATTTTCTTGCTTACTCATTCTAATTAACCTCCTGTGTAAAGGTGGAACTATCTCGGAAGGCAGCTTTTTTGTCCATCCACTTCTGTTCAGCATGTTATACTACTGACTTGTGCTTTGGTTAACGTTTGTGTAGACTAGACCACTTGATAGTCTGATCTGTTTGTGTATGTCAGCTCACTGGCTTTGTGTGTGTGTATTTTGACTGTTGGAAATTCTCTTGGTACATGCATCCAAATTACTCTTTCTTGCAATTACTAGGTTGGCTCTTTTGCTAAGAACCAAAGTTATCCTCTGGGAGAAATGTTGGCAGATGAGGGCTTTGACGCCTGCAGCAGGGCTGTTTGTAGGCTGATTCTCCTCATTTCCATTTGATGGCAAAGTACCAGGCTTGTAAGACTTTGCTGGTCAATTCATTTGTTATTTTCTGTTCTTGAATTGGAAAGTAATTGAGGACTTGAGAAAGGTGCCAGATGTCCATGCTCATTGCAAGGGCCTTCGACTAGATGACCTTCGAAGGTCCCAAACTGTTCTGTGATTAAACTCTGCTTTTGCTTGGAGTGTCAGAGAAAATGCCTTTCCCTCCCATGTTTCCTTAGGAAACTACACTTGCAAAAATGAGTTTACGTGGTCACGCTATGTGTGAGCTTGTCAGGCACATGCAGACAGTCACCCCATGCTGATAATGTTTGACCCTGTCAGCCAATTTTAATCAAATTTGTTGGAAGATGGAGGTCCCACCTTCTCAACCAAGTACCCTTCTTGTGTCCTTCAGGTTTGCAAAGAGTTGCATTTAGTACAGTGATGCTAGCATAGTACAACTAATAGGTATAAGTGTCCTTGTCTGTTTTGCGTATGATAGACTCAAAGTTTGTCCTCCCTTCAGACAGATCAGAATCATGCTCTGTGAATATGTGGTGTGATTTCTTTTTTTTTTCCCCTTCTCCTTCCTTTTCAAAATACAGCCCTGGCTGTAGGGAGAGGTCTGAGGCTGCAGGTAATTGGAGCTCTCAAGCAACACTTGTGTCAGCATTTTAACTTTGTTTTCTTGTCTTTACCACACAAGAAATTTTAGACTGTAAAAATGTTATTATTCAAAACTTATACCAGGATCAAACTGTGTGCCTTAACTGATGAAGTTTGCAAGCTATTTTCTTGAGTGACACCATCTCTCTTGCACTGCCTCGAATAAAGTTCTTTCTCTTTCCTTGAGATAAAGAACATTCTCCAATTTTCATGGATGTCAACTGCCACTTTCCTTTCTTGCAGACTACTGGCTGGTATGGCCATGAAACAACAGACAACCTGTGTAGTCCGACACTGAGGCAAGATCAGTGAAGCAAATCAAACAGTTCGGGAGTTGCAGAATCTGCATGTTTCCTAGTGTAGACAGGTCTGTTCCCTTGCAAGCTTCATGAAACACACAGGAATACAGACTGTAACATGGGAAAAATTTGTTGCTTTGGCCAAGTGTGGGATTTTGGGTTGGTTTTGGTGTTTCGGGATGAGAAGAGCTTAATAAACTGCAGGGTATGTTATTGTAGAATTGGGATACAGTCCTCCTGGAAAAAGAAATGCAGCCTTTCTGGGAGTGGAAGGGGTTGTAGGGTGTCCATCTACCTTGTGTCACAGAGGGAAGTGGTAAGGAAAGAAGGGAAGAAAGATGATTAGGCTTTCAGAATCTGATGTGTTTACAAATAAAAATCTTGTTCTTCATTAAATATGTAGTGGTTTTCCTCCTTTGCAGTATGTGACATCCCATTTCTTGCCCTCCCCCACCCCCTTACTTGCATATTTAAATCATTTTCCTTGGAAGTTCAGGCTGTGTGGTTTGGTTTTGTTTTTTTATTTTTTTTCCCCATTTAATATAAACCAGCTTCCTTACCAAGATACTTTATTTCTGTTACTTTATGAAATGCTTGAACAATGTCTAAAGTTCCTGTTTGCCTAGGATTAAATGAACAAGCTGGACTAAAGAGGATGAGTGCTGTCTTCCTGCATTCTGATGAGCACTGATATTTTTTGGTACCTTGTCATTCCATCACCAATACCTGAATTCTGTATCTGTCATCCAAAGAAAGCCATTGAAATTTTTTTGTACTAACATGTCCATTCAATTTCTGGACTTCTCTTCCTTGTGAGAAAATAAGATCCTTTGTACAACTTTGTAGCCGGAAATGTAGTGGAACCTGAGAACTATGAGAAGAGGCAGATGTTTGGTAGCTCTGGGGGTATCTGTGTGTTGCTGCTGACTTGTGAACTTGCAGTCTGGCTTTAGAAGATGCACCATGGGGGAGATGTATCCTTCCTGCCCTTGTCAGGTTGTCCCATGTTAGTGGGTGATTATTTCTTTACCAAGGTCCTTTTTCTGGAGTTTTCTTCTGGAGAAGGTTCTTATTTTAACAAAATAGGAACACATCAACCACCAGGGAGTGGTTCTGGGAGCAGGAGTGAGGTGCAGTAAGGGAAGGAAGGGTCTCTGCTTTGGATAGCAGTGGTGACTGCATTGATACCTGAAACCTGCCGCAGCCACGTCTGGGTGGCGTGTGTCTGTTGTGAAGAGCTGGTAAAGGCGACCCAGGCTCCAGCAGTAGTAGCAGCTGGCTAGTGCTATTATAGCTACACTCCCATTCCTATAGGATTGACTACAGGGAGCTCCAAGTGAGGGTGATTCTTCCTTCTCTTGAGCTTTAAGATTGCCTATGGATGTCAAAGAAATAAACAAAGGCAATACTTGTGGGTTTTGTGTTTGTTGTTTGTTTTTTTTTTTTTTTAAAGGAGATCAAGAAGCAGAAGCTACTGTGGAGGTATTGCAATATGACTTTGAGAAAGAAGGTGCTAGAGGACTATGTAGTATCTCCTCCTGCCCTCCTTCTCTCTTCTCTATTTCAGAGGTGATGTTTCCTGCCTGCCAGGTAACTGGTACAGGAGAGAGCAGGAGTAGAATAGAGCAGGTTCACTGGAAGTACTGACAGCTGGTGTCAAACACAGCGAGCAAACAGTGATGCAGGAACAACTCTTCTGTTGATAGTGCACTTCTCTTGAATTCTTGAGTGTTGCAATGCTGATGCCATTTGTTCCTAATTCATGTGATCTGTCAGGCAATACAAGATACAAGGTATGAAGCAGCAGGAATTTCCTTGAGCAGGGTTTATTTTAGTGACTAACATGCCCTTACAAACTCATTAACTTGCTTGCTGCATCTTGCTCTCTAACTGCGTTGGCTAAGTCTGTAGTCATACAATGTTTCATGCGATTCTGATTTAAATGAGTGAATCCCAGTGAACTGAGTAGGACTGCCACAGTGTAACTGAGGAGAGCCTGGTCCTGTCTTATCTGCTGGTAAATCTGCTTTGGGCGATCATGACTGCACTGAGGACAGAGAGCAGCAGCAGACTGGCTGATTTTTATACAAAAATAATTTTCTGGTTATTCCCTGAGGCAGACAGGATGTTGTTGCATATGCACTCTGACCACTCGTTCTTCAGAGGCAACTGGCCCAGGGTCTATTGTTAATAACTGTGGTAAAAGTTTAGAGGAAGAAGAATCTGATAGCTGATGTATGAAAAGTTGCCTTGTGGAAGGTAGAACTGAACTCCCAAGTTGAGTGTACATGCTCTATGCCTGACTTATCGTTATTATGCCTGTCATACTAGTGATAAGTTATTATGTTAGGATATTAGTTAGGATATGAAGCAGGAGCTGATGAACTCTAATAAATAAAGCATTTCAATCCATTAGAGCCTTTGCATTCACTGGAAATATTCATATTCTTAAGTTCTTTGTTGGATTAGGGTAATATCCTCTAAATAACCTGGCTGATAGAACAAAGGAAGGGAATTTTAGGAAAGTATAAGCTATCAGCAGAAATCGGATTTTTTTTTTTTTTTTTTTTCCCCAGTTTGCTTCTGAGGTTAAAATAACAGGAACCAGATGTAAAATAGCAGATATATTCAGAACTTGAATTTACCTTGTGAATTACCATGTCATGGCTCAGAGAGAGAAGGCAGAAAGAACCCCGTGCTCTGCCAAATGGGCAGGAATTTTAAATTCTCTCCTGTTTCTCACTTCTGAGAAACTGAATAAAAAATACCCGTTGCTTGCGTAAGTACCTCTGGCTCATCTACTTAAGATACTTTCCCAAAGGAAGAGTACTATAAAAGTAATCCCCATTAGATAGTGTGCATTGTTTTTATCTACAAATAACTGGAGTTCAATAAAAGTTAAGTAGAACAATTTCAGAAAATTATAGACAAAAATCTTTAGTTTCAACAGAAGTCTTAAATAGAAGCTGTTTAAACTACTAGACCACTATCATTTTAATTATACTGTAATTCATTTGCTATTTCCTGCCTCTTCTAGAAGTTGGAAGATCAGCCAAAATATGTTTGGAAGATGAACAAAAGGGTTTGATTTGCTGAGAGGCATAACCTCTTTGGGGGCAAAGAGTGGACTATCACTTTCTGGTCTTTCTCCTGAAAAACATTCCATCTCATTGTTATAAGTCTTGCTCAAACTACTTTTCTGCCTCCTTCTGTTTTGTTAGAGTATGAGTTTGCATATTATGACACTGTAATAAATTACAGTGGCCTGGAAAGAAGGGACCCTAATGGAGTTGTGTCTGTTAGTAGGATGTTATGGAAGTGCCTATTCTAGGCCTGTTTATCTGAATTTTTAAGAGGTGTTCCATGAAAAGGATGATAAATATTCCTTACACAAACACACATTTGCATTAAAAATCTGCCATGCCTGTCATAGTGTGTACCCCATGGCAAGCTAGAGGTCAGAAAGGTACTGACAATGTTAAATATGATGTTTTGTTTAGTTTTTAAATCATCTCCCTTTCTTGGGGATCTCTGAGTTCCTATTAGACTAAGGCCTGCATGAAATGCAGTTGCTAGCAGGTGGAAATGAGAAGGAGACAGACTTTATGTGTGTGTGGCAGTGAATGGCACTGTGATGTGGTGCAACAGTAAGTGCTGCCTCATTGCTTGCTGTGTAGCCATTACTGCTCCATCTCAATCTGACAAAGTGGGAGGAATGTACTTGATTCCCCTGCTCCTGAATCGAAGTGTGCTGTGGGAGCATGACGTTGTGTCATCCTGCAGGAGCTTACACTGGCCAGTTAAGAAGAATCATTAGTGAGGGAACTGAAACTGCAGTATGAGGTATGACCTTGGAAAGGGAAATTTGATGAAATATGAGTGAGCAAAGGTTGCCTTTGCTTTCAGGAGTGTTGGAGCCATCTGTATGGCAAAGAAAGGAGGGGAATGGGACTCTCCCTGGGCTGCACATCTGGGCTGACCACACTGCAGTGTTTCGCTAGAGCAGCTGGCTCTCCAGTTAACTGAAAAATATGCAGAGCTTTGTTTCTTGCCTTCCTTGGGCTTCCACCAACCCAACTAAAAAAATTACAAAGCAGGGTGTTGTTGAGGAACAAAAAACTCCTAGTGCAATGATGTAAGTACGTGTGTTACAGTTAGGCTGCATTGGGGTGTGAGGGAAGAGGATAGCAATGGTCAGTTCCTAAAGAGAAGTTTGTGCTCTAGTCTTGGAGATGACATGAGAGCTGGATCCCATTCCTAAGGGAAAGAAATGGTGTCTTTCTGAACCCTGTTGGCTGAAAGGAGGGTACTGTTGTGGAGAGACTCCCTGCATTGAATCTAGTTTGTGTTCCATCTCTTTAACTGCAAAGCTACAGACACATCCCTTCCAATCTTGTGTGTTTTTGTGTGTGAGGTGGCTCTCTGGGGACCTTAATGTTGCAGTTACCATGGGAGCCAATTCAAAGTGGATTGTCCTGCCATCAGAACTGAAGACGCGTGCAGATTTCTTGCAAGAAAACTATATTATTTACATGGAGATATAACTGTTCTGTGTGTTAAGCGTTTCTGAAATCAAACTGTCTATGTGACAGAGAGCAAGCCAGACAGCGTAAAGTAGGTTTACAGATAGAAGAATTTTTACTCTGTATACAAGTTTTCCCTAGGAATTGTTGTTCTGTTTGGTTGTAGTGTTTTTGAGTTACTTGATTCCATTCATATAATGCACTAATCAAGATCCAGGAAGAATTTTTTTTCCTTACATATTTATATCTCCATCCTTTCCATTGCACTGCTTGCATTGGCTGACACTTTGACTTGCTACAATACTTGAGAAAAGACCTCTGCTCAGACTTGGAGATACTTGTTCTAGAAAATACTAGTGTAGTAAGTGCAATGTGCTGTGCACCTTGGACTTGTTTTTTCATCCATGAAAATCAGATGGTTATTCATGCTGGACCCCTACAGTTCAAAACATCTGCTTGTCACCAGAACTTCGTCAGTGACTTTGGACTTAACAGCTTGGGGGCTGAGCTCTAGACCTCCAGGATCTCCAGGTTCCTGTGCTGACAGTGCTTTTAGCACTCACAGCATCTCAGTCCACCAGCACAGCAGAGATGGCAGATGTGCTTCTTTGGAAACTTTTTTGTGTGAAGTTAAATCAAATCTCTTAATTTTAATTGCTAATTTCTCTTAGAAAGAGCAGTTCGTCTCTGACCTACATATGGGACTCAAGTATTACTTTCTGTCTTTTAGAATAATTTTTATTGTTGAAAATCTGAAATAGTATTAAGACTATGGGCATGTTAGGGATGTTGTTTTCATGTCTCTTGTAACTTTTTCTTTTTTTCCTGCTAGTGTAGGCTTTCGATCTTCATGGAGAAGAAAACAACATCAACAGGTGGAGAGTTAGGAGCTATATTATTGGTTGCTGTTTGTAGGTCCATTGGGGAATTATAGGAAAGCTCTTTTTGAGCAGAACTGATTAGTTTTACCTTATACCCTCTCTGTAGGAATCTTTTAAATTGTTCTTGTGTGGTTTTTTTTTCTTTCATTGTTGTGGGTTTTTTTCTTCTTTTTCTCAGTATAGAAAAAATTCTGGTCTGTGAACAAGAATTTTTAGTATTAAGGCCTGTAGATTTTGATGACTTGTCAAAAAACAATAACAAAACATTCAAACACCTCTGGAAACCATTCTTGTCCTATGCGAAAGTTCTGCATTGAAAAATCTAATTCTTTGTTCCAGTGTTATTGGAATTGTTTAATCTATTTCCTCTTTTATGAGTAGGAAGTGTTTTCTGTCCATCAAGCGCACAAGCTATTAGGGAAACTTTACTGTGTCATTGCCTAGAGATAAGGCATTTTCATAACAACATTACTATTCAGGCAATTTCATTCAGATTTTATCAAATATTCTATGCAGGTCTGTTTCAGGAATCAGATGTAAGCATAAAGATGTGCACAGATAAGGAAGCCAAATTAGAGTGAGAAGCAGAATATTGCTAAGGAACTGGAAAAGAGTTCTAGTTCAATAAGAGTATAAGCATTTGGTGGAGGTGACATGAAAATGAGAGAGACTGCAAACCAGAGGAAACAAAGGCTGGTATTGGATAGACTGAGAGTTCCCCTTATTCAAAGATTCCAAAATACTTTACAAGCATCGGTGAGTGATTTGGTTGTACAGTCATTATGTACTTAAGCACTAATATGTCTCATAAAAATTTCCATGGGTGTTTTGATTTGGCTTTTGGTTGAGGAGAGTATTGTTCTAAAAGGACAAAGTGATTATTTGCAGGAGAGACTGCTTTAATGGAAGGGAGTGGAGGATATTGGTCCTAGTCTGTGAAATGAACTTTTACTGTGCATGAGGTGCCTGAGCACCTTTCATTCAGGGCACATGCATTTGGCTTCAAAAATAAGCTGTTTGTACCTGGTTTAAACCTGTACCCTCTTAAAACAATTCATACTGTTGTGCACATGATTCTCCCTCAGGGAAGAGAGAGAATGAACTCAGCATCAGGTGTTAGCTGCAACACATAGTGCACTGCTGGGAGGCACTTGAATACAACAGTGATACAGTCAGTGTCAGAAGAGATGCAGCACTGAAGAGAAAGTGTCTGTGCCAGCAGTTTATATGTGTTTGATGTTCACTGCAGTATTTCCCTAGAGCACAGCTATGTTTAGGCACCTCAACCAAAAGACGTTTTGTTCCACAGCCCTGAACTACACTGTAAATACAGCTAGAGCACCTTCTGGCTCGAGCAAATGCAAGAAAGTAGGATGTAGCTCTTTTTAAGATTGAGGCAAGCCATCTCTGCCAGGAAGACTCACCTCAGCATAGCTGCCAAGCTCCTGCCATCTTTGTGCTGCCTGCTGAGCAAGAAAGCATGAAGCCATGAACTAATGCAATACAACTTATTTATTTTTATGGATAGGATTTTTCAAAAAAATTTGGGATTTAGGAACCTATTTGTCACTGACTTTCCTTGGAGCATGAGCATTGATTCTCTGAGGCTATCTGGAGAGCACCTGGGGCATCCTTCTGAAGATGCTGGCAGTTCTGTGTAAGCATTTCATGAGGCCTTGTAGGCAAGTGAGAGAAATGGTTTGCTTATGTGTCAGCTGTTTATACGGGGGAAAAAAGGGTTGTCTCCATAATGCCTACAGGGTAGACTATAGCAGGGGCTTCCGGTGTAAAGTGCAAGGGTTGTCAGGGAGTATGTGCCTTATATACCAGGTTCTTGGTCACTATTTTTTATGTAAAATTCACATGCTTACTCTGAAATGTAGTTACCTAGTTTTTGGACAGCAGGAAGGACTTTAAGACTGTGACTTTTCTTTTCCATCTCTCTTTCCCCCCCCATAACAAAGCTACTCTTTTCAATCTGGTGTATTGCCTTTTGAATTTGTTTCAAAAAGGGTCTGCTGATAGAGAACTTTATATTCCTAGCCATGAAAGACCAAACTTTAAAAGCACTGTTCTGACTTAAGAAACTTGATCTTTAAAAACGCTATGTCTGCATGAGCACTGTATGTTAGCACTTTGGGCATGTTCTTGTGCTGCTTTCTGGTCTAAGATAGGGTTCTCCATATATCTTCTTCAAAGGGAATTTTATGTCTGTTGGGGGCCTGAAGCTAGTACTGTCATAAAATATGATAATGTCTTTGAACTGACAATTACCTGGAGATATTTTTTTCTTGGATAAATTCCCCTGCTTTTATTTTCCTGTCCTGTGTGCAGAAACAAGGCAGCAGTATAATTCTTACCTTCTTTCTGTTTTGTTTGACCCTGTTTTATGGAAACCCTTCTTCAGGGGTCACAGTCATGCATTTGAATTGGGACGCTATATGATCTTCTGAGCTGCTCTGGAGGGGCAACATAAAAATGACAGGAGCAATGAGACAAAGTGCAGTGTGAATAACCTCCAGTAGCTTAGTTTTGAAAAGCTTTGTTCAAGGCATCACATAAAAATGACAGCAGACAGTTTTATGGTTTAAAAAATGAAGACAGAATTATGTAGGTAATCTTTGCAACCTAGTAAAAATATCGTAGTTCACAGAAATTGAAATGTTACAGCTTCTTGTGATCTGAATTGGCATCTAATCTTAGTCAGTAGATGAAATAACACTTGGAGATGTTGTTTATAGTGATTGCTTTTTTATCACTTAAGAACAAAGCGGTGTTTTGAAAACCTTTGTCGTGTGAATCAGACAAATAAGGCAATTCAGGTAATAAGTAAAATCTCTGAAGATGAAGGAAACTCCATGCTTTACATCATATTTATAATTGGCCCAGACCTTTATTTTAATGTTCTGAATCTAAGTCTGGAAACTGCACTGGGGAAGAGGAGCGGGGGTAACCGTCTGCTTATTGAGAATAGTCTCTTTCTGTTTAGAGCCTAAAGCTGTATTTTGCCTGTGACATGTGGGTGTTTTGTGGTGGGATGTGTGTTGTTGTGTTGTGTGGGTTTGGTGGGTTTTTTTTAATTTTTATTTTTAAAGTCAACAAGTTTATTTTTCCTGTAAAGGAGATGCTTGGCTGCTACAGGGACTGTTCCAGTTGTGGAACAGTTTTTTCTGGTCAAGACTAAAACATTTAGCTTGTGTTAATTCTCTGTAACTAAAGCTGTCTAAAAATGAAACTCAGAACCAGTCATTTAGAGCGTCCTTCTACAGACAACAGGGGAAAAGAAAGAGAAAGGCAATTTAGGGAGGGAGGTTCACCCATCTCAAATAGGGCTTACCTCAAGATGGTATATAGTGGAGTTGCTGTTTCTTTCCTTTGGCTGTACAGGGAGCCAAGATGTCCCTGCATCTGGCAATTAAATGGCTTAAGTTGTATATAGGTGTTTGTGTGTGTGATTTGAATCCCAAGCATAGTCCTTAGAGCAACAACTGACTTTGTTACAGAGGCTGTGCCTTGAGATCATGCAGCATTTATAACCAGAGACATTGTACTTCAGAGGCTGATGCGCAATTTTTGGGGTTCTCATTCTGGTAGCTTACATGTATTTAGTTGAATGTGATGGCAATCATGTGAAGGAAACGCAGCTTCAGGACCTGCTTCTCCTGTTGGACAGGCAGAGTCCATCTGCAAAGACTTCACAATGTGCTTGATAGGTGCCCAGTCTGTTTGCTTGGACAGTTAACCACTAACAGCAGTAATGAAGAAGAGTGGCTTTTGTCAGCATGGCATAACAAAATTTTCATAATAAAGAGAGGGAACATATCTTTAGTGAAAAATGGGCTTTTTGAAATAGAAGCTTATAAAATCAAAAGTTTTGCAGCTGGGAGTCAACTCTGTGTTTTGGAGTGTGTATTCTTTTCCTGAATTCACTGGATAATTCTACTGTTGTCCAACATTTACAGAGCTTTCAGTGTCTGGCTGACATTCTTCCTGGTAGCTTGTCATTGATCTGGAAAATCAGCTGTGGGAGTGGGAGGTTTTATAGCTGTTCTGCCATTTTTTTTCAACGTGGGTATGTTCTCACTTCAAGTCTTGTGTCCTGGAGCTGGTTAAAGAGTGCATGAGAAGCCCTGCTGTAAAGACTCCAGCAGGTTCACAAGGGCTTTGTAGCCCCTAGTGTGTGGGCTTTTCCTTCTCTCATAATGGTGTGGTTTTCCTTTCCTCTCATCCAACTTTTTTCCTCAAATGAATTTAAACAATGCTAAAACTGGTAGATAAATAAAAGCAAATCTCAATCTTGTGCAGTTCAGTGCTGAGCTGCAGACTTGCTGTTTGACTTTGATTAAGCCAACTTGGCTGTCAGACCACTTACCTGTCTGTGAAATGAAGAGAGCTATCTCCAAGGGCCTTCTGAAGATGAGTACAGTACGTATTTTGAGTGCATATATGGAGTGCCCATAGGAGGATGGAGAAGGGGAAGAGATTGCATGTTTCTGCGTAATCAGAACATCTGATGAAAAGTTGCATACTGCCAATCTTGCTTTCTCTTCTCTTTTCCCACTTCAGTGTTTTAGCTTGAAAGTTCTGAAAATGTTACACTGAGAAACTATAACTTTCAATAGAGATGGGAATTCATTTGTTTTGCTTTTTCTGTTAAATTTCAAAGATCATCATGGCATTGTAGGCTGCTAAGCTGACAAAAGATTAGTAGGAGAGTGAGTTTCTCCAGGCACATTTCCTGACCCAAGAGAAAGGCAGCAAAGAACTGTCAGGATACATTTTTGTCACAGGAACAGAAGAAGAAAACTGGACACCTATCAATTGGTCTTCATAAATGAGTTGCTCTGAAGAAGCACAGCTCTTTCCAGATGGAGCCCGGGATCCAGTGCTGGGCCTGGAGTAATAGTGGAGAAAGGATTGCTTTCAGGGACTGTCATGTCATCCTTGCTGTACTAGGTTCTGGCAGTGCAAAGTGTCTTGATGGTGGACAGAGAAACCTGAGCTTTGCGCTGAAATGGCCAACCAATGTGATCTCTTTTCTAAAAGAAGAGCGTCCTTCTCTTCTTGTGGGTTTTTGATGAATGAATTGAATTTCTACAGGGCCTTTTCACCCTGGCCAGTGACTGTCCAGGGTTGTCAGTTGGCTCATTCTTGTTGCCACAGAGCTAATTCTGCTTCAGTGATGGTTAAGGAGTTCTGTTGAACCTGTGCTTGATTACCAGCTCTGTTTACCACAGGGGAACAGTTATTAATGTGCTTTCATTTATAAGCCTATTATAACTCCTTCACTTTGATTAATCTCATTGTGGAGCTCTTTATTCTTTTAGCCTGCATAACATGTAAATCTGATTGTAACAAGTGCTTCTGCAGTTTCCCTCCCAGCTGAGGTAGGAGGCAAAAGGGCTATTGATTTTTATATAAAAATGAGCTTAATGAGACTTGGAGGTTGGGTTTGATCCAAGCCTTACTGGAGTTGGTGGTGATCAGTCATTGGATTTCAGTATATTTCAGGTTCTGATATCTGACTTACTGCCATGGTGTTCAGCTGCCTGTGTAGTAGGCGTTTTGCAGGTCTTCATCAATTGTTGAAAAGCAGCAAACTATCATGGTGAGGGAGGGCGAGGGGAAGCATACTGACGAGGTATTTAACAGCTGCATTTTTTTATTCTTGTGATCCTGTTGTCTCATCTTTCTGCATATTTCAATATTCAATGTGTGGTCATGGTGCATGTGATAGCCGTTCCTAATGAAGCATACAGCTCCAGATAATACAGCAGGGTTTTTGCAACAAGTTTTTAGAGAGAAGAGATTAATATATTAAACTCTGAGCTGTAATTTGGTAGGTATTAATACATATATTTTTAAAAATGAATATTGTAATGTGAAGACCAGGGAATCAGCTAGAGATAGGAAGGGTGTAACAAACATATGCGTGAACTAGTGATGTAATTCAGAGGTTTAACTGTATCAGCAGTTGGGCCAGATCTGTCCCACAAGCCAGTCCTGTTCCATTTTTCTTGCACACGTGTGCACAGGTTGATGCTTTGCCTATGAGCTGATGCCTTTTCCTCTAAGAGGGAGAGATTTCTGTGATGTGGAACAGAGAATGGCCCACAGCACTGCCCCAAGCCAGCTTGTGGCAGGCATCCCCAAAAGATCAGACCATCTTCTCAACCGTAATTCTCTCTGCAAATGGCTGCTGCAGCTCAAGCTTCATTTCTCTCTGCTTTTGCTCTACTGACTTTTGATTGACTGGTTCTCTAGGTCAACCAAATGCCATCAATTTCCTCTGGTAGAAAGGTGTGTGAACAGTGCATCACTCTTTCAGCCCCCAGGAGCTTGTTCTGTACAGATGCAGGCTTTTTCTATGCCTTGTTCCTGCAGATGTCATTTTTCAGACTTCTCTATATCATGTTAGGTAATGTATTTTCAGCTGGAACAAGTTGGTGTGACTGTCCATTAAAGTTAAGAATAAATGCATTATGTCACCACAAGATGCCATTCACAGATGTAGGGAGAGGAGAAAGTTATCCACACATCTGCCTTTGAAGGAATTCAGCTATTTCTAAGATCTTTACAAAGACAGATTTAATCTGTTTGTCTAAAATGTAGTAAACCTAAACAAAACAGCAAAATGGAGCATTTCTTCTTGGAGCTTACTCTTTACTGTCAAGCACATGAAAGGAAAGCAAGGGGTTTTTGTGTGAGAGAAGGATCATGAAGTATTGTTTGTCTGCTGTGTTTACCATTAGCAATGCAACTGTACAAATGAAAGTAACAGAGTTCATGTACCCTGTGAGTAATAAATGGAAATAGGATCTATATAGTAGCTATTGTAAATTCATCTATTACCTTGGCTTAAAAAGCCACTGGTCACCTTCTCGGATACATCATTCAGTTTAGTGGTAACGAGCATCTACTTAAACTAATAGCTTTAAAACTCAGGACAGAACAGTACTTTGTCCCTGACTATGTCTTGTCTGTTACTGTAACACCTAATAGGTCCTGCTGCGCTCTTCTGCCTGTTGTCATCAGGTGGCATGTGCGGTGCCGTCAATGGACAATGCAGCCAGCAGGTTTCTCAGAGACTGTCTGCCTTTCTGAAGAGGCTGTCATTACTCTGCACCTTAGTTTGGTTCAGCCTGAAGTGTTATGTAGCTGCCCAGACATGTACTGGCTGTTGCGCAGTATTGCTCCTTTTGGACCTGTTGAATCTGTTCAGGCAGTCTGATGGCTTGTACACACTGTCTTGTGTTTGGATGAAATGACAATGCAAAGAAAGCTCCTTTTCTGTAGAGGGTAAACTTCCTGAGGTTGGAATTTCAAAGCATCAGATCTGAGCTTTTCAGTTTTGTCATGCAGGATTTCAACGTGGTGCTACGTGCCTGATAACTTTATCTTACCGTTTGTTGTTCCCAGTTTACAGGTTCAGTAACTCAGACTAGAAGTCAGTCTGGAGGAGAGGAGTGAGGCAGTGGTCTACCAAGGCCTGCTTGTGAAATAAACTTCATACACAACTTGTGAAAGTGAGATGAGCAAGGCAGTCCTGAACTCTTTGCACACTCCAGTGGGTACAGTATTTATATGTTGCACATGTATATATGTGCACAAGCAAGCACTTGTCACCCTGAGGCTTGCTTTAGAGTAATGCATTTTTGTGTAGCGACTGTATGTAACCTACCTCCTCCCCTCCAAAGGAAAAGAAGGTAAAAAGATTGTAGAACTGAAGAACAAACAAAGGTGAGGCGGAGAATGCTGGCTCCATGTTTTTCTGCTTTGAATAAAAAACCCTGAATGGGAGAAGTAAAGGGCACCTGTGAGCCCAGAATTTTGTACACATACTTGGGGGATGTATGCAATGGGATAACATGCTGAAAGTCCAGCACCCAGCATATGTAGAAATAGTTGTGCTGGTTATTTATATAAGGGATGACTCTTCACAGAACTGTATGAGTGCTGTCATCAGCAGTCTATATATTTTCCTCTGAGCGTAAAGGACAACAAACCTGGAAATGCATTTGATTTGCTCTGGCTGCTGAGCCTTCATTGAGAACTCAAGCTGCAGTTGTTCTGTGAGAGAGGGAGGAGGCTATAAATGCAGTTGTGGTGTTCAGCTGGGGAGGGGAGGACAGAGAGTAGGTCTGTGTGGTTCCCAATCTGCTCATAGCTTCCACGTTCTCTGAGGATTACCAGCTGCACATTACCTGCAGGAAGACCTTTTTTTGCTTGCCCGTGTTGCTGCTGTGCAACACTGAAAGCCTTCAAAGAGGGGAGCCTGTGGCTGCTCCTTCTACCTGAGCTCACTTGACTTCCAGCCTTGTTTGACTTTTTACAGTCAGGCTATCAGAGAGTAGGTTCATCTCACTTGTGCAGTTTCCCTGCTTCCTTCATACATATCTCCTGCTGACTTTTGCTCCTCTCCACCCCCAATACAAAAACAGTGGCAAAGGTCCTTTGGTACTGTGCAGTTCTGTTTGTGTAGAGTGATGCTCTTTGTCCTGTGGTGGCCTTGAATTGTGGTAACTACAGAAAGAAGGAGGTGCTGTTGGACCAAAAGATCTTGCGACCTGTTTGGCCAGTAGGAAGGAAGGTAGATGGGATTTGCCAAGCAGCCACTGCATGACTGAGTTCCCGATAGCTTTCTGCAGGCAGTGGTTATGGTGCAGATCTGCAGAGCACCCAGTTGCTTGCATGTGTTGTCTTCTGCCCTCTTGAATGAGAGAATAAGCTCAGCTGCCTATACGCACCTCTCGGTATTCTAGAAGTGCTTTCTTCTGACGGTGGTGAGGCTCCTCTGTGCCTGTTTCCAATAGCATGGCCCACCAAGCAGTGCCTGTGAACTTGGGTCTGAAAATACAAAGTATTATATTTAAGAGGTTCTCCACTGTAGAACTTAATTTTATGCTTCTTCCATCTTGGAAGTACCACACTTGTAGGGAGACAATGCAAGGACAAAGAGTGTACCAGACATTTGAGTTGATATGTATCTTGATCCAGGTAAGTGCTGGTAAGTTTGCAAGATACTTAGTGCCAGTGACCTGATCTGGTCACAGAAGCGCCATACTGCCTAGCAGCTAGTTTTTCTTCAGGATATGTTTTGGATGTCTGGTTGAGAGAATCCATCCATACCATCCACAGTGCCACTGTGAAGCTCTTACAATGGCTGCTGTGAGCACACACCACTGTGTATGCTGTACTCTGTATTGTGTCCAGAAGTGCTGTGTGGGTGGTGGAAAAACATCATTGTGAGGAGGGGCTTTCTGAAATGGCAGAGATGCATCTGTGCTTTTCTAGGACTCATACTTTTAGTAGCTGTGTAATTAGTACTGGCCTCCCAATTTTTTTTCTCTTAATGGATTTATTTATTAAATCCATTTGTACCTAGCTGGCAAGATGCCTCTGATCCTTCATGCTTTTGATATCTTTTTGCCTAGTCAGTAGAAGCAAAAATAAACTGATATCTGGAGACACATGGGAGGTGACAGCATAGAAGATCAGAAGCCCTTTCTAATGGACGTGTGCTCCTACGAACAGAATTGGCACACACAACAGTGCTGCTCCTGTTCTTCCTTTTGGCCTCATTTTCTAACTGCCTTTACCCATGCAAATTTCTGAGAACTGATTCCTCCTGGGCCTCCACAAGCTGTGCTGCGAGCTGTGGCAGAGTGTTTTTGTCATTTTTTCTTGGTGACTGTTCCAGGGTCAAGGTGAGTTGATGGCTCAGCCATGAGTAGAACTGAGAGTATCAGATTCCTGCTTGTTGTACTATGGACACATGGAAGCTGCTTCGATAAATTGCTCTTTCAGGTAGTGGATCACTTGGTATTTTGTGTACATTGAGAAAACTGCCAACTGTGGCTTCTAGTACCAGCAAATGGATTTCTTCTCTTTAGTATGAGAAAGATGATTGAGAGAAGTACACAGGATTGCACTGGGTGAGATTTTTGGGGGGTTATTTTCCTTCCCTCCTCCCAAGTATTATTCACTATATGAATAGCCCTTCTCTTTAAGGACAATATTATGCTTTCAAAGACTTATAGTCTAGACATAAATTAAACTATACAGTGCTAGAAAGTTTCCCTTCCTTCCTCTCTAACCATTCACCATGTACATCTGTTTCCTTGCCAGTGAAGCCTCAGCATGGAACATCGTGGTGGTTAGCAAGGCTGTTATTATGATCCGCTGTTTGGATGGAACTGAGATGATGAACTACATAACTGTGTAGTATATTTTCTGGATTATCCTTAATTTGAGAACAAGGTGCATGCTTTGTTAGTATTCTCTTTTGTTCAGTGCTTGGATATTAACCAGGTGAATGAAACCATACTAAAGTTCTTGTAGTTAGATTAAAAAAAAAAAATCTCAGAAGTACCATTGCTAAGTAACAAATGTTGTTTCATAGTTAAGTTTCCAGTGGAAGTTAAAAGCTGGGAAGCCATACTATAGCAGGCACAATGTCAAGCTATGAGCTTAACAAAATACTGTCAAAATTAAAGGCGATGTATTGAGATTCTGTCCCCCAATGACTCATATCTTTTGAAGCATTTGAACTCATTAGTGCTTAAAGGCTCTTTCTGTTATTTAAAAAGCTTTTAAGAACTATTCTATTGTTTACTTCTGTATTTTTCTCTTTTCAGACAATAAACCTTGTTTGGCCACATGGTGTTCTCTGTGTTCATTCCATCTCCTGTGTGTGTCCCTCTCCCCCTTCCACTCTAATATTATTTCATATATGTTTTTACGCTAATGATGTAACTCCTATAACTGCATTAAAAAAAATCCCACTCAAAAAAAACCTCTATAAAATGCCACAAGGATTGATTTCATTTGTGTCTAGAAAGAAGAATGATTAAATGTGTGTCTTTAAAGGGAGAATTAAATGTCTTTTACTCATTTGGAGCGTAATTGGAGTACTCTGCTAACTGTTGAGTTTTACTGATGTCTTGAGTAAGGAGAAAAGGTTGCTCTTTATATTAAGGGCAGATGTATTTGAAGAAAATGAAGATGTTGGATGAAATAGTGGCTCTGCTGAAGTTTGTGTGTCTGGGATTTCCCTGATAGTTGTTTATTTAAAATAATTGCATTATTGTTTGGTATTTCTTCCTTGTCAGTATAGTATCTGAGCATGCCCTAGCATGTTAAGTGGCATGGTTTAACAGGCAGCTTGATGCAGTTTGTTCCCTTTTTTTCCTCTGTGTGTGTTTTAGTTAATAACAAACAAACCAGTCTTGTGCCAAATGCTAGTGATTGGCAATCCCTCTAAAATCAGTGTCTTTTCACAAGTCATTGGGAAGCATTTATTATTAGTGAAGAAGTGCTTTCAAGGGAGTAATATTAGGATTCCCAATAAGTAGCATAAATTTGGGAGTTTATCTTATATCTTAGGTCATGTAGATAAACAGTAAACATCAGAGATAACATTGTTTTCTCTTCTGTGTCTAAGAGTAATGTGGCTTTACTCCAGTTGATATATTTAAGAGATTTTCTTTGACCCAAGAAGAAAATGAGGGGTCAACTGCTTAAGCATTGTAAATACCCAGAGCTCCAGAGAAGAGAGACACACTCTTGGTTTAGCCAAGCAAACAACCACAAATTTTGTGTTAAGTGTTTATTTTGCACTATTGAATCAAATGAGTGTATTTTATTTTATTTTATTTTTTTTTTTAATGTGAGGATCTGGCACTGCAAATTCAATTTGAATTCTAATAGAAGCATGACTAGAGCTGCATAAATGACATCTGCCTCTGCATTAGAGTGGTCATATATGTCAAAGATTGCAACATGGATTCTTACCATGCAGATGAACATCCTGATGGCTGGCCAAGCACTCATGTTCTTCTTTTTCTCCTGTTTTCTCTGGCCACCAAGTATAGAATTGTTGATGTCATTGAGCACAATTCTTCTAGGAAAAAATGTGAGGCTTGCTCCAAACTGCCCAGTTGTTAATGTACTGAATTGTGGGAGACTCTGTCTCAAATATCTGCTCTGTGTTGATATGGGTGGGATTTGACCTAGATGTTATGACTGTCCTGGCTGTGGGAAAAGCATCAGCTTGAGCTCCGTCTTTGAGATGCTTGAGAATCGGACTATGAGGAACAGAGAAATAGGATAGGAACAGAGTGGGAGGCTCTGTTGCCCAGGCCTTGTTTGTTCTCAGCCAACAAAGCCTGGCAGACCTAAATGCATTAATGCTTTGGAGTTAGTCAGGTGTTTTTTTCACCACCTTATTTTGGTGGAAACATTGTTTGCCTAAAACTTGAGAGATTATGCTGTCTTTTTAGTTCTCTGGAGAGGGGTTCCAAGAAGACAAGCAGAAGGGGAATTAGTAGGAATAACAAGGATTCTCATCCTTAGCTTCTGACAAGAGTCCTCTGAGGCAATTTGTTTTCTTCAGGAGAGAAGAGTCTAAAGCTAACTTTTCCAGGCAAGTAAAGGGATTGACAAATGTGCACAGAAATGTGAAAGGTAATACAATTGTAAACTTAATGGATGTATATATTATTTTTTATTCCTGATATGTATATGTTAGAAAATATTAGGGAAGGTTTTCTCTTTTGTAGAATCATTTTGATTGGAAAAGACCCTCAAGATCATTGAGTCCAACTGTTAGCCTAATGCTGTCACTAAACCATGTCCCTAAGAACCTTGTCTACGTGTCTTTTAAACACTTGCAGGGATGGTGATTCAACCACTTCCCTGGGCAGCCTGTTCCAATACCTGACACCCCATTTCATGAAGAAATTTTTCTTAATATCCAGTCTAAACCTCTTAGGAAGGCTGGTTGACAGAGTCCCTTGGTAGGCAGTCCTGAAGGACAAAGTTGTCCAGGAAGGCTGGTCTCTCTAAAAGAAGGTGATCTTAGAGGCACAGGAGCAGGCTGTCTCCATGTGCTGGAAGGCAAGCCAGCAGGGAAGAAGGCTGACCTGGCTGAATAGAGAGCTGTGGCTTGAATTTAGGAATAAAAAGAGAATTTATAACCTTTGGAATGAGGGGGAGGCTACTCAAGAGGAATACAAGAATTCTGTGAGGTTATGCATGGAGAAAATTAGAAGGGCCAGAGCCCAGCTTGAGTTGGGCGTGGCTACTGCTGTGAAAAGCAACAATAAATGTTTCCATAAATGTTTCAACAACAAAAGGAGGGCTAAGGAGAATGTCCATCCCCTGATGGATTCTGGGGGAAAACATGGTGACAGAAGATGTGGGAAAAGCTGAGGTGCTAAATGCCTTCTTCACCTCAGTCTTTAATAGTCAGAACAGCTGTGCTTCAGGTACCCAGCCCCCTGAGCCAGAAGACAGGGATGGGAAGCAGTATGAAGCCCCAATAATCCAAGGGGAAATGGTTAGCGACCTGCTTACACCTCTTGGGCACCCACAGGTCTATGGGGCCAGACAGGATACACCCAAGGGTGCTGAGGTAACTGGCGGAAGTGAATTACTAAGCCACTTTCCATTATCTATCAGCAATCCTGGCTAACTGGGGAGGTCCCAGTTTACTGGAAGTTGGCTAACATGATGCCCATCTACAAGAAGGGCTGGAAGGAGGATTCAGGGAACTACAGACCTGTCAGTCTGACCTCATTACTGGGGAAGGTCATGGAGCAGATGATCTTGAGTAACATCACATGGCACATACAAGAGAACCATATGATCAGGCCCACTCAACATGGGTTTATGAAAGACAGGTCCTGTTTGACCAACCTGATCTCCTTCTATGACAAGGTGCCCTGTTTAGTAGAGGAGAGAAAGGCTGTGGATATTGTGTACTTAGACTTCAGTAAAGCCATTGACACCATATCCCACAGCATCCTCCTGGAGAAGCTGGCAGTTCATGGCCTGGATGGATGTACTCTTCACTGGGTAAAGAACTGGCTGGATGGTCAGGCCCAAAGAGTTATGGTGAATGGAGCCAAATCCAGTTGGCGGCCCGTCACGAGTGCTGTTCCCTAGGGGGCTCGGTATTGGGGCCAGTTCTGTTTAATCTCTTTATCAGTGATCTGGATGAAGGGATTGAGTGCACCCTTAGTAAGTTTGCAGACGACACCAAATTGAGTGGGAGTGTTGATCTGCTGGAGGGTAGGAAGGATATACAGAGGGATCTGGAGTGGCTGGATTGCTGAGCTGAGGCCAATTGTATGAGGTTTAACAAGGCCAAGTGCCAGGTCCTGCACTTGGGTCACAACAACCCCAGGCAGTGCTAAAGGCTCAGGAAAGTGTGGCCGGAAAGCTGCCTGCAAGAAGAGGACCTGGGGGCGTTCATCAACAGCCCGCTCACTATGAGCCAGCAGTGTGCCCAGGTGGCCTAAAAGGCCAACAGCATCCTGGCTTGTATCAGGAATAATGTGGCCAGCAAGACTAGGGAAGTAATTGTGCCACTGTGCTTGGTGCTGGTGAGGCCCCACCTTAAATACTGTGTTTGGTTTTGGGCCCCTCATCATAAGAAGGACATTGAGGTACTAGAGAGAGTGCAGAGGAGGGTGACGAAGTTGGTGAGAGGCCTGGAGCATAAGCGTGATGAGGAGTGGTTAAGCGAGCTGGGAGTGTTTAGCCTGGAGAAAAGGTGGCTGAGGGGAGACCTCATCGCTGTTTAAAACTACCTGAAAGGAAGTTGCAGTATGGAGGGTGTTGGTCTCTTCTCCCAAGTAGCAAGTGATAGAACAAGAGGAAATAGCCTCAAGTTGAGCCAGGGGAGGTTTAGATTGGATATTAGGGAAAACATTCTTCACGGAAAGGGTTGTCAGGCACTGGAACAGGCTGCCCAGGGAAGTGGTGGAGTCACCATCCCTGGAGGTGTTTAAAAGGCATTTAGACAAGGTTCTTAGGGACATGGTTCAGTGCTAGAGTTAGGTTAGGTTATGGTTGGACTCTATGATCCTGAGGTCTCTTCCAACTGAAATGATTCTGTGATTCTATTCTAAACCTCCCCTGGCACAACTTGAGACCATTTCCTCAAGCAGATCAACACTCTCACCCAACTTGGTGTCATCTGAAAACTTACTGAGGGTGCACTTAATTCCTTTGTCCATATCATTGATAAATATATTAAATAGAACTGGCCCCAGTACTGAGCCCTGAGGAACACAGCTTGTGACTGGCCACCAACTGGATTTGACTCCATTCACCACAACTCCTTGGGCCTGTCCATCCACTCAGTGAAGAGCATGCCAGTCCAAGCCATGAACATCCAGATTCTTCAGGAGAATGCTGTGGAAAAAAGTGTCAAAGGCTTTTCTAAACTCTAGGTAGACAACATCCACAGCCTTTCTCTCATCCATTTTTTTTTTTTAGGAGGAGATCAAGGTGGTCAAGCAGGACCTGTCTTTCGTAAACCTATGTTGACTGGGCCTGATTTCTTGGTGGTTGTGCATGTGCCATGTGATGACGCTCAGGATGATCTGCTCTGTCATCTTCCCTGGCACCAAGGTTAGGCTGACATTCCCCAAATTGTTCTTCTATCCCTTCTTGTAGAAGGGCATCACGTTTGTAGATGAGTGTCACGTTTGCCAGTCGTGAGTCAACTGGGACCTCCCTGGTTAGCCAGGATTGCTGATAAATAATTGAAAGTGGCTTGGTGAGCACTTCTGCCAGCTCCTTCAGCACCCTTGGGTGGATCCCATCTGGCTCCATAGACTTAAGCATGTCTAAGTGGTATAGTAGGTCGATAACCATTTCCCATTTCTTTACAAATACTCTTGGTTTTTATTATATAAAAATAAACCCTTACAAATTTCTGTGGAATTCAGCCCTGTCTAATGAACTAATCCAGACTGTATTTTCAGCATTTGAAAACTGCAGGAAGTGTGTATATTTTCAGGAGTCAGTGCCTGATGATGAAGTTACATAGTTTGCCCAGCCATACTGACCCATAGCTGAAGACTTTAGGCTGGGCGGAGCACAAAGACTACATCTCTGTGTCCTGTTTATCTCTTTACCAATTTCAATCTAACCGACTAGCATAATGAATCATCTTCCACTCCTTGCAAATCACAAGGTATTCATGAAGATTTCAATGTGTACGCATTATGTATTGGGACATATGTGGATTATTTCTGATTTCTCTCCCGCCCTCTTCCCTGCATTTACAAGGAATCTTTCATATGCCAAAAAAATCTGGCAGACAACAACAGATTACAAAGAGCATTTGAGGAAGGGTAGATCCTAGGGAATAGATTTTGGAAGCGACTGTTGTCTTCTGTTGCAAACAGGAGCAGATGTTGGTATCTTGGTCACATAGTTCTATGAATTGCAGTGAATTCCTTCACCATGGTGAAGTATCTAATTAAATGTGTAGAGCTAGTGGGAGGATAGAAGTGTTTGCAGCAACATGGGAAATGAGAGACTTCCCCTGCCGTCTTTTTGGTGTAAATGGGCAGATTCCCAATAAAATCGGTAACCCTCTAAAAATTCATATAATAGGATCTGGCCTCACTGGATCTATGAACAGAAGGTGTTCTGCTTTGTAGAGATTATGTAGTTCCTCTTCTCAGAAACAGAGTTTTTAATTGCTTTAATTGGTCTGGACAGTAGATATCTGATTCTGCTAGTATGTCTGCTGCTAATGAAATCTGTTGTAGGGAAACGTTATTTATAAGTAGTCTATTTTTAACCATGCTGCTGTAATAATAATTTAAATGTTCTGAGCCCTGTGTACAGAGCATAGACCCTGATGAGCTTTTTGTGTATGTTTATTACATGAGAACGCCTGGGTATCCGAGGCCACAATTTGTTACCAGGGTTTCTCTAGGTGGTAAAAGGCTGTCCCTGTTCCACCTGATTCCTCCGAAGCTTGGTATGGAACAGACCCTGTTGTATGCTTATTCATAAGAAAATCTGAAGAGGTGAATGTTGTTCTCCTGGCTCACTGGCCACCTTGGCCACTGCTTCTCTACAGGTTGACCCAGCATTGTGGGTTGGAGAGGGTACCCTGAAGTGGGTGACTGGTTATTGCTCACTCTTCAGTTTCTAGGTTGCCTGTCAGGGTTGTCCAGAGCAAGGAACTTTGCAACATTATTTCCTGAAGAATGACGAGTTCTCTGATGTGCTAGTTGTCCTTTGCACAGGGCTGTTACCTTTCTTTCATTCTGTTTCTGTGAGCAATGTGTTTAAATTGCAAGGTTGAAAAGCTACATTTGTAGATTCTCTTCTTGTATTGATGTCAGTGCAGGGGAATGTCTCCTTGTGTCATTTTGCAGATCTGGTGATAGCAAATGCATCAGAATTGGTGTTATATAATAAAGACTGATGAAAAATTATGGCTGTCTAATGTTAACTTGTAGCAGGTGATTTATAGGACATGGGAGAAGTGGCAATATCTTCTAACCTTTCCAACTGGGAGTCTGGTAACCATTTGTACTTACTAGTATGAGAGCTCATCCTCCTGCTCTGCTGGCCTGGTGGAAGCAGATGCCACTGCAGAGTTTCTTTTCCAACCATTCTTTCTTCTCTTTGTCATGTGAATTCACAGGAATAAGAGAACCCTGTCCAGAGGGCATGCCAGCCGTAGGGCCAAATAGGCATGTACAGGACAGAGTATACTAATGAGGTTGGGACGCATGTTTATTCTCTGTGTCTTATAAATCTGATGCTGGCCCTGTAATTCCTGCTCTGTTAGGAGTAAGAATACAAAATCATAGAATCATAGCATGTCCTGAGTTGGAAGGGACCCACAATGGTCATCGAGTCCAACTCCTGTCCCTGCACAGGACAACCCCACAGTTCACACCATGTGTCTGAGGGTGTTGTCCAGTCTCTTCTTGAACACTGTCAGGCTTGGGGCTGTGACTCCTCCCTGGGGAGCCTGTTCCAGTGCTCCACCACCCTCTGGGGGAAGAACCTTTCCCTAATGTCCAACCTAAACCTCCCCTGGAACGTCTTCCTGTCACTCCCTCGGGTTCTATTGTTGGTCACCAGAGAGAAGAGATTGGCACTTACCCTTTCTCTTCCCCTTGTGAGGAAGCTGTAGACTATGATGAGGTCTCCTCTCAGTCTCCTCTTCTCCAGGCTGAACAAACTGAGTGACTTTAGCTGTTCCTCATACAGCTTCCCCTCCAAACCCTTCACCAACTTTGTAGTCCTCTTCTGGACACTGTCTGGTAGCTTTATATCCTTTTTACACTGTGGTGCCCAAAACTGCACACAGTGCTTCAGGTGAGGCCACAACTGTATATGTTATGCACTGTCTTGAATTCAAGAGAGTGAGAAGTTCTGCCATGCTTCACCCTATTTGTATTTTGTTATGTGCTCCACAGCAAGCACACAGAAACGTGATGGTTGAAATTGCTTCGTCTTTTGACGGGCTTTCGGTTGTTGTATTTTCTTCTGCTAGGTTTTGTGCTAACACACATCCGCACAAAGGTCCTGACTGAAAGGCTGTCATTGCCCTCCCAAGACCCACACAGGCTACATTGTAAATGGTTATTGTTAGACGCAAGTCATAGAATGGAAACAGCAGAAGCTCAGAAGCAGTAAGCTATCCCAACTTTTTTTTCTTTTTTTCATTTAAAAAACAAAGCAAAACAAAATGCCCACAAACAAAACCAAACCAAAACCAACCCAGACAAAACCAACTACCATCACCAAAACAAAAAAAAACAGCAAAAAAAGCCAAAAAAAGCCAAAACAAAAGCCACCCCCCAACACAACAAACTTCTCTAAGAAAATTGAGAAGGAAAACATGTACAATGCAGTTGATTCTCTCTTTATCCAAGACTTACCTGATCATCATGTCTTCAAAATTATTTTAAAAATGCTGGCTGTTATTTAAGATGTTATTAAAGGCCTTGCTTTGGAGAGTTTGGATAAATTTAATTGAATTAACCTTCAGCTGTGTTTCTTTCTGCACGAAAAGGTGACCTTTATAAAATGCCAATTACATTCCCAAGAGCCTGCTGTTTGCATTCTTCTGTGTCTATATATATTAAACACAAAAGTGTATATAAAGAAAGGTACATTAAAACATGTTGAAGCATGTTTTAGGTATTTAAGGACCCTTTAATTTGAACAGTGACATTATTAATATATACAGACATACATGGAAAAAAATGCAGCCAGTGCTAGGCTGAAGTTGTTCTAAATTTTATACCTTATTCCCGTCAGAAAATGGGTCTAGAACTGGGGAGTTTTGGCCATTCTCTAGAAATCAGGTTTTATGTATCTGAGTTATAGCAGTGCTTAGGGGTGTTGACAGAGGTCACAATTGCTATGTACTATTGTATAGGCATATTGTAAGAGAGATTCTCTGACCCAAAAAGCATGTAAACTCAGCTGAAAAATGTTGGGAAGACTATGGCTCAGATTGGAGAAATGACTGTCCAGGTCACGTTGCATGACTGCATTTCTTCTGAGCCCCTGCTAAGCATGCTGTCGCCTAGACCAGCCTGTCTTTTCTTGTTCTTGGATTCATCACTCATTCACATGCACAATTTTTCCTGTTTTCTCATGCCAGGCAGTCTCGAAGAGAGACATCTAAAAAGCATTTGTCAAATAAGACAAGTGTGAATAAACACAGTTTTTGGAGAATACGAGATCTAGTATGCTTGTTAAATTCCCCAGATTGAATTTGCCTTTAATATGCTCTTGAGGTTGGATTTCAAATGTATTTAAGTTTCTAAAGATGTGAACAGATGCTTAGTAAAATTTTCAAAGGCTTTTAACTTGCTTAGGTGCTTTTGAAAATCCCTTTAGGTGTTTGTGTGCCTTTAATCTCCTTGATAAATTTGCAAATCCTTAGCGCCTGTTCAGCATTCAGGAGCTGAACAACATGTGGAGTCTCTGCCTTCTGTCCATACTTTTGTTGGCATATTTGTTGCAGCTGGGAGACTTGCATGCTGGCAGTAAATGCAAATGGGTCCCAGTTTTAAATCTGACCCTCAATAGTGCAGCTATATTATGTTCTCAGAATAATTTTTGTAGATGCAGAGGGCTTGTGGATTTTGTAATCGGCATCCATCCTGTTGCAAAGAGGGGATTCTGCTCTCATTCTCTGAGAAAATCCCTTTTTCAAACAAAGTTTGTATAAAAGAGAAGTTACTTGCATGTTAAAATATACTTACTCTGATTTATAGCATCATGCAGCTTGCACACAAGTACAACCTCACTTTCTCCTGCCAATGGAAATGTGCTTGTAAACAGATGTATATTTTAGTAGGAGAGATTCACCTTAGTGTTTATATCTCTGTTTCTTGCCTGGTGACTGAATAACTTACTAGGAGATGGATGTGGCAGAAATAGTGCAAAAAAGTGCAGTAATTTATCCTTGAAATCCAGCATGCACACTGAGATTATTAAAAAATGTTCTTCCATGGTTCAGAGCTGAAATAGGTCCTGTTGTGGCAACATCTCCAAGTGGTACAGGAAGAGAGCTCTTAAGTTTCAGCCACAACAAAATATTGATAGTTTCTTTCCCACAGTGTGTTCAGTTTGAATAACTTATGTTTGGATGCTCATTTTAGGACCTGACCCCATTTTAAAACCTAGTTTTGGAGCCCATTAGCTCCAGTAAACTGTGAAACAGAGCACCAAAATAAATGTGCAAGAAATACTGCATGTCGAGCACTGAATGGAATGAGGTTTGGTGTGATAGGTGGGAAACTGGTCTGCTGCTTTAAGGAAGATGCTTCTCATGTTAGAAGTTGTCTCTGGTGTTTCTTATTGCCATTTCTTTTTTTCACCCTTTGGAAAATGAGTATGAGGAAGATATCAAACGACCAGTAGAGGAAATTTTAGCGAACTTACTAATTTAGTAAAAAAAGTATCTCCACTTGTAGTCTGCAGTGTGAATTTTAATTTTGAAGTGGAAATGCTAAGAGTCCTTAACAGTGAAAAAGGGAAGCATCGTGTGGATGAATCTCCTTGAAAAAGCTAATCTGCCAATTAAGTTTTGTTTTGACAGCCAGTTAGGTTGTTACTTTTTTCCAGTGATTGTCTTTTCTTTTTGCATTTTGCAGGTCTCTGTTTATGTAATAAAAAGATGACTATTAATCCAAAGCAGTAAAACCTTGGCAATGATGAAATGATTACTGGGAAATAATAATCTCTGGAGTTTGTACCATACACTAGTGATTTTGTTCCTGACATTTGCTCTATCATGTCTTATGGGTTCTTCTTGTAGAAAATGGAATTACCCTCATCCAGCTAGCAGTAAAAAGTAGTGCTTTGCTTGCCTGAAGTATGCAGTAGATGATTAAACTTTTGGAGGCTGAATTTAGTGATGCTGTAGCCTATTTTACTTCTGAAGTTCTCTGTCTCTCTCTTTCATTGTATTCATTTCTCCACTTCCATTATTGCATGATGGTTCTTACCTGTAGTATCTGATACTGGGACTTTTTGAAAGTTGGTGACAGTTTATTTTGACAGCTTTGAAAAAAATATGAAAGTTCTTGAACAACTGGAATGTTCCATTGACCCCTTCCTCTGCTGAGCCTCGCATTAGGCCATGGAAGCGGCCTGTGGTGGGACTACTGCACTTGTTCCTCAATTGTTGTGCAAGGTGGGATTAAATCCTCGCTTTGAAAGGATTCTGTGCCACTTAGACTTGTGCTGTCTCAGGAGCTGTGCTATGCTTAACTGTGACAGCAACTGAATCTTTTACAGTGTGGTGAGGCTGGAAAAATGTCTGTCTGATTGCCAGGGGCAGTACATGTGGGGCAACGGAGGGAGTGTAAGAGAACATGGGAATGTTGGGCCAGCTTGGTCAGATCTGTTGATTTTTTGAGTGGATATTTGTGTCTTAAGGGTGATGTGGTACTGCATAATGTCAGGTTGCTTGTAGGTGGTGGTGTTCCTGAGACACAGATAAGCAGGTTGCTCTGGTGCGTGTGCAAAGGGATTGCTTTCTCTGGGAGCTCTCTTTTTGGTAGAGGAGAGCTGGTCAGATCCTCCTGCCCAATGGTTCCCATGTTTCCTGTACCCTTTCTGGTGAAAAAGTGTGGTGATTTTCCATCCCACCTCACTGGTGGAATCCCCTTCTTTCTACCTTGAACTATTATGCAGAGATGCCTTCAAATCCTAGTGCCAGGAACACAACACCAGTATCTCATCTCTACTACATCGGGACCTTGCTGAAGAGGGCCGTGTTGCTGATTAAAAGCTGCTATTCTGGTTCATCTGCCTGCCAGTGCAGTGTCCCTCCATCCAGGGTCTTTTTCTTGGCTGCCTGCAGCAGTAACTCGAGATCTGCCTGCCATCTGGATGACACTTCTCACAATATAACTTAGCATTGATTTTTATGTTTGCTTATTGTGTAATGCTGTAAATACATATGGCTGTGTATATCTTCTGCGTAACTGCAGCTGTAGCAGTGAGAATGGTGGTTTGCAGGACTGAGGAGACTTGGAGCTCTGCTGCTAACTTGTTCTGTGTAGGATGCTTGCTCTCTTTCAATGTAATTTTTTTTTTTTAACACCTGATTTGAAAATTCTTTAATCAGTGTTGTTGCTGGTCTTTTTTTTTTTTTTTACTAAATCTTTGAAAATGGCACCCTCTGATAGTGTTCCTCTTATGCTACCTATCTTCATGTTGATGTCAAGTCTTTAGATGCAGATGCATAATATGTTCGTAGTATGCTCAGAAATTCTGCATGTGGCTTGCAACATCAGAGAGAGATTTGTGTATCTTAATCCAGCTGCACATGAGGACTCCAGCTGAAAAGATGGGAGTGTTTAATCCCAGCTGGGGTGATAGATTTACTCTTGGCAATGCTATCAGTCAAGTTCATGGCAGAGGCTCTCCAAAGCTGGCAGAGAACATGGGTCACTGAATGTTTTACTGCAAGGTGCACACAGAAGTCAGAATGCTTGTATTGCCATTTATTTAGCTGCCTGTATAGCTCTCTTGTTTTTCTGTTGTTCTGCGTTACATCCCAGAATGCTTTGGGAACATGTGGTACTCATTAAGTATTTCTCAATAGGTCAACAATAATCCTGAACCGGTGGAGGTCTGTGGTAACAAATAGAGGTTGCCAAATCACTAGTGTCTGATAAAACCAAACTGCTTGCAGGGTGGGAGCCAGTTCACCTATCATACTCCTCTGCATTGCCAGACTTGGAGATAAAATTTACTTTCCATTATTTTGAGATGCTGCATTTGTTTCTTATTGCGTTCATCTTGGGAATGCTGTCAGATGCTAGTGGCAGCAAGGAAGTCATGGGGAAGCAGAGGTCTGTTTGTGCTTAGTTAGTCAACCATGGGGTGAGTTCATGATTTTGAAAATATAACTGTGTCTGATCCTTCCAGGGCTTTTGGTTGCCCTTTGTTTTAATGTGAAACATAAGGCTGCAGTGTGGAGCTGAAGATAATGTTTCAGGCCACAGACACAGATCGCTGATGGTGACTGTGATCTGTGTTGGCAAACAGAAAGCTTCAACAACCTCTTTACATCTTGTGTTGTACACTTTTTTCAGTTAGCTTTGTCATCGGTTGCCATAGCCAAATTGATTACTGACGATTTGAATACATTTGAATAGAGACTGAAGTAACAGCTATACAGTCCTTTAATTTTAGTTTAACTTATTTTCCCTACCTCCCATCTTCCATATTTTGAATGCAAGTTAAAAGAGCGCAGGGAGGAAGGTGGATTTATCATAATGTATCCTGTATATAACATTAGCTAAATTTTTAAACAGAGGTACTGCAAGGTGGTTGTTTCTGGTCACTGGGAGCTTGGCTTTCAAAAAATATTTTGTTGCTAGAAGGTGCAGCTAGGCACTAGTTTAAAGAAAAGACAGGTCCTCTGACACTTGCACTTCTAGAACAAGTAGATACCTGACTTTTCCCTTGTTTGTAGCTGTAGAGCAGAAAGAGAAACAAAATATCCTGATTTTCAACACGCTATTTTTCAAGTGAAGTATTGACATTTGGGGAAAAATGCAAATAAGAGCATTCACTCCTTGGTACTTACTGAAAGCAGTGCTTGACACTGTGTTATATTTCTAAAGCTTGAGTTAACCACAAAAGTCAAAGCTCTATTATGTGTGCAACTTTAAAAGGAAGCTTCTAATACTGAAATTTGGGGTGGACAGTTTTCTCTGAAATACTCAAAAGGTTATTTGAATGTCCTTAGTAGAATATGAAAGAATTAGGCTGTAACAAAATTACTTTTTAAAAATCCTCTTAAATTTAAAACTAGGTTTGCATTCTAAAAATAAGAATTAAGTAAAGATACTTCATCTTGCTCTAAGGAAATAAACTAACTGCTTTTTATTGATCTTACAGTGAAGACCTTGTTGGTTTGTGTTTCGTTACAAGCTTGGAGGAGAAGGAATAACAAATGCCTCTGTCACTCCAACCAGTTATATGAAATCAACAGTAAAAGCCAGTGCATCAGTGCCTTTTGCTGGTACACTGTTCTGTTGGTTTATGGCCATGTGGGAAAGATGAATTAGCTGAGTGAGAAAACAGCTTTCTAGGATATTTTTCTGCGGTCAGCAAAGTTAAGTGAGGTGACAGCACTCAACTAGTTTTGCTGTATTTAAAGTTTTGAGCTACCTAGAGCTTTAAATACTCAACACCCAAATAAGCTTGGGAGAAGCTGATTTGTACTTTTTTGACTCCATTAAGGTGTGTAGGGGAAAATCAAAGCCACACCAGCAGGGACAAATATTTTCTTGTAATATACTTACAGAACTTCATGCATAATAGCTGTAGCAGGATGTAATGTGCAGAAGTATCTTGTACTGCTGTTCTATAGGTCTCTTAAAGATTGTTTTGTTGTATCACAATATTTTGCCATTAACTTGCCAGTGGAGTGGTTTGGGATTTTCTGTAATGTTGAAGTCTCTGAGATGTTGGACCTGGTAACAGAAAAATCTCAATCAGGAAGATCTCATGTCCTCCTTTGCATAACTGATGTCTGCTTAGTAAAAAAATTTTTTTCCCCCTCCCCCCCTTTTTTTCTGCATGTTAACTGGGGATTATGAACCTGCCTTTTGGCATTAGCAATGTATAGCAATAAAAAGGATAATTGAGAGAGGCTTTGGAAAAACAACAGGCTCTTCCTTTTGTACCAGCATACAAGGTGTGCTGTGTATTTTCAAGACTTACAATCCAGATTGTGTTTGAAAAAAATTTCATTCACTAGGTGCATGAAATTGTACAAAATGAATTTAATTTGCTAACTTAAATTATCAGAGTCTTTGATCCTGTGTGTCAAAATCTAACCTTTTCACCCCTCTTTTCAGAAATGTTCCTGTGTAATGGAAGTGGTGGTAGGCAGAACTGCAGAAAGACGGATCTTCTGCCTTGGTCAGATATAGCTAGTGCAGAGAGTTCATGATCCAGAGCTACCCACAAGGTGCTGTGTGCCCTCAGCTGCTCTTGCAGTAAGCAATTTCTCTTGGCATGGAATGGATTTAATACACTAAGTTTAACAGTATGTGACCTTCCCTTAAGAGTAATTCACTTACAGTTTTCAACCTAAGACATGAGATGCAGGAATCAGCTGGAGGAGCAGGCTCCTGCCAGGACTGTTTGGGCACTGCATGTGCCATGATTGTGCTGTGCTTGCTCTGGAGTTACTAACATTTTGGATTTAATTTCTAAATTACCCCTTCTGGGAGCACTTGTGGGCCCCAGCAGCATGCTCTATTAGCCATGTGCAGCTCATAAACTGTGGGTTAGACTTGTCATTCATTTATTTTGCTAATGGTTTTTAAGCTCTTGTCATTTGAATTGCAGGAGTGCTTAACAGGTCTGAAGTGCCACATGTAGAAGGACCAGTCCCTTCCCCAAGGCAATATACAGTTTAAGCAGAGAAAGATGTGAAAAGGAGGCAGAACTTATCCCTAATGTATGAATAAAATGCGAATAAGAGAACTAAGGAATTAGTGGAGTTATTTGCAAAGAGGCTGGGTTGGTGGGGTACTTGGCTTTGCAGCAGCAGAGGGAGTTCATCAGCAAAGAGATCACAGAGAGTATTATTTCCATGTATGGGCACAGATTTCAGTCTTCCTTCTGGCAGCTCATGTGTAGGAACCTGGAGGGCACACAAGGGTCTGTGTCCAGCTCATACAATAATGAAATTATTAACGGAAGTAAAGACTGCAAGAGTTGAACCCAGGTTGCATATCTTATTCAGAGCTTTTAAGGGCTTCCTCATTTTATAGATTAACTGAAGACACACATTTTTCTCCCATTTCACTACAGCTTTTTTTTGTCTTATTTTGCATGATATTTTAAGGCTTAGGTGAAACAAAATTTTCATGCTATTCCCTTTCTACCTGCCAGAAAGTTCAGTTTTCTTACAGTTCAATTGTAAGCTTTAGTGTAGGAAAAGTCAGTAATAATTCAAGATTATAATTATCCATTGGTATGTTCAATAATGAGTTCCAAAAGGAAATTTTTTAGCTGAATTAATGACCAATGGCATGATTAATGCTAAATGCATCCATCAAAATCATGTTACTATCATACATGTCCGGAATTAAACATGGTTAGGTCATTATTTTACAGTTGCTACTGTGTCCAGTAGTTATTGATGTTGATTAAAAGGATGCTGGCAGGGCTGTCAAGTGAAAAGGTTGTCCCACTTCTTAAATTATTGTTAGTATGTTCCAAAATGTTTGATTAATTCCTGAAGACAGTGAGCACACACGTGGATTTTTTTGAAATCTCAAGTAGTGGCAATGACAAAAACAAAGCACAGTGTAGCACCAGCTTTGAATCTGAAGAAGTACTTTGACTTATAGTTCAGATAGTGAGTTTATTGTCTTCACTGAATACTCGTATAATCTTATGTCTGGGTGCTGGGGTTGTCAACTTTATATATTAGGGATTGTGATTATTTTTCTTTACTGTATAAGGTGTAGGTGTGTTAACCCAGGTAAAAGAGCCTTATGTGAAGCTTCATATATGCTCTGTCTAGGACTCATATGACACTTGAAAATGTGTTTGGATTTTATCTCTTGGGATTGCTTTTTGTAATGGACTTAAGATGCTTCTGCAATGCACATCTAGAATACTGCAGAAAGGGGTGGTCCTGACTTCCTCTTGCCTGTGGCCGCGTTTTCCTCACTCTTTTCCTTATGCTAGATTTTTCTGTTACTATTATTATTTTCTGCAGAGTTACCAAATTCACAGCTGATTCTGAATGCTGGTGTCAGCATGAGAGAGGAGACAGGTAAAGAGCAGGCAGGCGGAGTGCAGTGTGAGTCAGATTGCCATTTTCAGCATTATCCTACACATCAATTAAAGTGAACATGGAACTGCTTCAGGCCCAGGCTCTCCTGGCTGTGTCTTTATGCTCTCAGCTGTACCCAACTACATCTGAACTTGTTGAAGTATGTGGTTCAGACTGATTGTTTTGATGATTTTTACCAACAAACTAGTGTTGCAAACCAGCATTGCAGGCAGTGTAAGTAATTAGAGTGAGTGCTCTACTCTGAGGCTGAACCTTGAGCTAATGTGAATGTATCAATATATCTGTATTTTCTGGTCTTTGTAATGATGAGAACCTGTGTCTCACAGGTGAGAAAACATGCAGTAAAGACTAAGATGTAAAAAAATCATAGCTTGTGGCTGAGGCATGTATAAACTAAACTGTGCATGTTAAAGGTGGACAGGCACTGTGCCCTGTGTGAAGGAGTAATGTTGTTTTTTGATACTGATCTTCTATGTAATACCTGTAATAAATAAAAGATTATAACAATGTGTGTGTACAGGTATACACATGAACATGCACACTGTCAGTTCACATTTCCACACTGTTCTGCCTACTTTCTTCACTGCTATAAGTGAGGTATTGTAGACTGAGGACTGGTTATAAGCTCTGTTAGAAGCTGATCTTGTTGGAGCATGTTGCACCCCATATATACAGCAGAAGTCTTTAATTGCTGGACTTGGAGAACTTTACTTCCTCTGAAGTAAAAGTTTTATTTAGTTGAGAAGCCCTTTGGTACTCCTAAGCAGAGGCTGAAAAGCAGTGTAACAGGCTTGGAAAATGTGCTGTGGTATATCCAAAGGGAGAGCAAAGCTGACAGCCACGTGGATACTGTCACAGAATCAACCTGGCTGCCTTGTGAGATGGTTCGAAGTCTCCTTAGCTGTGATAGGCATTAGAGGATAGATATTATCTTTGGCATGTGCTCCTGTAATCTGTGTGTATTCAACAGAATAATGTCACTTGGTGACTATGCTGTATGATGCGTACCAGATACTGTCTGCCGGGCTTGCAGATACATTTATAATACAAGGGGAATTAGAGGAGCCACCCACACTACTGAAATGTTTTCAGGAGATAAAGGCTGTTAAACTGCTTGAAAAGACCAGTTAGGTCTCTAGAGGGTAAAAAGCCAATTTTGACCTTACAGAAACTTTACTTGCTGATCTTACAAAGAAAGTGTTAGCAGAAGAGAGAGAGAAATCTATAATGGAATGACTTTCTGCCGTACAAAATATGCCCAATAGCAAGGTCCACAGAAGTTGTGTACCTCTGAAAAAGAAAAAGGAGATAAAGCATGATTTCTTCTCTCACATTGGGCAGTCCTTTTGTGGAATCCAGCTCTTTAGATCCACATGGTTTATTATTGCCTTGCCTAGCAGTGGGACTATCTCACAGTATGTGATCACAACTGTGACTGAAGGGGAGGGCAAATACTTTACTGAATAGATTGTTAATAGGGATAGTAAATGTTACATAGTATAAATGTTCTACTCTAAATTGCCTTTGTAGGAGTACAAACTATACCAGTATCAAGCATTCTTATTCTGGGCTAATAACCCTAGTGGTTGGAAAGATTTTTTTCAGTAAAATGTTATTTTTTCAGTAGATGGACTGGCTCTACCAATCCAAAATGACCACCTTGATTAAACATGGCTTACTTTTTATCTGAAGGGAAATACTGCAGTTTGTTTGCTCTTGTTGAGCTAGTATCTTTATTTAAATATATTGATGCTTTTTTGGAAGGGCTATTTATCGCACCCATTGCAGCCATTTTGTTTCATTCATGTGACTCTCCTTATTGAAGAGAGTCATTTGCCTGCCTTTACTGGCATAGTGACTAGATGGGTGCAACTAATAGGGTGAGTGAGGTATTTCTTCAGAAAATATCCTTGTTACACAATACATTAGCCAAAACAATGCTTGCTTTTGTATTTATTCCTGACAGAAGCTGCTGACCAATGTCAATATTGTTCCATCTAGCAAGTGAGAGATGGGAGGAACTTGGTAATTTGTTTCCAGTGTTCTTTCTCTGTCTCTGCTCTGGCTTTTAGGCTGAAGTTGTTGATATGAGGGTAGAACTGAGTCATGTGAATTGTCTCCGGTTGGTGATTCAGGGGGTGTGTGTGGAATGTTACTCTGACAAAGCCCCTAGAAAAGGGAAAGACTCTGAAGAAGCACATTGTATTTCTTACATTGTACAACAGATACTAACTGGGAGGTTATGGAAGTTGTCCTCAAGTTTGATAATTTGCTAACTTCATTCCCATTTCCCAAGTGCCTGTCATGCTCTCTGCAGAAGTTTACATGTACTCATGGCCAGGTAGAGTTGCTGAGAGGCTCCTGGGTATTGCGATGAAGGATGTACTGCTTGGCTAGCTCAGAATACAAAGTGGGGTGGCTTTTGTGTACTGTGGCAAAGGCATGACCAGTAAAGCAGATTCTTTAAACTTAACTTGCAAGTGCAGGAGTGAAGGCATCAGAGCTGTAATTTGAATCACTTCCTCTTTCTTGTAGCAGGCTGCCTTGCAACTATAGCTTTATAGCACAGGATTTAGGCCTTTAGAGTATCCATTTTCTGCCACAGTGAGGATTAGGGTGTGGAAGACATGAACCATTGCACTAGTCTCATGATCTTGTTTCTGTGCTGTGAGATCACAGGATGGGAAGAGCTGTCGTGAGCTGGTGAGACCAGCCTCCTGCTAGCGTTCCATCAGCATTATTACCCAAGTGGCTGTGGGTTTTGGGCTTGCTTTTTTCTTGCTTGATTCTTCTGCTCAAAAAAGTATCAGCCCTGGGCTCCTTCAGGTGGATTCCATGAGGGCATGAATGCAGGGCTTTTTCAGATTGTTTTGCTGTGCTCTTTTCCCACTCACCCATCCCCTTTCCTCAGCTGTATGCTCTTGGTTTATTTTATCTTGCAGACACAATTGAAGGAGTTTCCAGGAGGAATGGGTCTGCAGTAATTACTTTTGCTAGTTCTTTTTATGTTCCTAATGTTAGGGAATGGCTGACTTAGCTTCTTGTATTATTTGGTGTACTGCATCTTATAGAACTGGTTTAGAAACTGCTTATGTAGAACTACTTAGCATAAGTAACTAAGTTTGCTGTGAACTTTTGAACTTTCTCTGTCCTTAAAATTTATTTTGCTCTCCAGCTGCAGGTGCAAAATAGCAACTAAAGTTCAGGATTTTGATTGACATCTAGTCTGGTCTGTAAAAAGACAAACAACTACCTGCAAAGATAAGAAGTGACCCATCTGACAAAAATGAAGAGATCCAATGAAGAACAGGAGGCCTCAGACTCTAATTTTACAATTTGCCTAAGCTGACATGCAAGGGGTAGAAAAATTAGATTGTAAGGATATTACTGCCCAAGGTTTCCTTTATTTAAGGTCCCTCTACTGGAAGCACCCAGCTTGGGCTGCTCTATGCTCTACGTTATAAATAAATTATTTATTTAAGAAGAATTTCTGGAATCCATTGCTGAGTCTCTGCTTAGTGAAACCTAGGGAGTAGAAACTTGCAGAACACTAAAGTTCCATGTATACATACATGTATTCCATGTATGCATACAAATCCATTAATTCACAAGGTGAAGAGTCAGGGAAATTAGTCTTGGACTCCACTGGGGTGTTTTTGTAAGGGAATTTCTTACAGTAGTCGAGAGGACATCAGTATGAACAGGACATACCTCTTGTTGTAGATGGAGATGTTGGAGAGCTTTAAACTAGGCTCGAAGGGGGATGGGGTTGTAGCTGGGCTTGCACCAGTGGGGCAGCATTCTAAAACTGGTGAGGGCCGGGTGGCCTCCTATGCCCCTAGGGAGAAATTGGTGTGCTCTGCTCGCTCCCTGAAATGCCTGTACACCAATGCGCACAGCATGGGGAATGAGCAGGAGGAGTTAGAATCCTATATTTGGTCAAGAGATTATGATCTGGTGTCAATTACAGAAACATGGTGGGACAGTTCACATGACTGGAATGTGGTCATGGATGGCTATGACCTTTTCAGAAAAGACAGGCCAGCCAGGCGTGGTGGTGGAGTTGCTCTCTATGTGAGAGAGCAACTACAATGTACTAAATTCTGCCCAGGAGTGGATGATGAGCGAGTTGAGAGTGTATGGGTCAGGATCAAGGGGCAGGCTGGCAGGGGTGACACTGTTGTGGGCATCTGTTACAGGCCACCAGATCAGACTGAGGAAGTTGATGAGGCCTTCTATGGGCAGCTGAGAGTGGCCTCACAGTCACAGGCCCAGGTTGTTGTGGGTGATTTTAACTTCCCTGATGTTTGCTGGAAGGACCATTCAGCCAGCCAGCCACAGTCCAGGAGGTTCCTCCAGTGCATTGATGATAACTTCCTCATGCAGATGGCGGAGGAGCCGACTAGGAGAGGTGCACTGCTGGATCTCATCCTCACTAACAAGGAGGGTCTGGTGGAAGCAGTAAAGGTTGAGGGCTGCCTGGGCTGCAGTGACCAGGAGATGGTGGAGTTCAGCATCTTGTGTGGCAGGAACAGAATAGCAAGTAGAATTGCAACCCTGGACTTTAGCAGGGCTAACTTTGGCCTTTTCAAGCAATTGCTGGGTGAAATCCCATGGGCAAGACTGCTTGAAGGAAAAGGGGCCCAAGAGAGCTGGATTGCATTCAGAGATTGCTTCTTCCACGCTCAGGATCAGAGCATCCCCACACATAGGAAGTCAAGGAAGGGAGCCAGGAGGCCTGTGTGGTTGAATAGGGATCTGTTGGGAATGCTCAAGCAAAAGAGGAGAGTTTACTGGTCATGGAAGCAGGGGCTGGCCACTTGGGAAGAATATAAGGCTGCTGTTAGAGGATGTAGGAAGGCAGCTAGGATAGCCAAGGCCTCCTTAGAATTACAGCTGGCGAGAGGGGTCAAGGACAGCAAAAAGAACTTTTTCAAATACATAGCGGATAAAACATACCAGAGGCAATGTAGGCCCACTGATGAATGGGGTGGGTGCCCTGGTGGCGGAAGATACAGAGAAGGCAGAATTACTGAATGCCTTCTTTGTCTCTGTCTACTCTGCTGGAGTCTGTCCTGGGGAGCCCTGTACCCCTGAGACCCTGGATGAAGCCAGGTCAATGGAGGAGTTTGCTTTAGTCGATGAGGACTGGGTTAGGGAGCAATTAAATAGTCTGGACATCCATAAATCCATGGGTCCAGATGGGATGCATCTGCGAGTGCTGAGGGAGCTGGCTGAAGTCATTGTGGGACCGCTCTCCATTGTCTTTGCCAAGTCTTGGGAAAGGGATTGGTGCCCGAGGATTGGAGGAAAGCAAATGTCACTCCAGTCTTCAAAAAGGGCAAGAAGGAGGACCTGGGTAATTATAGACCGGTCAGCCTCACCTCTGTCCCTGGGAAAGTAATGGAACAGCTTATCCTTGGTGCCATCTCAAGGCATATCAAGGATAAGAGGGTTATTAGGGGCAGTCAGCATGGCTTTACCAAGGGTAAGTCATGCTTGACCAACCTCATAGCCTTTTATGAGAATGTAACAAGGTGGGTAGATGATGGCAGAGCGGTGGATGTGGTCTACCTTGACTTCAGTAAAGCCTTTGACACAGTCTCCCACAGCATCCTCACAGCTAAGTTGAGGAGGTGTGGTCTAGACAGTAGAGTAGTGAGGTGGGTTGCAAACTGGCTTAAGGAGAGAAGCCAGAGAGTGGTAGTCAATGGTGCGGAGTCTAGTTGGAGGCCAGTATCTAGTGGAGTGCCTCAGGGGTCTATACTGGGGCCAATATTATTCAATATATTCATTAACGATTTAGACGAGGGAATAGAGTGTACTATCAGCAAGTTTGCTGATGACACTAAGCTGGGAGGAGTGGCTGACACTCCAGAAGGCTGTGCTGCCATCCAGCGAGACCTGGACAGGCTGGAGAGTTGGGCGGGGAATAACCTAATGAAATTTAACAAGGAAAAGTGTAGAGTCCTGCATCTGGGCAGGAACAACCCCAGGTTCCAGTATAGGTTGGGAAATTACATATTAGAGAGCAGTGTAGGGGAAAGGGACCTGGGGGTTCTGGTGGACAACAAGATGACCATGAGCCAGCACTGTGCCCTTGTGGCCAGGAAGGCCAATGGCATCCCGGGGTGTATTAGAAGGGCGATGGTTAGTAGATTGAGAGAGGTCCTCCTTCCCCTCTACTCTGCCCTGGTGAGACCACATCTGGAATATTGTGTCCAGTTCTGGGCCCCTCATTTCAAGAAGGACAGGGAACTGCTGGAGAGGGTCCAGCGTAGGGCAACAAAGATGATGAAGGGAGTGGAGCACCTCCCTTATGAGGAAAGGCTGAGGGAGCTGGGTCTCTTTAGTTTGGAGAAGAGGAGACTGAGGGGTGACCTTATTAATACTTATAAATATATAAAGGGTGAGTGCCATGAGGATGGAGCCAGGCTCTTCTCGGTGGCAAACAATGATAGGACAAGGGGTAATGGGATCAAGCTGGAACACAAGAGGTTCCACTTAAATTTGAGAAAAAACTTCTTCTCAGTAAGGGTGACAGAGCACTGGAACAGGCTGCCCAGGGAGGTTGTGGAGTCTCCTTCTCTGGAGACATTCAAAACCCGCCTGGACATGTTCCTGTGCGACCTCACCTAGGCGTTCCTGCTCCAGCAGGGGGATTGGACTAGATGATCTTTTGAGGTCCCTTCCAATGCCAAACATACTGTGATACTGTGATAAAACTGTAACTGTTTATGTCACCTACATTGAGTGATTAAGGTATAGAAAGGACATAGTGTGGAACTGCTGGCTGGACTTGCGTTGACTGGTGATGAAATTGTTTATCTGCCTTAGTGTTGTAAATATTATGGCATTGGCATGTCATGGAAAGCATGGACCAGGTACAAGAAACAACTTCTATTTCTATGTTTGTATGTTGTTTCTTAACTTTCTCTCCTGCTCTGTAGAGCATGAGCAACTTTTATCAGCTTATACTTCAGAGCCTGCTCATAATGAGGAACTGCTTTTTTCCCAGCTGGTTCTAGACTTTGCTTGACTTCTGTGGCTGGCTTTTGGCTCTTGTTCCCATCCAGCTGTGAGGTGTCATCCCTCTGACTTATCTCTCGTGGACTGCCTAATGTTAAAGCAAACCAGAAGCAAGAGGATGTTATTTTCATAGCAGGAGTTTACTTGCATCTTAAGTGATACAAAGTTTTGATACAGCCACATTTCTTAAGTATAGTCTCACTGTAGGTAGCCACAGCAGCATTTCTCATAGTTGAAAATTAAATACTTGCTTTGGTTAGCCATCTGCTCAGGGCCAGGACCAGATAACTCACAGGCCCCAAACAATGCCAGATGCTTACAGTGCTGTATGAGCAGGCATTCCATAAGGGGCCTGCTTGCATGGGTTCTGAGTTGGGAGGTGTTTTGTTTGCATTAGGGTAGTGCATGCTAATTGTAATGGATGGGCATCAGCCAAGCATTGCGTTTGCAACAGAGTACAACACTAGCTGTTCAAAGTGAATAACAACATGCATATGAAGTATAAACTAGAGAGCAATTTTAGACTGTGCCAGACTGAAGATGAGACAGAAGAGCAAAGGCAGATGGCAGAAACTGCTGGGGAAAGGTAAAGACAGACATTACAGTTGTTATTGACTTGTGGGCCTGGTGTGGTTCTAACAAGAAATGCTGTTAGAATACCAGTGAACAGCTGCTATCCCTGCAAGTCTAATCTCTACCAGTAGCTTTTAGTTTACCTGACCCACTCTTGTCTGATTGTACCAAACTGCAAGACAGAAGGACAATCAAATGGAAATACTTTAAATTTGGATTTTCCTTTTTGCTGTCTATACTTTTCTGAAGCTTCAAGATGGACTTTCTACCTAGTGATAAGCTTGTATGGAGCTTTTTATATATATAAATATATATATATATATGTATGTATGTATTTTTTCCTCTTTTCCTCTTTTTTGTTAAGTATAAACAGGTAATTATTTGTATGCTGTACTGCCCAGTCTGCCCCAAACAAACCCAGAAATTCCCAGAGCTGGACATAGTAAATAGGTATCGTGAGAGGCGATTTCTGCTATCAAAGGGCAGATGGACCAGTTAGTTGGAGTGTTCTCTCTGTTGTGTGTGAGAACTGAGGGGCAGAGAAGAAAGACTCAAGTCCCTTTCATAATTGCTTTGCCTGTATAACAGGGATCTAGCAAGGACATAAAGAATGGTGTCTGCATCAAGTTGCTTTAACTAATATGGTATGATGTGGCATTACAGTAACTGACTCAGCACAAAACTTTCAAATGCATCCAAATAGTTTAAAGATGTTGATTCTGAAGCTATAAGCTAACCTTCATTTCTATAGTGGGACTTAAAGCAAACACAGAAAACAATATTGGTTTGGTTTTGCTGAGACCTAGTGATGCTAACAACCCTATAAACGTGTTTGAGGTACCAGCAATGTGTATAGTTGTTTAGTATTTTTGATATAGAGACCTAGTATGTAGGTACTGGTTTAGGTGCTTTCTAGACTTCACAAATAAGTGTGTGTTGGAGACTATTACAGGTTCTGCTTGAAAGGTGATGATTTCACTCCTCTGTATACCACAAATAAATTTTCATTGTGTTTTGTGCAGTTATCCTATAATGAGCCTCTTGTCACTGGGACTATGTACTTGTGGGTGTTACCCAAGGCATCCAAATTTTTGCAGGACTTGAGAAGGGCAGGGCAGCAAGTTGTGAAGTCTTGAGGATGCTTTGTGACAAGGAAACATAAATGTATTTCTAAAGGGGTTTGGCTGGAAGCAAACTGAATGTGAGTGCTCACCCCAGACAGAAGGGGTAAGCTTACAAGTCTCTGGGGAAATCTAGTGGTTAAGACTGTCAGAAAGTTGCGTAGAACAACACTTGTCAAAATGAAGAACCCTTTGGACAATGTGAATGCAGCTATCCTGGCCCAGATAGATATGAGTTGTGCTTTACTTCACTCACTGACTGGGTGGCATCCAGTGCTCTCACCATTGCCAGACAGCAGCACACTTCAGTTACTGCACAGAAGCTCTTCATTTACGACAAAGTGCCTGCCATAGGTGCAGCAATTCTGGCCCAACAAAAAAGCGTGTTAATGTGTAACAGCTGCCTGATGTGCTCACAGCGGATGCTACACAGCTCTGCCAGCACAGGGACCTGTGGCCAGATCCAGTTGCTCTGATGGAAGATCAGAGCTGAAGGGGTTGCTACAACCCGAGATGGAAAACTTATTTGTTTTGTGTGTTTTGGATAGTTGGTTTAGGAGAAAAAAAGATCTAGTCTTTCCTTAAAACTGAGAATGTGTTGGTTTTACTCTGTAAAGTTACCATAAAGGGCAAAGATAGGATATGCCACAATATTATGTGGGTTTCTGAAAGAGTGTGCTGTGACCCTGGGCCTAGCTGGTAAACCATCAGTTATCTCAGGCAGTGCTGTGCTGCCCTTGCTCAGAGAGCGCTTGGAGAGCGGGCAGGATCCTGCTGTCGCCGGTGCTGCCTTCCTCATAGTGTGTCAGGTCCACACCTGTCACAGCATGGGAAGGTTAGTCCTTGTGCTTTTAAAGATGATAGAGGGACAAATACATGCAATCTTGTGATGCTCTAAGAGATGAGTCAGCTCTCTGGGAACTGGAGTAACTCCTTTCTCCTTTCTTTAGAAAATACCTATGATCTCTACTTAAAGGCTTACTGTGAGAAATAGTTGGCTGTGTCCACTGAGAATATATTTCAGGAACTGAGTACCTGTCATATTTTAATAGCACCGTATGTTTCAGAAAAACCTAAAACATTTTTAAGAATCACTGGCCGAGTACTGGAATCAATGCATTTCAACAGTGCTATATCTGTATTTGTGTATGTGTATAATCTCATAGATGAAATGAAATGAATTATCTGAAAAGAAACCTCTTCAATGGTGAATTTGAAATAATGACAAATCGGGTTAAGACTTAAACTTTTCCAAACCATTTAATAGCACTTAAATTAAAAAAGTATTTACTAGTGCAAGTTTGGCTAGGGCTTTAAAGGAAAATGGAGGGGCTCAAACCACAGGAAATCAATGGCTTAATTGTCTGGAAAAAGAGTTCACTACAGTGCCAGGATAACCTGTGAGAGAAATAGCCTATTCTGCAGGAGTAGGGAGAATATTTGTCACTTAAATTTCTCAGCAGTATCAGTTCCACAACAGGTAACTCGTGAAGTTGTGAGACTTGATTTAGAGTTGAGAATGTTATATAGCTTGCACCAGAGAAGGATTAAAGACTAAATGAAAGATGGGGAGATATTCTCTTTATTCTAGTAGAACCATTTACTTTTTCTTTCTCTCACTGTAGGCAATGCTATTTTAAAAATAGTTTTAAAGGTAAAGTTTGTTTTGATAAACCTACTTTCTTCATGAACCATCAAGTTTGGGACAGTTTAGGTAGTAAATAAATGCTATTTCTGCAGATTTTAATTTGGTTTCAATTTTCCTCCAAGGACAGCATGACATAGTAAAAGTTAAACAATAAAAAAACTTCAACAAAACAAACAAACAAAACAAATCCAACTCCAACTTTAGTAGAAAGGAAATCCATTATGCATTCATCTAAAAATAGCAAAAATTGAAACTTGAATATATGTATCATTTCTTGTATAACTACGTAGTTAAATGAATGGTGATGAACCTTCCTTAACAAATTTGCGTGCTTAACTTTAGTGTATGGGGTATTTCTTTCTAGATATATATATGTTTTTTATAGTTACTAAGCAAGGCGAATCAGCCCTTTTTCAAGCATAACAGCTAAAAATAGAAACCAAGTTTAAAGCTGCTGACCTTAATCAGGGTTTCATATTTTGAACTTCTAATCACTTTGATTTAATTATGAATATTGAAACTGTTAAACTGTGAGTGCACATCACAATAATGTCTGAGTGGTGATGTCTGGCAATCTAAATAAATTGCCTAGCACAACACTCTGGAATTTGTTTGTTTTCTATAACTGTATAGCACACATCTCCTTGGGATCTAGTTACACTACATACAAAGGCAGACATGTAGAGTTGGATGACCATGATGGAAAACATGGGCTGATGCAGAGAGACCCTCAGGAATCTGCCACATTTCAGCCTCCCTTGTAGGTTTACCTGCTTTGAAGAGTAACTGCCTTCTCAGGCTGCACTGGGACAGCCTCATCCTCCCAAAGCGTGCGTTGTTCATGTTGCTGATTTCATCTAGAATGCCCAGGGTACATAAGAGCTTAAAGCCTCATCTTTCTGCTCTGTATTTGAGAATAAAAGCAATAAAAATGAGAGTTCCCCTGCAGGAGAAGAGGGAACTTTCTCACGGGTCAGGCTGAGACTTGAGAGCAGCCTAAGGAGGATCACAGATCTTGCAGCTTTCAGTGCTAAGTGCTGAGCACAGATATCCTTGCAAGCAGGAACACAGCGCAAATATTTAACAAAGCCTTGTTAAGAGAATATTCCAGGCCATGCAATTCTCTCTGGAATGTTGCTAAAAGATTAAACAACACGTGACAGATGGTTATGTTGTTTAATACAGTACTGGACAGTGTCCAGTATTACAGTAATACATACAATAGAGTAGAAAGAGGTCAGATATCTTACAGTCTGCCAGACATGTAGCTGTGCTCAGGATCAGTCACTTCTGAATTAGCAGGAGCGATGGTCTAGTTTTTTAAGTGTAGTTCGGTAAAAGAATATCCCTTGGACCCTTAATCTTGAACAGAGAAGAGATGTCTATAGTTATAAGTTGTACATGTGTCTCAAGCACACAGGATCACAGTTCATCAGTAATGTTTGCAGCTCTCTACCATTTTCTAGTATAGGGCACGTAGCTATGAGCTGGAGCTTTATTTGATTAAGTGTTTACTGAAGAGCTCATGTGCTCATCAGTTTAAGAGCTGATATGCAAGTGTGCTACAGTCCCATATTCTGGACTTTGTAAAGAGTAACTCTAAAGAGCAGAATCAATCCAGTCATTTTCTAAGACAAGAGTGAAACACATGTTGCAGGAATAGGGTTGTCAGGGTTAATGCTGATATAAGAATAGCATAGAGTTCAGGAAATCCTAAAATAGGAGTGGGAAGGTTGTATCAATTTATATATTCCCCTACGGAATATATATATGCATATATATATATATATATATTTTTATATATATATATATGCAAACCGTAGGGGAATCCAAAAGGGTAGTTCAAGTATCGAAGCTTGCACAGATATTAGCTGGAGGTAGCTCGTCTGGCAAATCTGCTGCATTTGAGTACATGATGATGGTATGGGCACGGCAGGAGAGTTGTAATCTTTTGTGAGAGCAAGGAGATGTCTTGCATCAAGCAATGAATTGAAGGAAGAGATTTCAAATAAGCATGATGATTCTAAGATGTCAGGTGGAGTTTTGTTTGAGGGAAGAGCGTGCAGGCAAGAAATACAACATTACCTTAAAACAAACAAACAAACAAAAAAAAAAAAGGAAAAAAGTGGGGGTGGGTGGGAGACCGGTGTGTGGTGGTACAGAGATGAAACTTGCTGACGTTTCTTTTTGTTATTTTTATCTTAAAGCAGATATGAATGCTGCTTTTATTTTTAAAATAGAAATTTCACAGCCTCTTGTGTTTGGTAGGACTTCACAGAATAGCTTTTTTTTATTTTATAGGCACTATCTGCTAATGCAAGAATACAGGCAGTCAGTAAGTTTCCTGATACAGTTGCAGTAGTTGAAAGCAGAACAGAGACTGTGGGAACCTCATGAAGTTCAACAAAGCCAAGTGCAAAGTCTGCATGAGTTGGGGCAATCCCAAACATAGATACAGGCTAAAGAATGAGTGGGTTGAGAGCAGCCCTGTGGAAAAGGACTTTGGGGTATTGATGGATGAAAACCTGAATATGAGTTTGTGCACTCACAGCCCAGAAAGCCAACCGTATCCTGGGCTGCATGAAAAGAAGTGAGACCAGCAGGTCGAGGGAGGTGATTCTGCCCCTCTACTCTGCTCTTGTGAGACACCACCTGGAGTACAGCATCCAGCTCTGGGGCCCCCAACATAAGAAAGACATGGACCTGCTCAAGCAGGTCCAGAGGAGGGCCAGAAGATGATCAGGGGGCTGGGCTGCCTTGCTCATGAGGAAAGGCTGAGAAAGTTGGTGTTGTTTAGCCTGGAGAAGAGAAGGCTCCGGAGAGACCTTGCTGCAGCCTTTCAGTACTTAAAAGGGGCCTACAAGAAACATGGCCAGGAGCTCTTTATTGGGGAGTGGAGTGATAGGAGGAGGGTTAACGGTTTTACACTAGAAGAGGATAGATTTTGATTAGATATTAGGATGAAATTCTTTACTGTGAGCGTGGTGAGACAGTGGAACAGGTTTCCTGGAGAAGTTGTGAATACTCTGTCCCTGGAAGTGTCCAAGGTCAGATTGTATGGGATTTTGAGCAACCTGATCTAGTGGAAGGTGTACCTGCCCATGGCAAGGGAGTTGCAGCTAGATGATCTTTAAGGTCCCTTCCAACCCAAACCGTTCTATAATTCTAAGAAGTAGCAGCAAGCTCAGGACAGTACTAGGATGCTGAGAGGTGTCCTACATCTAGAAACCAGATTCCTTGACCAATGTGCAGACAAATATAAGGAACAGCAGAAAGTCACCTTGATCTTTGTCTCTGAGAACAATTTCCAGAGAAGGATGCAAGAGTGGAGAGAGCAAGTATAGGCATTTCAAAGCAAAAAAATCAGAGAGCAGGACTCTGGTCTAGGTCAGGGTGTCCAAGTTCCTGGAAAGCTGAGCTGTCCTTGACAGGTTTTTAATTGGAGAGTTTGAATTTAGGCATTAAGACTGTATCTACCTGCTCTTGCTAGGCTGTAGTTTCCCCTGTGAAGTTTGCCTGAAAAAAAATCTAAATGGTTGGGAGATGTCAGAGACTTCTCTTTAGATGGACTCCAGGTTCTGTGGTACATGCCAGGGAGCCAGGAAGTGTTTGACACAAGCCAGGATAGAAAGATTAAACACAACCCTCTGGTCTCTGGAGCAGTCTGGTGTAGCTGCGTTTCAGGAGAGCCTGTAGCGCTGATTGGGGTTACACTGCAGCTGACATTCCTGTTGTTATTAATGTTAATGCTTAGAGGCCCTGTTGTGCTCAGCAATGCATGGTAAACAGACGTAAACATCTTGTCAAAGGTAGTCCATGGTCAAAAGAGGAGACAAAGAACAAAACCAGATACTCAGGAATGAAAGGAGGACACAAAGCAGACAAAATGTTTTGCTTGAGGTTTTGTGCAGAGGGAAGTGGAGCACTGTTCTCTCTGCAGGTGGTGCCAGCACCTTCTGCCCTGAAACTGTAGTTACCTGGGCTTATGTTTTGGAAAGTCCACAGAGAGGTTGTGGAGTCTCTTTTTTTGTAGATATTCACAAACTGCCTGGATGCATTCCTGTGCAACCTGCTCTAGATGAACCTGCTTTAGCAGCTGCATTGGACTAGTGGATCTCCAGAGATCTCCCAAACCCAGCTGTTCTGTGATTCAAGGGAAATCTGTGTAATTACTATGATACTCAAAAGAGGAGGATTTTGGATGTCTTCTAGACTTGAGTAGTAGTCTTAGATGCAGCCTACTGAGATCACACCTTCTTATTAGTGTAAAGCTGCTGCTTCTGGTGTCAGGGACAACCTCTGTTTCAGGAGGCAGCTTTGCAGCCTAAACAGCCATACGTGACCTAGCTTTCATTAACACTGTTTAACAGGCATGATGTTAATGATATGGTGGTACTGGGTTATACACAGCTACCCAGCCTCACTGGAGGCAATGTTGTGTGTGTGCTTCTATGTCTTCTCTGACTGACCTCTTGAGCTGATTGTTGACTGTATTGAAAGCATGTGTCACTGCAGTGTAGATAAAGCTTTAGCTACATACTTCCCCATGCATTCCTGTAGAAAGAATAAGGCATGAAATGTGTTCTTGTGCATCTGTGCTTGTGTTTACTGCACTGTACTCTCTGGGAATGCAAATGGATGGTAAGACTGGGTCAAGCCAGTAGTCTGTCTAGCTTGTTCTCTTTTTCACAGTAGCCAAGAACCAGCAGAACCAGCCAACGCCAGTCCACAAAAGTCATGGAGAAAGAAGGATTCATTTGCATTGTTATTACTAAGTCTTCTAGCTTGTTCTTGCTTCATGATTGAATTTGTTTTTCTAGGAAGCATATTTTCTGTTATGAGTGACTCTAGTTTAAAAGAAGGATTTTGCTTTCAGATGCCTTTTGCCTAAAAAGCTGATGTTGCTTCTGGTATTTGTCAAGTTTAGAAAAAATACCATCTAAAAATCATCAGGTAGCTCTCCTCAATAAGCACTTAATATCTGCTTCCTTAGTTCTGTGTTTTAGAAAAAAAAAAAAGAAACAACAAAATAAAGTATTATTTAGGGAATGCATTGCTGATTCTCCTTTGGAGCCTGTTTGATTTATGTGGCAGTGAAATGTCAGACAGCAGCACTCCTGCACATGACAGGGATGTAGTCTGCTTTCTGTTTGTACCAGGTTTTTAGACGATCTGGAAATGAGTGGCATTAAGCACCTAAAATAGCAAGATTAAACAAACAAACCAACCCTACACCACAAACACAAAAATCCCAACCAAAAAACCCCGCGACAAAAACTAGGAGTTACACTGTGGCAAACAGGCACAGTTGGTCTACGGACCTAATGTCTTCCAAGTGGGTAAATAATCTACAGTCTTGGTTGTCTGTGGTCAGCAGCAATATCATAGTTCTTTTGTCAGGGCTGGCTTTCTAACTCGAAGTAATTTACAGTGGGGCTAATTGTGTTGTACTTAACTACAACCTCTCTGCAGTTCCAAACTTAATGCTAATGAGATGTATATACTAGCAGAAATCTTGTGGCATGAAACAGTAGTGTAATTCATGATCCACTATAACGATAAAGCTGTAGTGGAAAAGGAAGGGCTTAATTTCTTTCAGAAGCGTTTGTCTACAATACAGACATTACTGGTATTTCTGTAGGTAGAACTAAAGTGTTGGTTGGTTATGTATTTGAATATTGCTATGCATTTGAGTACAGCTACGAGGTTACTTTTCCCTCTGCAGCACCATTTTCGTGCAATGTTACCACTCCCAGCAGAAGGTGCTTTTCATTTGTGGGCCTTTGCTTCTACCAGCTGACCTTGCTTTGTTGGCATTTGTCAATCTCAGAAACTGGAATGGTTAGAAATATTTATCAATTTTACTCTCCCTTATTGTGGCCTCCTCCCTGCATAGGATACATAGGCTTGTGCTCTCTTACAAATGCTTTCTGTGCATTTTTCCCTGGGAACAACAAAGCTTGTTTCTTGGGATGCTGGTGGATCATAAATTACAGGGTGCTGTTCTATAGGCAGTCTTTACATGGATTTTTCTATGCATGCCCAGCATGCCATTGCATCTTCACTCTTACTTTATTAGTTTGCATATGGATTCAATGAGTTAATGTCTCCTCATTTAGATGTTTTTTAAAATCCTGTATTGGAAATGTGCAAGAAGAGATCTTCTCCAGTAAGTCAGTCTTTATTTGGTGACCTAAGTTTCATTTTAATAACAAAATTAATTGAGGTTGAAGAGTGTGTGGGGAAGTACAGAGGGGAGGGGAAGGGGATAGTGAAACAGGGACCTGTAATCCTGGATTAGAAAGTCTGTTCCTGAAGTGACCCCTGATGACCATCTGCCTGTTTTACTCATGGGTCTGTTGTTTTGTGTCTTGCAGTGCCATCACTGAAGTGCTGGCTGTTATTGCTGTGGGACATCAAAAGCTTCTTCCAACTGCATCTTGTGTGTCATCTGGACAACCACCAGTGACAGTGAGTTTCTCCTACACACTCTGTTTTCCCCAGTAAGGATTTGTTAGCTATAATATGTGACAATAATATTTTTCTCTATCTATACTTGGTCAGTTTACCTACTAGTGCAAAAAGCAAAATGGATTTACCAGTCTCAAGCCAAATGGATACATACCTTTCCCCCCACCCCAAGAGCTCATACTGGAAGCTCAGCATTGCAAACTCTTCTGGCCACCCGTACCTTGTGCTGAGGTTTGTGGTGGGGGATGATGGAAGAATACGCACATTGTGTTTTCTAGTTTTTCATCCAATGGCCAAGAAGAGAATTAGATGAAAAACTTTGTTCCTGAGAACAGTTTCAGAAAGAAAAACAAATTTAAGTAAAAAGAGGAGAAAAAATTATTCCTTGTGCAAAGAAGATTAAACTTCTTGACTAATTCAGAAGGCCAGAAATTGAACCCATCATACATGTGTGGCATGTAGTCATAGGCAGGTGAAAGGAGAGGGTTTCTCAGTGCTGGAATGTTACTGAATCTGTTTCTAGGTAAGCACTTAAAATGAGAGACTGGAATTTTCCCAGCAGTGTAAGAGAGCTAGCTAATTCAGTGCTATTTAGATACCAAATGAAAACTCTGGAAAAATCTAATTCCCTCAAACTCTTTTAATTTCTACCTGAAACAAATACAGTGAAGAACATGCTTCCCTACCCCTACCAGCTATCAGTGAATGTTCATGTAACTTGCCTGTGATTCTTTTGTCAATAGTTCTCTTCCGCCAATAGCTCAATAAATCACTGAGGTGATTTTGATATTTTGTACCCTTCAAAGCAATGGCATAACAATTGCTTGAAAAGCCATCTCTGGTTTTCAGACAAGTGTTTTCCTGTCTCGTGCTGTCTGGGGAAGCTGAATATGTCAGTTGTGTATCTCCTGTGTGGAAACCATCTGCAAGACTAGAAGGGCAGGAGCAAGTCTACGTAGGTGCAAGTGTTTTATTTGAAGATAACTTAATGAACAAAAAATAATAAGTGCTTAAGGGAGTGTAGGATGCTTGTACAATTAAGTGGAATTGAATGTTGACATGGTGTAGATGTTTGGGATATGGGGTTGGCATGAGGGAAGCAATTGTGTTCAGGTAACTGATTCTCCCAAGAACTAATGGCAATAGCAGGAGAAAGTAGTGCTTTAAAAGGAAAAGGCCTCAAGCTCTGTGTTGCAAGGTTATAGGAAAGAGAATTGGACACAATGTGTATTTCTAACCTTTGTCAATATTGCAGATGCGTAAATTACAAATTATTCATAAAATAAGAAAGGTTGCTTCTAGAGAGCTGCTTACAGCATATGTAGAGAATAATACCTGTCAGAAATTGAATATTGAGTAAAAGTAATTGTTTTAAGGAAAAATAGCTAAAAGTGAGCCTGAGTCATAGAATCATTTGGGTGAAGAACGTTTTACTAATATCCATTCTAAACCTCCCCTGGCACATCTTCCTGCCATTCCCTCAGGTTCTGTCTTTGGTCTCCAGAGAGATCAGCACCTCCTTCTCCCCTTGTGAGGAAGCTGTTGACTGTGATGAGGTCTCCCCTTAGTCTCCTCTTCTCAAAGCTGAACAAACCAAGTGACCTCAGCTGCTCCTCATACAGCTTTCAGTCTAAACCCTTTTCCAAATCATGGCCTCTTCTGGATACCCTCCAGTATCTTTATATCCTTTTTATCCTGTGGCACCCAGAACTGCACACAGTGCTCCAGGTGAGGCCGCACCAGAGCAGAGTGGGACAATCACCTCCCTCGCTCGGCTGGCAATGCTGTGCTTGATGCACCCAGGACACAGTTGGCCCTCTTGGCTACCAGGGACACTTGGCTCATATTCAACTTGCCATCGGCCAGAACCCCCAGATCCCTCTCTGCAGAGCTGCTTTCCAGCATCTTGTCTCTCAGTCTGTAGGTACAGCCAGGGTTGCCTTGTCTCAGGTGCAAAATCCAGCACTTGCTCTTGTTGAACTTCGTGTGGTTGGTGATTGCTCAGTTCTACAATTTGTCCAAATCCCTCTGCAGGGCCTCTCTGCCCTTGAGAGTGTCAACAGCTCCTCCCAGTTTTATGTCATCAGCAAACTTAGTATTCCATCAAGTCCTGCATCCAAGTCATTTATGAAGATGTTAAAGAGTACTGGCACTGAGATGCATCCCTGCAGAACCCCGCTAGTAACCCCATTTACTAGAACCCTTTGAGCCTGGCCCGTCAGCCAATTGCTCACCCACTGCACTGTGTGTTTATCCATCTGTGTGCTGGACATCTTGTCCAGGAGGATACTGTGAGAGACAGTATAAAAGGCTTTACTGATATCCAAAAAGATCACGTCAACTGGCATCCCTTGGTCAACTAGATGTGTACCCTTGTCATAGAAAGAAATTAAGTGTGTTAAGCAAGACCTTCTTCTCATGAACCTGTGCTGGCTGGGACCAATGACTGCATTGTCTTTCAGGTGTTTTTCGGTAGCTCCCAGAATAATCTTCTCCATAGTTTTGCTAGGCACAGAAGTGAGACTGACAGGCCTATAGGTATCAGGGCCATCTCTTTTGCCCTTCTTGCAGATTGGGACAACATTTGCCAACTTCCAGTCATCTTGGACCTCTCCAGATTCCCAAGAGCATTAAAAAATAATGGAAAGAGGTAATGAAAAATCATGGAGAGAACTGAAGGAAGAAGCGACTGCTCAGCTGGAAGACTGCTTCCAGTGCTGCAGGCATGCCCTGAGATGCATATTTTATGTATAAGGAATACTGATCAATGGTATCTTGCATTACCACTGTTCTTCCTGATCATTGTGATCAAGATTTCTTAACTCTTTTGAATTCCACTCCTTTCTCTGTGGCCAAGTACAAAGCGCTTGGTGCTAGTGTGATGGGGAACTCAGAATTTTATGAGGTGGTTAGCTTGGCTCATCTTTCCTTCTGATTTAGTATTGTGCAGAAATGACTGTTTCAATTACAAAAAAGCAGAAAAGCCATGGGGAGCTTTTTCTTTGTACTCTTCTCTGAAGTCTTCTAGTGAACCTGCAAGTGAGCTTTGCCTCTGCTGAAGGCAGCATGATCTTGTCATAGAGGCAGCATATGATTTCTCCCCACACACCCATCTCCCCTGTTAATCACTTAGATCCTTGATCTTGCCTGCAGACATTTTCCCTGATGGATAGATCTTACTATGGACCATGAATTTTGGCTGGCTAAAATGCAGGAAGGAGAAAGGATTCATGTGAGATGTGTCAGGGGTCAGCCAACAGAGAACACTGCTCAAAGCAGAAGCTTCTTGGCGTATGGACAGATTTTTGTCTGAATCTACTGACTGTGGCAAAGTCATGCCAGTTTATATCAATTAGCATTCCTGACAAATCATCTGTAGTCATTGTGGGTGTTTTCTTAAGAGAGTCATTGTCATGGGGTGTCACTGGGAACAGTGACTGTACGCACAATCTGAGGTACACTGAGCTGAGTGCTGTAATGGAGCCCTAGACTTTGTGTTTTTGTAAAGAAACAGCCTAGGCTGCATTTTGAAGTTTTTGGCTTTCAGATCAAAAGCAGGATTGTTTCCACATGCTTAAACCTGTTTTCTGTTTCTCTTGAGTCAATGGCCATTCCCTTGTTTCTTTGCAGTGCCCTGAGAAAGCGGAATCCCTATTGAACCCATGGAAGCCACCTTCACTTGCATCTGTTAAAACTAGCTGGCAGGAAAGGGTGAGGTTGCAGATGAGTGATGTCAAAGGCCTTTTCTGTGCTCTAACATTTGGCTACTGCACCCTTGAGAAGGCAGGAGTCTGCGGTTGTGCTTGCTTGAGTAAGGCTCCCTGGGGAGCAGGTCAGCCGTGGTGTGATGCTGGATGCACAGTAGATGCTGCACTGGCAGCCCTGCTGATGCAGTTGCTTCTAACCTTGACCCACACCACCCTTGGCTTTCTGCTCTGTCTTGCTTGTTCTTTTGTTTAGCCACAAGACTTTCTGAGTAGGCTGCACAAGTGCATGCTGACTGGTACGCCTGTTGAAAGCAGAATGATCTGGTAGCTAATTTAGAGTTTTGCAAATCCAGTTTCAGCTCTCTTGTCTGCTTGCAGATTCCCTCTGAGAATTCAGTAGCATGACTTGGTTTCTGTGCCAGGTTCCTTTCTGTTAAAGGATGCTTCCCACATTGGATGGGAATTGATGGTAAACATAGACCCAGTGAATGCTCCAATATGGTGGTTGAAGTGGTAATATAAGTATGGACCAGGATGTCTTTCTCTAATATTTCTGCATAGCCCGAATACTATCCTTGGAGTTGTTTTAGCAGTCAAAAAGGGATGATAAGCGCTGTGTATGGATGGGAAACACTGGGGGAAGGTTGTCTACAATGCAAGTGATAAAGAGGTGTGAGCATGACATCCCAGCGTCCACTGTCCCAGTCCAATCACTGATGGTGTCTTACCTCTCCAAGTGAAAGTGCTTGCTTGGACCTGGGTCACCAGTGGTTGCAAACAGCTGGGGTTCATGTTCCTTGTCTGGGGTTCCAGTAGCAGGTGCAACTTTGTTGCTTATGTGGCTTTGCCTTATGTGGTCACATCTGCTTAACTCAGCTGGCCTGCCTGCGGTGTGTTGGTTTTCAGCATTTACCTTAGGGTCACAGGAATGTCTTTTACCTTGCTTTTCAAATGTCACCGGGCAGAGTTCTTTTCAGAGCCTGGCTATTTTGGAGCCGCACAGCCTACCTCCAAATAGTTGCTGTCCCTGGTGTGTAAGTGAATAGGTTCTTGGTAGGATTGACAGGTATAAAACATTCCCTCTGAACTCCAAGATGAAAGTGAGGCTCTTCCTTTCTCCTTCCAAAGGGTTCATCTGCTATAAGAGGAGGGAGGTGGTTTTCTTTTTTAAAATGTAACTCATATCAGGTATCATAGCAGCGTCTATAGCACTCCACGGCAGCATGCTGTGATGGCTCATGCTATGGGAAACTGGGAATATGGGAATGAAAGGCAAGTCTGCCGATAGGCTTCTGTCTGCATTGATAGGATAGTACATATGACTATTATGGCATTACCTGAATCTCACTGGTGATAGAGTGGAAAAGGAATAGGGTAAAATTAAGTTAGGGTTCAAATATTCAGATTGCAAGGATACTCCCTGGGGTTTGATCTGCTTGCTTGCTGATGGTGTAGCATAGGGAACAGAATAGATTAAAAAAGTTTGGCTCTACACTGCAAATATACAAGCCAACTTTGCTTTGGCTCCCAGCCCAGGGTGAAAAGGATGGCTGATCACCCTTCTCTTCCAGTGTTGACAGCTATTGCTGTCAGGGACAGATGTGACTTGGGTCTAACATGGGGATGGTGTGAGTGCTTTTTAGTGGGAAGGTAGATTTCAGGAGATAGTACAGTTTGTCTATTCCACAATAAAGCAAAACAACAGAAGTGTTTTTGTGTTCGTGCCTTTTTTTTTTTTTTTTTTTTTTTTATTCCTATGATGCAAGGATATTGCTCAAATATTCTAGTATTTAACAATCTTGGATTATATCTTTGGCTCATCCAGTCTCATAACCTGTTCCTCCTCATGCCCAAACCAGTTACCTGCAAGGAAGCAGGCAGTTCTGGGATACCACTGGCTCTGCAGAAATAAGTCTCTGTAATTGATCCTTATGAAAATGTTTTGAAAAAGTCAACAAGCAAGCAGTGTAGGAATTTTGTGGGCAGATTAATTGCATTCCTGTTTCAGGCTGTTTATTCATAACTTTAACTTTTTTAAGGCAAAAAGGAGGCTATTTTTAGCTTGCTCTTTTTTTCTCTGTATTAACCAAAACAAATTTCCCTCTTGGCGGAGAGGGTGGAGTTGGGAGGAAGGAAGGGTGGAATTGAAACTGCTTCATTAAATCCTCTTCAAGATCATCAACACACAATTTTGTTTTCACATTACAGTTCTGAGCACACAAGAGTCTCTTTACACTTTCCAGCTTTGTGCACAGAGGAGGAGAGTGAGAGGCTCTGAGACAATGAAGCAGTTATGGAAAGCTTATGACTTTTCCTTCCTGAATATTTTTTTTCTGGTTGCTTCTGTTAGGGTTAGTCTGTTATTTCCAAGGAAAGGTGTGACTTGGTGATAATTTGTTCTCACAGCTTCCAGTTCCCAGCAAATGCCTCGTATTGCAAGAGGAAGGGAAGGATTCTGGTATAAGCAGGAAGGCCATTTAGATGTTGCTAAGCCACTAATGATATATGTTCTCTCTGAGATCTATCTCTTACCAGATGTACACAGGGAACCTGACCTAAAGACGAGAGACTAAGGTAGGAAGTGAACTGTCAGAAGGGTAACGAAGCTCTCCTTGAGTCCTAGTATATATGTTTTGATGGTTTTATGGTAAGCTGCTTCTGAAATAGAGAGAGTAAGTCCAACAGCTTCCTTACTAGGTTGATGTGACTTTGGCTTTAACTTTGATATGATCACTGACTTCAGCATGCTGCAGAAAGGGTTGCTGGATCCAGGGTCTGTGGATCTAGTCTGTAGAAAGAAGGATACACACTTTGATGACAACCCAGCAGCACTGCTGCCTAGCCACTGCAGAGCACTGCTGCTTTTTTGTTTCATTAAAGCCATTGGGCTTTAATTTTACTGTTGGTTCTTCAGTACGTATTAGTTTCCCCACCCTCTGTTGGTAAGAGCTGAAGGATCTTTACAATAGAACAGGTGTAAAGTTCACCATTGGTGGTGAAGGGATAGAAAGTTTCTTATGCTGTCCTGTCTGATTGCACAGGGTGCTTAAGGTCGGATCCTAAATGATCTCTTCTTCTCACACTTTGCTCCTGCTGTGTGTTCTCCTGATCTGCTGGAGAGCTGATGAAAAACAGAGGTTACCTTTGTGTCTAAAGAAAATGAAAACCTTTCTGGTTTAGAAATAAACAGTAAAAAACCACAAGTAAATTATTCTGTTCCAGGAATAACTGGTTATGAAGTTATTGAACTCTGTATATGAGCTCAGAGCTGGAAAGGACAACCTGACCTTTCAAGCCTCAGTCCCAGGGAAGACTCCCTGCTGGTGAGGGATCAACATGGGGCAGGAGCCCTTTCTGTGGAGTCTCAGGTTCTCTCTTTCTCTATTTTCTTCTCCTTTTCCAATTCTCCCATTAGGAGGCTGCTCCAGATCACACCTGTTCCATACTCAGGTTTTTCTGACCTCCAGCCTAGAAGTGTTGATGGTTGGCTGATTTCTGGACCAAGATAATCCTATGGTTTAAACGGCTCTTCTAGTTTTTTGCTGCTCTGCAGGCAGGCAGTGATCCTGTCCCTTATTAGGCTGTGTTTTGACACCTTAAATAAGCCAGGCTTTCCTGAGATAGGCTGTTATTCTTACCAGCACTTCCATGCACCTATTCTTGATTCAGTTAATCATCTTTGAATTTTCATATAACCAGAACTGCTTGCAATAAGAGTGCCTGGGAAGGGGCTTTTCATTAACACCAATTTCAACATCTAACCATTAACTGTGGCTTAAGCTAGATCATGTGTTTGAGAAGGATCCTCTGGTCTTGTTTTGAAGACATAAAGCAATGGTGACTCTTTCTGTTCTAGGGGATAATCTGATGTCTAAATAGGTACCTTAATTTGAATAGGCTGCCTTTAGCAACTGCATCTTGAAATGCCTTTTTTTTTTACTTTACAGAGGCTTTTATTCTCAGAAATCTGATTTTTCTTAGAAGTTCTATAATTGTAGACTATGTAAAACAATTAGTAAATTACAAGAGCTTTAATTTCAGAAACTGAGCATTCCTGTTCCATTAGAAGGTCCCTTTTATGGTATCTGAGTATCCAAAAATGGCTCGCTATCAGCTTCCATCTCCAGATGACACTGGGCACTTCACCAGCAAAAGTATATGCAAAGAATGAAAATAAAGTCCATTATTTATGACCTTCTCTCTGAGTTTCCTTGGCTTGTGTGAGGAAAGTGGAATTACTTGGAAATACATTGCCTCCCCCTGGATTTCTGGCTTCTTTGAAGGTTGTCTTGATCTTTGTGAACAATCTTTGGCTTACATGTTTGATTCCAAGCCAGCAAACTGAGTCTTTCTATAATGTGCATTCCTTTAGGCTTTATATATCATGATGATTTGAGGAATTTCTCCCACTGTTTGGTGCAGTGCCATTTTCCTTCTACTGGCACTGTAGAATAGTGGGACACGGCTGCGAGCAAGGCACAGCCCACCGTGCACAAAGTCAGGGTTTGTTACTGGGCTGTGCTGCAGGTGCTCTGCCTGTCCGTCAGTGAACTGCACAACCAGTCTGCCTTTAAACTGGGGGGCAATGACATGTTGCTTGGCCCAGCTGAGCTCTTGTGCTTTCCTAGACTCTTCTGATGACACACTCTCTGACTGCTTAGTGGCTATTGGACTTACAGTGATGGTAGCACAGGGCTCCTAGTGAGGATCAGCTCATGGTCCCCAAAACCTGATTGAAATGATGATCTACCTGAGCTTAACTGTCTCAGTGTTGGGAGTGCTCACATTAAGATGCTGGCTGTGGTTTTATTTTTTGTTCCTCATGCTCTTCCAGTCTCTGTTTTTTGTTCCACACTGTCTCTTGTAATATACTCTAATTCAGTGGCTTCTAACCTTTTTGGAACAATGGACTGTTGCCAGACGCGAAGTTTCTGGCAAACTGAGCTCCTTGTTTATCATACTTTGCTGTTCTTGCATTCAGGATGCACTTAATTTTGTGTATTGGAGAGATTGCAAGCATTTATCATGGCCCTATGAGCTGCTGCTAGGGAACCATTGTGTTACTCTTAGCATAAGGACTGTTTTTCTTCTGCTTCACAGTGTCTAACACTGAAGTCTTGATTAAAGGTGTAGTGATACAAATACAGTTGTCTTAAAATCGATTGAGTAAATGCCCAATACTTCTTTAAAAAAAACCCAAAACAACAACAACAAAACAAAACAAACAAACAAACAAAAACCCCCCAAACAAACAAAAAACAAACAAACAAACAAAAAAAACCAAACAAACCAAAACCCAAATATCAATGGAAGCTGCCTTCTGGATTTTAACTGAAAACCCACCATGAGAAAATGAATTGCTCTTTCCTTCCTCTTCTCTTGGAATTTTAGTCCAGAGCTAAATCATTTTGGCAAAAATGCTTTCAGACATTTAAATTCCATGATCATAATTTTATTTATAATAATTAATAAATCCTTTCACAATGACAAGCTTTTGCCTGTGAACCCCTCCTCCTAGATTGCACTACTGGCACACATGGATAATTTATCAGATATGTATGTTAAGGAAACACAAATCTTTACATGCATTCATCTTCTGGCGGCAATCCTTGTGTTCTGGACATCCTTTACATCATTTAAAGTATATAATAAAGTCAGAAAATAAAATAACATGCTGTACATCCCATTGTCCTTGAATAATTTTTCACATATGCAATTATAGTGCCTTCTACTTTCTCTTTTCAAGTGCTTTGGAGAAGAAAGTGCTTTCCTGCTTTTAAAAGTATTCTTTTCCTGATCTGTCACATGTAGTGTTAGTTCATTGTGCAGTTCTCTTCTAGCTACTTGTCCTTTAAAAGTGCAATTACGTAATTTATATAAATTTAGAAAGGGAAAGATGAAGAACTTTGTACCAGACTATTTTTTTATCCTCTGTGGAAGCGAGGAAAAAATCAGGTTAGTATTCTGGAAAGTAATTAGCATTTGAAATGGAGGTTAAGACTGGACGTTTTCTCATGTTTGCTGCAGGAAATGTTTCTGGAGTCCCCTTGCCCTTCATTGATAGGAGTAATTTCTCAGTTTTAATAAATGACTGCTTCTGAGTCCTGAAGCAGCTCCCCTATAGCCATTTGTCCTTGCCAAAGGAGAAGGTCAGTGTCTGATTCACTTTGAATTGAGAGGTTGGCCCAACCCTCCGTATTTAATCTTGAATGTGGGCAAGCAAACAGCCTATGCTTTGGAATTTAGTCTGAATAAGGCTAATTTTGTTTGTTTGTTCCACATCAGTGTTCATGAGCCCCAACTGGCAACTCATGCTTTGTAAACACTGTATGACTGCAGGACAAGGAAATGATTGATAATCAAAGGTTTTTCAGCCCATGTGGGATAAATGACCACTGCATTAGTAAGTGCTTCTGCCTGAATAGAGACTTCATCCTGGCTGTGCCCAGCCACCTCGATGGAGGGGAACACACAGTTTATACTACAGCCTGGTGAGAGCTGCACTTCTTGCATGTGAAGTACAGTTGGTCTATCTACAGTAGTTGTCTAGTGTTTCCCAGATATGAACATGCACACAGGATGCTTCTCTTCTGGAGTACCATGTGGAGAAAGATGGTGACCACCAGTGGGCTGCTGGTGTCCTGGTGAAGGTCACCTCGTCCTGCCCATGCTTTTCCCAGAGAACCCCTTGCAAATGGACAGGGAGAGGAGCTGTGGCCTGTGTGGATTGTTCTTGCAACCTGCTCTCAGCCACCTGTGTTATGTGACAAAACAGCACCTGTCAGGAGAGGGGTAAGAGAACAGCTTAGGGCTCCCATTCTGTCAGAGTCTGGCCAGTTAGGGCTGTATGAGCTCTTCTGCCAGGCCATGGATTTGAACGCTTTAGTTCTGCATCATTAAGTTCTGTTTTAGGATGCATTTGCCTTGTTTACCAACAACAACAACAAGAAGTTGTTTTAACAGAAATATGGGGTCTATCATCTTCACCTCTGCTTCTGGAAGTTACCTTTAAACCCAGGATTAGGAGCTGAGGGACAGCTCTGTTGACATGAATCTAAGGGAGAATTATTTTGTAAAAGCAAAATTGTCAGTCTTGTGAATTTTTGTCCAATGGCTCTTTTCATGCTCTTAAGCATCACTGAAGTCCTGTTTTTATCAATCTGCAGACACAGGAATATAGTGTTTCTCCCACTTGCATTTTTCTTGCATTTAAAAGGCTATTTCTGCAACTACAAGGGCTGCATCTTGATTCATTGTAATTGGTGACATAGCCTGTATAGCGGCTTGGGACTTATATTTGCATTCTCCGGAGTAAGATTTCCAGTAAGATTTCATAGTGAGAAGAAAGCAGACTCATTTTTGCAAACCCCGTGTCTGTACTTGACTCTCGAGTGAAGTGCTGCAATAATAATTTTGATGGTTATTGAAGTGTGTCCACCATTAGCTTCAGACGCCTACAAACTAGCTGTCTGCATCTGACTGGGTTATATAGACTCTCCTTCCAGTCAGTAAAGAGAAATAGATATTTTAGGACAAAGTTCATCTGACCCTGTTGTAGACAACTGCTTTAGAAACAGGTGCCTGTTTCTCTCCATCAACTGTAGTGGCAGTTTGGGAAACTAGTGCAGATGTTGATGTCAATGTTTGCTCAAAAGAATCCCATATGAAATATTTCCAGCTTTAAATATAACTGATAAAGCATTTTCAGTAAAGCATAGTCCCCAACCAGCAAACATAACCTGATGCCTGCGGAGCGAGTTGTGTGCTTTTTCTATTTTTTCTACTTTTATTCTCCAGCTCTTTATCTAGAGAATGAAAATTATTCCATCATGGCAGGAATACTGGCCTTCAGAAAGCTCCTTTTATCTACACAAATGCTTTCCGTGGTATTTTTCCACTAGTGTTTGCTTTTTGCTTATCCATCTTAGAGCTGGATTAACTTCAGAAAGGCAGAAGTGCCTTGTATGGAGCTCTGAGGCACATTTATTTCTTTGACCAGTAAATCAGTATTATAGTTTCCTGGGGACTGGAAAATAGGGTTTTATTATGGAGTTATACTTCTAAGTCCACTTTCCTGAATGCTGAATTTCCAAGGAAAAAATATAAATCTCCTTCGTGAAGGAGAAGAAGCTGTATGAAACACACTTCAGGGACCTTATTCTCTTTGCGCTAATGCTTTCTTGCTTCTTGTTTCTACCTTCCTCCCTTTCCTCAGGTGCTATGGTATATTACTTAATCTCCTTTGAGGTAAGTATAGCTGCTTTGTTGCTGTATGGAGACATTGGTATTCAGAAGAGCTTTTTCCTGTGTCAGAGCCAATATTTTGTTTCTTTGTAACACTAACCTTCTTGGAACTCTCCAGCTAATATTTTTCTTTTCTTTGGTCTTTTATTGGCTGTGGTACATTGAGTATTGCTTCCCTCCCCAGTAATTTTTTGGTTTTTTATTCATGACTAATACATCTATTTTATGAAGCAACGAAACCTATTTACAAAGGAAAGCGAAGCTGGTTGCAGGAGCTTGGCGGAAATGACAATATGAAGCACAGACTCTTGAGGCATGTTTGTTTTATAGATGAGGTCTAGCATGCAGCAGAGAGGCACAAATTCTGTGGCTCTCCAGAATCCTTCTGGCAGTGTTCAGATTCCTCTTCTACAGCCTGCCTGGGGAGGGTTGTGCTGGGGCTAGCTAGAAGGGGTTTAGTTGAGCAGAGAGGGTGATGAACTGTGGTCCAGTTCTCTCCCCTGGAGCCAGAGGAGTGGAAATTCCAGCTGCTTTGTCACCTCTGTGTCTCTTTTGCCCTGCACCATTCTTTATCTGCTTGCATGGCAAACTATTTCAAGAAGAAACTCTATTCCTGCAGTGGCAGTACAAAAGATAGTACATGGAGACTGGCTTCCCGATTCTCTCCCCCTGGCCCTTTTTTTTTTTCCTTCCCAATGCATTCTACAGTCATTTTAGGAGGCACTGGTGGAGTTCCAGTAACTGTGAATTTAGTTGTCATGGTACTATTCTCCCTTTCCCTCACCTCATCAACTTAGGCATATAGTCTTGACATGGTCTTATCATATGCATGTTTTAGAAAGGTAGAAATTACCTACTTGCATTGCAAGTATTTATCAGCGTATTCAAATGTGGACACTGAGCTCTTATTTAGTTTCTGCCAGGATACTCTCATCCCCAGCAGATTTTTGGACCGCAGCACTGATGTTTATGTGGGGTAATAGGCTGTGCAGGAGCACCTGTGTGGTTTGCTAGGATGGAGAGAAGGATCTTCCCTGCTACTTTGTTTCTGGTCTGCACCTCCTGAAGTTCTACAGAGATAATAGATGGAGTTGCCTGGTATTATGGTAGTGAGGGATTAAGAAAAGCGGACAGCTGATTGCGGCTGTCAGAAGAAACATTCATTTTTGTTTGTCTATGAATATTACTCCAGATCCCACTTGCTTTTGTCATAGATTAAATTTGATTGTAGCTTCTCTGGGTTTCATCTTGTGTACAGGACCTGGATGAAATGTTGACCTGTGATTCAGGGTTGAGGTCCAGTGTTGTAAGTGTCTGTTCTGGCATCTTGTTAGCAGAGTTATCTTGTTCATAGCTGGTCTCTTAAAAGATACAGCTGACTTGTCTCATTCAGGTCACTCATTTAGGCACTTCACTCAGTAGTGAAGTACAAAACACAACTTCAAATAACATTTATTTTCCAGAAAACCACATTTTGACCATTTCCAGCCTTCTCTTTAATGTTTAGATAATACAGTCTGTTTTGCCTTTCCCTGTTGTTGTTTTCCCAGCCTTACAAGAATGCCGTCCAACCAAAACTGGAAATGGCCACTGTTTGTGACCAGTGAGCTGTTCAGGAAGTTTTGATTCTCTGCTTTGAAGTGCTGGAAATCTAGTACATAGATGGCAAATGCGGCCACCTAAGCAAACAAACAAAAACACGCAACACACCAGAATTTTTCAAGACAAAGTAAAGCTCTGATAGGAAGAGAGCAGTAGGAAAGAGTTGGTGGGGGGAAATCTGACAAGTTAATTTGGTTTTCATGTTTTAGTTTGATAGGATGGGAGACAGGGAAAGAAAAGATGGTGCTGAAGACAAGAGTCATGGTGTCCTGGGAAAGGGGGAGGAAAAGTAATTGTAAACATGACTAGCAAAATAACCTGGTTCATGTGCAAAGTCCATTTAAATGTAAATTACCCAAAGTGATTTTTTAGTGGAATTTTTAGCAGCATGGTGTGGAAAGATATAAGTATTTTTCTTCAAGTTTAAATATGTGATGCAGACAACTGTAGAGAGCTATAAACATCCCCAATCTCCCTCCTTCCTCACACCTACTTCTTTCGTCTGGGCTCCTTGGAGCTGTTCCCTGCAGCAATGCTTCCAGGTAGTGACAGTTAGGATGTTCACTTCAGTCACCAGAGCCCTGTCAGGGCCAATTAGCATCCTAATGACTGGCATGTACAGTCTTGATAACATTCAGTCTGTGCTCTGTACCAGGGGACCTAGCCTCCTAAGAACCCATCTTGTCTCATCTGACCCATGCCAGTCATATAAACCTGGTTTAAAAAAAAAAAAAAAAGGCAGAAAATTTCCATTTCATCTTGTCTTCTGAGTCCCAGGGGCTTCAGCACAGAACAAATATACTGTCCTTCGCTTTAGCTGGAAATGATGAATCTTGGCTTGGGAAGGGTACTTAAATCAAACTGTGGCTTTTATATGTACTGAGGACTTTGGGACGAAGCTTCAACTGAGGTTAAGCAATGCAGTACTAGTTCTTCAGAGCTGTGTTGAATAAGAGCAATTAAAGACCCAGCCACATAGTTGTTAAATATTCAGTACCTGGCCAGTATGAGGACTAGTGTGGTACTTTTCAGACATTACTGCTGCCTGTTGTTGTTTGGCTGTCTGCTGCCATCCACTTCATAACAGAGTAGTACCTACAGTCAAAACTGCCTTTGTCGTTCAATCAAACCAGGGCCGAATGCTGTGCAGAGACCTTTTCTGTAGCACAGATCAGGCATGCAGATGAGGAGATTCAGGGGAAGTTTCACAGCTGCTCAGTAAGGTTAGAGTGTGGTGGAGTGTCTAGGATGTAAACCTGCCACTGAGACACCCTTTATCAGTGTGGAGATTCTCAGGGCTTTGTATTATGCTGTGCCAGGCTGGAGGGGGAACAGATCCTCTGGAAGTGGCAGAGTTAAACACTACAATATAAAATCAGCCCATTCTTGTGCCATGCTTTATTGTTTAGTGACAACATACTTTCCAGAAAAACTCATGCATCTATTCTCATTTCCAGTCCTAAAAGTCAGTGTTGTTTCTTGTTAACATGACATTGCTATCTAACGCTGACATGTCCTAGCTCTTCAATGGCTTTAATGAAGTGCTGTGATGCCAGGGCCTGCTGGTTGGCACGTTGTGTTGCAGCTGGCACTGCCACACAGGGTGTGAAGTTTAATGGGTCAATAGTTTAATGGTCCTTAGGAAGAGCCAAATCACCTGTGATGCTAAATCAGGCCAAAGAGTGGTTGAAGGGCAGTGTATTACAGTGGTTCAGCTGAAGCTACAGTAGGGAGGATTTCAATTTACAGCGCTGTGGAGGCAGCACCTTTCACTGGTAGCATAACAACCTTAACAACGTATTATTTGAGACAGGAAATCCTAAGTGTGAACTCTGGATATTGAGTGAGCAAGTGTTATTATTAAGGTAATAACTATTCTTGAAGCATACACAAAAAAATACCCCTGCTATCTCCCAGCCTGTGAGGCTGAAAGACAGCACATTAACATATCCACATGCTGCATATGTTATGTTTACCATTGCCATGAGAATTTTGGTTTTTTTCCTGAATTTTTTAAATGGCCTTTGCTATCAGAATCATGTAATATTGCTATCAAGACTATTTAAATTCTAATCTTAATGTTTTGATATGATCTTCTGCAATGTCACAAGAACTGGATGGCTAAGAATGTTTGTATGTACTGAACCTGCTTTCATTGTGCACGAGGTGTAGTAAACCATCGTGGTTGACTTACTGCATGCACACACAGTGCCCAAGACAAGAAGTCCTGCTAAGATAGCCTGATGATTTGAACTCTGCCTCTTGTGTTCTTTTATGTGCCTGACTTTTTTTTAGATATCTCTGAGGCTGAAGCCCTCTGTCCCACTCTTGTTGTCCCTGAGTATCCCCAAATCTGATATTATATGCCTCAGAAGATCACCATATGCTGCTATCTCCAGGTCTTCATGCATTAAAACGTATTCAAGGTCACACTTAGTTTTTCTTTACAAACATGAAGGCCAAAAATGTAATCTAAAACATAACCTCCAATAAAAGAGTGATTATTGTATATGTTGTATAATGATCTCTCTTGAAAAGCTTAGGTGCTTAGTGTCAAGTTAGATAAAATGGGGAAAGTTGGCACAGCTAATGTAATGGATGGTAACAAGGCAGTTTCCCCCCACATTAGTCTGCCCATATGCCTAATCTGGACCTAGAACTATTCTTCCTCCCCTTTCAGAGTAAGGAAGGTAGCTAGGTTTCTGCGGCCTGTCTGACAAAGGGGCAGTTCCCTGCAGCTTACCAAAATGTGTACGACAATAGGGTGTGTAAGTTCCCAGTCAAGGGTTTGGAGGCTCTGATACAGATTTTTGGCAACTTATGCACCTTTGTCAACTGAAAGCCAGGGAGTGGTTAGTTGTCCATGTTGCAGAGATGGGCAGAACAATAGCACAAGCTGCTCCTTCTGTACTGGTGGAATTTCCCAGCCGTTGGAGCCATCTGCTTTCTTAAGATGGAAGCCAGAGCTTGAGAGTAAGGGATTTGGGGCTGAGGCTCAAGGGTGATCCCCCAACTGCCCAGGAAAACAGATCTCATTGGTGTGACTCTGGACATATCTATTGTGGCCAAATCTGCAAAAGTCATTTAGATCTCTAACTCCAGCTACTTTCAAGAAGATTAGGTGTCTGCATGGCTTTGTATTTCAAAATTCTACCAGCTTCAGTTCTTCATTTGCAAAATCAATAAAATACTACCTCATCTTTTCACGTCCCAGCCTGACTGTGTAAAGATGTCAGGGATTTCTCCTGAGAATTTACTTTTGAAACAGTGGGGACATGCTCTCAGTTGGGGCTTTCGTCTCAGAATGATTATTGCCCTATGTCAGAATACAGAGGTTTCTCCTCAAGCACATAGTCAAAAGTCGGAGTCTGCAGATCAAAGTAGTGTGTGGTCAAATCAATAATCTGAACGCTCCGTGGTTTTTAGTGGCTTAGGATAATTCCCAGAGATTAATGTAAATAGAAAAGCTTTTATAGAGAAAGCAAACCGCAGGACTACGTGATCACATTAGACATTTCAAATGGCTGTGTAAAGACTTGCACCTACATATTTTTGAAACACATTTGTTCTTAGTGCAGCTCAGATCCTAGTTCAGTGGTGAATTGCCTTAAACTTGAAAATGAACTCCTTGTCCTGGTGTCAGGATGGATTATAATCTTAAATTTGATTTGTAAGAGAAAACAAATATTTTGCTTGTGACTTTTTCATCATACAATGGTTAAATAGGGCACAGAAAGCAGATACTTCTTTGAAAGAGACAATGATGGCTGAAGGACTAGTAAACTAATAACTATTCCCCAGCATTTCAAAATATCAGAACCACGCAATTATTTGAGACTTGTAAAATTTGCTTCTGAGTCAAGTTCCTTTCTTTCATGTCCACTTCATTTAAACATTCTGCGGAAAAAACCCCACCTTTATTTGTTTCAGAGTTTCGGTGTCCTTTCCAGGTAAGGTATAGGAGCTTGCAATGTGTATTCTCAGGACTCCTGGGGAGAAGACTTGCGCTTGCCTTTGCCGGTTACTGAGGCTGGCTGCTAAAGAGGTATGAAAGAGAGAGCTTGAGGTTAAATTTAATTTTCTCTAAATGCTTGGAAGGAAGAAAGCTGCTATCACTTTGCTACTCAGAAAATGTACCTTTTTCAATTGCTGAGGCTGATTTTTTAATTGTGGCCCATTTTCTTTATTCTGTACAACTTCTTTTTAACCAGAGACTGATAAAGTCTTCTCCCAGCATCACTATTGTAAATTAAACTTAGAAGGCACATGATCTGATATAATGGCTGATTTTTGTCCTGAAGCAAAGTATCCACCTTAGCATTTATACTTGTTGAGGTAAAGTGTAGGATGTTTTGTGTATTTCCCCCTTCATCCTCACGCTTATTGCTTTTTTCACTCATTCTATAGATGTATTTGTGGGGTTTCCATGCATCTGTGTGGAGTTAACCTGTGTTCCTTGTGCTTATTAGGATAAATGTTTTGTCATCAATAATTGTGAATAGGAATAGTGAATTAATAACTTGTGCTCATGTCTTTTGTTGAATTCATAGTCCACATAATTTATGGTGTGGCATTGTTACATGGTATTTAGTCAAAGCCTCAAGAGGCGCAAAGAGGAGTAAAATGCAGCCTCTGACTTTGACCCTGGGTATGTGGTGGGCAGAGATGTGGTAACAAATTTGTTGGTCTGCCCAGCTGTAGGAGTCCATAGCTACATTGCTTAAATCTCCTGTGGTTGCAGCAGGTTGAGAGGACATACGGAAAAACTGCTGTAAGGTACTATGACTCAGATAGCACACTGTAACCTGCTCAATTTGCTGTAATTTGCTAATGGATATGACACAGTGACATATATCCCTTGGCCAGTCACATCTGTATTGTGTTGAAGCCCTGGGACTACTGTGAAAACTAGCAGTTTTGTAGTGGTTTTGCAGGAAGAATGAGGTATGGAGTAAGCACTAAGTTCCAGTGGGTAGAACTGCTTTTTTATTAAAATATAGTCATGCTTTGTTTTGAATATTTTCAATTGGCTGCAGATTTGTTATGAAATAGTATGATGTGCTTGTGGCCAGCAAGGAGAGGACTTCTGAGGTTGGTATTTGGAAGCTGGAGGTCTCTGTGTTCTGGAATAGGATTGTTAGCTGGGCTGCCATGCAACCTGTGATCTGTGGATCTTTGGCTGAAGAGATCCAAAGATATGGTAGTTATGTCACTATTAATGAACAGCAGGAAAGGCTTTTTTTTTTTTTTTTTGGGTGCTGTTCTTATGCTTCTTGAGCAATATCTCATCCTCACCAAGGACTCTCAAGTTTAGAGTTAGATGATTTAGTTCCTAAGCCTTGCTCTGTGCAGCCCTGGGTGGCTTGGCAAATGAATGGGGAGCATGGGGGAATAGTGGCCAGAACTTGAGCTGTGAGGACTGTACTCTATTGTTGCAAATTAGAAGAAAGTAGGTTGGTTTATTTTCTGTGTCTGGGAGGGATAACAAAAAACTTTAAATGCTGTCGCTGACTGCCTGGAAGGCAGCTGTGCCCTTCTGGTCCATTGTGACTGGTTGGCTTGCAAGATCAGACATAACTTAAAATGCAGTCCTCTTAGGTTTTCTGAAGTTAAGGCTCCAGGGCACAGTTCTGCTACAGTGATCTGCAAAATTTCTAGCTGTGCAGTTCATTCTAGTCTGTGTGGCTCCTGAGACAGTTCATTATCTGTCAGAGCTGCATGTTTTTTCCCTGTTCCAAGAATGTGGTTACAAATAGAGTATTTCTGGCTTATTGCTTTGAACATCTTTTCTTCCACCACCCAAGTGCAAAGCATTCATCTTCATTGTCAACACTTCATATTCTACCCCTGCCCCTCATCTCTTGTCCAGTGCAGCACTGAGACATCAGCCCCATCTGCCCGAGTGCTCATTTGTCATGCATTTCCATAAAGCCGCCTTCATGTTTTCTTCCATGCCACATCTGGCATCCAAGAGAGTCCTGGTTAAAGGTCAACAAAGCTGATGATTTTTCTCATTCTCAGTCTTTCCTTAGCTCTCTCCTCTGCCAGCAACAAGAAGATGATGAGACACCTGCTGCATGGGGAATACCTGTGGAGCCAGCTCCAGGCATGTACCTGGAAGCAGTTGCTCAAGGGAGAAGCTGCTGTGGGTGACAGAGTAGCCATCCATGTTCCAGTTTCTTTGTCCGTGGCAGTACCCTGTTGCTGCCCAGGGAGGAGGGGGTGTGCAGGGTGGGAGAGCTCTGCCTGCCAGATCTGGCGTGGATCCTGTTGAGCTGCTCTGCTCCTGTTCCTCCAGCAGCTCCAGGCTGCCTCAGCCCCTCCTCAGTGTTGAGTAAGGGCTGCCTTGCTAAGAAGCTTTGAGCTGGCAAGTGATGCCATCATGACAATCTCTTTCATACATCTCTTTCACAGCTGTCTGAATCTGTTCCTCTCCTGGGGACCTGGATGACAAGCCTTTTGAGGCAGGGACGATGTCCCCATAACTCTGTGCCCACCGTGTTTGATAAGGTGCTTAGCAAAGTATGCAGGAACTCTGAGGTGCTGCTGTGGTTTAAATGCTCAACAATTCCTTCAGTACTTCAACTGTTGACCACTATGTGCTTGATTCAGCTCTGTCCTCCTCTCTTACCCTGAAAAGCACAGTGAAATTTAAATTTTGCAAAAGAGGGAGTGCATGTTTCCTCATCAATGAGGGAAATAGTGCCAGCTGTGGTTTCAATATTAATAGCAACCGAAGCCTTCCTAGAAGAGAATATTTCTCCCTCTCCCTTGGCAGACAATTTTATAGACTTATTTTTATCTCATTATGTTTTATATGCCTCAGTTGTTTGTATACTTTATAAAGCGTCTAAAGTAGAATTATTGAATAAACACCCTAATGTTGCACCCATGTGTTTTCATGGCTGACTTCACACGGATTTTTTTTTTTTAAATCTTTGTTTACAGGACACAGTGTATTATACCGCCTCCAAATGCTTGCACTCCTCCAGGAGAGCCAGAATCCGCTTCTAATGCCTTTTGTTTAGCTGACTGTAGTTCTGTTCTAACCTGGGAGTTATTCCTTTTAGTGTGGCAAAACGATATATCCAGCTCTGTTATTGATATATGTGCATCACAACTAAGGGTCTGATGGAGAATCTGCATGGGACTGTGAATCTTTCTATTGATTTTTCAATAGGTTTTGACTGTACCTCTAATTGCCTATCATTCTTGGTGAATCTGTGCTGCTCTGTTTACTTTGCTTGATGAGTGAGATAAGGATCGTTTTGTTTCTCGGTGAGATGTATTCCCAGGAGTCTTACGTTTTCTCACCTGCACAACGGTCACTTTATATTTTAGCAACCTGATGCTAATAAGTGCTGCAGCATTAGCTGTGCCTTGGAGACAAAGCTGCTGTAGTGCAGAACCCTTGTGCCCATGGGGCTTGCATGTTCCTCTTGGCCAGGGTATAAACCGGTGACTATGGCTACCCTCTGTCTGCATCAAAACTCGCACAATATTATTTTTGTGGAGGGATGATGTGTCCTCTGTCCTTTGCTTATCTTGCCCCTGTTTTATGGTCCTTCCTTGTCAATTCCTGGTTACTATTGTGGTTTTTCTCTGTGCTCCTACCTTGTGTCCCACTGGTATTTTTGCAATTTTTTTTTTTTTTTTTTTTTTTTTTCTTCCTCCAGTGCTTTCTACTCCCAACTATGTAAGTGTTACTTTCTACATTGTTTTTTGGTGGTTTATGGCTTGTTTTTATCTTCTGTACGGCAGCTGGCCTTTCTCTGTGGAGCTCAGTGGGTGCTTTGGGTGTGCATCCAGCTAGATAAAGATCATTAGCTTGGTCTTCCCTGGCAGTCAGGAGGAAGATTGCAGGATCAGGATTTTTTTATCAGGTTGATTCACTAATGTCACAATTCAGGCACTTGTTTAGGTGAGCGTTGACTACATCCTGGTGAGAATGAGGAACCAAGCAACTAGGCCAAAAGTAATGATGCAGAACCAAGATCCAGCAAGATGTGCTTCATGGCTTTTTTGCAAGGTCCTTACTCTTGTTTTGGACACTAGACCCTCACTCACATAACCCTCTACTTCTAGTTAACAGTCTAGGTTGCAAAACTATAAGTGTGAAAAGCAACTAGTTATGTGCTGACCTGAGCTGCAGGACACTTTCTGGAACTCTGCAAACTTTCTGTCCCAATCCCTGAACACAAATGCCTTTACCTGAGCAAACAAATCATCTTCAGATAATCTAGTGTGCTGCTCCTGGTGGAATGGCAGTGGCTGTGGCCATTACATCTTCCAAATCTGTTTTTGTAATTCCTCTGTGTTGGGAAATCCCCCTATCAATGCCTGAGTGACCACCCCACATCACAAACCTAGCCTTAGTGGTACCTGATCCTTGGTATCTCCACTGAGACTTCATAGTGACTTCATTACCTTCTGGAAGGGCTGATCAGGCCTGTGTGCCCATTTTCTGTGGTTTTGTTGAACGGAACAACATGGCATTGTTGTGCCGCTTAGAGTCATGTCTGGAAAACATTTCTGAGCATCTCAGAGAGCAGCTAAGAAGTCTTTATTATTTCCTGAGGAAGCTGAGCTTCTGCAGAATCTGAATCTTATCTGTAGCCCACATTAATTTATTGCGTTTATGGATTGAGCAGGCTGCATTCAGTATGTCAATTGAATGGAGAGATGATTTAAAAACATGAAGTGTTCTGGAGAGAGATTAAACTGTTTTCTTGTTCAGTATTTCATATCTCTCTGCCAGTCATGAAAATTGAAACTGCAAATATTAATAAATTAATTGACACATTTGCTAGTCTCATTGTAATGATACAGCCAATCCACAAGCAGTCAAATGATGAGTCATACCTTCAAAAGCACAAGATTTTTTTTTTTAATATCATGAGGTTATTTCACAGTGCTGGGTTTTGTTTTTAATTTGTCCTTATAAATGTTTGGGGTTAGTATTGCCAGGCTTTCTTCCACAGTCAGGAGCAGAACCTTATTTTTGTACCTTTTTTAAAGACAGTGCACTTACGCTCGAGAGGAGACATAGTAAAAGTTGATGGATCTACAACTTCCTCTGTATTCTTTCAGCTGTGATCTAAAGTACCGTAAAGAAACAGCTCCCTGTGACAAGCAATGAATAATGTTAATTGAGGATTCTTGGAACAGATGTATAGTCGGCACTTTTTCTTCCATCTTTAACTTTCTTTTTTTTTTTCCCTTTACCAAATTCAGAAGTTATTAGAATCTAAACAGCAGCCACTGCTTTCTCAGTGTCCATGCACCAGGACCACAGGACTTTGGACGGAAAAACTGAGCAGGGTAAATTCAAAAACTTCCTCAAAGGCCCTGTTGCAGTTTCTTATCCTCGTTTAATTCTAGCCATTTATTTTCCTAATATTTTGGTGGCTGTGTTAGAGCTGTAGTACTGTACTAGGCCCTGATACTAATAAAACATTATGCTGATATAAAAGTAATCAGGGTAGCCTGATTTAAAAGCAGTTTGAAGTGTTGGAGGGGTTTTCTCAATACTAAGTGACCAGGTAATGAAATGATAGTTAAAATGTGTTGCCAATGAATGCAAAGTAATGCATGTGAAAGAAAATAACCACCTTTCTTTCCCTACCAAAAACCCCACAAAGTATTTGAGGGCAGTGATGAATCATACCTCAAGTAAGGCTGCTTTGCACAAGTTGCTCCTGTTAAGTCTTTGGAAGCATTAGCTTCATGTTCAGAGATAATTAAGGAGGCAAATAAAAGGGAAGATATTTTTTTTTCCCTACTGTGCATGAATTCATCAATTTCTAGACTCGTCAGCCTGGAAAAGAGGTAAATGAGAGGTCGCGGGAGAAGACTAATGAAATCATGAAGAAGGGACAGAAGATAAATTAGGGAATAATTGTTCACCTTCTCATAAATGAGGCATTAGAAACCATCTGATGAAATACGTAGTAGTTTTTAAGTAAATGAAAATATATTTTCCTGCAACACAGAACAGAACTGTGGAGCTCACCACTACATCATGCTGTTGAGGCTAAAAGCATACATGACTAGAGAAATTAATGGAGGAGAGAAGCATGGGCTATGTAATAGAATGGTTCAATCCCAGTCTCTAGCTGAGGAGCTGTAAGCTTCTAATATTCAGCTGGAACACTATAAGGAAAGGGATGTACCAGGAGGAAGGTCAGGCCACTTCTAATTTCTGACTCCTTCCATATTCACTCCCACCTATTCTTTACTTGGGAGTGGATGTTGGGCTGATTACGCTTATGTGTTCCTGTGGGGCTGGCTTCTGTTTCTAGTTACTTGATTTGTGTAAGTCTGTCTATCTAAGCAGCTTTACTAGGTTGGTAAGAAACTACTTAGAGTCAAGTGAGCAGGTTCACGTTTCCCATATCTTCATATATATGTACATACTTTTTTCTTCTGGAAAGCTTTTCTACATAATTGGAATGCGTCTGTGTTATTTCAATGAAATAAGCTCTTGATGCAGATTACATCGTGCGGAGAAATCCACACAGATGCACTTACGGAAATCACCACTAGTTGTCACTCAATCCCTATTTTATAGCTGACTTCAAGACCAATTGGAGCTCTTTTAGCTTCTGTAAAAATGATGTCTTGGACCCCAAATAACAAATATCTGAGACAAATTTTGCCATGGAGTCATTCTGAAACATGGTGATAAGAATCAGTTTAAATCCAAGAGATGGCAGCCTCTGCAAGTGTTGTTCTGTGGGTTTTGGCTTTCTGAATAATTGTTCTTAGCAGCATGTTGTCCAAGGCCCAGACTAGTCTGGGCCCTGCTGTGTCAGCTGCTGTCTGAATACTGCATGATAGCTCCTCTCTCTGGAAAGGTGCTGATCTCAATGGACATCTTCCCTTCAGGAGGAGAAGTTACAGAAGAATGAAAAGGCTACATCAATACCTCAGTCAGCTTTGGTTTAGTTTTTCATCACAGTTTTCCTGGGTGGAAATTAGCAGGACTGAAAAGGAGTGTGGTAAAAGCACTGATGAGGAGGAAGTGGCTCTGTAGAGGTGTTATGCAGGTTATTCCCAGGATGATTTCCTTTCTCTGTCTTCTTTTGGCTAAAAATCCAAGTGCTTATTTAGTGTGAATGTAAGCTGTTTTACAAGTGCATGTTTTGCCTGCTTTTATTTCTTTGGTACTTTTATTCGAAGCCAGTATGAGTCTGAGAAAAATAATAAATTTTATAAACTTGATAAGCATCTTATTTTTCCATCTTTAGCTCAGTGTGTCACAGGCTCATATTCAGAGCACATATTTTATTGTTTGTGTTAGAGCTAATGTTGTGTTTAACAAATAATGTTCTATACCAGTTGAGGCTTGATGCTGTGAAGTTAGGAAGGGAGAGATGCTGATTGTCTTGAAGAGTTTGCAGTCTGAGTAAATCACAGGAAAATGCACACACCACAATTCAGTCTTTTATTTTCTCATTATTTTAGCAAAAATGTTTTGTTGCCCATTGTTTTGATGGCTGGCAAGCCTGTCTTGTGATTTTTCTCTTCTGCCAGTCTTGTGTTTGGCCCGCCCTACTCCACAAAGAAGTGCAAGCATAAACCTGGCTAAGAATACCTGGGGATGATGCAGATTATCACTGTCAGGAGAGCTGTATCAGCAGTGCAGCCATTATGGGCTCTCTTTGCTCTGTGGAAGAAGACAGAAAAGGAGTTGCCTGCTTGGTAGGCTCATAAGGAAAAAGCATTCCGGTCTCTACATGCTTTGGCTTCAGTGAATGTATGTGAGGTAGTAGTCAATGGTGGAATCTGCGAGCAAGAGCAATTAGGATGTTCTCTACCCTCCTCTCACATGCTCACTTTGTTTGTAAGTTATGCACTCTACCATTTGCAGAGGTAGCAAGGATGGAATACAGAGCAAAGCAGCCTGCACTGTGTGACTGGAAAGGTCTGACATACACTTGTTTCTGCAAATCAGTTGCTGTTTCCAGTCTCTTGGTGCTTAAGTGGTTAGGTAAAGCAGTGCCCGAAGGAAAAGAAAAAGATACACTAAACCAAAACAAACACAAGACCAAAAAACCTAAAACCCAAACAAAAAAAACTGTGCCACAAAAATCACAAACCAAACCTAAAACCCCCACAACCAACCTCCTCTACCTCACAAAATGAAACCCCTCCCATTTTTCAGGATTTAAATAAAAATACTTTATTTTCGTCAAAATTCCCTTTCTTAATGTAATGAGACTGAAAGGATTTGTTTTTTAATAACTTGTTCATTGTAACAGTAAAAATATTGTGCTGAGTTAGTGTGATAAAATTTAATAGAAAGTATTGTTCAATCCCTTCTCTCTTCTCCTTTTGAAAAGGAAGAAAGAAAATCAGCTCAAACTGGATTGCTCTCAAGGTGTTTCTTCAAGGTTAGAGAATGTTTCCTGCCTCAGCTACCCATTTCCTTTGAAATAATTATGTTTCGGAAATGCTGTGAGCCAGGACATCAAAAGGGATGTCAAGGGAACAAGTGATTATTTGAAACTGATGGGCAGCACGTTTATGCATTTGTATCCCAGGACTTACTATATTTAATTTATATACTGAGTTAAGTGTGACGGAGATTTTTATTTGCATGAGAAACATGTGCCTTTTTATCTCTATATCAGTCCATAATTTGATTGCTGCTTTGAAACCTGTATTATACATAATTTTCTAATATTTTCTTCATTCTTTCATTTTCTAAACGCCATTTGAAAAACATGGCGATTGGGCAATCCCCTCCTCTGTATCTTTATAAATGTAGAGGAAAATGATCAGAAACTTCTTATTGTTCTTAATTGCCTTTTAATTATTTTATGCTTTAATTAAGTCTCACCATTCCTTATTAAGGATATTGTTCAGGAAGTGGTTTAGTTATCCTGCACAAGCAGCATCTGTGAAAGCTTTTGGTAGCTGTTGCCTTGGCAAGGAGATTTTCACTAATGTAAGAAAATATCAGATGATGATGTTTGCTGCTCCACTGTCACCTCGGCCAGCTTTGAGGAAGCTGTGGGGCAAAAGGTAGGCACCCAAATTTATACTATGCCTAGGAAACAAGTTCCTGAGGATGGAGCAGTCTAGCCTGGAGATAATCATAGCACTCATAAAGTGACAATTTTCATGGTTTATGCTGCACAGCTCAGAATCTTTGTTAGCGAATTTGATGGGTTCTTTGATCCAAGCCATTTTGCAATAAAATCAGAGGTGCCAGACGGTGACTTCTTAGGTGCTTATGTCATGTCTCCTGTGGTGGCAAAAAGTCTGAGACAGGGAGCAATGCATTACAACACACAAGACAATTAACACCAGCCTGCCTGCATGTGTATGAGAGAGGGGTGCTGCTGCGAAGACCAGAACTTCAGGGGCTGAGTTAGTACACCCTGTGGCACAGGTGTAATTTGGCCTGAAAGGGAGGTCCTTCATCTCAGTCACTGACTCTTCATTTCAACAGTTGCACAAAATTTGTTTCTACCACAACCAGACCCTGAGCTCAAGTGAAAAATTCCCATGTCACTGTAACATGAAGAATAAAGTACATGCTAAACCAAACAACTTCAGTTGAGAGTATGTCTGAAGTGAAGCTCCTTAACTAAATCTAAAGCTTGAGGATCACTTTGAAGAGTATTTAAGTTTTCCAAACAAGGTCCATGCAGAGACAGCATCTGGATAACCATAGCAAAGTGAGAGAAGCTTGCGAAGTTGCAGTAGCATTGAGGGAGTTTTACCAGCTTCTCCAGTACACTGGAGGTTTATTTAGTTTGATAGGGCACCGCTGCAGGATTAGTCAAATGAAAGTGTGTCTTCATATGCTGTAGTTAGACTCTCAGTAGAATGAACCTGTATCTCCTTGATTGATGCACCTAAAACATTCTGCTTTTGCAAAGGTTAGCGTTAACCATAAGACCCATGTAAGTAGCTTAGTTCAAGGCATTGTGATGAGGGTGATATAATTTGGGTGAATAACTCATGGTGATCAATCTCATATGGGGGCACTCAGAGAAGCAGAGATGATCTACTGTCTTTGTATGCGTCTGCAAAAAACCCAAGTTATGTAGTACACTTCAGGGTTGAAGTTGTGTACAACACTCTCAAACATGTTGACATTTTGGGTATTCAGCTGTGAATAAATGAGAGTCTGCCTATCAGTTCATCAGGGAATCTAGCAAATGAGGAACTGCAGTAATTAAAATCTTGATGATGTGAAATCCTACTGAAAATACTTAGTATCTGCCGTCCAGCATTTTTTAAGTACTTAACAAGCTTTTGACTTTCTTATGAGGAGGTAAACATCAATACCTCCCATTTTACAGAGACTAGTATACAAGAGTCAAATGACTCTCCCTAGTTATATGCAATAAACCAAAGCAGAGTTCTCTGATCAGGTTTTTAACATTAATGTTAGAGGTCTTTCCATACATGCAGTCACAGTTATTACAGCTGCTAGACCAAAGTCTTACCTGCTGTAGGTGGAATATGAGTTTTAGGAACTTGTCAATCAAGGAGAGATCAAGTGGCTTTCTCAGAAAGAAGTGAACAGTCTTATGCTGTTGTGAAAGGAGCTGTGGCTGTAAATTCACTTCCTTGCACAGATTTTTCTTCAGTAAAAGAGCAGTACTGCGGGTTGATTCTTAGAGAAATAAATTATTCCTAAATCAAGAGTATAAGGCCACTTCTAAAATACAGGCCTGAGCCTTACTTAGCATGTAAACCATATCAACATACTGTATGAAAAGGCTTATTGCAGGAACAGGATACTTGAAAGCAGTCAGATCAGTAATAAAGTGTAGCTTGACAAAAATCTGGTTGAAATTAATGGAATAATTGCTGCACATTGTGAAGCATTTCAAGTGGAACATAAGACTCCTTCACCTTCATGGAAACGTAATTGCATTTCACATAAACCTGTGAAAACTTGTAGCTAGAACCTGCCTTTCAGCTTAAGTGGGATGCTGGGGGAGGCATTAGAAAGGTCAACAGATTGATATAGTCTCTGAAAGACTACAGTCAAACTGTGATGAGATTGAAGGGAGAAGAAAAAATTATGGAAGTGCTGAATTTTAACAAAAGTCCCTGCAACTTCAGTGTGTTCTGGTATGCTGGTGTTCTGGTATCCTGCTTACAAAGCTGTACCTAGAAAATCAGATCATGCTTAGAGAAGTAACCTGTGGTTCTTCTGTGATGACTAAAACATTTAGACGAAGCAGCTGAGAAATACGTGCATGGTTTTCCTTTTCCTGAGCTCTATGTGTGCAAAACTCCATTGCAGCACCATTGCAAGATTCATAGAATCGCCTTATTTTAAACATTAAGTTGGCTCTTTTTTTTCCCCCACAAGAAAGTTCATCCTAAAGGCTCTGAAATGAAGTTTATTTCTAAGATGATATGTTGTATTTTCCTATTCCTGCAGATGAAATCACTGATTATATACTGCAAAGTATTAACTGAACCTGAAACAAAATAAATACTAACCAATGAAATTAACTTCCAGCTGAAATGCAGCTGGGGCAGGGAGCTGTGGTAACTGTTTTGGATGACACAATACAAGTTTGGAGAGTGGGAAGAGGAACTGGTAAGACCCTTATGTAAAAGTTCAGGAAGACTGTAAGCACAATAGTTTTAGTGCCATGACAAGGAATTTGTCCAAGATACCTGCATGAAGACCAGTATGATATATTTGTTACTATTTATAGACTTTTATTTAAAGATTTCTAGGTAGCTGAGTTCCAAGACTTCTGTTGTCCTTAAAGAGTTCAGTCTGGCAGTCAGAAAGTGGTGATGATTGATCAGGTGTAGTGTGCTTGTAGTGAGCATTTTTGACAGATGCAATTAAGCTGTGTGTCTTAGCAACATTTTTCTTAGCCACAGGTCAATTTATTCAGGGCTTTCTCTTAAGCGACAATTGGTACTGGGCAGCTGTTTTAGAAATAGGACTCATTTCAGTGTCAGAGGTGAGAAAATGCTTTTTGTTGCGTGTAACAGAAAGGCCAGCGCAAGTCCCCACAGGAGGAGCTTTAGAAAGCACTGCAGCTTTTTGCTACATGAGAGAACTTTTTGTCTATGAAAGCAAGAGGTAGAGAGCACTCCTGTTGCTACTATAGATGCTGAATATTGCGCTGCCTAGCACCCTGCTAGGATTCATGCAAATGCAGGACTCTGACTGTTGCACATCACCTGTGGTCACAGAGCCAGTGTCATATAGCTCCTAACCTCTCTGCTCTGGAACGGTACCTACTTTTTATTCTAGCATGTGACCTGCTTTTAAACAAGCCCTGCCTTCTCTCCCATTTTCCTCCTGTTGCCATACTTGCTTTCTGGTTGCTCAGTGAGCCACTGCTCTTGTGCCAGAGTGCCTTGGGGTTGAAGTCCCCAGTGTAGCCCTGAAAGCCTGTTGTAGTCTAGCTCCAGCTCCCCACCCGCAGCCAGCAGCTGAAGCCACGTGCCGCTTGCTCTGGTGGGATAGGCGGAAGAATCAGGAGACAAGAGGCGAAACTCTAGGGGGTTGTGATAAGAACAGTTTAACAGAACAGCGAAAAAAGGAAAAAAATAATCCCAAATAAATAAGCAATAACAATAGTGAAAGAATATACAAAGCAATGTATACACAGCACAATCTCTCACCGTGTGTCAGTCCCAACACTGCAGCTCACCTCCTCTGAAGCAGCAATCATGGATTCCCAACTGTAGCCTGTGCCTAAACTTCCCCCCATCCTGGAGAGCAGCTCATCCTGAAACACAACAGCACCAAACTGCATGGTCCAGAGAGAACAAAGGGCATCCTGGACCACTCTCCCCAGCCAGTCCTCCTTTTATAGCTGAGCATGACCTTCTATGGTATGGAGTACCCCTTTTGATAGTTTTGGGTCAGCTGTCCTGGCTGTGTCATCGCCTCAGCTACCTGTGGACATTAACCCTGTCTCAGCTGACCCAGCATAAAGCCCCAGTCCAATTTGAAATGTGTAGCTCTTTGTTATTGCCCTTTGCGTACCAGACCATTCCACAGCATTTCTCCAGTCTGGTTGCCTTTCTTGCTTTGTGCCTTGAACTGGAAAAAATGGTAAGTTAGTGCAATTCAGGGGCTGAGGTCTGCTTGTAACACTGGACTGGAAATGTATAAAAAAGAAATACACTAGATTGTCTTGTGAACCATGGTCACAGTTCCAAGACCTATAGGGAACCTTTTCTTGTGGAGAAAAATAAAAGTTCATCCTTCTTCCCTTAGTCCTTGATCTCTGGTACTAGAAATTAAAATACAAAAGGCATTCTTCTAGCATGCGATCACTTTGTCAGTAGTTTATTGCCTGACATGAAATAGAAAGAAGACTGTTCTTGCTTAGTCTGTTCCCATGCTGCCCACTAAGAGTTGTATAAAGCAGATGACTTTATGTCTTGTGATGTCTCTTTTGCAGCAGTCCTGCAGAACACTGTAAGTATGCAGAAGATGGCGAAGAGCAGAGGAATGTATGTCCTTTCTGTGTCTCAATAGACACATTCAGGGGTTAGCAATTGCTGGATTGTCTCTAGTAATCATATTTGCAGCCATCTAAAGGCACAAAACATGATTTGGTGTTGACAGTTGTAGTTATTTAAAATAACTGTGTTTAAACCACCAAGCTTGTGGGAACTGTGTTGATTAAGAGAGAAAAATGCCAGATTTTTCAGGTAATGTACATGTTGAGAAGGGATTAATAAATAATCTGTATTATTATGTATTTTCTATGACTAAAGCTCATACACTGAGAAAAAAAGGATTAGTTTCATGTACTAAGGTTTAGTAAGAAAGAGTTGTTGCAAACTTTCAGATTGGATATTAGGAAAAAATTGTTCATGCAAAGGTTAGTGAAGCACTGGAACAGGCTACCCAGGGAAGTGGTGGAGTCATCATCCTTGGAGGTGTTTAAAAGGAGTATAGACGAGGTTCATAGGGACGTGGTTTAGTGCTAGAGTTAGGCTGTGGTTGGACTTGATGGTCTTGAGGGTCTCTTTCAACTGGAATGATTCTATGATAAAAGTGATTAATGATTTTCACTGCATTTTTATGAATCACAATCACATAAGCACAGTGAATTCCAGCTTTCAAGGTCTCATGTTAGATGGTTCCCACAGTGCCTTTCCTCTACTCTTTAGATATTTATTGAAGGATATATATATGCTTTTATATATATAAAATAAAATAGAGCAACTTCAAAACAATGCCAAAAGACTCAACATCCACATTTGTATATGTTTTAGGGATATTTACTTTGGACTGGCTCTAGCTGTAGCTCTGCTGACTTACCAGCACAATGTGCTATCTTGCACTGTGTACTGAGATCACTTGTCAATCTGTGTTGCTATAATCCATGTCTGAATGGGAGCAGTGACTGCGTAGGTGTGGTGTTTTCAGACAGGCAGCTTGTGATAACACTGCCATGTTTGTTTCTCTGTGGACATTTATACAATGTGTATCTGGACAAAGCAGCAGCTGCTGAAGTCATAATTACTCAACACCTGATGCAAACAGTCATCTCTGAGACAGACCACTTGCAATGTAACACCAAACTTTAAATGTAGTTGATTAACCTTTTTTTTTTAAAAAAAAAAAAAAATAATTTTTTGTTATTGAATGTGAAGCATTCTCATTTCACAGTTGCCAGCTCTGTTTATTTTGTTAAATGCGATGTTACCCCTTGGAGGCTTCACAGGCTGCTCAACTCAAGGAAGCTGCATGCTCTGTCTCTGGAGCCTTGGATGCTACTCATCAGTATGAAGTGTCTTTGTAGTGCTGACTGTATGAGTTCAGTTATACTGTTAGTTAAAAAAAATCACCTTTAAATTTTGGATTTCTGGAATTTCTCCATAACTGCCTTTGTTTCTCTTGATCCTCATTTAAAATCAGGTGATGTGAAGGGATGTGGAAATAGCATGTGGAGGGCAGATGGCCAGTTTCCTCTGACATTTGGAAATTTGTGAATGATTCTGATTCCTTACTGACTTGGAGCAAAACCTAAAAATCTTGAAAGACTCCACAAAGGAAAACTCTGTAGCCTCACCTGTGTGTATAGAGAGATATTTGATTTACAGTCTGTATTTTTCTGTTTCAAATTTCAAAACTGAAATATTTCATTTATATTCTGATATCTGAAGTGTAAATGTAATATGCAGAAACAAGTATGGATTTTATACCAAAGGGAAAGTAATTTAAAAATGAAAAGTGAGCAAAACCCTCTTCCTTCTGAAAATGTTGTGGGGGGGAATGACTTGTATCCTGTATTTTTATTGTTTTTTAATATTGTCAACATTGTTTTGATTTCATTAAATACTAAGATTTCAGCAGAAATACTTGTTTTGATGAGTGTGGGTCTTTTGAAATGCTGTGTTTTTCTGTTGTTGCTGTTGCTACTACAACATTATTGTTACACAGAGGCAGAATTTAGATTAGATTTTCACAATGCTAACTGGAATCCTTACAATGAAGAGTGTCTCAATAAGGTTATTGTGTTTCAACATGCAGAGAAGCTAATCCTGACCCTGTGGATGTAATTGACAAAACCACAGTGAACTTTGCTGAGATGAGGATTTCAGGTGAATGATTCAAGGTTATGCTAAGCTGAAGCCCTTTGTTTTTGAGGCACTGGATAAAGTGATTTTATTTGGGTTTCTTTAGGCTTTGCTTTGAATGCCACTTCTGTTACATATCTTTTTTCCTCTTTCCTGTTCTGTTGGGCTTTGTTCTTTCACTATGAATTCCAAATGCAATGAGCGTAAGTCAGCAGGAGGCAGGAATGATATCAGTTCTAGAAATAAATGAAAATGAACCCCACTCAAGTCCACCAGTTTCATTCACTTCTTCAGCATCATGGCTGAGCTGAGTCTGAAGCCTCTTCAAAGAGGGTCTCTACAATGGCAATTTTCAGCCCCACTAGAATATACTTAAAACGAAAAATAATCTCTGTGTGTTATTTCTGTATAGTCAAACATTCTGAAACTTTCCAAGAGGAGTCCATTTTGCACAAGGTTAACCATTTCAGTACCTTTAGTGTCCAAATGCTGTAAATAAATAATGAATGAATGACTCTGTTGTTTCTTATAGTTTGTGTTATTTCTGGATTTAAGTTATTTTAATCTTATGGTACCAGCTGGAGCTCTCTGGAGGAGGGGAAACTCTCTTCTGTCCCAGAGTCCATTTTTCACATGGATTTTGCCAGTAAAGGGGAACTCTGTTTTATGTCTGAGTTATTTTTCCTTTTCCAGTGTGTTCATTGTGTTCAAGGAAAGGACAGCACTAATGTGCAGTTTCATATATACATATACCAGGCACTTGTTGTTGCTTGTTATACAGTCATGTAAAATTATACATTTTTGAGTGAATGCTCATGATTTCTAATTTTTAACTCTGCTCTGTGAAGAATCTGCTTACAATAAATGACTTCATTGTATTTCTTCAGACTTGTTTAGAAGATTTATATTAAAAGTATATCACTAAAAGTGGTAGGTTCAGGTCAGGTCTGTGGGAAAGTGGCACCTGCACCCAGCTCTAAGTCTTGAGCGAAGGGCGGAGGGTTAAGGCTGCCCATCCTTTGCACAGAGCTCCTGGCTGTTCTGAGATAGGCATTTCCCTGATGTGCTTTTTCATCGTGTTACAAAGCTTCACAAAGCACTCAGCCAGATGGGCTGTTTGATATTCTGGATGTTTCACTCTTTTATGTTTAGTTAAATCAATATATGTCAGTTTTTCATCTGTAAAGAAGAGCTAAAACTTTCCTGTTTAATACTGTGCTGCGTGAATAAATTAAGAGGTTCATTTCTTTTCTGCTGTGTCAGGAAGAGAGTTAATATGGTTTAAAGATGAAAATAAATACTTCAGGTCTGATCTTTCTTTCCTCCCTCTCTCCCAGTTTTACACATATAGTTTGTGTCATGGAGGCACCCCAAAAGTCACTTTAGGCAGATGATAAGCTCCAAACAGACTTTATTCTAACCAGAACTGTTCAGCAGAACATCACCTAGAAACAAGGTTAATCTAAAGTTATTCAGCATTCAGACAACATTATAAAACACAGGTTTGTGTACCGGTTAGGAGTTCAGTTGCTACACAGCTGATTCAAACTCAAGGGATCAGATCCCAAAACTCCAGAGTGGTGATTCATAATGTGCATCTTCCCAGTCTTACAAAGTAAAGACTCTCAAGGGTACCAGATCACTTGCCAGTTTGGTAAGGTGTCTCAGCCTTCAAGGAATGTTCATTTGATGGCCAGTCTAAGGAGGAGAGTCTTTGACTGCAGACCCACTGCTCTAAGGAAGATCAACTCAGTAGGTGTCTCTAATGGCTCTATTTATACCCTAGTTGAACCTGAGCTGCGTTTTTTTAATTGTAGTGTTCCATAAACTTCTCTCAACCAAGGCATTTCCTTAGTCAAGGGCCCTGTCTGTTGACCAAGGGACATGTGCATGACCATAGCAGTCCATTGGTATAGATGTTTCTGTTGCTTTCAGGTTGGAGGAGGGGGGAGTGCATCTGCCACACTTCATATCTGAAGTTTTTGCTCATACCTATCCATTTATGATTTAAGTAACACACATTTTAAATGTATTATCCCTTTTGGATTGCACACAGCAACACCTACTTATTTCAACTTACTTTGACTTTGTTTCATAAGTGTAAGGAGGGATGTTGCTTTTTGGAGGCAGCTTGCTCATTCTACTTATTAATTATCAGGACAGTGTGTTAAGCATGAAGTTGAGTGAGTTGAGATCAGGAGTCAGGCTGTAGTTCCCAAAGAGAGACATTATAATCTGTGGTTAAGATCAAAGGCTGCAGATCTTGCTTTTAGTCACTCTCTTTGCACATCCTTCAGTATCCCAAAGTCATAAAGTGAGGGAGCTTAAATTTCCCTGTCTAGCCTAGGTGTTGTAAGAATAAATTAATTCGTGTAGATGAGTCACTTGAATGCTCTGGGACTATGGATTATTTAAAAACCTAAATTTATCACTGAAGCCAGACTTTTCTAAAGGGCTCTGCCTGGCTTTTAAGCTCATGCCAGTAGTTGTCTTACCACTGTCATTTAGGATTTGTATCACAGTTGTGCCTAGAAGCCCACATGGACATCAATAATGTATTACACAAAGGCTTATTATTCAGGAGTCCTTGCCCTAAAGAACTTGCAGTCATGTCAGAGGCAATAAATGGATATGAATAACATGAGAGAATGGGGAGAATATGGCAGTGTAGTACACCATGTATATATATAGCTGCCCAACCACTCACATTTTGATCTTTGTGGTTGCTTTTTGGCCTTCCTACCTGACGAGATCTCTGATGCCAGAAGGCCATGAAGACTTATAACAGGTATTCATATGTACAAGCACTACCAGGGAAGAGGAAAGGACAAAACTGGTTCCTGAAAACCTTTACAGATGGCCGATACAGATTGATTTTGTTATAGTGGAGCTGGGAGATCAGTGTGTGATGAAGTGTGGTGAGAAGCCAGGAAGCTCAGCATTAAAACAAACAACTGAGAGCAGGTGGAGAGAATCAGAGGACTTATTGTGATTGTAGCTTTAAACTGGGGAAGAATCTCTGTCTCTCTACAGCAGCATTTTAAACAAATGTAAGTAGTACAACATTGCATTTATCAAGAGAAGAGAGGAGCAGAAGAGATTTCAGTAGCAAATTTCCTAGCAAGATCGTTGCCAGATTAGCTCGCAGACCAGTCTGTCTGTGCGCTGCAAGGTGTATTTCTGCCCTAAATTGAATTATTCTAGCTGTCAGCAAATGCTTGATAATATAGTGATCTGTGCTTGAGAGATTTGTTCTTTATATTAGTGTTGTATTGCATTCAGTGCTGAGGCTAAGACAGAGCCACTCATCTTTACCTCATGGTCCCGCATGGACTCACTTAACTTAGTCACGAGCAGGGAATTAAATAAGAAGACAGACCTTGTCAGCTCCAGGCATTAATATAAATCTTGGTGCTTGTAATACATTTACATGGCTCCCCCAGGTCTATCTGGATTTATAATCGCCTCATTTGCAGATCTTCTGGGATACTGACCACTCACTTTTGCTTTGTAGTTCTTCAAATCAGAATTCGGCCCAGGAGATAACCAGCAGTAAGTTTTTCTGACAGGCACTCAGTAAGCATAGACATTTGCCCACCTTAGTGTGTATAGGCATTTCCTCAAGCAACACTAAACACTCTGCCTGGGAAACAGGGATTCGTGCTTAGCAGGCAACAGATTTTTCTCTCAAATTTCTCTTGTTCAGATGCATTTTACCTTTAAACATTTTAGAGTTATCAGTTCCCAGTGGCTGATACAAGGTCTTCATGAACACGTTTAGTGATCTTTTTATTTAGAAAGGGCACGTCTGCATCATGGGGCTCTGAATTAATGAATGAGTAGTCAGTATGTTTGTTTCTCACAGGGATTTCAGTAAGAGGCTCTTCCTTGTTTCTTTATCTTAATCACGTGGAGATGCATTAGGAATACAAGTAGCAGTTTTGTGGTCCTAAAGCAGGCATGATCCACTAGTTAAGATGGCTTATGTTATGCATAAGCCTTTGCTGATGATTTTATGGGAAGGTTCATGAGCTGAATGGAGCTTAGAGTTTGATTTACCCTGGAGAAACATCTTACAGAAGGAAAGATGCAGACATGCTGCAACAGAATAGTAGAGAGATGCTACTTGTGCTCTGTTTTTCTAGACAATGAGCAGTTTTCTGTATTTGATATGGTGAACTATTGCCTATAAACACTACTGAGTTGTTTGTACAAAATCATACAGAAGCAGGGAAGGGTGTGTGACTGGAGTCTAGTGGAGTTTGTTTGTTTGTTTTTCTCCTGGAACCTTAGAAAATACTTATTTGATCTTGAAGTTAGGCAGAACTCTTCCATTGCTTTCTATTTCAACGCTCTCATATTACTACAAATAAATAAATGCCAGCATATGATTTTATAAGTAGTCTGCACTGGGAGCTGGGGACTTGAGCCTTCATTCTTCCAAGTAGATGCTCATTTTACTAGCTTTTATCAGAAGATTGCCCAACTGCTGCAGAGCCTTAAAGCAAATGTCATTCCTGGGACTTCTTTCCTTCCTCCTTTCCTTCCATAGAAAGCATCATGGTAGTGTACACCAGAACAGCTGATAATGTTGCTAGGTACTTCTATATCTAATGTAGATGTGTTGTGAAATCCAAAATAAGCTTAAGAAACAGCATTAGCAGAATCAAATATTGTAAGAGGCTGATGTCTCTGTAGCTATATAAAGGACATTCAGACTGTCAGTGTTTATTTTAATAGCAAGGGACATGGATGCTGTGACAAAGCTTTGTTAAGGTGACTCTTTCTATTATACAAACTGACTATTGTGCATTTCCTCCCTCCAGCTGCTGAATGTTGGTGCAGAGGCAGAAGCTGCTGACTCTGTGTCTTCACTGATCTTCTGTTTTCAGCTGTTTTGAGAACCAACTCATGGCAGGTTTCAGCCAGTTACAGACCAGCTGATCATGACATTAGAGGACTGGATGGATAATGGCAGCTAGGTCGGGGCAGCTGATGTGTTTTTCAAATGTAGCTTTCAGCACTATGTGCCTACGCATTTCTTTGAGTGCCTGGTACAGCCATTTTGTATCACTTTGGGCTCAATTTTGTCCTCATGCACATGTGAACCATTCACAGTGGAGATGGTGAGTTGTGCATGTGTGATTACAAAGGCAGAATTTAGTTCAGTCTTGTGCTAAAGTTGAGTGGTAGCAGTTTGTGACAGAGTCAGTTGCTTTCTATTTTATTACCTAAACCTGCTATGCTACTTGCTGTCTTTCTCTCACCACCTTCCCCTTCTATTCATTCCGGGTGAGTGCTAATACAAGCACTGCACAAGTGATTAGAGCTTTGAGGTAACTCAGAGAGAAACTGCAATATTAATTCAAGATACAGCATCAAAAGCTGGAAACATTCCCAACTGACGAAAGATTTGTGTGCATGTTTGTGTGTATATCTATATAGCCTGACTGGTTGATATTTGATTGTGGGGTTTTTAAATTCAATTTGGAGGATGAACACAAAACATCTTCTGTTTCTGCTACTGCAGAGACAATATTTACAGCTGAAACCTTTATGGTGACAGTCCCTCTGTAGCATACGTTTCAGAGTATTGCTGTTCTGCTGCCTATGACCTTTCAAGTCTTTGTGGTAACAACCACAGTAATATTTCTCCCTTCCTTTTCTTAGGTCAGTTTTGCTTGAGCTCACCTAAAACCTCATCAGCTGGTCAGAAATACTCTGCTTTTCTTGTACTGTTAAATGGAAGGAAGGCTCCTGGCATGGTGTCAATAGTCTACTATTAGTAAATGGATACAAATGAACTAAGCCTTTGCTTTTCCTAGCTCACATTTTATTTTGTTTTTTTCTTAAAATAAGATTTATTATCTATATGATGAACTGTCAGGCTCAGAGATCTTTTTCAAGAACTGTTTTGCTACTGAGCAATTCTGAATTGCAGACCAGGAGTTTTGCAGTTGTGCATGCAATGCTGACCAGGTGCCACAGCAGTTCAGAGAGAAGATCTGCTGACCCACAGCTCCTCCCTCAGTTTCTGGACATGAGGTTGTAGCCAGCTGTCTCTCGCTGGAGAGGGAACTTGTAATACACTGCAGGTGTGAGTCTGTATGAGAAACTGATCTTCAAGACTATACTTCTGTATTTGTTTTATCATGCAATTGCTTGGCCTTAACTCCCAAGGACTCATCCTTAGAATTGTAGCATCATAGAATAGTTTGGAAGGGACTTTCAGAAGTCATCAAGTCCTGCCTCCCTGCAATGAGCAGGGACATCTTCAACTAGGTCAGGTCGCTCAGAGCCCCATTCAGCCTGGCCTTGAATGTCTCCAGGGATGGGACATCTACCACCTTTCTGAGCAACCTGTTCCAGTTTTTTACCACCCTCACTGTGAAAAGTTTCTTCACTTTGATTAGCCTGAGTATCCCATTTTTTTAGTTTAAAACCATTACTCCTTGTCCCATTGCAACAGGCCCCGCTAAAAAGGCTGTCACCATCTTTCTTATAGGCCCCTTTTAAGAATCCTTATTTTCCTCAGCTAAGCTTCAATATGATTCATACTCATGGGTCTGCTTTTCTCTCACAAGCAGTTCCGTTAATAGCCATAGAGGATCTTGGTATTAAAACAGCACGTGAATGTGTGGAGGGCAGGGCCAAGAGCATCCTGGCTTGTATCAGGAATAGTGTGGCCAGCAGGACTACAGAAGTGATTGTGCCACTGTACTCAGCACTGGTGAGGCCCCACCTGGAATACTGTGTTCAGTTTTGGGCCTCTCATCATAAGAAGGACATTGAGGTGTTGAAGTGCAGGGGAGGATGACAAAGCTGGTGAGGGGCCTGGAGCACGAGTCTTATGAGGAGCAGCTGAGGGACCTGGGGCTGTTCAGCCTGGAGAAAAAGGAGATTGAGGGGAGACCTTATTGCTGTCTACGACTGCCTGAAAGGAGGCTGTAGCATAGAGGGTGTTGGTCTCTTCTCCCAAGTAGCGAGTGATAGGACAAGAGGAAATGGCCTCAAGTTGAGCCAGGAGAGGTTTAGATTAGATATTAGGAAAAAATTATTCAGGGAAAGGTTTGTCAGACATTGGAACAGGCTGCCCAGGGAAGTGGTGGAGGTGTTTAACAGGCATTTAGACAAGGTTCTTAGGGACATGGTTTAGTGCTAGAATTAGGTTAGGTTATGGTTGGACTCTGTGATCCTGGGGGTCTTTTCCAACTGAAATGATTCTGTGATTCTAGGACTTGCTGTGTGCTGTAGCCCCAGAGTTAGCATGCCTCACCTTTTCATAAGGGATAATCTCAAGTGAAGGTTCTATCATGCCCATAAATGGGATTTTTGTGCCTGACTTATAAGTGAGTTGTCCCCTAATTCAACAGGGATGCAAATAAATGAGGTAAATTATAGTTAAAATGTGGAGGGAATATTTAATGTAGTTAATTAATATGTAATGTAATGGGAAGAGTTAAAGAAAGTTTCCTGCCTTCATATTCCTTCTGAAGATTTACAGCAAAAGAGGCTAGGTTACCTGCTGTCCTCTGAGTACTGGGTTTTGAATATACATCCAGCCAATCTTGCTGATTGACTGACAATCTGAGGTGGCTGCATAAACAATAACACTAATTTCTGCAGCAGTTTTCCTAAACACTGATGCTGCCTGCCTTTATCTGTAGCTAAGCAGCCACTTGTCCTTTGTTGGAGATGGAGGCCCATATGAGCGACTTCACATTGGTAAAAGTTCAAGACGCAAATGCAGTAATTTCTTCATCTTTATATAGCTGAGTGCTCTTTTTGTGCCTCTCTGCCAGCAGGTTGCATGGAAGTTTGTTGACAGCAGAGAAGCAACAAGACTCAGGAAGCATTCACCCTGGTCAGGAGGTGCATATTCTCTGGACCACAAGATTTATGCATGTGTCTATTTTCCCAAGAGTGACCTCTTTTTTCTAGATTATTCTTTTTCCAAGCCTGTCTTTTCTGAGTGTGGCCCTACGGCCATTGTCAAGCCCCTTCCCTGTAGCTCTGCTTTAGTCCCTGTGTCCTTGATCACTTAGCTACTTTTGTAGACTTTCAACCTACAGTTTCTCTCCTGACCCCATCAAATATTGTGTTTTCATACCAGTTTCCCTGCCTTTGCCCAGCCAGTTGCAATTTCCTGCTCCCTTCTTTTTACTTAAATCTTGGTTTGCTTTTCCTCTAATCCTCTCTGCCCTGTACATGGTTTTAAAAATATTTGTGTCTCCATTCACCTGCCTGTCTCCCCCCATGGCTGGTTCTTGACTCCTTTCCCTGCTTCATGTGCCACTTTCTCTGCCTTAGTGACAGCAGGGAGAGCTCAGAGTCCTGGTGTATGCTTCTTCTACTTGTGCAGTGTCAAGACCCAAGTACGGCTCAACTCGGAGCTGCTGCTGCAGAACATCCTGCCCAGTTCCCCCGCTGGGTGTGAGCTCACAGCAGCTGGACTCCTTGTACGTGTGAGATATCCTAAAGCCTAATGAATGTTTGCAGAGCTCGTGCAGACTGAAGCACACAATTGTAGGTGGGAAGCTGTAGTATAGCAGCTAGATTATTCCAGAGTGTATCAATTAGTCATATTTGGTGATTTCTGGCTGTGCACTGTTCCTTTTTAAAAAGAAAAAAAACCAACTGAAATGCTACGTATATGTAAGATATACTGCCACCTTCTGAGGTAATGCAGCACTCTAGTGTGTGCATTAGCACATTGTCTTGTTAACAATGAAATCCTTTCTTTCCACCTGGTATTTGAAGACAGAGGGCCTGAGATACAGTAAATTGGTGCTTAAAATAATCTTTTCCCCCTTTGTTAAATAAGATAATGATATGATAGCAATTTTTGAACAAGAAGGAAGATAATGTAAGGCTGAGTAGTAAAATCAGCTGACATTAGCCAAGTGGACAGAGCTCTGAGAACTGTCCTAAAAGAAGGATGTCAGAAACCAACAAGAAAGGTATTGTTAAGAAAAAAAATAGAGAATTGTCCTTATCTGTGGGAACAGAGAGAGGAGGGTCCTATGACCCCTCATTAGCCTATACAAAGAAAGATGAAAGATTAGAGATTCCAGATTGAGATTTGCTAATGGATAATATGTGCCTTGAAGATGACAGGTGAGATGTCCAAGTTGCTGTTGGTTTTCATGGGCATGTGTAAGTTAAGGAACTTGTTAGCATGCTTTGGTTAGGATTGAGATGTAGATGATTGAGGAGAAATTTATGATTGAAGGGCATCTGCAACCAACTTGCATGCGGTCTTTGTGGCTGCAGTGGCTTTGTGCTGCAGTCTGGAGTGATATTATCATGGAAAGTACCCTAGAAGAGCATCATCAAGCCTTGACAGACGTCTTCAGGATTTGACGGCCTTTTCAGTCCAAGTCAGTTCCTTGTTACTATAACAAAAATACTTTTCCCACTGTTTCCTCAGCTAAATGAATCAACAGTGACCCTTGGTGGTTAGAAAGACTCAGTGCCTGCTGGTCTGCCATGCATAGCCGTCCCTTATTCAACCTGTATATGTGTCTCCTGAGATCCTGAATATTATGGGCATTGGCTAAAGCATTGGGCATCTTATTCCGTAACTGATCAGACTGATGTTTTAAGACAAAACTCTTGACTAGCAAGTCCAGTTTGCATGGAATCTTAGTTTTTTAATGGAGGTTTTGGGCAGGACACTTAAATCTCACTGTTGGATGTTTGTATCATCACTTTGCCATTTAAATTTCCCCACTGCTAGTCTGATCTATAGTATTGTCCTGTTTGAAGAAAAGCACAGGCACTGATCTCCCATCCCTCACTCCATACAGAGAGTTTTGGAAAGAGATTTTCTTTAAGGCCCATTTGAATTCATAGAGACCAGCACAGTGAAATTTACCATCAGGCCACAACCTGTCATTGTCTGTGATTTTCTTTATAGACATCTGTCTGCTGCAACAGCCTTCCTCGCATCACCGTGTCTTGGTGCAACTATAAGGTGAAGCCTCACAGTAAGCTGTTATTTTGATGAGTATAACTGGTGGTGAGGATGATATGTTTTTACAGTTCAGCAATCATTTCTACTCGTTCTTGATCCTGGGCTGTGCTTCAAAAAAATAATTTAAGTAGAGTCACCACCTGTTCATTTTTCAGTCAATCTGCTTTTTTAATATTTTCATAAAAAAAAACACCCCTCTTTAGCAGAAGTCAATTTGTTTCCCTGGCTGGCTTCTGATTCCTGGCTCATTTTCTAACCAAGTGGCATCTCCTCCTTTGCCTCCTCTTTACATCTTTGGTACTGGTTACTCAGTGTGACACTTGGCACATGAAGTGGCATCACTGGAAGCTGTGTTTAAACTACTTGAATCCAACCATAGTAGAGTGAGTGTGAAGATATGGACTCATGAGAAAATTTGATGCATAGGAAGAAGGCATTTCTATAAAATTTTCAATTTGTTCCATTTCTTCAAAAATAGGTTGTTGTTAATGCATATAATGCATCTGCATGTTGCTAGAGATTATATTAAATGTGTACATAAAAGGCTCAGGCATAGTGAATGTGTACAATGGTGATGTCTGGGGCCATGATTTCTGGTGCCCAATTTTAGAAACTTAAAGCGAAGTACAAGAGGTACTTGAAGTTCTTTGATGGTGTTCCAGGACAAGCATTTGCTGTTGCTGCTATTTGAAGGTACAATTTTAGTATATGTTTTGTCACATGTACCTGTGTTTACATTGTTGAAGGACTGAACAGAAAAAATCTTGAGACCCTTACAACCCCCACCTTCAGTAATGCTTTGAGTGTGCGTGCACGTATATGTCAACTGTATATTGATTTGATACAAAAGCTGTGGAGAGCTTTGAATAAAAATTGATGTTTTCTCCTGACTTTCTTGAATGCTACTCCTAGCTGATTTTGGATGTAATACAGCTTAGGCAGTTGTGGAACTGGCCTGCATGTATCCGCTTTTGCTAAACCGCATTTAGAGAGAGAGCTTTGAGGTGGGTGAATGGTTAAAAAATCTCTGTCTTTCAGACAGGTGGCCATGTGAGTAATTTGGGAAAGCTCCCAAAGAGGCTTGAAGAACAAGAGCTTCGCCACTTTGTAATTTGATGGTAGTTTTCATTGTTTCTTTTCCCGCAGTTTTTTGCATTCCAATCTAAACTCTTCCCTCTGGAGCTGGCTGCAGCAGTTGGATCATTGAAGAAAATTAGGAGTTTGGGGACTTTGCTGTCTGGCATTTGTATTGCAAGCTACCATTTGTGTTGTTCCATAAGATATGTGCGTATATGCTGTGGTTCTGATGGAGGAGTCTGTAGAGACCTGTGAGGGTGTCCCGTGTTCTGTTTTGAACTGTGATTTCCAACTGGGTCATTTGGAATTTATTATTTTGTTTGGCTGATTTTTTTACATGCATTATGCTGTTGTATGGTAGGGAGCCACTTAACTTTCAAATCTTAGAAATAGCACTTAGACCACAACTAAAATTAAATAGAGATTGTGTATGGAAGGAATGCTTTCACTGGAAATTAAACAAGATAAAATTTTAAAACCCTACAGTGATGTAAAAATAATTGTACTGGTGCCTTCTTTAAGCTCTTAGTGGTATAAAGTGCTTTTATAGGACAGAGCATCTGTTATAGAATGAATTCTTCATATTTATGTAGTGCCTATTGTCTCAGGCTGTAAAAACACTTAAAACGTGATCAAGTTGTTTAATCTTACAAAGAGGTGTCTTGCCCTAGATCACAGAGCGTGTCAACGGGGGTGGCTCTTTCACTGGGGACATGCGGTCCATCCCGGCTACAATTGATAACCTCAGGTAAATTCTCTCTGGACCTTATCTCCCTGCTGTGTTAAGGACAGATGACACATGCCAGCACCACTCCTGGCACCCCAAGATGCAGGAATACGAATCACACACTGGTGCTGTGTGGTAGCTCTCAATGGCGATCTCTACCAGATAAAAAGCGTTAGAGCTCCTTAGTCTCCAGCAGTACCCTGCACTGTGTGAAAAAGCTTAACATTTTTTAGGGAGAATAATCTCTAGAACTTGTGAACCACAAAGCTGGTCGGTTCAGGAGCTCAGGTCAAATGTGCTGGTGATTTGATATTTGTCAAATGGGATGTTTCACTTTTAGCCATTTGTGCGCTCAAAATTACCCTGTAAATCTTAGTTTTCAAAGAAATAGGTATATGCTGAGACACTGTAGCCTTGCAAGTCCTCTTACTGGGAGGAGAACTCACCACTTCACCTTATGTGGACAAACTGATGTGTGGGCTTTCATAAAATTAATATGGTTATCCCTATAAGCCTATCGCCCTTGTTTCTTACCATCTTCAAACAGAACATGACTGGAAGAAATGTCAATTAAACTGAAGTCTCTCCAGGGCAAGGCTTTTGTTTATTACAAAGCACTGATGTATGAAAAAACAGTGCTATAATCATCTGTAAATGAACCACGAACTAGGAAAACATCCACGAGCATTTTATAATGAGATGTGTTCTCTAAAGTTGCAGTTGGCCAGGATAAATCAATAGCCCATTCAGTGCACTTTTATTTTAGTCCTAAATATGTGAAAGACAGTTTTAAGTGTCTCTGCTTTTGAGAGCAAAGACTTTAAAACTTCCTGACTCTAGCCATTTTCAATGCCTTAAGTTGTGCACTAAGTAAGTAGCAATAAATTTCCTGAAAATGCAGTAAGCCTTTCATCTTTATTTGCTGTGACTTATTCAAAGGAGGAAAATAATTATGGCTTCTTGTTTCAAGGAGCATTGTTCGGTGTACCAATGTTTAATGACTCTTGGGTTAAATATCATTCCTAACTCATCACTTTTGAGCCGTTCATTGTTTCTCCAAGGTGCTTAACAAGGAAAAAAGAGAAGGACGAGATAAAGTAGAGGTAGCTCTGAAGTGCATGTTGATGTTTCAGCACAAAGATTGGACAGTAGAAGAAATAATGGTTTTGTTGCTTCAGACATCTGCAAAGAACTTGTCTTATCATCAAGTCTATAGAAGCAAAGAATCTCTCAAATAGTCTTTTCGATAGTGTTCACTTGCCAGTTTGCTGTCTCTGCAGGATGAGTATCTTCTTCCAAGTCTACATACTTTTCTGCTTATTGTGGCCTTCAACTGCTCCTTTCCCCTGTCCTGTTTCTTCATACTACAGATTGCTTCCCATAGCTGCCTTTGTCTCTGATTCATCTATGCCTTTCCCCATCTCACTTTAATATGGTCCTTTCATTTTGCTTCTCTTTATTGCAAGCCGCCTTTGCCTAGGTCTAGTGAATCCTTTCCTTTTGATTGCAAGTGCATAATAGGCTGAGAATATCCTGCCTCACATCAAATTCATTCCTTCTTGCATGCCTTATTACTCCTTTTTGGGCCAGTAGCCTTACCCCCTGCTAACACCTCTCTCTTCACAGGGAGAAGCTCCTTTGCTGCAACCTTCTTTTCAGCAGAGGACTTTGCTATGGTCCCTTGAGAGTAGCAAAGAGAAGATGATGTATATAGCACATCTGCATGGTGTTTTCCTAGGACTAGTGTACTGTGGTACTATATGAGCCTGCAAATCCTTGGTGGCCACAGCTGAATTCACTGTATAAAGCTTTTCTACGACAGGATATCTGAGAGGGACTTTGGATATCTGGGGTGTTTGGTACTATTGCATGCATTTCAGTCAGTTAAGGGATGTTGTTCCCCTTCATCTTATTTGGATCAGGTCAGATGGACTTGTCTGCATCCATGTTATATCTCACCATGGTCTCTTTAGTTTTTTTTGTCATGCAAAGGAAGCTCCTTCTTTTTCTCAGAGCTGTGCTAATGGCTACCTCAACTTACCCTATGCTGGCAGCACAACTGGTGCATGGAAGATCGTCCTAGAGTGGTGTTGGGTAACTGCACTGATCTAATGCCTCCTAAGCTTGGAACAGTCTGTGCTGGACTGACCTATGCTCTTAACACTGGCAATGGTGCCAAATTGTACTTTGCACTGAAGAGTAGAAAAGTGTGACATTGTTCATGGGAGCCCTGCAGGTGCATGGCATGATGATGATGCAATCTGTATATATCTGCTCAATAGATAAGTCTTTCCTGGGAAGAAACATATGGACAATGGGCAGCATTTTAAACATACAAGTGGTTTTTAAAAGTGTGTGTATATGTGGGGGATAGTGTGTGTATGACAGTGTATCTTGACAATAAGTATAAGCACATATGAGTTAGGAGAGAGGTCACCTGTTTCTCAGACTTTGTAGGTGATCCTACTTTTTGTTTTCCTTGCTTATCCATTGGTGTAACCCAGGGTATTGTTCCCAGTCCACGCTAGTTCTGTCATTCCTATGACGCAGAGTCTTATCACTGATACAGCATACCTGGATATTTAAACATTGACCAGAAAGCAAAAGAGGTAGAAAATTTTTTCCCAAACTTGCCATCAGAAAATTAAGTTGCTCTGATGTCTAGAACATCAGATGGGAAATATGCCAGCCCGTGAACACAGAGCACATGTGGACAGAAGGCACTTGTTTGATAAAGAGTTGTGGGAAATCTGGCATCGTTTTGGGGCTGGTGTGTGCAGTCTGTGATGTGCTGTCTTTGTGGAAGATTCTGGGGCAAAGGATTCCCCTTTGAGATGAATGGTAGAATCACTCTCCATGTTCTTGGTTTCTGTTCTGGAATATGGGCAGCATACTTGACTGTTGCAGAGTAAGGGTTTTGGGGATAGGAAGGAGTAGGAAAGGGGGTTACTGTCTCCTACAAGGCTGTCAATCCCAAATAGATAGTCTGCTGCTTAGTTTTGCATTTTTGCAGTGTTGAATTACAAATGGAGAAATGTCTGTCATATTGTACCATACCAAGAACTGAAGATATGAATTCACATCTCCAGCTGCATGCTGCACTTGATTTAAATTCTCAAACACAGGTTTCTTGGTAAAAATGTATAGTATATTTAACCTGACTTTTCCTAAGTCTGAGAAGATTTGGTATTTTTTGGCTGATCTATGTTTATGTCCACATAAACTGAGATGGAATAGAAGGTTTGGGATATTTTAAGGTATGGAAAGTGAAGATCACAGAATAATCATATGCTAGGAGTCACTCTACAGGAGCACTTCCTCTGTGTCTAACTGGTATAAAGCAGTTTGGCTTCACTGATACAAGCTGTGGTAGCAGTCAGTGATCTTTCATTTTGGAGAAGGGGAAGAAGAACTAGAACAACCTTCACTGAAAGGCAAAGGAGGTGCTTTTGTTCAAAGGGAATGATCTCAAAGGATAGTTGATGTCTTCACGTACTTTTGGGTTGCCTTCAATAGCTGTTTTCAGGTAATGATCACAGCAAATTCCCTCTCAGCTGATTCTGCAGTTTCTTGAGAGCTCCCCATCATAGATATTTTTTCTTGGAGTGTCTTTAGCAGAGACATTAAACAGTCTAACACATGTTGAGATTTTGCAGTCCTCCAGATGCTAATGCTTTGTTGGTGTGGTTCAGCAGCAGGACTGATGTATTACCTTGCCTTGTCTCTCTCTTGAGATGTGTAACCACCAAAATGCCCTTATTAAATAGAAAACAGAAGGCGGGGACTGGTACTTGGAAAGCAAATCAAGTCATGGGACTGACACCTTTTGTTTGTGACAGGCTCTCAGCACTGTCTATTGCAGCAGCCAGAGCTTTATCACACATGCGGGACCAACACACCTGGACCCTGCCCATGTATTTTTCCTGTGATGCCTTCTGGTATTCTTTGTCTTTATACCCAGCGCTATTTACTAGCCCGCTGTCTCCTGGGCTTAGAGAGAGAAAACATGTGCTGCCCCTCTGGCATGAAATGGGACATTTAGCAGGGATGGTTTCTAGCACTGATGCATAGTTTTATCATCAGCAGTGCAATTGAAATTAGGGAAAGCAAGTGCTGTTTTTAGTTCTTGATTTGCAGCCATTTTGAAGGCTTAGGGCATGTGTGACAGATTTAATGTGTGGCTTTTTACAATAAAAATAGTGTGGACATATCCACCTATTCCATGTGTGTCATGATTCGGACTTACTATATATCCTCTATCATGGAGCACTTATTTCCCAGGGAATTATTTCTGTTATTGCCACTATTAATAAGCTAACTGCTAATTAGGGATCAGTCCCATCTCTTTCCGACAAGTGCCCTGTATATACTGCATGTGGAAAATACGTATATCAGCTTGGAGTTTTGAAAAGCCAACTCTGAGGTGCCCCAAAGAGCTGATAATCTCAGTTTTGGGGCATAGCAAATGGCTGAAACACCTACAGGTGTCTTAAGCACTAAAAGTCAACACAAATCTTATTTATGCACTTTGTGTTGTCAAATCTAGTCTTACGCACACTAGAGCACACATTATACTTGACTCGTTTGAGATGTCCCTGGACAACTCCAGTAAGGACAGCAATGGGTGAACTTGTGGATAGGCAACCTAGGGCTTCTGTTTTACATACTGTGCTTTATGGAGGGGTGCTCCCCTGCTTGCTATACCAAAGCTTCAAAACAGAGAGGTGGGCTTGCCTGATTTCTAGCTTCTGTACTAACTGAAAAGAGGCAGCTTCCAAATTGCATTACCTTTTGCAATTACGTTTGTAAAGTGCTCAAATAGCACATTTACAATCACTCTCTTCTTTAAACTTTAATCTTCTCCATTCAGATAGCCACAGCTCAAAAATTCTGCTCAAGGCAAAAGCATACCATAAAAACTGAATGCAAGATAAATGGGCCCTTCTGGCTGCTGAGTGATGAGGACTGGATCTGTTTGAATAGTTGACACAGACTGCATTTTTCTTTGCCTTAAGGCATCTCTTATAGATCTTTCATTCTCTTTTTTCTATGTTGTTCCTTCTCATAGTTATTATTGTCCAAAATAAGTTAATCAACACTTATCTAAGGTGCAAAAACTACTGTAAATAAGGATTTGTTGAGTTTCTTTACCAACTTTGACCAGGGTTGTGGTACAACTACATATGTGGTTCAGTAGCTGGTTTTGCAGTTGACACCATTTAAGACTAACCTAGCTCCTCAGTGTAGGAGATACTAGCAATATAGGTGTTGCAAGTGTACCTCTCTTTATAATGAAAATAATCTTGGAAATGATTAGTTCCAGTAGGCTGGCTGCTGATGTTCCCATAGCTCCTCAAATCCACTGGGATGGGGAGGTGAAGAAAGTGTTGGGAGGCATCAGCTAATGAGTACTTCCCAAGCAGTGGAGAACTCTGCTTACACTTCATCTCTTTCTCTCCTTTAATTCTCATTTCATGGCAATATTAGTGGGGAAGGTTTTTTTGGATTTTAACATGAATGACTCTTTTACGGTTCTGTAAAAACTCTGGTGCTTCTAATTGCTGATGACTAGTGAAAAATGTGACCAATAATTTTAAATCCTAATAATCATGCTTACTCCAGACTCCTGTGTTCACAAAATAATCTGTACCTGATGCGGTACCATTAACAGATACTTTTTAGGCACTTTTTTCATATATCTGTGACCTATCACACTCTTAGTGCACACATGAGCTCTTTTGATGAAGCAGGCAGTTGTCTTTGAGGTATTTGAAATAACTGAACAGATGCATGACTGCCGCACACCAGCTCAGTGCTAGGCATGCCTCCTGTGCAGCATAAATCAGGAGACTTCAGGAGGAAATATACAGTGCTGGACTTCTCATTTCTTCATTTATCTTTGCCACATTGTACCCTCCTGGGAGGGATAATATTTTGATGGGTGAATAAAGTACCATTAACTTTAACATTATCATTAATCATCATGACAAAGGAGGACAAGTAGTCTTTGTATCTGCTCTTGCCACTTGTTTAGTCATCAAACCCTTTGCAAAATGAGTGTAAACCACTACTTTATTAAGGCTGTGTTTCTGTGATACGGGTTTTTTGACAGCAATACCTGTTTTATTGACTGCCACCACTACCTTGCACCCCTAAGGGACAGCAGCATCTCCATCCATTGCTCTGTGCAACTGCACATGCTTCCACCCTACTCAGGGTGCCAAACTGGCTCAACTTTATAGAGAACAAATAACAGAAAACATATTTTGGGGAGGGAGGTAGTAAGAGGATAGTTTTTCTAAAGCTGCCTCAGTTGCCTGGTCCGGTTGACTACCTGGCTTTGTGAAGAGCTCACCTGGCACTCACTGAGAGGAGTGGGCTGGGCCGAGGGCAGGCATACCTGTAGGGTGGGATAAGAGGTGGAACGGTTTCAAGACAGCATTTTCAAAAAGCAGTGAATTGTACTGGGAAACGAAAGCCTAATTTGGTAACTTGTGTAAGTGTTGGTAGTGCTTCAGTGCCAGGGATAGAGAGTAGTCAGGGTACTTTGTTGACAGCTTTTGTGGAAGTCTTCTTGTTTTTTTCTTGTTGAGGCTTCTTGAAGAGAAAAAATCATCATGAGAAGCATGTGTGTTGCACAGCAGCAGAGGGCACAGGAAGGATGTGGGGCAGCACTGTGTGGGGAGTGTGAAGTTCAGGGGCTCACTCCAGATCTGCTGAGAATTAAGGCAGCACCAACTAATTTCTATCAAGTGTCTTTTCCAACAGTAGCTTTTCATGATGACATCGCACAAAGAATTCTTCAAGTATCTTTCCTCCTCTTTTTGCTTTCAGAAAGCCACTGCAGATGTGTCAGATTACAGATGTGCTTTTCAAAGGGATTACTGTACCTCACAGAGGGACAGATTATTCACTGTCTACTTGCCTTGGGTTTTAATTTTCTTTTTTTCATTTGAACTATCATCCTGCCTCTTCTTCAAGCATAGCTTTTCTTTCTGTGAAAGTGAGGCAAATGATGAGTGGATTCTACTGCATTGGTGTTTACTAAATTGCTACTTAGAGGCAATTTTCTTGCTTCCTTCTTGGAAATGCTGTATCTGCAACTGCTTGCTTGTGACTAGGTTAGGGCTTTGTTCTCTGTTTTGTTTCTTTGTTGTTCTTTTGAGGGATACCCAGTTTAGGTCTCTTGGATTAGCCAGGTAAGTCAGCCACCACATCTCCCTTGCCTCCCTTTGCTGGTTGAGCGAGAAGGGCTCCTCTGTTCAGAGTATGAATCTACTGCAGCTCCATACTCTGTGCTGACCGCAGAGGCTGTCTGAGGAAGAGGGACAGCTAGCTGAGAGACCTCAGCCTTCCCTTCCCCTCTGTGACTTTCTTTACTTTTGATGCATGCTTTTTTTCCAAAACAGGAACATTAATCAGCTTTACCATACTCTCACTTTCTCCACACTTTTGCTTCCTCTCCCCTCTTTCCTTCTCTGTCCCTTGTAACCATGCTGATCAACAAAGTTAATATTAATTCTTAAATAGCGAGTGTTGAAATCTGTGGAATTGTCTTGTGCTGCTTTGTATGTCTGGACAGTGCATTAAAACAGCTGACCGGGTTTTGAAATCTTCAGTACTAGGCGCTGAATAGAGAAACTTGCTTCAAGGGAGTGGCGTTAATCTACTAAGGATGAACATATGTTGTAACCTGACGGCTTTGAGCAGCATTTTCCATCTTGGTTGATGAAGTCTTGAAGAATTCACACCAAAGAGAGGAATGGATCCTTGCCACTTTAAAAAAAAAAAATAAATAAATCAAAGAGAGGGATTTGCCTGCTCAAATGTGGATGTTTTAGGCACCTAAATTTCCATGTTGAAGCTCATTGTTTCTGAATCAACCTGCAGAAGACTCTCTGGCCGCTTTCTATCTGGCCATAAAATCCAGCCTTTGAAGCAAGTCATGCAGCACAAAATCCATCATGTGCTCTCAGCATATGGCACGACAGAGCAATTTGCTGTTGCAAATCAAGTGTAATCAGCCCCACAACACCCTACCTCCTTCCTGTATAGTACAGTTTAATACACAGCAGAGAGGAATTAGCATCTCAGTGAAGATTTAGAATAAAAACATTGGCCTTGCTGGACATGTATGGGCAGTGATCATGAATGTGCCTGAGCCTGGATATTTCTCTAGTCCTTTCTGCATGTGCACAAGGGGAAAGCTTGGCAAGCGTTTGCCTGCATTGAGATTCTGAACCAGACTCACAGCCATTGCAAACGGATGATCCCAGTCCCTGGCTGAGTTGGCAATGATGAATTGAAGCCCTTGAAATACCAGACTGAGCAGATGCGAGTGACCTTAACTGACACAGAAATGAAGCCTTATCTGCATCAAAGAGGGGGTTCAGCTCATCATAGTCTGCTGTTATAAGCAGCAGAAGAGGAGAAAGGCACAGAAACTAGTCCAGGTGAAGTTAATCAAAAGAAGGCAGCTAGGAAGAAGCCTGGCCTTTTTTTTTTTTTTAATCCAACAACCAGAATGCTGTGCCTGTTTGGGTTTTGTGCTTTTTCTGTTTTCTTACTACCCCTTTTCAACGTTTCAGCTTCTGCCTTTATCTTCTCTTTTCCCTGATGTATTCAGGGCTTGGTTCTGCATACAGATGGAGCAGTGAGTTGTTCCCCAGATTAGTGGGTTGGTTGGTCAGCCCTGGGCACTGCAAGCTATCCTTTATTCTTAGGCAGGAAGAGAAAAAAACTCATTTTCTGTCACCAGCATGCTGAGGCCTTACCTCATAGGAACTGGACGGATTCTCACAAGTTCCCACGTACAGAAATTGTCTCTTACTGGATGTGCCTATATTGTGCCTAGCAGAACAGAATCTTGAACTTGATTGGAGATGCTGAGTATAAGCGAGGTAGAACATACTAAGTGTCACTTTTCAGGCCAGAAATACATTTGGGACATGTGTATGGACTTCTATGTGTTGATGGAAGCTGTTCTTGAATTTGCAGAGGATGAGGTATAGGGACAAGCAGGTAAGCCTGGTTTGTGTTTTGTTTTCTCTGCATATATAGGAAAGAAGCAGCCTTGTAGGAATCAGTACAATACCAAAGCTGAAGGGGGTTAGTTATGCATGATAGTAACTTTAGACTTCTGAGTACTCTCATTGCCTTGCATGTTCCATTGAATGTGTACCGTGGAAACTGTAGTTTAATTTGTTTGCAGGGCTGTCATCTCTGGTGCTTATTTCCCTGACAGCAGTGACACAAGCAGCGCTTTCCCACATTTCCTCAGATATTGCCTTGCTAGCAAAGGCTGTCTGGGATAGTAGGTCATTGTGAAATGAGGATTTTTTCTTTGCTTTCATCAGAAGAGGCTGTACCTAGATGCTTGCTTCCGACAGAAAGAGAGGGAAATCAGAGGATAGAAATAAAATGTGAACAAGACTGTGCTCACAGTGGAAAATGTTAAAGGACAGGAGTGTCAGGAAAGCACCATTTCCCTTGATGACTGGTTGCTTTTCAGCACGCAGTCATGCAAGAGCATGTCTCCTGTAACGGTAGCACTGTGTGCTTTACAGCACCTTAGATCTGAAGACCTCAAAGAGCACTGTGAACTCAGATGAGTTAAATCTGCAGCAATTCTGTGACAGAGATGCAATTACCTCTGTTTTACAAATGAAACTGAGGAAAAAAAGTTTGGGTGCTTAACCAGAATCAGGAAGTCATTGACAAAGGTAGGAAGTGAATGGGAGCTCTGACCTCCTAGTCAAGTATGCAGACAGAAATTAGCCTTAATGAAACTATTAAGCTGTGCTCTGCCCTTCCTTATGCAGTCGAACACACATAAATCTTTTTTTTTTTTTTTTTTTTTCTGGAGCACTTAGCACTCACTAGGTCCCATGAAAACCTGCAGGAATAGTGGTAGGTGTTCTGCAAATCAGACTCTTGAAAAGCAAAACATGTTGTACAGTTGGTTATGTTAGACCCATTGATCTTTCTTAAAAGACATGTTGCATTATGCATAACATTACACAGAAGAAACAGCCTCAAGAGTGTGGAGTACTGGCAAGCTTTCTGAGGCCATTTGGAGTGCATAGAGCAACATAGGATCAAAGTTGACCAGAAGAGACAGGAAATAAGGCAATTACTGGGGAGAAAGTGAGAAAGGCGAATGAGAATTATGGGAGAATGGTGGCAGAAGAGGACAAGTTTGTTCTCAGTGCAGAAGATAGTGGGAAAATGTATGCGTGATAGGAAGTACGTGAATTACATAATTGAAGAACAGAGATTTTTGGTGAGGTAGCACAGCCCTGAGGATAAGAGAGCACAGGGCCATGCATTCTCTTGCCTCCTCTCTCAGTGACATACCAACATCGCGCCCTGCCTGTACACTGTGTGACAGTGCTGTGATCTCGGCTGAGTCCTCCAGGTACTGCTCTAATAAAGAAAGAACAGTTGTTTCCCTAAATCTGCAATCAGTGAATTGAAAAAGGAGGGGAAAGAGTAAGAGGTAGATGAGAATTGTGTAGCTTTGGTTGTGTTCTTTACTCTGATAGCCAAAATTTTACCCTGAAAGTGTTCCAAAAATGAATCCTTATCAGCTGATATAAATAAAAAACATCTTGTTCTCTATTCTTTTTCTTTTCTATTTGCATCACCAATGTGTAACAGATGTAAAAAGAAGACAGAACCACATTATACAGGGTAAATAATGTATTAGCTTGTTTTAGACTGTGTTTTTCTATGATCTGGGAAGAGCTGCATAACTATCCTCTGTGAAGATTGTTGGAAAACCCTGGCTGATGTTGTGTGAGTGTTGAAGAAACCTCCTTTGAGGGCTTCCTACTGGAGAATGTGCAGCATCATCCTGTCATTGGAAATTTATCACTTGGATGGAAGTCCTGTGTTTATGCTGCACTTTAAATAGATCCTCTTTCTTACGTAGAGCTTTACTACTAGGGAGTGCTTTTGTGGGAGTTACTTAATAGAGAGAACAGCCTCAGGAGAACAATTGCAGTGTTGGTGAGGCATGAACCCCAGTCTGACATTTTTACATTGTCTCAGGTTTTCCCATATGGCCTTGAATAAGTCAAATAGCCTCTCTGAGCTTCAGGTTGCCAGGAATGAGATGAGGAAAGTGGTACTACTCAACTTGGTGGGGCACAGGATGATTAAGGTATTATCTAAAGATAAAAGCTTTTGTCTAAGCCAGTAAATATGTCTGTCCACTCCCAAGGTGCTTATGTTGTATTCCTCATTTAAGTTAGGTAAGGAGGCTTTTGTAAACCAGTCCCCTGCAACCCATGGAAAACCCCAGCAAGGGAGCAAAAGGCTACTGAGTGGCTCCCCAGCTTTCAGTCCTAGCCTTGAAAAAAATCCAAGGGATTTCATGCTACATCTTGGAAGACAACTTCTAGCATCAGTGATGACTTAAAAGGGAGCAGGAGGGTCTACTAGTCATTAGGCTTAAAGATCAGAGGCTTCAAATGGCAGTGCACAGATCCGTGTTTATCCGTGAATCCATACTGAACATGAATCCCTGAGCATCCCAAATACATAGGGATGTAATTGTACATGACTTCAGTAAGTCCACAGTGAAAAATGCATGTGCAGCTCTACCTGAGTAACCCAGAATACGGGGATCGGGCACTTCTGCAGATCAGTACTGTCTGATTTCATCAACTTGTGCTGGGGCTACCCTAGCTCTTTCTTGCTTTAAGCCTAGGTCTGACAAGTACTGTGATCTGCTCAGTTATCAGAGACCCAACAAGAATTCCAACCTGACATTTTAAGGCACTGAAAAAGAATCCTGCGGCCTCATGAAATTAATACAGTAGAGAAATTATCTTCCAGTTGACGTCTACTTTGCACAGCTCTGGTAAGTAGGTGATCTTCATAAAATATGGATGGTTGTGATCTTTGTAAGTTCTGCTTTTTCCTAAAAAAGGACACAGACTTGAACAGGGGTGTCCCTGGGAAATAAACATGGGAGCTCTGGATCAAAAGGAACAAATCTGCACTGCTTGTGCTAAATGAATATGTGTGTATTAGCTAGAGGCTTGCAAGTGTCTGTGGTCAGACTACACCCTAAAGAAAAACAGCGACCCACAATGTGGCATTTCATTTGTATCTCAGAATTGATTGCATAATAAACTTTCAAACCTTCATCATCCTGGGTGCCACTACTTTGTGGTGGAGCAGATGCTGACCTGAGCCCTTTGAGCTGGAAGTCAGGAATTGTTTCTGTCTAAGCCAAAGTGTAGCTGGTGTGGTGACAGTTCATTCCTTAGCCCTGACATGTGTGCTCTGACCACATGCAGAAAGTTTAAAGCAGGAGTGTTGGACTTATGAGTGATGATGGGATCTTTTGGGCCCTGAAACAGCAGAAGGTGCACTGGAAAGTTGCAGTGCTTTCCAAGGGGATTAGAGGTGCTTATGGCCAATTAAGATGAGTTATGGATGAATATAATGTTTGCTTGGTAAAATGACTGGCTGTGTGGCTGGGCCCAAAGTGTTGTGGTGATTGCAGTCAAATCCAGTTGGCAACCAGTCATGAGTGGTGTTCCCCGTGGCTCAGTATTGGGGCCAGTTCTGTTTAATCTCTTTATCAATGATCTGGATGAGGGGATCGAGTGCACCCTTGGTAAGTTTGCACCTGACACCAAGTTTCATGGGAGAGTTAATCTGCTTGAGGGTAAGAAGGCTCTACAGAAGGATCTGGATCGGCTGGATCAATGGGCTGAGGCAAACTGTAGGAGGTTTAACATGGCCAAGTGCCGGGTCCTGCACTTGGGTCACAACAACCCCAGGCAGCGCTACAGGCTTGGGGAAGAGTGGCTGGAAAGCTGCCTGGCAGAAAAGGATCTGGGGGTGTTGATTGACAGCCGGCTGAATATCAGTCAGCAGTGTGCCCACGTGGCCAAAAAGACCAACAACATCCTGGCTTGTATCAGGAATAGTGTGGCCAGCAGGATCAGGGAAGTGATCATCCTCCTGTACTGTGTTGAGTTTTGGGCCCCTCACTACAGGAAAGACATTGAGGTGCTGGAGAGAGTGCAGAGAAGGACAATGAAGCTGGTGAAGGGTCCTGGAGGGCAAGTCCTGTGAGGAGCAGCTGAGGGAGCTGGGGCTGTTCAACCTGGAGAAAAGGAGGCCAAGGAGAGACCTTATCACTGTCTACAACTACCTGAAAGGAGGTTGTAGCATGGAGGGTGTTGGTCTCTTCTCCTAAGTAACAAGTGATAGAAGAAGAGGAAATGGCCTCAAGTTGCACCAGGGGAGGTTTGGATTGGATATTAGGAAAAAACTTTCCATGGAAAGGGTTATAAAGCACTGGAACAGGCTGCCCAGAGATGTGGTTGAGTCACCATCCCTGGAGATATTTAAGAGACATGTAGATGTGCTGCTTAGAACATGGTTTATTGGTGGACTTGGCAGTATTGGACTGGACTCACTGATCTTAAGGGTCTTTTCCAACCTGATGATTCTATGAGTCTATGAAAGTATCTACCTCTCAAAATGCTTGGTGGCCAGTGAGCACTGAGGAAGAGGGTGCATGGGTCTTGTAAATGATAGTTGAGCCTGCCAAGTCATTTGCTTTTACAGGTGAATTGGGGAACATACCTGGGCCTCCATGTCTTGGATGTTTGCTTTCTCACCTTCTGCAATGTTATCAGGGGCTTGGGCAGCTTTTGTGAGGAGGAGATCAGGCAGCTGATGGAGAATACTCCAGGAAAGCAGAGCATCTCACAGCTGCAACATCAAAGCACCTATATATCTGGAAATATATCTTGAAATCTGGATTTCCTGTGGCTAGGATCTCTGGCTCTGCTGCAGATCTGTCGTGGTGCCTCAGGCAGATCTCTTTATCCCCCTGGATGTTTCTTTTCTCTCTTGTTTGTTCCTGTCTTACTGCCAGGAGGTGACTGCATCGTGTCCTCTGTACAGCACCAGGTTGTACGAGCAGCTGGGGTCTCCCAGCACATCCACCACACTAATAATGATAGGAAGGAGGGCACCTGTCAGAAATTTATCCTTACTTTTTAGCTATTAATACATTTTTCCTCTCTCTCTCTCCCCCTCCTTTTTTTTTTTTTTCCTTTTCTTTTCCTTGCTTGCTTGAAGGAGAAAAATAAGTCAGCTATCTTTTATTCCTTCTAAAAGAAATGGATCTTGACAGGTCTGGAAATGTGTTCCCTGCAGCTACTCCATGCACACAGAGGCCGTGCTGGCTCATTTATACACCCACATACCACAGCTCAGACATTTCATTAGCTTGGTATATATCTTTTATTTGCAGTGATAGGCACATGAAAGTACAACAGGAACAGGACTGGAGGAGGGAAAAGGGAGGGAAGAGGGCGCATTGCTGCCTTAAAATTGCTGTCTCAGTGTTTTATTCCTTGCATATACAGGTCAATCTTAATTTTATTCCTATTGTTAGGTAGCAGTGCTTTCTGTGTACAAGAGCTGACATGGACTCATGAATGCATTGTGGCCTGGTTGGCTGCTTGTCCCACGCAAACAAGGTTGGTTTGTGATCTTGGCTGGCAGGGGAAGGTAGAAGGGCATGTGGGGGATATTACTTATATTTACTAATCAACAATTAAACTAAATTTATGTGAGTAATCAATAAAGGAGTGAGAGTGTACCCTGGACAAAGGAGCATAAGGCAGATACTTGCCAGCCCTCTTGTCCCCAGCGTCATCTCTGGTCACTCTTGCTTCTGGGTATCTCTTCTAGCAGGAGCTGATGTGTGTTGGGCCCTGCATAGGGACTGATGGCTGCAGGGTGGCAGGCAGGAGGAGAAGGTGGGGGCAGTGCTGCTGTCTGATTTACATGCCCACAGCAGGAGTTGTCCTTGGCCCAGCACGTCCAGGGTGTTTGTGTGAGAACTGAAATGCAGTCAAGGCTGGTTAGATCAGCATAAGCCTAATTTTAAATCCTAGATACGCTGCCAGCCTTGCACTTGCATAGCTCCAGCTGTCCTGCTCCCTTTCATCTTGCCACAGCTTCATCTTTCCCTTTCAGAGTTGTTGCCCTATTGCTCAGTGCAATTCCTGGGCGACTGGTTTTTGTCCCTAAGCCCATTTATGTGCTTGCAGCTAGTGTCCTTGAAATGTTTGCCCTTGTCAGATCTGTCCCTCCCATTCAGCCAACTACAGAGCCTGGCAGATCTAGGTCTCTTGCCAATGCTTTTGCAGTGCTGTGGTGTCTCAAGCAAAAAGCCACTCTTTTCTGTAGGTAGCACAGGCTGACAGATGTTTTGACTTCTGCTTTTGTCCCTGCCTGGCTGTCTTGGAGACAGAAAAGGCACATTGAATCCAGGGCAAACATGAGAGATGTCTGCTGGGATCTACCAAAGGCCACACAAAATCTGTGGAAACAGGATATTAGTGCTGTCTTTATTCTGTCCCTACCTCCACCCACAGCTTGAGATGCTACAGGGAGGAGCCACTCTTGGTATGTCAGATCTTCATGATATATAATCTAGCTTTGTTCTGCCCTGGCTCTTCTTTCTTTTGAAGGCTGTGTCAGCATTCATATTCTTCTTGCTTATGTTTAAACAGAAATCTTTATGTTTCAGGGTTAGCAAGCTGCTCGAAGGAGCTTTGTTCACACTCTTGTTGGTTGGGGAATATCCACTTGGCTGACACCAGAATTTGAACTCCAGTGCTTAATGAGAGCCTCTGCTTTGAGCCATAGAGACTGTGTATTGCACATAATTTTTGCGGGAGGAAAAAACACAAAGCCCAAAGATTCACAAACTGAAAGAGCTGGAATTACCTTCTGTCTTTTGTGAATATGAGGGGACCTAGAACACACTCTGAACAGCAGGGATTCAGTGTTACTCCAGAATCATTGCCATGGCTCATGATGGTTAAACAATTCAAAGACAGTTTGCAACCTAGTTCTTTTGGCTTGCTGACTACAGGTGAGATGTTGAGATTCTTTTCCTAGTGTCACAGATAGAATCTGCTATCAAGAGCCACTTTTATGTTGTTGTCATCTTTGATCAAAAAATTACTGACCATAAAATCAGCTTTATGGTGGTGGTTTTTGTGGTGTTCTGTTTCAGGTGCTAATGCCTGTTCAAAGCTATTGGTTAATTGAATATCCTAGAGTTATAGTCGTGATCTGCCAAATGCAAACAGGGTAGTAGTTTTTATTTATTTCACAGGGTGAAATTCAGATCTTTGGTCGTGTTTATTGGCTCAATGTATCAGGGCTCAGGGTTTTTAACATTTGACAGTAAATTCTTAGCATAATGCTGAGAAAAAGCATGATCTAGTTGAAGATGTCCCTGCTCACTGCAGGGTGGTTGGACTAGATGACCTTTGAAGGCCCCTTCCAAACCAAACCGTTCTATGATTCTGTGACCATAGCCCCCATTCCCTTGTTCTGCTTGGGGTGGGGGTGGAGTCTGGAGAAGAGGGGTGAAGTGGATCCTGGGAGAGGAAAGGTAGTGTTTTAATGTTTGTCTTTTTGTTTCTCACTACCTGAATCTATTTTACTTGGCAATAAGTTATTTTCTTCAAGTCATGTCTGTTTTGCCTGCAATGATAATTGATAAGCAGTCTCTGTCTTTGTGTTGCCCTACAACCTTTCTCATTCTTATTCTTACATTTTCTCCACATCCTGCTGAGAAGAGGGAAGGTATGAGCGCCTGGGTGGGCGTTTGGCTCTTAGCAAGGCTAATCCACCACAGCGGGCAAGGGGTTTAATATCAACCTAAGCAGGTCTCACACTTGTAGACTGTTCCGCACTGCAGCTGTAGCTAAGCTGGCTCATCTACACAAGCAACTGCAGCAACGTCAGGCTCAGTGCTGGATCATGACTTCACCTGGTTGCTTGTCCAGCATCCTAAGACAGTTTTTAATGAAAGCAGCCTGCCCGTTCTCCCTTCTTTCCCTCCCCCCCCCCTCCCCGGCTAATGCAAAATATTTCTCACTGCACCTTCCATATGGTATTCTACCATGTACATGCAAATGTATTTCTTGCAAAGGCCTTATGGTGGATACAAATGGGAGACTTGTAGTCTTTTGCACTTGCAAATAGAAGAGAGGAGCTTGCTGGCTTAGTTGCAATCTGAAGGGATGCGTGTCTCAGACATATTTTGATAAGATGCCCTCTTTGATATAAAGGAGAGTAGAAGCTATCCTTGGCTGCATGGAGACAGGAATTGGGTTCCTTACAGCATTGCTGATCTCAAGAGATCAAATCAAGCTATATAATGAGATTCTTAAATAAAATAATTCTTAAAAGACCAAGCAAATTTATATTGAATTTAATTTCTCGTTTGTCTTTTAAGCTGTGTTTACAGGAGAAGTTCAATAATGTGGTTGTGAGTGCACATAAAAATGCATTCACTTTCATAGTCTTCCCCTGTGTGCTGAGACAGTGACTCCTCCATTATTATTTCTTCACTGCTAAAGTAAGCGCCACCCACCTTCCTTATGATCTTGAGTTTTTCCTCTCCCGCCTTTGCACTTCCTATCCTGTATAGCCCTTTGTTATGTGGAATAAAAAATTATGCTGGAGGAAAACTGAGAACAGTACAGAAGCTGCATAAGAAGAAATAACAGGGCTTGAATGCGATAGGCACAGGTGCACCTTAAGATGGAGGAAAAGATCTTTGTCAGTCCCTTGTAAAGAAAAAAAATCCCAAATCAGATAACTGGGGAGTATTTTGCATCAGGGTGCTACACAGAACTCTGCTTGAATTAGCAGGCCTAAAAATAATAGAGCTGAAGAAACTACTCACTTCACATCAAGGACACTTGCAATGTCCTGTAAGTGCTAAATACTGTGATCTATTATTTATTTGTGAGAGCTGGCAATGCTGTTATGTGATTATATTAGTCATGGTCTCTGTACTTCCTACCACACCTTCCAGCTGTGACCCTGCTGTCAGGAGAAAGTAACCATGTACATGATCCACATCCAAACACAGCTTTTTATTTTCTGGTGAATTATATTGATTTTGCAAAATATGCACTCAATTAGAACAGTTTGCTAATTCTAAAAATATGTTTATTTAGATATCTGTGTCCTTATTGCTAATGCATACAGCATGACATTGTGTTAGGACTTGGATGACCTTTGATATTGTTTGTAGGCCGGAAATCAGGGTCATTGTAGGCTGGTTCCTTATTTTCTGTATATTAAGACAGGTCAGTTGTCCTATTAATAATGTACTGGTTTATTTGGCAGGATTTACTTCTTTTAGTAGAAGTAGACCATCTCTATCATCTAATAAATACAAGGAGGCTTCATAGATTTCCAGGAGGAAGCATTAGGATCACCTCGGCTTCCTGCTTAACTTGGGCTGAAGACCCTCATTTCACAGTTCCTGTGTCTAGCCCTTAATTTTTAACCTCTGCTGGAGTGCATTGTCAGAAAACATACTGCTTTTGTCGAGGATTTTAAGTGATAGACAAAGTACTGTGCAGTTTGTTCATTTTTTGGCAGTGGTTAATTACTTTTTGTAACAAATTTTTCGGCTTTTCTTCAGTTTGCATTTTGCCTAGCTTTAGCTTGAATGGTTCTCAGTGTGCCTTTTCTGCTATTTTAACAGTTTCTTTCTATTACTGGAAATCATAATCCTATATAGGTGATTATGTGTAGTAAATTAGGAAATTTGAAGTTTCCAGTGTTAAGGTTCATATATAGGAGAAAGTGCTCTGCAGGCTTCCAGTAGGTCTAATGGTCATCAGATTTTTTTATTATGATTTTTTTTTTTAAGATATTTTAAAATATCTTTCACATTGGCGAACATAACTTTTGAATATTATTCTAGCAGGTTTCTATGCCACTCACCCTCTTGGGATGCTTGGCTATGACTATAATACCTAGGAAGATCTGAATGGCTTAAAACCTCCTTGGCAGCCAAACACTACACATCTGTGGGGTTTTTTTTGTGAGACAAAAATGAAATGAAATTACATCTTTAGAAGTAGAGAGTTGGTATGAGAAGGGAAGAAAGCATATCTCTTTGGGTTCCACATCCTCATTTTCTATATTGTAGCTCTTTCGTTCTTTAAGGACATAAAAGTCAGCCAGCTTGTTATAAAATGTAGTCTCAACATGTATATATAGAGAAATAAAATATTTTGCCTCTTAGCACTTTATAAGCATTGCCTTTCCTGGAGACTAAGCAAATGGTGTCAGTTTCCTTGATGTTCTCTTTTAGCATCCAGTGCTGTGTGATCTCACAGAAATTTAATAGTCTGTTGCAGAAGGAGTATCAAGGCCTTTTGGTTTAACATCTTTACTTTCCTTCTATAACAACAAACCAAACAAGTGGAGATGAGCATATATTTTGTCAACTACTCCAAAAGAGGCTGGTCAAGGATATAGGTGGCCTTAACATTGTGTACCTGGGGAGCAGAAACTGCTGTGGTGAGACTGCTGGCAATCAGCCACTCTGTGCTGTGAAGCCAGTACAGCAAGGGAAATGGAGGGTACCTCCACACCATGCAGATTGACAAGGGAGCTTGCAAGTGAGAAAACTTTGGATTAGATATCAAGTCTTGGCTATCTCTGGTGTAAGGTGGAGAAAATACAGAGTAGCCAGGTGTCTGCTGTTATGGTCCTTATGCACTTGGCAGCACTGTCTCTCATTCTTTAACAAGTCTCTCTTTGCGGGTAGGTGTCTGGTACTGCAGACTCTGTTCTCTCAGGCAATGTGTCCAGCTCTTGCCAGACCCTGTTGTAGAGACCCCCTCTAAACATCCACTCCCTGACTCAGACTTATGAATAGTGGATAAATTTGGATGCCACAGACTTGAATGCCCATATCTGGCAGAACTGCATGTCAGGTTCTTCATTATTTGTTAGGAGTTTAGTAGATTCTGAATTCTGACCACAGCACTTGAAGTGAGCAGACAGTTGCAAGCATCCTAAGAGTGTGAAAATTTGCTTGCCAAGTATTGCAGGTGCTTTTGTAAGCCCTAAACTCCTTGCATTTATGTTCTTTCTGTGAATACTGAGGGGAAAAAAAAAAAAAAAGAGAAAAGAGTTCTAATTAAAAGCTAATTAAAAGAGAGAAGGAACATAGTTGTTTAGATAACCAGGTGTACTCAGCAAACTCATTTACTGGGGTTAATTTTACCTGTAGCTGTATTTGTGCTATCGGCAAAGTGACAGTCCTATCACAGGAAACAGTTTCTACTGAATTCTCACCTGGGCATGGGAGCCCAGAATTACCAGCTGTATGAGAGTAGGAAGGGCAAGAGACAGTTTTCAAAAACAGAATGTACAATATCTAGGCGTTCCATACTCTTCAGGAGTAGCTTCTCTGCTTTGTAATGCTGTAGGAGAACATTATAATGAACATTGTGGTCATTTGTGTGTTCATTGTTCTGTATTTTGTTTGGAATTTTAAAATTCTTTAATACTTTCAAAATATAAACAGCTCTGCAAGTTGTTGAGTTGCACTGAAACTGAACATTGTAATACATTTTAAAACAGCTTTGGGAAGGAAACCTGAAGTCACTCAGTAGGTGTAGATATCTTACTGTGGCCATGCGTGCTGAATCCCATTATGGCAGGGGTCAGTTCATCAAAGTGGAATTTACCTCATCAGTCTCTAGCTGTCTAAACTTATAGCATATAGGCCAGAAAGTGCTTCAGTCCATCTATTTTGGGTGCCTGTTTTAGGGTGGATAAGTCATGCTCAGATGATGTCTGTCTTCATTGGCTGCAGGGTACGTAGAGAACTGGTTTGGATGCTGTGCCTGACTTCAGCCCTGGGGCAGCTCCACAGCCTCATGGTGTCATTTAAGACAGCGTTTGTGTGCTCTTGATTGATACAATTTCCACTCATAACAGCACTTGGGGACCTCCATCTCTTCCACTCGAGCAGGCATGTTTTCCTGGAATGAGGCCTCCAGCTCTTACCAGATGTCCCCTTCCAGCTCTGGCTGTGTCAGCTCAGATGTCACTACCTGTCGCTGCTTCTCAGGGCTGGTGATGATCCCTCAGGGATCTGACAGCAGGGTGGTCTGTGGGAAGCTGGTTTATTGTAAACAATTTGCAGCTTTTGGTTTGATCTGTCCTGATGGATTTTACCCAAAGCAGACCCAGCAGTGCTTGCATGAATGCTTCCACCAGCAGAAAGGAGGCAGCAGCCACTGGACATTAACTTCAGTGACACTACAGTGCCACAGTGTAAAGGAAATGTCTGTCTGCCATCTGAATGGAGGAGACAGGGAGTCTCAGCCTGGCTTCCATCCGCTGGACTGTGCTGTTTTCTAGTCTATGTCTCATCTTAAGCCTCCAGTGATGTTAAAACACTGTTGTCTCTCAGCTGTGGACATGCGATAGAGTGCTGACCTCTCTTTTCCTGCCAAGCTGAGTAAGACGGAACATCAGGGAGCATGGTGTGTGTTGGGGGAGATGTAATAGATACCAAGGGGGACTGCAGATGGGATAGCTCAGAGGAGGACTGCCTCTCTCAGATGTAGAGAGCACATATAGATAACAAAATATTGGTTGTAGCAGGGGGATTTGTGAGAAAAAACTACGAGTTTACTATGGTCGTTAGCAGGTGATTTCTATTCTTCCACATATTCCTTCAGTTATTTTGTTTTCTCAGGCTTTGCAGTCACAGATGTGGTGAGGCTATAAATACTCTAATCTCTCTCCTCCTTAATTCAGATTTTGGACTCTTCTCTGCTCCATTAAATCCCACATTTAACTTTATTTTGAAGAGTCATAGGAACAATGTTGGAGACAGAAATGGTACATTTAGTTCTGCTGAATGGATACGGTACTAGATTGACAGTCCCTGTCAGTGTGTAATTGCAGATTAATGGGATGCAGTATGTCATTATGGCAGCTCAATAGCACAAGTTTCAGAGCTGCACACAAGTCCAGACTTTCATTTCTTGTTAGAGGAGGCTACTCTGACCTGCCTTGCACAATTTTCTCCCTGATCTCTTCTGGCAGAGAATAAGCATGTTTACAGTTCAGGTACTTAATAACCCCAGGAATGTGATGCAAGACCAACAGTGTAATTTAGAGGGTATGAGGAAATGAGGAAGAACTGAATTCTGGGAATGACATAATCCACCAAGATGCTATAAGGCATGAGACATGTATGAAAAGCGTTATGTTGTGAAATGAGAAGCCTTCTGCACAACATCTACCACCTGATGTGAAAGTATTGTTTGTGTCCAAAATGAATAGAATTGCTCAGCTTTACTAACCAGACCATGAAGTCAAGGGAGGGCCGTTTTCATGGTTTAGAAAAAGAGGGCATTCCATGAATGTGTTATTGAAATAACTTTCTCAGTTTTTGCTGAGTTGAGCCTCTAGCAGCCAGTACTTTAATACTTCATGTCTTGTAGTAGATGCCTTATGCTGAGCTGGTCGATGTGAAGGTTTTCTCACTGACGACCACCTGGAGACATTTACCTACCTAAAACATATGTTACACCATAAGCAGCCCTCCTTATGTCTGCAGACAAAAATAATGCTGTTTTGGAATTGAATAGATTGTAGTTTAGCCTTAGGGCAGGAACTGAGTAAGGAACTAAACAAGCATTAGAAAGGCGTTCATGCTTCATCACTTTAAGATGTAATAGACCTCCTTCAATTTGTCTTTCTTTGTAAGACAGCCTGCCAGTGTTGCTGTGCAGGTTCCAGATAGCTCCTCAAGAATCACCTGTTCTTGGACTCCACAACTGACAGTCCTGCTTGTGCAGACAGTGCAGTGTGGGAAAAGATTCCCATGTGGGAGTGGGCAGAGGTAGTATTTACCCCTTCTGGTCTCACTAGAGTCACATGGAGGAAAAGCTAACCATCCCAGAATGAAATAAATGGCTTGGAAACCTCTGTGGCAAGCACAGAGCTCCTTAGTCCGTGATAGAGTTCAAGGCAGCAGTTGTAGTGCTGGTTAAAGGACACTGAGGAGAAAGGAGAGCTCACAGCTGGGGAGTTTCAGATGTGCATAATAGACCTTCTGGGAATTTTTCCTTGTGCTATAAAAAGCATGGTGTATCACATTTGCTTGTGATGTGCCATTTGTTTATGCTTTCGACATTAGTGTATTTTACACGTCCAGTTTGTTCTCTGCCATTGTACAAGTGGAAACCACCAGGTCTTAGCAAGTCTTTACTCAGAGGATACCAAGTCTGTTGTTGAAGCTGCTGACCCACAGAGCCCAGGGATACTTCTAGGTAGCAGCAAGCATGTCTCTTAATAATCTGATGTAGTATGACCTTGACTGTCCAATGTGAGAGTGCTAGGGATTTGTGAAGAGCTTCTATGAAAAGAACAAATATAATAGTACTATGCCCAAACCTCCATGTCAGAGTAGCAGCCCAGGGAGAGCATCACTGGAGCTGCTATTGCTTCCTATGCCCTACAAGTAGGTGAGGATGCAGCAGTACAGTGGGAGGAGTGGGGTAACCAGGCTCTTCCTCTTCTCCCTGTTGGCCTGCATGACTGAGTCACATCTGGGGAAAGGATTGTGGGCAACCCATCAGGGCTAGATGTAATGCCACCTATCCGGAAATAGGGGTGTGAACTGCAGTTCCTCCAGGGCCCAGGCATGTTCCTTTGGACCTTGCCGTGCTGGGAAGGAGGTGACTGTCCACTGCCACCTGCCAAAGGTTACTGCCTCCCTGGTCTGTGGACAGAGAAGTGTGTGTGGGTACTCCCTTATCTACTCCAGGCACAATCATGTGGCCTAGATCAGGTTGACAATTTGTACTGTTTAATACTACTACTGGAAATTTATTTTTCCTCAATGCAAGTAAGCAGTTTTGACAAAAACAGCTTTTCAGGCAGCACTGTGGGTCATAGCATCCAGAAAGGAATTCCAGTGCATAGCTGGAAGGTGTGAAACTCTTCTAGAGGTACATGGGGACCTAGGAGAGAAGTCTGTGATGGCCTCAGATTCATAACTCTCTGCCCTTTGCTCAGGGCTTTTTTTGACAGCAATGGGTGAACTAAATATATGTGCATTTATCGTTTGCAGAAAAAAAATACTTATACATAATAAATATATATGGATAATACTACAGAACCACCAGCCTACTTCAGAAGAGTGGTAGGATCCTAATAATGCCTTTGTTTAAAAGGACTGAGACACTAATTCACCCATAGAACTGAAGAAAGTATTTATCATTAGTACCATGCTGCCAGATTTAGTGGTATGAAAATAACGCAGTCATCTGTAATGCAAATGTTGACGTCTGATTAATAGAGAAAATAACACGAGCAATTAATCCACAAGGGAATAGACCATTATAAATGTAAATTAGATCATCAAAGGATAAGCCACACAGAAATAAAACTATCCCAAAACATGATTAATTATTGAAATTCCAGTAAAAAAGGCATCTTTAACAAAAGAGTCCTTGGAAGACATGTCATGTGATTCATCAAAATTCTGGACAGGGTTATTTTACAATCTCAAAATTGATTAGCTTCATTATAAATATAATGGGGACATTTATTCCACTGAAGATGCATGCTGGTTTAGGGACAGCGCACACCCTTAGCACTAAACTGGCTCAGTTCTGATTTATGCACACCCAATTTTTGCTATAGTATGTCATTTGCTTGGGTAAGTCAGGAGATACCTGCTTGCATTTTTTTTCAGGGAGGAACTTAGCTTTTACATTAGTACACATTTGTACCTGCATATGATCTTAATCACCCCAAGATCTGTGTTGGAGGAAAGATTGTCTTTGTGGTCAGGGCATAGAGTTTTGTCAAAACATAGTTTCTTTTCTTGCCTCCAAGAAAAATTTTCGGGTGACCTTTGGCAGATCACTTTATCTCTTTGTGCTTTGTTCTCTAGATTAGTTTTGAATGCTTCAGCTTAATGATGTATAACATGAAATTATTTAAAAGGTCTTAATTTCAAGTAATGCTAGGAATCTACCCTTGTAAAATCCTGGTCACTTTTTAAAAGCTCAATTAAAGATATTGTTATTTTTTAACAAAACAGGGCTTACTTCAAGTGCTGTTAAATACTTGAGTAACTTCATACTTTGAAGATACACAGTATCTTAGCACTGTTTGTAACACTAAAGGCCAGGATCATCATCTGCATCCTTGCTGAGACTTAATTTTACATCTTGCTATTATTAGAGACCTACTTAGGGACTTGGCAGTTTTTCCCGTTTCTGTTAAAACTAGACTCAATGTGCTTTACTGCAGTAATTTAAGTGCATTTTGAATGGCATCATGGTGGTGTGCTGAGCACTCTGCAGAACTGGCCTGGTGCAACACCCTTGCTCCTTATGCAAGGCCTCTTACAGTCTGAGATCTGTTGCTGGAATGAGTATTTGAAAGAGCGTAAAAGGGAGGAAAAATGTGAGAAGCATCTCTGAAGCTGGCACTAGCGAAAAGGCCTATGGCCAGTCAGGGAATTACTTGTAGCGAGGGTCCAGACAAAGGTGACAACAAACTTTTGTGTACAGGATAGGCTGACAAAAACATTGAGATAGAATCCAAACAACTGCCTCTTGCTATTCTATTTTTTCTTTATTTGAGGAAACAGGATTTTTAAAGTGTTATTTTGTGAATATATATTATCTAGGAAATGCCATATCTGTCCTTACTTTCTCTTATTAGTACTAACAAGTCACATAACCTCAGTCTAGGTTAGCCTTTGGGTTAGAAAGTGTTTCAGAACAAGTTTTGCATACTACTCTACTTAGATTCATTTGCTGCTTCGTCTGACCACATCTTGTATTACATTACATTATATATGCAACACCTAGCAGAGAGTCCCAAGTCCTGGTTATCTTAGGAAGCTGTGTGGTCACCTCTCTTGACCTTCAGTTTTCTTTTGGTTTGGCGTCTTACTTTTCAAGCAAGTTTGAAATCTTTGTAAAAGAGAGGTCTCCTCGGAGTCTCTCAGCTGTAAACAAACACTGAGTATTGACTGGTTCCATACAGGCATCTGAACCATGGCTTGAAGTTGTTCTCCAAAAAGTTTCCCTTCGCTACAAGCTACACTCAGTAGTTTTTATTGCTCCCGAATGTTATTTTCAGCCTCGGCAGCCTTAGCTTTTGCAAATAGCAATAGAGTGCTGATGCTTGTGGTGCAAATTTCTGTAGCTGAGAAGGCCACCTGATGGTAAATGTTTCTGCTTCTTCATTCAGTCAAATGGCTTTGAGGCATTTCTTACAGGATTTTAGTTGGAATATTGTATTGGGTACCTTTGTGCTTTTGAGGCTCCAACAGCCAGATTTAAATGCTGTAGAACATATACAAAAAATACCTGCCAGGAAGATACACTTTTGCATCTTTATACTGGCCTGATTCCTGTGTAGAGCACTCCTGTATAGGAAAAAACTTGGCTTTGCCTAACCTTTCTTTTTCTGCTCCTGAGCTTTTGATGGTACCACTAAGTCAATTCTGTTACTGTAAGCATCCTAGTTTAAATAGCAGCATTTTAGCCTGTAATGGAGAGTGTCCCACTTGGTCTTCTTCAGCCTGAGGAAGGATGAGCGCAGCACCTATTCCTAAGGACCTGGGAACATAAACAGCCATAGTAGAATATGTATTTTCATGAGTTCTCTTATAAGAAGCCTGGAGGGAGGAGAAAGGCAGCTAGGAAGAAATGAATGTTGGTAAATGGTATTAAAATCTAGCAGACAGGGAGACATATGTGAATGCAAGATACATAGGGCTGTTAAGTGAAGGAGGGAACTGTGATCCAAATTTATGCCAGTGGCATGAGGAATTAAACTAAAAAGGTGGCACTCAGTAGGTTCCCTTGGCTCCTTATAAATTTTAAAGTGGCTGCCTTTCCTTTTTTAGTATCCTGTAAAATGCAACCCTGGGACTGTTAGAAGATGCACTGGTGAAGGTGATAGGAAATGAGAGATGAAATTTCCTCATTCTGGCCTTCATTTCCCAGGTTTTCAATGATTTGTTAGTCAGTTAACTGGAGGTCAGATATATCTGTAGTTTGTTAAATGTTACGCCCCAGTAGAATATGTCACTCGACTTACATTGTCTACGTCTTTAGAACCACACTTTATGTGACAATATTTTGGGTTCACAGCGATGAAGAAAAGGATTTTAATTTTTCAGCACCCTCTGTGCAGGATGACACTTATGCTTTGTGTATTTCTTTATTTTTAGTAGGAATGTAAAGAAGTTGCTGTTTAAAACAAACACTTGGAGACCAGCTAATTCCTAGAAATAATTTTAATTAAGCAGAAGAGGAGAAAATAAAGGAGAGGCAGCCTTTTGGTGTTTGTCATGTGGATTAGTTGGCTTAAGTCTGGAGGGCCAGTGGCTGGTGCTTCTGATGTTCTCCATCAGGAATCTCATCCCTTCTCCCTTTATCTAATGCTTCCTCAGTCTGGGGAGTCCACCAATGTTGTCATTTTGTCAGGCCACAGACCCTTGGAACTGAGACTTTTTTAGTTTTGTGCTCAACACATGTGCAATGCAAAATAAACATGTGCTCCCAGAGAGAAAACACTAAGTGCTAATAAGAAGTTACTGGTAGACATGTGAGGAGCTGCTTTGCAAAGCTAGTAGTATGAATTATTTTTTAACCTTTGGCAGTCCCTTCACAGTTCATCCTCAGCTGACATGCAGCCCTCTAAAAACTGAGGCCTGGGTTCGTTTGTCATTGACTTCTCAAGTCACTCAGGAGGCCCATTGCAGCTCTGTACGTTGTATACTGTGCTCCATCCTTGTAGGAGGGTGGCGGGAGCACCAGTGTTACACGTGGATTTGTTCCCCTTGTGACCAGGTGAAAGTTGTGTCTTGTGATCTGCTTATAAATTTTCTGGAGGTCAGCAGAGAAGTTTGATAAACATCTTGGCCCTTCCAGGGGGATCTCCACGTGTCAAATAGCTTGGTCTTGATGTACCCCTGTACTCCTCTCTACTCCCTTAAATTAAGGGTTTTTGTAACCCCTCTTCATGGGAAACAGTGCAATAGTTTAGGTGTCGCTGGCTGTCAGGTCTGTACCTGGCTTTCCGGAGCTCCAGGTCTGTGACTCAGGCTTCCTCCCAGGCTGGCAGTGCACCATCAACTCTCTATCTACTGACAGACAATGGCACCTCAAGCTCAGCTATCCCTGTTTGTTAGGGAAATGATCCAGCTCCTCCTCAGTGATGTCTGGTGATTGACCCATATGCCATTGTCCTCAGCTGGTCAGGAAAAGCTCAGTGCAGAGGGGTGTGTACAGGTAAGAGGATGTGCTGTTATGGGAGCAGCTGAGCTGCTTCTCTGGGCAGGGTCGCTTGCTGTTGGCCAGATGATTTCATAAGAAAGGCAGAAAGCTAGGAGTCGAGGATCAGAGTCACACTACCTTGTAAGCCTGAATGAGCCACTTAGGTCCACATTTATACTGTGGAGTTTTAGACAAGTATCTGAAGTGTCTTAAGGTCAAAGCTTAGGTTAAGAGAGACACTTAGGCTAGCCTTCTTCATGTCTTTTGTGTATGCCATCTAGTTGTGTACTTGTTAGAGAAAGTGCTGTCTCTGAGTGTTTGTGCATGTATAAGGGTAGCCAGCTCTCACCAAAGTGGGAATCTCATCCTGCCCAGTACTATGCCCATATTAGTAGTAGTCATAGTATTAATGCTGGTGGGGGAGGTGGGAAATATGTTATTGATTTTAAAACAATTAAACTCATTTAATGAAAGGGCAGATGTTTCAAAGCTGATTGTGTCAACCCTGTCAGTTTCACTCCACTGGCACCACAGCTTTCTGAAAATGAAATCTTTGTACTCTCTAGGGCAAGGGTGTCAAACTCATTTTCACCAGGGGCCACATCAGCTTTATGGTTGCCTTCAAAGGGCCGAATGTAATTTTCAGACTGTATAAATTTAACTACTCCTACATTTATATGGTCCTAAAATTACATTCGGCCTTTTGAAAGCAGCTGTGAGGCTGATGTGGCCCCCGGTGAACATGAGTTTCACACTCTTGGTCTAGGGAGTTTTCTGCTGAACTTTTAATAGCTTTGTGATGAGGTGCTGTGCAATTCAGCAGGTAATTGGCCTGCATGTAGCCCAAAATGTTTCTACAGGAGTATGTAGGTGAACAGCGTTTTTTACTAATTAAATAATTGCTTCCATTAAGCTGAACATAATTAATACAACTTGGATAATAGAGAAAGGTAAGTTGGTAATTTAACCATTGTGGGTTTGGAGCAGAAGTTTCAGTGATTTACTGTGTGGCAAAGAAGAAAGCATGGGGAAATACTGTTACAGAACAACTCAAATGAAAAAGGATCTCCTTGCAGTATGCACGGATGCATACTAGACTTGTGCTGAAAGCTTTTTATACTCCTGGAAGATTGAATGGCAGACTATAGTGAGAGCTGCAAGAGAGTATGTTGTGGGGTGTTTTTGGTCTCAAGAAGCTTTTAAGGCTTAGAAAACTTGAATGTACTTACAAGGTTGTGTATTTGCCCAAAGTGCCTCAGCAGTGTGCAGCCTCTCCACTGCTCCCTCTAAGAGTTTTAACTGCCTGGGGTAAAGGCCAGACTTGATTCAGGGCAGGTTCAGGTACAGGTTCCATGGTGCTTGGCTCCAGTCTTGAGCGTGTGCTGCTTCACAAAGGCAGGGGAACCAGGAGCCGAGGGTGACAGCAAGACAGGCAGAGCAGTGCCTTCACCACCAGTTTGGCAAGTCCCACTGCACCTGAACAAGCCCAGTGATGGTAAGCACGGCTGGCCAAGAGTGCAGTGATCCCATGCACAGGGATGAGGCAGATCTAGGATCAAGCTAGGGTGTTGCAGTCAGGATCAGCAAGGTAGAGGCCCAGGCACAAGCTTTTGTGAACTCGGGCAAGACCCAAGGGCTCGAGCAACTCTATAGCAAATGGGTGAGAGTCCTGCTGGAGTTCTCTCACAAAACTTTCTCAGACTTAGCTGTTTCACAATAGTCTAGTCTCAGCTTACAGTTATGCCATTCTAGGGCTGAGCTTGAGCATGGATGACCAGACTCTCAGATTAAATAAAAAAAAGCCAACAGCCCTCTAAAGTTTTCACACATAGAAAAAGAGATCTGCAGCCTTTTCACCTAATGTTGCTGGTGGCAAGCGGGCCAGGCCACTCTCTGGGACTGAAATAACCACATTCAAGACTCTGCTTGTCCTCATCATGGATCTTAGCTTGACCCTGTCTTCTACTCCCAAAATTAATATCTTTCTGTTCCTGAGATGAATATGTCACTTACCAGGGCTTTGGTTCTTCTCGGCAGGGATTGTTTTTTTCCCTTTTTTTTTTTTACACCTGGAATTTCAGCCTGGAACTGGAAAAAACAAAAACAACAAACAAACAACCCCCCCAAAATAAACAAACAAACAAAACAACAAACAACTTTATGAAAGCCAGACAAATGACGAAACCCTGTTTATTTTAATTAACCCATTGTTGTGAATGTTGTGTATCATCATAGAAAAGAACGTATTGATCTCTGGCATGGTACTGTAATGCCAATCAAAAATGTGCTTTCAACCATAGGTTGAAATTTTCTGTATTTTAAATGCTTGTATCTAGTTACAGAGCAAAGAAAGCCCAACTGAAGCAGGCATAGCTGGAGTGACTTGGGCAGAATGAAATCTTTATTGCCAATCTTGCTGAGTGGAGGCCATCCAGAAGGGTGCCCCTTAGAGACAAGCAGAAAACATCACAACTCCTTCGTTTCACAGTGCCTTGTAGCTGAGAAATTCCCTGAAAACTCCTTCTGCAGCAGTGGTGCTGGGTATTGTGGGACTGATGCTGGTAATGTTGCCCTTGCCACTGCTGCTGTTGGGGATTAATTACAATAGTTCAGTTGTGAGTGCAATCTGTAGAGGAGGGCATATTTGGTCCTACACTAATTTCTTCCTTGTTCTCGCCTATGTACCTGTCCCTGCTCTCAGAAGTCTAAAGTAATGTGCTGGAGTGCTGGATTTACCCTGCATTGTTATTTTAAATGTCTTCTAAATGGCTTGCTCTTTGTAAGCAAAAGCACAAGATTGAATTGTCTTGACATTTTATAATCTTTCTGGTTTTGCACGTTGAAGCTTAGATGTATGGCAAAAGGCTCCTGTCATTTTTCTGAAGTTTGCTGAGTCTCTGCGGATGGGAGTAAAATCCTCACTTCTTTGCAGTCTCATTTCTGTATCTGGTCCTGTGACCTTCAGGAGCCTGATGTAAGATTTTGTTTTCCTCAGGACTGTGCTGGCTTCTGGACAGTTTAGGCATACCTGTTACTAAACTATATCTGATGAGGAAATATGAAGAGATCAAATATGGCTTTGGAATACCTCAGCTACATTAGTTGCTTGAGGGTAGAGCTGGGTGGCTTCTTGTCAATCAATACTGTCCTGTTCTCCATGGTATGGCATCTCTGTTCGAGCTGCTGGAATTTGTTATTTGTGAAATGAGTTTCCCAGCCCCAGCTTCAGTCTTATTTACTTGTGAATGATCTGTATACAGCATTGACACAAATAATTTATATGCCAAGCTAATATGCAGTGCAAGGGAAAACAGATTTAGGCGTCTGTGTTGGATTTGGGAGCCTGTGAAGCTAATAATTCTTGCCTTTTCTTATCGAATAGTAGACTGCAGCATTCTGGTACCATGCAGCCCATCAGTAGATGTATTTCTGTCAAAGGAAAGTAAGTTCAATCCCTTTCTCCTTCTGCTCTGGGGTTCCAGGAGATGCAGAGAAGAAACAAGAAATATGATCCCCGAGGATATCTGCAGGTAGCAAGAAGAGAATGCACAGAGAAGGTGAAAGTCGGCTACAGGGTGCCATACCTTGAGGAATTCCAGATTCAGCTGGCTTTTGATACCTCAGGCTTTAAGCTGTCTTCTAGTAGTAGGCATTGTGGATGATGCTGCCTTAAGGCAGCACCATGCAGGCTCTTCCAAGAACACAGAGGAGGTTGCGTGGTATGTTGTCAATGAACAGTCAAGTTCTTATACCAAAGTGACTGTTTTGATAGTTACTTTTTTCCACAGAAGTGTCAGAATTAATGATTCTTCATTGCTGGTAAAAGCATTTTGTCAATTGTTCCCCCCTTGAAATTGAAACAATCATTTTTTTTACCATTTTAAATTTAAATGAAAAAGTTTAAAGAAGAACTTTGTGGTTAATATTTTGATGGAGCCAGTATGGTTTTAAAATTTTTCAACAAAATAGATGCTGACATTCCTTATTAGTCTGGTTTTCTGGTAGACATGAAAAAATTAGTTCATAAAACAAAGTGATTAAAAACTGTGAAAAGGGAAGAAGCCATTTTAGTAACATTCCCTATTGATATGTTTCATTAAGTGGGCAGTAGAGCTGCTCCTCTGCTTCAGGCAAAAGTCCAGAATTTATTTCTGAACTATGTGTCTGGTCAGTTATATCTTTTATGTAGATCGCAGTGCTACAATGCAAAACGATTTACAGCAGAGGAGTTAAAGTTGTGGTGGTCTCTAAAAATCTAAGTCAAGAAAATTCTGCCTCTAAGAATATAAAGCAAGCTAGATCAAGCAATGCATAAGACACTCAAGCAGTTTCTTGGACTGGAAACAAGGCAGCAGCTTTGCATAGGTATACTGTAGAAACAATTCCTCCAAGATTAATTTTACTCAAGTTTTTGCTGGAAACTGGAACAAGCATGGAATTCTGTTTGTTCTAATGAGCTGCAAATGAAAATAAAGGCACATTTGTCCCAATAATGCCCTTTTTAGTATGTAGAATTCTCCCAAGGTGTTGTCCCATTCATGCCTCACTTCTATAAAACCCTCTGTTGAGAGCTGCTGGGAAATAGAGTTTGGACACATTTTTCCAGTTTTGAAGAAACTGTTCTTGTACTATGGGTGCACTTTGGATTGGAGTACTTGTGGTGGAAAAGCAGATTTTGTATCTTTGTACTTTAAGTTCCATGCCTGATACAGTAATGCTGTTTTAAGCAGAAGTATTCAAAAGCGGGTAAAGACACATTAGTGCAATCAGTGGTTCATAGTCTCCTTTCTCTTATAGGATTACTTCTTACTTGAAAGATATTCTTATGTTAGACTTCAAATTGTATAATTTATGTGATAATTTATTTTCCTTCTCTTTACTTCTCCTGAACTGAGAATATGCCTAAATGGGAAGGAATGGCTGTATTTCTTATGTCTAATCTAATTGATCTCTCTTGTTTATTCGGTAAATAGAACATACAGATTTTTTTTCCTTTTATTTTTTCTTTTACTCACCAAGTAAAAGACGAGAGTGGTGAACATCTGTGTTTGTTCTTGTAGAATCTGTTTGGTTGAATAAAACACATCCTCCAGTGCTGTCCTCTTCACTTGAAACAGATGTTTGAAGTTCACCCTTTGGATAACTTTTAACTGAAGGCAAGGAAAGCCTACTGGGAAAATAAGCATCAAAAGCTTTGTAGGCCTTTTGAAAGAGTTAAATCACTCTCTGATCTCACTAGTGTCAGTCAGACTATTAGGTCTTTAAGCGTCTTGTCTTTGAGGATTAGTCTGAACTCTTAATTGTCCATTCCTGATGGTTTCTATCACTCCAAGTGCACTAATCCTGCCTTAAGCAATAACTACAGCAGTCATTGCATTGGCATGAAAACGCCTTTTATTCTGCTTATAATGTTCTCCACTTAAAAGCTTTCTCTTCAAAGCCTTTCAGCCAGTCCATAATTGGGGTTATAGGGAGTGAGGAGCATAGGCAAAGCTGAGCACAACCATAGCACTTGATAAATCATTTGTTCTCAAGTTCTCTGGGATCCTGGAGGAGGGGAAGTGGCACCAAGCCACCTTTTTATTAAAACCTGCTGGTAGCAATCTGGCAGGATGAACATTCCCAGGTGGTTTGCATTCAAATGGAATCTAACATTTGCACCTCCCAAGTGCCCTCTAGGCTTTGAGAAGACTTCTTCTGGAGTTTAGAAGCAGTATGCATTTGTACGAGAGTCATATTGTGACAGGCATGAAGGGCCATGAAGATGAGTAAGGAACTGGAGCATCTCTCATATGAAGAAATGCTGAGAGAGCTGGTGCTACTCAGCTTAGAGAAGAAGAGAGTCATGGGGGGATCGTATTGATGTATATAATACCTAAAGGGAGCATGCAAATCAGGTTGGAGCCAGGTTCTTTTTAGTGGTGCCCCGTGATAGGACAAGAGGCAATGGGCACAAACTGAAACACAGGAGGTTCTGTCTGAACATGAGGAAACACTTTTTGCTGTGAGGGTGACCAAGCACTGACACAGGTTGCCCGAAGAGGTTGTGGAGTCTCCATCCTTGGAGATCTTTAAAAGCTATCTGGATGTGATCCCAGGCAACTGGCTCTAGGTGCCCCTGCTTGAACAGGGTGGTTGGACTAGATGACCTTCAGGGGTCCCTTCCAACCTGAGCCAGTCTGTGATTCTGTGAAGCTAAGCTTTAATAGAAGAATAGAATAGAATACAATATTAGGTTGGGAAGGTCCACAGGATCATCTGGTCCAAGCTTTCTTGGCAAAAGCACAGTCTAGAGAAGATGGCCCAAGCACCTTTTGGTGTTTATAATTTATTTAATTCAGTTTTAGTTTATGTTTTTTTTTTTTTTAATTTTATTTTTACTTTATTAAAACCACTCCAATTTCTGTATGCATGAGATTTTGGGAGATCTCAGCTTTCATTTAAAAATATAAATTGAAAAATAGTCTTCCTGGTTATAGAGAAAAAGATCAAAAGCATAACTTTCTAAAAAAACCAAAATATAAGGTAATAAAGAGATTCTAATTCTCAGTGTTTTATTAAAACCTTTTGATTTTGGGAAACTGATGTTTGATTTTTCTTCAGATTAACTTGGTAGTATTAGTTTCTTGTATTTTCTGTTCTTCAACAATTTTTTTTTCCTCTAAATATAATGGATTTATACATTACATATTTTAGATGTGTAGAATATGCATCTTTTTTGAGTCTCAAGTTCATGAAATGCTTCTATCTGATCTAGTCTTTAATGTGATTCATATTATGCAAAGAAGCCAATAATGCTACCCTGTTCTAATTAAGTGCTTGAACATGGGCCTAAGTGGAAATATACTGTGTGGGATGTTCAGAAGTGCCCATGGGAGAAAGGAGCTTAAGTCCCATTGAGACTGAAGAGCTTGGTTCCAGCAGCTTGAGAACATGATGTCTCCTCCACGCTCTGCTCCCGCTGCTGTCGGCAGCTGTTGTAATTCTGATGACTTCATAAGTCAAGCTACAGGTTTTATGCACCATCCCTTTACAGTCACACTAAGGAAAACTCTTATACCTTTCCAGGTTTTCCCCTATTAGGTTTCAATCCAGTGATTCTAGTCCAGTTAATGAGGGAGTCTCTTTTGTCCTTCCTGAAAGACATGGTTAGAGAGAGTTGTTTTCCTTGTGTTTTGCAAAAGATACGTGGCTTCTGACACACAGGTTTCTGTTTTGCAGGTCCCCAGTTTGCTGGTTGTGGCCACCTTGTCATCTGGGACCACATCAGGTGCTCTGAGCTCCCATTCCTGCATCAGGTACATGAATGACTGTGATCAATGAGCCGATGTGACCACGAGCCAGCACTGTGCCCTTGTGGCCAGGAAGGCGAATGGCATCCTGGGGTGTATTCGAAGTGGGTGGTTAGTAGGTCGAGACAGGTTCTCCTTCCCCTCTACTCTGCCCTGGTGAGACCACATCTGGAATATTGTGTCCAGTTCTGGGCCCCTCAGTTCAAGAAGGACAGAGAACTGCTGGAGAGAGTCCAGCGCAGAGGCACAAACATGACTAAGGGAGTGGAGCATCTCCCTTATGAGGAAATACTGAGGGAGCTGGATCTCTTTAGTCTGGAGAAGAGGAGGCTGAGGGGTGACCTTATTAATGTTTATAAATATGTAAAGGGTGAGTGTCATGAGGATGGAGCCAGGCTCTTCTCGGTGACAACCAACAGTAGGACAAGGGGTAATGGGTTCAAACTGAAACACAAGAGGTTCCACTTAAATTTGAGAAGAAACTTCTCAGTGAGGGTGTCAGAGCACTGGAACAGGCTGCCTAGGGGGGTTGTGGAGTCTCCTACTCTGGAGACATTCAAAACCCACCTGGACACGTTCCTGTGTAACCTCACCTAGGCGTTCCTGCTCCAGCAGGGGGATTGGACTAGATGATCTTTTGAGGTCCCTTCCAATCCCTGACATTCTGTGATTCTGGGAATTTATTGATCTAAAACAAAGTTCTGAGTGGATAGTTGCATGTGAACTTAAGACCTCAGCGAATGGCTTTTTAAAGAGTAGAAATGACAATCTGCGGAAGCTATTATAATTTATAGAATGGATCAGGCTGGTAACAGAGATGTTGCTTGCTGCTAATGTGGACTGTGTTTCCTTGCTTCCCTCAGAGTGGGAGGTCCCGGAAAGACATTGTGCTGAGCCCACTGAAGTGGGCATTGAATTGTTCTCCCAGGATCATATTTTTTTTCGTAGTATTACTGGCAAATTAATCTAACTTCAAGTGATGTGGGTACTCTTAACTTGAATACAAAAAGAAAATCTGTTCTTTTCAAGCAGATCAATTTTTTCCATTTATGATGAAAGCTGATGTATTATGAAATTTCACTGATTAAGACAAAATAAAGAAGACAAAAATAAAGTCCTGTTTACCAAAGTCATGTGTGGAATCTGTCCATCTTCATTCTTTCCTCCTTGAACCTGTGTCACTTGTGCACAGTCTGTGTATTTTGAAGAGAAAAAAACCAGCCCAGTCCTTCCAATCATGATATGAAAATGGTGGTGGTGTTGAAGAACACACTGTGGTAAGAGAAGGACAGATAAACATTAAAAAAGAGGTGTTGCAGCATCTGACACAGTTGCTGTAGGTATATATTATAGTTGATCACCCAGCAACAGATTACTAAGACACTGAGATGTATTTAGGATAATCTCACAGAGCATGGTCCCTGAGGTAGGGAGAAAGGAAGAAGATGGTACCTCGGCATTTATGTTCAGTCCCCTCTAATACTCTGAGGGAAAAATACTTTTGAATCTTCTTGAAGAATGAAGGTACAAGTAAAACACTGTACTAACTTCTAAGTGGGTGGATCTGAAGCTGCAAAACGTTTAAACGGAGCGTTAGTCACTCCCCTTTCTTTTATTTATCTTTGCTACTTCTTAAACAGTTACAGTGGTCATAGTAACCAGCCCCAACCTCCACTTGAAAGTCAGATTTTGTGAGAAATTTTGAAAGAAAAATAATTTCTGGTTTGCAGTTGAAACAAAAAGCACATGATAGCAAATGGCAAGCACTCACCATCGACAAGTTACTGGAGGCACTCAGCAAAGCAATCACCACCTTTAACTGGGACTTGCAGGTGTTCATTTAGATCCATGTAAATCTCTGGACTTCTGCAACAGATGCAAACTGAGGATTTGACCAAGGTCTGTGGTGTGAACCTGAACTGAATTTGGGCATCTGTTGTTAATTTGTATTAACATTTGTCTCGGGTGTTCTCATATACTCAAAAGCTGAAATCTATCAGGAATTATTATGTTGCTTGATTTTCCAGCTCCTAGCTCTCTGGTTCCTTGTGGGAAAAGGCATCTTCTTTGCTTTTATATGTATCTATGATTTTCATCTTAGTTAAAACTGGAATTAAGATCTATGCTATATAGCTAACATTACCCTGGGTCAATTGAATTTAATCAATCAAAGCTCAGTGATTTATTCTAGAGAATAAGTATTTTGTCACATTTTCACCCTTTGTGATGTCTGTGAAGACCAAAATATCTGTTGTTGTCCCAGGCCTCTCAGAAGGGCTATTCTGTCTATGTTTTTTACAGAACAGATTAATTTGATAGAGTGGCTATGATTTACCACCTAATAGTCTGTAATCAGACTAGGGGTTTGTTTTGTTTTCTGAACTACTGTGTCAAAACTCAAGCAACTTTGCTTTCAATTCTCAAGCTGAATTATAGGTTTAGGCCAAGGAGGTGCAGCAAACACAGGCTTTCAGCACCTGGACTGACCCCATTTTTTGTATTGTCAGTGATGATTTTGTTGGTTTTGTGTGATTATATATTTAGCTCAAGCAGAGCTTCCAATAGGCAAGGATTGGAGAAGAGTAGGAGTCTTCTTTGTTTCCTTTGTTACTGGATATGTTCACACAGCATCACTGTGTAATTTAGAGGATACAACTCGTAGGGCCATGTTTACTCTGTCATCCTTACAGCATTATGAACAACACTGCTGTATAAAGTGTGCAGGAAGAAAACCAAACAAAACCTGTTTCTCTGCAGAAAATTTTTATATTTAGTCTTCAAGATCATCTTTACAGACTGAGGACAAACTTTTTTTTTTCCTGTGGTGTAAAGGCTTCTGGTGAAACACCATGAATGAGTGCATCTGTTTGGGCTGATAGTGAATGTGTTTGATTATGGATATAGTGCATGTTAGTACTTTATACCAAAGAAGCATCAGTTTCCCAAGTACTATTTCACGAAATCAGGCAGAATGAATTGTCATCTCAAGTGCAGTGTCACTGGCAGGTGAGATTTAGCCAAAAGGGCCACTTCTGTACAGACAAGGAGATGGAGCAGTGGAAAAATGGCACAGTGTTGTCTTCCTTTCACTGGCAGAAAGAGAGGGAAATGTCTGCCTGTGTCTAAGCAGTACTTATATACAGACAAGGAGTCTAAACCAGAAGCTGTCAGGTTGTAAACTCTGAGGGATTTAAAATTATCTTCGTGCCATGAAAATAGGTTGTAAACTCTGAGGGATTTAAAATTATCTTCGTGCCATGAAAATACTTTTTGTCCATGTGCCTGATGGTAGGAGTGGAGTCATTGTGGAGGGGAGTAGTGCTTTGCTTTCCCCACCAGTTTTTGTTTTTCTTTAGCTCTCCCTGTTTCTTGCCTCTCTACTGACAGAGAGACTGGTCTGACATGCTGAACACCTTGAGGCTGACAGGAAGGAGAAAACCTACAAGCTCCTGTGACAGCTGTATTCAATAAGAAGTGAAAAATCTCCCTTTGAGAAGCCCAACTATAAATGGCAGCAAAAGTCATAAGGAGAGATCGTGATTTTTAGACCAAACTGTGAAAGCAGAAGACCAGGAATCTGAGCCTAGGGAAAAGATTTGCAAACCAAGAGTTTCTCTCTGTTCATCTGTGTGCACCTCAATGCAGGAGAGAACCACTCTGTGCCGGACAGCCTTCAAAAATTCCTTCCTCCGACAGCTCATAAGATGGATCTTTACTTAGCACATCCCTGTGCTCTCAGGGCAGAAACAGGGCTTGCTGCAAGAGCTTTCATTGTCATATTGCAATCTTCTCCAAGGTGCCACTCACCTTCTGAGAGATGCTGAATTTCTCCAACTCTTGTGAGAGCCACTGGGATATGAGGAAACTTCACTAATAACTTCCATGCAGAAGGAGTGATCAGAATCAGCTTTTTAATCTAACAAGTCTACTTTATTTTTAAAACCGAGTAAATTGTTTCTATGGAAGAAAAAGAGTTGTTTCTTTCCAAATAGATTTAATCGCAAGCAAGCCATACAGAAATTCTCAGAGCATCTGGTTAATTAAAAATAGAGGCCGAGGAGCACAGTACTTTTCATGTCGTATTATGGTGGCAATGGCAAGTCATTCAGAAAGCATAATAGGAAAAGTTAAGTTTAACTGATAGGTTCTTGTTTTGTGATGTTGGGTAACTATTAGAATGGGATCTTACTGTGATCTTTATTTGCAGGAAGCAATGCAAGTGGACAAATATGGTTGTATCCCATATTGCTGTTTTATGCATAACTTGGCTGCTTATTTGATTGATATGGAAGTTTTTATTCCCTTTATGTTACAAGTGCAGCTAGGGAATTCAATTATAATAAAAATACAGAGCTCTTGCAACAAGGTTTGCCCTGATAGATCTCAATGTTCTGTGAAGTATGGTTAACTTCACATTGCATATATGCAACAGAGAAACAAGTTTGCCCCCATGGTCACTTTGCTGGCAGGAGGACTTGGATGAGGATCCCTGCCCTGGAGTCTCAGCACAGGGCTCCCTCTGTCCAACTGTGCAGCCTCTGCTTTGGTTTGTTAATAGAACTATCAGTGCTATAATTCCTCCTAAGGATGTGGGGAAAGTTTCAGATTTCTCAGATATCAATCAGATGTCTTTTTTGTAAGCACTAAATTCATTTTAAAGAAGAGATACAAAAATAGCACATCCTTTTGTATTAGCTATCATACGTCTTCTGGAAGCATCTTTGCCAAATGCATAAAATAATGCAATTAATGGCCACCCAAGAGATTTATTCTATTATCTTAACAAGCTTATTTCTAAAGTAGCTTGACATTTTATTTGTTGGACTTATCTGTTGTCGTAGGGATATTTTGTTTTATTACCCCTGAGAAGGCTGAAATGTTAAACAGAAAATATTGGAGCTCCTTTCATTACTATTTTACTATGAAATGTGAGCTCCCAGACTGGAGTGTCAGCTCTGCAGTAAAGGAGAAATCTGGGCTCATGGTTGAGACAAAATGGTCCTCAGGATATTTAGATTTAATTACAAACAGTATGCCAGACCTTCTATGGTAAGATGCTTATACTTCCATCCTACAAAGCAGTTTTAAGCCCTGCACACCCTGCCTCTCAAATGTGAAGTTCAGGTTGAGCTTTGTCTTCCTCTGGCACTGCGAACATCCCAGTGTCTGCAGTCAGTGTGAACGGGCGCTGCAGGGAAGCGACGTGCTGGAGTCAGTTGGGCTTCTGCTCCCAGAGCAGACCTGGCTGTAAACAGTAGGACAGATGTAGTTTAAAATACCAACTGTTGTTGCTGCTGAATGTGTACTGTCAGTAATGGGAACTATAACTGTAATACATTGACAAAGAATCTGTTTACCAGAGGAGGAAGAGCTATTTTCATATGGTTGTCTTTTAAACAGAACTTGTTTCTTCTTCAGCTAGTCCTGACATGCTTGACATCAGCTTGAAATTTAATGGATTTTGGCTGTTTTTGTAATGGTATTCTAGTGTCCAGTCCTCTCTGCAGTGCTTCATGACTTTCTGTTTCCACTTTCATGCATCCACACACTCTCTCCACTTGGGAACACAAGTCAAATATTTGATTTTATTATGGTCTTTGGGAGGCACTATAAGTAAGAAGTTTTTTTTGAGTGGCTAGGAGAAAGCTCAGAGAGTCAGAGCAGAAACAAAGACAGCTGAGAGTGGATTTGCAGTTTTCTTTGTGTGAGTACACTATTTTACTTTGCATTGCCACTTTGAGTCAAAGATGATGAAAAGCATCTAATCAATAGAAGCATGGATGAAGAGATGTGCTGTTACAGGGTTTTTGGAATCCTGTAGATCTTGGGCTTGGCACCCAAAACTCTCATCCCTTTATGAAGGAACTTTCTTCATATTACATGAAACTGTAAGGTAAATGAAACAAGCAAGTAGAGTGGGCATACTGTTAAGCACGTTTTGTGTGAGTAAATGAATATCCACAGTTCTAAAAGGAGTCTAAAACTGACCTCTGCAAAAATAAATTGCTTTATCTCAATAATATACAACATCCAAGAAAGCATCTGCTTTTTGAGAAAAAAATACAGGAAACTTTAGACCTTCTTGAAGGAAATACTATTGCTCTCTTACTTATTTTAATTACATTTTCTTAAGTAGGTCACTCACATGATTAAAACTGTGGAAAATTTAGGAAAGCTTAGGAACCTGGCGTAAGTACAGAAACAGGGGACCTTAGTACCAGTCCTCTTTTACAGGTCGGTCCCTAGTATTGCTACTGCATTTTCGCATGGACTGCCTACAGTCAGAGAAAACTTTTACTTGTATTTGTTTTTTAATCTAGACCAGTGTTAGCACTCCTTTTCTGGGTCAACTGATTTCATTATAAACAAGTTCATTGCAATCTAACTGTCTTGTAGTAGCAGTGATAAAAAGGTAAAACCAGTCTTCTGAAAGCAACAGTGACAAGATTGGTTTGGAGTGCACCAAGAGACTGAAAACAGGAACAACTTAATATGGCCAGAGATGGTACTGAATATTTGCTTTCTGACTGGGGGTGTGTTTTATGGCTCTAGAAGAATGAGGCAAAAACTTCCAGCTCATTTAGTTCCTAATTCCTTCAATGGGTGGCCTCATCTTCCAGGTGCTTAGGATGCTGCATCTCTCTTGGATACTGAAAAAGTCTGACATTTGGTGTCATTTCAGGAGCAGCAGAGCTCCTGGCACATTTCTAAACTCTCCCCCTCTTCAGCTCCCTCAGTGGTAGATCAGAGCTCCTCTGAAAATTTGAGTGAAGAGCTGTTTTGAAAATATTTGGCTGCAAAGATACAACATGAGAGTACTAAAAGGAGGACTTCTGTCTGAGCTGGCTTTGCCCTGCTTCACTGGCGTAGGTACAAGCTTGTTTCTAAACTCCTTGGGGACTCCCTAAGAAATATGGTTATGAAGGTGATGCTAATGGACATAACACTTCTGGAACATTCTAGCATTTCTGAGATGATGGATTTTCAGGTGTGGCCTGTTTTACTGAGGCAGTTAAGTAGGATTGCAGTACACGAAACATCTATTTCAGAATAAAAAGCCCTCTAGCCTCTGCTTTATATGCATCTTCTTCTGCTTCCATATTTGGTGAGCTTTTGGGAAGCCAAGTGAATTGTTTAACCTGATCAGTGTTATCACTGCTATATTTTTTTCTGCTTTACAGTTAATGGACGGGTCATGAAGACTTTTTCCTTTAAGCAAAGGGGCTGAGAATGCTTTGTACCATCACGTATTTGCTATCTGGAGATCTGCCAGTGTAACCTGAGAAGCTTGTGATGGTAGGGAGTCTTTCCTGGAGTTCACAAAAAGATAAGGGAAGAAAAAGAACTCTGCTGTGAGCAGAGAAGTTTGCAAAAAGCACACTCTGTGGTGGAAACAAGCCATGCAAAGTGGTTAGCAGTGCAACTAATTCTTCTTCTCTTCACTATGAACTGCCTGCACTCCTCTTTAAAAGTAAATGACAGTTATTGGCAGCTAGAACTTCTCAATGGTGTTCAAGGTAATAGGATTTTAGAAGTATGAGATATGATGTTTTCCTTCTGTTACAGTAGCAGATAAGCTTTTTGGTCAGTTTGGTCAGAACTTCACCAGGCACAGCGAGGAGGGAGCAAGGTAGTAAAGAGGCAGAGCTTCTGTTTTTTCTTCTTGGTTGCTGGATGTAGACTCCCAGTGAGGGATAGGAACCACACTAAAGTCCTGATCCACAGTCCTCTAAATTCAAAGACCCCTGTCTATTCCAAGAGATTTGAAACAAACTCCAAACATGTTTCCTTCAGTCCAGCTCATAGTATTGTTGGCTGGCCAACTTGGAAAAAACCAGATATTTAAAATAATATTATCCAGGAGTGTGCCTCTTCAGTGATACATACTTTATCTTCTGCTTGCCTGATGTTTAGCATCACAGAGTCATAGCTATGTTCATGAGCTCCTTGCATGGTGTAATGAGAGATCTTTCCCTGTTTTTAACTCACAAACTGTTATGACTGGTTACTGGAGGGGAAAATGCTGTATTCTTTATAACCCTGCCTGTCTCTATTCTTATCCCTATTTCTTCCCAGTGCAGTGGATACTTTTCCTTCTCTGGTTTCTTCTGTAAGAGCACAGGCTGTAGTGGAAGTGACCTCAGTACTCGGCCCTGGTGAGGCTGCATCTGGAGTACTATGTCCAGTTCTGGGCTCCCCAGTTTAAGAAGGACAAGGAATTACTGGAGGGAGTCCAGTGGTGGGCTACAAAGATGATTAGGGGCCTAGAGCACCTTTCTTATAAGGAGAGACTGAGAGAACTGGGTCTGTTCAGCCTGGAGAACAGAAGGCTGAGAGGGCATCTCATCAGTGTTTATAAATATCTCAAGAGTGGATGTAAAGAGGATGGGACCAGACTCTTTTCAGTGGTGCCCAGCCATAGGAGGAGGGGCAATGGGCATAGACTGAAGCATAGGAGGTTCCATCTGAATATGAAGAAGTCTTTACTTTGACAGTGACAGAGCACTGGAACAGGCTGCCCAGGGAGGTTGTGGAGTCTCCTGCTCTGGAGACATTCAAAACCTGCCTGGACACATTCCTGTGTAATCTACTCTAGGTGAACCTGCTTTAGCAGGTGGGTTGGACTAGAGGATCTCCAGAGGTCCCTTCCAACTCCAGCCATTCCAGGATTCTGTGATTCAGTAGGTGGTAAAGACGTGAAGTTGAAACAAATAAGCAAAGCTGCATGGAAAGTGAATTTGATTGGAAAACTTTCTGCTAAGATGCATTTACTCCTGGACTTCTTCTAGGATAAACTATTATAGGTTAATTGTATAGACATAATCCCCTATGAGGACATTGGTTCTGGAGCAAGAGAATCTAGGAAGAAATTAATCTCCCGAAACTACTTGAAAGTATTCTGTAGTAACTACTTTGATTAATTTCTAAGCGTACCAGGACCTACGGTGATTATAGTTGGCATTGCTTCTGTACCTCACTGTGTGCTTAAAGTAGCTCAAAGAATATCCCAATTAATAAGTCAGGTTCAGAATCGTGCCCTTTCATTTTATTTAAAATAGCAGAAGCAAACAATCTTCTCAGTTCTTCATCTAAAAATGTGTACCACAGATTGAAACACTGCACCATGTATCTGTGTGTCGACTCCACAGAACTCCCACCCTTTGCCTCCATCTCTTTCATAACAGTAGAGTTTAAATGTGAAAACATCTCTTAAGTCACAGAAGGATGTTTGGCTCAGAAAATGAGAGGAGGAGGTCAGTGCATCATGTGAAGCAAGACACGAGGGGATGAGATGTCTAATGGAAAAGACTGGAAAATGTCAAGGGAAGTGTACTGAGGGAGAGAAAAATAAAAGTAAAAGGAGTGGAAGCAGAGGATAAAATGCAGGGAGAAGGCTGCAAGATCCTGATGAAATTGAAATGAGTAGTTAGTACACAAGAATTTCTTGGTGACTTTGGATAGGCTGGGCCCCTCACTCTTCAGAGCTGGAGTTCTGCTGGCTTCTCTGCCACTCTGCCCCAGTTCGCTTCAGCAGAGAACTTGGCTGCCATCACTCAGAGTTTGCTGTCTGTCACAGCCACCCACTGGCCTGTGCATTATTTGTGCCTGTCTAAAGGCACTAACTGCCAAATGTGTGAGCTCTGCTGTCACTCCAGGATTGATGCTGTAGCTCAGCTGGAGGCCAAATCGTGGAGTCTCAGCCCCCCCTAAAAGCCCAAAAGTGGCTCCTCCAGCTCTCTCCAAGGTCTCGAAAGCAAGGGGGCAGTCCTGAACTGTGCTGCAGCCAAGGCTGGGGGCAGAGTAGCAATATTTAAAACTGAAAAAAATAAATACTGTTCACCTCTGTGGTATCATTCATCCAAGAACCTTACAGTTTTATCATTGTCTGGATGAAGCTTCACAAAAATTTGGTGAGATAGCTCAGCTATTTCCAATAGGAATGGAAAAGAAACCAAAGGCAAATATCTGCTGAATAAATAAGAGCTAGGGATAATCTTCAGCCTGCGTGAGCACAGTTCCTTCTCCATCAAAAAAGTCTTTTCTCTGCATGGAGCTCATGAACAGCTTGTGTTCTTTGGTTTGTTGGACCACTGCTTTCTTATGTTCTTGATGTTCTGCTTGCTTTCTGTTCGTTGCCTGCAGTTCTGGTGAACTAGCATCTTTTACAAGGGCTGACCTGGCTTGGCTGTGTGCAAATGCCTGTAGTCAGTTCTCAGAGGATCTGCTTTGACTCCAGGTGGAAAATGGTGCACTTAGTCTCTCACTGGAGATCTTGGCTTCAGGTCAGCCCCAAGAGCTTGACATTGCTCCCTTTTCTGGGGTCAACAGAAATTCTTTAATCCTTGTTTGGTCCTGATTGCCTCAAAAGGTCTCCCTAGTTCAGGACTGTTTGGCTGGATAGGAGGTGGTTGAACCTAGCTGCCTGCAAACAGACGTAAGTTTACCCTCACCTTTAATTTATGCTAAGGGGGAAATATGATACATATATTAGACTATGGCACCGGTCTGTTTAGATGTCGCTCTCTCTCTGCAGTTGCTGTTCAGATGCAAACAACAGAAATACAAATTCCTGAAATCAAGAAGTAGTTACAATTAATGAACAACATAGGGTCAGATTTGACACTGGTGGAAGTTACCATAGCTTCATTACAGTTTTGTTTGTTTATGTTTGCATTATTTTAGCTGCCTGATTTCACAGCTCTAATTTAGAGCTTGGCAATGCAAGTAACTGAATCAGCTTAAGTAAGGTAGCAGTGGACTTTGCTGTGAGGTGAGCAGAGTTGCAGTGAGGGGAGAGAGTTAGCCCTCTTAAATCATGTGCTGTCAGTAAAAATAATTATGTGGAACTACAACCTTACTAGAGTGATTCAATTTTATACCAGCTCCTGATATGACTGGTAAATTGTAGCTAAACTTTAATATACCCACCACGCCCTGCTTTTTCATGCTGAGTATCATAATAATGAAATCTCCACTCATCTGAAAATGGCCTTAAGAGATATCAGTGTGAGGGCACTAAAAGTAAGCCAAGAGCAAGTAATATACTCCATATCATCAATGCAAAAGCTAGTTATCTCCTGCCAGTGGAATTATGAAAGGAAGATGGCATTCTAGAAGTCCTTTTGATAGTGCAAGTCCATATTGCATTTCTGTTAATTTAATAATTTAAGCCTAACTTTTCTGAAAGTGTGGAGATGCTGTTTGTAATGATTTTGAAAGATACAATGTCTGTTCATGGGCTCAGTCTCAACATGTCTTTCTGTTGTTATAGAGCTATTTCAAATGTAGTTTGAGGTTAAATCTGTGTGATTCCTTCATATCAGCTGAGTAATGCTTCTATAATAGTGTCTCTGAGCTATGTGTTGGTGGGGTTTTTTTTGTTTGTTTTATGTTGTTTGGTTTGGTTTTGGGTTTGGATTTTATTTTTGTTAATTTTGCCAATTCCTATCTATTGCGTTATCATTTAATAGAAACTTCCTGGAAGACTGAAGCAATATTCAGGTAACTATTTTTATTATAAAATTTTGCTAGAGTCCAAGTGAAATATACTTACCTGAGATGAAGGGTTGTCCTGGTTTTTGGTGCTTAGTCGGCCCTTAGGATATCTGGATGTGTATGTGGCAAATATTTAGATCTTCTTTGCCATTTTGAATTTCTTTAAGTTTCTTTTGACTTCAGCAGATACTTAATCTAATAAGGGCAGGCATGTCACTATAAAATTGAGGCAAAGACAGGAAATAGGCATTTATCATATGAATGGATTTAAACAAGCTTGATTTCATTTTGCTTTTTGAAAAGCAGTCTGGTATGATAAATGACAGCAAATGAAATTCTGCTTAACAGTTGCTGACCTCTTCTTTTTTTTTTGGTAGTATTCCTGTAGAAGATGGAATTTTCAAACCTAAATACAGAAAATAGGCTGCAAGCACGTTATGAAGCTCTCCTTGTGTATAAAGGGTGTTCTCCAAAGCACTTTGAGTAACAAGGTCTTGCTAAGTACGGGAAATTTTGCCATTGTATAGTTCTGTTACAAATATGGAGAGATAGGAAAATGGGGATTCTCATGACAGATGGTAGCTATGTCCCTTGATGTACATCTGGAATATCCTTGGACATAAATTGAAATGTCCACGGAGACATTAACTTACATTGGTTGGTCACTGATTCTCTGCCCCTCTCTTGCTATCCACTTAAATAATAATGTTTATCTCCTGACCACAGTGGATAATCTCTATAATTTCAGAAGTATTTGTTGCTAAGGTCAAAATGAAGTGGCCTGCCAGCAAACCTGAGGAAGGGGAATAGCTCTTCTTTGGAAAGAGACAAAAGGATGGCCGCATTATTTAGCAGGGAGTGTTTGATTTTGGCTATCTTCATAACATAGCTTCATTCCATGACACAGAAAAGGTCATGGAAGGCAAGACTTTCACTGCTAGGAAGTCTTTCCAGCCATGGGAGAGCTCCATAGTGCTCTTGGGGTTACTGAGGATACAGCATGAGAAGGAGGGTGCAGATTGTCTCATCTCACATAGTGCATGTGGACAATGAAAAAAGCAATGATAATCCACCGAGCTGCTACTGCCAGCTGAACCACCTCTTTCAGAATATTTTTTTTGGTACATTGTTAGATGCACTTTAGCAGAAATACACTTATTAGTATAAGGACACAGAAAAACCTTTGGATGTACTCATCTAGATCAGTCATTCTGAACAGAGAGAATGGGAAGTATTTTCTCAGTCTCCTCGTTCTGTGGGAAGTCTGTGAAAGAGCAAATTCTGACAAAACCGAGTTTTTGACTAATTCAATATTACATCTCCAAAAAAATCAAGACACTTTACAGCCTTATTTGTAGTCAAGCAAGCATTGTGCAAAAGTTTATATCCGAAGGCATCCTCTCTTCATAATATATATGTATTTATGCATGTGTGTATATACATCTCTTTATTCCTGTAGAAAAGCATACTCTGAAAACGTCATATTCATTTCTTAGAAACCTTGAGTACAGTGGTCGCTCATATGCCCTATGTTTTCTGGATGTATTATTTCTTTTTTCCCCCATACTCTTTTGTGCAAGAGGAGCAAAGGCTAACTTTGACAGCAACTGCTTTCCTTTTGAGAACCTCTGTTCTTTGCTGAATGTCAGGTGGTGTAATGGGATAGTTTCTAAATGAGATGAGTTGAGTTCAGAGAAAGTTCCCAAGCTTTGCAGATGCTCTAAGTTTCCTCCTCCCGTGCCCTGCTCCCCCCGCCCCCCCCCTTTTTTTTTTTTCTTTTTGACACAATCTAGTGTCAAAAGCAGTTCAAACTCCAATATGACAGAATAATGGGACAGTGTTGTGCCTTCTTTCCAATTTGGAAGAATTGCTTTCCAAGTGGGAAGATCTCAGCATCTTCTAGTCCTGTGAAGAACACAGCAAGTACGAAGATACTTTGCAGTATATGTCTTCAGGAGACCTGTTGAAGCCTGAATTTGAACGTGGCTGAGCAAGTTGGGATCCTCCCCTATATGAAATGCTTCTCAAAGTGGGACTATGAAGAGGAAGTAATCTACTGTTATATCTAATTTACTAACAAGAAAACTGTGTTTAATGACTTGTTGCATTATGTTTTTGTCATGATTTAGCCCTAGCCAGCAACTAAATACCACCACTGGTTGGGATAAAAACAATTTAACAGGACACCAAAGGAAGAGATAAACAACAATAACATCAGTAAAAGAATATACAAGCAAGGAATACACAACACAATCGCTCACCACCTGCCAATGCCCAGCCTGCTCCTGAGCAGTGATACCCTCCCCTGGCCAGCTTCCCCAGTTATATTATAGTCCCTCTTTGTGTCAGAGAGAAATATTTTGCCCTGTAATTACATGTCTAGCAGAGCAGAGGTTTGGCCTGAGGCATATGTAAAATATACTGACCATGACATCATATGGTATTGAATTAATCCCTTGGCTAGTCTGGATTAGCTGTCCTGGTGACAGGTGAACCCAGGTGAACCTAGGACTGTTTCCTTGTAAATGCTGGTCTCCTCTCCAGTGTTAACTTCTTGGGAAAGCGCTGGATCTAATGGGAAATAGAGTTCCAGATAGCACATTCTGGCTGGTTAGTTCTTGCCCTTGGACCCAGCTGCAGAGTTGCTCTCTCTGCATATAGTATTAATTCTTACCTCCAGTTTCAAGTAGGGTTTAGATCCCTCCAAGAGTGCACCTCCTGTTCATCTCTGTCCACCTACACTTGTTGGTGTGATGAGACATTTGGGCATAGTTAGATTGACTGAATGAGTAAATAAAGCTTTCTGCAGGTTTTGTCAGTCTTTCATGTACCCTCCACAAGGTAACTGCTCACTTGACTTAATGTTGCTCAGTCTCTAGACAATTTTGAAATCCCTTTGGCTTCAGATCTGGGTTTCAGTGAAGCTGTATATGCAATTTCTTAACCTTGAACTGTTGTTTAAACTTCTGCTTCCCTAACAGAGCACAAAAACAGGCACTTTATGAATATGCTTTTAGGCTTGAAAATCCGTTTGAATGTTGTGTCAGTTTTAGGAAGAGTTGAAGGGCAGATTTTTACCTTTTTGGTCCCCCCCCCCCCCGCCTCCTAATTCAGTATCTTGAAAGTATAAGACTTCTTACTAAAAGAAAAGTCATACTTTTCTAGGAGTTTACATTTCTGAGAGAATAATGGTAGGGTAGCAGGGAAAGTTTGGGGGGTGGGGTGGTTGCTTTTAATTTTGCTTTTTAATTTATATCTTCCACTGTAGGCTTTAGACTACAATGACAGAATCCATCAGGCATAATGAAGTACTGGCAGGTCCCAGCTCTTGCATTTGACACATGTCCTGTTGTGCTTGGTACTCTGGATGGTGCAGAAGCTGCATGTATATCCTTGGCTTGACAACGGAAATGCCACCCAGTTATCTCATTGACTGGTCTAGTTTTCTGGTTTCACTTCAGATTTGCTAACACCTGGTCTGCATGTGGTAATGACAGCCATAGTCGTATAGCTATATATGTGTGTTTAAATGCATATATGAATAAATACAAATACTTACACAGTTCTGTTGCATTATGAGTTACCGTCATCTGTGGGAGTGGGCCACCAGTGTTTTCTTTCATTGCATTGTGTCCAAGGTGTCCTAAATGAATGAATGAAAATGCATCGACTCAGAAGGCTCACATTCTAGAGATTGTTCAGAAGTGAACCGGTTGACTTGACAAGCTCAATTTTGAAAGCAATCTTTTTCAGGGCACTGAAAGATAACAAGTGAGAGATGCTGCCCAGGAAACAAAAGAGACTCAATTTACCAACTGTCAGACATGTGACATTAACTTTGAACAAAATGAACACCAGATGCCTTGAAGCTTGAGGCTTCATTGGAGCCCAAAAGTCAGATACACATATTTGAATGATGCAGAGGAGTGGCCTCTGTGTGGCAAGGTTGTTTTTATCTCCTAAAGCAAAATAATGACACCCACAAAAGTGATTTTGACTTTGCTACAGGGAGAACTTGCAATGTAGATATTGAAACAAATACAAAATGTGGAGAGTAATGAATTTTAACGGATCACATTCCTCCTTTTCCTGTGAAAACCTCCGTCTACATTTCGTAGTATGTTTCAGTTCAAATCCTCATCCTATTCAAGGACATTTCCCATTTAGTTTGAGGAAAAAAAATGAGTGTCAAGAAATATATAGTGTGTTGAGATATAGTATCCTCTCTTGTAGACTTCATGTAGCGCTATATTCTAATAGAATTAAAAAAACCATAAGTTTGGAGAGATTATTAACTTGTTGAGCCAGATCAGGCAGAAATGGTGGTTTACAAAAAGGATACCACTTTTGGTGGGGTTTTGTTGTTTGTTTGGTCATGGTTTGGGGGTTTTTTTGGGAGGGGGGGAGGTTTGTGGGGTTTTGCTTACTTTTTTTTTTCTTTTTTTTTTTTTTTTTTTTAAGACTCAGCAGTCCAGCTGCTGTGTTGGACCCGCACCAGATACTTTTGGGTTTAGCTGACACATTTATACCTCCCATCTTGGAACATGGGTCTGTACAATTTCCATCAGTTAGAGGATTTTGAAGAAACTGCCAGACTTCACAGAGAAACAGGAGACAAAGGCTGCAGGTGATAGCACACTGCAGGGAAGAAGAGCTGCAGAACAGCCCTTATCTTCTCCTGCCCGCTCTGTCCTGTGGACATGTTGGTCTTGCTTTGACCCAATGGAGCTGCTTTCAGCATGCACCAAGCCTTGGCAAGAGCTGTGTGATAAGTCAAAACCTGAGTAGGAGCGGAGTAAACAGTCACAATCTGCCTCAAAAAAATCATGCAAGCATGCTAATTCTGCCAGTCACATTCCTTGAAGTATTGATTTCTATGATGAAATTGGAGTTTCACATACAAGAAGCCAGGTTGGCCACTACATAGTTGTACCGAGGGCAATCGTGCACCAGCATGTGCTCCCTTGAGGTCTTGTCCCCAGTGATATCCTTGTGTATAAGTAACGAGTAATTACTTGCAATACGGGTGGTTCCATTTCACATTCCAATAATGCTTTAGAAATGTCATTTTTCAATATTAGATTTTAATTAAGTCAAAACAAAGCCAAGAAATTCAAAGAGAGAGAAATGAGGAAAAAAAGTGATGTTCAGTGGAAGTTTAGATTATGTTTTGATTTTGATACATTCCTGGTTTCAGCAGGAAAACCCTCCTACTCACTGTAGAAGGTGTTTTTCAAGCCCTGTCTTTCAAGTTGGAAATTTAAATGCAGCATCATTGTGGGTGCAGATGAGACTGAAAACATGAAACAGGACTTAAAATACGGATATAAAAGACTGTTCATCAAGTAGACTTAGGTAAAAATGCACAACCCCAGTCCTGTATGCTGCCACTTTGATCTTCCTTCTGATGGAAATTACACCCTAGAAAATTCATTGTCAGAATCAGATTATAGTCAATGGATTCTAATTTGCTTTACTACCTAGTATGTTGTGCATCTTCTTGAGCATGGCAGCTCATTCCAGTTTTGATGTGAATATAGGAGGTACAAAGTGCATTTGTTGTTAATAGGCTAACAGTACAGGACGAGAGAAGGAGGGAAAGAGCTATTAATTTGTGATACACAGGAATGTGTTTGAAAGAGGATTATGTGAGGTGGTTTCAGAAGTGGTTGTGCATTCTTTTGCTAGTTTCCTGTGAGTGCTGGTAAACATTTACAAGCTATGGGTCTTTAATAATACTGATAGACCCTTGTCTGCTCAGCCCCCTGAGTTGGAGGACCACTGGTGTGGGATCAGTGACTTTCCATTTGTAGACACTGAAAATGTAAGGGACCCAGTTGCATCAGCTGAATATTTGCAAGTCCATGGGGCCTGATGGGCTTCATCCCAAAGTACTGAAGGAACTGGCGGATGTTATGGCAGATGTTTCCCCTCTCAGTCATCTACCACAGGGAGTCTGGGGAAGTCTTAGCTAACTGGAAGCTAGCCATTGTTATTTTAATCTACAAAAAGGTCATGAGGGAAGACCCAAGGAACTACAGACCTGTTAGTCTAACCTCAGTTCCTGTAAAAATTACGAAGATTATACTGCGTACTATTGAAAGGCACTTGAAGAACACTGCAGTCATCGTAGAATCATAGAATGGTTTGGGTTGGAAGGGACCTTCAAAGGTCATCTAGTCCAAACCTGCTGCAATGAGCAGTGACATCTTCAACTAGATCAAGTTGCTCAGAGCCCCATCCAGCCTGGCCTTGAATGTTTCCAGGGATGTGCAGGTTCAGTCAACGTGAGTTCACAAAGGGAAAGTCCTGTTTAACTAATTTGATATCCTTCTATGGTAAGGTCAGCTAACTAGTGAATGAAGGAAATGTGGTGGATTTAATTTTTCTGGATTTTAGTAAGGCTTTTGATACTGTCCCTCACAGCATCCTTCTGGACAAGTTGTCCAACTGTGGGAAGAGTGGGTTCATGGAGTGCTAGGTGAAGAAGTGGCTGAAGGGCAGAGTTTAAAGGGTTGTAGTGAATGGGTCTACATCTGGCTGGGGAGTGGTCACCAGTGGTGTTCCTCAGGGTTCAGCTCCAGGTCCAGTTCTATTCAGTATATTTATCAATGATCTGGGTGCAGAATTTGAATGCACCATTAGTAAGTCTGTTGATGATACCAAACTGGGAGGTGCTGTTGACTCTTGAGGGACGAGAGGCCTTGCAGAGGGATCTAGATAGATTGGAGCATTGGGCTATGATTAATGGGATGAAATTTAACAAGTTGAAATACTGGATTCTGCACCTAGGACAGAGCAATGACAGGCACAAGTATGAATTGGAAGAGGAGTGGCTTGAGACCAGCCCTGCAAAAAAGGGTTTTGGAGGTGCTGGTTGACAGAAGGCTCAGGATGAGTCAGTGGTGTGTACCCTGGCAGCCAAGAGGGAAAACCTTATCCTGGGGTGCATCAAACACGGGATAACCAGCCATGCATAAGGGGTGATTAGCCTGTTGTATCCAGTGTTGATGTGGCCTCACCTTGGCTACTGTATGCAGTTCGGCAACTCACAATTGAAGATGAAGGTCCTTGAATGTACCCAGAGGTGATGAAAGGGCTGGAAGGATTGTCCTATGAAGAGCAGCTAAAGACTTTGGACTCGTTTAGTTTGGAGAAAAGGAGGCTGAGGGGTGACATCATTGCTCTCTACAGCTTCTTGAGAAAGGAACATGGAGAGGGAGGTGCTGATCTCTTCTCCCTGGGATCCAGTGACAGAATGCATGAGAATGGTCCAAAACTGTAACAGTGGAGGTTTTGACTGGACATCAGGAAACATTTGTTTACTGAGAGGGTGGTCAAACACTGGAAGAAGCTTCCTAGAGAGGTGGTTGATGTCCCAAGCCTGTCAGTGTTTAAGAAGCATTTAGACAATGCCCTTAATAGTATACTTTTACTTTTAGTCAGCCCTGAATTGGTCATGGAGTTGGACTGGATGATCATTTTAGGTCCCTTCCAACTGAAACAGTCTATTCTGTTCTGTACCCCTTGGATGCTGTCTCTTTCCTCTTACAGACAGTATCCAGACAGATCAGATGAATTGTCTGAGAGGTGCTTATTTCTCAGTGCTGACAAGAGGAAGTGGAATATTAGGGAAAAGCTTAGATTAGGCATCAGAAGTTAGATGACAGAAGACTTGCCCTGTCTGTTTTTTGAAACGCCATCAAGATGGTCAAAAATGGGAAAAGAAAACAAAAGTGATGAGGCAAAGTGCACAGCAATGGTTTGAGAGAATACAGTCTAATCCTTGAAACATGCTGTTTGTCTGGAGGGTCACTCAAATGCCTTACTGCAGCTGGGCAGTCTTCTTCAAAGCATAAGCACACATGAAGAGAAAACAATAAATGAATTGTCCAGACCTGTGTCCTGAGCGTAACACAGAAAGGTGAGAGATCATGCTTTCTTGGAGAAAGGTATCATTTGAGCCTTTTTAATCCTATAAGTTCAGCAAATGTTTCTGAGAAAACCCTGTACTCTCCCCTTTCCTCCTCCGTCAATACTTAGTTTAATATCAATTTTCTGGAGAGTTATAGGTCATTGTTTGCTCTGCTGTTTGTCTTGGCATAGGCCAAAAATCCAGTGATTGTAACGCAAACACAGAGGTAAATTAAGATTTATGGGAAGATCTGCTAGAATTGGACTGATATGTGAAAACACTTCCATGCCTTGTAAACCTAAGCTTATTGATATGTGGAGGAGTCTAATAGAGATGGTGTCATCTGGGAGCTGGAGAGTCATTACACCTTAATCACTCTTTGCTTGCTTTGGGGAAAAGAAAGAATTCCTTAACTGGTGATCAGTTTTGTTTTACAATTTATTTTAAAGAAACAAATGAACAAACAAACAAAAAGAAACCCCCAAACAAACAAACAAAACTCCCAAAAAACGAAAACAGAAACAAAAAGAGATCCAAAATAAAGGGGAAATAAGATTTTTCAGGATTATTCAGGTGTTTGTTGGCATTGTTGTTGTTTTTAATTAGCAGTATTCTAGAAGTAAAAAGAAAACCCAGCTCACAAAAAAAAAAAGGTGAATAAGTACAAAGTCATTATTGAGGGGGCAGATGCACATGGCTCAGGATCAGCTTTTTGTGTACAGACCAAAGAATCTTCTCTCTTTTATTAAACGATTGTGGTGAGTGTGTGACAAGTATGACATTGTTTTGTGAAATATAGTCCTTAGACTTCTTTTTGAAGGGAGGAAAAAAATATCCTGCTTGATTTATGGAGAAAAAAAATCTTTAAGCTGTAGGTGACATTAGCAATAAAAATGTCAGGCACTGTAGTGTATAATAGATGGCTGTACTGTGATTTCACTGTATTTAACGTTATGGGACAATAACCAGGACTTCTGCACTTCTGATTACTCATTTTAAATGCAGCTTTTCTAAAGAGAGTGACAGTTTCATATTGCTAGGGAACAAAATGTAGCTATCGTAACTACTGCAAGCTTTGGCCTTCCTCTACAGAAGTCAGCAGGATTTACTTATCTCCTATGGGAGAAAAGCAAAACCTTAAGAATATGAATAAAGAGGGAATTTTCAGAGAAAACTTATTTTATTTACATCAACTTAGTGACTGAGCTATCTGCTGGAAAGCTCTTCTCTGTTCCTGATTACAAGGGATGTTTACATCCAAAATCTATTTACATCCTGCATAAATATTTTGTCCTTACACTTCTACTCTTCAAAGAAAAAAATGTTTCATGTGTATGTATCTCAAGATTTAAACTTTTCAACACAGAGGCAACATCCAGAATATTTTACACTGAGAAAGGATGACTATGGCCCTCATAAGTGCCTTGCATGATTGACATTTTTGCATTGCATGTTTTGACTTTTCAGCCCCTTACATTATGTCTGAGATAAATGCTGCTGAATATCTTTGTTCTTATTCATCCATACATCAACAAATGATGAACAAACCAAATTTGTTTTTCCTGGGAAGAAGTCTCCCTGTTCTTCAGCAAGGATTAAGGTGGCCAGTGTGGATCAAGTCATTACAGGACTTCACATTAGGTTAATAGAAGATCATGTAAGTGCCTTAACACTTCAGCAGTTTTACTGCCGGAATTGCAGAGCTGAATGTTCAACAGCAGGGCGAGATCATCTCAGTCTTACTTTCTCCCTGTATCCGCTCAGAACATTGCCAAAACCAGGGGAAGCTGCAAACAGAGGTGCAAACATTTAATCATAGCCAAGAGATGGTGCTTACACAGGAAGTGACAAAAATAACACCAGCAATTAATACTGAGTGACTTCTCGGAGTCACTTCTGACTTGCACCTGTTGTCTTAATGGAGATTAAACTCATGTAGTGGATGGTAAATTACATCCAGCACTTAATGGAGATTAAACCTATGTAGTGGTTGGTAAGTTACATCCAGCAGACTCTGCTCTACTAACCGGCCTTGCTGTTTTCTCCAGTGTCTTATGTGACTATATAACTACAGTAAGAAGTCTGATCCAGTTGGTTTAATACTTTTGTATAGGGTAATGCACAGAGTTACCATTAAATCTGTTTTTTATTTTGATATTGAAACACTGGTTCAGTTCTGCTTGTTTCTTAAAACCTGTCATTGTACAGGAGCTGAGTTCTAATGAGCAACTTGGCTGATACATTTGCAGGCACATTTTACAGGAGGACGAATGTGAGTTAGAAATAAAATTTTAGTGCTAGGCTACCATGAGCCAGTCACTATAAAGGCAGCTTAAAAAGAGTGAAAACATTCTCACTGGATAAAAGTTTTGAATGAGCTATGTGAATTATAAGCATTAATGCTAGATTTCCAAAGGCACTTAGGATCAGCTTTATGAAGATACTGCAGTATGTAAAATTGCAAGTAGACATTTTGTGTAATTAACAAACTTAAATGTCAGTGAGGTCCTCAATGATAAGATTAAAAAAAAATCTAGCTATTTTGGCACTTGGGCTGAATCTTTTTAACGAGACCCGATTTTCTAAGGGAAAGTAACACTTTCGAAAGTTGAACCCTATACTGTTTGAAACTATGCATGAAGAATAGAGAGACATGTTACTGTTCTACTTGTTTCTGATAATTATACGTCTAAGGCAATTCTGAAAAAGGAGAAGGGAAAATTGTATCCGGTTAGAATAGTAGCTGCAAGTTCAAGACCAATGGGAAAACCGTCTTTAATGTAACGAGGAGTAGTGATATGATCTCTGAAACAGGGATGTGGATGAGCTTTCCATATCCCTTTGCCTAAAACAAATGTTTGGATTTCTTCTTATTTCATTGGTTGAGCTGAAAAAATCGAGTCTTTTCTCTTTCTGCATTTCAACTCAAACTATGTAGCACAGCCTCTGAATAGAAAGTAGAATAATATAAATGAAAGAGATCTAAAAATAAAATTAAAGTCACTTCCAGCTAGGTCTATATAAGCACTAAAAACAGAAATAAAGATTTCATAGTTTCACTGTAGCATCCAGCAACGAAAATCAATGAATATGAACCAGGTTCATAGTATTAAAAGAAACCATCAGCTTGTAGTAGGAATTAAAACAAGAGGTGCAACATTCACAGTAGGAAAGCAGATGGAGTGATTAGATTAATGGCAATATTTTAAATGCATTTTTATGTGCGTGTCTGTGATCTTTTATTACAAGAGAAAATCCAGTCAATTAAACGTATGTTGCTCATTGAAGTCCAATTACCCTTAATACACCTGGGAACACATGGGGGATTGACCCCAGCCAGCAACTAAGCACCTACCAGCTGATTGCTCACTGTCCACTGTGCCCCAATCAGCGGGATGGAGGATAAAGTTGAGAGAGCAAAATAAATGAAACAAAACTCTGTGTGCAAGCAAAGAGGAATAAGGCATTATTCACTGCTTCCCCTCAGTGGGAAGATGTTTAGCCACTTCTGTAGGTGGGCAGGCTTCAGCAGCATAATGTTTACTTGGGAAGATGAACACCCTAACAGCAAATGACCCTCCTTCATCCTCCTTTCCCTGAACTTTTATTGTGGAGCATGACATCTTGGACTATGGGATATGCCTTTGGTCACTTAATGTCAGCTGTCTCAGCTGTGTTCTCTCCTGACTTCTTGCCCAACACTCAATGAGGACATTGCCACTCAAGCCTATTTTTGCCTGGTTTTACTCCGGAGTGTCTGGTTGCTGCTGGTGTTACTGTGCCTAGTGAAGGCTATTCATGCTGATCAGAAGCAGGTGCTGCTTGCTGGAGGTTTCTGCGGTACTTTGTTATTCTCAAGACATCCAAGGGTTTCACTTGGCCATTTTGCCAGACCAATTTCACCATTTTCTTGCATCAACTAAATTCCATAATAAATCCATCAAGACATGTAACTCCCTGGTCACAACAGGAGATGCTTTATCTTTTTTACTGCTGGAGAGGCTTGATTTTTTTTGCTAGCTTATTTTTATCAGATGAAGTTTTGGAATTTTGTTGGAAATTGGTTCCCAGTGTGTATATTGCTAGTATGGGATGGCATATTCATCCCTTCAGCTGTCAACAGAAGCTGCCTGGCTGGACTTGACATTAGTTTAAATAATTTCAATTGCAACTCTATATTCTTAGCATCACTGTTGCCTTCATTTGGACATGCTGAATTCCACATGCATGTGAATCTCATGTTTTGGAATAGCTTAATTTTGGGAGCTATAAAGATGACCTGTCTTTTGGATGGTGACTGAATCATAGGATAGGATCATAGAATAGTTCAAAGGGACCTTCAAAGGTCATCTAGTCCAACCCCTGGCAATGACCAGGGACATCTTCAACTAGGTCAGGTAGCTCAGAGCCCTCTCCAGCGTGGCCCTGAATATTTCCAGGGATGGGGCATCTGCCAAATCTCTGGGCAACCTCTTCCCATACTTTACCACCCTTTGCCACTTAAGATAAAACACAGCTGGATACTCAGTGCCACTAGGTACTTTCATTTCCAATGCATAGACTGTGGCTGTGTTCAAAGGACAGGAATTGGGGCTTTTGATCAGTACTGGAAATACACAGGAGGCAACTCTGTGAGTTACACATTGACATTGCATTTATATGACACATTTGCTAATATTTCCACTACCGCTGAAATAGCCCAACCCTAACGGTAGCTTTGGTTGTAAGTGTTTGAATTTTTTTTCCCTGTAATTGTACACTCTTGTGATATATATCAATTTTAACTTGAACAGACATCTATGCCTACCTTTGGCTTATTTCTTCCTGAAAATTATTGTTTTAGAATGATAAGAGTGTATAATAAAGAGAGATTATTTGTAACTGGTACAGATATCTCTCAGAATACCAGAAATATGGAGCTCTTGAGAGCTGAGAACTGTCTTTATACCATCTCCGCTCTTTTAATGAATAAGATCTCTTTTTCAAGTATTAAGGATGTGTTTAAAGTTGCTGTTTCAGTAGACCTTTTAATATTTTCCTTTGCCTGAAGCAGCTGATGTCCCCCTGAATCCTGAAAAGGATATTTGTCTGTGCAGTTGAAGAATCCTTATAGCTCTGCGTGTGTAAACACAATTCCAATTGCTTCTGAATGCCCTAGGAGTGTGTCAGAGTTAGGTAAATAAACTAACTACATTAATTGCTTCTACCTCCCTTGAGTGCTTCCACTTCGTGGGTTTTACAGTAATGTTAATGTATTGTAATCCATTATTATCTGTAAAATTAAAATTTTCTTTCTTTGCCTGCATCTGCCACTATTAATTCAGAAGCTCTAATAAATGCATTAAAAGAGGGAAGTAATACGCAAAAGAAAGTCTCTCTGGGAATGTATAATTTCACTTTTACTCATGACCCTTCATGCTGGGTTGGAAGAAAATAAACAGTGTTAACATGCGAAGTTAGCACACATCTAAAGTGAGACTACAAAGCAAAGTCATAAAACCCTCTGTAGCTGTTGCACTTGCATTTATTCTAGAAACGGGAAGAATGAGATTAAGTAAGTGCAGTGATGTACTGAAAGCAGGTCTCAGATTCACATCGCTGGACTAGGGGTCATGTGGAAGCTGTGAGCAGTGTTATGCATTGAACTGGGAAACTACCTAGTGGAGCACACTGGGTCTGTCATTTTTATCAAGTGGAATGATAAACCATCAGGAAGCTGAGATTCATCAAGGAAAGAAGGAAAATCTCAGAGGGACCTGTGTGTGGACACAGCATATCAGTAAGAAATAAGGTGGCTGAGTGGGCATATCAAACTTAAACAGACCTGATAATTTTGACTTGAAAATAATTGCCTTACCACCATTTGGGGTGCTTACCAATACCTTTCTCCCACTAATTTAAACAGATATTCAGTTTAGCCATTGTCTGACTTCAAAGGAGTAGGTGAGCATGAGATAGCCCATGACATTTTGAGCAACTGGGATTTAGTCAGAGAGAGGTTCACAGAGATCCAGGCAGAGTACAATAAGAAATCAGGATGTGAGCAAGATGACGGGAAAAAAAGGAAAGAAAATGGAGGAGGAGTGGATGTTTCGGAAGCCTTTATATTTTAAAAGCTTTTTGCAAGGCTGGGCTTAGGCAGAAAAAGGAAAAGCTGAACTGCATGGAGCAGAAGAAACATTTGAAAGCAGCATGGCCACCCAAGAGGAGCCAGGAAGATAGCTGCATATATGGAATGTACAGGGAAGTGCGTGGCAGAAGAAGAAAATGTGCTTAAATCAATTTCCAGCATTGCACTGTATCCTGCTGAAGCTTCTTTGGGTCTTCCCTGGAGTTTCAGAGGAGATGCTGGTTCAACACCTTACTACAGAAGACACATCTGATAGCTGTGACCTACTTGATAGCCTATCTTGGAGCACCCTGGCCTCACAGGGATTCTTCTGTCTTCTCTGCTGAGGGAGCAGCTGCAGGAACACTTGCAGGCAGAAGTGCCAGGACACAAGCTGTGCAGGGCAGGTAAACAGCAGCTCAGTGTATAGGAAGTGGGCCTTTCCCGTGGGTAGAATGTGACAGATGTCCTGCTGTTTCAATGAGATAATCTTATACCATTAGTCTAATCACTGTAATTAGTCATGCTGTGCTCACTGGTGATGTCCCTTGGGATGTGTTTCAAAAATCTCCTCCTGTTATGTGCCTGTAGGGTGCTGGATTTGTGAGTAAAGAGTAACAGTGCTGTTTCTGTTATCCACCGTAACAGGAGACATCAGAGCAAAGAAGGCAGTTGTGAAGCATGACTTTCAGTCACAATGAAAAAATATTCGTGGAGGAGTGTGGGTGAACATTAGGAAAGGAATAAGTTAATTGTGCTGGATCAGACGTATATATTTATACGGGGGCAAGTTAGCTCCTGTTGGCTTATTTGTCTTAGGGGGTTTCTGCCCTTAGCATATGTTCTAGAGGAAGACTGTCAGTCTACAGCTGCTATGGTACTAACAAATCCAGGAACAGGCGTATAAAATTCAGTGATAAGGTTTTTATGCAGACATAAAGCAATTGCTGTGAAATAAAGGAGGGTCTTTAATTTCATGAGGTTTAAAAATGGGTAAAGCCCACAAGGCTGTACAAATCCCTCTTGATTTTCTAATGTGCAGCAGCATTGGGCTTTGCAGAATAAACGGAGCTAATAATTTCTAGGAGGTGGTCTGATCTGTTGCTTGAGAAGCCGAGAGCTAGGGCTTGTTTCCTTGAGTCAGGTATAACTCCTTCTTCTGTCTTAAAATGTTAAACAAAACCATGGAACTTTGTGGGTGTTTGTAAAGCTTTGTGAATTGCTGCAATGAAAGATTATCCTCTATGAAGTATACAGTGTTGTTCCTAGTCTCCTGTGGGGTGGAGTACCCTCCTTGTGTGTGTATTGGATTTAAGGTCTGAATAGTAAATATTGAAGCCTTGAATATTTACAATAAATTGTTGAAGAATGGATAAACTGTCTATTAATGTAGATAAAGAAACAGAAATGCATTTAGTGAACATAAATGCGTATTTGCCAGCTTTACAAGAACATAAAAACTCTATTGAAGTAGATCAAAGAAACTTTAACTAATCTTAAGAAGAGCTTCTCTCTAGGAATAAGATAAATATGAGACAATAAGTAACTGCAAAGCCCCTTGGAAAATGCTATAGAAATACACACACACTTTGCCACTTGTGTCCTACGTTTATTAAAAAGCATCAAGTATGAATGTACTCTCAGCAACATCTGTTTCCTGAGTTCTCGTTAGGAGATGCTGTCTACATTTAGTTACATTGTTGTCTCACTTCCAGAAACGTCAGATTTCTGGTCCTTTGAACAGTTTTATCAGCAATACTTTTGGTTTCAGAGCAGTAGTTGATCATTCTGTAGTTACTCTGTCCCTCCCACTGCCTTGTGCATACAACACAAAATGTATCTTGCGAGTTTAATAGCTATGCTGGTTTATATGCAGACTCAAGATTTTAGTAGGCAGAGGAAGTGCTTCTAAAGAAGAGCTCTGATTTTTTAGAAGTAACTGTGAAAGTGACAGCAAGATGGTCTGTATTTATTGTCTCCCAATGATTTCTTAGTTTAGTGGGGAAAAGGAAATATATTCTTATCCTTTTAGTATGTTACAAATGTTTTATACTAACAGAATTCTAATGAAATCAGTAACAATGCAGTGCTGTAAAATAAGTATCACATAAGTATAATGTAATGGAGGCAAGCATAGTGGCCCTACTTACCAACTCAAACTTTTAGTGGGAGCATTAAGTTTGGTATTTTTGGTTCATCAATGACAATATTTTGTATTCAAGACATTTAACATTAGAGTACTATAAAACCACTGTGACTTCACATTCTGGGCATTGTAGAGATCTAATGCTGGCATCTACTTGATGAATTAGACACTTGTACACTGTTGTTACATATGTACCATCACTGCTGCTATATCCATAAGAGTAATTCTGGCAATAAGCATTAAGTGATATCATCACTCTTCCAGATAGTCTCTGGAGAAGCCAAAGGATGATGTCATGTCTAAGCATTCCTTTAATCCTAGATGTATCTTTTAATGCCATGATTAATGTGTGTTTCTGCAATACTGTGAAGAATCGCAGTCTGAAGTTATATGGGATTTTTGTCTTGGACTGTCCATTTTTCAACTTCAGCAGTGGAAAGAAATACTTTTCAAGAAAAACTATGTATTTTTTAGATGGATCTCTATATATCTGCATACATATATAGGTGATACACATATATGTTTCGTTTAGCTTTTATAATTTGGCTGTTTTTTCATACCCATGTCCCAGTCCTAGAAAAAGATTAGATGAGATTGTCAGAAAAGTTTCTTGGATTGAGTTTTGTTGTGATTTATTTCTTTACTTGTTTATTTTAATTTTTCTATACTAATAACAGCCTTAAAACACTAGTATTTCTATTGCCAGAAATGCTTTTGCTGAAATGCTGAAATAATTATTTGACTTTTTTTTTTTTAATTCTAACACTAACATAAATCATACCAACGAAAGACAATGTCATTGCTAGAGGCTGTGCCTATGATAGAATTAGCTGCTTCAGTTGTGCCAAGATGGGTTGTACTTGCATAATGATACCAGCAAACCATTTCTGAAGTAGACCTTGCCTGAGGCACAGGCTTAACTTTACATACTGCAAATAATTTAACTGATTTCAGAAATTATTTATAAGACAAAATATTGGGCCCCGCATTCCACAGACTTCAGTGGAGCTAGAAGCCACCCATGAGGTATAAAGCATTTGCAAACTCTGGACTAGACCTGATAGAATCCCTGAGGCTACAACAGAGGTAGAAATCGATCTTTCAGTATTGAAGAAGTAAGAGATTTGTGGGTAAACTGTGGAAATCTTAGCAATGATATGTATCTTATTATTGATGTGAATTAGAGAAGGGAATGAGCAGAGGCTTGCATATAAAGTAATAATATTGCCAAAGAGATGGTCTAAGAAAAAGGCCTTTAAAGCAGCATCTTGGATAAAGAGCTGTAGAACAAGATTCTATTTGTCAAGAGAGTTTTATCTCTGCAGAGGAGAGGATGCTGTGGATGGTCTATTAGCAATGCTATGTGGAAACCATCTACCAGGCTGAGATATAGCTTAGATACAAGATACAGTAATTAAGAGCAAGCTCCAAGATGAAGATGATACTCAAGTTATGAGCTGGTGCAACAGGATGGTGCTGTTATTATTCACAAGTCATGTGGAAAGAAGAGAATGGGCAGGAGAGTCTTGGGAAGAAAATTAAGGTATTGACTTTAGCACAAGAGCAGTAGCATGGCCAAAGCTACTGAAGGGGCTAAGAAGTTGTAAAGGTATTTCTAGAACGTGTTTCCATTGACTGTAAGAGCATAAACAGAATATTTCTAGGCTGGATTTATTTGAAAAGAATGCTAGAGAATTATTGTAGTGATCTCAGAGTGGCTTATGTGTTTTGGCATGAATTTTTCAAGATGAGAGGGACTATAGCATATTTAAAGTTTATTTGTATTATGAAGGGAGTAGGTAGAAGGAGAGAAGGTTGGTTTCAGGGGAACAAGAAGAGATCACCCTCATAAACAGAGTTGGTTATAGGAGGAGACGCTTTAAATGCAATCATAGAATGTCCTGAGTTGGAAGGGACCCATAAGGATCATTGAGTCCAACTCCTGTCCCGGCATATGACAACCCCACTGTTCACACCATCTGTCTAAGGGCATTGCCCAGTCTCTTCTTGAACACTGTCAGGCTTGGGGCTGTGACACCTCCCTGGGGAGCCTGTTCCAGTGCTTCACCCTCTGGGTGAAGAACCTTTTCCTAATGTCCAGCCTAAACCTCTCCTGGTACATCTTCCTGCCATTCCCTTGGGTTCTGTCACTGATCACTAAAGAGAAACAATGAATGATCCCTTCAACAAGAAAATTAATGACTTGAACTGTAAATGAGACAGTCACATTGGGCTAGTAATGTAACCACATGGTCTACAACATACATGTAATGAGAACTTGGCCCTGTAAGTTTGACTATTTTTTGTGATCTGTTTGAATGTCTATGTCTAATTCTGGGTGCATTTAAAGGATGTTTATTCTGGCATTTGAAAGACATGATGGACATGTACGTGAGATCCTGAGGGCTAAAGCAGGATGAGAGCAGTGTCTTCCTGATGTCATGCATCAAATATTGCATGGGACAGGCTGAGCTGCTGCAAATGCCACATGAAATGCTTAACCATCCAGGAATTATTCCATGCCTTTCTGGTATCTTAGGCATGTGTTCGTGCCCTAGCTGAGAATGCTTGTCCTGTACTCCGGAAGACATATGCTCCTGGTTCTTCTCAGCCAGTTTTGCACTCCCTTGTCCATTATAATTAGTACAAGTTAGACTACTTATTTTGTTGCTGTTGTCCTTTTTAAAGTTTGTTTTGTAGAGCTTTAACCAAAATTTTCATCACCTCTTAATGCAGTCAGCTTGCTGCATTCAGGTGGGCTAACTGAGGCATTGCATTAATACTGATACAGAGGGGGACTTGTTGAATGATGGTATAATGTGAATGGTTTCAGCTGATTAGCACCTGTGTTTCTGTTCTGTTTTATTTTCTCCAGGCAAATATATTAATGGATCATCTCAAAGTTGTTGGAAGACAAGTAGATAGCAAGTGTTTCCTGTTCGTAAACACCACCGTGAAAATGCAGTGACTGTTTTGCTCTGGCTGAGCATGCTTAGCACCTGGTTGCATTAACAGGACTTACACATGTGCTCTGAGTGCAATGTGCCCTATAGCCCCTGAGTAATGAGAAACCCTTATCTCGTGTTTCCATATTGCTGCATGGAACAAAAGCCATTGTAAAAACAAATCCACCCGATCCCTCCATGGGAATTTTGTCTTGCTTCTTTCTTCATGTGAGCTAATTTGCAATGAGACAACCCATGGATGACAAAACAGAGCTTTGTTACTTTCTGCTAGCTTAAACTGAGACAAGGGGAGACTTCTTGACACGCTGCTGTCACTGTCTGGATTAGGGGTGTCAAACACATTTTCACCAGGGGCCACATTACCCTCATGGCCGAGTGTAGTTTTAGGACTGTATAAATGTAGGGGTAGTTACACTCATACAGTCCTAAAGAACAGTTTTTAAATTACATTCAGCCCTTTGAAGGCAACCACGAGGCTGATTTGGGCCCCAGTGAAAATGAGTTTGACACCGCTGATCTAGACCTTTTCTAAGCTTTATCTTCTCTGGCTGCAGAGATTGTGAGGTGAAAATCAGCTCTCCTGAAAGTGCCGGGCAGTTTCCATAGAACAAAATCACTGTCTGCAGGTTAGACTGTGACTCCTGATTTACCAAAGTGTCACTGTGTCCAAGTGGCTTCAGTCAACTCTGAATTTTAAAAGCTGTAATAAATACCAGTATTGACAAAGAAGCCAACCTGAGCATTTACCTGCCCTACTCTGCTGTTTGCTGCCCTACCAGCTGTGTCAATGTGACTGTCACAGTTTAGCCTCAGCAACTAAAACCATGTGCTACTCTCTTATCTCTCCCCAACCCCTGGTGGGATGCGGAGAAGAATCAGGAAACAAAAGCAGCTACTTTTCAGTCACTTCAACCACTGAGAAAGAAGGAGAGTAAAAAGGGAGAAGAGGAGGACATGGCTGTAGTTGCTTTCCCCCTCTCATCATTCCATTGTGCAGCAAATAACCTGCAGGACCGTTTGTACTTCCCTTAGTAACTAAGCCTCTACTGGAGATGATGACAGCTGACAGGAATAGTCAGTCATGACTGCAGCTAGTGTTATTTCTCCCCCACCATAGGGAGTGCAATGGTCCATAGCTGTGCAGGGTCCTGCAGTTGCTGTCTGGAGGGGACAGGCAAATGTTCCTCTTATCATACACGTACTTCATGCTTCCAGTTTAAGAAATGTGGTGGTTGTGCATGTTCTCTAATCCATATTACAGAACCATGTTCTTTCTCCATCTTGTATCCTTGGAGAATGTACATTGGAAGAAAGGTCCAGTTTCCTCCTACGGAAGTTTCATACCTTTTCTAAGGGTATTAATATATACATTGATAATTCTTAAGGTTAGAGCCATCCATTCATGACAGTCCTTGTAGCAGTTGAGGACAATGAACATCACTAGATGTCCACAAAAGCACGGGTGGCTTCAAAAAATGTCAGTTGCTCTTTTTGGATGGTGACATTAGCCTCCAGAGAGCTATTTGCTGCTGAAGGTAATTTCTGGTATCCAAGCTATCCTACCTCATTCCCAAAGTATAAGAAAAGAAAATCTTATTGTCATGAATTTACAGATTAAATTGGAAGTAGAATAAGTGTCAGTTAAATGATTTACCCAAAGTTAGAGAAGCGGCTTGTGTCAGAGCCAGGGTTTGAATCATAAGCACCTGAATCTCAGACTGGTGCTTTAGCCTCTAAAGGAGACACAGTTCTGGATGAAAGTCCCCTGACCATTGGCTTCATGGTGAGAATTAGTGGGCCTGGTGGTGGTCCAGACTATCACCACCTTTCCTTTCCTTTTCCAGAGAGAGGACTAGTCAGCACCTTACGAGATGTGACATGCCATGTCTGCTAACTGAGCTGGGCTGGCTTTGCTGGAGCCCTGTCAGTTGTTTGAACACTTGGATGGGGGAGACTGATCCAGTGCTTAGTCCCTGAGCCAACTGAGCCAATGTCTGCTGCTGTGGGTGCTGTAGCAGCGCATGGGCCCTGTGAGGTCCTCTGGCCTCATGTGAGACAGCCAGACCTGCACCAGCCTATCGACTGGCCCATTACAGCTCAGTAGATCAGGCATGGTGCTACCCTCACTCAAGGCGGAGTAGATTCTTCACATTGATGATTCAAGTTGGCTCAGTCTTCTGGAACTGCTGATGCTTACCCCCATCTATGGCTTACCCTGACTGTGAGCTGGAGGGACGATAACAGTGATTGCACATCTGTGGGGCATAAGATCTAGCAGCAATACCATCAGCTGTACACAGCCCCAGGTTCCAAAAATTCCATCTAAAAACAGATGTTGCATTCTGATTCAGCATTACTGGATTTGACTCAGTGGATGAGCCACCATTACTTGACTTGGAAAAGGGAGGTGCCTGCTTGCATGTACAAAATCTAGATTGCTGTTCCGGAGAAGAAAAGCCTGCGGCCAGTCACAGTTGCATCTTTGGGGAAATGACGGGCCAGAAAAATGAGTCTTAGCCAAATGTTTTTCGTTTTTGTGTTTGTGTGAGAGAAGATGTGCATGCTCTAATTTGGTAAAAATTCAACTTAATCTTTTAATTAGAAGTTGTTGTTATCTAAAAACTTTGCAGCCCTCCCACATGTCTTCTGACAGCTTGGGCTGTATGGAACAGAGAAGCTAGGATGGCTCTAAGTGTCAAAATATGCTTCTCCTTCTTGTGTGTATATATATATCGATACATTATCAAGTAAAATAAAACCCCACAGTGTGACAGATTATGTTTCTTCAATTGTCATCACTCTTTCAGTTAATTTATGGCTATCAAGAAATTTGCACTTCTAGAAACACTGGAAACCTTGAATCACCTAGGCTGAAAAGAAGGCCAGGCCTTGCTCTGCCTACCTCTTGCTGGAACATTGCTGGAGGTGGCTGAGCTGATTTAAATATATTTGGGTGTGAATTTTTTCTCTCACTTTGCTATTTACGTACCAGGCTATATTTCAGGTGGAACTCTGACATCAGCTTTTTTTTTGTATGTGGGAATAAAGTGGGAAGCTTGTCTCCTGAGAAAGCTGGTTCTTCAAGTCTTCCTGCTAGGTGGCCCCTGCTGCGGTGATGTTTGTGGATCAAGAAGCCTGTGCGCTCTAATGAGTTAGAGTTTTTGTTTCCTGTCCAGACGTGTTCATAGTATAGCAGTAGGCTGGAGCTGGGAATCTCTTAGCTAAATTATGCTTAACTTGGACAACCTGGACCACCTTAGCAGAAGCTGAAGGTACATGGGCTTCTCCTGGTGGCCACTCCCAGGTTCTTTTCCACTGGCCACCTTTTCAGCTACTCTTCACCAAGCCTGTGGTGTTGCATGGGCTTGTTGTGACTTAACTGCAGAACCCAGTACTTGGCCTTTTTGAACCTCATGCAGCTGGCCTCAGCCCAACAATCCAGCTGGTCCAGATCCCTCTGTAGAGCCTTTCTACCCTCCAGCAGATCAACACTCCAACCCAATTTGGTGTCATCTGCAAACTTACTGAAGGGGCACTCAATCTCCTCAACCAGATCATTGATAAAGAGATTAAACAGAACTGGCCTCAATACTGAGCCCTGGGAAACACCACTTGTGACCAGCCATCAACTGGATTTGACTCATTTCACCACAACTCTTTGGGCCTGGACATCCAGCCAGTTCTTTACCCAGTGAACTGTACACCCATCCAGGCCATGAGCTGCCAGCTTCTCCAGGAGGATGCTGTGGGAAATGGTGTCAAAGGCTTTACTGAAGTCTAAGTACACAACATCCACAGCCTTTCCTTCATCCACTAAGTGAGTCAGATGACACAGTTTGTTTCAAAATGGCACTTTTTTATCACTAAATATAGATTCTTGTAGTAAAAACGGGAGTCCAAGCCTCAGATATGCTCAGGAACACTTCTGTGAAAGGAAGTGGCATTCAAGCCTTGCTCTTTCTCCTCACAGGTTTTCAGACCCTTTCTCTGTTTTGCATGATACGTGTAGGCGTATCTAAGGCCTATGGTTAGGAAAGCTTCCTGTACTTTAAGAAAGCAAGGTTCCTGGAAACTTAAAGACACCAGACAGGCTGGCTACAGTGGGACCAGACTTTCCTGAGGGAGGGGAGCCAGCTGGCTGACTGTGAGCCAGCAGTGTGCCCAGGTGGCTAAGAAGGCCAACAGCATTCTGGCTTGTATCAGAAATAATGTGGCCAGCAGAGTAGAGAAGTGATCATGCCTCTGTACTCAGCCCTGGTACACCTCCAATTCTGTGTTCATTTTTGTACCCCTCGCAACAAGAAAGCCATCAAGGTGCTAGAGAGACTTCAGAGAAGGGCAACAAAGCTGGTGAAGGGTCTGGAGAACAAGTCTTATGATGAGCGGATGGGGGAATTACAACTGTTCAGCCTGGAGAAAAGGAGGCTGAGGGGAGACCTTATCACTGTCTACAACTACCTGGAAGAAGCATGGAGGGTGTTGGTCTCTTGTCCCAAGTAGCAAGTGATAAGAGGAAATGGCCTCAAGTCGTACCAGAGGAGTTTTGGACTGGATATTAGGAAAAACTCTTCACTGAAAGTGTTCTCAAGCACTGGAACAGGCTGCCCAGGGAAGTGGTTGAGTCACCATCCCTGGAGGTGTTTAAAAGATGTGTAGATGTGGTGCTCAGGGACATGATGGCAGTGTTAGGTTAATGGTTGGACTCTGTAATCTTAAGGGTCTTTTCCAACCTACATTATTCTATGATCTTTGCCCAGTTCCCTTGATTTGGGATATCTCTGGTTCAGCTCATGAAGAAAGAAGGATTTTTCCCAAAGAGACTTTCAGGCTTGCCATATGAACTGAGGCTCCAAAATAAAGGTACTTCATAAAAGGTGATGGCATTTAGTTTCTCTCACCCTCTGTATTAGGCAAGGAGGTATTGACTCCCCTGCTCTACACTGAGGTATAAGCTATAGCTGTTTACAGCTGTAGGACACAGAAAAGGATGTCATTACAAGTATCCTCAAACAGAGCTGGAAATGCAGTATTTGATATTCAAATTCAAACTGGGGACTGGGTCCAGATGGCCCTAACTTTTAAGCACTTCTCACATCAGTGTAGATGTTCAGGTGAACAAAACTTAAGAAAATTTCGAACAGGTCTGAATATATGTTTATGTGGCATATTGTTTATTTTTTGTCTTAGAGTTCTTTTTATTTTCCCCCTATCCTTTTACAGAGGTTTGCATAGAATGTATTGGAAGGCATAAACAAGAAGCAGAGGTGAATATTTTCCCTTCCTTTTGACAATGTATGCCTTTCTAATTCTGTCTTGATTTCGGTATTTTGTTTTTGCATTGTTGCTTGTTTAGGATAATGCATAGTTATCGGAACCTTCTCTACTGTGGTTTGCCAGGATGGTGGAAAGGCATCTCCTCGAGAACATTTACAAAGGCAGCCTGGCATCTGAAAATTGATGCTTCCCATATAATAAAACGGGCAGGTTACATTAAATCTTGTATTACCAAAGCATGCCAAAATATAGATCAGCTGTTACCAATTCTGAGAACATAGTGGGATAACCATAGTCACATGGCTGCTAATCTCTCTGACTGTAGAATGAGAAGCATATTTCCAGGCTTAATACTGTGTTGTGAATTATGTTTGCAAATTAGGAATCTTAAAACTGGTTATATTATTAGGCTTTGTAGTATTGCATTATATTTGTGTTAGGCAGGCTACGAAGTTGCTACTAGGAGCCACTGAAGAAGGTGAGAAGGGGAACAAGGGAATAAGTAGGGGCAAATTGAAATGAAGATGACTCATTTGATGCCTTAAACATGGATGTAACCAAGAATTTCTAGCTAGGCAGCAATCAACAACAGCTGTTCCAGTTAGCTCTTTTCCTTCCTTTTAAAATATTTAATTTTGAGGGATTTTTACTATGCGGGATCATCCTTTTGTGTGCCGCATAGATCTAAAGTCATATGTTGTCATTTAAGTGTTCCCAGAAGGGCTACTGGAGATGCCAATGTTGACACTAAATGTTTTACTGTGATTAACAAAGCTCAGGCTCTGGAAACCTTAAAACTGTGTGACCTGCTTGACAGCTGGATCTCTGGGTTGAGAGATGCTGCTCAAAATGCAGCTGCAGGTAGGAAATTACAGACAGACAGTAGCAGGGGCTCCAGCATCACCCCGAGTTCCACTTAAATGTCTGGTGTGTTTTGCAGCAGATGTATCACCTTAGTCAAGGATTGTTGTGTTTTCTGCCTTTTGTTTTTCCCTGATTCATGTACCTGGTTAGATACTTTGTTGCCTTGAAAGAAAATTCATGAATTAAATGCCAGAAATAAAATTGCCTTTTTCTTGTGCTGCCCTTGTGGATGCAGATGTGTTCCCTCTGTGCACTCAGAGCAGCAGCAGCAGCCAAACCAAGTGGTAGGTCACATCTCTTTGCTTCTGCCTAAAATAAAAAAGGGAGAAACTAGTTCTCTTTAAAATGAAGCCAAGGCCTTTAATACTGTAGTATTAATAGTGATGCTGGCCTTGACAAAAATAGCTGTTAAATGGGGAGTAAAAAGCTTTTTGTGTTTGCCAAAGTTGTAATGAAAATGGTGGAGCTGTAATAAATACGATGTTCTTAGCTAAAATGATTATGGCTTAACAATTTTCCAAAGCATTGCACTGGATTGTTTCCAGCACGTTCAGATCTTAGGGTTGTAAAGCTTTAAACTAAAATCTTGACAGTGAGTCTTTATCTGTGCCAGAAGAAAAGGTAGGCAGCATTTTTGAAATCCACTCACATTCTTCACTCACAACCTTGACATTGCTCCCATGCTCATTTGTTGTCATCTTTATGTGTGTCTAACTCTCTCAAGAAACACTTGATCCGGTGTACGGCTGTGGATTGCTGAATTTGGTTGCTGGTGTGATGCAAACTACAGTCCTCATAGCCTTTAAATACACAGGCTGACTCCTCAGGACAGAGAAATCTGTGGCACTCCACAGAAGTGGCTGGAGCTGTGCCAACCTGCAGTGCTTGAAGACTACTCACAACAATGCATCTTTGATGCAAATTACTACTTTTAGGAAAAACTAGTGTTCACAGGGAATAAAACATGTATGGGTTAATGCTGAACTGTGAAGCAGGGCCAGAAGTTACATTTGGCAGATTTTGTTAGATGCAAATGAACTCAGGGAAAATTTAAATACCAGCCTCTGTGATAAAGATAGAACAATAGTAGTGAAGAAAACGCACAGATGTATTTTATTCCGAATGGTAAAATGACAAATTCTGTTCATTTGTGATCCACACAGTAGGAAAATGTGTTAACCTCTGTGTAGCTCTGATTTCAGTTTGTAGCAGAAACTTGGGTCAGTAGCAGAAACTTTAACATTGGATGGCACCAGCTTTCATGAATTGTTGATTATGTTTCTTATTTCTCCAGAGGAGCAGCTGAATATTTGTTGGCATGCTTTCATTGATCCCTAATGGGCTTTGTAAGTGGAGGGAGAAACATGCATATCTGGAAGTTCTTCTGCTGTCTTGCAGGAATAAGACTTTATTTTCATTTTTGTGTATTCTGAAGTAAAAGGAGAAGAATAATTAATTTCTCCTGAGGCTAAGAAATGCACAGAACCTAAAGTGACATTATGATCTTCGTAACCGTAGAAAGCATGTTGCTGAGTATGCAGGACACCCCAGAAATAGTGGACTGCTAATACTCAATAGAGGTTGCTTGTTTATCTCATACTAAAGAAAGTAATTTGATCTAGAGGAGCATTCCCACTTGCAGTTAGTCAGTGTACCAGGAAATAGCTTGCTTTTTATCTTTGGATGTCTCAGTTGAGGAAAAAATGCAGCATAGCTTTGGGTTGCTTCATCAGACAGCAAGAAAGAGCCCCTTGATTCTTACCTCTTGTTTTGCAGGGTTGTGTATGAGATGGAGCTACTCCATTGCTTAGTTAAGTATATGCTGAAGCACCTGAGTCCATAGCCTTCTGTGAAGATTACTTTTATGAAAAAATAATAATAACAGTAATAATTAAGTATTTTCTGCACTCCTGTGAAAATTATGTATTTTCTCCAGAGAAGGTGTATGACTTCACAAGCTAAAGAAACTGGATGTGTAATTTATTGCCTCTTAGTCAGTGGCATTTTCAAAGTTTATACTTAAGATAGGCATGTAATTCCTTTGCAATCTCTGTTAGTAATAGTGTTTACTACTTACACCTTACCTTTGGTAGCTTTGGTGGTCCAAAGACATATCTGAGGGAAGATTTGGACGGCAGGGTGCTATGTTTTAGTAAATCAACTGATACACTTAGAGAGAACAGATAATCTCTGAGAACCAGTAAACTTCAGGGGGTAAAAAATGGTGGACAGTAATAAAGATATGAGCACTTTCAGAAACTGTCTCCTAATAACACTTTGATGCAGGTGGTGAACACCTGGAAGACAAGAGCATATACATACATACATGTCAGAATAGCATTTAAGATGCTGTTTTGCTAGTAGCTACAGTGTATGCCTAGGTAAGACTGTCATGCCCTATAACCCTGTGGTGTACATGCAGCGACATTAACCTTTAGGTACTCCTTCCAATATCTGCCTCTCTCACTAGCTGCCCTTTTCCGTGGACCTGGTGTCTTCAGGTAAGAGCTGTCCCTTTGATCACCTAAACTGCTATTGGATCTGTCTTGAATCCCACCTCCAGGTGATGAGATATTTGCGGAGTCCTGCTGACTGTTAGATATGTCTCTCAGATGTCATTCTTAGGTAGTAAGTATAACATTGTGTGCTGCTGAGAAACTGGTGGGATCTCCTTGGAGAGACAGCTTTTCCAGATTTGACCCATCAGATAGAAGATGTCCTGCTGTGGATAATCAAGGCTCAGCTGTCTCCTTTGGTCACAGCTCCAGTTACTGATCCCTGTGTCTATGCTGTACATAAACCATTTAGCTTTCCCAGATAAGAGCATCTTGCACCAGCTACTGCTCTGGTACCCTTTAGTCAGAACTGAGGGTTTCAGCTTCATGTTTTGGAAACATAGCTGATACGCCACAAAAAAGTGGCAGCTTTGAGCCAACAAAGTAACAGCTGTCCTTGGTCTTCTAGCCTAGTCTGAAAAATAAATGCTACTCTACTTACTGTGCGTGCTGGGTATGGTTAGGACTCCCATATGTGTGGCAGCCCTGGGTAAATATGGAATGTTCTAATGGATTTACCTGGGAAGCAGTTGAAGTATGGAAATGCTACATTTAATCGATTACTAATTTGCAGAAATACAAAAGTTATATCACTTTCTTAATCTTTCTCACTAGAAAGCTTGGAAGTACTGAAAAATGTTTTAGCATAGCCACTGATAATTATAAAAGGAGACTTTATGGTAAGGAAGGCACCTGCTACAAGTCATACAAGCTAAATAACATTTTTTATGTGCACTGTTCAAAACTGAACTACTTGAGGAAGAAGAGTAATTTTTTTTTTGTTTGTTCATTTTCTGTTGAATGCAGAATGTGTGATTCCATTTAGAAAAGTTAAAATGCTGAACATGTATGTTACTGTCTTTTTATGATTATGTTTGGTCCCAAATTTCCTCCCAATTTGCATTCTAAGGAATTGGACTAGTAGCAGTTACATAAATGTAGAAACACAGGAGCTAATTCTTTTTTTTTCAGTAGGGGCTATGACATCCCTTATTTGTATACCTTTTTACAGAGGTTGCTCACATTTTAGCTCTTGCTATAGGAGAGTGAAATAAAGAAAGGGGATTAGGGAAGAAATGAAGATGGAAAAACTAAGCTGTGATCTAAGAAAGAGTTTAGCGAGAGTATTATCTACATTAATTTCTGAAAGAAACCCCTGATTTGATGCATTTTGCATCATCTGACAAATCACATATAACAAGAAAATAAGCCAAAATTAAAGGTAAATACAGAGGAGGTGGGTTTCAGTACTGAATTTAAAATGTTGGCATCTTCTGTTGCTGATTGGACATTTTATTGTTGCAGGGAATTTGGTTTCTGTGTAGCTTTCCTGCTAACACATGCAACAGCACCAAACCCATGCCTTCATTTCATTGACAGATAATTCTTTTGTACATAAAGATGAGTGCCCTTAAAATTACAGGCACATTCAGTTTCAATAGTTGCACCTCTTTTTGGCAACATATTAAGGTATTTTATGTATCAAAGAGCTGTGTTGCAAGGTGTTGTCTTCATGAAGGCAGGCAGTTTTGAGTCAGAGCAACATTTTTCCAGCAGTAGCTCAGAGCAAACAATTTAGGAAGTGGTAAAATAAAGACGATATGGTGATAATTCCTGAGTTTCCTGGCTGTACTTAGAAGCCATCAGGCAATATGGCTGCATCAGTCCAAGCCCTAAGCAAAAGCTGAAAGATACTACTTCCATTTTTCCTTTTTGAAACAGGAGTAAGTGCAAATGTCACAACTTGAGCTCTTCCTTGTTTGCAGTCCGGAGTTGCGTCAGTGCAGGTGGATCAGTTCTTGGCCTCTGCCTCCTGAGTGGGGTTCATTCTGTAAACATCTGAGCCCTGTGAAGTGGGTAAGATGTCTTACAGTGCTGGGCGTAATGTTGCAATGACATGAACACAGACTAAACCTGCTGTTAGCGACTGTTCTACACTGTGATTGCAAACCTGGCTCTTGGTAGCTGTTCTGGTATTTGTCTCTCTCATGCAGGTGTGTTTTGGATAGATAGCGATGATAAGTATTTATGATTACTAGCATTTGAGTCTGCTGAGGAAAAGGAAAGAAATGCATGTTTGTGGTTGTCTTTTCATGTTTGGTTTCTGTCTGCATACAACTGCAAAAGGTTTATCAGGCAGTTAGCTTTGAACCTAAGCTAGAAATACACCTCCTTTTTAGGGGTCTTTTCCTTCCTGTGCAATCTCTTCCGAGTGCTGCTGGAAATTGGCAGCAATCATATCAGCTGTCAGGTCATTCCCTTCAGTTTCTGTATAAGCAGGATCTACAGCCTGTCTGTACTTCTTGAAGAGTAACAGAAAGACCTGAAAATGCCTCTGAGTTTCTGCATTGTACCTGTCATTTATAATAATTGTATATTTTCCCTGAAAATTTGAACTATGGAGTTGATGAATTGTTTTCACATTCTTTTTTCTGTTGGTCTTCAGTTGCATGGGCTGTTTAACACCAGTGATTGATAGTTTCATTATAGCTCTTCTCCTATAAGCATATAGGATCTTTATGAAAAAGTGATTTGGGATTTCTTCATTATGCCTGAAAATGTCTTTAAAGATGCCTTGCACAGTGATAATTCTCAAAAATGAAATGAGTAGTGTGGATTTTGTGGGAGAATAAAACCTGTAACATTTGTTGGAACTTGACACCCTAAATTGCTACATTTTTCATTTGTTTCCTTTCCTTCTTCCTTCTATATTCTTATATATTAAAGCCTCTTTGGTGACTGCTAATTACTTCTGGTGATTTCTTCTTTTGGTACCTGGAAACTGTTTGTGCACTTTGTGTAGAGTTTGTTTTTGTTGTTCTTTTTGACCATTGATTTCAAGCCACTTCCATGTGGCATAGAATCAAAGACAGGGAGGGAAGGATTGGTTTAAAAGCAAGTGTGTAAATACGTATTTTAAACTCTTCATTTAGAAATGAATCAGCAAATGTTGAGGCCCTTACAAATGGCCTCGTGTTGCTGCTCCCGGTTTTAGACATGCCTCTGACCATCCCTTGACATCACTATATGAAGCAGTGAGTTCAACAGGGAGAATGGTGAATAGTTTCCTATCTGGTATTGCCAGTCTCCAAAGGAGCCTGGTTAAAATTTCATGGAGGTTATCTTGGCTCTTCATCTTCTGGTTTTTGAAAAGTTTAAAGCTTGCTGAATAAGGCATTAAAAGCAGAAGGTATTATCAGACAGCCTCAAGTTTCTATTAGTGTAGGGTGTTGGGGTTTTTTTTTCCTTTGAATTCTATTTGGTACTATGCAAAGAGAACCTTAAATATTCTCCTGGACAGAAATGGGCTTTATACCAGTCTTTTACCCTTTCTGTTATTTGTGAGAGCAAATAATTTGAGGCACTGTCTTTTCTTGAACTGGTAATAATTTAGCAGGTAGGAAACATGTACTTCGTAATTCTTAGGTGAAAAGTGATAGGAACTGTGAAGCTACTTGCACAGGGTTTTTGTTAGCTAGACTTAATCTCTCTTGGCTTTTTGTAGCTGATGGGGTTTCTGGTGTCTCACTGCAAATGAAAGAGACTTCTGGAGAATCAGCCTATTGCAGAAATAGCAGAAGGGTGTTCACTGAGAATAATCTCTCATAGAGACATGAATTTACAGCAACAGCATTTCTTCTGCTTTACTTACCATAGCACTAGGCTAAAGTGGCTCAGCCTTCTGGACATTACAAGCTTGTATCGCTCCTTTATTTGTTTAACACCTTTTTTGAGCTTTAGGTCATTGATGTCAGATCTGGCCTGCTTAAGGTATTTCATGTTCTTCTACACACTCTAACTGTTGCTGTCTCATTCCCCAAGGGGTCTCCTTCATTGCTGTTTTCCTTGTGCTCTCTCTACATTTCTTAAAAGACTCACTGTGAGTATGAAACAGCAAAGGATAGATTCCCAGCACAAGGTCTTGCTTAAAAGGGCCAGATCCTTCAGAGCTGCAGATTCAGCCTGCATGATGCCAGCGGTACTCAGTTGTGAGTGATCAGAAAAATATTCCTGTAATTATTCAATTACTTTTTCATTGATGGATTATCTCCAGAATGCCTGTTGCCACAGCTTTGCATATATCTGGTCAAGAATTTGTCTTTAAGTTACATGCAGCATTAAAGTTACTCTAGATGTACAGATGTACTATAGGTTCCATTGCAGCTGCTCTTTGAAGGGACCTTACAGGGCTTGCTGCCCCTAAAACTCACTAGGAAGTAGGTTATGGTATCTACTGCTTAATGGTGATTGTAACTGTCTTCCTGTGAACTTGGCAGTTTCACCTTTTGCACTCTATTTCTTTCAACATCCTGTGAACTCTAGACTGGGGGGGACCATTTTTTAATATAGGACGTGATACTGTTGAGCTCTTAATTCTTACTTAAGCCTTCACATGCTTCCACAGGTTACAAACTAATAACTGACTGTTGTTGGTAGTTCCGTCAGTATTGCATCATGATTCTTGTGTTTTAACCATGTATTTCTGAGCAATGCCTACAGTTATTTTTCATTGTCTAAAGCAACATATGAGCAAGTTACGTCGGTGAGTCTGATGGTTCTTAGGTATTTGGACCCTTTATGTATGTCCAGCTATGCACTTGCTCACGGACTGTTCTCTGCCAAAGTGCTTGTATATTGTGTTGATGAGAGTTGATTATGCAAAAATCTGATTAGGTCTTTATTGTTGTTTTTCATTCCTGCACAGTAAGACCAGACTGCTTTCTTTATTCTGAAGTACACTCACAGAATCCCATAGGTTCAAAACAGCACAGTTGTAAAAGTTTCTAGTTGTCAGTATTCTCTGTGTAATCTTTAAAACTAAGTTCAGGTGTCTATCTCTGATTTGTTGCTAATTATTTATTAAAGACAATTCCATATTTCTGGATATACTATATTAAAAGCCATTATTGTTTGTTTTGTGAAGTTTTGGGGGGGTTTGCCTTGGCTTTGTCATTTCCCTTAAAACGTACTGATTTTGTTCAATGTGTGTTGATTTTTATTTGTGTCTCCAGTCTGTCAGTTAGCTGAAGATGTTATTACATATTTGTTAAATGCAGGCTGGGATTGATGGTGTACAAGACAAACTGTATAGACAGTCATTGCTCTGAGCTAATCTTATCTCCTACAGTAAAGCATTTCTGAGGAATTTCTAATTTTGACAACTGGGATCAAATGTCTGACTTCTGAAGGCTGACAATAATGCCAGGGGCTGAGCTGCTTTGTCCTGTTGATAGCAACCACGCAGCTTAAAACCCCATTGAATGCCAGGGAACCATGCATCTTAGCTGGTTAGGTTCAGGGTTCATGTGTGTTTAGGGTAAGGCATTAGCTTTAGAAGTGTTTATGGGGCAGAAATGCTGCGGCTGCTCAGGGGCAAAAATAGTTCTGGGTTTTCAATGGCTGCATTCCGTGACTGGAGCCTGGAATCATGAATCAGGGCTCAGCTCTCGGTCTGTGTGAGCCCAACTGCGAGAGCTCTGCAGACAGGCACAGGAGGGGAGCAGCCAGCTGAGATGAGCCCAAGCCCAGCGCCGCTGATACTCTGGGAAGGACTTGTGTTGCTTGTACACTCTCCGCGAGGTACTGTACATTAATATTTTGATTTCCAGTAGGAGCGTAATTACTTGAGTGTGAATAATTAAAAGTCTACTGAACTGTGCAAAATTTCCCACTAAGCCAAAGATGACTCTTAAAAAGTTTTTGTTCTGTGTGAATTCAGTTTCACAGATACTTGTAGGTCCACACCTTACAAGATTCCAGAGACCTGGGATGATATATTTTGATTGGAAGGGCATATTGCTCATTCCCACCTGAAGGCTGTTTTCTATGAGTGTTTGTACTTGATTTTTGCATGGCAGGTTTTTTTCCAGAAATTTTCCAGCCTGGAAATTCCTGGAAATTTGGATACATAGATATATATCTAGATACAGTAGTCTTTCAAAGCCTTCCAGCAATAGAGCTTTTTAAAAATTGCACATGAAACATGGATGTTTAACGTAAAGATCGCTCTAAAGCTTCAGATTCTGTCAGTGTTGCAGCATGAGATCTATGCAGGTTTAAATCTTCATTTGACAGTTAAGATCATTATTTCCAGTGTTTTAAGAGGTGGCACAATTTCATGAAAGAGTGAATTCTGTACTTACATTCAGTACTTTCTGTTGGAGGTGTTTCTAGTATGGTGCCAAAGTTTTTGTGACCAACATTAACTTTGAAAGCAGTAAACACAAGTATGTAGTGGTTGTTGTTGTCCTTCAGACATTTCAAATACGTATCCTTCAGGACATTGCTTGTAAGACCTCAAGAAATTTATATTCCTTCAGTTTTTGGCATGTCCTGTGAATTGAATAAGTGTATGATCCTCCATCCAGAGTGAGCTGCTGGATTTTGTGTTTCTAGGAGTACCCGTGCCAGCTGCGTGTGCAGACTGTCTGTTCCATTAGTGCCCAGGGCAAAACTATGCAAATCCACACACGGTAACCTCACAGCCAGGCACAGTGTTCAAGTGCATTCATGTGTTCCTTTCTAGGCCCTGGGATGCAGCTGCGCATGCTTTTCTGACACTCTCAGCATATCTGCTTGTGCTGATCTGCTCTGTGTGACCCCTCCGTGCCTGGCATGGCTGCAGACACCTGCCTTTTGCTTTGCTGGCACCTCACACCTAACAAAGGCACCTACAGCTGTGCTGTCCCCAGGTCCTGCTGGATAGCTTTGCGTTAGAAGAACCCGATAGCTTAGCATGGCGCTGTGTACCAGTGATCTTGATTCAGCAAACCAACTGCCAAAGCGGTGTGCGTCTCATTTTCTTCTCTTCCGCTGCGCTGGCACAGCTTACTTCCCTGAACATTACTGATATTCAGACTAGAGGATACTGCTTTCTCATACAGCTTGCACATTGTGAGGCTGATCTGTAACAGATAACCAAAGTGAATTTGGGAAATCTCATGTGGCAAAACAACTTTGTAAAGTGAGAAACATATTGCCCTAAGACGAGGAGTAAAACTGTAGAAGTCAAGGTAGTTCCATGCTGCAAGCTAAGTTAGTGAGGTGTTTGGTACAGTTACAGGATGATTAGCAAACATCAGGTATTTTTAAATCTATCTTGTTTTATTTTACTTGAGACATCTTAGAGTGTAAGGCACTGGGCTTGGGTGCAGGACCTGGATTCTATTTCAGCATTTTTTATGGAATTGAGTCACCTAATTTCCTTGCTTTTCAGTTCCCAGTCTGTATAATGAGGACATTATTGCAACAGGGGTATTATGAGAATAAAATCTACTTATCACAAATGTGAGTGATAATGCAATCTTTACCCCTTCAGAGCTGCCAGATTAACTGCCAATGCATCAACCCCGGGAGGCCCATCCCACTTCTGAAATAGGGTTTTGTGTTCTTCTCACTAATGCTATTTTACAGAGGGTGAATATGGGCTGTGGATAGTTCAAAGGATATGAAGTCTGAGGACAAGAATAGATGCTGTAATCTTGCCTACCCATGTCCTGTGTGCTGGCCTCACTATATGTTCCCCATTAGGGAGGTTCAGTAAGAGTTAGAAATACATTGCAGGACATCAGGTTCGTCACCAGCACTGCGCAGGAATAGTTGAATGGGTATTTTAAAAAAGTGACAGGGCAAAACTGTTGGTGTAATGTACCAATAGCGGAGCTGCCTAAAATAACAAGAACATGAGAAAGTCCTTTCTAACTGCAGCACTTTATCTAATGCCATTTTCACCTACTGTGGATAAAGCAATGAGAGGTATCTCAAATATTCAAACAGTGGTCCTAGACATTATGCAGCCTTTGTGTTAGGAATTACAACACTTCAAACTATCTGCCAGAGTTGTCAGCAAAGGTGAATAACTGAAAATTTGCATGTTAGCCCAAGCTGTCCAGATTTAATTATCCTGTGAAACCTCATTAGAGATGAGCTGCACCTGTGATACTAAGAGGGAGCTATCTGAAATGTTGTTCAGACCCTGATTCATAGCTCAGTTTAAAAATTACTCTTTTAGAATCTCAAAGTTTTTAACATCCCTATGTACTTTGTTAAAAGTAGTGTTCAGTCCTGATTTGATTTTCTGAGGGGGTGGGAAGTAGAGAAGATGCATTTGGTAGCCAAAATGATGTTGACAAATTGGAGATAAAGCCTGAAAAAAATGAATAAATACAATATATTTCACCTGAGAAATATTCAACTACATAACTAAAAATAGGACTGTAAGAGAAGATCTGGGGGTTAGTTTGGTTCAAATTTAAGTCAGGAATGCTGTGTTGCTTCAAAAGGCAAAGCCATCTTGCAATGCAAAACCAGAAGGTATCACCCATGAGATCTGTGAAATGAGCCATCTCTTTGGCACAGTACAGTCTTGGCTGGGATATAGTTCAGATTCTGGGAGCTGCAGTTGAAAGATGTGGATCAACTGGACAATTGATACAAGTGCATTGAGAATGATCAAGGTGAAAAAATCTAAAGGGCAGATAACATTAATTGGAGTTCTTCAGTAAAGAAGAGATTGATAAGCATGTTTAATAGCTTTTTTCAAATGTGTAAATGGCTGCTGGAGAGAGGAAGGGAATAGCTCTTCTTTTTAGGTGTAGGGTAAGAAGTAATAGGGTTCAATCACAGAACAGAAGATTCAGGTTTGTTAATAGATGAAGTAAATGTCTGTCTGTCTGGGGTGACATAGACCTGTTCTGCTGTCATCCATGTGGTCTTTTCAAGTCTCCCCCAATTCTGTGATTCTATAATTCTGCATGATTATATGCTTTGAGTTGGAAATGGATGTCCTTTATCCTCTGCAGCAGACAATGTGTTCAATGTCTCCCAGAGAACCCGTTCTTGTGGCTAGCCTGATGCTGTTACAGATAATAGTAGCTGGGCAGAGGGAAGGAGTTGGGTGTACATGTAATATTTCGGCAGTTGTAAACAACGTAGAGACATGACTCAGGAGTGACTGGTTATTCTCAGTTTTTCGTGGTACAAAAGCTGTAGGACAGCTACTTGAATTGTCACATGGTAAATGCAAAACAGGGAAGGACTTTTCCATACCATGTTTAGTTAACCTGAGGAACCTACTGCTTTTAGATCTGTTGGGTGCAGAAAGCAATTAGACAATATTATGCCAGCAGATCTGTCAAAAGCATTTAGACATAAATATACCAGTTCCAGCTCATGAATTTCATGAGGCACATGTTGCTGAAGGCTGGGATTTTATACCACAGAGGCCTATCACTATGTTTGTGCTCTGTTCTTATACTCTTGGGACCTGCAAGTGGGATCTGTCAGAGTTTGAATGGAGAGCTGTGTCCAAAATTTATTGAAGGAGGGTTTTCTCTTTCTCCAGTCTGTGATGCATAACATGTGGAGGCATCCACATGCCTGATAGTCAACACATTTAAAATAGCCTTTTGCCTGTCAGGATCTGAAAAGAGCCCTGACCAGGATGACTTCTGTTCCCATCTGAGAAGTATTCTGTCAGCACTCCCACTTCAATCCGAGAAGTGCAATGGAACAGCTGGGGTGGAGTGGGAAGAGGCAGCAAAAATTCAGTCCCAGGCATTGAGCGTTCTCATGTCTTCACTGGGAATTTCAGGGCATGTGCTTCCTCAATTATTTCCAGACAGAACTGTGCTGTGGAGTATCAAGTCTTTGCTGTTAAGGTTAACTTAGGAAGCCCCATCATGAGAGACATTTCTGAGTACAAAGCTTGGCACAGCTTATAGGAGGAATTGCAAATAGCCAAGAGGTTAAGGTCAGATAAAAACTTCATAAATGCTATGTGTCATTTTTTTCTCTCACAAAATTGCCCTGTCTTTAGCAGGATGATATTATGAACGATCCTAAAATAATTTGTGTAGCTGACATGCTGCCATTCTGTTAGAATTATGTGTTTTGAGGACATGACTATGTGGGATTGATATGCCAGGAGGTGGCATGAAAACAGCACTCTTGGTGCTTTTCTGCCTCTCAGCTTTCTTCTGCCAATACTAAACCCACTGTGTTAACAAGAGTAAGCAATGCATTTTACCTGTGAGGCAAACAATTCAAAGTGTTGACAGAAGAGGATTGACTGCAATGGCAGAAGCTGTCTGGTGGAAGAACACAAGGCCAGGAAAAGCCCTAACAAGAGCTAAGCACCTCTGGTCATGTTCAGCCTGTTATAGAATAGGGGTTTATGGGTCAGCCTGCTGGAGCACATTGTTAGAGGGAATATTCTTGACAGTTTGCAGATTGATAACAAAATGGAAATCAGGCAGAATAATGTCCACATGAGAAGGCCTTAGACCAACAAAATGCAAGCCATTTTGTACCCAATAATGTGTCCACTGGTATAGAAGAGTCTCTTCTAGTTCTAAAGCACAATTCCTTGATCAGTGGCCAAAAAGACTGGAGTTTAGATTTGGAAAGGTGTTGTGGTACTTAGTGCTTTTATTAGGAAGTTAAAAATACCTTTATAAGTCTGGAACAAAGCTATAGGAGGCAAGAGTCCTTTGAGGGTTGGCTGCATTTCAGGGCAGTTTTACTTAGCATAGAGTAATGGTTGGAAATCATAATTTCAAGATGAAAAATAGTATACTTGCAAAATCTTCCTCAGAACTTTGTTAATGTCTTTCTACATGTTGTCTCAAGATCCTCTGCCCTATTTTTCTAACATCAAACCTTTCAAGACAAAGCAAAAGCATACCATAAACTACAGACCCTGAAAAAGAGATTCCTCAAATGGAAATTGAAAAAAGAAAATATCACTTTTAACATTTCTTCAGCAGATTTCACTGCAGATTGTTCCCAAATAATTTTGTAAGTCTTCTGAATTAAAATGCAGCGAAAGTTTTAAAAGGGGTTGTACTTTGTAGGCATGACAAAAAATTACTACACCAGTGCAAAGCATTAACACAACTTATCTAGACATTGACCAATAAGGCATAGCTTAGAAACCTCTCATTTAGTGGTTAGTTTCTTTCATTTTTTAGAAATAAATTTTAAATCCTATTTAATGTAAGTGTGAACGTTCTTATGAGCCATATAGAAGTCCAGTCCCACAGAGGTCTTGAATAGGAAGGCCCTTGGTTATGATCAGCTGGTGTAACTATAGCCGAAACTGATGTGCCACAAGAGGAATTTTTATCCTTTGCAGAATTTAGAGCAGCCTGCAAGCTAATTTAAATTAATGCTTTCTGAATTAGTACCCGTAATGGGATCTCAGCAGAGACTACTTGGCTCAAGACACCTGAACAGCACACCCTCCAGTGTCCAGCCTGCCTCTCCTTGCCTGTCCCTGCTATTAGCAGCCCCTCTATCCATTTTGGACCATCTATACCAGAACGATTCTGTCTGGGACAGAATGTGCCCGATCCTGGAAAATTCCCAACTTGTTTTGAGAGCAGCTTTGCAGTTGCTTCGTGTATTCTGAACAGCCAAAGCGGTCAGATGAGGAACTGAATAACTGACCTATTATGGTGCTGTCATGTGCCCACCTTAAAAAAATTCACTCAGAAGGTTAAAAAAATAAAATAAAATACAAAATCATTTTTATGCAGCACTTTTAGCTCCCTTAACTCCCTTGACAGTCCTTGTGGAAGTGACAGATATGCCCTCAGAGTCTACAGTATATACTGAGTGTTGCATATGCCTTATAATTAATATTCTAATGGCTATTCTACTGTAGTTATTTCTGAAGTCCCAACTGGAATGGGAGATTTTTCTGCAGGATGTTGTACTTGCTGCACACTAATTCCTTCTGAACTTTTCATCTGCTCTGCTGAAATGGAATTTCCCTGCAGAAGAATTTGCCTTCCTGATATTGAACTAATAATTTGAATGTGTATGTGTTTCCATTTGAATGGGTTGGTAGCCACAGAGCACAACTCAGTTGTAATAACACTCAAGTTATTATAGTGAAATACATGTCACGTTGTTTGTTTTCTTTTTTTTTCCTGGAGCTGTATTTAATGATGTTTTAAATACAGCAAATTTCCACTCAAAATGAAGAACAGCTTCTCTCAGTGAAACATAAGGAAATTCTTCCTCATATTCTCTGTTTCATTACCAGGATTTCTGCAAAGTTTATTTGAAGTTGTTTATCCCCCAAAGCTGTTCTATTGATGCCTATGCCAAAGGAAAAATCATTGGTCAGATGAGAGGAAAAATACGTATTTTTACAGTGACATATCAGCAGCAATATCATCTGCTTTATGAAGAAATGCCTTTTAGTTCATCTTGTACAGCTGTATCCTTAGCAGCAGGTGCCACTGCCAGACAATTCATCAAAGTTAATGTGATTGCTGAGAAATGCTAAAGCCTTTCTTTTTTATTGCTGTGGGAGGTGGTGTGAAGAACTGTGTACTCTGTGGGAGGGGAAAGAGGCTATGCTGACAAACAAGCTGGAAAGGTGGACTTTTCAGCTCTACTTTGTTGAGGATTAAGTGTAAAATACAAAGAGTGTTCTCTCTGAGGCTTGTGATGGGGAGTTAATGTGGGACACCTTGTGTCTGCAGAAGACGGGAGCACAAGTTCAGGGTAAAGGCAACCATCTGGTAGGTGGGGTGGAATACACTTGCAGGAAGGACAGGGATGAGAAGCGAATAGGGATTTTTTGCAGTTGAAATGCTGCCAACTTAATCACGCCATCAGCAGAGGCTGGACATTTGCATTCCTCGTTTGGCAGGTGTCTTTAAAAGCAGCACACGCTGCTTTAGAAGCAGCACACGGGCCTCTGTACCAGCCTACCTCACCAAGTTTTTGGCTTTACTGCCTGTAGCTGTTGATGCTACTTGCTGGTGAGCAGCAAGATTTACTGAGATTCTGTGTCTGAACCTGTGGAAATGAGAAGTTTGCGTATGTGTAGCTGGATAGGAAGTTTGGGAGGAGGGAGCCTGGAGCTGTAGCAAACAAACCCCAGGAGCACATGTGCTAGTGCTAAAATGATAAATGGCTAAGAAACGTTATTCTGTGGCACAAGTGGGTGGAAACGTAAGCAGAGGAAAAGAACATTATGCAAAGTAGACAATGAACAAATTAACAACAACAAATTCCTAGAAATAGATATTACCACCAGCAAGAATGGAAATGAGGATGGAGCATGCAAGCGTGAATGGAGCCATGTACATACAAAGAGAGTCCCTTTGGTTAGAAGTATACAGTGCTCAAAAACAAGGTATTATAGAATATAATGCTAAGATGGACACAAGTTTAGGAGCTGGGAGGCTGTGTCCTCAACATGCAGCCACACACATAAGAAGCATCTGTGTTATGGAAAAGAGGGCTGAGGTGCCTTTTCCTTACATCAACACTTTTATGCACAGAAAAGAGTAGCAGTGAAACATCTGAGAAGCTGAGCTTGAGCTAAACATGCTTGGCGGCAGAATAGCGATGCTGGGTAGTTTGGAGAACAACTGAAGCCAGAAAGTAGGACAAAAGTGACCATGAAACAGTGAGGTCTCAAAGGGTTTCATGGCACAAAAAGCTCAGGCATGTATACAGTAATGCAATTAAGAGCTCAGGACCTGCAGTATGACTAGATTGTACTTCACAGAAAATATGTAAACAGTATCACCTTGTGATTCTGCCATACTCCCTGTGCAAGGCCATAGCTGAATTAGGAACCAAATTAGTCTAAGGGCACCAGATTTAAAACCTATAACCCAGTTTAATTGCTGTTTATAAGCAAACTTTTTCTAAATTCTATAGTGATGCCAGTGCAATGTTATTTTCCTTGTCATTTGTATAACCTTTCTTGGTCCTATTTGAAATTGGGAAGTCTGGGTAATATGTATGAAAAATATTTGGTTTATTGATGTTTTCATGCCCTGAAGTGAAAAGGCTATAAGCACAATAACTTGGATTTATGAAACAAAGATTTGAATTCTAGTTTGTTCAATATTTTAGAAAAGTTGTATTTTCATTATTGTGATGAAGTTGTGACTGTGTTTGAAGCACAGGATCCCTCATAGAATAAACTTTGGCTTCCTCATTTCTTTGTACTTTTAAGCAGTTTGAGGTGGTTTTATGCTTACCTAAGTGATAATAGTCTTTGTTGCTTTTTCAGGAGAAAGTTTTGTTTCCCGATGTGGCCTATAGGTGGGATCTTGGACCCAGGAGTCCAATCTCAAAATGTTGTTTTCCATGAGAGAGTGCCTTCTTTTGGCAGAGGAACAAGAAGGGAGTAATCATTTGCTGAAAGTGGAGCATTCTTTATGAAGGCTGTTTAGAGCTTCAAACATGTTGGTCTTGTGTTTAATAGCATTGTGCTTGTATATACCATCCTTCCTGCAAGTTCTACTAATGACTAGATTGAACTCAAAAAAGGATCTACATCTTAATATCTTCTCAGGGCATATCAAATGGTAGGGATGTCTTATTAAGGCAAGTAACACTGTCCTTAATGGTAAGCTCATCCCATTCACAAGGTGGGACAGGTTTTATCCATCCCCTGGTAGAATCTTAGCTTTACAGAAGTTCATCTTTTCAAGTGTTGTATGTGTTACAAATTCTTGTTAAGATTCTCATTGAGTTTCAATCTAATCATATATCAGATGGCATGTGAATACAGAGTTTGGGGAACTTTCTTTTCCTTCTAAATGGAATTTATGGATAAATAAAGTGGCATAAACAATTTGAAATGCAGGAAGGAAAGAAGAATTCACAGATGTAAATTCATTTCCCTGGTATAATTTCAATAAAAAACTCAACCAATAGAAAGTCCCATTATCTAGCTCACATGAGCAGATGTTTGGCAGGATTCAGCGTGGTGGGTTTGCAGTCTTTGCTTATCAGAGAACCAGGACTGCATGCATCAATGCCACATGCTTCTCCTTTCCCTTCATCCCAGGGAAACTAATCTTGTCAAGAAAAGAAAGCGGGAAGAGGAAATATATCATTCCAACACAAGCTGGATACAATTTCTGTGCTCCACGTTTGTCAGCAGAGGCTGAGAGATGCCTTTCATTTTTTTTTGGACAGCCTATTTCAGATAAAAATTTCTTTTCTTACTTTTAGTGTAGATTTTTGAAAAAATATTTTAAACTGTGTGAATTACAAAGCTTTTTTTTCCAACAGGCTCAGACACTAAAATGCTTGGCTTGCAGCATCTCTCCTTTGTGTGGCATATAGAAGTGGTTCATTAACTGTCCAACTGTAATTTCTATTTTATCATAAATGAAGAACAGGAGTGACATCACACAAATTGTGGATGTGTAGGGAAATCAGCAAGACAAAATTAAGTGGGAGATCTTATGGAAGGTGAAAGTAGTATTTATTTAAAAAAAAATAAATACATTGATTTTACCTGCTGACACTCGTTTTGCCATAGATTTCATTAATCTGTATACTTATACCCACATGCTCACCGGGAGTTGTACACCCAAGTAGTCTGGCAAGGATCACTTGTGTGTGACATGGAGGAAAAAGGATGCCAGATGTCAAGTCTCTGGGATTCTTCCTGATGTGACAAACATGTTTTTGGACAGATATTTTGTGTCTTTTAGGATTCAACAGTGGTTGCTTTCCTGCAGAGCCTTGCTTATTTCATCTTCCGTAAATCTTAGACCAAATTGCCACCCATGCCTGTTTTCCTCCTGGGATAAGGACGATAGGAGTGGTGGATGTGACTGCCACAACTCTGGTGTGGTTTTCATTAGCAATACAGGCACTTCATCCTTATGTTTCTTCTGCTGCTAGCACCCATACATTTCAGTTCAGACTGCATTAGGGCAGTCTTCATATTTCTGTAACAAATCTCTCCAGGTAGAATTTTTAAGTGCATCCATTGTTGTCCAAACTCCTTTTGCACTGAAGTTAGCAGTAAAATTCCTGTGGACATCAAAGAGAGAATGTTAAGTCAGTGCTTAGTACTTTAGAAAATTAACTCCTTAGAAACCCAGTTGTATACCACCTCTTCCTAAATGGGGGAGGCATTCTCAATGTTAAGTTTAGACTAGAGAAACAGTTAGGCTTTTGGCTGAAACTGGAAAGACTTTTTTGTGTGACAATATTTCCATGTGGCACCTGTTTTCAAATTTTTGTCATGTGAGAACAACTTTGTTTATTCATTTGTATCAGAAAGATTTAGATCTCCAGAACAGTGAACTTTGCTCTGATGTTACTGTGCTGTCCGGGCTCAGCACCAGCTTGTTTATTCATCCAAGTTGTTCTGCATGGTTGCTATGTCTTGGTCATCTTTAGCTTTTGTACCTCTTGGCTAACTGCAGAAGATCTGAGGATCTGAAGATACAGAATATGACTGGCAGATGGAATACTTAGATGCAGGACAGCAGTGCCGAGAAGAGCTATTTGCCTAGCTCGAAAAGGAGATGGTGGTTCCAAGAATCAGTTCAGTGAGACTTACTCATGCATACAGAAAAGAGGTACTGACCTTGGGCTTCTGGGTAATTCTCTGTACCATCCCCCTTCTTCCTCCTCAGTTTAGTGTCTCTTGAGGTGCATTGAAGTTATTAATAGTAAGTTTATCTTCACAGTATAGTTAGTAGTCTTCTGTGGAGAGTCCCTGGTGATTGTGTTGCATTAGTACTTCAGCTTTTGCACAGCATATGTGAGTTTCATGCGTCGGTGGCTTTTGTCACAAGAGTGCTTGGTTATTGAAGCTGTCGAATGAGCCTACCTGCAGTGATTTGAATGCTTGATTAAAACTTGATTTGATTCCTCTATCTGAGCTGAATATTCAGCAAAGAGTCCAAAAGACCCCAGTGGACTGAGATGGAAGGGAGAATTGGGGAATGAGGGTAGAAGCAAAAAGCAGCTGCTAAAACATTCTGCAACCACTTAGAACAGCAATTTAAATTCAGTATAATTTCCAAGCTAAAAACAATCTTTTGCAAAATTCTCAACTTATGCTACATGTTTTGAGTGGCTGTGAAGAATACTGCCTTTTAAAGAATTGGCAGTGGGGTTTGGCAGAGGGGAGAATATAGAAAGCAAGTTGTTCTTGCATGCAAACCCAATGTTGATGAGGTCTCTAACACAACTACCATGCGGATGATTAAATAAGTATTTGAGTGACTAACTTCGAAGTGGGGTGCTGCCCTACACTACCTGATTTGGAGGAACATGTGCATGATTCACTTTTCTCCACAAGCTGAAGAAGCAGCCAGAAGCTGTGGAAAAAAAGAGTGGGAAAGGAACTAAAAATATTATGAGCATTAGAAGGAAACTTCCCACTCTTTAGCACAACATCCCTGAATATATAACCCAGTCTGGAAAGAAATTTAGTTGGTAGTCTAGTGTTGACTGTCTGGGATGCAGCAAGTTTCCTAAGTCCTGGGAAACAGTTTGGGCCTTTGCCTGTGGTGAGATGGCTGTGAGGACTCTGACAGGCTCTAGTGAGTCGTTCTAACATTGGCATGGAAAATCTCAGAGCCCACAGAACAGATATCAATTGAGGTCCTGTGTGAAATTTCACCCATCGTTTATTATCTTCTTTGCAGCTGTCTGGCTTTTTCACTGTACTGCACGGTCTCCTTATATTTTCCTGGGACTTACAGTGCAGCAGCAAAGGAAAACACCACTAGAATATCACACAGCTGTACTTGAACTAATCACTTTTGTGAGGTGGTGGACAGCAGTGAAATCTTATGACACAGTTAGCAGTGAGATGGGAGCATAATGGCCAAGCCATTGCACTGTCAGTTCTTTAGGGGTCCTGGGAGTAGTTCTGGTAATTGGTTGTGCTTCATCAGGTCTCTTACAGAGTCTGACCTAACGTGGTCTGCCCTCTTTGCATGAACTGGAAAATCTCAGTCAGCAGGACCAAGGAGCTCTGGTTTCCTTGGGAACTTAGTGCTAAGTCTAATTTACAACATGGGATGGATGCTTGAAGCAGCAGGGTAGGGAGAGCACGTTATCATACCATCCGATGCCTGCTATCTTGAAGATGCCAGCACTTGGGAGTGCATCACTGAGTGTTGATGGCAGGGAAAAGCCAAAAGGCTATTTTCTTAACTCCTGCTGTTCCCCTCCTGCACCTCGCTCCATGGCTGTCATGTGGTGAAGTTAGCAGATGGGCTGCCCCCGAGGTGACACATGTTTACCTGCAGGGAAGAGAAGCTCTTGTACCAAGTCTCCGGTGAAAGTGCTGCTGCTGGCAGGCAGGCAGCTCTGTCACTTGGCAGCAGGCCTCAGAGAGAAGATTACTTTGTCCTTGTTCTTAGTCCTGTTTGCCAGGTTCCCTTCTGATTGCCAGGCTGGTAATGCATGGGGGAGATAACCCTGGTTCAGTGAGCAGCAATTCAGTCTGTCATTGAATGGAAAATACTTGGGCAGAATTAACAGAGCCATGTGCTAAGCTAATTTGATATCAGCCTTGAGGGTGTGGTTCTTTGATAAAAGTATTTTTTTGTTTGTCTTTCCGACACCTTCCATTAGAATCTCCCTCTGTCCCTTACAGGCCTGTTTACAACTTTCACAGTTCTTCTCCATGCTTTTTACCTCCAAACTAAGCTGCTGTCTCTCATCTCTCTCCCACAGGCTTCCCAGCAGCAGTGGTTTTGTTCCCCTTTCCCTAGCACTCCCGTCACCAGCCCTGCAAATCAGGAGACTTGTTTGTGCTGTGCTGTCATTCTCCATTGCTTGCTGAGTTTCCTGAACACTTCAAGTAGTCCTGCCAGTCCCGTCCCATCCCTCCCCTCCCAACCCCTGACCTCCCCCAAAATAAATATATACAACACTGCCTCAGAGTGATGTTCCTTTGTGAAATTTGGCTGTTTTCTCTGTTGAAAAACAGGGTATATATTTCCTATTTTGACTCTTGTCCTCTCATTTCCCCCCCACTTCCTAGCTGTTGCTAATGGCTTTGACTGTGCCTGACTGTGACCTTGAATCCTAGAGGACATAATTGGTTGAGATCCAGGTCATGAATAACACTTGTGTTCACAGGATCTTTTCTAAATAACCTTCAGTGCAGATTCCTGCCATATTGCTTAGCATGCAAGAAAGTGTGTTACTATGCCCTGCACAGTTATTAAGACTTAATTATATCTGGGAACCAAGATGTCTGTGGACTTCACTCAGTAATATGGCTACAAAAGACTAACCCACTACACCATGCAGGAATTCTCACACATATTTGCAAGCATTGCATACCGCTAATTTTTTTTATTTTCCTATGACAGAGCAGACCTCACATCTCTGTTACTTCTTGAATTACTTTGTTAGACATCTATCTTCTGTAGCAAATATAACAGGTAATGCACACACATGTGGGTTTATCCACCTAAGGCATTTGCACTCTCTGGCCAGAGTATCTGGCTGTGAAATTACTGGATTCATTATTTGGTGCAAGGGCAATGAGAAGAATTTGCCATCATACTAATGTGTTTGGGATTTACAAAGCAGTAAGTGCAGAAGAAAACACACCTTTTTGTTTATTTGCCATCTAAAATGAGCTTCTGAAAGCAATGCTTTCTCCAGTGTTTCAGTTAAAGAGACAAGTTAGCTGGGTTGACGTTACGAAGAACTCACTCTTCCATCACCCTCTGCTGTAGGTATAAAGCAGAAAATGAAGGGATAAAACTGGACATGGAGGAATGTGAAGCATTTATGATGGCTCCGTGGGCCATGATAGACAGCAGCAGGATTCAACAAGGAGAGAGGTTTATAGTATCACAGCTGCTGGCTGCATCTTTCCAACACCCAAACCTGGGTAGAAATCTCTCTGTGCACTCTAAAGTCTTGCTGTTGCTGAACATCAGGAAGGCATCACGTTCACAAACACTTTATTTATATACACATACCAGGTATTTAGAGGGGATGAAATTGCTAATTGAGTGTGGCTGTGTCAAAGCAGATCTTGCTTCTGTATTTCATCATGCTTTGGCAGCCTAATAGTGAAGTTTGATTTGTTGCTGTTGTGTTTTTTCTGTAGCCATTTCTATGTGTCCGTTGCAGTAGAATCTTCAATGCACAAGGGCCAGGATTTTCACTCAGGAAGGTCGCACAGGAGACAGTAACGCAAGCACAGAGCAAGGGTCCTAGGCAGTCGCAATTTGCCTTGTTATAATCTGCTCTGGCCAATAATTTTCCATGTTGGCACAAAAACAAGTACAGAAAACTTGGCAGATTCCTTTTATATGGTATTGGCTCTATTTGGCATGTTTTAATATGCAGTGATGACGGTGACGGCTCAGAGCTGTGCTGGCTGGGCCCTGCTATGTGCCATTCTGTGCCACTGCAGCAAACACTGAGGTAGTTTTAATGCTGTCCATTTGGTTAGCGTCTGCCTAAAATATCTCAGACCACTGGGGTTCTTAGCATTAAGAAATCAGGTGTTTTCACCTTTGTGAAAAATAGTTTGATTTCTCCTTTAGTAACTTGCTGCTGTCTTCTCTCCCATGCAGCTACTGCTTACTTGCTGTCACTGTTCAACTCATCCAGGGTGACATCATTGTCCTATTGTTTTGACAGTGACCTTCATCTATTTGTGCAGTTCAAAGTAAAGGCTGTGTGGCCAGAGATGGAAATGCATGCGCTTAGGCAGCTTGTAATGAAATACAGAGACTTTTCACTTCAGCTGCTTTGAAGCCACTGCAAATCAGTTGTTGGATTTGATGGGTCTTTGAGGATGTGAAATTAATTTTGTGGCTTCTAGCTGATTGTAGTGAATCAGGTGTCCACCTCATGAAATGCTCCAGTGTAATCAGGCTTCATGGGTGGCAGGCTTAGTAGGTATGCCAGTGGCTACATCAAACTGGATGTAGCTTACTCTACCAGGAGGGATTTTGATAAACCACGTCAGAGGCAATTTAACAGCCAGATCATTGCGTAGGAACTTCCTACCATGGTTGCCTGTACTATATGGATTGTAGACAGAGAGGATAGCAGGACTTTGAATAAGTGGCACTGCAGAGCTGAGTTAGCTGGTCAGATCAATAATTTCCTGTCATCTGGTGCCTCTTCGTGTTGCTGCGGTGGGAGAATTGCGTTGGTTCGAAGTTAGCATTGTGAAAAATCAAAGTTTAGGATATCAATCTGTTGCCTTTCAATAGCAATAGATTCAAAGTAGCAGCACAGACAGCAGATAGCAAGTCACGTAAGAGAAAGGAAACTATTTCTGATGAATCTGAAAACACCTGATTTGCCGTTGCTAAGGAATGAGAACATGTCATCTGGCTGAAGTGCCATCCTGGAAAAACTTTTTCCCCCTGCGTGCACTGGCCGGAGAGGAACTAGCTGCAAAACCTGCCTTCATGCCACAGACCGTCAGAAATGTCCACGGTGAGGATGACACTGAGGCCAGGCACATTGCTTGTTACATGTTTTTTTACATCAATAGTGGCTCTGAAATGTAACCAGTTGCATTATACATTATACTTTTGTGGGGATCCTAGGAATATGTTTGGCTTCTTAAAAGAAGTAGCTGTGCACCAAGTATTAACACCAGAAAACCTGTCACAGGCAGCAGATGCACAGTGTTTCACCCTTGCCTGGCAAGTTTGCTTCCTTACTTAATGCCAGAAGTCAGAAACAGCACCACATTCCTTTCCTTCTGTGTTTTTGAGCTTGCCTTCTCTGGACTCTGTAAACTAATTTGTAGCTCAGCATCTATTTCCAGAAGTCATATATTGCCCTTGATTTACATCATTTAATCAGTGAGAATGCGGTGGATGTATATGCTGTGAACAAGATGATCTTTATCGCAATGACTTTTTGTACTGCAAGCCTCAGCTTTCAAGGCAATTAAAAGATAAGCTTACGGGTATGTAAACCTGCCTTATTCTTGTTACAGTGATAGTGTTTGCTTAAGCTATTTTCTGTTATTCTCTGCTGCCATCAAAGCATTTCCTGCTAGTAGTTCCTGCTAGTCACCAGAAACAGCTATATAATTTCCCCTCCTTCTCCTCCCATTGATGATGGGAATCTAAGCCAAATCAAGAGAGATATTCAAGTTCTGTCTATGGATTAATGAGAGTTGAGCATCCTGTGGTGGATGTAGTTCATGTGTTACAGGAAAAATACTAAAAATCAGGAGTTGTTTATCTATTATGGAGCTTTTCAATACCTGTTCAGCAGTAGAGGAGAAAGCCTAGTCATATCAGACATGTCATCAGTATGCATTGGATTAAATACAAATACAGCTTTAGCAAGCCGAAAAGGTAAGCTGTTGAACTGTCTTCAGTGTGTGTTCTTTGTGGATCTAAACTAATGATGAAGTGATGAACAATAAAATGTGTGTTGACCTAATGAGTACGAAATGCCACTGAGGTACAGGGGACTAACTCCATTCATATCTTTCTCATTGCTCTGCTGAGTAATCTTTCCTGATTTGTGCTTCAGTGCCTTTATCTGTCAGATGGCAATAACTATAATAATCTCTGTTTTAAAGCTTGTTGGGCTATACCAGTGAAGAGCATATGTAGGATCAAACATTTTAAAAATTTTCTTCACCACAGGCCAAGAGTGAGAGAAGGGAAGATATAGTTGGTACCTGAAAGATGAGCATCAGGGACTTCAGATGCTTTCTGAAGGATTTTAGAGCTGACCTGCCTACAGTGCTTTTTTGAGGACTTGAGTTCAGATAATATACCAATTTCTATTGTGCTGCCATGATACTTCCCCAGGAGATTTCAGTGCTTTGTAAGCAACTGTCATTGTGATTTTAGGCACCCAGTCAGTCACCATCTGATGGCCTTTTCTTGTGTTTTCAATCACTTTATTCTTATCAAGCATAAGAGGAGATTTTGCAACAAAATGTTCTTTCTCTTCTATTTCCTGTGGTCACTGTGTCTGGTCATTTACAGATGCTTCAGGAGTGGAAATGCCTGAAAAATCCTGTGATATTTGTATGCTCTGCTCCTCTACAGCTCTCTCATCTGTGGTGCTATTACTTCTCAGCTATTTATAGGTCATACTTTTGCAGAGCTATCAGTGCACAATACTTCTAACTTTGTCAGTTTGTACTTTATATACATCTCAGGTCAACTAAAGTACATCCATTTGTAATGTGATTGATAGTTCTTTGGGCCTGGCCTCTCATCCTACATTCTGGGTGTTCAGCGTTTCCATCATATATCTTCTTTTTTTAACATACCTTTGTAAATAACCTGTGCCTGTGGGGCCATAATTAAACTCTCTATGTCCCTTCTGTGACAAGCCACTTATAATTTGTAACCACATGTCTATGGTTTTTTGTAAAAACTCTCTGTATACTTTTCCCCTACTGCTTATGTCTGCCAAAGTATCTCTTGCCTGCCAGGTGACTTACTTTCAGTAAAAATATATTCCTCTTTTAACATTTGGGTTGCAATCCGAGACACACTATGTCCATCTTCTGTCTCTCAGGCACTGTTGTCTTTTCACACTCTTCTTCCAAAACACTGTGATTCGTGTAGCATTTCACCTCCAGCCTTGCTCTCAATATACAGCCTGCTTGAGTTTGTCACCATGCTACACAGCCCTATCTTTCCTCTAGATCACGGAACCAGAGAATAATTGATACTGGAAGTGACATCTAGAGGTCATCTGGTCTGACCCCTTGTGCCAAGCAGGGCCAGCTTTGAAGTTATATTGGGCTGATCACTGAGACCCTTGTTAAATCTTAAGTTTTGTCTTAATCTCTGAAAATGGAGATTCCCCATTCCTCAGGGCCTCTGTTCCAATGTTGGACAACCTCACAATTATTCCTTCTTTCTCCCTCCCCCCAGTATCTACTGAGAATTTCCCATATGACAAATTGTGGCCATCGCCACTCCTCCCATTACTATGCAGCTCTGCAGAGACTATGGCTTCATCTTCCCTTTATGTAGTTGAAGTCAGCAATACCATCTCTTAATCCCCTGTTGAGACTGCTCGAGCCCAGTCCTCAGCCTTTCATTTATCACATGCTTCAGCTTCTTAGTCATCCTGGTGCCCCTCCGTTAGTCTTGCTCCAGTGTGTCAATGCCCTTTTTCTACTGGGGAGCCCTAAACTGGCCCCACTGCTGCCGACACAGCTTTTCAAGTGCTGAGTGGAGCAAGCAAATTGTTTCCCTTGATCTTCTGGCTTCCTTTCTTTTAATACAGCCCAGTACACAGCTGGTCTTCACCCCTGAGGGCAACTGCTGATTTATTTTTAATTTGTGCACCACCAGGACCCTAGGTTCTTCTCCATAAAGCCATTTTCCAGCCAGCTGGCTGGAAAATAATTTACTGTGGTAAATTATACAGAATATAATAGGATAGTATTTATATGTTTATTGTCTTAAATGTATTTTGGGTTTTTGAACTTTGTTTTCAAGATATTAGTATTATTCTGTCATGTTCCTTTTTTCAGTATTTTCTTTACGTCTTCATTTTTAATCCAAGGCTTATGAAATTCTTGTAATATCCAGAACTGTTATTATTCTTTTCTCAATTATTTTAGAGTCTTTATTTTCCAGACACTACTAATCATTCTGCAAAAGTCAATATCAGGAAATACCTAACTGATGCTTCTCAGTATTTGGAGACTAATGTGACACTACTTAACAGGGCCTGCTTTTCAGAATATGTAAAAATTTCGTGAAGATACAGCATTGAATCTCAGTGTCAGGTTTTATTGTTTTGTTGTCGCTTTGGGTTGTTTTCTGGGTTTTGTGTTTGTTTGTTTGGTTTTTTTTTTTTTTTTCCCCCCCACCTTTTGTTATAAATGCAGAACAAATTGAACTAGAGGAGTGAGCTATATTTTGGTATAACTTGTTGTTCATTTTGATCTTTATTTCCTAAATTCTAATCTGCTATTTCTGTACAAATCCCTTGAAATCTGGTAGCAAGGAGGAAAGAACCCAGCTAGAGTTTTGGGACTCCCACAGTGAATTTACAGGGTTTGGGGAGTAAAATATCCTTTCTAGCATACTGAGGCTATTTGATTTGAAATTCCGTGAAGAGCATCAGTGAGAGAATACCATGGTGCTGCTTTAGAACTAGCTTTTGGATGAGAAGGCTTTAAGGAAACATTTTCTGAAGGGCTTTGTCTGAACTCTTCTTTTGAAATGACTTTTCAGTGCTCCAGTTCTCAGTTCAGTCTTTTTCCTAGGGGTTCTCCCTGTCTTGCTGTAGTGATGTAAAACTTGGAAAGCTCCAGGTATCACCATGCTGGGAGGAAGACTTGACAATGGAGCAGCTTTGTCCCTGAGTAGAAAGCATTCTTTTGCAGGCTTTTTTAGAGGATGTTATTATTCTGCTTTACCACTGGTGTATTTACTGAACTGGAATGTATTTTTTAAGTGTTGAAACAAATGCATGCTGCTGTTCCTATGTTAATATGCCACCTCTTCTTCTCCTGCCATCCCTTGCATCCCAACATTTTCCATGTCAAAAACCAAATGTCTTTCTGTGTCGTTCTAATGATTATGGATCCCATTTGAACAGAATGTGAAGGTCAAGTTGATTTCCCTTCTGGAAGCAAGGTGCCCTCCAGGTTTCTAGAACAAACAGAATTATTTCCCTATCCCATCCAAAAAGCACTTGAATGTAAATATGGTAAAGAATGACAAAATTAAAATCTGTCATTTGTACAGATGCCAAACTAATGTAAAATCAAAATGGTAACCCAGTAGTGACTGTATCTATTCCAAATGAGTAACAATAAACACGAGGCTGAAACAGGTTTTCATGGATGGCTTGAGTTATTTCCTTGTATGTTTGTTTTGTTTTTTAAACAGCATTCCCTACAAACGGACCAACTGCAAGAACACAAAGCACAGTCTGCAAAGATGTAGTTGGTTCCTGGTCCTGAAGCAGTGGCAGATGGAATTGACGTGTCATCAGGAGAGTCACTCATGTCATGATACATTACATGAGCATGGTTTTTATGGCTTTATCCATGTTGCTAAACATGGGACCCACCTTTACCGTTAGAAGCCTCTTTTCTGAGTTAACTTAAGCTGACTTTTGTGTACACTAAAATTCCAACTAAGTTAATCAGAGCTGCAGAGGTGACAAGTCATGGAAATTAAATTTGCCAGCCCACAGACAGCTGTAAAAAAATATGTCATGTTAATAGCCCTGTTCCACCAAGGGCTGTGTCTGTAAGGGATAGCCCCAGACTACTTTATTCTGTCACCCATCTACATAGGCAGAGTTATTAAAACCCTTGTTTAGTTGTACAATCAGAGCAGTAAGAACAATCTGTTCTACTGAATATATATTTCAGTTAATCAGTTATGATTTAACAGCTTTAGTCTTCTGATTGGTAAGGCTTTTTTATAGGTTAATCAAAGATTTCTTAAACATATTAAATGCTGTCCTGTTAGACTTGAGAGGTACAAATAATGAAGGTGATGATCTCTAGAAGTCAGTGGATTTGAAAAACGTTTCAGGCATACTTTCCAACTAAAAGGCCATCTACTCATAGTGTTTATGAGAAGAACTGCAGCACTTGGGTTTCTGTTGTGCTTGGTTAAAACCAAGCAAACTTGGGCATTACAGCAAAGCTGGAAGAGGATAACTTAGTAAGGTAAATATAAAACCAGGATATCTTAAAGTAATAAACCTTCAGAATTTGTTTTCTGAAAAGGCTAGTTAGGAACAGGCTGAAATTCTTCGTAATACTGGCAGGTGCCAGCAGAGGGCATTTGGAAACTTGGCTTTTCTGCTCATTTATCTTCCGTCAAGTTAAGAGCTCCTGTACAATTTCTGTGTGAGGCTGATGGGCTCAGTGTTGGTGGCTTCTGTGTTGGTGTAAGCATATGGTGAAGGCAAAACCTGGTTTGTGGTGTTAATGTACAGAGTATCATCAATAAAATATGTATTTCTGAGTAATTTCCAAGTTAGCTGAAGTATTGAGCCAGAAAGTCAGAAAGCTCTGGTTTGTATCAGGAAGGAGTACTTGAGTGTGAGGTGGATAAAAAGCCAGGAGGAAGGAAGTGAAGAAACACTGTATTCTCTTTGTTTTTTTCCAGTGTTTTTCATGTCTATATCAGCAATCTGAAGTGGAACCTGGATCCTTGATATGAATTGCCATATTTAGATATTAATTATACCTCCTCTACCCTACTGTCATTGACACAAGGTTCTCAGCAGTGCCCGTTTTAGCCCAATACTCTGTCTTGAGTACCAAGAAAGTTGCATATATAGGCATAGTAAATAAAGATCAAATAGCAACTCCTTGTATTCATAACCAAAAGTCCAGTTGCATTTTTGTTGATCAGGGCTTTTGTTATTTGTACTGGTGTATGTAACATGGTACAGTATAGAGGTGTCTCACCAGCAATACATTTGGAGAAAGCTGTTGTTAAAGCTGAGATTATAGAGTAAATGGGCAAAGGCATTAAAGCATGATAGCATTTAATACTAATGCTTTTCTGTTCTAGGATTTAGATCAAGTGATTTCTATCCATCAGCTTTGATTCAGGCTCTGGCAGCATCTTTCTTGAAGAAGCTTTCACTGACATTTTTAAAAGACAGATAGTCTCAAGGCATCTAGTAAATGAGGACAGGATTGAAACTTGATACTGGTTTGGTCCTTTCTGTTTCAGTTCTACAGACTGAGGTCTGAAGAGCTGGAAACAGATCTACTCGTACACATAGAGAAAAATTTCACTGCATTTTGCATAAAGCCTTTAGTAAAGCATGTAGCAGAACCATAGAACCGTAGAATCATAGAATGTCCTGAGTTGGAAGGGACGCAGGAGGATCATCGAGTCCAAGCCCTGTCCCTGCATAGGACAACCCCACAGTTCACACCATGTTCAAATGCTTCTTGAATACTGTCAGGCTTGGGGCCCTGACTACCTCCCTTCCTCTGAGCGAAGAACCTTTTCCTAATATGCAACCTAAACCTCCCCTGGCACATCTTCCTGCCATTCCCTCGGGTTCCATCACTGGTTGACAGCGAGAAGCGATCAGCGCCTGTCCCCCACCTCCTCCCCTTGTGAGGAAGCTGTAGACTGCGGTGAGGTCTTGCCTCAGTCTCCTCTTCTCCAGGCTGAACAAACCAAGTGACTTTAGCCACTCCTCCTATGGCTTCCCCTCCAAACCCTTCACCAACTTTGTAGTCCTCTTCTGGACACCCGCCAGTAGCTTTATGTATTTTTTAAAATACTGTGGCACCCAGAACTGCACACAGTGCTCCAGGTGAGGTTGCACCAGTGCAGAGTAGAGGAAAAGTGGCAGTAGGACTTAGATCTTTGAACTCTACCTGCTCTGCTTCATTCCAGTCAGAAACTACCCTTTGTTAGTTTTCTTTGGAAGTGAGAGTATACTGCTAAAATGTGGTATGTGCTTGTGAAACCAATTGAAGTGCATTTCTCACCTTTGCAATACGATATATGGCTCTTGCAACATGAGGCTATTCAGGCTTTCAGCTTTGTAGCTTTTTGGAAAAATTTTAATGCGAACTGGGGAAAGATACTTTTTAAGCTGTGTAAAAATGCACTGTTTACCTATTTGTTGTTCCTTTATTTGCTATCATGCATGCTAAATAATTATAGATGTGAATATTAATATAAGGGGTGGCTTCTTTATTGCATACGCTAAGCAACTGCATTTGGACATTAGTTCCTCTAAATCTTGTTTGTGGTAAGATATGATTTATGCTGCCAAATATGATTTATTAAATATGTCTTGATAAAGTGAATGGAACAAGATCTTTCTGGGAGTCAAGAAGATATTGATTTATAATATAAGTGTCAGTAACAAAGAGTAAAAAAAGAGGAGCTAAAGGGTACATTTCTTGATATATATACCTTATATACCTTATTTTCTATAACATCTGCTAACTATCTAGCTTTCCTTTAGCATTTGAAAATGCTCGCTTTTTAATGAATGTTAGTTTGTACTGCAAGACTTACCTACATTGCATTATGCTTCCACATGAATACATTATAAAATAATTAATTGACTTAATCTGATATAACTTGTAGAACCTCTAAGCTTGATTATTGACATTTAGATGGTTTCAAAGGTGGTTTCAAGACAGCACCTTTTCAGCATAGATATCTGTCATCTATAAATCATGAACTCTTCCTATGTGGAGACTTGTCATTGCGGCTGAAAACCAACTTGTTCCCTTCTTGCAAACATGCTTGAATAAGTTGAGAGAAGGGCTGTTGAGAGAGGGACGGGAGAGCAGGGCTTGGAGTGAGGCTCTCTGCTGTGCAAGGAGCAAAAAAGAGGGGAGCAATTTACTCAGACAAGTGAGTCCAATGCTATAGTTTTGCATCAGCATGGTCAGAATGCAGTGGTTACCACTGCAGAAAAGCTGTATGATTAGGAAATGCAAAGCTATTCAATACTGCATGTCCAAATCCAATGAAATTCTTGTCTCAGGCTGTGTGGATAGTAGCTCCTTTTGGTACTTAAGGTGTGATTTCTTTAAGCAAAGCTAATATACTCCCTATATGATGACAGTGTGTCTCACTCTCTTTTTCAACCACCACCTGTCCATACTGTACTTCCCCATTTCTGTGTTGTCTTCCCTCACTTATACTGAGTGCTATTTGTAAGTGAACTACTGTAGGACAATGCTGAGATCGCTAGAAAAGTGGGTGAACTCCGTTTCCATTTGCAGACATGCTTTAGAGGAATCAAGTCAATACATAGGCTATAATACTTGTTCTGGTTGAAGCGAGATTTCATCCAGACAGTGTAATGATAGAGCACAGAATGAAATTATTAGCCACATGTAACTGTTTTTCTAGTAAAAGCAAAAAGAAAATTGAGTGAAGTCTAGTAGTTGTTGTTATGGTATCTAACAGTAACGTTGACTTCTTGCCCAGAAAAGCTCTTTCTTGGTACCCACTGATACCATTAAAAAAATATCTTGGCATACGTTATGTATTGATGACTTCATGTTCATGTTCCTTGTGTTCAGTCAGTTTTCAGGTTTCTGTCGGGTACCTCCTACTTATTATAATTATGCTGTTATTACTACTGTCATAGAGCATGTCCATCACCAATAGTGTTGCTCTGATATGTAGAAACCTCAACAAGTTGTGAGCTCTATATAAATATATGGTGAGAGGCAGTACATAAAAAAAGGGCTGGAGAGCAAAACTGAAGCATGGGGATTGAATAACCTACCCAGTACTGGAGGACTGTGTCAGAGGTTGAATGGAAACTTCATTTCTGGTTTCAGTCTGAAAGCCTACTTAATTTTGAGAAACAAAGTCTTAGTTCTTGTTGTTTCGTCTGCAAAGTAGACTGGCTCCTATCTTTCCCTTCTTCTAGTAAAAGGCCAGATCTAATCCTCTCATTCAGCACAGCAGGAGGCACATCAAGTTTTTTGAACTCTACAGTCTCAGTGTAGAAGGGCAGCTGTCAGTAAAGTAGCTACAGATATCTGATATTTAGCTATTTCATATCTATAGGGAGATGGCTTTATTTTTAAATGAACAGGTTTCTCAAAAGTTGCCTCTGCTCTTCAGACTCATAGGCAGACCTCCCATTGACTTTAGCAGGTGCTGGATCAGCCCACACAAGGAGAAGGAAAAGAACATTTCAATTTTGGAACAAACACTAGCTGAGCTGATAAATCCCAATTGTTTTCTTATTGCTATGGCTGTGTGGGTCCCTATGCCAGGGAGCTGTTCTGCCTCCTTGTCTTCCCTCATCTGCTTAAGGGAAATGCAGTACCACACCATGCCTCTGTCCTGGAAAGTCTTCATTCAGACCATGCCTCTTCCAAAAACACTGAAAACATAAACCAGGGCTCTGATGAACAGTCTGAGACAGAATAAACTATGGCATTCAGCAGCAATAGGAGGCTATAACAAAACATGTATTTAGCAGTAGTGTCCTGATATACCTTTGCCTGAAAGGAAGAAAAAAATCTAAAAGCCAGATTTTCAAATTAAGCTGGCTTGGGTATGTGCATTGGCAGGTAGCAAATAACAGTGTGAAGTGACTTCTGGCCCTTACTGGCTGCTTGCCTTGAGAGAGAAAGGAGCCAGCCATGCTCCCAGATGGAGAAGCAAGAGGGAGTCTAACATCATGACACGTGAGGTTCCTCTGTGGATGCTGAGACCCAGCTGGCAGCTGATTCTCCAGCGAGGCTGGTGACAGCTTGAGGGAATGGGATCTCACCTGTGCCATAGCAGCACAAACTATGTGAGTCGAGTCTTGGCAGAGATAGCTCAACTGAATCAGGAAAACAGATCCCCTACTCAAAGAAAGGGGAGAATGTAAGCAAATCCCAGGGTGCAGTTCAGAAATGCTGCTGCGGATATTTTCCACTGCAGCACCAGGAATGAAAAAGGCAGCATATACATGGGGGAGAATTACTTCAGTGGTGTTGCTTGCCTGAGTGGAAGCCTCTGCAATTTTGATATGGTTGGCTGGGTTCTCAGTTGGTGTAAATCCATCCAGTGCTTTTGATTTCCTTATAGTTAAGTTGTTTTGCAGCAGCTGAGAATCTTGCTTATATATCTGAATCATGACTGAGGAGCGTGAGCCATCAAAACTTGATGGTTAGTTAGCGTATGGTTTTAAAAGCAGATCTAGTTTAAGTGAACAATGCTTCAATACACCTATCTAGATAGAGATTTGATCCCTGATTCTAAAGAAGAAGAATGAGCTGCCAGGTTGCAGCTCAGCCCTGACAAAGTCCAACCCAAGAATAAAAAGTTTTATAATAAAACATGAAATTATCCATTTCTCACGGGTATCAGTGAAATTCTTAAGATTCTGATTTTCTGTGAAAGCGTATACACTGACACATGCTTGTTAATATATGTACTCATCATAAATGTACATACCAGAACCAAACTGAAACCTTTTAAAGGCCCAGGGAGCAGTCCCATCAGGGAAAAGAAACTCCCAACTAACATAGGTAATTACATTAGAGAAGAATAGCAAATTGCAAAGTGATTACTTAAAACAACATGTTTCGTGACTGAAATATGTTTGCAACAGACTTGTGAAGAGACAGAAGATTTTCACATGTATAAATGGAAAACAAGCACTCAACTTCCACTGAAACTCATCTTCCCTATTTTATATAGTCAATGATCCTTTTTCCTTAAAAAATGATATACTGATAAAACCCAGTCATCTCATAGATGATCTGTAAATGCTAGCGGAGACTTTTAGTCACCACTACGTATAGAGTAATTGGCTGCATTGAAAGTCTACCTTGTAAATACAAGATTGTAGTTTAATTGTTGTGTAATTAATTCTATTTCTTCTCCTGTGATGCCAAAAGCTGTTGCCATGAACACTGCAAGTGCTAGTTTACTTGCTGTCAAGTCACTCTGGTTATTTACTATCCTGAAATCCTTGCCTCTTCATCCTTTTCCTTTGCATACAAAGGGAAAAAACTGAGAAAGTGGGAGCTTTGTTTTCTTACTGAAAAGAGGTGAGGGCTGTGTGAGTGAAACCCTGATTTCCATGAGCAATCATCAGAGAAATCGGCACAAACGGTTTGTGGCAGCAAAAGCCCTTTGACAAACCTCCTGTTCAGTGGCAAGGGGGAAGAGCAGCAACCTTTAGGGTTGCTTGGGGTGATAAGCGGGGGATTTTGGAGGCAGTGCATTTTGGGGTCTAGCTGGTGTCAAGGGTGCTGGGCCTGTCGACACACTGCACGGGAACTATTATAGCTGGATTTGCAGGCCTATCTGTGACCTCTGGCCAGTGAGGTGTGACACAGAGAGGCTCTTCCAGCCCCAGTGAGAGCAGGTGGTGGTCCTTGCTTCCCTTGCTGCTTCATGGGGGCCAGCAGTTGTCTGGAGAAGACCAAGGTCATAGTTTCTTCCAGCCCTCCTGTAAGGGAGGACATCCTGATGATGGATGTGAGGTACAGGTGCAGTTAAATAGGTTATTTTCTTTCCTTTGCAGTCACAGCCTGAAAGGCTGTCTTGCAGCCACACTTTCATGACAGCTCAGACTGTTATGACAGTAGCACTGCCTGTTCCAGAGTTGCCACCTTGAAAGATCCTTATTTAAAATCATAGCCATCAAGCAGTCTAGTTAGCTAATTGTCAGAGCTTGTCATGCCATGTAATTAATTTTTGGACAGCATTCAGATGCCTCTTCAAGAGTGCTTAAGGGTATGTGTGGAATTGCATCTTTTCTGCCCTGTTACCGTGAGAACTGACTCACACTTCTTGCTGGTTCAAAGAGAACTGCAGACATCATTGCTGTAGGTTTGGTGAGGATTTAAGATTAGGAGCTTCTGTAACCTGATCCCACAGAAAAATCCTAGCTAACCTCACTGCTAGTGCGGGGATTTGTTCACAATGGGCTGGGGATGACTAAGGGGATTTTTTTAGTCTTACGAACCTGCTGTTAGGATCTTGCTTATTATAGGGTAATAACTCTGTCCTAGAAACACTGGGATGGGACAGCCAGCCTTCAAGTTAAAGTCTCTGTCTTGGATAGGAAGGATAAGGCTTCAGCATCATGGGTTTGAGAGAGCCATGCTGCTCACTACTTGTGATGCACAGAGATGTTTGGATAAACAACTCCTTCTTGTGCCTAAGTGTTCATGCACTGCAAAGACCAGCCTGTCCCTGCCTCTGGCTGCATGAGGTGGGAATAAGCCCCAGAGCTTTGTTGATCTTGTGAAAAATAAAAAGCGCCCGTATGTATACACACACTTTTTTTTTTTCTTGGAAAAATGTCAACATGCTGCTTCTAATTTTCAGGCACTGTCATTCGGGTGCAGTCCATTGAATTTTGGGGTTGTTTTGTTTTTAAAGTTGTGTTATAGAAATTAATGTCAACATGGAAAGTGTTTTTTTGTTTAGAGTGTAAAAACAAAAAATAATCTTCGAAGTCCCCCAAATGCTCAAACATTATTGTGGCAGAATGTTTTGCTTTTAAACACTGTGTGCAGCACCTGTGCTGTCCTGATTCATCCCACGATTTTCAATAGCATCCTGGTGGAGACAGAATAAAGCACAGCTCTCACTGGAGCCTCTGTTCTGTTAGAGCTCAGCATGGTCAAAAAATAAACTTAAATCATGGCAAAGTTGTTGAAGCCAATTCCTTTGAGCTGCTCTCAAACTGGGAGGAGATAGTCCTATAACATATTAAAAAATCTTCATCTGCTTTTATGTTATTTCAAGAAGTGTAGACAAACAGGTCCAGGACTGAAATGTTTCTGTTACAGGAAAGCAGACTCTGTCAACAGAGTCCTCATGTGGATGAATAAAACAAGATTAAAGCTCACCAGAATTAAACTAGTAAAGCCTTTGCAGTGGCTTCTGAACCCGACCATTTCTGTTTGTCATGCTCATCTGTTACTAAATACTGTCTCCTCTGCCCATAGCTGTGTGCTTTTCTCTGCAGCCTCTTTCAGGACTCAGGAGGCCAAAGTGAGATGGCTGGTGAGTTATATACTATGCTCACAGCTCCTAGTGACAAGAGCTGCTTGTCTTAAAATTTCATCATCTTCATCTAAAGGAAGTGACCTTTCTCTTGATTACTCTCCAGCAACCTCTGATTGCCCACATTTCAGATGTGCACAGTGAATCTTTGAGTTTTCTTCTTTGCTTTTTTGATTTGTTTCAAGAGAGGATCTAGAAGTGCAGTTCACCTTCTTAGGTGATAAGTAAAAAGGGAGATGAAAGCAGGTTGTGCCCTGAAAATCACAAAATATGGATATGGAAGGTAAAGGAAAAAAATGCTTTTATCTGTGCAAAGAACTAGGGCCACTGAGAGATTTACAGCTATGCTATATAATTACAGGTGGAGTCTGGCAGAGGGACAGCTAAATTTCTGCAGAAGCTCCCACTGATACAAGGCTCCTGGTCTACCAGCAGCAGCCTGCTCTTGTCCCCAATGGGCACTGTGCTTCCCCTGCCCCGCACTGCTTAGTGGTGTGCTGGTTTGACTGGAAACAACTTAATGCTGTTAGAAACTTTTCTTTCTCATAGCTCATACGGTCGTTGTTTGGATTTAGTTTGAGGACAAAAAAATAACACCCCAGGACAGAGTCAAGGATTCTCTTCAAGTAACATTCCTCTCTCTTTGAGTTGGAACAAAGAGAATATAAGAACTTACTGTTATCTTAGTTGTTATCTGGGAGCCAACGTCTTTCTGAGATCTCTGCCTCCAGGTGTGAGGCATCCTGGAAGGCAGGGCGTAGATGGGGCAGACCTTGACTGACATCCAGAATGATTAATGAGAATGTTCCATGCCATTAGTGTCATGCTTGATACTTAATGATAGCCAGATTTTCTAGCTAAGGAGACAGGGACCTATTCTAGTTCTGCTCCATTTTGGCTGAGTTCTGTTCAGGAGTTCCTTTAGTTTGGCCTTTTGCTATTCTACCATTTTGCAGTGGGCCTCTGGGCCTTTTGGGCCTTTCTGCCTTTTTTTTTTTTTCCTCCTCTTCCTCTGGGATCAGCTGTTTGGGACCAAGGTGTTTGCTTCCTGAGACAGGCTGCTTGGTATGGACAAGTTTCTGAGGAATTGCAGCGAGTATCTTTTATATTCTATTTCAATGTTATACATAGTAGTAGTGGTTGTGGAATATAAGTATTATTATTTTATTAAACTGTGTTTATCTCTGTCCATGAGTTTCTCTTTTCCCTTTCAATTGTCTTCCAGATTTGGGGTGGGAGTAGGGGAGTGAGCTATCATGGTTATATTGCTGGCTCAGGTTAAACCACAACAAGTGGCTTCCAGTGGCTCCAGCCCCATATAGATCACTTCCCAGCCAGCTTTCCCTGCTATTTGGGCTTCTCCATCACTTCTCAAGAGCTTGGGACATGATAGCCTCGCATATTATTTTAGCAGACTATTCAGTAACACCCTTAACATTTTGCAAACTTGGATGCAAAATAGCACGCGGGCTCTGTGCATTGATCTGATAGGTGGGGCCAGATATCTTGACATAATCTCTTTGACAAGGTGGGTAAATCCCACCTGCTGTTTGGCAGCAGCAGAGGAAAACCTGCAAGTTGGTATTTCGGTGCTGGGGAAAGCAGCCATAAGGGAACATTGCCAGGTTGAGCTCAAAGCAGTTATCTGGAACCACTGGGACTCCAGGAAGAAAAGAAGAAGCTTTTGTAGTCGGGTCTGTCTGTTTATGAGCTTCAAAAAGCAGCAGAGACCAGACTGTCCCAAGGGCCAGGAAAAGGGGAAACTCTTGTGTAATTCCTCTGATCTGCAGGTTTTGTTATGTGGATTTTGTGATTTGTAGTTCAGGATTAAAAAGACCAAAGACCTTTTGAGTATGGATTTCATTTTGCTGATTGTGTCATCGTCCACAGATGTGGAGCCAGCCAGTGTGCTGCAGACCCTTCATCAACTAATTAACTGGAGTTGTCAAGCTGCAATCAGTGAGTAGCTCTCATACTAAAATAATAATGATAAATTCCTCTCATCTGAAGTTGTCAGCTTCCAGCTGCATGAGGCACGAGTTTGCAGGATCTGTAACTTACTCCATGAAGGAAAATCAAATTTGCACCTCTGTCTTGCCAAAGCCAGTTTTGGCTTGGTTCCCTTTCTAGCAGAGTTTGCTGTTGGAGGAGCAGTTAAGGCCAGGCCAAGGATTATACCAGGACTCATAGCAGGGCTAATAGCTGCTCTCAGAATGCCAGATGCAGCGTACTGCAGCGGTGTGAGTCCTGTTTGTTTCACAAGGAGGGGAGAACAAGCACTCTCACTGGGCCAAACCAGGGGAGTTTCACACTGCTGAAGCTATGTTTTTCTGCTTTCAGTTGCTTATTGATAAAACGATGTTTGTTGGTTTCTTTTGGATTGCATTTTTAAAAATTTGCCTGAAAGGTGTGTATTTCTCTTGAAATTCTTCCTGTAGTTACTCTGTGAGGCAAGAAAGGTGCACATTTCACTACAGGGCAGTGTCTAACACCCATCTGAAGGAAAAAATGAGCAGAATGCCTTTGGGATCACTTGTCTGACCCACAGAGCTGGCAGGCCAGCAGGGAGCCCTCGCAGGCTCTGGTGAACGTCAGCTCTTCTTCCTTCCCAGTACTTGGAGCTTTAATGCCGTGTTACATCTTCCCTGTCACACTTCTCGTACCTATCTTGTCTTAAACAGATAAATAAATAAATCCCACTCCACAGTGGTGAAGGAACTCTTGAATTCAACCCTCCTCCCTCCGTCTTGCATTAAAAAAATTAATGCCATCTCATCTGAGTATGAACAATTTATAGCAGTCCTGCTCACAACACTGTCCAGGCATCAATGGGAGCAGAAGGTTGTTCCAAGATTTGCCTGGACTAAAAGCAGTCAGACTTTGGAGGTATTGAGATTGGAAGAGCACCTTGCAGTGATTTCAGTGTGTTTTGGATCAGGCTCCAAACATAGTACGCTGTTTGAGCCAGGCAGTGAGTATAATTATCTTCTGGGTATTTTCACTTTTTGCTCTTGCGAATAAATTCAGCATCTTGGTTCTTGGCATGTGGAAAGCAGCAGAGGTACAGTTTTGGCTTTGTAGTGTCTGATCCCTGTAGGAATTGGTAGAGTTGTGTTAAAGTTTGTTTAGCTTTTCTATTTCCAAGCAAAATGGAAGCAAACAACATGATTACTTGTTTGCTTTATCCAGACAGACTTTGACCAAGGAATTTGTGTTGTCTTGCAAGAAATAATAACTAGCTTTTATGGTAATGAATGTCTGCATAGTGTAAACATAACAAATAGAAATTAAAAAGTACATTTTACCCTACAGCATAGGTTTAGGTGACACTTAGGTTACAAAACACCTTAATCAAAGCTTTATAGGCTCATAATTATGCATTATTTGAGAGAAATACCATTAGCAATACCAGAGCTATGCAGAAACTTAATATGATCTTCAGATACCTGGAAATATGTGTAAAATAAAGATATTTCTAAGGAGGTCTTTTTTCTCCATCAGATAAGAAATCCTGTCTAAAGGCAGAAATGCAGAATACAGAAATCAGGAGGGCTGGTTCTTCTTCCTGCCTTTTTTTTTCCTGTGTGTGGAAATGTTCCAAATCACTTTTCAGTTGGCTTCTTGATGATCTGATGCAGAAATCATTTTTAGTATATAAATCTGCCTTCATAAATATCCTCATAAATATAACACAGTAAACAAACTGTTTGGAGGTCAGAATACAGAAGAGGTTGACCTTGCATTTTTAGCAGTTTAATTTATGTTAGGGCTTAGATTTAGCAGGATTAAATCTTGCAAAGGTCCTGTGCCCAGTGTTTCTTACAAAGTAGGAATATCTGAAAGTCTAGTGCAAACCAATAGGAAACAGCACAAACACACAGGTAAAAATACAGGTGCAAATCTGGTTTTGATTAAATCCAGAATCTTAGCCAGTGTGCAAAACAGGTGATGACTTTAAAGACTAAACAGATACTTTGGAAGTACCTTTTCAATAAGAACCTCTAAATTCATGGACTGGTTCTCTTTCATTCTTTCACGTTAGAGTTCTAATTTATGTCCTTATTTCTGTCCAAACAAAGCCCCACAATTAAAGTTAAATAGAATTAAGCGCCTTAATAAATAGAGATGAGTTCCTCATTTTTTTGACAGTTCAGATTTGCTGAATTAGGGCTTCTGTATTACCTTTGGTAACTGACCGTAGGTATGTTTTGCAATACAGGTATCACACCTGTACTGCCTTAAAATACAGGTGCCTCCTCTTTCTGTGTAGATGTACCCTTCCTTAGGGAAATGAGCTTATTTACAGATTTTGACAGTGAAATACAAAAAGAGCTAGATTGTGGTGATGTGAACAAATAAATACAGATACATGGTTTCCAGTGCAGTTGATACTTTTTCTTCCAAAAGAGCATTTTTATTTCAAGCATTATCACTATTATGCTCAATAATATGTATTTTATGAGTGTAAATCCTAGGCTGTTGTTTTAAATTGTTTACCTGTGTGTGTTATCTGTTCAAAAATATATTTGAAAGTATGTCTGCTGGTCGTGCTTGTGAAGTTATTTTTGACTGTTCACTGTTAGAAATGCTCAGAATGGCAAAGCAGAAAGCCAAAGCTTGTGCTCCTACCTAAATTTTATTTTATGTTATAGCAGAAGCTCCTCTCTTTTTGCTTGAATGGTTACAGAGATGTCAGGGCTAAGAGATCAACATTTTTTCACTTTTTCTGTGTGGGATGATATAAGCCCTGTGATTCCTTACAACATCAAGAAAAGGAATCATAGTTTATAACAAAATATGCAAAAATATACATGGCCAGTGCATTTTCTTTGTACAGGTCCATTCCATTTTAATATCAATATTTGATCATCACCTAATGTTTTTGTTTGTGATTCTATTTCAAACAGTCTTTTAATTTGCTGCAAGATCTTTAATACTTCTGTTTTAATTTTAAGCTCTCCTCAGCACAGCTTGCATTGTAAGAAATGCGTTGAGTTGGTGTGACAGAACTTCCATGTCATAAAATATAATGTTTGTTTGCTTGTTCCAAGAAGTTATCTTTCAAGATGAAAAGATCATCTATTACTCCCTTAGGGGGTTACTTTCAGTCCTTTTTTGGATAAAGAAGTCTATTTATCTTTAAGTGAGGATTTTGGAAGGAGCCTAAGGGAGTGACGAGCAAGCTGAGGTCTTTTGGCTATAAAGAGAAAGACACAGACCTGGCACTGCAGTAGTAGAGGTCACTTCTCTGGCATGCCCTGGGGTCTTTGTGTGCTCACTCACATCTGTTGACTGAGTTTCTGGTAGGAGAGCTCCTTACCCTGTTTCAAACCACCTGGAATAACTTGTTTTGGCTGAAGGCACCTCCCAGCCAGCTCTGCAGGTAAAGAAGTAGCCTCAAAGATGTGTGCCTAGGGAGCAATTCCTTCCGCTAGAGCAGCTCTATACTGAGTCCGTCTAAATCCGCAGCCTTTTGAACACCGCATTTCTCATGCTTAAGTACAATCCCGCTCACAAAAGCATTTAAGTGTGTGCTTACTATTTAAGTATGCGAATATCTCAATGCAGTGAAAACTGTGGTTGAGTACCCTGCTGAAATGGGCTCTCCGTGACCTGATTCTCAAAAGTGCTGAGCACTTGGATCCCTGTGAGGTCAATGAACATTTCAGGGCCTTCATTGCTTTAGAAATGGAGCTGAAATATGGTTATTTTAACTTTGCTTCATGCTCATATGCTTGCAAACCCCTGTTTTTAAGGATCCGAGACAAGAAGAGAATCCATTTTGAATCTTCAAGGGAAAAATACATGAAGATGTTAAAAGGCACACACTAGTTAGAGAACATTAATGAAACTTTGAATTTTTCTAAGTAATTGTTTTGTTTTGTTTGCATCTGCTTTAAAATACCTGCTTTCACAAACCATCAGAACCGTGTAGTTTAAAAGACTTTTGTGTCTGATTGATTGCTTTATACTTGACACAAAGATCCTGAGTACCGTGTGTGTTTGAAGTGGTATTTCTTTGAACATCAGCCGACCTCTCAGGTTAGAGAAAGTAACCTGATTTTAAGAAAACTAGCACACAAATTGCATTTGTGGTGCTAAGACCTGCTGACACTGCAAAGATAGGTCTTGACAAAGATTTTCTTTGGGCCACAACTCATCTTGTTGGGAGTGTCAGATGAGTTCTTTATTTCTGTTCTTTCATTCTTTATTACTGAGGGCATTGGCAGTGGAACAGGGCTTCTGCTTCTCCAGGAGCTCAGTGACTGGCACTGCTTGTCTTGCATATGCAGCAATAACCCTCTCTGTCCAGGAATGAATATGCAGAATTTGCTGGGGAAACAGGGAATCTCCTTACTTAAATTTTATATGATTGGACGAAAGAAATCATTAGCAAATAACAGGATGATAAAAGCCCAGACAGCACAAATTGCAAGGGAGCTCTGCAGTGCACAGTGTTTTGGGGCCAAATCCCACGTCATTTTTTAAAGAGATTTGTTTGTTTGCTTAGTCTGACTTGGCACCAGCTCTTCTGCATGCATGTGTGCTCTCATCACCGAACATGTAGATGCTCAAATATGGGTGAAGGAAATGCCTTCAGTGTGAGTCGTGCACGTTCTAACACCATTGTGTCTGACTGCACAGGCAGAGGTGATAAAAATCGTTATGCAGATGAAAGCACGTCAAAAGCAGTGAGGTTTCTGCAAAAGTAACTTCTGCACAGGCTTAAATAAAGAGCATTGCAAATCATACCCAAAATATTTTCTCTGTCTATGATTATGTTTTTTCCATAGCAACTAATTATGCCATAAACCAAAGATCATGACTTTAGGTGGTATGTGAACAGAAGGAGATGAGCTATTAAGTATTGAAGATCTTATTTTTTCATGCAAATTTCCTTATTTATAAAGGAAAAAAAGAAAAAGAAAATTTAAAAAAACCCCACAAACCTGAACTCTGCTATATAAGTGAAATTGCTTCTGACTGGAATATTTTTTCAAAGTTTTGTTGGAGGCATCAGTAAATCTTTAAAGGAGTTGCAGGTACAACTGCAAATATTAAAAGATCTTTGCATTAGCTGAGAAAATCTCTGTAACATCTGACTTTTTCTCCTCCTGCCCATGCAATCCAGGGCCCAACCACATTCCAGCAAACAAAGCCTTTTACAGATAATGAAATTGCTAATGGACGAGGAAGGACTCTGGAAATAAAAGTGAAGGTGTGTGATCTTCTTACATATGCGATAAGTCTGAGGTTTCAGTGAAACATGCTCTCTGCTGCTTGACTTGTTAAAAAAAAACATTGATATTTCTTTCTACAATAAAAGAGTCTTGAGAGATCCACGGCTTACAGCCCCATGGTAATACTCCTTGAGCTGGAGGACCTGCTGCCCAGAGCAGGACTGATGGTGGTTTCATTTACCTGTTTCTTAGGGGACTGCTTTGACATGTCTTGCTTTTGGTTCAGGAACTGGCTTTATGGCTTCAAGTCTGACCCACTCATGCCTCTCTTAAAGTGTTTGGCAACATGTATCAGCACAGGCCCTTTGCACCATGAGAATTTTTAGCAGAGAGCAGGGTTTAGGAAGGAAATCCTTTGGTTGCTGCTTTTTTGCTTTGTATGGGCTGTCAGAAAGGGGAGCGATATGCAGGGACACTGTCGCCAGATTTCTCCATTGCATAGCCTGTGAATACAGATGCAGAGAGGTAATTGTATGGTGCTGACTCAATGCCTAGGTTCACCAGTCATGTTCATAGAGTCATAAAAAGGTTTCAGTTGGAAGGGTCTTTTAAATGTAATCTAGCCCAAGCCTCCTGCAATGAGCAGGGACATCTTCAGCTAGATCAGGTTGCTCAGAGCCCCGTCCAGCCTGGCCTTGAATGTTTCCAGGGATGGGACACCTAACACCTCTCTGAGCAACCCAGTGTTTCACCACCCTCATTGTAAAAAATTATTCCTTATGTCTGGTCTGACTCCACATTCTTTTAGTTTAAAACCATTTCCCCTTGTCCTATGGCAACAGGCCCTACTAAAAAGTCTGTCCCCATCTTTCTTATAGACCCTTTTTAAGTACTGAAAGGCTGCAATAAGGTCTTTCTCCAGGCTGATCAACCCCAACTCTGTCAGCCTTTCCTCACAGCAGAGGTGTTCCAGCCATCTGATCATTTTCATGTCCCTCCTCTGGCCCCTCTCCAACAGGTCCATGTCTTCTCTGTGCTGAGGACTCTCTGGATGCAGCACCCCAGGTGTGGTCTCACCAGAGCAGAGTAGAGGGGCAGAATCACCTCCCTTGACCTGCTGGGCACTCTTTTTGATGCAGCCCAGGATACAGTTGGCTTTCTGGGCTGTGAGTTGACACTGCTGGCTCACACCCAGTTCTTCATCCATCAGTACCCCCAAGCCCTTCTCCACAGGGCAGGTGTCAGTTTCTTCATCTCCCAATACTGGGGGTTGCCCTGACCCAGATGCACGACCTTGCACTTGACTTTGTTGAACCTCATGAGGTTCACGTGGGCCCACTTTTGGAGCTTGTCCAGGTCTCTGAATGTCATCTTGTCCCTCAGTCACATCAACTGTACCGCTCAGTTTGGTGTCATCTGCAAACTTGCTGAGGGTGCTCTTGATCCCATTGTCTGTGTCACTCATGATGATATTAATCAGTACTGGCCAGGACTGAGCAGAGACTGCAGACCTACAGCAGTGCAAGGCTGTCAGGTTAAAAATCATATTCTCACTCTCTTTTGCCTTGCACTTTTAGTCATTTATATTCATGCAAAATGAATATACAAAAGCAAACAAATCAAAGGCTCCCTCACAAGGTTTTTTTTCTCCTAACCACATCAGCCAGCCTGGCCCTGAGCTTTGGTTCACCCTCCAGTCAGAAAAGGCAATGTTTATCTTTGTCTTTGAAGGAGGTACGTTTTTTACAAAGCCTGCATTGGTGAATGAAACGTAACCAAACAGCAGCTGCTAAGAGTTCACTGGGGCCAGGGAGAGAAGGGTATGCCCACTAGACATGTTGCTGAAGAAAGGGACAGGCAGGGCCAAACAGCTTGGATTAATACTTTCATGTGGTGATCTCTGTATGTACACAAAAGTACTGTTTGGAGTGTATTTATCAGTTGATCACCCTTATCTCATTTTAATGCTGTGATGTGAAGCGAAGTTAATAACACACAAAAACCTCCACCTCTTGTAGTAGTATTTGATCTTAGACATTTCGTTCACTGAAACTACTGGGAAAGACTGTCACCTCTCATATGCATGTCTTTGCACACCCTCCTGTTGCAGAACAGGAGCAGTTGTCATGTACATACCCTATATTTATATAGTATATTTCAGTAATAGCTTCTAGCAGGATTTTTAGAATTTATTTCATGGATCACTTCTTAACGGGTTTTATGAGATGCTCACAAACAGGCTACTGAGGTTAATGCAAAGTGGGTTATTCCATTGGGAAAATGGAGCAGGTATGCAGAGGTCTTGACAGTGACAAGAGGCATTAGTAGAAGGAAAACTAGTGCAGGCATTGAAGGACAAATGAGACTAAATTAATGAGGCAGTGAGTTAGTGGCTGTATTTTGTGTGACCTGAAGTGACTGGTGTTTTGTGATCATGAGGGTCAAATCATGGAGCAGGATGAGAGCGCAATATTCCAAACGGATAAAAGGCAGGCTTAATCGAAAGTGGTATCAAAATACCTGTTGGTTTCAACTGATAGTTCCTTTTGGTCAGAGTTCATCACTCCCAGCAAGGCATAAGGAGGGGAAGCCCTGGATGTGGAATAGGGCAGGAAGCAACCAGGTCTGGAGAAAAATGGTGCACCAAAAGAGGAGCCAACGATGAGCAGGGGGCCGAAGAGGCCTGAAAAGCAGCTCTCACCCAAATTATGGGGTCATGGAAGTTATTTAGGGATCCTCAGTAGAATGTTTTGACACATAAGCCATCACTTGAGCTCAGGGGACACACACAAAGCTTGCTCAGGCCTCAGCAACAGAGGTGTCCCTGACCTGGGGATCAGGGCACAGCAGCACCACCTGGCCTCAGCCCCACCTGGGACTCACTGCTGCTGGTGTCGCAGGCAGCACCGCATGCTGTCACAGGTACCTCATCCCGATGGGCCTGGGTGCCTCCAACACCCTTAAAGGAGTGACTCACCTGCCCACAGGTAATGGCCACCTGCCCTGCAAGGTGGCAGAGCCAGGAGTGGGAGCAGCGGTGGTGGCCTCAGCTGTGAGAACAAATGTGGGTAGATTTGGTTAAGGGAGGTAGGAGCGTGGTATGGTGCCCGTGGTGACTGCAAGCACAGGGTGAGGTGGCAGGTGCGAAGTGTGAGCTGAACAAGTAGGTGTGTGCCTTCAGGTGATAGCTGATGCCTTGGATGAGGCTGTCCTGAGAACGAATGTGAGGGATAACACAGTTAACAGATCTACTGCTGATGCCCAAACCTTTTACAATTTCTACCTATTGCCCAGAGCTCATCTGATACAGTTAGAGTGCTGCCTCTCCTTTTACAAGGCCAGGGTTTTGGCTGGGGACATTGAAAGGTTGCCAGCCCTCCACTCAAAGCAGCAGGGACAGAGTTGTTACAACATAAATGGTAGCGTGCCACCAAAATCAATACAAATTGAACCTCTCCTGGCGAGACTGCACAGTGCTTGCTTTCTTGTCTGGAAGAATCAATATGAATTGGCCACAGGACAGGAATCCACAGATGCAGTTGAGGAGAGAAAAACTACATGGAAAGCCGAGGTGAACAGAGGTCACAAGGTCCAGGCTGTGATTTTTAGGCTCAGTCATTAACAAAAGGTTTTGTGAAAGCTATAATTCACCTGTCCTTTGAGTCACCCTCATGGAGATAATGGCCCAGCAGCATGATGCTTCTGAGATTTATTCTTCTTGGTTCATACAAGTATTACTTGATTATAATGGCTTAAATGTTAATATGGGCCCTAGCATGACCCTGTCCCTTTCATACACTTTCCACCAGAGATAGGCAAAAGTAGAGTACATGAGCCCTTCTCTTTTTATTGCTTTTCCTCAGTTCCCATGCAGGGTCTTACTCCTTCGTAGAAGCATGTCATCCAAGCCACAGTTAGCCTACTGCTGCAATGCTGCTATGTCAAGGATTTCCTATTTACGATAGTGACACTGACTGGAAGATTTAATAAAAGTATCATTCCAGAGGTGTATAATGGCTGTATCCCAAATGACTGTTTCTAATTAGCTGTTGATATTGGCATGAGAAAGAAAAACAGCGACAACCTGAGAGCTAAATTTTACACTAGAGTGCCTTTGAAAAGTTGTCATTTCAATAAGGTGTGCTAGGGGAGGGTAGTGGAAGGAGGCTGGGATAAAAGTACCCTTTATTTTAAGCATCATGTAGGACCTCTGTCTTCCTTGTGCATTTTTCTGCATCTGTCTGAAATATACCCACTCTGTCAATGTGTATTATTTTTATTCAAAAGCAGCATTTAGAAACTCTCTTTCCTACCTCAGATCCTGGCTTTATAAATTGCTACACCCATATTAAGGACTGCATTCTCTTGGGGATGGATGATTTCTCACCTTAAGAAAAGGTGAAATCAAGTTATTTCTGCCTCTTTTCCTATCCAGATAGCAGTAAGTGAACTGTTTTTGAGCATTCAGATGTCTAGTTTACAGAAAATATGCCAAATTGGCCTCTGTTATGTGCTTGCAGTACTGTGGCCACCCTTGTTAAATAATGTTTATCTGACTTGACACTATTTCAACATAATCTGTGTACAGAGCTGTACACAGTTTTTCTTTTCCATTTAATATAAAGCTTTGTGCATAGGCATTTCTGTATACCGACAGGGGACACAGAAAATAGTTGAATAACCTTTGGGTTTTCATTGCCAAACTGGTCTAGTTGCCATACAGACAAGGAGGAAGATTTAAGGCAGATATGTTTGGTGCCATAGGAAAAATAAATGGTATATTCGCAACTCAGACTGAGCACATATCAGCTGCATAGGACCATCTTTATGTCCTAGGAAAGGAGGATTCCCTTCTGGGGACAGAGTTTATACTGTACATGAAAGGAAGGGAGAAAAAGTAGAATAGTGAGCTCCATCTTGGCTATGGGATACCTCTGTTCTTAGAAGTAGGGAAATTAAAACGTGGAAAAGTTGTAAGTCATCCAAAGTTGTTGAAACAGATGGCACAGGAGTTATTAGCCTTGTGTTTTGTGCTCAACTTCTTTCTCTCTAAAGCTTGCACCAGGTATGCCCAGTGTATTTATAGTTTGTGGAGTAAATGAAGGGAAATAATTAGACTCTAGCTTTGCAGTTTGTAAATTAACAGAATCAGACAGTGGTTTGCAAGGGTGAACTGCTCAGGCTATGTGCAAAACCAACTAATTTTACTTTCACTAATTCATTCACTAATTTGCCTATGTCTGTTGATTTGTGCTGAGACTAGCGAGATGCTTCATACCAGAAACCTGTTTTCATCCTGATTAATGTTCTGCTGGGGCAAGCCTTTTAAAATATTAGCTAGTCATTTTAGCTCCAGGAGCTTACACCCAAAGTAATGAGATAAGACAGCAGATGAGAGAAGGAAGGCAGAGACAGGCCATCCCATTTTACATATGAGGAAGTGGCACATAAGGAGACAAAGTGAGTTACACGGGGAATTTAGGGCAAAGATGGTAAATGAGTCTTGCTTTCCTGAATGTTGATACTGTAATTACCACAGGTTCAGTGAGACTTTTCCTTTCTCAGAAAGTTGTGTGTGGCGTATTTTCCACTCTTTACTGCCTGTGGGAGTAGTAAGATTTTAGGGAAGTGTTCCTCGATGTACAGAGTACGTGAGTTACCTGCAAGGGGAGACAGGCTGCTGCAGAAGCAAATGAACTAGCCATACATTTTGCTGAGGGATGATTCCGTGGGACTGAGTAAATGAAGGGAATTCTGGTGGCTGGTCTGCAGGGGAACAAACGAGGTTTCCGGGAAGGAAAGCACAGCCTGTTGTGACCCTGCTCCCCCCAAAGCATCCCGACGCTTAATGCACTAGAAATTTTTACAACAGTTTCTTATTCCGGTTTCTTTGAGCAACACTGCCTGTGTATCCGAGCAGCCCATTTTAAAGCCAACTGCACGTCAGGCTCGATCTCCGCGCGGTTACTCCGTGCTAAGAGTTTCTAAGCGGGGGGGACCGGCGGGCAGAGCCGGGCGGCCCCAGACCCCTCCAGCCGCCGGCTCCCGCAGCCGTCCCCGCCCGCGCCCCCGCCGGGCTGAGGCAGCGCCCGCCGCTTTCCGAAACCGAGGGGAGGTTTGTTATTGCAAGGTGGGGGGGGCTGCGACAGGCGGAGGGGAGGGAGGGGCAGGGAGCGGGGCGCGGGGCGAGGCGGCCCTTTCCCGGCCTCGGCGGGAGGCGCGGGGCCGGGCCGGGCGCGGCGATGCGGGCGGGCGGGGAGCGCGATTGGCGCGGAGCCTCGGAGGAGTGGCGGCCGCGCTGTGAATGGAGCTGCGTGGCTGGCTGGGCACAGGCTGCCTTCGCATGAAGGGGACACGGGGATGGTTACAGTGAGCCGAGCGTCTCGGGACAGAGCCATGTGGAGGAGAGGAAAGGGCCACGGGAGCTGTTTGCCTTTTGGATAATTCCTGCCCTTGCCCACGGGTCTTGTGCAGCGGCACTCTCTTGTCTGTGTGTGGCATGTGGAGCTGGGGTTTTATATGGCATTTGCTATCCAGGCGCGATCACACTTCCTTTTTTTAAAATTCATTGCTTTGGGTACAGTATATCTTGTTCTCTTTTTTTCTGCTCTGGTAGTGGGGTGGGTCGGGAGGGACGACTGTGACACCAGAGGGAATGTTTACTTGTGCAGAAGTCTTTCTCATGTGGAAGCACGCTGCTCCCTAACTCCCGGCTAAGCAGACTTCAGTTTGCCAACTTTGCTGTACAGCACGCATAACTCCTTGATAGGATGGCAGACAAGAGAACAGCTGGTGCAAAGCAATAGGGGATTCATAGCAAGGAGGAGGAAAGAAAATCACAAACCTTTCACCTGCACCATTGACATCCATCGATTGTCAGAACAGCAGTTGCGACAAGACGAGCTGAAGCCACCATGCGCAGGTCCAGCACGGATGAGTCGACCTATCACAGGAGCCCTTCCCTGGACAGCAAGGATTACAGTTTCCCAAATGGCACCTTTCGTCGCTACAGCAGCATGTATGGTGGCCAGTTTGGGGCTGCCAGCAACTCTTTTTTTGGATTCCACACCAACCCAGGCCCTAAGGCCACCAAGGCTAAGTACACGTCCCCCAAGGGAAACAAGTACGTTGTCTTTTACCTGGATCTCTCATTTATTTTTCTCCTAGAACTGAAGAGGTGCAGCATGGCTCACAACTGCCTGCAGTGTATCAAGTACCTAATGTTTGTCTTCAACCTTCTTTTCTGGGTGAGTACATATTTGAAACTGAGACAGTTGCATTTGTGTCTGCTCACTAAGATGGAAGGTGAACTTGTTGCTGCTTTAAACTTAGAAGTTTCAACTTGGAAGTTGAACAAAGTGTTACCTAGGCTACCCCTTCTATGGCCTCATTAATTTGTGTGGACAACAATCTGAGGGTTTCCTTCACCATCTCAGACTCTGGCCTGCAGCTGTGTTTCAAAACTGTGATACAAGGCAAACGAGTGTGTTTACAGAGGCCGGTTGCATGAATGCTTTCATCACTTTGTTCCAGTGAAAACTGCACACTCCTTTTGCCCTGATCTTTCATTCTTGCATGTGCTTTCCTCAAAAGTTGGGCATAGCAAGAAATCACTGAGGCCATTCATGATTTTCAGGTCAAACACATGCTTACATTCATTGCTGTATCGTGGATGGCACTTGGTACATCACAACATTAAAGCCTGCATCAGGAATCTCGCAGTAGTCATCCTCTGTCCCAGTCAGTGATGGGTCCAAGTGTTCCCATTCCCACCTGGAGATGGCTCTGAAAGGTGGAGGGAGACCAGAGCCCTCCTTGCTTCTTCTGGGGCTGCTATTCTGTGGCAAGAGCATATCAAATCACTACGAGGCATGCGTGTGTCAGCAGGACACCAGGACATACGGGTGTGCATCTCTGCATCATCTTTATAATAAATGAGGTGGCTGTCAACAGCAGGGTGGTTGGGCATGTCACTGCCATGAAATTGAGCATAGGCTATAGATGGAGGCTAAAGAAGCTCAGTGGGGGGTCCAGGTTACAAATTCTGTTTATCCTGTAAAAAAGGGAGTAGCATGATTGCTAGAGGAAGGGAAGAAGTGATTTCTAGTTCAAAATCTCCTATCCAGTTATGTATGTGGGAAGGTTTGTTGCAGGATCCTCATGAGGTGCCTTTAAATGCCTTGTTCTTCCAGAGTGGTTTTATTAACATGCTGAGGGAAATAAGGGGTATTGTGAAGTGACACCACTTCTGTTCTGGCACTTAAGGAGGGTGTGTGTGTTTGCATTTGGGTGTTACCATGGCCATATTACTGGTTGTCTGTGCTCTCATGGATCGTCAGAGGTATACGGAGGGTTGTGAGTGAGATGGAAAGAGCTGCTCTCTAGTGTGCGCTGCTGTACAGCTGTTTAAAACCAGGCATGCTGCAGTGCTGGTGCATCAGAAAACACAAAGTGCAGGCAACTTCTGCTGACCTGAGTCATACCAAGGAGTCAGAATGTGATAAACTAGTGCAAGTCCACTGAATTGGCATGGAACTAAGCAGAGCTATGAAACGCAAGGAAGGTGCTCTCTTTACAGCCTAGATAAGCTGGTAGAAAGAGTGTTGGTAAAACAGTCTGTCTTTCAACTCTAACTCCGGTTGCTTCTGCCTTCCTAAATATTATCTAATATTTATTGCAGCTTACTCCAGAGCTTTCTGAAAGAGAGAAACACTATCTTTCTTGCTCTTTTAAGTCTCATGCCTGTCCAGACTGTCCTTGGTCAAGACTGTAGTGCTGACAGCCAGCTGAAGTGTGTGCTAGAGAAATGCAATAGGATGCTGGTGTTAATAGCTCTTTTCAGGATTATGCATGGCACTGCCACAAAGGATACTCACTGCATTCTTATTCCTTTTACAATATTTATGTTCTGCTGCAGCGTATGCATATGATAAGAAGAGCTGCAAGTAATGTGTGTGTATTTACAAAGGAAAGATGGCATATAATAATATATCTTTGGCATGCTTTTCAGTAGGAAAGCCTTTGAGAGAGGATTTTTGTCTTTCCCCTGAAACCACCAAAGCTATTCTCAAATGCTTGGAGGCAGGGATCCCAAAAAGAGAGAATATCCACATGCCAGCTGGGCTCTCCATGAACTAAAGCACATGAGCAGGGGAGTGGTGGTGTCAAATACTGCAGCACGATTTCTGTTTTGTTTCCCTTTCACATGCTACCTGCACAGCAGGAGTGATTGATGATGATCATGTCCAAATGAGGTTTGCACAGCATGTAGTTGTAATAGATGCAGCTCTTCACCTTCTCACAGTGGAGAAAGTAACTAAAAAAGATTATTTTAAGAAGTACTGACTTAAGCTGACCTATCTTTAGTAAAAGAAGAAAAATAAATCCATTTTCAGTGATCAAAAAATCTTGGAATGATTGCAGATTGATGATGCTGCTGTTTTGTTTTTCAAGTTATTGTCAGTTATCTATCATGTTTTACTTTATGAAATTAAAGGAGAAGACAGGACTTCTCTTTGCATTCATGCTCACAAAAGTTTTGCTGTCTCCACCTTTCCTCTCCACCCTTCTCTACATTGTTGATTAGTGACAGACAATAGTAAGTAGGAAGAGGAATTGTTTTTTTGTGCCTTGACCTCTAAATAAAAGTGGTAGCTATTTCCATGTATGGAGAGCAGTCCTTGCATTAAATGAATAAAATGCTTGTTCCTGCTTTTCATTCTGTTTTGAACAAATCCTTTTATTTCCTTCAGAAAGCAAATTTCCATTTTCTTCTTCCTGATCATTAACTCCAGTCTATTTTGTGCATCCCTACAGCCTATTTCCCAGTACTTCTAGCTATCTTTTCCACAGTGGGTCAGAAAAACACTCCTCAGTTCTGTGCAACTCCAGTGAAACTGGTGCTGCGTTTCTGAGGAAAAGACCCTTTTCTTCTATGTCTGGTGGATTTATAGGAAACAAAATTTCAAGAGGCCTTGATTTCAAACGTTCCTGGTGACTTTATTGGATTAGGTGCTGTACTCATGATGTAAAATTTTCAAAAGCTGTTATATAGCTGTGAAAACAGAGCAAATTTCTCCTCCCCTTTTTGGTGGTTGAAGGGAACATAAAGCCCCTTCACAAGTGTCAGAGGCTGAGGTGCCTTGTAAGTGTTGGTTCTGAATCAGTCCATTGATACAGAAGACCAGCAACTATTAATGTAGAGAAAACATCTGATAATCCTAGAATAGTTCATTTCTCCATGAAGAGTCCTGCATAAATTGCTCTTGGTGCCTTTGTAACTACTCTGGGGTATTAAGGTACTGAAACATGGACAAAACATTATTAGAGAGCAGTGCTGCTGCTCTAATGGGGATTGCCATTCAGAGGCCATTTCCTGGAATATTGCCAGATGCAGAGGAGCCATCATCATATCACTGCACTGGTTTCTAAGCTCCCAAAATAACTTTTGTCACTTGATACATAATACTTGCCTGACTTCATTCATTTTTGTGGACTTCGATTTTCTTTTGCTGAATTGCTGAACCCTTGAGACTAAAGATCACCTCAGATGATCACAAAGCAGATTATTTTTATTTCATAATGAAATATTTGTATTTCACTGTGAAATACCCAGGTAAGAATATTTGTTTTCCACACTCGGTCCTCCAAACATACAGAGTTTCTTTATGACAGTCAGTAAAATGAATTATTTTCTTTGTGTGCTTGTAATCCAAGGCTCTGCTTGCTTTTTTTGGTGTGTTTTGTTGTTGTTAAAAAGGGTAGGAGCTATCCTAAGGGCTGAGAGAGTGCTATGGGAAGAAAAATGTCATCTCCTTAATCCTCCTTGACTTATGCCGGCTTTCCCAGTTTGCCTTTTAGCTCCCAAACCTCCAAGTGTTAAAAAAGGAAATGCACAGAACTTCCTGGTGTTTTCAGTGGCTCTTGCTTTCCTTAAGAGATCCCATGCTAGAGAAAACTAGCTAGGTTGGTAGTGATTTGCCCATAAAAGAACTGAATTCCTATATCTGAGTGCTTTAACCAATAGAGAAATTCGGTAAAGCACAGAATTTTTAAAATGATGTTGTTAGAAGAGTAGTTATAGAGAGGAGACAGCAACAAAATGGAGACAAGTTTATTATTTATCAAACTTACCATTCCTAATTTCTACACGTGTGCCCTTTCTATTGTTGAAACATACTGAAGTTCTATGCACTATAAAGAAGTCAAAGTCTTCAAAATGGTATGTGAAGACTCTAGTTCCAGTGGGTAGGCTCCCAAGGACCTAGGGGATTATTCTCTTGTAGCTTGAAAACTTGGAAGTTGCCATCTGCTGGACACCCTATGGCTAGGATGAGCAGCTGGACTTCTGCTTTCCACCTTTCCACCTAAAGAGATGAGGCAAGGCACTTGGCCTGCTGCTTCATTTTGCCATTTGGTCCATATAAAATTCCCAAGTGTTACAGCCCTGAGAATGATGTATCTTGGGTCTGAGACACAAAGTGCAAATCTGAAAAGTATGGGAACACAGAGCCAAGGAAGTGGCTGGTAGTACTAGTGAATGCGCTAAGGCCTCTGTGGAAAAATCCCAAGGACCTATTTAATCTGATTCCGGGGGCCAGCTGTGGGTCTCTTCCTCTGGTTTTGCTGTTGATGGTTTGTGGCCCACAGTTTGGGAAGCTCTGCACTAATGAGTACTGCTGGCCTGGTGCACTAGTGATACTGCCAGCAGTCAATCCGTGATCCTTGTGGGTCCTTTCCAACTCAGGACATTCTGCGATTCATTAATTGGATGTAATTGGAAAGAAGGAGGGGAAAAATGAAAAATCCCTCATTACTGGCATAGTTTTCATTCCTTGCACTTTGGTGACACAAGTATGTCTTGCAAGGAGCTACACAATTTTTTATAATATCTGGAAGACTGAGTGTGCTGGGCAGCTGGAAAAAGGAACAACTTGGTCTGAAAATGCAGTGTGAGGCACTGGATGATCTTTGAGAGATCCTGGCGAAATATGGCCAGAGGCTGCAGGCAGAACAATGTCTCTTCATTTCTTTGTACCTCGTTGGGAAACCATCTGACATTATTAGCTTGAGAGGAGAGCTGTTACGTGAGCTTATTCCCAAAGCTGGGGGATTTTGTGAGAGAAGAAGCTGATTTTTGTTAAATTGAATTCCTTGTCTTTCATCTGCATTCTCCATCCTTCATCAGTCAGCTGAATGAGATTGATGGCTAAAACAGCCAGAAGCTCTACAGATTGTTAGTGGCTGAGCACAGCAATCATTTTGTAGTTATACTTGGCTGCAGTCTTAAGTTGGTGGAAAAAAAATTGCTAATAGAGCAGTAAGCCATTTTAAAAGCAGGCCCACCATCTCATCATTATTATTTGTGCACATTCTCCTCCGATGGGCAAGGGCTGCCACTCATCCCGTGGAGCTGAGCTGATCAGCTGGAGCTGCTGCATGTTCTGCAGGGAAGACAATCACATGCCTATCAATTGGGTGGTGTTCTGAGAAGACAGTTTGATCAGAAATAAAACAGACTGTGTATTTTCATATGTATAACGGGTGGATAAGCTATGACAAACAAAAATTTGATTAACCAGCAATACAGACTTTGCTTCTGTGTAATTAAAATGTGGGGAGTTCACTGCAGAATGTAATGTTCTCTAACTGGCTCCCAAGTCTCTGATTCACCGCAGTCTGATTGACATCTTATCTCTGCCTCTAACTTAGTGAGGGCTCTCTGAGGATGTGTTTTTAAGGAACATTGCTTTTAAAGAAAGGAGAGTCATTTGATATGGGAATTAGAGACTTCAAAAAATGGCATTTCCACTAGAAGTCAAACTATTGAGGGCTAACATCAAGTGAGAGAGAGAGGTGATTGTATTACCTGATGTCTCATTTTTATGGGCACCAATTAAAGCTTTTCCTGTAGCAGTGCCATACATACAGTCTCTTCCCAGTGTGGATTCTTATGTCTGATAGGTGTTGGAGATTATGCTGGACTCTCATCTCCCAGCGAAGGCATTGCTGAGGGCTACATTTGCTACCTAAATGCATATCTTCTGAAAACCTTTAGGAAGTGAATGACTTTGAAAGGGCACCTATCTGTCAAATCAGGCTGACAGTGACAAATTGACTTAGAAGTTATTCATGGGGTACTCAGCCAACACAGTTCAATTTCATAATCTTATTTTTCTTAGGAAACCAGGCTCGAAAACCTCTTAATAGAGGAGAAAAAAATTGCCTTTAAGTTGACAATATAATAGATACTGTCTTCTAATTGCTAGCTACGAGCCAGTTTCTGCTTCCGTTACTCAAGACAAAGAATAACTTCATTGCTTTAGGTAGGTTCACTAACATATTGATAAGGTTTTGGCCATGAGTATTGGCAAGGACTAAGCACCTTGCCTTATAAGTTTTACTGTCAAGTATATTCACTGTATCTAATTCAGAGGAAGATATAGTACAAAAAACTGAGGAAACCCATCAGCAGATAAATACACAGGATATGGCATGTTGCAGTTGTGGAGAAGCTGGCCTTTTCAAAAAAAATGAGTGAAATGACTGCAAGCATTGTTCCATCTTCTGGACAAAGACAGATACTAAATCTATTGCAGACAATACTTTGAATTATACAGAGGAAGACAAAAGGCAGATGAGATCATTTCCGTCATTATTTATCCTCCTCTGTATCTTGGCTTGAAGATTTTTTTGAAGACTGGCCAGTGCTTCTTTCTTATATGTGATTTTGCATCATGGGGGCTTTGATCTAAGTCACAGTCACTACCACAACATAGGCTGTCACCTCACAGTTCACTCTGCCCATGTATTAGATCCTTTGCATGCCCTTTAGGCCTTTATTTTAGAATAAGAACCTTTTGGTCAGGGGGTTTTTTGTAACTCTCTACCCCCAGACTATCTGGAAGAATACAATCCCAGTCTCAGTTTGCTTCCAGACATTACTATTTCGAACCTGATAGCTATTAATAAAAACCTGATAGCTATGTGATTTATTGACTTAGAATGTAACTTTTGGCTGAGGTGGCAAATACATACAAGTTACTATATGAATAATACACAGTATCAACATAAAATATATAAAGACATTTCTCTCTGGTATTTCTAGTATAAAGTGAACACTGCTAGGTCAAAAATGAAATGTGGAGTTGGATGGAATGACTTCTGCATACTCATGCAGATTGGAGACAGTAAATTGTGTTTCTTAATACTGTCCTGTAATTGTTTCTCCAGAAAATGTTAAACCATCGCAAGATGCAACAGAAGTAAATGAATTGAAATTGCAGTCTGTAATTAGACTGTCATACTGTAACACATCTTAAATCTGTCTTCAATAGAAAACTTAACACCCTCCAAAAAACCCTCCCAACCTGCTTCAAGTGTGAATGCATGCAGAAGCTTAAAATTTAATGATTCAACTGAGGCTTGTTCTAAAGAGGCCATACATTTTGACATAGTAGTTTGGATGACACAGAAGGTTGATGTACGAAGACAAAGGACCAGCATGTCTCAGTCTTTTAAGTTTTTATACACAGACTTTCAAGAGTTTGGGGTGGCTTCCCATTCCTCCCTCTTTTTTTTTTCCTTTTGACTTCTTTGGTCTTTTTTGCTTTCTCACTCTCTTTCTCTCTCTTTTTTTTTTTTTTTTGTTAAATTATTTTTTTTCAAATTATTTTTTTTCTGCTTGTTTTTCCAGATTGCTCATACATGCCTTTTTATTCTTTCCTTGGCCACCATACATTCGTTTGTGCTCAAGTACTTTCAAAACAGTGCAGCAGCAGCCATTGCTCTGTGTCATTTATTCTTAGAGTCTCTGAGCTGCATGCTAAAGCTCTAAATCCAGATCTGCTTGATCCGTACTGGCTTATTACATTATTACTTTGTTTGCCCTTGTTTCTGCTCTGCATATTATGCCATAATTGATTATCTGCTCTTCTCACAAGTATCTTCATGTTTTCACCCCATTCTGTTCTTTACAGGAAAATCCTGTAACTACAGTGTCCCTTTCACCTCCAGCTGTATTTTTGTAAACTCATTTTTGAGAAATCATCCGCTGTGATGCCTGTAAACACTGCATCTGATGACCGTGAAATGATAGTGATTTACTAGTACTGATTTTGTTTATTACACATGTTTATTGTGCATGCTGATTAATCTGTGGCAGCTGTTATTTAATGTTTTTCCTCCTGCAGCAACCCATGGTTATGCATTTCTTTACATGAAGTGTTCAGGGAGGAACTTTTTTTTCTGTATATCATTCCTGGCTTTATCAATGGAGCTTCGATAATGTAGAGGCCTCTGGATATAACTTACAGTGGAAATTAGCTTTCTTGGTTTCTGCTTGTAGTCATTGGTAGATACTTTGTTCATGAAGCTCCCAAGTGTCTGCCTCCACTTTATTCATTCAGATAGGTAGTCATCTTTCCTCTGTGCCATACAGAATTTAGTTCGAGACTTGGAGAACAAGGAAAAGTGTGCTGTGAGGAAAAGAAATCCAAGAAACGACCTTCCCTTCATGCAGAGATCAATTTGCACTTTATTTTATCATGCAAAGTTCACTTTCTTTTTCTATATGTGGCTTTTCTTTGTCACAAATCAAACAGCCAGCATGGGTGCAGTCATTGGAATTAAACAACCTAAGCCTTTATTTAAAACAGGCTTGGCACTCAGAGCAAAAATCTCATTGACTTAACTAATGACTACATGGCAGGCCTATGGTGGGATTACAAAGCCTTCACATAAACTGTAGTTATACCAGCACAAATGTGCTTGTACCAAGAAAACTTAGGCTGTAATGGCAAAAAGTGCTTTTGCTAGTATTAGTTGTTCCCCTAGTAGGGGCTTTGCTGGTATAACATGCTGAATTACTTTTTTTTTTAATCCCACAAAACTTAAACCCAGCAATGTTCTCTCTGTGATGCTGTCAGAGAGCACTGGACCTGAAGAGGCAGAATGGAGCTGGGTAAAGGGAAGGTGAATGTTGGCTGTAGGAAATGAGATTTTGTTGTTGCTCATTGGCTGTAGGCTTAAACTCTGCAACAGCTCAAGGAGGCACTATTATCTGAGCTGTGAGCAAGGTGCTTCCCCCAGGAGCAGAAAGAAAGGATGAGAGCTTAAGCTCTAAGGAAAGATAGCAGGCAGCAGCTGCCATAGCAAAATTATATAGTGGCTCCAGCTTGGTTTATACCTCCTCCTTCCTTCTCTAGCTGGCAGTTTTTTTACCCTTGCTGTCTACACAATATTTAGAAGAGACGGCATGGAGAAGGAGCTAGTTTCTCAGTAAGTGTTCATCTCTCTACGAGCACTAAGACCAGGTACCTCTTTGTGCTGCTATGCTTGGAAAGGCTCAGCTGATGGCTTCCTCCATTGAAGACAATCTCCTGGGCTTCAAACCTTCTAAGGGTTTTTTCCCCTTCCATGCTATGGCCTCCCAGTAGTGGCAGCTGTGAGAGTACAAGTTTCCTTGCGATAGACCACACACGAGCATGTTTGGTTCTATTGAGCATCTGGATTTTTCTCTAGGTCATCTTATTATAAAGCATTTATTTGACATTGCTGATGTGTTTTATTCCCTCAGTATTCACCACTGGTATTATGAAGATATATACTGGGTGAGGTGGACTTATGACACTTTTATAAAACATAAACCAGAGCTCCAGTTTGTCCTGAATCACTTAGGCATTCAAAAAACCATCTTGGTTGTCTTTAAATAACTTTTTTTTTAACACCCTGTCCCCCCCCCAGCAGAAACTACACTTTTAGATGTGATTGTTCGTGGCCGTTTTATTACATTATTTTTTTCTAAAGTTCCTCTACAAATTGACCTGAAGTTATACCCTGTCTACTGCATTGCTCCTGTGAAGTTTGTAAACATTTGTGAACAGACTGCTTTCATATTGGCCAATCGAAAATTCATGGTCTTGTTTTGTAATGATAGTCATCCAGGGTTGTAGCACAAATTGTTTACTTATGTCTGAATAAATCTTTTCACTAATCCATTTGTGGCAGCATGGGAAGGAGCTGAAGTGACATGTTTGATGCCATTTTCTTCAACAAAACAACTGGAACTCTGGACATGAATTGAGTTCCACTGCCACTTGCAATCTGTTATGAGCTCCCATTCTTGAAGGCCAGAGTTTTTAACACATCCACCATCTGCTCTGTACTTTTTATATCCATATGGAATACCTGGTTATTCTAGAATGACTTTGCAAACCTAAACAAAGAACGCAGAATTGGTCTAATGCATCCTATATACACATGCTACCCCTGGTAAGGGATACACTGAAGGATCTTTGGGAATGAAAAAGCAGACATTTTGTTGTTTATTCGTGCATCACTCCATGACCTCCAGCCACAGAATGTTTTCATTTTTGTAGTGTACTACTACTTTTCTGGTGTTCACAAGCCCCAAACTCTGTAGCAATAAGTCTGGTACAATAAAGGAGGCAGCCTTGAGAGCTTTTTGGTTGGTCTTTCAGTGCAAAGAAAACCAGGAATAATTTGAGTGTACATAAGTCCGTTCATTGTAGCCGTAAGCATTATAACCAATAAGAACTCATTTTCAGGTTTTTGCTGTCCCATGCCTTTTGTCAGTGGTGGGATTCAGTTTGTACCATGGAGGACATGCTGACTGGATCTTGCCCTTGCCCTTGATGTCCTCTCCTAGTGGCAGATGTGAAAGGGGATCTCTAGTAGCATCTTGGTGCATTAGAGCTCAGTATAATAGCATCGAGCACTCAGGCATACTACTCCTCTTTGTAACCAGGGTGTTACCTTCCTGGTGCTCCTTACTACAAAAAGCTGAAACTATGGTCCTAGTGTTTCTGGAAGCCAAAGTGGCAAGGGTCTTTAAATTGTAATCCAGAAAAAAACAGACTGAACAGTCCCATTCTTTTCCAATGCTGACACTAAAGAGATGGTTCATTGCCCTAGTAAAACCTTAGATGAAATTCTGGCTTTTTCTAAGGACTAAATATCTCTCTGCCTTCTTTATTTTTCAGCAAATACTCCATATGCTTTTCAAAATGAAGGAAATGGTTCTTCTTCAAGCACAGGTTTTCTTTTCATTTGCTTTTTTAGCTGCTGGTACCTTCCTGTAAGATTCTACTTGCTCTACCCAAAAGTTACAGTGAGTTGTTATTTTGAGGCTGGAACTTGGAAATACTTCATGCTTTGTCAGTGCAGCTGAAATTTCTCTCTCCAAAATAATACCCAACCCATTCAATTCCCAGCTTAGTATTTTTAGCACAAGCTGCTTACAGTTACATGTCACCTTGTCTGTAATAGCACCCTGGATTTCCCTGTGCATGTGTCAGAAGTGCTCCCTTTTGCAACCTAATCCATTTTATTAACTTGATCATTCTGATGTGAAATTATGAAAACAGCAGAAGGCCCTTCATTTTAAATTTTACCTGTACTAGCTGGAGGAGTGTTTATGTATATATATCTATATAGATAGATAGACAGACAGTACTTTGTTGTCTCCTATGCTGGGCACTTGTATCCTATTTTCCATGGACTCCAAACAGAACAGGCCAACAAAGGAATCTGAAGTTCTCTGGCATGATCTTCTTCAAACTGGTTGTACCTTTTCTTGTCACTCTATTTCTTTCCAAAAGAACATGTTTTTCCTCTTCATGGGGTTTTTACAATCTCTGCAAACATTGTCGTTTTTCACTGTCTCTGTGAAATTTACATTTGACCCAGGGTTCATTTGGATTATGAAATTATTGTGACACCAAAAGCACACCCTCACATTGTTTTTTCCCTGTCATGCTTTTGTTCAGAAAACATGCATGTGAGGGTGGGCACATTTCAGTGATGATGTTACAACTCCATGGCATATATGTAGGATGAAAAGTTACTGAGAAGAAGAAAATGGAAGTTGAATAAGGGGTGTCATACTGTATACCATTTGGTGCAGCATATGTACTTGCCCTCCATCGTGTGTGCTCCATCCTGCTGGTGAGATCTGAGCCAGACCTTGATGCTCTAAAGTCACATTTGATCCTGTCACTACCTGGTTTTGGATTGCTTCCCTTTGCTTACTGCTTGCAAGTTAATCCTCTTTGTGCATCATCTCATTTTGTCCTAACTGGGAATGCTCTGTTAATGGTGTTTGTTTGTTTTTGGTTTTTGTGTTTGTTTTGTTTTGTTTTTTTAAATTTTTATTCCAGCCACATGTTGAGGTTTGAGGTTTTCTTCCCCCTCTTTCATCATGTCTGTAAAAGTGGAAATGCTCTGTAGCCACACAGGGTCTGTGGGCTGGGCATTCTGTAGGATTTGCAAGTCCTTGGCACATGGTTTGCTGTCTGCTGGTATAACAGGAGCCGTTAGGTTGCACAGCAAGTTACAGGCTTCAGTCTCCATTATGCTCAGTAAAACAGCCATCTTCTTCTTATCACAGATATCATTAGCTATTATGTACTGTTTCAGTTGCTCAGTAGAGGTGTCAAATCTACCACTGAATTACCAAACAGTTCAGTTTTCCCCAAACATCAGTCCAATTCAACGCTTTTTCTAACTACATGAGAGGTTGCTCATAGATCTAATGCTGCACACCATAGTTTTAGTTTGATTTTGGTTTTGTCTCTTCATCCTGCTTCGTTCTGTTCCCAAACGTGGCTTTGCTCCTACTGCCAAATGCTTTGTCTGTTCTTTCTAAACAATACTCTTAAAGTGAAGAAGCTGTAAGGGCACAGTTGGATTGCCAATAGCTGTGGCATATTAATTAGATGCAAACCTTTAGGCCTCAGCTACCCATGGACTCTGTTGCAAAGTTTATGTGGCTTCTACTGCAGAAGGCAGGGCAGGCAGTGCCAGAGAGGGCTCAAATGTTGTTTAGAAGCCTGTCACTGTGTGCTGCACTGGCTTGTCCAGCTTGTATCTCATGAGCCACAGGTGCAGGTGCCCTATAGTTTCTACTGCAGGGGTTGTCATGGGGCAGCAGGGATGCCAGCACTGCTGAAGTCACTCTAGGAGTCCTATACACCTCAGCCTTCAAGGAAATATTTGGACCAGGTGCCATTGCTGTGGTAGGTGATACATGTGTTGTGGCTTTCAGGCTGGTGCCACATCCTTGTGCCAGCTGATCTTCATACCTCTGCACAGGCAATGGCAAAAAGGAAAGGAAACAGAGACTCTCTACTGTATTGCATGTACAAAATGTCATGGTTTAAACCCAACTGGCAACTAAGCCCGACACAGCCTCTCACTGCTCCCCTTCACACTGGGATGTGGAAGAGAATCGGAAAGGTAAAAGTGAGAAAACCCATGGGTTGGGATAAAGACAGTTTAATAGGTAAAGCAAAAGCTGTGTGCACAAGCAAAGCAAAGCAAGGAATTAATTCAATACTTCCCATCAACAGGTAGGTATTCAGCCATCTCCTGGAATACAGGGCTCCATCACACGTAACCTACTCGGGAAGACAGTTGCCTTTACTCAAAATGTCCTCCCCCTCCTTCTTCCTCCTCCAGCTTTATATGTTGAGCATAATGTCATATGATATGGAATATCCCTTTGGTAAGTTGAGGTCAGCTGTCACAGCCATGTCCCCTTCCAACTTCTTGTGCACCCCCAACCTTGGTGCTGGTGGGGTGGTGAGAGAAGCAGAAAAGGCCTTGAGTGGTGGGCACTGCTGAGCTGTAACTAAAACATCCCTGTGTTGTCAACACTGTTTTCAGCACAAATCTAAAAGACAGGCCCATACTGGCTACTATAAAGAAAATTAACTCTATCCTAGCCAAAACCAAGACACAGGGCAAAGTGCAGCCTTGCGCATCTTGGCACTAATGTTACCATAGACATTTACACCGAGAGGTTTTAGTGAAAATGTCGTGGTGTGTACTGGTATATGCACGTAGTGTAGAATGACTATACAAGGAAGCAGGTAAAGCTGGGCTTTATAAAAGGCAGAGTAAAAAGCTTTTACAAGGTTATCAAAAGTCTTAGGTGCATGTTCTGATATCTCCAGAGACTTCCAGAAGGTTTAAAAAAAGCTTTGTTGTGACAATTAAGTGCTGCTGCTGATTTTGTCCTGAGCTGGAAAAGCAGATGCTTTAAAAAATGGAAGAGCTATAGGAGATAATAACTGGATGTTCACCCCAGACGTACTCTTGTTTTGTGTGGAATGTAGAATAATTTGTTTTTTTCTGAACAGTTTCATCACTGCATGCATATGTGTATGAGAGAGTGAGATAACTGAGTTTTTGTGAGTGGGTATTCAATTTTGCCTAACAAGATCCTGTTTCACTTAGAATTTGAAATAACAAGTGACAGCTGTGGGACTTAATTTCCAAACTTGATAGATCTTTATAATGGTTACACCAGAACAGTAAGTGTATACATTGGACAGGCTTTTTTTGTTCTAGGGGGAAAAATATACATTGTTATATGAATATTTAGGGATATTAAGAGAAAATCATATCAATTTCCTTGAAATAAATAACACAAGATAAGACATGGGAGTTTCAAGAGACTCTGTGTATATAATAGAGATACAATACAAGATAATTACTTTACTAAGATCCATAGATCTTGGAATAGAAAGTCGCAGTAGACTTTTTTGGCAGGTTGCCTGTTAGGGAAGGCTGTTTACTTACTGTGGAACTACAGATTGTTTCAAAAAGATGGACCCCAATTGTAACCCCCACAGTGGAGTTAAATGCACTTTGCATGAAGCTGAGAAAGAAACCTCTATACAAATCTATTGATCCTTACACGGGAGTGAAATCCATTTACAACTACACTATGAGGGGTGGTACTTATCCTCCACAGATGGGTCCATCTTTTTGAAACATGCTGTATATTTCAATCTCTTTTTGATAAAACAGAAGATTATCACTAACATTACTGAGAAAGTATAAAAAAAATTGAAATAAACAATTTCCCTCTACTATCCAATGAAAAACAATACCCAAGGTATGGAAATAAATACCTTAGTTCTCAGAAAACCACATGAGCGATATCTTCAAAGAAAATCCTTGTTTCTATATAGTTGCTTTAAAGTCAATACAGTGAGCTCAGTCTAGGTCTCCGTACAGCCAGCATCACCACATTTGCTTGTGCTGCAGGACCCAGTGCTCATCTCCCTCGCTGGAGGGGCATTTAGCTTGTGTCAGATAGCTTAACTGCATGTCATCAGATGTGAAACTGTAAAATTGTGTTGTCTAATACAGACATGGCTTTTAAAAATGTTGAAGGTTGTTTAAATAAAAATAAAATATAGTAATATTTTAGACTGCCTTTACTTGCAGGATTTTCATAATTTACTTTTCTACTTAAAATGGAAGACATTATTTTAAAAAATTCTAAAATGTGAAAATATTAATCAGAGCAGAAGTTTTAGTCTTTTAGAAAACAACACCTCCTTACAAGCTCAATTATCTAATGCCGCCATTCCAGACTATTAGGTTGTCAATAGGTGTGCCAGAAGAGAAAAAAAAAAACATTGTCAAATATTATAGCTGGAAGTGAAGGGATTCCAAAAGAGTTGTGCTTTGGGTCTATGACATTTAGAGTGAATAGTTACATACATATGGTAGGAAGAAGGGAAAAAGAGGATGTTTGAAGAACTTATGTGTTTCTTAACTTGTTCAAGTAATTTCCACTGCTTGGTCATTAATTACTATATAATTTGTATGACTGAGAATGACTGAGTCATCTGTACTGAGGAGATTTTATGATAGTGACATTTTGACCCTGGTGTGTTTGAAAGGATTAATATGACTTAAATATCCATGTCCCATTGAATTTTCATTACAGGTGAGTATCTTTTAGGTCCTTTTAGGTTTTATTCCACTCTTCAGACTCGTAAGTCAGTTACAACTTCTTCCAATCTGTGCCCCCTACTTCTGCCTGCACAAGACGGGAGGAGCTTTGCCCTTGAACAGGGCATCTGTGACACGAATCTGAGAAAACGGGTCCTCACCTCGCACACTCCAGACTCATGTGATTCTCTTAGCAGAAGCATTACCCATGGTGTGTGTGGCATCATATAATCTGGTTTTTATGTGAAAGGCAGAAGGCTGAAATAATTTCAGTAGTCTTAGATGCTCTGCTTCTAGTGATCTGATCAAGTCTCTCTTTTCAAGTGAGCAAAGCCCTGAGAATGGGAAAGCAGGACTGAGTTTTCTTGTAACACTGTGATAACCTTGCAGTGAATTACACTTCATTTTCAGCTCCTGTGTCTCTGCCTATTGCTGCAACTCATATTGGGATTGTTTTTTGAAAACTAGAAAACTGGCTTGGCTTACAAAAGAGTTGCAGGGGATTTGGGCTTCTTGTGTCTTGAATAATTTGAGTAACTTTTATAATCTAAGAATAGACCTGCAGTTTTACAAAACAATGTACAATGGAGAAATACACTACCTCTGTAGGTGTTGCTGGGCTGGCAGGCATCCATATGTCCCTCCACAAGTCCCTGCTTTGGGACTTTCCCTTTCTAGCCTCAATTTTCGCTCTTCTACCTCTGGCAATTTACTCCATCTCTGAAGTTACCCATGTAGGTACACACTGGTGTTTTTTTCTTTAGATGGATGTTGCAATTGTGTAGGTAGTGTTGATGGGGATTTTCTTGTTTTATTTTTTCTTACTTCATTCGAATAGACTGTACTTTCCTTAGTCTTCAGAAGAAGCCCCTGTGGCCATTGGACCAGAGGACCTGTGTACCCCCAGGAGGATTTTATCACCAAGGAAATGTTATTAACGAGCTCTTAAGTCTTCCACTCTGCCCTGGTTGTTTGTCTCTGTAATTGGTAGGTGCACTCTATTAGGAAGCCCTAAACTCACTGTCTTCTTCTTTTGAAAATGTTATTAATTAAGCAGGAAATTGTATTATGAGCTTGAACTTTATAGCTGCCCTTGACACTTCAGAGAGTTTGTGCAGTGATCTACATATTGTTTTTACATGTCAGTCTTTTTTAATTACCTTTGATCTGAAGTTTTTAACAATTCCTTCTAATCTGCTACCTGTAAGCCTGACAGAAGGATTGTACAACTGGAGAGTTTAATTCTAGTATGAGGCAGAGCTGAACAAGCTATTAAAATGTTTACTTATGAGTTATTTGACTAGATTCATAACATGTGAAAGCAGCTTTACAAAAACAATGTAAAAATTTAGTGTAACTTTGAAAACCCCTGCCCTTGCTGCCCCCGCTTCAAACTGAGTGTTTCAGAGGAGCACAGGCCTGTTAAATAGCATAGCAGAGACAGAGGGACAGAGGCAGCAGCACTGTTGCATTTGGTGTGAATCTCTGACAAATGCTTGATTTTGATATTTTGTTTGCATTTGATGTTAACAGACTGCAAGGTGTTTTGTTTTGTTTTGTATTTTCTGGAAGTCAAAGTGGTTGATGTGCCTGGAGCTGCTTCCATCCCTCTCCTACGTGATTTGTGTAATTTTTAGAAGCTATGGCCCACTCGGTTGTGAAAGGCATCTGTGTTGTCTTCAAAGGGTTAAACATGACAGTTCCTTGGGAGCATTCTTTCTGCTTCTTTTAGCTGCATCATGTCTGGGTGGAAGTGCCATGGAGAGGACTGTGATATCAAACCATGCTTTTTTAGTTATACATATGATGCAACTGTTGATTACTGAGGAATTATGTCACTAGCTCAGACTGTTGGAGCCAGACCCTTTTGCTGTCACTCATTGCCCAAGGAAATTGTGGGTAGCAGGAAGATCTCATTCATGTACAGACAGGTGTGGAGGCAGTGAGGGAGGTAAAGAGTGCTGAGAATTTTTGTGGAAACTTGCAAGCATCATTCACAACTGAGAAGTGTAACTTCAGTGCTTTGTAAGACATGTAGATAATTCTTATTTGTAATTTCCAAACTTTTCATCAACCATACTTATCACAGCTCTTGCCTGTGCAGTGATTTCCTCTCAGATGATCTTTGAGCAGAACAAGTTCTGCTGTTGCAGTCTGCTCAGATGCCTGCTCGCTCGCTCCTCTGAATTGCCTTGATTCGGTGTCTTTTACCTGGCATTTTCCTCATTGTCTTCAGCTTCTCCTTATCTCCTTTAGGGAAAAGATCCTAAGGAAGGTTTGTTACTGACTCTGCCTTTACAGGAGTGGTCTCCCATCTGAATGTCTCTCATCCTTTTGTCTGCAGGAGTCAATTTAAATATTTCCTATGGATGGTTTTATTGCATCAGATTTTTATTATTGTTATGATTGTTCTGAGTCCACAACAGCTATATAATCAGACTTTTTCCTTTTATTTATTTGGCATTCATTTTTCATCATAGAAGTATTACTGCACTTGATCAGACAAGCATTGTCTAATCCAGTCTCCTGTGCCAGACACCTCAGGAGAAGGTGCAGAAAACCTGAAATGGGTAATTATTCCAGATCATCTATTGTTGTCTTATCTGGGGATGTTGAGACTATGTATATCAAGCCCAGAATGGTGTTTCAGTTGTGTTGAAACCAGTGCGAGAAGCTCCACACGCTCCAGTAAGATCAGAATTTTGTTGTCAATTTGTGCCAGCACTGGAGGTTAAGATAGTAAATTTTTTAGAAAACACTTTTATAGCTTGGAGACTTTGTAGCTCTATAGTTTCGAAGATACAGTTCCCTCTTTTCAGTCAATAATGTTTTTGTGGTAGGTTACAGGGATCTTTCAGTAGAGTAACCTTCCCAGTGGTTATGACCTATTCTCTCCTTCCTCAATGGTATTCCATTGATTTTTGACACTCTGCCATGCTCAGGAAGTGCCTTTTTCAACAAGGCCTTCTTTTCCTGACAGGTATTGTGACTCATCTTTTTAAGCACTTGAGCTTCTCATATTGGTACATAGGCCCTTGTTGCTTCTATTTCTGGGCTTGTGCCTTATAGTGTGCCTCTTCGATTTTGGCCTGTTTTTCCTGTAGTTCACTTGTGGATATTCTGTCCTTTGGCTCAGACAGAATTTTAGAAATTGTCTTTTCTTTAACATTGTGCAGTAGAGAATGTTTTAGCAAACATGACGCTCTCCCCATAAACCCATTCAAATATCTTAATTACTTTACCCTTGAAAGTGAGCCCTTGCCTGTGCTAGGAGGAGTTTTATCAGCCCCTTAATGAATGCCTGTTTTGCAGGTATACACAGGAACTAGTGACTGAGTAATCTGGTAGAAGCATTCTTCAGTTGGTATCATCAGTTGCTACGTTCCTCACATTCAAAGTGATTGGACCTGATTTGACGTAAAATTCATGTGTCTGGAGTCCAAATCCAGGATGCACATGAGAGTCAGGACAGGGAAGATTGTCCACAGTGGGTCTGATTACTACATGCCTTTTAGCTTGGTCAGTGCTTCTGGTTTTGTAATGTGGCTTGTGATTGATATATTGTAGTTCCTTACGTTTAGGAGAGCTAGTCCACGCAGACATTTGTCTTTGCAAGCTTTTATTGTCAGAGTTTCCCTACAGTCATCAGATATTGTTTCACTAAATATGATTAGTTATAGTGAAAGATACTGAGTATTAAAATGCGTTTAAGCAATGGTTATGTGAGACTCTCCAAAATCCAGAGACAGTTCCTTACATTTGCTGCTGCCTTTCCCACATTTCCAGATTCATTGAATCACTGATACGTGTCTATTCAGGAAATAGCAGTTAGGCACGAGCTCCCAGTCAAGCAAATTGCTGCACAGCTGTGAAACTCCAGGTCATACAAGGACTGCCAGTCCCACGGCAGCAGCCTGTGTTGTCCTGATGCTCCCATGGTGCTGTTTGCCTGGTCGCATGGGGGGATGCAAAGGCCACTTTCCTGTGGCAGCTGCCAGTCCTCATCACATCTTGGTCTGTAATGAAACCGCGTGTCAGTGCACAGCCATGCTGCAAAGGGTCACCAGAATTTTGCAGTGCAGACAATCCCAGGTGGCAGAGCTGCCTGTGGCCACAACAGGTTGAATAAAATATAAGTCCCAGACTCCTTCTCACTGCTTTTCCACAGAAGTGATTCCAGCTTCTAAGAAACCCTGGTATTGTCTTCAGCTGTTCCTTATATCTGTGTACTCATTACAGTGAGACTCTGTGTCACTCAGAAAAGTGAATTACTGTAGTCTTATAATAGGATATAATTGGAGACAAAATGAACAAGCCCTTTTTTTCATATGATTCCCTAATATGAAGGCTGATATCTTTTTCTTACAATCTTGCCCCAGTTACATCCTTAGACTATCACAGCTATGTTACCCATTTTATTATAGTAATACCTGTACTTCTGCATAGATAGATAAATTGGTGTGGAAGTTTCCCTGCAACATATTTTTCCTAAACTGAAGCCCCTTCCCTGGGGACTCATCCAGGTTTGTCAGAACCATGTTTGGCGGTGTCCTGGAGAAGGATTCTCATTTTCCTTACATTACTGACTGAAAGGTGACGTAAGAAAATCCTTGCAGATGCTTTCTGCATTAAATAAGGAGCTTTTCTCATGAATTTAAATCTCCAGTAGCTTACTTTTTATGATTCAGTAGTGAGTAGTGAGTTTGGTTTATATTTTGTAATTAGAGGGCAGAACAGATGGCAAACCCTTTGTTTAAAGTGAAGTCTACTGAGTAATCCACAGTGTCTGCTGCTTTGTATCTTGCTAACTAGAATTCTGAGAAAAGTTGTGCTCACTTTTCTCAACCTTGCTCCCAGAGTTTTACATAGAAGCGTTGTTAGCAGAATCATTCAGCCAATCTCAATAGCAGCACCATTTCTGCTGCTACTCAGGCCAGTAAACTTAATCTTGTTTAGAGTAGTGGAGGAGGACAACAGGAAATATCAAATATCATGAGCAGAGGCATCCTTACAAGACAGACACTATAAAGTGTCCACTTTGGCAGCTGGGGGACAAATATGTCATTAGAAGTGAAGACTTTGGCTGAAATATAAGACCAGTTTAGAACATCTCAAAGGTTCTTTAATGATAGTCCTTTAGTAAAAGAATGATCCTCATCCTTGATGAATTTCAGTATGTGATACAGCTTGACCATTTCAGTATCCTTGTATCTTTCAATGACATATGGAATTTTTCATTCCTTTTGTGTTGCTGTGTTGGTTTGTTGCATGGATTAGGCAGGACTCCATTTCAACTGTAGGTAAGCTTACATATTTTCCTGCTTCAGTAAATTGTTAGGAAGCCTCTATTAATGAGATATTTGCTTTTACTATAATACTTGCTTTACTTCTCCTACAGAGAAAATGTAACAAAGCTGTGAGGGTATTGGATACTGCAATACTTGCTTTTTGGAAGTAGTGCCAGATGGATACTCATTCCAGAGATGTAGGCACATTTGCTTTCAGAGTAAGCAGGAACAAAGAAGTGGGAGGCAGTGGAACATGTGTAATGTAGTTTCTTGGTGTTGACTTTCTGATGAGGGAAGAGCAGTGGATGTTGTCTACCGTGCCTTCAGCAAGGTTTTTGAAACTGTCTCCCCAACCTCCTCACAGGCAAGCTTAGGAAGTGCAGGCTGGATGAATGCATGGTGAGATGGGTCATGAACTGGCTGGATGGTACAGCTCAGAGGGTTGTGATAAACAGTGCAGAGTCTGGTTGGAGGCCTGTAGTTAGTGGGGTTCCCCAGGGGTCATTACTGGGTCCAGTCTTATCTAACCTATTCATCAATAACCTGGACAAAGAGACTGGGTGCACATTCAGCCAGTTTACTGGCGATACAAAACTGGGAGGAGTGGTTGATACAGAAGAAGGCTGTGCTGCCATTCAGTGAGATCTGGACAGGCTGAAGGACTGGGCTGAGAAGAACCTGATGAAATTCAGCAAAGGCAAGGGTAGAATCCTACACTTCAGGCACCAGTACACGTTAGGGGCTGACCTGCTGGAAAGCAGCATTGCAGAGAAGGACCTGGGAGTCCTGGTCGACAGTAGGTTGACCATGAATCAACAATGTGCCCTTGTGGCCAAGAAGGCCAATGGTATCCTGGCGTGCATTAAGAAGAATGTGACCAGCAGGTTGAGGGAGGTTGTCTTCCCCCTCTACTCTGCCCTGGAGAGGCCACATCTGGAGTATTGTGTCAAGTTCTGGGCTCCCCAGTTTAGGAAGAACAAAGAATTACTGGAGGGAGTCTAGTGGAGAGCTACAAAGATGATTAGAGGTCTGGAGCATCTTTTTTATGAGGAAAAACTGAAAGAGCTGGGTCTGTTCAGCCTGGAGAAGGCTGAGAGGGGACCTTGTTTATGCTTCTAAATATCTCAATGGTGGATGTCAAGAGGATGGACCAGACTCTTTTCAGTGGTGCCCAACCATAGGATGAGGGGCAATGGGCACAGACTGAAGCATAGAAGGTTCCATCTGAATATGTGGAGAAGCTTCTTTCCTTTGAGAGTGACCAAGCACTGGAACAGGCTGCCCAGAGAGCTTCTGGAGTTTCCTTCTTTGGAGACATTCAGAAGCCACCTGGACACATTCCTGTGTGATCTGCTCTAGGTGAACCTGCTTTATCAGGTGGGTTGGACTAGAGGATCTCCAGAGATCACTACCAACCCCAGCCATTCTGTGAGATTCCTCTTCTTTGTCACCCATTTAGAAGAGAGGTTATCTGACACCAGCTGTAGCTCTGGACAGGTGTAGGCACTAGCTGGCAGGTAGGAATTATTACCAGAGATGCCCCTACATTCAGAGTTTACCTATGGGATAAAATAGAGGCTGGTACAAAGCTCTTCTTTCTCTGTCTCTTTGAAATCCTTTTCTATTTTTTTTTCTTTCTTTCTGTCCTAACATTCATCTGGCTGTTTCACCATCATCCATCTATTCCCTTGCCTATGCTTTCTACCTTTGTAGCAGCAGTCTGCAAAGTCTATATCGTATCATGATGAGAATTCAGAACAGCCCAGCACTATTCTGTACTCCTTTCTTCATCCTGCTGCTTCTCCTTCATTAATTTCTCATTCATTTTTTCCTTTCCTTCTGCCAGTCTTTCTTTTGCATCCAGTTTTCCATTTTGCATCTAAGCTGGTCCTGCTTGGAGGAGGGAGTTGGACCTGATGACAATCTGTATCATTCTGCTCACTGATAAACATCCTTTGAATTGCAGAGTCCACCACCAGTATTGCTAATCATAATTCTTCTGTGATTTTGTTTTTAGTGTGAATTACTAATCTATGTGAAAAGTCATCAGAAGACAAACAGAAGGCAGCAGTAAAGGCTTCCCTTCTCCCCTTGACCCCCACCCTTGAGTTCAAGACTGATGGCACTTTCCTCTGAAAGTGAAATATTTGCTGTGGTTAAGACTGCAGTTCTTCCAGAGACTTCTCACTCAAACTGCTTGGTTTAGTTACCATAAAGCCCTAAGCCACTTACTTAATACACATTCTTAGTGAAAAATCTGCCTCTGAACACACTTAGCCTTGGACGGAAAGCTTCAAGAAACTTGTAATAGAAAGCGGTTGTGACCTGGAACCTGGGTGACATACTCCATGATCCTATCCCTTATACAGCTTCAGTAAAAATGTCCCAGTTGTATAATTGCATTCAAAAGTTGCACTGCTACTGCCAGGCAAACGTACTTTTTCCCAGCAACCTTGTGCTTATTATCCTCTTTTTTTTTCTTCTTGCAGTGAGGGGCACATTTCAGCAGCATTTCAGTCTGACATTCTTGCAGCTGTAAGAACTGGGTTTTGTCAACTGCTCTCTGACCTCCACTTTTTTACATAACAGATTCCCAGGTTAAGAGAAGCTGGGGTAATAGAGAGTGCTTCAATGATTAAAATCACTGCTGGGCACTAGGATGTCAGATTGCTGCTGCAAAAGAGATTTAAAAAAGGAAACAAATAAGAGATTGAGGCCAGTTTTCTGCTGGATGCCCAAAGAAGAGACAGACTTTTAAAGGTGTGGAAGAACCAAAATATAAAGATACAAAGTAGATACCTCTGTGTCTGCATGTATCTTTAGGTGCATAATTATTTTCAGATAAGCAGCCCCTTTCCGCTCTTTAAAGATGCTTATTATCCTGTAGTGATAATAAGCTGAGTAATATTTTTCGGTTCAAAGAAATCTGTTCCTTTTTTATGGTCGGAAAACAGCAAGAAACAAAAACCCTCTTCTTGTAGAAGGAGGGAAAAAATCCTCAGATATGGACAAAGACTGTGAGGAGCCAAATCCCTAGCAATATGCACAGCTGTAGCAGTCTTGAAAGCAGCAATGCTGTGCTCTGAATTAGTTGTGAAGGGACTGGTGCACAGTGCAAGGGAAATGCTGAGGCTCATTTAAAATGGTATCTTACAGGAGTGTACCACCTTTGTTTTTAGTGCTTATCTGTGAGTGTGCAGATGACTAAGAGATGGAAATGAACTTGTATGCTCAAACATTCTTCCTTTTCCTTCCTTCTGCACATATTATGCAGTATGAAGTGGTTAAAGAAGTTGGAAGTGACTTTTATTGATGTCTTCTATTTTTAGCAAGTAATCAGAACCCATTTATTCTCCTTGATAGGGTAGCGTATAAGAGAACAGAGGAGAGGCATCCTAGGGAGATGTGAAGCTTCTTACTAAGGATGTTTTCCCTGATACCCTAAACGTAATTTATTTAGCAGTTTGCCATGGTCTTTCTGTTTCCTTTCCTTTACTTCATTTTGTTAAAGCTCTGCTATTAAATATTGCTACTGATCTGGATGCTGTTAGGATCAAAAATATTGTAGGCTATGAGAATGTGATTATGACTGTAACTTGTAAGAAGTGTGTGTGACACAGACTGCTGCTCATGGGAAGTTGATCTCACATTCAGGAAATCTTCTAAAAGGTGACAGACTCTCAAATGACTGTTCAAAGTGTTTATGTAGGAGTATGGTGCCTTCCAACTACTCAAAAAAAACTGGTAAACACCTGTAAGACACCCTGGTGTTTTCTGTCAGTTGGAAACTATTCTAAACTAAACTATACTATGGGAGAAAGAAAATAGCTTGTACTGCAGTTTTGCATGGACCTGGAAGGTGTGGGGCTGCTCAGCTCTCCAGAGGAAAGGCACTGCTCTCTGCTTCATTACATTCATTAAACTTCATTACAGACCTTAAGTGTCTGCAGCAATGCTAGGGAATCAATACTGCTCTGTTTCCTCTGCAAGAGTCATTTTCTGAGCTCTAGTGCACTCTACGGTACCACTGACCTAATCCAAAAAGGGTAAAAGATACTTAATCCAACAGCTTCTTTATCTTTGTTCGTCCCCGCTAATCATGAAGGCCAAGTTCGCTCTCAGGTTAAAAACTGAGCTTAAAGACGATCTCTCTGGGAATCCAGCCATTGCAAATAATTGATTTTACCTGCCCTTCCAGGACCCTGGGCTTTGCCTGGGCACCAGCATCCTTCAGTTCTGGCAGAATTCCTCCACCTTCTCCTCTCCAGCCTCACCTCTCATTGTGAAGCTCTTTGTTTCAGTGATAAATAACACTGCCCACATGCTCGAGTTTTCCTCTGTCCATCTCATAAGCAATCACTTAGTGCTGGTGACAGGAAGCTGCATGGAGAAATCGATAGCTGATGTGCAGCAGCCCTCTTCAGGTAAAGGCAGCAGTGAATACAGAGGAGGAGAGCAAGTCCCTTGATATGAAGGGGATTTACAGACTATTCATGTGGCTAGAAAAAAAGGGTTTAGGAAAAGGTGCCATTTGGGGTTAAAAGATGGGATTGTGGATTTCAGTGTCAGTAGGTGTAAGGGCTAAACAAAACAATGTAGATTTGAATATGTAACCACCTAGCATGTGAGATTCAATATTCCATTTCAGAAGTTGTTACAGAGGAGTTGGCATCAGCCTTCTGGGCTATGGGTGTATGTGAGGCCTTGGGTAAGGATTCTGGGGCAAGCGCTGGAATGAATTCAGGATGAGCTTTCTTTTTTAAAACAGCTGGCATGGTGTCTGTAAATGTGAACCTTGGAGAGCGCAACACCATTTGTTTCTGGTGTTACACATGAGTTCAGGTTCTAGATGGTTGTAATGATCTGTTCTCACCTTTAAAAATAAATCTCTGCATGCTCACTGAAATAACTGTTTAAGGTGCTGGTCAGCTAGTATAGAAAGAGAGGGGAGCTAGGAAGCAGAACTGTTTCTATTGATACTTCGATGCCGTTGGATTATTTCCATCTGGTTGAACACTTGTTATTTTTGTGGAGGAAAAAACTTACACTCTCCACACAAATAAGCGTTTGAGCCTGCTACTTTTTTTAGCTCAGTCACTAATATTCCCTTATTCCTCCAAACTGAACCTGTCATGTTTGACATAGTTGGATTTTCTTTTCCCAGTACTTTTTCTCTTTCCTCCTCTCTAAGCCATTTTCTTTCTACTTACCTTGCTGTAAAACTTTATTGTTCCCTGAGGTTGTAACTGACTCTCTTGCAGCCAGGTGATTTACAACACTTTGCAATGAGCATGTTGTATAAAAATTAATTGTATTCTGTTCTACAGTCTGGGATGGGTGGGGGTTTTTTGTGTTTTGTTTTGTTTTGATTTACTTCCAAGTTTCCATTCTTCCTTTACTTTCTAACTTATTCTATTATATTAAAATAAATACTGGTGTGAGTGCATATTATCCACTCCAGATAAGATCTAGTGGACTTTCTTGTGGACTCTCGCAAACTATCTCTTTGTTCTGTGCAGTGCAAATTGATTTTAGTCTTCTAGATTTTTTTTCTTGACTTAGGGATGAATCTTATCTTCTTGAACTTTTCTGGTAGTCTGTTCTCTAGTTCTCTGATTGGATCTGACTGGGGCATTGTTCTACAGCGACACACTGTAATTTCATACTCATTTTTTTTCATTTTTGTCCTCTCTCTCAAAATACAGCGTAATTTCCTGTGAGGTCTTTGCAAGTGGCTGCCATGCTGTGAACCAATAATTCAGCTGGAAATAAGAATGCCCTGGGGCTTCTTTAATGCATATTAATGCATGTTTTAACCAACACAAGGTCTCATGACATATTAAGAGCGTCACTAAAATTTCATCAGCTCTATCTTAGATTTTGATTTGTTTTTGTTGGTTAGGAAGATTGTCATGTAAATATTTTGAAGTCCCTTGAAAGCACTTCTCCTCTGTGATACTGGCAAAGAATGCACTTTGTAGTACCTTTTGGTAAGTGGAAGCAGCTAGGACTGCTCTGTCAGGTTATGCAAGCTCTCTACAGATTGCACTTTGTAGTTTACATGCATGGGGTCTTATTCTTTACCTGGCTTTGCAGTTTCAGGGAATGAGGAAGATCACAATGACTGTATTTTACTTTATGCCCCACACCATTTATTGCAGAGCTTCTCTGAGCAGCTCTTCCAATAGCATAAGGCAGCTAGAGCAGACATATGTTTCTTCTTCCTTTGGCCATGCCTGGCTTTTGGGTGGCAAAACAGCAGATATGGTGCAGATCACTGTAAATTTTCCTCCTGTCTTTTTCCTTTCTAAATAATACACAAAGCTTTGTCAAGAATGTTTTTTATTTTCTTTGCATTGTGCTTCAAACAGTGCGGTTTCCTTCTTGGTTAGTCCTCAATAGGAATAGTAAGATCTAAAAGCTAAGCCTCACCAAAAGCCAGTTAAAGCAGTTGGAGAGCAGCTGACTTAATTAGCTTTACAGCAGGCCCTTCTCCAAGTCTGTCTCTCCACTAAGTGAGAAGTGGTAGGCAAAAGCACTTACAGATCATTTTGTTCTTTTCTCTCCCTTTTTGTTTTGGCCACCACTTGCAAGGGCCTCCCTGTCTCAACTGTCTGTTTTATTCTTGCCACCTCCTTTCAGTAGTATCTACAAACCACACACAAGCTTGCAGGTGGTATTTTGCTTTTGTTTCCTGCAGCCCCTTCACACCACTCCCCGCCCCATCCCCAACTCTGCAAGTAAAGGCAATGTAAACTGCTATATTCTCCTTCCTTTACATGGCCTTTCTCAAATGCACAGTGAATACTTCAAAGACAATCGTTTGACTTCATTTAATTGATTTTTCATATAGTCTAGAACTGCTGAAACAGGTACATTAAAGTTTTGATCCTGCAAGTCAATAGAACTAGTTGTAGGCTTGCACACTTCCATAGAACCCAGACTGTCAGGGCTGGTGAGACAGCATCTTCTCTGCCAGCAGGAAGGAGGGATTCTCTTTCTTGCACTGTGATCTCAAGGAAGTTACTTTGGGACATAGTGTTGCACCACTGATTTCAAGGATCTCTTTTCAAATGTGTCAGTGTATGCACAGTTACACATAGCTTTTAGATTCCATTTTCCTGCACTTTGGAAATCACTTACGCCTTTTAGTGCCTCACATGATGACAGCACAGTTCTCCTAAACAGTGAAAGAGGGCATGAATGGGCATTTGGGGATCTTGACCGAGTCTTGAAGACCTTATGATCTCATTTTAAGTGAGGTAGGTTCCATTTTAATACCAGGCATTTTGGAGTGGGATTATTACAGGAGTTGGCTCATTTTGATGATTCCAGTGGGATTACATTTTTGTCTGTTGTGACAATTTTGCTTACAAAATTGTATTCCTAATGTCCTTGTTATCAGAATTCAGCTAAGGAGTTGTCAGAAATTTGTAAGGCAGAAAGAAGATCCAGTTGCTCTGAGAGCACTATAGTCAGCTGTGCATTAATGCATGTAATGAATGAAGACTTGTTTGGACCCATGAAGTAAGCAGAGGTGCTTCGAAGATGTGCATGGAGCAAACATATGGAATTGCTTGTCAGTAGTTAAGTCCTGTATTTTCAATGAAGCTCATGCAATAAATTACCTGTCAGTGTAAAGCAGTTTTTTTGATCCTCCCCAAGTGTGCTATGTGTCTTTCTAGATGCGAGAGTGGAAAAACAGCTCCAGATGAACATCCTCCACACAAACCCAGAGGCTGGCAAGTTTCTGTTGTTGATAGCAAATTAACTATTCTCATCAGCATGTTGCCTTTATCAGAGGAAAAACATGTTTCCGATATTTCATGTGCTGACTTCATAGTAGATGTATATGGAATCTCTGTTTGTCATTTGAATTGTCATCACTAACTGGATCCTTAGAAAAAAGCATTTGAGGAAGAGCATTTGGTTGACATCAGTAAGAAGGAGTGTACTTTACAGTCCTAGAGTGTTGCCTCTTGCAGCCTCTTTGGCTGCATCAAGTAGCTCTCACACTATTATCATGTAGAAGAGTTTTCTACTTGCAGCTCTCACCATTTCCAACACTTGAAATTAACTATGCTGAGTAAAACACTGTTGTAGATGGTTTGGGAAATAGCTGAATGAAACCAGAACTATGTAGAAATGGATCGATTAGGTTGCCCAAGATCTGTTTCACCTTAGTGACTGCAGAGAGAACATCCCTAACAGAAATGGGAAAAAAGGCCTTTCAAGTTTTTGGAATGGCAGGTTCAAAAGCATTGACTTGTAGGAAGAGATGGTGATATGCAACCCTGGAGGGCACTAAAGCAAGAAGGCGGCTGTGCCAGGGCAGCATGGACCACTGTCTAGTAGTTCAGCAGGAGACAGGACAGCAAAGACCATCCTCGCATGAAGAGAAGAAGCCTCATCTGACTACTTTGAGACAAGAAATTAGGTTACTTTCAGAGGCTTATTGGTGGAATCTAATTAAACTACTGCAGAAAAGGAACTCAAAAATTCCCCTTAAGTGGATTTGTTTGTTGGAAATTTGATGTGAAATCAGGGGACTAGGAACAAATGATTAGTTTTTGGTTTTTGTGAGGTTTTTTTGTTTGTTTCTTTTTTTTAGTTTTAAGAGATTAGGAACCACAAAATGGATAATACAGACTTCTGGCATCATTAGCAATTCTTCCAGCTTTATTTTCCCTGTCACTCTGTAATGAGTAATGAACTAAGCCAGTATTAAAGCAAGCTTAACAAGCTATTGCTTTTTAAATTCCAAGTCCCCCAATATGTCCCTCTCCTGATTATTAATTTTAAATAACTCTCATTTTTTGTTGCTGCCTTTCCGCTCCTTGTGAATTTTGCATAATGTTTATATTCACATATGTTCAGTCCTCCCAGCAAAGACCAGTGATTATGCCCTGTTACCAGCTTCCAGGACATAAGAACAAAGAGCATTCTTAGGTTATGAAAGATGAGAAAAAATGTGATCACAGTCAGAAATGTACTTTACAGGCACAGAAATTCACTACTGCAGTGAAGTTGCCAAAATTCCTGAAAGACTCAAAATTTCATGCCTATTAACAGCATCTGTAATTTTGCTGCTTAAAACAGTGGTGAGAGTAACTCTGAAGTTTATCTTCCTTTAAAGCTATTTCTGGCTGTAAGGAGGCTGGGGTTGAATAGTTGAATAGTTTGGGTTGGAAGGGACCTGTAAAGGTCATCGAGTCCAACTCCCATGCAATGAACAGGGACATCTTCAACTAGTTACTAGGCCTGTTCAACTGACATTTCCATTCAGCTCAAAAAGGATTTTATTGATGAATACTGCTTATAATTGTGGTCAAATGACATTTTGGCGTGCAAAGAATGTAGTTTGATCAAAGCAAGCATGGCAAGTGTGTAGGACAGAATGATGAATTTAATCTCATGTGCTCCTGTTTTCCATTTCCCATAAAATAAGAACAGGTGCTGTCCAGCAAAGGTGGAAAATCACTTTTTCAGTGATAAAGGAAAGTACACCTGGAAATTAGTGTACTTGCACTTGTTGTCTTAAGAAAGAAAGAGAAAATATTTATAAATGTGAAATTTGGGATCGTGTGTTCCTCTTCTTTTCCAAAGACTTTGGCATTGAGGATAGTTAGGTTTTTTGCATCTCTTCAAATCCCAAATTTCCTGTACATAATAAAAAATTTAAACTTTAATGTGTTAAGAATTAAAACACTCACAGGGTTTGGAAGATGGCTTCTATGTGGAATATATTATTTTACTGTGTGCTCTAGAATTTACTTTGCCTTCTCTGAGGCATCTGCCCCTGTCAGAGATAAGTTATAAGAAGAGGTGAATTGCTGGTGTAATTTGAAATTTCCCTAGCTAAAAAGGTAGTAATGGTAGCAGTGTGAAAAAAAAGTGTCTTTCTATAAATACAAATGAAATAAAGGCCAAGACTTTTAAAAACACAAGTGATTTTTGGATGCTTCTGTTGTACTTAACCTGTGAACCTCCTCTGAAGCGCCTTGGTGTTTCAAAAATAAGACACTTGTATCTTGAACGTGGTGTAAATTTCTAGTGATTCTGTCACGGAAAAATCAACTCTGGCAGATGACAAACTCAAAAGGGGAATTTATTTTTAATCAGTCATAAATCAAGAATAAAATATGTTCTTAACCAAAATTACTTTATGCTCTGACAAACATTTAGTAAACCACAGGTCCAAGATAACAAAGGGAATCCAATTACTACACAGCCTACTCAGGGGATCCCGAAACCCTGGAATAATGATTGAAAATGCACAATCACTCACCTAAGAGGGCTCTCAGCCTCCAGGAGATTCCTCGGGCGCTGTCCCCACCTAAGGGGAGAGTTCCTGACTACAGATCCACTGCTCTGAGGAGAACCCGCTCAAAATGGTGTCTCTAGAGACGCTCCATTTATACTCTTAAGACAAATCTGATCTGCGGTCATGTGTGGTCAAAAAACTTCTCTTGACCAAGGTGTTTCATTGGCTAAGGGCCCTGTCTGTCAACCAAGGGTCCTTGCCTTTCCTGTCCCCTGGCTGTAGTGTGACTCCGGTGTCCCTCAAGTGGGGGAAGGGAGTATCTCCCACCACTTCTCATCTCAAAAAGCCCGGAACAGGTGTAAAACATGCAGAGAAAGGAGACAGGAGTCTCAGAGGTAGGGAGCGCCTTCTAGATTAAGGCTAGTTAAACAGAGTAGGTCTCTTCAGTCTAGGAAACAAGGAGCTGAAGATGAACTGAACAAATTTTGTAAGCATAAAATTAGGAGTTGCATGGAAACAAGTGAATAAGGAATGGCTTCTTGAGGAATGCGTGGCTAAGTCTGTGGTTGTTGTTGCCACGAGACATACTGTGGGCAGCATGAGTTAAAAAAAAAAAAGAGAAAATCATTAATAAAACCTATTAAAGGCTATGATGTAGGGAGGCACTTCAGACCCAGGCAGTGTTCAAGAGCCTGAGACAGGGCTCTGGGGAAGCATTCCTGTGTGCTGCCTCTGTCCTGGCACTTTTTCTTTCCTCTGGTATAGGATGTGGTTAGAGATTCACCGCTGTTCCGGATGGAAGCTTGTTATGACTTGGTACAACCATTTCTGAGTGAAATATTGGGCTCTCATCTCCTAAGAAAGAGGCTGTGTAAAAATATCTCAATTTAAACACCAAGAAATAGATGGTTTCAAATTCCTCTTTGTACTTCAGGCCATAAAATGCCAGATTTCAGAGCATTAATTGTAAAGAATGTAAAGAATATCACCTCGTTCTATGCCTGACCCCAGGAACACAGGATAGATTGTAGATTAAGGCATTATTTGCTGCGGACACAAGGACTGGAATTTAGCCATTATTTGAGCCAAAGAGAATACTTTATGCCAAGTGATAGTGTTAGGTGAATGGTGCTGTCTTATTTCTTGATATGATTGTAAGTATAATCCCATCTCAATATGATTCTACATGATAGAGCTTAACAATTCCAGAGAGGAGTCATTAGAGACAATCAAGTAAATAGAATGTATTTAGAAAAAAACCCCAAACCACGAGCTTGAATTAGTTATTTACCCGATGGCTTAGTGCACGTAGGCAGAGGAGTGGTTATCCTGTCAGGCTTCCTATGTACCTGTCAGAGTGTTTTCTGTTCCACAGTATACATATTTATACAATCAGATTGAAGACTAAAATGTGAAGGAGCTATTGCTGGCTGTGATATGTATGTGTTCTCTGATGACAAGAATATATTTTGAAACAGAAAAGCAATTCCTTTAAAATATGCAAGACACAAACTTGTTTTTTCTTCACACCTTTAGGGAAACATGAAAAGAAGGGGTGAGAAGAGGAGAGGGGGTTACTCTAGTTCTTCTTGGGAGAATTTCCAGCCTGGTTTGCCCCGGGGCTAATGGAGCTTTCCCTGCATAGCACCCAGCAGCAAAAAAAACCAGGAGAGTCAGTCTGCCAACATGAGATGGACCCTTGGACTGACATCTAGCTCAAGGTCTCTGGTTCTTTCAAATTTCACTCTTCAAGAAGGCTAGGGTAACAGAGAGTCTTTCAGGTGTTCCTGGACATTTTCCCTTGGGGTTGTTTGTTGACCTTTCACTCCACAGGAGGGTTATGCCCTTGCAGCGCAGTACTTGCTTGTGTCAGAAACAGGCTCTATGCATGGAGCAGATTAGTTTCAAATTGGGTTTTTTTGTGCATTGCAGCAACACTGAGGTGTCTCAGCTGAAACTGGGCAGTGTTGTCAAGGGTATAGCACAAACACTTAGGAAGATAATTTCTGCCCAGAAAAATGTAAAAAGGTAGAGAAAAATTATAAGGAGGGTTTTCCTCACAGGGAATTGGGCCCTTATGAGGTTAATATAACTTGCCTAATTATCAAACAGGGAGCAGCTTTAATACAAGCTTTGAGTGCGATGAAAAGGCAAGTGCTTGTTTCATGTTTGCTGGTAGGTGTAGGCAAAGTAACCTTGCTACAGCTGAACTACTTGCGTTAAAGATCTAAGCACCAGCGCTGATACCAAAGGCTCTACGGAGTGCTTGACGTGGCACCGCTCCTTGCATCGTTTTTCTGCACTTTCCTTAGGTCATTTGACATGTTGCTATGACTCTCAGTCTCTCCTCAGAAGAACCTGACGCAGTAGCAGGAGCTGTGAATCTGTACTGAGGGTTGCCAGGGGCTTGTAGTTACGGCCCTGCACAAAGACTTCTCCATGTTCTGCCTGGGTACAGCCACTCTGGCCTCAAACTTTGCAGAGCACTTAAATTCATACACATAGACAAAAATCCGCAAATGAGAAAAAAGCTTGTACTTACCCATAAATAAAGTAAATGAGGATCATTAATAATAAAAATTTAGTTTTGAAGTTGCTGTGATGCTGGCAGAGGCAACCTCTTAGTGTCCAACCTGGATCAGAGTGGATTCGAAGGCATGGGGCTGCACTGTGGGGAGGTAGTGACAGCAATCTGTTGTGTCGCTACCTGGGCAGCATGGCTGAAAAAACAGCCTTAGAGGCACACGTGCTGGGTCCAAACTGGCTTATGCCAGTTTTCCCACCTGCCATTGTTTCCTGTTACTGCAGGGTTTGTTGGTATTTGTGTTTCTTGACTTTCTGTCCAGATATTTAGATATTGGTACAGTCTGCCTTCAGTCCTGCTATCTCTAATGAGTTAGGTGCTATATTTCAAAGATTTTTAAAGCTAGGAGATATATATTTTAAAGTGTGGTTTTGATCAGGGAAGCGACTAAGTAAAAATAACTCCATCCCTATTCCAGAATGTTTCCCTAGAGTATTTTCAAGATGTTTGATTATTTTGACAAATGCAAGTCTTTATGCTTGCTTCTCCCTGCGGACCTAGTAAAACTATGGAAGACTGGCCTGCAGTCTTTTCTGTCTAGAGCATCTGCTGCTTTAGCTCATAGTCACAGTCCTGAATATGCAATTCACAGTCTTTATTACCTGTGGTGCTGTTAGAGACAGGAGAAATGTAGCATGATTTTTCCAATCTCAAAATGAGATTTCTGAACTGTCAGGGGAGAAAAAGCCCATCACTGAGTTGTAAACTGAGCAGTAATGGAATGAATGCAGGCTCTCTGCTGTCACTTCGTTATCAAGTGATTGCTCCAGTGGTGGGCCTGTTGGTGCTCACGGGGTTCAACATGGGCACACATCACAAGAAAAGGGTAAGAGGTGCATCTTATCAGAGCAGAGGAGTACATAAAATATGCATCTATGGTGAACAATTTGCTTATTCCTTCATGTGTTATCTTCTCACTCCTGTCACAGAGACTGGTGTTTCTGTGCCTTACCAAGTCATGTGCTTCTGGAGAATGAGCATCCATGTCCAGCAGTTATACTGACAGTAAGCAGAGCAGGAGACTCTGTACTGTCCTGTTTTTTTCACTACTACCACATACTGCTCAGGCATGCTGAGACTTAGCTGATTCAAGATGGAGCTGAAATGCAAAATCTCAATTTCAGCCTGGATTTCAAGCCCCAGGAATTTGAGTATCCCTTGATGAAGGATTTTGTTTCAGATCCTTGCACAGATGTGATACAGATATAATGTCCAAATGGCTTCTGGGTCTGAGTCTGGGCATGACCTTTCTGCCTGTCTGTGAACAGAGAGGCAGTTATCTCTTGTTGGCAGCAAACTTGGATCCAAAACTTCCTGAAACGAATATCAAGTGCTCATTTAATATATCTCTGGTAACAGAAGTGGTGGAGTTCTAGTTAGTTTGTTTCTTTCTCTCTACTGATTTAGTGAGCTGCTTCGGAAAATTTTTCAGGGGGTGGGGATAAGGCAGGGCTGTAAATCTGAGCATGAGTTGCCTCAACTCAGCAATGTTAGTGAAAGTGCAGACTAGGGCAAAATGCTGTGATGTGGATGTGGAGAGGAGCTGTTTGTTTTAAGTGTACCTACTGTGTTACCCCTAGACAGAACTCTGAAGCTGGTTAGTAGTTTCTTCATAGAACCTCGTCTAAATGCCTTTTAAACACCTCCAGGGATGGTGACTCCACCACTTCCCTGGGCAGCCTGTTCCAATGCCTGACAACCCTTTCCATGAAGAAGCTTTTCCTAATATCCAATCTAAACCTCCTCTGGCACAACTTGAGGCCATTTCCTCTTGTCCTATCACTTGCTATTTGGGAGAAGAGACCAAAACCCTCCATGCTACAACCTCCTTTCAGGTAGTTGTAGGGAGTGATAAGGCTTCCCCTGAGCCTCCTTTTCACCAAGCTAAACACCCCCAGTTTCCTCAGCTGCTCCTCATAAGACCTGTTCTCTAGACACCTCACCAGCCTTGTCACCCTCCTCTGCACTCTCTCTAGCACTTCAATGTCTTTCTTATGATGAGAGGCCCAAAACTGAACACAGGATTCAAGGTGGGGCCTCGCCAGCACCAAGTGCAGTGACACAATCACTTCTCTAGCCCTGCTGGCCACACTATTCCTGATACAAGCCAGGATGCTGTTGGCCTTTTTGGCCACCTGGGCAAATAATATGGAGAGGATCCATGCCTTTTGTGCCATCTGAACTCCCTCAAAACAAGAGTTTGCTAGAGCTGGTCAGGAATAAGTCTTCGTTCCCATGCACAGTCTCAATGTAGATCAAATGGGTTTTCATTTACATTTTATTTCCTATGGTTTTCTTTTGGAAAAGGTGGGGGGAAGGTTTTTTTTGGTTCAAAAAGGAAGCTTTTAGGTTTTGTTTAGGCCGTGGCTTAGTGCTTTGCTGTATTAAGACACAAACTAGTGATGAAACCTCCTGCAAAATTTTGCTGCTTTCCCCATGTGGGTGGACACTACTGTCATGATACTCTTGCATCTATATGGTTGTGAACATAAGTCCACTTCAGACAATTATATTAGTAGAAACAGAAGTTCCATCAAGCTGAAATGCGCACTTATCATTTATTTAACAGATATATTAGTCCTTTAGGGCCTCTGACTGCATCGTGATGCAGGAATTTGAAAATGTTTTTCTTGGAGGAGGTTTACAGGTTTCAGTGTTCAGATGACACTTAGTCCCCAGTAGTCATTAGTGCTACCTCAGGGAAGTGACCTTACTGATTTAAGCTGTATTTGGGGAACAAACTTTTGAAAGAAGAAAGACCAGAATAGAAGCCAGTATTTTCTAAAGAAGGCTCTGATTTGGGGGTGTTTATTGTCCCATGATCATTAGCAGCCTATGTATCTGCTGCTCACAGGTTCTTTACTTGTTTTGAAGTGTTGGATTTTCAGAGTAATCAAACAGAAGGCAGAGTTTCACTCATATCACCCAATAAATATTTAAAAGGATGTGGGACGAAGAGTTACAGGAAAGGGAAATGATATTACAGATTTGTCACTGCTATTAGCTGGTGTATTTTTACTGATAGTTATAGAGAGTCCTTTTCAGTGTAGTACCATTTGTTTTAAGGTGAAGGTTAATTTAGCAGCAAAATAAAAATAACATGAGATATGTTTGATGGCAGCTAATTCATGAGTGTTTTGACAGTTTCTGAAAACCCCAGTCAGAGACCAAGATGTCCTCAGACCAGGCTTTCTACACGTTTAGCAGAAAGTCAGCCCTTAGCTCAAAAGAGTTTGCAGCCAAAGTGTCAGAGGAGAAGCAACCGACAAAAATGACAAACAGATGGGAGGGTGTGGAAAGAAACAGCAAGCCAATTAAGATTAGCATAATAAGCTATGCAATGAGGTTACTGTAATGCTCAGTAATTACACCCAAGTAAGAAACTGATGGGTGGTGAATTTCTTACTTTCTTCTTCAAAGTGATTGAGTTATTTCCTGCTGTTTTCTGCTGTCTGTGTGCAGGAGTGTGTGTATTTTCAAAGCCCCTTCCTGCTTTTTGGGTGTGGGAACTTCAGTGCTTGGGCATGTTTCCTTGGGTCAATAGATACCCAGTTTGATGGAAGCTGTATCCAGAACCATGGATCCTCTCAGCTTGTGAAATCAGTTCCCAGAATGATTTCAGACATTCTTTTGAGGCTAATGTTTCAATCTGCATATTTTGCCTACTTACAAGTCAGTGTTACTGAACATATGAAGAGTCTGTTACCACTGGGAGAGGAGTGAAATACCTAGAGTGGTCTAAATAGAAATGCTACCTACTCTGAATGCAGCCCTGCTTTTGTGGTCACATTTGGTGGTGTGATCTGCCAGAGTGATGTTCTGCTCAGAAGGTAGCAGGTCCAAGAAAGGAAGTCTGTCCAGTAAATGGGGCCAGGCATGTGAGCAGCTGCAATCGAAACGTGCTCTTTACTCCACAGGCAACTGGACAGATGGCACTGAAGTTTATGAAATCAGGTAATAGGCTCTGGTGGGGAGAAGCGTGTTAAACATGTCAGTCAGCCACAACTTGGAAAACCCCCATTTGACTACTTGAGTAGTCAGAGCAGGTTGTCCCAGTGCTGACAAGTTGAAGGTCCGTCATCATTTCCTCCAGAGAGTATAAAGTACATAGTAATTACAAACTAAGAGGTCACATTTTTAGAGAGAAAATGAAAGGGCATTGATATTCCCTTCGATATGTGTGGCTGTGGGATGAGTTTCCTTATGTCTATATGCTCCGCTGCAGACCCAGAAAAGCCTAACCCCAAAAATCCCAAGTACCTCCATTCAGATTTTAAGTTGACCTTAGTTCCTTTGAAGTAAGGTTGACCTGCACCAGGTTAGAGTCTCTGAAGATCTGCTCCACGGTTTCCTTGGCTATGCAAAATGCACAGCTGTGCGTTGGAAGCGCATTTTTTGAAAGAGGGAAGGCTGTTATCCTCTCTATTTTCGATTGTGTTTTTGTACAGCTGGCTAATGAGTCCCAGCTTTTGCAGTTATTAAAACAGAGATCTGCATAGTTGGAACCTCTGTCAGCTGCTATGCTACTGCTCTTCACAAAAAGGAACATTTTCTAAAGTTCAGCAAAGGCTTAAGGACAACAGGAGTTATCTAAGGAGGCTCCATTGTCTCCAAGGTGTGAGTAGTTTTCTTTTCTATGGTAGTAGACTGTGTCTTGGCTTCAGGTAGCTGACTGCTTCCCTACCACCTCCCTGCAAGCCAGAGATGAAGCAGTGTTGCAGGAGAGATGCAACAAACAAACTTCATAAGACACAGTCATTTGGGAATTTCCTTATAGTGCAAAAATCACATCTGAAACACACTAGAGGTTTTCTTTCTCACCTTCTGCTATGTGCATGTGTATTTTATGCAGTTCTTTTTTTAGCACACAGGTTGGACTTGTTTTGTTCATGTAATAGATAAATTCAGGGTATGTCACCTCTGACATGAATTTTGGGGTGCAATGAAGGCCATCTGTGCTTCTTAAGAAATAAGGGTCTGGCACCTGAGTACAGTAACGTGTCAGGGAGGGCAGTGGTCTTGTTGGCCAGGGTGCATCTCCACTTTATCCCGATGAGGCAAGCAGGACCAGGCTGGGGATGGCAGTCAGGTTCAGCTGAGAGTCCAGATTGTTAGACGTGTCCGTGGTAATGAGACTGGTCCAAAGTCAAGCTGAGAATGCAAGTCAGGGTCAGGACCACATCCAGTGACAGGTAAGTGGTGAGTGAGGAAGGACTGAGGTCAGTCTGAGAAGTCAGTATGCAGAGCAGGGTCCGTATCTACACTGTGCATTGCCAGGCATAGGCAGGGCTGGAGCTGGAGACACATCTATACAACAGCTGAGGCGGGGACTGAAGTTCTCAGGGCTGAGCTTAGAGCAAGCGCCCAGGCAGATGGAGTGAGAGGAGTCCCTGGGGGAATCAGGGTGACTCAGACTTTGGCCTTGAACTTGCATTGCAGCATTTTGTGTTAGAAAAGCTGAATTTCAGTCTGTCTGAAGTACTGTCAGAGGAAAAAGAAAGGTTCAAAGCAACTTGTGGGGCCTTCGCAGTTGCTACTGTCTACACAGTGGTGTAGATGAGAGGCACAGGCTGACCACATCAGGGAATTCAAAGAGCTCTGCTGACTGAGCTGGACTTCACGTTGTCAACTGGTAATTGGTGTAAGTAAGCTGCCCCTTCTTTCATAGGAAAAAAAGAAAACCACCACAACAAACCACCTTGCAATCTCTTCTCTTGCAATAGTTGGGACAGCGGGACTGACAGAGGTCTTGTCTGGCCAGCGGGGGTCTGAGCATAGCTTTGGAGTGCCTTCACGTGCTGCTGCTGCAGGAGTTTAAGGTGTTCCTCCGTTTTTATTCATTCTTCCCACAGATGCAGGAATAGGTAGTTCAGGCCTTGTGGTAACAGCTTAAGCAGCATTTCTGTGGTTCAGTCCAGGGGAAGCTGGTAGGTTGAATGGAAGCGTGTGTGTGTGCTGCCTGGTTGGGGTTCTCCAGTATTTCCATGCTACTTTAAATGCTGATGACTGTTTTGGCTGGCTCTGAAGCCTAATGGCTTTAGCTTGATTTTTTTTTTTTTTTTAGAGCCATTCAGTTCCTCATCCTGTTCAATCTCTCAAGAAAGGGAAAACACTCCAGATAAGTGGTATGTGGCAGAGATAAATCAGCTATAAATTGCTTGATTTGCTTTCAGAGAGTAGCTGCTTTTGTGTAACTTTTTTTCAAAAAATCTTGGAGGGGCATGAGGAGGCAGGGACTATACCATGCTGTTTTTGTAGAACAGAGACATATTGCCCTTTTTCGAGACTGACGTGCCAAATTGCGTTTTGTTGTGCAGTGCTCAGGAGCTGCCTGCACAGGTTTTACAAGCCTCGGATGAAGAGAGGCAAAGCACAGTCAGATGGATGACCTTGAAGGAATCAGTCAGCAGCAGCTTCCTTTGTGTTACCTACAAGCTTGTAGCTGGACTACATTCATGTTACTTTTCATTCTTAAAAAATAACATTATTTCAGGATCTCAAACAAATCTGGTTTCCCTTCAGCATTTTTTTGGGTGTGATTCAAGAGGCGGTGGGGAAATAGAGAAGCTTATGGAAACATGGTAACCTGTTACCTGTGAGCTTCTGTGCTTCAGTGCCTTTGCTCAATCTGTTCTCAGATTTTTTTTTTTTTTTTTAATCTAGAGACTTGTCAGCTAGAAATGTGACCTGAACCAATAAACCAATAGTTCCTTGCACACAATAGGTACGGCAATGCAGTTGGTATGCTAACTATCTGAGCCTGATGGTGGAAGCGAAAAAGTAACCCTCCATATGCCAAGAATTCAATAAGCAGGGGAGGGAACCTGAAGATGAGGATCTGCTGACATCTAATGCAGAGATGGAGAAGGAAACTGGGGAGGGATCCATGGATGTATGTGAAAGATGTTTTCTTGTGTATTACAGATGTTTTTTGTTAAAGTAACTGTGCAATGAAGTCTACAGTATCACAGTATGTTTGGGATTGGAAGGGACCTCAAAAGATCATCTAGTCCAATCCCCCTGCTGAAGCAGGAACGCCTAGGTGAGGTCGCATAGGAACATGTCCAGGTGGGTCTTGAATGTCTCCAGAGAAGGAGACTCCACAACCTCCCTGGGCAGCCTGTTCCAGTGCTCTGTCACCCTTACTGAGAGGAAGTTTTTTCTCAAATTTAAGTGGAACCTCTTGTGTTCCAGCTTGATCCCATTACCCCTTGTCCTACCATTGTTTGCCACCGAGAAGAGCCTGGCTCCATCCTCGTGGCACTCACCCTTTATATATTTATAAACATTAATAAGGTCCCCCCTCAGTCTCCTCTTCTCCAAACTAAAGAGACCCAGCTCCCTCAGCCTTTCCTCATAAGGGAGGTGCTCCACTCCCTTCATCATCTTTGTTGCCCTACGCTGGACCCTCTCCAGCAGTTCCCTGTCCTTCTTGAAATGAGGGGCCCAGAACTGGACACAATATTCCAGATGTGGTCTCACCAGGGCAGAGTAGAGGGGAAGGAGGACCTCTCTTGATCTACTAACCACCCCCCCTTCTAATACACCCCGGGATGCCATTCGCCTCCCTGGCTACAAGGGCACAGTGCTGGCTCATGGTCATCCTGTCCACCAGGACCCCCAGGTCCCTTTCCCCTACACTGCTCTCTAATATGTAATTTCCCAACCTATATTGGAACCTGGGGTTGTTCCTGCCCAGATGCAGGACTCTACACTTTCCCTTGTTAAATTTCATTAGGTTATTCCCTACCCAACTCTCCAGCCTGTCCAGGTCCCACTGGATGGCAGCACAGCCTTCTGGCGTGTCAGCCACTCCTCCTAGCTTAGTGTCATCAGCAAACTTGCTGATAGTACACTCTATTCCCTCGTCTAAATTGTTAATGAATATATTGAATAATACTGGCCCCAGTACTGACCCCTGAGGCACTCCACTAGATACTGGCCTCCAACTAGACTCCGCACCATTGACTACCACTCTCTGGCTTCTCTCCTTAAGCTAGTTTGTAACCCACCTCACTACTCTATTGTCTAGACCACACCTCCTCAACTTAGCTGTGAGGATGCTGTGGGAGACTGTGTCAAAGGCTTTACTGAAGTCAAGGTAGACCACATCCACAGCTCTGCCATCATCCATCCACCCTGTTACATTCTCATAAAAGGCTATGAGGTTGGTCAAGCATGACCTACCCTTGGTAAAGCCATGCTGACTGCCCCTAATAACCCTCTTATCCTTGATATGCCTTGAGATGGCACCAAGGATAAGCTGTTCCATTACTTTCCCAGGGACAGAGGTGAGGCTGACTGGTCTATAATTACCCGGGTCCTCCTTCTTGCCCTTTTTGAAGACTGGAGTGACATTTGCTTTCCTCCAATCCTGAGGCACCTCTCCCGTTTCCCAAGACTTGGCAAAGATGATGGAGAGCGGTCCAGCAATGACTTCAGCCAGCTCCCTCAGCACCCGCGGATGCATTCCATCTGGACCCATGGATTTATGGATGTCCAGACTATTTAATTGGTCCTTAACCCAGTCCTCATCAACTAAAGCAAACTCCTCCATTGACCTGGCTTCATCCGGGGTCTCAGGGGTACAGGGCTCCCCAGGACAGCCTCCGGCAGAGTAGACAGAGACAAAGAAGGCATTCAGTAATTCTGCCTTCTCTGTATCTTCTGCCACCAGGGCACCCACCCCATTCATCAGTGGGCCTACATTGCCTCTGGTATTAGTTTAGTTTATCCGCTATGTATTTGAAAAAGTTCTTTTTGCTGTCCTTGACCCCTCTCGCCAGCTCTAATTCTAAGGAGGCCTTGGCTATCCTAGCTGCCTTCCTACATCCTCTAACAGCAGCCTTATATTCTTCCCAAGTGGCCAGCCCCTGCTTCCATGACCTGTAAACTCTCCTCTTCTGCTTGAGCATTCCCAACAGATCCCTATTCAACCACACAGGCCTCCTGGCTCCCTTCCTTGACTTCCTACATGTGGGGATGCTCTGATCCTGAGCATGGAAGAAGCAATCTCTGAATGCAATCCAGCTCTCTTGGGCCCCTTTTCCTTCAAGCAGTCTTGCCCATGGGATTTCCCCCAGCAATTTCTTGAAAAGGCCAAAGTTAGCCCTGCTAAAGTCCAGGGTTGCAATTCTACTTGCTATTCTGTTCCTGCCACACAAGATACTGAACTCCACCATCTCGTGGTCACTGCAGCCCAGGCAGCCCTCAACCTTTACTGCTTCGACCAGACCCTCCTTGTTAGTGAGGATGAGATCCAGCAGTGCACCTCTCCTAGTCGGCTCCTCCACCATCTGCATGAGGAAGTTATCATCAATGCACTGGAGGAACCTCCTGGACTGTGGCTGGCTGGCTGAATGGTCCTTCCAGCAAACATCAGGGAAGTTAAAATCACCCACAACAACCTGGGCCTGTGACTGTGAGGCCACTCTCAGCTGCCCATAGAAGGCCTCATCAACTTCCTCAGCCTGATCTGGTGGCCTGTAACAGACGCCCACAACAGTGTCACCCCTGCCAGCCTGCCCCTTGATCCTGGCCCATATACTCTCAACTCGCTCATCATCCACTCCTGGGCAGAATTTAGTACATTGTAGTTGCTCTCTCACATAGAGAGCAACTCCACCACCACGCCTGGCTGGCCTGTCTTTTCTGAAAAGGGCATAGCCATCCATGACCACATTCCAGTCATGTGAACTGTCCCACCATGTTTCTGTAATTGACACCAGATCATAATCTCTTGACTGAACACAGGATTCTAACTCCTCCTGCTCATTCCCCATGCTGTGCGCATTGGTGTACAGGCATTTCAGGGAGCGAGCAGAGCACACCAATTTCTCCCTAGGGGCGTAGGAGGCCACCCAGCCCTCATCAGTTTTAGAATGCTGCCCCACTGGGACAAGTCCAGCTACAACCCCATCCCCCTTCAAGCCTAGTTTAAAGCTCTCCAAATGAGCCCAGCTAATTCCTGCCCCAGCATCCTTTTGCCCCTATGAGATAAACCTTTCCCGCGTGACACTGTCCGGACTAGTGTCTTATAGAACCAACCATTATCAAAATGCGTTACCTCTAACCTAACAAAGAATAATGTTTGGAAGTGCAGTCATGTTACAGATACAGTCATGGGTCAAGTTGCATTAGCCATAAGAATCTCTATTCCAAGTCTAATTTAGCTAGTCATTGGGAATAAAGAGCTAAACCCCCTTCCCTTCCCATAGCTACAATTTAAATGAAATGTCTATTAAAGAGGGATGATGTTGAATAAGAGCTGTGCTTGCATCATCCCTGTTCCTTCAGGGCTTTGAAGTCATTCTGGTTTAGTTGAATAATTCTGCTGTGGTCCACTACTTTTAGCATCAGTTAATGCTTTTAAATGGTTAACCATTGCATACCTCTTGGACTTAAATGGCCTGATTCAGGATGGCAGGCAAGCTCTTCATCTTTGCAGACCATCATGGGAAACATATGTCTCTGAATCAAAGTGGAATCAGCACTTCCTTGTTTTGTTCATTACCTCAGAAGAAAATCCCAAGGGGAGTACCTTTTACCTAGTCAGTAAGGCACTAAACATTCTTGTGATATGACTGAGTATCCTAAAATACAAAGGGCTAGACAGTAATGTTCTTTCAATTTCTAGAACATAAGGTTATGTTTATTTTTTTTTGCACAGAACATGATTTGAGTGGTTTCAGAAGGAGATGCTACTTGGTTTTGCAAAGTGCAAGATACCCTGTAGTCGTGGAAAGCTACAGTGGTACAGAATCTAATAGGCATGGCTGCTTTTTTTTGGAAAGGAAAGCTGGAGCTTATCAGTAGAAATACAGTATCTTTTGGGAGAGGTTCTTTAGTGCCTCAGTGGCATCCCAAGCCACATATTAGATACCAGCTGCTGTGTGTGCCTTTTCCTGCTTTATAGCACATGGTATTTGAATGGCATGCTGAATCTTCAGCTAGATGTATGGGAACATTTTTCTGCTCTTACACAGCAGTGATGTTGTTGTCCCTTGAGGAAATAACTTTCCCTTCAAACATTTGCTCCTGAGAAGGATGCTTGAGGCACTTAACAGCTCATATTTAGGAATGGCAGTTATACTGCTGGAGCCCTGTTATTTTCTTTGGAGTGTGGAACCATTTTTTTAAAAGGAAAAGGAACAGCTATAGCTGTGACCAATTCTGCTTGAAAAGCCTGAGAGAGATGAAAACTGTGTGCTTCTGTTCATGGTATGCCAGGGGGAAGAGCTTCAGCCCAGAGACATCTTGAGAAGCCTGAAGATGGTCCAAGGGAGAGCCCTTAGCAAGAAGTGCAAAATTCTGCTCTTGCAGCAGAGTAACCCTGTATATCTGTACATGGGAACCAAGTGGCTGAGTAGCAAGCCTACTGTGGGGGCCTTGCAAGTTATGAAGGATGTAAAGCTGAATGTTGACCAGCAGTGCACTCTATATGTGAATAAGGTGCACTACATTCTGGGGTACATTTAGAGGACTGTGGCTGGTAGTTTGATGGAAATTGTTATCCCTCTCTATTTGAGACTGGCAAGGCTTTGCCTGGTATGCTGGGACTAGTTTTGGGTCTTCCACTTCATGAAGGATGTCAAGAAACTGAAGCAGGTCCCACAAAGACCTGCTGGGATGGGCAGGGGCTGAGCACATGAATTATGTGCAGAGTTTGAGAGAAATGGGTTTGTGTACTCTGGTGAGGGAAAGCAAAGGGGCCATTTAATAACAAACTACAACTGTTTGAAGGAAGTAACAAAAACAACAGAGCTAAACCCTTCCAGGTAATTGCAGGCGATGTGAAAAGGGTGATGTGGCCAGAAGTTGCAACTTGGAAGCTTCAAACTACTTAAGAAGAGCTTTTTTGTTTGTTTGGTACTGCAGCTCTATAGTAATTTACTTGGAGATTATGTATCTTGGACATTCTCAAGAACAAACCATGGCTGAGCTGATCAAGTGTTGGCAGTAGTCCTTGGAAAACAACATTTGGCTAGAGACCTGTGGAGTGCACACCAACCCTGACTCCTGGGTGGGCCCCTAATTGAGAGACCTGTGTTGAAGTGGGGAATAGCATCACTGGGGTCATGCTCAACTTGATCTTGGAGCACTGAACTCTTCACAACACTTCAAAGTGGGTCATTGACTCAGCTGGTAGCAGGGTGAAGGTGTATGTTTCTCTCTTGGCATTTTCCGCCCTTTTATTTGACAGAAGCTGCCATTGTTGCTGCCTCTAGACAAGATATTATCAAAAACCACTCGGCTAAAAGCAGACTGTAGAGAATCAGACTTGCTTGGTTCAGAGAATCGTTTTGGTTGGAAGACACCCTTTAAGATCATCGAGTCCAACCATAACCTAACTCTGGCACTAAACCACGTCCCTAAGAATTTCATCTACATGTCTTTTAAACACCTCCAGGGATGGTGACTCAACCACTTCCCTGGGCAGCCTGTTCTGATGCCTGACAACCCTTTCCAGGAAGAAGCTTTTCCTAAGATCCAGTCTAAACCTTCCCTGGCACAACTTGAGGCCATTTCCTCTTGTTCTATCACTTGCTACTTGGGAGAAGAGATCAACACCCTCCATGCTACAACCTCCTTTCAGGTAGTTGTAGGGAGCGATAAGGTCTCCCCTCAGCCTCGTTTTCTCCAGGGTAAACAGCCCCATCTGACAGCATGCCCTGCTTTCACCTCTTGCCATGAGCTGTCTTTTTTCTTTTAATTAAATCTGTGGTGGGTTTTTTTTGTTTGTTTTTTTTTTTTTTTTCCCCTTTTCCCCATTGGATTTTATTTCTGTACCACAGGGCTGAGTTTCTTCTGAGTTTTTAAAAGTAGAGAGTTATTAGCTAATAAATAAAAATTTCCACTGGCCAAGATAAACTGTGGTTTCTGTGATTCAGTCTCAGATTCTTGGATTTTTAGTGCTTCTTGAAACTGCCAAGAGAGTGTATGGTTCAAGGACAGAGTTCAAAGAACACCTTCCCTTGCTGTAATAGGTTCATGCTCAAGTATTTAATGGTGCTTGTGACCAGCAATTTTAGCTGAAGCAGAATGTGTCGTTGTCAGTTGGTTAGACTACTAATGTACTGTAAGAAGAAGTGTATCTTTAACAGAAATAAATAGAACCATATTCTTAGCTTGGTTAAATTGCCATAGCTTGCTTGATTTCAGTGAGGTCATGATGGTACAAATTGTATCTTTGTTTAAGGTCTTTTTAGCTCTCTATTGCATGTTAAATGGCATCGTAGGGGGAAGAAAAACAGATACGTCTATCTGTAGTTAGTGGAAAAGCTAGTAGAGTACTTCAGACAAGGCAACTTGCTACATGGTTATTAGTTGGGTTAAAAATTGTTGAGAGAAATGTAGATAAGTGCTAATCAGCACATGGTTGTCTTCCATAAAGTTTCCTATTTTCATAACAAATAATCTGTGTAACTGAATATCTGGAAAAGCATTATTTGGAAGTTCCATTAACTATCTGGAAGAAGTGATAAGGAAGATAGAAGTTGTGATGTCCTCTGAATAGTAAGAAAGATAAATGTTGTAAAGAAACTTGGAAAACTGAATAGGAGTAGGAGTTAGAATGAAATTCATCATGCTAGAAGTCAAGTGAATGTCTGATAAAATAATTTGCACTGATGTTTGAAGGAAACAAGTAATTTCAGAAGCGGTAAGCAGGATCTATCAGACTGTACATGTCTACAGCATGATATGGCAAAAGAAAGCACAAGCAGGAGTGCAGGCTGGTTTTGTTGAGTAAATTATGTCTCCATAAAAAAGAGGTGACAGCTTCTCTTTTACCTGCCTTTCAAATAAGATCTATCAAATTTTGTTCTGAATCCTCTGATACCATTGGGTGTTTTGATACTCTATGTAAAATTATGGGAGAGGAATGGGAGGGTAAGAAAAAGCATTCTGGTAATTGTGAGCAGCATGGTTTAATAATCTGGCAGGATACAGTGGAGGAAAACAAGTATGATAACATGGAGGGTAAAATGAGAGAAGAGGGAAAGGAATTCTGTAACTGTAAATTAATGAGTTTTAGAAAGGACAAGTTACTGTGGAAAAAATATCCTTTTAATTTGTGGAAGTCTTGATGGTGCCACCATGGTAACAGGAAGCTGGATGACTAGGAGTTAAAGTGTACTGCAATTCTGCAATGGCTGAGGAGTGACTTGCAGTGAATTAAATAGCTTGTGCAAAGTGAGTTCACCAGTAAAGGTCAGAATGAAAGCAGTAGTTAAGCCTCAGAGAGGAATAAACAAATCCAAGATGTGTACCTTGCTATGTACATATAAGAATTAGTTCTGAACTGAGTCTTTGTTTCTGACTTTGGCTTGAGGGCACTGGGTCTTGCTTTTCCATGAAGAGGCAAAAGTAATTGCAGATCATTTTTCACTCTGGAATGCTGTGACCTACGTTCTATAAATCTGGTAACTTCAAATAGCTCTTAGCTCATTACATGCATTTTAGTGCTGTCCCAGTATGAGAACTTGTCTTGGCCTCCACAAACTCCAAAGAGATACTTGCTGCTATGTTAAAAGCACCACATTAGCACTTGCATTTATCCTGAGTTCAGATGAATTTTTATGCACTGAAGAATGTCTAGGAGGTGTCACTCTACTAAAAGTAGAAATACTTTTTAATAAAACTAGAAGATGTCTTACAGCGTTGCTTCACATAAACTCTTCCTCCACATTCTTTAGTTAGCATTGTTCAGAACAAATGTGAAAAGAGCGAAGAGAATTTACCGCCTATTCTTCATGGTTTCTGCATTCACATTTTCAGTTTATAATATTCAGCATAAGTTTTTTTGCACAGGTAGAAGGTTCAGAATCCTACATTTTTTGCTTTGTAAAAAAAACCGTATATGTAAGAAGTTTGAAGTTTAGAGTTGTAATTCAGGCACTATGAATTCTTTAATTTCACATGTTGGGCTTTGGTAGGTCTTATGCCTATGAGATATTCAAATTTTTGTATTATTTTTTATTTTTCTGCCCACTTTTTGAAAGTGGTTTTGTTATGTTCAATACTAGGAGATTTTATAGCCTTTCCTATTCAAGGAACCAGATCTGGGTCCAACTGAATTCTGTGTAAGGCATTGAATGGCTCCAGTAGAATCCGACTTAAAAGAATGGAGGCAACCTCAGGGCCTCCATCAACACAAATGACAGCCGCATTCCCCTGCCAAAGTAGTGGTATTGCCACTCTGAAGCTGGTTGTTTGAGGAAGAAGAGCTCTCAACTGCCTTGGACTGTAGAAGAGCAACGCAAGGTAATCAGTTGCAGAATAAGAATAATTTGGGTTCAGAAGGATCTCTGGTGATTATATAGGCCAGCTGAAAGCAGGTCTCACTAGGTTAGGTTGTTCATGTGCTTCTTCAGTTGTGTTTTGCATATGTTCAAGGTCTCTCTGAGGACCTTTTCCAGTGGTTGATCACTCTTAAACATGTTAATATCTTTTTCTTCTCAGTAAATACCAGACCACAAAAAGAATGATGCAATGGAAAAGCTCAGTTTGAGTAATCTGAAAATCTAATGAGAACAGAATTACTTCTTTTGCTCTCATCATTCCCTGTTAAAAACAAGTAGTAACAAGCTGGCTATGAAGCAGTGGGAAATGTCACAATATTCACAGTATCTTCACTAATTGCTGTGAAATGGCCATTTTCTTCCATCACCATTTAATTGGATGGAAGAGTCTAGAAAAGGGCTTGAATGATTTTGACAGTCAATGTATTCTCTTCCCATCCATCCTATAGAATCAGATATTTGATTTAAAGAGGGGGAGAAATCTCTTGCAGCTTATACCGATGAGACAGTATCAGCAGAAGCAGAATATTCTCTTCTTCACACTATGACAACCTTCCCCACATTTATAGGCAAATCCCTTAACTTTTGATGTCTTATCTTTTTCATGGATGTCACGCTGCTTGGAGTTCATTTGAAGTATTTGCTCATGGCTTCGTATCTACCTAAGTAAAAAATGAACAGTGGATCATCTATTCTGATCTCCTGTATATCCCACCTTGAAGAATTTCACCAAGATAGTTTGGCTTTGAGATTGTGTAAATTGGCTATGAAGTGCCTCAGGCAACATGGTGGAAGGCCTTCTAGAAGCGGTGCATTTTCAGTTCTTCAGTGGCCCACAGGAACAGGGGGTACCTGATCTAATATTCTTGGTCACTCTCTTTTTTATTGTTCTGTTATAGCCATTTCAGCAACTCACATTTGCTTCCCTTTGGAGAATGTTGGCCAAATCCTGAAGTCTCTGGCTTTCCCTTACATCTCCACTTTATACAAAATGATCTTGCTTTTCACACAACTTAAAGTAGATCTGCTTGCTAACCTGTTTAATTATATTACCTGTTAAGCCTGATTAACAGGTCTTTAGCTTGTGGAATTATCATTTTTTTGGTCTCATGCACAGTGACTTTACTAGCATGCAACTTTTTGTCTGAACTGACAATAAGTCTGTGTTATCATGGAGAAGGATTTGGTGTTGATTTTATGTGTGATCCAGTGCAGCCTTGCCAGTGTGATGGAGACTAAAAACCCACAACCAGTACTGAGAGATGGAAAAACTGATAATGAACCTTATCAGTACTGAAAAGTAACCTCTAGGGGCCAAGATTCTTGCTGGCTGATGGGAGGAGGAAAATGAACCACGTGAATAGAAAAAAATGAAGAATTTTTTATTAAAGCCAATAACAAAAACAAACAAACAAAAAAATCCTTGAGCTATTATCTCTGATTTCTATATATGCTTTCTCTTTATTTTGTTTCTAGGATTCCCCTATTGCCCTTACTCTTCTGCAATATTTTTTTCTGTGATTTGCATTTAAAATTACATTTTGCATCCTTCTCCCATGTGCAGGCAGAAAAGAAAACATTTTTATTGCTATAGCTGGTGTTATCTGCTCATCAGTAGGATGTGAAAGGCCTTGCATATTTGGGTTGCTATTTTTTGTTTTCCCTGGTGCCATTTCTCTGTGAATGTCAGACTTTCAGAGCGGGCTGGTGGAAGAGAAGCTGCTTGAGGGAGTTGTGTCGTGGAGCAGGATTGAATTCTGCATGCTAAAAACTGATTATCCTGTAACCCTGGAACTGAAACTGCAGGTAATTTCCAGTTCTGGAGTCCTTCTCTACTGCCAAGGGTAGCACTGGAGGAGATGGCATAGCTGATAAAACCAAATGTGTTCTCCAACTCACACAGGGTATTGAAATTGTATTTCTGTTCTGGAAAATAACTGGTAAAAGGTGCATTGCCATACTTTTTGAACTGTATTGCTTGTGGAATCAGAATTTGAGGTGCTGAATACAAAAAGACATTATTTTCTTTTTACCCTTGTCATTCTTACGAGACCAGTGTACTAGAATGACAGTGTTGTTCTCATGGAATTTTCTTCTGGTACTCACAATTTTAGGTATTTTTCCTAAAATCCCAATTTTTATATTCATGTTAGTACTCCAGAATATTAATTTTCACTTTTATGTGAGCACATTTGTAACTTCAGTTTTCCGGAGGAACAAGTGTCACCCAAATGTCACACTTCCCAGAGTCACTCAAGTATTCTGGAAGATTTGGACTCCCCACATTTAACAAAAGAAAGGCATCCAACTTCACAGGCATCCAGCTTCACAGTTTTAAGAGTTTGATTCCTGATTTCTGTATGCATAAGATTAGTAGTATTAAACTGAGCTGGATTTTATTCCCTTTGTATCTACAACACACTATTTTAAGAAATATAGTGAGCTGACACAACCTCAGTCAACTATAAATCAGAAGCAACTGTGAAACTGTGGGAGGTAGTGGAGTTCCCCAAAGATAATTTTGGGCATAATGGGAGGTTGTCAGGGCTCTGTTGTTATTACTTTGGGTCAGCTATATGGCTGATAATGTGAAGGATGATTGGAAGGTGCTATTTCTTCGTAAACCTCTGAGGAGAAAATGTCTTGTCTTCTGGAATAAATTGCAAACCTTTCTCACAATTAAGAGAAGTTGAGACAAATGGGGGGTGGGGGAACATTGTGTCAGTTTTGCAACATCGTATTTCATTACACAGTAGCAGGCTGTCCCATTGGTCAGAGTGTGGTGATCAGTTCCTTCTTCAGCTATAACCTTTGTTAGTAGTGATTGGAGCCAAGAGACAATCAATTCAAGGAAGCCCTTACTTGACCCTGAACTTAAGCATACATAAGTGTTTTAAGTAGAGGACTGTGTTGCACCTGGGTCTGAAGTCAATTGATCAGGTGCTTTGCTGGGTGTGTATTTTACACATTTATTTTAGCCACCTCACATGATATAATAATTCTCAGCCTGCTTCTTTTCTTCTACCATGTCATCCCTAACTTAGACTAAACTGTTTCAGAAATGTGTTTGATCTCCACTACAATGGTTAGGATCCCTGAAATTCATTATGACAAATTAATCTCTTGGATTACCCACATGCCTTATTGGTTTTGTCCTGCCTTGACTAACAAGTTTTGACAAGTGAATTATCAGGTCAATAGCCCTTGTCAAATGAAGCTGATTGAGAAAACGGGAAGCAGCTTCAAAGCACAAATGGTTTATTGTCACAAGAAACATAGCAGATCTTCAGGGATGTTGAACCCAATTATCCATATCCTCCTTGGATAATGCCAAGCTGTTTCAAGCTAATTACCCAGAGTTTAGACCAATCTGGATATGAATTTCATCTAGTTCTAATGAACTTTTATTCTTTAGCTTTGCTCATCTCAACTGCAGTGAATTTCAGTTTTGACTTACTGTTGTTTTTGTTTTAATTACCTTGCAGCAGATTAATTGGATGGCTTGGGACTAGATGCTTAATAACTTGATATTGCATATTATTAGGGCTGTCATTTAATATTAAAGGATGAAAGAAAGTTATTACTAAGTACAGAGGTGTTGGAGCTTATTTTTCCGGGAGAAGCAGCTTGGATTTTTCCACTTCTTGGTTCAGTTTTCTTTGACTTAGTGACTTTTAGTAAGGTCTATAAAAAGATTCCCATTGATTTGAATGAAGCTTTTCTAGATGCTGATTTAGGTCTCAATTTAGAAAAGTACTTTAGCAGGTGATTAAATAAGTTTCCCTATCAACAGAACTTAAGCACATATTCCAAAAAAGTACTGAAGCATGACTCAAGACTTAAAAAGGGAAATTTATTCAGAAATGCTTACCTTCCAACTCACCAGAAGAAAATACTTAATCATTTTAAGGAAGGGCTAACCTTCTAGTATTCACCTTTCTCTTTTAATTTTGACCTTATAGTAATGACTGGTTTATCTTTCCCATTATGCTTTGGCTGATTAGGGAGAAACCTCAGAAGTTCATTTCTAGTTTGTCTGTATTTCATTCACCAACAGCTTGTATTTTTCAAGTTTACTTCCATTCTCCCTTACGTTTCAAATTCAGTTGACTGGCATTTGATCTCTATAAACTGAATGGGAATATCACTACTTAATTCAGAGGGGCTTAGATTTGTACCCACTAACTTCAGAGAGATGGCTTGTGTTGCACAGTTTGCTGTGACATCAGGATCAGGTCTTTGAGGTACTGTGCCTCCATTTGGGCACTCAGTCTTGCATTCAGCAGAGCACAAGCAGTCAAGCAGATCTTTAAGAAGCATCAGGCAAGACAGTGGGACTCTTCACCTCCATTAAACTGAACATGCAAAAATGCTGTTGAAGATTATACTGTTTTTACAGAACATGACTATATTCAGTGACAGACTTTTGCATCTCCCAGGTCTTTTTGTATCTTCTCATGATATTCCAGTGTTTACTGCCTCTGGTAAGGTAATTACGTACCTAAGTGTTCCGCTTGCACCTTCAGCATCTCTATGGCCAGTGCAGATGGTCCCAGAAAGGAAGGAAGTGATAAAACTTTACAGTTGCACATCACTACGTTCTCGTCTTTGCTCCTTTAAATTTTAGGTGAACCTTCTGTGGTTTAAATGGAAGTTCTTATATTAAAACCTAATTATTATAGCTATGACACTAAAACTTATTTAGGTTTTAAAAAGGCTGCATTACTAGCAGTCATTAAGATACCACTGGAAAAAAACAATTTAAAAAATATTGTTGTGCTGCTTTGCTTTCTGCACTCTTCTTAGTCTAAGGTGATAAAGCCTAACAGGTCAGTTACAATTTTTGTGTCTCACTAGATCAGCACAGTGCAATTTATTTGGAGTTCAGGAAACAGAAGGACTATGTATTTTGAAAAAGGTTGTCTTGTCTGTAGGAAAAAATGTTAATATTTCTAGTTATACAAGCTTTAATAACATATCCCTTGAGTTCCAATCTGGAGCTTAAAACTTACAATGTGTTTTGAAACCTGAAGATGAAGCAAGTGGAACTTTAGGTCCTTTTATACTTCTGTGTTTGATGGAACTTATATTTTGCAAGGATTGTCACGAGAGTATGTTGCATTTTGACTAACAGTGATGCGCAAAGGCTTGAGTTGCTTGGGGAGTCATGCTCGTCTCTAACTAGAAAATTATGAGACTTTAAACAGAGATCTGAACGCTTTTGTTGCCGTCTTATTTTGTCAAGTCTTAAAAGTCTGGTGTTTTCTAGCTATTCTTTTAAACCATGATCATGAGTGATTTTGTTGTTAGCTGAGACTCTGCTGTTATCCTGGGTTCCAGGAGCTAGAACTGTAAGGAAAACACTAAGCAGATTGCAGATGTTAATAATGCTGCTAAGCTGCAAGTACTTGTTTTATAAGTTATTAGAAATAGAGGAATTTTTATTTTTTACACAGATAGTGCTATGCCAGCCCTGTATCATCAGTGGATCCCTTCACGTTGGAGTGACTTTATTGTAACTGACACTTGCTGTGTCACACTGTTTTCTGCATTGTGATTCTGTGATGTCATCTGTACCTAAGAGGTATCTGTGTTTCTAGGCTGCATTGATATTATTGCTGTTTGGACGCAGTAGCATAATGGGAAATGTGAATAAGACATCCATTCAAAACCCTGCCTTCCATGCTCAGGTGCTGTTAGAATAAGACTTGCATATAGTGACCCAGCCTGTGACTGAACAGCAGAGATGGCTATTTAACTGTCCTCTTAAAAAAAACAACAACCAAATAAAAACCCAACCAACTCACAGACATAAGCAAACTAGTGTAAATGAGATAAAATGCTGCACTGCAGAGTTATTTCAAATGGGAGGAAATATGAAAGACTGAAATGTAATAATACATCACAAGAATGTTCTCTCTCAGAGATTCTTGGCAGGTAATGGACTGAATAGAGTGCAAATAAATCTGTTTTAAATAGTAATCAATAGGTTATTCTGCTGGTGTAGAACAAATTTACTGTCTGAATCACACATTGTGATTCCACACAATGTACCTGTTACTCTTTAGAAAACCTTCCATAGATGCCTTCTTCAGTGGGAAACTACAAGAAGTCTGCATGCAAATCTATATTGCGGTCACATCCAACATATAGCCAGCCATACAGACATTTTGTAAATTAGATTTTTTATCAGTGGCTCCTCAACTGGAGCTAATACTGGAAAATCCTTGCTTTTTGAAGTGATCCCAGTTACTTTACATTTACCCCAACCACTTTATGAAAGCAGCATTGAAGATAGGATTTCAAAGGGGTAAAGAGCTGTGTACTGCTGTAGAAACACTCTTGTGGCAAACAGATTGCCAGAAAGTGCCCGTGTACCAGGTGGGTTTTCAGGAAGACAGAGAGGTGCCCGTGCTGTTTGACCTGAGTGAGCCAGCGCCAAGAACATGCAGTTGGCAGAAATGTGCGGAAATGTGAACACATTTTCCTGCATTTTGATTTTGTGAGGTCTTTCATGGGGGGTGGGGAGAGAGTATAATTCAAGAGACAGTTTGGTTAGCATTCATCTATAAAAGATGTATGGCTGATCTGTAAGGGTGAAAGAGGAAATAGGTAGAAGATAACTAATTAGAGTGATGGATGAAATTCTGTATCCAGCAAAGCACAGGAAATCCATAACAGTCAAATATTGAGCCCTAGTTTTAATTTTCCGAGTCCCCAGGCCAGGTCTCTAACCACAAAATATTGTTAGTGTCACCACAGCTAGTTTTATATCAGATAGACAATATTAGAAATTATTCTTGTGCAACATGTTATAGCATGAGTAAGAGTGAAGCCTCTAAGACTTTAATATGCCTCTCAAAGCATAATGGGAGCAAGAAAAATTTTCCAAGCAAGTGGAAATTCACTGTTGTTATTTCTTTCAACTGTTATTACTACTGAACTGTGGGGGGCGAGAGGCGGCAGGAATCAAACCTTTTTTTGCCTTTTTTCTTTTTACAGTACAAAACAGCAGTAGGTGTAAAATATGTGCACTGGTTTGAAAAAACAACCCAATGTTTTAAACAGCTGGAAAGGCATAATAAACTGGACTGGAAGTTTTGTATTTCTCTGAAAGCAGTTATTGTAAGTTAAGTCAATGAGGTTTATTTATGAGACTTATTAATGTGAAATATCGAATCAGTGTTCTTTAGTTTTCACAGACAGCTACTCTCTTCAGAGAGAGTAATTATGGTCATAAATATTGTGTGCAATCCTGATGAGTAGAAGGAAGGGAGGAAACGTTGGAAAGAAAGGGCTGTGCATGGATTTTGAGGGGGCATGCTGTTGCTAACAGGGGTTAGATGTCTGTCTGGGAACCTGATGAGAAGTGTGAATGAAAAGAAATCTGCATCGCTAGCTGTTGATTATTACAGATTCCTTCTTACTAGGTATTTGGGGGAGAAAAAGATGTTTGAAATGGGTTTTCTTCCAATTAAGGCAAGGTACAAATTATGATGGTCTTCACAAGTAAGTACCCTTGACAAGCCTGATGGCCAGTGAAGGCTTGGAGAGCCTTTCTTGGAGATTGCCTGGCTGGAGGCTGAGGTGCAGTGTGGGCTCCTTGTAGGGTAGCACAGCAAGCAATCCCCAAGGCCTGGTGCCCTGCAAATGTTATACAATTTTCAGAAAAACAGACAAGTTTGTTCTGACATGGCTGAATGCAATAAGGAGAATTACTGAGCTGCTAATCCAATAGCTTCAGTCCTACTGTTGCCTGCTCTAAACAGAAAGCTCAAAATCATAACACACCTCCCTTGGTGTGTGTGCAAAACATGAAGGGAAGCATTTGCAAGAACTTGCTGTCAGATGCTGTATATTCATTTTGAGACCAAATCTGCTATACCTGCACACAAGGCATTTGGGTTGGTATGGAGGGTACCAGGCAGCCCTGCTAGCCCTGTCCAGCCACCTGGTCTCACTTTGACTGGGGCCACTCCACAGGAAGGCCAGTGTCCAGCCTGGAACCCAGCCGACTGACTGATTTTCATATCTGGAAACTAGTTTTCCTGTATGGGTGCTGTTGTTAGCCTGATGGGGTGCCCTGTCTTCAGCCTGTCTCTCCTGTGTGTCCTGACTGAACTCCCTGAACTGTCCCCAAGCTTCTCTCATCTTCTCACACCATTGGGGATTGCCAATGGCACCCACTGGTGTCCCCAGCCTGCTCTGCCCACCCCGCTGGGATGTGTTGGGATGGCACTGAGGGCAGTGTCTGGCTCCCATCGGGTTGCCTGGGTCACCTGGCTGGTGCCAACTCGTGTTGCGCAGCACCGCTGCAGTGGGTGCACCACCGACCGCCTTCCTTGTGCTCAACAAATGTCATGCTCAAGAAACAGGTGAGGTTAAAGTTTGGCAAGGGATTCCTGTCCATGGATGCATATGTATATTTGTACCCCTGAGTCAATGACCTTTCAATGATCTCCAAATATGGGAAACAGTGGTTGTATTCAGATGTTGCCTCGGGTGCCTGTCAGTAATTAGCGTCAGTTGTTACATGAAAAGCACTTATTGCTGAAAGCCTCTCTTTGTGGCTGTCGTGTTGTTTAACTGTACTGCCCGCTGTGCAGCAAAGGCATGGTTGTTTTCGGAGATGCGTTTTTCCACCATTTGTGAGAAAAGTCCAGTAACCATGTACTGGGGAGGGGTAGGGGCTACAAATATGTCAGAGTAAAGCCATACAGGAGAAAGGATGTTGTAAAATATAAGTATGTCTGTGAGAAGGTAGCCAAACAGGACCTGCTGTAAATCACACTTCTAAAAAGAAAAAAAGGGAATTTTTAGCAGGCTTTGAAGTTCCCTACAGTAATGCCACCTCTTTCAGATGGAGCTTGTTTTCCCTTGTTCTGCTGGTGAGATAGCTTTGGTATAACTGAACCGTGGTGGTGTGGTGGTCCCATGTGCTTTATTCTTGCATTAGTGCTGCTTTTGAATGGGCATTTAGATGGCAGTAAATAAATGCTCCATACAGTATGACTTGTTTCTGGCAATTTTCTTATTAACTATCAAATAACCTTCAGCGAATAACAGACTTTCTGCTGCTTTAGGCTCAGGATTTAGTTTGAACCAGTAACCCAAAGGTGAGTGGCTCCTGTTCGTATCAGCCTGATTCCTGCCTTTCCCCAGGCTTTTCAAAAAGGTAGGGAAAGAGTAAGGGCCACTGTTGGCTCTCACTAACTGGCTGCTTCCAGTTTCAGTTCATTGCATTTCCAGTCCTCTCATGGCTCGTGCAATACTGTTTTGTGTTGGATGTTTGTCTGCAAAGGTAAATGTGATCAGTACAGCAGAGCAGTACTCTTTCTTGTGGTGCTTCCTGAGCTGTGCCTGTCAGCAGAAATGTGCATCAAGGAACCTACCACGCAGCCATTAAAATCCCAGAAGGGAAACTTTCTTCAGCCAGAAGAAAAATTTTCCCCTAAGCTGCTGAGTGTGACAGGCTATTAATGGCACTGTCCCCCAGTGATGCAAACGTGTATAAAAGTGCAAACCTTAGCACAATAAATACTTCCTAGCTGATTAACAGCTAAGATCAAGCTGAACTTTCGTACACAGGTTAGTATTACACAGGGCTGCTTGACATAAGGTAGTACAGTAGTGGCTGAGTCAGCACACTGACGCTAGTGTGGGCAGTGATAGGGGTGCAGGAATAAGGATGACTGGCAATCGTACACCTAATAGACAGGGGAGGAAGGCTGGCTTGGTGGCTCTGATCGTGGCTGGGTGATCTTGTTGGCTTTTGAAATTCTTGGAAAGAAGGGCTGGGTAGCAGAGGCAAGGCCTCTTAGTGTGATCTTGCCTTGTGTTCTGCTAAATACACAAAACTATGGCAAATCCTGTTCACCTTGTCAAATTTACCTCTATGTTATATAGGTAGCATAACCATGCAGAACTGAATGGGCCTGGAGTGCCCCTGTGATGGTTTTGTGGAATGGACTATGATGCCAACCGTTATCTTTCATCCTTTTCATATCCCTTTTCTGTACCTACCAAGGCGGTGGGGGGGGGGGGGTGGTTAAAATGCCACATTAACTCCAAAGCTACCCTGGGTAGCAATTTCAAGCAAGCCACGACTTTCTGAGAATAGAAGGCTTCATAGAACATGGCACTCAACAATGCACAACTGAAAGTTTTAGAGTTTGTGATATGAAAATTACAACTTTGTATTTTAGTCAACGTGGCACCAAGCTGATCACCTTTAAACACATGTGAGAACTAACAGGGAGCAAGAAAGAGTGTTTAACATGATGTTCAGTATGATCATTGTGAAAGATGAGGACTAGGAGTGTCTCTCTGGTCTCTGTATGTAAGAGTGATCATAGGCTGCCTCTGGACATGGTGGAGTCTGGTTAGCTCTTAGCAACTTCTGTTTAATGCTGAAAGACCCATTAGGAGTGTGGGGAGTGGAAGTGGAAAAGATGTGTTGCTGGCTTGGGGAGCTGGCATCTCTCTCTGCTTGCCCATGTAGTGCTGCTTTCCTCCCTGAAATCACCACTTGAATGTTTCGTTAGGAAGACCCCAGCTTGTCACACATGGTTTATCTTAGACGCAAGAGAAATTCATGTACGTACATGGGAAAAGAAGGGAAGGATCTACATAATGCAGACAGAAAAGCATGTCTCAGTGAGAGGTGGTGCATGGAGAGTTCAGAAGAGGATAATTTGAATATCATAGTTTCACTAAGATTTGTTTTGTTGTCTTCTGCAGTCCAGGGGAACTATCTGATTGTAATTTTTCCATATAAGTGTTACTATTTGTTTACGTGGATCAGTGTTGCTATGACTCATTAATATGGCTTGATCTTCTATAGGGGGACTGCTGAGGTCTGACTGAGCCTGGTGCCTTGATGTGTACATATACATTTGATTAGAATGTGTATGTAGGGAAGGGAGTTAACTGTGATTAGAGCTGGGAAAAATCTGAAGTTTCCATCACAGTGGGAATGCCTGGATTTGAATATTTGAGTTTGTTCCATGTTGGTACTAAAATGTGAAATAGGACATTTTAACATAGTGGGAATCCCAAAACACTCTGTTTGACTTTTCTTTAATCAAAATGAAGTATTTTAACACTTTCCTGGTTGAAAATGCTGAATTTCTGTAATTGATTGGCTCTGCAGTATTTCATTTTCAGTCTGTTCAGTATTTAAGCTACATACAAGACAGGGATTGCCGTTAAGACACATGATGCATTTTCCATTATCCCTTTTGGGTTGACCTGCTTTCCTGCACTACATCTCCAGGGATTATTCAGAATTATGCAGTTTCCATAATATATCATACAGATCCCTCAGTGGAAGATCTGTATTGCATTATAGGAAATGTAATCTTCTGGGCCATTCAGTTTATTAGAAAATGTGGGCCCATACTTCAATTTACAGAAATTAACATGCTTTTAGGGAAATGCAGTTTAGTAATTTTTTAATCTAGGTTCAAGGAAACATTTTGGGTTCATTCACACTAAAAAAAACCCACAAACACCTTTGGGACAAGGAACTCTGTAATGAGATATTTCAGCTAAATTTTTCTTAGATGGTGATAGTAATAGTATTTAGTATTTTTCAGCAAATCAGTTTTCCAGTAGAAAATACTGATTTTGTGAAGCTGCATATTTGATTAGCAAGCTCTAGTATTCCTAAAATTTGTACTTCTTCAGGTTTTATTCAGTGACTGAGGTCTCTTCCTGATGGCTGTACAATATACCAGTCAGACCCTAGGAAATTTTGCCATAGACCTGTAAGTGCTGTCCAGTTTCCCATTGCCTTCCAAGATTTACAGGTCACTAAGATTCAGTAACGGTTTGTTTTAAAATTGTCAAATCAAGAAAGGAAAAATGTAAAAAAAATGCTGGAAAAGGTGCTGGGATAGTAAGGGTAGTCTTAACCCTCCATCCTTGCAATAGTCAGAATTTTGAAGTAGTAAGTGCCCAGAGCCAGATGGTTAGGGAGAAGACTGGAGAAAACAGCTACCACCTCATTAGATACCTGGTATTATCTAGTTCATGTTAGCCTTGTTAAGCACCTTAGCTTAGGTATCAGTATAGCCAGTCCTTATGAATGTATCATGGGAAGTATTTGGGGGTTTATTTAAAATTCTTATACTTCTTTTGTGGATGCTGCTTTTGAGTTCTTTCTTTAAACAAAGACACACATGCAGGGGATGGTGGGTAGAGAAATTCTAACAGTTTTTCAGAGTGCCATAAGTGATTGGGATGAGATGTGGTCCAGTATTTTCTGTTTAAAGCTCTCTTTGAGTGTTGTGCTGACACTGGTTTTCAGATGAGGTTAAAAGAGGGCTTTAATTTGAAGTGAAATGTGGTCGTCACTGCCTGTGTTGGTGGAGCATTTTCTTCTTGTCCAGTTTTCCCTGTCTTCTGAAAGCATATGTCTGAGGATTTTCTTTCAATCGCCTTTCTGTCACAGGTATACTTATAATACATAGTTACTTTTTCTGAAGGTTGTCCAAGGTTACTGCTCTCACAATGCAAACAAAAACTTAGTGTTTCCCTCTCTGTGTTCTGGGAACGATGAGGGATGCTTTGCAAGCTTCCTCATGTCAGGAACATTAACAGGAAACAATACTCTGCTAATGCAGACTTTGCCATATTGAATTAGCTCATTACCTCCTGTGGCATATCAGCACACCGCCTGTAACAGGGATGGAGCAGTATCAAGGTGACCCACAGCTCTGTTCAGTAATTTATCTAATCAACTGTGCAGTAATTTACTTAAGGTTGAAAAGGCAGAGGAGTTACTTCATGACCTTTGTATCTGTCAGTTCATACTCCAAAATGTGATTTTTTTACTACCCATTTTATGTGAGGTTCCATAATGATAACACTGGGCCCTTCTTAAAATTCATTACCTGCACCTGTCTTTAATGAATTCTAGCAATTATGTATTCCATGAACTCTCTCTGTGTTGCCTTAAGAAGTCTGCCCTTGTATTGATTTTTAATTCACTGCCCTTTAGCTTTATTGATGAACCTAAATATTTCAAAATACAGAAATGCAGATTGTACCACCCAAGCATACATAAACCTTAGGGCAGTGCCTGAGAGCACTGCTGTGTCAAATTTATTCAGATAAAATAAACAAGTGTAACTCTTAGTGGTTGCAAAGACTGGCCCTGACAATTGCATTAAAGTCATCTTAATGCATGGAAATGTGTAGTCCTGAAAAAAAAGTATACCTACTTAACTAATTCTTCACCTTAGAAGTAGCAAAATAATAATTTTCCATACTTGACTAAGATGCCACATGCTACCAGTTGTACAAGTGTCATTAATCAGCAAGCTGACAAGTTTTCAAGGCTCAGTTTATGAAAATGAGGGCAGTTCACAAGGGGAATAAAAGGTTGGTGTAATGATGGAACTTATATTAGAAATACAGCAGTATTTTATACTTTGTGAAGTACTTTATCCTTCATAGCCTACTTCATATCTTAGACTTTTCAAAATCTATAGTCTAGACACATCTCAAATTGCATCTGTCAGGTGTTCCAGGAACACACCCACCAGAGGATTCCAGCACCACCTGCTGTGGTGGTGCCTCTGCAGCCCTTTCACCCAAGGGCTCAGTGGTCACAGCTCCAGCCCAGGGTACTGAAGTTCAGTTATCTTCTGAATCTCAAGGGCTTTGGATGTCAGTTCTGTGCTATGGCATGCTGTGTTTTATTGGGAAAGGCTGTTAGAAACTTATCTTTAGGATACTAGGGTGCTAGCTACCTCACTGCAACTCAAAGCCTCTTGTTCCTAATGAGGAATAATGTTTCATCTGTACTTAACATTTTCTCATTGATTGGGTTGTGTACTTTCTACTTAGGGTCTAGTCCCATTGTGAGGTGGTTAGGTGTCATGGTAGAAAACACATCCCTAAGAACCAGTGTACCTTATTACTGTGTGTTAGCTAATGGGATATGCCATGTATACATACTTGAGAAAACTTATTCCTCACAGTGTAAAGTACTAACCCTATCTGTTTATTTATTCTATCCTACCAAGTACAAAAACCTGATAATGAGACAAAATGGTCTAATTTTGATCCAACTCATAGCCCCTTAAAAGTAGTTGTGAGTACCATCTAAGTACACTGTTTCATCTGAGTAAAGAAAGACTGGGCTCCTGGTAGTAGTGTATTGTCTTGTAATGAGTCAGATGCACTCACTGAAGAGGGAAAAGCAAAACTGTGTGGATTGAGAAGTCTTGTGTTCCCTCAGAAGCACAACTATTACAAGGTATTGTTCAAAGCTCTTCAAAAGTGCAGAGTGGCTCCATCTGGTGTGGATCTGGCAGACACAACAGAAACAGAAGTAAGGTTTCAGCCCCTTAATCAGTTCAGCATCATAAAAATGGTAGGCTAATCTAAACAGAAATAAAATTTACCCAGTGAAGAATAATCACTGCCCTAGCTTTTATAAAACAGCCATTTGATTTACTTGGAATGTTTTAGGAGTGTTATTGTGCCTCTTTAATCTCTCGTTACCTCCCTGTCCAAGGGGGAGTGGCTGTGGACATGTGTGTCTATAGAGGTGATGGAGCACTCGAAAACAAGTGGTCGGAGAAAGGAGAGTATACGTCTTTGTTCCATATTGCGGAAGAGGGCCAAGTCATTTGAGGCTTGAGAAATGCAGCATTGACCACAGCTCCTAACCTTTTGATTAACTTCATTTCCTCCAATTAGAATGTTGTGCTGGTTTGACTGAAAATGAGTTAATTTTCTTCATGCAGTTAGAAACCTTCCTTTCTCATAGCTAGCACAGTCATTAGTTTGAGAACAAGAGATAACATCCAGGGACAGAGTTATTGTTTTTAATTGCTCTGCTCTGAGAGCCAAGGATGTTCTGAGTGTTCTGCCCGCAGGTGTGAGGCATCAAGGAAGGGGGACATGGATGGGGCAAAACTTGACTGACATCCAGACTGACCAATGAGAGTATTCCATCCCATTAGCATCATGCTTCATATTTAAGGAGAGTCGTGATATTCTGGTCTCTCTCTCGCTTCTTCTCCTTCTTTGCTCTTTTTGTCAGAGCTGGAGGAATTCTGTTTGGGAGGTTTAGTTTGGCCTTTTCCTATTTTGCAGAGGCCTCTGGGCCTTTCTGCCTTTTATCCCATTTTCTCTCTCTGGGATCAGCTGTTGGGGACCAGGTGCTGTTTCCTGGGACTGGCTGCTCAGTGTGGACGGAGTTCATGAGAAGTTGCATTGAGTATCTTTTATTTTATATTCTGTTTCTATTCTATTTTATATATATATTTACTAGTAGTGTATTAGTATTTTGTTATTTTATTAAACTGTGTTTATCTCAATCCAAGTTTCTCCCTTCCATTTTGATTCTCTCCCCTATTTTGGAGGGTGGGAATGGGGTGAGTGAGTGGCTATCGTGGTTGTATTGCTAACTTGGGCTAAACATGACAAATGTATTAAGCAAAAGTAGGAAACAAAGTTGATAAGTAAGATAATGCTGTTGTTACAAAGTATATCTCAGTTTACTGACTGTACTTTCTGCAACGTTGTCACACAATTGTCTCATTAATATGAAAGCTTTGCATTATAATTTTTGAGAGGGTGCAAATAGCTGCCATAACCACAAAGAGCCGTACTTAGGCACTCGTGCTACATTTCTATTTCTGAGTTGCTTGGAGACACTAGGCGGTCTCTGACATTGATCAAGTGTGGTACATCCTTTAACGCCTTCATTTTCACTTCAGACACGCTCCCACTGTCCCATTATGGCTGGCTCCAGTGGTTTTTGTTATAATCAGCATTAGCACCTCATTTCCTCCTGCACTCTAAACCTGCTTTCAAAGCTCCATAAAATCCATCTCATCTTTGGTACCTGACAAATATTTCTGGACACCTTGAAGGACTGTCTTGTGAGGAGGAAAGGAAGGCTCAGGTGTTGCTGCCTCTGTAAGCCAGCTAAAGGCAGCATTAATTCAGTCTGAAACCCGTGAAAGTGGTGTCCATCTGTCCCTCTCTCCTCTTCTTTGTTTTTCTCCTTCGTTCACTCCTTCCCTTTCTCTTATTGCTGATGTTTTTTCCTTTGCTTATAGAGCCTAAGATGCAAACCGAGTGGTCTCTGTGCATTTTCAGAAGCTAACCAGCTCCACTCTAATCTCCTTGGATTTGATTTGTCTCTGACAGTGACGGGGACCGATGTTCTTATCAGTGGGGGAGCTGTTAGTTGGATGTGCCTGTCGCTGCTGTCATGAAGAGGAACTGCTCAGGCTGTTTGAACGTCTGAACATATGTTCCTATTAGATTCTATGCGCTGTCTCTTGGAAATGTCTGTGTATTAAAGGATTCCTGCCTGTGTATGTAGGTTGTGGTTAGGATAGTAATGAAAGCAATATTTACAGGTCTGTAGGAAGCAGGAGAACTTCTCTTTAACTGAACTTGCAGTTACTGGGCTTCTGACTCTATTTGCCTCTTAAGAGGTTTCTCTGTTATGTGGTCATTAGGTGGCTGAGTCTTTGCTGCAGAACTTTCTAGAGCTCTTCCTGGACATCTATCTCAGCTTATTTCCTCACTGCTGTTCCAAAAACATGTATATTGTTGCTGTAATTATTTATTTTTATGGTGTTATTGGCTGGAGATCTGCAAAAAGTGTCACATCAGGCTACAAATGTTACGCAGATGTGGGTTTGTAAAGGAAGCGTGTGTTTCTACCCAAAGAGGCTTGCAAATTGACATATTTTAAAACTCATTTTATAATATCTTAGCCACTTTGTACTTAGGATGTGCTTCCTTCTTCTCTCTTTAAGACCCATCAGGAGCAATAAGGATCATATATATGTGGTGGCCTTGGTTTGTCTCTCCATCACCTCACAGGTGTTTGATAGTAACTAAAATTCCCATTAGTTGCTTCATCCTCTTGTGCCAGATGCTATTGATAGAGTTAATTTTCTGCTGAGACAGAAAGTATGGATGGTCTGGAGATGGGGCAGGCTTGAAAGTGAAGAGGTTGGAATGGTCATGGAGTCTATATCTTGTTATTTCAATGATGGACTTACTACATAAGGGAGAGGAGCCAGCATATGAGCAAAGGAATAGAAAGAAGGAAGCTGGGAGGCTAAGATAAAGTTATGCAGGAAAATGATATCTAGACTTTTACTTGTAACTTCAGCCTGTTGGCTTCACTGGTGTTCAGTGTACGGTACTGATAGCTTATACACTGCTCAGCACCTGCTTTTGGCTAATTCTGCAGAAATTTGGCTGTTTTGGAGAAAGTGCACTATTCCATCACTCTGAGGGCAAGAAAGGCTGCTGCAGACCCAGCCTCCAGTGAAAGAGACACTTGCTCTCACAGACGTCTCTCTTTACTGAAGTCTGACATGAGGGGAAAAGAGGTCTTTCTTGTTCCAGCTTCTTTTCATTTGAAAGTGCATTAAACTCTTCAAATCCATTTAGTTCTTCAGATGCAAACTGAGTTGTATCCATTTTGCTGAACTGTTTTAGCAAGCAGATTTGCATTTTACCTTTCCAGTTGCATGTGAATAAATGTAGTTCTTTGTACAAAGTGGTGGGTCTGCATTAAAACTTTGATTGCATATGTTGCTATGTCCAGGCATCCTCTGGATTTAGTACTGGGAGAAGGTTGAAAGGGTTCTCTGATTCCAAATGACATCTGAAAATATGTAAATGCTGTTTAAAGTAGAATAAGACTGACTGGCTTCCTTCTGGACTACTCAAGGCAAGGAGCCTCCAGTAGCCAATTTAGAATAGTAAATCAAAGTATGTTTGGAGGTTTGAAATTTGCTATTGTCTGCTGTGAAGAATGTCTCAGAAAGAGTAAAGCATGTCTATGGTCAAGAAACATGGTTTAGTGTAAGGATAAGTGAGAAAATTTCCACACTTCATTTATATTAGTATCTTAGCTATCTTGCATGTGAAAAAATGGGTCTTTCTCCTATGCTGTTGTTTTAAATCCAGCCTTGTTGACCAGTCATAAGAAAATGAAAAGTGTGCAGCTCCTACAGAACGTCAATAACTTTTGGACCCGTAGTTCCCTTCATCCACTTTGGAAATCTCAGCCGAACGCAAAGCATTTTGCCAAGTCTTCTACACTGTGTTTTGAAGAGTGTTTCAACAATTAATGTCTCTTTGTGGATTTCAGTTGATTATTTTATTCCTAGGGATTCAGATAATTGTGCATTGTGTGAGCTACATTTGCTGTAAAATGAACTTCAGAATTAGGATAGCTTATAGGGTAGCAGAATAGGAGAATGGCCTTCTACGCATGACCTTTTAAAAAGCAACCAAGCATCCAACCCACCTTGCTTATGCCACACATGAATTATGAAAAATATATTTTTTCACTTTTTTAATGCTGAAAACCCATTTGTCTTCTGTATCCTTAACCAGACCTACAGAAAGAGAGATATAACTTCAGCAATTTACTTTGCAGAATGGGGCATTAGCAATTTACTTGATTAACGACCTGTACTAGCTTTTGCTCTGAATTTGAAATACCACAAAAATCATTGACCTCTTTTTACAATTAGCTCTGTAGTGACAAAGGAAGCCAAGCCAGAAAAATGTTGATGCTTTTTTCTGAGAGTGCCAGGGGCTCCAAGGAAGTTTCCTGCTTCTGCCCAAGATAAGTGATGGGTCATATTGGGCATATTTCTGCTCAGTGGTTGCCTTTCGTATTATGTTTCCTTTTAAGATTGTAATTGTCTTAGCCATTAAATAAAAAGAAATAGATGTTTTCTGGATTTGTCTTCATTAATTAGGTCTGCGACAAAGTAGTGCCTGAAAGAGTGCTATTTTATCTAAGTTCATGTTTGAGTATGCTGTTTTGTGCCAGAAACTTCATATTCTAATTAATTGAATAGAAGAAAAGCAATAGTATTATTTTAAATTAGCAGGAAACTAAAAATAAACACGAATGAAAAAGTACTCCAGGATATTTCAGCAGAGGGAGGTTTTGCTCGGAGTTTTTCAAGTACTTGTTATTAACAGTTTGGACCAGCAGTTTGGCTGATGTTTTGACATGCTATACAGGACTGATGGTATGATGCTGTGTACTTCTGCTGGTTTTTTGCATTAAGGAATAAGCAGGCCCTGAATTGAAGGAGGCTGCTCTAAAATAAAATACCTGGACTTCATGGAAACAGATGACAAAGACAAAAATGCTGTCTCTGTATTTCAGAGGAACTTTGTTAGAGCAATTGCATGTCTGAACCAGAGAGGGAGATCTATAAGGCCTGGTGCTTCTGGCCAGGGAAATAAAGGGTTTCTGGATCTTTCTGCTTTTTCTTCCTCCAGTTCTGACTTACTTGCCTGTATCTGCTTTAATGCTACCTCTAATTGTTTCTAACATGATGATAACCCCTAAGTATTTGTTTATTTCAGCATCTGGGCTCTAATTTCAGTAATTAGATTAATGGGATTATATTTCATATTAATTATCCCATACTTAACTGGGGGAGATCAGGAATTAAGATACTAGAACACTAGTTTTGAAACTTCATTTGGTTTAGTTGAAGTGCTAGAGTACTTTCCAGCTTAGAAGTCACATGGACCTTATGCTCTGCCTAATTTTTCCAAATCAAAAAAAGCCAAATTACTACTGGAAGCCCTATGAAAGTAGTAGTCGATAAGGGAGGAGTTTTAATACCAAGTGACTATGTATCCCCTGAAACTTAAACGATGGCTGAGGTTTGTAGGGGTGGATTTTTTTGTCATTCATTTTAATGAAAAAATGTCCTTTCAATAAAGTAAGGAGAACTAAGTGCCTCCACTTGGAAAATCAATACCAAATCTCAGATCTCATCAGCAAGCACACAAGAGGCTGCTGTTGCTCAAATCCCTTTTATTTTCACCTTTAATGAGGTAGAATGTCATTCAATTGATATAGTATGCCCTGGCCTTTTCCCAGTAATTGACCTAGACGACTGTGCTGTGCCTTAATAAATCTGTTGTTTGGAGCGAGGGTGGGAAGAGAAGAGGAGAGGACCAGTGAGGTTGGTCTAGATTTGCCTAATAGCTCTTGGTTTCCACATTAGTAATTGCAAGGATCCTTGTCTGAACAAGTTTGCTATAATGACATAAAGCTGACCAAAGCACAATCTCATTTGATATCCTGAATATAGTTTTGCTTTTCCCAAAACTGCTGTATATGCAGGGCGGCAGTTAAGGTCTTTTGATGATACAGTGAAGACCCTTGTCCTTTCTGGTGACAGCTATTTATGGCAAAAACTCTTATCTGCCTTCTCTTTGAACTAATTTTATATATAAAGGGAGAGAGAGTCACCAGGCTTTTGCATGCTTGTAGATATCCACATTTCAAGGTAGAGGACTGTTTACAGGAAAGGTGCTGTTTGTCGGTACATTTTCAACCAACTACCTAACAGGATTGACAGTGGACACACTGATTTACTGCCTTCCTCCCTAGAGCTCAGGTGTCTCTTCGTGGTTACAGTTGTGATCTCAACCTCTCTGGATCAAACCGTAACTGGTTCCATTTCCAACTTTGTTCTGTTTCGTGTTGTTCATTGGGGGGCACCAAAAAACAAGGGAATCTCTCCTGTCCTTCAACAGTAAATAATTTTTTTTCTCAGAAACATTGGCCATTAGTCAACTGTAGGTGTCTTTCCATAGTAAAAGAACTGCTGTAAAACCAGTGGTTTTGGTGTGAGCTTTGGGATGCTGATTCCATTTGACAAACCAAGTCAACTATATTTATATACCAATGGAGAGACTGCAAGAGCATAACTTAAGCACACTAGGTAAGTGTTTTCAAAAATGTGTTTGTAACTGAACCACTTTAATAATTTATATTCCTTCAAATTTTATGTACTGTATTTTGAAGATCTTTGTTAAAGCATGCTTGTTTGAACACATAAAACAGGAAAAACAATAAATCTAGCTTCTCTATTTCAAAATAAGCAGTGTCTACATTATAAAATATTAGTAGCTGCATAGGTACATTCAAGTGCTAAATTGTCAGTTTACTGCAAGTGTTCATATACACATGTGAAACCATAAAAGTACATAGAACTGCTAAAGCTGTCTCAAGTTTGGAAGCATGTTAGAGGGGACTTGCACAAGTCTCTCTAAAAGTTAGTGAATGGATTATATATATATATTTTTAAACTAATGCATAAACAGCAACTTCAGAATGTGACATTGTTACTGTTTCACACCTCCTGCAGTCAAAAGTTTTCAGCAGCTGCATCTTTCACATTAGCTCTAGGTGTAAAAACCTTAAAATGCTGGAGTACATGTGGCTGACATGCCTGAGGATTTGGGTGCCAGACACCAGCAGACGAACTGGAGAGAAGTCAGAGGTAGCCAGTTTTCCCATTTTGTAAATACTTGAGAAAAAGCACTGAGATCTTCTGGGTCCCATAGCTTTTGTTTGACCCCTGAGTTATACTTCAGTCCTTTAGTTGGTTCGTTTCTTGCCCTTTGAATTGGAATGACATGATTTCTCTTTGTGAATATTCCCTGTCTCAGAATAAAGACAAACAGGATACTTACATTACCACCATAAAACTGTGCATAAATACCAAAAATCTCCATGTGTAGTTATATGCCAAAAATTTTTCTGAAGGAACCTTAATAAAACTGTTGAGTGCTTTAAAATGAAGAAGCACCAGAATTGAAGTAAGCTATATATTATTACATTAGTTTGGCATTTCCGTGTTAAATGACTTATGGTAAAGATTTAGTACTTACACCCTGTGATAATGGCAATCCTATCATGTGTTAGTGAGGAAGATGCTCCATGTTCACCCATCAGTTTTCTACCTTTTTTTTTTTTTAATGGAGAAACTGAAATAATGGTAGGTTGGGCTTTTAAATGGAAATTGGAATAAGACACATATTTTCCAATATGTCACATAGCTATTTACTAATAGGAGGGGTATTTCTGAAGTGTTGAGATTTAAATTTTAGATTCCATTCCAGGCTTTGGAGGTCTTTTAGCATGTGCGAATGTCTCTTTTTAGCATGTGCGAATGTTTCCTTATCTTCATAAATTTGGGTGCATCTGTGTTTTCCATGCTGACCACCTTCTTGTGCCATTGTTTACATCCTTACACCTTAAGGGCTTTTTCTGCACCCTGCCAGAGCCTGGAGAGTAACAAGACACTGTTTATGTGCTTTTTTTGATGCTGAGTGAGGAATCTGCATTTGTAGAAAAACATTGGCTGACCTTCTGCAGCCCTGACTGCAGCCTGCTCAGGGTGGGTGGAGTCTTCAGCAAAATATGAAGATCTTTGCTAAGGAGAGGTTGGCTCCAGCTTTTCTAATGGCTTATGAATTGTTATTATTGGAAAGCTATTTCCTTGCCAAGATGTACTTCCACGCTGCAAATCTAGAGCTTCCTAAAGGAAATATTTTTTTTCTTTTTGCTTTTAAACATGAGCAAAACAATGTATTTTTCTCTAACCTCCTTCTGGGAAATGTCTGAACTGTTAGAACCGAAATTTTCCAAAACGGCATTTCCAGAGTCATACTCCTAGTATGTTAGTCTTTGGGATTTGAATGTTTTCTGCTTGGGTGCTGGAAATGGTCCTGTCCTGTGCATGCTAACCTTTTAAAACCTTTCAGCACCAGTTCCTCTGAGCTTGCTGCTGCTACCATAGTCTGTCAGAAGTCAACTTGATAGGGCAGATGTAGTTTAATAAAGCAAATTTTGTTTAGTTAAAGTTGTTACTCATGCTGCCGTATACCTTTCTAAATATTTAAGGCTAAATATCACACTGGCCTTTTACAGAAAACTATCATTTTGGCCTTTATTGGTTCTCTGTTCCCTGAGACATTTTTTGCATGAGGTCTTGCAGAGGGCTTAAGTAGTCAGTCTGGAATTAAAAAGTAACTTCTTGACCAGAGCATGCAATTCACTTACCTTAATGACACTTCTGAGAAGCAATGTGCGTGTTTAGATTAACTCTCATGTTTAAGTGATTCATAATGTACCTTTTATTTGCAAATGTGTACATCCAGAGATCACAAGTATGCCATTACACAGAACTAAGACATTGATATTTGGCTTTGACATCACCTTTCAATGTGATGAATAAACAGTGTCTTTGGAAGTGGAAACAGTGGAATTGCCCATTTTGAGTTATTAATTCTTCTAACAGAGAGTTTTAGACTTTAGAAAAGCTGGTCAGGTTTACAATCAGCCATTCTCCCCCACATCATGTCAACACAACAGGGCATATAATGTCCTTCTGGGGTACTTTTCCTAATGTGCAATTTTTCATTCGTGTGTAGCTATATAAAGGCCATCTTGTAAGAGCCATGTTTGTAGGTTAGCATTTTGTGCCTGGCTCTATATCACCACTGGTGGTTAAAACAGTGCTCTAGATTATATGATAAGAACTTCTGTTCCCAAATATACACAACTTTCAAGGCAGAGCAGTGAAATGAGCAAGCCACACCAGTTGGAGTCAGTGGCAGTAATTCACCCTCGTCTTCAAACCACCAATTTCCTACCTGACATGCCTGGGGAGTAACTTCTAGCGGGGTAGGAACTACAACCTGCCAATGGCAACCAAGTTAAAGCAGAACATAGTTGCTATCCTAGAGCATAGTTACCTCAACATATGTTGTCCTTTCTTGCCTTCATCTGCCAGGATACTTTTTTTTCTGTTTTTTCTTACTCTGCCTCTTTAGCAAGAAGTACATCACCATTTCTGAATCACTATGACCTTGTCTGAGTGATGAGGACAGAAATGCTTAATATTTTCTCCTCTATGAGATGCTCCAGCCTAACATTTACTGAATATGAGCATAGCTCATAGTGAAGAAAACCAAGATGCTTCTATGGTGAAATCTTACTCTAATGGGGCTGCATCAGCATTTCCAGTGTATTAATATTTTTATTGAACTGTATAGTGAAGTACGGGCAAGTAAGTGCTTTAGCATGGATCAGCATTTCTGAGCAACGGTTGTGTTTTATAGAGGTTATCAACAAGACAGCATATTGGAAAACTTTGTTGATCTAGATCAGCAATTCAGTGCATTAGTGATTCATGCAAATGCTTAGGCCCCAGGACCCAAGGAGAACAGGGATGTATTGCTGTGTATCACTAATCCAAATATTATTATTAGCTTCTGGCTTGAAGCTGCAGTTCAGAACTTGATGAATATTGATTATGAGATGAAAAATTTCTTTTTGTTTAATTTATTTTGTAGTGAAAATAGTGGACTGTACATGGCAGTGAGTGATTATTTTTCCCTTTGGAATTTAATTTATTAAACAAGGAGCCTTTTTGGAGGAAGGTAAAATTCAATTCTAATAGCAGCTATAAAAACTCACTCAGCTTTTAATGACTCTGTATAGCATGCTATCAAGCGAAAGCAAGACCAAAAATTTAAGAATAAATGTCTCCATTACATTGAAACAGCAGTATAGACTTGATGTAATCTCTGGGCGTCTGTGTCTTGTCCCTCTCCCCACTTTTTGGCTCTTCTGGTTGTCCATCTGAAAGGACTTGAGGCAGCTCAGTCCTTTTCTCTCAGTTGCTTGCTTTCTCATGTCTTGACTCCTCCTGACCTGATGGGTTTCTCATAGCTCCCTGGTCATTGTTCACTTTGGGTTGTAACAACATTGGAGCTATAAGAGGGATAAGCATCAGGAATGGAGGGAGGAGGAAGCTGGGTTTTGGTATTGAAAAGGGGGAAAAAAAGTGATAAAGCAGCACAGGTAAAGTGAGTAGAAGAAGATACTTGGAGTGAGACAGGTAATCATTAAGGTGTGATGTTGAGGGACAGGTGAACTCTGTCTTGAGTCTCATTTGTCTAGGGTTAGAGAGAAGATTCAGAAAGGAGCAAAATCTCAGTTGAAAACAGACTGTGGGGAGGACACTTCCTTACTAAAAAGTGTCAGGTTTTAATTCACATACACAGTGTGATTGTTTACATCCAGTCATAAATGTATTTTAAAGTTATAATCTTCTTTCAGCCGTTAAAAAGAAATGTGGTCATATAGGAATGGGTACTTGAGGCTGAGAGAAAGACGAGTCATGTCTGTTTTCTGATGTAAGAGATGCAGTGTACTGCTAGGGATTCAGGGATGCATAGTACTGAATTCTGTCCCCAGATATGGAGGTGAAGGTCCCGTTGATGGGTATATTTTTGTCCATGTCTAAAAATTGTTTACAGATTTTTAGAAGTGCAGTATTTTGTTCTGCTTTTGCTAATGGCTTTGACATATTCAGTCCCAGTGAGCATCACATTGGCAGAATGTGATGTGCGAAAGAATAAAGTCCACTGAGGGTGAGTGATAAAGATCCTTCACTCCTTGCCTACCCAAATGAGAGGCGATGCACCAGCAATTTCAGTGTGGATTTTCAACACAGGAGAAAGAAAAGAGAAAATAATTTCCATTTCATTTTATTCCTCCTTTTTCAGTCAGCTCTAAAGGTAACGTTGCTGTATTCTGTAATTTCTTCAGAATTGCAGTACAGTTTCACCTACACCCCATTTCAGTTTGTATTAAAGTCACGGGACTTCAGTAGGAGTGTTAATTTAAACATGCTCACAGTGTTTGCTCTGGTTCTGTTTACCAACTTTCTTCCTTAATAGCTGCCTATTATGTTATTTTCACCCTTCCTTTCAAAACCTGGGGAAAAAACAGAGTATGTTGACTTGTAGCTTGTCCATATTCTGGTACTATAAACAGGTGTACAAGTTCTGTGTTCTTTTAAAACTTGTGATGCAGGGGAGATAAAAATGTGTAGGCTCTGTAAAGAAGACAACTGGGCAATTGGATAGGCTGTATCTTGAAGTGTTTGCGTTACTACTGTGAATTTTGCTTGCAGTTTGATCCTACTAAATGCAGACTAACTTTGTGGGTCATGACCTAAAGAGGTAGCTGAGAATTGACAAGTTACTAGTGGAGGTTTTGGAAAATGCTCTCTCAGATACCCATTCTGAGGTGCAAAAATGTAGATGTATTGCTGCTTTGTGGAAAACAGAGCTGATCTGATGGTCTTGGCTCTAGAGCAGCTGTGGTCTGTGTCTGCTTTTTCTTTTAATTTCACCAATCAGACTAAGCAGCAATAATGGCAGCAGCAGCAACACTGTCACTGAGTCTTTTTCTTTCTCTTGAGCCCCTTTTACTGTGCTTTTGTGATAACATTTTCAGATACATATTGGATATTCAGAGGAAGATTATACTGCTGTTGGTATGCTGTTCAAAAAGGTAGAATGAACCAGTGCACTTGCCTTCATGTGTCTGTATCAGCATGTTGCCTGCGCATCTCTGTATTGTCAAGCCCTGAATAAAATAAGAAGTCTTTTTCTCTGGTTCTTCTTTGCAGGCACATGGAAGTGTCTTGTTGTGATGCTTATTTTAATGTGTCAGCAAATTGCTTCTGCAGACTGAGAGGCTCCCTGTAACCCTCACTCTAGTGAGTCACGTCTGTTTGGGCATCTCTGACTGGGTGCAGAGAGACTGTGCAAGCAGGATATATGTAATTTAAGACTGAACAGTGATAATTTATTGACTAATATCTAGTAGTCAACTAGAACAAAAATTCTACCAGGCTAGCAGAATTTGTTCTCTTGCAGATGCAGAGACCTAATGGATGGTGGCTTCATTGCCAGTAAGTCATCAGCCAGGTGGGAAAGGCTGGCCTCTACTGCTCCTTCAGTCAAGCTGATCCGTGACCATTCTCTTTTAATTGCTGTCTCTGATTCTCTATTTTTTTCATAGGACTTTCTAGCTTCTCGTGTTAGTGTTTTCCTCTTGAGTCACTGACTGGTTTCATTTCGGTCTGTGTTTCTGTCCTGCTTGGCTTAAGCCTATGGATTCTCACAACTCAATAACCATTTTTTTAGAATAAAGTTGAGCTCAATTCTCACGGCTGTCCTGCAGCATGCCCGGTATTGGGTCTCGGACAAATGAACCACAGGGCATGTGGCTGGTCTTTTGGGGAAGTGCTGATAATTATCTATGATGGTGCTCCTCTCCTCTGGAAAGGGGAGAGACAAGTGGGCTACAGTAAGGTTTCTCCCTAGCTTGATTTTAATGTTTCAGTAGAATGAAGGAGTGAATTTTAGAAATATCATGAGCAGACATGAAAAGGGGTGCTTTAAAGTGTGCATGAAGCAGTAGGACTAGAGAGAGCCTTTGAGCATCTCAGATAGCAAGAATCCATTGAAAGTGCTCAAAGACTTGGAAAAGGAAAAATAATTAGGGCTCTGTGCTTGCAGGAAAGAGGCTGTCCCAGATGAAAAATCTGAGTGAAGACCTTCAGTTACAGAAATCATAATCAAACCTTATTTGTATTTCCCAGGTTTTGCCTCTCTTATATACTGTTGTATTTTAAGAATGAAACAATACAATGGCTTTTGTGGCTGGAAGTGACACTGAATAAGCTCTTTAGCATTCTAGTTTGTCTTTGTCATCATCCACACCTTGTTTTTTTTCTCCCAGATTCATCTTTTTCTTTTTTAATTGAAGTGGGATTTACATCTTTTGAGCCAGGATTCCCTGAAAAGCTGTTTGTCTTTTCTTTTTGGTCCCTACACTGCGCTGGTGATGAGCACAGCCTGCTCTTCCGCACTGTGGAAATGTCAGCTTTGTGGAGGCAGCTCTCTGGGGTCTCTGCAGGTGAGGACATTCCTGCCAGTCAGTCAGTCGCTAGGGAAATGATGACACAGAACAGTCTTCTGATAAGTACTCATATCAGGAGAGCTTGGCAGCTCCATAAAGTATATATGAAAGGACACTGAGATCCTGAATGAAAAATAAAAATTGAACCCGTAATTTGTACAGCCTGGTTCTGGCTGCACTTGACCTGGTGGTGATAGCTTTGAGCTTATCGTTTAGCTTGGTGTGAACTGTAATGCTGTAACCGCAAGATCGAAGCTCATGTACGTACATCTAGCCACATGCAAAAATATATGCATGTGCACACATACACACTAATTGGTGTGAGATGATTTTATGCAGGCACACTGGAGGTAATCATGGTGGATGTCCATGATTACAAGACTAAACTTCAGCAATTGCATGCATAAAGCCAGGCGGTGTGAACAACCCTGCAGGCAGAGCAGAAAGGTCACAGTGTTTTAGTTTGTGGGCCATGAGGATGACTTAGGAGACAGAGGGACTGTCAACCAGCAGAAACAGATATACCTTCTGGACTTGTGTGGTAGGTACTTCAGATCTGAGTAACTGCTCCTTGCTCTTCCTACACAGTTTGTTAATACAAAGAACAAATATAATACCCAAAAGGTAGTGGATAAATTGAATTGTGAACCAGCGATTCTACTCAGCCTAATCTGCTGTCTGTTTTTCATGCTGTCTGTATAGTAAATTGAGCATTATTTACATGCTCAAGAGCCCCAAGGGAAAAATAGACAATAAATATTATAGTAAATAATTTTGTACTCAGATACTCAATTGGACTTCCTTATATTAAGCCCAAAGACCAGGTAGTCTGAGGAGTTGCTTTTCTCAGGACATTAAGTAAACTATGCTTCTGGCAGAGAGCAGCAGAGACAAGAAATGTGTTAATTGAAATTTGTCCACATGATTCTAGTAGGCAAGCTATGCACTGTGCAAGGGAGATAGGAAAAAAATAAATATCCCTCGAGGTCCTCAGAAAATTCCTTTTCAACTTCACATCGAGTGACCTGCATGCTCTTGAGCATCCAAGTAACGCTCACTGGTCAGCCCTCAAAGACTCTCTTGTGTAGCACAGCAATAGCTTTCCAGCCAGTGCCTGCAGCTCTAGTTCTGATGCCTCAGAGAAGGAAGTCAATATTCAGACAAGGGAAAGCCACAGTGTGCCTGGCAAAGCACGCATCGGTGGAAAAATCTTTCCTGAAGGGCTCTGCGGTGGGGTTTGACTTGTGCTGCAATACAGAACCACTAGATGAAGACAGTGGAAGTAAACTTGGTCCGCTTTTGGGAGAGGATTTATAGAGATCAAGGCCAGGAGGTTTCTCCTGGAATCTTTAGGGCAGTTTCCTTCTCTTTTTTCTCAACTGTCTAATCCATAAAATTTCTCCTAGAAGCAGCATTAAGATATATGTTTTAAAGTCTCCATATCTGAGCAAGGCTGTCACCTTTCCTGGTAACCAGTTTTAATGCTTAATTATGCTTTCCCTAAGAAATTTTGCCAATCAGTGGATTCTATCTATGCTATTATGAGTAGGATTAGAAAGGCTGTGCTATCTGATCTCTTTGAAGATTATGAAGGTTATGAAAACAGTATTTCATGGTGTATACATCAACTCCAGGTTTACTCTTCAATATCCTAAGCACATCTACAGCTTTTTAGTCCTTGCATTGTCAGGATGACAGTTCCTGGGACACTTCTGTGATCCTCCGTTGCACTTGCTTTAACATGTCCAGAGCCACCTTAGTATGTATAGACCAGAACTGCACACACCAGTGTAATAATGATCTTTCCAATGCCGCACACACAAAGCCAGGAATTGCCTCCCTGGGTCTTACCCTCTTTAGGACTGTAGTTGCTCTTTTTTGTAAGTTTGCTGTTCTCACATGTTGTTGTCTAATAATTCACTATTAAAACCACAAATTGCTTTGCTTAGTTACTATTTCTGCAGACTGTCTCTCATGATATAGGTATAGTTGTATTTGTTGTTCCCATATGCAAAATTCTTGGAGGCTGTTCACTTTAGTCATGTTGAATAGTCACCATTTATTTAGGTTAGGGCCAGTTCAAGGCTCTTAGTAGTCTGGGCAAAATTACTGCCCTAAGAAGGTGACGTGTGCTGAGCTTGAGAGTGAAGGAAAACATGGAGAAACAGAGCCAGAAAACCTCAGTAGGAGTGAGGCTGGGAGAGCTGTCTGCGTTCTGTGACACTTTCAGCAGAGCTTCCTAGCAGCTGGCTTAGGTGAGGCATTCGCTCTTTTTTCTGTATTTCTTCCAGGACAAACATAGGGAATAAAAAGTGTTTTAAGGGCAGAAGTACAAAGCGACACACATAGTAAGTCAATAAACATAAAGAAAAACTGAACTTTTGTAATGCTTGGGAGGGCTATTTTCTAGAAAATATATATAAAACTTATTTAAAAAGAGGTGGTATAATGAGGGAAATAGTTGGGATGAAAAGTCATACCCATTTGCAACTCAAATATTTAAAGGTTTAACAGAAAGGAGAACTAATCACTGCTCAAATTGACTTACCCAAAACTGTGAGCATCATTTATGCAATGACAACACATGATTGGAATCAGTGATGAAGCAGAGTCATAGTTTGCCAGATTTAATGCAAACACTGAGAAAAAAATTTCCGTGCTAAGAATTTTTTGATCTCTTCATTATGTGATAGTGGGTGACAATGGTCACAGGCCTGAGTAAAGCACTGACTGCCTGAGCTAGTTCATACTCATATCTAAATTTTTAAATAGGGAACAGGAGGCAGTGTCTGGTAATTGTTGAACCAACACATCCTCTCATGCTTATCATTGCAACCAATCTTTGTAGGTTTCTAAAAAATTGTAGGAAACTGTAGGGTAGTGCTTTTGTAAGTCTAGTGGACGAGTTTCTTAAATTATTATCTAGGAAAACAGGCTTATTTTGCTTTTTTCTAAAGTGGTAGTCATTTAAGAAGCAAACAGGTAAAGCCCTCCTGTGTAGTAGATACAGGAATTCTGGTTCATTGTCTTTGCAGTCTTAACTCGCCTTCCTTGTGCTCATGCACTATGATAGAGTCTTTAATTAGGTGCTCACATACTGTTTTGTTCCACAGGGTGCTTCCCTCATACAGGACACTTGGGTAAGTTGTAAAGTCGTGCAGGGAATGAGTCTGATCTTTATACAGCCCTGATCTTGTTTGGAAACTATGCAGTGAATGTGGCCAGGGACTGCTGACAGGCAATGGATAAGGCTGTGCAATGCCCAAATACTCTGAGCCGCAGTTTGCACATTTCTAATTATGTGAGTACTTGGTAGGATGTGTTAGTCCAGATTTGCATAAATGCTGAGCGTTCCCAGCTGCGAGCATGGCCGCTTAGATCTGTGCTCTGCATATATGGGGTGCCATAAAAATAATAAGTACTTTGGAAAATCACACTCTGGGGATCTCAAGTTTGTTCCTTAAATGTAGAGTTTTAGCTGCTTTGGCTTTACTCACTGCTAGCTTCAGTTTCATGTCTGGGGGGGGAAAGATGGTAATAATGCCAAATGTTGTGAGAGAATTGAGGCAAAGTGAGACATTTTCTGACACTAGTTAGTGTAACAAAGAAAGGCCTGGAAGTGTGATGTAATGGTATAGGGTTTATAGTATGCACAGAAATAAGAGGTGGTGCAGTGTACTGATTGTGGAGGTTGAGAAGAAATACCAAGTAACTATAAAGTCACTAAATGAGCCATACTTCCTATGGAAACATGGGTTTTGGCAGTGCATCCCAATGCATGTGAACTGGTGAGAGACCTGAAGGGTGACAGGCAACCTGTTATTGTCTGGCTTTGCAATCCTAGCTTTCATGTGTTGGAGGGTTTTCTGGTTTGTTTTAGTTTAATAAAAATATGTCATTGCACTTCACTGGTGATTTGTTTGACAGGAAATAAAGACATCTGAGCCACTAATGCCTCAGGCAAGCCAGGTGCAGCTATGTAAGGAGGTTGTATTTCTCTGTGAGCCTAATGAGTCATTCAGGGAGATTACTGTGCAAAGTGTCATTCAACATCACTGCTGACACCTGATGGAATTAATACTATTTATATCAATAAGATTAGCAGCAGAAAGGTTCAGTGTTATTAATAGTATAATTAGCAGCTATGAATTTGTATCAATTTTGTGTAGCATCTTCTACATGAGCACGTCATAAAAGCTATCACTGTTAGGAAGTAGAGGTAGGTGCTGAGTCAATGAAATGCCTGCTTAGAGATAATTTTAATTGAAGCAGCCACATTTAGTTTGGTGAGTGTAATCTTTTCTCTGTTTTGGCCTTACCCTAATGTTATGGATAGCAAAAGTAGCACCAGAAGAGACAGCTTAGAAAGATCTATTCTAGCTCCAGGGATCTTGCTGGTCTGTTCAATGCATCTTTCCCACCAGTATTTGATTTTACCCATTCTTGACTATTTACAGTAATGGTTCCTAGCCAACTTCCCTGGAGACACCATTCACTTACCAGTTATTCTTTTCCTTACCTTATACTGCCAACTCACCTACCAACTTCTGAGACTGAGTAATTCCCATCTTTCATTTATACATTTATGTTATTGCCTTGAAGATATTTATAGACTGCTTGTGTTCCCCTTGAGTCCTCTTTTCTCTAAACTATTAGGTCCTCCAGCATTTCTGTATGGGTTACCTGTTTGTCTAGTTTTCTGGGTCACTGATGGAGAATGGGAGCTGCCTACAGTACCTAAATAGGGTATGAGTCAAAGGAGAAGAGACCATATCAGAATTCTTGTGTGAGATAACTGAATTTCCTATCTCAAACCTCTTTTTTTTCAGTCCTTGCTGAAGCTGATGTAAATTTAACTTGGTAACTGCTGGTTCACACTCTTGGTTTTTAATATAGCAAAGTTAAACATTAGATGAACCTCAGTCATTTCAGTTCATCTGTATTGAAATAGGTGTCCACAGCCATATTGAATTCAGTTAAATAGTTTTCTGAAAAAAAAAAAAAATAGCTTATGACCTGCTCAGTGTTATAAATGAAGACAAGTCTTTGAGCCAATTAATTAATTTTATTGAGCAAGCGAATTTAAAGCAAGCAGTAATTAGGCAAAACAGCGCTGGGTGACCGGGGGAAGCTCAGTTCCACCACGGCACAAAACTCAACTTTTCATATGTGCTTATATATGTTATACACTTGTTCACGCGCTGAGACACCCTGACGAGTTAGCTCCTGGTTGGCTAGTCGACAGTGAAAGATGTTGCTGGGTGTCGCTTGGTGTTTCTGCCTCTGGAGTTCTGTTATCTGTTACACCATCTGGGAGCTCTGTTATCTGTTGCACCATCCAGCCACTCTGTTATCTGTTGCACCATCTGGCCATTGGCTTGGTTGGGGTCCGGCATCCGGCTGTTGGCTTGGTTGGGGCCCGGCATCCGGCCATTGGCTTCACTACTATTTTTTTACAAAATATAATGAAACTTGCACAAACGCAATTACTTCTTACAACGATATGCATAATATGATTGAACCCTACTCGATTTGTTCAACAACTTTGACCATTATTTATTACACTCAGGATTCAAATTTGAGAGCAAACTTTGAACATATGTCTGTTGTGCTAAGGCTGGTTTTACATTACAGAAATAACATAGTATAGCTGGTAGGTACCTGAATAAGGTTCTTATTAGTTAGCTTGGGTGCTTCCTGCAATGGATCTCGGCACAACTGAATTATTCTAGAGTGAAGGCATAGTACACCTACATATATATATGTACATATACACTATACTATAACTATCTTGATGTTAGGACTGTTTTGCTGAAAATAAATCCTAGTTATCCTATGTAAATAAAAGGTACAGAGAGAGAAAGATCTGTTTGCCTTGTAAAAAACAAATTTTAAGGGCACATATTTTAAGCTTTCAGAATATACTAGTTTACTCTGGCATCCCTTCATTATGTCTTCATGGTATGCAGTCACTGTGTTCCAGATAAGATCAAAGCAAAGCAAATCTCTATCATCCTTCAGTTAAATTAATATATAATTTCAAAAGAATAGGACAAACAGTGCACTAAACATGTCATTCAGTCTGAAACTGATGACTTGACTTAGTTCATTGTCTGCACAATATCCTGCTTATTGGGTATCCTAAATGAGAAATATTTTTTAATTTGGAAAACTCTTCAGCATCAGTATCATGTCAAGTACAATAAAATGATATGATAGCTGATATGAGATGATACTGTCTTCAGGGGACTTGTACAACAGCATCTGCCATAACATTTATGTATTTTATATGCTGCTTGTTCTTCCTTTGGTTCTAATCTGCTCTTGCAGTGGCCTGTTGGAAGATCAAGTGATCATGTACCAGACAAATAATAAGTAACAACCTCTATTTATAGATGGCTCTTTCAAAATGGCTGTTTCAGCACATGCAACTTTATATTAGAAGATTCTCCAAGTGATATTTTCTTCATATTTATAACTGAATAGAAAGTAACTTTTCCAGCCATGGCTGTATAAAACATTTCATGCATGGTAAAAAAGCTATCTCATTTGTGCAATAATTGACATTGGGCATTACAAAGTGCCATAATCCTGGTACTTGTGGTGTCCCTCAGGCAGAAACAGTCATTGCTGTCAAAACCATTTTGAATCTACAACGTGTACATGGAAAACTAAATGGCTGTTAACTGCCCCAATACATTTTATGGTGATTATCTTTATGGTTGCAATTTAACATAAAGGCAAAAGCTCAAAATACTGGAATCAACAGTATTGTGTTTTGTCAGTCACTTACTCTAGCACTTGGTAGAGTCTCAATATTGTTTCCAGGTAAGCTTTTGCTTCCATCTGGTGTCCTGCAGAAGTTGGACCTAGCCTGAATTCTGACTTGCATATAGACTCTAAACTTGTCATTTCTTAATCACTGGTGGAAGAGAAAGAAGAAGAGAGGCTGTGAGGGCAATGTCAGAGTAGGAACATTGTGATTCATTGATGGGAGCTTTAGGGATTATCAGTAGGGAATAAAGAGAAGTGCTTAGTGAACCAGCAGTGCAACTAGAGAAACTTTCATTTCATTAATCAGTGTACTACCAATCTCCACTTCCACACAGGTGAGACAATAAAATATGGAGCCAAGAAAATCAATCTGCATCACCAGAACACTTTCACAAATAAAATATTTTGAAGAACAATGGCTTTAGACTCTCCTGTCAAATCTTGTAACAGAGTTTACCTTTAACTGAAGCATTGATCTTCTTTTCTTTAGGGGTGAATTATCACAGCAGAGAGGTATATTTAAACATGAACGCCGTTATTGTCTTCAGTGTGTATAATGAGAGATGCAAAATGTATGTCAAAACCTGTATGCACCTGTGGCAGAATGTAACCCCACCTCGCCTCTCTCCCCCTCTTCTGCCCCCACTCTCCCCCTCCCTCCTTCAGTATGGAGGAGTGGGCACATCCCCCTCTCTCCTGGCTGCCGTGGGCCTAACAGCTTCTTTGTCTGGCCCCAGAGCACCCATACCAGAGTCGTTAGTGGCAAAAGCCGCTGGGCGCCCACACCCAGGTTGGGGGATGTTTTTGGGGGGCTTCCGGGAATAGGAGGAATGACTGCAGTCAGGTCAAGGTCTCTTAAAAACGGGACTCCCGTCAAAAACTTCCCTTTGGCCGGAGTTTTCTCGGAGAATGAGCTTAGCCGCTGCCGCCAGCAGCCACGGCCTCCGCAGCTCCCCAGGATGGAGACTCCGCTTGCCTCGCCACCACAGCTGTGAGTAAAACTTCTCGCAGGATTGCGAGTATATTTATACTTTCTGTGCACGTTTGCACACGTACTTTAAATTATTTCCTCGCACAATTGCGAGTGTATTACAAATTTACCCTCACACAATCGCGAGTGTACACTTTCCGTACTCATTACAAGTACGCGTATCTCTTTAAAATAATTCTGCAATAGGCTTGGGCAAGTGTGTGCTTCTCTGGGACTCAGGGGCGACTCCGGCATTGTTTTGAGTGAAGCCACGTGCATGCACTCTGTGGACCGCCTGCTGTAGTGGTTGCTGCCCCTAAATAAGTTTCCTCAGCTGATATTCGAACCTGTATTTAAGTCACTTTTGGAATATTAAAACCCTGTTTTCACCAGTTTAATAAAGGCTGCTTTGGACCCTGTTGTCCCTTAAATTAACCTCGGAGTAATATTCCGTGACAGCACCCTCTAGATTTTACCTGCTGTGTATTAACTTCTTTTGCCAATTAATGTTATTTGTGCCCTGATAATGAGTGCAACCTCATAGTGGTTCTTAAATAGCTGAGGATCAGTGAGTGAGAACACTCCACAGAAAAACTCCTCACAACACCACAAAACATGGCAACAAGCTTCCCCTACCCTCAGAGCAAGAGTAACATCATAAAGTGTACTCTCCTTCTATTGTTGTTATTCATAGAAAAATATCACAACTTTTCACACTTTGTTATTTTCTGTGTATGAAAACAAATCTATTTTAATTTAGATTCTCTCTTCCACTTTCCATCAAAAGAAAACTAGATTTTTTTTTGAGTGTCTTCTTTTACCTACTTATTAAAATATGTTAGCATACTTTAACACTCTTATAAACAAACACATTTAAGTCTTCTCCTGATAAGGATTAACACACCCCAGGCATTCGTCCTATGTTAGTAGCTGCCTGAGAAAATAGTCTTTGTGGCAGACCTGTAAAAGAATGAGTCAGACTGCAGTGTGCTGTATCTCCCACTGCATTATATGGGAGTCTAGCCTGCAAACCCATTCCTGCTTCTGCAGAACTATAGCAGGGGAGAATCATCTTTAAAGTTTTCATGAACAAGGTGTATGTATCAGAAGCCCAAGCCAACAGAAGAATTCTTGAACAAATTAATCCAAGCAGAGCACCATTATCTGGAAGGCAGCTCAAATCCAAGGACCTGTGAAGGTATAATGGAGACTGCAGAAAAATTAACAGCTCACTTCCCTGTGAATGACCTGAAATTATTGAATAGCCTTCATGTGCAGCAGATTGCAATGACTATTGCAGTCAATCATTGACCTTGCCAGTGCTGCAAACAAATGGTGTCATGGATGCAGTACAGCAAGGGGTGGTGACAGGGCTGCTGGAGCATACCTGGGCATCCAGCAGCATATGAGCATCCCAGGAGACACTACTTGTTTGTTAAAATGTGACTGAGGGACTTAAGCATTTTGCATAAACTAAGCCTTCATGTCAGTCACCCAATGCAAAATATCATTTCCATATTGTGTTGAGAGTTTCAGCATCCATCAGCACCAGCAGAGAGGTAAAGCATTGGAGGAATCTAGAAACACTGTGGACATTCTCTATTGAGGTAGAAATCAGTGAGGTGAGCTGAGTTGTTGTTGTAGGTAGCATCAGTGAGTGAGGTAGGAGACTGGTCACCCCAGGGAGCTAGAGCTCCTCCATCACTGGAAAACAATCTTGCTCAGAAAAACGATGGAAAAGGGGAAGGTGAGGAAATAGCTGGGGAATTTTATGAAGTGCAGTTCATTCTACACTGCTTGATACTAACAGGGTAATGACCTGGAACTCCCACTCAGATGTTAGCTCTTGAACAACAAAACCGCATGCTGCATCTGTATGCTGGCAGAGTCATTTATGGATCCACACATCTTAAGTACTAAACATAACTTTTTTTTTTAAATCTTAAGGAATAAAATCACTAGAGGCTTTCTCTAGGGTGCTTTTATGGTGCTTTTCAATATTTTGAAGTCTCTAATAGGCTCTTCAAGCCACACATTCTAGAGATGCATCAATGGAAGTACAAAAATAGAAAAAAATGGGGTGGGGGGGGAAATTTGTTGTAATTATATGTTGTAGTGAGAAAGTAACAGGCTTAGATTCCTTTTTGAACATCATTGCTTTACGTTGAGCAGACTAGGGCCTCTTAGGATGAGGAGACTCCAGAAATTATTAAACTGTGCAGGACATAAGCAAAGGTTTCTTTGCTGTTTTACACTTCCAAGAAGTGTGTGATAAGTTGATGATTTGTGAAGAGAAGACAATCGTCAGCACCAAACTCTTAAAACCTAGTTCATCACTTAGACCATTAATTTCTTTTGGTATAGCAGAGGGCTCCTTGTATTCAGCGTCTTCTCTGGGGGAAGTTGCAAATGAGCTAGGACCAGTCAAAACAGCCTACAAGCCTCATGCATGAACTGAGGGACAAGGAGCATGTAGGCCACCCAAGGGAAGCATCACTGATCACTGGTGGCGTTCAGCAATATGGCTCCTACAAATGCAAGGCTTCCTTGCTCACTGTGACAGCAGCTCACAGCAGAAGGCATAAATTGAGGCATGAAGCTCACTTTGTTCACTGAGCAGATGGAAGTGTTTGGCCACTTGGTGAATTTTTTTCTTGCTGTCTGGACTGGAATTGCCCTTGTTTTCCTACCATCCGGCATTAATGTTTCCCAGAGTTGCCCCCTAAACAGAGCAAAAATACTCTACAGCATATTAACAACATGAGCATATCACAGTAAATGGCTTTATACATAATACAACATGGTCATTAGCCAGCTGTGCACATAAAGCTCCAAGTAGAGGCAGCAGGTTGTAAAACAGGTTCTTCTGTTCTGAAGGCATTAGTCCCTGCACAGAGGGCTAACGGAGCTCTCCTGGCCAGCGTGTTGCAGTGGAGAGCGCTTCTGCATCAACAGTAGTTGTCCTTCTCCAGAGTGTTTTGCACCATTTCAGAATGCCTATAAGCCATGGGCTGGCTTGGCGAGAACAAACTCATTACAGAGAAGACAGCAGCTCCTGTGTGGTGATCATAGATCTGTTGGCCATGATAATTTTTAAACCTTCCTAACTTACTGCTAGTCATATTTGGACAGGTTTATATCTTGTGATTTACCACAGTTAGATGCATCTCATACTGGCCTAATGTCTGTATCTACCTATTCATCATATTACTGTATTTCTACATAAATAAATACCAAAAAAATATTTGATGATATAGCATAGAAGATTTTTATTAGCAAATGTTTGTGACTACAGGTTTTATTGGCTAAAGTTTTACATCCATACCAAGTTATGTAAGTCATCCTTAACAAGTGCCAATAAAACTTTTACATTGTGCCACATGCACTATCATGTATTCAGAGCATACCTCACGACCACCATTTCTGTTTTAGCATCTGCATTGCCTCTTCACCAGTGTTCTTGTGTTTCCACAAGAAATGGATCTGATGGTCCTAAAAGCTTCCCTGTAGTCTCTCCTGCAGAGCTGACACACCACTGCTGGTAAGAAACAGAGGCAGGCAATGGTTCCCCATTCTCTTTACCACCTATGCACCTTGAAGACCTTAGAAGTAAATGATAAGGACCAGTATATTCCATATGAGAGTGAGGTTGAACACTGGCTGGTTTCTGAAAAGTGAAGTTGTATTTTCTATTATCTGCTAGGAGGATGGAACTAGGTAGGTAGAAAAGACACAAATTGTGATATTTGATAGATTTTTTTAGCAGTGTTTTGGCTTGTTGAGTTATTGCTTACAAAGCTGAATTGCAGAGAGCCAAGGAGAGATTTCTTTGAAACCTCAGTGTAAATTCAGTGAGCAGATAAATAGCAGAGGCAGATAAACATCTTTAAAGGGACAAAAATGTTTCCTGATAAATACCTGTAAGCAATGAGTGGACCAGTTTTCTATAAGACCCGACTTTAGCTACTGTAAAGGAGGCGAAGCAAAAGCTTTTGTGCTTGTTTCATTTAAAGAAGCCAAGTTATTTGCCCCTTTCACTTTACGGTGTCAGAGCTCTTGCAGTGCAAATTAGAGAGGAGACAACATCAGATTCAGATTTATGGAGCATTTGAATCCTAGACTTTGCTCTAGGCTGAAACAGAGTTTCGTAACACTCTGATATGGAGGTGCACCTGCTGTCACACCTGAAGTGCAGTGGAGTTAATTCGGATTGCGAATTTAAGTTCATCTCGGGCAAAGACCTCTTTTTGTCTTGGGGGAAAAAAACCCTTGGAACTGTGGTTCCATGCTACAAGCTCTGAGATAGCCATGCTATATGAGATCATTTTAAGAGGGAGAAGAAAACAAACCAGGATCTGACTCAGAGGGAGATTCAGCAAACAGCAAGCTGTCAAATGATCTTTTTGGAGCTGCAGTTGTTTGCCTCGGCAAAATTTCAAGGCCAACCATCAGAAAATCTTGCTGGGGAAAAATCCTTCTAAAAGAGGCGTTCTGTAGTAGCAGTTTCAGTTTGGAAGATCTGTATTTTATGACAAGGCATTTAGGGTTATATCATACCAATATGTGCCTAGTAGCTCTATAGGAGCCTGAGTTGAATTTTACTATGTATTCACTGTATTTTTGTATCAGTTCCCCCTTTCTTGAAAAGATGCAGACAACAGTGAGTGGCTTTACAATAGGAAAGCTGTTGTGCTTTCTCATTTTAATGACAAAAGAAGAAAAATAATCAAGAGGGGTTAAAAAGCGCCTTTTCTATTTGAAGGATAGTGAATACATTTCCCTTTATCAGCAGTAACAGGCATTGCTTAGAGAGAAGCTTTCCAAGTTGAATGATATGTTTCCAAAGCACATGAATATGGCAAAGTTGTAACCAAGTGCTCCTGAAAACTCCTTTCAGCCCATGGGGTTTGTATTATTGTTCTTGCTGTTTGTCCTATAATACATCCCTTTTCTGAGGATTGACTGACTGTTATGTTCCTACACACCATGTACTGGTTTGGCTGAAACAGAGTTAATTTTCTTCATGCATTTAGAAACTTTTCACCCTGGGATTAAGTTAAAGTTTTCCTCAAGTAGTTTTCCAATGTCTGGGATTTGATATGAAAAGAATGTAATAATTCAATGATATCTTGGCTCTTGCCAAGGGGACGGAGGACTTTCCAGCTACCCAGCTGCATCTGCAAGATAGCACCAGGGAGGAGCAGATCTAGGAGAGCTGACTCAGGCTAGCCAGCAGAAGTATTCCAAACTATGAACATCATGCTCCTTATATAAGCGGGACTTTGCTGAGGACTGCCTTCTTTCCACAACAGCTGCTGTCTGGGAGGGCTCCCGCAGTGGTTCAGGAGCTGCTGCTGAAATCTCAATTCATAATCATTCATATCCTCTCATTATGAGGTTAATTTTGAGGTTAATTTGGCCAATTCTGTCAGGGATAATAAAAAGTCCTTCTTTAAATATGTTAATAACAAAAGAAGGGGCAAGGAAAACCTCCATTCTCTGTTGGACTTTGAAGGAAATATAGTTAACAAAGATGAGGAGAAAGCTGAAGTACTTAATACCTACTTTGCCTCAGTTTTCACCAGAAAGACAGGTGGCCCTCAGGACAACTGGCCTCTGGAGGTGGTTGACAGAGATAGGAAGCCAAATAGGCCCCCTGTATTCCAGAAGGAAATAGTTGGTGATTTACTGAGCCATCTGGATCCTCACAAGTCTATGGGACCAGATGGGATCCATCCTAGGGTGATGAGGGAGCTAGCAGAAGAACTTGCCAAGCCGCTCTCCATCATCTTCCAACAGTCCTGGCTCACTGGGGAGGTCCCATATGATTGGAAATTGGCCAATGTTACCCCAGTCCACAAAAAGGGCTGCAAAGCTGACCCTGACAACTACAGGCCTGTCAGCCTGACCTCGGTGCCTGGCAGGGTTATGGAGCAGATCATCCTGAAGGGAATCACACAGCACCTTCAGGATGGACAAGGGATCAGACCCAGCCAGCATGGGTTTAGGAGGGGCAGGTCCTGTCTGACCAACCTGATCTCCTTTTATGATCAGGTGACTCACCTGGTGGATGAGGGGAAAGCCGTGGATATGGTCTATCTGGACTTCAGCAAGGCCTTTGACACTGTCTCCCATAATATACTCCTGCAAAAGCTGGTAGCCCGTGGCTTGGACAAGTGCACTCTCTGCTGGGTTAAGAACTGGCTGGAGGGCCGGGCCCAGAGAGTGCTCGTGAATGGGGCTGCATCCAGCTGGCGGCCAGTCCCTAGTGCTGTTCCGCAGGGGTCAGTGTTGGGTCCAATCCTGTTTAACATCTTTATTGACGATTTAGATGAGGGGATTGAGACCATCATCAGCAAATTTGCTGATGACACCAAGTTGGGAGGGAGTGTCAACCTGCTGGAAGGCAGGAGGGCTCTGCAGAGGGATCTGGATAGACTGGAAAAATGGGGTGATTCCAATGGGATGAAGTTCAATAAGGCCAAGTGCCGGGTGCTGCACTTTGGTCACAACAACCCCCTGCAGCGCTCCAGGCTGGGCGCAGAGTGGCTGGAGAGCGGTCAGGCAGAAAGGGACCTGGGGGTACTAATTGACAGGAAGCTCAACATGAGCCATCAGTGTGCCCAGGTGGCCAAGAAGGCCAACGGTATCCTGTCCTGTATCAAAAATAGCGTGGTCAGCAGGACAAGGGAAGTGATCCTTCCCCTGTACTCTGCATTGGTGAGGCCACACCTGGAGTATTGTGTTCAGTTCTGGGCCCCTCAGTTCAGGAAAGACATTGAAGTGCTGGAGCGGGTCCAGAGAAGAGCAACACGACTGGTGAAGGGACTTGAACATAACACCTATGGGGAGAGGCTGAGGGAGCTGGGGTTGTTTAGTCTGGAGAAGAGGAGGCTTAGAGGTGACCTCATCACTCTCTATAACTACCTGAAGGGAAGTTATAGCCAGGTGGGGATTGGTCTCTTCTTCCAGGCAGTCAGCAATAGGACAAGGGGGCATGGGCTTAAACTCTGCCAGGGGAAATTTAGGCTAGATATTAGAAAGAAATTCTTTACAGAGAGAGTGATTAGGTATTGGAACGGCCTGCCCAGGGAGGTGGTGGACTCGCCGTCCCTGGAGGTTTTTAAAGTGAGGTTGGACATGGCACTTAGTGCCATGATCTAGTAAACAGACTAGAGTTGGACCAAGGGTTGGACTCGATTATCTCTGAGGTCTTTTCCAACCCAGTCAATTCTGTGATTCTGTGATTACATCTCATTATAGTAACAGTATAGGCTGGCATTTTTTCATACTGAGCTTGCCGAGATACCAAAAGCAGAGATTATGGGGTACCATGTGGCAGTGACAACAGTAGTGGCTACAGATAGCTTCTATCTCTCTGTCAGGCCATGTATGGAGGCAGATGGCTAGTTGTTCAGGCAATACCCAGTCTTCTCAAGAGAAAAAGATGATCATCCTAACTCCACTTTTTGTACCGTATTCTGGGGGAACTTTCGCATAGCTACAAGCACAAACCACTCAACACAGATTCTAGAGACTTGGATGGCCAGTGGCTGGAGTTTGCAAAAGGGATGTTACAATTTGCCTCCAAAAATCTTTCCTTGGTGAGTCAGTGATAATGGTCTATTACATTTTACAGAACTTTTCCTTGCTGCCACAAAACTGTATTATTGAAAATATACTAAAACAGCTATATTTTATGTCTCTCCAGCCTGCTTCTCAGCTCCAGTTTGGTATAGGCATAGACTGCTAATTTATTAGCATTATTGCCAGATCTGTGAAGGAAACACAGATTTTCTGTGAAAGAAAATCTGTGTAGCCCCAGAGTTACCAGTGATGAAAGTGTAAAACAAAGCAGGCTCTGCAAAATTCTGTTTTGAAAAAAAAAAAAAAGTGTTTTTTCCCCTCCTCCATTACAGGATTTTACATAAACTTTAATTACTCCCTTTGCTTTTTTGCCACATCAAGTTCAGTAATATAGTAGAGATGAGTACCAGGCCCAGTGTGTCACAATGAAAGGGATGGGGTTATTAGGAAAACAAATTACCTGAAGTTTTTGGTCGTTGGAACAACTGCTATTATAACAAGACTGAAAACTCTGAAATAACATCCTTTTAAATAATTGAAAACCATCTAGAAGTGCTCAAAAATGTTCTGTGTCTGAGACGATATGCTTTGTAATTGATGGAAGATTGAACTGAGTTTAACAGTGCTGGTGTCTTGTTTTGCTTGCTTTAAGAGTAAATTTTTATGTCGTTTGTCCAAAGCATTTATAGTTTGCTCAGGTGTATGCCTGGCTGACCCTTGAAAGTCTCTTGTTTTGGAGAAGCACTTACTAAATCAAGTATGTTTCTACTAGAAGCAGAATATTTAGACAAAACAGCCCTTGTCATTAATGTTCCTCTTCATATGGAGCCTGCTTATTGATTTTGATTGAATGAGTAAACACTCATTTTTTAAAATTACTATCATTAGTCTTTTTCTCTATTCTTTTCCTGGTATGGGGCTAGTGAGGAGAGGAAGGGCATTATTTTCTGTGCTTGTATAAGAAAAGTATTTTTGTAGATGTGGAGAAAACTATGCACTGTTACTATATTTGACTTGACCTGTTGGAAATGAGGGGCATTATCTACCTTTATTTCTAAGACTCACAGAACACATGATCCTTTTCCTCAACAATGACTTAAACATTGGTAATATCTGTCTGAAGTGCAGATTTTCATCTGAAGATAAGACGTTAAAGAGCAGTTAATACCAAATGCACCTTCAAATCTCATTATGCAAGACTGAGGTGGGTAGAAAAATAGAGGCTGAGAGCAGAAAGTGGTAGCCAGCTCTCTCTAAAGTCTTCTTGCTGATAGCAATCTCTCTCAATTTAAAATGTTTTTTTTGTTCTAAATGGTTATTTTTCTGATAAGTTAGTGGTGTTCATAGCAAATCTTTATAAATAGCTTAGGAGTTAGTTGATACTAACTATAGAGATTGAGAAGAATTAATTCTTGTATAGTTGAAGAGGGTGAAGTATGTGAAACAGGCTGCTAGATTTTTTTTATTTCTATTCTGTGGACAGACAGACAGTTCAGTAAAATGTTTCCGTGTATCGCATTGCATGGGCTGTTTCCTCCCTGCTGCATGTCATTGAGTAACAGGGTCATCTAAGATCATCAGCCTTCAGTGGGTGTCAGATCAGGCCACAGAGAGTGACCAGACCTGATGGAAAAGGCATGAGCAACAAAATGGTATATACATGTCAAAATAAAATGAAAATTAAAAAAATCCAAACATATAAGACTGAACTCTTTGGGCTGAAAGAGTTTTTGGATAGCTACTATCTAGTAGCAGGTTCTATGCAAAGCAGAAGATCCAAAATACAGTTTCTAGTTGATGCCCTGTTGCAATCATATTCTGTTTCCTTTCAGTGTGTTTTTGAAAACAAGCAAAACAAAAACAACAAAACAGCCCCCTCCTAAAAAAAAACAACAAACCAAACCCACAAAAAAGAACAACAACCACAAAAAAAACAACAACAAAGTCCCCCTAAAGATGTGGCTGCCTTTTATCATATTTTAATATATATCCCTTGTCTAGTTCAGGATGATTTAATTTACCCAATGCAGTACAGTGATATCTGTTACTGTCAGGCTGAGAATATGTAATTCTGTCCATAAGGGAGATAGTTCTCTTTCTACAGCAAGGCACTAGAGATAAGATGCAGGACAATGTTGATGTCTCCAGCTCTCAGGAGAAGATGACGACTTGACAAAATAAGTCTTGTTTGGAGACAGGGAGTCTTTGCAGGGTATTCTTTGGATGTGATGAGCAAAAAGAGGTATTAGAATGATGCTGCTTGACAAGACACTTCAGGGAAGGCGATAACAGAGCTCTGTATTCCACTTGGCTCTAGGAGACGGGCTAAGACATTTTGAAGTGTGTGTGGTGTTGTGTTAATAGCATGAGCATTATTCCTTTGAATAGTGCTTAATGTTGCAAGCAGCAGCATATGTTTTCATTGCAGCACGCAGGCAAACATCTCCATGCAAGAGTACTATTTTTGAAGAGGAATTGCCTAGAAAGCCCAAGATTGTCCTTGTAGGTTTACTGGGACACATGGTTGATGAACACTGCATGAATATTTAAAATTACGTATACAGAATCCTTTACAAGCTTCACTGAATCTGCAGATGGGGTCAGAAGTGGTTTTGGATTTTATATGCTAACCTACTCAGAGTATTTCATACCAGCCTACAACTGAGAAAATATCATACCTGAAGTCAACATATTTTCTCACCTGGTCAGGCAATAGAGTTTCCTTTATCACTGAGCCTAGCGTTGTACTTGACAGTCCTCCTTTTCCTCTGCAATTCAGAATTAAGATACTGCTGTGATTTAAGTATTCTCACCTCTTTCTCTTACCACTTCTGTTCAGACTCTTGCCCCTGCTTAAATGCTTTCTTGCATCAAAGGTGCCATGTAGCTTGCAAAACCAATCACATTGTACTGAGGTCATCATTTTCACAGAAGAAAATGTTTCTCGGCTTTTTTTATTGTTCCATGTAAGGCTTCTTGTGTGCTGAGGCACACAACAAAGGCAATTTACTCCTCTCCTCCTTGGCTTCATGAGAAGAAGGTTTCAATGTGAGGTTGCATTTTGAGTCCCATGAAGTCACACCTGGGCACTGGCTGTGACCATCACATTCTTCTGTGCAGTGCTGGACATAGCGGGTCAGCAGAGGCGGTTGGCAATGCTGGAGCAGGTTATCTGGTACTAGGGCACAGCACTGGACTCACATTTTCTAGGCACCAGATAACAGACCCACATAAAATGTGAGACTTTCCAAGCCTGGAAGAAACATAATAATCCCAAAGAAGCCTGCAGTACAGCTAGGGGGACTCAAAAGCACAGTCTGTCATTGCTTTGGTCTTTTAGTACTGTGTCTGCAATTTCCTTGGATCCATACATGCTCCGCAGATAGTAGTTATAAGTTTCCTTGTTGGTTGCCAGCAGCACAATCCATTACTGGCATAAATTGCAGAGCTGTTAAACCAGTGGAGAAGGTCATGGTGATGAGTCCCAAGCAGTGCTCATGGGGAATAAAGTTGTCATAGGCTATACGACATCATTAAAAGTGAAGGCTTTGGATGACAACATATTCAGATCCCACAGGTCACATTTATTTGGATTTTCACTGTATTTGCAGAAAAGGACCCTTGAATGCTGTCTGCTGCACAGCAGACTTTTGGCAGTGGTTTAAAAGAAGCAGTCAAGACTTTCCATTAATTTCCCAGGATAACAGCCTGACTATCATGCTTTGTGACAGGCTGTGTTGTTTGACCTGTGCAGTCTGAACTATTTGCTTGTGTTCCTGTAAATGGGATGGTCGAGTCAGGGGAACTCCTCGGGCAAGAGGAGGAAATTGCACCTTGTGTGGACACCAGCTGAGAAGGAGCAAGGGAAGGGACTTTCAGAGACATGGGATATGGAAGGCAGGAAAGTCACTGTATGGAGCTGAGAGTAGCTGTTCAGGGGACAGAGAAAACTTCTTAAGGACCATGTTCCTTAAGGGCTTCTTAAGAAGTGTGCACAGTTGGCTGCAGAAAGTGACTGATGGCAGGAACAAAGCTTGGCAGCAAGGACCTGCTTGCAAAAGGACCATGGGCAAAGGGAGTATTTGGTCATAACCCAATTTCTCTTCTCTCTGCAATAGTCTTTGAGGTTTTTTTCTTTAATTAAAATGTTAACTATTCTATTTTATACTTTAGCATAGCCTGGCTTTTTTTTAGTTTAAAAGCCAGGTCTTTTTTGCAGAACTGTCTATAAAGAGAAGGCTACGGATCTTTTCGCTCATTAGATGTAAGTTAATGCTCATCTCCATTCCTGCCTTCTGCTACACGGAAGTACTATGAGGGCAAGGTGGAAAGGGATAAAGGTTCTTATGCTGCAAAAGTGAAACACCTTTGACCTTACACTCAGTAGCTCCCCCAAGCACGTGGACTGCAACTCAAAATAGAAAATCATCAAAGCTATTAGGAGTGCACAAGGTTAGGTATCAAGCAGATCCGGTGAGGGCAGAAATTCAAAACGGTATTCGGTGCTCAAGAGCCAGTTGGACCCCAGCAGCGCCTGCGCTACTGTCAGTGGTGCTGCTCATCCATTGCCTGCAGTGGGCATTGCAGGAGGGCGAGTGGCTGGCACGGGCTCTCCGATTTGATTCATGGCAACTCAGCGCCCTACACACAGCACGTGTTTGCATATGGATGCGTAGATAACTGCAAATCCATTACATGTTAAATCCATTCAATTAGTTTCTGCAGTTGTTTGGAAATGTTAAGAGAGAGTTTAACAAAAGGCAAGATCAGTATTACCAAAGGACTGCATTTTCTTTTTCTGTTATTCTTGTCACCTTAAAAAGCTCTAGGCCCCATGTTTCTGTGTTCTGTTAGATATCAGAAGGGTGTAAATGTTTGCAAGAGATCCCTAGAGACAGGGCAAAGCACTTAGGTTGTGAAGTTGTGCTGTTTTAGTCTGAGGAGGCAGAGAGCCAAATTAGATGGACAGTTTAAGTACCAACAAAATAATAAACTAAATGCAAATTCTGTGTCCAAGCCTCTTCTGCTTTCAGTTCCCACCAGGACACTGTTCCAGTGCCCTTGCTTCATTCAACTTTCTTGCAGAGGAATTGGAGAGTATCCAACTTTTGAAATTACCTCAGCTTTAATTTATTCTGCTTTTCATGTTCATAGCACCATATATCTAATGGTCCCCAAATCTTTTCCTTAGTCTCTGAGGCTATAATTTACCTGCCCAATGTCTCAAAGGCAGATACCACTTACTTTAAAAGTTAAGTATAATTTTAATATCCATATGTTTATATAATATATGAAGTTTGTGGGGTGACTGAGTAAGGGAGATGATTTATGCTTCATGAACATTTCGAGCCATTTAAAAGACAAATTAATTTCAGTTTTACGGAGGCATCTTAGCAGAATCCTGCACAGGTCCAGCATATTTAATGTAACTTACACTTGGCAAAAAAAGAACAAGCTAATCTCCCTTAGGACTTAGTACCAACCTCACAGAACTAGGCATGATCCAGCTAAATGTATTCCTTTTCCATGATGTTTTTTTTTTAAAGAAAAACACTGAGAATGAGGGATATGGGAAAAGGCATGCGAATTAAGAAGCACTTAATTTTATATGTTAGGATTTAGAAATAGAGAGCTCGATTTCAGTTTCTACTGAGACACCTTTATGTAAACCTGGAAATGCAAAGGGAAAACAGTGAAACAAAGCTGTAGCACTTGTTAAGGCACCCTTTCAGAATAGGTTAAATTAAGATACAACCCAGGTCTAAAGCCTTGTTTCCCACATGATTGCAGGGCTGTAGGAATGGGAGAATTATGGTGAGAATTAAATTCTGAAGACTGGCCACATAAGGGCACAGGATGGCTCAGGGAAGCAAATCTGAGCAAGATGTCCTATGATTGCATCGCAGCTGGTGAAAGTGAGCTCAGGTCCAAGGCGAGCACTGATTCCGGAGCCCTGTGGACACTCACCCGCTGACTGCCGCACCGCTCTCATGGCTCCCGATGGCTGGCCAGCGTAGAGCATGGATATTGATTTCCTCTTGCATCTAAGCCTGATGTGATCTCTGTGTGCTCTTGCTGCTCTCTTGACATTATGAAGACCAGACATGATGGAAAAGTAGATTAGCCAGTTTACTGCAAAGCAAGTTAAGGCATCTTATGTTACACAACTACTAGTTTCAAATGTATAGTTTCCTTTTATTTTCACCTGCGCATGTATGCTAAGGCAGAGTGAAATGCTCATGTGGTTCATGTTGGTATAACTTTCTTAAAGCTTGGTGGAGGCAAAAAGAACTATAGAGATCTGTAGCCTTATCTGACCTTATGAATTTTGATTTGAATAGAGAGGCAATGGGTATAACTTAGCATTCATTAGCAACAGAAACATAATCCCTCCAAATAATCAGATAAGTATCTTTATTTCAGTCTGTGGTTGAAGCAACTGGTCAGACTTGCAAAACAGATAATTTGTCTTGCTGTCCAAAATACACTGTTTTTAGGGGGAAGAGGGGACACAAAGACACTGCTTGTATCATGCTTTCACTGCCCAATAGTTCATCCTAAACAATGTGAAACGTTGTCTTGCATCTTAGAAACAAGCTGTTTGTTCCTTTTTCCTGCGCCTTATCCATTTTCCTTCACAGGTGATGAAATAGTTTGGCTCCAACTCTCCCTTCCTGGCATACCATATGTGCTGCATGATGCCCTTCTTTGCTAGATTGTTACAGCCTCTGGGGAGGTGGGAATTTATTCCTGGAATCACACCAGTGTCCAGATCACTTTCATTGTCTTTATTAGTATGGACTGCAGCCCACCATCATTGAGGAGAGCAGTTGGTAGGGAGCATATGAAGTAATTGCCTAAAATGAACTCTGCCTCTGCAGGGCACAAAATCACTCAGTGGCATTGCAGGCTTTCTTATTCCGGCTTAAGTCACCTTCCTCCCTCTAGGCAGTAACTGGTTCTTACATATGTTATGAGGACCATATGCTCAACCTAGACCCAGTCCCAGGCTTGGACAGACTGACTGTAAAGCAATATACATTCTTTCCTGCAGACTTTTCTAGATGACATCCCCATCCTTCAGGTGGAGGATGTCAAGCAGCAAAATAAATCAGCTTTTCTGTGTGCTCAATAACTGAGCAAAGCTCCGTGGGTCTGTGCTCATTCCCAAGCCTGCCACAGCTCTTTGTGGTAGGTCCAGCCTCTCCAATATTGCAGCACCTCATGCAAGGGTATATGACTTTCTTGTTGGCTTAAAAAGCTTGTGGGCTTTAGGTTGATGGTGGGTTGTGACTGTGTAAGTACAGTCCAAGTCTCTGAAGGCTTCCCTTCCTGTATTTGTAAGAAGATGAACCATCTCCCAGTGTTGTTTTCTCTGCTAGGCTTATTGAACGGACAGCATGGTGTACCAGAAATGCTTAAGGATGGGCCTTGCTACCTCCCCCAGCTAGAACCAGTTAGCTGATGAGAACTGGGGGCTGCAGCTAGGAGTTACGGTTGTTATTGGGTTGGTGTGGAGAGGAGAAGGCAGTAAGCTCTTGCATTCGACCCACATCTGGACATAAAACTAAACTGTAACCATGGCTTGAATTAGAAGTATAAAGACAAGAGGAAAACCTCACAAACCAGTGAACTGTTTATCGGCCTTCTGTAAGTTTTTTTTTTTTAGCCTTCTAAAGGGAAATTGCCACATGTCTCTTTGCCACTTCAGCGAGCAGGAGGCTTTATTAGAAAATGTTTCCTTGTGTTTGTGTCCTGCTTGGTTTGTTTGGTTCTTATTAGTTAGTAATTGTTTCATTACTGTAAGAAATAGATGTCATGTTACTTTTTCACATTGGTGTTTCTTGTTTTTTTTTTTTTCCTACCCTGTTGTTGTGTGAACATTTCTTACAACTATTTTCTGCAGGGAAAATATGAAAAGGGCTTTATAACAGTAGGTAGAAATTGAGACATTGCCTTAGCTTTGGAGGAGCCTTGCTTCTTGCCTTCATCTGGCATCAACAAAACCATCAATATTAAACTCAGGTGTGAGCCAAAATGATCCAGCTTTACAATGACGAAGGAAGGGATGGGTGAAGATTGAACCAAGGCAGTTTAAGAGGCTGGAGAATTGTAGTTTGGACGTCTGTGCAGTTGAAAGAGCACCTGTTTCTAGTCATTACTGGTTGAATCAGGAATGGAAACCCTGGTGTGTTTTATGGAGTCCTTTACTCTGACTACACTTTTACTCTCTCAGTTGCTAGTAGTTTCTGATCCATGGATCTATAGCAGGAGTCTTCTTTGACTGTTGGCCCTACCTCTGTAATAGGGTGGCAAGGGAAGGCAGCGTCAATGGGTGTATGAGTCTAATGTAATCTACAGAGTGGTGTCTGTGCTACTAGACTTCAGTGGCTGAAAGAGACTGGTATTAGCAGCTAGTTTGTCTGGCTGTGTACCAGAGGCCATAGATCCCAGTTAAGAATGGCCTTCTACCAGCAGCCCCAAAATGCAGTGCTAGTAAGACACATACAGTATTATTTATGGTAAATAATATAATTCTGTGTGCTGATCCTAGAGTGATAGAAATGTAAGTGTGGAGTGGGGGTTATAGAGGGCTTAGCAAAACTATCCCTTCATCATTACCCTACAAGCTCAAATTTTCTGCAGCAACTGGGAGGAGAAAGAGAGAATATTTAGGGCTTCTGGAGGAAACTTGCTTGAAGGAGAGATGTGGAAGAGCTGTTGGATGAAGAACGGGAGGAAGCTCCAGGTTTTTGCAGCTGAAAGGAATGGGAAGACTGCATGTGAGGGTAGGCATGAAGATCATGTGCAGTTTGGCTGGGATGGAATAGCTGAGTAAAAGGAAGCAGTTAGAAATTGTCAGTTTGTTGCACTGGTGGTTAGCAAGTGTCCAAAAGCAATCTAAGACTCTACCAAAGGCTAAAAAATAAATAGATAAAAGTTCTTAAGGGTCTTTATGTGCATAGTACCATCATGCACTAACTCTGCATGACAGTATTGTTACGTTGGAGCCTTTGGAAGAGTACGCTGCTGGGAGTGCATTGCTCTCTCCCTTGCCATATGTATCTTGACAGCCAAGTCTTTCCAGCTTACAGCTTTAATGAAGGACTGATTTTAACAGACTTAAGTGCCAGGCAGTACAACCACAGCTGTATTTCCTATGGCAGAGCTTGAACTTATGTCCCTGTGACCTTTGGTGGCTCTGTCCCACTCTGGACTTTGCAGTCATGGGGACACTACTTATGCTTTTGTTTTTGTGGTAAAGAAGAAAACAAATGCTTTAAAATTCAGGTGTCCTCTTAATATTTCAATTAGGGGCTGGATGGACACTTTTTTCACCCACAGATAACTTTAATGCAGAGAAAAGAGCTGCAGAAGAGAGCTTTGCACATTAAGGAACCTGATGAATTATGCATGAAGCACAGCAGTCTGGTATTGGCAGTTCCTGCTTTATGAGAGGAAGGGAGTGATAGTAACAATTTATGCCATACACTAGCTGTAGTTTTTCATGCTGAAGTAGTAATGTAGGCTGCTGGGCTGAGAACAAACAACATGGCTCCTGCTTTGAACCCTTGGGGGCTGAGAAGGGTTGTTTGGCAGGGGGAAGCAGAAGACCTGTTCTGAACAAAGCATGGAGAAAGGGAAGAGAAGGCAGGGAGGACACATCAGCTCTGCAAGCTGCTTGGCAGAGCTGTGGTGAAGGGTGGTAGAGCTGCTGCTGGGTTGACAGACCCAGAGTGTGCACATGAAGCTCTGCCATGTAATGTGCCAGTAAGGCTGACACTGAAAGCATTGTATCAGACGATCTGTGCTGCCTGGGCTCACTGTCCTGCGAAGCAAAGGTGGAAAGAGAAAGAGGAAGCAGTGGTTAAAAGAATGTCATTAAGAGTAAGGGTTGACTGCAGAAAAATAAAGGGATAATACTCTGCAGTGCTTTAACGTGAAGTCAGTTGCTGTGTCTGACTTGCAGAGTTACCACATGTCAGAAGCTGTGGAGGTAACGCTCTTTAGGCAACTGATTCAAGTGATCTACTAGGAAACAAAATGCCCTAGTAGTTCCCCAGACCTTTGCGATGCAACAGCAAAAAGAAGTTTCTACACTTGCTGGCAAGTTGCCACTGCATGTTTATCAGGCAGCTGCTACTTCTTTGATAGGGGCAGAAGTAGGAACTTGGGTTTCCTTCTAACTATGGTGCTCTCTTAACCAGATCTGCATCTTCCATTGTTCTCTCTAGGTTTGTTTTTTGGCCATTCATGATTTTGAACCCTTTATTACAAAGAGGAAGTCCCTAAAGATTTTAGAAATGGGCTGTACTGCTATGAGGCATTTGGATAGCAGTTATGATGATTTTTGCCATTTTCCAATGTTGGTTATTTTCCCCTTTCAAAAGAGCTTTACAAACAGCAAGGAAGCAGCATGCTACTCCACAGTGGGATATTATATTCATACTCAGTTTGCAGATGGAGGGACTGACATGCAGAGAAGTACAGTCCAGTGTTTTCAAAAGTGTCTTGTATTAGCAGGCAGATATTTACGAAGATTTTCAGAGATGCTGATCATGTGGAGCCTCTCTGGGCATCAACTGAAGTGCCAGCTTGGCATTTACCAAACTGGAAAGCAGTTGATACTGGACAAAATTCAAGGCTACGCTGAAAAACACTGGCCTAAGAGACTTCCTTGGCCTAAAGGGCTCAATAGGAATCCTGGACATTGGAGTGATTCCTGCTTCTCTGCTCTGCTGCTCTGCCATAGGTTGTTCTTTATGCTTTTTATTGTTTAGGTGGTGACTGTGTTTTCCTTGGCCCTGTGTTTCCAGTCTCTGTCAGAGTCCTTTATGTGATGAAGTTCTGTACTTGAGTCTCACATTTTGGAGTTGTTGTTCTGATTAACCTCAGCCGTGAGCAGTTTTACTTCAGCCTCTCATAGGACACTTAGATGCAGGAGAGAGGAGAAACCCCAGTACTCTGAGACACAGCTCTTTGCCCTTGTCTGGGTTTCTGCAGATTTCAATTAGCAGCTATCCTCGATGTTAAAATGTTGATTTAGCTGTTTAATAAAAAGGTTAGAGAACACTAATGAAATTAGAGCTCTCTTGCCAATGAATTGACAAAGCTTTGATTCTGACTATATAATATCTCTGGTACACACATGGCATTGCAGTATCTCATTACTGTGTTTCCAAGAAGAGTTCACTGAATTCTATTTTGTGTTTACTGGTGTGGGTGTGCACAAAAAATTGAAACCACCCTTCTTAACTGTAAGTGGTATTGTGCTTTAATTGATTTCATTTTTGGCAGAGCTACTTTATAATACAATTATGTTTGTGCCTAGGGGCATGAGGGATTGAATTACTGGGTATCGGCCTTCCAGCACTTCTAGCTCTTTCAGACACCCCATACTTAAATTATACGAATCCTTTGGGAACCAGGCAATTATATATGTTAGTTAGCAAAAATCATCTGAAGTTGCATACAAACACACTTCTCTCCAGAGCCAAATTGTAGGTAACTTTTATTTTATTAATTTAAGTGCTTGAATATGGGCTTTGGATTTCTGCTCAAGTGACTTCTTATGAAGATATTCTTCTGTGTGCTAGGACAAGAGACATCTGATAAAAATTTGGATCACCTACTCTGGCCAAGCATGAAAAAAGAAAAAGGGAAAAATAAGTCTTTGGGGAAAAATAAGTCTATTAGCTGAAGTGCAAGCTCTGGTAACCCTTATTCAGACAAAGCTTTTGTTAATATTCCACAAATTATGTTCTTTGTTTGTCTATTTTTTTTTGCATTTTCTTTTAATTTTTTCAACAAATTATAGAAAATGAGGTGTGTCTGACATTTTTGCAAAGACATCTAGGCAGGAGCTACTCATTGCTGAGGAAGAAATGAAGGCCAGTATGAAATGCAACTTCTTTCAGACTTTTTTTTTTTTAAAGTATTCATAATTAAGCAGAAGCAAATTTTGCTTGGCCATTCTTATCCTGGCTTGTCCCTATTTCTCCTGTCATCTAAAGTGCTATAAACTGTTTAAACTGAAGTAAGTGCATGCACAAAGAGGTTTACAATAAGTTAAACAGAGGAACTTTGAGGCAGCTTTATTGTGAATTTACTCTATAAATTTACAGTAGTAACTTGTAATTGGAGGCAATACAAGAAGATTTGATGGAAGTTCTGGTGTCTCTGTAACCTTAGATAAGTTGACCAATGCAGATGTTTTTACCATACAAAGACTTGATTTCAAATCTGATCCAAACCATGATGATATGTTCTGTCTCCTTTATTGTTGTAAATGATTGCAGAATGTGCAAGAGAGCAATGAATGCATACCTAAATTTCTACAAGCGATAAATATATTTCTCTCCATATATATCTGTGTCTATAGAAATTCCTTCTCCTCTAACTGAACAGAGTCATGGATACAATGTCTGGGCTGGATCTTCAGATTAATTTTGTGTGACTGTCTAGCAGGTTACTCCTTCATTGTTTCTTACCGGCTTTCAAAGATCTTCATTCCTCTGCTTTAAAATGTCCTTACTCCATGTAAGTTTAGAGTATGCTTCTGGTTACTAAAAAGTACCTATTTCTTCATAAGCCAGGCTGATAACTCAATCTCAAGATTTGTTCATGTCTTGGGCAGAAATATTCTCTCCTGGTGCTAGTCCAAGATGAGTTTCTGTGGCTGGATCTTGCTTATACACAGAGGTGTGCTTGTGGTTGCTGAAACTACACATGGGTATTTACCAAAGAATAATAACAGGTCTGTAACCTCTTCCCTTGTTTTTTATTTGAATACTAAGAGGACAGAAGTGATCTGCCTAAAGAGGTTTCTTTTGTGTTCCCCCTATCACCCGCCTCTCTCTTTCAGAGGCGGGAGGGGAACACAACAAACAGCTGCCATATTCTCTAGCTAAACCCATTCAAACAAGAAAAGTCCTAAATCCATATTAATCGCTGCCACCTTTAATTTTTCAATCACTGCTTGATTAAATTGCTGCCTAGATTCGCCCTTTCAGTGATAGGGCCTGGTGAGCACTCTGCAGTGAACTCAAACAGAGAAATAATAAAGTGCTTTCTGTCGTAGGCACTCCCCAAAGCGCCAGACACAACACAAGTTATTAGAAAAATATCAAAGAGTGAGCTCTTATAAACTGTGCAGAGAGGAAAAAATTATTGTCCAGGGAAGGGGAAGAAGATTTTAATTTTGCATCTGCAATTACAAAGGCAAATACATCTGTATAGAGGGCATTTCAAAGTTGAAATGAAGAAATGAACAAACTCAAATGGTTGGGCTTGATACCAGAATGTGTCAAGACCTAGGTATGTAATGGTTTTACCACTGTCAAAAGGGTGCATTGTTGTTGGGTTTTTTCTTTCACTATAATTGTCAGCACAGAGCGTGTCTATCAGTTAATAAACTCACATTGAATCACAACCACCTGCCTTTAAATCTTCCCACCAGGAATGCAGCTGTTCCAGCTCCAGATGTGCCCTGATTTCCAGTGAAGGTGGGGTTCTGCTAAAGCCAATTTACTTTGATGTGCAAGCCTCTTCTGATGCTCCACAACCATTGTGAAAATGGTTTATGTTCCCATTGGACTCAATGGTAGACCTGTGGCTCTTGAGCCACCTTCTCCTAGTTAACAGTGAAGGTGCTGTTCTCATACTGGGCTGTTGTTTGGAGTCTGGTGTTGGCACCAGTGTTGCTGTGCAGCCCAATGTGAGCCAACAGATCTTTCCTGGGCACTGTCTTCACTCTGAAAGTAAAGCTGAATTTGGTGTTATGTTATGATACAACTGGATGACTGCCATTGAAAGCACATTAAGTCAGCATAAGTGTCTCCTGGTGGCTTAGTAGTTTGGTATGTGACCAAACACTTGGAAACAGTCAGAGCAGGGTATTTTAAGAAGCACCTGTCCTTAATCTGAGTGTGACAGCTGCCAGCACAAACACTGATTATCCAGTAAATACAGAATAAAATGGACAAACCAAAGCAAACAGCAGGGGCTGAGAGTGCACATCTTTGCCTTCTCTGCCTCAACTAGGGACAAGTAAATTCTGGATGAAATGCATTCTTTTCTCTAAAATACAATCTATGAATCTTTTGCAACTATATGAGCATCTTCTTGGCTTTACATTTTGTCTTTGAAAAATCCATAAACCTTGATGTTGATAGGAGCACATATTGGACAACCTTGTTCTTGTTAGGATGTTTCACAGGACACACTGCTGCTTTCTAACACAAAGACATTTTTTTTTCCCTTTTCTTCCCCCCCCCCCCCTACTATTGCCACAACACGAGTCAATAAAGACTCACCATAAGCTAAATCATTATAAGTCAATTTTAAACCAAATCAGGAATGTCCACACTGGGGTTTGTGTGGACAACAATTTAGTGAAATCAATTGAAAAATCAATGTTAGGCATCATCTCTGTCAGTTTAACTAGCTTCCTTCCCATTCAGCTCCCAGCCAGCTAATAGCTGGCAAAAATCTGCAACATATTGTTATCTTAGGCTTACACAATCTTCATTGGCAAAAGAATTTTAGAGGTTGAACTTACTCCCTGAAGTTTGTACTGTGCAGATCTTTACCCAGGTAAGTGAGTGACGGAGACAGACTGTTTCATGCTGAACAAGCCTGTAGCTACAGCTTTTTGAGAGCAGAACAGCCTCGTAGATGAGATAGAGTAGGAATCAAGAGAGATGAGTGCTTATTGCTACCACTTCTACTTTATCTTTCTATCTTTTCCCTCCCCTAAATGGCTGTAATAATATAAATCTTGCACATGGTGTTTGGGGCTTATTTTCATTCATTTGTTCTTGGGAAGCTTTTTAAGAGTTGGCGATTATAAAGGTAATAAAGATACGCTGATGATTGTAGTCACTGGATGTTTGGAGTAGTACTGCCATTTTAGTGATATTCTGCCATTGGGCCTGCATGTATCCATGTTTTGATGAAAACCTGGGGCTGCTGTTGCAGTGATGAGGCTGGTCTTCTGAAGGGATCTGTCATCACACAAAGTTTTATCTAATTATTTAGCAAGTACCTTTGAAACTTCAGAGCTAAGCATGGATTCCTTCTGGTTAAAAAGGATGTGATTTCTCCAGTATATACATTTCTTCCTCAGTTTTCTTGTAGTGTTAAAGGTACCTGCTACTGCAGTGGGATTGGTGCAGTGCTGACCAGGACTGCAGAAGCAGCATTGCCTCCATGAGAGTTGCAAACTTGAAATAGGATCACAACATTAAAATTCCCTCTTTCTGTTGCTTGCCTGTTCAGAGATTCAGGAATAAGGTATATTTCTATTCTGTGTTACCCTTTCATATTCTTTGTTTGTCCTACATCAGGCTTCATGGCCGTCAGCTGAAGTTACTGCCAGTGTCTGTAGCGTAGAGACAGGGAGCTATGGTGGGTAATTGCTACAATACCTTACTGTATGGCAATGTATGTACTCTGTGCCTCTCCTGAATAAACGTATCTCAAACGGCTCTTCAGGAAAATGCAATCATCTCACGATGAGCAATAATAATTCAAAAACAATTCATAAACATTGTGTTAGTTGTGGGGTTTTAATTTATTATTTTAACAAACAAACAACCCACAAGACAATACTGGTACTTCATTTTCACAAAATAACTTGGAGAGCTCTTTGTGGACTATAACAGGAATATTATTAGAGCAGTGAGTGAGAGACTATCCTTCCCCACTATCTTTCCATTTAGCATCAAAATAACATTTGGGCTTCCTTCTCTGCTATAATACTATTGTTTGCAAACCTATGTTTCTTGTTAGTGCTCTGAAACCCGTACTGAGACAGCTTGTCCTGTTAGCTGCTTGCTTGAAAAATGGATCCAGGGTTGTACCCTTCCAAAAGGCAATAAGTTAGATGCTGAAAATGTCAGACAGGGTATCTGTGTGCTTACCTCTGTTCTTCAGAAAGCACAATCACAGTTTTTAATTTCTGCAAGTCCCTGAGGGAAACCTACCAGAAAAAGGTGATAAGGGAAATTGCTTCTAATTCTGCAGCATCCTCTATCACTTTACTTGCCTACCTATTATTTTATTGTGCCAACAGTCTTGATGGCACATGTTCATTTCTCCCTTGTTCCGTCATGTGCTGCAATTACTTTAGAAATTTTACTAGAATAAGACAACCACAACCATCTTTTCCTGGAGATGTAACATCTTGCAATACTGAGGTCTTTAGGCAGGCCTGGGGTTAACCTTTGCATCCACTATAATTATGTCAGCTAGTGGAAATGATGACAAGACCTGAGACACAAGCTTCAGAACAGACAAGCACCTGTAGCCAGCTTTTTTGAATCTCTGAGGCTTATCTCCAACAATCAAGTATTTCACAGCCAAATGGCAGATGTCCATTTGGTCAGTGAGTTGTTAGTTTAGCAGGGAGATGGTAAGTATAATCATATTACATATGATTTCTTTACTGTATGAGCAGAGTAACTTCTAATTTAAACAGGTGAATGATTAATAGAAAAGAAGCTTTAATAGAAGTAAGGTCATTTGTTTTCAATTATAAAAGCTGGAGTTATAGCATGGGTCAAGAAGGGTGCAGCACGCAGAATGGTGTGGATGCGTTGATCCTTTGGGCTTAGGTTGATTTACCTCTTTGCTCTCCTGACTTTCCTGTTGAAGAGTTTTCTTCCAGATAAATCCAGACAGGTGAAATTGTTAGAAGCATAGAAACTTGCACAGCCAGAAAAGAGTGATCTGAGGATTTTCATCACAAGAACACTCACCCATCAAATGCCAAGACAGCAACGTATATAGCATGACCAGACTGTTAGTAGAACATCTCTTCTGTCATCTGTCGAGTTATGTGGCTATCTGCAAATGGCCTTTTGGGCAGAGCAAGAGGGTCTGTAGTGAAAGTGCTTTATCACAATATATAACAGCATTATCCAGCTATGGTGGGTTGATCGCTCTCAGTTCCCAGAAATGACTGTTTCAGGGATAGCATTCTCTTACATCATATGTGATCACTATGAAGAGCAGCAGTTTCACCTTTTGTATTTTTGTATTTTTCTATTTGTATTTGTATTGGCTTTCTAATTTGGTTGAAAACAAATGCAGAAGCTTTTTAGGTGAACATATGCTTTGGTTAGCTTCCTTTGTAATTTTGACACACAATGTTCTCTGAATGTATGGCACAGAGGATTACATGGTGAAGATTCTGTCATGTACCAGGACAAAGAGATTTTAAGAATAGCAAGTAAACATCTATCTTTGGTGGACTGTTGCTAAAATTCTTTGACAAGACAATTCATATGAAGGGTGTAATCAGAGTTTTAAGAATAGTTGATGTCTAGAATGAGGAAGGGTGACTGTGATTTTTAGGGAGTAAGGCAATTAAATATAAGGGAAGGTTTGGGATTTTTTTGCTCCCCCCACCCCTTACTTTTTTCTCCTTTCCTAGCGGAGGACGAGGAGCTAAGCAGTGCTATGAGGAAGATACAGGTAGGATGAAAGAATCGGATGGGTTGCAGAAAAGCAAAGAGATGACAGTTGTATTTGCAAAGGATAGGGAAACAGCCAAGGAGATGATGGGAAAAGTTCATTTGTATAGCTGGTAACTACTCACTTAGATGGACAAGGGAAAAAATAGGGGCCTGGAATAGAAACCTTTAGTGAAGGGGAGCTGATAAACAACAGCCCCAGACCTAAATTTCATTAAGTCCATGGAGCTGTGTGATCTGTACCTGTGAAGGATCTCGCCTTTATATATATCTTTTATCTTTTGCCTGTTTGCACAGACATAAATTTCAGGCTTGTGCTCCTGATATCATACAGGCTTTCTTTTACTTGTTGTCCCCCATCAGTTGGATTTTTTTAATCTATATTTGTGTGTTATTAAGTGTTGAAGAACATCACAGTTATTTCAGGCTTACTGACTTCTATAATATACCATCAGAGGTTTTTTTGGTAGTGTGGCATTTGCTGAATGGCAGAGAGCTTTTCTAAGGCTGCAAAAGGACCTTTGACTCACTCAGCTGTTACACCTTTCTTCATGTAAAGCCATATATTTTGGAACTTACAGCTCAGTGACACTGCTGTCCATCTTTAGAAACACTGGGTTGCAAAACTTGGGTGTGCAGAGAAAAGCTGCACCTCAGCTCTAATTTTGGTGAATTATGTTACTGTTTCATTTTAATGTAATGTTCTGTGAGCTGCCAGTTTTGCTGCTTATTTGCTTCTTTTGTTTGTTTCTTTGTGTTGTTTTGGTTTGGTTTGGTTTTAATGCCATTGTTGTGGCAACAAAATGAAGATCCCTTTTGCCCTTCCATGCTGAATTGTACGTTTTCCAGAAGGGATACAAAGTAAGTATTAGAAACAGAATCAACAACAGTGAAAATATGAGATAGGAATAAATCCACATGATTGTTTCCTTCTTTCTTCCTCAACAAAAAGAGACGGTGGACCAAGAATGGACAGAGTCTGTCCTGCTGTGAGGAGGCATGACAGCCTTCTGGGCCCATCCACTTTTATAGCAACCAGTAAATAAGAATAAAGCACTTGAACACAGTGTATTTATGTGCAGGTAGATTCTGTATTCAAAATTGTCAAGAATTTGTATGGTGGTGGGAGTACTCATTGCAAAACACTTCAGAGAAGCCTAACTGTTCAGTTATCTGGAGACATTTCTGTATCTGCTAAATGGCTCTAAGAACTGAAAATGTCTGTAGTGGCAGGGGGAATAAAGGCCTTCAAGCAGTTTTCTTCAGAATGTTTAAGGAACTTGTCTTCAGTGTCACTCTTTTATTTTTAAAAAGCTGTCTTTGAAAGTATTATGCAGTGATATTAGGGCCACAAAGTATTGCTAAGGTTAAATGGCTGGGAACCTGAACCAGAACTCTTTGAAATCAGGGAAAGTTTGTGAATGGCTCCTAGCCATTAAGAGGGCAGGGAGTATGGCATTGGGTAAGAAGAACACACACAAATGCACAAAAAAGGATGCTGTTGGTATCCCTCTTTAAAAACTGTGTGTTTAATCTTGGTAGTAAAAGCTTGCAGTCGGAATTTCTGTGTGTCACTGTTGCCATGCCAGTCAAAACCAAGGCCTCTGTTACAAGGTTTAATGGCATGATGCAGAAGAGGCCTGAAAGTGGCAATGTTCCTTCCTTCCTTCCTTCCTTCCTTCCTTCCTTCCTTCCTTCCTCCCTCCCTCCCTCCCTCCCTCCCTCCCTCCCTCTTTGTAATTCAATAATTCAGCTAGAGGCACAGTTGGTGAAAGCACTGAAAAGGTTTGTTTCTACTTGTTCTCCCTGGCTGGCTCAGATATGCTATTTGTATGTGTGTCTGTTTTTCATACCTGCTTTGAAACAGCAAAGGAGGATAATATGAGTAAAGACAGAGAACTGCTTATTGTTTCCTTTTATACAAATGCTTTGGCTAACCCTCATTCAAAAGGCAAAACTTTATCAAGAGCCAGCCTCACTGTCACATTTATGCTCAGCATTATAAATTGGGCCTCTGCTTTGGATTGGTATTCTTCATGAACAAACTCAGAAAGTGGAATTTAAAAACAGAAAAATTGATTAAATTATTTTAGCTTCATTATATTTCATGCTGTGCTGCTCCTCCCCCTGGAGAGCACTGGAGAGACTCTCTTGCTGTTTCAGACTTTTCTTATATACAGAGTGTGATTGTATGAGTTGACCAAATTTTCCAAACCACAGATCCCACTGCGAATGCTCTGCCAACTTGTTTCTGACCTATGCGCAGGAAGTTAGCAAGTTGTAAGGAATTGCCAATGGTTCTTTTAATTTAAGACAGTTAAGGCATCTGTATTTTGCATTTCTTTGTTACTAGCTGCTACGTTCTCTATGCATCAGGTAGAAGGGGGAGATACACCATACAGGAAAAGGTTCTACACGTTTGCATAGCTTCTTAGAAGTCTGTGGGTCTGTACCTTTTTGTAGCAGCTGGATTTGCCTGTGTCATGTGACTCATGCTTTTAGGCAGTTTAAATACTTTAAATCATAGTTTTGAGCACTGAATACCCTATTAGGAGTATGCTTTATGTATCATGTGCATGTGAAAAAGCATATATGAGGGCATGCAGCTCATTCTTTTTAATTTTTGTTGTATCAATTCTTTTTCCTTTCCCTTAACTCCTGTTGTATCGGATGTGGCTTTATCTGATGTGTTCTGCAGAGCAGACAGACTTAAACTAGTTTATCTCTTTCTCTCTCATGTGCTCTGCCCAACTTCAGGTTTACCGCATTATAATACTGACAGCAGAGACCATCAGTAGCAGATTAGGATTAGATAAACTTTCCTGGGCACATTCAAATCCTGTCACATACCTATTATAAAGCAGCTGCAGACCCAGGGAAGAGGCATTTCATTGATCAAAGTCTACCTAGCAAGTTCTAAACCTTGTGGTCTGTATATATATTATTGCCATCACATTGGCAGCTTTTTGCTAAATCTAAGCAGAGACCAGAGTGTGTGAATGCAAAAAGTCAAAAACTCCATATCTGCAATTGGTCTAGAGAAGAGACCATGGGGACAGAAGGCATGAGCAACACCTGTGTGGAATTTAGCATGAATACCACGCGTGTAAATTAAGTTCTGACTTCAGAAAGGAAGATGGCGTTTTGGTGCAGAGTGTTGTGTGTAAGTGGTTTTTCCCTCTTGTTGTGCCTATTCAAGCATCACGCAGAAATCATCTCCTCAGAGCTGAACCTGTTGAAGGGTCTCAGATGGGCCAGGTGAGGCTGGAATTGCTGCAGGCTCCCTCTGTCTGCTGCCTGGCTGATATCTTTCTCCCAGTCTATGCTGTAAGGATTTTGACTGCCCTTGCATCAGTCTGTTTGCTGTGGGACAGCTGGTGGTAAGCCATTCTGGCCACCAGGCATGAGCTTTGCTATAGCCAGTGCTATCAGGAACAGACTGTGGTAAGCATTTGTGGAGGTACAGTTTAAAGGCTGGGGCTGGATATTGCACAGAATACAGTGGGACAGTCTTGTAGTATCCCTAAAGCAGCTCAGGGATAATAACCTGAAGCCTGGGGACATGTGACAAGCACTTCAGCTGCAGAGCTGGGACAGCCTCCTGCAGCCCTGTGGCTGTTGCTTTGCAGAAGGTGATGCCTGGAGTTTGCAAAAGGGTTTGGCACCTGTTTAAATCTACATTCAAATGCTTCTGCCTTAGCTTCTGTATGGAGCTGTTTTATATGTTGATACTTTGAGAGGCACCTGGAGAAATGTTTGACTCTTTTTTCTACTGGAGCCTTGAAGAGCAATAGGGGAGTGATGTAAAGAGAGGGTAACCATTTCTTATTGGCAGTGCTGAGAATTCCTCCTTTTCATACAAATATTGCCACTATTTAATTCCGCAGTTTGAGTTGGCAACAGCAATAAAGTCAGCAAGCAGATGCTTTGCAGAGAGAAATTATTTCTCTGCTGTTGGTTTTCTTGCCCTATAGCAAAGTTTTATTGTGAGTTGATTGTGTCTGTAATAAGCTTGGCTTTCTGAGAGTGTCTCTTGGCTAGGAGTTGGGGAAGATTCACTGTGAGCCTCTTGTCCCCTTTGTCAGAGTTAATTTCCTATTTCTAGCTGGCTTTAAGGTAATGGTATGCTTGTTTTGTCAATTTAGTAATGAGGAAAGCTGAAAGTTTTGCTTGTTGAAAGCCCTTTTAGGGGAAAGCCCTGAAGTGTGTTCAGTACACTAAATGCCAAGTGCTGTTGTGCCACCAGCATTACTGGAGTTTGGGGATGAATGCTCTAGCTACTTGTAGCTTTTGCAGGCTCATTGCATGCTTTGCCCTGGATTGTATTAGTTTAAAGAGAAAGGACCTGATTTTGAATGTATTTAGAGTAAAATAAAGCAGTAGGATTCCTGCTTGAGCCAGGGGTTTTCCACTGCAGTCTGAAAAATATTATATTGCCTGGAAGCTTCTGCTGGACTTCTGTATTGAGTGAAAGCAAGTGTGGCAAAATTACTTCTCCACCAAATGAGAACTTTCAGTGGGAGCAAGGGCTGGGGCAGTCACTTCCAAGGAAGAGAGTGTCACTGCAGGGAAAGACATTTCTACTCTCTCTAAAATCTCTTCTACTCTGCCTCTTCTAATGTGTGAGTTTGTGCAAGCATGTTGAATATGCATAATTGTATTTAAAAAGCTGTGCATTCCTTGAGGTTGGGTAAGCAGAGTGGCATTTTACACAGAAAGCCTGAAGAGAGCTGACTTTGATGCAGCACTGAGCTTGCTGCAAAACGGTGTCATACTTTGATCACAGCTCCTTGGAGGTCCTGACAGGAGTATTTATTTAAGTATTTCAGAAAGTAGTTATAGCTGCTTGCAGAAGCCATAGCTATTAAAGATTACAACTGAGGATAATTATTCTTTGTAAGAACTAGTTTTTATCAGAGTGGGCTAATACACAGCCCTGGTAGTGCCATGCACGTCTTGGTGAAGCTTTAGCACTTCCTCATAATCATTCACACTAATGCTGCCCAACTGAGCAAATCTCATGGCCATTTCATCCAGATAACATGGAGAAGATGGATGAGCTTTTCACTGCCCCTGGAAGGCTGACAAGAAATCTCAGATTCATCAGACCAAGCAGGAAGCAATTACCCAGACAGCAGCTTGCCAATAGCAACTTTTTCCCTTAAAATAAATAGGCACAATGACATACTTTCATCAGCTCTCCCTGTGCTGCTGCAGGGAGTAAGAGGCAGAGTCTAGGTCTGAGAAAGCTTTCTCTTCCTCCAGAGCTTTCTTAGAATCATAGAATCATTTTGGTTGGAAAAGACCCTCAAGGCCATTGAGTCCAACTGTTAACCTAACACTGGCACTAAACCATGTCTCTAAAACACTCATCCTATGCATCTTTTAAACACCTCCAGAGATGGTGACTCCACCACTTCCCTGGGCAGCTTGTTCCAATGTCTGACATAATTCTAGACTAACCACCAAGCATTGCTGTTACTTGATAGGCAAAGCTCCCTCACCCTTGGAGGAGAGAGAGAGACTATGCTGGGACTGAAATGCCAGAAAAAATACTGAAGTGAATGACTCTTGGGGATTCACTTCATTGTCTGAAGGTGACATGTTAAAGGAAGACTCTGATGATGAGAGCTTTCTGTCTCTTTGATTGTGTTTTTTTTCTGTTAATGGTCAATGGAATGGGAATGGAGTGGAGCCTGCTAAAATAATCTTGAGAGTTTCTTCTGTTACTGAGCTGCTCGTTTACAGTTTGAAATCAGTCATTTAGCTTTAAGTGGCTATGGGTCATTAATTGTGAGCAGGTTCTCTGCAGTACAGCTGTAGACTGTAAGTGGCCTCATGATGAGTTATTAAAGAAGACTTTTCCCTTGATTCACAAACATGATTTTTAGCCTGAACTTAATGAAGAGATTTCATACTGAGAGTCCCATTGCCACCTTCGTGTCCAGAGAAGCTAATTTTGTAGTTAACCTGAGAATACGGTTCACTATCCAAAATATCCTCTAGTTCTCATTTGGATAAAGTTATGCTTCTCAGTGTTTGACTTGCTTTTCTCTCCCACTCCCATGTCTCTCTGATTTTATTGTCTAGTTAGACCTGTCCCACACAGCACAGACACATTGCAACAGTCTCTGGCCTGAAGCTCTTTTATTCTCTTGCCTATTAAATCTGCATTAAATTTCTCTATTTTGTTTTGGGGACATCCTAGAATTAGTACACAGCCTGGTGTCACAAAGCTGTTCTCTAGATCTCCTGTTGTTGCTGAAGGCTGTAACATTTATATTTGAAAACTTTTTATTTTTCCACCTGTGGCATTTGAATCGCTATACACCCTGTGGACATTTCAGCTTTGTCAGCTTGACTGTTATTAAGCTGTAATCATTTATCATCATTGGCAATGATTTTATGTCTGTTTTTTTTAGCAGGTATTGCAGAAAATTTATTGGTAATCTGCTGTGAGCATGCAAAGACTTAAGATATATAATTTATAAAGCCATATTTATGTAGCAGTGCTTTATGATGGAAAGTTGTGCTGAGACAGCATTTGAGATGACAGTTTATTTTTAGATGACCCAGAAGTCTTTGTTTCCATCTCATTTCAGGCCCCAGCACAAAAGGACTGAGGATAAGCAGAAACCCCAAAAGCTTTTTCCCCTCTAATGGCAAGAGAGATCATGTAAATAAAACTGACAAACATAAAAATGCAGTAAGCTACAGCTGTTTCATGAATTTATAACATGAGGGGGCAAAGTAATAAAAAAGCTATAAATTTGTGTCAGTCATACCCCTTTATTAAGAGATACTAAGTAATACACATATGGGAAGCTCAGGAATGTAAGTGTAGCTGAATGCTTTCCCTGAGCATTGACTGGAAGAGACTAGCCAAACTGAGATCATTTGGTTCTTCCTGCTCTCTGTGTGTATTTGTGTATGCATGAGGGTTTATTATCTATGCAATAGCATGTTTTTATCATAAGGAAGAAAAAAACAATATGTAATTTTAATTAATGAAGGTAGATGAGTTCATTTTCAAATTACCTCAGAGAAAATTATGAAGTTTCATGACCTGACATGGGGAGAGAGAATCTTTTCTGTCTTTTAGATAGCAGGGCAAGGCAGGGATTTTATGCTTAAGTCTATGCTGTTTGCTCTGGCTGCCCTACAATTGCTGGTTTCCCAAAGGGTGGTTTGTCCTGGATACATATTCTAGGGCAGTATGGAGTGACCTTTGGAGATGTCTATTTCTTTCCAGTGACAAATGAAGGAGAGTCTAGGCAGATTGATTTGAGCTGGGATCCAGGTTGCCCAAACTGTCAGCATTTGGCCTACTGTTGTGGTCAGGGAAATTCTTGTCAATGCCATTAGTGGTATTTAGGGAGCTATTCAGCAGACCAAAGCCAGGCTTGGACTATGATGAGCTACATTGATTTCTAGAGACCACTAATAGCATTGACATCTAAAGTTAGGTGACCTGAATCCCACTCTGGATATCTAAAAGCTGGTCATACAGACCTGAAGTCAGAAGTGGTGTTTGCAGTCTTTCTGTGTTGTATCCTGTAGCATCTGACAAAAGAATATGGAGTTTAGTCCACAAATCTTTTGCAGTTCAAGAGTTTCAACATTACTTATATGACCAGAGGAGTACTTGTAGGTAGCCCTTAGTGTAAGTTTGTTGTTTGGACAGTCCCATTGGGATTGTTTATACGCATTTTTGCTTCATAATCTTTGTGCTCATTTCCACAGATCCCTGAAACAGAAAAAGCAAAATACAATATGAAAGCAAGGGATTCTGTGGGCTCTCCTATGTGTATGTTGCAATAAAGCTGCCGATCACAGATCTGTTTAACTAAATGTGCTTATTCCAAAGCATCAAAATGCTTTCGTAGCTGATATTTGGTTGGTGATAAGAAAGGACTGTAGTGTTTCCTTTGGGGATAACTAGTGCAGAAAAAAATAGATTATTTGAGGTGGCATTCATTACTGATGGCATACTGCCCATGCCAGGAAGTGGCTTGGGATACAGGCAATTGCATATAAATAGAACTAGTAAGAGTGCAGAAAAGCCTCAGATGTGCTATTGCATAGCAAAGCCTAATATAAATAAACAATCATTAAAAATTGCTAACATAAAACAAGGGAATAATCTTTGCTTTCTCTTGTACTCCCACCCAATTAGATTAGTTCTCTTGACAAGGCATTTGAACTACTGAAGTGAAATGCTATTCCAGTCATGATGCCAGTTTTGTTAGGAGGGACTGCTTGTACGGTATTGTTAAGCAATTGCAATGGTAGTAAATACGTTGTTTGTCTGTACAAATATTATTAACAATCCATTAAAAAGAATCCACAAAAGATTCAGAATGCATTTTGCTCAGCTTTCTGGTGGTGTTCAGTGGAAGAACATGAGCTTTTTGATGTGAGGGAGCTTGTTATTAGTGTGATTATTGCTTACAAGTCTGTTATTGATCAGGAGATCGATACTGAACATAGTAGAAGCTGCTTCTACGACCATGTGAGTCACTTATTGATGGGACACAGTTGGTTTTGCTCTTTGTAAGTTTGTTTTATTACAGGAAAGAATATTAAGGTGGTGAGTGTTGATTTTGGATGTAAGCTCTTATGGAAGTCAAGGGGTTAAGTTGCATCCTAGAATAACAGGTTTCTACTATGAAATGTGGCAGAGGCTGGTAGTGGGGAGGGAAAATAAAGATAAAAGAAGATAGTGGGAAATTGTGTTGGAGCGATCTGAACCAATCTTTCATTGCACAGTTTTCTTTTATTCATGAGGTCTCAGCACCCCCACCTTGTACTCCTGTTGTTTTCTATCATAGTTCATTTTATTCCCAACACTAACCTCCCACTTTATGTTACTTCCATTGATTGATGCTATAATGTTGTTATGATATGGACTGGAATGTGTCTTTAGCTTTACTGGAAGCATGAATATGAAGAAGCCCCTTAATAAATAGCAATTTGAAGGTTTTCATGCCTGTGACTCATTCAGATAGGATGGTTGTGCTGGAGTCATGTCCCACAGCTTTCTAGGAGCTGAGATATTGTGTAAAAGTCCTGCTGCTTCCTAGAACATTCCTGTCCCTGCTATGGATGGGCTTGGATTCCTGAGCAGGGCTTGAGTTCCTCAAGGATAGAGTTGGGTGTGCCAGGAATCAGCGCTAGAGTCCTGTGCTTTTTGGTGGAGGACTTGGAGAATAGTGGGAAGGGACTTCCTGTGTCATGGAAGATTTGTCTGTCCTTGAAAGACTCAAGATGTTGCCAGCACCTGATCAGAGAGGGGAGGTTGGAGGCACGGTATCCATGATGTGACCGAAGGAAGGGAGGGCTGTATTGCTAGTGTTCCCAGTGACTCTCACTTCCAGCCCGCTGCTGTCAGCTGGTAGGTTAAGAGCAGTATTTGATGGTGACCCTATATATCGTTCTTGACACTTACTGCCTGCTGCATGAACTTCAGAAAGGTGAATGGGAGGAGACAATGTGCCATAGCTACACCACTATTGGAGGAATTGGTGAAGACCTGTTCTAGACTGCATGTTTGCAAAGAAAACCAGTTTTCCTTTGAACAGGTCTCCATCAGGAAAATTATCTATGATCACAGTGGAATACATCAGCACAGTTTGGGACCTTGGGGAAGGAAGCTCTCAGAATCAGTCTTGATATGTAAAGAGCCAAACACGTTAGTAAAAGCCACTTGCCCCCCATTCCAGGACTGAAACCAGAGACACTTTTTGTGATCTGTCTCATCTTCCAGAGCTAAGTTCAACTTCTTCCTGGGCACACTGTGGGAAATTCTTTGTTCGGACTATTTAATCAAGTGTTGGTTTATATAGTCAAGACGCTTATTTTTTTAAAGCTTTTGTGAGGGAGGGAATCAGCTTCAGTTGTCATCATTTTTTTTGCACAGTATCAGCAATTTTCTTTTTTTAGATATACAACTGATTTTGCATTTCAACTATAGTATCTATATTCACTATGGATGTTTCTATAGCAACCAGCATTGTGCTATCTACCTACCTCTATGGATGGATTAAACATGCAATATAAAAATGTATTTCATTTTATTTTTCTGCAGACTGTGCCTGTTAGCACGTTTTAAAAAACTTTTTGAGTAATATGAAATAGACCATTTCTGTCATCTTTGTACTCCTTAAGAAACCTGTTTGTTTATCTTTGCTTTTCTTATGACCCCTGTCATCTTACTATTTCACTACCTCTTTCTTATTCTAAATCCATCCAGTGTCTCTAAGGGGGAGAAAAGCACTAAAGACACATAATAATCTGGATTTTATCCAATGCAAGAAATCTGTGGTAAACCAGGGAACTGAGCTGTGGCCTCTGGAGTCATTATTTGATACTCATTATCTTCAGTTTCTCTAGCATCTCACCAAATGGTCAACAATCTCCTTTATAGAAATCACTGGTTTTGTGTTGTGTAAAAGACCTAACTTTACCATTTTATTTGCTTCCATTGTTTTCAGTATTTAGTGGTACGTATGCGACAACAGGTGACTAAAATTGCATCCAGACCTCCAGACTGGGTCTTTTGCCAGTTTATGCTACAAAGTAATTTTAAAAGTTGTATGTTATTTTATGGATGGGACAGAACAGGCACTTGAGAGTACACCCAATTTTCTTCCATTTCTGCTTCTTTTAAAAAATATTTAACTTCCATCTGATGGATTCCGATTCCAGACCTCATGCATGTATTTTGCTTAACAACTGTATCGATTTCATTACAGACATCTCAGGTGGATTTAGAAATTACATTTGAGGAGCAGATGAAAAAGCTTTTAGCACTTTCAATTTGACAGCAGTTAAAACTAGAACCTGAAAAGAGTCATATTCTTTTCATTGGCACATGTTTGTCCTTTTTCCTTTTGTAACTCATGCATTTGATCTGTGTTTCAGTGAGTTGTCATTAACTCAGTACTTTACTCATAATCCTTAATTTGAATTAGACTTTAGGCAAATTTCCAAATTAGATGCTTGTGACACTAACAATCACCATTTTTTAATATTCTATGATCATGTTTAATCTTTTATCAGGAATGCTGCCTTAATAGGTCATCCTCACCTGTTCTATTTCTGCAAGTTTTTGCATCCTCAGTGGTATGACTTTGCAGTATGGGGCAATTAAGTGCACTACAGAAGTGACTGATTAAAATCAGTGGCAGTTAAGCACATGCTTTAAATGCTTTGCTGGACAAGGGTGCAATTGAACACGTGTTTAAGTGTTTCAATGAATTTTGAGCTTGTGAAAGGAAAACACTTTTACATTGGGTGTATTAACTCATAGATGTTGTAGTTCTGTTCTTTTGTAACTGTAGTTGATAGATAACTATGATTTAGAGGAGCAAGCATGTAGGAGAATGCTACTCATAAAACAGCAGGAATTAACTGAATGGGTTTTTTTCACTTTTCCATTAGCGGGGTGTCAGCATAATATTCTGTCTTTTGACATCTGCAATTGTCCCCAAATTTACTTTAGTTGTATGAGACTGTAATTTATTGGTGCAACTCAGCTGGGGAAGAATAATTAATTTCTTAAGGCTTAAGCTCTTGAAGCTCAGTCCTCTTCAGGATAACTGAAAAGCCAGCATTTTATACATTTCCATTATTGACACTATGAAAATGAATGCCTGTCTTGTGATGTTTCTTTACCAACATAGAGCTCCAAAGACCTGTTTGTAAACTTTCTAGGCTTGATAAAAATGCTCTTGGTATTCGTCAGGCTCATGCACTGGGTAGAATATTCTAAAACAAAGCCTGTTTGTAGGAGAGGAGTGTCTAAAAGGAAGGAGAGCAACAACACAAGCTATTGAAGTGTGTTTCTTTGAATCTGTGACAAGTCTAGAGGGTGGCAGAGGGCAGTGAGGGTGTGAAGCCCTGGATGTCACGCTGGCAGGCAGAACATGGGTTAGGGTTGTAGCCCTCAGCCACCCATGCGTGTAACAGTTTCTTGCCTGTCACGGAGGATATCAAGTTCAGGCCCATCATGTCTACTTTGAAATAATGTAGAGTGCTGTACACCGCATTGCACCACTGACAAGACAGTGGCTTGTAACGGAGAGACAGAGAGCAGGTTTATAGATTCATAAGAAGAAGTCTAGTATGACATTTAGGCTGGGTCCTGCTGATTGACACCAGAAGGAAGTGTAGGCCTGCAACTCTTCGAGGCATTTGGCTGCTGTTAATGTACATTACAGCCCATATTGCAAGATGAAATTTTTGTATTTGAAACTGCTTTTTAAGTGAAATGAAAAGACTATGAAATGGCAAAGCTAAACAACTAGTTTCATGGAGCTTTTAATTTTTAACTGCTTATCTGCAGAGCTGAAAAGATTGGCATTTGAAATGCTTTATGCTTCACTCAGTTGCACTCTTTTAAAGCATCTTCCTGTAAGTCATACAGATATTGATGAAAGAATTTAAAAGAAGAATTAAATTACACCAGAACAAAATAAAATTTGGCTTGAGACAATATACCACAATGAGTAGAAGTTGTTCTGAAAGAAGGCCTTGAGTCTGAGAGTAGAGCAGTATCTCTGATGCGTACTTTATGGGGTATAATGTCTGTCTACTGGGTGGAGCTGGCACGCAGTAGGAGCTGAGACTTGACGTGTCTGTCTGAGAAGCAGTGCACATGAATTAGATGAGTAAAATATTTCCTGAGTTCTTCCCTTTTACAGAGGGATTTTTCAGACTGAGGCTTTTTTCTTTTTACTTTTTTTTCCCTTCTTTTTTTCATTTTTTTTATTCTTTCTTCTTTTTTCCCTTCCCTCCTTTTCCTCTTGCTTTCTCTTCTCTCTGTTCCCTTTTTTCTTTTCTCTTTTCCCCCTTCCCTCTTCTCCTCTCTTCTTTCTTTTATCTTTTTTTCTTCTGTATAAATCTCAATATGTGCCCTACTGTTGAAATCCCAACTCTCAACAGACTCTTGAGGTCTATCTTAATAATAAATTGGAGAATTTTCTGCCCTTATTTATGCTTCTCTGAAAAGACCTTTAGAGGTCTGTGCTGACTCAGCGAGCCTGACAATCAAGATGCTTAAGATGTGTGGGTGGAGTATGGGGTGGAAAGGATATACTTGCATTCAGCCAAGCTTTAAAATGCTGCTTGGTCCCTAGAGTGAGAAATCAGGGAGACTTTTTACAATAACCTAGAGGATCCGTAAACACAGTTGTAACTAATTTTTTTGGTGCAAATTCTGGGACAGCTCAAGTGCTCTGAAGTGATGACAGCTGAGAATTTGCTTATGACTGCCCAAATTCCATAAGCAATACTGAAAATGTGGGCCATGGCTATAAGAGCAGACGGCAGTACTACAGAGAAGTGTGTGTGTACAAAGAGCTGCAGTAGAGGTATCCTTATTCTACCTGAGAAATGCAGTTGGATAATTTCATCCTTTTTTTTTTTTTTAGTGTACTGTAGCATAAACATTGTGTTGTTTGTAGTTTAGCTATTGATCACACCAACACATTAATCTGTTACATGTGGGCATAAGTTCTAGGATTTCCATGCAACTATTCTGTATCCAACTAAAAAAATCTAGTGGAATGGGTGCAGAGAGGTTAGCAGGTCTTACCCCAGATTTGCTAAGGCTGGGAGAGTCTGGATAGAATCCATTTGCCCCACGGAAAAGAAATACAGCTTTTTTAGGTCCAATGGATCTGAGGGAAAGAGAATTTGAATTTGTTTCTAAATTAGATGAATTTGATTAATAAACAGATTTCTAAATTTTGATTTAAAATAAGCTATGCTTTCATTGATACAAATCCAAGAGTATGATATGTATGTAAGGAGAAACGGAGGCTTAACTCTTCAATTGTTTTCTGTATCTATAACTATAACCCTGTTTCTGAAAATAGGCTTATGCCAAGGAAAGCAAGAAAAAAAAAATAAATTCAAACTGTAAGTGAAAACTAGGGAGGGGAAGAAGGTGAAGTAAGGTGAACACACAAATGCCCATAATGTTGACAAAGTTTCATCTAGCCGAGTATCCTATTCTTGATAATGGTCGCTCAGGGATGCTTAGAGAGAATATAAGAAAAAAGGAGAGATAACGCAGGACCTTTTCACCAGCTGCTCCAATTAGTGTTTTAAGGTCTTCCCATGGAAGAGCTGCATGCAAAATATAATTTTTAATAAATGCTAGGATACTTTGCCCTCCTTTGATTTGTGTAATTCCTTTTTTTCAGCCTGCTTATATCTTATCGTCCACAAAACTCTGTGGAAATGAATTCCAGAATTTAATTAAATGTTTTATGAAAAAGTACTTGCTTTTATTGGTTTTCAACCTGCAGACCAAACAACCTCTAGCTTTTTTCATCTGAAGAAAAATGAATAATGATCCTCCTTTCACCTTTCCCAGTTTATGGACTGCTACTATTTCAGTCTCTTCACTCTCAGGAATGTGGCCCCTACTATGTGATCTCTATTCAAGTATTTTTTCCTGGTTCTTTTTAAATTGTTGCTAAAAGGGCACAGTTCAGATCATGGCCACTTTGGATGAGGTTTGCACATATCCTTCAGTTCTGCACTCTAGAGCTCTAGAGCCTCTGTATGCTAAGGGCAGAAATCTGCTTCAGTTCCCCATTTACTACTCCATTTAAGTTTCTAAAATTGGAGGCACAAAGGGATTAAATTTTATACCGTCCTTTATTTCTTACATTTCTGTATACCATCCCATATTTGTTAAATTTCAGACCTCTGACTAGTGAAAGAAATGCAGCTTGTGCTACACTGTGATGATATTACTCGTGTGTGTCACATGAACTCTGCCAAAGTGTCCATCCTTGTGGTGAGATGGCATCTGCAAATCCCATCATCCTGCATACTTGCAGTTGGTAGTGGTGGTGTGGTGCACATGGATGTCTACAAGGTCTTCAGTAGTCTAATGAACTGGCTGGCTTGAGGGTGTTTTCCAGAAGTGTCCACTTCTTCCTCCCAGATGTGCAGCAGCTGCACCAACAGATTGTTTGCATGTGCTTGTATAGAGACCTGCAGTCTCTGAATTAGTACATACGCTTCTGCTTTTTCTGTGTAACACTCCTGATTACTTTGATCCTGTCAGTGTATGTATGTATTCCATTTCCACCTCTTCTGTGTGTCTAGCTGAAAGGAACAGTAATTTAAGTATGCCTTACATTACAAGAACATTTGCTGGAGAATGTTCACATCACTACTATTAATACTTTGATGTTGATTTTTTCATTGCACACTCTTACTCCATAGTTAGAGGGGGAAGCATATTCACACAAGTGCAACTGTGGGATTGAGAAAGCCCTTCTAGTTTAAATATATGTAGACTGGGGGAGTAAAATCCTCCAAGTGAGTTAGTTTAACTACAAAACAACAGGTCATACCTTCCATTTGGATTCTGTTGTGAGTGTGTTTTTTAATACAAAAGGATTTTTTTGTATCTAAAAGAGGAAGTATGATGGGTAGATCCCAATCAGATACAATATAGGAAACCTCCATTAGATGCATTTTCTGTGTAATAAAACCAATAAAAAAACCACTTAAAGGCACTAACACCATTATCATGAACAATGAGGCAATTTCTCCTGCAGTATTTTAAGTGTGTAGCTGTAACTTCAAAATAATTTTCTCTAAAAACGTGCATATATCCCGGGCTGTCTGGGATTACTTTGTTTACCATACTGTAAGATCAATTCTAAATGTATGCACTGAAGTCTGAATAATTTATTTTCTAGCCCATTAGTACAATTTGGAGGATCTCATTCCGTAGGCAGCTTTTCTGCCAAGAGAGCAAGTGCACACACGTCTGTTTATCTCTTGGGGAAGCAGAGACAGACTGAGTCTTTGCTTTAAGAGTAAGCCACTCGCCTCACTGCTTGACTCTGCTGTATCAATGCCTATGAACAATTTGTTTTGAGCTTATTGTGCTCCTTTCATAGCCAATTGCAAAGTCCAGGGCTTCCAAAGAACCCACTACTTGTATCTTTGTACTCAAGATTTTGCAACCCAGGCACAGACGTACTGAGCAGCCTATTCAAGATTGACACTGAGGCCTGACCTGGAACAGTCATTTTACTCAAATCTCCTAAGTCTTAGGGCTATGACACTGTCCCTCTGGTATCTCACTGTTTTGGCCTTAGAAGAAAAGATTTTACAAAAAATGCAATATTTATTGGAAAATAGAGGAAGTAACATTTTGTTTCAGATTTTGCCATGAGCTGCCTTGCTTGCAAGAGAGTGGATTGTTATGAACAATTAGGCAAATAATATGTTGAACATTTCACAAGGGAGCTAAAAAAACGCTGTTGTCAGTAGCCTGACCCATATTTAGCTGCCAATAGATCAGGCTCAAGCTGTAGACTTCTTTCTAACCTTTTGTATTAATGTTTTCTCTTAACCATGACAGCTGCACTGTTTGCATGAAAACCCCAAAATTGTTAAGAATAGCCCTGTTAATGGTTTTGGTTTTGTTTAATTTCACATTTTGGCAAGCCCTGAAAGCTGTCAAGATTTATCATTGCATCACTCTGCTCACACAGAATCACAGAATCACAGAATTGACTGGGCTGGAAAAGACCTTAGAGATCATCGAGTCCAACCCTTGGTCCAACTCTAGTCTGTTTACTAGATCATGGCACTAAGTGCCATGTCCAACCTCACTTTAAAAACCTCCAGGGATGGCGAGTCCACCACCTCCCTGGGCAGGCCGTTCCAATGCCTGACCACTCTCTCTGTAAAGAATTTCTTTCTAATATCTAGCCTAAATTTCCCCTGGCAGAGCTTAAGCCCATGCCCCCTTGTCCTATTGCTGACTGCCTGGAAGAAGAGACCAATCCCCACCTGGCTATAACTTCCCTTCAGGTAGTTATAGAGAGTGATGAGGTCACCTCTAAGCCTCCTCTTCTCCAGACTAAACAACCCCAGCTCCCTCAGCCTCTCCCCATAGGTGTTATGTTCAAGTCCCTTCACCAGTCGTGTTGCTCTTCTCTGGACCCGCTCCAGCACTTCAATGTCTTTCCTGAACTGAGGGGCCCAGAACTGAACACAATACTCCAGGTGTGGCCTCACCAATGCAGAGTACAGGGGAAGGATCACTTCCCTTGTCCTGCTGACCACGCTATTTTTGATACAGGACAGGATACCGTTGGCCTTCTTGGCCACCTGGGCACACTGATGGCTCATGTTGAGCTTCCTGTCAATTAGTACCCCCAGGTCCCTTTCTGCCTGACCGCTCTCCAGCCACTCTGTGCCCAGCCTGGAGCGCTGCAGGGGGTTGTTGTGACCAAAGTGCAGCACCCGGCACTTGGCCTTATTGAACTTCATCCCATTGGAATCACCCCATTTTTCCAGTCTATCCAGATCCCTCTGCAGAGCCCTCCTGCCTTCCAGCAGGTTGACACTCCCTCCCAACTTGGTGTCATCAGCAAATTTGCTGATGATGGTCTCAATCCCCTCATCTAAATCGTCAATAAAGATGTTAAACAGGACCGGACCCAACACTGACCCCTGCGGAACAGCACTAGGGACTGGCCGCCAGCTGGATGCAGCCCCATTCACGAGCACTCTCTGGGCCCGGCCCTCCAGCCAGTTCTTAACCCAGCAGAGAGTGCACTTGTCCAAGCCATGGGCTACCAGCTTTTGCAGGAGTATATTATGGGAGACAGTGTCAAAGGCCTTGCTGAAGTCCAGATAGACCACATCCACAGCTTTCCCCTCATCCACCAGGTGAGTCACCTGATCATAAAAGGAGATCAGGTTGGTCAGACAGGACCTGCCCCTCCTAAACCCATGCTGGCTGGGTCTGATCCCTTGTCCATCCTGAAGGTGCTGTGTGATTCCCTTCAGGATGATCTGCTCCATAACCCTGCCAGGCACCGAGGTCAGGCTGACAGGCCTGTAGTTGTCAGGGTCAGCTTTGCAGCCCTTTTTGTGGACTGGGGTAACATTGGCCAATTTCCAATCATATGGGACCTCCCCAGTGAGCCAGGACTGTTGGAAGATGATGGAGAGCGGCTTGGCAAGTTCTTCTGCTAGCTCCCTCATCACCCTAGGATGGATCCCATCTGGTCCCATAGACTTGTGAGGATCCAGATGGCTCAGTAAATCACCAACTATTTCCTTCTGGAATACAGGGGGCCTATTTGGCTTCCTATCTCTGTCAACCACCTCCAGAGGCCAGTTGTCCTGAGGGCCACCTGTCTTTCTGGTGAAAACTGAGGCAAAGTAGGTATTAAGTACTTCAGCTTTCTCCTCATCTTTGTTAACTATATTTCCTTCAAAGTCCAACAGAGAATGGAGGTTTTCCTTGCCCCTTCTTTTGTTATTAACATATTTAAAGAAGGACTTTTTATTATCCCTGACAGAATTGGCCAAATTAACCTCAAATTGCACTTTTGTTTCCCTGATTTTTTTTCTGCATGATCTACCTGTTTCCATAAATTCTTCATAAGTAGCCAGCCCTTTTTCCACAGTCGGTAAAGTCTCTTTTTATTTCTGATTTCCTTCAGAATCTCCTTGTTTAGCCAAGCCGGTTTCTTCCCCGCCGGCTAGCCTTTCGGCACACTGGTATAGCCTGTTCCTGTGCACTCAAAACCTCCTGCTTGAAGCATGTCCAACCCTCCTGGGCCCCCTTGTTTTTAAGCATTGTTTCCCAGGGTATGTTCTGAACTAGGCTTCTGAATAGGCAAAAATCTGCCCTCTGGAAGTCCAGTGTAGAGCTTTTGTTAATGGTTCTCCCTGCATCTCTGAGTATTGAAAATTCTATTATTTCATGGTCGCTATTCCCCAGGCGGCCTCCAACCACTACATCTCCCACCAGCCCTTCTCTGTTTGTAAACAGTAGGTCTAGCGGGGCCTTACCCCTGTTAGGCTCATTTACCAGCTGATGAAGGAAATTGTCCTCTATACACTGTAGGAACTTCCTAGACTGCCTCTTCTGTGCAGTATTGAGCTCCCAGCAGATATCTGGCAGGTTAAAGTCACCCACAAGAACAAGGGCCGTCGATTTTGAGACATCTGCCAGCTGCTTGTAGAATAATTCATCTCCTTCATCGTCCTGGTTGGGCGGTATATAACAGACACCCACGAGGATGTCAGCCGTGTTGAACTTCCCTCTGATTCTGGTCCACAGGCACTCAACCTTGTCACTGCTGACCTCAAGTTTAACAGAGTCGAGAGACTCTCTAACATATAAAGCCACCCCTCCACCTCTCCTACCCTGCCTATCTTTTCTGAAGAGCTTGTAGCCTCACATAGCAGCACTCCAGTCATATGAGTCATCCCACCATGTTTCTGTGATGGCAACCATGTCATAGCTTTCCTGCTGCACAATGGCTTCCAGCTCCTCTTGTTTATTGCCCATACTGCGTGCATTAGTGTACCTGCACTTCAAGTGGGCTGCTGATTTCACTCTTAATTCAGGCTTTCCATCCTTAGGCTGATCTTTGGAGAGCCTGGTTTCAATCCCTTCCTCCTTCAAACCTAGTTTAAAGCCCTCCTGATCAGCCCTGCCAACTTATGGGCTATAGTCCTCTTGCTCTCCCTAGAAGGATGAAGCCCATCTGATCTGAGGAGACTACTGCTCCTGACTGTTTAGCACAAAAAAGGACTGGGGGTTGGGGATGGAATAGGGAGAGAAAAAGTGGAGGAAAGAGAACATCTTAAATAACTAAGTCAAATCACCTGTAACTTAACAACTCCTTACATACCAAGATGAAGAAATCAAAACAGACAGGCAGCATAGAACCAACTACAACAGTTTTCTCTTGGCTCTGATCCAGAATAAATAAACGTGATCCCTCTGATCCCTCGATCTTAGACTGGGAATTACTCTGCTGTTCAGTTCCAAATGAGGGGGAGAGCAAGCTTTTTGAATGTTTGGGAACAGAAAATATTCTGCTATAATTGGAAAGGCTCCTGTGACTGTCTTGCTGGGTCTTGGTTCCCATAAGCATTTCCTTAACCAGGCGCTTGAGTGTTATAGTCATTGAATGGAGACTTACAGGTGTGCTTCACTCCTTAGTGGAAAGGGGGCTTTACAGAGCAGTTTAGACTAAAGTTAAAGGCCGCCTCTGTTTCCCAGGGCCTGGTGTAACACTTTGGTGACTTTATCCAAGAACTGTGAGGGGACATTCTGATGTGGGAAAAGAACAGCACTGAACTAAGTTAGTGCAGCCTCAGTAGTGTGTGCTGACATTTTCTAAGCGGCACTTCATGAAATCCAGTTTGACCAAGATGTTTTAATGCGCAAACGATCCCTTTTTGCATTTCAAGGTTTGGTTAATCAACCTAAGGAAGATCTGTGCATTATCTGTTCAAAAAGATGAAGACAATGAGCTGCCAGAGAACCTGATGTCTATTAGAATATCTCCAAATCAAGGGCAATGTAGTGAGATACTCCTGCTGACCAACTGGTCTGAAATATTCAGCCCTGATCTAGATGGGTATAGCCATAGTCCTGGCGTTTTGCTTGAACTGTCTCCTGGTTTTGCAATGTTTTGTGCGACTGGTGAATTCCCAGGCAAGAATTACTTTGGAAGGTGAAGACACTGGAATCAAATGTCCTAATGGCAATGGTGGTTTAAGCATTATGCATTGTACCTCGTAAAGTATTTAATGGGTGATGGAGGAGCAGGCAAGCCTTTACTGAACATGGCAGCATCCTCAGGAAGACCCACGTCCCATAATACCAATGGTAGTTGTAGGTGTCAATATCACTCAAAGCAGTGTAGCAACATGGGAGCATGAGAGGTGATAAAATAAGCTCCCTCTCGTTGGTGCTGTTGAATTTCTTCAGAATAAAGAACTGAAGATAATAGCTAAATCTCTTGCAAGGTGGTGCCTCTGCTGCTGCTGTGCATCTGCCTTCTTTAGGTTTAATTGAGCGATTTGTGCGGCCTTAATGTGCTGGTAGCTCTGAGGTTGATTTTGAGGCAGAATGTTCACCAGGCTGCAGAGGCAGAAGTGCAGTTGTTCTTTCCATCCTGTTCCTTGGCCAGTTTAGTGCTATTCCTGACTATATTTCAGCACTCTGACCAGTTTGGTTTTAACTTGGGTGTCTGCCACCTCTGTTTCAATACTGTTCTGCAGTCAAGTAGACCTTCAAAGTTTTATTCCTGTTGTAGGGATTTATTTTTTCTTTTTTTCCTTGGGCCATGTTTGGGCTTTTGTTTGTATCCCTCAGTTAGCCCAAATGATTTTCTCTGTGTTCCCTTCTTTAAGTGTTCCTCCTCTCCCACTAGCCTGGTTATTCTTCAGTCATTTTAGACCATGTTAAAGATCCTGGTCTGTAAGTTGGCATAGAAAGGAGGTATTTCCAGTGTATATGGCCGCAGCATAGACTGTCCCTCAGTGGTGCTTGTAGAGGGTACTTTGTGAAAGGGGAATATGGTGATATGGGATGCCTATATATGAAAAGGCTGCTGAATGAAATTATTTGAGTCCCTGTGTCCTGGATTCTGCCTTCTCTCAGTGGAGACACACAGGCTGATGCAGCTGAGGTACATTACAATCAGGTACAGCTTTGCTTCTTAGTTCTGAAAAAAAATGGACTGGTTTGCAAGAGGGGTGGGGAGTCCTGCCTGAAGACCCAGGTGCCTTTATTGTCCCATGTTGAGGGAAAATTCAGTGGTGTGCAGAGACAACCTTAGTAATTGCTTTGGCTTTTGTATTTCTCTTCTGTGTTTCATTTCTGAGGCTTAGCCCTGCTCCAGGATTAGCTTTGTCTTTTTCCTTTCCTGGTTCATGAGCTGACTCATGTTCATCCACTTTATGCAGACATTTAATTGATATGCTTCTATGTCTGGCTTACTACTCTATGAACACAATTTCTTTCCTAGCTTTTAATTGATTTGGATAATAAAGTATAATTATAAAACTCAATAAAAATTTATTATTTTAAGGGGAGGGCAGGAAAGAAAGAAAGAAAGAAAGAAAGAAAGAAAGAAAGAAAGAAAGAAAGAAAGAAAGAGAAAGAAAGAAAGAAAGAAAGAAAGAAAGAAAGAAAGAGAAAGAAAGAAAGAAAGAAACCTAAGTAATGCTCTGCTGTGTGACTGTATAATAATGCAAAATCCCCTTTGGTTTAATTCTATTTAATTGCTTAGCTTTACTCAGATTGTTACAATTCTACAGGCTTTCTCACAATTATAAGCAGCATGCTTATAAATGTTAGAATTTTTTTAAAGTTTCTTGTGTCTATAATAAGTGTAAATTTATGGTTTTGTGATGGCTGCTGCATGCACTGGCATCCTCCCTTCTCCTTGCTCGCATGCTTGGGGAGCCTGTACTGCTGCTCCCCTCTCAAGCTTTCCTAAACCAGAAGAGGACTTCTTCTGAGGATTGAATTACCAAAGCAGTGGCCATATTGGGAGTAATCATCAGTTTGCTTTTTGTTATGTTATGGGAGGATTTTCACTCCTTCTCTGGCCCCTTTGCACTCTAGTTCCACTTAAATATGAGAAGAAACTTCTTCACAGTGAGGGTGACAGAATGCTGGAACAGGCTGCCCAGGGGGGTTGTGGAGTCTCCTCTGGAGACATTCAAATCCTGCCTGGACACATTCCTATGTAACCTCATCTAAGTGTTCCTGCTCCGGTGGGGGGATTGGACTAGGTGGTCTTTTGAAGTCCCTTCCAATCCCCAACATTCTGTGATTCTGTGATTCTGTGTTTCTGTAATTCTATGATTCTGTGTGTGTAAATGCTCTCTTGCTTCCAAAGAAGGCTAGACCTTGGACAGGAACTAACTCAGAAGAGGTGTGAGGTGTTCTACCGGGGGATGCTCTGTCAAGATTTGTTTATGGCATTTGCCAGGGATGGCAGATGGTATATTGGGATGGGAAGAAGAGCGGACTGAAAGTGCTTCAGCCATTCTGGGCAGCTCTCTGAGGTACCTAATTAGGATATGGATTTTTTCAGTCCCTTTGAGATCTATATCTTTGGGATTTTCTCCTTTACTTGTAGAGGAAGAGATCCGATATTTGAAGTTATATTGTGGATTTAGGAAAGCTGGGTTTCTTGAGTGTTACATCTTACCAATGAGTTCCCCCTCTATGAATTTTTTTCTTTCTCCTACTGAACATGTCATAGGGAGAGATAATTTCTTATTAGGTGTGACTGCTGGGTTTACCTCAGCAGAGCTGTTTTACTGCTGCCACATTGATATGGATTAATATCTGGGGTTGTCTGGGTACAATAACTGAGTTTCTTTGTTTCTCTCTATTTTTCCAGTTGGGAGGCTGTGGAATCCTTGGCGTAGGCATCTGGCTGGCTGTTACCCAAGGGAACTTTGCCACCCTCTCCTCTTCTTTCCCATCCTTGTCAGCTGCCAACCTACTGATCGTTACAGGGACATTTGTCATGATCATTGGCTTCGTGGGCTGCATAGGTGCCATCAAAGAAAACAAGTGCCTCCTGCTGAGTGTGAGTATTAAGCTGCTATGCCATTGCAGCATTTGCTGTCTTAAGGTGCTGGTGCTATTCCAATGCATGTTACAGCATCCCTACTTCATTAAAGAAGTTGCTCACTTGACACGGATGAGATGCGAGTCATGTTTGAATCAGTCCTTGTTAGCTCTAAGGAGCTGCTCGATCATCCCTGACCAGGCTTTTAACCTGTGCTTCATGGATAAGACCTGTAGGAAGGGAAGGATTAGTGGTGATGTGGGTTTCCTTGAACTCTTCAGAGAAAGGAGAGGGGGTTGTGAAGACATCTTTTGCAGTGTACCCCTGAATTATTTTTTACTGAACTTTAGTAACTATCTACTCCAAATGCCTACCCTGCTGGGACTGATGATCTGAAGTCCTGGGCAAAAAGATGAATATAGGCAGGAAACATTTTAAGGAGGGTGATTTTGGTTTAAACTGGAAATGAAGTCCTTCAGATTTGGCAATGCTGGTTTTGCCAATCACTAACTCTCAAAAGGTTGAGATGTCAGGAAGTAAAGGTGCCAGCAGAAGGAGACTGCTGTGAAATTGAAGATTAATAAGGTACCAGCTGTCCATGATTTAACAGAGGCTTGAGCCACATCCCTAGTGTATTTTATCAAAATGTAATTTTATGCCACTCAAAGCTGGATTTTAGAAGTAGAGTGCATGTTGTAGTTGGTGTTAGTGTATATGTTGTGTCCTGTTCAGCTGAGGACCAGGAAGTGAGGTGATCTTGCTGCTCAAGTCTAGAACTTCATTGTGGGGTTCGGCAAACCTCAGAGTGAAGTGAAGCTGAGGTTTAGTTTGGTGAGCTTGTGATTCCTTTGTAAAAGGCTGTTCCTCAGTGTGCTTCACAAATTCATTTTGCTCCCCTGGGAACTATAGAATGAGTCAAGGCACACAGCCCTCCAAATTCACCCTGTAAAAGTCTTTATTTGACTGTGAGATTCCTAGCCTCAGTAGAGGATTCTTCCTACACCCCGTCTTAATCAGTTGTTTCTGCCGATTTTTTAACAGTAAAAGCCAGGGCTAGTCAGTCTAGACTACTAAGGGCTTTTTGTGTGGCAGGTAGGTGGTTTGAAATTGAAATGAACCACATACATCAAAATTAGGGCTGTTTTGTGAATGGAAATTTGCATTGGGAAGGCTGAAATCAGAATCTGAGGCTGAAAGTCCTTGACAATTTTAATAGTCTTATGAATACCCACTTCGTGAAGGAAGTGTCTGGCTAGCCAGATGTAATTACTGGATTACAGCCTCAAAGCAAATGCAGCAGGAGTCCACAGGCTGCTGAGTCTAAAGTTATAGCTTATATGTGTAAAATTAATCACCTATTTTGTGCTTTTTTGATTAAAGTCCTAGCTCAGGTGTGACCAGCAATGAGCAGTGCCATGTGTCAGGATCAGGTCAGGATCTGGCATTCAATCCTCAGTACTGGAAGAGTTTCAGCCTTCTGTCTCATATGGTTTGTTGACCCTCATTGCTCCTTTTGGCAAGGGCAAAATGTCCTTGATCAGCCATCATTCCTCTTAACACATGCTGAACAATACTCAGAATCTAATGCCCTTCAATGAACAATCTAATGACTAATCTAATGCCCTTCAGTGCATGATGTAAGGACTGTACTTGCTGGACCATGTTAAGTAATGCAAAGGAATCCAAATTAATTTAGGAACTCCTTGCATGGAAAAAACGAAAATGCTTGATCTGGTTTGGTACCAGCATTTCACTCTATCTGCCTGTCCTTACCTTTGTGTACTGTATCTATTCAGTATGGCCTCTGAATTACTCAATTTTCTTCAAAACTGAGTTATGTTAGAGCTGATTACAGCTACTTTAATACTGAATAAGCCCAGCTATAGAGGGTTGAAATAGTTTCATTAGTCTATCTTGGATTCACTTTTTGTTTAGTCTAGACTAACTTTCCACAGTCTGCATTGATACTTACTTACCCTCATTAAATACCAGTGAGATTTTTGAACTCTTGAGAGTTGTTCTGTTGAGTCTGTTTGGAAGGAAAATGAATGGTTATAGAAGCTTCTGTTTCTGGGAGCAAAGCCCCATCATGTAGGTTTGTACTTAGTCTTCCTTTCCCCGAATTGCTAATTCTATTTGAGTTTTGAAATAGTACTTTTAAATTCAGGGCGGGTGCATTTGGTTTTGGCTAACCCCCATTTTTATAGGGTAGCAAAATAAATGTGGGTAGCAAAATAAATGCTTGAATGAAAGAACGTGCTGAATATCAAACCAAGGTTGTTCTTATAGTGTGTGGTTGATACATCTCCTCATCCTTTTCTTATTTTATGGGTGTTCCCAACAGTGCATTCTGCCAAAATGAAAATAATCTCTTCCCTAAATAACCCTGAGAATGCATCTGCTCTACTGCTTTTTAAGAGCACTGTGAAATATACTGCTTTGAAATTGGGTCCATCTTTTTGAAACACCCTGTATTTAACAGTCACCACAGGATCAAGTCCTTACACTCCTTTTTATATCCCAGGCCACCACTTAACACCTGGCTTTGTTCCTGTGTATGGGAATTGTGCAAGAATGGTGAGAAGGCTAATTGTAAATACACTCAAGTGACTGCAGCTGGAGTGTAGAAGAAGCATATACATCACACTAGTTGTTTTACTGACAAGTAGAACCCCTTTTAGATAACATAGGCCTGTGAGAAACTCTAAGGCACCTTATCACTATGCCTGAAATTCCTGCTTTGTTGTGACAAAGAACTCAAGACTGCACCTGCTTGAAGCCTTGAAATACAGGTGAATGCAGCAGGCCCAGCGATCTTCTACAAGGGCTGAATTGTGCAGCACTGGCGTTTCTGCTTGTGTTACCTCTGGCCAGGAGCTTAGCTGCTGCCTTGGAAATCCCCCGGTAGTGAGGTAACTAAAATAAAATTTGCTCTTTGCAATTGCATTTGTGGCCACTGGTTGTTTCTTGCGATGAGCCTGTGTTGGTTCACACATCTTGGTAGTAGCTAAGATTACTTTTTGAACTGAATTCTTGTAATTTATGTCTTCAGAAGATAATACCACAAATGTGACAGCAATTCATAGAATAAGTTGACTTGCTCATGTGTGCTGTCACTACCATATCCTTCTGTGCAGCATTGGGGTTAGCTAACTTTTCCTAACTTGTTCTATTTTGAAATAGGAGCTTTGATAGTACACACACAAAGTGAAGTCTGGCCACACAGGTATTTAAGGTGGGCTGATGGAGGCTTTGATTGTATGGGTAGTATATCCTGTTGCACTGTTCACTGGATAATTTATTTGATTCTTGTAATTTGCCCTCACCTCCTGATATTGGGCTAGCCCCAGCACTAGACCAGTGAAGAGGCAAGTGCCAAACAAGCTTAGGGAACTGGGATGGGCAGAGTTAGACAAGGTCTGCAGGCAGTTGAAACAGGTTTGTACTAGGCTTAAAAATAATGAAAAGCTATTAACCGAATACTAAAATGAAAGCAGTAAGTAAAAGCTAGAATGTTGTGTTCCTTGCATGCTTCAATAGTCTGCATGCAAGAGCCTGATGAGGTGAGGTTTGGAACAGACAAAAAGAAAAGGAAGTGGAATAAACTAAGCTGGTGGAGTACCCAGGGATGCTATCATGGTGGGATGGCACATACTCAAGTTACAACCTACATATGTGAGATCAAATATTGCTCCACTGAACTGAACATCACTGTGTATCTCTGGGTGAGTAGCAGGTTTCACTGAGCTCTCCCTTTCCTCTGGTCAATACAGTGTGAGAGAAAGTCTGGGAGGTTAAGTATGACCATAGACAGCAATAAAGATGATGTGAATGTCATCTAGTTCTCCAGATGCTCTGCCTGTATTGTATTCGTGTCACCTTCTCCTCTGAAATCATGGCCTTTATAGATCTTGAAGACACTTATGGCATTATAAGCATACGGATCATGTGGACATGCCTGGTTTAATCAAGAACAATTTGAACCTCCACTTGCTGTTATCTCTTGTAGTGTACTCCAGCCTAATGATAAGTTGGTGGCAGCCTTTAGACCTGTAAGGACTAGAAAGCAAATTTCCCATGCAACACGAGCACCTCTTGTTCTGCTTCCTGAAAACAGAAGAAAGAGGAAACAATATGGCAGTTATAAGTTGCAGAAGGATGTAGTTGGGAGGATATGCTGCTGTTATGGGAATGGGTGGCTTGGAGGAAGACTCTGGAAATATTGCACCACGATCCTAAAATGGACTGGGAGGGAGCAGGGCAGGAAGAACTACTAGTTCAACCCGGCTGCATTAGAGGACTAGAATTTTATGTGGTATTGGACACAGCAGGATGTTTGTGTATGGCCTTGACTTACGAATAGTGCTACTTTTTGATGATGTGAAAAAGGATGAGATTTCCTAAGGAGTCTGCTTGAGTGAATGAGATGAGCAGTATCAAAGAGACATTTCAATCTGTTTATACTTCATACACTAGGTTGCAGAGCAGATGAGACTCTAATCCTGTATCTTTGTGTTCTCTACATATGACATTTGTATTGGATTGTCAAAGCAAACCTGTAAGCTCTTTGGTATTAGGCTGCTGTGATGTTAGATGTAAATGATAATAATTGCTTAACTCTGGCATTTGTGAACAGCTTTTGAAAGAAAGAAGGACAGACAAAGTGTTTTTAAGTAGGCAATGACAGATGGAGGAAAGAATTCAAAAGCAGAAGTAAAGTTTAATTTGTAAGATTATTGCGTTGCTGTGTGCAATAGTCAGGAATGATCCGCGTTAACCCTCTGAATAGGGTGTTTAGATAGCCTAAAGCTTCACAGTTTTACTGACTTGAAAGGACTTACCTGACGTCTACCAACAAAGGAGCTGGCAGCTATTCTTTACTCAGTGGCAACGTATAGACAGGGTAGTGCCTCTCTTAAGAAACAGGCCCATTCCTAATTCTCTTCATTTGGAGTAACAGAATAATATGGAAATCTAAAATAGAAAGTGGAAAAAAAATAAAAGGAAACATCGAACATCCTGTGCATTCTGCAAAAATATGCTGATGGAGTGAGTTGTTGCAGCTCTCATTATAAGATCTCAGTGAAAAAAGAATGGATATTTACAATGATTCTTATTTGTTCCAGGTACAGTGTGAAGGAAGATAAACTCTTCCATCGTTAGATTTCCCTAGGGAAAAAAGAGCAACTAGCATTCCTTGAAATAAGTATACAACCTGGTGTATATAATCTTGCATCTGAATATAGGTGCAAATTGATGAGTGAAGCAGGTGAACAATACTTTCTTGCTTCAGTAAGATTCCTTTGACATTTCTGCTATTCTTGTTTCTCAAGATGATGTAACAGACATCCCTCTGCTAAAAGCTCAGCTGTAATTAGAAAATGGCAGCTTTCTTCTAATGGGTTGTGTCACTGTCCTGAACAGGTGACAGGTAATAATCTAAGAGCCTGACTTGAGAAGGTTAGTTTATGGGGTTCCATTAATTTTGTTTTCATAGGTATTTGATGGTGTGCTGCAGGATCACCTAGCTGTACTGCAAAACTGTAGGCTATCTTGAAACAAAATTAGAAATCTGTTTTTGCTCCCTTCCCCTTTGCAAATGTGTTATAGTTCTAATGTCCATCAGAGCTATTAGCCATATCCATCATCTCTGTGAATTTTAGCAAACCGTTTAGCTTGAGTGCTCTTAACCCCATTGCAGTGCGTGTGCTTTTCAGCTGAGGGCAGGTCCTTGCAGAAGATGAGGGACCAGCTTGCTATGCCACTCAGGCATGATCAATTATGATGGCCTGATCACAGTACTGACTTTAGGTAGGTGCTATATATACATGTGCACGTGCCATTTCTCTGTTAAAGAATTTTATACCTGATTAAGTACTTTTTTCTCTTTCTTGCTCAAACATTGACCTAGCTGATCCTTAACTGTTCATGTAAACATTGTCTTTTAGGTTAATTGCTTAAGATGTACATACAAGGAGCTAAATTGCCTGAATTGTCTGCTTTTCATACATGTTTAGCAGAGATCTATATTTGTATGCTTGCACTAAAAAAGGTAATTATTCCATGGGTAGTCCAGGTTAAAAATCTCAACTCTAGACATTAAATCATGATGGATTATGCTATTCATTATCTGCATTACAGTATCCCCTGCAGGCAGCCCATGAGATCAGGATGCTCATTCTGTATAAAACTCCTGGTAAGAGGAGGTCCCTGACCAGTAGAGCATGCCATCTAAGTAGATAAGACAAACGGAAAGTATTATTATCCTCATTAAACAGATGGGGAGCTGCAGCCCAGTAAAACTAAGTGCCTTGCGTAGGCTGCACTGGGATGTTGTGGGAGAGCTATGAAGCAAACCCAAATTGTCTAAATCTCAACTCAGTGCCTTTGTCATCTTTCTCTGATTACAGCAGAATATGTCTAGCTGTCCTGTGTACTACAATGACCTTTAAGAAGTATTTAGTCCATGTTTCCATAATACTAATGACAGTTTTGAATTATTTTATCATATGTAGTATGTCTAAATGTTAAATAAATATACCAAAGAAAAATTAATTTTCAATTTTTATCTTGTTGAAAGTGCCAAATTGGCACAATTAGCTGGTTTCCATGAGTTCCACTGCAGGCTAATCAGCCTAATTGCAATATTACCTTCAGTTAAATGGGAAACAGGACACGGAGAAAAGCTGCCAGAAAGAGCATGTGAACATGGTGTAATGCAAAGTTTTTGCAAATAAGCACTTACTTTTGTTCCAGGTAATCATAGTCACTGGTAAAACCCAGTATCAGGCCCTTTGTGATGGAAGGATTTTTGTCTATTTGGTTGTTACAGCACACATGTATAGACACTTGCAACTTAAATAACAACCTGTGTCCTGGAAGGAAATAAGATCCATAGGCAGTTCTTCTATTTCAGCCTCTGATTTCATGACACCTTTTTATTCACAGCCCCCTCCCCGACCATCTGCCCCCTGCCCCGCCTAGAGTTAGTGCAAAGAACACGTTCTTCTGTTTCTGGTTGGGATGTGCAACGTGGCCAATAATCCAGTCAAAAGAGGTAGAGGATGAGTCTTGCCTGTTTAGACCTTAAAACCTAAAAAGGCCTTAAGTTGACATAGGTGATTCTTCTTGATGCATGGCCCATACAGGAATATATTAGAAAGGAGAAAGGGCTTGAAGTAGACAAAATGCTGATTCCTCCCTGCTTACCCAAAGCCAGCTGCCTTCTTATAAAGCATCAAGGTTGGGTACGCTCCAGCAGATCAAGGATTAGATAAGTAGGAAGGTGGCTTAGATATGCCCTCTTTCCCCTTATTCCTTATTTGTGGATAAGCCTGTTTGTTGTTGTTGTTGTTGTTTGGTTTGTTGTTGTTTTTGTTTGGTGTGTTGTTGTTGTTGTTGTTTGGTGTTTTCTTCTTTGGTTGTTTTTTGGGGGGGGAGGTTGTTTTTTGTTTAGTTTTGGGTTTTTTTGGTAGAAAAGCTGAAATAACAGACAAATCTATGTGTTCAGCTTTATTTAAATGAGAACCTCATGTTAATCAGGGAGGAGTTCATCACAGTTGCTTGAATGAATAAGATCAGAATTAAACCTTGATATTGGGTCAGGACCAGCTGTGGAAAGAGCTGATACTATATATGTATCTGAATGACTATCCAGACATCAAAAGGCTTTTTTATTTATGGAATAGTCCAAGGGGAAAATGAGCGCCCATGATGTTTTGTACTGTGCTGTTCAGTTTTCTGAACTTCAGCCAGCTTGTCTCTAAGTGAAATATCAATAAGGCAAATGAGGAAAAACTTAATGAGTGGGAAGAAAAGGAGAATAAAAAAAACTACTGTTTTCAATAGTGTTACTGAATCCAATCAGAGAGCTGACATCTGAAACTCCATTGGTGATGGAGAATTTGTTTCAAATCAGCTAAATGCAAAAGAAATGGCTTGTGAATGACTTTATCTCAGTAATTTAATGCTGCAGACCAAACAGTAGATTTGCATTCCAGCTTAGCACATGCACGTGTCTTCTTTTAGCAATCTGAGTTGCAAAATCAGGAAGATTGCGGCTGCAGCCACAGCAGGAAGCAGTGCAAAGACCAGGAAGATACTGTACTCGCAGCCTGAGACTACTATACATTATGTGTGGTGCTGTGATACTAACTTGCTACCTGTTTGGATTTTAAGTACTGAGCACCAAACTCCCCTTGTTTTGCTGCCTCTCCTTTATTATTAAGAATCTGCTCCTCATTGCCTTTCAGTTTTTAGCTCCTTCCACTTGGCTGATTCTGATGGGACCTGTCTGAGTTCTTCTCTTTCTCCCTTCTTTTCTGCAGCTCTGGTAGTAGTTAGTCAAATAACCTGGGAACAGAGGAGAGAAAGAATAAAGCAGTTTTACTTCGCTCCTGGGTTGTTTTTTTTAAGACTTGAACCTAGGCTCAATGTGTAGGAAGGGCTTACCTCGTAGGCTAGTATTTGTTTTTCTGATATAGACTGATGCAATACCACTAGTTCCTGGTATGCTTTTAATTATAGAACATCTGAAGTTGGTAGGGACCCATAAGGATCATTGAGTCCAACTCCCTGCTTCTCACAGGACTACCTAAAACTAAACCTTATGACTAAGAGTCTCATCCAGATGCTTCCTGAACTCTGATAGACTGGGTGCCCTGACCATTCCCTTGAAGAGCCTGTTCCAGTGACGAACCACCCTCTCAGAGAAGAACCTTTTCCTAATGTCCTCATTACTTGTTGTTTGCTGCTTTCTGGCGGTCAAATGGTGTGACAGTGCCATGTGCAAGAGTCAGTGGAGCTATACTAATTTACATCAAGGTTTGATCTGTTTGTGTAAATCACTATCAGTGTTTCCAAGTTACTAACTCCTGATTGATTAATCTATTTACTCGTAGTTGTTAGCTATCGGCCTCTTTGACAGACTGTACAGGCTCAAGATTCCCCATCACTTAGAAAGCCTCCCTCACCCCATCTTTTGTCTCAGAATTCAACCAACTTTCAAACAAAACAAAACAACTGGTTCTGAGCCATTTCAAAAGAAGACCCAGAAACCAGGCCTTATCTTGGCCTACTGCTGTCTGCAAGGATTTGAGGTGGGTCACAGATACCTCACTGTACATCAAATTACTAGGAGAATTAAGTAATCCAATAAACCTTGCAGAACATAAGACTACCTGGTGGTTAGGAAAACACTCTCAAGGAAGCCTGTTTTCTGCCAGAGCTTCCAGTCTCCAGACACACATGTTCATTGTCTGATCTGTAAGACTGACCTCTGGGCTTTTGCTCCAGACCTAGGGTCACCTACAAGATCTGCTAGGCAACAGAATTAGTCCCATTTCAAAAGTAAAGGACAGGTAACCTGTGTGCTCCTTACCAGCCGAGATATTCATGTCACTTCTGAGAATAACATTTGATATTTTTTTCCTAACAATAAAATTATCTCCTCGGATGGAAAGCCATAGGCTTACCAAAGCAGCATGTGTGCTTATATTCCCAACTATTCATTTGCTATTTTAGTCACCTTAACACTGCTTCTTAAAGAGCCACATTGTGTTTGTTTGGGTTTTTTTCTTTAAGGATTAGAATTACCTGAACCTCAGAAAAATCTGACTCTGGCGGTAAAGCAATGAGGAGGTAAGGAAATGAAGACTAGTTTGTGTAAATCAGTGATGCTTACACAAAGTGTAGCCGCTGCTGATTTGATGCTATAGACCAGGGCTGTCAAACTCATTTTCACCGGTGACCACATCAGCCTGATGGTTGCCTTCATAGGGCCGAATGTAATTTTAGGACTGTATAAATATAACTACTACTACATTTATACAGTCCTAAAGTTACATTCGGCCCTTTGAACGCTATCGTGAGGCTGATGTGGCCCCCAGTGAAAATGAGTTTGACAACCCTGCTGTAGACACTTCAATTCCCTAGTAGGGAGAATATTACCAGCTAAAAGGCAGAATTAGGTAAACCAAGCTAACATTTTTTAAGCTACTTCAAGACTGATCCATCTGCATCTGATGCGGCAGCCTCTGTGTAGCGCATTTGGGAACAGCAAAATTGGGAGAGAACCAGCAGTAGAATTTAAATACATACAAAATATTCTATATAGTCCTTTTTTCTCTTCTTGACCATCTGCTTCTCACCTTTTCGTTCACTAACACATGCAGTGCAGCTTCTGTATGCTGGTTTGAGACTCCTAGAAACAGGACAAATTTTCTATTATTATAATTAGCAGGTGAGGTCCCATTGCAAGCTTACCTCAGGGTTTTTAAGTGCATGTGAAGGGAGAACTGCAGAATTTCAGAGTAATTTCTTTTTCCCTTCATCTCATTGTAAGTCAGCTGAGCAGCATGGTCATGCCATTTGCCCTTATCATCTTGGGGGAGCTTCTGTCAGTTTGCCCAGCACTTGGGGTCAGCCAGATGTTCGGTGTGAACGTGAGTGTGAAGCCAGCCCTGCCAGCTCACTTGCTCCCCAAGCAAGGTGTGCAGGGACCACTCGCTGCTGCTTTCCTCTGCTCAGGGCACCGAGCTGTCTGATCGTGTTTCATGCTGGAGCTCCAGATGACAAGAAGTATCCTGGGGATGGTCAATTCAGGGAAGAAGCTCTGTGTACTAAGTACACAGGTGATGCTGAAGTCTGAGTAAAAGATATAAGTTTTAGACCCTAATTAACTTTCCATGTCTTTGCCGTAGATGGAGAATACTGGATTAACCCCAAGCCAGAGCTTTTTAGTTGTATTTGCTTCTTCCATTAGCTATGTTAGATGGTCTCAAGCAACTACTTGATAGTATGGGAAAGTGTAGTCTCTCAACTCTCCCTAATGCAGTAAGACTGAATGATTCCAACTGAAAGCAGTAATGAGACTAAAATGAAACACTGTTAATGTGTTAGAACTGCATATGTTGTATATCTTTCCAGAAATAATTACTGCAGATTTCTTTGAGCCTTATTAATCAGCAGTTTTTACACATTCATAAAAAGTATAGTCCAAACATAAACAGAGCTGTGCTATATATCCAGCAGGCATAAAGCATGCATGACTTTGTCACAATCACAATGAATTAACTATTAAGGCTTTTAGAGGATAATAGGTGATGAACCAAATTTACATACATGCCATTTTCATAATGGAGTTTCTGTTCATAAGTTTGCTCATATACATTACTGCCTTTTTATAGTTTATGAGCAAACTTATCATTTTTATGCTGAAAAAAAAAAAAAGACAGGAGGCTAAAGAGATTTACTTCCAAGGAAGTATTAAAAGAGCTAAATATGCACAGCATGGCAGAGAGAGGGCTCAGATGGGATATAAGTCTACAAATATTCAAGGACCCTAGCTACTATGGGCAAAAAAGAAGCACACATGGGGCTACAAAGTGTGGTAAGTAGGAGTAATGTTATGGAACTAACAAAACAAGAATTCAATCCAAGTGTCAGCAAAACTTTGGTACTGAGATGTAGAATCAGAATCCACTGTGATGGAAATTGATGGAAGCAAGCTGCCCTTTCCCTTTTGTTGTGAAGTTCATGTGGTAGATCAGTACACTGAGATTTTATTGACTATAATCCCAGTTATTGTTACTATCTGGGCACTGTCCCGTCATTTCTAATTTGTTGCTCAGTCTCCTTCTGTACAAGTCTAGCAGACTGCAAAAGAAGTAATTTCTGAGATGCAAGTACAATTCCCATTGCACTTTATCTTCTGTTCTGCTCTCCTTGATCAGTTCCTTGGAAAAAAAAATCAAAGAAAATTTTTAAAAACTGAGAAAGCCCTTTCTAGTGTTTCTACTCCCTATTAGTATATCTGATCAAAATGCCTTTGGGGATTTTTGTGAAATCAAACTTCTTGTGATAAATAGTGATGCATTAAACACTTTTATGTTCAAAAGTGGAGGAAAGTTTCTTTTTGGTTTTTTTTCTTTCCTTTTTTGAGTGCTGCTAAAATCTGTCATGTACTATGGGTAACCTTTATCGTACTTGGGAATGATCTTTGTATTGCTGTCCTTAGGAACCTGGAGCCAACATTGGCAAGCACTGATACCTGAAAGCATGAACAGGACCCCTGTAAAGAACAGGTTGTTCTTTAGTACCCGCAGTTCTGTTTTCCAGTACCTTAGTGGGAATTCTTGCATTGATTTTGACTTTTCATAGGTGACTAGTATTTTTTCCAAAGTGTGGAATATGCATTAAATTTGGCAATACTTTATAGCATTCAGGGCCTCTGGCTGTGTTACCCCCTTTGGTGCTCGACTTCATGCATCTAAGTTTGTTGATGCATCTGTTTTCATTTGGTTAGGCATGGGGATGCTACACTTCTGCAAGGAAGACATAGGATTTTGACAGGGCCAACCATAGTAATGAGGCAGCTCCACTCAGTCTGGTAGATATTCTTTCAAAATAAATGGTATCATATATGATATGAGAAAAGGAAAATTACAAAGCAGGTTATATTAAAGGAAAGTTCTTAATTTTCAGGCAACTTGGTAAAGTGTGGCTACTATAAAATCCATTATGTTCTTTTGACTATTGGAACTATGATTTTGTAGGTAAAGGTTTGATTTCATTTATTCAAAAAAGATAAATACTGTTTACACTTTCAGTATTAAAGATACTATCCCTGCAGAGAAGTTTATGTGCAGAATGTGATGTAATGTTTATAGTATTTCTCTTTATATCAAATTATAATCTAAAAATCAATTTAAAAAATTATTTTTGGAAGATCGTGTAGGCCTAAAGCACAGTAGCACAATCTGATAATCCTCCTTTTAACTCAAAAATAAAGGACTGTCTCTTTTTTATCAGAACAGGCAAAGATCTTTCAGATGTGTGGAGACCCTGCACCTTAATGTGTGCCTTTGTTTTAAAACATGATAAAAGCATAAATGTAATAAATGGTTAGTTGTGGGCCATGCCAAGCCCCACATTCCCTTACATTCCTTCACACTGAGAAAGAACACCTTCCTCCAGAATAAGGCTATATTGGAGTGCTTAGCCCAATTTGGGGCTCCCCAGCAGAAGAGACATGTACATACCAGAGGAGGAATCCAATGGAGGGTCACTGTGGTGATTATGGAGCACATGATGTGCAAGGACAGACCGAAAGAGCCTGGTTTGTTCTGTTTAAAGAAATTAAAGCAAGGAGGAGATTTTGTTCCTGTCTTCCAACTACTTTATGGTAAAGTATAAAGAAAATACAGCTTTTGGAAGGATTCACAGGGATCTGACAAGAGGTAACAGACAGAAGTTACAAGGGAAATTCCAATTAGAGATACAGAGTATTTTTGTTATTATGAAGAGGATCAAATATTGAAAAGAGGTGTTCAGTGAGGCCGTGGATGGCTGTCCATCTTCATCCTGGGAGACACTGTGACTGGACACAGCTCTGCACAGCTTCATCTAGTTGACTGTGCTGTTTGCAAGGGGTTGGACGGGATGATCTCCAAAGGTCACTGCCAACCTGTATCTTTCTGTAATAAGAGACTCTGTCTTGTAGCAGCCAGTACTGGACTATTGTTGAAGACCAAAGTTATATATGTACACATTAGGACCAGGCAGACAAATTAAAATCCCTCCCATGCTATGAGTTATCTTGGCAGACCAACAAGTTCAGCTCAATAAATTATCTGTAGTTTCTTCTGCCTGAGGTGCTTATTAATTAGAAAGTGAAATGTTATACTGAAATTAATGCTGGTCGGTGAGGATTTGGTAATCCAGCCTAACTGAAAGGCAAAATGTTTGTATCAAGCTTGCAGCTGATGTTACAGAGGTAAGATTGCCCGTAAATCTATGGTTTTTTTCTGTTCATCATGGGAGCTGCTGCAGGTCAAGAGCAGATAGCTTGCTGGATCACTTTCACAGGAGCAACCTACTTGCTCATGTGTTTTACCTCATATTGTCTCTGTCAGAAAAGCAGCTAAGTGTCCCCCTTGCAGAAAGATTGACAGTGTAGGCACTATGTGATGGAACGCAGCATAGGCTGACTGTTGAATTTATTTGTCCAGTTTCTTAGATAGGTTATGCTAATTTGTAGGCTGTTTTGTCTAAACAAATTGTTTGCTAATCCATGAACTTCAAAACTGTTTTGGAATGTGTCACTATTCCAAAGAGACTGCTAGTTCTTGAGTCTTCCTACTACATTCTTGCTGTTTGTTGAAAAGGATTCAAATAATGCTTTGCAAGAAACTTCTGTCTACTGCCATTAGCAAAGTCGAGAAGAGGGTCTGGCATACTGAGATCTTACTATATCCTTCTGAGACAGACTCCCATCAAACTTAAAAGTATTACTTCAAGCATCAGTCTAAACACAGCATTCTCAGTTGCCATCGGTCCAATCCTGTGCATTAGGGTGTGATGCTCAGTTGTCATGCAGAGAAGCAAGTATCTATAACATGTGAGAAAACAGAGCATCTTGTTTCTTTGGGAAGGAAATATAATTAACTTGTGGCTCTGTGCCTTTGTGAGCTGTGATGGAGATGTTGCTATAAATGATGGACAGAGGGAACAGTTCTGGATTATCCCACTGATATTAAGAGGCTGGATGAATGGAACTGGAACTACTGGGTCAAAAGCCTAGTGCAGGTCCAATGGAAATGGAGTTGCAAGTTGGGACCTCTTCCTCTCTAATAGATTTTTCTCTCTCTGACATCAGGAGGATGATGCATAACTATGAGGTAGGCTTGATAGCAATTGCATACTTCCTTTACTCCTTTCATGGGAACCTATGGGAAAGTCATGGGCTTTGTAGAATATGAAGGCAAGTGCTGAGAAACTGGCCTTAGTTTTCTTAAGGGTTGGAAATCAGCAGTGGTAGCCAGATAGAAGGGTGTCACCACACCTCCCTTCTTATCAAAACTTCTGTGGGGTTATTTCAGGTGTAATTTATGAAAAGCTTTGCAGTAAGTACCTCTCCAGTGAACCTCTTCTAGATTGCATCCCACTGTTTGTCAAGTAGTGTGGTAAAGTATCTCTCAGTACAAAGTCAGGTTTGTGTTTTTTTTTTTTTTTTAAATGGAGTTTTACACGAATGCCTTCCTTTGGATTGTCACTTCTCCATGCATAAATCTTCATTATACCAACAGCCTGCCACCCCCATGAAGGAAAGCAAAACTCATTTTTATTTTTCTCTGTATTTATCAGCACAGTGAGAGAACTAATTTGAAAAGGAGCTGTGAGAGCTTCCAGAAGGTGTGGTGGGAGTTTGGCTGCAGTGAGCCTTCAGTGGTCTTACGTTTCTCCCTTTTAAATTTGAATGGGATGTGCCACATGGGCATCATTCCCTTTGGGATGATACTGAGGATGGAACTGAAAGTGAACTTTTATTGGAAGGTGCTACAGAAACAGAGGAGCAGGTTGTGCATGCGTCTGTACATACACTTTAGTCTCATGGGTCAGAAGATGCACTGATGTGTGTAGGTTATGCCTTGTGGCCAGCTCAATGTGAAGCCTTGATTTTTACTTTCTGACATGTTGGTTTGGGTTCAGGTAGGGTTCTTCTTCAGAGTGGGATCATAAATATGCTGACATGTGCTTATAGCTTTTACCAGGGGGTGAATTTGAAGCCTCCACTTTGAGGTTGACCTCACCTAATTTACCTTTGCAATAAAAAATACAGTGCATGTCTCTACTGCCTGCACACAGTGGGATTACTAATATGTGTTAGTTATCTGTGATATAACTGTACTTTTTGTGAATGAATGCAAATAGTAAGAAAGGTAAAACTAGAGGTTTTATTTAAAAAGGAAAATATTTTGCTATGGAGAAAAAAATCATAATCCTGTTTATCTAGGTTTTGACTTTCTGAACAGTGTACATTAATTTTGGTTCACTATGTGACTACCAAAAGCTGCAGTGCATGAAACCCAGTTCCCACTAGTAACACTGTGGAGGAACCTCTAAGCCTGTGTAGGGAAAGATTTAGACATGGTACGTAATTATCACTGAGATAACATTTATTCTGAGATTTCCTAAATTTTGAGTGTTTGACTTCAGTTTTAGTATCTTCTACGATGGCAATGCCATGCCTGTTTCTCTAGCATGAACTGAAGAAGGCACCATCATGGTCTCACCAAGGGATCCAGCCCATGGGCTTCTGCTGCTCTGATCCTAAGATGGAGGGTTTTAGAAGGGCTGTTATATATGACTTGATGTTGCAGGGGAGAACACTGTCGAATAATGAAATTACGCTTAATTTATTGCCAATTAAGATAAACTTTTAATTACTGGTTCTGGTATTAAGAAATAATGACAAACAATTACACACTTGAGAAAACACCTCAGCTTCCCTCCAGACACCTTTCCTCGCACCTTGCCAGTCTCCAGTCCACTCCCTGCACATTATACTTGTTATGGGTCTCAATATGGGATGCTTTCCTTTTTCTGCCACTCTTTGTTTCTTGCTATTTTTTTTCATGGCCCCAGCGTGGTGTCCTCACCAGGCCACGATCCTCTCAAAGGCGTAGCTCCTCCTGGGTATCCACATGACAGGCATCCCCTGCCACTGCACAGGCCTTGCCTTTTCCTCTGGTGTGTCCTGCCCAGATCGGCTAGTTCCAGTAGGTCCAGTTTCTCTAAAACTGGCAGGCAGATTGTATTCTGAACCAAACCATTCCCCATCTGCTCTTAAAACATTCTTCCTCAGGTTCCTCTTTTTTCCTCGAAGTCATTCAGTGGCTTTGTCTTTACTGCCTCTGTGTCTGGTGAGTGCAGAGAAGGGAGGAAAAGCTTTCTTCAAAGCACAGGTCCCTGAATGTTTCTCTGATTCCCAGCAATAACCAGTATTCGAGGTGATATCGTGTGAAGTGGGACTGGAGGCTGTTGGCTCCGAGAGGACAGCAGAAAGGCATTGCCTGCATGTGCGGATGCCACAGGAGAGGGGAAGATGCTCTGTGGAATGGTTTGTGAGTTGTCTGGTCATGCTGCGAGCTGTGGGAAGGATGTGGGATGTTTGAAATGCAGTTTTTTGAAGGCTAATAACTTCCCCACAAAAATCCCCTCATAGTTGGGTAAGACAAAAGGCATGTGCCTGAAATGGTGGTGCACTTTGTTTCAGGTCCCTGCTCTAAATACTGGAGCATGAGAGGATTTTGAATTAAGCCACCAGAAACTTAACCTGGGCAGAGTAACATACTTTGTCCTGCTTCATTCTTAGAAGTAATTGAGGTGCCATTTTTGAAGTTCTTCCAAAAGCTTTTATCCTTTGGACAGAAACAAGCTCAGAATATATAAGCATAGACAATCAGGCTTTGGCAAAATTATTTGCTGACAAAATTGGAGTCCTGTGGTAGCAAATGATGATCACTGTTTGTAATGGGTACGAGTCCTTCCTTTGTTGTAGAAATTGCCTGATTTAATCCAGGGTATACCAGTGAATTTCACAGGAGACAGTGGTGTTTGCATGGACATTTTGGAAAAGCCATGTTTTATGGATGATCCAAAAAGTACCCCACAGCAAAATAAAATGTAGCAAAGTGTCTGTGCATCTTTGCGAAGAGTGCTGTGCTTTGTTCTTTTTCAATTAATTCTATGTAAGCAGGCTAAAATCGTAAATGTAAAAAATAAGCAAGCTGCACCAAGGCTGGCTTGCAAAGCCATAGAGAAGGTCAGTATTGAATGGTAATGATATGGAAATTAGCTTGGACCACAAGCATGAATGAGTTCTGTGAATCAAAACTGGACAGTAATACGATCCAGTATTAGGGTCAGGCAGGTGTGAAGATGCTAGTGATGAAGATTAGAAAATAAACTTTAAGACTTGCGGGTCAAAATGTAATGAGTTCTGTAGACAGTGTAATTGTACTAGTGGAGAAAGGTATTTCCCCTTCTTGACCTTTTGCCCTCCATTCAATCATAGAAAATCACAGGTTCAAAGGTTTGGTTTTGACTTACCAGGCAGTGAAGAAGCTCTGATAAGGCTTTGTAGCTATTAAACTTTCATAGGTTTGCAGCCTCGTGGTTGAAGCTAAAGAGACACTAACCATGTTTTTCTCTTGGGATAGGATTTCAATTAAGTCAATGTTGCTCAGTATTAGAATTCTAGCCTTGCAGGCTGCTAAGTGTATGGAGTTTGTGCTATAGGGAGCAGGACCTTTTCCTGAGCCTGAAATGTTTCCAAAATTGCTCTTTCCTTTACCCATCTTTGGAAAACTCAGTTTCATTTAATGTTCTGATAGTGCTTCTTCTAAAGTCTGTGCAACCACTGTGTTGATGCTGCTGCAGACCTGCGCTGCAGACACTTCCAGCATCTTAACAAAAAGCAGGGGATATGGTTTTTCAGAACTGTTTGGCATTGCCAACAGCTCCTCTCACTGAAGTCAATCAGAGCTGAGGGTTTTAGAGAATCTACTTGAAATCCCTTTGTTAAAAGTCTTTTATACACTCCTTTGAGCTTTTGACTACTGGCCTTTAGACAGTTCTGTGGCTTTTGAGGAGAAAAAAAGATGAACTGACTTTGCTTTGATGTCTTCAGTACTAATCAGCCTCTTCTAGTTGAAACCCATGGGTGATTTGTGTAGCTACCCAAAATTGCCTATAAAGCTAATTTGGTATACAAGCTTTTTGGCGTGCATGTCACTTGTCCTGCAATTTCCCTTGAGAGGACTATGACACTATGGTTTACGGGCCAGGGTACCTTCTCTTGCAATAGGAAGTCTAAGCTGTGGATTTTGCTGATATCTTGTTAATTAGAAAGAGATGATGGGGTAAAAAATAAAGAAAACCTAGCCTGGAAAGTGTCCTCACTGGTTAGTGTCAAATAGTCCTGCTCAGGGGACAGATCTTTGTGGGATTTTATGCTGTTCTACTGAAATAAGTGCTACAAATGAGCCGTACCTATGCCCAGATACTGTTGTGTTTCCCGACCAGTCTTTTATGGGCTTTTTCAGTTGTTGCATGTCGTGTGCCTTCTGTTTGCTGTAACACAGCAGCTTCACATCTTGCTGCCTGTATGACATCCGCTCCCCATTCTGCATGATCTGCTGAATGTACTTATTGTGCATCCAGAAAAAGCTGAAATAGATGTTGATGGGTTTTGCCCTTTGTTTTTTCTCCCTTCTTCTCTTGACAGTTTTTTATCATGCTGTTAATTATATTTCTGTTGGAGCTCACTGTTGTGATTCTGTTCTTCGTCTACACTGACAAGGTAAGTCAGATTCTTCATATTTCTTTCCCCTTGAGCAAATTTTTATGCCCCTTTTCCCTATAAATAAATCATGAAGCACTTGGCTTGGTATGCGCATCGTGTTTCTGTCTTCCGTGAGACACCCCTCTCAGAAGGAGCTATCTCAGAATACATAAACAGCCTTGCAGGACTGGGCTCTCTTGCTTGCTCATGTGTACAACTCAAGGTCACAGATATTGCCAAGTGCATCTGCCATTTAGAAACAAAAGCAACACACATACTCCTCAACGAACAACAACAACAAAAACAAAACCAACAACAAAACAAAAACAAACAAACCTACAAACACAAAAACCCAGCCCAACCAACCAAAAAAACCACACACAAAAAATCCCCACACCAAACTTCAGAAGCTGCCCCCCCGAAAAATCAAAGAAGCCAACGAGCCTTACTAGGAACATGTAGGAAGAAACACCCACCAAAATGAATAGGATTTTTAAGAATTATGTTTACAATTTAAGAGCAACTTTTATGTTTTTACAAAGGAAATGTCCTTAGCACAGTCAAAGGTACGCAATTAATTATCTTTCCAAGTTGCTCCTTGCAGCACATGTATACTTAGATTCTAGTTGAAAGCCTAAGTAAATGCATAGAAGTTTAATAAACAAAGCTTTTGTTTGTGGTTTCAAATTTTACTTATGTTTGACCTTTGTTCCTGTGCTTAATTTAGAATCGTAGGGTCCTAGAATTGTTTTGGTCGGAAGAGACCCTCAGGGTCATTGAGTCCAACCATAACCTCACTCTGGCACTAAACCATGTCCCTAAGAACCTCGTCTAAATGCCTTTTAAAAACCTCCAGGGATGGTGACTCCACCAGTTCCTCAGGCAACCTGTTTCAATGCCTGACAACACTTTCCACAAAGAATTTTTTCTTAATATCCAATCTAAACCTCTCCTGGCACAACTTGAGGCCATTTCCTCTTGTCCTATCTCTTCCTACTTGGGAGAAGAGACCAACACCCTCCATGCTACAGCCTCCTTTCAGGTAGTTGTAGACAATGATAAGGTCTCTCCTCATCTTCCCTTTCTCCAGACTAAACAGCCCCAGTTCCCTCAGCTGCTCCTCATAAGACTTGTGCTCCAGGGCCCCAGTTCCCTCAGCTGCTCCTCATAAGACTTGTGCTCCAGGGCCCTCACCAACTTTGTCACCTCCTCTGCACTCTCTCTAGTATTTCAGTGTCATTATTATGATGAGGGGCCCAAAACTGAACACAGTATTCAAGGTGGGGCCTCACCAGGGCCGAGTACAGTGGCACAATCACTTCTCTAGTCCTGGTGGCCACACTATTCCTGATACAAGCCAGGATGCTGGTGGCCTTTTTGGCCACCTGGGCACACTGCTGGCTCATATTCACACGGCTGTCAATCAATACCCCCAGATTCTTTCCACCAGGCAGCTTTCCAGCCGCTCTCCCCTGAGCCTGTAGTGCTGCCTGGGCTTGTTGTGACCCAAGTGCAGGACCTGCACTTGGCCTTGTTGAACCTCACACAACTGACCTCAGCGCAACGATCCAGCTGGTCCAGATCCCTCTGTGTGGCTTTCCTACCCTCCAGCAGATCAACATGCCCACCTAACTTGGTGTCATCTGCAAATTTACTAAGGGTGCACTCAATCCCCCTGTCCAGATCATTGATAAAGAGATTAAACAGAACTGGCCCAAATACTGAGCCCTGGGGAGCACCACTCATGACCAGCTGCCAACTGGATTTGTCTCCGTTCACCACAACTATGTGGGCCCGGCCATCCGGCCAGTTGTTTATCCATCACAGATACACCCATCCAGGCCATGAGCTGCCAGCTTCTCCAGGAGGATGCTGTGGGATACTGTGTCAAAGGTTTTACTGGAGTCTAAGTACACAACATCCACAGCCTTTCCCTCATCTACTAGCTATTTGTATTTCTGTTGTAAGTGCAAGATTGCCTATCTGCATTATCTCTGTCCTTAAAGTAATTTTTCTAAAAAAAATAATCTTATACGAATAACTCAAAATAAGGGCATAATCCTGTTTAACCTGCCTATTCAATGAAAATTGTCAGTCAAATCTCTTCAACTGAAGACTAAGGGAGCTTGAAAATCACAGGGTAGGTGGCAAAATTTTGCCATGAATTAGCAGTCATCAGGTAGATGACCGATAAAGAGCTTCATCCAGAATGCAAAGACAAATGGCAAAAAATAATTTAAAATTAAAATTACAGAAAACATCAAAATAAAATTAACGGTAGACCTAGTTATATTCGGTATGTTTATCAATAACCCAAATGAGGGTAAGATTTCAACATTACTTTCTAGACAGTCTCCAAATTAATTAATGAACCCTGTGAGTGATTGTCAGGTGCACTTCTGAAGGACTGAGAAGAGCTAGGTTGCTGGACAGCATGCTGTAGCTGGAACATGGAATTAACTTGCAAGATAATTAAAGTAGAAAGGGCAATTTAAAATTATTTGTATGAATTATTGGATTCTGAGTAACCTCTGTAACCTCTTGGGAGAAAGATCCACACGTCACACATGACAGCTTAATAAAGACATCTACTTAATATGCAATGGGCCTCCAAAACCTGCATACAACACTTAGAGTATATTTAGAAAGAGAATCACTTATAAAATATTATCATGTCATTGTATAAATTGATGGACTCGCCTCACTGTGAATTTAAAATTGAGTTTTGGTTACTTCATTTGGGTGAAGGGTAACAGAAACTATTAGAAGCGCTAGAAAGGTGGGAGAGAGCAGTTATGAAGAGGGATTATGGTGACTACCTTGAGTGAGTTTGGAGAAAGAAAGAGATCTCCTGCTTAAGATATCTTAAGAAGAGAAATTATAGCAGTTCGTAAAATAATGACATACTAAAGACCTGTCCTGAACACAGAATAAATACTTAAAAATATGAAGGAGTAGGTTTAGAAGATAAATATTCCTTATGCTCCACATCATTGTCTTGTAGAATTTCCTGTTGTTGGCTGTTTTTGAGGTTGATAGTTCAATAAATATGTAGGTATAGAGGAAAGAAAAGAAAAAAAGAAACATTTTTATTCATAAAGCAACCAGTGCTGTTATGTTGACAAGAGTGTCTCGGAGAATGTTGGTCCTCACTCTTCAGAGGTAGGAATAGTGGAAAAAGTGTCAGGAAGGATTCCCTCCCTCCTTTAACCAGTTGATTTGTAGCGGGCTTTATTTGTTCTTAAAAAGAAATCAGGAAATTTAACATTTCCCTGAGTCATGTAGTGTAGGTTGATGCAGGAGGTACACTGCAGTTGTCTGTAAGATCAAAATAGAGTCTAAAATATGGGCTCTAGTTCAAGTGCAGTTTTACTGAGTTAAGAAATTGCTGTAGTCTTGTATATTGTGCATGATCAAATTTAAGGCTTTTAATGTTCCTGTATTACTTTAAATCCATGGCCTTATACTGAGGAAATCAATAGGTTGTGTTACACTTACATTCCTGACTACAGAATAAATAAAAGAGCAGCAGCTGAAAACTAGTGGTTTTGTACAGCATGCTTAGAATTTGTGTGCTGACGTTCCTGATGTAAAGAACAGTATTGACACAGATACTGGTATGGAGAAGTAGCTAACCTCGACAAGTCCATCACAGTAATTCAGTTTATGCAGTTCCTTTGAAAATCAGTGAAGGAACAATCTACATTAACACTAGCATATCAGAAGAAAGTAATATTGATTTTGGGTGTAAAAGCAGAAAAGCACTCTGCAAATTAAGACTTTGACAGTTCCTGTATCATTAATTCATATATATATATATGCATATAATCAGCAGTTCTTTCAAGTACCTGCCAGCCTTTTGTCAATTAGGAGTGTATGTATATGTAAAATTCTTCCTGGTATAAAATGGGGGCCAACCATTATTTTCTGTTTCTGGCTTGAGAAGAGGTTGAATAATGGATTCCCTGGCAGTTTTCACTTACCTGTACTTTGTCAAGTGGAAGGACTTCGGAGTGGATACTTCATTCCTTGTTACAGAGTTTAATCAATAGTCTCCTCTTTCCATAAAGCAGGGCAGTGTTATTACCCTATTTAGATGGAGAGGCAGGAGCTGAGAGACTTGCCCAACCCTGCAGGCAGCTGGGGCCAATTCTAAATTTAGAGGTCCCTGTGTTTTGGCTGATAGCAAGGGATTTGAGAGATGGAGCTGTGCCAAGAGCAGGGCTGGGTCTTGCAGCTGACTTAATAGTGCTTATCTAGTAAATGATGTCCATTTTCTTCCTTTTTCTGTAGAATGGGCACAGTAACAAGCTGGTGCTTGCACCACAATATCAGCCAAGAGGTGAGTCTGCATCCAGGTGCATGTGGACACAAGGCATGGGCTCTTGAACTGTGAAACAGTCTCTCTCTGTATCCATTGCTGGGAATGTTGCTGTAGTGGCACGTTAATTGTTAAAAAGCATCAAGACAAAAGTTTTTTACAGCCATTCACAGATAGGTTTTTGGCATAGCGCTTTTTGTTCTTTTGCTGTGGAAGAGTGTGCAGCTGTGGAGGTGGTGGACAAGGCAGGCTGCTAGGACTCAAAGCAGCCTAGACTAACCCATTCTAATTCATCAGCTTGGGAGAAGCCCCAAAATTGCCACAGCCTCTCATTCTAGTGACTTGGCAGCAGCCTCTCTGAGCTTTTAAGCAGCCAACTTGCTCCCATTCCCTAGAATGTCATCTTCCCTTTTCTTGATGGAGAAATGGTTGTTTTTATCTCATGAGCTGCCCTGGACTTAACAACTCTTTGTTTGAACAGAGTATGCAGTCTGATGTTGTAAAGAGAGAGGGGCTTAGAGAAAGCTCAGGAATACGTGGTATAGGAGAGACAAGGGGTAATGCCTTGCTTCTTGGAGCTGCACTGTGGATCTCTTTGGCAGGGCCTGGGCTTGCTCCTTGTTCTTTATTCCTCCAACTGTCTTGGCTGGTGACATTGCAAAATATGAATCCCTTGAGTTCTGCCAAAGTGAAATATGGGATGGGCTGTGTGGGTATAGGATTAGGAAATACATTCCTACAGGATGGTTGTAAGCAAAAATATATAGCACTTTTATTTTGTCCTGGCTGTTCCCAAAGCAGCAGAATGACTGGTTCACAAGCTGCCTTCAGCTCAAAGTGGACATCCAAAGGACTTGGAAGCTCCTGTTGATGTTTGTGAATGTTCATATGCAAGTTCCCAAAATGTAGCTTTTTTTTTTTTGGAGGGCAGAAATCAGCCCAAGAGATTTGGGTATTGAATGGAGTTTGTGTGATTATGAGAACTAAGGCATTTTGGTATTGCTCTGAGAGCACTATTTTTTCAGACTAAATTTATGCCCCCATTTGAAGCAGTACAAACTCTAGCGACATTGCTAGAGTCATGTGAAGGGTTATGTGAACAGCCACCCATCTATAGCTGGAATATTCTCTTTAATGTTTTATTTCAATTCCATTAGTACAGAGCAGCATTTGACATTTTTATAAGTTGATAGTTTCTATGTGAGGCTCTGTATCTATTTATAAGAGATCCATGGAGTACCGATAGGGTTAACCTTAATTTTATTGCGATAAAGAGAAAGCAGCAAGGCCCTATCCTGTCAGAAGCTGGATACTCCTTGTATTTCTCAACACCAGATTGGACCCCATGAGAATATAAATTATGCTAATAAAATGCATAGTCATGTACCAGTTCTGACTTGTATAATCCTTCTGGTTTTAGCATCTGTATTTATTTTTACTGTGATGATTTTCCTGAAGGCACAGAAAAAAAAAAAGTCCATATTTATTTTTTTGCAGCTGCAATACATGATTTTTTCAGTAGGTTTGTTTGTTCAGATGTCTGTATTTTTTCTGATTTATGGACAGAGCTATTTAATGCCCACAAATGGAAGAACATAACTAAACCACTCTAACACTAGGTTTGGGTTATTTTTTTTCCTTTCTGAAATTTCAAACTGAGGAACATAAGCCAATTTAAGGAACAAAAGCACGGAAGGATCACTGACTGTGATATTTGATTATGAGACCAGAATTTTCAGTAAAGATCAGGCCATTAACTCACTTGGTATCCCTGTGAAAATTGCAGCTCAAATACCGTGCCTGCTTAACTGTGTTGAAAATGGCCCACAGAATGGTAGAGGATTGAAAAATAGTGACTACTTTTGTTTTTCATGAGATGTGTAAAAATGCTCTTGTTTTCCACGTCACAATAAGTTGTAATGAGTTCCTCTATAGCTTTTACTGCTAGCTTATAAAAGATATGGTCTGTAGATTGATCCATTTCTTGCTTTGTTTCTCAAAACATTTTAAAAATTATCGGAATTCCTGATTGGTGTTTTGCCTGGTGCCATGCAGATCATAGACAGCAGACTGGAATGCAATGTGCGTGATTTCAAGTGTAGCTCATTTCTCACAATTTCACGTTCAGGTTTAAAGACAAAGTGGAAAAACTGAATCTCTTCCACCTTTTGCACCCATGAGCAGTTGCTCACAGAAATGATCTGATGCTGCTGAGCCGCTCGCCAATATGAGGAAGGGGTTCACAATCAAACTGAATAAATTATAAATACAGGAACTTTATTTCAAACCTATGGCAGAAACTGTTGTTCTCCTTGAGCTTCTGTCCAGAGAGCTTAAAAATTTTTCACGTTTGTCTTTGACAGAGCTTCAGCAGAGCAGGTTGTCTGCTCAGGGAGCAAAATGCCTCGTGTTCCAAGGCGCACACAGAGATGATGTTAATCTTTTTGAAAATGGAGAAATGGAGGCTAAACTGAAGGGATAAGATCATCCAAATTGTATGTAGTTTACAGATGGTCTTAAGTTATTGAAAAACAGCAGGCTTAATAAAGTCCTGCAAAACTGGCAGAGTGATCACTCTGCACCGCTCTTCAGTCAGCTAACCTGCCTTTTCTACCAGTGTGTCTTCACCAGCATTTGACTTTGCCTACACTGTCCCATTTTCACAGGTTTTAAAACTTCTTACTCTTGAAAATTTTGAGTGGTGGTAGAAATATTGGGTCCCTGTATCCTCCTTAGCCACAGAGGACATAGCTGTTCCTGTTGCTGTGCGAGGCTGAGAGAATTTCAGAACAATATCTGCGTGGGTAGCGTCTGCTTTTGTTGACATGCAGAAGGCTCTCAAGAGGACTAGGCTATTTTTAACCCTCAGTGGTACTTCTGCTGGGATGGGCTGCATTAACATAAGATGTTTCAGAGAATGCAAGTCCTGGTGTCTGTATGCAATGATTTCTGAGCAGCCTGTGGGTTAATGCTTTATTTTTCAGTTAGGGCTTGTTTGTTTTGTTTTTAAAAGAGCTCTCCACACCATGAGCATGTAGGATCTCTCTGGCAGTGATCTGGAGTTAGGGTTTTGCGAAAGTGCTGACATAGCTAACAGCTGTTTCTCGGATAAACAGGAGCAGCATTGCAGGCGGATGGGTAGGCATCTATACATAGGCTTCTGGTTGAGATGCACTGCATATTGCTCTGTGAGGGTGATGCGTTATCCCCTGTCAGGTATTTTATTTCTCTAGTGCAAAATGATGTTATATAAATGATGGTATAAAATAAGAAAAGACAGAAATGTCTCTGTGGTTTATTTTACTTGGTAATTAACTAGTTTATTAGCATTTCAGTACTGGTGTCACACAATAGGGAGTTGCAGAAATTTCATCAAAAGAATTTAATTACAACCAATTCGTTTTGGCTTCTTTTCAGCAAAGCATTCAGACATAGGTTTAAATCTGTCCCTATTCAGCAGATAATTTAAGTGCATGCTTAAATCCATGTGACTGACTTAAACATATACTGAAGTCTTGTCAAAGTTGAAATGCACCTTTCAGGTCTTTCCCTTAAAAGAAATATTGCTAAGAAAATGCTAATGACAGTGAAAAATTCTGGAGATTGTAAAGATGGTCACCTCTTTCACTCCATAGGGAATTCAGTGAAAAATAATGAATGTTTGCTTTAAAGCATTATTGGTTATCTTTTTCTATTTGTTCTGAGCAGCTTTTCATTTAGTATCTTGAACTCAAACACATCACTTTAACCTTTTTTTAGGCAGGAGGAGGTGAGGGGAATGGAATTTATTTGCCTGTGTGGCTGAAAAAAAGCAAACACACCAAAGGAAATCCCAATAGTTTCACTAATTCATTTGTCAAAGGGGGATTTCATTGAAAGTGCACATCCAAAATGCTATTAACAGGCTTGTTGAAGGATAGCAAAATATTGATGAAAAAAATTAAGTGCATGCTCAGAAATAGATGTTATTTAGAAACAGTAACTGCAGATAAAATGCATTATGGCTCCCCACGGGGGACTCTTGATCAATAATTGATCAAGGCCTAATTGATTCCTTGAATAAAATGTTAGCAGGGGAATGGGTGTGGGGAAAGGAAAATCAAACTTTCCTAAATTAAGCACCATGCCTAACACAAATACTCTTTGTAAAGATTAGATAATGCAGTAGCCTGACAGCTCTTTGTGCTGTGTGTCTTCCAAATTTGGCTGAGTTCAGAAATGAAGATGAATGTACGTATCTCATCCTAGTCAGTACGGATTTTTGTTCATATTGCAATGAGTACAATATTTTTCATATTGTCCTGCTGCACAGTTTGGCATAGTGCTTTTTCTCAGGAGAAATCGAGTTCCGACCTCCAACCTGGCTGACTGGGAGACCAATTCCCAGAGCTGTATAGATGAATCAAACACAGATGCTGCTGCCATTATGCCTGGCTTAAAGCCAGCCAGATCTATCTTTTATTTCCTGGCATTACTAAATTTGTCTGAAGATCTGGTAAATATTTGGCTATGGATCAGTTAGCCTGCAACAAAAAGAGATGTCTGTGGGCTTCTTTCTTGCTGGTTTGTAATCCCTAATTAGAGGTTAACTCATAATCTCAGGAGCGCATCAGAATATGTCTTTGTTGTAGGAGCACTTTTATGGTGATTTATTTCCCATGCCTGTGTTTCAGGTTTTGTAGTAGACAAAATATGAATGGTGCAGGTTCCTCAGACGGCCTCTCCGAAGGAAAACTCTAAATTGCAGTATTGGTGGTTATTAAATACATTGCACAACTGTGTAATTTTTGGCCAGGCATCTTAAAGCATGTTACAAGTTTTGTGAGTAAGTAGTTCAGCTCTGCTTTTGCTGACTGGGAGAAGTGATGTTGAAGGTTAAATCCTGAAGGTGCAGTGTCCCCTAGAGATACTTAGTGCTCTCGTGTCTGAATTACTGTAATGGGACCTTACTGTTCCAGAGAGTAAGTTTTTACACGTCTCATCTGTGGTAAACAAGAAGCCATTTCAACATCTAGGTTTTATCAGGAATTGAATGTGTGCTGATATTCAATGCTGATAGATCTCGAGTGAACGGCACTGGTTTACATACAACTAGTAAGCACTATTTTTTGTTGGTGACTGACCCACAGTTTTGCATTTGTTTTAACTGCTGGTACGTGTTTTATGTGATTTTATTTGAAGGGGAAAATAAAAAGGAAGAATAGCAGAATGATAAAAGAATGTTTTAAAAAGCTAATAATATAAAAAATTAAGGCAGCTTTAGACATTTAAACGCAGGCAACATCAAATGCAGAGGAATGACTGAGGTACTCTATTGAAACAGACAGCACATTTTTTATTCATTCTATGAACATTTTTGATGTGTCACAATGTATTTCAGACAACATTAGAAAATGACAGTAAACTAAATGTTTAACATTTTTTACATATACAAAATGAGAAGGGAAGATGACTGTGTAATCAGATTGTAAGCAGGCCAGTAGCATACAGTCCTTGTTTTGGATTTGCCAGCTGCAATTGAAGAATAATGTGGTGAGCAGACCACTTTATTAGGTATAATTTGCAGCTTAAGTTCTTTCAGCTCCTTCCTTTTATTTAACTCAGCAATGTTACACAGGGAACGAATCCTGGTTGAAATGTGGCAAGACAGATCTGCTGATCAGCACCTCTAAACCATGACTAGTTCTGGGTTCCCTTAGCATAGAATGTATTGACTTTAAGGCCACAAATCATGTTCAGATGCTTTATATTAACCAAACTCCATTATATGTATAGGGTATTCACTATATAGAGTGCTACTATTTAGTGTAGCTTCTCATTGGAAAACTGCTGCACTGTGAGATGGTGGTGTCTTTCTGGGGGATAATTGTGGGTTGAATCCTAGCTGTGAGGTTCAGGTGTAGGAATGAGATTCAGCAAGTGTTCTGGGCACCAGCCATCGTACCTTTTGAAATATATTCCCAAACTTACAAAACCAACATAGTCAATAGTGATTAGCAATCAATGGTAATCAATACCTGCTTGCTGTTTTCCTGTCTGTGCCAGTAAAACAGCAACCAGGTGTATCTATAATAATCTTTAATAAAGACTAATTAGCTTTAATCTTTTGGGATCTTGAACTCCCTGAATCTTCTTATAAATGAGCACCAAAATCAGTGATTGACTTCACAATAGGAAATGACTGAGCTGAGAGAAGTAGATTTTCTGTAAAGAGGGATGTATCTTTACAGGAAGCAGAGAGAGAACTCTGTTCTACAATTTTTGTGTGCACACATTTCCTACTTGAAGGTTTCAGTGCCTCTGATAATTTGGATGATGGCAGTATAACACAATTTTGCTACAGTGTCCTGGCATTAGCAGTGAATGAGGCAGGTACAAAGATTGTTCTAACAATGGGACAATTTTAATACACTTTCTACTGCAGTTATTTTGTGTACCCTCTTTTATGCTTTTAAATTACAGGGGAGGCATCCTTGAGAGCTGAGAATTCTCATGTAGTTTCAGTTTTTGCTGAAACCTATTCATCTACTTATACTCCCCCTCCTGCTACTGATTTTCTCTGAGACAATTTCTTTATGAGTTTTTCCTGTGATAGGTTATTGAATTATTATACAACAATATATGTTTTGATTTTCTTGCTTCTCCACTTTGCACGTTAGTGCCATAAGCCAAGGATGTTGTTGCTCTGCCAGACATTTTTGTCATCTGCACGTTGCCACTCTGAACTACAGGAAAACAGGACAATACATGTCATCATCTTCAACTGTGCTGATGTTGCCTCTGTTGACAAAGCCCTAACCTCAGCATTTAGGAAACCTTTTCGGAGGTGAACTTGAAAGGCATATTGAATTGCAAACTGAGTTGCATGTTAAAAATTGGTAAATTATGTAAATGAAGCAAAATGGAAAAGATTCAAAAGGTTATTTGAAGATATTTAAGAAAACAACTAAAAAGTCTCTCGAGAATAACAAAAGTGGAAAGTCATGAAGCGTGTAAGAGAAGAAGATTTTGATTCAAAACCAGATGTTCGTTAGATTCATCACACAAGACATTTGGTTTTTCTTTTGAAAATTCAAGACCAAAGGAGTTGCAATAAGATTTGAATTAATCAAAATCAATAAACGGATATTTAATAGCTGTGAAGAGAATCAGCTTTACTCTCTATGTGACACATACACAAGAAAAAAAAATCCTGCAGATACCTTTCAGGTCCACCCTTTTCTCGATGGATAGGGAATGCATTGTAGTTGGCAGGAGAGCAGTTGAATACATTCAAACAAAGAAAAGTGTTTTCAAGGTCAGGTAGCTTGGGAAAAAAAGAAATGTATTTTCTTTCAAGGACTGTGAAGGAAGCAGGAGGAGAATGTGTTGCATTACCTTGAAGTGTGTTGAGATCAGACTGGTATTTAAGTAAATGTCAGTGGGGTGACATTGCTATTACCACCACCACTGGTGGCCATTCAGTGGCCAGGTGTGGCTTCCCCTAGCTGGGTGTTCTCAATGGAAATCTGGTTCGTGCTGTCTTTGACACTGATTTATGTACAAATGGCAGAGGCAGCTCTTTCATAATGACTGTTGTTATCGCTGAAGAGCATTGAGCAATGAGGATTGCTTTTCCAATTGCCTATCATAAGTTTTCTCTCTTTTGACTCATGTAAATGTCAGTTTTCATGTAAGAGCGTCAGTGAGAGATGATTAGATGAGTAAGGCTAGGGCACTGGAATGACTCTCTGCTGCTGGATATCACAGTTCTGCCATATCAATTTTAAGCCATTTAGAGGTTTAGTTGCATGATCTGATATCAGGTGTCTGCACAGAATGAATACACAAGATACCGCTTTCCATATGGTAAAATCCTCTCTCTCTTCCATGGAGCCAAGCTATTCTTCTTAATTTTATGATTTTTTAAATCTCCTTCACACTTCCCCACATGAAGACCCAAGTAATGCTCGCTTGAGTGTGTGAGGTGGTGTATTACAGTGCTATAGGAGATTCCATTGCATGGCAACTGCAATCATCAAGGAATTTTGTTCTCTAGCATAATGTCTTAATCTTGCAATGCAGAATATGCTGCCTGCTAAGAAAGTGGGTGAACTTTGGCTGCAGAAAAATCACACGTTTCCAAGAGAAATGAAATTAATGAAATCTAGAGTCCTGTGGATATTTGTTTCATAATCTCTGCTGTAGTAACTTGGCTTCACCATCTGTGTTCTCAATGACTGTCTAGCACCCTTGCTATGGTACAGAATCACAGAATTGTTTAGGTTAGAAGGAACATATTGAGATCAGGTAGTGCAACCCTCCCCCCACTCAAGTAGGAACTGCTAGAGCAGCCTGCCCAGGGCTGTGTCTAGTTGGGTTTTGAATATCTCCACAAATGGAGACTCCACTATCTCTCTGGGAAACCTGTTGCAGTATTTGACTGCCCTCACAGTAAAAGCTTTTTCTTGTGTTCAGATTGAAGGTCCTGCTTTTTAATTTGGGCCCATTGCCTCTTGTGATCTCTGTGGGACACTACTGAGGAGAGTCTGACGCCCTCTCCTTCATTCTTTCCCATCAGTTATTTATACACATTGATAAGAACCCCTCTGAATCTTTTCTCCAAGGCTGAGCAGTTCTTTCTTTCTTTCTTTCTTTCTTTCTTTCTATCTATCTATCTATCTATCTATCTATCTATCTACCTACCTACCTACCTACCTATCTATCCTCATATGAGAGATGGTCCAGTCAAATCATCTTTATTGCTCTGTGCAGGACTCCCCCAGTAAGTCTATTTCTTTCTTGTACTGGGGAACCCAGAATTGGACACAGATATGGCGTCACCAGTGCAGAGTAGAGAGGAAGGATCACGTCCTGTGACATGCTAGCAGTGCTTCTCCTAATGCGGTCCAGGATACTGTTGGCCTTCTTTGCTACAAGGGTGCATTTCTGGCTCATGGTCAACTTAATGTTCACCAAGACCCCGAGGTCATTCTCTGCAGAGCTACAGGTTTCAAATGCCGTAGTAAAGGCAAGGTAAACAACACCCACTGCTCTCCTCTCATCCACAGAGCTAGTTACCATATTGCAGAAAGGTGTCATGTTAGCATGATTTCCCCTTCATAAATCCATTCTGAATACTCCAGATCATTTTCTTGTCCTTCATATGTTTGGAAATGGTTTCCAGGATTAATTGCTCCGTCAGCTTCCCAGGGACTGAGGTGAGAATGACAGGCCTGTAGATCCTGGATCTTCCATATTGCCCATCTTGAAGGTAGTAATGGTATTTGCTCTCTTCCAGTGTTAAAGAACTTCTCACAATCCTCTAGTGAGACAGAGAGTCCTTTCTTGTATGGTATTTCCATTTCTTGTTCAGTACTTCCAACCACTTCACTGGCAAAATAATAGCCCGAGTGCTAACTGGCACAGCACTATATATTCTAGAGCAGATGAAATGTGTATCTGTTACACTTCCATTTCAGCATTTTTTTCTCATTCTGGGTACTAATTTTGGTTTTCTGCTGCAGCCAGTCACCAGTTTTCACAAAAATTGTGGAAACTGACTGTATCTGAAATCTATGTGTCTACCAACCATTTGACTTAATTTTTTGCTTTATAATAATTTGTTGAAGGCACATAATGGCAAGAACTTTTCAATGACAAAATACTTCCACTGGTGCATTCTGTAGGTTTGCAGTGATTAAACAGAAGGAGAATGTTTGCGTTAAAGGTGAATATGCGAGTTGAAGCTTTTTCTCAGTGATACTTATTGGAATGAGTGTTTTTCCAATGAAACTTTAACTATCGTTTGTTTGAAATTACTTTTTGAATACTTACTTTGAATTCCTGGAATGTGCTTGATATCAAACTGCTAAGGGAGCAGCAGGGAGAGACCTCATACCACATTGAGATGCACTTTTTGAAGGTTTAATATGTCCCTTTTCTACACACTCATTTATTAGATTTTGTGATTGGGTATGGCTATATTTTTTTATTCATCCCAAAGGGATTAACTAGTGCTACGTATGGAAAAATTGAGAATGTGGTTTTTTGCTTCCCCATCTTTGGTGAGGCTGTGCAGATTCCATAGGAATTGGATTCTGGATCCCTCAGGCTCCTCTCCAGGACTGATCGCCTCGATCCAGGGGCAGTTCCTACCACACTCCTTACACACCACAAACCTGTCAACATTACTCTGTAACTCTTTAAGGAGTTTAGGTGAGGCTCTGAGATGCAAGACTCCTCTCCTGCTTGATCTAGGAAATACAAAGGTACTTTTCTGATTGAAAGGCCTTCCTCTACGCCTTCCAGACATGCTTTGAGCAATGTTGCACTGGAACAGGCCATTTGGAATAGACTTGTTTGCTGTGTGCCTGAAAGAGCTATAGTCTTCCCTGTGGAGCTGGGGTGGCACTGTAGAGAGGCTTGTGGCATGTCCTGATTTGAATTTATCTGTATGTGGTCCATGCTATGTCGTGTTTAGCAGATAGATGCTAACAGCCAGGTTTAGAGATGGACAAATGAACCCTTTCCATGTGCCTTTATGAAACCATTTCAATGCAAATGAGCAACATGATATTTTAAATCACTGTTTCACACACTGTGTGTGTGTCTGTTTCTGGTCTCAGTAGGATGCCATGCAGAGTTATAGCCTGCAAGGGTTACTCACTATGTCCTTATCTATTACACAGCTTTTATGTTTAAAGATGATACATCTCATTAATATTTTAATTTTTATTAGCATATTAAATTAAAGGATTCCAATATCAGTCTTTCTCACGATTTTTCCATGTGAACCTTTCTAAAGAAGATGAATTTATCAGAGAAGGGTTAAGGAGTCCTGTTCTATACAGAATTTTGTGAAAAGCTGCATGTTTGGGGACTGAGAAACAAAGCTGATGAGGGCATAAAATGTGGTACTTGAAGTGTGTTTCTTCAGTCACACAAATATTATCTTTCTCCTCAAAGCCTCATTCAGCTTAACATCATGAATCCACAATTTAAATAACATGAATTAAGAGGATCAAGTTTCTGATCTCTGAAAGCTTGCAATACCCTGGTTAGTCTAACCTTCCAAGAGAAGAGGACATTGAGATGTCCCCATGTCTATTCTAACGTGCTGATCACTTCACCTTCTGTCACTCAACAAATTATCCAGTGGGAATTTTAGCTTGCATGCAGACAGCTTTTGTACCGATTGAACAGAGTTAAGTGGCGTAAAATAGGCAAGAATTTGACACTTGCTACAGAGATTGTTCTTATGCAACTTGTAGGTGCTCTTTTAAGTGGTGGTGGTGGAATCTTATAAAGAGAAAAACTAATGCTAAAGGAAAATGAGATTTAACAAGCAGTTACTTACATCCTGCGTAATAATGTGTTTTTAAGCTGAATATGATTTGGCTATCTCTCCCTGCTGACCCACTTCAAGATAATTTAGAGAAGCTTGAATTTTGACACTTAATTAAAATTAGACCTGCTGGGATGTGAAGTGAGGTGCCCCAAACCCCTCTTGTGTCATCTCCAAGGTAGTGTGGCACTGGACAGCAGTATAGTGGTGGGACATGTTTCAGTGCACAGCCTGCTGCAGCAACACACTTTGCGAGGGAAGAATTCTTTGGTTAAGAATAAATCTTAACATTCCTTTTTTGGTGTCCTGTGGTAGCAATAGCCTCTCGTATTCCCTTTGGAATATGGTTGTGCATGGAAGGTAAAGATGCATTCCTATTAGTAAGCATACAGGTTTGGATCACTTCCTTTGGTTTATCAGGAACTAGCATTTCACCTGATCCTCCATTTCAAGCTGAAATGGCAGAATAAATTAAACAAGTATTTTATCTCAGCACATTTTTATAAAAGTAGGGAATGGATTGTGAATTGCTTTTTATAAAGTAGGAAATTAAATGGTCCTCCTGCCCTCTAACTCAAAAATCCAGGAGAAGTCAGGAAATGTTTCTTGCTTCCTGGATGTACCAATATCCCTCCCCAGGTCTGGGGTGTCTCAGAACAGGAAGGGCCTTAGGATTTGGGAAGGGTGGCTGGGTGGGTCTTTTCCTGCATATAAAGCTATTTCCTGTAAGAATTATGCATGGAACCTGAAAGTTAATTTGTTGATTTTCAACAAGAGAACCTAGACTGATCCTGCAGTGCTCTGTGGCTTCACCTCACCTACAGGGTCTCCCTTTTAGGTCCTTATCAGGGATGAGTTCCCTTTTCTGACCTCTACAGTTGGAAACTCTGGGCAGCAGGATTCAGTTGGGGGAAAGTGAAGGTTTTATGCTACTACTTTTTTATCAGGGAGCACAGGCTGCTTCACCTTCCCACGTCATGCCTGGATCGAAGACTGGAGTTGCAGATGAAGGAACTGAATGGGGGGCTATACTTTTTGCCAGAGGTGAATATGAATATTATTGGTCCCCTAGCAGGGAGTAATATTTATTACTAAACATTATGCAAATTGTGACAGAAATGGCTGTTCAGGATTCTCCTGACAGCATTTCTTCTCCGTCTGTCCCTCTGTCCTAAGGAATGCAGTCTGACGGCACAAGTAATTTAATGCGATTAAAAGCTAGCCTCCAGTGAAAGGAGTGATAAGGGAGATTCTTTACTTATTCCCCATTAGTCCTGAGCAGGCCTGCTCATGAATCCTGTAACCTTGGCAGCAAGACAACCTCCTTTTGCTTTGCTATCTGCAAGGAAATGAATTACACAAGCATAGAAATTCATGAATGCTGAATACTGCAATTAATTTTGTTAAAGTCTCTTTATATATTTAGTTTGGGAAGAGGAAGGAAGGAGAAGCTTATCACCAAATAAGAGTCTGAAGCCACAAATCTTGCACAGCTTTCACTTTGAGATAAAAATGAATCTATAAGGAATCCAAACCCCCTTTGTTTATTTTATATTTTGTAAGAATGAGAAATGATGAAGGCAGTAATGTAAGGTAGTGTTAACATCACAATCCCCACATGGAATTGATTAACATGAAGAAAACACATTAATAGCTTTTTATTACTAGACTGAAAACTTTATAATGACATTTATTGGAACAGAACTGAAATGTGAATGGAAGAACTTTATAAATCTCAGCTTGTACATGGAGGGCTAAACACTGTCTGAAAATGTGGGGTTTTTAAAAAAAAGAGTCCAGAGTTTGAACCTTACCAGTTTTTCCCATTTAATCTTTCATTTGTACATATTAAGCAGTCAGTCATATTGCAGAGAAGTTGGAGGTAAAGCTGAATGTATGTGCAAATTTTCTCTCTTTATGGCGAAAGCAGGTGCATGTAAATGTTTCATCAGCACACCCATTAAGTTCCCAATGGTAAATTTAGCCACAAGCATTTGAGAGGTGCTTACTTTGCATTTAATTTGGATTTAAAAAAAGAAGTAGGTTTATTTAAAATGCATTACATTCAGCTTATTTAATATTCTTATTCTCATATATTCTTATTCATTATGTATATATAAAAAATAAATGAGAAAATCACAGAAATACCCACACAGCTATAAGTGATGAGGGTAGTTGTTCTAAAATAGGTAAAATCTGGCTTAGCAACCAACCAGTCATTTCATGAATTCTGAGTGAACTTAGAAATAACCTCACTGAAGTCAGAGAGCTTCTCCCAGACTGAACAACCCCTTTATCCTCTCTTTTTAAGTTGCACCAAATATTTCTAATTTTTTATGCTGCTGCATAGTGCTAGTACTGTAGGGAGTTGTGGTTCTTTTTCATCTTTCTTCTTCTTATGCTTTCTTGTGGGCAGTATCAATCAACTTGCAAATTACAGCATGCTCCTATCTGATTGCAGTGGAGGATTCTTTGCCACCTACTTTACAGTGTTAACTCTTGCTGTGGCACAGCCTCATTCTGGCATAGGTAAGAAGATGCAGGGACTTCTGCTTGTGCATCACCCACCTTTTCATGACAACAGTGCTTTGTACCACATTAGGAGTTGTGTTTTCTTTGGGAGTTGCATTGACGTCACTTAATAAGTGAGATGTATTTTTTAGCACTTCTGTCCAAAATGGGTGGCCAGAAATCATAATTACTGAATGAGGAGAATGACAGTGTGATAAATTAAATAAAACATCTATCTGGAATTAAAAGGAAATCTATTCCTGACTGGCAAGTTGCTCTTGAGGGAGATGGCTATTAATACAAAACTGGAAGTAGTATTTTCTTGGCAGGATCAGATATATACAGCCCTCTGTGTATATAACATGGCTCCAAGAAGTGTACTTGAATACCATTTGTTTGAAAACTATTTTCATGGTAATATTTGGACTAACAGTATACTAAATCCTTAATATCAATCAGAATATAATAATAATCATTCTACTGCTTCAACATGTCCTCAGCCAGAATCATGGGATTCAGCACAGTGAGGGATTAAGTTAGTAACAAATAAGTGAGCTTCTCTGTTGTATTTTATTTGCTTTGGAGTGCTTTTGTTTATTCCTTCTCTTTCAGAGGATGAAGTTTTACTGCACTCCATCCTTACAATATTTCTATAAATAAGAAGAAAGCAGAAAACTTACTACTTACAGTTGTTCTTGAGTTTAGCTTGTTCAACTTCCAAACCCCTTATTAAATTGCTCATTAGGGGATGGAGGGAAAGAAAAACTAATTTATTTTTTTTTCCTGATTTTGTTTCCTGAAAAAAAATTGGTCTTTTGTGGCAGAATGGAGTGCGCTTTTCCATTCTCATCCCTTCCTATCTTGTTTCATCACAAGTCGCACTCCATTAGAGTCCTAATGTTTCTATCAATAAATGATGGATTTGCCAGTGGAGATTTAAGTTTAAAATTACTTGAGAAGAGTTAATGAAACGTGCATATCATGAATTAGATTTCAAAGAAGTGGTCTCTGACCGTTAAAAACTACAGGGCTAAAGAAATTTCAAGGGTGGCGTTTTTCCCCCTCTGTAAGTTACGCATCAGGTCAAAACAGAGGTGGTTCTGTAGGAATTACTGTTATCCTTTAAAGCAAATTGCAAGTTGTCTCTTGCTGCGGTAGCTTTCACCTATTGGTGTGTGGTGGGTGACTTGCTTCTGCAGAAAAAACCTCATCTACTGCAACTTGTTGGGAGTCCCAGTCTGCTTCTGATCTGTATTTTCCATTGGTGTGAATGATGGTTTCTAATCCTGCTTTCCAGTTGTGTGCCCTCATTACTAGACTGCTCAGACTGCATTTCTGCTATGGACAAAGATGATACTCCGAGGCCCTCAGCTATTGTATTTCTAAATGGAGTTATATTTTTATAACCCCAAGTGTTCTTTGCAGGTTTAAACTGTCCCTCTAGGCAACCACTTTGCCTGTGTAGGAGAAGACACCTGATGCTGGTTTGGAGTTTCACAAGGAAGAGAATCCCTTTATGCAGAAGTGCATGAGGGGAATTTGCTGTTGCTTGGAGCATATTCATTTAGTTAATTAGATTTGTGGAAGATAATGAGAATTTGCCTGTCCTAAATTCAGGATATTTAATGCAATTTTGAAACGGTTGTAAATCTATGTAAAATAACCTGAAGAACTGCAGTTATTCTATTGATTCTCTCCTTTCTTTTCTTCCAAATCCCAGGAGATTTGAGTATTCAAAACTATTTCATCATGCCCTTCCCCCAAAAAAGGGGGGTGGTGGGGCATGGAGTGTACTTCTTATGCTTTAATAATTGTGCCTACAGACTTTATTTAGATTTTGTGATTTACTCTGAGCTGTGTGGGTAACAGTGGTAGTCAAAATATTTCTAAATTATGTCAGTCTCCCATTTGGTGGTGGGAACTACAATTTTACAGGCTTAAAATAAAAAGCTTTCTAATACAACTAAGAAAGAAACATGAGTGATATGCTTTTTTGGGATGTGGCATAAATAGATAATACAAATCCTTCTGCTCTCTTAATTTTGTTTGAATTGTCCCTGCAAGTGAACCTTTTTTTCATCGAACTCTTGGTTCATCTTTTCCATTATTAATATTTACATTGGTTGTTTCAGAAATTGAAGGGTTTTTTTTTTTTTTTGTAGGCTGTCACATAGTTTTGGTGAAACAGTCATCCACTGAATACCCAGATATCACAGTTTTCCACTATTTTTTTCTAATTTGTTAAATGATTATATTTTTTTTCCCCGGTGTGTCTGTATAAGCTGTCTTGTTGGGAGGAAACTCTGCCCTGGCTGATTAATCTAAGCATTTTTGTTGTCCTGTGTTTTTTGTAGAAAGAGGTGAGTGCAATGGGTTTAGTAATTGAAACTTGTTTCAGTCCTCTCAGTTAAGGATGCCAGAACTCATTTACTCCATGTCTGCTGGGTGTCATTTTTCATCTGCAAAGCTGCTTTATGCAAACCCTGAATATCCGTTGCTTTTGATTTACTTTGTTTCTACTCTCCTTCCAAGATTAGATTGTCTGTGGCTCATTTATCTATCAACAAATTGTTTGTCTATGTGATGAGACATTCCCTTTTGCAAGATAAATACTGTTTTTTGTAGCTCATCCTCCAGCTTCCAGCACTTGTGATTCTTGACTGAATGCTTCCCCTACAGACTTCTGTGTGGGTTTGCTGCTACCACTAATGTGAGGTTAGCAAAAACATCACCCCTGCCCAGTGAAATCTGTTCATGGGGATGTGGCCTTTCCAGTTTCAGAATAATTGGAATCCAGTCCCTGTTTCAAAACTTTCTGTAGTGCTATTGTGATCCTCGTCATTTTAGCTGTGCAAATGTCTTGGTGGTGCTGATGATCTCTGAAGGACCCTCGTCAGTGTTGACAGCAGAGAGCAGTGTCACATTTCTCCTTCAATGGAGCATTTTGTGTTTGCAGGGTTTGTAGGTGGTGGTCACATAGCCAGTTTCTCAAAGTCTTTTGTCCTTCAAGTACACCCTGACTGCTATGGTATTTATGCCCCAGGTTCTGTCTCTGTGATTCCTGAGTTTTACGTCCTGCCAGAGTTGTTGCCACCTTGCTCTTTTGACACGACACAGTTTCAGAGTTGGGACGTTGGTTTTTCTTCATTGCTAATATGCTGCAGTGCTTCCGGTGACACTGACTGTGCTACACCATTGTTAGATCTCTTGTTGACTTCCAAATCTTCCAAAATCTGGAGATATGGACTCTGACCACTGACGTGAGTAACACTCAGAAGAGTATTTTATGTATTTATGTCCTAGAGCAATACTAGATCAGATGGGGTCTTCTGAAATTACATAGTCAACATGTTTTCTGTGTCAATTAGAAAGGTAAGTGAGCTTTCCTTTTTGCCCTATTTATCTTCACAGATGTGATGGCAGAAATTTCAGCAACGCTATACCAGGAAGTTTAGTAGTAGGGAAAAAAATGATACTGTAACTTTCTGTTTTGGAAAAGATACCACAGATAAAGAAACTTTATCACAGATAAAAAGACTAATAATTTTTTTTTTATTATTGCAATTTTCCAGCAGTCAAACCCAAGAAAGGTGAAAGTTGTCATAAAGACTTCTGCAGCCATTGTTGTCAGACTGTGTTGCGTAGTCAAATAGTTCTTGTGTGACCACTGGAGAGCTGCCTTGTGTTCATCACAGAGGTGCACAGCTGAGAGGCAGTGGCTACTGCTTCTTGTGCAAGGGGCCATGCTTTGTAGAAGATGGAGATTTAAATAGGATCCTATTCAGAAAAAAATGTCACAGGTGTATCATGAGAAATAAAGAGTCTTTTATAATTATTATAAGTGCCTTTTGACGCTCAGGTGAAGGCACTGTATGTCCATTACTGGTAATTCTGTTTTATTCTGAACTAGTATAATAGCCTAATAGCTACGGCATCTGTTAAATAGTCATATCATCACCCCTGTGGAGCTATGCCAGAGGTTTAACAGAGCTGAGAGGCTGCCAGCATTCAGCGTATGAAATTACACAAGAGAACATTGGTGGTGTGACTCAATGACAAGTACAATTGTTTATTCTAAGTTGTGGGGAAAAGGCGTTGCCTTTTCTTTTTGATATTTTCAAACTTTTAACGTAAACCATGACGCCTCAAAATGTTATAATAAATCTTTTTTTCATAAAAGCCAAAATTTTCAACTATAGCTGCTGGATTCTGTAGCCGGATTATTATAGAATCCCCCATGCAAGTACTGTGTGACTTCTCAAAATGTCTGAAAAGCTGGCAATATTAGTAAAAGTATAAGGTTGCTCCTTTGCTTTGGTGATTGATGTGCAGACTAATCACAGCATGCAATTTCTTTAATGCTGCTGGTTTAGTTTGTGTTGGGTTCCGCCCCCCCCCCTCCCCCCCCCCCCCTTTTTTTTCCATCTTTCCTTTTTTTTGTTTGTTTGTTTATTAGCTTTGGTTTTGTTACATTTTTTTCAAAAGGCATTCACTTTGACTTTGCTATTTAAGTTGTGCAGTCTGTCATCCTGGCCAAATAGTGCATTTTGAATTACCCTGACAGAATGAAGAAAATGATCCATGGTGGATAATGAATAAACAGCAGAATAAGTCTCAGACAGTTTTTCATTCTTGCTGACAGTATTTTTTCCAGTGTTTGTAAGTATTGTTGTGGACTCCTCACAGCCTTTCGGTACCTCAAAAAAACTTTGCAAGGCACAAAACCCTGCACTTTGCACTTCTGTGTGTATACATTTTATTTTCACTACAGTGACAGCTGAGAGCCTCCACTGTTGTTTTTAGTCGTAAAGAATCATGTAAGGAAAATTGTGGTCCCTGCTCCAAACATCTTTAAATCCCATAGGAGATTTATTGATCCAGGTCTAGATATGTATTAAGTTTTGAAATAGGTATGAAAGTGTCACACATCTGGGTGAATGTGAGCTTTTACTGTGTTTTGAGTCATGAATGGCAGGCAGTATGGCTGCTGCTAATCATGGTGCAATGTTTTCTGAAATGGTTACAGTTTAGACCATGGGAGTTTTTCAAGTAAGAAGTTAATGGGATTCTGAATAGCAGGGCTGCATGCACAGGGTCTTTCTCTAGAAGAAAGATACTGCAAAACTAAAACACCCATTGTGAGTGACTGCAGCAAACAGCGCATTGTCTGTGGCTGTAAGTGGCCCTTGCTGCTGCGTTCTGTGTTCAACACAGCCCTGTCTGTGTAGACTGGAGTTCAACCAGATGCTCTAACTTTAGGAGTATTAATTGAGTGTAGACTGGAAATGGACCTGGTGATGCTGCACCCTGCCAAGCCTGTGCTGCGATATCTCAGGGAAGGATTCAACTTTTCAGACTGACAAAATAATCATGTGGCATTAATTACTGAAAATAATAATGAAAGCACTCGTTGCTTTTTATCTAGGAGTCCTGACTTCACGTCAGAGGGACTAAAATGTGTTTGCCTGTACCACGGGGGTTAAGGCAGCACAATTTAGATCTTGCTGACCTGTGAATCCTTAGGCTTGTCCTTTCCAGCGCAGCCACAGTACTGGGTGATGGCTGCGTGCAGTTTCTCACACTGCACCATGTGAGGCCAGGGAAAAGCAGCCTCCAAGATGAATGCCGTGAATGTGCTGCAGGGGAAATGAGCTTCCTGTGAATGGTGACTGTGGAGCAGCTGGCCTCCATAACTTGGATGACACATTTCCCAGAGGAGCCCTGCTTTGTCACACAGTCAGCAGCAGCCAATGCAAGAGTCAGACCAGCACTTTTGAGTGTTGATGTGTGTGAGGATCTGTGGATTTGACAGATAGGGAGCTCATTCAGAGAACTTGGGCTCTGATCTAGGAGAATTTGTGCCCCTAAATCACCAGTGCCAGTTTAAAAGGAACAATGCCTGAGTCTCCAAGATGCAATGTGCTGAATAGACTGGTACATTTTCTGTCAACTTTTCTTTCAGGATGGGTTTGAAGCGAAGTTCAAGGTGCAGGGCACAGGTGACATAATCTGGCATAAATAAAAAAGCCACTGTCCTTGGAAAACCTTGTAGCCTTCTGGAAAGATTTATAAATTTGAAGACCAGATGAAGCAGTTAAGGTCATCTATGGTCCGTTGCATTTCAATCAGTATTCTTGTCATCAAACTAATTACATCTGAGTTATAACTTTGCAAAATTCTCAAGCCTTGATTTGAAGACACCATTGACTGCACCTCATTCCTCAGTAATTTGTTCTGAGAATATTTTTTTCTTCACAGTTAAAATTATGCCTTGTTGCTATCTTGTATTCATCTAGCTTACACTTCTAACCATTAACTCTCATTATGTCTTTTTCTGGTAGATTGAAATGCCGTCTACTGCTTCTCCATGTAGGTACCTGAAGACTGCAATTAGGCTGCTTTTTAACTTTGTCACTCAATTTAGTTTATCCAAGAATGTTAGTCATGTGAAGTAAAGGATGCTTTCTCAGTGAAATGATCCATGGTGGATAATGAATAAACAGCAGAATTTAGCGGGGTGTCTGCTTTTCATTTGGTAAATGCCACTTTTTATGTGAAAAAGCCACATATGTAATTCTGTTCTGTATGGAAATATCACAGTCCTCCAGCACCTCGCTCAGTAGAAGATACTGTCACTTATCTTTCTTTTAACATATGGGGAAACAACCATGTTTCCTTCTTGATTGAACCTGTGTGGCTTACAATGAGAAATGTGGCTTTTTTCTGACATTATTAGAAGTAGAGGGCCTGTTGGAAACTTGCATTTTCTGCCACATAAGTGTGACTGACAGTTTGTTGTCTTCTGTTATTACGGAAAGTAATCTCCATGTAGTTTATTCATTTTCAGTGAGTGAGTCTCAAATCATTCCATTCACGATAAAATCTGTTTCCAATAGAGTGCGATGAAGAGCTGCAATTGTTTATTTCACTAAAGCAAGGGAGGCATTTCATAGCGTGTATTCACTTTGTTTATTTTTGTTATCAGTTAGCTTTCCAAGGCATTTTATTTGCCAGTTTATAATATCTCCACTGAAGAGCTTACCTGAGGATTAAAAAAAGTAATTCCAGTCACTGAAGGTCAGGACTCCCTCCCATGGTGTCAGAGGTGTTGTTTTGGAGAGGGAATGGTTAGCAAGCTTGCATGTACCCTAAAAGAAACATGGTTTTGAGCCACTGGAGATACCATGTGATGATGCCAAGTTGTTAGAAATGTGAGCAACTCAATTGATTTTAGTGGACCCAGGCAGATTTCTACTAGCTGGGGAGCTGGCATTTAGCGTAACCTGTGATTACTGCAAGTACACATCTATGTGATGGGAAGAAAAGAACATATTTTCAAGGAAGCATATATAGGTAAGGAGATAATTACCTTATCTGGTGCTTAGCCAGAAGGTTACTGAGATCCAGTTCTGTTTTCTTCAAAATAAAGCCAGGCAACTCTTCCAGTGGTCTTGCTGAGTTTCTGCAAAGTAGTCAGCTGTTCCTCCAAAGCCCTGTGGCTCTTCCCTGGATCTATGATTTGGTTGCTCTCTCTCTCTGGAGTGACTTCTGCCCTTCTCTCACTTCCAGGCTGGGCAGAGATCACCCCACAGTGGGCATAAAGCTTGCTGTAGTGAGACTGACTTTGCCTGCTCATCTGTTCCCTCTAGGAACAATGATAGTTCTGCTCACAGCAGTATTTATTTTAAATGAGTTAATTTCAGAGTAAGCATTTCTTAAAAATAATAACGTAGGGTGTGTGTGAATCTCGCTTTCCTCTGAGGATTAACGTTCCCTGGATCTAGCAAGACACAGCTTATTCAATCTGTTTCCACAGAATCGCCCTTTCCAGACAAGTTTCTCTAGGCAGAGTAAGAGGTTTTAACACTTCAGTGGTCTGGTTTGATTTTAATGGGTCATTTAGTTCCAGCACAGAGAAAGGTGGCTTATCAGCAGATATTTGTTACCCGTGTTCTAAGGAAACAGAAAAAATTTCTTCCCCTGAAGAAATGATTTAACCAGCCCTCTCCCCCACTTGTTGTTATAAGTTGCCAGTGGAGCTGACAACATATGTGTTTAGTAGAGCAGCTCTGCCACCAAGAGATGGTAATGCCAATGCCCGTGATTAACCGTGGGGAGTTTGTGTGCTTTTCCCATGGCCCCCAGCCTGATTCAGGTGTCACCAAAGGCCTGATCTATTTAGGGTGTCATTGTTTTGAATTTTTCGGACATGTATTTACCTTACAGCAGTGGACAAATTCTGTATTTTGGCTGATATTTTCATACCAAAGTCATTAATTTAAGAGGTAATGAACCTAACAGCTGGACAGGGTGCTGGGTCATCTTGTCTAGACTGTGCTTTTGCCAAGAAAGGTTGGACCAGATGATCCTGTGGTGCCTTCCAATGTGGTATTCTGTGATTCTATGATTCTATCATTTAAGTTTCTTGCGTAAATGGATTTGCAGAGAGACCACACTTACATGGTTTGTGGTATTAATTCATCTTCTCTTACTACAGTGGGAGCATAAGGTATGGTTTGCCTTCTCTATCCTTCCTTCTCTGATATTTTAGTAGTACTCTGTCTTATTTGAAAGCCCTCTCATTCACCTTTAAACTAAGTAAATGAGTATTGTAAATAATTGAAGCAAAGGTTCATCCCATGGGATGGCTGCAGAAAATGACTTAGTGGGCAAATGGCCAAGTCCTTCATCTCTGTGAGTCAACTGCTGGTGTCCCCTTTTGCAGCTCACAGCATTTGCAAAGGAGTCTGTGTCCAATGTCACTGTTACGCCTAATATATAATCACAGAATGGTGGTCATTAGTTCCTACAAGGAAAGTGGCATGTCTCCCTGCTTTGATTTGTCTCTGCACATCCTGAAGCCTTTGTGGCAGCGAATTGGATCTCAGGCTCTATTGGCATGTGCATCCCTAGGTAGCTGTTTTGGTTTGGTTTGGGTTGGGTTTTCTTGGTCTGTATAGATGTAGATAACAGGTTGTTAGCACTTGAAACACAAATGCCACCCACCCTTCATGTCTCTTGGCAAACAAAGGCTCAACAGCATGTATCATGTTAATTAGCATCCTTCTCAATTTACTTATCTGATGTTATACTGATGGTTGTTGAGGACAAATGAATTATCTTAAAAAAAAAAAAAAAAAAAGTTTAAAAAAAGAAGGCAAAGAGGCTGAATACAGATATCCTGGGAATATTCTCAATGTAAGCATACGTTTTGAAAGAAAGGGTATTTCCCTTTTCTGCTAGCCTGGGTTCAATGTACATGGGATTTCAATACATGAGCATAGGTCAGAGGAGTCTTCACACCCTGGCACAGGTGTGGTCCTGTAGCCACTGGAGATCAAGGCAAAATTACTGTTTACTGGGACATGCAGGAAAGGAATGACCCTTACAGGACCATGTCTGGGGAAAGATGACTCAAGTGAGTAGGAGGGATGGCACATGACGAAGACAAGGGCTTTGAGGATAGGTTGTCAAATGTGTGTGACACAAGGCTGATGTGTCAAGACAGAGGAGCATTGCTGAGAGCAGCAGTTGGTGTAATGCGTAGCTGGAGAAAGGGGACAGAAGCTCTTTTGTGTCAGTCATCTTTGGAGCAAGTGTATGGAAAAAACCTACTACAAAGAAAGTTTCATTCTGGAAAAGAAATGGCAATGTTAGGTCATGATGGCAGCTAACTTTGCTGGTGTCACTGCTGTTGAGGATGTTAGTGTCAATTCTTCCCAACCAGCTTAATAATCTGAAGAGTTTATTTATATGTAAACAAAAGGTTCCTTCTATAGAATCAGCATAAGGTGTATCCTGAATGCTATATAAGTAATTACGTATGTCACAAAAAAACATGCACTTCAGTGTTCACTTACCTGAAATTCCTCCAATATGCTGGTGATGCTTTTGTCACTCAAAATGCATAATGCCCAAGAAGAATTAATTTGCAGTGTCAGCCTTTTGTGTATGTAATTGATTTGATTTACCTGACTAGTTTTACCCAGCCCTTTCTCCATGTTTGCTGCAGCATTCAAACTCCTTTGAAAGAAGCAGCAGCAAGCCAAGAATTTATGTTTAAATTTTTATTCCTAGGTTGACTAAAAAGAAACAAGATTTGGGGTCTTTTAAGGAGATCTAGGACTATGTGCCTTGGGAAGTACCTGTGCACAGAGTACCACAAAAGAGAGAGCTGGATGTATTCATCCTCTTAAACAGGCAGTCAGCTGTGCTATTGGCTTCATTCTGTGTGCAAGCAAAGAGTGTGAATAGCTGCACCTAAACATTTTGAGCCTGTATCTCTGAGCTAGTTATGCTGTACTTTATTTAAACAAGCTTGGGGACTTGATGCACAAGTTATTCATCTGTTGCTGTGCATAAGGACAAATTAGATGGCAGGGGCCTCTCTGGCCACAGAAAAGCATACTTTCCCCTTATATCAGCAGTAATAGGAAGTTAAACACTCACTCTGTGTGGAACAATGATAAAATGCCTGTCTCTTCTTTGAGTTCCAAAGGAATCATTTGGACAAAATCAGGTTCAGTTTGCTGAAAACTTTTGAATTTGCTCTTGCATGAAAAATATTGAGTTGCAGAGCCTAGTGACTTGTCATACTTGTGATCTCTTGTTTAAAACAAAGCAACACAAAAGCTGCTATTGGGATTAATTTTAATAGTATGAATAGCACAGGAATGTTTCAGTGGCTTCTTTCTTGCAGCCTCAGCTGTCTGCCACATCAGGTGCCTCAATGCCTCCTTTTGAGCACAAGCAGGTGCTTGTGGGTGGAAGACAATGACTCAAACTGCATTAATTGTATGCACAAACTGTGAACCCAGGAAAAAATTATTTGAAAAATGCAAGTTCTTTGACTTTCTTATTAGCTTTTTGTTATAAATACTATTGCGACTTCTTGGTTCTTGTCAGAGAATGGTGGGAGACTATAATAGTTTCACCAGCTGCCTGCTCCAGACCAATGCAAGATGTACTTGTCCTTCCTTTTGTTTCCCAACGAACCTGAGTTTTACCCTCTCACGTTAGTAACTCCTCTCATTGTCTCAGATTCTGTACAGGGCTTCATGTCCTGGCTTGGTTTTGGTATTCAAATATCTGCTCCAAATTATATCATTAACTTTATGGCATGAGTAGAGTCAGGTTCTTCCTGTCTTACCAATAGTGAACAGAAACACAAGAGAAACAGTGACTTTTTAAGACTATGTAGGAAGCTTATGGCACAGCTGAAAGGCCTCACCTCAGTTGACCCAAGCCAGCATGTTTCAGAAATGTTCATTCTTCTTCCCACTCCCAGACATTTCCTATGATCCTCTGTTCCTGTATTCTCCACTTTCCCTCTGAAGTTACGCAGCCGGTACCAGTGCATCTCTCTTGGTATCAAACACAGCTACAGCCAATAAGCAGTTTAACTCACTTATTGAAGTTTGGAAGATCTGTAAAATGTTTGACTTTTGCAGTCAAACTAGGAAAAGAGAATTCACTAACCAAGTGGTTTGCTGAGTTTAAGGAAACAGTTACAGTTTCATATTTGGGGAAGAAGTGAGAAAGAGGGAATCCCACAGAGCTGAGCAAAGTATCCCAGAGATGCTGTGTAACACTCATGACACTGACAAGAAATTAGAGTATTGTCCCTTAACTACCAAACATCAGCAAAATTCATGCCATGTCTCTTACTTAATAAAATCTTACAGGATTTCTATTTATAGGAAGATGGTATAAGGAAGATTTCAGTGCTGAGGAGACCACGTACTGCTCTCAACTTCTTATAGACAGGCTTGGGGACATCTAATTTAAAACAAGCCTTACCTGTTGGTACGATCAATCTCTTCTCTTCTTAGCAGGCAAGAGGGCTCCCACAAATGACCTTATAGATTAGGCACTTTCTGTTTACATTCAATTTCCCACTTCCTGCTGTTTGTAGAGAGTGATTATCAAGGCATTAAATTAAAAGTTTTGCCTGGTGGGAAACTATTGGATCTTTTGTCATTTCCTTACAGCCTCTCCTGTTCTGGCAGAGAACAATCACCAGGAAGTTCAGGAATATTTACTTACCGGTGTTGAAACGCTGCTGAGAGGTTTTGCCCAATTTAGTGGCCTGTTGGGTGGAATTTTTGTTCGTGATGTGGTAGAGAAGCATTGAGGCTTGAAATTAAAAGTCTCCAGTTACCTGCGGGTTAGAAAGCTGGGGGTTCTGCTGACATCCTCTGGCTCTTGCCTAAAATCTATGCCAGAATCTAGGTGACATCTCATGCTGTTGGCAAGTTGAAAGGGAGTTAATAAGGATCTGCCAAAGAGCCCTCTTTTGGCCTTTCTTCCAGAGAGGATTACAGGAAAGCAACCTTCCCTCTCAGTGTGCTGGGACAGTGAAAGGACTTTGGCACTTCAGTATTGGTATAGCTTCAGTTTAATCAAAGTCTTGCATCATATTAGCTGTGAATATTGATAACACCTATGTTCTACACAGATATAGCTTTCTTATTTGCCAAAGAGGTTTTACTCCAAAGCATGTCCTCCTCCTTTTCAGCAGCAAAATAAGTTATTTTGGACTGGGCTTCTCAGGGAGTAGTACTTCAGTTTCATGCCTTAACAGTAAGTAGCTAAACTCCAAAGCCTTTCATTTAGACCGAGAGTGGGAGATTTGTCAAACCATCCCCAGGAACTGAGAAGGCTACTGCAATGCCCCATCTATAATACAGAGATGGAAGTAATTATGAGCTTTGCTGGGTTTTTGCAGTGCAGAATGTTTATGTAGTACTTTCAGTGTGTCTGTGCCAAGCAGGGGTTTTGTAATTGCTGCTGTTACACAGTTTTTATCTTGGCCTCAATTATTCTAGGTTGTTTTTTTCAAGGAGACAAGGTGGAGTCTGACAGCACTTGGTCCTCATGAAGGATGCTGGCTTCTGCAGCTGGGCTCGTCAGCCAGCCAGGATTCTGCTTGGAGGCTCTGGATTTCTGAAGTAATGAGGGACAAAGCTGACAGTAAAGCAAGCCTTACATGTAAATTGCTACAGCTTAAGTAACTGTCTTGAGGGAATACAGATTAAGAAGGAACCACTTTTTAATTTGGCCTGAATTAATATGCAGGCTTAAGTAAGACTTTTTTAAGGGATATTTTGTCACAGTTGTAATTTAGATGAGGCTCAGACAGATCCCCTGCTCATTCTCGCTGCATTAGCTGCTTCCAGACACTTTTCCTGATGTCTGTGGCAGCTTCTCTCCAGTCCTGCTGCTTCTCTTGTAGCTTTCTCTTCTCTAGTTCAAATAGTGAGTTTCCCTCATTGCCTGAAACTCTCTGCACATGACTTGTCTGCTTTAGAATAGTATATGTTTTTTAGAAAGTTTTTAATAGAACAATGAAAGATTTAAGAGCCAAATTAGGGCCACAGTGAGCAGTAGGACACATTTAACTTCTGTTAGTAGAAACACCACTGCAATTTGATGACACTGTTAAGCATGAACAAGCTTTCAATGTGTTTGATGCCAGAAGTCATAGGAATCCCAAGGAGAAAAAGAATTTTTCTCTGGTTCACTTCCAGGTTGACAGAAGGTTCTTACTGCCTAACCTTTCAGAAACTCCTCTAAGAAAGTCTCTGGTATTCCGCATGACTAAAAGTAGGCATCTCATTTAGAGTAACGGTTTGCCTGCTGAGAGTTTTTATTATCCTTCATTTTACTTCTTCACCAGACAGAGTTGTGCTTTGTGAAAGGCCTAGCTTGCGTATGGGAGAATGCAGCAGGTTAAAATTGCAGAATATTTAATATAGTACTTGCAATCCCTGTTTTGTGATAGACATTTTGCCTGGCTGAGGACTGGTAGCACAGAGACAAACAAGAGAAGCTGACAGATTGGTGAATGCTGGGTGGGATCATTTGTCAGGAGACGTGATGAATCACTGTGGTGCAGCATCTCCTTTTCAGAAAGATCGTTTTCTGGAAAACTCAAATTGAAGTCAGAAGAGACAGCTGGGGGTGTTCCATGAGTTTTCATTTAATTCAAATATACAATTAGAATAAAGGCACAATAAAACGTTTCTGCTATTATAAAAATATTTTGAGGAAGAAACAAAGGTTAGTGGTAAACAGAATGACCTAGAGGAACATTTGCCAGCTATATTCCACAAATATGTGTTGAGTGTTACTTGTCCCTCTCTGGTCAAAGCCAGTAGGAATCATATGTCTAGAGCTTCAAGCAGTGCTTCAATTAGGGGAAAAAATATCCATCTTATGACCTTGTACGCAGGTTATTCAAGCAGAGGTCAAAATGCTTTTAATAGAACTGCACTTAGACACCGAGCACCTTGCAGCCTGAATGAGAGAAGTGGTCCTGTTTAATATCATCTGTGCTCTTAGAAGTCCAAGGCTACTTCTGAGTCAGGACTGATTAATTCACGCAAGATAACACATGAATAAAAACCACTCTATGTAACTGGCTAGCTAAAAACAAGGGAGACAGAGATGGTGGGCAACTTTGTGCTGGCACCTCAGCTGCAGGCACAAGTGACAGGAGACCTAAGGCTGATGCTTCTTTCCCCTTTCTCCTGGTGCCAAAGGGCCACAGACTCAGTTGTGCTGTACAAGGTTATTTCTACGTGATGATGAAGACTATTTTGACACCAGTGTAAGCAAACAGGAGACCATGAATCTTTCAAGGAGTAGCTCTGTAAAAAAAATGTTTAAAATGAGCTACTCTTCAGAGAATAGCACTCTGGTGCATTCACAGCACACTTAGAAGATCAGTTAGAAACTTTAGTAAAGGAGAACTATGTAAAATCCTACATTTACAATCACTCAACTAAATATAAAGCTCTGTGTGTGTGTATAGATGCATAAAACTGTGTGAGATTTTCAGCTACCTTCCCATGTCAGTGAACATGAAATAAACTAAATAAATCTGGAGACACTGTTTCATAGCATGCATGTGCCACTTTCAAATTTGCAACCTGCACAGAGATGAGCGAGGTAAGGAAATGAGACACACACATGGTGTGGGATTATAAAAAGCTTGTGCCTCTTCCAAGCAAGATTCAAACAGGCACATTCTTTTTAAACCAACAAATAATAACGAGTCATATAATGTGCCTGACTTGATGTGAAAAGACTTGACATTGCAGCTTTCTGAGATACCAGTGAGAGACCTGGTCACAGTGCTTGTTTTCTTGAGTAATGCTCTGCTGTTTACTCAGTTTCTGGAATATGGAAATCCGTTGCCAGTTTTGTTCCTAATATAAAGGTCTTGCACTCTTTGTGCAGAGGAAAGTAGTTAATTTTATGAGGAAGAGAAGGCTTGCTTTCATTTTGCCTTGGCAAGTTCCTTGCTAGTGCATCTTCTCCAGGTACAAGTAAGAGCAGGAATGTTTGGTGAGGCAATCTCATGAGACCATGTGTACTAACAAAATGTTGTTCCTGATCTTGAAGTACTTCATAAATGTTGATCATAAGTTATTAAATTGTTATCACGATATTATTATTATTATTGGTCTCAAAAGGGATATGAAGATTGCATTAGCAAAGGCAGCCTGTGAGCCCCAGTAAAAGGGATTATCATGCTGAGCCACTGCATTTGTTTGCACAGCAAAATTTGAGTGAGGAAGTGCAAACTTTGCATTTTGTGTCATTTTGGTAGCATGGCATTAGCCCTTCAGAAAAGCATCACCGTTTCATTTGACCTTATCTCCCTTGTTCCAGATTAGTGGTGATATGAACCATAGGCTGATGCATAGCTCTCTCACTTTACAGGGCAGATTTTCTCAGGTGTGATAAATTAATTTTCCAAATTCACCTTTCTCTTTTATCTTCAAGGCAATAGATCTTCTAGATAGATTTCTGTCGCCACCTGCACTTTGCTGTTCCTCTTCACCTTTGTCCCTTTCTGAATAATAATTAATTTTTCAATAGCTAATTTACCTCATTACCTCTGTAGGACATTAACTACATTTCAAAGCTTCTCTCAGACTAGCAACACAACCATGCCCTTCCATCCTAATTGATGGCTCTGCTTGAGACCACAGCAGGTCCAGCTGAGACACAGGGAGCTGAGGGTTAGTGAAGAGCTGAAACCCAGTTCAGTCCAATTATTAAATGAATGCTAGGAAATCCCACACACATATAAGTTTATCATTTATTGCCTGTTATTTTTTGAGCTAATTCCCAGTTTAATGATAGCTTTCAGCTTTGATTTTGTTACCTAATTAATGTACCAGTGACTATGTATTATCTCTACATAAAGTCAAAAGCCACTTACATTATACTTACAGTGGGAGCACAGCACCTACTGTTCAAGATAGTCATCCATGAGAAAGTGCTTGCATGACAGTTAAGGTGCTGAGAATAAGTTGTACACCTTTCTTGTACTGTCTCAAAGCTATTTGATTAGTGGCTGAGCTTGATGGTTGTAAACTTTTGGAAACAAAACAAAAGAACTGGAGACACCAAGCACAACCCTTTGCACATAGAGCAGAGATTTCTTGGACATGATGAACTTTTGAGGTGGTAGTTTTTCATGGAGTCATATTGTTGAGTAACTTTACATTTACCCCTTAGTGGTTATGATTTAGTGAACTGAAAATTCTTCTTTTACACTGTGGAATATGCTTTGCATACACCTTTTGTTTTCCAGGAGCACCTGAAAACACTTCTGATTGAATGAAGCTAAAGTAAAATCTGAGTGTATGGTAGAAGCAGAATGCCTTTGTTCCCTCTGTTAACTCAAAATTAGCATTGGTTACTTAATTTTGGAGCCTCCTCAGCTGGAATGACTAATGTCAGAGAGACAGTCACTAGAGAATATGCCACATCTGTCTGTTGTCCAATATGGGAGAGACTGTCCCTATGAAGCAAGTTTTGAATTTAATTTTGGTTTTCTTTTTGCCTGTTTCAGTGCAAAGATCTCAGAGTGGCACTGTATTTTGCAGTCAGATTTATAGCAGATTGATAGAGAAGAAAATGAGACAGGTCTTCTCACCCTTCTTGCTATACCTCTGATGTCAAGCAGACCACTAACATTGACAAGCACCCAGGCAAGCATCCATGAGTGCATTTGAGCAGCACTATTCAGTGCTTTTCATTTACAACGGAAAAAAAACCATGAATATGCATGTATTATTTACTTCCTTTTTTGTGTTTGCTTGATTCTGTAGAAATGTGTATGTATGGTTAGACTGGGAAAGAGGCACTTGCAATCATTTTGGATACTACCTGGTGGTGACCAATGGATCCAACAATAGCCTGCTTTACCAGCAGAGCCTCTCAACAAGAAAGCACAATCTTCAATTGCAAAGGCCTCTAAAGCAGAACTTTGTACCTTCAATAAATCAACAAAAAAGTATTTATTTAAGAGCAGTGCCATTTAGTAAGCAAATTCTTAAATCCTGTCTGTCCTGAGTTTTGGGTTGCTTATTCCCTGCTGCATCAACGTAACTATGTCCAGCCTTCTGTAAGAAGTGGGATACACTGGCCAATTCAGAGCATCAGTAGATTGCTAATGCTGCTGTTGATCTTCCAGGAACCATATGGAAGTTGCTGAGGGGTATTTGGTCACAATTAAAGATATTAAACTAAAAGGAAATGCTATGGGTAGATGAATGGTTTCATATATAGGCCTCATTTGCAAAAAATGAGTGATTGAACTGAATTTAACCTCTCTATAGTACTTCTGTGGTTAAGTGAGAAGGGAAAAGATGTTCTGGAGATGTGTGATAGAAGACATGAACACTAGCTCAGAATAGAACTCCTCATGTTCTTTGCAAAATGGCGATACCTGCAATAGATACCAGCTCTACTGCAGAAAAGCTTTAGGAAATGTCATTTAACTTTATATGCATTTCAGTATAGGACCATTGTTCAACATCTCCCTGCTACATGCACTTTCATTCTGAAATGTGGTACTCAGCAAATTTAAGTTGTGTGTCTTTTGTTGTTGGCTTTAGATTGACAAGTATGCTCAGCGGGATCTGAAGAAAGGGCTTCATTTGTACGGGACAGATGGAAATATTGGCCTAACTAATGCATGGAGCATCATTCAAACAGATGTAAGTCTGAGCTTTTTAATTTTTTCTTCTTCCTCTTTACCCTCTGGCTTATGTAACAGCATGTTCTGGGTGTGAAGCTAATTAAGCCTACAGACCCCAAGTCAGTCTCTTCTTTCCACCCAGTCAGCACATTAGCCACTAAACTGTCTGGGTTTTGTAACAAATGGTAATTTTAATTTATTTCTCCTTTGACCAGGCTGGCTAGTTTCTTTTAAAAAATTATATTGTGTTGAGGCCAAAACATCATATAGGCCTGTGCTTTGTGGAGAGTGAAGGAGATGGTCAGACAGGAAACAAGCTGTAACTTCTCTTTAAAGTTAAAGGGACAGCTTGTGTTGGAATGAAGAGCAGTAGTGTAATAACAAAGAACCCCTTCAACACTTTTTCATTTCTGTCCTGTCTCCCTTTGTTGCTGTTGTTGGTTTCCACTAGTGTAGTCAAAACAGAAACCATCCATGGTTTTTACAACCTCCCAGTACAGTCACTACATTTTTTCCCAGCAGGATTCAATCATCCTCCATCACAGATGGGCTGGGAATGCTTTTTGCTATGTTGCCACTGCTGCTGCATCCTTCTGATTCTCTGACAGCACTCTGCCACTGTCTCATCAGGACTGGTGAACACTATAGCTGGCTTCCTCCTTTTGTCCTTGTCTGGCTTGCTGAGGAAACACCACCACTCACAGTTCAGTTTATTAGCTGTGTCTTTCTCTTTTCATATTCAGTTCAATCAGTTCTCTTGGGGTTATCTCTCTGGTAAGATTTTCTCTGCTTCTTGAATGAGGAAAACCGTTCCAACTTTTCCTCTGCTTTAGGAAGAAGCACTTGTACTGCCTTGGCTTCACTCAAAAAATCTTGGGTAGCTTTCTCAAATTCTCCTCCAGAGGTGCTAGCATGGTGCAGAGAGGCAGGGCTTTAGTCTTGCCTCAGCCAAAAACGTCTTAAATCGTCCAAAGATTATAACCTCTCCCAATGCTTCTAAGGTTATATGAATTATTCAAGAAGATGGATAGGCTACCTACCACATACTGATACAGTAAAACTGCTAATTTACCCTTTACTTCCTCTGTTGCTGTTTGGGCTGAAATCCTGAACATTTTTCAAGATTCACATATACTCTTCTGTACAATACAGGATAACAGGAGAGTTGGGCTGTTAAGAAAAGGTCTGGGAAATTAAAAATGTAGAGTCGCTAACAGAACAAAAGAATTGGTTGGCCAAACTCCAGTGTGCATCCTGGGGGCTATGGGAGCTGTCTGGACTCAGAGTGCAGGAGGTTGACAGCAACAGTCCTGTGTGTGAAAGACAAACAGCTCAGGTCCAGCAAACAAGTTAATAAGCTTTCCAGTCCTGCATCCTAACAACTGCATGTGGAAGGTTCTTTCAGTTGCCTTTAAAAGGCCTCAGCATCCTACAATATTGTTAATATTTTTCTCTTCCAATACTGTAATTGAATATGAGAAGGCATCTATTACTGACAAGAGAAATGCTTTTTGTGGTGCTAGCCCAAGAATAAGCCACATGAAATGTAAATAATTTTTAAAATATCATTGCTTATATCAAACAGTATCGGAAGTTTTGCTCTTTTACACTAACTTAACTCTGCATTGTAAAAATTACTACTATTAAGATGTTTGCAGTAAATATTAATCTGGTTTCAGTGACACCCCAAGAACTTTTAAAAGCATATAACAAAGATGGGGGGAAAAGCATTATTTGGAGGATTTATGGGATGTAAACCCCATGCTTCTGCTCCTCTTTCTGTAAAATAGGTGTAACAATGTATATTATGTCTAGTTCACCTACTCACATTTTTTCAAGATGTTCACAAATTGCATTGTATTCAGAAAAGATGTAAACAAATAATGAGAACTTTGGAAATTTGCATTATGGTGAGAAATTTTAAAAGCTTTATATAACCAGGAGAAAGTGAAGTAGTGATGTGATTGCAGTCCTTAAAAAGAGAGCAGGAAGAGGAAAGGTTTTTGAAAGGAAAGGGCTCTGTAATTGATCCAAGAGCTAAACAATCAAGATATAGATAGCTGATGGTAGGATACCATTGCACAGCAGGATGGTGGATTCTTTTTCTCTAAAGTCAAGACAGGGTTTCTTGTCTAAAAGAAATGGTCCTGTTAAGTGACAAGCTTGGGTTTGAGGCAGGACTCAATAGTCTGTGGTCTGTGTAGTGCTACAGATGATGCTTGATTGTCATAATGATTCCTTTGGCTGTGAAACCTATTACAGTTTAAAGAGCATCTTACAAGTTTCAGGTGAAACTCATGTTAGCAAGGTCTTAGGAGCCCAGAAGGATAATAGGGAAGAGCCATCTCGCAAGCCATGTACTGTCACGTTACATGACTCTCTTTTCCAACATGGCAACTATGAAATTACCATGCACTGTCTTGACAGCACCGTAGTGATAAGTTCTCCATTCTCCCTGTGCTGGGCACCGAGAAGAAAAGCAAAAAGCCTCCACAGATCCATTTTTACTGCTCTGCATAATAGCTTTTCACACAGATCTTTCAAAACTATTTAGGAATAGAGTATTGCAGTGGTGCAGAGAAGGCAATCCCAGCATGGTTAATTATGTAAAACATTTTGCAGTTGAATAGTGCTATGTAAATGCCAAGTATTATTTTTTGTGTTTGGTAATAATCATTATCCCTTACATCCTTAATCAGTAGAGTGTAATCACCGATAGGAGGATTAGGGCAATATAAGAGACTTTCTGAAAGGAGTCCCAGCCCAAGCTTGCTGTTTGCATTCTGGCTTCCAAAAGGCAGCTCTCAAAAAACCCCCACATTAGAGCTAACCACATTGCTACATAGGACAATGTCTCAGTGCTGGCTTTCCTAATGGGGCCAGCAGACATGAGTCATTGGTTGAGCTATGGGCCATGTCTGTACATGGATGGAAAACAGCAGCCTTAGAATAAAGCATGATGTGAAAAACATGACAGTAGCAGAAATCATAATGAGTCCTTCTCCCTTGTCCTCTCTGCATTGACATTCTCTCTTTGCAAAAGTATTTTTCAGAGCTTGAGCAGAAGGATGGCACCATGGTTAAAGTAGTTGGCTCAGGCATGTGGGATCTAAGCTCTGGCATAGTTTTTCATTTCTCCTACTGTTAGCTAAGATGGATACCATCCCTACCCTGCGTTCACCAACTACAACTGTGTATGGCAACTTTTGCTAAAAAGGGGGGGGGAAATGTTTTTTCCATAGACAGAACCACATTTAGATGGCATTTCATTTCTGTGGGACTGGCTGATCACAAATCAGAGGGGAGTTTTGACTGGGAATGTGGATCCCAGTGGACACACCGTTACTTGTGTGTGGTTGTTACTGTGTTTATTCTTTGAGCAAGAAAAGCCTGAGCACCATTTTTTTTGGGGGGGGGAGGGCTTTCTTCTCTGAAGCCTTTGTCCCTTGAGAAATGGTTTTCCTCTTTTTACAAGAAGCATACAATTCCTAAGTAACTGGGAACAAGGAAGAAACAGGGTCCATCAGGCCCATCTTTAGGGAAGGAGTTGTAGTTTTGGCCTGTGACTGATCTGTTCAGATTACTGATAAAAGTTGGGTTGAGCTGCACATGCAATGCATGTTAGAGGAAAAGCACTAGACTCGTTTTGCAGTTGTATTAAGCCTTTAGGTCAGGTAGCCATTTCAAATTAGAACATTTTGTTGATTTCTTTTTAATACCTTCATCTAACCAAACTTACAGCCTTTCTCAACCATGTTTAAAACCTTAAAAGGATCAGAAATACAAGCTGGTGACTTTGGCATATCATGACTGAAGGCTACAAAAGTGTACAAAGTGATTTTTAAACACTACTAAAATTCTAATAGTTTAGGATGTGATATATTCTGAAGCGCATTACACTCCCTACTACCTAGGTTACAGTTACAGGTGGAGATCGTTAGGAAGTGAGAAATAGGCATTAATTTTTAAAATGTTGCTTTATCCCCAACATCTTTGTGATCAATATTTGAACACTTCTCCTTTTAACTAACCAGGCATGCAGAAAACACATTAGCTTCACTAAAGTGAGCAAATTCAGCTCACTTTTACTGCTGTGTAATGCCTTTCATGTCTATTTAGACCACTGTAACTGAGAACAAAATTTGACCCATCTCCCTCTACTCCAGTCATTAATTCTGTTAGATCAAACCATACTTTAGTATTACTGCTGAAGTAATCCAAACCACCCATTAAATGTGATTTTAGAATGAAACTATCTGATTCACCACTTTTTACAGTGATCGAGGAAAAAGGCATATAAAAGGCACCCTACCCTGTCCTTAGTTCCCTGTTACATTCACAAAACCAGAAATCCAGGAATTGCTAAAACCTGTCTGCAACAAGGACGGGGTGTCTGTTTTCATGAACCCTATCACAGCCTGGCTGATTTTGCAGGAATTTGGCAAAGAAAATAAGGCTTACTTAGCCTTCAGTTTGCCTGTAAAATACATACAAGAAGCCAACTCCTGATGTTTTCGTTGCACTAAGATAGAAACTTTATGTTTAACATTAATTATCAGCCCTAGATACCCCATACTAGAGCAGCAATTACTTGTTAACACAGAAATAAAACTATTTGCGTGCAGCAGTGCATTACATAAATACAGCAGAGAGCCCTCAGTGCTGTTCGGTGCTGCTTGGCTGTGAGAAGCGCTCCTCAGCAGCACGACCTCCAACTGCATCGTCGTGCTGAGCAGCCCCCGCATGTCCTGGGCTCTCGGGAACTGACAAGCTGCTTCAGAACCCCATGGGTAATCAATAGGGAACTGACTGATGTCTGTTTAACAGAGGAGGGAAAATACGTGTTTTGACATCTTGGGAGACAGAGCCTCCGAAGTGAAACATGTTAACAAACAGTAGTGTATTGTCAGTATCCCTGGAAATGTTCAGCAGCGGGAGCTTAGTTACTCAGAGGCATTTGACAAGCTTTACTTGTTTGAGCAACTCTGCTACTCACTGTAAGAGTGTCCCCAGAACTGCTACCCAGTTGTCACCTTATGCCATAAGTACCTGCATTTATGCCGGCCAGGCACAGTTGCATCTCATCATGCATGTTCCTTCACAGCTGCAAGCCCTAGAATTAGGTGACCCAAGGTGTCTTAAAGTTACCACTGTTCAAGATAGTAGTCAACATTTTCCACAGACTGCCCCCTTTTAAAGTGCGTTAGTCTGGGTAACCCAAAATAAGCACTGTGAGTTTGTAATTGTTTCTAAAAAGCATAAGTGTATTCTTCCTCGTTTAAACTAGGAACATAACTAATCAATTAGGCAATGTTGTCTAATTTTATCACTTGACTAGTGAAGGGAGCAACACAGGACTGTAAATGTGACCTAAAAATTAATGTGGATGTAGTAAGAATCAAGTCTGCAATTGCTTCATGACACTCAGGCAGTTTAATTTTCTGGCATTGGCAGAACATCGGCCTTTTTCGAAGAGTGTGAAGTCTGGTATAACTGGCTACAATAAACTGCTGGTGACAGAAATTATCCTTCATATGATGTGAGGTTTTTCCATCCTCCAAGTGTCTCTAACAATCCTTGCTCAGAAACCTTGTAAATTTTAAAAAGAGTACTTTTCTCTCAAATCTAAGCCTAAAACATCCTCTTATTTTGCTCTTTGTCATCAATATTTCTTCCTGAACAATCTCTTTCTTCCTGAACAATTCCCTTATCTTCCTCAACAATTTGGCTACGTATCATTCAGCTTCATCCACACAGGATAGTCACTTGTCACATGATCCAAAAATCACTCCCACTCTCTCTTCTCTACTTGGGCCTCCATAATGAGGTCTCTGAATTTACTGAGCTCTTGGCTTATCTGTCTTTTTGGCTTCTAGCTGGAACCCTTTGCTGAATCTATACTGGTGACCCATTCAGTCTCGCAGCTGCTTGTTTCCCTGTTCTTGCCTCTTTGACCAGCTGTCATGGGTCAGTGCCTCTGCTCCCTAGAGATGCCGTTCACCTGACTTGGTCTTCATTGAATGCTGCTCACTCACGTACTTGTGTGCTTTCTGCTGGTGTTAGTACTCTTCTGTGTTCATTCCCTCCCCTGCTTTAGTATTGTGCATCATCAGCTGCTTAATTCCATAGCTCATTCTTCCTTTGTCTGCCAAAGATACAACATCTCTTCCAGCTATAGTCCCAGACATTATTTCTTCCAGTCCCAAGACTACTGATCTTCATGCTACTTCGCTCTTTTTTTACCCTCGAACTTTTCTTAGCCCTTTCTCCCATTTCTGGGACTGCCTTGTCTGCCAGCAGTGGCAGGCGAGCATCAATATTTAATCCTCTGCTCTTGCACAATACACGGAGGAGCTGCATGAGCAGGCAATGTGTGTCCAACTGAGCTTGTCTTTGCAACTGCATCCCTTCCTATTTCGACCTTCTGGCTTACCAGGCTTACCAGTCCCAGCCCTAGATCATGGCCTAGCCACCATCTGCTTCACAGGCTCCATTGGAACAGCTGTCCTTCACACTGTCAGCCTTAACTACAAAACCTGTACTTCATCGTCATCTCCTTAGTCTGTCAGACTTGGACACCCTCAGCCACGCAATAGTATGGGGACAAGGGGTCTAGTCACAGTTTATGCGAACTTGGGTCACTTGTGTTTGGCCAGAACATCACTCAAATCCCTCAGCCCATACTGTTGTACTCTTTACATCACAGATGAGCTACATTTCCAAGGCTTGCTATTTACAAGCTGTCACTTCTCACTGTCTATCAAGAGCTGTCTCCTGACTCTAACGATGACAGCCTCCAAGACCTTCTTGTCAGCTTTGTAGATAAACCAGCTTTCCTAAAATGCACGCCATGTGTTCCATGCTGCTCCTATCTGTTTTTGGGACCTGTTATGCGTGGAGCTCTTGTCTTGTGTGCAGGAACATAGAGAGGGAAAAGTATAGTCACAAACTTTTTTTACTTTCAAGTCAGTTTGTAGCAAATGAAGCCTGTAAACTCACAAGTCAGTCAGTTGCCAGCTAAGGATTGATTCCTGCCACAGACCAAATCAGAATTCTGAGCAGAACCTTCTGGGGATAGATGTTAGTCTGGGAAAGGTTTTTGACTTTTGCTTGGCAGAAGAAAAACTGTGCTGTGAACGCTGAAACATCTCTATCGTGGACTACTTTCTGCAAGTGCTTGAAGCAACATCTGATGTGAGAGGCAGCATGTGACACCTCTGCCCTCTGTTGGTCTTGGATGGCAGATCCTGTGTGTACAACAAGACCTGAACACTCAGCCCTCGGTACCCACAGACTATACAATTGTTGTTTTTATATACATATATATATATATGTATATATATATATATATATATATATATATATATACATACACACACACACACACACATATATATATATATGTATGGAACTGAATTAGGTCCTTGGTCCTGGGATGCAGATATCTGCATGATCCTGAGTCTGTCAGAAGCAAAAGAAATTATCTGTATAGAGATATGAAAAATACAGGCTTATATAAAATCACATTTAAAAAAAAAAACCACAACATCTTGGCAAGTCATTTTGGGGCTAAGTAGGTGGCTGGCATAGCACGAAAAGGCGTGAAGTACTGCCAATAGCAGAGAGCAGTTACACAGCCCAGTGTTATCTTGTTTTACTCATTAGTGGTAAAGTGTCTAAATACCAACAAATTCATACTTTCGAGTTAGCATGGGAGTGACAGATGGTGTATACATCTATATGGTAATGAGTCTGAGCTTATTTTGTATCACAGGAATATACCGGTTCTCAGAGGGGGAATATGGTCTCAGAGCCATTCCCTGTACTGTTACATACATTTCCTATACCTTTCATCCCAGTACCAAAGTTAAACAACCCTGATTTAGCACTAACATAGTCATTATACACTGTGTAGACACTTAAAGGACGGCATCAGATGATGACATTAAGGAACTGCACCAAAAGGAGGAAATATGTCTTTAACTGACGGACAAAGACTTTCAAAGATGATTAGTAATTAACAGCTTAGAAAGAAATTTGCCTCATTAACTTCAATCATGATTTCAGTAGTGTGCTGTAGAGATCCCAGTATCTTCACCTCCTGAGTGCTGTGTCTGTATCTTAAATATTTTTTTTTCCTAACAGCAAACAATTGTTATAATCCTACTTGGTCACATCCACTCTTCAGTTTTTGGCTGGAGTTGTCCTGTTTTAGCTCCTGCAGTGTCCTGGCACTGCAAATAGGTGCCTTTGCATCTTTTATCAACATTAGCTACATATAAGACAATATTTAAAGATAGAAAAGAGTGGGGGAAACGGTCTGTCTGGGTAAAGCTGAGGAAATGTTGTATTTCTTTAAAATTTCTTTAAAATTTCAAGCCTCTGCTGGTGTAATCAAAATGCACTGACTGTCCATCTCTGTGCAGAAGTCAGAATGTGCAGAAGTCAGGGACACATCATACTGAGGGTATCATCTTGGTTCTTCTTTATCCAGTTCAGATGCTGTGGAGTCTCCAACTACACTGACTGGTTTGAAGTATACAATACAACCCGGGTTCCAGACTCCTGCTGCTTAGAATTCAGTGAGAACTGTGGACTGCATTCCCCAGGGACCTGGTGGAAAGCGGTGAGTAGCTCCCCAGCAGCAGCTCCACAGCTGCTTTGCAACCCAGGTAAACGGCAGGCAGCTTGCCATTTGCAGGGCTATACAGATGACAATGTGTGTTGTTCCCCTACTTATCTTTAATCAGAAGGTTTCATAAGGCACATGTTGAGCAGTGGCTTTTGACCTCCAATGAAACCGCCAAGTTAATTATTTTTACAAGCTGAAGGCTTTTCTTTCAGTGGGCTGTGAGGCGTTGTTTCACATTGCAGACAAGTACCTGCCAACACTGATCAGAGCACAGTCTAGGTAGATCTAGCTAGGTAATCACAGCATCGTCCTTTTTCGTGTCCCACCTACTGGTGTCAGCTCCTGCCAGGAACTCATTCAGGGGTTTCCGCTGCACAGCAGGAGAGTGAGAACTGTTCCGCTGAATTGCCAGCAGCATTTTTTTTGCAACGAGTTTCTGCACTTGGCCATAATCAAATTCAGAACTCCATGGGGTAATTTCCCTACAACATCTCCACAAGATCTTTCTAGAGCAGATAGTCAGAGCCTAATTTCTTCTCTGAAATTAGCTCGCAATTCTTTGTGCTCGTTACAGGTAGTACACATACTCAGGAGGGGTATGGAGTAAGGCCAGCTGATGAAGTGGAATTATAAAGCAGTTTTGATGGTTCCAATGGTTTGTGAAGACAATGAGTAAAATTCTCTTGACCACTTTCTAGTGAGATTTCATGCACATGGATTGGCACTGGCAGAGGCTGTTCCAACAAAACATGGCTCCCTTCTACCTCTCAAGCAGCTCAAAGTCAAATTTTGAATTTGAAGGACTTAAAAGTTCTACTTTATTCAGGGTACCAAGAAGATCAGTGCAGGGTGACACCATGCCTTCTGGTGGGCATTAATATTTTTCCTTGATATTAATACCTATGTGGAAGCCACTAACTGAAGGCTGAATGATTCTTGGTAATGTACATTTACAAGATAGAGGGCACAATTTTTGCACAATGTTCTCTTACAGACATTATTTATTACTTACACATTATTTAAAGAAAGGTTTTACTTAGGCCAGTTCCACCCTTCCCAAAACTGGGACAGGAACAGAAGGTTACAGCTACTGCAGAATTTAAAGCAGGAAAAAATAATGCAGGAGTGCCCATACTGCAATTTAAAATCATGGAAAATGGTATGAAATAGGCCCATGTGCACCAGAGTGGCTAAGGAGCTCTCACTGGAACTTTTGGGTTCAATATATATATATGATAATAAAAATTTTCCTGAAATGTGGAAAAAATGGAAAGCTCATCCTGACATTTTAACTGCTTCTAGTTGTTTTTGAGAGGCCAAAGAGGATGCAAATCCACTGCTTGTTATTTTTAGTTACTGGCCCAATTTATATGGAGCAGTGCCCATGCAGCACTTTTGAAGTGCATTTTTTTGTGTATGTCATTACAATTAGTGCTCTGTGTTCAAGTGTCAACCCAGAAACACACAGTAGTTGCTCCAATGCTGAAATAATGATAATCCAGGCTACCTAGCAGCTTAGTCTGAGCTGGCTCTTTTCTGTCCATCTATTCCCAGGGAAGTAGAGTTTTGTGTTTGTGGCTAATACAATGTTCTGGGGCTTTTTTCCAGCCTTGCTATGAAACAGTGAAAATATGGCTCCAGGAAAACTTACTAGCAGTGGGAATCTTTGGATTGTGCACAGCTATGGTGCAGGTACAGTTCAATATTAATTTTCCAAACCTATTAACCCTAACGAAATAAGTAACCACAGATCCAGCTATACTCTGTCTAAGCCTTTTTTAATAATGCAAAATTTTGCATCATGTTAGCATAAAACTCTGCAAGATTTGAGTCTTTTATGTTTTTATAGTTAAAAATACTATGTACAAGGTATAGAGTTAGGAATACTGCACACATTTTTCTGGTTTACGGTGCACTGCACCTTAGTAAGTGGTTTTTCTAAGGCTTAGATTAGACTCAGGGAGAGGCAGTCCCTGACATCCAAAGCCAGAAGCCTAACCAAGGTAGGGTGAATTGCTTTTAGGGTACCTGTATTTGTCCAGTAATTCCCCAGAAAGGACTATCCACTAAAAATACCTAAAACTTCCAGATAGACTAAAGGTAGCTTAAGTCTTCAACCAACTCCATCCTCAGTCCTAGGCTAAGTTGCAAATTGGAATGTTGTTACCATTACTCAACCTTGCCAATAAAACCATGTCCCTTTTCTATTAATGCAAGAAAACTAGGTAGGCAGGACCAGCATGGACTTGCCTACTAGAGTTTGACCTGCAGTTATTTGCAGCCTGACTTTGGCCAGAGAAGAATCTGTTGTCAGCGCAGTGTCTCTTGCACACCTGTGTCTTTCATCCCCCTTGCCATGGTTGTGGCCATAATGTAGCCCAAATGGCCCAAACCTTCAGGATGCACAGGTGAAAGCTGGGCTGGAGCTCAGGCTCTTTCAGCCTTCAGTTTATGGCCGAAAGTCCTGTTCCTTAATGCAGTGAAGCCAGAACTTTAGTTGCCAGCTCCATCTCTCTTTCACATGCAACATATAAGGAGGAAGGACGGCATCACTAAGCTAAATAATACCACGTAAATCCAGATTAACCTGTGTTTTGGTGGTTGCTCTTTTGTTGTGTGTGTGGTGGGTTTTTTTGTTTGTTTTTTGCTTGTTTTTATTTTTGTGGTTTTGTGTTTTGTTTTGTTTGTTTATTTTAATTTTGCATGGCATACCACTGGCATCAGCAAGACAGAGCCTGGGATCAGAATTCCACTCATATTCCCACTTAATACATGACACAGGAGAAAGAGACATGCCATTCTGCCTAATTAACACATTAACATTAACACAAATGCCTGACATCTTGTAGGCCCAAATTCAGTAGAGTTTTTGTTTTCCAGTAGAGTAAGCAGATATGCTTAGGAAAACAAGCACAACACAATCACATGGCAGAAACAACGTAAGGCTGTTGTTAGTATATTATTACCATATTTTAAGAAACAGCTTTTGAGCATCTATTCAGCAGTTACAGAGTCTTTTAAAGATACAACAAAAACACAGAAGCCCATGTCAGTCCTTCTTGTAGAACCTGATTATATTTAGGGTATTTAAGAGACTAGTATCTTTCTGACAGAAAGAAATGCCTTGTTTGCATAGGAGAAAACACTTCAGACAATTCTAAAATGCTAATATTCCTAGAAAATGCTGTGAAATACAGAGAAAGCCCTTCAGAACACAAAAGATTTTTAGTCTGTCTTGCAGCTGCTATGTGACTCAATCTAATTAAAGATGAAAGTTTTGATGCACTGTCACCTAAAATGAATTGGGCTCCCTCTATTGTTGCTGTTACAGTGTTGACTGGCCCTAAGCATGTAACAGCTTTTGTTTTTCATGTTAACAATCTTATAGTTGCATCCTGTAGGTGTTCTTCTGCTAGGAAGGAGAAGGCAGTATTCACGGAAACTTCCAAAAGGCATATGCTTACTATAAAACAGCTCACTAAAGCCTAGTAATCTTATTTCACTGTGGAAGAATGGGAAATGAAGAAGATAACAGCTTTAAAACGTATTTTAAAATTTATTTTTAAAGTATTATATGTGTTATTCATGTACTCCTTCAAAATACTCATTAACAGGAACTACTATTTCTATAAAGAGTAAATTTGAAGTGGTCAAATTAAGTGCTTAGAATAGAGTTAATACAAAAAAATATCTACTTGGTAAACCTTTATTTCAATGACATTTTTACAATGGTGTTGCAAAGGAATAGTAACAACCACTTAGTACATTCATACAAGTACTACAACAAAAAGGAAAACAAGATTCTCTTCCCCATCCCCTTTTCTGATGAGACAATCTACCAGAGGCAGCACAGCAGGTCCATAGTTGGGCTGGGGAAAGAACCACCACCTCCCTGCTGCTTCTCTTGAATAGGCTGAGTAGAAAGACACATACATTGTTGATGAGGCATTGGTGGTTATGATTAATGCATGGACAGTCTCCAGTGATTCCCCCATAGGGACCTGTGCACACATAGGCTTGGAAAAGTAAAGTACAGTAAAGTAAACTACAGCATCCTTTGGGTCATGGACCAGCCCAATTGTCTTCCAAAGCAACAGCTACAGAGGTAACCACAGAGCCCCACAGCTGTGGATTGCTACTATAAAATATTTCGAGCAAAAGACATCCAAACATTTATTTTCAATATACCTCTTCCCAGTATCTGGTGGCCAGTTTCTGTAGAGAAATCAACTTTCCCGTGCTGTCATTTTTCATTCTGTAAAAGAGCAATACAGGTAGGACAAAAGGCAGACAAGACATGAGCCAGCAGGAAAAGCAGTGTGTGATGTGTCTTCCTGTGTGTGAACAAAACCAGTGTAAGCATGCTTTTCTCTCTCTCTTTTTTTTTGTTTTGTTTTGGTTTGTTTCAATAAATTGGGGTGTTTTTTTACTTACTGAAAAATGTTTGTTTGTTTTCTTTTAGATTCTCGGACTCACCTTTGCAATGACCATGTATTGTCAGGTAGTCAAGGCAGACACCTATTGTGCATAGATACCATTACCAATCTTTCTGCTCCTCCTCCAAAGGACACAGGAGAAGTCTCCTTCATGCTCATTTGTCTGGCCTTTTTTTTTTCACCCCCGCCCCCGGCCTTTGTACTATAAACTGTGTATAATGCTATCTTTCTGAAGATTTTGTGAATCACCCCACTTTACTGAAGGAGGAAGAAAAGAAAAAGCCAGTACTTGCACTGGCAGAGGTAAGAAGCAGCCTTGTCTTTAAACAGAAGAAACCTCCAGAGAGCAATGGCTCCTTCCATGGCCTGTGGCAAGGCAGAGGAGGCTGCTTCTGAGGGGCTCATCTGCAAACCGATGGTAGGAAAAGATTGCGCTGAGGCAACCTCTGCAAAACCTGTGAGGTTGCCTTCTCACGTTTCACAGTCTGGAAGAGAGTGAGTAGAAAATGAGTGTTCTTCAGTGTGGAAAGAAGGTACAGAGCAGCTAGCACTGAATGCAATTGTAATTTTACTACAGTTTGCACACAGCTAAGATGTCAAGATCAAGCAGTCCTGCCTCCAAGTGTCTCAACATAATTTTGTACCCAGGAGAGGATCATCTTCAGAAATGTTATTTTAAAGGAGTATTTTTGATCTGATGCACTGCAAAGTCAGGCTTTTAATCAGAATCTATACAGTGAGATCTGGCTGTAAAGAGAAAACAACATTGGACATTGTCTCACTTATTAATTGCCAGTGGCATATAGATGGTTGACTGTTTATGTAATATATAGTAAATTCATATACACATACTGTTCTGAAAGGAGGTGAAAATACCCAGCATCTAACCTCAGAAAGAGGGAACCTTTCTATCCCATTTTACATTCCAACTGAAATAACTGAGTATTATTTCTTGTAGGAAGCACTATCACTTATACCTCTGGGAAACAAGTAATTACTTTCAGCTGTATCTTCATTTCAGTAAACAACTTGTGAGTGGGCTCTCTCTGTCATTCGACTATGGCTTTATTTTTTATCATCCCTGTTTCAAGTTAGTCTGCCAAAAAATATCACTCATTTCCACACCTGAAAGTCCGTACAAAGCTGTCAGCTGCTCCTTCCCTGAATGTCACCATTTCATTAATTTACTTTGGGATATCATCATCTGCAGGCATGATAGAGTTTGCCTTGCTGAGGAAAAATCTTCTGCACATTGTTCATTTTTCTGAGAGTTAACACTTAAACATGTTTTTATGCTTAGCTTTTTTTGTTTTTTCCAACTACATGCTTACAACAGCCAAGACACATCAGTCTGGTAGAACTGGAGTCACCTCTCAGTTCTGTTTTTCAGACCTGTCTCCCTCTGCCTGGCTGTTGGCTAGAATATGCCCCACATTTTCTGGAATTTTCAGAAATCAAAGTCATAACTTTCCTTAACCAGAAACCAGTTGTCTGATTTCCTCACCCCGCATTGGTAACTGGAGTAATTTATGTAGTACCCATCTGTGCACACTTTCTAGTGATGGCACTAAGAATCAGATGTTTCCAGTTGTTCAAACAAACAATTCCCCATCAGCAAGCAGCCTCAAATAACGTGCACACGTGCCGGGGAGGAGCTGAAGCGCTCCAGGGAAAGGACACAGCAGGGAACAGGCAAACAGAGCAATGCAGCTGGCCTGCTCCCTGCAGCCCGCCTCTGAGACCTCTCAGCCATGGACAGTAGCCCAGAGAGAGCTGCAATGCCCTGTTTTCCCAGAAAGCTCAATGCAGCTGTTCCAGGCAGAAAAAAAGGTTACCTAGTACCTTTAGTGCTTACAACAGCAAGTCTCAGCTATGACACTTGTCACCATTTTGCTTACTTTGATTTAAAGGCAATTTCCAGCAGTAAAGCTGGACTCACAGACCCACAGCCTATTGAACAATCTCCTTAACACCTGTAAGTAACCATTTCTGAACCTGCACCATTGACAAATACTACTCTCACTGCTTAGGTTTTGGGTTTTTTTTTTTTTCCATCTTCGCTGATTGCCTGCGGTCTTCTCACCCTCAGGCTACTCCATGTTTTGTGGGGAAGTGCTTAGAGCAGTCTGGTGTGTGAAAGAGTAAGTTTCTTTTAAAGTCTTACCCCCACCTTTATGCACCAGCCACTGTAGCATGGGGCATTTAGCTGTGCAGGCTAAGTTGAAAGTAAAGTTATTACTTGTGTGCATTTTATGTGGCTTCCTAATCACTCACTATCACAGCGACCTCAACACAACTTAAGGATTTTACTGCCATGCTGACAAGCTTTGTTAACAGACCCCGACCCAAGAGAGAGGTTAAACCGAGTAGCCCACACATGGGCACACTGTACCCCAAGCAAGAGACCAACTCCTGGTGTTACAATCACCAGTCTCAATGCTCTCTGCTTCCTGAGCCCAGGCTGACCTGCCAATAGTCCTACTCTTCAAAAGATGGTGTAAGTTCCTTCCCTCTCTCCTTTCTGTTACTTTCTTTCCTGCATAGATGCAATTACAGGTTAGATTCACCATTAGTTCCTGCCATGGTTTGTAGTTTGTACATACAGGTGCTCCTGCTGACAGCTCAGAGTTTCCACCGCTGAAAAGCAGCATAACAGAGTGATGAATACATTATAAAACATTGATTTTTAAGAAAGATAAAAGGTAGACAAGTCTATTTGTAGTGATTGCTGCCATTAAAAATTAACACAGAGACAGCAGACATGATGGCTCAGCTGATAAGAGCAAACCATTGTGCAACAGAGCTCCCGCAGATGGCAACTCTCATCAATTTCCCTGGTGGTGGTGTAGAGAGAACAGAGATCACAAACGTGTGAGCATCCCAAGAATATGCACTGAGCTCGTAGAGAAGACTGCTAGACTTCAGCTAAACATACAGAACAAATGAAATGAGAGACAGAGACTGAAGACAAGTCACACTTCAAGAGTTCCCTCTCATCATTTTCCACCATTTAGGTGTCTTTACAACAAGATAAACTGCCTCGGTTTTCAGAAACATGTATCTACAGGGAGTATAAGCAATACTCACTTTGTAAATCTCAGTCACTGCAACAGAAACATACGGCACTAACTGCTGAAAACAAAATAAAAAAACGACAAAAAAACCCCACAACCACCAGACAACACATTGCTGATAATAATTCTTCTTTTTAAACACTATCCTTCACTGCCAACTGAGATGCTACTGCAACTTGTTTATAATTTGAACTGGACTGTTTCCTATATTTGATCTTATTAACTCTCTTCACACAGGCCAGACAGATGTTACGGTGCTTAAAGCATTACCAGCACAATCCAATTTCAAACCTCTGAACACACTGCATATAACAAGCCTCAGACTTATCATATTTTCTTCTTGAAAGCATTGCATCCTTTCTCTGCTGACAAGGTTAGAAAATTTTGTGATACGTAACAGCAACAATCTTTTTTAAAAAATCAAAAAAGATAGTTCCATATTATGGATAAAAATTCACATTGAACTGGTTGGTTATAACTACCCTGTAGTACATAATACACATGTAAAAGGCTGCTTATATCGTACATATGCAGAACAACACAGAGTCATTCCAATTGCTTCCATTAGTGTTTTGTCACTTTTGATAAAGTCTTTTATATTATTTTCACTTCTTATTTTTAAACATGAAGGAAGACTCTATACATTTAAATTAAAGACAGAACCAAAGGCAATTGAAGGAGAGCACTCCTAATTTATACTTATTGCTCTTTCTGCTTAATAACAAGATGTGAAAGCACAGAGCACGAGGCTTGACCTGCTGAACTTAGCAACACCAGAATTTAGCTTTTAGATTGAGTCCAATATAGTTCTAGTTTTTCATCTTCACAATTATAACAATATATATACATATGTATACTTAATAGAATATGGTTATTTTCCTGTACAGTAACTGTCAGTAGCAGCCAAATCTTACTGCTTGTACAACAGAATTATTTAGCTCCACATTGTATAGCACACAATCACTGAAATACACTCCAGTTTCTGTTCTATGAATATTTCTTTTGCTCCTCCCCCTCAAATTATATAAACTTGTAAAGATTTATTCTTCCATTCAATAATTACCATTTGAATGCAGTATTGTATGTTTTACAATATGGAGAGGAAGGAACTGCACAATGGCTGTATTTTATCTTGCATCAGCAATATGGCTGCTGTGTGAATCCTCCCATGCCCCTCATTCCTCACAAACTAATTAGGAACTTGGTTACGTCTTTCAGTGCGTGTGGCTCCCAGCTGCCTCTGCCCCCATTCGTAGATGGGGCAGAAGGTTGTTAGTGTGGAGAAGGTTGAAGCCATTCACTCACCCCTCAGCTTCATTGTTGTGCTATAAATGTGGCACCAGAGGTAAGCAACAGAAACCAGCAGCTGGCTGTGGCATTTCTTTTAAAACCAGATTCTTCATTAACTTTGTTTGCAAGGACTCGTGCTGAGCGTGAATGATCTTCACATGTACAGAGTTAGACAATTCACAGTAAGAAAACAAGTCAGGACTTGCCATGGGAAATTTTGTTTGGATTCTTTGTGAATGCTAGATTGTCACTGGCATCTTACCACAGTAGGCAGGTCTCCTCAGTTCTTTGGATTTTTGTCGCTGCAACTACAATGATACATTTTTCTGCATTCATATAAGAACAAAATATAAAATATACATTTTTATTTTAAAAAAGTTATTAAATATTCTTTAAAGTTTACAACAGAATGTCTTTTGTATTCTTTATAGTCAACTACACTGCAAGCTATATAGTGAGTATATACATGCCCAAAGATATGTGTGTGCAAGTGCACACACAGTATACACAATAAAAAAAAAGATACACAGAATACATATTTTTTGTAATTTCTCATTACCTATCTTTGATTTGACCTATACTTCCTTTTATATATATTTATTTATTTTATTTTTATTATTATTATTATTGTTAAGTGGCTATCTCATTCCCAAGTAAATTCATAACATTTTCTGTTTCCTCTTAAGGGCAACCTGAAATTATGTGATAGTGGATAACAATTAAGATAATACTGGGGGATGAGGTTTACAGCGTAACAAAATACTCAGATCCAAACTCAATTATCTTCTGTTTAGAACTTGTCTGTTACTGATAATTTTGAAACAAATGGACCTCTCTTTTTCTGAGGTAGTTGCTTAAATTCAGAAATTACATAGAAAAACTTAGAAAATTAGCACCAGACTCTGTTAAACAGGAATGACTATGAACTAACACTGCCTTTTTGAATACAATTTATTGCACCCTCCAGGTCAAACAGTTTCACAAGTGAAACTGCTCTAAACTGGGTGCATTTTGAACAAAACCACAGGCATAGTATTGAAAGGGCAAGGGTAGATGTGGTGTGAAAGTGGAGACCCAGAAATTTTAGAGGTTGTTGCAAGAAACCTCACAAAGGATAACCCAAACCATTGGTGGAAGTTTCTTACAACTTCCTCGGTTCAGTAGGCACATTTTTATATTCCTTGAATTTTCTTCATCCTGTTAAGTGTACCACTAGCTGGTCTCATTAACCACATCTATCTTTAATCCCTTTCTGACTTTGTGAAACTTTCCACTTCAGTCTTACATTGTAGCAGTGAATGTCACAATTTCATCATGCCATGTACATGTAAAAGAACCCTTCTTACATGCATTTTAATGCTGCTTTTCAATTTCCTTTATGCACCATTGAATCAATACTTCAGGAATGCTAACAATGATCCGTACAGAAATACATGGGCACAGAGCAGCTGTATTACCTTTACGGCCCAATTTGTCTTTCCACTAAAGCTTAAACCTGGGTAATAGAGTACACTATTGATTTTCAACATCCCATTGTTTTTAAAAAACTAAACTCAGTATACCTTCCTCCGGTAGCTATCCTAGTTCAGTTTTCTTTGCTTTCTGAACTACATGTTGGCATATACAGAGGTGGTTCTATTTTAATTAACAACTACCCTAGTATTTTAGCTGACGTCCTGCATTTTTGTCAAATGTACTTAACACAACCTGAGAGTATCAGGCTTAGGTGATTATACTAGCTGTGTGATACAAAGTATCTTCTGCCTGCAAGGCATTTATTTTCAAAGAGACTTAGGGTAGCCTATAGAACTTCATCCAGAGCTTTGTCTTGACACGTCAGAAGTGCAAAATACAGAGCCAAATCTTTCTTACCTTCCCATGTTAAAAACCCCAAACAGATAATCATTAACAACTCACCTAGTGAGTGCAATTTGAAAGGCCGTTCTTCTGAAATCCCCCCAGTTGCCTACGTAGGTCATTTGACCCTAGGCCTTGCTTTCCCGACCTTCCCCCAATAAAACTGTTTCCCCATAGAAATACTGTATGTTATTCTGTTCACTAGAAATCGTGGGGTTTGTTGACCTGTAAGAACAGCTTAGTTTACATTCCTCCCTGCAACAGCCAGAAAGCATTCACTACCAAACCCACACCAGTGCATGTTAGACAGCTATTAATATATAGAGGGCCTATAAGTCATCTTGCAATGTGCAGTGTTTTTAATAAAGAAATGGCTGATCAGTTAAACTGGTTTCTCAAACAACTCCCTGGTATCTTTTATGCAGAAGTTGTTTAGGCAGAATATTTTGTTACTACAGAATAACTTAACAGAGACTTCCCAGTAATTGTGGTTACGAGAATAACTTTAAAGTATGGGGTCCTTATCCACTGTAAACCTCCCCTTACATTCCCATGGCACTGCTATTACAGAATGTGGTTCAAATCACAGCCAAGACAATAAAATATAACTGTATATAACTAAATCTATATGAAACAAAGTACAGCATAAAAACCCAGCTGTTAATGTGTATTATGTGTTTATTTTTCCATATGGACAGTGACAAGAGTTTCAGGTATAAAGCATTCATACTGAAGACATGACATACTACTGTAGTAATAAAGGGATTTCAAGATCTGGTTTGTGAGTCTACTCAGATGAACCTCATCATCTCCCACCTCCACAAACACACTTCTTTTGCGGTAAGGCTTAAGCCCATCACTGCTCCAGCCCTTCCACCTTTGCCGTACCATTTACATTTGCTGTTCTGCACACAGGGATACCTGGTTAATCAAGGTCCCAGTCTGCCAAATGCAGAGGGGATTCAACTATTTGTATCGCGTAACTCAAGGATAGGCATCCTACATGGCTTTACAAAGTTCAGTTTTGACATCGAGTTAGAAGACCATAGTCCCTACATAGCAGAGAAAAGGGAGTACTGTAACGAGGTGGTTCATGTCAGCCTAGTTATGGACCTAACTAGTGACTAAACCAGAATTGCTCTCAGTGTCCTCAGTTCCCCAATGCAAACAGGCAAATGGCTGGATGAGCACAGGTACCCCGCCGAACAGTCAGTAGTTGTTCAGTGTTCCCCAGAGAAACAAAGGCTGTGAGGATAATTATTTTTTCTTTTAACCCAGTTTACCTTGGAAACTCAGTGTTATTGCATCATCCACAGATGCCATCAACCGATTCTGATACTATATCTCAGCTTGGATAGTAAGCACCCAGAATACTGAGCTGAAAAATGCTTCAGCCTAGAAATGTTGCCATTGCTATTCTTTTGAAATGCTCACATGCATCCATACACTACTGAGGTCACCAGAGCAGCATATGCATCCCTCACATTTTGTGCTGTGGCAGCCTGTCCAAGACAACTTCTACAAAAAAAAAAGGGGGGGGGGAGGGGGGAGGAGTGGGGGCCAATTCTCAAGGAATTGAATCCTCCCCCACCCAGGGAGTTAAAGCTGTTCACAGACTCAATCCTCAATGCGCAAGTATGCCAGGAGAAGAGCACTTCATCCATGGTGCTGCTTGAGTGCTTAGTTGGAACACCTTGTCTCACTCTATCACCCTATACCAGATAAAGTCACTAACAGCTTCTTTATAATCCTCAGAGCACCACACAGATCTCCTTCCCCAGCAATGACCACTGTCTTTGTGCCCGTATTAACTTCATTTGAAAGTCATGTTGGAATTCATTGAATAAGGAAGCTGCATTGAGCTACAAGAGAAACTATTTGGGAAAAATGTTGACACTGTGAGCTCAGCTGCAGGAACTGGACACATAAGAATGTTAGAAAAAGAAACAGGAATATTTCCTCCTAGGAGCGAGAGGTGTTTTTGACTATTCTTCTGGTGAGTAGCTAAGTTATGTTACTTGGTCTCTCAAAATAAAGATGCCTTGAAATCTCATGGCTGAAAATACTCCTACTTTTGGGGAAATAACAGAAATTGTGAACTCAGACCTGTGCAAAACTTAAGGAATTATGGATTTGCAAATGCAAGAAAGTACCTAGACTGAAGTAATGTGTCATATAATTATCAACTCACTTTCCCTAAACAAAAAAAACCCACAACTCACCAGCTTGGAAGTACAGCTTGTTGTCATGGAACTTGCTTGATATTTGGTGCTAATAAAAATTGAAGTTTTAAATCTCCTTCCTGTGAAGTCCGTGCATTAGAGTTCTTCCCTGTTGAACACCTTATTCCTAACTCTGCACCACAGCTAGGTACCCTGACACAATACAATCTTCATTAGCAAAAGGTCATTTGAATTCTTTTAAACCTGTGAGCGCTTAATTATCATATGGAAAACTGGCACAATTAAAAGCCTGCTGCAAATCCCTCTCTTGATGGAATGAAGCGTTAATGTATGCTCAAAAATCCAGGTACAAAGGTCCTTCAAAGAACTAGAATATACCAATGCAAGCAATCTTTGCTGTGGATGACACAGTACTCCAATTTATCCAAAATTCTGCACCAGGATAGGCAAGGAAGGGAAACCAAAAGTGACAGGTATGGAAAAACATAGATGAAAAGTATGGGAGAAGGTTGGAAACAGACACTAGACCTGGGCAGACAGCACTTGGCACCTGAGCAGTATCCCTTGAAATACATGGTCAGCTCAATCACAACAGACACAGTGCAGTGTATATAAAGCCTCTCGGGTCCTCCTAGTCCCTGTGATTCAGCAGATTTGGAGGTTTTGAGTCTTGTGTAGACAGTGGTTCTCTCAGTTCTGGGACTGAAGTAGTCCTTCTCTGTAGCACGCTGTGATTCAGATCTGTATGACAAAAGCTGTGATGCTCTACTGGTACTGCAGCCAGGGGCAATCAGTCCATCCCTCTGATAGTCTTCATCTTACCACCCCCCACAGTCATATAGGTAACTTCCTAGCTGGAGCACTGCAGCCAATACCGTCACCAGGAGCAGGGGGAACTCAGGTACCCCATACAGCATATACAAGGTCAAAGGTATGGATATCAATGTTTAGTGCAATTGTTTACCTTTTTTTTCCTTGATGCTGCTTTCATCCTTTTCCAACTGTTTTCCTGTCCTCTTTAGACTGAACAATCTACTCCCTCCTAGGTGCTGCAGGTTCACAGAGCTACTGAAGGACACTGGAATACTAAGATGATGAAAACAGTTACAAGGGGTACCGACATTGATTCCTCTTACATCCTCCAACATTTAGTACTTCCAGCCTCACAGGAAATCAATCCAGGGAGCAGCAGGGGAAAATTTATATGTAATTTAAACGTTGCTGAAAACTGCTGAGATCCATGACATTTAAAAGAACTCAGCGTGTCACAGCTGATGTGTCACTGGTCACATGGAGCACAGCATCCTGCAAGTTAAAAAGCTGTCTTCAGGGCAATTGCACAGAACATAAGGGTGTTCGGCTGCACAATCGGATCTAGTACCAAACAACCAAGTGTCCTGTTGCCTTATTTGCAGCTCTCGTGCAGTATAAACAGAAATTCAGGACAACACTGCCATTCTCAGTGCTGCCAATTTCATTTTAATTTAGTGAGCTCTCACTGAAAATTAGAGAGTCCCTGAGAGCTTTACAGCATGAAGTGGCAAATTAAATTGAAATTGAGATAATCCCCAGAAACGTGTACACAGGTAAAGCAAATCTAAGTCCAGACACCTTTCAGACTGCTAAGTTCTTACATAAATAAGAAAAAGCTATTTCCTACAATGAAAATATTCTCAAGACTTTCGTCTGAAGACATCTCAGAATGCATCACACTGTGTCTATACTCTCATTGCAGTGTGATGACTCAGATATCTATCAGAGAATGAAGTACTATTGAAATGGGTTACAAATGGGTTACACCACAGAATTTCACAGACGGGAGTTTCAAAAAAAATTTAAAAAGTCAGGCAGCCAGCCAAGCCAGTCTTTTTCAAATTTCCTCTGGCTGCCTTATTGAGAGCACATATCACAAGCCTCAACATAATATTCACTTCAGTATTTCCAAATAGCATCATTTGCTTATTTGAAAGCCTAAGCAAGATCTCTGTTCAGATAGGAAAGTTGCTCAGCTCTGCTCTGAACCTCTTGTTTTTAAGGTCTGGGTAAAATTGTTCCTGTGGCAACAATATAATAAGAAGCAAAAATCCACAAGGAATGACACTCCTAGTGTACAGATGTGCACAGAGGAATTTAAGCCCCAGGAATGAAAGCAGATTTGCCAGTAGGCAAGGTTGTGCTATAGTTTCAGTTATGTCCTCAGTGTAATTTTTGAAGCAGAGAATACAATGATTCCCCAGGGAAACTGCAAAACCACAATGCCTAAGCATATTTAAAGATAATTATTCAGGGCTTTTAAATCCAACTCCATGTTTCCATTAATCCACTGAGCTGCCAACCCAATCTCACTTTGGCAGGCTTGCTTGCTCTCTAACAATAGAGAGCTTCTTCAATATTAAGGTCTTAATCTTAAGTACTTCTGTATGACTGAGAAATCCTAAACAGTGCACAGAAGATAAACATTTTCCCACTAAACACACACACACACACACATATATATATATACATGATGGTATTAGATAAAGGCAGATGTCCCCACACTAGCAGGAGAAATGTGTAATACATCCATTCATTTTAAATCAGCCCATATGTCCCTGAAGTCACATTGTCCCCTGCTTGTCTAGACCCAGGGTTCAAGGGCTTATCTCTGAAGGACAAAAGCTGTTTTTTCTCCTGCCTTGAAATGCCAGCTTAGCAGTTAGAAAGATGTTCATGGCAGGATTCACAGTACTCTGATAATGTTGATGGGAAGCACTGCAGCTAAACAGACAGACAGACAAGCAGATGGTTAAAGTTAGCAGGACCAGCAGCATTTCTGATATTGGATCTCTGCTACTTTCCACCATATTATTTTTTAAAAGCATTCAGCCAAGACAGATTTTGCCTAAAATTTAGGTTAACTAGAACACATAAGCTGGATATGTATCCAAATCAAGATTTTCTGAAAAATCATTTTCTACCTAATAGGGAAGGTAGAGCATCTAGCCAGATAGATTACTTTCCTCTTGTATTTCAGCTGTTGGGGTAGGGGAAACCAGGAAGGCTTTTAGCTGAGATTTTTAGCTTTTCCTACTGTTAAGGCATTCCACTGGATCCAACAGTAAGACAGATGGTCACAAGGAAAACAGCAGCAAATGGGTGTTCTGTTTGGGAACTCTCCTGTGGGCAGGGGTCAGGGAGTACCCACAAGACTGCTAAAATCCCGCTGGCCTCTTTGACAGATCAGCAGAGATCTGTAGTGCAAGCAGTCCTGCTGCCCCCTGAAGCAGCCCTGTGAGCTCATGAGAACTGTGTCTCGTTGTATCTGAGGCACTAAGACCTTCCTTGATTAGATAATTCTTTTGCCTTCTTACTCGGTGCCCTTCCCTCCAACCCAAGCTTTCTACTGCAGCCAGGTCCGTTCCTCTCTGCACAGCATCACTGTTCCCCTGTGAGTGGGCGTGCTGAAACTCCTCTGCCAGGAATCAGAGGTGCAGCAGCTTCTCTGTGAACAGAAATAGAAACTTTAATTTCCCTTTCTAGACTCCAGAGAGGCTCAGATGTCAAACAATGGTCAGACAGGCATTAACACCCCCACCGGTAAACCTGGATATTGCCAAAAGATGAAAGAAATAAGGAGCTTAGAGTCTGTGTGTACACATGCAAACCCAGGGAATAATCAAAACTGGACTATTGGATTTAGTGCTGATGTAAAACATGACACAGCAAAATACCAGACAGTTGTCCAAGGTTCTTCCACCATGCCTGTACCAGGGACCACCTCAGCACAGACTGGTAGAGACACACTGCCCTGCTCCGTGCTAGGTGACAGCACTGTGACATGTGTACCACGTGGGTGCTGCCATTCCCGTTACACTTCTTACATGTGGACTCAAGAGAGCAGCTGCAAAACCAATACACTCCCAAAATTTTTCCATAATGTTGTCACATCTCAAAATGCAAAGTTACCCTTTGGATGCATTTTGTTAGAGGTTTAGCTGAGGTTCTGCCCTGTGTTTCCCCTGACTCATGTCATGTATAGACCCATCAGTATGGAAGAAAGTACTTCATTATTTGTGTTTGAGGATCATGATTAACATTTCATAAAACAAGTTCTTCAGGTACTTCAATAGAGTAAGGAGGTACTGAGGGCTAGAAAACACATAAGGCTTCAAAACCCTTGGAAAGGATAATACAGCATGCAGAATTATGTAAGTCATTTTGTACTGCAAGTCAATCCCTTTATTAAAAGGGGATTACAACAATCACAGCATTTAGTATCATTCACGCACACATAACCCATGCTTTAACTCCTATATTTTCAGAACTCAATTCAGTGATATACACCTTCAGTGTACTCTTCTCCTTCCCCAAGCTTTTTACTTATAAGAATGTCAGTACCTCAGATTTAAATTTCTAAAACTGTCCTGGATTACTGCAAAGCATGGCCCTTCACAAGAGCCCAGAGGAATATGGCTTCTAAATTTACCAGAAACTGAGCAATCTTTGTCTTTTTTCCCCTAACGACCCACATGACCATACCAGGAAATGGTAAGTCTGCAAAGTGACTAGTTTGAAACAAACAAACAATATTCAAATTATGTTGTAAGACATACAGGGCAGTCCTTGAAACAACTGCAGATTTGGTAATAAAACTGATCTCCCACTTATGAATTACTTTTGTGTGTGAACTAGCTTAGTTCGTTCATGCTTTATTCCATACTTGAACACCTATTTTATTAGAACAGTCTTTAGAAATATTCACTATACATGTTTACAAATGCTTCCTTATGCAGAATTAACAAAACCAAACCAGACTCATTTTAATGGACAAAACACTTGAGGTGCAAAATAGTTTAAAGAAAAATAATGTGTTCCTTATGTAAGCACAGGAAGTAATTATTCTGATAATGTGCAGAACAATCCATCAGACATTAAATAAAAATAAGCATTTCATCTTCTTTCTAAATAAATTAATTTATAATCTCCTGTCTTGATAGGTAAGCCAAGTTTGTCTTGCCATAAATTCTGTGTGCCCTAGAATAAAGCTTGGCAGACCTATCTCATAATAATTTAATTTCTATCCTTATCCTTCTTCATTCTTAAAGTTCAATTTAACATCAATAGAAATGAGCTAGAATAGTTCAAATTAAGTACAGAATAGCCATTATTTTGAATGCACATTTTACCAGCCAGTTCCAAATACTGGAAATAAAGGGATTTATTCTCTAAAGCATTACCAGTCCTCAGACCAAGATCCTGCACACAGATGCACTGGCACCTAATTGACATTTTAAGACAGACCATATATGGGACACAGGCCATGATGGGGACTCAAAAACAGGTGTACTTTTAAATGTAATTCAACACAGCACTGTAGGGATCTTTAATTTTGTGCAAATAATTAACCTCAGCTTCACTTTCCTAGATAACTTCTGATGCACATCTTCAATAGTGATCAGGCAGTTGGACTAGATGGTCATTGAATGTCTCTTCCAACTGGAACCATTCTATGCCAGTAGTAACGGAAAAAGGACAAGACACTTGTCAGGACACAGATAATTTTGAAACTAAACTACACATCTTTCTTCAGGGTGATTCACATTCAAGGGGCTACTTATGAATTCCTGCCTTTCAGCTGAGCATCACAATTTTTACTGTATGACAGAAAGCAAAGCTTTACAGTGAAAGAAAAGCACTGGATGGAGAGATGCCATTAGAGAACTCAGAGGACTTAATGGGTGCTGCTCACTTTCAGTGCTGCATTTCCAGACCACTCCAATACAATCAGAAATTCAAAAACATTCACACGTGCAGTGACTCACGCTGTCATCCTTCTGCTTTGTCAGTGGCTGCAGTCAGTCTGGGTGACTTCTCTCCATCATCACGAAAAAGCTGCCCAAATTTAAGTGCCTGACACCTGCACTGTACAATGCTGCTGACTAAGCGAAGCTTTGAATATTTTGGGTTTTCTCTGAAATTAGAATTCTTTCAGATGCAACCTTTTACTTCCAGAAAAGCCCCAAGTGAGTTATTTGATGCTGCCTGTGGAAAAAACCTTAAAAAACAAAGGGGTATTATTACAAAAGTAGCATTATTAGTAAAAACTGTCTGAGCTATACAACTTCACAGCATATCTCTGTTCTCAGAAGTGTTCTCCTTTTCATCATTCAGAACCATCTACTCTGCCCTTCCAAATAATCGTTTTAAGTTTTCTGCAGGATGGGGAAAAGGCATTACTGCTGCTTTTGATTCCTCTCATTCTCACTGAGTCAACACAACTGCAGGAGATGAAGCACGATTATGTTTTCATTTGGGATTCATTAAGAGAGCTGCAATCAAGCTGCAGCTGCACTGCTAAATTCTGTTTTAATTATAAACAACAAAAATATCTAGAAAACAAGTGGGATCCCAGACATGCAAGTCAGTGGCAAAACGGGCCTGTGGAATCTTTAAGGAGTGATGGTGCCTGAACACCAACAGCACTTGAATGCCAGCAAAAGAAATACTTTCACTTACAAAGAAAACAGCTTGGAAATGAAAGCTGAGCAGCAGTTTGACTCAGACATCACAGACAGAGACCACACAGTCACTGTCAAAGGAGAGAAGAATGCCCCCTGCAATGTATGTGCAAGCATTATTAAAAACCACAAGATTAGCCATGCAAACGTGATCCACTGCAGATCCTTTTTTTTTGTCTTCCAACTTATCCTGGTAACATGCAGAAAATGACAAAAGTAACAAGGTGTTGTGAAAAATGTTCAAATATTGGGGGGGTTGAGTTGGAGAGAAGCTGCCCTATAGAAGTAACAATTTAGCTAATGGCAGGAGGACTAAAACACTACTATTCTTCCTTTCAAGTGTATAATCAGTGATATAATGACTAGGAAAATATTCAGGCCTTTTAAAGGTCCAGCTACCGTTTGTAGCTTTTAGACTTACTGCAGTAGTTAACTCCTCCACCTGATTGCATGCTGTGCAATTACTATTTACCTTATGCTTTGTAGTTACTTGTCTCCATATCTAGAAGAGAAGTAATTTTTCCGCTGAGCTGTGTTGGAGAGAGGAGGGACGGACTTGTGATTCCTCATGGTATCGCTCAGAACTGCAGCGTGCTCTGTTCACTTTGGCAGGCACACAGCTCTAACCTGTCATCAAGAGACTGTTCTGCAGCAAATGATTTTGAGAAGACGTGCACAGTGTCAGGAGGAAGGCACCCTGCTTTGCTGTGGCCTGTTCTGGTTTCTGATGACTCAGCAGCAGGGTCTGGCCAGCAGGTGATGAGAGAGTCAGAAACCTTGGCTCCAAACTGACTTTGTGACAGACTTACTACCCAACATTGAAAAAGTAATTTTCTCTTTTGTTTCCCATTCATCCTTTCTCTTCCAGGTCTAAGGCTGTGTGCCCTTTGGAACACTGTCCTCTTCTAACTCTGTACTCTGGGAAGCCTACCTGTTTTTTAAAATGCAGTTATTGTCCCTAACAACCAAGAGCTTCTGAGAGGGAGAGAGAGAAAAGGCTTCTTGTAAATATGATAAATGAGTTTAAATACTGCTCAGAATTGAAATTCAAATTATACACCAATATGCATACCTGGGTAGGCAATGAGTATTTATAATATTCATATTGTTATTTCCAAAATTCACTCAATAACTTGATTCTCTTCCAAAAAGCACAGGGAGAAGCCATCAGAACAGTAACCTTAGTGTTTACAAATGTATATGCCAAGGATACAGCACTGACTCTGCCAAAATATTTCATATTCCTTGGCTTCAAGACAGACAAGGCTCAAAGATGCACAGGGATGATCTCAAGAACACAAGGGTCTGGGGGTTGTTTTGTTAAGTCTATTTCTCTGCTGCTCCTACAAGAGGAAGAAAATGAGAAAGTACATTTTTCTGAATACAGTTCCTTTGTTGAGGTGAAATCTGAACACAAAACTGGGACATTACCAATGCCAAGGATTAAGCACTCCATATTATAGAGAACAGGAAAGTGTTCACTCTGGGGATGACAAATACTCTCCCTGACACTTATTTATATGTTTTTAAATTCTCTTATTAAAACAACTGAAAAAAATGGTCCAGTAAAAACTAGAACTCTTAAAAATTACTGCCCATCTGCTCTTGTATCAAAGGCAGTAATCTCAAATCCTAAAGCAAATACTAAATGTATAATTTAAGCCTCAGTGATTTAAAACAGTTAATGAACTTCTAAACTGGGCTTTCAAGACATGAGCTCAGCCACATGCAACTGCATCCTTATGTCAACCACAATTTCAGGGTTGATGTGAACCAAGAAAGGTGGAGTTAGATGGAATTTAAAATTCTGGCCAGTGTTTGACAGAGAAAGTCAATCTAAAACAATTCCAAGCTAACAGCAAAAGCAATTTAATTTTGACTTAAAGATAGGAGGTAAAAATCAGAAGCAGCATTCAAGGGCCTGATACAGCAGACAACCGCTTAGTGATGTGATTCTAAAGGCATAATTGAATATAACATTTTCTTATGTTAATTTCAGGTAATGATAGCAGCAAGGTACCTAGATTAAAAAAAAAAAAAAAAAGGACTGATTTTAAGTTGTATCTACAGTTGCAACATGAGACAATATATTGTATTTGCAAAGAATGGTGTTTGCCATTTATGAGGAAACTTTGTCTACTTGCATCAGCAGAACAGGTCCGCATTCATTATTCCAGATGCCTCCACTGGGTTCATCACTAGCTCCAGCTCTAGTGCAAAGCAAAGGCACTTTGGCTTTCACTTATCCAGATTTATCAGTTGTTTTAATGAGAGCAAAATGAAAAAGATTATTAGCACAGAGGTTTTTCACATAAGAACATGAAATAGCAGAGCAAAAATAACACAACTACTTTCTTTACACAAAGGGACCCATCACGATAACCGAAACACCACTTACATACAAGGGGGAAATCAGCCCAGAGGTTGCTGCTCAAAGCAGAGCTTTGCCACCATACCACAATATCAGTGTAGTAACTATAGGGAGAGCCAGCTTCGCAAATAACATAAATTACTCTCTCTGTGTGGTCACACAATACTCCCATGCATCTTACCTGTGACCTCCACAGCACAAGAACGCTGATGCTGCTACTGCTGGGCCTTCATCTACTCATGGTACACAAGCATGTCTGCTCAGAGCGTTTATTTTGTACAGCCCAAAAAGGAATAAAGGCAAACACAAAAAGGCTGTTAAAATCTGCAATCATAGCCAAATAATCTACAGCAACATAACTTCTCTGGCCCACACGAGTTCACCTGAAAAATCAGAGAAGAAACATTCAAGATTGGATGAAAATGGATATACATGGTCCTAAATAACTTCCCACATCGGGCAGTAACTGCCTGCTGGCTGTTTTTAGTCACAGTCCCATCCTCTACAACTGCAAGCAAAGAAAGCATATAGTGAAGTATATGCTCTGCACCGGTGCACTGGAAGAAAACTCAGCAAAATATATCAAAAGGCCTACCTAGACTATTCATAAATGCAGATCATAAGGAAGTACAGAAAAATAATGTTTAGTGAAAAATAGTTATGTCTGTAAGGTTTTTCTGAGTTGCTTTAACACTTGCAAATGTATGCAATAAACAAAGAAAAACTAAATTCAACCTTACCTTTTGAGTAGAATGACCATCCATAATGTACAGACTTCACATATCGGAGGAAAATAGTGAGACACCATAATTTCTGACTTCTATTCCATGCACACTGACCTTTGAGAAAGGTGCAGTACATCACCCAGGCAATCCCTGCTGCAGCCAAATGCATAACAGGAACAGCAGAGCTGGCACATTAGATAGCCCTGCTCCAAGAAACTGTGCCTGGATCGGCAGAAAAATGCAACAATCCTGCCAGTCACTTACGCTAAAAACACATGGCATGCAATCTAGAAATGGAAGGGTCTGTGCTCTTCTGACACCACAGGTATGTCTGTTGTGATTAGCGGTTTGTGGTAAATGAAATCAGGACAGTTAGGAAGTCTTTAGAAAGTCAATATTCTTCTTATCTACGCTGACTGTTTTCATATGAGCTTCATTACCCTTCAAAAAAACAGGTGGGCAAGGTAATGCCCTGTGATTAAGTTCTACTCCCATCTGGGCAGCCAGCTGAGAATTCATACACAGAGGGGCAGCTTTTTAGTTTATTTTATGTTTTGCCTTCCCACACTAGAAAATTGCTAAATTTTATCTTATATAAACTCCACACAATGGGTAGATTAAAATATTATAATCTATGTGCTGCATGAAGACAACACAAAAGTGCCCCTCTGCTTTGCTCTCAGCAGTTGAGTGGAGAATTAGTTATAATGTGTTGGAAGTCAGAATAAGAGCTTATTTCATTAAGAGCTTGTAAGAAACATATCATATAGGTTTTTCTACAGTATTTTTTCTAAAATAATTTTTAAGTTACATTGTAACAAAATAAACATTAAAATGTATCCAGAAAAGATAACTGATATTAGTAGGTATGTAAAATGACTAATTGGTTCCAATTTTGAGTCTTAGATTCCACTCATCCACTTTTTTTTTTTTTTTTGCAAAACAACATTTTTATAATGTTCTTGTTCCAACAGAATACTTATAAAGGCATATTTCAGTTTTTAATCTCAAATGCTAATAAGTGTTGTTTATTTTTGCAACTTTTTGAATAAGCAGTGTTAATCAAATTCTATTCCAGTTACTTTTCAGATTAAAGATTTTTTTTTTCTAAAGAGAAGATACATTTTTCCCCAAGACAGAGCATCAAAGTGATTGCCTGGTAGACTACAAAACACCAATTCAGGCTTAGTTAATTTGCACTTACTACATGAAAAAAGAGACCACTGAGGGAATGGGATTTTCAGGAAATAGCTACATACAAGTTCTTCAAGCTGCAGAGGTAGAATCCATCTGCTTTGTGCTGCCATTTGTTTAACTGATGTCAAGCAATTGCATTGTGTATTAATCAAAACAGTAAACTTCAAAAGACATGCCCCAAATTCAGGAGAGACTGTAATTACAGTTCCTATGCACAAAATACCACACCCACTCTTTAAAATAATTATTGCTAGTAGCTCACAGTAGAAACATAAAAGTTTATCTTTTCACCCAAGCCCTTAAACACCACTAAATTGTTACAACTCACTCAACAATTCTTTATATCTAAGAAGCAGTTAAAGAAGCTGTTTTCCTATTGTCATCCTTTGGTCTACCTTACTTCACTTTCATTCCCAACTTTCTTACCTGGAAGTTACAGTTAATTCTGGAGTTTAACACCTACATATGATAACAAAAAGGAACTATAAAACAAGGTACTAAAACAATTTTCCTTAAAGAAGTAGCATCTCGCAATGAGACAAGCTAAACAATTTATTTTCCACAGTTCTCTGTTAAAACTGTTTATGATTACAAAGCCTCCATCACAGCTGTGGTTTTGAAGAGAGATACACTTACCACAAGAGATACATTTCCTGAGATAAGATGCGATGGTGTTATCCCAGGAGCATGGTCCATATGATCCTGCAAGTAGTCAGATAAGTCCTCTTTTTTGTCTTGATAAGATACTTACTTGTATATAGATGAAAAAACCCCTTTGCTAACTATTAAAATGATGTATGGAACAATAACTGATGATAAAAATACTAGCTTCGTATCAAAGGCCAGCTGCAACAGAATCAACTGCTATTTCTTTTTCTCAGTGAGTGCATAAAAAGAAAAATGTATTTATCTTAACACTGCATGAGTCTAACACCCAAAAAGTAAAGCGTGGAAACACAAGAACAAAGATCAGTTGGAAAAAATTCCACTTAGCATCAGGTACCTAAAAGATACCTTTACATTAACAGCACCTGGGATCTTACCTTAATATACAGAAAATTTTCTTGCAACAGAACTAGATTACAGAGCACACATGTTGGGGTTTTGTTTGTTGTTTTTGTTTGTTTGTTTGGCTTTTCATTTCTTTGCATTATAAGAAACAGTATTTTCTGTTCTTTTTGAAATGATAGAACAAATGTCACCTGCCATGGTCCTTAAAAGAGTGCCACTCCAGCACTCCCACCCACCTTCTGCCCTTCACTCAGTTCTCCCCATTTGTCTGAGGGAAAGTCATAAAAACAGATGCTCCGTAAAACCCACTTTCATACCAGCATCTCCCTCCTGTGTCATCTTTTCATACTCACAGTGAGGTGCAGATTTCAAAAGAAACCTGTTTTCCTGGTGGCTCGTTGATAGCACACCGCTTTGTGGATTCTGAGATATCTAACAAAAGACAACCTGACATTCATGCACTGAAAAAATAAACACAAGACCAATCCATGAGAAGCCAAACTTAATTCATCCTGGAACTCTCATGCCTTCTGCTGCTCATTTTTTTTTTTTTTTTAAACAGAGAATTTAACAATAAAGAATTATAGCAACTTTGTTTGTTTTGGAGTATTATTTCTAAAGCAACCCACATGTTTTGCCTTTAGAGACAAATGGCAACATCCTTGGCCTCAAGCACCTATATACCATAGATAGCTCAAAATCACAAGGTACTTCTCATCTGGTATTTATTTTTAATGGTACAGCAAGGCTTAGTTTGATCTTTTTGACACACAGAGGTATTCATTCTGTCTCTAAGAATGGAAAAGACACATAGGTGGACTCGCAAACAGGAATCTTGAACTTCATAGAGAAGAATCATCACAGAATACTAAAAAAAACATGAAAACCATTATAACCATGATAAAATACATGTATCAGGAAACAAAAAGCTAAAATGCAATATTCTTTTGTACTCCACACCCAGTTTTGAAAGCTACCTATGGATGCCATTTCAGATCACAACCCCTTCCATTTCTTACAGACTATTTTTTTATGAGACATTCTGGTTCAGTAGTGCCACTGAAAGTAGAAAATCAGTGCAACATAATTTAATTCTTGTGCTATTCTAGATACCATTGCCAGAGTGACTTTAAATTGCTTTTGAACAAACTAGAAAGTTCAAGTTAATTGAACACAAGGATTCATGCAGCAAATTGTCTTACTACTAATGGTATGGAAGAAAGAAGCCTGATTAGTAAACCCTGCTGGATACCTGCAATGTGAGAAGTCAAGAGATGCCAGAACTAAATCACAGAGGTGAAGATCAATAGTTCTTTAATCAGTGGTGGATTACAGTGGGATTTATTCTGCTGGAAACAGCAGGGGCAGATAAATTCCCCACTGAGATTAATTACTAGGAAGAGTGGATGCAAACAGAGGAGTACAGTTGTCTTTGTGACAACTCTAAGTGGCAAGAACACCAGTGGGAGTACAGAATTATTGCCTGAGTCTCTGATGGTGACCAATGACAACCTCATCAAATTCCCAGCACCCCTTAGTTCCTTAGAAGAAACTGCACTGAAGCTTGTGTATTTCTACAAAAATATTGTAAACCAAAAAGCAGAGACACAATTTTTTGGGTTTGTTTGGGTTGTTACAGCGTTTGGGTTCAATAAAGATTCCGTATTGTGGATACGAAAGCAACCGTGTGTATGGCTAAAGAATGACAGCTTCGTGCACAAAGATGCCGATCACATTCACAGCACCTGCTTAAGTCAAGCAGTTGTCAGATTTGCTCTGGGGCTCTGTCTGTTGGGGCTATCCACATAATAAATCATTACCATTATAGCCTTTGGCACTAAACATTATAGTTCCCACAAACTAACCACTAATGCATCATGCACTAGTGCTAAATACTGTAAACTGAGACACTAACCAGGCTAAGCAGAAGACAGAAATCACAGAGCCTCTCCTGTAACGAAATCAATTTAGAAACAAGGCATAAATTGAAATTACTGAGACTTTAAACCACTGCAGGAATTTACTAACATGAAAAAAAAAATAAACAGAGCTAAAGCTTAGCTTGTCAATGCTTGATTTTCAACCAGTTTTAGCGAAAGATATTTAATTGGTCTCCCCCCTTACATTTTGTGCTGACTCACCTTATCAGAAGAGAGCAAGATGCAGAGAGTCCAGCAGATATTAAATTTGCTGGACATAATCTGATGGATTTATTTGTTCATTTACCTTGGTTATTACCAGCAACTGTTTGAGAGGTCTCTGTCTTAAACTCTGATCAGATGGCATCAACTTGTACATTTTATTTCTTGTAGAAAACATTTCAGAAAATACATCCAACTCTGATGCCATCCCAGCTATGTTTGTCTGTGTTCAATGATGCTGAATTAAGGAGCTTAAACAGAAATTTCTGTTTTGGTTTGTTTTTTTTCCTGCTGAATTTTATCAGATACCAACAATCACATCTGTGCAGTAGATCAGACAAGGTTCTTTATTGGAAAAAATGCAAGTTTATTACAGATACGGTATAAATTACAGAAAATGTTTTAAAAATCACCTCTCCAGGATAACCAGGTTAATTGAAGGTGGAGTCTCAGTAAAGCAAATAAAGTCTTTCCCAGATCACCTCTTATTTTAAAGCAGGTCATAAAAATAGTCCAGGCCTTGTCCCAGTTCCCAGATGGATATTCCAGTGCCCAATTCTTTTGCAAGCTCTAAGCGCAACTGGATGGACTAAAACAAAGACACATAAAGCAATCACTTTTTAGTCAGAGACACTGGACACTCCATGCTGCCATCTCTTCATGCCATATCAGATTTTTTAAAACATCTATCCTTGAATCAGATATTGAAAAAACTAGTCTGTATTTCAATTACTCTCTGGTTAGCAAGCAATCATTCAGTAAGGGACAGTTAATTGCACCAGTTAATTCAATGGCCTAATAAAACATAACGAGCTAAACAGACAAAATGTCACCGAAATAAATCAGATTTATGAACTATGCAAAGGACTATTCTAATTTAGGCTATCATTTCACAATGTATAGGAATTCTAACTCTTCCCAGAAATGTCTCAGGGGTAAAATAAAACTTTATCAGTGAAGACAATTAGAACAACTTAGGAAATGACATCAAGATCTCTTACCTACCCTTGCCTTCTTCCAGGACAGAACCACAATTTTCATTAACAATTCTATTTTAAAGAGAGTGTGGGAGACTAATATTTAAAAGTATTCCTATTTAAGCTGCAGTCCCTGATTTAGAGTTAGTTTAGCCATTGGTTTACAAGAAAGAAGTGCAGAATGTGAACTGTGACATTGCTTCAATGCCACAGTTCACATTCTGCACTTCTTTTGGTTCAGACAATAAAAATAATTATTTTTCAATCTGTTACTTTCAGGTTTTCTTACTTTAAAGTGCAGTATTGCAATGTTTAAACTGCTTATGCTAAGGATGTGTTTAAAACTAATTTTCATGGAAAACAGAATGAAGTACCAAAGCAATATTAACAGATCCACTGGGTGTGACATTCGTGACTGCTTTGAACTAATGAACAAACCAGTTTTGAGCAACCTGGCAGTGATTATAACATTAAAAACGGGAAGAAACACAGTTATCATGGTGTAATAAAATTAAGTGTTCCCTGAACATCTTGATCACCACTATGTGAACAACTCTTTGATTTGCCCCAGCATAAAAAATCTCAAAATATTTCATTACAAGCTTATTGAAATTGGAAAGAAAACCCGTTTCCATAAATTTACCAACCACCATGGTTGAGTAGCTGTTAGAGAAGAAGTAATGAAAGAAATGTACAGGAGTGAGTGTTCTTAACCCGGTTAGTACTGACAATAGCAGGGTGAAATCCTTCTAGAAGGTCAAAGAGAATGTAGCATAATAACACTCAGCACAATCCATCTTTTCTCTTCAAGGTTTGCACTGAAACTTTCTAACACTCTAAGAGGGATACTACTAGCAAGAAGATAATTAGACAAGGTAATTAATATCCCATATATGCTAGTACTTCCACAAATATTAGATTAACGAAGGGAACAATCCTTGTACTAATGGAGCTTAAGATAACAATGCTGTTCAGAAAAACAGAGCCTTGGATCAATTCACACAAGTTTAACCATATAAAATGTCTCTGTTCTCTGTAAACATGAAGTACTTTCACTACAGAAGCAATTCCATTCCAATATTAAAAGCCAGCAGAGGCTTAAAATATTACCTGTAGCTTAATTTGAGAAAATCTAAAGACAGCTCCATAGGAACTAAGGCTGCAGGTAACCATTTTATTCTGTATTCTGGTGTGTTGCAGACTGTTATGTGGACAGAAACTGTATGTCCTGCCAAATGACTTCAGTAAGGCCAAATGCTTAAGTTTTCAAAACACTAAATTATGTTCCAGGGAAACAGAACTGAAGAAAATAGGGTGATGCAGGCCAACAGGGAGAATCAGGACCCCATTAAAGAGGAAGGCAAAAGTTCCAGCCAACCTGATCAGAGGGAAAATTTCTTCCATCTCTTGTCTGACAATCAGCATGTCTGTTAGCACATGAACTATGCACTTGAACAGATCCTCTCAAAGGACTGATTTGCCCTGATGTGTTTTATCTCTAGACACGGCTAATCTTCAAAGATCCCAAAACCCCATTATGCATGAAATAGAAAAAACAATCTTCTTGTACAGGCAGCCGAAGCTTTGAATCATAACAACTACACAAGAGTAAACTTATTTCACAAAAGCCTAAACCTAGTTCAACATTTTCTGAAGTGGCTTAATAACGCAACAACTCAAGTAAACATCTCCTTCCTCTTGCAGCCCTCTGACATGAAAAAGTGGTACCTACCTTCAGTGTTGGGTAGAAGACAGCATGTTTTCCTCCTTTATTTCTGCAAAACAGGAAAACCAAATAGTTACAATACCTTTGACAGATTCCCACAGGATTTCTAGCTGAGGTTAGAATTCAAAACCAGTTTTATTCCTTCCCACTAAGAGAAAACAAAGTCAGTAAGAAAACTGCTGATTTTATTTTGAAGAAGTTATTTCTATAAAAAATAAGATAAGCTAGTATGTTCAACACATGAGCATTAATACACCCATATGAAAGATGGGGACTACTTGCCATTTAGTAGCTCATATCTTTGAGATTTCTTACCTAGTGTTCATTTTTCTCTGGAAGCTGAGGCACTCTCTCTCTGAAATCAGACACTTTTGCTATCAGCTTCCACTGATTCCATACTTGCACTCTGGCTACTTTATCTACTGAGGGCAGGGCAGGGCCAAAGTCTTCTCTACTTCTCTTCCTTTTCCCCTGAAGATAAGAACTTCTACTCCTGCTTCTTTTCTACTATAAGCACATAAATCCAAAGTGGTGCAAAAAGAAAAGGCATTAAGAAAAGGTACTCAACATATCTAAAAGTCAAGTACTTAACGGTGTTACTGTCCTGCAGGTATCAGTTATAGGAGTATTTGTCAGAAAGGTCCTCCCAACAAAATCACCCTACTTCAAATAGGCTTTGACAATGATAGCAGCTGGAAAGTTAGAAAGTTCAAAACATGACAGTATAGAGTCCAAGACCTGCTAGGGGAGTCTTTGCATAGCAAAAGTCCCAAACTTCTTTGGGACTAACACTTCATCCAAGAACAGGTTACAATGAAATACAATACAGGCAGAGTCAGACAAGATACTTATTTACCCATAAAAGTGGCCTTTAAGGAGGACAACTCTTAAGAGAGGTGAAAAGGTTGACAGTGAAAATAGAGGATCAAATAAGAGCTCTCACAACAAAGATGGTTTGATAATAGCTGTAAGTAAACACATTGAGATATCTTGTTGCAACTGGATTATAAAACTGTCAGACAGTAAAAGACAATTGCATCTGCTAAATACGCATTTGAAAATGATGAAGACATTTGTTTTTCGAAAGCAACTGTGAAAGACTTTCCCCCATTACCCAAATTACTGTCTTTTGGGTTAAATTAAATGCTAGTAGTATAAAATATACAGCCAGGGCAAGCTACACTGGGCATAAATGCCAAGGCTGCATTTTAAATCCCTAATAATGAGAAGGATGAGTTACAAGTGGTCTCACAGCACCATTTTACCAGTTAGGCTAGGAGGAAATGCAGAGCGCATGGACAGACCTATTAGGCACTACTCCTAAAATCTCCCAAATTATGTAAATGCATACTACCCGTAAAATGCACTGGGACAAGCACTTGGAGACAACCAATTTCTGTAACTGTTTCTGCCAGCTACATGAAAGTCATTAGCTGTGTTTTGCTTAAAGATTCATGATTTGATTTCTTAGCAACTGCAGACATGTGAGATTTCCAGGTGAGATGCTTTACCAGTGAAGCCTATTTTAGGCCTGGCTGCCATCCCCATCCAATGTAAGTGAACCTTTGCAAAGCAAAGTGGTAACTGAAAAAGAGTTCCCTTAAATAACCCACCCCTGCAGCCAGCTGAACCGCAGCAGACACGCTGAGCCGCACGGCAGCCTGCCAAGCACAGCACAGCAGGTGACCTTTAGAGTGATTTTCAGATCCAGTGTGCTTTATGCATCAAAAGGTCTTCCAGGAAGCCCACAAATAAGAATCTTCAAATACTGGGTTTCAAAGGCAAATGATGTAGTACTAGGGACAAGCTATCCCTTTCCCACATGTTCAGCTTGCAAGGAGACATCTAGGAAATGAGTCTCAGAAATGAATCCCAGAAGCATGCCATTCAAACAGACCCCTCAGATTTACTTTTCTGAGAGCAATTTTTCATCCAGCAGTTATTGTGTCTCCAATTGGATTGTGCATTAACATGAGTAAAACAAAGCTTCTGATTTTGCCTCTTTAATTAACATGAAAAACTTGGTAATTGTTTAGCAGAAAGTAATTTTGCAACAGGATACCAAAGAATTAATTATAAAGGAAAACATATCCCAGTCCTTTCATTTAAACAGAGAAAAGATATTAAAATACTGTTGACCAACAGGCAAATAATTTTTTTCTGATAAAGAGATGTCGCTGAGAAGTCAGGAGAAAATTACAGGCTGAGAGAAACCTTGAAAATTAAACTGAAAATATAAAAGTAGGACATTTTTGGCTTTGGGTTAATTTTGTTTTCCTGTTGTTTTTTGGGTATTTTCCTTTGTTTTGTGTGTGTGTGTTTCCTTTGTCTGATTGGTTTGAGTTTTGTTTGTTTCAATATTTAAAATTACAAAAACCAATACGATATTTTGGAAATGACAAAATAATTCTCTTTTGTTGTTTTGTTTTTTTCTTAAAGCACTCTAAAATGTGTTCTACTCTTCTTTTCAGTGGTGTCTCACGCATTAATATACAACACATACTTTTGTAGAAGTAATAAGATTTTGTTTGTATAATTTTACCACATTTTTGTATATTTGCACAAAACCCAGCAAATTATCACTGAAGCTTGATAAGAAGTTATTTTTTTTTTAAAACTGTTTCAAATGGATTTTTCCTAGCGTCAGGAATCCTTTTATCATTTCTTGATAAAAAGGGAGGACAATCACCCCTTCCCTTCATGCTCATAGTCCTTTTAAAAACTTTATCTGGAAGTCACTTGATATGATTCTCATTACAGTTCTCTACAGTCTTTAGTGGAAGTCTGTTGATTGACCAATCTTGTCACTAGGACTTTTATACCACAGATTTTTCCAAGAACTGTTTTTGGCCAAGTCATTGGTAATCACCCAACAGCTCACAGTACTAATCTCTGAGTGTCTGATTAACTGACACTCAAGAAATAATTTTGATGGATAATTCTAAAGATACGACTCATCAGACTTCTCTCCTAAAGATTGTTTTAGCTTATGTTATTTCATTAATCCTTCTCTGATTTACTTCTCTTGCCTAAAGCATTCTTTTATGCTGCAGTTCAGTGTTGATATATGGATCACAAACAGCAAAAATTCCATTTGCTGAATTCAGTTGCATACAACAGTTAACTGATAATTCATTGTGTACTGGGCCATGGCCAAAAATATTTGCAGAATGGTAAGCTAATAAATGTAACTCACTTTTTGTATTCAAAGTAGTGTTCAGCAATTTGTTCATCCCACACAATTTTTGGTTTGTGCTCCTTCAACGTTTCAATGTACCTACAAATTAAAAACACAGATATGGAATTAGCTTTTCTAAAAAGCGCTTAGGAAATTACATTGCAGAAGGTTCTGAAAATGCAGTTTTACCATGTTTAGATTGAACACTGTATCAGAAACATCTTCTTGCTGACAATTAATTTCCTCAGCCACATTACAATTCACGGTGTTTGCATTTTTTGACACTTCTTTTTTAAAGCAATGAATTAATTAATTTTCATCAAATGACAAATCCATAAAAGCACGTGAAGGCAATGCTTCAATATTTCTACAGCCTAATTCCAATATGCTAAAGCACAGGAACTCAAGTCATCCCTTGCCTGTACCTAATTGTGTCCTCCAAGGCCAACCAATGCAATTCTTAATTATAAGCCATTATTATGTGATGAGAAAAGTTCTTCTATTAAAGGGGCTTAATTAATCTTCTAAAAATGAAATTTAAAACCAGCTTGTTTTCAAGGAAAAGTTACTGCCAAGTAACTCTGCATATTAATTTTCTCCACCACTACTTCCTTGCCATTATTCATGGAAATTTTGAATGTGGGATGACCTACCTCATACATACTTGACACAAAGTGAGGACAGAATATTACTTGTACCCAAAAAACTGCACAGTAAGCTGGTGTGGAATAGTTAGTAAGCTGTAAGTTCATGTTCTTGTTTATCTCACAGCATTGTCCCTATTTAGAGACAGTGTCTCCTTGTGTCTGCATTTCTGACTGCACAACAGAAACAAAGCTGCTTGCTGCCTCATGTAAGAAGACCAGAAGATGGCAAGCTACTCCCAATGATAGGGACCACATGAGTGTCACAGAAATAAGAGAAGTCTCTATCACATGTTCCTCTGTCTCTTCTGCATCTTTTTAACCTGTATCTTTGGCCTGCAAGAAGGCTGAACTCAACTCTGCTGATGACTTTCCTGACTAGACATAAGGGGGCTGATCTAGCTCATATAGAACACGGTACCAAGATGTTGCAGCCCAGAAAACAAGAATTACCAGCCAAGACATCCTGATACGTGGTTTTATTCCTGAATCATAGAATCGTTTCAGTTGGAAGAGACCCTCAGGATCATTGAGTCCAACCATAACCTAACTTTAGCACTAAACATTGTTCCTAAAAACTATGACTTTAGATGGGAAACCTAATTTCACTTGTTAAAAATCTCAACATAGTTAAACATACATATGAAAAAGCTTTAAAATTAGAAATGCAACTTGAAGCAATTACTATAGCCTATTATTAATACGGTATATTATTATTTTAAAGCTGTTTAAGGATGCACCACATTTAATGAGAACCCATCATGACCAGGCACAGAGAATTTATTTTCCTTTCTCCCACCTCTAGGCATTTATTACCATGTTATGTAAGAGCAAAACCAAACAAGTTCATCTTCAAATCACATCTATGGTGATGAGACTAGCTCCAAGCTTCAGTTGGGGAAAAAAAAAATAAATTAAGCCTCAAATTGTCACTGCTATCCCTTAATCTTAGGGGACCTACTTGAAATGTATTAACTTGTTTTTTACATTGTCTCTAGTAAGTACAACAAAAGTTCCAAGTACAATGTTCTAAACAATAAGCTCCCATTTACTCCGGTTGCAACTGTGTACTCAATTCTTCTGAAAGTCAAGTTCTGTATTTTTCAACCAGACAACAATGTTGCTGTGAAGAGTCTGGAAGAGGTGCAGCAACAAACCAGAGCTGTTTCACATAGGCTTTCTATTATCGCCCTAACCTGGGAAAAATCTGTGCCCTTCCTGTAGTCATCTGCCCCAGTCACTAGTCATTTTCTTACAATAAAACACAGGGGCTTTACAGGCAATATCTCCCAGCTACATCATACTTCCTATTATCTCTATGCTATCCTATGATGTGCATTGTAAGCAGAAAAGGTCCTGTGTATCACAGCACAAAAGGTCCTGTATCACAACATACTTGCTTGACTCAAACTAGCTGAGGCAGTACTTGAATAAAAAATATTTGAATGCAGTTATTTAAAAAAAAAAAAAAAAAAAAAAAAAAGAGAGAGAGAAAAGAAAAAAAAAGAAAGGAAAGAAAAGGAAAGAAAATAAAAGAAAAAGATACATTTTCCATCACACTGAACCAGATAAGCATAGGATATCAGTATGTTTGGAGTACAAGAGATCTAGATTCATTTCCAGGTTCTCAAAGAGGAAAAGGGATGGGCAGGGAGCTTAGCACAGCCAGCCTTCCTCCTTCTTTCCACCTCTCACCTCACTCTTCTCCTGTTGATTCATATTTATTGCTGTTTTCCTCTCCTCCCTTTCTAATTTATTCTTCTTTCTACCCCTATTGTCCCAGTACACATCTGCTTTTATACTCCTATTGAGACTAATTTATTTGCTTCCTCATTCATCAGCACGTAACTTACTAGCTTTCTTCTTTTACCAAGCAGCCTCAGCAGTTAAGAGTACGATAAACACTGAAAACTCAGCCTCACTGCCTTGCATTCCGTATCTCCTGGGAAGTTTGTGACCATTTGCAGAGAGTCATGCTATTTCTCTGGTCCCAGCCTGAAATGATGTCAGCACAATGAAGTATCTGGAGCATTGATGTTAGTCCCTCTCTAAAGTGCCAACATGGCACATATTATATAAATGATAAATTTGCATGGACGATCAGGAATAGTAACAAAAGGCATATATCACCTCCATGTCTACCTTGCACATACTTGTTCTCAGAGAACTGCCATTCTGGCTCTTTTAAATAGATTTTGGTTTAACTGAGCCAAAACAATGTTTTTGTTCCCCAAAACAGTCTTTCTTGAATGAGAAAGCAGCTAAGGTATCAATTCAGTTGTCACAACTGGGCTTTGAAAGTTTAGAAGTTATAATCTAGTAAAAAACATGGCCACATAACACAAAAGTGTTTGGAAACAATTTTAAGTTTGCCTGCCACCTTTCATACAAGACTTCAAATCTGCAGTACTTTACTGCAGTTTATTGCCATACCTCCATTAAAAAGGTCACTTCTTGGTCTACAGACACTGACTGTTATGACAGACAGTCCTGGTTACAGAACCACTGGGCAGGGTTGGACTACCCAGACATAGATTTTTTTATGAATAAGACAGTGGACTTTCATTAGTAAGAGCAGTTTTTTTCCTCTCCAAAATCATCATGTGGTCCCACAACTTTCTCTCTAAATTGGAGAGGTATGGATTTGATGAGTGGACTGTTGGGTAGATGAGCAACTGGCGGGATGGTTGCATCCAAAGAGTTGTGGTCAATGGCTCAATGTCTGGATGGACACCAGTAACAAGTGATAGCTCTCAGGGGTCCGTATTGGGACCAGTACTGTTAAATATCCCCATCAATGACACAGACAGAGGGGTTGAGTGCACCCTCAGCAAGTCTGCAGATGACACCGAGCTGAGTGGTGCAGTTGATATGCCTGAGGGATAGATGCCTGGGTAGGGGCAACCCATGGAATCAATACAGGCTGAGGGATGAAGGGATTGAGAGCAGCCCTGCCAAGGACTTTGGGGTACTGGTGGATAAAAGATTGGACATGAGCCAGCAATGTGCACTTGCAGCCCAGATGACCAATCACATCTTTTGTTGCAACAAAAGGAGCATGGCCAGCAAGTCGGAGGAGGTGATTCTGCCCCTCTACTCTGATCTGGTGAGGCCCCACCTGCAGTACAGCATCCAGCTCTGGAGAAAGACATGGACTTGTTGGAGAGGGGCCAGAGGAGGCCACCAAGATGATCAGAGGAGAGCAACAGTTCTGCTGTGAGGACAGGCTGAGAGAGTTGGAGTTATTCAGCCTGGAGGAGAGAAGGCTTCAGGAAGACCTTATTGTGGCCTTTCAATACTTAAAAGGGGCCTGTAAGAAAGATGGGGACAGACTTTTTAGCAGGCTCTCTTGTGATAGGACAAGGGGTAATGGTTTTAAACTAAAGGAGGGGAGATTCAGGCTAGACATGAGGAAGAAGGTTTTTACAATGAGGGTGGTGAAACACTGGCCCAGGTTGCCCAGAGAGGTGTTAGATGCCCCACCCCTGGAGACATTCAAGGCCAGGCTGGACGGCGCTCTGAGCAACCTGATCTAGCTGAAGACGTCCCTCTCACTGCAGGGACTTTGATTAGGTGACCTCTGAAGGTCCCTTCCAACCCAAACTATTCTGCGATACTACAAAACAAGCATTCCCTTCCACAGAATAAATGGGAAGCTAAAACATACACATGATGGAGTACCTGTAAAGTCAGTCCTGCCAAAGATGCGTATCTATGAACAACACTAATACGGCTACTCCTACACACTATTGCACTTTGCTGCCCATAAAGGATCCAGAAGAAATGTTCTCAGGATTTATAGCTGGCGTTTCTTTTCTAAGACACTTTTGTTCCAAAATATTAAAAGTAATATGGCACTGGAATATGTTAAGGTAAAAATCATGATCTATGGTCCCCCTGAAGAAGGCATTTACCTTCATGTGTAATGCTTTTTCACCAAGAATATAAAGAAACAAGTCTCTAGTATATATTTTGCAACAAGAATATACATTCTAGGAAAATACATAGCTGCATATATTATTTTTAGACTAGGAATTATTTATGAAGGTTAACTTTTTTAATCCTCAGGTGCTTTGCCTTACTAGTCCTGAGTTGCTCTTCAACAAAAAAAAAAGCTTTAGTGAAAAGGAAACCACTACTGTGCATACATCCCATTTTGATGCTCTTCTCTAACACTTTAAATTTTCTCCTCAGTTCTCACATAAACAAAACTCTGATTAGAAGCAACACAATCATTTGCTCCTTCTGCAGCAAACTGAGCTTATCTTACACTATAGCAAAATTGAGTGACTCAGTCAAAGGATAAAAAATGCTGTTCAGCTTGAAAATCTATACCATGCACTTCCTGTTCAGTTAGCTTCAGTTACAATAGACTTAATTTAGTTATTAAACCCTGAACCTACCAGGAATTGCATCTTCATAACTGACATTCAGCAGTGCTTGTGCAAGGCAATGGATGTTTTAGATTCAACTAGATAGGGCCCCTCCCATTCTCAGAGAGCTGTAGCTTGTAATAAAAGAGAAGTCACATAAAAGGCCATATTCTAAACCTGAAGAGTTTATATTTCTGATGTAATAGACAGAAATACCTACAAACCAGCTTTTACGGTACTGCTCCTAAGAACATTACCTGTCTTGGTACATATCTTCCATACAGTACTGGTCAGTATCCCCACTGCTCAGTATACATCAGAACACCCTGTGGAAGGGCATATACCCATTTTCAAAACAAGATTTTTCAGAGGGGTTATATATAAAACCCGTAAGTCAAACCACCTTCTATTTCATGTTTAATTTCAACTACCATGACGCTATCACATTTCAGATGTTTATGCTTTTCTTAAAGCCTAGAGTTCAGATACACTAATACATCTGCTGTTCAGCTTCAGCTGTAAATAAGAAAAACTATGCTAGTTCTGTTGTATGTAAAGTTGAACTTGCTGGGTTTTTTTTTTGCACACACCAAAAAAGATTTCCAGACTTACCTCTTGCTCAAAATATACAAATCAGCTATATCCATACAGTGCTACACACATTAGCCATGAAAACTGCTATACTAGATTTTAAGACTGGTCAGATTTAGATGATCTTAATTCAGTGTATAAGAGATGAAATTTGATCCACTCCAAGGTTCAGTGTACAGTCACCTACTTTGACATTCTTAATTATTCCATACCTACTTCATTAAAAAAGATGGATATTAAAAAAATGCTCTTCTTTTCCATCCTTGTTTTAAAAGTCAGATGACCTTTATGCCAGTGATCACTACTAAGTCTTCCAGTTGCTTATTACATCTCTCTTCAACCATTCCTGAATTAAAACCATCTGAACACAAACACAAGGTCAATAGAGGCATCATCCACCAGATTTAACAACCACAAAATCCAGCAGGAATATACTTTCCTCACCTTGTGACAGTAAACGAGCAGTGCAGTTCTTCTTCCAACCCTGTCTGACCTGGGTCTGGAGTACCAGAGGACAACCTTTGGGGTTGCCGGGAGGCCTGTGCCAGGTACGTGCTCAAGCCCACTGTTTCCACAAGGTTGCTAAGAGGCCCTGGCTGAGACATACGGGCAGAGGGCAAGCCCCATGCAGGACATGGTTACAGAAAGATTGCACTTGGTAGCAAAGAAGAATAAAAGGGAACATTAGATATAAGCAGCAGAAGGCATCAAGGATGGGACAAGGAAGCTGTGATTGAAGCAGAAGATCTGATAGCAGCTTAGCTCCCAGATCACCTTCTTAGTCAGGCAGAGCACAAAACTTGCAGGCTGCAGGACTCCGGGTATGTAAAACTGACCCAGGTCAGCAACAGCTTTAGGAGAAAAATGCTGGGTCTTTTCTCTCTCCAGGATTAGGATAAATAGTTTAGGCCAGACAGAAGCAGTGTTGTCTGCAAAGAACTAGAACTTCAGGTGATGAACAAAACTAACTACAGTAGGAGATTGTAGCCTGATAAAGCTGACTGCTATTTGGATTCCATGTACTTCACAAGGTGCTGAAAATGAGATACAGATTAGAATCTCCACTTCCAAGTAGCCTCAGAGGGTGTGCAGATTGCTTAGCTGACACTCATGTCAGGCCTACAATTTCCATTACCAGTATCTCTGCCTGCTCCTCCCTGGCCTCATGACAAGTGGGCTTTCAGTAAAATGTGACATGTGAAAGCAAAGTTAATACAAAATGCTAAACCATAAAAGTCATCCAGTGGTTGAACAGCCCACTCCTTTCAAAGCAGTGGGAATATCCATATTCTTCAAATCTCTTGGAGGAAGTCTCTGCTACGATGGCCCTTCACTTCGGCATAAAAGATATGCTTCATTCTTAAACTATAGGAAAAAACTGTCCAAGAAGCAAAACCACAGCATTTACCACTGCCTTGTGCAGGCCTTCTTCAGATCCTTGAGATCCCAAGCAACCTGCTGAATGCATCACATCAAATGCCTTTGAGAATGGTCTTAATGTCAGCCCAACAAACAAATTCATAGTATCATTTCCTCCACTGGGGACACTGCCAAACTCTCAGCTATCAGAGCCCTGGGACTGTAATTTTCAATGCTTCTATGACAAAAAAAAGGATAAAACACTTGTACCTATTTCTGTTCACTTGAAAGGTATATAGTAAATGCTTTCAAAATACAAGATTACTTACTAGTATTTAAGTGATTCCTTACCAAAAAAGTGATAAACTATGTAAAAGAAGCAATGAAATTAGAGAGTTGCTCAAGCTTTATGTGTCTTACTGTGCTGCTCTAGTTGATAAATGTTGCCCATGGTCTCTTACAACTAATGCATTCAAAATCTATTTCAGGTTATGTTCTTAAAAGGAAGCATATTGTGGTATTCTGACTTTTAGAAGTAGCAAATACCAAAATCCAGCAAGTTCTTCTCTTACATCTGAGAATAACCTGCCAAACTCCCACTGCTGATAAATCTAAAAGAGGACTTCCAGGTTATCACATACAGAGTTTTTTAAAATTTTCTGTGTTCTTTTGTTCCAGTTTTTACTTTACTTAGCTGGCATGTGAATTATATTTTGGTATTTCAACCTAGCTCTCACAAAGCAGACAAACGTTTCAAAGCTACTCCGTGTCTTCTAATTATCAACTGGTGTGACTCAAGTTCAACCTTTGAATACCTGAACACCAAACACTGTCTATAAGGTAAAAGAAGCATAATTCAGGGGTAGTTTTTTGGCATGAAGTAGTTTTAGATGTGCAGCAATGAATTTAAATGATCAAGCACAATACAGCAGATAGTTTTGCCTTCATGTGAAAAAAATCATAAATTCAATCCCTCACTGGGAGGATTGTAACCAAAGAAGGCAACTACACTCAGGGAAAATCTATGGCAGATCAGTAAACTCTGCAAACCTCCAGTGTCCTATGAAATCATGATTATATACTCTTTTCCATCTTTTGGGATCAGGCTAAGTGAAGAACGAAGAATATTTCTGCTGACTTTCAAGTTCATTTTTTATTCTTGGCAGAGGGATTTTTCTCACAACTGACCATGTTTTAGTCACTGTGATATAGATTTATTCTGGACTTACATCAATAGAACTAACATGAGACTTTCAACATTTGTTTTTGAAAAGATAGAGTGATGACAAATTCATGCAAATGACTATTAATATTAATGCAAATCTCAGAGGGTTAGTACATTTTTAACACACCTTAGAATAATCTGGATGGCATAAAATTCCTCCATTTTTGGCATGACTTGAAGATGGGCTACGAAGTAATAAACTATATTTTACCCAATGAGAGTGGAGATTTATGCCCTTTAAAGAAACTATCTTCATTAGGGCAGTTAAGTAAATACTTGAGAATGCGGATTTTAAATCTCTTGATATTTAGTTAATCTAATACATATTCATGTGGCAGTGTTCAGTTTTAAAGAAAAGCCCATCACTTTTCATCACGAAAAAGCAGGAGAAAGTCTTCCATATCTTTGCTGTAACTCTGACAAATATTTGTATATTTTTATCTGTTTAATTTGTGCTGAACAAACATATCTGTGCTGGCTGCTAAGATTTGTAAGGTTGAGACTAAATTTTAAAGCAAAAAACAATATGCAAATATTTATTTGAAATTATTTTCAAATTAACAAACTGGTATTAGACCAAATGGCAACAACTGGAGTGCAAATCAAGGGATGGAAGGATGGCCATATTATTTCTTGCTCATTAAATTAACTGGAAGTTTCAAAATGTAATACTATTTTACCTCTAACAGGTATGTGTGTATATATATATATATATTTAATTCTTAAATAAAACAGCACTACTTTTCCAATTAACCATAACTACAGCCCTCTACTAGGTATACAGCACTCTGTACACAAACTATCTTTGGTTTGCTGAAGAAATTGTTGATTTAGAGGAGCAGTGTAAGAGGGGATTATAATCACAGCATACATGGGATCTGTGTACATTCTCAAATTTTGTTAACATCTGGGAAAGTTAGAAAATAAATACTTTTCGCCACGTTTGAACGATAAAAAATTGCATTTTGCAATTATTCGAGCAAATTCAGACAGTAAGTGTTCATGATTTATCCTAGTACACTGCCAAAGGTAAAACAGCAGGGCATTTATGTATCTGAAATGGTTCCACTTGCAAATATATAAATTGCAAAACAATTTCAAAATACTATCATCATTTTGTATTCCCTTCACGTCATCCAACACAGAGTAATCACCAGTACAGCTGTGTAATTAATAAAAGAATAGTGTCCTTTAAAAACTTACTAATTGTAAATCTAAACAAGTTAATTATTAACAAACACTATGATATCATGTAACAGAAGGTAAATCCAGAAATCCTGAAGCAAAATTAAAAAGCAAAAATTCCTGCAAGGCATCAATTACTGAAAACATAGTGGAAGAGAGACTGATACAATGTGGAAAGAAGAAAAAAATGTAGTTTTTGTTTTTGTTTGTTTGGTTTGGTTTTGTTTTTTTTTTTATCACAATTTGGAAACAACTGTTGGAGGAAAATGTTATTATTTTCCTTTTTTTCTTCTGATTTCATGAGTGAACATTGCTTTTTTTCAAAGGCTCAATAAAAGTATTTGATTGTTTTAATTAAAAAAAATGGACTCAATTTAATTAAGTCTGGCAAGATACTGAATAGGTTCCTGGCCACAAATAAGTCAACTTTTCTACCTTAAGGCAGGCATAAGGGGAGAAGGAAAGCTTTATTTTACATTGCAAAGAATCATTTCAAAACCATATGGCAGAGATGCCACCTGGGAATAACTCCCTGTGCCCCACATCTCTAATTATCACAAGCTCCTGTTACAGCCCTGTGCACAGAGATGAGCTATGAATGACCTTGTTAAGTAAAGAAAACATAAAAAGAGGAGAATAGCAAAGCTAGAAGATGAAGAGAAACAGATGGGACAGTCAACTGTAAAACTCCAAAGCCCTACAATGCAAGAACATGAATAACAGGGAGAACAGTGCTTGGATTAGATGAAAAAGTTCCAGCTGCAGTCACTGAAAGACTTACTGACTGATACTTGGGACTGGTAGGGCTTTTGCTGGGTATTATTTTAATTGTTCTTACTTTTACAAAAGGTGGAGGAGTATACTCTGGTTCTCTTTCACTTTCCATTGCAGGTGTTGCAATAAACCTCAGTACTGCTTTACAAACATTCTAGTCTACAATATAGCTATTGCATAACTTCAGAAGCCCTTTTATTCCAATCCCCTCCACCTTCAGGATAGCAGTCTTCTCTTTAAGCAAAGAACTGTTACTGTCAGATGACAGATTCTGTACTTAGCATCAGAAAATGGCTGGTGAATCAAATCCAGAAGTTCTGAAGAGAAGTAAAAATTACCTCCTCAGACTATGAAAAAAATGCAGGTTCTTGAGTTTTCAATAAGGTCTGATTCCAGAACTGGGATTGGCTGAACTAGTTTTTCTGACTGATTTTGGCACTTGATGACTTGAAATCCCAAATATTATGTTGTGAGTAACCTTTTTTCCTCCCAAAGCTCTACATTTGTGGATTATGACAAGTGCTGTCTTTGACCAAGTGCTTAGAAAGTTTCCATGCAGAGGACCACACTAGGAGGAAAAACAAAAGTATGTGCAGACAGACACGTCTAAGAGCCAAAATACAGAGAAACACACTGAAAAGACAAACCCAGATTTTATTGGGTCACTTGTCTATGTGGCTATCACATCAGGGAAGGTCTAAATACATCATACAATGTTATAGGTTTCTTAAGCTGACAAGAAGAGACAAAGGAAAAAAAAAAAAGAGCGGGGCCAACGGTTAATTTTTATCCATTAATGTTTCTGAGCAAACAGCAATTCAAATATGCTGGATATTTTCTTGGATCCTGCAGAATTAAGAGACAGTTAAGATTATAAGACCTATTAATTCATATTCACGAAATATATTCCAATTACAAGTAGTTTCCGACCCTTTCTGGCCCCACAGCCATTGCAAGAACCTCTTTAATTACTTACCTCTTTTGCAATAAGATACAATTAAGCAGTACTAATTATTTGACACAAGATATTCTAAGTCTGAAAGAGGCTAAGCAGTTGCTATAACAACATAAATTATTGAAAATGACTGGCAAGTATTACAGATTCTCATCCCATGGCAAAACATTTCTGAACTACGCCCTCACTTTCAAACCTATCATCTTCGTTGCAATTTGCTATTTTGTACCTACAGTAACTTAAGAATATTTTGAATATACGAGTACTGAAAGAATTCATAAAACTGTCAAATTGTCACAGCACTTCACACTTTGGGATGATGCATAAACATTAAGCAATTAAGACAGAGGTGGGAAGGCTACTGTTGAAAATAAAGAATCTATTTGGAAATCCATTTCTTCCTCTGAAAGACAGAAGTCTGGTATAACAAACTAGACGAAAGCAATACCAATTCAGTTAGTAATTGTGAGGATTTTGTATAATAAAATAGTGACTTCTCCCAGCAACTAAATATGCCACAATATATCAATATTTCTTCAGAAATATTGCAACAGCATTAGCAGATACCTAGAAAAAAGAATTTAAGACTGATATCAGAAAATTATTAAAACTCTTGAAATTTCTTTATACAATTCCAGATAATCATCGTGATGTCCCCTAAAAGGATGCCTGGTCACAGAGGGAAAGTGAAAGCTAAGAAGTTATCAATATAATACAAGAACAGTTTTAGCGAAGTATATTATATGATAAGATTGTATCACTTCAGGAGCACTTTGCGCTAGCTTATAGCTGAACAAATTATACTGTTTGCCATTTGAATTTGGTCAGTCACCCAGATTCAAATTTTATTTTTAACAGAATGAAAGGATGAGTAATTAAAAAGGAATTCAGAAACAGGGTCAATTTTTACAAGCACAGAAACATCATTTCATAAAGAAATGGTTCTATAATTGAATGCAGAATGACAACACACAAGCTTCACAGACTGAGAGGTACTGTTTAATTCCACCAAATAGATCTCTGTTGTTTATTAGAAAATACAAGTAACATATCCAAGTTTTCTTGAGTTACTGGATACTCAAAATTAAATTTAAAGCTAACACAGAGTATTCATGCTTGTTTTTACTCAGTGGCTAAATAATTTCTTGAAAAGGTTCAGCTCTAATAATTAAAATGGACGGAAAATGCTAGAATTTTATAACTCTGTTATTTGTAAGTAACTAGAATCTCAAACATAACAACTAAAAAAAATTCTTGACTGATGTTTGATATTCACCTGCACCACCAAACCTTCCTTCTTGACCTTATGACTTCTTTAGCAAGCCAAACCAACTTGTGAGTCAAACCAAGACTCAAAAGTGCTTTAGAAAGCCACCCATAATTACTGTTCTGCCAGTATCAAATAAATCATCTCTCCCCTTCCTTGAACAAATAGGCAAAATCTACCTCTGTTCCTCTGTTAGTCATTGTTAGCAGAACACAAATATTTGCATTTTGTTCCACAGATACTTCCAAAATAATTTAGCTAAATAATAAATTAAAAAACTACTCAAAACATTAAGATATTTTAGTAACATTTAAGGAAACATAAAAATATAGAAATAAACCCAAAATGTTTATTTAGTATTCTAAACTAGTTAACTTCCTTTGTGTAAACAGCAACAGCTTTTTTTGGGTGTTGAATTTGATTTTCAAATGCATATCAAGGAATTTACAAGTAAAATTGTGTGTCTACTATTACGCATAACATTCTGATTATATAACAAAAAAAAATCCGTTCAAGGTTTTGCTTTGTTTTCAGAAGATTTTCATGAAATCTTACATAAATTTAAGGTTATTTTGTTCCTAAAATGTATACAGAGTTTTAAAGATTCCTACCTTAAAGTCTATGAAATATTTCAGTATCACATACTTGAATGTTTTCATATGAAAGCTCTTGGGTGGATGTATTGTATGGACTTCTGGGCGTAAAAATTAGGCATGTTCATATTCAAATTCATATACACGTATCAGACTTCAAGAAAGGAAAATGAATGAAAAGGATCAGAAGTGTTTTAAAGGGACAGAAATATATTAGGGATAAAAACAACTTACACACAAACCAGATTTTGCTAGAAACAGACGCATAAGAGACATTACATTTTACCTCCAATGTTACTACTATTCAACAGAAGAGTAAGACAGCTACACATAATACAAACATCCTCCACTTTTCCACACAGTACTGAAGTCTACTGGTTTAGGATTTCCACAACTATTTAAAAAAGCATTGACTACCATTTGAATTGCCTCTTAAAGTGTTCTCAAAGGAGCATAGAAGACTATGTGATCTGCTGTTTAGTTTGATTTGCACAGCCACTAAGAAAACAATACAACCATCAGTCATCTGAGAGTTGATATCAGTTAGACTGTAGGATGCTATTATTGATGGTATTCCACTCCACCCTCACCTGCATTGCATAATATAGTCCTTCTGTATGGAGAGAGTCCTTCTGCATGGGCCAGTACCAAAAAATTGAAACTAGAGCTTTACATTTTTTTTTAAATAGCTAAGATGACAATTTTCATTTACACAAGCAAACACAGAACAATTTAACTTCAGCACATCTTAAACTTGACTAATTGACCACTTAACTTTGAGTGCACTGAAAGTGTATTTTAATATAACTATGCAATCACTGTATGCAAAACATACTAATAACTTCCATAATTTATGTATTTCAAAGCATTATGGAGGCTAATGAACTTTGCTGCTTTATCAAGCAAGAAAATCTGGTTAGATATTTAGTCATTAAGAAACTGCTTTCTCATAACACAAAATAGAAGTCATATGCATTCATAGAGAAAATACTATAAAATACATCATGCACGTACATAAAGACTACTTCACCCATTTCCAGAATTCTCCTCAGATTTTTTCAAGGACAAGTTGAATAATTCTTATTTTCACAATGCTCTGGCATCTTCTAAATGCCTCACTGGCATTATCCATTTAACCTTCTGAGCATCTCACCTTCCACATGGAGGAAAAGGAAGAGATGGTAACTTATGTTACCAGCAAGAGCTATATATTCAAAATCATCACAGGAACAGAAGTCCGGCATTGTAAAAAAAGGTGGGTCTGTACTGGTAAATGACAGATTAATATAAAAATAGTTTATTGAAGAAGATTTAAACTAATATTTTAATACAATTATTAAAAAATAATGGCCCACATGATTAACATTTTTCTTCCTCAATATTTACAAGAAGGACAACTCTTGATTAATTCCCAGTTTGCTCCTCAGTTTGAGCATCACATTAGAAGTCAAGGCTGTAACTAGATTCCAACTTAAAAAACAAGTTTATTTCCTTCTGTTGAAACTAAATGCAGATGAAATTTATTAGGTGCCATGGAAATTTCAAGAGTCTGTACTTAGGCTGACATGTTCTATAGCTAAAGTTACAGGTGGATTTCAATTTAAACAACAAAGTTGCTTAGTCTTTGGGTAAGTTTGAGAGATTTGATAATAGCTTGTAAATAAATTTAGTAAAAATAAACAGATGTAGTAAACTGAATTTGCCGCAGAAGCCAAAAATAAAAAGCATTTGGAGTTCTGGCTTTATAGGTACAAAGAGCTGCAAACTTGAAGTCAGTTATTCAAGCCATACTTCCCTCTTCTTTGGAATCCTGTTTTAAGAGGAGTTGGGGGGAAGAAGACATATGAACCTTCAAATTACTTTGAATCTGTGAACCTTAAAGGGCTAACTTTCTTTGATATATGTAGAAGAATACTGTGAAGTAATATAGCATTTTATCTACCATGTTCCAGAGCAGAGATATTGAAGGATGCCAAGTGCCTTCTCACCTTGTTCTTATAACGATTTCAGAGGCAAAGACCAAAGCTCTTGCCTTTCTTGGGTCTCCATACACATGCCCAGAAAAAGATTTCTTTATGAGGATTGTCACCAACACATCAACATGACACACAGTTACTTCAATAAAAAATAGGTTCATCCTACCTCTGTGTGCATTTGCACAGTGAAACAATTGGTGTTATGTTCACACGGTGTGTTTCACAAAGAGTTAGTTTGGACTACCCCTAACCTGGTTACCCAGAATGAAGGTTCATGAGAAGAGCAAACTATATGCACTCGTGCAACTCAGCTTCCATTCAATGTTTTCCAAAAGGAATTAATTTTGTATATTCCAAGACTGCTCTGCAATGTGAATTTAAGTAACAGAAATGGGAGATGATGTGGAAGACAGACTTCAAAAGTGTATTCCAGAACCAAACTAAAACACACCACACTATTTTTAAATGTTTGTCAATAAAAGAATGATCAATGCGGGGGGTTAGCTGGTTGGGTTTTTTTTACAGTCTATATGCAGCGTATCTTCATCTTACCACATTTTTAAAAGTCTATTATGAACAGCCACACTATGTGTCAAGTCTGAGTTATAACTGTTACACAGAATTATTACCTGAATAATAACTTGTATCCCAGCTGATAAGTATCCTTAATAAGCACACGTAAGATCTTGATTCTATTGCTAAATGGTGTCAGAATTCAAGGTATCTCCAAAACAAAGCTGTAAAGTCAGATTTATCTGCATTAGAGGAAAGTGAGAAAAATGTTCACCTTTGGAAACATGATGCACACAACGGTGACACAGTAGTATATCTGAACTACTTGCTTTTGGCACTCCAGTAAGTTCTATTTAATTCATAAATAAGAGGGACATTTTCAGTAGCTCGTAACACTTCCAGATTCTACAAATTTCAGAATTTTTATAGAAAATGCATGTACTGACACACAATCCTGAATACAAAAATACATATTTCATTTTTTTCACCAAAAAAAAGTAGCTCCTGAGCACATTTGCTTGTTTTGTTTATTTCAGAAAGATGCAAACTTTCTAATTCAGAAAAAGAGCTTCACAGAAAGGGTCAAAGAGTAATTTCCAACAGTAGTTTTGTACTTACAAGAAAGCAATCTGATTTCTAGGAAACTTAAAACATCCAGGGCAAGGCTGGATGGATATATTTTCGATATACGCTATTGTAAAATAATAAATGAGTACATACCCCACTGATTTAAAAATCAAGTTTATTCATTTTTTGATAGAAATAATTTGGTCTAAATTTATTAGTTACTAACTTAATTCTGCAAATTAACTTAATTTGATAAGGACCTTAACACATGCTTGCTTTCATGCATTTTTCCTTAATTTATCCTGAAGTCTTAAGATTCCTGCAGTTTTCAGCCACCGGTTCTATCTTTGTGATGGTTAAATATTTTTGCTCAATGTAGAACTCCTGTTTATTTCTGCAAATCCACAAATCTAATGGTTATTTATGTGAGTCACTATTTGTTGGTGCTTAGTCTGAGTCTTCTGAAAAAAAAAAAAAGCCCAAATGAAACATGGCAGGATACAGAAGTAGTTGTAATGGCACACTCCTCTATCTCTTCTGTCCGTTTTTAAAAAAAAAATCAAGTTTGATTCTCACAACCTCAGCTACAGTCTAAATTATTCTGTAAAATTTTATCTTTTTACCAGAATAATTTTGCTAAATCTCTTAAGGATTTTCGTAAAGTGTTCTAAGAAAATACATTTTCTAGTTCCAATAATGTGTGTGACATTTCAATCTTATGCTTAAAATGATAATGTTTTTATGCTAAAAATCACAGATCACTAAGCATGTCTTGGGAAATCTCTGAAAGAACCTCCAAATTGAGATCATTAGTAAACCAAGCATGTATTAGAAAACAGTCTGACTGAATTATCTTAAGTTAAAATTTGCACACAGTTAATTTTGAAAAAAATGTACACTATTAAATACCCCTCCCGCCCCCTCCCCGCCGCCACACACACACACACACACACACACAGAAAAGCATAGTACAAACCAAGGGTCATTACATTTGTAATACTAGCCTGTAATCAAGGAGAGACAAGGGAGATTGTGTATATCAGGAGAAGGAGGAAATGCGATCAAGATATTAAATAAATAACCAACTAGAGAATCTCTAAAATGATGATGTAAGAAAAAGCTACAAGTTGTTGATCAAACCTTTCACAGCTGGAGTTGAACAGTACAGGGGTCTGGTTTAGCACACTTTCATGGACAAGGGAATGAAATCTGATCATCAGCAAGCCTCCCAGATGAAGCAAAATAGAACAGGAAAACAAGAGTCTCATTACAGAGCCTCAAAGTGTCCCCCAAGACATTCATTATGCACTAAATGTCAAACTCAGCTTTAAATCACTAACAGAACATTAAGTACATAAAAGAAAATGCTGATGTGTGATATTCTGGCACTGGCCATCCCAGTGAGGCATGTGAGCAAAGAGAATTAAGTAATTTGTGGAATTCTCCCTGTCTGAAGCAGGTTAAATGCAGAAAAGGGCCTTGAAAAAGTGTGTGGTCTGTTAAGACTGATGTGTCAGACAGGACTATGGCTGAATTGAAATATGATTTCAGGGGAAATAATAAACTACTTGGGAGGGCACACTGCAGTCTAGTGGTTACACTGTGTTAAATACTTACTCTGTGACAGCATTAATTGCTGTATTTGAACTATCTGTATATCAAAATACTGGGCAGCTCCCTTTCTACCATGACAGTACATTGAGTGAGGAGCATTACTAATTAAAAAAAAAAAAAAAAGAAAATATTTTTGTTTTATATTTCTTTATGTCATCAAATCAGCTGTCCAGGAATAAGTGAGCAAAGGAATCTACAACTGTCTAGGGTCTCGAAGCCCAGAGAGCAGTCCAATGCAGGAGAGGGAGAAGCGCAAGCAGGCTCCAAGAATCTTGCTAACTCCAAAAGTGCACAGTTTGCAACTTTGAATCAGAAAGCAACATAACTTGGCTAAAGTAACAAAGTAACAAAGTTAAAGTACAGTCTTATGCTCCTAAATCCAGCAAAATGTCTTGCTAAGTTATTTCAGGCAAATAATCGTAATCATCATGCATAAGCCTCAAACGAGTGGTTGTTAAAGTCAAGCCCATTCATTTTAGGAAAAAGAGCAGTGCCAGGCTGCTGCAGGGACAGCTCAGCAAGCTGAAAGAACTGTATCCTTTGGTTTGCAATTCAGTGTTTCAAAACCAGTGTGCACAGCCTCAAAAATATCAGGTATTTTAAATTGAAACATTTAGATACCAGTGTCTGAAAGACAAACTTGAAGGATTTATCTCTGGGAAAACCTGAAGCCGAATTAAAAGCAATCTACATGCCTCCATTTCACCTTCTGATTACTCAAAATGGTAGTCAGTACAGATTTTCTCCAAGTGACCTGTTTAGAATGTCATCAACAAATATAATGTCTAAAGCATATAAATTGTACAAAACAAATGTATAGAACCCAGAGCTGAGTTCATACAGGAGACCTGAAAGAAAGTTGGAAGCAGTATGTAGCTATTCTTGTTTATCATTCGGATGTTACAATCCAGATCTGATAAAACATGATTTGTTACTGGTTTCTCCTAAATCTAAATTTCTGTTCCTCCATATCAATTACCAATATAAATGTTCTTTTTGAAAAATCGTCATCATCGAAGTACACAAATAAAATACTGACTATAAAGGTGTATATATACAAGACTGAGAAATACAAATGCTTCTAACTGATTTGCACATGACACAGCAACAAAAAACTTGCATGCTAGGTCTGATCCTCTAACATTGTGCACTGCTTTTTAGGAGGTGAAGCATAGATCTTCAAACATTTTTAAAGGTTTCACTTCTGTTAAGTTCCTTCATTATAGAAAACTTCAGTAAGAATTAAATGCCCAAATGCTTTGTGCAATCAGGCTTGCAGACTCTAGAGCTTGTATGTGATGTGTCTGGGAAAAGAGAAGGCTTAGGCCTTAAGAGTTCCAAATCTCTCATATTTTATTTCAAGGGTTGGTAAGGGAAAGGGTGGCCATCTATCCTGTCATTTAAATATACCTAAAAACTTAAAAAAACCCATTGAAATGAATAATTAAGACGATCATAAATTTTGCACTACCCACAAAATGAATGTACTTTCCATTTTTCAAATAGAAAAGGAATGCATATTTCATTACAAAACAACATGGATTGTTGCTGGCAGTAAGAGCTGCGTTTATGCATTATTCACTCATGAAAAAATTCATTAATTCAAAGATTGCCTGATGGTCTTCACGCCCTTCTGCAATCCTAAGCCTGAGAAGGAGTGAAGGTATTTCAAACTCAAAACCTGTGTCACCCGCTTTTGCTGGCAGTGGAATGCCTGGGAAGCACCTGCACGCTGTCCAGTCACTGCCAGTTACACGTTGGTAGGCAGTCTACAGAAGAAACAACAGAAAGAGTATGGCAAAGCTAGACCTGATGGGCAATGTTTCTGCAAGGTTCTCAGCCTGGCCCACACACAGGAAAAAGCTGCATAAGCATTTTGCAAGATCTGAGCACCCAAGTGGATATGTGCTGTCACTTACAAAGAACGGTAACGTGTGGGCCCATCAGACTACATTTTTCTGCTATTCATTTTCTGTCAGCAAGCAAATGAGAGCAGAGGATGGAATGCAGATTTAATTGTGAGCACGTGAAATTATAGAACTGAAAGGCAAAAGCTACTTTAGCATGAGGAGACTAATCTGTGTGACCGAAGGATGTAGGCATTTATCTCCTACTGGCAGCGGAAAGGCAGGCTGCAAGTCATAATTGGGCATACTAATACATCACTAAAAGAGAGAAGAGTTGACATCTCAGAAGCCTGGCTTTTTATGACTTGAAACTCTCTCGAAATGGAAAGAAGATAACAGGAATCCACAGTTCTGCGCTGAATAAGGTTTTTTCATCAAATTAGTAAACATGGACTTTTTATCTGGCATTAGTAAGTGGCTGGTTTTACAAGAGAAGCAAGTAAGCTACTGCATTTCACAAATATCTGTGTTGTGACCTTTGCTACTCAATCTATATACATAAAAATACGAAAAAGGAGCAAAAAAAACGACGATGCAAAATTTGCTGATTATATGAAAATATTCAGAGCCAATTAAAACCAAACTTGACTGAAATGAGCTGCAGAAGTTCACACTAATGAATTACATGGCCATGAAATAGCAACCAAAATCTGATGCAAATAACCACAAAATAATAACTATGAGGAAAGTGAAGTATTGGTTCTGAATAAGCTGTTATCACCCAGAAAAATGACCTTGCTACACATCCCCTTGAACTGAGAAATAAATATCGAACCAGAAATAATTTGTATTACTTTTGAATGTAAAACCTGTCTTAGTCTGAACACTTATTTCAATTTAGTTTTTCCATGGGGCAAATAGGTTCCATTGCAGTAGATGAGGAAGACACACAGGAAATGAAAAAGTGTGGGGCACAGTTCCATTATTCATGGTTTTTTTCTCCATGTGGGAACATAACAGAATCTGCCAATCACCAGAAAACTTTGTAGGGTGGGGAGTAATTAGAAAAGAGGAGATGAGATATTGCATTGTATTCCAACAAGTGCTGATTTGGTCCATAACCTTTGCCAGGAGACATACCAAACTCAAAAGTAGGCATACTAATTTTACAGTATTTAGAAAAGCATTGGAACTAGAACCAGGTTTTTAATTTTAGTTGCAGCAGACCTGGCATCTTAATGATATCATCTGTCAACTTAATTGTACAATATATTTAAAGGATCAAGGGTTTTGAAATTGGGTAGAACATTTTCTTTTTAGAAACATACACTATACAAATATGCTGAGAAACACCTTAAAAAGATTTGTCATTTATGTATGAGTTCTGTAACACTAACTAGTCATTAAACATGGAAATATCTTTCTTTTTCCAAATTAAAGTCTTTTAACAGATAGAGATGAGCTACATTTTCTAATTGTTTGCTATTTTTTTTAACTTCTCTCACTGTAAGCACTATGAACTTTCAATACAGACCAGTTACCACCAAAAACTGACTCTAAAAAAGTCAGTGCCAGTGTAAAGTCTGTTAATATACAAATAGGTTTGTTACAAAGATTTTAACTTCTTTACTAAAAAGAAACAGTAACATCAAAATTATTTTCCAATTGGTGTGATAAAGCAGCAACAAACAAATTATTTGCAAAACTCCAAACATCTTCCTCCAGGATCAGCTGTTTTGAATAACATAATTGTAACATACTAGAACTTTATGTAAGCAACCCAGTATCACAACTGTTGGCAGTAGTAGGATGCTACTATGGTGGAACATCATGGTTGTAACTTCATTGCAATATGCTCCAGAGATTTCACAAGTGCAAGATCATGAGTGTGAGTGATCACCCTTAAGATGATGCTGTGAAATCTGAGGATTCAAAAAAGACATCTAGAGTGACCCAAATTCTGGAAACTTGCAAGAGAGACTGAAAGATGGGTATTCTTTACTTTTGAAATGAAAATAATAAAAAATCCATAAATAACAAACACTTCAGAGATCAAGCACAAATATCTCTTGCCACTCTAGCCACTTTGGGGCTACAGCATAGAATAATCCTGGCCTTTCCGTAAATGTACAACCCCACAAAGTTCCACCTTACTCTAATTGCTAATGCCAGCCACATTTCTGGATGAGACATAAAACCATAAAATATTAGAAGTGTTTTCCCTGTCAAGAAGACCAGGCTAATCTGTCAAGTGGTACACATTTAAATGTTCAAAGTAACCAGCTTGTCACGATTTAACCCCACTTGGTCATCCCTACAAAATGAAAACACGCCTTCAGGACTGACACAGTTTTTATTGGCAGTGCCTAAATAATTTACTCAATTAGAATAAGTAAAATAGGCAAAAAGAAACTGCAGTAGGGTGTGCTGGTTTGACTGAAAGCAACTTAATTTTCTTCATGCAGTTAAAAACTTTTCTTCTTCTTTAGTTAATGTGGTTGTTGTTTGGATTCAGTTTGAGAACAAGAAGATAACACCCTGGGACAGAGTTAATGTTTTTCTTCAAGTGACTTTCCTCTGTCTTTGAGTTGGAACAAAGAGAACATAAGAACTTACTGTTATCTTAGTTGTTGTCTGAGAGCCAAGGTCTTTGTGAGATCTCTGCCTCCAGGTGTGAGGCAGCTGGGAAGGGGGCATAGATGGGGCAGCCCTTGACTTACATCCAGAATGATCAATAAGAATACTCCATGCCATTAGCTTCGTATTTAAGGAGAGTAGTTTTTCCAGCTAGGGAGTGGAGACCTGTTCTGGTTCTGCTCCATTTCGGTGGAGTTCTGTTCAGGAGTTCTTTTAGTTCGGCATTTTGCCATCCTGCTGTTTTGCAGAGGCCTCTGGGCCTTTCTGCCTTTTTCCGTCTTCCTCCAGGATCAGCTGTTCTGGACCAGCGTTCTCTCTTCCTAGGACTGGCTGCTTGGTGTGGATGGAGTTTGTGAGGAATTGCACTGAGTATCTTTTACTTTAGATTCTATTTTCCATTTTATGTATCTTATTAGTAGTAGTGGTATATTACCATTATTTCATTAAACTGTGTTTATCTCAAACCACAAATTTCTCCCTTCGCTTTTGTCTCCCTTATTTGGAGCTGGGTGGGTGGAAGTGAATGAGCAGCTATTACGGTTTTGATTGCTAGCTCAGGTTAAACCATAACATAGGGTTTTATCAGTATAAAGCTTTGCTAGTTAAAAGCATAATTTTCATCACTCCTCCTCCTAATATTTTAGGTAAATACCATTCTAAACATTCTACATCTTAAACATCCCCTAGAGTAACAATTTTTGCATCAGTCCTATCTAACTTGTGCAGATTATGCAATGCAGACAGAATAGGAAAAAGAATAGTTTATCTGTTAAAACCCCACAGTTTATCTGTAAAACTGAAATATTTCAATGCAACCAATTTTCTCCATTTCTCTACAGAAGTTTAAAAAAATCTCCATGTGTTTTGAAGTCACTTGTCATTTTATGCAAGTAAAAAGAATAATAAAATAGTTAACTATGTAAACATAGAAAATGAAGATTTCCGAAGTAGAGAAAAGCTATTTACAAATGTAATCCAAATGAAAACCAGAAGCTGGACAATCCAGCTTTTTTTTTGCCTTTGTAAGCACATTTTTGCTGTTTAATAACAATGTAAAGCTATGATGCATGGAGTCTCACTGCTCATAATGAAGTGCAATATTTATATACTTAAATAGAACTATATTCCAGAATTCTTGCATTGACAAACTTCATTTTGTGAAAGTAATAAAGACATGTCTTCACGTGTTTCTTTCACTTCCATCCCTTTCCAAATAAAACATTGCTTTCACTGGTGTTAAAAAGCCTTTACATTGCCATTCTGTCCACGTTCTATCCAAAAGCAACATCACAATAAGCTTTTCAGAACATTTTCTCATAACTTCTGCAGTACCGGTCATAGAACATACCCCTCAATAAATCTTTCAAATTTCATTTTTTCAAGATGCATTTCTATCAACTACCTCTGACAACTAAGAGTATGTCACTAAGTTATGAATTTTTCTTAAGGTTATGAAAATGTCGCCTCAGGGCGCACACACTCTGCAGTTCTCCATCAGAGTGACATCTGGTCTCACAGGTCAGATGCAATAAAGCATCATATACTGACCACCTATTCAGAGGGAGCAACCTTGGAGAGGGCTTGCCACACAAGACAGAACTCACTTCATGTTTAAATTCTAACAGGCTCTAAATAGGCAAATGAACTTTGATCCTTAGACAAGGCTGTCTGAGAAAGAGATATGAAAAGAGACAAGGGCTTACAAAAGGAGCAGTTACATAATGGCTCTTTGGGGAGAAAATAGCAAAGCAACATTTTTTTTTTTTTCTAAGCAGAAGAATAAAAACTATGTGCAGGAGGGGAATAATGAACTCTTAGAGGCTCTGATGTTTACTTCAAATAACACTTAATGAGGAAAGTAAAATTATAAGAAATAAGAAGGCATTTTTTATTTTGCCCTCTGTATGTTTCTTTTTCTAGCTAAAGAGAAGATTGTTTGTTTTCTTGGACCCATTAGCAAGTCCCAGTGTGTCTTGACTTGTTTGTTTTTCCTGTAAGTAACACAAACATCTGATAAGACAAATGGCAAAATGAAACTGTACAACAGGAGCTCAGGGACAGTGTGTGTTAACAGTGAATTTGCAGAATCCATGCTCATCTGGGAATTTTAAGATGCCAGTTGCAACGTACAGTCCATTACTGGGGAACAAACAAGGATTTGCCCCAAAGAAAACTATCAGGAAGGCAAGGAGAATGACATCCCTATAACTAACCAAGCGAGACCCAGCAAAGGTATGGGCACAAGTATGACAATGAACTTCAAAACCAGCATTTGCAGCAATAGAACCAAGTGGTACTTGTGCCACCACTGCCATTGCTTCCCCAGACCTTTTGTTTCCAGTTTCTGCAAGAGTTTCCTAGGTAAGTCCCCACTGTAGAAACACATTTTTTCTCTGAAATCCCTGTGGAAATCTCACCACATTAAAAGCATTAATTACATTAACTAGAACGGCTGCAAGTGGAAAATAAACATCTAAACTTACTTAAAAGAGTTGGGTGAGCTCTTCTGGAGAACTTATCTGTGTACTTATTCTATTTCATAGGAACAGGCTATTACAGATGTATATTTCTTTTTCTACATGTAGCCACTAATTCCAGTATTACTTGGAACACACGCACCAGATAAAAGATTTGGTTATGGCTCACACAAAAAAGTTTGTGTATTTGATTGCACAGTAGAAGGAACCATAATTATCACCAAGTATAATTTTACATACTTCACTGTTTTGAATTTAGGCTGTGTTTAGAGTGACTCCAGAATAAGAAAGAGCCACTGAAGTGAACAGAAGCCAATACTTAATTGGTTTACTTACAATCTCTGTATTGATTCTATTCATCCTGCAGGTAAGTCTTAAGTTGTTGTAGCAACAGCTTTCACCCCAAACTTTTACTAATAGAGTGGCTTTTATTTATTATTTATACATTTAATTAACTCACTGCCAAGAAATCAGATGTAATTTCTAGCAACAACTCTAGCCTAAGTGAAGTTTTTGCTGGAACAGTCATGATGGTGTGATTCTTTTCTTGTAGCAGTATTTCTTATCTAGTGAGGTGTTGTATATGTAACAGTGTCTTTCACATACTTTAACCTGGAGTGTTTCCTCTGGTAGCTATACCTACAAATATTTTTAGTGCCAAATCCAAACATTTGCAGACTGTAACAAATATTTGTAAAGTCTTCAAGCAAACATTTACAAAAACACTCAGAGACTGTCAGTTACTCTAAGTGCAGAAAATTTTAATTAGAATGCTGCACCAATGAGGAAGATAAAGAAAAATTCTCCAGGACATGAAAAATATCTATATTAGAGGCATCATACATTACATACGAAGCCTACACTTTTGTGCAAGAATCTAATGTTTGAACTCTTAATGTATGGGGTTTATCTTACCTTCGGGCAAGTGCTTTTCATGCATAGGGCTAAAAAGAGGACATAAATTATGAAAAGTTATTTTCCATCCTTAAGCACGTAAGTGGATGTACATATATGCACACACATGGATCATGGCAACTGCCCTGAAAAACAACCTGATTTTTAGCTGAACTTACATTTCAGTAATGGTATCACCGAAGTAACAGTGCTGGACTAACCACGAGTAAATGTGACATCAGAAATTTTAAAAATGTAAATTATTAATTTTGAGACTGTTTGGAAATTAGGCAAGAACTTCTCAAGAATTCACAGTTACACTTTGTATCAGTCACCCATATGGAATTCTAGGGATCCCTGTGAATTTAGCCTATAAAAGTAAGACTGATTAAATACTTTTTGAGTTCTTCACTACATATGGTATTTTTAAACTTTAAGCAGTATCTTATCTGTCAACATTTTACTTCCTACAACTTCCTAATTCTTAAATATCTCTCTATAAATCTTTTATTTATCCTAAAAAAACAACCAACCAACTAAAACAAAACAAAAAACCAAACCCAACCAACCAACCAAACCCCACCAGCCAGTGTGTAATATTAAATAATCATTTTGGTTCAGAAAAATAACATTAAGCCAATCAGACATAGTACCAGACAAGTAGTTACCAAAGTTACTTAAGCCTTGTGTTTTTGAATGGTGTTTCCCCTAAAGATGGTTTTGTGTCATATGGAATTATAGATAACACCTCCCAATCCCCTCAAACCTTCTTGGTTTTCTTCATCGACTTTTCTGTGATTGCACTATGACTCCACAGCTGGAAGTCCCATCCTTGGTTTACTGACATGGAAAGCTAAAAAGATGACCCCAAGCCCTGATTTTCAAACTGATTGCTTTATCTGCTAAAGTAAATTAGAAATATTCCCTAAACTACCAGGATTTATTTGGAATGATGTCTCCACTCTTACATTTGGCACACAGTCCACTTAGTCCTTCCATTTCCAAACAACAATGTTAGTTGGAATTAATAAGTACTGGTTATGATCCAGCCTTTTAATAACAAGATTGATCCATGGGGTGTTTTATAGCTTGTTAAAAGTTTATTAGCTATCACAGATCATCAATAAAAACTGTTTAATTGGCTAACTGCTACAGCTGCTGCTGTCAGTGAGCTTGCGATTCTTCCTCTGCATATAGTAGCATCTACCGAGCACCACCTGTCTGATAATCCTTTTACAGGAGACTCTTATTGCCATTTTTTACTCTCTGATAATGCAGCAGTTTTTACTTCTTAACAGGTGCCATAAGAAAAACTAGATTAGGTTACAGCTGGAGTCAGAATAATGTTCAAAACATATGGAAAGTTAAAAAATTAAAAGCCTTTCAAGTGTCTTGTTTTGATAAGTAGTGAACTCAGAAAGCCAGTGACTAGGGATTACTACAGTATCTTTGTTCAAGCCTTTGTTGCAGCTGTTTCACAATCTCACATGGCTCAGCAAGTATTTGCACTGAAAAATATCAAGAAACCACACATTTGGCCAGCTGGAATTAAAATAATGATGATATTTCACAATTATTATTAGATATTATGTCACTTTATTTGAGTTTCATTCCAAGAGACAAAATTATCATGTTTGATGTGCAGAAACTTTTTGTTTTCTCCATAAATTACTCTAATTGCTTTTAATATGAAAATTGTGTTCAAATACATCAAGAGTGTATTTTTTGCTCACAAAACAGATCTTATCTATTGCATATGAGCAGCTGACTGCCATGCTGTACTGCAGATGTCTATAGGAGAGTATCAATTCCTTCAGTGTTCTCAGAGCAACCCAGAAAGTCAATACACATAAGGAATATGATCAAGATTTTGCTTGTTAGAATATGTTGAATACTGCATATATTTTGAGGTTTCAAACCTACACTAACCAAGTACAGCTACCTTCTCAATATGTATTCTGGATGGCAGTGCCCAGTCTTTCACCAGTGAAGAGCCAGCCCTTGAGCTGAAAGACAGGGACAGGGAGGAGAATGAAGCCATAATTACCCAAGGGGAAAAGGCTGGTGATCTGCTACACCACTTAGACACACACAAGTCTATGAGGCCAGATGCGATCCATCCAAGGAGACAAAGAAGCTGGTGGAAGTGCTCATCAAGCCATTTTCTGTCATTTATCAGCAATCTTGGCTAACTGGAGAGGTCTCAGTTGACTAGAGGTTAGCAAATGTGAAACCCATCTACAAGAAGGACCAGAAGGAGGATCTGGGGAATTACAGGCCTGTCAGTCTGACCTCAGTCCCAGTGAAGATCATGAGGCAGATCATCCTGAGTGACATCACATGGCACTTTACAGGATAAACAGGTGAATGATCCCCATCAGTATGGGTTTATGAAAATGCAGGTCCTGCTTGACTAACCTGATCTCTTTCTATTACAAGGTGACCTACTTAGTCCATGAGGGAAAGACTGTGGATGTTGTCTACCTGGACTTCTGTGAAGTCTTTGACACCATTCTCCACAGCAATCTCCTGGAGAAACTGGCAGCTCATGGCTTGGACAGACATACTCTTCACAGGGTAAAGAACTGGCTGGATGGCCGGGCCCAAAGAGTTGTGGTGAACCGAGCCAAATCCAGTTGGCAGCCGGTCACAAGTCATGTTCCCTAGAGCTCAGTACTGGGACCAGTTCTGTTCAATATCTTTGTCAATAATCTGGACTAAGGGATTGAGTGCACCCTTAGTAAATTTGCAGATGATACCAAGTCAGGTGGGAGTGTTGATCTGCTGGAGGGTAGAAAGGCCATATAGAGGGATTTGGGCCAGCTGGATGGTTGGGCTGAGGCAAACTGCATGAGGTTTAACAAGGCCTAGTGCCGGGTCCTGCACTTGGGTCACAACAACCCCAAGCAGTGTGATAGGCTTGAGGAAGAGTGGCTGGAAAGCTGCCTGGCAGAAAAGGATCTGGGGGTGTTGATGGACAGCCAGCTGAATATGAGCCAGCAGTGTGCCCAGGTTGCCAAAAAGGCCACCAGCATCCTGGCTTGTACCAAGAATAGCGTGGCCAGCAGGACAACAGAAACAATCATCCTCCTGTATTTGGCACTGGTGAGGTCCCACCTTGAATACTGTGTTCAGTTTTGGGCCCCTCACTACAGGAAAGACATTGAGGTGCTGAAGAGAGTTCTGAGAAGAGCAATGAAGCTGGTGAGGGGTCTGGAGCACAAGTCTTATGAGGAGTAGCTGAGGGAACTGGGGCTGTTTAGCCTGGAGAAAAGGAGGCTGAGGGGAGACCTTATCGCTGTCTACAACTGCCTGAAAGGAGGTTGTAGCGTGGAGGATGTTGGTTTCTTTTCCCAAGTAACGAGTATTAGGATGAGCGGAAATGGCCTCAAGTTGTTCCATGGGAGCTTTAAATTGGGTATTAGCAAAAAATACTTCACCAAAAGGGTTCTCAAACATTGGAACAGGCTGCCGAAGGAAGTGGTGGAATTGCCATCCCTGGAGGTGTTTAAAAGATGTATAGATGAGGCTCTTAGGGTCATGGTTTAGTGGTGGACTTGGCAGTGTTAGGTTAATAGTTGGAGTCAATGATCTTACGGGTCTTTTCCAACATATATTATTCTAAGTGCACAGGCCAAGTATTCTTCTGAAACAGGGTTATATTTGCAGAAATTCCTAAGAAGTAAATAAATAGAATATTTATTTGTTCATTCATCTATTCCTTCTGTAGATGCTAAAACACTACATGCCTGAATAGATTAAGCCCTCAGCACTTCTCTGAAGTAGGTATTTCTACAGTACTCCTCTTTAAATGTTCTGAGTAAAGAGCAGCAGCACAACAGCTGAGAACACTTTGTTATGCCTGTGAATTTATTTATAAATGTACAAAAGCTGGATAAAGGGACAGGGGATGTTCTAGCAACAAGTCTCTCCAGACTTTCCAATTTTCCTGCTGCTGAAGGGTATTGTAAAAGAGCTAAATAGAGACACACATAAAAGAGGGTTCTAATTTCAGTTATTTCTATAGATCATCTAAGGTTCATTTTACAACTGTATGTCCCTTATGTAGCACAGCTCCACATTCCTGGCATTCAAATTCTAAAGCCAGTGTTATATATACCATATTCTGTTTTACTTTGCCTTCCAATATCAGCTTGATATTGATATGATGCACAAATATTCTACCCTGAAATCCAGCAACACATTATCTTTGCTTGTTGAACAACAGTGCAGATATGACAATCTTTCTCTTGTGGCTTCCTTCTGCCCTGGATTTTGTGAGATATGAGCACAATAGTTACGCAATGGGAAGTATTGTCCTAGCAGATTGTTAAATCTGCTTGCTAATTACCCATTAAGCATTGACCGGTGCTGAAAGTGAATTAATGCACTACAAGTACATGACACGTATCTTAAGCTACTTAAGTCTACAGTCTTCTGAATAATGAATGAAGTAGCAAAGAATTTTAACAACAGTTTAACAGCGTAATCACACAGAACAATAGTTTATGGTACGCAAGCCTGAGTGCTTTCAGAGCCAGTATGAGCTTATCAGGTCATAAAAACCAAGGTCAACTGCAATTCATATTACTGTTTTAGAGTCTTACACATAATACTTTAGATCATCTCTACAAACAGCTATAAGTATTCAATTTTTAGTAGTATTCCAGTTATTCCAGTACTTCTTACCCTTCTTTGAGCCAACTTAGATAGAAAGGCAAGAGAAGAAAATATCTAATAATTAGAAATACGACTAGCACTGTCAGTTGTAAACAAAAAGAAAGATTAATTTCTCAGTGCTGAGCTGCTGCTTCTACTCCAGACCCTCTTACACTCTCACTTATTTTCTCATCATTTCACAGAATTCCATCAGTACTGTGGACAAATTTACAAAGATCGTTACTATACTAATTCTGCACGGATGCAATGTATCAGAAGCTAGAAACAGAATAGTCTCTATAGTTCTGCCTCTCTGAGATTTGAGTGAATTCACATGCCTAGATCTCAGTTCCATATTTAGATAAACAGAAACTCTTGAAGCTCCTAGGAGCTGTGACAATGGCTATATCTAATTCCTTCCATGAATAGCGCCAATGTCATAGGCCACTTTTTGACAGCTTTTGGGTTATTCTAGACAACCAATATCTTCTGTTCTATTCAGCCAAAATAACTAAAAATAAATATGTTGCACAAGAGAATTTAAATCAGTATACACAATAAATATTAAGATCAAACATATATAAAAGCTACTGGAGAGTGTCCAGAAGAGGGCTACAAAGTTGGTGAAGGGTTTGGAGGAGAAGCCATATGAGTCACTTCATTTGTTCAACCTGGAGAAAAGGAGAATGAGGGGAGACCCCATTGTGGCCTAAAACTTCCTCACAAGGGGAGGAGGAAAGGTAAGGTGATGATCTCTTTTCTCTGGTGACCAATCACAGAACCCAAGGGAATGGCAGGAAGATGTGCCAGGAGAGGTTTAGGCTGGACATCAAGAAAAGGTTCTTCACTCAGAAGGGAGTGGAGCACTGGAACAGGCTCCCCAGGGAGATGTCACGGCCCCAAGCCTGGCAGTATTCATGAAGCAATTGAACAATGCCTTCAGACACACGGTGTGAACTGAGGGGTTGTCATGTGCAGGGACAGGTGTAGGACTCAGTGATCTTTGTGGGTCCCTTTCAACTCAGGACTTTCTATGATTCTGTATCTTGAAATTTCTTTCCTCCTTGTGCTGTGTTTCTATGTCTTATAAGTGTTCTGGATATTCACAGATATGCAAAGCTTTAAAAAAAAATGGAGTCTCAGCTCATCAGTACTAGGATGCAAATAATAAATAAATTCTTAAGCAATATGATGGTCAACAGAGCATTCATTAAGCCAAAGAAAAGGTCACAGAAGATGTACAGCTATACGACAAGGCCATATTCAGAAAATATCTATATGCTTTGTGGGAAAATCTGAAAGAGAACAAAAATTAAGAAAAATACATAAATTCCACTGGAAGATTTTTATTCTAAGACAGAGTAAAGAGGATATGCCTGCAATGCAACCAAGGCTATGGATAAGCTCAGAGCAGAGCATGCAGCCACTGACTCTGTGGGTTACAATGCAGTCTATCACCTATGCTTTTAGGAGAAAAACTCTTAGAGCTTTGTGATTTCCAGTATCTTCTGTCAGGAAACAGAAACCTAAAAACAAGGATCCTCACAAATGGCATTTTGAGACAGAACAGCCAGCCTTATGATATGCTTCAGAATCATGGTTTTGTCAAACTTCAACTTTTAAGTCAAAATTCTTAAGAGCAAGTTTTGCCAAATAGAAAATTAAGCAGAGAAAATTTTATTCTAAAGTAGCAGTCAGCAAGTCTTACAAAAAAAACCATACTGAACTTCTTCTAATACTATCTGTTAATACCAGATGAAGATGTGAGTACTGGGTTTATGCTTTATGTTTTCAGTTGTACTTCAATAAACCCCACATGTTGGTTAATGACAGACTGTCTGCAGAGTACTGAGTAAGTCCAGCTGGGCTGATTAAGAAAACTTTCATACCATTAAAAGGCTACCATTTTCCTTTAATGCAAAGAACTGAAAGGTGTAACAGGATTCATAGGATCACAGAATCATTTCGATTGGAAGAGACCCTCAGGATCATCAAGTCCAACCATGAGCAAAATCACAAGCCAGTATGAATATGCAATCAAATGCATCAAGATTTTGTTGTGATTGACTGATAGTTCTCACCTAAAAATATATAGCTGTTTCACACACAAGCTGGCTGTTCATACAGTCTTTTATCAAGAACTCGACCCATTATAAGCAGCTCTTCCCAGTGACTATCTGAAACTGGAAATAGTATGTCTCAAATTTAATGCATATAGCACTGTTGGCTGGTACAAAAAGTAACCCTGCATTCAATACAACTAGGCAAGAGGAAGAATCCATGTGTTTTGGAATAACTTTTTTTGCTATTAGCTCCTGATACAAGAAATTACTTAATAGTACCAATCTTCATCTAGTGAAGAATAAATTAAGTGCTACACACTGTGGGACTGACAATGTTCTTCCTATAAAATGCTTATCATGCTACTTAAGATAATAATTAACCTCACCGGCACCTTTACAACTTCTCAACATCATGACAAACTGAGCCCAGGAAATAGAATTCATTCAACCCCTTGTGAGGAGTCCTTTTAGTCATGATAGTAGATTTCAGATCTATTTAGTTAGAAACATCAATGAAATAAAAAAACTGAATACAGAGACAATGAATAGTGATTTTGTCAGCATGTTACAGAAAATTCTCCATGTATCAGTCTAGTAGCACCTAGAATGAAAGTTTAAGGTATGATATTTGGGTGCTAAATAGTAACTAATTGTAAAGGATTACAGTGTGAGAAAGATCACTGTTATGGCTATCAACATAAAATGTATATATGTTTTAAAAAGTTAATTCAGTCACTGTATAAACCTCTAGATTACCCAGAAGTTTATTATACAGCCTCACAAATCATTTAATCACCTTGATCTAAAAGGCAGATAAACTCGCATGATCTGTTCATGAAATCAGCCAATCTCACATGAATCAACAAGTCTGAATCAGTATTTTTTAGTCTGTAGCACTACAACAGTTTGGAGGTTTTTGTTTGCTTGTTTGCTTTTTTAAATGCAAAACTACACTTTCATTTAACTGAAAACAGTCAGGCTGGTATTTTTCAATTTATTAATCAAAAAGGCTCAGTACACTTGGTAAGAGATAAAGTTACATTATACCAGTTATTACCTGTGCCCCAAATACTTTTATTTGTCAGGCACTTAACTTTGGCATTACTGAAATCCCTTTCCACTTTAGAAAGCCTTGATGTGCTACTTATGAGGACAGCACCATCACCACTGAATGATCTTTGTGCAACATCGCTGTCACCAGCTTTGCAATACCCTTGCATGCTATTAGGTTGGTGCAAAAATAATTGCGGTTTTGGACCATGAATTTTAAATCATTGTAACTAGGCTTAAACACATATTTATTAATCAAAATAGGAACCATTACAATCAACATGTTTTTGTCAACAAGAATTAAGTTTGTTTATTCCTGTAGTGTGAAAATCCATGCTTTGGGATTTGATGAACTCTTGGAAAGCATTTTCTGCATCCTGCTGGTTGTGGAAGCATTTTCCCTGCAAAAAGTTGTCGAGATGCTTGAAGAAGTGGTAGTTGGTTGGCAAGAGGTCAGATGAATAAGGTGGATGAGGCAAAACTTCGTAGCCCAATTCGTTCAAACTTTGAAGCATTGGTTGTGTGACATGTGGTTGGGTGCTGTTGTGGAGAAGAATTGGGCCCTTTCTGTTGACCAACGCTGGCTGCAGGTGTTGCAGTTTTTGGTGCATCTCATCAATCTGCTGAGCAGACTTCTCAGATGTAATGGTTTCTCCAGGATTCTGAAAGCTGGAGTGGATCAGACCAGCAGCAGACCACCAAAACAGTGACCATAACCTTTTTTTGGTGCAAGTTTGGCTTTGTGAAATGCTTTGGAGGTTCTTCTTGGTACAACCATTCAGTTGGTCGTCACTGGTTGTCATATAAAATCCACTTTTTGTTGCACGTCACAATCCAAAAAAGAAATAGTTCATTGTTGCTCTGTAGTATAAGAGAAGATGACACTTCAAAATAACATTTCTTTTTCATTTTCAGTCAGCTCATGAGGCACCCACTTTTTTTTTCCAATTTGCTTGAAATGCAAAATGACCACAGAATGGTTGACGTTGAGTTCTTCATCAACTTCTCACGTAGTTGTAAGAGGATCAGCTTCAATGATTACTCTCAACTGGTTGCTGTGAACTTCTGATGGCCGCCACTACACTCCTCATCTCCAAGGCTCTTGTCTCCTTTGTGAAATTTCTTGAACCACCACTGACTGTACATTCACCAGCAGTTCCTGGGCCAAATGCATTGTTGATGTTGCGAGTTGTCTCTGCTGCTTTATGACCCATTGTGAACTTGAATAAGAAAATCTCTTGAATTTGTTTTTTGTCTAACCTATAGTCTAAAATAAATATAAAATAAACAGCAAGTAATGAGGCAGTAGTAAAAAAAAACAAAGCGAGAAAAAGGCATTAAGTATAACATAACCGCATTTATTTAAGTATGTATTCCAATATCAAACAGCAAATTTCAACAACACAAAAACCAAAATTCCTTTTGCACCAACCTAATAATGTCAAAGTCTTCACATCTAAACAATCATTTCAGGGCATTGGGTGTTTTTGCACTGAGGGAAGGACGGGGAACCCAACTTCAAGCTCAGATGTCAAGTTCATAGCTGGAGCATGAATTTCACAAATTAAAGTAATTTCTGTTGGTTACAATTCCCTGTGCAAGCATAAAATTAATAAAATGGGAATAAACCTTGCTGTACAATTTGTGCCAGCACTTGCTCTAATTTCCCAGACAGCCATAGCCTCATTACCTTCAGATTTGTGCATCTCATTATGATGCTGACACTTACACTTGTGCGATTAGTGCTGAAATTACAGATTCATCCTGATTTAGTGTGGCCTTTATTGCTGTTAATTAGGCAACAAAATGTGAAAACTGTTACGGCATTTTAATTATCTGAATGGAATGAGATTTGTATACTAAAAAAAAAAAAAAAGGAGAGAGAATGCAATCTTTTCTTTCAAACAGTTGCTAGTTTGGATGGAAACAGCTGACTGGGAGAAATTTGACAATTTATTTTGATGTTAGTTGAGGTGACCCCTTCTGTCTGTATCTGCCATGTACAGTTTTATTTTTTGCAAAAAGATAGATAAAAAATGCATCAAAAAGGGCATCAAAATGTGCACTAACAAAAATCTGAATGAAATACAGACAGATGAATTGCTTAACCTAGGTAATATTTTTGTATTATTTTGGCCGAGATCCTGGAGGAACAGCTACCAGTAAGCACAGCTATGCAGAAACACAGCCTCAAAGCAGACAGCATCAAAACCCCAAGGGAAGAAGCAATAAAGTCTCACCCTTGTTGCTGAACCCAGGTTGAAGTAATTTTAGAAGCTGAGTGGTCAGCGTGATGCCCATCCTCATCAGTTATCTCAGCCAAGTCCTCCTGCAGTCAGTTGCCACGGAATGTGCATGAGAGTAAAACTTAGCTGGTGTAGCATGGGCTATACACAGCATGTAACTGCAATGTGCAACTGAGGTATGTGTCTGTGTCTCCTACTATTTGATCTTCTTGATGTTTAAATGTTTAATTGAGCATTATTGCTTTGCTTCACTAGTTTTAGTTATTACTGGTTTATTAATTTTTACTAACATACAGTAACAGATCAATTGCCATAGCACACTGTGGAGGACTTCGGTTTGTGGGCAGAAGAAGGCTCTAAGGAAATGGAGAGCCACATAACCTTGCATGCGGGCACCATGGCTGCCCTATGACAGCTTGCTGGAGAAGTCAGGCAGCAGGAGGATGCCCTTCAGAGAAACAACTCCTGATCTCACTAGTAGTTCTCCAGTGGTTGTGTACTTCTAGGCTTCACTTACTAAAATGGTATTTGAGGCACACAGATCACAGACGGGCACTTACATGTACACATGAACGTACAGGTCTGAATCCGAACTGCACCACGCCTTCTGTGTTTGTATTTCTGCAAATAGTTATGTCAGAGCCTGTCTTTACAACCACTCATAAGAATGCAGAGCCTGGCAAGCCTGCAGACAGCTGCTGATAAAACACATGCAATCTGTAAAAAAGCACTGCCATCCCACACTTTCTATGATAGACTCACATCTGTAGGACATTATCCTCACTACAGCCATTTAAAACAATCTTCAATACTAAACTGTTACTTTATTTTATTATAAATAACTTTTTATACATAAAACTTTCATTTTGATACTTCTGATTAAGCTCTCTTAAACCTATCTACTTCTTTCATCATATATTGGATAGAATTTTTTGCATTTTCTTCTACAACATCACACACGCAAATTAGTATTATGCTTATTTGCAAAAAGGAAATTGAACTGGTGTCATAGTTTTTCAATAGGTATGAGATTTTAAATAGATTTTAAACAGACAAGCGTCAGGAAGGCTCTCAAAATGTCAAATTTAATAGATGTTATGCATATAGATATATATACACACACGTATATATATCTCATGCATATGCATCCATCAGTAGTCCATAACATTAAAATATAATTGGCATGGTGCTGCATTGGGAACTTCTCTGATCTCTCATTTATATTGTCAATTTATGGACATTTCCGGATTTGTAATTTTTTAATGAAATAGCTAACGAAAATATTCTCAAGTAACGTCCTGTCCCAACTCAGCTGGGGTGGAGGCAAAGGTTAACTCTTGAAATACTCTGCACAGTAACACAAAATGACAACAACCACCTGAGAGGTTCAATTAAATCACAAATTTACTAAAAACCTTCAGTGGAAGTACAGCAAATAGTGGCTTGGCAAAAGTTTGTAACTGTATCACTAAAACTTAACAAGAATTTAACAATAAAACTTGCAAGGTATTACTCTCATGTGCCCAGAATAAAGTTAGAAAGAGAGAAAGAGAGAGAGGAAAAGGAGAGAGACAGGTTAAGATATCAGAAGAAAAGGTAAGATCTCACCACTCCATTGTTCTCTGTCGCTGTCTTGGTGGTGAGTGCAAAACTTTGTTAATGCCACACAGCACACACACACACACACAAAACCACAAAACATCCCCCAGTGTCCCAGGTGAGGAAGTTTCTTCCTCATAAGGAAGCTCCTCCATTTGTATGCGAGATAGGAGAGGGGTGGCTCGTCTCCTCCTTCTGCTTGCTCTTCATGCTAATTAAGAAGATTGTTCCAGAAATGAGTTGATGGTCGAAAAATTAGAGGAATGTATGTGTTTGTTCTGCAGGGCCTTGAGGTGAAAAAATGAAGTGTCTGCGTTCACAGCACCTATCTTTTCCTACCCAAAGTTGCAAAAAACAGCTGTTAAGGACACTATACTATTTAATGGGTCTTTTGCTTTGCAAAGGATGGGGGCGAGTCCTTCAAGGCTGTCACAAGTAAGACTATTTTTTACTGTTCTCTATAACTCTAGTGAAACCAAATTCAAAATACTATGGTGAAAATACTGAAGTGCTTGCATTATTGCTACTACAGACCAAGTAACTTTCATGATGTAAAAACCCAGCATGCCATCATGTCTTCAGAAAGCATGGAAAACTGAGTGTTTCAGATATCCATTGTTTCTCTCATGTAGATAAAACGATTAGTATATTTTCTGGCAAAGAAGTCAGTAGCTTTCCATGAATGTTGATTAGGCACGAGGACCAAATTTTACTCCAATTGAAATCAAGGCCATTACTTTAATATTTGGTTTAAAATCCTCCTTGAAAACATCGTTCTCTTAATTTCAAGACAACATATTTATAGGTGTGCTTATGGAGTCAAAACTCATCACCTTTTCCTTCCACTGTGACATGCCTGTCTGGACATTCTGCTTAAAAAATGGAAGTACCACTGTATTTGGAGCTAAACCCTGCTCTGCTGGGGGTCAAAGCTTGAGTATGTAGGAAAAAACCCCATGTGATTCCCTGCCTTCTACCTCCTCTGTACTTTCAATATCACCATCAGTCCCCTGAAAATAATTTTGGGAACTGTACAAGAAAGAAGATACTATTGATTTGAGCATCTGCCTGAACTTTATGAGGAAGAAAACCTAGACTGATGGGCTTAATATATAGAAATAAACATGAATGTATCCAGCAACTTTTCACTCTAAAGCCAGCTTCCCCCAGAAGTATTATTCAAGAATAAACACCAACATTTTTCAAATACTAGAAATGCAAATATCAGGCAATTTGCCAAAGGCTACACAAGTCAATAAGAGAAACATGAGCACAGTCCAGTTCCTCGCTGAATTCATTACACTGCTAATCAGTAAAGTCCTTAAATCCAGGGCAAGCAATGCATATTTCTAATATAAGTACAGAAATTATGTTGACAGAATATACATAAATAAGTGCACACACTCAGTCTGACAGTATTGCAGCCCTTTAAGCTTCCTGAAAAAGCAGACATCAAAATCTATAAAAATAGAGTGATCTTTATCTTATTTTCTACTCAAAGATACTGCATAGTTTTCTGTTCCATTTAAAATGCTCAAGTTCACCCGCTCCTTTATGCATTGTTCCATAGGATTTATCTTCTAAATCCCATAAAATAGATTAACTTGCTGCCTACATTCTTAATAAATATCCCTTTCCCCTTGTCCCTTAAGCACTACTACCTTGGAATTATTGTTCTTGCCAGCCAACCTTTCACTTTTTGACCATTCATTTGCACACAAATAATGAAAAATCTCCAGCTGGATAGACACTTTAAGGAAAATTTTACAGCTCTCACAGAATGGTAGAAAGGATGGTACTGGCTCCGCTAGGCCAGCTGGCTGTCCCAGCTCAGTGCACATGTTCCCAGTGAAATGGATACATCTTCCTATGAATATGATATTTCTGGAGCACAAGGATGAGTGCAGCCAGTTAATATAAAGCAGTACGACAGACTCCAATATGTGAAGTTAAATGTATTAGAAGGTACACGGACCAGTTTCATTAAACCAGATCAGAATAATGGACATCTTTAAACTGAAAGCTGAATTAATCCCAAGTAATTCATGAAGTATATTTTACCCATAACTTCATACAGTCTTTTTCAATGGCAACTAAGGAGAAAAACAATGAAGTTATTCCTGCCCAACCCCTTATTTTTTGGCTCTGTGTGGAGAATAAGACAGTGAACTGTTATTTCTCCAGCTGAAAATCAGAAGGTTTATGTGTTACACTGAAGTCTAGAAGATGCTTCCCTCAATAACTTTGCAAGTTAATGACTCACATTTTAATAATTCAGCAGACTGCTATACAAGGATATTTTCCATACAATAGTATCTAATTAGTACAAGATGGGTCATTTCATTAAACATTTTTAAGTGATAGAAGAATACAGGCACTCACATTAATTCTAAAATAAGCACACTGAAATATCATACAACAGTTGAAAAAAAACCCTACTGTACTACCTGGCAAAATGACACAGATTGTCATAAAACCATATTCAGCACCTGAAATGTCGCAGTCATACCTGAAAGAGACATTTGCTATTACAGTATTCAACTTACCTTTTTTACAAATTCTGTCTTTGCGCTAATAGTATCCAATATTTCAGACAGAGAATATACACAAAGTTCTTATCTCATACATACATAATAAACAATTCAAGAATATCTTTTGCCAAGGAAGTCCATCATTTTATGAAGCAATTTTCCATTATGAATTTAAAAAAACAAACAAAACAACAACTAAACTTTGCCATCAGCAGTGTAGACTGCAAAATCACTCAATTATAGGGCAATATAATACAATACATAAGGCAATTAATGAACAATTACTAAGTGTTCACAACAGCCAGCTTGGATTAATAATATAAGAGCGGATTGTCACTCATGAAACACTCACTCCCTGAGCCTGTATTTTTACACCAGATATTAGATCTCCTTTTCCATATTCTTTGCTTGTTGAGACTCACTGATTACGACAGTATTTGATACAAAAGAAGATGGACAAGAGAGATGTTGTACGGGAAACCTGTATTATAGAAAAAGTAAACGTCAGAAAGAATTTAACTAATCTTTGGCTTAGTAAGAGGGACTGTGTCTGTCTCTTGCAAAGCTCACAGAACTAGAGACAGTGGAACACTAATTTCACCTGAGATTACAAAAAGCTCTGCACATAGCTTAAACACAAGAACATCATAGCACTCCAACAGAAGCATTAAAAAAAGAAGGAAGCTGCACCAATACTGCAAATGAACACTGAAACAATTAAAATTAAGTGTAGAGCAGTTCACTTTCAAGAATGGCTGTAAACGATAGTGTATACCTCTGTTCCATTCCTCAGTCCTTCAACATTATGCTTCAGCATCATCAGTACAGCACACTCATGCATGGTTGATAGAGTACACATCATTTCATCATCCAGCATCCCTGTACTCAGCTTTTTTTTCCTCAGAGAGGAAGGCTGATTAAGAACCTATTTTAAATCCTAGGCATGCATGTTCTGCCACTTGTCCTCAGCCCCAAGATGAGTACTACATCTTTCACTATATCTATGAAACTTGAAAGAAAAAAATAAAAGGCATTTAAAGCCTGTAATTCAAAAAGAAAACACCCAGGAGCAGAAGAGATGGGGATGCTGGTGAAAAGTAGTCAAGCATGAGTGCATTGTAAAATCATTGTCAAGGTAGCCAAGAGGGCACTAATACTGATAGACCACAGCAACTACAGGGATAGAGTACACATGAATTCTTTGTAGGTGGTAAGCATCATCCTTAGATCATAAAGCAATAGGTAACTGTCTCCTGAATCTTTTTATGAACACATTAAGTTACAAAGGTTGACTAAACATAAAAAACTGTGTGACTTTGTAAAACACTTTGAATACCTAACAAGCAACTTAGAAAGTTGCTTAGTTGCTTAGAAAGTCAAAATGTCCTAACACATAGAAAGTTTACATAAAATTTTGTGGCCAGTGTTATTCAAGACAGTGATTCAGATACAAGAATTTGCTGTCTTCTGTAAACCACTTATTACCTGAAGGCAAGCTAATTCCCTTTTTACAGAAGTCAAAGTATTATGTCTTAACAATACCTCTTGGATCTTGAAATACTGTCTTAATGTGAGACAACTGCGCTTCTGTTGGTCCATCACAAGGGTTACACCCTTTCATCAAGTACTGGCTCTTATGCACCACTCAAGGACAATCTGCTTAATGTCATTCAAGAAGTGCTGACCCACCTTTTCTTGGATATCATTTCCAAAATTGCATCATCTTGAAAGAATACATAAAATGCCAAGTACACTGTCTACTAATAGCCATTATTAAAAGAAGTATGCTTATTATCCAGTGTAATATGCTACAAGCTTCTGAACGTCAATTGACCACACAGGGCTGAAAGACAGGAGGGGAACAGTCAGTTTGACCACTGAGGTCTTTCTGAATTGCAGACATTAGCAAATCTCAGTAAGAAAATGACCTGAAGTGCATATTTGCAATTTCACTGCTATTAGAGAGTATTAGAAGTTATTCATATACCACAGCTAGAATGAGATGAAAATAGAAAGCTTACATAAGCTTCTATTATGTAGAATGAGTATTGAATGTAAAAGTAATTGAAAATGATATTTTAGGCAGCCACTGGAAGGCTAGACTTGCCTTAGCTCTGAAAATACACAATAATGTATTTGCTAGTTAGCGGTTGTGAAGGACATACAGCTGATCTGCATCAGCTTTCAAACACTGCATGTGACCTGGTTACTGAGCTAGTTACTGTATGTATATATGAATCTGGCTTAGTAAAAGAGCTTTTCAGAAGCTATACAGAAGCATTTGATTAGCAATAACTGCCAGGTTATGAATCAATTACCTGGTAAACATCACTGATTGGCTCCAAAGTCCAAGAATAATTTTGCTAAAGTTGGAAAAGCAAAGATCTAAAGGATAGTAAACAACCAGGGAGTAGTTTTCAACTTTCAGCTCTGCAAAAAACAATGCAGGGGCTTGCTAAGCAATCACAGTTTGTACACAAGTAGATCACCCAGCACTTAATTTAAAAGCAAATCCTCCTGTGGGTGTGTCCTGGTTTTGGGTAGGATAGAATGATTTTTCTTTTTTCCTAGCACCTGGTATAGTGCTGTGTTTTGGATTTTGTATGAAAATAATGTTGATAATACATTGATGTTTTAGTTATTGCTAAGTAGTGCTTATACTAAGTCAAGCACTTTTCAGCTTCCCATGCTCTGCCAGCGAGGAGGTGCACAAGAAGCTGGAAGGGATATTCCATATCATATGACGTCATGCTCAGTATTTAAGGACTATATGGGGGCAGTTTGCTGAGGGACTGGGATCACTGCTTGGGGACATTGGTCAACAGTAAGTAACCGCATTATGCATCACTCGTTTTGTATATTCTATTATTATTATTTTCTCTTCCCTTGCTGTCCTATTAAACTGATTTTATCTCAACCCACAAGTTTTACTTTTTTTTTTCATTCTCCTCCCCATCCCACTGGGGCAGGGAGGAGCGAGCAAGCGGCTGCATGGTGCTTAGTTGCCAGCTGGGGTTAAACCATGACAAGGTAAATGTCAAGAATCCTTTAGTTTTCCTCAGGAAACCTCTTTTCTCTAATACTAGGAGGTTCCAATGTTCAATATAATATATGGATTCACTACCATGTATCAATCACACAGTGATTTAAAGTGTTCTGGTGTAACTAACTTAAATGCCACGCTTGTTAACACCAATATGTTCTAGCCTTCCCTAATACTTACGAGAGTATGTATGGAAAAAAAAAACCAAACACATTAAGTGATTCAAAAGCATTATTTCATGCTTCCTATAAAAACACACACAAAATGGAAATTTCTGGTTTTGCTCACAGTAGCAGATGAATACATACAAAAAGTATTGCTAGTAAATGGTTGTTTGCTCCTTGTTTTATGGATTTTAACTGGTATTTGCATCAAGCTTGAGCAGAAGCTATATAATACAACTGATGCAGAATGAATTTCATCTTACTAAAATTAATACAAAGCTTCTTAGGTCAAAAGGCAATGGAAAAGTTGTTTCATTCCACCTCATACTCTGGACTTTACCTGGAGTTAAGTAGAGTGCTTTAATATCTGGATGAATTTGGATCTGCTCATATCAGATTTAATATCCTTCTATAAACAGCAAGTTCTGTCTAAGTTAAGATACCACTGGTACAGGGATAACTCCTGCAAGTGTTAGTATATTTATTGGTAAAATATATACCATATTCTTTATGTGCAATATTCTCCATACACATATGTAGAAAATGTAATAATGAAATAAACATCTTTATACTGCAAGTGCTTGTATTCCCACTATGATAAAAACAGTTCTGTGTGGATTAGTAAAATTTCTGCTAATTCTAAAGGAAAAAGCACCTACCAAGTTACTATATCAATTAAATGGAACAGAGACAAATGAGGAATCTACTATTAACTTCTGGAATAAGAAATGTTAATTCTTTTACATTAACTGGCCTTCTGGGGTTTCTAATAGGCTGAATCTAGCATACTGTGGGATTTTAGCATTGACATGTTTCTAATGAGAGGTTAATGAATCTAATCTCTCATACCATGCTAAAACACAAGACTGGGACTCAGGGAGCCAGTTCTGACAGTGTTTGGCTGTGTTCCAGTTGAGTTAACTTATTGATGAAGAAGTTTTCATAAGATGCTCCACTTCTTACTGAAACGTGAAGTGAGTTGGAAAAGAAAGGTCCCTGTGGTGTAGAAGGAACTGTCAGCAACCCAAGGAAAAGGCCAAATTAAAATTAAAATTAATTAACCTCCACATCTGTCAGTTTTGAAAGGAGGAAGGAAAAAAAGAAGGGTGAATATAGTAACCTAAGACAAACAGATTTACCACTCACTACATGTTTCCCAGAAAACTACCTACTACATCAACAGCCTTATTTCTCTAAGAACAGTATCTTTTTTAAAGAGAAATAACGTAACCTAAGTAGGTAAGATTCTTCATTGACAACTCCCTTAATCTATCTGGCATTTCACAGAATCACAGAATGTTAGAGATTGGAAGGTACCTCTAAAGATCATCTAGTCCAATCCCCCTGCCGGAACAGGAACACTTAGATGAGGCTACACAGGAAGGTGTCCAGGTAGGTTTTGAATGTCTCTTGAATAGGAGACTCCACAATCTCCCTGGGCACCCTGTTCCAGTGCTCTGTCACCCTTACTGAGAAGAAGTTTCTTCTCAAATTTAAGTGGAACCTCTTGTATTCCAGTTTGAACCCACTACCATTGGTTGTCACCAAGAAGAGCCTGGCTTCATCCTCGTGACACTCACCCTTTATATATCTGTAAACATTAATGAGGTCACCCCACAGTCTCCCATTTGAATGTGATGAGAGCACCTTTTCCAGTCTTCCTGTTATTTTGTTTCCCAAAAACCCCTCTACTTTTTCCAAATTCTTTCTTTAAGGAATGTAAAATCCAGTAACAGTTTGCAGTCATGTAAGGCAGAGATCTTGTGGGGAAAAAAAATAAAAGAAAAAAAAAGTTGAAAGATTACTTAAGGCTAATGAAGCATCTATACAGGACCAAAATCACTACCAGTGAGACACAGCATTTTTAATTTGTACTGTGCTCATGGAGTCCATATCTGGGTTTCCTACCTGCTACTGCAGTGCAAATAACGTATAAGAGAAGTCTGGCAAAAAAAACCAAATCTTTTGCTCTATTCACAATTTTTTTTTTAACATTTTTGGTGGGATTTGAAGATGGAAGATCACAAGAAGAAAAGCAAGACCTAGTATGAAATAAGACTAGCACTACTAATGCAAGAGAAAAACAAAAAGAAGGCATAAATTGAAATATACTGATTATTGGATATATACCTTGTATCACATCTGTATCTACCAAATACACCTGTGTCTATGAAATAAGCCATTTTAAAGACCTGGCTCTGACATGTGAGAGTGATAGTATATTAACAACACTCTTTATAATTTAAAAAGAACTTTGTAAAATAACTTGGCTTGTTTTCAGCAGAATTGTTAACACTGAATAAAATTTTATTTTTATTCACTTTTGAAACTTTCATGGTGATAAACTAATACTGCTCAGCTTTAGTACCAGGTAGAGCCAACAAAAGGAACATATGAGAACTCTCTTCTTCAGGAGACAGAACAAGTTAGTGATAGCCATTGAAAGATGAAGTCTTGTCACTGTTTAACCTGAGCTAGTAATCACGACTACGATCACTGCTCACTCCCCTGCCCCCAAACAGGGAAGAGAATTGAAAGGGAAGGGAGAATCTCATGGATTGAGACAAACACAGTTCAATAAAATAACAAAATAATAGTAACATTTATCAAATGGAAAACAAAGAAAATACAAGTTTACATACCTCGCTCGCAGCAGAATATTGCTTGCTGGGCAAACCGACAGCAAATACATTTTTATCATCTTTTTGAGCCTTAGATCAGTGTAAAGCAAATAAGGTTCTATTCCTCAGATGTATGTAAGGTCAAGCAGAAAGCATCCTACCAGCCAAGTCTGTCCATCAAAAAGCTGTTGCAATATTCCATGCAATCCCCATCCAAAGAATCACAGTGAGAAACTCACAGACATAACTTACTCTAGCCCAACTACATACACAGCTCACAGCAGACAGGAGACCCTAAGTACTAAAACCAGTGAAGTCTCCTGCAAATTTTCTCCCCCAAAAAACATCAAGGTCTAGAGTTATAGCAAGCAATTGCATGTGCAGCACAACTCCCAAAATCTGATTTGCTGTCTTAAGCTGAATTTCCCTCTATTTAATCAAATGCAAACTTCCCAGTTGAGCTTTACACAGATTCTCTGGCAACCAGCAACCAGCTTATAGTAGGGAGGCTTAATCTCTTCACAACAATAACTTTTAATTTACCGCTCTGCTAAGCCATTTATATTCAGAAAAGTTTTCATATCTTTGACAATATTGGTCTTTGTCAAACTTGGTTTAAAGTAGTTCATAGAACCAAAGGGCACTGCAGAGAACCACTGCATGGAAAAGCTGACCAGTAGAGACAACACAAGTCATAAAACTTATTTTCTTAAACTAAGAATAACAGTAAAAATCTGGGTGACTGAGTGTAGAATATTCAAGATAGGAAATTTATCAAAGTAAATCAAACAATGTATTTGAACACTAATATATATGAAACATGGAATAGAATCTAGTGAAACTTAAAGCAGTTCGTAAGGAGATATTATTTTTCACTGCTACTTCAAAAATCGCTCCTTTGCATCTCAATACATAATCTACTTCAGCTGTCCTCAAAACAGCCTTTTTTGCAGACTACGCTAACAAATACTTTGAATTTGTTTTCATACATTTTACATTTCTTAGCAGCTGGGAGCACAATGCTGCACTTTAACATTGCCATAACATGGATAAATAAATAAATAAACTTTACGCAAATTATTCAGCCAGTTTTATTGCTTTTCAAATGTTGAAATATTTCTACTATGCAGCTGTGAATGATTAGCATTCCATCTTCATCCCTCTCTGCTGAGCTTCCTTTTAAGTTTGCTCTTGCCTAAAATAAAACTCTTTTTTTAATACAAGTGGGTCAAGGTGATCAAAAGTCCTATAATACTTCAAATATGTGACTTATATCTCCAATTTATTTTAAGAGAATACGCTCTTTGCTTCCCTCACCATATCTTGAGTTGAATTTCAGATGCTAATCTAATTCATTTTATTTGAAACTCTGGTTCCTTATTTGGCTTAGGTAAATTCCATCTCCGGCACCAGGAATGTCCCTTTTTGGTGATGCAACACTGGGAGAAGGTTGAAGCCACAGTGAAAGCAACACACTCAATATCAGCTTGAAGCATTCTTATTTGAGAGCTTTTTATTATGTGTCAACGTTGGAAAAATTTGTGGAATCTGGAATAATAAACAGAATCACTTTTTAAAACTATGCTTTAGCACAGTGTAGGATAAGAGATCATGAGTGAGTATGGTGAACATTCCATGAAGGAACTGCAAAAATTAAAAATATGTAGTAGAAAAATTAAAGATTCTGAATAAATAGCTGAAAAAAAATCACACATCAAATAACAAGCCTAAATAGAACAACATGGTAAGTATAACAAGGTTTACAGCACTGGTAATGTTATTGGACCATTATTTGTTTCCAGCATAGAAGAAATCCATTACAATGGGCCTTTGGTACTGCTACAAGACAGTATCATGTATCCTTCTCTGACAAGGAATAATCTTTCTTGAATGGACAACATTCAAAACATTTACTCTGTGCACAGAGTAAAAACCCCACAATAAAGCAACTCACTTGCCAAAATTTAAACCTATTTCATTCCTTCAAAGGCTGTAAAAAATGGTCAAAAAAGCTCCCCTTCGTCAGGCTATCAAATAAGGCAGAATATTCAATGACTTCCCCTTATTCTCTCCCAGTAGCTCTGACAACCATGAAGAGAAGAGAGCAGAGGTCAGAATTGTTATGCACTGGAGGGCTGGATAAAGGTTGAGTTCTCTGGCTCATTTCATGAGATGATTCTCACACTGTCACTTGCATGATAAAAATTATTTACCTGAACTGCTGTTAGTATGAAACACATTTAAGAAGCAAAAGTTCAGTTTATTTGCCATGAGAGTGAATTATTTTTCCCCCTGACTTTACAACAACCATGGGGGAGATTTTGCTAGTTTAATAGACTTGACATTCATCATTTTTCTCCCTGTCAAAAACCTATCCTCCAGACAAATTGTCTGGAGAGAAAACACAAAGTGACTCCATTCATGAAGGAATAATAAACTAAGACAAACAACTACTAAGAGTGTGAAGGTGCAGGACACAAGGCAGTAAGTGACGCTAACAGGCCTCTAAGAGAAATCAGAGAAGTTGGGAATCAAGTAGAACAAGAGATAATGCCTAGGACTCATTAAGTAACTGATTAAATCTACATGATTAAAGTAATTTAAGAAACTGGAATATATGAAAATCCATTATTGGGTAAAGCAAAACACATCTTTGCTTTCAGTGAAAACATCTAATGTTCTTCTAGCGTCGCAAAAAAACGCAGAACAAAATACAAGCATAGCCCAGTTAAGGTCTCTAGATGACACCCAAATATTTATTATACTATTACAGTTCAGTGTTATGTAAATTTGCATTACTATATCCACCATTGTTCTGAACAACATATCATGGATTTTAAGTTATGGTAACTTTCCAATTTTAGATACAGAATTGCTACAAAAGCACAAACTGCACATCAAAATTAATTCTAAGCTGTTTCATCTGTAACAAAAATCTCAACATTTGCCAAAGTTCAAATGTACCTACTTGTTGGTGGGGTGGCGTGAGAAGCAGAATAGGCCTTGACTCTGTGTGAGCAACTGCTTAGCAATAACAAAAACATCCCTGTAATATCAACACTGTTTTCAGCACAAATCCAAAACACAACCCCATACTAGCTACTACAGAAAAGATGTACTCTATCACAGCCAAAAACAGCACAGAAAGGAAAAAATTTAGTACATTTCAGCACAGGAAAGACATGGACCTGTTGAAGAGGGCCAAGGGAAGGGCCACCAAGATGATCAGAGGGCTGGAACATCACACTTGTGAGGGCAGGCTGAGAGAGTTGGGGTTGTTCAGCCTGCAGAAGGCTCGAGGGAGACCTTACTGTGGCCTTTCAGTATTTAAAAGGGGCCTGTAATAAGGACAAGGACACACCATTTTGAGAAGGGCATGTTATGATAGGACAAGGGGTAATGGTTTTAAACTCAAGGAGGGGAGACTCAGATTAGACATGAGGAAGAAATTCTTTGCAATGAGGGAGGTAAAATACTGGAACAGGTTGCCCAGAGAAGTGGTAGATGCCCCATCCCTGGAGACATTCAAGGCCAGGCTGGATGGGGCTCTGAGCAACCTGATCTAGTTGAAGATGTCCCTGCTCATTGCCGGGGGGTTGGACTCAATGACCTTTGTAGGTCCCTTACAAGCCAAACTGCCACAGTTCTGTGACTTACACAGCACTATTCTCAGATAGCATGTTGGCAAGTAGCCATTAGTGAAAGATGGAGAGGCTCAGTATGATAGTCCTAGCAAAAAAACCAACATTCTGAAGGTGAAAAGTCCTATGTCACAAGGTCAGGTTGTTTAAAGGATGGATCCAACTTAGAATAATAAAAGCTGTATTTAAACATAAAAAGAAACTGTTCAATGGTGGTGCAAAAGGCAAGGCAGGTCATCTAGTCTAGCTTCAGGCAATGGGACTGGAAAGTTGTGGTCAAGGGTCACAAAAATGCATTGTTTAAATTAGATGTCTACTTCAGGACAAACTGACTATTTAAAGCTGTTCATTTTTGTTGAAACAGTGGAAAAATAAGTCCATATAAAGATTCCATTGATCAATGATTGCTTTATTATTCTATTAAACTTGGAAACAAGGCTACAGAAAAGTAGTCACTATATTACGATAACAAAATGGCAAAATACTGAAGGAAAGAGAACAGGGGAAACTGAAGACATATTTTGTGCCATTGCACTAGAGCACTATAACATGGTCATCCACAGTGTATGTTACACCTAATACCCTAATGTTAAAACTACTTGGGTTTCATGCATACTTAAAAGGTAATCATATTAAATGGCAAGACACTCCAAACTTTAACAGCTATGAAAGAGATTACATAAAGGGAATCATTGTTCCACATACGGAAATGAGATACTTTACAAAGAAGTTAAATTCAGGATTTGAGCATTTTGCAGTAAATAAGTATATAATCTATCAGCTACACCACAATTTCATGGGTTTTTTATTTCTTTCTTCAGGGTCTGGCACCTGTGTAGAAACAGTCAACCTTTTTTTTTTTTTTAATATGACTCAGGGTTATTTCTGCAATTATTTTTTCCCCATATTTCTATAAATATTGCTAGTTCAACTTATCTATTACTGGATACCAGGGAATACAATTAGACCGTGGAAAGTAAAATCAGCTTTAAAACTGACATAATAGTACTGAATAAATAAATACACCAGCATTTTTCACATTATGCATTTATATAAATGAGGGAATGTTAATTTCAAAAGCCTTCTCTATCCCATTACTCTTCTTGCCTTTATGTCTGATTTTGTGCCAGCTGAGGACTCATTTTCATGAACCAGTAGTTTTTCAATGGATGTGGATTATCTGAGCTGCAGGCTTTACGTGCAAAATATGCAAAAACAGATAAATGTTAAAATGCGTTTCTCATTCCTAATAACAATCAAATAAAAGATTTCAAGCTGAATATTTAATGTGAAAATAAGCTCTGAAAATAAATTAATTACCCTGTGAACAAAAAGCTTCCATTGTATAAATCAGGGCAAGAAACATCCTATTACTAAAATTCAGATACCAAAGAAATTAAAGCTGCCAAAAATATTTTAATTGCAGAGATTTCCAAACTCATGCAAGGAGGAACAGAGACACTTAAATAGCAGATAAAAAAGTGTCAGAATCCAAGAAAGATTCAGAACAGTGGTCAAAATATAAACAATCAAGCAGAAAATATGATCCAGATCAGCTAATACTATTCTAGTGGTCTGTGAGCATATTTTGGAATATAGGATACTTGGGAGGTAGAAAAAAAAAATGGAAATAACACATTCTTAAAATGTTAAACTCTCTATAGGTATCAGAATTACACAACATTGCTTCAGTGGGTTTTCTACAAAGAATGAAAGATCCTATTTCAAATGAGAATTTGCTAACATGTTCCAGAGCAGAGAGGGTGATCTTAAATTATGTCCGTTGCCAAGACAGGAATCCTAGTAACTAACTGCAGTCAACTTGGAGAAAGTAAATGGAAAAGAAATGATTTAGATTGCAATTCTGAACAGCATGTCAATATATGCATTTTACTGTCTTTTGAAACAAATGGCTCCATGTCAACTCTACAAAACACTTTTTTTCCATGCTCCAAAACTATTAATACTGCTATTTTTTAATACATTCACTTTTCTTTACTTCAGCTAAAAGATCACTTCTTTTCTTATTCACATACAAGATTACTGAGTAGTCCTTCAGAAAAAATTGTTTCACCTGTTGCCACAGACTCCCTGCTGCTGAAATGTATCTACTAATGCGCTTAAAGATTTTAAGTTTATGTTCCTAATACACTCCCATTTATACATCTCTTTCTCACTGTACCATAAAGCAGATTCTAACAAAGTATTACTTGCTCTGTAAGATCTTACTGTACATAGTATTGCATGCCATCACTCCTTTACTATGCAGCTTGATAGTCACCATTTCACAAAAGACTAATGGCAAATGGTTTACTTGCAAATTATTAATATCAGTGTTTTACTTCAGGCAAGCTCACAATTCAGTATTATTAATAGATTTCTGCTTTAAAAACCCACAGATTTTCACTTATTCTTAATACAGTTGCTAAATAAATGATGCCAGTCAACTATGGGGTTCCAGGCATATCTTATGTTTAATATTCCCTTTATGGACTTTCTCAAATAAAACTCTAGGGGTAAGGAGCAGGAAGAAAACTCTTCATTTTTGAAAGGGTTTTCAGATCTGATTGAAATTTATTGGTGGGTCTCTCTATGAGCTTGACATACTACCATCAGTGGTATGGGGCTTTTTTTAATCTGAGGAGAGACTAAACTTACTTTACACTCATCAAGTATCTTAGTTTTTCCTGACTTAAATTTTAATTGATGTTCTTAAGACAAAACTGGTTTTGGCTGACAGGTTCCACCACTAGACTGATCATTTTTCTTTCCTGATTAGATTTGCATTGGAGAATAAAGAGAACAGCTAAAATATCCTTGAGTATAATTGTTTCTAAGTCAGAATAATTATCACACGTACTGCTATACTTGGCCATGCATTTAAATGGAAGCACTGTGTCTGCTGCCCTTACCAACTCATAATTCTAATATCCTTATAATTGGCATCTTCAGGTAAGCTTTACAGAGACACTGACACAAGATTTAAAACTTCACAACATGATATCCACTTTACACATACAGATGCTAATAGTATTGGTTTCTAGGGTCAAACATAAGAGCAATTACAAATGACAAACAATTTACCATTCATCTTTATGTACTCAGCCTATTTCCCCCTCTTCTAATTCATTTTCCCAAGGATACACACATCAGCAAATGAAAATTGTTCATGAATTGTTCAATATGCAAACTCAAATACAGAAACAAAACCGGGGTGAACTAAACACTTCAGAATGCTTGGACTCAGCTAAGACATAATGTTAAAAAAAAAAAAAAAAAAAGGTGCAATCTCAATACAGAAGAAACTAGATCTTTAATTTGTAAGTAGCAATCAACGTGATATGAGACACCAATACCATATTTATAACTCAAAATTTCAGTGTTAACTGCAAGAGACACTATGCTCCCCATGATGTTTTCATTGTGTGTTCATTGGTTAATGAGGGCTCAGCAGTGCCAGTCTGCAATAATCATACTAGTTTCTCAGGTTTGGTACATAGAGGTCTCTGTAAGGATGCGTGTCTCATTGATTTCTCTCTTAACTCACAAATACTAAAATCTAGGACCAATTCTATAGGTGATTATTCCCAATAGGAATCATAACTTCCCTCACATTGTCAATACTAAAATATATTCCACTTGGATATTGAGTTTACTCAAACTGTCTAGTGCCTCATTACTATAAAATGTACTATAAAATGTATAACTTCCCTCACACTGTCAATACTAAAATATATTCCACTTGGATATTGAGTTTACTCAAACTGTATAGTGCCTCATTACTATAAAATGTAGAATCCAGTGAAATGTAACTATACTTAAATCCATTAAAACTGACTCAAAGCAGTGCAAGGATATGGAAAGTAACAGCTTCATTGACTTTTACCTTTCCAGGTTGATGGCTCCAAGTAATAAGCATCTTAAGCAGAGACCTCTAACCCGCAACTACTTTTCAGTTGGAAACACCTTAAGAGAATAAGTTACTCGCACTCAAAGCCCAGAACTCATGGAAATTTTGCTTTCACTCAAACAGCAAAAAAATGTAAAACACTAATGTCTCTAAATTTTAGTAAATACAAAGGAACTCTAACGATAGATCTCTGCTGGGTTTTAACCATTGCAACAGATAATTTTATAAAGATCGGAAACATCATCTGCCATCTAAAGCAGCAAACTGTATTTGAGGTTGGCAGTAGGACTACCCCCCGTCTTACAGAAACTGGCTCACAGAACTCATAGACTCCATTTTAACCCTCTCACCTGATCATCATCCTTACTCATAAACAGGGAGGTCCACGTATCTGCTCTAAGTTTGGAAATACAGCTACTGTGAATTTTATATGAAACACCACTTTAGAGGAATTTTCTTTCCCTTCCTCAACTGTAAGGGCAGGTAAATAACAAAAGGAAGAAGCTATTGGCAAAAGGTTTACAAAGATGTGGTATATGGAGAGATTTTTAGTTTTTTCAAAGACAGTTTCTTTCTAAAACAGGGTAACAAACCCAACATTTGATTTAAACATGAAAATGACACACATAATACTGTCAGAGATAACTATTTAGGACATACTGACTAATTTGGGGGCATAATCTTGTAAATTTCATGGAGTTTCCAAATAACACATTTGTAATAATTTTCATAAGCCTGTATTTTTTTCCTAAAAGTAGATTAAGTATCAGAGTCTGCCTTGATTTCCATTTTAGCCATGAACAACACTATATTCCAGTAACATTCTGAAATTCAACTCTCCTGTTTTTAGAGCACAAAATCAAAACACTATTTTAGCTAAAATTTATTCCTCAACTTTTCTAGATCCATTTTCCTAAATTAGGCATGGACTAATTTAGTCTGGAAAAACCTCCCCTCCCTCTAATTCCTAGTGTTGATAATATATTGAAATATTTCATAAAAATAGAAAGAAAAAATTTATTGGACTTTATATTGCTACTGAATGTTATTAGCAGAAACCTCATTCAATCATCCGCTATGTAACTCCAAATGTAAACAAGCTCTTTGCATAAAGCAAAAGCTGTTAATATTGTGGAACATACCTATATGCTCTATTACTGTTTTCTGTGAGTATTATTTCAAGGTTTCAAGCCTATTCTAAGTCTTACATATTTCCACACTGGCTCTTGACTCAGTTACCAAGTCCTTCCATCAGGAATTAGATCACTCTGCATACTGTGTTGTTGCAATTGCTACTTTTCTCTAGAATTGTAATAAGCACACACATTTATTTTTGCCCTCTGAAAGGACTGTGCACAAAAAACTGCCTTGAGAGATATTAAAATATTTTTACAGATTTTTTCCCACTACCTTATGCAACGAATAATCAATTTTTTTTACCTTTTATTTTTTTTTTTTAATTCTACTGTTTAAAAGCAGGCATTTCAGTTTAAAAGGAGGCATTTAGATCAGATGATTCTGCTTACATCAAACTTGGAGTTCACATCAGGATTGAGCTTTTACAAGAAAAACTAACACCATACTTTGGGCTGCATCATGGAGACATCTCAGAGTGCATGAAATAGATGCTTTTTTTGGATGAAACAATGGCAGAAGAGGCACTCTAACTGTTGAGTTTCAGTCCATAGGATCAGACTAGAGTAAAAGTATAAAGCCTCAAAGACTCATTGTATAAGGGTCCTCAGCACCAATTTTGTGCCAGCTTGCTTGACAGCATACACGTTTCCCGAAAACAGGCCCTAGCATGATTTTTCGGGATTTTTGAGGATGCTAAAATATAAGCTCTACTCACAGTTCATTTAAAAAGTCAATTTAAATAGGGTCCAGGCAGTTATACATGAAAAAAAGTAAGCACCTTTTAGAGCAAAAATTAATACTGACCCTGTCTTATTTTCAGGAAAATAGGGTAATGAAGACATGATTTCAGCAAATCAGGAAAACATAAAGCAAATAATTGTGCTTTATCAGGATCTACCCTAAGTATCAGAGCTTGCTAAATCATAGAATCATTTGGGTTGGAAAAGACCTTTAAGATCATCCAGTCCAACCATTAACCTAACACTGCTAAGTCCACCACTAAACCATGTCCCTAACCACCATATCTACACCTCTTTTAAATACCTCCAGGGACGGTGACTCAACCACTTCCCAGCGCAGCCTGTTCCAGTATTTGAGAACCCTTTTGGTGAAGAATTTTTTGCTAATACCCAATTTAAAGCTCCCATGGAACAACTTGAGGCCATTTCTGCTTGTCCTAACACTCATTACTTGGGAAAAGAAACCCATGCACTCCTTGCTACAACCTCCTTTCAGGTAGTTGTAGACAGCGATAAGGTCTCCCCTGAGCCTCCTTTTCTCCAGGCTAAACAGCCCCAGTTCCCTCAACTGCTCCTCTCAGAACTCTCTTCAGCACCTCAATGTCTTTCCTGTAGTGAGGGGCCCAAAACTGAACACAGTATTCGAGGTGCAGCCTAAAGAAATAAAGCTTTGAAAGTGGTGCTCTTTAGAAAATGAAGGAGTATGTAATTGTCTTCCTATAAAGTCAACCAACTGAAATTATACTTGTATTCCCAAGAAAGTTAATTCCAACTTTTAAATCTATACCGATGATATTCAGATTAGTTTCAACAGGTATATAGGAAGTTCTATCTTGGTTTTAATTCTGACTGCTTCTCCAATAATCATGGCAATTCAATTCACTGAACAGTTTAATGTTAAAATTAGGTAATGAGGATTGAAAAATCAGTTTAGAATTAGAAAAACCCCAAGTTGCTCTCTTAAAAGAAAGACTTAAAAGAAAAGCCTGTCTGTTAAAAAACAAAACAAAACAAAACAAAACAAAACAAGCACACGCCACATATCAAACAATGCCTCTCCTTCAACAAAATACAAATGATCTCATTACCGTCAATTTTATAGGGAATGGAACAGATTCAGACTCTGGGTCTATTTAAGTTCCAAAATAAACAAGCCGTGTCTTACAGTATCTGTATTCAGAAACATGTATTCCATTATTTTTCAAGCCAGCCCAATTTTTCAATCATCAGACACCAACAGTAAAAGTAACTTAGACATAAACCAGTTGAGGGGTGAGCAGGGAACCAGGAAAAATATAACAAAACATAAACACAAAGAAACAAACAAAACCCCAGGATGTATTCTTTTTCTCAGGAAAGGTCAAAAACTCTCCCAGGTTAGAAATAAGGGAAAAAGATCCAGCTGCTTGGAGCCAAGACTTTTAGTCTTTAAGATGGGGCAATAGGAGCTGAACGGTTGATAGCAGGGGAATCTGGATACACACATAATGTTACCTGTTCCATGTTAATCACCATATATTTGAAGAGATTCAGTCAGGGCTAGTAGTGGGTATAGCTCCACCACTAGTGATCTCACAAGCCTAATCCCAAAGCAATGAGTTTCTTTCACTTTACACTTGGTGCAGACACCCACATGCAAATCTATGAACATAAGTAAATGTAACTTACAGTAAAGGTTTCTTTTTCCTCCCTTTGTTTTAAACCATAGAAGTATTTTTTTCCCAATTCCATCATTCTATCTTCTAATGGTTAGAGTATAACAATGAGACAGTAAAGAACTATATAATTATTTTGTCAACATTTGACTGGGTAAATATTGCCTATAGCAAATTTAGTATCAAAAAAGATCCTGAAAGACAGAGAAGAGCACATTTCACAGCAATATGCCCACCATTTAAAATGTGCATCACAATGACTAATTTTTTTAAAACAGATGTCCTGAGATATACACACTCACCCACAACCAGTATGCCATTGTACAAATGAATTTCAGAACCAATAATGTGCCTAATAAACACAAACCACCTTTCAGTTATTTAAAAAATAAAACCCAGTTATAACAGCTTTTGTATTTAATATTGTATTTACAACTTGGGCAAGCTGAGATATGATAAAAATTTTACTTCATAAGATGTTCTATCTACTTTATAAGAATTAACTAGTCTGTCACTTTCAGCTAACAGCTCACATTCACCACCATTCCTAAAGGGAAGGAGACACAAATATACCATGGAAGCCACACATAATAGAATAACCCAGAGGGATTTTAATAGAAGAAACCTCTTGAAACACTCCTGAATTATTTAGATATTTGTAATACAGAAATGACTTCTTTCCAATTGCAGGCCCAATTGTAACTTCCTCCTATCACTGCCATGATTTTACCATCTGATCCAGCTGTACAATTTAAGAAGAAGGAGCTTAACACTTTCTCCACTGAAGCAGAGAGGTGAACAACAGATCAAGAGGATGTTCAGTCCTACAGAGCTAATTGGTCCATTGGTTTATTTGAAATATTAGTATCTCCCCAATGTTACATAAAGTATGAGCAAAATTGATTAAATCAGGAGACAGAATCCTGCTATGCAGAGAAGTAATGCAAATTCTGAATTACAGCATGAAGAGAAACATTGTAAAAGCTTGAAGAGTAAAAGCGTCTCCTGCACAAGGTTTTTGTTACCTTCCGTAAGACAAAATAATGAGTCACGCTTGACCCAAGTCTTCTTAAATTGCTGCTAATAAAGGCACTGCCCTCGTAACTCAGGGAAAATGCTCACCTCTAATTGTTTCTAAGCACCACTTCTTATTATCTGCTATTTACAGAATGGCGGGCTGCCAATAAAATTCTCAGTAGAACTCTGCATCCTCAGATAGCTTGCAAGTAATCTTATTTTCTATCTCTGAGCTATACAATGCATTTTCAAATTAGTTTCTCCCTTTTTTTTTTCAACCAGCAATTTATTATATCAGCCTTCTTAATTAAAAAAATTAACATAAAAATCCCTATTTGGATTCCTTTAAATAAAAAGTAAGCACATACAGCATTGTCTCACAGCAATGGAGTTATTCACATATCTATTTTCAACAGCTATATTTGGAACAAAAGCAGCTTGGATGCAGATTATATTCCAAAGTTATATACAGCTGGGTGGAATATCAGAGATGTATCTTCCCTCTATCAACACTATATGCAAAAAAAAAAAAAAAAAAAAAGGAGGACAGAATGTCTTCTTTAACATATTAAACTTAGCAGGGATGTGCTCAATAAAGAAGGCTGAATAAACCTAAGTGGCACCATTAGCATTAGCCTTTGATTTACATTGTTTTTAATTCACAGCCAGCAATGAAGTTTCTCAGGTCCCTTTTTGGCCCAGGTCATAAAGACTACAGATATTAGATGGCATGAATCAAAAAAAATCACTGCACTGCTGTCTAACCTCCCACGAGAAGGTCAAAGAAAATAATGGGTATTAATGGGTATTACCACAACTGAAATATAATGTCCCAATGATTAAGACAGATTCTTAAGAGTAGATTGCTAAAGGTGAAAAAAGTACATTGGAAGTAAGAAGCTTGTGCGATAGAGGGGCTTGCTGTCCTGCTAAAGGCCTCAAAAAGGACTCTAAGGTAAACATTCTGCAGAAAGGCTAAACAATTTCTTAAGCTTCAGGGTATACTGAATAATTATTTACCCACAACACACACTTTTGAGGTGAAGAAGAAATGCTGTCAGGTTGTGGTATCAATAAGGACACACTGTAACAAACTGATCATTAGAGCAGCAATTCAGAAACACCAGATGGTTATGTTCTGACAGGATTTTAATACAGTGGTAAGTTTTAATGACTGCATCTTAGCAGTTCAGATACCTGATTCTTCACAGTTAGAGGGCAGAAAACAACTCCTATTGTAACATCACTCAAGCACAAACTACATTGTGCTGTAAAAGAAAAACTGTTTTCATTTCATTTAATCCTGATATACATGTGTACAAAAGCACACACACATATATATTACTTTTTATGGCGCCTACAAAGGAAAAAGGGTATTACATGGAAAGGTTGTATATTTTTTCAGCAAAATGGTAACCAAGTACACTTCTACCTTTAGATTATATTCTGCAATAAAAAAAAAAAAAACAACACTGCAACATAATATTTCATGCAAATAGGAATTCTATTGGAAGTTATTTTATGAACTTCTGGACTAAAAAAACATTCAGTGAATGAAAGCTACCCATGTTCAGAGCTTCTTTGCATCACATAATTTTTATCCTAAAGAAAAACTCAAACATTAGATCAGCAAAGGTTTCTGCACTCTGCATGTAATCCTATATATGTGCTGTATTAATACTCAATTTAAATGCATGCTACCTTTACATCAACAAACTTGAGAATATATATTTTGCCACTGAAGCTTAAAATTCTCTAGCTGTCTTATTAGACATGATCAGATTCTTCCAATGAATATGGTTCAACAAGACAGTGTGCACTTCACAGTGTGCCAAGGAGCACTGGCATGTTGGAGACCTGTACATGAAATCAATTTCAGATGCAAAAACCTCAAGAGGAACCTGCAACAAAAAAAGTTGATACCCACCATACTGCACTTCACTGATTAGATTTAAAATTCACTTTAATACCAGTATTTTAGCTTAACTTCACTATCACTACAACATATGGAGGGTGCCTTAAAGGAGCCATGACTCAATCCATCACTTTTTTACAGGTCATTACTAACACTGGACTACAGTCATCAAGAAACCAGAAGCTCAAATTCACTAAGGAGCCAAGGTGAAAAAAAAATATTCAAGCCATCCACTTCTACACTGGACACAGCTTCAGATCAGCCTTTTAATGTAGCATGAAGCAAATACAAAAATGAGAAGGAATAGCATCAGCCTCAGTCATGTTTCTTGTGAGAGAATGAAAAAGTCTTATGTAGCCAGAATATTAATAATGAAATGGGAGGGAGGGAGGGAGGAAAAGAGGGAGAAAGAGCATCTCTGAACAAGCTGTACATATTCTGGGATTCAATTGGATGTGATAGCTATAGTTTTCAAAGACTCATAGATGCTAGAAACTAGGACTTTTTTACAAACAGCCTATTACCAAATAAGTGGCAGAAAGATTATTTTACACTAACCTTTTCTCTGTTTTCCTCATGTCAGAAGCTCAGCCTAATGTGGAAGTTGGTTTACCTTCAACCTATTTCACTATTAAAATACTATACATGACATATACAGCAAATACTAATACATAACTGTGCATGCTCAAAAATATATTTCTGGAAAAATAACCATTGACAACATTTAGCAGGTAAGGCAGCAAACGGAAAACTAATGTGTTTTATGTTTAAACTCAAAGTCTCTTAAAGACTTTGTCCAGAACCTTGCTGCTTGTAGATATCCACAAAACGACAACATCATGGTCTGTCAATAAAGAATATTTTAACAGGACCATTCTCTGTATAAAACACATCGTCCCATACCGTGTGCCAGTGCCCTACATACAGGTCAACATAGCCTCTTTTGGTAAAAGTTAGATTAATTGTACATTACTCTTTTTTTTGCCATTAATTAAAAAGCAACTTGAACTTACACTATAATATAGGCCAGAAGAATCTATAAAAAGTAAATGCAGATGCCATCCTAGTGTGAAGTATGTTTTCAAGTGGAAACTTCATTCCAAATGTTGCAGTTCAGGAAAAAAGTGAGATCCTTTTATTCTGCTAGATAGTGCTACACTCCTACCTGCAAAAGGTACTGTAACGATTACAGTGAAGCTCCAGTAATTGTACTGAGCTTGTAAAAACAGGCCTGTAAATCAACAATGTTTAGGCTGTTGAGTATTTTTCCTGCCTATCCACCACAACTAACTTTACAGAAGCGACTCTGATATACTCATTATATATCTTTCACTGTAGACAATGGTTTTATTTTCCCCACCCTGTAGTAATTTTTTGTTATTCAGACGGATTCAGACATAATTCAGCACTGGGAAAGAACTCTGCCTACAGTATCATACCCCTTCAAACAGCCAAGGTGAAGCAAGAAGATAGCTGAAGCAAGTGCAGGGATGACAAAGTGTTTGTGTAATTGAAGGCATGGACATAAAAAATTCAGGTCCTTACCTTATACAATCCAGCTCAGACAGTATTTCAGTGCCCAACAAGCAATCTGTTACCACATTGAAACATCCTGGTGTAATAAACTTAGTAACCTGTGAAGTGAGTACAGTCACCTCTTGTGCTTCAGATTTGTTTCTACTTGGCTTAGTTCTATTTTGTAAATTAATAACCAATTTATGAACAAATCTGATTGTCCTCACAGATTCAGACTGTTTTTCCTGCTTTTTCTTCTGGCTTGATGTTACTGTACCCTGACTGTATTTCTACAAAGCTCAATGTTAGTATAGGTGGTTATTACACAAAACTAAAACAACCGTTTTCCTCTGAAAATCAATACAAAATTTCAGGCTGGCTTTGGAATACTTCCCTTTATCTGGTTAAAGATTTTTGTCTCCAGCTAAGATTATTGCAGTTTTTTTCTACCCAAAAGAAAACTGGTGGCATATTGCTGTTTGAAACCAATATCAAATTTCAAAGTAACAGGTAACAACTTCAGGAGCCGAGAGAAACTATCTTTAGGTCAACTACATTAACTCCCCCAATGATACAGAGCATAAGAGAATACTGCAGGCCAGTTTAACACAAAGATGGCAAACTGCAGGTACAAACATGGATAGAAGAAAGAGGGAAAACTATACAAATCATTTTTCCATAGGAGTTCTGACAGGATAACTGTGCCATCTATCTGCATTTCTGTGAGAACACATCATACATAAGTACTTACTACCCAGAGAAGTCTTACCTGCTACCAAGGATTGGCTGCCCAGAGGCTCCCAAAGCAGAATAGTCCATGCCATAGAAATTCAGACCTAGAAGTATTTTATTTCTCCATTTTGAATCAGGATCCAGTACTTGAACACAGGCTCGTACCCAGGGAAGAGGGGAATTTGGACCAGGTCTGTCAAGTTAGTAATTATGAAACAGCTTGTCAGAAACAGAACATATTCATTCTCAGCTTTTTCTTTTTGACTAGTGTAATTGACAAGAGCAAACTATGCTACACAAAAATCAGTGAACGTTAACCTACAATCCTATGAAGTACTGATGCACAAAACTTGTTTGCCCCACTCTTGACTTTGTGATTAATTTCTAAGGTGAAGGGACACAAAACTTCTTACAGTGGGTAAGAAAATGTTTCCAGCTAGCACATTTTCGCTGCCACTGGATCTGACAGAACGTCCACAGGATAAATCAAAACTCTGTACAAACTCCATTGTTTTCCAATACCATCCTCAATGTTTTAGCACAACATAATGGGTCAAAATCCACTATTTACTTACAGAAAAAACTGTAGAATCAGTTACCGCTAATCAAGACAGGTTTCAATGATTGTTTAACCCTTACTTATGGATAAAACCCTTAACAGGCAATTATCTAACAAAAAGCTACGTTAGGAAGAAGGGTAGAGCCTTAATACACAGAGTAATTAAATTGTCATATGTTTAGTATCAGAATATCATGCTCATTCTATTCACATCTCATCAGAGAGGAGAGCAGGCATTATCACAAACACTCACTAACATGATAAAAGGAAAAGCATATTTTAGTCTTACAAATATCAACATATTCTACTTCCTCCTAATTACTTGCCTCAAAGCCTTTGGGATATCTGTACCATTAAAACTCAATGTGCTAACACAGTATAGGAATGTTGCTGGAAATTGTGTTCATATTTAAAAGCAAAAAAATTGTGAAAATATACATTTATTATTCTGTATTTCATATACTCAAAGCAAATGCAAGCAAAAAAGATTTGAACTCTTTTTACTAAATATTTTCTCAGATTAAAAGCACTACATCTCAAAAACTAAGTTTCTTCCAAATACTATAGGTGTGAATTCAAGAATACTTCCCTCCTCCTTTCAAGTAAAAAAGATTGGCAGCTCTCCAAGTGAGGTCTAAGTAACTGAAAGTGCCAATGAAAGCATAAAGATGTGACTGCACCATAACAGAACCTGTGATTTTAACATGGCATGAAGCGTGGTGCAGCTTCGCCACATTGTAAAGATGCAGCCTATAGCACAGTCTTTAAAAATGCATTCAGGGTTCCAGATGGGTTTGTATAACCTGTACAAAAGCCCTTGGCACTTCACCCTCATAGATGTCCATTTACCTAGAGGAAAGCTAAAGTGGATACATCTATGGTACATTATTCCAGCAAAAGAGTAACAAAAAAATCCTGTTATAACTTCAGTAAACATTACTGTTTATGTTCTCCCGTAGGCTGCAAGGCTTGAAGATGTAGAGAGAGGCCTGGGGAGAGATAGGAAGGAGGTATATAAATTCTTTTCAGAAGAGATAAAAGTTCCTTTCTGTTAAACCCGTCTAGACATTATCAGAATGCTAATATACTACAGGTGATAAAGGTTTTAGTGAGGTAATAAACACAAAAGGATGGTATTTCTAAATCTGCTGGTCTACCACAAATATGAACTCTGGACAGCCATGTTGAAGCAAGATATACAGAATCTCCCAGGAATTCCAAAGCATATCCCTACCTGTACTTTGGAGGTGAAATGAACATGCTTTTGCAGAACAGTAACATAAAGAGCCTCTTTAGAGTTTAAGGACCTCTCAACTACACTGCTGTTCCACAATCACACAGCTAAAAATGTTAAGTTCCTAAAAATGAATATTCATGTGTAGGTTTTTGTGTTAGTTTTCAGTCACATCAGCTCCCTGCATGAGCAGCTCTATAAGTACAAGGGAGGGAGCAGTGGAAGAACTGAAGAACATACTAAAGCATGTCCACATTACCAGTGCCGCCAAAAGGCAGTCTGCTGCCTCAGGATGAAAAAAATGAGTTGTCAATTATGCTTTAAAGCTATTTTTTTCAACAATGACATGTAGTAGATTATTCATGTACAGAATTGTGCTAAGTAACTAAAACCAAAAGAACCTGGCCTAGAAAAAATAAAGTGTCAGGGAACTATTAAAAGGATAATTTTTTAGCTTGAGTGCAAAGCCTTTCACAATATTAGGGTGCCAAATATATACTGCTGTTAAAAATGTTCTGAGTTATTGGCTTGTTCAAAAATCACCTATCCTAAATACTAATCCAGAACTTCAGTATCTGATACAGTTAACACGCACTAGCCACTTTACTAAAAAAATGAGCTCATACTGTAGATTTAATAGTGACTTAACTGGGAATCAGTTTCATCAGCAATTTTTTTTTAATTTTAGAGTCTTACCGTTGTGGTGTCGAATAGTCGTATGTCATGAGACTGAAGCTGTCTATTGCAGAGGCCAACTGATCAAATTCTTTCTTTGTGAACAGTCCTGGCTGGTTAGTCCTTTTAAAACAAAAACAATGGGAAGAGATAAATAACCTGTCTCATTCTCACCTTCAGGTTTCATACCATTTGATCAGGTAAGAAAAATCTTTCATTCTGAGGTGACCAAAAAAAGACACTTCAGTACCATTCTTATAATAAATATGTAAGAAAAAAAATATATATTTGAAGAATATCCACAGCATACTTACCAAATAAGCATTTCCAGCATGGCTACAGTAGTGACTAAAAAGGCTGTGGACTAATCAAATTGCCTTATGTAGCAATCAATTGAATTCAAAGCTTTTACAAAATCTTTAATTGTTTGGCCTAGTTTTGATACTTATAAAACTAAGTTATCTGAGCCATACTTAAATAAATCGATAGGTGTAGCTGTTAATACAAAACCATAAACCAAAAGTATTTTTTCTATTAATCTCAAAAAGAACTATAACTTCAGTTTATACTGTACTTAAGAAATTTTATCTCATCTGTGAGAAACACTTTGGTTTCTCTTAATTCCCTTTCAAGAGAGTCCTAAAAAGCAGAAGGCAAATACAACTGCCTTATTTTAGCAAAAGACTATACAAACCTCTTTTCTTTAGACAAAATCAAGCCCATTTCTTTCTTCCTTTAGAGGGGAAGAAGAAATCCATTCTATGACCTTCTCTAGACAAAAGTCTAGTTAGACCTTCTGTGTATCTTTGTAGGAAATATGGAACATAGTTCTTACTTTCTACATTTTTTTGTTTATTCTTCATTTACAATTTCTATCACTGGGTTATCACACAGTATCACAGTATCACAGTATGTTTGGGATTGGAAGGGACCTCAAAAGATCATCTAGTCCAATCCCCCTGCCGGAGCAGGAACGCCTAGGTGAGGTCGCACAGGAACATGTTCAGGTGGGTTTTGAATGTCTCCAGAGAAGGAGACTCCACAACCTCCCTGGGCAGCCTGTTCCAGTGCTCTGTCACCCTTACTGAGAAGAAGTTTTTTCTCAAATTTAAGTGGAACCTCTTGTGTTCCAGCTTGATCCCATTACCCCTTGTCCTATCATTGTTCGCCACCGAGAAGAGCCTGGCTAATATCTACCTGAGCTTTGTGGGTGAGGAGGTGTATTTTTGATGGTTTCAGATGCATGGAAACTAACTTCCTTCAGCCATTCAACTCAGGAATAATGCCCACAAGTTTCCTGAAAACGCTGAATCTTAACTTAAAAGTAGGAGCACACATAGCACAGCAGGAAACACAAGGCAGCCCTAATAACCTTGCAAAGATGGGACTGAACTAAGAAGGAGAAGGTGCTGCCAGGAGAACCATATCCTCAGTCAGAGGGCTCTGAAGCACATTAAGATGAGACAGACAGGTACCTAAGTAGCATATTGTCCTAAATAGCCTGGGAGAGCAGGGCTCATTGAGTGGAGAGGGGGGAGGGAAAGAAGGGAGGAAAGGGAAGGAAAGGAAAGGGAAGGGAAGGGAAGGGAAGGGAAGGGAGAAGGAAAAAGTGGTTTAACTGTTAAACAAACAGTTAAACAAACTCTGTGGTGCAACTCTGCCATTTGAGAGGTAGGCTTAAGAAGACTGAACAAGATTCCTCTAGAGAACAGAGGAGAGAGACTGAAGAATCCAGACCTTCCCAGTAATGTAAACCACTACTTCATCTAGAATTTAGTAGTTAACCCCTGTCTAGACAAGGTACACATTAAAACTACTTGTATTCCATCTCAAATGTAAAAAAAAACCCAAAAAGATGTGCATTGACAGATGCAAGCAATAAACTGAAAAATCACTTATTTTGACCCTGTCCTGTTTTGTTAAAAACAAGTTTCTCTTTTAGTGATTTTGCTTGTCAGCTAAAGCCTTCATATTAGCTGCATTTTCCTGGAGAACCAGACATATGTTTTGGTAAACCTAGCAATGGAATCCAAACTTATTGATAAGCACAAATGGACATCTCGCGAGAGGGGCGACGAGAAATCGGTGACCAAGAAACTGACCAACTGTGTATAACATTCCATTCACGTGAATACTTCATATAAAAGTGGGAGATCACGAAGATCTCGTCCCTTTTGCCTTTGCTTTTTCCCTTCTGCTTATGGCCGACATTAGGAGAGGACCTTGCTAGTCGTCCCTGCGAACTGAGGCCTAGTGAGAGACTGAATCCAGCTCTGGTTGGCTGCAGAGTCTAATCCAGGACTTTGGTTGCCGGCTCTGCAGTTGCTGAGACTTTCAAGATTGGTTTTGTATATTTTGTATTATTTTCTCTATTCTTATTAGTAGCCTTAGTAAAAACATTGTTAATTTTTCCAACTCTCTTCTCTCTGTCCTTCTTTCCCTCCCAATCGCCTGTCCTTAGTGGGAAGGGGGGAGAAGGAGGGGCAAAAGGGGGAAGTGGGGGGGGAGAGGAGGTTAACAATACATCTGCCAGGGTTTTATTGTCACCCTGCAATCTAAACCCTTGACAGACCCTTATCACTTTTGGATCAGTGTGCAAATTCTCAGCTGAACAATATGTGCTGAGTGGATCACCAGAGCATAACAGCATTCATTTATCAGTTTACTGATAAATGAACAACATTACAACATTTTCTGTTCCAACATATTAGGAAACAGGTTAACAGAGTACAGGTTACAAAGTGGGGCAGATCAAGTCACCTAACATGCCTGTGATGTTATAAAGGAGCAAAGCATGAATGATATTTACAAGTCAGGTCAATGAATCTGACCAAACATACACTGGACTATGTAGCTCTAATTAGTATGAAGCACAGTGGTGTTCCAGAAATTGCAAGTTTTTAGAACCAGCAATATACTTGTCATATTAAGAAGAAATCCTGTCAGTTCCATGGTTTTAACAGATTAAAACAAATCTTCACTTCTGGAACCTATTGTTGGACCTCAGTTTTTTCCATAGTTACCTGCTTGTTATTTACTGCAACTGCAAACTACAGTTGTTCTACAAGAATAACAAAAATGAAAGATATATTTGAAACAATATCATGGCAACTTGGATGTCTGTAGGCAAAGCAATTCCCCAACACACAATCCAGCAAAACACATTTTCAGTAAATTGATTGTGATTACTCATGAAGGGAAAAGTGTAAGAAGTAATTATGTATTAGATTTTAAGGCAAGTTGGATTGCTTTATAGATTAAGCTAGGCAGTACTTGAACAAAATTTGTATATGTAACTTGCTCTCTACATCCTTTTTTCATATACACTGTCGAGAAATATTAAAAAAAAAAAAAAAAAAAAGGATATTGTCTTTATTTTCTCCAAAGAAAGGAAGCTTGTAAGTGAACTATTTCCACTACAAATGAAGGCCATTTGAGGAACGAGGTCATACATTTTCAAATTGGAAGAAACCCAGTGGCAACAAATATGCTTTGTCCATTCATGAACAGAGTTAAATCACCATCACAGTTCACAGAAAAAAAGCACCACTCACCAGCTCAGTCAGCACCACCAGTCAACTCTGCTCTAGTCAAACACCTGAAGAAACTGTCCACTGGAGCAAAAACAAGACTATTGATTCATACCTCTAGAATTTTTTTTGTTTTTAATCACAGAATAGTTTGGGTTGGAAGGGACCTTCAAAGGTCACCTAGTCCAATCCCCCTGCAATGAGCGGGGACATCTTCAGCTAGATCAGGTTGCTCAGAGCCCTGTCCAGCCTGGCCTTGAATGTTTCCAGAGATGGAGCATCAACCTCAATAGCCTCGATCTTTAGTTTAAAACCATTACCCCTTGTCCTATCACAACAGGCCCTGTCTGTCCCCATCTTTCTTACAGGCCCCTTTTAAGTACTGAAAGGTCTCCACAGAGCCTTATCTTCTCCAGGCTGAATGACCCCAACTCTCTCAGCCTGTCCTCACAGGAGAGCTGTTCCAGTACTCTGATCATTTTTATGTCTCTCCTCTGGACCCTCTCCAACAGGTCTACGTATTTCCTGTACTGAGGGCTCCAGAGCTGAATGCAGGACTCCAGGTGGGGTCTCACCAGAATAGAGTAGAGGGGCAGAAAGCCTCCCTTGACCTGCTGTCCACACAACCCTGATGCAGCCCAAGATAGAACTGGCCTTCTGGGCTGCAAGAGCACATTGCTGGCTCATGTCCAATCTTTTACCTACCAGTACCCCCAAGTCCTTCTCCACAAGGCTGCTCTCATCCCCCAGCTTGTATTGATACTGGGGGTTGTCCTGACCCAGGTGCAGGACCTTGCACTTGGCCTTGTTGAACCTCAGGAGGTTCACATGGGCCGATGTCTTGAGCTTGTCCAGGTCCCTCTAGATGGCATCCCGTCCCTCAGGTTTGTCAACCACACCACTCAGCCCAGTATCAACCACAATTGTTCTGAGTCAAGAAAACTGGCACTCAAGTTAAAAAACGAAATATTTTTCTACAGCTATTATGTTTCTCATTTTAGGTTTCCCAGTCATTCTGGTATTTAATAATAGAGTTAACTCAAGGGCAGGTATGTTCTACTGACTATATGGTTGGGAAAATGAACAAGGAGAAAGTCAAGAAACTTGGCACAAAAATGTGCAAAGTCTATGAGAATAAAATTTTCTAAGTCTAAGCCAAAAGCCTGTAGTTCTTCTAAGCCTTGAATATAATTTCCAAACTATTGAGTAAAGTGGCAGAAACTTCATCATCATTTATCAACATTGTACAACATACATGCTAAAGACAGCTTACATACATGCTAAAGACAGCTATTTAATGGTCAGATGACAAAACCTTGGTGATTTTATTTGCTCACTATCAACATGACAAATGTGAAGGAACAGATGTCAAGTGTATGAACATGAATAACAGGAAAAGCATATTATTTAACATAGCTGGAAAGTTTCTTCACATGCAAGCAGCCCTGACCTCTGAACTGCTTCATTTGCTTTATCTTTGAGTTCACCATAAGTCATCATTCAAAAGTTACATCTCATTTGGAGTCTAACAAATGTACTTATTAAAAGAGTGAAGCTGAACATCGAATAAAAGAGAAATATGCTGTTTAAAGAAACCTGCCCCTATTGGCATAAAATATACTGAAATGATGCAATATGTACCATAAATATGAAATAATTTGGACTCAATAAGTAAATTTAAGCAGAAAAGGGTAATTTTTTTATGTTAGCTTATACTAAATCCTTTTTATTGCTGTTCCAAGAGGCAGACACTTCATATGATATTTGCATTTGTACTTTTCTAACGCAATACCTTAAGCAAATGTCATTCAGTTTCCTTAACATTCTGCTCAGAGGCACTAGTGCTCTTAAGTGATTCTTATTTCATTGTTCAACATAGTTAAGTCTGAAACTTATTAAATACTAGCAAACCCCCCCAACTATTCAGGTTTGGAAATGTCCATCTAATCTTGGCAAAATCTGCATCTATATGGACTGTAAAAGTTGCTCCATGGGGAGAAATTCACCACAGAGATGAAATTCATGGCACTTTAAATGCAGTAAAACCACATCCAATACTGTATATACAACAAATCATTAACTTCAGTGGAGGTCTCAATATGATGTTGGTAGTGATGTGTATTGGACATTATCCCAGGTGCTTGTGCTGGCTGACAACAGGCTCAATATGAGTCAGCAGTGTGTGTCCTGGCAGACAAGAAAGTAAAGCACATCCTGGGTGCATCAAACACAGTGTAACCAGCCAGGCATAAGTGGTGATTATCCTGTGTGTTTAGCCTTGGTGTGGCCTCATCTTGAGTACAGTGCAGTTCTGGGCCCCACAATTGAAGAAGCATGTGAAGGTCCTTGAATATGTCCAGAGGAGGGCAACAAACTGGTGATGAAAGGGCTGGAAGGAATGTCCTATGAAGAGTGGTTAAGGACTTCAGATTTGTCTATTTTGAACAACAGGAGGCTGAGGAGGGACCTCATTGCTCTCTACAGCTTCCTGGGCAGGGGATGTGGAAAGGGAGGTGCTGATCTCTTCTCCCTGGGATCCAGTGACAGAACGCATGGGAATGGTTCAAAACTGTGTCATGGGAGGTTTATACTTGACACTACGACGCAGGTAGTGGTGCGTCTCTGGACCACTCTCTGGAAGTTTGGTATTGTGAATCTGTATCGAAAACACTGGAACAGGCTTCCTAGAGAGTTGGTCAATGTCCCAAGCCTGTGTTTAAGAGGCATTTGGAAAATGCCCTTAATAGTATGCTTTTACATTTGGTCAGCTGTCAATTGATCAGGCAGTTGGCCTAGATGATTGTTGTAGGTCCCTTTCAATGGAAAATATTCTGTTCTATTTTTATTGCCCCTTTATAGAGAATCACTGATTTACTGAGAGAAAAAATACTCTACTTGTTGAGCACAATGTTTAAGACAAATATTTCTAAGAGGTGACACACTGCTTTTCTTGTACAGAGAACAGCTGTCCCTGAGACACACCAAACTTTTGCTTTAGACCAGCTCATCACCTTGAGAGGTGGTAAAGCTTCCACAACACACTTTTAAGAGATGCATTTTCTTGGATAAAATACTGACTTTCCTGCTGAAACCTTATTTACATAGCCCAGTATTAATTTCTTCCCATTCTTAGCTATGTCACTTTTGACTTGACTTCCTAACTTTTGACTTCACTTTGTTGAGAGATTCATCATTTTCACTTGCAGGTTCCTGACCCAAATTTCTGCTAGACAACACAGCAAGAGAAGAACAACTATTACCCTGAGAGCATAGGTCTTATTTGCACGTATTTCCAACAATTTGTCAGTATTTTCCAACGGCACACTACTATCTATATATATGTATATATACAGCCTAGAAATTCACAGTCCCTTAAGTGCAGCAGAGTTTGTTTCATAGCATAGAATGTCTATTACCTGAATCTTCCAAATAGCATATCGTTATATGTATCAAAATTCCCATTAGTGCTTTACTGATAAGTATTTCTATAAGGTTTTGACTTTGTAGTCTTTCATATTGAAACACTAGAAAAAATACTTCATGCATGCAAGTCACTTTCACTTACTTTCAAATGAATCTACATTCTCAATTATTTCTTGTGTCACTATGATTACTCTCAAAATGAAATAAGATAAGAAACAAAAAAAGGTCTTGTAACTGACTGCTATTCCCTGCAAGTTCGAACTGCATTCTTATTTGGTTACATTCCCTTCTCCGTCCCTTACAAAGGAGAAGTTTTCTGTATCCTCACATCTTTAAGTAGTCATTCATAATGAAAAACTGTCTGATTTTCTGTCTCCTGTACATATCTATTTCAGAAGTCATCTTCTCAGTAATAACTTAATTTTCTCGTTGTGCATAATTCAGTTTTCTCTGTAAAGCAACTGTTAGCAGATCTTCCCTTCTCCCATCTTTCTTCACCATCATTTATCATTGGTTTTCATAGCTCCTTGCAATTAGCTGTACTAAAGTATAATGCTACTGCATTTTATGAACACAGACCAATGAATTCAGTTAATGCCTAATCACTGAATAAAAATTCACCGTTTCTTCCTGCACCCAGTCTGTTCCACAGCAACTATGAGAAAGAGCTGAAATCTCTACTCTGTGCATCCACAATTATAGACATTGATAATGAAGCAGTCAAATGCATAAACAAGTTAAATCTGATACCATTTTCTTTTCAGGAAAAATCCTCTTCGTGGTATTGTAACTACCCTATGTCTTTTTAGGTTTTCCAAAACTCTGTAAGGATGACAGCTACTGAAGTAATTCTCCACTATCAGTATTTAGAAAACAGCTCTAAGTAGATCCTGGTTTCTGTGGGTGTTTTGCAACTCAATTCTCTGGTGTCTTATAGATATTCCATTTACAAAGCCCTCTCACTGCCAGGTCTTGGGAAAAAAGGTAGGTCACCTTCCTCCATCCAGCGGCCTATTTTCATGAAGTGGTAGACACCTGACTAGCAAAACTCTATGCCTATGTCAATTTTGTTTGAAAATGGTCAAATACTAAAAAACTTTCATTGAGAGATGAAGAACAGAAGAGATAAAGCTTACAGACACCTTGTTTCCTCAGAAATTATGCTAAAAATAGGATTAAGGTCTGTCTGCAGTAGTATTGGATAAAGCAGGCAAGTCAACAACAGGACCTTGACACAATACTGATATTCAAAGATATGAAAAACAATGATAGATTTAATTCTTGCTGTCAAAAAAGAACATGACTGAAAGGTAACTCCATAAAACCAGTACAATCACCACTGCTCACATACATTCTTCCAGTTGTGGCTTTTCATCTGGTTCTACTCTTAGAACACTCTCAATTTCGTACATCATCCCAAGAGATAAAAATTCTGAAAGAATAAGTAAACGAAAATAAAAGGGGGATATTAATTGAAATATAACAATTTAGCAGTTAATTTCTAATGAGTTAGAACAGTCTGAATATCCCAAGATAATTACTTTAGCAAGCCTGGACTAACAACTAAGGAGAAACTTCTAATGGTGCAGGTAGTCTGGAAGTAGCAACACTCATTCATTGGTAGATTTTAAGAGCTTGTCAGATAAAGTTCTATCAAAAGTTACCAAGTTATAGTTTATTTTGCCTTAGGATAATGCACATTCCAATATTACTGTCTACTACTCAGATCAGTAGCTTAAATTCAGGAAAAAACCCCTGCAACCCTACTTACGTGCTGTCTCTGGCTGCTGCACTAATTTCGTGATAAGGATCATAAAATTCAGATGCCTTCAAAGAGCATGAGGGCTATCTGTCAGTTGTCCATAGAAAAGATCACAATTTAAAATTAAAAACAAAAATCTCTACCAAGCACACCCTAAAAACACAAACATGTCTGATTTTATTAGCATTACTACATTAGGGGGACTGTAAATGGTAACAGACTGGTGAGTAAAAACTTGCTGTATTTTCATCAGTAAACAAAACTGCGCCTATGTACCAAATGAAATTTTTGCAGAGCATCAAGGGCTGGCACTCATCCTTAATATGCATATCCCATCCCAGCTGTTGTCTTTGCAGTACTTCCTCTTCAAACAGAGAGAAACATGGGATCTGTTCCTGTCATGGAGTAGCCTACACTGTTTTCATGAAGCCAAACTAATTGCCTGTGGCCCATCTGGTTCAAACCAGTAACAGAAGTCAAGAAGGAGAATTATGCCAACAATTATATGTCCTGAAAAGAAAGTATGAAATCCCAACAGACAATGAGGGACAAATAAGCCTGAAAACTGCATCCTCAGAGCTGAGGCATACTGACAGGCCAGTCTGCATAACCTACACTGTATTTTTCAAGTAACTTAAGAATTTGCACATGAATCACTTACGCCAGCATCAGAAATTCATCTGTTTGTCAAAAAGAGACAATCTGAAAATATCAAAGAAGAAAAAATGTCTTTTGTCATTGCGTATACCGTTTCCATTTTTGGGGAGGTTAACTGCTCTCCTTTAATGCTGTTTCTGTTGGGTTGCTTCAGCCTCTTCAGAGGAGTCACGCAAGCAAGACTATGCATAAAAGAACATCCACTGTGTCACCATTTGGTTCTCCTAATTTCCAAATTATTCTAGTGCCCTTCATGCCAGGGCTTCATGCCTAGGCAAGCCATGCTCCAATAGCAGAACATCATGCAAAACAAGCTTGTAGTCTGGAGCGTATGAGCCTAATTTAAAAACTCTAACACACCAAATGTAGGCTTAATTACTCCTTGCAAAGATTAAAATGCTCTTTTTGTTGGTTTTTTTGGTTTTTTTTTTTTGTTTTTTTAAAAGTTTTCTAACTTCATCCTGAAACTTATGCAGTAATTGCTCTATAGCAGCTGTCTCAGAACTGGTAGAGCTACAAATGCCAGACACGGTGAGGAACACCTTTCACTCTTTCTTCTCTTTGGCTGCCACTAGTTGACCTACAGATTATTTTAATGATTCTCCCTAGTGGAAGTTCAAAAACTGATGTGCACACCTGTTTCAGCACATGTCAGTGGAGTCAGACCTTGGCTGCATTAGTTTTATATAGTCAGGCATAGCCTTTAAAAAGCCACTTCTAAGAATAGATTCGTTCCTCTCAAGTCCTCTCTGAATCTATGCAAAATCCATTGAACCTACCAGGGCTGCAGTCAGAGACATGCATTACTGAACTGGCAGCCCAAAAAACAGTAGCAAAAACAGGGAAGTCATTGGCAAGGGGAACAGATGTAGTTTAGAGCCATTAACAAGCATCCATACTGACTGTAGCTAACAGAATTCAGCTAAAAAGAAATATCACTGACAGACCTATGCTTTAAACCTTTATACAGGGAAGAAATAAAATCCATGAGCCCAACAGCATGACTCTGAGTATGATTCAACAGTATTACTATAATTTGGAGAGGTTATTAAACTTTCTCCAGTAATTGTTACTCAGAAGTAGACAGTAGTCATTTCCTACCCAGTTTTCTGCTCTTCTCAATACAAAGCCCCATCTCAAGCTGTATCTTTGTGATCCAAGCCACTCACATTTTTTATGGTTATCTAATACACAATAAAAACAATTATGCCAGTCTACTAGCCTAGACAGCCCACTTAAGAGTCATTTCTATACCTTCTGGAGCGTTAAATTTTACACACAGAGTCCAATTTCAAAATCTCTTGATATGTAACTGTACTCTCCATATTCCTGACAGTGCCTTTTTTTAGGATACTCACATGAAGATTGACAGCTACGTGAAAAATGGAGGGCAGTGTGTTATTATCAACTAGGCACAACAAACAGGAAACTCTGCATAGTTATAGTTTACAGATTTTCCTTCCCAAGTCCCATTCTGTATATTGCTTGCCCAAAGAGATGGTTTTCCAACATCAAATTCCTTTCTTAGCAACAGCAAGCATGTGATACCATACTTGGAGTGTAGACTAGATAACTCTATAATGAATACAGACTGATCATCTTTAGAATTGCTTGCTTTTATGTGACTTCATTTGTCAAACTGAAAGGAAAAGAAAGATAATCAGACGTTTAGAAAGATCAAAAAAGTACAGTGATAATATTGATTCCAACAAAATAAGATTATTATAGTCAGCTTTCTTACCAACATTTTAACCTTTTATAACATTAAGTGTAGGCATTGGTAAAATTGAATCCTACTTAATAAACACAAAGTTGTTTTTCTAATATGCTGTTATTTGATTTGCTTTCTGATAATTTAAAACTCCACCTGTAACAAACAACAGGCCTCCTATTGTTTTGATCTCTGGCATTACTTACGTACCAAAATTTCAAAGCTTTACCTACTAGATCGCATAGCCCTGCCTGAGAATAACGTTAAAAGTAAGTGAGGGTTCCCATTTCACTCCAAAACAGAGAAATATTAGAAGCTGTTTATAATTTAATATAATTTGTTTACTTTATATTATCATAAAAATTACCCTGTTGTTTACTTGTGTATTCTGCATGATAATTACTGCTTGCTAGAAATGCTTCTAAGGAAAACAGTGCATAGGTACTGGAATAGTGAACCCACAAATATATCAATCTGCATGCACAAAGTTATGGCAAGGCAATTGAATCTGCAATAACTTCTAAAGATTATAGACTCCTGGTGAAAAACACAGATCACCTTAATCGTTACAAGTATACATTCACAGTCAACTTCTAAGAGACTAAAATACCTGTTTCCTTTATCACATATGCAAAACAGTGGTCAATTGTGGCATCCATTGAGCTGGGAAACTGTGAGGTCAACAAGCAATTTCCCATCATGTATTCTTCATACTTTTCAGCTAAATATATATGTATATTTATAGAAAAGGAGAAAAAGAACAAGAAAACACAAAGAAGAAGGAGGGACAAATTGTCTGCCCTGCTGTCAATCTTTCCCAAGCAGCAGGGTAGAAAAACAAAGCTGATATCCACTACTGGACAGTAGTAATGAAGGCTGCATAGATTATGGTAATTTTAATTCCACAGCAGCTCTGGCAAGAAAGAACTGAAGTCTTTCACATCTGCAATGTTTTTGCAGTCAAAAAAAAAGAATAAACTGAGTAGCTAAAATCTTAATTTTGGAGAAGCGGGAGTTCAGAGGTAGAAAATACTGACAGTGCGTACCTAGAGAAGCTTTAACTAACAGGGAGAGAGGCTGTAGGTTGTTGGTTTTTTTTTTTGTTTTTACTCTTACATAGGCAAATATGAACATCCGAAGTGAAGAATGCTTGCTGTATTTTGAATGAGCAGCATACATTATGTTCAAATATTTGAAGAGAGAAAAGTGGTTTGGGTTCCTGTGGCTTTCAAATGAAAGCTGCTGAACCACTGCTGTGCATCTCAAGAAGCCAATAAAGACAGACAAATTTGATATGGATTATTTGCCAAGACTGCAGTAGCTTCAATATGCTCTTTTCAAAGCCTAGAATCTAAAAAACTGAAAAACAAAAGACATGCTCAACTACAGATTCACCTGCATGTGTTTCACAGGCAAGTAACAAGCTGTGAGCAAGACTGCCACACAGCAAAGGAGTATTTTTCAAACTCTTTCAAGAAGAAACAGGTATTAAAACAGCATTACAGTGGGGTCAGCTGAAGAATCTGAATATCAAAACTTCTGTTTTGCAGGGTGTTTTGACTTTGACTGGCCTGCTTTTCAGCCATCTCTGGTTCCAGCTGCCTAACAAAGAGATTTTCATTAATTCAGTTGTCTGGCTTTCTTTTAAAGTTTAGAGAGTAAATGCATACTGTTTACCATTTTCTTCTTGTATTTAACTTAAGAGATTATCCTAACTTTAGAATAACAACGGTAGTAACAACTTGAACTTTTTTAGCAAGTACATTTTTAAAAAGATAAATAACTTCAAAATGCTGGGAGGTGTCCATTCCCCAAAGCCATTGTACATAAATTGCTGACAGCACACAGAACAAATCTAGGATTCACCCCATATGAAGGTGGATCTTGATCCATAAAACTTATAGTGAGGTGTAAGAGACAGCTGATTCTCACAAGAAACGAAAAACACAAGGAAGCATCCACCTATTCTGAACAGTTAACTAGTGGTCTAAAAGAACGAAACCCCATTACATAAATATCTCTCCATAAACAGCAGAGACACTAGAAAAAGTTTCCCAATTTGTCCAGAAAATTTTCTCTTCACTTTTTACTCCACCAGAAGAACTGTTTTTCAAAAAGATAATATATTGTGTTCCTGGAAATACAACTCATTCTTTCTCATAGAAGTAACTAGTATACTCCAACCTTTGCAAGTCCACATACAGTGCTGGAGGATTTCAGCTATTTTTTTCTTTAGAAAAGACTAAATATTTGTCCAGATTACTAACAATTCTGCCTAAATGGGATACACTAAATATGAACCTGTGTTAACCGTCTCTTGTTTTCCCCAGGAATCTCCTAAAAGAAGCTAGGTTAATTCCATATATTTACATCTCACCATAGCAGACCTTACTGTTCAACAAACGACAAATGCCGTTTCAAAGCTACCATACAAGACAGACACCTTTTCGTTACAAACATACGCATATTTAGAATCAGTATTGACTACCCTCTGCCCCCGCTACTATAAAACTAAAGCAAAACAAGTATAAAAAATTCCTCCTGACCTTGTTCAGGAATATCAACAGATCCAGCTCCTAGAACAATGGCTGCTATCATGAAGATTTTCAAAATAGTACTAAACAACATTTGAGCATAAAATGCATTCTCTTTAATGGCTTAAATCAAAAGCACTTTGAGGCTGAAAAGAAGAAAATTACTGAATCACAGTAAAAGACTGTCAAGGCTTTATAATCTCCCTACTCTAAAAACAGTGATATAGTAATGCTTCTTAAGATATTTTCAGTTTTTCTTGAAGTTCCTTGTCTCATAATGCATAAGTAAAACAACAATATCTTCTGCCAGCAACTTCTCACTGCTTTTTGTCAAGTGTCAAATCTCAGCATAACCCAAGTCTTAAGACTTCAGACTGTTTGAAATGCAAAAAGTGCTATTATTTTCAACTGTTTTTTGTTTGTTTGTTTGTCTGATCAAACAAGAGATCAGCCACAGTAAGAAGCAGCAGTTAAAAATAATGGTTGGGATATAACTGCACTTAGCTCAGGATGGATGGGAAGCAGAAACACACTTTGAGATGCTGTGCTTCACATACAGATGTGGCAAACTTTTCAGAGCAAGGAGAAAACAGCCAGCACAGTATTTGACAGAAAATGTTTTGCCATAGGCATGTTTTGTCAATTTTAGACGACTCATGAAAATTCACATAAAGTCATACATTTAATAGCATGGGCCTCTTCGGTGTTTTAGACATTATTTTGGAAATGTTTACCTGTCATTTTAATTCACTGACGCAGAAAGCAAGCATAGAAAGTCTCAATTTGAGAAAAGAATGCCAAAACCTGAATAAGTATCTTCAGCACTCTCCATACTTTTGCTGTGTCTGCCCCACCCACTCCTTTTTAATCACAACTAAAAGAAAAACTTACGTTGGTTTCTAGCTTACCTAAAATTTTAGTAGGAAGACCTAACAAACAAAGTCTTCAAAAGTAGCTATAAAAAAAAGAATAAGGCTCGCTTGAGTCTTAAGTATATCCTCCGCACAAGGAATTGCCCACAGCTCTTTGCAAGAAACCGGGTGAAGGTGTATTTGTGAATGTTTGCTTTGTTTCTGAGACAGAGGAAGGACGTTTCACACCAAAGCATACTTTGTCTTCTTTTGCCCACTGGCTTAGCTCTGCTTCCTTGCACTCTTCTGCTGAACAGACATTTATGAAGCATTGATTATGCTACCAAACAAATGAACAAAGGTGCTGCTTTTGCTTTTCTCATACAGCTCTGCATCACCTGCTGCCTAGGTGTGCATCATCAAGTCAAAAATGTATATGAAGACTGCAAAATTTTGCTCGGTGTTTCTACAGTGTTTTGCCATCTGACGTTCTTTTTCTAGCATTCAATCTAAGAATTCTTCATCATGAACTAAGAGTATTTTTATCTGTTTCTTCCAAGCTGATGTAAAGATCAATGTATCACCGTCATTTATACAGCCCCTGTTGACACATTTGAAGACTTATTATGTCTCTTGACACTTTTTTCCTCTTTTTAATATACTAAATACAGTTTTTCAAACTTTCCTCAAAGGAGACATTATCAACCTTTCTAGCCATTTTTCTTGCTTTCCTCTTAACCCTCTCATTTTTCTACATCATCCTATAAATATAGTACCCCAGACTCAGTTTTCATTAGACCTGCCTAGCACTGAAAGCAGAATAATTACCTTTCAACACCCTGAAAGCTCCCCACCAATCATCTCCAAACAAAGTGTCCCTTTCTCTACATCTCATAGAGCCATCGCCTCAGCATTTTTAAATTGTCTAATCCTCTTCCAACACAGGTCTCCCCAGAAAGTTTCCGTGAATTTCCATGTTTTACTTCCCCCTCCTTAGAATTGTATTTTATATCCATCTTTGCCTAATTTCACGACATTAATCCCAGGTAAATATAATGTTTCTGGAATATATTCAAGATGTGATCACCTCCTGTTAAATGTTTACTTACCAGTCTGGTATCTTCCACAAACTTAAAAACAAGCCACCAGAGCCACACTTTTAGGAATATGCTTTAGGTCACTTTCATATGAGATACACTGCCCTGCCACAAAGGTCCAGCAGCCTCTGCAGAGGACCAGCAAAGATCAATTTTTATACTTCATATACAACAGGTCTAATGTGTCCAGAATATACTAGACTTGCTAGGCATGTGCCACACAGTTTATATGGGCCATTCTATACAATCTGTTCTATACCATGTGGACACAAATTTCTTCCTGGAAAATGTACAGACCATGGCTTAAAATAGATGGTTCAGGGAACGATAAATTAAGGAAGATGTAGATTTATAAAGAATCCAGAGAAGGATGGTCTAAGGTCTAGAAAATATGACCCACACTAAAACACTAACAGACTTTCATTTAGTTATTCCATACAAGGTTTGTTGATGGGTCCCACCTGGGAGGTCAGTCTGACAGTCACACATCTGCAGAGTGGACTATTTTAAGCAAGCTGGTGTTTACATCAAATTCCTAGAGAGATCTTTTGTTTTGCAGATGAGGAACCATACTTCGTATTTCCACTAATGCTTCTCAGTCCTTCTGCAGATGTCAATCTGTGAGGTTAAGTGCCCCTTTTATCAGAGACAAACATACTTGGTTTTAATTTAAATACTACTTTCACAGAACCATCTTTGTTGGAAGAGACCCTCAAGATCATAGAGTCTAACCATAGAGTCCTAACTCTAGCACTAAACCGTGTCCCTAAGAACCTCCAGGGATGGTGACTCAACCACTTCTCTGGGCAGCCTGTTCTAGTGCTTCACAACCCTTTCCATGAATGATTTTTCTTAATATCCAACTTAAACTTCACTTGGAACAACTTGAGACCATTTCTTCTCACCCTATCACTTGCTACTTGGGAGAACAGACCAACACCCTCCATGCTACAACCTCCTTTCAGGTAGTCGTAGACAGCAATAAGGTCTCCCCTCAGCCTCCTTTTCTCCAGGCTAAACAGCCCCAGATCCCTCAACCACTCCAGCCAAAATGATTCTATGATTGTAACATCAGCAGTCTTTCCCTTATGCACTAAGCAGGTCACCTTGTCACAGAAGAAGATCAGGTTGGTCAAGCAGGATTTGCCTCTCATAAACCCCTGCTGATGGGGCCCGTTTGCCTGGTTGTCCTGTACATGCCACATGACGACACTGAAGATGATCTGCTCCATGACCTTCCTTGGCACCAAGGTCAGACGGACAGGCCTGTAATTCTCCAAATACTCCTTCCAGCCCTTCTTATAGATGGGCATCACATATGCTAACCTCCAGTCAACTGGAACCTCCCTGGTTAGCTAGGACTGCCGATAAATGATGCAAAAGCAGCTTGGTAAGCAACTCCACCAGCTCCCTCAGCACCCTTGGGTGTATCCCATCTGGCTCCATAGACTTGTGAGTGTCCAAGTGGTGCCTTCTGTTCCCCTTAGGAAAGCATCACCTATGACAATGATACCTTTTTTTTTTTTCTTTATGGAAGTGGTTTTGATGCAGGGTGTAGGCTAACTTAACCTTGGTAACTCTTCCAATCTAGATGAACCTTCATCCTCGTCACTGCTTGGTTCCATTTGCAGAGTCTCATATCTATTATGCAAGAGCACATGGGAAGGTGGGGTAGTCACAGAAGAGATGCGTCTGCTGCACTGGGCAGGAACTTGTCACCATTGCCCTCTATCCATTGAGTCACCACATTCAGCAAAGTGGAGAGAGGACAGGGAGTCCTCCACGTCATGTGCCCTGTCTGCCTGACAGACCTGTCCCAGGGAAGGTAGGGTGGGATTCCAATAATCTGTCTCTCTCTCGGACTCTCTGACACTCCTCAACCTACTCAATCTCCTCTCAGAGCTCTATCACTAAGCAGAGGGAGTTTCTCTACCTAGGTGCACCTCCCACAGGTGTGCTCACTGCTGCCATCCTGTACTGGCATACGAGCAGGGCACATCCTGCAGCCTGACACCTGGGTGGCAGCATGTTCCCACCAGAGCTCTATCTGGAAAGCTGTGTCCACTGTGATGGGTGCAGAGTTTAGAGAGGCTATGGCTTTCTACTTGCTGGATACCATTTTTCCCTGGTCAAGCTGGCAGAACTACAGTGCACTTCTTACATGCCCTTCTGTGCAAACCACCCTGTTTGCCCTCCCTGATCACTAACGACTCCCCATGGGCTGCTTCTATAAGCTGGGGGATTGAGGAGCCAAACCCCAGCCACCATTGCTCCTGACCCCACCAAGGTGTTGTCAGCCTCTGAGCCACCAGGAGCCTGCAGCTCATGCCAGTCTCAGCTCCCCCCAAAGCTGCACCCAGTCTGGGAAACTCCCCTGTGCACCTCACTAGAGGTGCATATCTTAAGCATCAAAACACAAGTAAAAAGCAGTGCTATACTATGAAGTGACACAGCCAATGCCATTTTTTATTGCTACTTTGTGTAGAGGATTATACTTCAGGGGACAATAAAAGTGCAAGAAGAGTGACCACTAACAACTTGTCTGTAAATATGCAGTTATTTAACACTGGGTTTAGCAAAACTAACAGCTTTTAATGACTCAGTGTATATCAAGCTGATCCTTAACACAGTTACACCATATGTCTAATGTCTGTAATAAGCTACAAATGCCAGAAAGGCCATGGTTATGCAACTATGATTAGATTCAGAATCCTAGTGAAGACAACATCCTATTTGCAGGGTGTAGGCACCTTTGCTCGTTCTCAGGACAGCAGGAAACAGGTGTATTAACCAGCCAGTCCCTGTAATCTTCAGACTTAAGAGAATAGGTGCAACCAAATTTCAAGTCCCATTTGGCTTTTTTTTTTTTTTTTTTTTTTAACAGCACATTTAGGCATCAAGGTAGTTCATTCCAGCACAGCTATCCTATTAAGAGGCTTGTGATATCACTGTAAAAACATCCACACAGCTTTCACCATTATAATTTCTGCAGTACAATAATCACTGAAGTGCACATATTTAAGCCAGGAATTTAATCAAGCCTAGGATTAGTCAGCATGAATGGCATTACCCACCATCACCAATGGGCAGAATATGCCTGGCTACCCATTGCCCTTTCTGGAAATGGTACTCATATAATTTATACATGCCTCCATATCCATGCATGTTAAAAGCAGTAACACTCTAACATTTTGAGACAATCTGTTGAAAGACAGTCTGGAAGTCTTCAGCAAACCATCTGCTCTAGCAACCATTTACATAACACAGCAATCCTAGCACCTCTCTTCAGACACACGCAAGCACAAGTTTCCCAATCCCAAAGGAGAGTCACAGTATAACACACACACTTTTTCAGAGCATTGCTTTGGCTCCTGCTGTTCCCCTGTTGCAAATCACTTATGTTTGCAGGAAAATCATTAAATTTCTGGACATCAGATGGATGGAAATACTATCTCAATTTTTGCTGGCCACCGTGGTAGCTCTACATGCATTCTCTGTGACAGCAAAACTTGCTAGACAGATTCCTGCCTCTTGATCAACCTCCACACATATTCCCACTCCTTGATTATTCCAGTGCAACTATCTGTTGACAATGCTGCAAACAAATACACAAAAGTTCTGTAAAGAAATATATGAAATGTCTGGATTTAAAAAAATAAGTTGCTTTGCAAGTGAAATTTTATTTTGGCCCAGAACATTTCACAAGCAAACCAAAAACCAAAGGCCTCACCAGATCCTTTAGTTATGAAAGCAAGCTTCAGCCAGTGGATCAGTCTCACTTTGTTTTTGTTTGCAAAAGCTGAATTCGCGATGACCCAATATGTTTCCTTCCTGCATCATGTACTTGATCTCATGCACAATGCTGCATTTTCCAGGCTGTTTTTCTCTAAACAAACCAGTATTTTTACTTCTTAAAAGCGTCTCCTTTCAGACAGCATTTGCTGTCAGACTGCTTTGATGTTAATGCATATCAAAAGAGTTTAAATTACAAATTCTTAAATAAATTGCTTACATTTAACTATGCTCTCCCTTTAAATCTTAATCGGGTAAAACACAAAAGGAACAATGTTTCAGCTCCTAGCATCCCAGCTGGTTAGGGTATTCCACACTCAACTCATGTCTCCTTTATCAGTCTTTTGCCAGCTGCTGAACTCTAAACTATTATTTGATTACTGATGGTACTTATTTCCATGCCTTTTGCTGTATTTTTGATTAACAGTCTACAGTGATTCAAACAAATAAAGAATATAAGACACACAGTTGAAAGTGCTTTAATGCATAAGTGTTAAAACCCAAAGTCAGTTTCAAGACACACAGAATTTGGTAGCACCAGATACTTAATACACAATGGGAAGCACTTTTCAGTTGAAACCTTGTTATTCTATAAATAAAAAATCTTCAAGTATAGCTACTTTCTAAAACATCAAGTAAGGCAGTGTTGTGGTCTAACCCTAGGCTAGCAATTAAGAACCATGATAGACGCTTGCTCCCCACCTCACTCACCCCAAATGGGAGAGAAAACTAAAAGGGAAGGAGAAATTTGTGGGTTGAGATAAAAATCATTTAATAAGGCAACAAAATAATCATAATAATATACTAATAATAATAAAATGATAAAATATATATTTAAAAAATAAATAAATTATATTCAGTGCTATCCCTCACGTAACTCCAGTCACATGGAACAGCCAGTCCCAGAGAGGAGAGCACCCTGGTCCCAAAGAGCTGTTTCCAGTGAGATAGCAGAGAAAGCAAAAAGCCCAAAGGCAGAAAGGCCCAAAGGCCAGCTGCAAAGCAGCAGAACGGCACAAGGCTGAACAAAACTAAATGAACTAATGAAACTCCCAAATGGGACCACATTGAACTTGTGAGCCAGAAAACCTGAACTCCAATTATAGATAAAGTGTGATGCTAATGGTATGGAATATTTCATTGATCAACCTGGATGTCAACCAAAGTCTGTTCTACCTATGTCACTCTTCCTAGTTGCCTTGCACCCACAGACAGAGAGCCTAGAAGGACCTAAGGACCTTGGTCTCCCTGACAACAGCTAACATATCAGTCAGTTCTTATATTCTTTCCATACTGACTCAAAGAACAGCTAGCCACTGAAAGAAAAACATTATTAACTCTATCCCAGAAAAAAAAAAGCCATGTTGTCTCATTATTGTTATAGTAAATCCAACTCAAATACCATGTTAGTGAGATGGAGGGAGAAAAGGAGGAGAAAAGGAGGAGAAAAGGAGGAGAAAAGGAGGAGAAAAGGAGGAGAAAAGGAGGAGAAAAGGAGGAGAAAAGGAGGAGAAAAGGAGGAGAAAAGGAGGAGAAAAGGAGGAGAAAAGGAGGAGAAAAGGAGGAGAAAAGGAGGAGAAAAGGAGGAGAAAAGGAGGAGAAAAGGAGGAGAAAAGGAGGAGAAAAGGAGGAGAAAAGGAGGAGAAAAGGAGGAGAAAAGGAGGAGAAAAGGAGGAGAAAAGGAGGAGAAAAGGAGGAGAAAAGGAGGAGAAAAGGAGGAGAAAAGGAGGAGAAAAGGAGGAGAAAAGGAGGAGAAAAGGAGGAGAAAAGGAGACATTTTCTAACTGCATAAAGAAAATTAACTCAATTTCAGTCAGATTATCACAGGCAGAAAGAAAATTTCAGGATTCTGCTTGTTGATATAATTAAATCCAATGTAGTTCTAAGCTTTAAAGCATGCATGGACACTGAAGGTTTTAGGATGCCTCTGTAACTGATGAACATACTTTCAGCTACCTATTTACTGAAGAAGTTGAAGTGTTTTTTCTAGCTAATGCAATAGGAAGACATACATGGAAGACACAGAGGTGTGGCTTATATAACAATATTAATTGAAAATAATGTGACTAATGCATTCTCCTGGGCAATAAATGCTTATGAATCAACCCCAGAAACTTTAGGAATGCATAAAGAAACAAAACAACTGGTTTAGAGGAGTAAGACTTTCAGATTCTTTCACATAAACCATGGGTGTTATTTCCTACAGTTAGAAAACAGGAATATTTCACTACTCATCTACAGATACAGCCACTTAGTGACAGGTATACAATACATATTTCAGATTAAAAGTTGCACTTCTCAGCTCTAACAGAGTGTCTCTAAATCCCAGTTCAGAAAGGTTTTGAAACTGTGAACCCATTATCCTGTTAATATGCAGGACAGCAGCAGGAGGGGCAATGACAACACAAGGTCCAAACCTCCATGTGGTGTTCAACTGTGAAGCAGTCCTGAAAGATAGTTGCCATACCAAGAAAATTCTAGTCAAGGCAAAAATGTGTTTAAGAACCCAGAGGGCTTACAGTGGCTTCAACTCTTGCTTCAGGAGTATAGAGAAAGACCGTAGATCTCCATGTGGCTGTATATAAAGAAAACAGATTTAGGTCTCTCTGGCTACGAGACTGAATCTGGTCATGTCAATAGGCAACATGATGAACAGAAATTTTAAAGTCCGTAATATTTTGCACTTTCTCCCTAGCACAAAAAGAAAAAAATGCACTTTAATGTGAACACTGTTTACAGCAATTACTTAAATTCTACCAGAGCACACATTAGCATTTTAAAAAGCTTCTGTGTGATAAAGTGACTGATAAAGCATTTTAGAAAAATGTTTTAAAGTGCTCTCCTTTGCTTTATCTGTAATAGACTACAATTAATAGCAACAGAAAATTGCTTTATAAAAAGAACTACCAACTGGGATGAAATGTAGATCATAAGAGAGCAGCATGAATTATTGGAATAAATGACAGACAGAAGACATAGTAATTTCTCATTATTTTTGACTTAACCAAAGCACGAAAATCTCAAAGTATTTGTTATCACCCCTGAACATCCATGTGAGGCAAAGGCAAACCAGTCCACAATTTTCCAGAGAAATTTGCAAGAGGTAAGTGTATTAATGGTCTGTGAATGTTGCAAAGGCTCTCTCATGAGCCACAAATAGATTTTAAGGACTTAATTTGTAGGTTTTAAAAAAATAAGCATTACAGCTACTGCTCTGTGGTACGATGAGTTAATACAACAAGGCGTATAACACTTTGGCTTACTGGGAGCCATACTGGCATTTCAGAGGGCAATAGCCAAAAGTGTAGTTCAGTTTCTGGAACCTTCCCTATAGTAGAAAGTTTTACCAGCACAGCCATCCATGCATCAGAAAAAGTTCTTAAGTATTCATATTCTAAATGAAATCTGAATGACTCTCAACATTCTCTTGAAAGAGAAAGGTGGCTTCCTAAGACTCAAGTATTATCCACCACAAAAGTGGCTCTCAACAGCCATGCAAAGACATCCATGACAGTAAGGAACAATGTACGTGCCCTTATAGCTCTGTTTACTTGCAACACATATGATGTCTTATCCTGAGAAACAGTGCTGATTAAAAGCTTCCTTCTTTCTAAAATTCTCTGCATATTATGACCTGAACATTCTTCCAAGTAATTTTGTGGTGGTCAAGCAACTACTGCTTCCAGCTCTGCAAATACAACGTATAGAAAAGGTCTGATCAATCTGAGGAATTTGCACAAACTTCGAACTTCAGCTGAGAGCTGATGAAGAGGAAGAAGATTGTGACAAGAAAACATGTGAAATAGCCTCAAGTGAAACCCAAGGCTGACAAGAAACCTCCAGCACGAAGGTCACATTGCACCAGAGAAAGACCTCACCATGCTGATGACTCATCATTCTGCTCAAGGAATAATGAGTGTCAATCCCAGGACCCACAGGAACAGTGGAAGGGTGAGTGTAACACCACAGAAATAGGGTAGAAAGTGGGAAGGCTCTGCATAACAATTCTAGCTGTGACATTAGTGACACTTTTCTATATTAACTAGATAATTTGGACTACCAAACCTTTAAAACATAAGTGGACAAACAACAAATTCTTGACCCCATTTATATAGTACATTCCTTTTACACATCACAAGATTTAGAATGTAGCAGCATGCCAAACTGCCTCAAGATTATTGAGTGTATTTTCAGACATGGGAAGACCATTGAAAATTCAGAGCACAGGGAGGAAAAGGGAACAAGCCACTCTGTATCTAGAGAAAAAGAAACAACAGCATAAGTCTAGTGTTGTCCTGAGATTTCAATCTACAATCCTCATGCCATAAGGCACTATAAACTAGTACTGTTCTACAAATAAAGCCTCCTACAAAACATGACACAAAAAACACCAGAATTGAGGTAGAAGCAGAGAGGCTTGATAGGAAGAAATCCCCAAAATGCAGCTAGGCTGCAGAGCCCTTTAGTCTGTAAAGGGCTCTGTACAGGTATTATTTTACAGGACTGTCTACTTTACCAATTTACATGGAATTTATTTTGTTTACTTTTGCCACAGCCCTCAACACATTGCTTCTCTCTCTCTGCCTATCAAAATTTGGTAGCCAGCCACACATAGAAGCAAAGGGATTTTTGCATTAAACTAGCTACTTAATTTTAAGGCTATAAAACTATTATATCTTGCAACAGAGGAAAATATAAAACAACAAAAAAACCCCCGAAGTACATAGTTTTACAGAAAATAAACTGCAATCAGATTTCATGCAGCTATTGAAGAACAAAATTACAGGTAGCTAGTGTTCTGGGCTTACAGTCTTAAGATGGTAGAAAGTACATATCTTGTATGCAGGAATTGGTCTGGATGTCACTAACCTACAGAAGAGATAACATCATAGCTGTAGTGCAGACACTAACTGACCTCAGCACACACAAGTTTTTAGTCATCTACTACAGGGTCCCTGAATCTTTTCAGCAGGCAGCAGTTAAGCTCTGCACAGGTATCTGTCAGCAGAAATACTTTGTTTCCTCCTTGTGCATTTGGACCTCCTCACAAAACTCAACAACTTGAGACCATCACAGAGAAAAGTCCAGCCACAGAAGAGACAATGACAAGCCTGCTCAGCCATTCCATTTTCTCACCCTTTTTGGCACCTTGATAATGAATGCACACTGAAAGACTGTGACAGCCTACGAGAAATGTAGGAGGTTGTACAACACCATCCTGAAACTGTACTGTTAAACTGTCATAAACCCTGGTGGCTATGACCCTGTCCATACTATTACATGGCCCAAGGTGAGAAAAATAAGACATTGTAATATTTTTCTCTAGCTGTCTACTAACTCATCTGAAAAATACTTAATAATGGCTGTCTATTTAAGACTGACTTACATTACTGAATATTCATGTGCAGGTATAAGGTTGTGGAACAGCTTGAAAGAAAAAGGACACTTGGAAAAAATAAATCCTACATTGCCAACTATGCAAATTTTTAATGAGTTCTCCATTATAATTATCAGCAAGTCAAGCCCAGTAAACCAAATATATCTGCATAACCAGGAGGTACCTATTCCATTAGGTAAAATTCAGGGATAAGGAATAAGTATGACATGGGATTAGCACATGTGACATCTGTTACCTATTCTGCAGTTAGCAGAACCCACTGTAACACAGTCAATTACTTTATGAAGACTGTTTCATGTATGTAATCCTCTACAAGTTATGCTTCATTATTCTGAAGTCCCATATAACAAGAGTCCCTACCAAACCTCTTAAAAATAGGGATCTGTGGCTTCTCAGTCTGACTGTAAAAGGCCATCATCCATGACATATACATAACTAACATTTGGTCTATCCACAGTGTAACAGGGACATTCATTACCTTTCAGAAAATTTAAGGATAAGATAACTCTTATTACCACAATTCTCTGAAAGGCATGATGCATTCCTTGTATCCATGTAGCACAACAGTAACCACATACACTTTTCCACAAGGTAGCACAACAGAGAGCTATGCTCACAATGCAAGGATACCAAGCGTATTTTCACCAGAAGGGCACATAAATGTGAACAAATGTTACCAAATGGCAGATGGATACTGGTAAAACTCTTGCTAATAAAGCTGAATAGCATTGGCATAGCCCACATTTCCATCTGAAAATACAATAATGAAGTCACGTTGCTCTGCTGGTATTGCGAATCATCTTCTATGCTTATCTTCAGTACTGTCTGCTCATTCTCACATGGATGTAATCACTGATTGATCATACAAAACCCTGAAGGACTAGACACAATCTCCCTGAAATACTGGAGCGTGGTCTTCTTTCCAGAAAGAGACTAGAGATACAGTAAAACTGATTTTTCAGTTTTACTATGTATCACTTAAAGACAATGTAGACTCTTTTTCTAAAAATGTAAAAACTTAAAGAGGATTCAAATGAAATTACATTCACATTTTCCATATAAGTTTTGTTTTTTCAACAAATACAATCTTAGGAAGTAAACATCTCTCTGCTATGAACACTGAAAGATAAGAACTGCTTACTGCTGCTGAGCCAGAAGAGCATATAAACTGCTATATCTGTCAGATTCAAATCATTGCACAAATAAACAGAATCATTAAGAATTCTAAATATTATCCTCTCACTAAATGCACTTTCTGTACATATGAAATCAAAATAAATAATTTTAAAGCCTCACAGCCCTACTATGGATATAATTCCTTCCTGTAACTGTTTTTCTTACTTAAAGAATAACTTACCTATCATAGCTGAAATTGTGCCCAGAGGCTTAAAATGTTCTTTTATATGCTACCTGTATGAAACCCTTTTCACTCCTTGGCAACAAGTCATTAAGCTCCACAATAGTTTCTGCTCTTGTTCTCCTGGAAGTTCTTACCAGACATTTTGGGTTAACACCACAATAGGAGGTCCCTCTACAAAAAGTTATGAGGTATATACGAATGCACAATTACTAAGATTACGCAGTGCAACATGCGTGAAGATAGGACTACAAAATTAAAATAATTTCTTATTCATTTAAGCTGCATGGCTATAAACAAAGCTTTGAATTGATTGTATATCAGACAAGAAAGTATTTATCATCCTGAACCTGCCTTCAAAATAGGAATACTTACCCTGCTGCAACTGCAGGAGGGATGACCAGTATGAGTTTGAGTTGTGCTTCATGCAGAGCTTCAGAAAGGTGAATGAGCAAGTGAATCAACTCCCTGAAATATAAACATATTGTTAGAGAGAAAGGCAGTAAGACTGGCGCTATATATTGTCAAGAGCGAGTTAACAAGTAGCAGTAGAAATAACTGAAAAGATACAGCTGGCAAGAAAGCCAAACACAGTTTGCAGTGAATGACCATAGCAGAAAAAATTAGGAAGACTGATCAGAGGCTTACCCTCTTTCAAGACTAAGAACACTGAACTGCTGATGATAGTCTTATTGGAAAGGGTCATCACCCTGGGACTAAAATATTTCCTAGTTTAATTCTAATCTAACAATGCATTGTTAGCATGTAAAACCAGCACACCTTATCAGAGTAGGTCACCACTTGAGGTCATATTCAGTAAAAAGAATTAAATCAATAGAAGAACCAAACACTGTTGTGAAACAAGCAGTTGTTAAATGGATTCAAGTTGCCACTGTACTACTACACGTGAGATCTGAGAATTTGTAAAGATGCTTTTACAGCAAGACATGCAATCTTCAAAGGTTATTTCTGAGGCCTGTATTTAGAAACATTTCTGCTGCTGTTCTTTTTCTGTACAAATAATCCTTTCATTTCTCAATACATTACTGTATAGCTACAAAATAAATGTTTGACAATGCCATATCTGTAAGTATAATCTTCCATATGCATCATTTAAAGGCCTTCACAAAAGCTGATATAGATACCCATGTTCTAAACATTTCAATAGAAAAATAAACTCAAAAATTCTCATGTAAGCTGTTTTCAGTCTTCCTGATTTGAAGGGTGATATTAATAGAAAATCCTTCAGAGGCAGATTGCAGAAATATTTTATGGCTATTTTTATCTTAAGAGGACTGATATTACCTTCAATTTGCACTATAAATATGGCCCTTCTGCGTGCCTTCCTTAAGTCATTTGATTTTTCAGAACGAAGCCAACTTGCGTATTTACCCACTGGTAGGGCAGATCCACAAAAGTAGTCAGACAGATGATATTATTTCTGTATCTGTGCAGAACTATGCTTAAACCTGAGCTGAGTAGAAAGCAGCTACACGACCCATTCCAGTAGGCTAAGAGTGCTAAAGCAGGAAAGGCAGGACATACATAAGTGACACCCAAGTTGTTTATTCCACTTAAACTGGACTAGACATGAAGTCTCAGAAACAACTTCTGCTACTGTCAGGCCTTTCAAGGCAGTATCATTCTAGAGATATTCCTCTGAAATCATTGATCTTCCAAAATAATTATCCATCACAGTAAAGGTGCTTGACTTGCACAATGTAGACACTACCCAAAGGTAACAAAGTATTTTAATTTTCCCTGAAATGGTTTGATGCCTGATGAAAACTTCTTAAGGACCCTATAAAAGCCATTACTCTCAAAATCCTGGTAAACAAACAGAGCAAGTTTTATCACTTTCCCAATACCATCAGTATTTTGTGCTTGCAATTTGAGAGCTGGCTGTGCTGAACAGCTCTTGACAATGAACTGTCACACTGACACCCGTATTTCTCTTCCAGGGAGAGACATGAGATTACAGGAATCAGCTTTTGGTCTATTTACAACAGGTACTTCTACCATTCTTGCTCTGGGAAAGTAACAGCTTTCCCTCCCATCTTCTTATAATATGCACTCCACATGAAGTACGTCACTATTCAGACAAATCAACTACAGCAAATAACAATCCTTTTCCATAGGAATTCATTCAAAATTACAACATTAAACTAAACAGACATTTATTGACTCCACCATACACATCACAGCACCCACATGACATAATCTTATCAGAAACTATAATCAATATTAAATCTAGCTAAGCCTTCTTTCCCACTGATTTGTGTCTCACAGTTAAGTGACCTTTTTGACTAATTACGCCCAAACTTCAGTATGAGTGCACCCCTTTATGAGATGTCAGAGATGCTACATACAAGAAAAATTTGACCAAAGAATCAATTCCTCTGGCACTGAGATTATTCTACACTGTTCATCAGCAGGGATCTCTATTCTCTGCTTGGCTGCCTTGGTTAGCTGTAGGAACTTTGAGACCTCTACACCATTCAAAACATTTGCTGACTTTTAAATTTAATTATTTATAAGGTGAATGGATAGAAAGAGGTGCAGAATAGGCCAAAAGAACCCATTATAGGTGCAGAGCTAGACAATATAATCTTCATTTAGAAGCAAGGCTCTAACACCCTCACTCCCACTCTGCATCTTCACAAACCTTTCCCAGTTCCTAAAATGCTGCTATCCAGATAGCAATGCTTTGAAGCATAAGAGGAAAAGCAGTTGGGATTATTTTGAACCAGATGCAGAGAAAAAAAGAAAAATAAAGTGAGTATTAAATTCAAAGTTTCCCCTTTCCTTACAATCTCAGATACTTGTGGTTTGCCAGCATGGGTAAAAATGTTTCCACAAAAGCAGTGACAAAACAAAAGCAGCCATATTTTAAAACTAGAAGGGCATACAGCACAGAACCACAATCTGCATCTGTAAATGAAGGACAGATTCGTGGCCTGATACAGGGGCAGGAATGCAGTTTAGATTATCAGTTTTATTTTGTAGCTAGTAGACCTGACTCTAACTAAAACCAGACCTCATTAAAACAGCGTTTTCCTCTCCTCCTGCCACCAAATCCAAGCAGTATAGCTCTGGCCAAAAAATAATCAACTTCAACTTGGAGGAAGTCAGGAAGAAAAGAGGTAGCTGGACAAATGCAGATTCTTGCTTAAGGAACCCAGGTAAACATCTCCTCACTAACAGGTCAAACCAGGTCTCTGGGCCCTGAAAACCTTCTAGGAAATCAGACAGGACTAATGGTTAAATAATTAATTTAGGCTCACTTCCATTTGTCAGCCAAGACAGATTATGTAAATCAAAGTGTACTCTTCCCCTCTCCCCCAAACAGCAATAGCAGAATGTTCATTTATTGTGTGCCATAAATTAAAACTACTGTGTACCAACAGTGCTTTCTGGTGTTTTAAGCACAATAGTCTCCCATACTACCATAGGTAATTTTGAAATAAAAGCTACTGACATTTAAAACATTTTAATGAGGTACAGAAAAACATGAATAGAATCGGTCTTCCTAAAAAGGTTTCATTAAATATTTACCAGAGACTTCATCACTGTCAAATTTAACTTCCAAGTAGTTACTAAAACATTGGGAGCTTTAAGACTTTATCTTGAGCTAATTAAGGTCTACTTCATTCCTACTATTTCAGGCCTTTTTTTATCACTACCATTTGTTAGGTCAATTTTCCAAGAGTTCATGATTTCAAAGTATCTTGTCCCCTAGAAAGTACGCAGACCTCCAAGTTTTCATCACCCAAAGTTTGAGGGAAAACTGCCTTTTCCTGGCATTGGTCTACTGTGTTTGAGACACCTTGCAGTACAGTTTACTTCAGTGCACAAGAGTGGGCTGTAGGTATATTTGAAAAGCCTTGCAGAAGACACGTAAGGCTGTTACATCCCTCCCTTGAGTTACATGATCCTTTAGAACTCTGCAACTTTCAAACTTCAGCTACTTTTTTGCACAAGTTGGTAGTCAGTACTCCCTAAAATTTATGCCTTGTCAAGAAAATTGGACAGAATAAAGCTGTCTACTTCAAGAAGAAATTGCCCTTTTGTGCCATTTCATTGCCTAGTTAATACTAAGAAACTGGAGTGAATTACGGCAAATCTTTGATTAATAGATTAATTTTTCAGGGACTAACATGAAGGATAGAACTGCCAGAAGAGCTTTTTGCTCCTATACTCCTACCAACATTAATAAGATGTCTGAAGGTCATCTTCTGCATGATACCAAAAGAAAAAAATCTTGTTTTTTAGAATGATTCTGTGTGATGGCAGTGCCATCTATCAGCTAATGCTAGACTAATCAGAATAATGTGTGCACTTTTATATATGCTGTGAGATTCTTATGAGACTCATGCCTTTTTCACATCATTACCCAAGTGCCTGGGGAAAAAAAACCACAACAATAAACCCACAACTGAGATTAGCAAGTGAGGCATCATTCTGTCTAGCAGTTAACTAAATAAGCAGGACAATTTTGCTTGCTCAGTTATCTCAGTATTTCTGCCATGTACACTGCTAAACTTAAATGCCACAGGATTAATAACTTGGAATATTTTATTGCAAAGTCAGTCAAGAAAGTTTTATCTGAAAGACGGTGATTTAATTACAAAGCAAGTTTAAGCTATAAGAAGCAGCGAAACATTACAATTGAGGTATCATCCACATAGGATACCTTGGTTGATTTAGAAAATTAGTCTCCTAACAAAAACCTATGTGTTAGAATAAAAGATGGGAAGCTGAACACTTTTTCACTGTGCAGTGATTGTCAGCATGAGAGGAAGCAGTACCAGTTATAAGCAGCTTTTCATCTCACATTAAATTTGACTTCACTGTGATTTGTATATCTAGAATTCTATTCCCAGAAATCACAGGAAAGAAGTAGGTATCAGTACTATAGAGGGTACTTCAAAGTATCTGCATTAGATGTCTACAAGAGCATGAATTGGTCAATATAAAGCCCCTAAAACTTAGGTACACACACACACATATCAAGACAATTCAGGTTCTTCAGATTGAACAGGTAGTATTTTGACACCTAAATATAGGAACCTAATGTCATTTTATACACCCAAAGGTATACAAAGCATGCATACGGGATTGCTGTATAAGACTTTAGGCATCTAGGACTCTACATTAACAGTCAGGCTATCTAATATGAGACTAGGCAGCTATATTTAGGCACATGATGTCTTGGTAAAATCAACATTTAAATGAATATGCAAAAGAAAACAGCACAAAGGATTGATATAATTTAAGACTAAAGTCTGTTGAGAATTATAAAGCAATTCTAACCCCAAACCAGATCAGAACATTTTTTTTGTTCTTGAAAACAGACAAAACCAGATTAAGTTAGTTCTGCTTAAGAAGATGTAAAATAGAAGACAAATGGTGAGCCTGAAACCACAGAATTTCACATCTTAGTGGATGACAGCAACATAACTTCTGAGCAGCATCTCACCTCATCTGTAATGCCAGCCAGGATAAACAGGAAACCAAAGACTCTTTTTAGATAACTCCACAGGCCTTGCAGGAATAATTTTCATTCATTTATAATGTTGAAGTGAGTACCCCAAAAAATCAAGATTTTCTAGAAACATGCAAAGGATTGACAGAGAAGTGTCTAAATTTGCCTCATTTTAAAAATGCTTAGTGATCACAAGTTCCTAAGGAGGCTGGTCACAGGAATAATGGGTTACAGAAGCTCTGCACAGAGATAACACAGTTATTTGGAGATGATTTACAAAATTTAATTGCCACAAGGTCTCCAGGCAACTCAGTGTTTCAAGCCCCAACATCAAACCAAGGGGGAGAGCATATGTTATGAAGATGTCATCATGCCATTTTAATCCAACAATAATTCATGTTCAGCTATTGAAAAAAGGTATCTCATGGGGACACTTGCTCAGCTGAGGTCCACTAAAAAAGAGACCGTTAGCTGCAATTAATCCCGATTTCTGATTTATGAAGTAGTGCTTAAATCATAATCCAATTTATTAGTGAGTTTAGGACACCAATTTGCAGGTTTTCAGATTCTTTTGCAAACCCACCTGCCTCAAGAAATATTGCTGCACTTCACTAAAAAGTATCACTGCACATTGTCTTTAAGAGGGGATGTTGATTTCATAGCTAAAACACCATATCAAGCACAAATGTTTCATAAGCAAATCCCACTTCCTGGTCATTTTAAGTCTGATAGAGAAACCTGTGCTGTATTAAGTATTCCTGCACCATTAAGGTAGTGCACTGGATAAGATCATGGCTCTTTTCAAAAGCACTGCTAAAAAATGACAGGAATCATTTCCACAGCTTTTCCCTCAACACAGATAAACAAAATGATGCATTAGAATAACTGAGTGCCATTTTATTATTTATTAATTTAATAGCTAGATATCCACTTATGTAGGTTTTGAAAAATGAAAACTAGAAATATTTCTAAGTGAAATATTTTTGCTTAGATCCATACCACTGCTCTGCCATTTCAAAAGTCAAGCTGCAGCATATCCCCAGATATTTTTATGCACCTATATTGAGTCTCAATAACCTGTTGCTAACTGCTTCTGTGAGACTATTCCTTTTATTTCAGAAAAATAAAAGCGTGATACTTAATTTTCTTTTTAAACTAAACCAGGTTCACACTAAATAATAAAATGTATTAGCTAGGCAGGTCTCCTTGTATTGTCAGACAGCTCTGAAAGTAATTTGAAGACAGACTACCTGTTCCTAGGAGTATCATTATGATCTTTTGTTCCTTTACCTAGAAGCCGGTTAAGCTACTTTCATGTGTTTGACCTTGAAGCATCTGAGATAGGAAGCCTACTCTATGTACCCAACAGTTAATCCAGATGCTTTATATGGAGCATACACAATTGCTGTTCTACGAACACTTCACATCTCTGAAGTATTAGGGGTCATCTCTGTTGACACCTGTCAGCTGACCCACAGCCTTTCAAGGTTAAGAACATGCTTTACTACTGGTGTTAGTAATTTTCAAAAAAACCACAATCTGACAGGATCGGTCAGGTATTAATCATGTTACAATGCTGCCACTCTGTGGGCTAAAGAGGTCAGGGGCTGCTCCAGTTCTTTTCTGGCAGGGACAATGAAGCAAAAGACCATCTATGCTTACCCATTTATCAAGAACAAATCTGCTAGTCAAAAGGAAAGTAACAGATCCCAAAGTAAGCACTCAATGTGCAACAAAAAAACAGGCTTGCTAAGGTGCTACGTTCACTTAATTCTGTCTTATGATGTGTCAAAGCAACTGTTCACTGCAAAAAGCATTGATAGGGAAAGCCACATGTGCACTGGATACCCAAGCTATCCAGTTTTAGAGCAAGTGACAGATAAATTGACTTAATCTCAAAATGAAGACACTGGTCCATAACTTACAAGCATCAGGAGAGAAATTTTTACTGTAATTATATGTTTCTACTCTCACAAACCAACTGTTACTCCACACGCAAGTCTAGCTTCAGCTTGCTGCCTACATTAGCCTTATTCAGAATGCTTACCTCTAAGGAGGTAAGCTCAACACAAAGTATTTTGCAACTTAAAACACCCTAACCATTTCTAGGGGAGTGGCAATAAAGAGAGGAAAAAACCCCACAGAACAGTTACAATGAAGCACTTAAAACTAGTCTTGAAGAGGAGGGAAATCTGCAGTTCTTAACTTTTCTTTCCTATTCATGTTTTCCTGCCAAACATCATTTTCGGTTAGGATAATCCTTAAATCTTGTTCATAGGTAGCCACATATGATCAAATATTACTGGTTCAGAGCAAAGGAGGCAGTTACCATTCTGCTCTATGAGAATAACACTTTCCTTCTCTGAAGTTATGGAAAACACTTCCCACTCATGTCTATCAATAACAGACAGTGAATATGTAAGTGGTGCTTCTATACTTCACCTAAATAACACACTGTACTGAAGGCTAGAACAACTACACAGCAGTACCTCCTATAGTATAAAGTTTGTAACTACACAAGATGGGTCAAGCAATGCTGTTCTGAACCAGCATTATGCCTGGCAAAGCGTAACATTTTTACCATGTCAAAAGTAAACTCACCCTGGAGCTAATGAAAAAATCCCATGTTTTTTCATGTGTGTCATTTGCACTACAGCACTTTGATGCTAGTGTGCTTAAACTGGTCTTCAGTGAGTCTTAAAATTACAGTAATACAGTCTGTCTTGCATGAATGTAAGTTAACTAATAGGAAAAACATCAATTTTACTAAAATATAGTAAACACAGTACATAAACTGACCACTACATCCAGCTTCCAGCTGGCAGTTACTAAATGCTTAGATCACCTTGTTGGCTGTCTTATTACGACATTACAACAGATTCAGAACTCAGTATGGATTCTTAGGAACAACCTCACAAATTACTTAATTATGAGCAAGAACATCTATTTTAAGGATTATTCGTTCCAGTGCAAATGGTGGAGCCGCTGACAAAGCTCTGCAGTTTCGATTCTTTGCTCCCAAGTGTTGATTTTATAGGGAAAAGGTACAACTCCACTAATAGCACACTCAGTTCCAGAAATAACTATTATATGCCACCGGTCAATAACATTTGCCCTAAACGGAATAATCTGTAACCACTTCTAAAAGGTGAAAGACTTCCATAATGAAGTCTACCTTCTGTGGAGCTTTCTTTCAAGCTATCAACATTTTCCCCCAGACATTTTAGGCAATAGACAGCTGGTAGGAATGCTGTGCTTTAGGGAATGGATGCCTGAATTTCCTGAGGCAGCTAAGACAAAATCCTCAGAGTGCTGCAGTGCCTCATTCATTTCACCACACATTCTACCGTTTCTTCCCAAAGCAGCAGTTTTGAGTTTGCCTTGTCTTGACTCTGTCAAAGGTTTTAAGACATCCAAGGGGCTTTTGTTCAAGGAAAACAGATTAGAATATGACAGGAAACAGCCCTTTACTTTTCGCAGCTACAATAAATTCAGACTCGCTGAAACTTCATAGCAGAGCTACCAAAAGGTGGAATCAACTATTCCAAAGTTGTGCTTGCAAGAACTGGAAGCCAATTTCTCCCTAGATTTGCTTCAGGTTGGAGATTTTGGTTTTAGTTTCAGTATGCCTAAAAGATCTCTAAATAGAGGTTTGAAAGGTTTCCTAATCAACTCAAATTTGGTGGTTCTGAAAGCATACCACAATTTCAAGCTTCACCCAGTAATCCAAACCAATCAATGTTGTAATAAAGGCCAGGGTCAACATCTGAGTAAGCAACACAATTGCGGTGCCCTCCGCACCCTTGTAGAACGGTAACATCTTGCAGAATGGTAGTATGAAAGGCTAATGTGTTCTGCTAGGTCTAATACGAAGATTATTCTGTAATCTTTGAGTTTATGTAGAGTGGAGTACATTATCCTACTTCATTCAAAGCAGAACAATCTTCAGTTGTCGCAGAATGAAGTGCATTTATTCATAATGACAAATTTGAATCAACATGGACAAATTAAAAAGATGCTTTAAAAGAGTTGATTTTTAGGACTTGCATCCTGAGGACTTATACTCACGTTTGCTTCTGATTTCCCATCTGACTCCAAACTTCGACTACAAAACCATCAAAATTTTCATTCTAAATAAAGGCAATTAATAACAATATACAGTTAATCATCATGCTTGTTCATTAGGCTTGTATCAGAGATGATACAAAGCACACAATCACTGTAGTTTTTCTTGTACTATTACAGATGGAACATACTTTGTATTCATTTACCAGCTTTGTCTTCAGTGCAGCTTTTCATGAAAAAGTGTAAGAGAAGTACAAATTAACCAACAAGCAAAAGCTGAAAATCTCTATTAGTTATCCATTACTTTTACTCTTACAGGATAAACCAATATTGGATGGGAAAATTCAGCCATTAATGAAAGATGGTTGTTAAACAAATCATTTGATACACATTCACAGGTATCTTGGCAAAAAACTCATGAGCTCTTATGTCTAAAGATGTAAATGCTAACTTGGCATAGGCATGATTCCAAACATCTTCCACAATTAACCTCACTTGTGATAATTTATGTTTAGCATCACGAAGCATACTGTTGCACTTGAGCACCGTTTCCTTAACAGGTCAACTGTTACCAAGGGCCTAAAATTGATCTATATTAGTTATAAATTTTAAGAAACTATGCAGTTTATATCCATATTCCTCTAGAGTACACTAAAATTTCTTTACATCATGTAGCAAGTGAGAAAACTTATTCTGACAGTCTTTAAGCTGGCTGTCATGAATCAACCCCTAAAGTTCAATGTCTTTTGGGTGCAACTTGTCTGTCCCTACACATACATAGCTCTAAAGCCACTAGCTAAGAGGCTGCCCAGAAAACCTTAGCAAAAAGCAACCATTCCTTAAAAGCAAATCCTCTTATCCTCTCCCCAGTCTCTTAACATTTGAAAAGAAATGGTTTATGAGACCTGAGCAGAACTCTACAGTAATAGATATCCAGAGTTATTCTTGATATTTAAAGTGGCTCACTAACTAGCACACTGAGCCTGAATGTACTCCTGTAACACAGAAAACAGCACTCCTTGCATGCCTGACCCTTTTTCTGCCTATCAATCACACCACTAACCAGTTTAGCCCTTGCTTAATAGATTTATATAAAATAGATTTATATAAAAGAAAGCAGTCTGCTCACTAGGCAACCTCTATGAGAAGTTTATAAAGTATCCACTACTGCCTCAGTAACATTCAGCCTGTCAGCTATTTGGAACAGATTTTATCAATCACAATTTATAGCACACAAGGTTATGTTGATCAGACTTACACAGCTTCACTTTAGACTTGTAGTTAACTACACTTAACTGTTGCTATACTTCATATTTATAGGAATTGGACACATACTATGACACACTCTTAAGAATCCCACTTCATTATTGTTTTCAGCAGATTTTTATTTTGTAGAATATACACCTACTGGAAATGGGAAAATACGCATTACAAAAGGAATCAAATATCATCTCACACTATTTTACAAGCATTAGCAAAAACTTTTACCTTGGCTAGCAGAACCATGTTCTTGGAAAGCTCTTCTATCTCATCTTCACTGCCAAAAAAACTCTCAAAGTCCTGGTAAGTCCATCCATCAAACAAAACTCGAGGCACTATCAATCAAAGTCATCAGTCAGTAGTGAAAACTAAGAATTTATTATTGACACTGGAGTATTTCTGCAGAAAAAGAATACAGCAGGTACAAGCAGCAATGCCACTAAACAACATATCCCATGACTGAGATAAGTGCTTTTTCACTCTGTCCAACTTCAGCAGCACAGATAAATTGACACTGTAGAACATTCTTCATTTTATGTTTAATCAACGATCAGGAAGTTTTAAAAAGACACCTTCACTTGATTGAACTATCTTAATTGAACTATCACTTAAGGCCCCAAGTAAAGTCTTAAAAGGACACCAACATGATACAGCAATCTTTCTGGAAGTTGTGCATCTCTTCTACCACAAGATAGAAAAGTTCACGTCAGACTGTAATTTACTCGTTTGTACACAGCCTTATATCACTTCAGTCTTCTACTCATCTCAAGACCTTATGACAAATTTTTATTTTGGAAAACATGGGCACTCGAGCTCACATCATTTATTTTTCTAATGACACACTGAAAACATTAAAAACATTGTTTTTAGTCAGCAAAACTGCTGTTGGAACAGTTGATGACCATGCACACTGGAAAAGCCAACAACTTATACAGAGCTATGTCTAAGACATTTCTAACTACCAAGGATGTAAAAGAGTATTTTAGAAGAGTCTAGAGAGATTTCAAAGGCTTTATCATCTGGCAGCTGAAGTAATTTAAAATATCTGAGTACTCTACTTTTTAAATGCATTTCAAATTTCATACTTCCTTCTGAATCAAAAAAAGGTTTCACAGTTCCATAGGAAACTTCTTCTCAGTGAAGGTGACAGAACACTGGAACAGGCTGCCCAGGGAGGTAGTGGAGTCTCCTACTCTGGAGGCATTCAAGACCTGCCTGGACACTTTCCTGTGTAATCTCATCTAGGTGTTCCTGCTCTGGCAGGGAGATTGGACTAGATGATCTTTCAAGGTCCCTTCCAATCCCTAACATTCTGTGATTCTTGCTATAGACAAATGTGAGAAGTGTAGCACAGTATGACCTCTATAGCAATGTTTGCCATTTTCACTAAGGAGACACACTGTAGCACACCCCTTGAGTTCCCAGCTTCAAGGGGAGAAAAGTCCAAGGAGGACCTTTCTTACAATCATACAAGAAAATCTGACTGACTCACATTTGGATTTTTTTTTTTCTTTTTAACTAAGCAGAACCCCTGAACAACAAGTCTGACGACTGCTCTCCCAGGTAAGCATGTAGTGCTATATGCAAAGTACTCCTCGGAGAGGGCCCTCTGACACAGTGTTTATCCAGAGATAAGAACTAAAGACAAAACATTAGGGCACCAACATGATCAACACTTCAGTTACTTAACTATCTGCAGTTAACTGCTGTTATTTTTCTTCTCAGACTTCTGTCTTCAGACAACTATGCTACAGTAACCTCCCTTTCTCCCATATACACCAGGAACAAAGCCTTCTTTTGTTCTGCTACCGGTTAAAAATGATAAAAAAGCAAACAAACATAAAACAGAGGCTCACCTATTCTTATGGTTTTGGAGTTCTTTCTGACATCTTTTATCCAGTCTGTCAAACAGTATCAAGTAAGAGAACAACTGTTAACACATAAATGATGTTGACAATAACATGTTTTCAAGCATTCCTCAAAATAATGTAGCATAGTTCCATCATACCTGTCTTCCTGCCACAGGCTGCTAGCTCATAACCACCACAGATGGAACACCTTTTGACGCACAGGATTTGAAGCTATTCACCTCCACCACAGCATAACTAGCATTTACTACAATCTTACCGTAGTCCCTACCCAATGCCTTTCTGCTTGTAACAGTTCTGTCTCATCATGGAAACTATCTTACTGCCTGCTCAGAACAACACTTTTGTAGTCACTTTTTCTTTTTTTTTTTTTTTCCTAAGATGGTATTTTCAAGTGTACCATCCCCTCCTCTTGGCAGTCATTGCTCTAGAATGAATTTGTTAGTACACAGCAACATGGTAAGAATTATAGCTGTTTCAAATGAGATTCCACAGACAAATTTTTCAATCAAGTTCAAAACCATAAATTATTTAGTTATTATTTAAAAACATACTAGCAAAATATGAACTTGCTGCCAGTTTCTTTGCAGTGAAGGAAAAAATTCTCTTCAGATTAAACGTATCTTCCATTCCCAAAACAAATTTACAAAAAGGTTTTTGCAGACAGGGGAAAAAAAATATAACAGGTAAACAACTACACAGTACAAACACTAATGGCTATGTCTGCCTGCACAGATTCTTTGTCCCGTTGTTGTTTTAAGAGAGGTTTTGTAGACTGTGTGGCAGATGCACACGCCCCCTCTCCACCCCCGCTCCCCCTAATTTTCCCTTCGATATGGAAGGTGCAGACACATCCCCACCCTTTCCTACAATGGGGGTAACAACTTCTTTTGTTTGACCCCAGAACCCATTGATGCCAAGGAGCATCAGGGCACAGAGAAGCTTCTGGAATGCCCACAGTCAGATCTGACAAGGCTTTAAAAACAGGACCTCTCCCACTAAGGTTTTGCCGCCCATTGTGTGGACCTCTCAGAGCACGGGTCAAATGCTGCTGTCAAGAGCCCTTCCAGGGCAGGGACGCTGTTTGCCTCATCTCCACGTCTAGGTGAGTGAAATAATTCCTTGCCACTTGGGCAGTTGCTTATTCCATGCTTAAATACAAGCACGTGTATTTTCTTTAATAATTCCTTGCCAGATCCAGCCAAATGTATACTTTTCCTAGAGTCAGGGATGGCTCTGGCATTGTTTTTGGTGAGCCACGTGTATGCACACTGTGGATTCCCATTGTTATTATTTGTTCCACCTCAATAATTACCTCGACTGATACTCGAACCTGTATTTATGTCACTATTGGAGAGCTAAAACCCCATTTTCTACCAGTTAATCTGCTGCATCTTCTTTATCGAATAAAAGTTTGTTTTGGACCCTGTTGTCCACCTAAGCTAACTTCGGGGTGCCTCCGTGACAGACAGCCTAGTGGAAGAGCCAATCTTTCTTTAAACAGATAAGCTATGCACACATGTGGAAGCAGGTAGGGACAGAAAAAAGTTCACTCTGAAGAAAACTCCCCCAAAAATGTAACAGAAGCAAGTACTTCACAATGAGGCAGGGCCAGAAAAACCCATATGCATTTATTGCCAAAGCTACCCAGTCTGCAACAAGACCAGTAATCCTACTTGCAATGCATATGCAAAAAAAATTAAAATAACAACCTTTATCAGCATCGTGGAGCCCAGTGAACTGGAACCTTTCCTTTCCTCTTCTTTTCACTTGTAACCACACTGGTGAGATTAGTGTAAATTTGTTTCCAAATATTTTAGCAATGTCATAGCCATGGCTGTTCCACTTGCAAAACAAAGAAGAAAAAAAAACCAAAAAGTGAGAGCCTCAAAAGCAAGATATACAATTCACTTTACTTTTGACTCATACAAATTCTTTTACACAAACGTAATCATTTGCTAGACTCCCATTTATCAGTTTGAGGAAACCTTCTGGGACATTACTTTTATTTAAGTAAGAAAGTGCTCATGAAACTCTGATAGCTACATGAAAAGCAGTCTTCAAATTGTGCAAATTCACCTAAACCACAGGAATTGGCATGCAGATTCCATCACAGTTTTGCATTTATAGACTTGGGATTTATGTTCAAGAGAACCTGAGAAAGGTGAAAACTTACTGGGCACCTGTTTCTCTTTTTTTCACCAGTATAAGACTGAAAGAAGTGAAAAGCATTCTCTAAACAAAAGGAAGAAACATTTATTATTCAAGAAAGGGTGCTCTGAATAATAGTAAGACTGGATAGCAAAAGAGATCAGTTTGACAGCAGCATAAAAATGTTACTGCTTATTTAAAAGGTTCAAGTTGGTAGCTGCATAGTATGAGAACACTTAGCAGCCCTCCTGTTCTGACTTTACTGCAACTTCTCCTGGCTCATCAAGGACAAGAGAATACTACCATCTCTGTTTCAGCAGTGAGAACACAAACAGTATGACCTAGACATCCTCGAGGAGATGGATGAGAGAACAAAGGTTTGAGACCACCTGAATCCCAAGCCTGCTCTCTAATAATCCTCTGGCTATTTGACTGTATTTGACCAGGAGGTCCATCATTATAAAAATTATTTTAAAGCAAGGATGCAAGATTGTAGATTAGCAGAGTCTGCTGCATGTTTATTCAGAGCACCAATTTTATTCATTGTATTAACTTACAGGAGTAACATATCCCAAAACATCTCCTGAGAAATGTCTTTCCTTCATCTTCTTGGAGCAGTAACTTCTGTGTTCCACTATAATATCCTTTGCCTTTGGATTCACAACTACCAGTCCTCGGTCCTGCACATTTTTATCAGAATGCAGCATCTGGGGGGAGAAAACAATTTTTACAACCAGCTGTATGAAGTAACCGTTTTCAATAGCAACAGACTTCAAAAAGAGAGGGGGGGAAAAAAATAAATCACATAATTAAACTCTGAGCACTCCTTTTAAAGGATGCAGAGCAGTTTGATTAAAAACTGAAACAGGAAAGTGCTCAGAAATTGTCATCATCAGTAAACTTTGTTTTCAAGACAAAAAGCATATAAACAACAACAACAACAACAAAATCAAGAAGCAGTAAGATTAAAGAACGTCATTCACCATAGCTGATGGTGCTTTGCTCTGCTCTCTAGTCAGTGCTTTCTGGCATGTTAACCCTAAAATGATAAAAAGGGGTCAGGAGTTCTTAACCAAGAATTTGAAGATAAGTTTTAAACTGGATATATTTTTAACTGAGTGTGCCGCATTGTGGTTATTCAAGGCCAAGATTCTGAACATCTTTCTTTAAGGAGGATCTGCTTCAACTAAAACAGCACAAATAGTTTTAGCAGACAGAAAAAGAGTGAGAAGACCTAATAAAGCATGCATGGTGAGTACGCAGAAATCGTCTATTGATTCAGTGTAAGGACTTCAGGGATAAGCCTTGTCTTAACACTTTGTATTATCCTCACTACCTGCAGAGTAGATTTTCTTCCTGTAGACATTGAGCAAGCAAGCAATAAGAACAATGAGAGATGTATCTGGATGAGGAAGGATTAACTATACTTAAAATTTAAGGGGAGGATTTTGAACATGTCTACTTTTTTACTTAATGTGCTTTAGCAGCATTAAGTACATATACTTGGTATATGCATTGGTAAATATACTCGCTCTCCATACACACCCTTTCTATTGCACTGCTGTGCCTTCTTGCAGTTTTGAACTAAAACAGGCAGGAAACAAGAACATGCTCAGCAAATTAACAGAGAATTCAGCATGTTGGCTCTGCTTGCTCAGATTGCACAGGACTCTGAGCCATTTCTGCCTAAAAAGAAATTGCTGGTTAGAAGGCTCTTCAGATCTTATCAGGGTACAGATTTCCCACTGGCAAGGCTGAGAACACCCTCCCTTCCACCAGGAAACGATCTAGCACTCTTGACCCAAACTACTGCTCCTTGCCCCCTCTTTCCAAAGGGATGGAAATATGTCTCCTCTAGGTATTGGAGAGGAGAAAAAAGCTTCCTCTTTCTGCAGGCCTGCACAGTGGATAAAGTTCCAGAAGTCTACATCATATTTGTCACAGAGTGAACCATTTGTGACATTCATAAAAGCTGAAGGAAAGGACAGTTTCAAGTGCCTTATTTATGAGCATAAGCTTCAATAGAAATGCACGGTTGCTTTTAACATTTAACTTCACCAAAGTTCAATTAGCTCATCGCACATGTTAGATAAGATGAGCATTTCAGTTATTTCTCTTACCTTTTCTTCCATTTTTTTTGTAGCACCTTTCTTTGCATCTGTTTTTGACAAGGTACCTTCAGCTAGCCAGCAAACCATGGTAAGAGAAAGTGAAGTACAGAGAAGCCTCATGGTAGATTTCCCCATGTCAAATTCTCCTGCCCTGAAAACATACAGGTTCAAATCTCTGTGAACAGAAGAACAGAAGTTTAATTCAGTTCTCTTGTCTAAGAAAAGTCAAGCAATTGTCTTATGTTCTGCCCTCTAAAATCAGACTTATTAAGGCAATACTGTATTCATAGCGGTTTTGCTCTGGCAGCAAAATAGCAGAGTATTTTAAGAGATTCCTAGGCTCAAACATGGTTTTTTGTCCCTTGTTTTAGTAGGTGTATCACAGAGAATGTGGGTTGGACACTTTCTAAAGTGTCCTAAAGAAGTAAAACAGTTTACAGCTGAAGTGCCCAGAACAATTATAGTACCACCTTATCTTTCCTATAGCAAATAAGAGACACCATTTGCTTCTGCTCCTGCCTAACCCATTCAGCAAGGCACAAATTAATTAAGAGACAGAAAGAATTAGAGCTATATGCTTTCAGCTATGTGTCTTTAACAGGCACAGAGCTTTGCTTTCAATTCCTTGCCAAGTTACTGATAAACACAGAGTTAAGAAAAACATAGGAGTCCTTTTGGTCTAGAAGAATTATTTTGACAGTTTGTCCTCACTGCAGATAAAAGAATAGAGAATTAACAGAGAACAGTACTGTTCAGCGCTACTTATCTATCACACCTTAGTTCTGTCAGAGGAAAGCTTTCCCAAAAAAAATTCAAATACAGCCAGAGCTTGTTTTTCAACCTCTACCCATTCATGAGTTGCACTGGTTTTCCAGCCTAATTCCCAGAAGTGGATAAGAAGAAAACAGTGAAAAAATACTTAGCATTAGGGGAACCATGGTTAAAGGAGATAAAAACCAGAATGAAGAAAAACAACCTGTTACTAATTCTGGAACTCCTAATTATCAAACTGGGACTAGCTTTAATCTATAATAAACTAGTGGCTCTAGATCTGTATTCAGGCTTATTCAGGCTGCTTCCCATAATTACGAGATCCTAATGAAAAAGAAAAAAAAAAAAAAGGTCACCTTTCCCAGAGTTTTCTGAAGTTTTATCAAATTTAAAAAATATTCATGCTTCCTGTATTACTCTGAAGAATTAACATTTCTATCACCGGCTTTAAAGACTTAAGAGTTCATTTCCTCAAGTCATATTTACAAGGCTTCTTGTTCACCTGGCACTGGTAACAAGTGCTGCTCAAAGTTTTAGTGTTTTGCTTCTGTACAAAACATCAGGCCAAGGATGCCACAAAAGCAGACTGAGAACTCTAAAGTACTGTGGCAGTAATACGGTGGCAGAAAGACTGTGAAATGTTAAATGGAAGTTTACTCAATGAAACAGCAGTTACTTGATGCCATCAGTGGTAATGCAGAGACTAGGTCAACAACCTAATCAACTTAAGCATATTTGGATGTGGCTGGCTGTGAGGTTTGAAATAGCAGATATTTACTGCAGGAAAGCAGAGAGAAGTATGTGATTAGGGAACAAAGCAGAAAGATGATGGTAGCAGAAGTGCTTGGAAAAAACAATGCCACTAGCACCAAATAACAAAAAGCATAAAAAAATTCATGAACAAAATTATTTGAAGGCTTTAGTCAGTTCTTACAAAGACTGCAAAATAAAAGCAGAAAGCCTTGTAATACTTCTTGGATCTAGAGGGATACAAGCTAAATTGCTCCAACATTTGAAATTCACTATTATTGTGTTAGGTTTCTACTTTGACTTCAAGGTTACTGGTAATCCCCTTGTTCTCCACATCCTAAAAAATTAGACAAAGCAGGTTGCTCTTGATAGCATCTATACTGTTCCATCTAGCTTGGCAGGATCTATAAACTCTTGCAAAGAGGAACAATTGAGAGTCCAAACAGTCAATATAAATCTTAACTATTTTGACAGGATATCAATTCTTCCAGAAGCTGGTATGTATTGATTTGGAGGTGTTTGATTTCACTTTCAGAAACAATTAGCAACAGCATCCATTTCCCTGAAGAGAAGTTAACATTTAACAGTTGAAACACAGGACTTCTAAAAAACCATCACTGAACTCTAATTAGACATCAAAATGTGCTCATTTCCTTGACATGATCATATCCATCTGCCAATTATTAAGTCATCATCCACTCCTGGATCTATAGGAAGCAGTGAGCCTGTGGTAAAATGGTTTTTGCCAGTGACAGTCCAATATTGACTTCTGGTTGGAACCTTGTTTTAATAAACTGTTCTTTAACATCAGTTTAGTGAAAAACAAGTAGACAGGATCACTCTACTACATGAAGATGAATTAGTCAAACTTTAAATGCTCTTTATGGAAACTATAAATATTAATTTCTGCAAGCTTTACATAACCAGATCCCCATCAAGTTTTTCTTCTGCAAATCTTCATTATTAATTTTTTAATTCTCCTCAAACTAAGTAAACTGAGTAGAACTCTATGAACCTGGCACTCCTTGTTTATTTTTTGTATCACTACAAAACACAAGCAAAATTGAAGACTGACTCTGTGTTCTTGTTCAACTGATACTATGGACAACTTAAGGTTTAAAACATCTTATGACAAACTGATCTAAGGCCCAGGCTTCTCTCTAGCTCACACATGTTGTTTAACCTGAGTGTACCACATGAGCTGTTTTAAATGCACCTTTTTTAAAAAAATGGAGAAAGCTGGCATAGATTTACTCCGTCCAAGAGAACCAACCAAATAAATCAAATAATCTCAGAGGCTACCACAGTAACCATTTGGAAATCAGAGTTAATGTTTATACTTTATTTCTAAAGAAGAAACTAGATTCTAACTACTGCTGCAGGAGTCTGCATCACTTAGTAAATGGAGCCCAGGGAGCATACTGTTTATGTGTTTTCAAATTAAATCAGCAAGCTAAATTCAGGAGTAAAAACAACCCCTTTTCTAACCTGTGTAAACACCTCTCCCTTTCCTCTTGTAAGGTGCTCTACTTTGACAGTTAAGAATTGCCTGCCATACTCGTCTGACTCTCCAGATACCAAAGCTTTCCCTGCAGACTTCAGAGACCGCCAGCAGGCCCCCCCCTAAGCAGGCCTACCCCTGACCCCCGGGACCACCCTCAACTGCCTCACCCCCTCACCGCGGCCGCGGCGCAAGCCGACGGCCACCACACCACGGCCTCACCGCCCGCCCCCATCTGTCTCCCCAGACAGCACTCAGCAGCCCACTGCCACCACCTACCGCCCGCCGCCGCTTCGGAAGTACAGGCGGCGGCCCCGCCCCGCCGGCTGACGGGGCAGCGCGGGGAGGGCGAAGGAGGAGTAGGAGGGCGAGAGAGAGAGGCGGGGATGGTTGGTAATGAGCCGGTGGCGCCAACATGGCGGCGAGGCAGCGCTGGCAGGCCCGGGGAAGTGGCTGTCTCTTGGCGCCGGCTCCCCAGGCGGGGCGAGAGGGGCGGGAGCCGCTGCCTGCCCAGCCGACCCCGCCTGAAGAGACGCTGGCTGGGCGGTCCTTGAGCGCGGCCTGCGCTGGTGCTCATCAATACCCGAGGAAAGCGAGTGCTCGTCAGGGTCTAACCGTAAATTCCTTTAGAGAGCCTCTTGTTTTTCTCCAAGCTGTAGCAAGTAGTCTAGGTAAGCAGGGAGTTTGGGCCAAAATACATGTGCCGGCCTGGAGAAAAAATAATATGGAGAAGGCTGCAGAGAGCAAGCAATATTACTAACCCCAGGTGCATAGAAAGAAGTTCAAGCTTTAAAATAAAAAGTTTATGTTTTTAATTGAGATTGTTGTTATCTTTGGTTTGACCTTCTGCAATTCGTGTTTTTACATAGAATGTGGCTGCGCTACTACTATTTTTAATGCAGCACGAGTTTTGATTTAACCCTGTTATTTCATGGGCTGCTTGTAGGGACAAAATACCATATCAAAAGACTTGATAAAAACAGATGTGATGTAGTGGCAAGACTAGCATATCCTGGCAGCATGCTTCCCGACAGAAGCCTTTCTGTGACCTATTTTCTGTGTTGGTTACAGCTTGGTGCAGTCTCCAAGAAGCTGAACTGGAAGGTTACCTTATTTTCTCCTGATCTGTCCATCTCTTTCATACCCTCTTGTGCTATTAAGACCTTCAGGAACATTCTTCAGCAATGAAAAGAAAAATAGTAGTGTTTTTCCTCTGAACAAAAGTCTTGCCAGTGAACTAGATGTATGGTCTCTCTGTCAAGTGCTAAAAAGTTACACTTTGTGCACTAAATCACACAGATTTAAATTCTAGCAAGGACTTCAGAAAGAAAACTGGAATTCACTAGCACATTTGGATCCAAATAGACTAAAGAGCAGGAAAAAGGGATGTCTCATCTCACTTTTTAGTGTCACAAAACACCTCTGAATCCTCCAGCTTTCACTTAAGGAGTGGTGGTTTTTTTTTTTTTTTTCATCTCATAGGACTGCGTGAAACACAGTACATTTTCATGTATAATCTCCTCAAATTTAAAAGGTACATAACTAAACTACAGCACCTTAAGTAAATTACATCCATGCAGTATCAGATTTTCTGTTGTTTCGTAACATGCTGTTCATCTCTCACAACCTCTAAATGCTTCTAGTTTACACCTCTAAATGGCAGGAACAACAGAGATAAGGCATGAGGTCATGAAAAATCAGTTTTGTTTCCAGACTCTCTGTAATGAAATCTGTAATTTTCCATGTTGCATTCCCATCTCCTATTGACTCTCTCGTAGCCTTAGCAGGACTGATCCAAGGGTTTGCTGCAAGTAGTTGACAGAGTATATGCTGCCATTGAGGAGACCTGTAGCTACCTGTAAGGAAATCACATATGTAAGGATGTAGCCAAATTTTTAACACACCTTACAAGGTATTGGGCAGTCCCTAGCAGAGGCTCACATTCCACTAAGCAAGACTAAAAGGGGATTTTATCTTTCTACATTTTGAATGTTCTCCAAAGAGAAAAGAATCTGTACCTGTTCTTGGAATCATAAATGTAACTTGTTTCACTCTCATGCAGTACTTACCAAGTTCAGTAACTGAACTTGGCATTATGAATTCCTTTCCTAGAGCCAGATAATTGAAAGCTGGGTGCCACAATGCTGGGCATCTCAGCACCTAAGTTCCCTGTACGTAAGTAACTGTACCTCATTAAATTTCACTTTGCTTGCGCAGTTTCCTGTTTGTTTTTTCCTCATACTCCAGCAGTTCTTAATTATTATTATTACTGACAGTGTCTTTTGCTTTAATTCTATGCATTTGTGGCCAGACCAAAGAGGCATAAATAAGTTTAAAGATGGGGTATGGTTGCCTGTGAGAGACCATATCAGTTTTATTTCCATGTTTTCAGTCTATACACTATTATTCCTTTAAGTAAGGAGTAACTGAGTAAGATAGGACACCTGGGGGAGAGTTAGAAGTGTACTTCTTTCCTCTTAACTGTGCATACTCAGAAAATAATAATTGTGTGGCAGCAAGAAATGAGTGGAGCCTGTAGTTAAGCAGAAAGAAAGCTGAGAGAAACAGTAAAAGGACCTCAGAGGTTAAATTAAAACAAAACAAAACCAAACTATGAACTAGAAGAAATTATACAGAGTTTATTGCAACTCACAAATCCATCCAGCTGGCTGATGTTACTCTGCCAGCATGCAGGTAGCAAAGAAGATCTTGTTTGTAAAACCTTTATTCACCCTTATTGTATCTGATCTATTATCATTTATTTTAAAGCTTAGATATTCTACTATACATTTTAATATAACCCTGATGTTTTGAGGGTAAACCCCTACTGATCAGAGAAGCATAGAATCATTTCGGTTGGAAGAAACCTTTAGGATCATCGAGTCCAACCATAACAAATCTAGCACTAAACCATGTCCCTAAGAGACTCATCTATACACCTTTAAACACCTCCAGGGATGATGACTCTATCACTTCCCTGGGCAGTCTGTTGCACTACTTTACAACCCTTTCTGTGAAGAAAAGTTTCCTAATATTCTATCTGAACCTTTCCTAGCACAACTTGAGGCCATTTCCTCTCGTCCTATCACTTGCCACTTGGGAGAAGATACCAAAATCCTCCATGCTACAACCTCCTTTCAGGTAGTTGTAGAGAGTGATAAGGTCTCCCCTGAGCCTCCTTTTCTCCAGGCTAAACAGCCCAGTTTCCTCAGCTACTCCTCATAAAACTTGTGCTCCAGACCCTTCACCAGCTTCGTTGCCCTTCTCTGAACTCTCTCCAGCACCTCAATGTCTTTTCTGTAATGAGGGGGCCAAAACTGAACACAGTATTTGAGGTGGGGCCTCACCAATGCTGAGTACAAGGGGATGATCATCCCCTAGTCCTGCTGCCACACTAATCATTGAGGAACTCACTAGAAAGAGAAGAACCTGGCAGATCCATCTCAAATTTCTGGAAGTTCAGGGTTTTGTGATTTATCATAACCTTGTGTTTCTTAATTTTGAAAGCAGCACATCTGATACTCTGACATGACAGACAGCATTGCTGATAAGCCTGTGCTCTCTGTTAATGGATAATGAATGTTAGATGTCAAGTAGAGAAACACAGTTGAGTGTGTATGTGGAGGATCCACCAATTTTGTTTTCTTCTTAGCTCTTTTTGCTTTCAGTAATGTTTAGAACAACCATGAGGACCAGAAGATAGCAATAACTGATCAGGTGAGGGACAAATCTGACAGAAGTAATAAAGGGAAAGAACAATTCACTTTTTGTAGTTCCCACAAATGGATACTCACCAGCTGAATCCATACAGTTTAATGGTAATAGTTTTATGAAGGTCAGTATAATTATTCAAGTCTTTGTACCAAAGTGCAATAAAACTCTCAAAACAATTAAAGCAACTAATGTATGACATGGGAAAGAAGGGATAGAGATTGTGGATTTGTTGGTAGATGTGCTGCAAAACATTTTTGGGTAATAATAAAGCATTTATTGAAACTATTTCCCCTTTAATGCTGCTTTTACAGTAATTAGAGATATCTTTAGAAAGATCACAGTGTCTTAGGATATATGGAACTAACAAAGTCTGGTTTTTTTTTCACAGACTGGTATTTTATAGATGTTAAGCTCAAACTAAAACATTTTCCAGAATTATTAACTCACTGTATTTGTAAAGGGCTGTGCCTAGCGTGAATTCTGTGCTGTGTTAAGAACAGCTGAGCCCACATAACAATGTTTCCTTCAGTGAGGACACATCTAGGGACTGTTCCAGAACCTTTCCTCTAGCTAACTGTTCTTTAAATTGTTTATCTTTTCACTACCAAATCTGTCTGAAATGGGCTAGTAGATTCTAAATTACAAGGCAATAAGGGCAGACATATACCTATACGTTCTCCATAATTGCATAAGCCTTTGTTGAGGCAAAAAGAAGCAGGGAGCAAAGATAAATATGGTAAAGCCTCAAAAGTCAGTCAAAGGAGGTTGACATAAAATAACCAGGGTATGTGTACAGCATACTGAGCCACTTTAGATGAACTATTTAGAAGTGTAGTTACAAAACTAGAGAGCACCGCATGGGTTTACTACTTGAGTATTTACCCCAGTTCTCAAGCAGAATTTGAAGTCCATGCTTAGTTTGGTACTGCCACAGCTATTCTGCTAGCAGTATTTAAGATGACATGTATGAGGCAATGACTTGCAGTTACAGTATTGACTGGAATAGAGCCAGACAGAACTGATATACTTAGCCTTTAGGTGTCACTGTCCTCTTAACAGTAGAAATTAGTTCAACCTTATGGCTAGCTCAAAAATTATTATATTTATTTTATTTTATTTTATTTTATTTTTTTTTTCTGAAATAGAGACTCCTACATAGAGACATCTTATGTTTTCAACCTCAAAGATAAATGCAAATTATTGTTAGGCATCAAAATCTATTTGTAAAGCTAAGAAAAAGGAGGGGTTTCTTCATGTAAGTCTACAGATGCAGAGAATCTGAGTTGAATATAAGACTAGTTGTGCACGATCATCTAAGTGCACAACTGTGCACTTAGCCTACAAAATGGATCCAGGGAGAAATGGATATGTGTGTGATTACCACATACTGTCCTCCTTCTAAAAGATACTTAAACAACTAAAAAGCACTTATGTAACAACGTATCCTGAAACATGCAGAACGGATTCTTGAGAGGTGACTTGACGTATACAGCCATCATAAGAGAGTACCAAGTATTGTGTAGTTCTTTATGATAGAAAAATGTATCATTAAGTTAAAGGCACTGGAGCTTGATAAATTTAAATAAGATGCAAGCTCTGCATGAGGAGGATTAACTGTGGGAACAAACTGTACAAAGAAACAGTGAATTTGATGGTATCAGATCAAGACTGAGTACCTTTCCGAAAGTTAGGCTGTAGCTAAAAGCTAGATACTGGCTCAATTCAGGGGAAAAACAAACAAACAAACAAACAAATGAACAAAAAAAAACCCCAGGTGAAATGAAATGGCTTGAAGTATACAGGAAAACAGACAAAATGATTGATTCATCTCCAGTAGCCCTAAACCTCATGATTCTACAGGTCATTATTATCCATCAAGTATACTAATCACTTGCATTACAACCACAACTCAGCATACTTTTCGTTAGGCAGACTAGGCCAGTTTCAATACCCTTTGAATCTATTTTCAGCTGATGAGATAAAATGCTCTGTGCAGTCCTACCTCTTTGGCATGTTTAAAGACAGTTTAACCTTGAAATGTTTTCAGCCTCAGGAGCAGATGCGGCATGGGGCCGTGTCACTCCGCATGTTTGCAGCCTTCATGAGAAACACATGGCCCTGGCTTTGCATGTGTGAATCGCCACATGCAACACAGAGCAACCTCATCACTTACGCAACTGAGGGCAGGCTCACAAGGGATATGTGACAAAGGATGGCTCTGCATATAGTAGTTCTTGGGCTTGCAAATGTTGTGAGTGACTCCGCTGAGTACTTGAGGTAGATCCCATGCACTGTTTTGCGGCCCTTTTTGAGCTGGAGGCCTGAGGCACAGCTTCTGGATGATTAGTAGCTCGCGGAGAGGGAGGGATTAGGCCGTTCCTGAGCGGGGAGCGTGCAATGGATTAATTCACACGCAGGTCCAGCGGCTGAAGCCGCCCTGCCGACCCCTCACAGGGCAGGATCGCCTGCCTGCTGCCCCTCACGTCGGCCTGGGCCCGTTTTTCCTGATGGTGGTGACCGAGAATCGCGTCCCAACAGCTGCGCTGCCTATCTCTGGGCCCAGCCTCCATGCAGCCACCGCTCCGGGGGCGCAGGTTTCCACGGGCTCCTGCGGGGATACCCGGTGGGGAGCGCAGGGCCCCCGCCCGCCGCAGCCGCAGCAGCAGCAGCAGCAGCGGAGGGAGGAGCGGCCCGGCAGCGCCGCCGCTTCCGCGCGGCAGGTGGCGCCAGAGCGCCGCGCGCCCGGCGCCAGCGGGGGCGCGGGATCCGTCCCGGCGCCTGCGCGCTGCAGAGGCGGCGGCGGTGGCAGCGGCCTGAAGAGCCCCGCGGGGAGAGCGGGCGGCGGCGGTGGTGCTAGTTCTGGTGATTCGACGTGTCGCTGGGCGGCCGTGATCGCGCGCCACGATGCCTGCGGTGTCAAAGGGCGATGGGATGCGGGGCCTGGCGGTCTTCATCTCCGATATCCGGAACTGTGAGTCGCGGCTGAGGCGCGGTGGGGCTGGGGCCTGGTTGGGCCGGCTGTTGCCGTGGGCCGTTGACCCATGGGTCTGAGGCTTCTCTCCTTCAATCCCTGCCCCAATGCACTCATCTTCCCCCGCCCCGCAGTGGGCTGCTCGGAGCACTCCTGACTCACGAAATGGCGACGCGCCCTGGGGGGAGGCGGCGGGCGGGGAGGCAGCCTAAGGCTTTTCACTGTGCTTTTGGGTTGGTTTGTTCATTTTGGGTGGGTTGATTGGAGTATTTCCCTCTCTTTCCCTCCCTCGCCCCCACCCTGTCGTTGCGGAGGGGCGCTCGTTGTTGTGCCCCGGCGGAAAGGGATGCCGAGGGGCTGGTGTCCGCCATCGTCGTTGTTTATAAGGCGCTGAAGCGCAGCCGGTGTGTCTTCAGGGTGTGCGTGAGCATGTAGCGGGCTGGAGAGGCGTCTCTTGGTCTCCTTCCAAATCCGTGAACGGCTTTCAAAACGTCACGGATGGAAAGCAGGCCTCTGTAAGGGTGCCTGAGAGTGAGGCCTTCTGTGAGTATGCCTGGGTTTGGCTTAAATTTGCTTTAAAATTAGCTCTTAGGATCTGTGTAATTAAAAATGGAATTGAGAGGGTCTCAAGTAAGTGCCCCCCCTGTGGGAAAAGAGAGCACGCCTGTGAGCGCAGGGCAGAGAGGAGTACAAATGTGCTGCAGCTTGGGGGTCGAGAGAGGTGTATGTCCGGGGGCACACCTCAGTGCTTAGCTTTTCTTTTTGACTGAGACTTGCATGTCATAGCAGTTTAATATTAATCTGAGTTAGAAATCTAAGCATATGATGTGGCAGGAATTGCCTGGGGAAGGGCTAAGGTCACTGTGGTTGGTGTGATGAAACAGCTCCATTTTGTCCACCTGTATGTCTCTCTAGATGACTTAAGGCTACTTTAAAAGCAGTAAGGTTTCTTCTCTAATGGATAAGAGTGGATTTGGAGATTTTTTTTTTTTTAGTGCAAATTATGATGCTCTAGCTAGACTGGTATTAGGATAACCACACTGGCTTGGAGAAGTCTTCATATTGATGACATCTAATACAAAAAGCTGGGGAGAAAATTATACTGATAAAATGAGACTGTTTAAATATGGAGTTTCCTGAAACTGAATTCAGGTGATTTGGACTTCTAGCCATGTAAACAGGAGCCTTGTGTGTAAAATTGTTAATTTTCCTTGCAGCAGAAGCTGTTTCAGTGTTTTCTCAGAACAGCATTGCAGGTCCTTAGGTTTCTTTGGTATTCATTCTTGTACGTGTAGAAGAAGGCTTATAAAATGTGTATCAGTTCAAGATTATGTGAATGCTCTTGTACTTTGGTTGGCCCAACTATTTACTGGAAATTTTCCAGCGCTCTGGTATTCTATGCAAGCTGCATATGTTACAGTTTCATCTGATGTCATAGCATTTAAGACTTGCTGTTGCATCTACCTGCTATTGTTTTAATGATTGTTTTCATTCATTTAGCTACAAGTAGTATGATTTTTATTCTGCAATGTCTCTTATGTCTTGCCGTCAGTTAACACATTTGTCTGTTCTTGTTTTCAGTGGAATCTAGTAGAAGGAAATACAAGAGGAACATTCAAGCTCTTAGTTTCCTAACCTATGTTTAGAGATGTAGAGTAGCGAGACTTAAGGTAGTAGGATAGAACCAATTAACTACTTATTTCTCCATAAGCCTACCAGTGCATAGGCAGTGTGGGAACTCTGATGGAACAACCACCTCTCTGTCCAGACTGCATGACAAGACAATCATCTCTCGTGGTGTAAGCATCTGCAAGAGTGACAAATGTGTAGCTTATTTGTGCAACAAATAAAACGTTAGAAACTTCTGCTGTTGAAGCAAATACTGATATTTCTCAAATGTTTTGTCCCTGTCTAGACACCTATCTGGGAGCTCTAGTTACTTTTGTATCTTTCTTATCTTCATAATGAAAAACTACGTATTTCAAATAGCTGTGAAAGACCCGGTAGTTCCCACTAGTAGGTGATCTATGCAGCTTCTAAATAGCTGTCTAATGGCATTTGAATGTTTTTTCTTTAAGGGAGCTCTGAGTGTTGCCAGCTGACTGTGGGCTGGTGTATGCTGACTAAGATTCCCCAAAATACTTGAGAGCACTCTTTAGAGACTCTGCTTTGCAGGCACTGCTATTGGCTTCCATTTCATCTTCCCCTCTTCAGAGTGGGGAGCTAGGTATTTGTCAAGAACAAAAAGTAACAGAATCTTTTGACTTGTAAATTTAAGAAAATGTTCCTGTTCTGATGTGGGAGGGAAGCTAGGCACCCAGTGCAGTTCTCAGCCTCTGTTCTAGCCTTAAAACTGGACTAAATATCTGGCAGTTGCACTGATCTGCAAAATGCCTGCTGATGTTCTGAATGTCAGTCTTAATTTTGGTTTTGTTGGATGTGTTTATCCTTTGTAATGCTACCATAAGAGCCTGATATTTTTTGTTTGCCTACAGCCCTCCCAGATTATGAGTGGTGTTGAAATGTGGTATGGGTTTTGGGGTATGTTTGTGTGTGTGTTGTGTGTGTTTTTTTTTTTATTATTATTTTCTGAAAGATTTTGCACAGATAGGTAACCTGCATTGTAGATGTTGCTGAATAATGAAAATGCAGTTTTTGTGTACTAACTGCTCAGGTGTATGCACAGCATGTGATTTCAAGGTAATATAATAACCTAAACTTCAGGGGGATACTTATGTACATTTAGACTGTCTTATCTATTACATCAAATCTTATTTCTTGGGCATTTGTACCTGCGATATCTGCAGCACTACAGCACTAAATAATGCATGATTCACTTACAGTTCTCTTATTATATTACTGATTTGGGAGTGATGCTTTTCTTGCCTGTTTTTACCAGTCTGTTCCAGGCTTTGAGAAAGTCTTACTTGACAGCAGTTTTCAGTGCTTACATCTCTAGTTGATTGTGAGTGAATGAACAGCTCACATTGCCAGTCTGTCTTTAATAGCTAAAAGGTTGGTTGTCACTTCTGCAATGGTTATGCATATTTTTGACACTTGGGTTATCTGTGTATTAAATGCTTCTGTGTCACATATGACTGAGTATAAGGATTACTTCCTACGTGACTTTAAAAGTCTGCTTAAATATGCTGATTTCTCAAGTCTATAAACTTTTCATTAAAAAAAAAGTCAACATACTACCTGTAGCAGAAATTGTAGAATATTCTAATGGGTAAAAGTGCTTCTTAATGCTTTGACTTTGCTCTAGTCTCTGCAAAACTGTAATGTTGAGTAACTTTTTCAGAGCAAAACGTTCTTTTCCATACAAATACCAAGTGAATTTTAAAAATCAGATTTTATAAGAAAATATATTATCCTGTAGTTCCTGATAGCTCTCTAGAGTTTTGTTTCAGGTGACTTCTTGTTGTAGGCTCTGTATTTTGCATATGGAGGTCCTATTGCCAGTAGATTTATGGGCTTTCCTAGAAACTTGCTTAGTTGGATTGTTTTATAACGTTTGAAATATTAACAGCAAATATCTTTTTAGCTTATCTTTCCTAGACACTGGAGAAGAGACAAGAAAACTGTAGATTGAAAGCTGTACTTAAATACTTGGTTAAGATAACCTAGTTAACTAGCACTTAGTTAACGGGGCCCACTGAGAAAAGAGCAAGGTGTTGGCATGCCATAACGGAAACTGTGGTGGTAGTGGTGCTGTAAAGCTCTGAATTCTGTTTGTTAAAGTGCCATTCAGACTTAAGAGTTCAGGTCAGGAAGAGTCCTTTTCACTGCTTGGATGAAGTGCCTCATGAACTAAAACCCAACTAAATCTGCATGTGTTATAAGCATATGGAGACATGCCAGAAATATTTATTTTTAAAGACTATGTTAAAACTTTTTTGTGTGTGTGCATATACTGTAGAGCTGATGGAGTAATTTAGCCTATGCAAGATGCTGCTTTATAAACTCTTCATCTGTCTTAGCTGACAGATACATCATGAGGAGCCTGTTTTCAAGTTTTTTGAGAATAGCTTTATGCTTATCTGGTGGTGAAGTACTTCTAAGTAATTTGTCACTCAAACTATTATGTTGCAACAATGGTATTATCTGCTATTCATCCTGAAGACTAGGAAAGCTTGCTTCTCTCCTTTTTTTTTGGAGGTGGTAGTGTGGAAAGAATTTCTACTACAATATTAGCTGTACCTCTGGTAACATCCCTCCTCTGCTGTAAAATCAGGAAGTCATCTACTCTGGGGTTGCTGAAATCGCTCTACATGCAGGCAAAAACTGTTTTTGCCATAGGCTTTGGTGACAAGATAGTTCATCTCCCTCACTGCTTTAGATAACTGTCTTACCATTTCAGTGTCACCTAAAAAGTTGGACAGATGGAGGAAGGATCCCTTTAGTTTGTTCTCCAAATGTTTCTGTATATGTTCTGTTCCAAGATACTGTTCCTTTCTCCTCAGGCTGTATTTTCTTCTTTAAATAAAACCCAATAAATATATTAAACAAAGATCTGTCTCGTTATTACAGAACTTAATCACAGAATCACTGAATGTTGGGGATTGGAAGGGACCTCAAAAGATCATCTAGTCCAGTCTCCCTGCTGGAGCAGGAACACTTAGATGTGGCTACATAGGAATGTGTCCAGGTGGGTTTTGAATGTCTCCAGAGTAGGAGACTCCACAACCCCCCTGGGCAGCCTGTTCCAGTGCTGTGATACCCTTACTGAGAAGAAGTTTCTTCTTAAGTTTAAGTTGAACCTCCTGTGTTCCAGTTTTGACCCATTACCCCTTGTCCTACCATTGTTTGTCACCAACAAGAGCCTGGCTCCATCCTCGTGACACTCACCCTTTATATATTTGTAAACATTAATAAGGTCACCCCTCGGTCTCCTCTTCTGCAAGCTAAAGAGACCCAGCTCCCTCAGCCTTTCCTCATAAGGGAGATGTTCCACTCCCTTAATCATCTTCGTGGCTCTGTGCTGGACTCTCTCCAGCAGTTCCCTGTCCTTGAACTGAGGGGCCTAGAACTGAACACAATATTCCAGGTGCAGTCTCACTGATGTATTAATTTTTCTTTGTACTGGATGGGGAGAGTGTTGAGCCTCTTGAAGTCTGACTTCACTAGCCCTGCTCCTCTGAATTGGAACTGGTGCATCAGGTTACAGATGAGCAAGTGGGAATTAAAAAAGGCTACTTCATGAAATTTTTCGTGTGATGATCACCCTTTTGACTGGATGGTAGATAACTGAGCACATTACCTGTGTATGTGGGAGGGGCACGCACGTTAATTAAGTGACCACGTGGCTATGTATAGAGTTTTGTTCTCAGTGAGAACAGCCGCACAGTGAAACAAACTTCACATAGGATGGGTTGTGCACATATAGCTTGGTTTTTTTTCTGGCCACTCATCCAATGTGGACGGTTTGGTGCCTGAAAAAATTCTAGGAAGAGCATCCTGCTTAGAGCTATAACAAGCACTAAGTCTTTCATCACTTGCTACTATTTGTGGGAGAGTGATTTAAGGAAGACGCAATTAGCATCAAATTAATCTGAGGAGGATGTGTTCTACCCATGGCTTCTCTGTCTTAGCTTTCTTTTGGTCGTTTCATGGAACTGAGGGACTGGGGTTTTTTGGGGCACTGCATTAGGGGGGTGTGTGTTGGTTTTGTTTGTTTGTTTTTAACACTGGTTGAATTTGTTCATATTTGGCTGAGAGAAGAGGAGAATAGGCAAAAATGATAATAGATAAGATTTTAGTTCTTTACTATCTCTTTCAGGGGATATCCAACCTCTCCATTAGAGACATTGGAAAATATAACATCTAGTGAATCTGAAATCCTTAGGATAAAGACTGCCCATCAGGAATGGTAAAAGGAAGTTAAGGACTATTGTAGAGACTGTTACGTATCTGCATCAATTAATAAGCTCATATAGGATATTCTTTCTAAGGCCCTGAAACAGTAGTTTAGAAATTATAGATAAACTAGGAGACTTTAGGTAAGCCTCAAACTGTTCCTCTATTATTTGAACATGAACTAAGGTAGGAAAGAGTCCATAGTGACTTGTGCTAAACCAGTGCAAACACTACCTTACCCTGTTGAAGGGAGTGTAACTGGACAGTGTGAAAATACTGTTCAAGGAAATGACTACTTAAATAAATGCTGCTCAGTCAAGAAGGAGGAAGAGCTGCTCTATGTAGTAGTCTAACCTTGCACTTCTGGTTTTGTGTATCTTATTAGCTTAAAGCTTCTCTTTTGTCAACTAAACTGCTAAATAGATGTTCTGTATATCAAAGTCACTCAGATATGAGCTTCCTGTAAGGTTTCAGTACATTTGGGGAAAGATCTGGTCTTAAACTAGACCCTATTACCTAGTTACTATCACAGTTTGAGCTGTAGTGTTCTTCTTAACTTGTGCCTAGTTAGGAAAAAAAACCATCCATAGTAGACACCTAAAATTATTAAACATCTATTAAATTGATGTAATTAGAGAATCTGAACTGTGATAGGATTTGGAAACTGCTGTGTGTTCTTTTGTGTTTATTTCCCTTCCCTTACGAGGGCAAGGAGTTAATGGATTACTGGATTACGTTAAAGCCTGTGATTCCCTGCTGTTTCATGAGAAGCGTTATAGGGACAAATCTCTAGCAGCATACTGAAGAATGAAGTCAGTTCTGTGGAGAGTACTTCACTTACTGTGCAGAATATTGGAAAATGTACACTACAGGTTTCTTAAATGGGATCATTAGGTCACCGATCTCTGTAGTAATGGATATCTAATCACAAGAGAATGTCTGAAGGCACAAAAATCTCAACTGCCTTTGTGCCATTCATGATCTTCAAGATGACAGGTACTTTTTTCTCAGAATAATTTTGTTTGGAAGAGACCCTCAGGATCATTGAGTCCAACTATAACCTAACTCTAGCACTAAACTGTGTCCCTAAAAACCTTGTCTAAATGCCTATTAAACACCTCCAGGGATGGTGACTCCACCACTTCCCTGGGCAGCCTGTTTCAATGCCTGACAACCCTTTACATGGAGAAATTTTTCCTAATATCCAATCTAAATCTCCCCGGGCACAACTTGAGGCCATTTCCTCTTGTCCTATCACTTGCTTCTTGGGAGAAGAGACCAACATGCTCCATGCTACAACCTCTTTTCAGGTACTTCTAGGGAACGTTTAGGTCTCCCCTCAGACTCCTTTTCTTCAGGCTAAACAGCCCCAGCTCCCTCAACTGTTCCTCATCAGACTTGTGTTCAAGGCCCCTCACCAGCTTCATTGCCCTCCTCTGCACTCTCTCTAGTATTTCAATGTCCTTCTTATGATGAGGAGCTCAAAACTGAACACAGTATTCAAGTTTGGGCTTCACCAGGACTGAGTACAGTATCACAATCGCTTCTCTAGTCCTGCTGGCCACACTATTCCTGATACAAGCCAGGATGCTGGTGGCCTTTTTGGCCACCTGAGCACACTGCTGGCTCATATTCAGCCAGCTGTCAGTCAACACCCTGAGATCCTTTTCTGCCAGGCAGCTTTCCAGCCACTCTTCCCTGAGGCTGTAGTGCTGCCTGGGGTTGTTGTGACTCAAGTGCAGGACCCAGGCCTTGCTAAACCTCATACATGGGACTCAGCCCATCAATCTAACCAGTCCAGATACTCTGTATGGCCTTCCTACTCTCCAGCAGATCAACACTCCCATCCAGTTTAGTGTTGTCTGCAAACTTACTGAGGGCACACTCAATCCCCTTGTCCAGGTCATTGATACAGAGATTAAACAGAACTGGCCCTGGATGTATTTTGTGAAAGGACAGCATGCACTCCTGCTTTTGTTCATCACAGGATGTAAATACATCATTAAGGAAAAAGCTTCTTGTTCTACAGTCTTCAATTGGCCTATTTCTGAACAAAACTGAAGCCATACTAATATCTTGTGAAGGTACAGGGTTTTTATAGCATTTTCTTGGGATTAGTTGCACAGTGAGTTTGGAAACAATAGCACAAGGATTGTCATTCAGATATACTCAGACCTGAAAACTGCACCTCTATTGTAGTATTACTGTAGATAGTTTAGTGAGCATATGGAATTTATGCAGACAAGCTGTGAGGGCAAGCATACAGCGAACAGACCACTCTAATGTATTGCTGTGTAACCTGCCCCTGTCTTGGTCTGTTTCCGTGCTGTGTTAAATAACCATCTGTCTGAGAGACCAGGGAGAGCTGGAGCATGGATTTGATGTTTTACTTGATGAAGCTAAGGATCTGCATAGCAAATGGCTAATCTATACTCTAGAGTTGTAATGTGAGTATCTGTTTTGCTGACTGGTAAACGTAGTGGTTTAATTTATTGAGATGAGATGTAAGTATTGTAAAAGCTCTTTCACGAAGGCAAGGATGGGTGCACTGATTACTTTTAAATGAATATTTTCCTATAGATATTTGCATCATTTTTACTGTAGAGATGCTAGTGTTTCTTTTGATTTGGACCCCTTCTTTCAAACAGTTTCTTTCTGTGTCCTCTGACACATCAAGGTTGAAGAATGCGGTGTAATATTAGAATTGTGCTTGTAAGTTGTTTTAGCAATAGGAAAGGCAAATGGGTAGTTTTACTGCTTTATGCCAACTGAAGTGTGTTTGAACGTGGTGAACTACCTCTCTACCTGGTCATGTATTCTGCTGGCTTCTGCTGGTGTTATCACTTCTACTAAAGCCAATACGACTTACCCTTTAGATATTAAGTAAACCAATCGTGCTTTTGGCAGTTGGGCTCCCTAACTGACCTGCAGCAGTGCAAGGTAGTAGCAGGAATGTGTGTGCTAGGAGGAGAGCAGTGCTAAGGAGCAGTCTGAAGTTACTGTCTTTTCAGAACTGTATAATTGAATCAAACTAATTATGAAGGTGTATAAACATTTTTTGCTGAAGGGAAGCTAGTGGCACACTTACTGTGGTGTCTCTCTCACCTAAGTTCCAATCAGCTTCGATGTTTCTAATGTAGAGGCTAATGAAAACATAACAAAAGAGAAAAAAATTTTTGTTTGGAAAACAATGACTCACAGCTCTCAAGAAAGATGTCTAACAACATATTTAAAATTGAGAATTTATCTTTTGTGTAAGAACTGTGTTCTTCTCAAGTAGACATTCCTAGCCACTATGGAGTTAGAGGAGAAGCTGCTTCTCTTAGCCTTGGCAGTATTTGTATAACTGCTCTCCTAAACAGAAAACTGGAGTTGTCCTGTCTCCAAGGTCTGTTCGATAATTGATGTGAACAGAGACATATTCTGTTAGACAAGTGGAAATACTGAAAATAGTAATCAACACTACTACTTGCCTTCAAGAAGCATGACTGAATGCTGGCCAACTTTTCTTATGTTAATAGAGCATCATATCCAACATGCTTTATAGTTCTTCATGCTAATAATGGCACATCTATGTCACATGGCCACAGGGCAAGTAAGGCGAAGAGGTAACATCGTGTAACAGTTCTGACGTGTGCATTAATTCAAAATAAATGAATTATTGTGTGGGCTTAATTACACTGCTGCTGGCCATAAGCAGATTGGAGTCAGATGAGTACTGGGAACATTACAACTTCTGTGAGGCTGTTTTTGTTTTGTGTGTTGTGGTGGTGTTTTGGTTTGTGTGTTTGTGTTTTGGTTTTTTTCCTTAAATGTTGCCAACACACCTGTCTTTTGCGAACTTGCCTCCAGAAATCTCCTCTGTTCAGTGTTTGTGTAGAGGCTTGTATAGAACAAGTGCTTCTCTGTTCCTTTGGGAAATAAATGTGTAGACTTGGTCAGAAAGATACTGGACTCTAATGGTTTGTATGAAAGCTAAAAACTCAGAGCAGTTCTAGTTATTCAGCATGGGGTGCACTTTGTGTCTCTAACTTGGCTTAGACAACCTATAATATAGCAACAAGTTAATCTTGATGGAGCAGGTCACTAATTCCAAGCTTGAAGTGCTTGTTTAGTCTTGCAACCCTGCTGCCAAGGTAGTATTAAATGTATAAAATGTTCTCTTCAAATGAATGGACTCAACAAATCACTTTCCTGTAAGTTCTGTTTTCTTATGCTTCTGTAGATTGTAATGCAAAACTCCAGACTGAGATATGGAGGTGTTATTCCTGCAGTACTGAAGCTCTGACTGTAGTCTGGATTACTCGGGGATTTAAGAATAGTAATTTGTTCTCTGAAAAGCTGGGTGACTTTTGATGTTTGTTAGTCTATCTTTGTTAACAAGATGGTAATTAAAGATAATGATGCACTACAGACTAAATTTACCTTGCCTAATGAAGGCAGTAGGCAGCCCAGTGGAGTCTGAGTGCCGGCAAATTGCCAGATATGAAGTAATTGCCCATAAGCACCTCAGACACGGTTGTGGCGGGGTATGTATTTGCTCAGGTACTCATCTTGGAGATGACTAACTGCAGTTGTATACTAGAATTGTAAGGCTATTAATATAACAAGTATATGTGTTTTTCTGCAAAATAGCCCAAATTTACTGGCTTGCAATCACCTCTTTTAATATCGTGTTATGGATATTTAATCATAATATTACTAAACTGGTAAAGGCTTGAATAAGTGAAAGTGAGAAGGATGAGGCCTGAACTAATGTGGAACATAATCTTGTGCTCTGGCTTAAATACTGTCCTACCTTTCAGTTTGTATAAATGACATGACCTTTATTAAGCCACTACAAGTTGAATAACTTGGCTACAGCACATTTTCTTGAAATACAGCTCTGATAATTTCTTGAAACTGGGAGCTGTGTAACAGCCTGGAAGTGAGGCAGACCAATTGCCCTCAAGACCATGCTACAACCTGTTTTCAGGTTGCTTGCAGCAATGAGGTCTTCCTTCAGCTGCCTTTTCTTAAGGCTAAGCAGCCTCAGTTCCCTCAATTTTTCCTTGTCAGACTTGTGCTCCAGGCCCCTCACCAGGTTCATTGCCCTTGTCTGAACTCTCTCTAGTATTTCAATGCCCTTCTTATGATGAGAAGCCCAAAACTGAAAGCAGGATTCAAGGTGGGGCCTCACCAGTGCCAAGTACAAGGGGATGATCACTTCCTTAGTCCTGCTGGCCACACTATTCCTGATACAAGCCAGGATGCTGGTGGCCTTTTTGACCACCTGGGCACACTGCTGGCTCATGTTCAGCTGGCTGTCAATCAACAGCTCCAGATCTTTTTCTGCCAGGCAGCTTTCCAGACTCTCTTCCCCAAGCCTGTAGCACTGCCTGGGGTTGTTTTGACCAACAGGTCGCACTTCTGCCCAACTTGGTGTTGTCTGCACTTGATCCCCTCGTCCAGATTATTGACAAAGATATTAAAGAGAACTGGCTCCAATACTGAGCCCTAGGGAACTGTCACTTGTGACCAGCTGCCAACTGGGTTTCACTGCATTCACCACAACTCTTGGGCCTGGCCATCCAGCCAGTTCTTTACCCAGTGGAGAGTATGCCTGTCCAAGCCGTGAGCTGCCAGTTTCTCCAGGAGATTGCTGTGGGAAATGGTGTCAAAGGCTTTACACAACACCCACAGCCTTTTCCTCATGCACTAAGCGGGTCACCTTCTCAAAGAAGAAGATCAGGTTAGTCAAACAGGACCTGCCTTTTCATAAACCCCTGCTGATGGGGCCCGTTTGCCTGGTTGTCCTGTACGTGTCGAGTGATGACACTGAACATGATCTGCTCCATGACCATCCCTGGCACCAAGGTCAGACGGACAGGCCTGTAATTCTCCAGATCCTCCTTCTAGCCCTTCTTGTAGATGGGCATCACATTTGCTAACTTCCAGTCAACTGGAACCTCCCTGGTTAGCCAGGACTGCTAATAAATGATGCAAAAGTGGCTTTGTGATCACCTCTGCCAGATTCCTCAGTACGCTTGGATGGATCCCATCTGACCCATAGATTTGTGTGTGTCTAAGTGGTGTAGCAGGTTGCTAACCATTTCCCCTTGGATTACTGGGGCTTAATTTTCCTCCCTGCCCCTGTCTTCCAACTCAGGGGCTGTGTACCTGGAGCAGAACTGGTCTTAGTATTGACTGAAGCAAATAAGGCATCAGCCTTTTCCTCGTCCTTTCTCACTGTGTTTCCCTCTGCATTCAATAAAGGATGGAGATTCTCCTTAGTCCTCCTTTTGTTGCTAATGTATTTATAGAAACGTTATTTTGTTCTGTTTTACAGCAGTAGCCAGGCTCAGCTCTAGTTACCTAGTCATCTTCCTTTTTAACCATCCTTAAGGTTATGTAAGTGTTTCTAGTGCTGATAAAAATTTAATGTGCTTGCAGAAATACTTCAGTGAGTGTTACCATGGCTGAGCAATGAGATGAAAACTTCCTAGTTAATCAAACACCTCTTGTTTAACAGCCCCTGCCCAGTCCTCCCACCTCTCCTACACCTGCATTGTGTGACAGAAGATCTAGCTAAAATTGGTCCTTCGTTTTTGATACTTTCCTTTTCCCCTGTATATGGAACAAACTGAAGCTACCTGCCAGTGTGAAGTTTTGCTTTTCTTTGTCATCCTCTAATGTAAACAAAAAATGAAGTTTGAATAAGGTTACTGTGTGATATAGCTGCCGGCGTTTAGGAAATTTGTTTTTTAGATACTTCAGCTAGGTTTTAACTCATGAGTTATCATAAGCTTTGTTATGTGACTATCCTCAGTGACATTAACACCCAGTGTGCTAGGGCTGCTCTTTAAAACTGCAATTTCAGGCAGGTAATCTGTAATCAGTAGTAAGGAGACAATTTAAGACTATCATTCAACCTCAATTCCAATGTATGGAGTTAAACTTTTTTACCACTAGCTAGTTGCTATGCTATTTATGTTTGGTAAAGGTCTGGTAATATTATATACCACATTCAAAATAGAACAGCCTGAGGAATTATTCAAAACAGGCTTTTGTTCATATACCATGCAAGTTTTTAACTTTAGGTGAGAATAAGATGTCAGATGTGAATTTGCTGTTTAATATGGGTGTTCCTGTCAACTCACTGCTATGCTGTTTGCACAGGGGGTGGTTTTTTGGGTTGGTTTTGTTTGTTTATTGCGGCGGTTTTTGTTTTGTTTTGGTGTTGCTGAGGCTGCAATCCATTGCTACCAAAGGTGCTGAATTTGCAAATTCCTGAGGTATTTCTGTCAGACTTCCCTTAATGCTCAGTTGCTTGCTTAGGTCACAAAGAACCCAGTTTCTAGCAATAACTGATAATCTATGAGCATAAAGGATACATAATGCTTCTTGAAAGGTTTGCTGAGAGGTTTTGGTGGATTAAAAAAAAAATACAGCCATGATTTCATCTTGAGTTAAGAAAAACTGGCTGAGATGTACTTCTTACTCTTGTATCTTCCCCCATTTTTAACAGCAGTGATTGTTGCCATGCTTGTTGAGGTTAAAGAAACAGTTGCTAATAATTCAAAGTAAATATTGCAATGCACTTTCCTTACAAACAGAACCTAAAGGTATAGGAGAAGGACCTAGCTTCTAAACTTCAGTAAATAAATATCCTATTCAGGTTAGCTATATCTCAGGCTGAGGTCAATGTTCTCTGCCCCGTTAATCTAAATCAAGTACAAAATCTGCCAACTCAGTGGTCTAATGTTTGAATGAGATGCATTTTTTCACTTGGTAAAAGGGAAAAAATTAATTATTTTTGAAATCGTTGTTTTCATCTGGAACAGATGAATTACTGAAAATAAGTGTTTTCAGGTCTTTAAAAAGAGTGCTAAAGTGATAGCTTAGCAAAATTGGAGTGCTGCTTATTTATGTAAACACTTGTACCTTTTGGTATATGTTATTGTGGCCCTTTCTTTGTAGAATATGGACACAAGAGAAAGAGACTTGCTTCAGTCTAGTAGTGAATTTGTAATGCTGGCAAGTATCTTAGACACGAACACATGAGTATCTCTGTCATATGCACAGGGCAAATAATATAATTCAATTAAGACAAATCTAAAATCTATATTAGAAGACACTTCAAGCCTTAGATTGTATAAGCTGCTGCTTATTTATGTAGTAAATAGTGTTGCTGCTTTGCAATCAGCTTACTTTAGGTTGGCAAGTTAAATTAGAAGAAAATTTGTAAGATGTTGCATGATACCAGTGAAAACTGATTAAACTTTGTGATCCCAACAGATACATCTTATAAACTGAGGGAAGTATACTTTGTTCTCTAGACTTGTCATTGTAGAAGTTAACTGGAGTTTTTAGGTCAAATTAAAACTGCGGAGATATCTCCTGCTTTACCTGAAAACAGAAATGCATACAAATGGCAACTACAACTTGTTTTAGATGAGGTGGTGTGAATTCTTGAGCTCCAAAAATGCCTAACTTCTTAATCAGCAAGTGCATAAGTACATACAAGTAAGTAGTTTTTCAGGGTTGGGTATGGGGGAAGTGGAGGGGTTCTGCCATGTGCAGTGTCTGCCAAGGCACCTTGCACTTTAGTGTTTTGAGCAGTGCCCCTTATAAAACAGTGTTGTAGAATGGAAAAATGAATTTCGAGCAAATCTGTAGGTGTTTTCTTCAAATGACAAGACAAACTGAAGTAGTTGCTTTTATTTTGGGCCTAATTTGTTTCCATTTGTACAGTGTGCTAGTCTTACCATGTGTCTGTACTCTTGTGGACATTGTTACAGGCGTGTTAATATAAATGAGTTTTTTGCTTATGCAAGAGCTGGTTTTGGAAGTACATATAAGTGCAGTTTCTTTTTTTGGAGTGCAAATCAAGAAATGACAATCTAGATTAATTTGTACTTGCTGTGAGATTCTCTTAATTTTTAAATGGTTTTATATTAACCTATCCTGAGGCACTGGTGTACTTGAGTGAGTTAATCACTTTTCATCTGACCTGCTGTCAGATCATCTTTAGAAAGGTAAAGGAGTGATTAACAGTCATTGGGTGACATAGGAGGTTTGGACATGCACATGTAGTAGGATATTTAAATGTTGTGAGTTGTTGCTTTGGTTATGTAGAAGAAAGAAGAAAGATTGGAGATGCTTTGAAAGGCTGGTAAAGGAAGTTGTATTTTTTCTGCTGCCAGTTGATGTTTTGGAAACTGCTTGAAAGTTTGAGTAGTTACAGGTCTGAATTTCTAGTACAACTAGGTGACCAGTTCTGCATTGCTGAAGTGGCCTTGATTTGCTTCCCTCAGTCTTCAAGCAACTGAAATAATGGCCGAGTTAGATATATTACCCCGCAGTGCTTACTCCTGTAGGAGATAATGGACCCAGACCTCTGTAGAAATCTCAGTCATCAAAACCTAAAATGCTAAAGAGCTGCTTTGGTTTGGACAATGCAAGTATTACTTCAATAAGCTTTCATTATCAGAATTTAAACTGCAGCTTATTTGTCTGAATATCTAACTTGAATTGGCACTAGAAACCCTAATGTCTATTATTGTAATACAAAATTTATATGAAATATAAACAGGGCTGAGAAGCCTAAGGCAGTAAAGTCGCCTAATAAAATATGAATTTTAAATACTTCTGGTTTTTCAAGTGACTTCCATGGGGCATATTGTAAGTCTGAATTTATGTATGTATCCAATGTGTCTGAGGTCTTTGAGTCTTTGGGCTACTCATAAGTTTACTGCTTTTCCTCTTCAGTGTCTGTTAAGAGTGTTTCTAAAGCTGTTGAACTGAATGACCATTCAATACAGAAACAGTAAATTGGCTTATCTTTAAGGTGAGGAATAACACAGGCTGTTTATAAGATTGTGCTTACTGGACTCTTTTCTTTTTCCAGAGCACTGTCTACCTAGTAATAAAATTTGAGGTAAAATCAAGTTTTTTCTTGCCAGTTTAAGGAGTAGAAAAACTGAAGCATTTGTGAAAGTCAGTAATAAAGGCATCTCAGATTAATTGTATGGACTGATACTATCTAAAGTCTGCAAAGCTTCTTTAAACAGCTATATCCTTTTAGCTTCTCAAATTCCTCTATGAAGTGATGCTTAAGTTGCCTCTGCGATGCTTGCCTTCATTTAGTCCTAAAAGGGAGAGTAATAATTTCTCCTGATGCTTGCATGTTCACACAGCATAGTTGGGTAGAGAGAAGCTTAGGGTGGCAGTGGGCTCTCCAAAGCTCAATATCTTGATGTCTGTTCTTTTTGTTTCAGGCAAAAGCAAAGAAGCGGAGATAAAGAGAATAAATAAAGAATTAGCAAACATTCGGTCAAAATTTAAAGGTAAGTGACTTGATCGTACTAAACTATACATATTTCCTCATATGACATTCTTCTAGAGGTTTTTGTTTTGTTTTTACATACTTTGACTTTTTGTCAACTGCTGATGCAAGCCAAATGCTAGAGCAGGCTGTTAGACTAACTATTGAAAATGTTCTCTTAACTACAGAACATCTTGACAGTCCTGTGACTCTTTGCTATAACAGAAGAAAACTCCCTCCTGTATCAAAGAAAACTTTTTCCAGTACTTTTCCTCTTAACCATGCGACTATTCATCCTGTTTTCTTCCAGAAGGCCATGAGCTACTTTGAAGAAACATGGGTGGATGTAATTATTTCTAATAAGATGGAATCTGTTTAAGCTTCTCCTCTTTTCCCCTATCTTCCCCCTTACTTGACTTCTTTATGGAAGCAATGGGTTAGGCTGTCCTCTAGCAGAATTAAGATTAAAATGTGTAGCTGATGAAGCCATACATCTTGACCACTCCCATAAGCAACAGCAGTACAAATTATTCATATGAAACAAAGGATATGCAGTGACTAATTCCATCCTTGTACATTCCAAGAGGCAGTAATTCACTTCTAAACAACATATGGTAAAACTCGTGCCGTGACTGTATACAAGTTGTGTATGTGGCTTCAAATTCTAAAGATTCTGAGACGGAGTTGAGATGCTTTTGAATGGAGTTCTACCAGTAGTGGCTGTGGTAGACATTCTGTTTGACTAGATATGCAGCTGTATGTGTAGCTAGATGAGGTGTTGCAGTGTGGAGATAATTATATGTAGCTTTAGAATTTGCTGTATTTGGATTAAAGCAGTTTACCTTAATTATCTATCCTGACTTAGACTATTTGGAATACTCCATGCATTAGCAAAGCCCAAAATAACTTTCCTTAACTTCATAGGGATCTGTTGCTACTTTTTAAGTGGTATGTTTCTTAAAGGCATATGAAGACTTGCAAAAACTTGAGTGTCAACAACAGCTGGGAAGGGAAAAATTGACCAGAGTGCAAGACACTCAAGAAAAGCTAAGAAATCTAAATTAGAAGCCATGGCTAATGTTTTTCTCTTAGAAATTTCAACATACTTGAAGTTACTGGATTGGTAACTTCAGTTGTAGGGTATAACTGTGGAAATTTTAATGGCTATTTTTCTAGGGTAAATAGAAAAAGGAACTTTCATTTAGTCACCTCCCTATGCTGTCACATTGTTTTTTCAATTCCGTTTCATTGCAAAGCTTCCATTTAACACTAACATTAGTCTGGGTGGTTTTTTGTTATTTTTGTTGGGGTTTTTTTTTGTTTGTTTGTGTTGTGTGTATGTGTGTTTTGTTTGGCTTTTTTTTTTTTGTGGGTTTTTTTGGTGTGTTTTTGTTTGTTTATTTGTTTTTAATTGGGGGGGGGATTTTTTTTTTTTTTTTTGTTTGGCTTTTTCTTTTGCTTTTTTTTGTTGGTTTTTTTTTTTTTTTCCTAGTGTGTCTTGGTTTGTTTCCCTGAAAGTAGCAGGCTTTGCATAGTCTGCTCTATACCAATCACCCAATCCAAGTCTAAAACATGTATCGATTTTTCTAGTTGTGGTGACCACTTATGTCAGTTTTCCAAACACTGACCAGCAGGTACTGCCCTCATGTACTAAGTATGCATGCACACTGAGGAAGTGGCATCTAGCTCAAGGGTCTGTTAGAAACCTGCATGCAAGGGTAAGAGCCATTATTCTCAGTTCCAGCTGTAAGATTGAAGTGGATCATCTTATTGCCTAGAAAATGTAAGCATAAAATTGTAACCTCTAAATAAGTCAGTTTAATCTCCAAGTAGGATCTCTACTGGACACTTTTATTTCAGATCAAGAGACTGAGTTAGTTTAAAAACTGTTTAAGAAGTTTCTGTACAAGTTAGCTGAGGTTTCATGTTACTTGATCTTGTAACTAATTTCACTAAGTTGATTAATCTGGAAGATGCAGCCACTAAGACTGCTTGTTTTCTGCTGGTGTGTGCTTGTAAAATGACTTGCTGTTAGCAGCATTATTGGTTATCAGCTGTTGCTGAAATTAATTTCAGCACCTAAATTCTTTACTTAATTGTTTAGACAGGACAGTTTTTTCTAGAAATCAGCTTGTCACTTTCCCTGTAGATACAGTAACAGTTATTCCAGGTATGCCCTTCTGCCATCAAGACCAACTAGAGGTCAAGGCCTAGCTGGAAAGCTTGCTGCAGTCTCACTAGCAGAGTAATCTAATTCTTTCAGCAACTGAAGTTCAGGCTACACCACTGTTTTTATCTTGATTGGTTGATGGGCAAGCTTTAATTTGTTTGTAAAACCTAATCAATTTTTCACTAATGAAACTGGAAGCTTTCATCAGACCAAGTCTTCAGTTTGCACTGAAGATATGAAAACTTCAAAAGGCATTAAAAAAAAAGTTATTGAAGCTCTTGTAGAACCTTAGTGCCTACTGTATGTTCCAGTGTGCTTGAAGCATGAAGGAGGTTCTGTCAGACCTGCTCACTGAACTTCCTCTAGCTCATCTCTGCTGTTCTCTTCTGTGAATGTCTTTATAAAGTAGTGTAAGCCACTGTATTACTAACTTTAAGAAGACTGGTCACTAATGAAGTGCTAAGTGAACTGAATTCTGTCAGAATGGCATTCTCTGGCTCACATAGGTAGGTTGATAGCTGTGTTGTATCACTGGATAATCATAGTTTAAAGAGCTGCTGATAGCACAGTCCATAAAAAAACCAGTTCTGTTTCTCAGTTTTGCAAGGTATTTCATGGCTTAAGTACAAAAAAGTTAAACATATGTGAACAGTAGATTCTTGTCTGGTTGTGATGCAGGGGAGAAATGATACAAGAATCTTTGGCTCAGTAGAACCATGAATCAGGCAATGATCAGAGAACAGAGGTGCTTTCAGCAAGGTAGTGCAATAACTTTAGCCCGTATAACTTTTGTAGCATCCTTTAAGATCAGTTAAAATAGTTTCAGATAAATACTGATGTGTGCTTGTTCAGTAGCTTGAGTGAAAGTTGATGAAGCCTTCCCAGAAGCTGATCTTCTTTGTGGCTACTTTATTTCTGAATTTGTATGGATTTTACATGAAAAGCCTTACTTAACTGGAGACAACAACTTGATGTAGCCTGAACAAAAACTGGACTTATATCATAGTTTGGAAGAAACTGAGTTTGGAAAACTCCTATAACTGCTTTGGGCCTTGAGAGTGTGAGGAGATGATAGCCATGTATCTTTCTGCTGCAGATATTCTACACAGGCTTTGTGCTGCATGGGTTCTTCCTTGCAGAAGGGCTGTATGAAAAGAAACAAACCTTCATTGTGCATTTTATGTTTGGTGTAAGTGAAGATTATTCAGTTTAACCCAGTTTCTTTTTATGTAGCTCTGACTTCTAAAAACGTTTTTAAATTGTTTGGATTAAGACAAATGTGTGACCATGAACTTAAGATGGAGACCTTTGAGTAATTATGGGGAATACTGGGGTCCTGGGTTAATTAACCTGGCTGAAGATGCAGCTGTTTGACTAGCTGCATTTCTGTAACTGGGGAAAGGCCTGACTGTAAGAATCAAGGCTGGCAGTAGTGCCTCTTGACACAGATATGTTCTTGCCTGAGACTAGTGTAAGAGACTGGTATACCAGAAGTATCCTTTCCTTCCTCTGGATCTTTAAACTCTTCAGCATACTCTAATGCAGTATCTAGATGTCCACCCCATGTAACCTGAAAGATATATTCTTGTACTGTTACAGCCAGAGACTGAGTATTTTTACTTTTGTTCTATCATTCAAGTAGCTGGCAAGCCTGTTACCTGCCTTATGTTTAGGTAGCCTGGTATTTAACGGACTGGGATGAGGCTGTACATCTCTGGAGAAGCCATACTGGTTTTGAACTGACGGAATGTACGCCATGGTGTTGAATTCTGATCTGGCTTCTGTGCTCCAAGCTCAGAAGGAATCTAGAATCTCTGTACTTAAGGTGACTGTGTCTCTTGTTGCAGCATGAGGAAGTTGCATTGCTGAGGTCAGTGTGTCCTTGACGGTTGCTTTAAATGCTTCTGCGTTAAGTAAGATAAGATGCATGTAGTAAAGAGAAACTACACCCGTGTAATAAAGCAGAAGCTGTAGGAGTTAAGTTTGAAGTGGAGAAATACTATTCCTGTTGTTTAGTGTGTTCAGTCTCCAAGCTGACTTTGCTCCCATGCTTGAGCCAAACCAGAAGTCTGGCTATCAAGAATAGTAATTGCTTTATAAATGAATGAAAAAATATCTGGTTTATTAATTTGTTGCATTGTTTTGATCTCTCATAGCAGAGTTTGTGTACTAATGAGACTGTCCACAAATCTATAAGCTGTTTCTGCAGTCAAAATAACTTTATTCTCTGCTTCTTTCAAGAATGTTTGGGGTTTTTTTTTGCCAGATCTGGCATTAGATTTTAGTTTTATTCTGGTTGCATAATAGGGTTTGTGTTACAAGAGTGGCTGCTACGTTTCAGATGTGCTAGTGTATCTTAGTTTTGGTTTGTGCAGGAGGGCCCCAGTGTCAGTTGATAATCTCTCCTTTTTTTTTTTTTTCTTCAACTCACTTGTTTTCTCAAATTTGATCAAGTCTTCTGTTGTCCCAAACTACACACTACACACCTGAGTTGTAGGGCTGCTCTAGTAATACTGTTCTGATGGTAGTAGTATGGTAAATAAATACTAGCTTATGGATTTGTATGGGTTGCCTGCCAAAAATATTCAGCCTTTTATTTAGAGGGTTTCAACTATCACTCTTGTGGAAAGACAAATCTTTTATCAAAGTGTAGATATATTCATAAAAAGCAACTTCATTTTTCTTAGCCTCCAAGCTAAGAGTAGGCCTTCTGATACAGTATAGCACTGAATTGTGTGAACATAGGTTGGAGTCAACCTAAGAAGGAAGCATACTGAATGCAAAGAAACACTTAAAGGTTTTGTCTGTTCTGTTTTGTATAAGCCATTGTTGCACTTGTAGAAGCTAAAATTGTCTTTGAGATAGCAACCACCTGTCTGGATGCTAGTGAGACTAGACTTGTCAGGCTGCCTTACCCTCTACCCCTGGTGACCATCTCAGAGGATTGTCCCCTCTGGCTGGTAGCAGGCTCTGTAATTGTGCAGCAGGCTGTTTGTTTAAGCGTACTAAATTAGATTCAGAAGCAGGTGCTGTTTTTTAACTCATTATCTGAATTAGAGACTGCCTGGGAATTAGAGACTGCCTGGTGCTGCCTGGGAACCAAAGGGTCTCATAATGCATTTCTCTCTCATTTTTTCCTCTTTGGAAAGCTGTCTGAAAGAGATCTATGAGCAATGAAAACCAGAACTTCCCTATTGAAATGGTAGAGGTGATGCATTGAAATGTGAAAGTAATAATTCTTTCTTAATAATAGTGCTATTTGCTGATTGGCTGTTAATAATTTCTTTCATAGAAAAATGACTAATAAATTTTTCAGGGAAAGCAAGTAGTCTTTGAAATGCCCACTGTGCTCAAAACCTGCTGATGTGTGTTCTGAATACTTCCTGTTTCTGCTGGCTTGATTTGCAGTACTTGCAGATGTTCCCGAAAGTATTTAAAAATGAGCTGAGTTAAAAGAAATGCTTGTGTATTGCAATAAACAGAACATGTGAAATTTCCTTCTGCCCTTGTTCGGATGTTTGCTTGAGTCTGGGAGAAGCTGTACTATTTTAGCACATACTTAATCAGTGAGACGTGTTACTAATGTTTTTGAACATTACCTTTATAACTCTCTGTAAACACTGTGTGGGAGGGAGAGGAATTGAATAGTTAAACTTGAAATTTCAGTAAGAATCTGAATCAAGACTTCAAAACAACTGGAGTTAGACAACTGCAGTGAGACCTTTGACTGTAATACTCAATATTCATTTTTTTTTTTTTTTTCAAATTGCTCAGCTAATTAAATAAAATTGTAAAGACTATGTTTTATTATTGCTGGGAACTAATAAGGCTTTATAGAAGACTCCTATTGACTGTTAACTTGGCCTAGTTTGTAAGCTTGCCTGTTGTTGAGAACCTTCAGATTGCCTTCAGTTATGCATACAAGGGACAGAAGCTTTCCAAAAAGTCAGTGCACTATTTTTTTCTGTCTCCAGAAAAAGTGGTTCAGGTACTCATTTTACAATATTGTTCTTTGATAGCCCATAATGGAGAAAGAAGCTGCTTTTTCCTGGTTGGTAGGATGGCAGTATATTTTGAGTTTGATTGTATGTCATAGCTTCCATCGAAACTGCTTCAAATACCCCAAGATCCAAGTACCCTGCTAATCTGAGCTATTAAAATACTGGTATCTTTGAGGATACCTTAAGTACTTGGGTCCTGAACCTGAAAAAAGGAATTGCCAGACCTTGAGAAATACTTTGTTGTAAAAGTTGATGTGGTTCAGAATATATGTGTACTTTCATCTGCTTATGTTGTTCATTAAGTAATTGTGCTGCAGAATTCTATATTCCTTCTTCCCTTCTCATCTCACAAAGTCAACACCAGAGCCATTTGATAAGATGAGAGAATAGGGTTTATACCTGTGACTTTTGGGTTGTACACTAACAGCCAGTTGCAATTCAGTTTCTTGGACTCCTGGGAACTCCAGTCTTGGAGACTGCTTGGGGATTTTTTTGACTTAGAGTAAATTTCATGTGAAAACTACTTTCTGATGCCTTTTGGTGTATCTGTATGGCTGAGAAAAGCAACAAATGATATTAATGTTACTAAATACTGTAGCAAGTCCTTAATTACATAGATCTCATCCACTAGAGGAAGACTAAAACGCATTCAGTTTATTTAGTGTCCCTTTCTGTGAATCATGATAGTACCTGGTAACGGTATCCAGCATCACCTGTTCCTTTAATCAGTCACCTGGAAACAGCTGGCTTGTACTGAGTTGGTATATTCTTATTGCTGAATAATATAAAGTCCTCCCAGTTTATTCACTGATTATTTCTTTTCCTACTAGATCTTATGCAGAAGACCAACTGAAAATCAAGTGCTAAGATCTTGTATAAACTTTTCTTAAGCAGCTGGAAAATGTTTTAAAACTAAAGGAATCGCTCTGCCTTTTCCTTTTTTTCTTGCCTGTCCTCAGGCAAGAAAAGATCCTTGATCTCCGTCTCCTTGCCTTGATGGGATGGGAGGAAACTTCTGCTCTTGACTACTGTTGTATTGGGAAAATAGTATAACAGGAGTTATTTATTTTCTCTGTTATAAATACTGAAGGTTTTATTCCTTTGCTGCTCTAGACATAGTTTGAAGCCCACAGCAGATATACAGACATGGCTGAATATCTACTTTTCCCTCTGGCAATGTTGCTTCCAAAGAAGGGGGGAAAAGGCAAACAAAACAAAAACCGAACAAAAACAGCAAACCAACCAACCAAAGAAATAACATAGAAAGAAACCCACCCTTTTCTCCCCATGCCTCATCTGGATGTTTCACTCTGGTTCTTGTAATGTTAATTCAGGTGTCTAGTAAAGCAAACTTCACTGAATACATTTGGCTGCTGACTCAGCAGGAAAATTGCCTTATGGTAGTGAACTGTAAATGTAGCTTGAAGAAAACATGTCTTTAGGCAGCTTTCTGCAGAGCTGGCTGTTTTCAGAGGATCTTGACAGGATCCAGTGTAGCAAGACTTCACTGTCATGAGTACGGTCAGTAACACTGTTTCATGTATGTAAATAAAATGTGACATGTATTGGCTTCTGTGGTATGGACCTGAAGGCAACTTCTTTGTACAACATAAAAATAGCTTTAGGGTGAAGTTTCTTTTTGGTGGCAACTGATACACTGTGTATGCCAGTTAGGGAAAAAAAAAAAAAATCAACAGCTGGCTAAAAACTCAAACTTGAAATGTATCATTGTCCATATTAAAATGATAGTTGTGTGCTTAATTTGTTTTCTCAGGTGAAATAAAACTAAGTAAAAGAAGTTTCTAGAGTCAAAATAGAAAGCAACCTCCCAAAAATACATAGTTGTGGCCTATAGGCATAATATTTTATCATCTAGTTCAGTGTGCCAGCATGCTTTCTCTTGATTCAGTAACGTTACATGGCTTTGTGCATTGATGGTAGTATTCATTCCTTCACAAACTGTAAATTTAGTTTATAGTGGTAAGATTTCTGTTTTTATACAGTCAATGAATTTAGTGTGAAATCTATGGGAGCTGTAGATGCATGTGACATGGGAAAATCTAACCTGCTTCTGTACCAGTGGATGAAAAGGAGCAATGAGAAGCTTCTGTAGTATTAAGGGGTTTTATTATATGTTTACCTGCCTATTACATAAATCTGAATTGTTTTAAAAGCAATGTTGCTTGGAGCTTTTTGGTAAGGGCAATGATTTAGGGCTATCTTATTGAAGCTTTGTTTTATGCACTGCTATTCTGGTTGAACTGCCCATCACTAAGGAATGCACATTGATCTGACAGACTAGTTATTCTGGGCCCAGAATGCAGAGGCTAAGGACCTTATATAGCCTTTTAGGCAGCAGGGTCTATTAGGTTTTGCTACCCTGACTGAACTCTCTAGCATTCTGAACTCTCTAGCATTCAGGCTTATTTGATTTAGTGGGTGCTCCTTTTTCTTCTGAATTGGGATATGGAGAGGATGTTCTGAAAAAAGTTTATGTTTGTATTTAGCCTGTTTCTTCAGAAGTGGTCTGCCTGCAGTTGCACTGTTCCATGTAGCTTTTACAAGCTTCTAAAATTCAGCAATACTGCAACATATGGCCCAATCTATTTAGGGTACATTTTTCTTACAAAACTGAAACACTTGCAAATACCTTACAAACACTTTAAAGCTCTCATGGTAATCTCAGTGTATTTTTTCAAGGCTTTGGGGTATATACCTCTATCACTCTGTCTTTCTAAAAAGACTTGCTGCTTTTATTTTGTCAAGTTCTCTGCTGTGGTGCACTTCAGGAAGTATGTTAAGACCTTTTGCTGTAATAAAGGTTTGATATTTGGTTTAATAAGAGAAGACCTATGGAAGACATAGCTGCTTTTAACAGAAACAGGAAAATAAAAATTGAGTAAACACATATGTACTGCCTATTAGCAAGAAAATAATTTAAGGACATAGCAGGATAATTATGGGGCTAGGTGACAGCATTATTACATGACTGTCCTTTAGGATATAGATAATGGTAAATGGAATTAACACTGAAATCTTGTGGGGTTTTATTTTTTTGTTGTTTGTGGGTTTTTTCTTAAATGAATTTCAGATTTAGATAAATATTTAAAACTAGTATTATGTCTTGTTGATTCAGTGACAGCTCAGGTTTTTCAGAGCTATGTGTTGTTGATTTTTTTCTGTCTTGGTCCATTAGGAATAGCTACAAGCTACTTGTGTTCTGTGACCAGGAATAACTTTTTTGAAACCCAGGAGTTGTTTGGTTGTCTGACATCCCTTTGGTTTGTGATCACTTTCATGTGTTTAGCACAGAATGGTGTAAAGACTTGTAGTATTTTAAATCAGAGATAATTAGCACTTTGTTCACTGTAGACTGAATAAAAGCTGAAACAATACATTTAACATTAATGAAATTCAGGTACTGTAATAGCTGAACCCTCAGTTTGTTCCTGTTCTGTAGGGTGATATATAGTGAATCAAATGTCAATCTTAATTTCTAGGTATGACTGTAAGTTTTGTTACTGTAAGATATTAAGTACTTCAGTGGAACCAGGGTGGGGAGGGAACAGGTATGGGAACAGCATAGGTCTTAATTGTTCTTTGTTTCCTTGCTTTCCAGGGGATAAGGCTCTGGATGGTTACAGTAAGAAAAAATATGTCTGCAAACTGCTTTTCATCTTTCTCCTGGGGCATGACATTGACTTTGGTCACATGGAGGCTGTAAACCTGCTCAGTTCCAATAGATATACAGAGAAACAAATTGTGAGTAACTCAATCTCTATAAAAGAAAAGCTGTTCTGTCTAATATCCTACCTCAGCTGTAGCCTGTAAAGGACTTTGCTTCATTCTACTCCCATGCCACCCCCACAAGCCTTATTTTGGATTTAAGAGTGATTTTGAAATCTACACACCTTTGTGCACAGGGAAACTTGTACTAATTGTAAAAGCAAAAATGTGCACTCTGTATAAAATTGTTACTCCTGTTAAGAAACTGCCTTGAGTCTTGCACTAAAAGGTAAGTAACCTTTTAATTTTCAGAATACCTCTTCAAACTTTCCTAGGAAAAGTTGTGTTTATCAGGTACATGCAGCTTACCAGTGTCTGAATAAGCCAGATTTATTTGCTCCCATTCATTCAAAATGATCTTCTGAGTATATGCTGAAACAGATTGATGAAACACTTAAAAACTGATAAATTAGGGTAACACTAAACTTACTAGTTTTTGTTTATTTCACTTAATCTTTCTAGCCTTCATGCTGTTATCTAAATATCTGTTTCTGCCCACAGGCTTAGTATTGGAAGAGAACTTGTGGCATTAATAGAAAACATAATATAAGTCAGCTAAAATCAGTTTTCATTTTCCTTTTTCTGAATCACAGGGATATCTCTTCATCTCCGTTCTAGTGAACTCTAACAGTGAGCTGATTCGCCTAATAAACAATGCGATCAAGAATGATCTGGCCAGCCGCAACCCCACCTTCATGGGGCTTGCACTGCACTGTATTGCTAATGTGGGTAGCCGGGAGATGGCAGAAGCATTTGCTGGAGAAATTCCAAAAATACTTGTAGCTGGGTAGGTATGATATGCCTCCTTCACGTACAACACCAATAAACCTTTTCAGCAGCGTGGCTGCATTGCAGAAGTTAATCCATGGTTAGAGCTGTACAGCTCTGGGCTTGCCATGCAATTTCCAATAACTGCAGGTACTTTGATATACTTGAATGTGGAGTTGCTTGTAAAAGTATAAATACAACATGGAAATTAAGACTGTGTAAATATCTTGAATAGGCTTTTACAGCTTTGTGTTGTAATCAAGGGTTTTGTACTGTATTAGTATGTGGCAGTGAACATCCCTGGAATGTGTATGTTTTACTTTCCTTATCTCCTGATGAAAAGAATGAATTAACCTAAGTAGGTGTTTACACTTCAAATCTTGATATAAACTGGAAGCTCTTATTTAAATGGTCCTGACTTCAGAATATTCTCACATTCCTTATGTTGTGTGAGCTTTCTTGATTCTTCTACTAGCCATGTGAACAACAATTCCTGTAAATGGCATATAGTCACTGTCAACTTCCTGACTTCCCCTTTGTGTTGCTAGAAGTTTCTGTACAGGCCTGGCAAGTGTCTGGAACTGCAATTAAGTAAATCTAAAAGGAAACTTGTGATTACAAGGCTAATTTATTTTGAAACTTAGAATGTCCTAATGTGAACAGTATATTTAAATTCTCTTACAGATATGAAATGTTTTGGAATATGTATGGATCATGTTTTATAACAAACAAATGTCTTGCATTAGTATAAAAAAGTAACGTGTAAGAACTGTATTAACACTCTAAATGTCGAGCACTGGAGCTTGCAAATGCTGGAAATGTTTGCTTATGCAACACTAATTCTGACTGTGTCTGTTATGTGCACTGTCTGAGTTGGCAACAAGGAACAATATAATGTGATATCTAGTTGTGTCAAAAGTCTTGGGAAATAGTTACGAACTCTTGAAATAGTGTCTCTATAATGCCACACTTGAACACTGTTACTATTTTGCAGAGCTGAAATGTAGTATGTGCCAGAAAGAGAAGAATAAGCAGCCAGCACCTCATGCTCAATATGGGTCTGGTCAAGGAAATGGGAGAGAATCCACCTTTCTCAGACATGGAATTCCTTGTGAGAGGAAGCACATTTGGAGACAGCATATCAGCCTTGTTGCTGTCCTGTCCTGCACTGCCCTTGCTGGGTGCTGTTCTCCATGTAGCATAGTGCAGACAACACTGCAATGATGAGTCATGAATTTTAATATCATAACCTTAAGAAGTTCCAAAAATTTCATTTGGGGTCATCAATTGTAGACAAAGCACAGCACCTGAAGTTCAGACTTGTTTGAACTTTGAACTGTGTTTGTGTTCTGCAGTCAGTCTTCGGGACCTCATTCCTTCTGTGTTTCTAAGAGGATATATGTAATATGTATATGTACAAGTCATATCTAAGTGACCTGTGCAGAATGAGCACTGTCAGTTACATTTGCAACTTTAGCATAGCTGCATTGATTTGAATATAAGTTGGAGGGAGATGAGAAATAGGTTTGGTTTTGTGGTGTGTGGGTGATGGTGGTAGTATTTTGTTTCGTTTTTGTTGTTGTTGTTGTTGTTTGTTTTCTGTTTTGTTTGTGGTTTTTGTTGTTGAATTTCTTTTTTTATTTAACTGAGGTACAATTTGATCTCATGGAAAATTGGTAAATTCATGAAGAATAGGTGGACTGAACTTCTATTAGGAATTTGGAGGTTTCTGAACATTTAACCAAGATTGCACAGTATAAACTGCCTCTTAAAACTTTCAGTGCTAATGCTCTTTACACTTTTTAAACTGTTTATGCAACATACAAAATGTTAAGTTGACTACTTTGTGAAAGGGAGTTCACTGGAGTAGTGGCATGCTGCTCTTAAAATAGTCTATTTCTGTGCCAGCAGCACAGATGGCAAGGTGAATAGACTTGTGGGTGGCATGCTTGCTAGCCGACTTGCATGCTATCTGTAGGTACTGAAGGTGTTAAATAGTTAATGATTTGTATCTGATATGCAGGACCCTATCAGGAAGTCCAGCTTTGGTTGGATGCATAATGTAGTCTACTATAAATAACTTGAGTCAGTTTGGAAGAAGCTTGTGCTCATCTAATGATAAAGTTTCAATTCTGATAAAAAGAAATGTGAAATGTCACTCTAAGAGTCAAAGAATCATTGTAGAGGCTACTGGAGATACGTAATGGTTGAAAATTTAACTAGTTAAACATTGGAAAATATTAAGAACAACAAATTCTGTAACACAGGAATAGTTTAGTGAACTTCTGTTTCAACTTCTGTTGAAAATATGCTACCTAATGAGGGGTGCTGAGTCAGTGCAAAAACTAGCATAATGCTGGCCTGCAAGTATTGCTGTGACTTAACCACTATATTCTAAATCCATATTTATGTGTTGCAGAGATACTATGGATAGTGTGAAGCAGAGCGCTGCCTTATGCTTGCTGCGTTTATATAGAACTTCTCCTGACCTTGTCCCTATGGGAGACTGGACATCTAGAGTCGTACATCTCCTCAATGACCAGCACTTGGTAAATAAGCTTCATTACACTTCTCAAGCCTACACTGTAAAAGGAATGATGGCACTTCTGCTGTTAAATACACTCTTAATTTATTTCTTCTCAAGTCTTTCAAGCAAGTGGGTTTCTGTTTTCTTCAGGCTTCTGGAAGGAAATGGAAGGAGTTGATGTCCATTTTTAGTTGCTGAATATATTAATTTTTAATAAAGTTTTGTTTACCTTTTTCTTGGAGTTATAAGAATAGGATGCACAAGTTGTTCTTTTGCTCTGACAGTAAATAAATTGATCTTGTGCCTTGTTATCATAAGTCATATTGCATAGGGATAATGCTAATTTTCATAGGCCTTTTAGGATTAGACCCACACTAAAAAGCACAAGGCCTGATTTGTCAGTGCTTGAACTTTTGTCCTGTGGTGTCCGTGTTGTCATTCTTATCTTGCTTGTTCAGCAAACCCTGTTGTTCTAGGTAAGAAACTTATTTCCCACCCCTCCATCTAGTTATTTTAGGAGAGTAAAGCTATTAAGACATATGCTTCAGCAGTAACATAAAATGTTTGTGTTAAACGAAGACCTCTCTTCACATTGGGTTACCAGAATTCTCTGGATTATCTGCTGCATCCTGTTTCTTCTACTCATGCTTCTCTTGTGTAATAAGACAATTTGCATCCAGGCTTTATTTTAATATAGCTTTCTGTCATGTTATACTATACAAACATGACACAAAGCTAATACAAAAATAGCATTAAATGCTCTGCAAACATGGCAGTACCATGTTAGTTAAAACCCTGTTGGATTTTGAAGATGTGTAGTTAGTCTACCCGCTATCCAAGTAAGGGCTTTTTAGTGTGGGGCTTTGTCATAGGGATAAACTTAGTTTTGTTGTATATTAAAAATAATTGAAGTGAAAGATGTTAATGGGCAGCATCTTAAACTGTTAGAAAATTGAATGTATTGCTTTGTTTTCTTCTAGGGTGTGGTTACTGCAGCTACAAGTCTGATCACCACTTTGGCACAGAAGAACCCAGAAGAGTTTAAAACTTCAGTCTCCTTGGCAGTGTCTAGATTAAGCAGAGTGAGTCCAATGCTGACTAGGATAATACTTCACTATTGCTTAATTTACTCAGCTTTTGAGGTCAAGTTATCTTACTGTTTCTTATATGTTCAGCTTTCTAGGTCGAATTAGTCTAGTGTACCATTAAAAGTGAAGATCATTCAGTTTTGCTTCATATAGCTGGTTCAGCTGATCTCCTTTAATACTTGTTGCTTACTAGAGCAGAAAACTATTAGCTTGCCCAAACTTTCTTGGTGTAGTCCTTGCTATGCTCCAAGTATATGTAGCAAAAAGATGTCTTTCTCTTAACTACTTGTGTTTGAAAGGATCCCTGTGATATAGATCAGTTTCTAATCTTCATTTTCTGTTACTACAACACCAAAGAGTAGCTGGATCAGAGACTTCTGCAAACTTCTGCACAGAACCCTCAAAAATACAGCCTGTACTTTTAACTTCATTTAAGCTTCTACCAAGATGAGTCTGCTTTCTATTCCTTCTTTTGAGCTGCTGCTAGGTTAATAATCTTAAGCATTTGATATTCTGTAAATGGGTGTAGGCAGTTAAGCAGGGGCAGAGAGTGCAGGGAGGAGTGGAGAGGCATTTCTGTAAGTTAGTGTCTTCATACTGGAAAACTTATGTTACTGTTTTGAAGTTATGCAAGATTTGGGAGGGTATTACTTCAAAAATGTATTTTAGACCCAGATCTATGTGGTGTTATACCCAAAATTACTTGTAGTTCAGAGGAACTTAATTTCTTTTTAAATATGAAGATTTTGTGTCATACTCAAAAGTAAGGGAATACTGAGGGAAGTGCATAGCTGTTGTGTAATGGAGCAGGAAGACTTAGTTTCATTGAGCAAAGCTAATGCCAAACTCATACATGCACTAGAATCAGGGGGGGAGGGGGGAGAAATCCATGAATAAGGATATTCTCCTTTAAACCTAATCTAATTCTTACCACATTTTACTGTGGGTATAAACCTCTTCTGTGAAAGTTCTTTGATCTGGTGTATGACTTACTGAAGGTGTTAGCTGGTGCTTTCCAGTCACCAGGGACTTTACCTGACTGGCATGACTTTTTGGATATCATGGAGAATGGCTTGGCAGCTGCATCAGCCAGTTCTGTCAGGATGAGGATGCATCTTGTCCGGTCCCATAGACTAGTGTATGTTCGGATTCCTGAAGTGGTCACCAACCTGATCTTCACTTACAGTGGGAGGGACGCTGCTCCCGCAGTCCTTGTCTTGTGTTTCATGCACTCAAGAGGTGCGGGAAGAGAGCTTGCCAGTGAAGACTGAGGCAAAAAAAAATGGTTGAGTACCCCAGCCTTTTCCTTGTCCGCTGTTAACAGTTTGCCAGTCTTGCTCATCAAGTGGTGTCAAGGTTTGATTGCAGGGCGACAATAAACCGTGGTAGATGTATTGTTAGCCCCCCTCCTCCCCCCACCCTTCTCCCTTTGCCCCTCCTCCTCCCCCTTTCCCTCCCAATCACCTGTCCTTAGTGGGAAAGAAGGACAGAGAGAAGAGAGTTGGAAAAATTAAAAATATTTTACTAATGCTACTAATAAAAATAGATACAATAATACAAATATACAAAACCAATCTTGAAAGTCCCAGCAGCTGCTCCGGCAGATGTTGGGCCAGCATCCAGAGTCCTGGACTGGGCTCTGCAGCCAACCAGAACTGGATTCAGTCTGTCACTAGGCCTCAGTTTGCAGGGATGACTCACAAGGTCTTCTCCTAATGTCGGCCATAAGGAAAAGGGATGAGATCCTCATGATCTCCCACTTTTATGTGAAGTATCATGTGAATGGGATGGAGTACTCAGTTGGTCAGTTTCAGTTTACCTCCTGCTTGCACATCTTGGGAGATGCGTAATTATCAATGACCTTGCATACCATTGCTATGTCTACCAAAACAAGTATCTAGCTTTCAGAAAACTGCAGTTAGTAAGAAGACTTTAGCTGACAGGGAAATTCACTAAAAGAGAAACTTGTTGTTAACAAAACCAGGACAGGTGGGCATGCTTTTGTTGACCTTCCTGTTCTGATTGATGTACCTGTGGAAGCCCTTCTTTTTATTCTTTGCATCCCTTGCCAAGTTCAGCTCCAGCTGTGCCTTGGCCTTCCAGACCTCATCTCTACACAGCTGGGCTGTGTCCCTGTACTGTTCCCAGGATACCTGTCCCTCCTTCTACTGCCTGTGCATTTCCTTCTTACCCTTTAGTTTGACCAGCACGTCTTGACTCATCCATGCTGGCCTCTTGTCTTTCTTACGCACTTCCTTACACCTGGGGTTCACAAGCTCTTGTACTCAATGGAAGGCCTCCTTAAATATTTTCCAGTTGTGTTCTGCTCTGTTGGCCCTGGAGGCAGTTTCCTGGGGGGTCCTGTTGCCTAACTCTTTGAACAACTGGAAGTTAGCTTTCCTAAAATTCAGGGTCTTGAGTTTACTCTTTGCCTGTCACACATCCCTCAGGACTATGAACTTCTCAAGTGCAAGATCAGGCTGCCTCCAGTCTTGATGTCACAGATCATCTCACTTGCATTGGTGACCATCAGGTGCAGTATTGAATTCCCCCTGATAGGACTGTCTATAATCTGACTGAGGAAGTTATCCCCAATGTAATCCAGGAGTCTCTTGGATTGCCTACAGCTCACTGTACTACTTTTCCAGCAGATGTCACTGTGGTTGAAGTCCCCCAGTGGGACAAGAGCCTGTGATTGTGATGCCTCCTGTAGCTAGATTAAGAAGTCTTTGTCAGTAATCTCCCCAATAGGGCAGCCTGTAGTAGATGCCAACCGTTTTTGCCTTGATCTCTGATTCTTCACCATAAGCTTTCAACCTGCTCATGACTGTTCTTGAGAGAGAGCTCTTCAAACTCTATCCTTCTCTTGATGTAGAGGGCAACCCTACATGCTTCCTTCCTTGCCTGTCCCTTCTGAACAGCCCATAGCCATCGATAGCCACAGTCCAGTCATGGGATCTGTCCCACTAAATTTCAGTAATGGCCACTAGGTCCTAGTTTCTTAGCCGCACAGTGGCTCCTCTTTGCCCATGCTGCATGTGCTAGTCTAGAGGCACTTCAGTGGGCTGTTGGCCCTGTCACCTTCTTAGAGGTACACACCTTAATTTCTCTGAAGTATTTCACTGGTATTTTCTGGTTGGCTTCTATTACCTCAGGAGCCGCTGGCTTATCTACATAAGACTGCAAGTCTTTTCTGGTGTGGCCAACATGTCTCATGGCCACCAGCTGAAGGACCTTGGCATCTCATTCCACAGCTTGTCACAGGCAAACCTGATATCCTCCTCCACTGTATCTAGTTTAAAGCTCTCTCAGTAAGCCCCACCAGCTTATTAGAAAAGACTCTCTTCCCTCTTTGAGAAAGTTGAATCCCATCTGATGCCAGCAAATGTGGTGTTGTGTAGGCCATCCCATTATTAAAAAACCCAAAATTGTGGTGAAGCCTCTGTCAAAGGTGTTCTTTGGGTCATTCTCATGATTGCATATCACTTAACTATGGTAGCTAACATGCTGTCTGCTTATTTTGCAGATTGTAACTTCTGCATCAACAGATCTTCAGGACTATACATACTACTTTGTTCCTGCTCCTTGGTTATCTGTGAAACTTCTGAGGCTGTTACAGTGCTATCCACCTCCAGGTAATGCACAAATCACAACAGTGGCCATTTCTTTTATGCAGTACACTATCTCAAAAGAGCTACTGTGATGTGGTGTTGCCATAACCTGCAGCGCAAGCATGTTGTCTTAAGACAAGGGTACTGAAGTCTGTACTCAAGTGTTTCAGATTTGTTAAAATTAAACACAATATAATTCAAAAAGCCACGTAGCTTAGAGCAATGCATCAATCTGGTGTGCATCACACAAACCAGTTGCAACTATCATTTTAAAAAGTTAATGTTACGAACTGTATTAAAATCTTGGAATATATTATAGTGTAGATGGCGTTTGGATTTTGTTCTCACCCAAATAGAACTGTGGCTTAGAATTATTTTGCCAGCTGTATGTTGGAGAAGGGTGAACGGTTTTTAATGTATCAGAATACTTCAGTTTGTTCAGATTTAGCAAGGTGGGAGGCCTAAGATAGGGATTAGGGTGTTGAGCAAAGTGAAGTTGTCCAACGGCTTGTTCTTCTCCAGAAGACCCTGCGGTACGTGGTCGTCTAACAGAATGCCTGGAAACTATCCTTAACAAAGCACAGGAGCCACCAAAGTCAAAAAAAGTACAACACTCAAATGCAAAGAATGCTGTGCTGTTTGAGGCAATAAGCTTAATTATACATCATGACAGGTGAGTAGTGACAACACTTGTATTATACAGGATAGGATATTTTAAGTGAAACGCTGTGGATTTGTCTTGAATGCTAAATGGAGTTTTACTTGGGACGGGAAGAATGGGAGAACAGAATATGAAGCTGCTTACTAGATTGGAAGACAGCCACAGCAATGGAATTGAACAGTATTAATGAACCATATCTCTGTTAGCATACTTCTATTGCTTTGTTTCTTGCTGCTGTGTTGTTGCATTGACCCCACCACTCTAATCCAACAGAGATTATTTGTTCACAGTAGCTGAATTTTCATTTCACTAGTGGGGCATTTTCACAGACACTTTGAGGCATTTTAAGAAATTTCCACTGCAGAAATAGTATTCTGTATTTGGTGTTCTCAAACCTGTTGCTTTTAACCCTTTCACTTTCTCTCCTGTTCTGTGCAGTGAGCCAAATCTACTAGTCCGTGCCTGTAACCAGCTAGGTCAGTTCTTGCAGCACCGAGAAACTAATTTGCGTTACCTAGCACTGGAAAGCATGTGCACGCTTGCCAGCTCTGAATTCTCACATGAGGCTGTGAAAACACACATAGAAACAGTTATCAATGCATTGAAGGTAAATATATAAGTGTGCAGTCTGTCTTGAGTGTTGTCTTCATCCCTGCATCAGTGTCCTCTTCCCCATGTCCCCAAGACCCCCATCTTCAGTTGAGGTAATAATGCTTGGGGACCAAATGAGTTATTCTCAGAAATCTGCTTTAGGTTTTTTCCTTAGTCCTACAAAATCATGCTGTGCTGGTAACAATATAGGTCAGCTTCAGTTTCTCTGAAGCCTGTTAGTAAATATACTTGTAGCTGTGCCTCATGTAAAACTTTGGTATCTCCTCAACCTGTAGACTAAAGATGAATAGTTCTTTTAAAATGTGGAATTTCTAAATGGAAAATGCTGGGAAGACAGTTTCATTACTGTCTTGCTGGTATCAGACACTATTCCTTCACTGCAGTAGCTTTATGGGGACCGGTACAGCAGGTGAACTTCCACTGCAGAATCAAAGTCAAGAAACCAGAAAGACACATTCCCGGGCCATGTTTATGTGAAAAAGCAGAGGTCAAAAGAGGAAGACTGATTTGCATGTGAACTTGCACACGTCAGTGTTGCTTTCTTCCAAACTTATGCTGTAGTCTATTAATACATTTGTCTAACTTTAAAGTACATATCTGATCTAGCTGGGATTCTTTTGATAGAAAGCAAGTCCAACACTAAACCTGCGGTTAGCTAAATGCCCATTGGCATGGTGACAGTTTCATCCAGTTATTAATGCATTTGTAGGCAGTGGTGCCAGTTACCTAGTGTACAGTGGACTGTTCACCCTAGTTAATAGAGGAGTATTCTGTACAAACTCTTCTGTCCTTTCAGCACTTGCACAGCTTTGAATATATATACTAGAGAAACAAAACCTGATGATGTGAATTTTTGTAATATCAAAAAGCATCAATCTGTCTGAGTCTCCAGAGACCTTTTTCTAGGTGACCAAAAGTGAGAATAACATGAGAAACTCATAGCTTGTTTGAAGGGTATATTTAAGTTTATTCTGCATCTGAAAGATTATGAAAATGTATTTCTTTTAAATTTGACTGTGGATTGTAGTAAATTTCATTTCTTCAGTAAGTTACATGTGCTTTCTAAATAAAGATGAAGTTATCTTGACTTTTTGCGATGTGTCCATTTGCAGACTGAAAGAGATGTAAGTGTACGACAAAGAGCTGTAGATCTCCTATATGCAATGTGTGACCGAAGCAATGCCCAACAGATTGTGGCTGAAATGCTGAATTATCTGGAGACTGCTGATTATTCCATTAGAGAAGAAATTGTGAGATATTTATGCTTCCTTATTTTTTCATAGCTGTCCTTGGCACCATAGGTATCATTTATTGATTGGGATGCTGGGTAGTCTGTGACACAGATTCTTTTTCATGGTGGTTTAAAAACTAAAAGTTGAAAAACTCTTATGTTTGTAGTCCAATAGGAAGGAATATTCTTATTTAGATTAAATGAATGGGGAGGGGGTGAAAAAATCCCTTGGAAACTGGGAATTTTAAAAGCTAATCTTAGTCTTTGGGCATTGCATATAGAAAGTGAAGTAAATTTTATCAGTGAGCAGTCTCTAGATCTGAGAGTTACGTCCTAGTCTAGTTAATTGTAAATAGCTTCAAAAATTAGCGTGATACTTATTTGTAGGTAGAATTTCATACAGTGTGTGCTGTGAGAATATTCAGTCTAAGGACTCTCCAAAACAATACCTTATAATGAGCTAAAAGAGAAGCATGATATTTCCTTCCTCCCAGTAGGAAAAAAAAATGGAAAAGTTGAAATACTCACTTAATGACCTTCCTAGAATAGCAGCCAAAATCTCTACTTAAGGTAATTATTTAACTTCCTTAGTTGCTGAAGTTTCTTGACTTCATAGAATCACATAATACTTTGAGTTTGAAGGGACCTTCTAAGGTCATCTAGTCCAAGTCCCCTGCAATGAGCAAGGACATCCTCAACTAGATCAGGTTGCTTAGAGCCCTGTCCAGCCTATCTCCAGTGTTTCACCACCCTCATAGTAAAAAATTTCTTCCTCATGGCCAGCCTGAATCTTCTCACCTGTAGTTTAAAACCATTACCCCTTGCCCTGTCAAAACAGGCCCTGCTAAAAAGTCTGTCCCCATCTTTCTTATGGGCCTCTTTTAAGTACTGAAAGGCTGCAATAAGGTCTCCCTGAAGCGTTTTCTTCTCCAGGCTGAACAACCCCAACTCTCTCAGCCTGTGCTTACAGGAGAGCTGTTCCAGCCCTCTGATCATTTTCATGTCCCCTCCTCTGGACTCTCTCCAACAGGTCCATGTGTTCCCTGGACTGAGGGCTCCAGAGCTGGCTGCTGTACTCCAGCTGGGCTTTCACCAGAGCAGAATAGAGGAGCAGAATTGCCTCCCTCAGTCTGCTAGCCACACTTCTTTTGATGCAGCCAAAGATGCAATTTGCCTTCTGAACAGCAAGTGCACATTGCCAGGTCACATCCAATCTTTCACACACCAGTAAACCCAAGTCCTTCTCCACAGAACAGCTCTCAATCCTTTCATCCCCCAGCCTATATTGATACTGGGGGTTGCCCTGACCCAGGTGCAGGACCTTGCACTTGGCCTTGTTGAACCTCATGAGATTCACATGGGCTGACTTCTTGAGCTTGTCTGTGTCCCTCTGGATGGCATCCTGTCCCTCAGGCTTGTCAACTGCAGCATCCACAAACTTACTGAGGGTGTACTCAATCTCACTGTCTGTGTCATCGATGTAGATATTAAATAGTACTGGTCCCAGTACAGTATCCTGAGGGACACTGCGTGTCACTGGTTTCCATCCAGACATTGAGCCATTGACCACTACCGTTCAGATGTGACCATCCAGACAGATTCTCATCCACCAAACAGTCCATCCATTAAATCCGTATCCCTCTCATCTTATCAATGAACAACACAAGCAGATGAAAATACTCATATATTCTGAACCACATCAACTTTTACAACAAAATATTTCTCGAGGTTTGGCAATTACTTTCTTCAGATTCAGGACCCAAGTATTTAAGGTATTATATCCTCGAAGATACCAGTATTTTAATAGCTCAGATTAGCAGGGTACTTGGATCTTGGGGTATTTGAAGCAGTTTCGATGGAAGCTATGACATACAATCAAACTCAAAATATACTACCATCCTACTAACTGGGAAAAAGCAGCTTCTTTCTCTATTATATGCTATCAAAGAACAGTATTACAAAATGAGTACCTGAACCACTTTTTCTGGAGACAGAAAAAAATAGTGCACTGACTTTTTGGAAAGCTTCTGTCCCTTGTATGCATAACTGAAGGCAATCTGAAGGAGGATCTATTCCATGATCTGCCAGGCACAGAGGTGAGAGATTGGTAGTTTCCAGGGTCCTCCTTTCTAAAAATGGGTGTGATGTTTCCCTTTTTCCAGTTACTGAGGACTTCACCTGACTGCCATGACTTTTTGAATATCATGGAGAATGGCTTGGCAGGGTGTGGATGCATCTTGTCCAGTCCCATAGACTAGTGTATGTTCAGATTCCTCGAATGGTCACCAACCTGATCTTCACTTACAATGAGAGGAACTTTGCTCCTGCAGTCCTTGTCTTATGGTTCATGCACTCAAGAGGTGTGGGAAGAGAGCTTGCCAGTGAAGACTGAGGCAAAAAAATAGTTGAGTACCTCAGCTTTCTCCTTGTACACTGTTACCAGTTTGCCAGTCTTGCTCATTGAGTGGGCACGCTTTTGTTGACCTTTCTGTTCTGGTTGACATACCTGTGGAAGCCCTTCTTGTTATTCTTTGCATCCCTCGCCAAGCTCAGCTCCAGCTGTGCATTGGCCTTCCTGACCTCATCTCTACACAGCTGGGCAGTGTCCCTATACTCTTCCCAGGACACCTGTCCCTCCTTCCACTGCCTGGATGTTAACAGAGAACACATTGTTAGTTGATTTATCTCATGTACTATCTTGTTGCTGTTGGCAATCTACCCTGATTTGTCAGATATTTGAATTTTATTTTTTTAACTTACTCTTCTTAAAAGAATAGGTCAATATAATTTCAGCTGGTAAAAAACAATGAATAAGTCTCTTCCTATGCTGTTTATTTGCTTCAGGGTATAGGAATCTTAGTATGACCTGAGAAAGTCAGCTATGTTTTGGGTACTCTGGTCTGTCTCTGCTAGCCTGGGTTTCCACTTTTTTTTAGAGGTCTCCAGTTTCCTGCTTGGTTGTGTCTCAGTGATGGTTTAGATGTTTGGTTTTTTTTTTTTTTTTTTATAGCAAGCAAAAAATGTTTGAGTTGCTCTTGATTGTTGAAAAGTCACAGATGCAGCATATTTGAATATGTTATGGGGAAAGCATTATGCACCTGGTGACTGACATGTTCTAGCACAGAATTTCAATGTTCTTCTTTCACTTTAGCTCTTGGAGCAAGTGAGCAAACTGACATATCTGAAGCTTTTGGGATATGATGGGGTATCAGAGGGGATTATGTGGAAATGAATCTTGATACGCAGCTTGTAATAGAAGCTAGTCAACTGTCTTTATTCTCTTATGTGTGTTCAGGTTCTGAAAGTTGCAATTCTAGCTGAGAAGTATGCAGTGGATTATACCTGGTATGTGGATACCATCTTGAATCTGATTCGCATTGCTGGTGACTATGTCAGCGAAGAAGTGTGGTATCGAGTTATTCAGATTGTCATCAACAGAGATGATGTTCAAGGGTATGCAGCAAAGACTGTTTTTGAGGTGAGAATAACTATTTTCAATTCACTTTCAAAATCAGATAGGAATTAAGAAAACACAATGTGATCTAGCAAGTGTGGATGCTTCCCCATGTTAGGGAGGAGTAAAAGTATCTTTAATATTTCAACAAAGCACTGCTGAAGTGTACTGTAAAACTAGCAGCACAGATTTTCAGAGCCAAAGACTGTGTTAAGTTGATGAGAAGCTTCTTTGGCTTAAGTAATGTAGAATACACCTGGTTCTGTTCTGGTGAGGGAGGGCAGGGCTTTTGCTGGGTTTTCTGTTATCTTGGTGAGTGGCATTGAATGCATGGCTTAGTAAGGCAATCATGTTACCTGGAAAATTACTGAAATGTACATAAAATAGAAGCCTTTTACAGGGCATCTTGCTGCTGCTTCTGTTTTTTTGCACCCCTCGCTTTTGCTTTTTTTTTTTTTTTTTTTTTTTCCCCCTGTATGCAGGAGTCCAAAACACTTGGAGTGATAACTTGATACTTCTGGAAACATACACCCAATTCCTTCTGCTCAGGATCTGATAAAATTGGAATTTGACCTATTAAAGGAAAACATTTGCTTCATATGGGCTTCTAGCTTTTTTTTTGCTTTTTTTTTTTCCTTTCCTGAATGTTTAAACTGACTTTCAGAACTTATCACTGCTATGGGTTTCTTCATACTCAATAAAGATAGTATCTTTGTTGGACAACTTCAGCACATTCTTGGAAGTTTTACATTAATAATGTCCTCCTGACACCCTTAAAGGTGTAGGGGCAAACCTTATATCTTTACATCTTACAGCTGCATCTGTCCTCAAAACTCCACAGTGCTGTTAGATGGGCCTAAGAGTGTTCTTGAGCAAGTAATGCTTATGTTAGAGATTCTTTTTTGAAGTCATACCACCTACCATGCTTTTCTTATATGTGCTTTATAGTGCCTAGACAAATAGTCTGCTCTTACAGGAGAGTAGTCTAGGAATCTAGACGTGGAAGTGACAGAAAAGATCTTTTGATAGACTAGAGATTGATGGTTATTAATATGTTCTTACAGGCCCTTCAAGCTCCAGCATGCCATGAGAATCTTGTAAAAGTAGGTGGCTACATCTTGGGAGAATTTGGTAATCTGATAGCAGGTGATCCAAGATCAAGGTAAGGCAGTTGAAATACTGAATTGAAGTAGTAACGCTTTCTGTAAAGAATGTAATGTCTGTTCAGTATTCCTAAAGGCCAGTTAACAAGTAATCCTTAATGCATTACTAGCAAGAGTTGAATCATCATGTCTGCAAAAACTGAAGAACTTATTTTTCTTCCCATCTTTTAAGTCCTCTCATCCAGTTCAACTTGCTACATTCCAAGTTTCATCTGTGTAGTGTTCCTACCCGAGCTCTGCTCCTGTCTACCTACATCAAGTTTGTGAACCTGTTTCCGGAAATCAAAACTACAATTCAAGATGTACTACGTAGTGACAGTCAGCTAAAGAATGCTGATGTTGAGCTGCAGCAGAGAGCTGTTGAGTATTTGAGGCTCAGTACTATTGCCAGTACTGATATACTGGTAGGTATAAAGATTTTATTATTTTGCAGAAGTCTTTACGTGTATCTTCTGTCAACAAGTAAAGTGTGCTAAATGTTATCTGATTGCTCAGAAATAGCTATGCAGAATTAAAGATCCACAGTGCTCATGCTGATTCTTTTAGTCTACCTAATTCAGGTGCAGTCATCTTAAAGCAAAAATCAAAGCTGTTATTTGTTTAGTGGGATAAATGGCTATTAAAGCATGCTAATCAGGAGCTGGGAAGCCAGTAAAAGCTGGTATAGTACCAGGTACTGTAGTATTCAGATACCAAAAGTGTACTGCTTTGTTTTGAGGGCTTCTTTGATGGTGATCAGGGAAGTTGTTACTGTACTGAATTTTTTTATTTCCTGCCCCCCCCCCCCCCCCCCCCCCCAACTCTAGAAATTTGCAGTATTTAACCTGATGCTCTCAGATCTGACCAGAGCATGGCACATGTAGTCTTAACAGCTAATAAATGCTTAAGTCCAACTCCATCCTCTTGAAGTCTTCTGTGGTTTCAGTCTGGGTCTGCTTGACTTAAGGACTGCTATGATCAAACTTTTTTTAATTTAATAGCATTGTACCAGAGAAGTGATATGCTCATGTTCTCTTGACAACTGCTTTGGAGGTACTTCTAAATTTTTTTTTTTTTTTTTAAACAACTCTACTCCATCACTATCCAGTAAACCTGCATAGTCATTTTCTGTGTGGACAATTACTTTTGCTTTTACCTTATGCAATCTATAGAGGTGTAACTCTTCAAAGACTTGAAAGCTGGTTTGGCTTTTTCCGTATATTTAACCAGCACACTTTTTTTCCTGTGATAAGGCTACCGTGCTGGAAGAAATGCCTCCCTTTCCAGAGAGAGAATCTTCTATTTTGGCTAAACTCAAGAAGAAGAAAGGCCCAGGCACAGTTACTGATCTGGAAGAAATCAAAAAGGAGAGGAGCTCTGATATGAATGGAAGTGCTGAACCTGCCTCTGTCAATGCCAGTGCTGTTGTGAGTTTAAAAGCTGTTATTTCACTAATTTAGATGGCATACAAGTGAGAAAAGAATGGTTTCCTTCAAATGCCATCTTTAGGGGAATAAAACCTCTCATCTCAAATTCCAGATGGTAGGTGTTTGCTGTAAAGTAGCAGGGCAACATAGAGCTGCTTCCCCCCGTGCTTGAGTGTTATTTTTCCTTTGGAAATCTTACGTAAATGCAGACAAACTGTCTGCAGCCTAAGAGAATCCTGGTTATGTTGTTACATTGAAACATATTGCTGTAAATTTAGAAATGGTAGTTTCCTTGCAGTGAAAGTGAGATAATAAAATTAACATATTTTAAAGGAGTAACTTGAATTTCAAAGGATCAGCAGTTCTGTTGCTTTGTCTAACATGGTAGATATTGTGAATCTTGTTGTGGGTTGTATTGTTTTTATTACAAGTGGACAACACATAACATGGATGTCCTTAAATATATGTGATGTCATTACTGTTTATTTGATAGTACTGGTTGAGTTTAGTTATGGTAGACAAGGCCACAGTCTTGTTTCTTTTCTGAGCTGAAACCTCTCATTTTATTGGCAATTAAAGCTGCTAGGATGAATTGTTCCCATAATATAATACTTGGTTTTGGTTTTAATGGCTAGCGTAACTTCTAATTAGATTTGAGACGTAGTAGTAGATTACCTAAGAGAAGGAAATATTGTAGCATTCTCTCTGCCCAGCTTGTTAAAGCGTAATCCTTTAACTTTTAGTCACTGCAGTATGGAAGAGTAGATATTCCAAGCATAACATCTTTGAATGGACAGAAATACCTTTCTAGTGTAAAAGTTGCCAAATAATCTTTGCATACCAAATTGACTGAGGTGTCTGGCAGTAAAATTATGTTACGCTTTATAATCTTCTCTTTATGGGTTGCAGCCATGTAATAAACTCTACTAAGTTACCTTCATCAGTGGCTTTGGTGTGACCCTGGTCTAAATGCCAACAATATGTTCAGAATTGGAGTTCAGCTGTTTGTTTTCAGTAGTTCTTACCAATTGACTTCTGAAATTTTTTTTGCCAGGGAGTTTTTCATTGTATCACAACAAATTTAGTCTTTGGACTGTAAGATAACTTAGAGTTGGCTTACAGAAACAAAGTTTCAGACTCAATCCAAATGTATCTCATGATTTTCATCTTCAACATATCTGATATATTGTAGGCTGCAAATATCTAATACATTTCGCATTCTATGCTTTGTTCTTGCACATGATGTGGGTGCGGATACATGGCCTCTGTAGGATTCTATGTCCTGGATACCTGATTTGTTGTATTAGAGGACAAAAAATTAAAGGTTTTACCTCTACCTCTAGTGTTTGCTACTGGATCTAGTTATAGGCTCTGCTTTTTTGCTGGTTAGCTTTTACATTTTTTCTAATGTTTGTGAACCTTCAAAAACCCAAGGCTAAACTGATAGTTAATTTTAAAGATGTTGTGGTATTTTAATTTAGGTTTGTGTAAAAGCCACTGCCTTTCTTGCTGGATTCTACATTAAAGAAAAGCGATACTTTTGAATTTTATTTCCTATACAGTACTTTATTTTCCTTGAAACTAAGGAGTAGAGAGAAAAGGGGGGTAAAGTTGTCTGTCTTCTGCAGAATTAGAATCTAGACAGATGTTTCTGTGGGTGTTTTTTGGTTTTGTTATTTAATGATTAGATAGACCTAATTATCTTCGAAGAAATAAAACAAAAAAAAGAAAACCACATCTGTAAATGAACTGAAGTTGAAATGCAAGGTGGTAACTGCATTCATGAAGCCTCATATGTCTCTTCAATGTTTGATTTGGGGTGGGGAGAGGCACTTTGCTATACCTTAGTTGTCTATGCAAAAGAGACAAGTTTGTTTTAATTTTGGTGCAGCATAACCCCTATGTCTTGTCTTCTCTAGTCTACTCCTTCTCCATCTGCGGATCTGCTGGGTCTGGGTGCTGCCCCTCTCACCAATTCAGCTCCCCCACCGTCTTCTAGTGGTAGCCTGCTGGTGGATGTATTTTCTGATTCAGCTTCTGCAGTTGCACCTCTTGCTCCTGGTTCTGATGACAACTTTGCGAGGTAATTACTTTACTCTGTAAGGAATCTGAGGAGGTAGCTGTCTGTTAGAACAGGATTAGAGAAAAAAATACATACAGATAACTTTCAGTTTTGTTCCAGCTTATTGAATGTATTTTTCAGTGGTAATTGTGCAGCAAGAGGTGTTTTTGAACTCTATGCTGCATGTACTGTCTTTTTTGAGGACCTCTGCTTATGGAAAAACTGAATCCATAGTAATCAGTCTGAGTATATTAGCCACACAGTATTGCCCAGTTTTCATTCTGGTTTTGCTTCTTTGTTAAACTGAGCTGCTTATACATCTCAATACATCTTGAATTTGAGGGTTGTCTGGTCTATTGTGAATACATTTATTCTTATTTCTGTAAAGTATTCTTGTGTTTTTCCAATTATGACAAGCTGATACTGGAACAGTGAGATGAATTATATCTAGAAATACTGGTTCTCAGAATTTCAAGATACACCTAAATTGTTCTGCTACTGTCTGACAAATGGACATGAAAAGCGGAAAAAAAGAAACAAGTGCTTTTTTTTTTTTTAAAAAAAAAAAAGGGGGGGGGATTTGTCACAAATATTTTAATTATGTTACCAAGTGTAGTGTAGATTCAATGTGGTATTAATCCCTTTAATATTAAAATCCAGTGACTACACTCAGATGTTATTTCCCAAAAATTTTGAATGTCTTAAAAAAAAAAATCTGCCATCTTATTGACCAAAGAACGTGCTACTGTTTTCAAGGACCAAATTTTAAATGAGTCATAACAGATTTGCAATGTGTCTTAATATAAAAGTCATAATTAATGAAACTAATCTGCCTGGATCATTGAGACTTTCATCAAAATTTTATAATTGGCAATACATTGTTGCAGCTTTGCAGTGATAGAGACTTCATCCTGTGTTTCTCTCGGAAGGCAATACGTGATGTTTAGTCATGCTACACAATACCAAGACTTAGAGAAACTACACAGGCTTGTTAGAGTTTGTTCTAAGAGGGGAAAAAAAAAAAAAAAGAAACCAATACTAGTAGCTTCATAAGCAAAAGTTACCTAAAAGAGTTTTCTCTTTCTGCAGAAGAAAGTATAGCATTGCCCAACCCCTTGGTCTGTCTGTAGATGATGAAATGCTTCTCTAATGATACTGAGAAGTTGCCTTTACAGTTTCCTGCCTCTTTTTAGTGCTGTTGTCACTTTTGTTTCTAATCTGTTACTTGGGTAAGTCATTCTTTGTGTGCCTGTACATTCTTGCCTACACTTAATACTTGTGTGTTTCTAAGAGCTGATTGTGCAGCTGTAGTTAAAGTGCCATTAATGTTGATGAGGCCTCTGCTTCAAAGCACTTATTTGTAGTAGCTAATATACATCTACACGTATGGTTTTGAACTAAAACTTTTTTGCTGTCACAATTAACCACCTAAAAGGACTTGGTTCTTCAAGAGTTATAAGCTACTGAACACCTTCAGCTGTCTCCTGTCTTTGGGAAGAATTGCTGGTTCCTAACAATCAGGGAGGGGTGGGGTGGGGGAGAGAAGTGGGGGAAAACATTGCCTAATGCCTAAAACCTCTCTAGGTGTACTGAGCTAGGGCAGCTAATAAATCTTTCATGCATTAAACTCAGCAGTGCCGGTTTTGAGGAAGGAGGTAAAAGAAATAACTAAGCACTAAGCTGTCTTTACTAACTCCTGCTATCTCTGTCGCTACTGCCTTTCTTCCTTTGTGCTGCCTGAACTAGCCCTGACCTGGCTTCATCTGAGGTAGTTTCTGAGGAACCAGCTGATACTGTGCATGATGCTGATGAGCTTTTTCACAAGTAAGCAACACTAAAACCTTGCAAGGCTGGGCAACTTCCAGAATATAGTTAAAAGCAAAACTATATTGTGCATTAACTTAATACCAGCAAGACTAGAAAAACATGTACTGTCAGACTTGTGACTAGAACACATTTGTAGATGCTGTGGATTTAATGACAAGCTCATGAATACACAGGTTAGAGTTGCCTTTATGAGTCAGTGCTATCGCACACTGCTCTAAAATAAGTCAGTGCCAGTTGTATATTAAGTTTTGCAAGTATTCACAAATAAAGGAAAAATGTAAATTGTCGAATATACCAATATTTGGGATTGTGTTTTAAGTGCCTTGTATGCTGACCCCCTCTTCCACTTCTAAATGAAAGGTGACAGAAAGGACTGAAATCACTGCAAAATGGGCTTCCTCTCTCAAAATGGAAAAAAAAATACAGCTCTCAGTTGATCTATGTGATACAGAAATGGTAAAACAAGGGATTCTTTTTTCTTTCAGGTTTAAACAGTCAAAGCTTCAAACTTTTCAATTCTGCACCAACCTAATGAGTTTCAGAAGTTGTCAAGAATATGAATAAGAAAAATCCTAGTCTGTTGCCTGGTCCTTTATAGACAGTGTGTTTGTGTGTGTGTATAGAATATTGTGGCTTACTTTGTAGTTTCTCAGACATCCTATCAAATAGAAATTTAAGTTCTTTTAGTATTCTCCAAGTGGTGATTTTGGTTGTAAAATTGTCTTTTCTAACTCTGTAGTTTTCTGCAAAGGCCTCTCACAGACTGATGCACTCTAGATTAACCACAATCTTCATCCTCTGTGTAAACCCTGAATCTTGTGGATCTAAATATTGTTTCATATGGCTCAATTTAAAACACGTTTTCTATCTCTTCCCCTAGGTTTGTGTGTAAAAATAATGGAGTCTTATTTGAAAATCAGTTGCTACAAATTGGATTGAAATCTGAATTTCGACAGAACCTGGGTAAGAGCTTTCAGGTCAAGTGGTTAGCTGTCTGCATTATCAGCCCTGATGCCAGCATGATGTTGCGGATAGTACTTGCTTTTCAGCTACTTAAAAGGGATATGTGACTTTCGGGCCTAACCTGTCTTAGGATCTTAACTGTTTGTGTGTCCCTGGCTTCTGTATGGGTTCTTGTTTCCTTAAACTTTTTGGTTGTTTTGGTAGCTGAGATGAAGCGGGAGTGTTAAGTGGTACCATACACTCCAGCTCCTGCTACCTAGTTGTAAGGCTGATACAGCCAAGATTATCAAGTACGTTCTCAGTTTTTATTTCTTGATAGTATAGCTTATTTTAATATATGAAACAATACATTTCAGATGTCTGTCATAATATATGAATGTACAAGATACTGAAAATATCTAGGAAAGAGCTGGGAATTGAACACAGGCCAACATTAGGGTGGCTTGCTTCTCCCCTTCTGCATTGCTTCTTGTACAATAATAGCTTCTTTACATAAAAAGTGATGTTCTCCAGCAAGTGAAAGACTCCTGCTGATTATTTAACTGCCTGTTTGACAGCAACAGACAGAGGGTTCTGATGGCTTGTTTTAATCTGTTATTTCATTTTGAGCTGTAAATATCTTGGTAAAACAAACCGTGTAAATTATGCCTTCTTATTAAAGGTTGTTTTAAAGAAAGGTAGAAAGACACTGTATTAGATACATGAAGCACAGGTAGTTCAATATGGTTACATGTGATGTGCATGAAAGTTCTGATCTCATTATTTTTTTCTCTTATTCTTTTCTTTCTAGGACGTATGTTCATATTCTATGGTAATAAGACGTCAACACAGTTCTTGAATTTTACTCCAACAGTTATCTGTTCAGATGACTTGCAGTCAAATATCCTTAAATGCAGTAGCATGTGTCTGTTCTTACTTGTTTTTTATGGTTTATACTGCACAAAATGTTAACGAGGATCAAGGCATGGTGACCTTCGAATGTGAAGAAATGAGAAACTTGCTGATAACTTTCTAGAGTTCTTGTAGAAAGAACAAGTCTTGAGCAGATGGGTCTTGTTACACAAATACTACTTTGAAATAAGGAGGAAATAGGCTGAATAAATATGTAATGTAACTGTAGCATTTTCTGCTGTCATGAAGTAGCAGAGGTATAGCGGTGGTGTCCTTCAATTCCTGCATTGGTCAATAACCTCAGACTTGAGATGGAGGCAGAAAAATGTGTACACAATGATGATACTGTAAAATAAGCTCTTAACTTACAGTTCATCCTTAACACTTGGTATTGCAAGTTTACGATTTTTGTAGACTATGTAATCAAACTTGTTTGACTCAAAGTGTTACTGTAATGTTCACATCAAAATGAGATCACAGAATGGTTGGGGTTGGAAAAGACCTCTGGAGATCATCCAGTACACCTCACCTGCCAATGCAGGTTTGCCTAGAGTAGATTGCACAGGAATGTGTCTCGGTGGGTTTTGAATGTCTCCAGAGAAGGAGACTTCACAACCTCTCTGGGCAGCCTGTTCCAGGGCTCTGTCATCATCAAAGTAAATAAGTTTTCCCTCATATTCAGATGGAACCTCCTGTGCTTCAGTCTGTGCCCATTGCCCATTATTAGGCACCACTGAAAGGAGTCTGGTCCTATCCTCTTGACATGCACCCTTGAGATATTTATAAATATTGATGAGATCCCCTCTCAGCCTTCTTTTCTCCAGGCTGTTTTTTATATGGTCCAGTGGTTTTTATTGTGAAGTCTGTCTGTGCACTCATACCTTTTTGATTACGTCTTTCCAAATAACTTTCCAATATCCAAGTAACTGAGAGTTGTGGGGGTTATTACTTCTAGGTGTGTCAATGTGGAAAAACTAAACAAAAACAATACTGTTTTTTGCTGTACAAGAATTGAGCTTTGGATGTTTGGATATAGAGAATGAGTGTACATGATGCTAATTCCTCATATAGCTTATTGGAGGATTTGCCTTTTATTTTTTAAGTCATCAATTCATTTATCAGTTTCTTTAACTGCTTCTTATGCCTGAATCTTCAGACAAAACCTGTTGACCCCACAGTGGATGGAGGTGCACAGGTTCAGCAGGTCGTGAACATTGAATGTGTGTCAGACTTTATGGAAGCTCCAATCCTGAACATTCAATTCAGGTAAAACAAAGGATTTAAATGTTAGTGAAATATAGGAAAGATATTGAATTTGTCCTGTTCTTCTGATTGAAGTGTAGATTATGGACGCATAAAAGCCGTCCTGGATAGACAATTACTTGAAAAATTGATTTATCAAAGCTTTAAGCTACTGGGGGAGGTGGGGAATCTACTTGGAATGATGCAATTTAAAAAGAAAAAACCAATAATAACAATAAAAAAATACTAATGAAGAAGCAGCAACTGATAAAATGTATGCATGACTTCTCTTTCCACTGTCTGTATAAAACAGCAGTATTCCTGTTTGCTTAAGAAATCTTGACAGTAATATATGCAGTAACTTCTCCATTCTGGAAACCAAGAACAACTTGGATTGGAAATGCATGCAGCCCAAAATAGTCATGTGTCCATTCAACATCATCATCTAGGAAATCTTGACTTCTGGGCTACATTCTGTTATTCTAGTCTAAACTGGTTCTTACTGGAATGTTTTACAGGAGTATATTTTCACTCCTTTGGGTGCTATCTAGAAGGATAACAATCTATGTTGAAACTGAGAGATCCTTATTAGAAGTTCTGCCAGTTCACTTTCATATATTGTCTAACAGAGCAAATACATTTATTTAACAGTGGATTAAAACTGTATCTTAGAAATAACATCTGCAGGTGATGGATTTTAATCATAAACAATTGCACCTTAGTGTTTATCCTCAATTGCTTGGTTGATTTAGGCTGAACAGCTCCTGACACTGTGCTGCACACAATGTGTTCTTTCTGTTTCACATGCAGGTATGGTGGAACATTTCAAAATCTTTCAGTAAAATTACCCATCACACTGAATAAATTTTTCCAGCCAACAGAGATGTCTTCTCAAGACTTTTTTCAGCGTTGGAAGCAGCTGAGCAAGTAAGACTTTGTCTGTATTTGGGGTTGGGGCTCTTTTGGTGGGCCAGGGGAAGAAGGGTATATTATTGTGAATGTAGCTGGTGCAGTGCCCCGTCCTATACTTAATTCCATGATTTACAAACTCTCCCAATATAATTAGTTGTTATTGAACAATGCTGTATATAATACATGTGCTACACCATGTATTCATCTTGCCTTGTCTTGCAGTCCGAAACAGGAAGTACAGAATATCTTTAAAGCGAAACACCCAATGGATGCAGAGATCACAAAAGCAAAGGTGGGTGGTAGCGTGGTGTTTTTAATTTCTAGTGTAAGGGTAGTCATATAAGCAAACTTTGTTCATCTTGGTTTATATGGCAGTTGGATCATTCTGTTAAAGTGTAAGTCAGTGTTGTCTAACAAATCCTTGGCAGTGCTGGGTTGAATGGATTGTTTCTCAGTGTGGCTTGAATTAGATATAGTCTTCAATAGCAGTTAGAAACTTGGAGCTATTTAAGAAAACACCAATTCAGTTCTTAAAACTGAGTTAGAAGATAATTCAAGTCTTGATTTAAACTAGAGTTGTTAGTCAGAGAAGACAACCCAACGACTTTTTGTCGAACTGGCTGCCTTAGGCAAAACAGAAGTGTCTAGTGTAAGACAGGGTGGCTTTATCAAAAACAGGAGAGACTTGCATTGAATGTAACTGTTTCTCAGGTCTTTTGAAGAAGAACCTTTTCAGGAACAGCTCATTATCAGGGTCACTCTGTCACTTCAAAAACTTGTTATAAAATTGGTATAGGCTAATTCTTTAATGTCTTGAACACTTCAAATAAAAAATAGTCTCCTACTTGTTTTGCTAGTTGGTAGTGGCTGTGCTTGGGTAGACTGTGCTGTGCTTGGTGTCCCACTGTCCTCACATCTAAATCTTCTGGGTTTCTTTCATAGATAATTGGCTTTGGATCAGCCCTCCTTGAGGAGGTAGATCCCAATCCTGCTAACTTTGTTGGCGCTGGTATCATACATACAAAAACTACTCAGATTGGATGCTTGCTGCGCCTTGAACCCAACCTCCAGGCACAGGTATCCATTTAAGTATCTACAGCTTAAATAGAAGTTCTTGTTTGCACTGTATGTCTGTGTATATCTGAAACTCCTTAAGGTATTTATTTGAAATTGCTATTGCGATAGCTAATTGTGACTGCAGAATCCCAACAAGAAATGAAATTGTAGCAGCTGATCCTGGCCCAGTTTGGTAAGCTGCTTCTTCATAGCACTTCTCTTTCCTGTTGGAACAGATCTTTGTGTTATTCTACACTGCACGTGGAGTCTCGTCTTCACTTGAAGATTGGAAACATTTAATATTTCTGTGTTGTGTACCTTAGGCAAGATTAAATTTAATTCCCCTTGCCATTTTCAATTAATAGAAGAATGGTTGGCTAAAAGAAAACATAAGCAAAAGCAAACAAATACAATGTTAAGAATATTTTTTTCTCAAGCATTTGGACAGAGTTTTTATCAAAGTTAGCTGAGGACTAAAAATAAGTTTAGGTGGAAAGTCTCCTGTTTTCTGAAGATGTGGTGCTTGAGACTCTTTAGACTTTTCCACATTTACTCCTCTTAAAGAAAAATTTTGGATAACACCTTGCTGTCAAAGCCTAAAAATATTAGAACGATCGTATTTCGCAAAGGTTTGAAAACGTTCTCCAGCCTGTGGTTTGAGTAAACTATTATTCTGTGGCTGACTGCCTATGAATTTTTTAACTCAAGGTCTTTTTCCTATCAAATCTATACAAAACAAGTAAGAGGTAACTGGTAGCTTTCACTATTGACTGTGTATTCATTTAATACCAAACTGAGTTTAAAAAATAATGTTTTATATTCTTTTTCAGATGTATAGGCTCACACTACGAACAAGTAAAGAAGCTGTGTCTCAGAGATTATGTGAATTGCTCTCAGAACAGTTTTAATATTAACCATGTCAGTTTTGGTTTTTCCATTTATATCACTGTCATCATACTGCAAATAAATGTCTTGTACATCACTGTCTGAGTACTGCAATGTTAACCAATACCAGCTCCCTGCCTTAATAGAATTTGACCCTTGTTTGAAATTAAGACTGTAAAATGTACAGTACAGGGAAGTGACTTTTGACATAAAAAATGGCTTTAGTCTGTTACACAAAGGGTGGGGTGGCTGTCTTGTGCTCCTTTTTTTTTTTTTTTTTTTTGCAGAGGTCAGGCTTTTAAACTTGTTAAAGGGAACTTGGTATAGATGTGGAAACTAAGGATTTCAACTGGAAATTACTAGTAACATTCTGCCTTGGTAGCTTGAACAGGTACTCCCTCTGCTCTGAGCTGGAAGAAACCAATGTAATGCTGCTCAGTAATTCAGATGTTAATGTACAGTCAAAATGTTGTAAAGTTGAACATTGCCACAAGTCTTGTACTAAATGGAAGTGCAGATTCCAGGATGCGAGTCTGATTCAAGGGAACGTTTATGTTGAGTGTCACCAATCTTTGTATTTGACGAATGCCACAGGACCAGAGTCTTAAAGTATTAATCTTGTAATCCTTTACATCTTAATGTTTTCTATCTTTGGAAAGTGGATTGACTATAAAAGCTATTATTAATCCTTGGGCTTATCTCAAATAATGAGGTGAGCTTCTCTGGTAGGTGGTGCATGAGTACATGCTTGTTCATTGTTGATCAAACTGAAGTTAAAAACTCTGTTTTCTCTGTTTTCCATCAGACTTAGCAAGTAATAGTCCCAATGATGAGATATAATTAACTACAGAGTCTGGCATTATATAAAAGGAGAAGAGTGGAGAAATGGGCCCTTGAAGGGCTAAGGCATGAAAATGTATTTTTAACCAATGTTTTTTTTTCCCCATTGTACAGTAATGTTGAAACTTGAGGTTGAATAACTGGTATCTGAACAGTTTCCTGTCTGTCAGTGGTGGCAAAAATATCTAGCATGGCATAAAAGACTTGTGTTGAGGCCAAGGGTAGAAAGCCTGAAAATGTTCAGCTTTTTTAGTGATTTTTACAGACAAAACCTTTGTAAATTGTTCCACATCAGCAAACTCTTAGCAGCCGCTCTGCAGAAGTAAGCAGGCACAACTTTGGCTCACAGCTCTTCCAGCCTTGAGATGCATAAAGGCTGCTAAAACAAAGCAGGTGAGGTGTAGTGCAGTAAACTGTTGACAGTTGTCAGTGAATACTATAGGTCACAGTGGTCCAAGTCAGCTGCTGTTGATGTGAGAATTGAACCTCAGATCAGGATTTCTTCAGGGTTATTTAAAGGAAGCCTGGAAGTGGTTTCTCACAACACATATGGCCAAGTATGCCCATGAAATAAAGGTTTTGAGTGATATAGTGATGATATTGAAAATACATTTAAATGAGGCTCCTATCATGCTGCCTGGTACACAGAAAAGGACAGGATTCCTACATGATTGAGTGTGCCTTGCTTTTTTCTTCAGTGTTTTGAGTTAAATGATGGAACTGGGTGATTATAGTTTGGTTTGAGTGAAGGCTAGTGATTGTACGTGAGTTCAAATGAAAAATGAGGAACAAAGGTTTGGCTGTGGTGTGTAGATTTTGGGGGATACATGTTGGGGTTTTATTGTTGTCTGTGTTGGTTGATGGTTTGATTGGTTTTTTTGCTTGCTTTTTTTCTTTTTCCCCTCCCAGAAATGGCTGGTAGCTATGGATGTTATGACTGAGAACTTGGCCATAGACCTGGTCTTTTTGCTAAAGTTCTCTTGAACAGTTGGCCCTTTTATGGCCTTTCGAGTAGGTAATCAAGACTCTTCAATCAAAAGCATTGTCTTTGAAAATCTTCATTAGTAGATCCTGCAGTCAGGTTGGGCAGTTGGCAAAATGCTAATGACTGCCTTATGTTTTGTCCTCTGGATGCCATATGTCTCTTTATTAGTCCTGTTATATTAACCATGCTGTTGGCTGCTATGTTAAAAATCTGATGTGCTGAACTAATGGGAGTCTTAGCAAAGACAGGGGAGGAGCTTCTATCTCACTTTTTCCAAATTCTGTTGTACTTCTGTCCCCCATGAAAATGTTCAGTGCCCTCATTAAAGGACACCTTGAAGCACACTGCACTACTTCAGTTCACTTTGCTTTGTTTCAAGCTGTGCTAAAATGTGCATTAAGACTGTGGGAAGAAGGGGGTAAGGGAAAGTGTCTTTTCAATGGTGACTGTGTTAAGCTTATGACTGTTCACACTTGTATTAAATGTCAGCTTAATGAAGCCATGAGCAGAAAAGTGAACAAATTAAGGACAAATACTTTATTTTTTTTGTGAATGGTGGTTAACTTACCAAAGTGATGTATCCTGTCAAGCAGACAACGTAATTTCTGCAGTAAACAGTGTTATTGTTTTTAAGTGCAGTACTTTCAGGCATTGGCATGTGAAAATAACTGAATAGCAAAACAGGTAGCATATAGTCATTCTTGACCTACACTCCAGTATGTAACATTTATGGTGATTGTCTTATTTGTATAAAACAAAGTTCTGTCAAATTAAGTGGAGAATTTTCATATAGAAGACTATATATTAGACTATATTCATCAGAAGAACGTATTAAGATTAAATAAATGATTAGAACAGTAATCAAACTGTCCTTTTTTTGTCTGGGGGCATGGAAGTGTAAAGAATACTTGCATGAAATCGGTTGTTATGGAACAACAATTGATGTGTAATTGTAAATTCTTTCTTGCAAACTACTAGTGGGTTCTCTTCAGTTGAGTCTTACCTGGCCTACAGATCTCTGCTTCCCCCACTGAGTTTGTTTATGGCTTTTTGTTGGTGTGTTTGGTTGTGTGTTAAAAATACTCTGCTGTAAATAAAAAAAATCTTGATGTAAAGTCTTTATTCCTATAGTGTTTAACAACAGTAAGTGTATTACATGCTGCAGTGAACTGATGTAATGGTGGGGTATGGTTGAGGCTATGAAGCACACACCTGTATTACACAGGGGCAGGACTTGTAAAATAAGTTGCTGTTGCTATAAAAGAATATCTTAAGTGCTGAATAATGTCACTCAAACTCTGCTTTAGATTCTTAGTACTTCTCTAAAGCTTGCTAAAAGAAAAAAGAATACCTGGGCACTATGAGCTTTTATGCATTCACACCTTTAGGTGAATTGCAAACACAGTAATAAAGAATGTCTACTAGCAGCAAGTAGAAATTGCTTGTGAGTGAACTGTTTGTGCTGTGTTAGACACATACAGTCTTTGATTTCTTGCACAGAACTACCCTGCAAATTTCTGCTGTGTCCAGAAGCTACTACATGTCTGTGTTAATGATGCATCTAGAAGTGTCCCACCACATTAAGGATGCAACTCACAACTAGCTTTTGGTTCATGTAGCAACTTGCTTTCTGACTGCAGCTGTGTATGGATGTAAAGTGCAAGTGCTGTGTCCACTTTCAAAGGAAAGGGAATGGGTCACCTCAGTTGTTTCTTTTCCAAGTGAAGTAATGGGCTATTCCACATGTCCTACTTCAAGTGTAGTGAACCTACCAGACTGTTTTCAGTTAAAATTGGTCAAATAATGAGAAATAAGTTAGCAATTAAATTATTTCTACTTTATTTGAAAGTAAAATTTCTGTTATTGCACAGTGTATAGGCCAGTTTTTAGCCTCTGGTTAAATATCACCCCAAGCAAGGCCGGTTGGTCTCTGACATGATCTTCCCTCCCAATTCTTAGCCCATCCATTGGTGGGTGTTTGGGGTTTTTTTTAGTTTTGTTTTGTTGTTTTGGTTTTTTTGTTGGTTTGATTTGGTTTTAGTTCCCCCCAGCATCCCCTCTTTTTACCCCTCTCCTGATTAGGAATAATTTGAGTTAATTTCACTGACATTCCAGATGGCTGCTCAGGAAGCCTCGCTGCAAGGCTATCCTGTATAATCAATACAAGAGAATTCCCGGCAATGAGCAGTCACAGTGGGAAGTATTACATTATGATCAGTGTTTTAATTTAAAAAAAGGTGTCTGAGGCCATCTGGGGGTCTGGCTAGTATATGCAGCTGTCAAAGTTACAAACACAGCCCCTAAATACAATTATTTCTGTAATGAGCCTTTTTCCAGGATTATCTGGATCTTGGCATGGTAGTTGGAATTCTTGCTTAAGAAGCTGACGTGGCCTGCAGCAGCCACATGCTGTGTCAACCGTCATCTTCTCAACATTCAACCTGTTTGGAAGAGAGGGAGAATCAGGATTTTTATACAGCATTTTAGGCTTACTGCTTTTCAAGTATTTGAATATTTTTTTTTCTTATGGTGTAACAGTTAGAGGAAAGAGCACAACCCTTAGTTCTAACAGTTCTGTCAGATACAGAACTACAAACAGTGCAGTAATTGACTGTGTTAAATTCTCATGATGAGTACCGCAGGAGTTCAGGTACACTGAGCTTCTGCCTTATTAACTGAATTATCAAAGGCTGACAGCTATTGCACCTCAGGATTTATTTAGAGTAGTTACTGCAAAAGCAAAAGTCTTCATTGTTTCCCTACTCTTGAACATTGTATTTGCATAGATTGTTGGGAAGATAATTTTTTTTTTTTCTTTCCCTAAATAACTGTGAACTCAGTAATACTGCTGCAGTGAATTTAGTTTTATTGAAGCCTTGATTCCCTGTATGGGTAGTCTCCAGTAAGCATGCAGAACTGCACAGACCAAGATAGCACACTTATAACTACACAATATCCCTGAACTACACTATTAGGAGAACATAATATATTTAATTGAGATAAATTTCTTATTTTGCTGTCTCAGCTATTTGCAAACCAATATTTGTAATCCAAAAAAAAAATCCCCCCCCAAACCACCCACTACATAGATGACAGTGTTATTTTTAGCTAGCTGGCTTTTACTGCAACATAATATTGCTGGGTAGATGCCAACCACATTTTTCTCCCTGAATTCATAAAGGAGTGGTGGTGACAAATATCACCACTTGCAGATGGCCAAATAAGAAAAAGAAACAATCTCTCAACTATCCTTACTTTGTTGAAGATGGACATGATCCTTCACATTTGCTTAAAGTGACATTTGTAGAACAGCCTTTGTAAGTTATTTTTTCTTCATATTTGAGTTCTCTACAATGTTCTGTCAAATGTAAAAAGAAAAAATTACAGCAGATATTAATCTTAGTGTTCTTGAGTGACCTTTGTTAGATGCCAAAAGCATCCATGCTCAGTTTCATAGAAACTGTTCCTATTGCATGAGACAGTTAACAAGTCAGAAGTAACACAGCAAGAGCAGGTTTTAAACTAGGCACTGAAGATGCATGAGAGAGTTACCATGGAGGAAAACTAAGAAAATGCAAGTTGCTGACAGGGTTAGTAGTGAAAACAGGGATGAAAGGTCCTGCCGGAGGTGACTCTACCCACTTTTATACATATATTGATTCTCAAATCATGGTTTGAGAGTAGCAGTTAAGCACAAATACAGTTTCCTTAGCTGACTGAGACCCTTTGTAAAAAATAAGTCTTCTGGAGTAAGACTTGGTAAGTGATGTCTTGGATGACTTGAGCATGGTGTTCCACTTTTTGTTCATTTTTTGTTGCTGTTAGAGAAAAGTTTCTGGTTCAGTTGATCTGATTGTAATGATGAAGTGGAGGACTTTGTGTGAAGATTCCCAACAAGTAAGGAAATAGCATATAGGTCTGTGGAAAAAATTTGAACATATGCTTCAAAGATAAAGATGCAAATCTCATTATTAAGCAGGTTACAGAAGTGTGGGCCTATGAGGATGCTACATATCCCTCCTAATTATTGGAAAATATATGGCAAATGAAGGCTGTAACTTGTTGGTGACGAGGTTGCGCTTTCTTCAGGAATTAAACACGTGGAAAAAAACAGACAGTGAAATAGGTGTATGACAGTGGCGAAGGCAATAGGGAAGGCAGTATCGTATGGCCAAAGTACACTTTCCAGGTAGTTTCTCCTTTGTATGTTGAACTTGCTCAAAAGAGAAAGCGAAGTAGCTGAAACTGAGATGTTAACTCTTCTCTGGGACCTATAACAGTGGTTAGAACAACAAAATGTGCAAAAGGAACCACACAGGAAACACACCTTCCATTCACAGATTGAACAGTGCGTAGGTCATTCTGGTTTATGTTTGGAAGAGTTAATTCATATCCTAGGAAGTGTCTAATAAAAAACGTCTGCCTCATTGTTTTCAAATAGGACTAGAAACTAGATGTCTGCTACCTACACAGAATACAGTTAAAAATGTATAGATATCTCTTGGGAATTCACACTGGTGTTACTGGCTCCTATACTGTAGATACTACAGTAGGACAGTTCAATTTAAAACCAGAAGAGAGGATGTTGATTTGTGTGCCTCCCTTTACATGAAGTTGTGCAAATTATAGAATATGGTATTCCTTGAGTCACACATTAGATTTTAATTATGCACAGGAGCAAAAAAATGTCACTGTACCTTGAAAAGAAAAAACAGTATCTTGCTGAAGAGAGACCAAAAAATGTTCAGCTGTGCAGAAACAGTGTATGAGATATAACAGGACTGCAGGGTAAGTGAAGATATAGCCTGTCCACATAAACTACTTGATTGAGATTTTGAGATTAAAAACCAAACAATTCTGTGACTCTCCTGATACATATCCTGTCATCCAACTTAACTCAGGTTTTTTAATGTTTATATCAGCATATCGCAGGGAACCTGTTTTATAAAATCTAAGACTTCAGACAACTACTCCACAAAAAATAACTGCAGAAAGAAAAAAAAAAAAAGAAACATGGAGCCAATGCATACAAATGGTATCATAGCCAAACAATATGTAATGTAAGAATTCATACACTCATTAATGAAAAGATGCGCTAAAAACAAAAACGTGATGTAGGAAATTATATAGATATACCTTACCTTGTGGCACTGTTAATGGTACAACAGAAGACAAGGATGTTGAAAGTTTAGAGGTAAAAGGAGGAGATGATGTAGTGCGGGTAGTAGTTAATGTTGTTGTTCGCAAAGAAGTCCTTTTAAATGCCTCTGTAGAAGCAGTAGTAATAACACTGGGAGCAAAAGTAATTGTTGTAGATAAAACAGAAGGGATCAAAACTGGAGTGGACTTGGCAGAGATACTGGTAGGAATTACTGATGTAGTCTTGCCATAGGGAGTAAATGTGGTATTTTGGGAGGAAAAATATGTAGCACTCTCAGCAGACCTAAATGTGGAAGTAGTGAGGGACATAAGTGTAGACATTGGGCTGGTGGTTGGGGCTGAGGTGGAGGAGATTGTGGAAGTGGCAGCTGATGGCAACTGGGTGCTGAGTGAGCTTCTGGGGGCAGGTGGAGAGCTGGGACTTGAAGATGTCCTTGTCAGTGTGACTTCTGTGCTGCTAGTGGGTCTCATCTCTTTGGAGACAGAGGTCTTGGAGGTGCTGCTGGCAGAGGTGGCAGCTGTCATCTTCTGCGTGGTCAGTGGTGGCACAACATGTGGCACGGTTGTCTTTTTGTGGGTGAAGGCTGTTGAGAGGAAAGCACAGATCAGTTGAGGATGAAGGCAAAAGGGGAAGGCAAAGGAGGTGGGAAGAAGCCATGGGCTAGGGCCACAGTCAGGAAAAGCAGCCCTGTGCCGTACTGAGTCTTGCTGGACAAGATGGGGAGGTGTGGGCCTCTGGCTCTTGCCCTCAGCCTCCTTGTCGTGCTTAGAGGCAGTCGGAGCCCATGTGCGTGCCAGGCACCAGTGCCTTGACCCTGGCTGGATACTAAGTGTGCACCCAATTGCTTGTTGACTCCCCCTCACCGGGAGCAGGGACATAATTGGAGTGCGAAACCAAAAAAAACCAACACATGTCCAGATACAGACACTAAAGGAAAAACAAACCAAAGCCACCCCTGTGATGCAAAGGCAATCACTCACCATCTCCCACTGATAGCCAGTACTGAGCCAGCCTCTGAGCAATGGCTGCTTGAGAGAAACTTCCATCTACCCCATTTTACTGCTCAGCATGACGTTCTGTGGTATGGAGTATTTCCTTGGTCACTCATTTCGACTCAGTTGTCCTGGCTCCGTCCCCACCCAAGATCTTACCCCCTGCCACTTGCCCACTCCCTGGCAGGCAGAAGGATAAACAGAGAAGACGTAGATGCTGTGCTGGCAGTTCTCAGAAACAGCTGAAGCACTTACGTGATATCAACACTGGCTGAGGCACACAGCTAAAACAGCACCAGACTACTAGGAACAAAAAGTAGGCCTATCCCAACCAGAGCCATTACACAGGACCAGGACTTCCCAACAAAGAGGAAGGTGGGCAAAACCACCAGGAGGTCTGCATGGATGAACAAGGAGCTCCTGGGCAAACTCAGACTCAAAAAGGAAGCCTACAGAGGATGGAAGCAAGGACAGGCAGCCTGTGAGGAAGACAGAGAAATTATCCGAGCAACCAGGGATTAAGTTAGGAAAGCTAAAGGCCTAATAGAATTAAGTGTGGCCAGGGATGTCAAGGGCAACAAGAAAAGCTTCCATTGGTACTTTGATGATAAAATGAAGGCTAGAGAAAATGTGAGCCATCTCCAGAAGGAAATGTGAGTCCTGGTTACCTGGCATATGGGGAAGGCTGAGATACTCAATGACTTTTTTTCCTCAGTCTTCACTGGCAAGTGCCCTAGCCAGACTGCCCACATCGCAGATGACAAAGGCAGGGACTGGGAGAATGAAGAACCACACACTGTAGAAGAAAAGCAGGTTCGAGACCATCTAAGGAACCTGAAGGTGCACAGGTTCATGGGACCTGATAAGATGCATCCATGGATGCTGAGGTAACTGGTGGCTGAAGCTGCTCAGCCACTATCCATCATGTTTGAGAATTCATAGCAGTCTGGTGAAGTACCCACTTAGTAGAAAAGGAGAAATATAGCCCCCATTTTTAAAAAGGGAAGAAAGGAAAACATGAGCAACTACAGGCTGCTCAGTCTCACCTCTGTGCCCGGCAAGATCATAGAGCACATCCTCCTGGAAACTATGCTAAGGAACATGGAAAATAAGGAGCTGATTGAAGTCAGCCAACATAGATTGAATAAAGGCAAAGAATGCGTGGCAAATCATGCCTGACAAATGTGGTAGCCTTCTAAAACAGGATTACAGCATTGCTGGGTAAGGGAAGAGCAAGTGAGATCATCTGCCTGGACTTGTGCAAAGTATTTGACATTGCCTCACACAACATCCTTGTCTCTAAACTGGAGGCATGTGAATTCAACGAATGGACCACTTAGTAGATAAGGAACTGGCTGGACTGAGCAACCTGGTCTAGTGGAAGGTGTCCCTGCCAGTTGCAGTAGGGGGCTGGAACTAGATGACATTTAAGTTTCCTTCTGACCTAAAACAGTCTATGATTCTATGACTACACAAGGTCCCAGGCTGTCCAATTCCAAACACAGAAGGAAGGGAAGGCAAGTACCAAAGAAAATGCAAGCAGGCTGCAGTGCTTGGAAGAAAGGAAGGATTGAAGAGTAAGAGCAGGCAGAAGTGCTGAGTAGAGCAGGAAGGAACCTTACCGGGGTTTGAGGAGCTCAGCCATGTAGAGGACACAGTTGAGGAGGGGGAAGATGCAGGCGAAGGCAGTGGGCTGGTTTTGGTTGTGGAGGGTGCTGATGATTCTGGTGCAGGGGATTCTTTTGGAGCACTCGTTGTTGTGGAAGAGGGCCTGTGCTTTAGGGTAGTAGGCGTAGGCTTGGGGCTGGTTGTTGGTACTGAGGTGGAGAAGACTGGGGAAGTGCTTAGCGGGGTGCTGGTGGCAGGTGTAGATCTGGGACTTGGAGACATCCTTGTCAGTGTGACTTCTGTGCTGGTGACAGGTCTGGGCTCTTTGGAGACGTAGGTCTTGGAAATGCTGCTGGTGGAGGTGGTGGCAGTCGTCTTCTGTGTGGTCAGTGCTGGCGCAACGTATGGCACGGTTGTCTTTTTGTGGGTAAAGACTGCTGAGAAGAAAGAAAGTGTCTATTTAGGAGAGGGACAAGAGTAGAAGGTAAAGGAGGTGAGTACAAGTACAGGCAAGGGGCATGTGAAAGAAAAGCAGTGCTGTGCTGCAATGAGACTCACTGGGCAAGAGGGTGGTGTGGGCCTCTGGCTGCTGCACTCACCCTCTTATCTGGTTTCTCCCCCAAAAGAATAAGGACAGTGACTAAAGCATTCCTTCCAACAAGCAAGCAACCTCAGACTGTCTCTAGAGAAGGAGCTTCTCCGGATGTTCGGGTCTCCCTCCAAGGAAGAACAGTGTACCTTCTGCTCTCTTCCACACCGGCAGGCCAGGCTTTGTGGGAGAGACCTGTTCCCAGGGCCATGACAAAGGCAGAACATACCCAAGTGCCAATGCCAGAGAAACTGGGAAAGTGGGAGTGAAGAAAAAGTAGGAAACCAATGTCTGAGTGCTGTGTGAGAATCAAAATAAAAAATGAAGGATATGATAAATGAAAGGCACAAAGGAAGCATGAGAGCTGGAAAGAGCAGGCAGAAGCAGTGAGAAAGGCAGGAAGGAACCTTACCAGGGTGTGAGGAGCTCAGCCATGTAGAGGACACAGTTGAAGAGGGGGAAGATGCAGGCAAAGGCAGTGGGCTGGTTTTGGCTGTGGAAGGTGTGGTTGATGCTGGTGCAGGGGATTCTTTTGGAGCACTTGTTGTAGTGGAAGAGGGCCCGTGCTTCAGGGTTGTAGGTGTAGGCTTGGGGCTGGTGGTTGGTGCTGAGGTGGAGAAGACTGTGGAAGTGACAGCTGACGGTGACAGGGAGCTGGTGGCAGGTGGAGAGCTGGGACTTGGAGACATCCTTGTCACCGTGACTTCTGTGCTGGCAGCAGGGCTGGGCTCTTTGGAGACAGAAGTGCTGGAGGTGCTGCTGGTGGAGGTGATGGCAGTTATCTTCTGTGTGGTCAGCGGTGCAACAACGTGTGGCAAGGTTGTTATTTTGTGGATAAAGGGTGCTGTGATGAAAGAACATGGACCATTGAGAATTGGGGCTAAAGGAAAAGGCAAAGGATGTGGGCACAAGCCTCAAGCCAGGGGCATGTGCAGGAAAAGCACTGCTGTGTTGCAATGAGACTCACTGGGGAAGAGGGAACTGTGGGCTTCTGGCTGCTGCCCTCACCCTCCCCATCTGTCATCTCCCGCAAAAGAGGAACAAAGAGAGCCCCTCAAGGGTGTCATCTAACATACAAGCACCCTCTGCCGTTCCTTGAAGAGGAGCTTCTCCGGATGTTCATGTGTCCCACCAAAGAACAGGGACAGTGTATCATCTGCCCTGTTCCACACAGGGAGGCCGGGCTTTGTGAGAGAGACCTCTTCCCAGGGCCATGAAAAAGGCGGAACAGACCCAAGTTCCAATGCCAGTGGAAGTGGGCAAGGGAGAATAAAGGAAAATTAGCAATCAAATGCCTGAGTGGCATGAGCAAACCAGAAGGAAGGAAGAAAGGAAGCATGGATGGAGGAGAGTTGGTAAGAGCAGGCAGAAGCAGTGGGAACGGCTGGAAGGAGCCTTACCAAGGTGTGAGGAGCTCGTCCACGTAGAGGACACAGTGGAGGAGGGGGAAGATGCAGGCGAAGGCAGTGGGCTGGTTTTGGCTGTGGAGGGTGTGGATGACTCTGGTGCAGGGGATTCTTTTGGAGCACTCGTTGTGGAAGAGGGCCTGTGCTTCAGGGTTGTAGGTGTAGGCTTGGGGCTGGTTGTTGGTGCTGAGGTGGAGAAGACTGGGGAAGTGGCAGCCAATGGTGACAGGGAGCTGGTGGCAGATGTAGATCTGGGACTTGGAGTTGGAGACATCCTTGTCAGCGTGACTTCTGTGCTGGTGGCAGGGCTGATTCCTCTGGAGACAGAGGTCCTGGAGGTGCTGCTGGTGGAGGTGATGGCAGTCGTCTTCTGTGTGCTCAGCGGTGGCACAACATGTGGCACGGTTGTCTTTTTGTGGGTGAAGGCTGCTAAGAGGAAAGCACAGGACTGCTGAGGATGGGGCAAGATGGGAAGGCAAAGGAGGTGGGTACAAGCCTCAAGCGAGGGGCATGCACAAGAAAAGCACTGCTATACTGCAATGAGACTCACAGGTAAGAGGGAGGTGTGGGCCTCTGGCTTCTGCCCTCACCCTCTGCATCCGTCATCTCCCTCAAAAGGGGGACAAAGAGAGCCCCTCGAGGGTGTCATCTAACATACAAGCACCCTCTGCCTCTCCCTGAAGAGGAGCTTCTCCAGATGTGCATGTCTCACCAAGGAAGAAAGCATACCGTGTGCCCTGTCCACACAGGCAGGCCAGACTTTGAGGGAGAGACCTGTTCCCAGGGCCATGAAAAAGGCAGAACAGACCCAAGTTCCAATGCCAGTGGAAGTGGGTAAGGGAGAATAAAGGAAAATTAGCAATCAAATGCCTGAGTGGCATGAGCAAACCAGAAGGAAGGAAGAAAGGAAGCATGGATGGAGGAGAGTTGATAAGAGCAGGCAGAAGCAGTGGGAACGGCTGGAAGGAGCCTTACCAAGGTGCGAGGAGCTCGTCCACGTAGAGGACATAGTGGAGGAGGGGGAAGATGCAGGTGAAGGCAGTGGGCTGGTTTTGGCTGTGGAGGGTGTGGATGACTCTGGTGCAGGGGATTCTTTTGGAGCACTCGTTGTTGTGGAAGAGGGCCTGTGCTTCAGGGTTGTAGGTGTAGGCTTGGGGCTGGTTGTTGGTGCTGAGGTGGAGAAGACTGGGGAAGTGGAAGTTGACGGTGACTGGGAGCTGGGCGCAGGTGTAGATCTGGGACTTGGAGACATCCTTGTCAGCGTGACTACTGTGCTGGTGGCAGGGCTGATTTCTCTGGAGACAGAGGTCCTGGAGGTGCTGCTGGTGGAGGTGATGGCAGTCGTCTTCTGTGTGCTCAGCGGTGACACAACATGTGGCACGGTTGTCTTTTTGTGGGTGAAGGCTGCTAAGAGGAAAGCACAGGACTGCTGAGGACGGGGCAAGAGGGGGAGGCAAAGGAGGTGGGTACAAGCCTCAGGCCAGGAGTATGTGCAAGAAAGGCAGTGCTGTGCTGCAATGAGACTTACTGGGGAAGAGGGAGGTGTGGGCCTCCAGCTGCTCCCCTCACCCTCCTATCTGGTTTCTCCCTCAAAAGGGGCCATAAGGACAGTGCAGGAAGGATGCCTTCCAACAATCGAGCACTCTCTGCTTCTTCTGGAATCACAGATTCAGAGAATGGTTGGAGTTGGAAGGAACCTCTGGAGATCTTCTAGTCCAACCTACCTGCTAAAGCAAGTTAATCTAGAGTAGATTGAACAAGAGTGTATTCAGGCAGGTTTTGAAGGTCTCCAGAGAAGGAAGCTATATAATCTCTCTGGGCAGCCTGTTCCCATGCTCTGTCACCATCAAAGTAAGAAATTTCTCCTTGTATTCAGGCAGAACCTTCTATGCTTCAGTCTGAGATCCTTGGCCCTCACCCTACCGTTGCGCACCACTGAAAAGAGGCTGGTCCCATCCTCTTGACATCCACTCTTGACATATTTATTACCTTTGATAAGATCCGCTCTCAACCTTCTCCAGTCTGAACAGACCCAGCTCTCTCAGTCTCTCCTCATAAGAAAGATGTGCCACATCCCTAATCATCTTTGTAGGCCTCCACTGAACTCCCTCCAGTAATTTCTAGTCCTTGTCCTTCCTCCCTCCAAGGAAGAAGGACTGTGTTCCTTCTACTCTCTTCCACACAGGCAGGCCAGGCTCTGTGGGAGAGACCTGTTTCCAGGGCCATGACAAAGGCAGTACATACCCAAGTGCCAATGCCAGAGATGTGGGAAAGTGGCAGTGAAGAAAAAGTAGTAAACCAATGTCTGTGTGGCATGTGCATACCAAAAGGAAAAAAGGAAGGTGTAAGAAAGGTACATGAAAGGAAAGAAGTCAGCATGAGAGCTGGGAAGAGCAAGAAGAAGCCGTGGGAAAGGCAGGAAGGAGCCTTACCAGAGTATGAGGAGCTCAGCCACGTAGAGGACACAGTGGAGGAGGGGGAAGATGCAGGTGAAGGTAGTGGGCTGGTTTTGGCTGTGGAGGGTGTGGATGACTCTGGTGCAGGGGATTCTTTTGGAGCACTCGTTGTTGTGGAAGAGGGCCTGTGCTTCAGGGTTGTAGGTGTAGGCTTGGGGCTGATGGTTGGTGCTGAGGTGGAGAAGACTGGGGAAGTAGAAGGTGATGGTGACTGGGTGCTTAGCGGGGTGCTGATGGCAGGTGTAGATCTGGGACTTGGAGACATCCTTGTCAGCATGACTACTGTGCTGGTGGCAGGGCTGATTTCTCTGGAGACAGAAGTCCTGGAGGTGCTGCTGGTGGAGGTGGTGGCAGTCGTCTTATGTGTGCTCAGTGGTGGCACAATGTGTGGCGCGGTTGTCTTTTTGTGGGTGAAGGCTGCTGTAAGAAAGAACATGCCTGTTGAGGATGAGGGCTAAAGGAGAAGGCAAAGCAGGTGGGCACAAGCCTTATGCTAGGGGCATGTGCAAGAAAAGCACAGCTGTGCTGCAATGAGACTCACTGGGGAAGAGGGAACTGTGGGCTTCTGGCTGCTGCCTTCACCCTCTCCATCCATCATTTCCTTCGAAAGGGGAACAAAGAGAGCCCCTCAAGGGTGTCATCTAACATGCAAGCACCCTCTGCCTCTCCCTGAAGAGGAGCTTCTCCAGATGTTCATGTGTCCCACCGAGGAACAGGGACAGCGTACTGCCTGCTCTTTTCCACACAGGCAGGCCAGGCTTTGTGCGAGAGACCTGTTCCCAGGGCCATGCCAGAGGCAGAACATACTCAAGTGCCAATGCCAGCAGAAGCGGGCAAGGGCGAATAAAGGAAAAGTAGCAATCAAGTGCTTGAGTAGCATGGAAGGAAGCATGAGAGTTGGGAAAAGCAAGCAGAGCAGCAGCTGGAAGGGCAGGAGGGAGCCTTACCAGGGTGTGAGGAGCTCTGCCATGTAGAGGACACAGTGGAGGAGGGGGAAGATGCAGGTGAAGGCAGTGGGCTGGTTTTGGCTGTGGAGGGTGTGGATGACTCTGGTGCAGGGGATTCTTTTGGAGCACTCGTTGTTGTGGAAGAAGGCCTGTGCTTTAGTGTCATAGACGTAGACTTGGGGCTGGTGGTTGGTGCTGAGGTGGAGAAGACTGTGGAAGTGGTAGCTGATGGCCAGTGGGTGCTGAGGGGGCTGCTGGGGGCAGACGGCGAGCTGGGAATTGGAGACATCCTTGTCAGTGTGACTTCTGTGCTGGTGGCAGGTTTGGCCTCTCGGGAGACAGAGGTCTTTGAGGTGATGCTGGTGTAGCTGGTGGCAGTTGTCTTTTCCGTAGTTAGTGGTGGCACAATGTATGGCATGCTTGTCTTTTCATGGGTGAATGCTGCTAAGAGGAAAGCACAGGTCCGTTGAGGATGACAGCAAGAGGTTAATCTTAGAATCATATAATGCCCTGAGTTGGAAGAGAACTACAAGGAACATCCATTCAAACTCCTGTACCTGCATATGTCAGCACCACAGTTTATACCATGTGTCTGAGGCCATTGTCTTGTCTCTTTTTGAATACTGCCAGGCTTGGGCTGTGACTACCTCCCTAGAGAGCCTATTCCAGTGCTCCTCTACCCTCTGGGTGAAAAACCTTTTCTCAATGTCCAACCTAAACCTCCCCTGGCACATCGTCCTGCCATTCCCTTGGGTCTGTCATTGGTCACCAGAGAGGAGAGATTGGAACCTTATTCGTCCTCGTCTCTTTGTGAGGAAGCTGTAGGTCGTGATGAGGTCTCCCCTAGGCTGAACAAACCAAGTGACTTTAGCCACTCCTCATACAGCTTCCCCTCCAAACTCTTCACCAACTTTGTAGCCCTCTTTGTGACACTGTCCAGTATCTTTATATCCTTTTTATCCTGTGGCACCCAGAACTGCAGACAGTGCTCCAGGTGAGGCTGCACCAGCGCAGAGCAGAGTGGGACAATCACCTCCCTGCCTGGCTGGCAATGCTGTGCTGGATGCACCTAGGACACGGTTGTTCGCTTGGCTGCCAGGGACACTGTTGGCTTATGTTCAACTTGCCATGGACCAGAACCCCCAGATCCCTCTCTGCAGAGCTGCTTTCCAGTATCTGGTCCCTGAATCTGTCGGTCCAGCTAGGATTACTGTGTCTCATGTGCAAAATCTGAAATTTGCTCTTGTTGAACTTTGTGCAGTTGGTGATTACCCAGTCCTCCAATTTTTCCAGATCCCTCTGCAGGGCCTCTCTGCCCTTGAGTGTCAATAGTTCCTCCCAATTTAGTGTCATTGGCAAACTTATGTAATATTCCCTCAAGTCCTGGATCTAAGTCATTTATACAGACATTGAAGAGTGCTGGCCCTAAGATGTATCCCTGCAGAACCCCGCTAGTGACTGGTCGCCAGCCTGACATAACCCCATTTACTAGAGCCCTTTGAGCCTGGCCCGTCAACCAATTGCTCACCCACTGCATTATGTGTTCATCCAGCTGTCTGCTGGCCATCTTGTCCAGAAGAATACTGTGAGAGACAGTATCAAAGGCTTTACTGAAATCTGAAAAGATCTAATCAACAGGCTTCCCTTGGTCAACTAGGTGAGTAACCTTGCTGTAGAAAGATATTAAGTTTGTTAAGCAGGACTTTCCCCTCATGAACCTGTGCTGGCTGGGACCAATGACTGCATTGTCATTCAGATGTTTTTCAATAACTCCCAGAACAATCTTGTCCATGATTTTGCCAGGAACGGTGGTGAGGCTGACAGGCCTGTAGTTGCCAGAGTTGTCCCTGTTGCCCTTCTTATAGACTGGGACAACGTCTGCCAAATTTCAGTCATCTGGGACCTCTCCAGATTCTCAGGAACATTGAAAAATCACAGAGGGAGGTCTCGCTATGTCATCAGCCAACTCTTTAAGCACCCTTGGATGAATCCCATCAGAGCCCAGCCACCTGTAGGAATCTAGCTGGAGTAGCAAATCCTGTACAAGTTCCAGATTGATTGGGAGTTTATCGTTCTTGCATCCATGGTTTTCTAACGCAGGGCTATGGGGGTCCGCAAGTCCATCTCTGGTGTTGAAGACTGAAGAAAGCATTAAATGTCTTGGCTTTGTCTGTGTCCCTGTCAATAAGGTAACCATGCTTATCAAGTAATGGGCCGATGTTATTTCTAGTTTGCCTTTTGCCATTAACCTATTTGAAAAAGCCTTTTTAATTGCCCTTCGCAGTACTGGCCAGCTTCAGTTCTAATTGAGCTTTGGCAGCATAAACGTCCTCCCTACAATGACGACTAACATCTCTGTAATCCTCCCATCACATCTGACCTTGCTTTCACTGACCATGTAATTTTTTTTTTTTTTCACCATATATCAAGAAGAAGATCCCTGCTCAAGCAAACTGACTTTTCACCTCATCTGCTAGATTTTTGACATTTTGGAATTGCCTGGTCCTGTGCTTTTAGTAGGTGGTACTTAAAACATGACCAACACTGATGGACCCCAGCACCTTCAAAAGCTTCTTCCCAGGGAATCTTACTAAGTAGTTCTCTGAGCAACCCGAAGTCTACTTTCCTCATATCTAAAGTTGAGGTCTCATGGCAGTTTTCCTCCCATTAACAAAGATTTTGAACCTAACGGCTTCATGGTCGCTGAGGTCAAGGGAGCCACCTGTCACCACTTGTCCCACGAGACCCTCTCTGTTAGCGAGTATCAAATCAAGGAAGGCACCTGTCCTGGTTCTCTTCGTACCTGCACCAAGAAGTTATCATTCATATGCTTTAGGAATCTTCTGGACCTGTTGGTGCTAGCTGTGTAATATTCCCTGTTGACATCTGGGAAGTTGAAGTCCCCCATAAGGACAAGGGCAGATGAGTCGGAGGCTTTGCTTAGTTCCTTAAAGAATAACTCATGAGTGTCGTCATCCTGGCTGGGTAGCCTATAGTAGACAGTCATGATGACTTCTGCTGTATTTGTCTGTCCCTTAATCCTTACTCAGAGGCTCCTAATTTTGCCATTGCCAACTGCCATCTCCATGCAATCCAGAGAAGGCAAAGGATTTGGGCACAAGCCTCAGGCCAGGGGCATGTGCAAGAGAAGCAGAGCTGTGCTGCAATGAGATTGACTGAGGAAGAGGGAGCTGTGGGCCTCTGGCTGCTGCCCTCACCCTGCTATCTGGATTCTCCCCCAAAAAGGTGTAGAAGGACAGCACCTCAAAGGTTTCTTCCAAGAAGCAAGCACCCTCTGCTTCTCCTAGAAGAGAAGCATCTTCAGATGTGTCTCCATTCAAGGAACAGGGACAACATACCTTCTGCTCTCTTCCACACAGGCAGGCCAGGCTTTGTGGGAGAGACCTGTTCCCAGGGTCGTGGCAAAGGCAGAACGTACCCAAGTGCTGATGCCAGAGGAAGAGGGAGGGAGGGAGGGAGGGAGAGCAAGCAGAGCAGCAGGAAAGGCAGGAAAGAGCCTTACCAGGGTGTGAGGAGCTCAGCCATGTAGAGGACACAGTGGAGGAGGGGGAAGATGCAGGTGAAGGCAGTGGGCTGGTTTTGGCTGTGGAGGGTGTGGATGACTCTGGTGCAGGGGATTCTTTTGGAGCACTCGTTGTTGTGGAAGAGGGCCTGTGCTTCAGGGTTGTAGGTGTAGGCTTGGGGCTTGTGGTTGGTGCTGAGGTGGAGGAGGACACTGTGGAAGTGGCAGCTGATGGCAACTGGGTGCTTATTGAGGTTCTGGGAGCAGGCAGAGATTTGGGACTTAGAGATGTTCTTTTCAGTGTGACTTCTGTGCCAGTGGCAGGGCTGATCTCTCTGGAGACAGAGGTCCTGAAGGTGCTGCTTGTGAATGCACTGGCAGTGGTCTTTTGCGTGGTCAGTGGTGGCACAATGTGTGGCACAGTTGTCTTTTTGTGGATGAAGGCTGCCAGTAGAAAATAACAGGTACATTGAGGATGAGGACAAGAGGGGAAGGCAAAGGAGGTGAGTACAAGTCTCAGGCCAGGGACATGTTCAAGAGAAGCAGTGCTGTACTGCAATGATACTCACTGGGCGATAGGAAGGATTGCAGCTCCAGCTGCTGCCCTCAGCCTCCCCATGCAACTTTTACCCAAAAGGCCAATAAGGTCAGCTCCTGAAGGGTGCCTTCCAACATACAAGCACCCGCTGTCTCTCGCTGGAGGAGATGTACATGGAGCAAGGAACAAGACAGGGCAGCTTCTGCTCTCTTCCACACAAGCCAGGCTTTGTGAGAGAGACCTGCTCCCAGGGCCGTGCCAAAGGTAGAACATACCAAATTGCTAATGCCAAAGGAAGTGGGAAAGTGGGAGTGAAGGAAAGTAGCAAACCAGTGTCTGAATGGTGTGTGTGGATCTAAAGAAAAAAAGGAAGGATGTAAGAAATGAGAGGAAGGAAGAAAACATGAGAGCTGGGAAGAGCAGGCAGAAGCTGTGGGAAGGGCAGGAAGGAGCCTTACCGGGGTGTGAGGAGCTCAGCCATGTAAAAGACACAGTTGAGGAGGGGGAAGATGCAGGCGAAGGCAGTGGGCTGGTTTTAACTGTGGAGGTTGTGGATGCTGTAGGCTTGGGGCTGATGGTTGGTTCTGTGGTGGAGGAGACTGTGGACGTGGCAGTTGATGGCAACCAGGTGCTTAGCAGGGTGCTGGGGGCAGGTGGAGAGCTGGGACTTGTTGATATCCTTGTCAGCATGACTTCTGTACTGGTGGCAGGTCTGGCTTCTTGGGAGACAGAGGTCTTGGAGGTGATACTTGTGGATGCACTGGGAGTGGTCTTCTGCGTCGTCAGTGGCAGCACAATGTGTGGTATGGTTATCTTTTTGTGGGTGAAGGCTGCCAGGAGGAAACAACAGGTCGGTTTGTTGTGACAAGGTATGATGAGCACTTTGGTCACATGGGTAGTTCTGGGATAGATGATCTGTGTTAGGGTATGGGCAAGAAAGGCAAGAGCAAGTTCCACTTATTTTGATTGTTTTAAATCTAGATGTAGAGATCTATGTCCCCCAAAATGTCCCATCCCTTTCTGCTGCTTCTCAGAATTGCAGACTGGTGATGGTTTTGAAGGATGTCCTGTAGCAATTTGTCTCTCTCTTTCCTCCTGGAGCTCTTGAGAGGGAAAGAGGTTTGTCTATGTTCATGTGTGATTCCATTAGTTGACAGGCAGTCTACCATTTGTGTTCTACAGACTGTGCTGGAAAGGATCCATGGGAAAACTAAGTCTACTGAAGGGACAGACATAGGTCATGGATGACTCTTAGCTCTATCCTGACCAGAGCACTCACCTGTTACTACTTTACTAGTTGGAGTCTTAGCTCTGGTTGGCTCCCTTGCTACAAAGAAAGGGACGAGAGAAAAGAATGGTTGAGTTTTGGGAAGGATTCTAGGCAAAACATGTTGTGGTGTCTCCTCAAATGAGGTTGTCCTGTTCAACACCAAGACAGCACAGGCATGTGGAGCCTGCTGGGTTTAAATGGGAGAATTTTAGCCTGGAGTTGACTGTACACCTTCTTTCCCACCCTCCACTGGTGACCCTTTAGCACTCAGGGTCAGCACTGGCCAATGAGGTGGCATTTGTTGAACCACACTTTCCATGGGTGTGCCAGAGCCTGGGCATCCATTGGATGGAGAACATGCCTTGTGTTCTGTCTCTCACCTAAAACTGTCCTGAGGTGTAAAATGGAGACGAGTTTCCAGTTTCACTGCCTTCTGTTCCCCCCACTGTGTGTTCTAGGGGAACCACTGTTAAGGGGAGGGAGTGTGTGTTAGCTTATCTCTGGTTGCTAGCTGTAGGGCAGGAACTCATGGATATGTGTAGCCTGCTAAAGGCCTGTGCCCCAGAGCCAAACCCCTGAAGCAGCAAGGGAGGAGAATGCAGTTAGGGTTGTGTGCAGGGAAGTTCCAGGAGCTGCCTGGGTCCCAGGAGTCCTATGGCAAGGGCAGTGTGAATTGAGAATGAATACCAAAACTGAAGCCTATGAGGGACATGCTGCTTAGGAGAGGATGGTGGACCTGGAAGAAGCAAGGAGAGTAACATGAAAGGCAGTAGGGAGCCTTACCAGGGTGTGATGGTCTCAACCGTGTTGAGGACACAGCTGAGAAGGGGATAGAAGCAGATGAGGTGGAGGTGGTAAATATAGAGCTGGGGCTTGGAGATATCGTTGTCAGTGGAACTTCTGGGCTGCTGGTGGGGCTGGCCTCTCTCGGGACAGTGGTGCTGCTGGCAGACATAGCAGGTGTGGTTTTCTGTGTGATGAGATGTTGCACAAGAGGTGGCTTTGTTGGTCTTCTCTGAGTGACAACTACTGAGAGAAACACACAGGTTGATTGAGAGTGGCAAGGCAAGACGGGAAGGCAAAGGAGGTGGGCGATTGTCAGGCAGAAGCCCCAGGTTATGGGTGGGCATAAGAAAGGCAGGATTGGACCACAGTGAGTGTTTCTGGGCAAGAGAGAGAAATGGGGCAATGGTTTCACCCTAGAAAAAGTACAGGACAAGAACTGGGCCTAAAGGATGCCCTCTGACAATTCAGCAGTCCCTGTTTCTTCCTGGAGCTCCTGAGGGAAGAAGAGCCTCTCTGGATGTGCATGTCTCCCCTTCAAGGTGTTCCAGACTGGGCAAGAACATCCTCTGGGAAAGCTGGACGAAGTGAAGCAGAGTCTTAGGCCAAGGGTGTTCCTCAGCTCCCTCTTACCTACTGGGACATGGTGGTGCAGAGTGGTTGCTTGGCTTGCCTCACTCTCTGTAAAGTAAGGAAGAGTGGATATTAGTAATGGTTAAGAGCTTCTAGGGTTCCTAGTTAAAGTAGGTTGGGATGCTTCCTTAGAGGAAGCTGTAATTGCTGGCAGGAGACCCAGAAATTGCTAAAGAAGACCCATATTTGTGCACCCCAGGACACTCAGATTTGTGCACCCCGACAGTACTGTGTGTGAGACATGTGGATTAGAGAAGAGTGTACACCTGCCCTACCACTACAGTAGACTTTCCCCTGCACAGTGTCCTAGCCTCTGGTGTCAGTTGCTAACCTAGCAATTCACATTACAATACAACCTCAGAGGAGACTGTCGTTGTCTGACATCCCCAAGTACAATTTCCTTTTTTTAATATTTATTTTTTGGGTAATTTGTTACAATGGCAAGGAAGAACACATGTTCTGCCATCTGCGTGTTTTCAAGAACTCGCTTTGAAGCACAGAGAAATTTTGCATAAATTTGGAGAAAGCATGGAATATAGCCTCAAACAGAAACGTTAAGTTTAAGATGATATTTCAATGTCAGATGCTTGCTCCATCAGCAAAACACATGAATTTCCATTTTTATCACACTTCTTCAGTCATCCATGTCGTTTCCTATCTATTTGTGATGTTAAGACACCTTTTTTAATAAGGAATACATTGACAGGTGTCTTGTGAGTAATGGCTTCACCTGGTGGATATGAAAAAGTGATATTTACCTACTGTTGTTTAGGCTTGCTGAAAGTTGTGATGTGAGCGGTAGCTTGAGTAGGTATTGAGGTGGTTGTCATTTCGTTTTCGAAAGTGGTCTAGAAGGGTGGTGTGGTGAGCCTTACTTCTTCTATCTCTGAAGGAGTGGTTGATGAGGCAACAGGTCTAGGCTTTGGTTTAGTGGTCATGGTTCTTTTTGTTGAGGTAGTTATGGAAGGAGTAGTGATGGTGGAAGTCATGTTTGGTGGGGTAAAAATTAATGTAGTATGTTCTTTCAGAGTAAAGGTAAATAATATGTGAGTAATCAATTCATTTCATAATTGAAAACAGGTAAATTATGAAGGAGCTACCCATATTCCACAGATCCACTTTTCACCCTTAAACTTCTGAATATTTTCTGTGTAATTGATAGCATTCATGTTCTCATAAGTTTGTAAATCTTTCTCTACATGGATTTGTTTTCTTTTGTCTAATATCTATCTTAGTTTGAATTTTCTGTGTTTTTTTCTTTATTTGATATTTTAATATAATTTTTCTAAGAATCGTAGAATCATTTTGGTTGGAAAAGACCTTTAAGATCATCAACTCCAACCATTACTTTAACATCGTCAAGTCCACCACTAAAACATGTCCCTAAGAAATTAATCTACACATCTTTTAAAAACCACCAGGGATGGTGATTCTATCATTTTCCTGAGCAGCCTGTTCCAATACCTGAAAACCCTTTCTGTGAAGAAATGTTTCCTAATGCCCAATCTAAACTTCCCCTAGTGCAACTTGAGGTTATCTTTGTTGTCACTTATTGGCTAAAGTCAGTGTGGGTTTTGCCCAAATTACAATTTCATTGGCTATTCCTATGTTCCAAATCAACCACAGTTTCAGCTTTCCGTAATTTGTATTACGAAGCTACATAACATCATATTGTAGGACTTGCCTTGTGCCAGTGCAAAAGTCATCTGTCATGATGGCAGCTTTTGAAGCTGTGTTTTGACTCCTGTGGGACCCCTTTTTGACCCTGCTTTTCCTGATAGCCGGGGTCTTGGATGGCTTATTAGTTGAAGTCCATGTTGGTGGGAAACTTCACATTATGAGTCTCCACAAGCCATAGAATCAGAAAGTAATTTGTGCTGGAGGAGTCATCCTCCTGAGAGCAAGACTCTAGAATCCTAGACAAAGCTGCTGCACTGATACCTGTGTGATTCTGCTTTGGTGTCTGCTTACATTATTCAGAGTTACTAGGTTGGGTGCTCCTTGTATATGACTGCATAACTGAATCAGTTGTGGAGAGGAGGCTGAAGCTGACCTAATAAATCCAACTGGAGCTGAGCTGGTTCACTGCTTATAGAACTTCAAATGTGCTTCTCAGGTGAGTCACACAAGTGAGTTTTGGTCTTATTTTTAACATAGTGTCTATATCCTTCCTCTTTCCATGTGACTTTAATCTATACTTCTGAGCATTTGTGGTTTACAAACTCCTTTATGGAAGCCTGCTTTGTGATTTGCAGTCTTATGTCTGGATGTTAAGCCAGCTTGCAATGCTTTCCTGGTAGAGTGCTATCTCAACTAGGTATGAGTGGGTTTACTAAAATTTATTTTAGATAGTAACACTAAAAAACCTACCAGTTGTTGACTTTATTGTGACAGGAGGTGATGCTGATGAAATTCGTGGAACTGTGATTTTTGAAGTTATTGTTGGATTTGTAGTCTTAGTTGATACAGCAGTTGCAGAAGAACTACTAGGTACTGTTGGTAGGGTACTTGTAGTAGAGCTTCTTATTACTTCAGGCTGCACAGTTATTACTAAGAGAAAAAAAACAAAATTAAGGGATAAGAAATAATTCTTAATAATATATTTATAATACATCTATACAAATTGAAAAATATTTCTGAGGTAAAAACAGTCTTAGTAACTATTAGAAGTAACTACTATTAAAAACCATTACTTTACTTTTAGATGAAACATTTAAGAAGTTATCCATCTATTCCTTTACTACTACATGCAGTGAATACATTGAACGGGAATTCTTGCAGAAGTTTTATACATTTTTCTTCATCACTGTAAAGTGAATTTAGCATAAATACTTCTGCATAACAGCAGAGATGAAATTGTATTTTATTATTCACACAGCCAACAGTGTGAAGTTTTTCCAGTACCATCTATCATCTAGTCCTAACCTCCTGCAATGAGCAGGGACATCGTCAGCTACATCAGGTTGCTCAGAGCCCCATCTAACCTGACCGTGAATGTTCCCAGGAATGAGGCATCTACCACCTCTCTCCACAACCTCCTCCAGTGTTTCATCACCCTCATCATGAAAAGTTTCTTCCTTATATCTATACTGAATCTAACTTCTTTTAGTTTAAAACCATTACCTCTGGTCCTATTGCTACAAGCCCTACTAAAAAGTCTGTCCTCTTCTTTCATATAAGCTCCCTTTAAGTACTGAAAGGCTGCAATGAGGTCTCCCTTAAGCCTTCTCTTCTCCAGGCTGAACAATGCCAACTCTCTCAGCCTGTCCTCATAGGAGAGGTGTTCCATCCCTTTGATCTTCACAGCCCTCCTCTGGACCCTCTCCAACAGGTCTACGTCTTTGCTGTTCTAAGGGCTCCAGAGCTGGATGCTATAGGCCAGGTGGGCTCTCCCCAGAGTGGAGTAGAGGGGCAAAATTACCTCCTTTGACCTGCTGACCACACTCCTTTTGATGCAACCCAAGGTACCATTGGCCTTTTGGGCAGCAAGTACACCTTGCCAGGTCATGCCCAAACTTTCATGCACCAGTACCCCCAAGTCCTTTTCCACAGGGCTGCTCTCAATCCCTTCATCTCCCAGCCTGTGTTGATACTGGGTGATATTCTGACCCAGGTGCAGAGCCTTGCACTTTGTCCTTGTTGAACCTCATGAGATTCCCATGGGCCCACTTCTTGAGCTTGTCCAGGTCCTTCTGAATGGCATCCCATCCTTCAGTCATGTCAACCACATCAGTCAGTCTGGTGTCATCTGCAAATTTGCTGAGGGTGTGCTCAATCCCAATATTCATCAGAGATGTGACAGAAGTCCTTATTCAATAACAGAGATATTTCATTACTGATATCTGGAAGTGCCTAGGTATACTCAGGAAACACTGTTTTCTTTCTATGTTTTTTTCTTAAAATGTCTAACAAATATTTCTGGGAAAATTTTCATTATAATTGTGATACCAAGTCACTTTTCCTCACTGCATCTTATGCACGTGAAACTGGTGATACCACTACCTCAGGTAAAAAAGGATATTGCTTATGTCATAAACACATAGCAGGACATATATCAGTGTGTAAGTACTAGCTTGGTCAACTATGTGAACTAACCTGTTGAAGGCGAAGATACTTCAGGTGTGGCACTAGTACTTTCCTCTCCTGTTGTGTAAAGGTAGAACAGGTTAAGTTTTTGAATGAAAGCATATTAAAATATTCCAAATAAGGCAAATTTCAGATTGGATTCAAAGGATTGTGCTATAGTAATGAGACACTCCTGGAAACGCTTAAAATTACATATTTCAGTGGTATACTTCACATGAAAGGACTTAAACAATGACAAATAAATAATCTCATAATTACAATGAACACAACAAAGTTTTTGCTGTGTTTTTTATGATTTTTATGCTTAAGGGCACATCAGTTTCCAGGGTTAATGGAAGCATGTTTTTTCCATGCAGATGAGGTCACTAGCTGAGATCCTGGTTACACAGATTAAAATTCTGTACCAAAAAAAAATTGTCTTTGACTTTTTTTTCTGTCTGCATGCAAATCCTATCTGTGTAGCTAGAGTCTATCCAAAACATTATTTAATAAGTTTGCATATAAATAAACCATATGGTAACAAATCTCAAGTTAAAATACTTGAAAAAAATATCTAAAAAGAGATTTGCTAAGTAGAGTACATTAGCTAGTTCTGATCCTCTTCTATGTGTTCCCTTTTTTATGAAAGATGTTGAATACATGAGACATGCACTTCTGCTGGGGCAGCTCCTCACACTGATACACCTTCAGGAATACCCATATTTTGAAAAGTATTCACAGTTACAATAAATACAACTTTTCTTGTTGCTAACTAAAATCAGTCAGAGTCATCCAGCTTCTGTATTATCACATTCCATACCCCTAATCCTTCTTTTAATTAGTTATTTTCATTCCTTTATTTACCATGTTTTACATGCTAGCAGTACAGTAATAGGGTTATTTTGAAGGAAAGTTATGTTTGGATCAGCACTCATTAATTGAGAGGTACTAAGAAAAATACCTTACTTGAGAACACACAAATGTTTTAGTTGTGATTTCCAGTTACTGTAGAGAAAGAGGATGAGCATATAGGGTGCTGCTTACCACATGGCATGCATCTTTCCTTCTCATAGTCGAAGTATTCATCATGAGAGCAGTTGTAACAGCCTGAAGAAAGGGGAAGATAAGTTTGTTTTACACTTCTTGAGGACAGCATTTAGTTTATACTATTTTTAACCTCTTATCTTACGTTTCTTTTATTAAAAGAAATCCAATTGAAACATAATCTATTCAGGCAAACATTTCCAATATCATCCTCAGAAGAAGGTTCTGCCTTTGTAGTATTTGTTTTTTTGTTTCTCCAACTATATATCCATTTGCCTAATAAAATATTAACTGTTCTCTCCACGTTTTCTTACCTAAGTACAGTGTATTCATTTGATTTGATGCAAGAGAATTTCCCTTTAAGATAGGCTGAGTTCAGTATAGAGCTAGATATAGTACAGGTACTGAGTTGATTATGTATTTATAGCAGTAGTAACAAAGTAAAGATCGGCAAAACTGCTTCAAAGACAGCATCAATTAGAATACTATTATTTAACTGTGATATCACTGATTTAAAAGACAGCACTGAAATTAATTACTATGTTACTGTTTCCTGGTTTACACTAGCATAGCTTCTTACCTTCAATGTTGACATATTTGTAGTTTTGATTTGGACAATTACAAGGCCTGTAATGCCAGGTGCAGTTGCCATTGTTGTAGCCATAGGAGTAAGCATTACCACTTCCTGTTTTCTGATGAGAATTGTAATATTCACAATAGACAGCTAAAAAAGGTAAAAGCAAGAGAGAAATCAGAATTTTTCAAATTAATGTTATTTTCAGAGGGCTAAAGAGAGGACAAAATTAATAAAGAGTTGGAATAAAAAGTTTTGTCACTGAAATTTTTATAATAGCTTCTGACTCTCCAGTGAAGTCAGTGTCTTTTTCTGTAGATACACTAAGCAGACATTTCCACAATTTTGAATGCATAATATAGTGACATGTTGAAAAGAAACCATCAAATGACAACTCTAACATTGATTTGTAACACACTCATCCTCTTTATTTTTCCACCATATACAGTGTTCTGGAACACTTTGATATCTTTTTTTTGTTTTAGAGTGTTCCAGCCAACACAGTTGTCTTTGTTTCTTTGACATCCATGCAGAAGGTGGATTCATCATAGCTGAAATGAAACATATTTTTTCACCAATTACTCCCTCTGCTGAAGAGCAGCTCACTGTATAGTGGCAGCAGAAGAAACAGCCTGCCTTCTGTGACCACATTATTTTCTCTCTCATTACTCCATGGTAAAAAGAGAGATCATTTTTTGGTTAATTTAGCACAAATGAAAACTACAGATTTCAAAACCCAGCTGACTGAAGTAGATTATATGCCCATAGAGAAAAGGCAATTTAGGAGGTACCTATTAAGCAATTACTTATGTTGCCATGTTAATATACACACAATAACAATAATAATCCCTTAAACCAGTTTAAAGGGAGCTTAAAGAAACTTACGACAGAACTCAGGGGTCCTCCAGTCAACGCAGATACCTTTATCTAAGCATGCCATGGCATATACTGCAATGGCATCGCACATGCATTCGCAGTCCCCTCCAATGTCACAACCGCAAGAGTCTCGAACACAGGCCTCATAATAGGGCATACGATTCACCTGCATTGGAAAATGAAGTAACGAATTTTCTAGGATTCTTTTGTGCCTATTTGTTAAGAAGGTCTTTTTCTCTGTGCTAAACATTATGTGGTCCACTGAGACTAACTAGTATTTCCTCTAAATACTTGTCAAAGTAATTACGATCCTCTTCAGAGAGATCTTTTTAGTAAGAATGTAGGTGTCTTCACATCAACAATAGAAACTGATGGTGTTTTGCCAGATATGTATTTCTGAATTAATACTAATCCTGAACATATTATGTATAGTCAGCTAAAAATTCCCAACACTCCGCCATCTGTTCAGGTACAAGTGTGTAAATTCATCAGCTGTACACCCTCCAGGGATATGCATGAGCACTGCAACATTATCTACATTTCTCACTTGTTTTCACCTCCTGAAGATGGAGATTTTCCTTCAGAAGGCCTGGCTTTGATGAACTTTGCACTATTTTCATTTCCACAAAGTGGGCAACTTAAAACAAATGGAGGGGTTTGATGATATCTTGCTCTTGGGCTGATCTGCATCTTCTAAGTAATGCTGTTGATTTACTGATGAGAACAACGGTTTTCAGGCTTCTCATTTGTTATTCTAACTAACACTAAATGGTTTCAAAAGGGTAAATAGTTCATCAGTCAGTATCCGGCATCATCAACAGACTGACTAATTTCTGATACTTAAATATTTTTTTTTTCACTCTGATATTTTTAACTAATCAGTTTATGCTAATACTTAGCTTTTGTGCTTACAAAAAGACTAGGGAAGTGCAAATGTGAAATGATGTAGATTAACAGAAATGAGAGCCATTAAACGTTTAAAATATATTTTATTAAAATATAGCCATAAAATATTTTTCATATATTTTATTAAAACATTTTGGGGAAGAGAAAATTAAGTGTCAGTGTGTGAGCATTTAGGAAGAATACAGATTATGCCTATAAATAGAAAGAAGACCAAATCAATTCTTACCTTATTGTGACAGGCAGAAAAGACTTGGCTGTTGATGATGGAACACGTCTTTTCTGCCCATGCTTTACGATAAGGGTTCTTGCTACAGGGGTCCACTACAAAGTATACATCTCCGCAGAGAGGATTCTCTTTCCAAGAATTGACAAATTCCAGTTCATTTGATGCCACATACTTGCTTCGAGTTTCAAAATCATCTTTCATGTTGCCATTATAGTTCCCACACAAACCACATATAGTCTCCTAGATCAAATGAAAGCTGCAATGTCAATTCAGCAAGTTACAATTAACTTCCCTTTTGATTACTTACAGTTTCTTGTGCTATAGTAATGTATGTGATCTACAAGTACTCTCATACATTCTTAGTATCTTGTGCATGAGGTTCTTTTCATCAATGGATGAATGTGTTTCTCCTCTGAACTGTAAACTGTCATCATTTAGAGGTCAAATTCCACCATGCAGTTGTATAAAATATAAGCACTTCGCTCAAAAATTTCCTGAATGCAGTGGTGTAACGACTTAAAAGTCAGCCTCTAGTGAAAATCTCTGCCATTTTGAAGAAAATTATGAGAAGGAATTGCTAGTAGCACCTCTGAAAAACCTTTTCTATCATAAAGAGTCAAGGCAACCAACATCAATTGTGCTATTCAATCTGTGTTGAAGGACCGTTTACTGAGCAAGTTCTGCAATACCTGTGTTTCTCTGGAGATCTTGATGAAGAAGTTCATGTGCTTATTCCAGATAAGGGTCATGTTGTATTTTCCTGGGATAATGATATCAAACATCAGGTGAAGAGCATTCTTTTTCACGTTATATCGTACTCCAGGGTTTTCTCCAGAAACAGTGAAGGTTTCATCTCGCAGTATTAATGTCAAATTCTGAAAGAAAATTTATCTGGATGTTATAATTTATCAAGTTTCAGTATTTTCTTTACTCAGTGTCACATTTCTGAAGATCAGATGCTGTGCCACCACAGACTGTCTTGGCATTCCCACTTACTTTTGAAAAGCCATAGCAGTTGGGTAAAGTCCCCAGAGACTGGGGAAAGGAAAACAGTGCACCCTTTTTTAGAAAGAGTAGGAAGGAGGACCCTGGAAACTGCCAGACTGTCGGCCTCACCTCTTAAAGCACATAGAGGACAGGGAGGTGAGTTGAGACAATCAGCATGGCTTCACCAAGGATAAGTCCTGCCTGACAAACCTAGTAGCTTTCTATGATGGAGCAACTTTATCAGTGGACAAAGGAAGGGCTATGGATGTTGCCCATCTGGAATTCTGTAAGACATTTGACACAGTCCCCCCACAAATCCTTGTCTCTAAATGGGAGAGATATGAATTTGATGGATGGGCTGTTCAGTGGATGGAGGTTAGTGGTCAATGGCCCATTGTCTGGATGGAGATCAGTGACAAGGGGTGTCCCTCAGGGGTCCATATGGGACCAGTGCTGTTTAGTATCTTAATCAATAACACAGAGGGACTGAGTGCACCCTCAGCAAATTTGCAGGTGACACCAAACCGAGTGATACAGTTGACATGCCTAAGGGATGGGATGCCATTCAGAGGGACCTGGACAAGCTCAAGAAGTGGGCCCATGTGAATCTCATGAGGTTCAACAAGGCCAAGTGCAAGGTCCTGCACCTGGGTCGGGACATCCCCTGGTATAAGTATAGGCTGGGGAATTAAGGAATTGAGAGCAGCCATGTGGAGAAGGACTTGGGGTTACTGACGGACATGGGGTTACTGGACATGACCTGGCAATGTGCATTTGTCTCTGGGGAGAGCTCACCTAGAGTACAGCGTCCAGCTCTGGAGCCCTCAGTACAGGAAAGACGTAGACCTGTTGGAGAGGGTCCAAAGGAGGGCCACCAAGATGGAACACCTCTCCTGTGAGAACAGGTTAAGAGAGCTGGGGTTGTTCAGCCTGGATAAGGCTTAAGGGATACCTCATCGGCAGCCTTTCAACACTTAAAGGGAGCTTATAAGAAAGAAGAGGACAGACTTTTTAGTAGGGCCTATCGCAATAGGACAAGAGGTAATGGTTTTAAACTAAGGGATGGTAGATTCAGTATAGATATAAGGAAGAAACATTTTATGACGAGGGTGGTGAAGCACTGGAGGAGGTTGTGGAGAGAGGTGGTACATGCCCCATCCCTGGAAACATTCAAGGTCGGGCTGGATGGGGCTCTGAGCAACCTCATATAGCTGAAGATGTCCCTGCACACTGCAGAGGGGTTGGACTAGATGAGCTTCAAAGATCCCTTTCAACCCCAACCATTCTATGATTTTATTCTATTCTATGATTCTATTCTACTGGCTTTTTTACTCCCTTGGCATTATTTATATGCGTATGCAAATCTCCAAGGTAAACAAATATCTATAATTTTTCCACTCTCATTGTTAGGTGTGTTAACACTCTGACTGCATTTTGTGGAAATAATATAATTATCTACATGTGTCCAGCAGAGTGGAGGAAGTATGACAAACCAAAAGGTTTGTCTGAAGCATGCATTTATGAAACTGGGTCCTAAGTAAACAAACCTTTTCACCACAGCACTGACCAGCTGAAACTGCCAGTATTTAGTCAGTAATTTAGCAAATGTGTACTGCATGTAGCGACTGTTCCTTGGGATAAAATCTCAGCTGCACATAATCTTCTCTGTGTCAGATAATGAAGGACTCTTAGGTGATCCGATGCTGCCCAACGTTACTGTCTCATAGAATTGAGAACAGTAAAACTTACCCAATTTTGGAAACTGTTACACAGCAGTGGAAATGACGATAACTGCTTGTTGCTGTAGTTTCACGGGTATATCTCAGGTAAGATCTGGATATATTTTGATTTGCAGGTATTACCTGGACTTAGGGAAATCTGGAGAGGTTTTGCTCATCATCCATGATGAGAATTCCTCAATTTTATACTACCATTTTCCTGAGTTTGTCAGGGTGGGAAATCAGTATCTTTTGACTGACCAATTCACTGCTGAGTCAGTAAAGTTCAAAATTCTACTTCCTCTACATAGGCAAGAAGTTTGGGGACTAAAACGTTGATATGAGAATTGGGGTTAAAAAATGGCAATTCCTACTAAAGCTGAAGCTCTAGGTTTAAAATTTCACTTGCAAGACATTACTTGAAACACACAGCTAAAGCTTCCAAAAGGGAAGCAAACGTGGGCTTGAAACAGCTATGCATCTGGATAGCAACAGGATGAAGATCTTACCCCAAAGTAAATGCTGATGGATCTGGAGCACGTAACCCCTGTTTTCCCACAGATGACATTCTCGGTTACAATTTTGAAGGAGGAAGCAGGTCTATTAACACTGCAACCATCCTAAAAACAAGCAAACAAACAAACAAACAAACAACAACCCCAGAACACCAACACAGCAAAACAAATAACAAACAAAACCAACAAAACCCCAACAAAACAAACAACAACAAGGCACAAAACTCCAATAGACTCAATATCTGGAGTCTTCCAACCTAAGACTTTAAAGCATAAAGAAAGCTTAAACATGTCATGACTCTGATTCTGGGAGGTGATTGGTAGTCAAACTGACATCACTTCCCTAAAATATATAGTTGGCTGGTACAGAATATGTACTTATCAAAGGTTATTTATACATGTTGTTCAATCTAAAATTAGTTGTAATTGCATGAGAAAAACTGTGTTTTGGGAAGTCTTTTCATCTTAAGTATTGAAATAAGCGGAAAATATAGAAACCACATTGTTTATAAAAATTCTAAGTGCTCTATTAGTTATAGATGTACCCTAGGATATTTTCATTAGCCATTTAAATCAAGGTATTTCTTAATGCTAAAATAGTGCCAAAATAAGCAGTGAGAAGCAGATTACCATAGCTAGTATGTATTCACAGTTGCCATCAAACACAAAACGTTGTCCATCAAAAGTGGTGATATGGCCTTCTCCATACAGATTACAGGTTGAGGAACACTTTGATTTCTGAGCACATTTCCATTTGCCTTTTGTGCATGTGCTAGGAGTAAGAAGAGAAAACATTATTAGACTTCAAAGAAATGCCATCTCAACCTGCTTCTTTTTATATACACGTACTTTTATAGATACGATGTTAATTTGACTTGTGTATACTGTGACCAAGTTACAATTAATTTAAGAACAATAACTGAAAGTTATGGACTGCCTAGAAAATTAATTAATGATGAAGAAATCTTAAGTCATTTCTGCTTTCTTTTTTCATAAAAGGAAGAATATGAAACTCATTTATTTGCTTTTAATAAAAATAGATGTCACTGTTCTGTGTAGTTTGGGTGGTTGTGGTGTTTTTTTTAATACTAGATTAGTAACTGAAAAGGCAATAAAGTACTTTGACAATGCTGCTAAAGAGATGGAAACAAACAGGGGAGTGGGGGGGAAGGGCATGTCTGCCTTTATCTACAGAAAATAAGGAATATTTTGTCTCGTTGTTATTTAGTTGAAGCTGTTAATCCTTGACTTTATGTAGTTTACAGTTACAGGCCCTACTGGATGCCCATATTCCTGGACATTCATATGGCAGAAATTATCCCTGAAGCCAGTACCATGACTCTTTTATATCATAACACTTGTTATTTCATCAAGTGTTAAGCTTCTTTTTATCACCTCTGTGCTTTGTCACAACATTCCTTCAGTTCAGCTGTTGCCATTTCCTACTTTCTTGTCAACTAAATGCTTTTGTTATGTAGCTGTACAGTTTAGTGAAACAGAGGTTCAACAATGGAAAACTGGATGATACTTACCAGATCTCGCACTCGGTTTGGATCTGTTCACCTTTTCCATATGCAAGACCACCATATTCACATGGACAGTCCTCAGCTGGAACACACCTGCCATCGAGATTTTCATATAGCCCATCAGCACAGATGCAGCCTGATTCACACTTAGTAGGTATCTGATGAAGATCAACAGATTGCAAAATGAAAAGAAACATGAGATACATTTTTTCTTGTATGCAAATGGTGTCAAGAGTGAACCTATGATAACTTCTGTTTTTTACTTGATTTCAGTTATGTGGTTTTCTTCATACTAATCAAACTAGTTTCACTGAAGGTGTAAGATATACCTATTGTGTGAGACATTTAATGCATTTGAAGTCTCTGAAAAATGTATCTTTTGTTGCTACCAGTCTTCCAGATAGAGTACAACAGAAGTTTCTTTGTATCAAGGAAGCTTATTACAATTCTTCCAGTTAGTCTGTTCCCTTAACATAAAGGTGTAAGAAAGCCCTATCAGGACAGATCAGAAGTCCACCTAGCATTGTATGTCCATCAGCAGGGAAATAATTCAACAGGAAGCATAAAACATGTATTCTATCAGTTTCCAGTGATATGCAACTTACAGAGTACCTGAGCCAGAGGTGATAGCCATGTAGTTAAGAATCCTTAATGGATTTTTAGTTTATTCATTTAATGTAATTTAATTCATTAATTCCTGTGATTTATTTCCTTTAATCACTTCTTGAATATGTGTAAATTTTTAGTGCCCACACTGTGGAAAGAAGGCTGATGTTTAACTGTATCATGTTAGCAGAAATATCTCCTTTCATTTCACTAGAGTCAAGTTCCAGGTAACAACTAGAACATTCTTATCTCAAGAGGATAAATATTCCAGAACTGCCAAACTTACACATTCAATTCCAGTAGCCAGCATCTGACAGGTAGGGGCACAGGCAGCTCCGTATTTGTTTTCCAAGCTGTCAGAACATGACACAAATTTCTTAGGAGCTTTGCAGCTTTCTAGGAAGAAAAACAAACATTGGAGAAATTGTGAAGGAACAATTTTACAACACAGGGAAAAATAATACTTTTTTAAAATAAGCCAAATCAGACCCATACCTGCAGGATTTTGAGGTTTGCCTGTGCAACTTAGCCTCCCATTAACACAGTAGCTAGGGAAAAAACAAAACAAAACAAAAAATAAAACAAAACAACCCCCAAAACCAATAAGGAATGTCAATGCAATTCTCTCCTAAGATTTTTTTATTTTATTTTTTTTTTCAAAATAGCATCACGTTTCTCACCACTGGAAATGTTACTAGCCCCTCCCCATCCTTCAAAATGGAATGTGAGTCAACTTGCCTCTCTTCATTTTGTTGTAGTATACAGTACCATCAGTTTTAAAAGTGCATACTAAGCCTTTCATTACTATGACAGCCTATCAAGTTATTCTTGTATATAGCTGTCCAGATGCTGTTGGCGAATTCTCCTACAAGGAATAATCAGATCTCACCTATTCTTTTCTAAGTTTTTCCTTAATGTTTCCAAGCTTACGGTAAGTCGAATACTTTTTGTTAGTTTAAGAATTCTTGTATTTTAGGAAAGGGAAAAAAGATGTCTTAAAAATAAACATTAGCTATTAAAAGTAAAGGAGACTGTACAGGTTTTGGCTGGAATGGAGTTAATTTTCTTGTAGCAGCTAGGTGGTGCTAAGTTCTGGATTTGTGACCTAAACAGTGTTGATAACATGACGTTTTAACTATTGCTGAACAGTGTCAAGGCCTTCTCTGCTTCTCAAGTTGCCCTGACAGTAAGCTGGTAGTGCACAAGAAGCTGGGAGGGGACACGGCCAGGACAGCTGACCCCAACTGACCAAAGAGGTGTTCCATACTCTACAACATCTGGCTCAGCAGTAAAAGCTCAGGTAAAGAAGGAGGGATGTTCGAAGTTACATCACTTGTCTTCCCAAGAAAACATTATGTATGACAAAGTCATGCTTTCTGGTAATGTCTAAACATCTGCTTACTGACTGGAAGTAGTAAATAAATCTATTACATAGCTTTAATTGTGCTTGACACTTTGCTTATTAAATAAGCTTATTTTTGGTTATTAATAATAAAATTGTTAAACTGTCCTTATCTTGACCCATTAGTTTTCTTGCTTTTGCTCTTTTGATTACCTTCCACATCCAGCTGAAGTGGAATGAGCAAGCAGCTGCTTGGTGCTTAGAAGCTTAACTGCCATTAACACACAACAGAGACACATGAAGACCCTTAATCTCCATTTTCAGTTTGTTAATCTTTAAATGTGACACACTTACCAGGTAATCCCACCAGTTATTGTTGACTGGTCAGGCAAGATGTACTTTCTGTCTTCTAAATAGCATGGACAATGAGATTTACGTACACACTCATTCTTGTGGTTCAAGTACATTCCTATAGGACAATGGCAGCCTTCAATAGGGATGTCAGTTGGATGACATTCCAGGGCCCGGTTGGAGAGTGACAAGCATGTTCTGTCACATGCCTGAGTGTTGTAGCTGAATGTTTGATTGCCGGTACAAGTAATGGCTGTGAAACGAGACAAGAGAGTATATGTTAAACTTCATTTACTTATCCTCTTAATTGTGAAAGGTAACTGTGGCTCAGAATGTGTTGCGTATACTGTGTCAACAGATTGAATGCTTAGTGCTTCCTATTGCTTCTCCTCCTGTGGATGTGTATCTCTAGCAAAAAATATTGCAGATCAGAGCTTAACACTCACTGTGTAGCTCTTTGGAAGTTTTATGTAGTTTAAGTATCTTATTGCTTCTGTGTATATCTTGGAATAAGATAATGCAAAGAGAAGCTTTGCAGAAATACCAATGTATTTTTGAGTAACTCTGAAAGCTGTGCCTGTGTCTAAGTTGCATAATAGCAAAATCACGTCTGCAAACAGAGTTTTTCCTAGTTCTTTCTCATCTATGGTGCAGTATAGCGTTATTTATCTGTCTATTCCATCACTTAATTATCAAATCCTGGAAGTATCCACATGCTCACCTTAACCATATGAATAATATTTTTCATGTGGTCTTAAAATAACAATCCTTTTCTGAAACAGACTAGAAGGTTATTCAAAAGTTGGATATCTGTTATCCCATTTTTGCTTTCCACCTCTTTCTGTTCACTACTTTCCTCATTACTCTTAAGATGATTTGGACACTATTTAGTATCTTAGTACTGCTTTATAATTTATGGGGTTTTTGTTGTGTTATGATGCATCTGTGAAGTCAGCAGCTGCTGGGAATACAGCTTTTATACCTGCTGGTTGGCCTACTTGAGCAATAAGTAGTTATTTTCTAATGACTGACAAGTAGTTTTAAAGTATGTTCTTGCTCTTACCTAGTTTTGTCATAGGTGAATCAAACGTGGGAATATTCTAAATGGAAACAGATAGACCTGTATGCATGCATTCATTTGATGGCACACTATTAAGAGCTGGTTCAGTTACTTACTACAATTGTCCATACTGTTTCTCCAGTGTTCAAGGATTAAACCCATTGAACTGCATGTTCGTGCATATGATCCCAGAGCAGAACAAATATAAGGAAAGGTCTCTTCATAATTACAGGCTTGGTAGACACATCTCTGAAACCCAATACATGGAGAGTACTCTTTTACTGGTGAGCAGACATTTGGAAGTGCTAAACATGCTGAATTGCAGAGTTAAGTAATACAAAATACATATTGTTCCCTAACTAAAACAGATTTAAAAGATCAGATTAATTGCCTGATTGACATGAATAAAATATGCTTAGTTCCTAAAAAGTACCTTTGTTTATTTGTGGTTTTTCATTTTTAGTTTTCAAAATGTTTTGTGGAGATTGGCAAATATAATGAGATCAGTTATGTATATGGGAAAATCAATACTTTGCATAGTTAAAGTTCTTGACATGGAGAACTGCAGCATGAGCAAAAGTATTATCTGATTTATAGCAATGGAACTGGTGCCTGTGAACAAACAGACTTTCAGTGTGGTGGAGATAAAATTTCAAAATCACACTTTTTCCTTAGCTTCTATTTATTGCTGATCAAAATGAATGTGATACTGTACATGAGTACATTCTGGTTCATATTTGGACTCCCTCTGTACACCATCTGTCATAATTACCTACCTTGTAGAAAGAAATAGGGTTAACCACAGCATGGCATTTCTCGAACACTGTACCCTTCTTAGTAAGAATGGAACAATGAGTCTCAGCAGATATTTCTAATGAAAGTAAATCATGGACATTAAACAGAGAATGTTAGGAAAAGGAAATGGAAAAAATGAAAAAGAAACTAAAAAACCTGGACACACTACTCTAGCTGGGCTTTTGGCAATGATGCACTGAACAAAAGGACAGCTTCTTAGCTTGTTAGGACTTTTGTTCAAACAGCTCAGTAGGGCCTTTTGTGTGTGTGTGTGTGTGTTTTTTTGGTTTTGGTTTTGGTTTTGGTTTTTTTTTTTGTTTTTGTTTTTGTTTTAAGAGCAATAGCAATGGAGACCCAAGAAGCCAAAGCCTGGATTTCAGTCACAGCACTGCTGAATAGGTCTAAGACATCCATGGACATCATAATTTTACTGGAAATATCACCAAAACCTTCTCATTCAGCATGTCAATCCCAGATCTCTAGAATGGAATCTGATAATCTTTCACTAGATATACATACCAGAAAACAAAAATGTCTTATTGGTTACAGAATTAGTGATGTTCAATTATCTCAGTCTCTGCTTCTCTCACACACTCTCTCATTCCCTTGGTATGGGCTTATGGAAGTACCAGACAAAGCTAGATGGAGAGATCAGTTACAACAGGTTCATCTACTTACTGTTGAGTTGACTCAAAGCACAAGGGTCAGTATCTCTCTCTAAAGCAGGATGGCAATTTCCTGCCCTCCAGGAATCTACAAACAGGGAGGCTGTCCCTTCAGTAATATCCATGCTAGTCATGAAGTCATCTGTAGTGTCTCCATTGTAATTGCCACACAAACCTAATGATATAAGAAATGCAAGGAATGGCTGAGAATTAAATAATATGTACACAATGGTCTATGTTTCATTCTCTAATAGTGAAAACACTGATTCAAAAGTTCTACATGGAGTGTCAGTGAATACTACAGGTCAAACAGCCAGAAAATCTTGATTATATATATATTCGGTCACTGAGCCTCTGCTTTCTCAAGGTAAGATTGTCCACTTATATTCAGTGGCAAATTCATACAGAAGTTTTTGTCTTGTTTTCAGAAGAAAAGGCATTTTTAGTGGTTTTAAATAATTTAAAGGAAAGGCCATGAAATACTTCTGCAGTTACACGTGTTTTCTTATGTATATAAAATCCATAATGACAAAGAATATACGTTTATACTTTTTAAAAAGCTAAAGCCTTCCCATAATTCCTTATAGATAATTAGAACATAAGATATGCCTTTGTGGCTAAAGTTGCTGTGCAATAAATATAAACATCTTCATCTGGTCGTTATCAGCTGAGAAGTTTTTAGATTCTTAGGCTCATTGTATTTACAATCATCATGCACTGCATTCAAAGAACAGTGCACTCCAAGATCTAGAGACCACAAAGACTAATTCATTGCCCCTTCATTGTGTTGTAAAGTGCATATTGAAAAAGACACACATAAGACATGAATAACAGTATTATACTGCACATGAAAGATGTCACCCATCTAATTTCTTTGCTTAATTTTAAAGTTATTAGTAAAAACCAGATTGTTAGCACATTGGTTTTCCAATGCAGATTTTTTTTCTTTGAATCCAGATGAGAAAGTTTATTCCTAAAGGATGAGTACTAAGCTTTCAAATTTACACTGCCCACATTTTTTCCTTCACTTGGGGACTAGATTTCTTACCTAGGGTTCTGCCTTTGAATTGTGATCCAACTTTCACATAGGCTTGGAACACAGGTGAGGTTTGAACTACAAGTTCCAGCCCGAAGGTTGTATGCATTTGAATGTACATTGAGGACTGTCTGAAAATAGTGATGTCTCCTAAAAGAAAAAGGATATTTAAAAACAGAGATTTTGATGCACAGGATACTGCAAAGTAAGGATTTTAATGGATATGTAATTGTTCTAGTATGCTGTCTATAAGCCTTCTTCCACACACAACTCTCCACAGAGTGACAGATGCAATGGGAAAGATTTTGACTTCTGCTATGGCAATTGTAAAAGATATTGGGTTGTGTAAAAACAGGCATTTGGTGTAATTTGGATTTTACATATATTCCCTTTTCTTTACCTGATCTGTAAGGTAGTCGCTTAAGTTCATCATCATCAGTAAGGAGTTCATTCTGAGAAATCACAATTTTGTCCTGTAAGAGTAGGATATGGAATCAGAGTAATTATCTGTAGTGATGCTATTTATATGTTCTTTAACTTGAGCAACTGTATTGTTAATGGCCAATATAATAGGACAAGATTGATTCAAGCTTTTTCTCACATTTTATTCTCAGTTTTCACTTTGGAAATACTTCAACTTCCTGAGTTTATGTGGCAACTGAGATCTTTACTGTGTATGCATGAACTGGAACATATCTTTAGATTCTATCTCCCATAATTTTTGAATTCAGGCCACTAGCAATGATTTTAAGCATTTATTTTGCTAATCTGGTTACTGAAATGCTGGATGGAACCTGTGAAGGGAATACTTACTTTTGAAGACAGGTAAATGACAGCACTAAGTGATGTCTCAGAATGAGAATAACCAGACTTTTCATATACAGCCATTAGGGTTCCATTGTGTGGCAGGCTGGAACTCTGGAGGAATACAGTGAAAAGGGAAGTCAGTGTCAGAATAACAATGATTTGTAGAATACATGTATATCATATATAAATGTATGTATGTTCCAATAGGAAATCAAAGACAGGCTAAAATATATCCATTTGATATTGTGTGTTTCTAGAATGCAGGAAATTACCTTCATAAGAACATAAGTGCAAACCCCATGGAACCTGTATGATCTAGAATCAAATGTGGTAACAAAGGAGCCTCCTTCCAGTGAACACCTTCCAGGGCAGGGCAAGTCTTTGCAGTTCCATTGACCCATCGTACATTTACTGAGGAAAACAAGAAATTCTGTGTAAAGTTATACTCAGGCACTGTTTACCAGCAGATGTTTACCAGAAGTTTTGATCCTCCTGTCTGGAGGTTTTGCTGTAGCTGATCAACATGCAAAATCCATTAGTGAACACAGTGTAACACACCAAACTCTCATTTCCACTGCTTTGAAATTTCTTTTCTTTACACTGTAAAAACTCAGCTACTTCGTAGTAATGGAAGATGTCATTTGTACCACTTTTTCCCTTTTACTTTCTATGCTCATCTTTCTATGTTCATCTTACTTCAAAGTTGCTGAACTCTTGTATAGTCAATAAACTTTCCTGAACAGATTAATCATTAAAAGTGCATTCATTGTTACAGTTCTGAGGATCAGATTCCATTCTTTATCCTTTATTTTATTTATTAGAATTGTGATAGCAAGATAAGTAACAGGAAAAAAAAATCCACTTTAAAAAAAAAATCCAAAATAAAAAAATATTGTCTTAAATAATTATTTTCTGCTGCAAGAAAAATCAGTTTTTAGTGCTGATTTGGTGATCAAAAACTCTGAGATTGCCAGAAAGAAACTAAATACCGGATCTTTGTTTTGTACTGATTTTACCCCAGTTCTCACAGAAGAGATAAAAATGCTACTGTTTTGTGTGGCCCGGAGGAGCATTTGTCTTCTTACAGATTAATCAGGAAAAGAGACATGTATATCTTCAATTACAAATGTATGATTTGTGGCCCTCAAAGAAGGTGCTCTCAGAGATGGTATAAAAGATTTGCAGCCACCCTCCAAAAGTTAGGCTAAAGTTTCCAATTACTTGGTGAGAATACTCTCCATCCTCTTATGAAAGTATCCATTGCTACTCACCAGATCCTACATGCTGCTTTCATTGTCTCACCAGGAGCATATGTTTTCCCATTCAGTGTACATGGACACTGGTTGACATGAACACATGTTCGATTCTTTGAGATGTCATCAAGAACAGTTCCTGCCAAAGAACACAAAATAAATACTTTTCTGTATCCTTACTTAGCACTACTTCTATTATAGCTTGAAGGCCTTCCAAACTTAGCTTGAGAATGGTATTCCTGCATAGACAGTGCCCATATTTAGAGATATAACATGCAAGACATTTTATCTTAATTAAAATAAAAATGACCCTTTACAAATGATAACAACATTTGACTTTTTTTTTTTTTGTAATATGAAAGTGCAGACAATTGTCTCAATTTGAAGAAACAATAAGATTGAATGTCATTTTTTCATTTTTTTAATTTGCTATGACACTCTAATTAAGTTGGAAAATTTGAAGAGTGGACACATTCTATTGCCTGCAATACTAAATCTAGTTTTAAATATGTGGCTCACAACACATTACTTTCGACAACTATAAAAAGATGATGATATTGATGTAAATACCCACATCACAGAAACCTTGGAAGATATTTCAGTTCTGAAATTTCAAGAAACAATTCAAATTATATTTATAACTAAAATTTTTGTAGCAAGTTCATCTTGAACTATTTCAAAGGGATTTTACAAAATGCCCGTATTATTGCAGAACTTCTGTGAGGTATGGTACCTCTTGCTTGTGCCCTGAAAGGCTAGATACCTCTTTGGGATAGGAAATTAACTAAGCTCATGCACTCTATCTTATAGTACAGAATTTGAAGTGGGCAGGATGTAATTATTCCATCACATATCATGGTCTTTTGAGGAAAATGCTTTTAACAGCAGACCTGAGGATCTTTAAGTATCATGACGATTCAGGACTTCAGTTGTATTATGTTAACAGAGAAATGACAGTTCTAGTTTCAGTTCAATGCCTTGAAATGCACTGCTAGTTCATTATTAAGAAGGCTATTCCATTTGAGTGGATATATGGCAAAAACATTTGTATGGGTCATTTAGGATATGATTAATACAGAAATGATACCTTCTGGACAAAAGCAACCGTAGGTACAGTGGCTGGAACAGCTGTACTCTGGATTGGAACAGGTTTTAATACATGGAGAACCACATTCCTCATAGATTTGGTTAGCAGAACATTTTCCCACAGCTGCAACAAACAGTGAAAATGTTAAGATTTTTGAAGTGTAAACGTAGAAGAATCATCTACCAACTGGGGTGGACATGACCTTGTGATTTCTGGCACTAACTTTCTCTTATCCTGCTTCAATGCTCAATTCATCATCTGAATATTCATCATTACTATCATATTCACTCTAGCTGTTATTCCTTTTTCATGTCCCATTTATTAGAACCTCCTTTCAGAAGACTGAAGAAAGGCAAACAGGCTATATTGCAGCCTAATAAAATACCACAAATTGGATTTTCTATAGTACTTCAAGGATATGAAGACTATAACTCTTGATCTTCTATATAGTTCCTGCTTCTCAGACATTATCTGCTTTTCACAATGCAGCTACCTAGCAATTCTAATACATGGAACTCAGAACATGTTTTATTATGTGACAAATTCAAGCAGAGATTTTTCCTTATCTGAAAGAGTAAATGTAAGTGAAATATGGAAATAGAGTTAGGTAGAACTGAAGCTGACAAAGAAACAATAAAGACTAAAAAATTCATTACCTTTGTATATTTGGCATTCATTTGCTAATTCTTAGATTCTTAGTTTTGGTGGTTTTTATTGGGAAGCAAGAGTTACAAGTTGAGTTTTCTCTGTTGTTTTAAGCTTTGTCTTTTACCAGTTTACTACCAGTCCTAGTAATGGTTTACCATCAACAGGAAAACTGCCATGACTTGAAGAAAACCAGACTACTATTTTACTGTGATTAGTAAGAATTTTTGTACAGTTCTGTGAAGTTATACAGAGCCTTACTAATATCCATCTGAATATATAAAATGCCATGAGGAGTTTACAACTTTGAAGGATTAAAACCAATTGCAGACCAACCAAAGAATAAAATGGCTTACAAATTTTTATGAGAAGAATAATCTTGAAGAACAGGGAGGGAAAAAATATTTTAGAAAGAAGTACAATTTTAAAGTGTTGGGGATAATATTGGAACTTAGTAGAGAAAGTTTTCAGTAACTGTGGGGAAAGAATGGAAGAAAACTCAATGCTAAATACAAAGCAATAATTGAAGAGTGGCACCAGTATGTGAAGATGAAGATGAGAATAAAAGAATACAGCACTGGAGATGCAGGCACAGCAAAATGATGCAAGGCCTCTTAACTATTTTAACAGTGGTGAGACAACAGACTGTGGCAGGATAAACAATGAATTTAGGAATGTAAATCAACTGGGATTTTGCTATTATGCTTAGATCGAAATGGTAGCCAATCTTAGAGCCTTTTGAAACATAATAACAATCAAGGCATAAGGAGAAATATGTTCCTGTTAAAGCAATTTATTTTATGAATTTGCTACCCATGGATAAATAAAAATATTATTAAATGATATGTTTCTGAAGGACAATGCTATATCAAGTATGGTCATTTTGAAAGCTCCTCTTTTTTGACATGAGCCACATCTCTGGTAATTAGTGTCTGAGTTGGTTTAGAAATAGCAACCATTTAAGTTACTTTTGACTTTTTTCTGATCAGTGTTTTCTCATAAAACATTGAATCCTGTGGCATTACACTGACTATAGATTGAAGTTTCAGGTAGATTCAAAAATAAAGGGAATCATAACTGTAAAAACAAAGAGGCATTTAAAAAAAAAACCAAAAACGTGTCTAATCATGTACAGCTTGGAGAATAACGTAAGATTTGCTTCTTATTTGCTTCTTATTTGCTTCTTATTTGCTTTAAATCAGTAATTATGAAGGCTGAGTATCTGAAAATGGACTAATGAAAATCACCTGTAAATAAAAGGAGCTATGGCAATTATTAGCAAAAAGGTTCAAAGACTTCAGAGGCCATTTGAAAGTTCTCTCTCTTTACTGGCTAATTCACTAAGTATAATAATGGAAAAACTATACTATGAGAACAGCCTCCTTTTGGAAGTCTGAGAAATTAAAGAGATTTCACTTGGTGGGTGTTTCTCTGTTTCATGGTCACTGATCTAGACACAGAATTTACGTTTCATGCTTCCTCTTTCTCCTTTGAGGTTTCCATGCTCTCCTTCTTAATGTTTTACTAAAGAGTGCTGTTGTTCTCCTAAGAAAATTATTTGATTCATGACAAAGAGACATTCTCTCTTTGTGTATGATATAACAAAGTACAAACTCCTATGAATAAAACATTTAAACTTACAGCAGAAGTTTTCAGTTCTCCAGTTAAACACCATTTGATGTGACATAGCACATTGCCTTGAATATTCTGACAGTGTAGAGCAAGTGCAATTGTTTTGGCCTGGCTCACTGCAGTCCTGCATATCAAGCTGGCAACGAATGACAAACCCATCCTTTGGCACACTGCATGTTGGTGACACCAAGTTAAGCAGCTGAGAGCAGATCACAGCCTAAATAAAAAGAGAAAGAAAATTGTTCCTAGTAACGTCTCTCCCATGTGAAAAACACAATAAAATATCACTGCTAGTTGTGATTTTCGGTTTGGTTTGTTTGCCTTTCCCCCCTACAATTTAGTAAAATGTATTTGAATTAAAATGCACAAGAAATTTACAAATAAAAGGGAATAAAAACCCTTTGTAAAATAGAAGGAACTTGATATGCTGAGTTAGTTCCACTTCTCATTAAGATGAAAATTAAGTCATCCTTTAAGTACCATCAATCCTCCTAAAATTGGCTGAGAACATTACATACAGGGATTATGTTGTCTCATGAAGTTTCAGTTCCAGGACAAACAGCTCTGATGGGAAGATAGCAACATTCATTCCCCTTTGAGCAAACATTTGTTATGTTTGTATTGTGTATCAGTTGTCTACTGAAGTATAAGGTTGCAAAGAGAAACAATGTGAAGATGTTAAACCTCCCAGCCAATGGAAATTCTTCAACAGAGCAAAGTAATTTTTCAGGGTGAATACTTCTTCAGAAAAGTATATTCCTCAGAGGACCAAGAGAAACTCCTGTTCTTTATTCCTTTTCTTGTTGAAGAGATGCTACAAAAGTAATGCTTTGCTGTTCCACGAAAAGGAGAATCTCAGAAGGATTCTAGCTAGCTCCTCCTCTGTGATATGAAAGCTAAACTTTTTGGCAAACGAACAGTCTTCATGTTTAAACTAAGAGATTCTTGGGTTGCTAGCTCTTTAAATCTTCACTAGTTTCCATGAATTTCCTGTGATGACCTGCATGAAATTTCAGAAAGCTGGGAGCTAAATGCTGTTAAGTTTGTATGAGTGATATAAATCCAGCCTCAGTAATGCCTACAGGCCTTTTTCAAAATGTATTTTAATGCAAAGAACTCATTTTCTTTGTCATATCATGCTGCACAAATTTCGACTTTATCCATTTTCACAGAAATAATTTTTCTTAAAGCACTGCCTCTCCTTTGTTCATGTCTATCTAGCTTTCCAACTCTGTTAAGAATCATGCTGCAGAAAAGCCAAGATCTTTCTTACGTATTTTTTATGAGGAACAGTGGAAATTGATATCTCCTCAGACAGGCAGATCTCTGATGGATCATCCATTTTTTGTAATGCAGCGAATTTGTATGTATCCAGCAGTTTACCTGTAAATCGAAGGGTTATAGTTTGTCAGGAAAAAGACCAGTTTAATTTGTTTAGTTATTGCTGTAGTGCAACAAAACTCAGATACTACTCTTTGACTGTAAAATGTCCTACTAATTAATCTTCCCAATGATAACAACTATCTCTTTTGCCCTCTACCTGGAGTCTATGCAGTAAAGCATACTTTTATCATTTTGATTATTTCTCTGAGCTACTTCCCAGTCTATCACAACTACTATCCTACATGATGGCAGCTGCTACTATTTTCCTGCCAGCTGTGTCACATTTTGCCAGCTATTAATTCATGCCTCTTCTCCTCATCCCTCATTCTTATGTTTTCTGCTACATGTGAGGCTAAACTCATCGCAACCCAAAAAATATTGTATACTTTTTAGAACACTTTTCTGTCAGACATATAGAAAACTGCATCTGGCTGTGTTGACCTGAGATTAGTTTACCGTGCAATTTAATGTCTTCACACTAGCACTGTAGTTCAGATTAACAATGTGGTTTTAAAGCAGATCTTCCAAACTTCCCCACTCCATACAATTTGATTTCTTTTATGAAGTGATCTTGGCATACAGAGTTCCTTTAGATGAAACCAAGTCAGAACATGTGCTCCAAGAGCACGTGTAATGAGCTCTAACTGCTAAGGGGCATTAGCTCAGCAAACGACATCAGAGTGACTCTGAGGTGAATCTCCCAAACCACAAGTAGTGCAGATGTCAAGTCCTCAACACCAATTACTTTGTTCTGGATATCCACCATTATTTGGATACACGGGTTGTTAATGTTCTTGTCCACTATGTTCTTTTTATTATAACCTCATTTTTGCTTCTGCCTAATGTAATAATTTCCCTCACTGTGCCTTGCTAGTAACCTTTGCTATTCTGAAAGTTGTGTGACCCTTACCGTGTATTTCTAAACTATGAGAGGGTCCTCAGCACTTGTCTGAGGAACCCACAATATTATCATCATACCAGATGATAGTGTGTAGCATAATAATGTGATAGGTATGTTGGTGACCATGGGAGTGCTTTACTCAATTCTGAAACTAAGTGAGCAGAGCAATATTAGTAAAGTATTAAATTTCCACCTTGACTCAATTTAACTAGCTCTATTTCCATCTGACCTGTCCTTAGATCTTACCTTCACTCACAAATTCATTCAATTCATAACCATCATAATTTCCACACATTCCACAGGTTTTTCCCATATATTTTTTTTCAGTCAAAACCTAAAATAAAATAAAACAAAAAATTTAAAAGGATCACCCTAAGAAAAATTATCTATAGAGCATTACCTTTATCAAACAAATTGAGTTCAAGGATCCAATTAAAGGTGATCATTCTCATTCATTTCAGTGACTTGATTGGAGGAAAAATTTTGGAAGCAGTAATATATTTTTCCCAATAGGCAAATAGTGATTGTTCTGATTTTTTCTATTTAATGAAAGAATAAGATTTTAAGATGTCTGAAGAGAATTGAAGGGGGATAATATTTTAAGGAGCCAATAAAAATAGAAAATTAAATGATGTCGTTTCCTTGATCATATCTTTGTTGACAGAGCACAAATTTCATGTTTGTTCTCTTATGGAATTGAAGGTTACAGGAAGAAAATATGTTTTCAGAAGAAGGTTATTCAATTATCTATTGCTCTGGAGAGAAAAATGGTAATATTACTATTGGTTACAATCAATGAATTAATATGAAAACCTTATATCAGTGGGAATAATATGAACATATGCAGAATATAGTGCATACCCATCACAGTAGCATTTCTTGTCACATATGTGGTAGTAATGCTAGTAAATCTCCCAGAAAATGTATTAATAATCTCCCTGTTTTAGCAATCTTACCAATTTAGAATTAGGTGTATTTTGTGTCATTAATATCACAGGTCATGCTGAGAAAATGTATCCTCTTCTCTAAAGATATATCAGGAATTTTGGAGGGAAAACATGAAAAGATTCAGAAAAAGGAAAGAAACAAAGGTGGTAGCAGGAGCAACATACATCTGAAACTAAAAGATGTCCAGGGGAAGCACAGTAGAAATTCCAAAACTATGGCATACACTATTAAATTCTATACAACTTTAAAAAACCATCAACATCCCTTTAGCAAAATATGTAGCCACTGAAATAACCATAGGAAAGTTTAAAATTTTTGAGTGTTCATAAATCTCAACGTTGGTGACTTTAGTTATCTAAAAATGCTGGAAGTAAGAGGAATATGGAGGTATAAAAAACAAAGTTGTTTATTTCAAGAGGAATGGATGAAGCAGGGAAAAAAAACCAGAATAGTAAACATATGCAAAAAGCACCCACTGAATCTAAAGAGATCTTGTCATTCCAGTAAGTCAATGAGAATTTTCTCTTCTGCTTTATGAGAACATTTTACTAACCATGAGATAGTCATCATTGTTCCACATGACAACTAGCTCCATCTCCATCATCTTGGCCACCAGACGGACATTGCGTCCATAGGGTGCTATTTGAATTCCATTGCTGGTGTAAGGCAATTTAATGACACTGTAATAAGTTGAGAAGAGAAAATGACCTTATCATGCCAATATTATGGAAGTATTAGTTATCTTTTTTAGATATGATACACATACAACTAGAGTACCTGCAGCAACATCATACAGAATTTTTTTCCTTTCTAGATGTAACATTTCAAGATATATTAAAATTTCTGTTGATTGAAGATCAATATCAGCAGTTTCATAGAAGAAGGTTGTTATGCGCTGATTATACTAGTGAAAACATTTGCATGAGACTTGGCATCTTTGCTTGGCTTGGTTTTGTTAGAGTATAGTTATATGTTTCAAGAGCTCATAACAATACAGTTTGTGTGGTAGAACTATTGTTGATTATCTTGAAGAGCTTCTATGGACTACAGCCTGTTAATATAGGAACTATTGCTATGACTGAAAGCTGACAGGTTTGAAAAACCCATAACAGGAATGTTGAAGCAGAATTAGGTTTTCATCCTTGTGGCGGAATTCTAATGCTACAAACTAACAGCATTAAAGATCAAATGTATTTTGCTGAGTACTTAGTAAGTATGTGATACAATCATGAAAGAGTTGGTTGGAAGGGACCTTTGGAAGTTTCCCAGGCCAGCTTTCCACCTGAAGCAGGTCTATGTGCAACACTAGAGCAGGTCAGTCATAGCATATGGTTCTATGAACATAGAACAAAAATTTTAAAAGTAGATAATTGGGTTAAGCCCATATATTTATATAGTTTTCTTGGAACACAAACTAATAAAATAAGTTTTTCTAAATACAGTTTGCCAAATTAAGGTATAGCTGCAAGTTATCTTTTTGTCATCATGGTTATTGTACTACAGGTAAGTATAGTTAAGATATAGACAATTAATGGTATATTACTTCCAATATCTGCATGTACTCACTGACAAAAATGCAATCCTGCCTGTCTGATAAAAAAGCTGAAAACTTCCCTGGAGAAATTTCCTTGTATGGGAGCAATTTGTCCAGAAGAATGAGTGATGCAGAACCCAAAGATTCCCATCAGTGTAATTCCTCAGTAAAACAGCTATTTCTGGACATAGTAATCCTTAGAATATTGTGAACAGTCAGTGGTCTCATACACAATAACTTCTTTTTAAGACCTTCCAAATATTTCTCTGTTAGTTATGTAGTTCAATGTTTATCTTGTACCGTATGTGTGTTATCTTTGGTACAGAGAGTTCAGAGTCATCTAAGTCTCAAATCAAATGAGCAAAACACAGGAATTTCAACTAATATCTACTAAAGGGTATGCGCTGTTTCATCTGTACTTGTAGTAGAGATAAGCATAAGCAGATTGGTATTATCTAGGAGACTGTAGTTTCACTGTGAGAAATATTTTGTTTTCACAAGGTTAGTCTCTGCCTACAGAAACGTACTCCAAGCTCAATTCAAATAACTGCAAATAAAATACTTGTCTAGAGAGTGTGAATGCTTGATAGGAAGAAATGAGAGTAGAGTCCAGTTAGATGTGCTAGCTTCTGTAATTTGTTAATTTGTTTTTGATATGAAGTAGTCTTTTTTAGTGCAACTGCTACATAAGTCGTGGCCTTCTTTAAAAATTTTCTTTCACATTCATCACAGAATCTTACCCAACACTCCTGACAGAAATGCTGCCTTTCTCAACAATGACCACAGAAGGTCCCAGCTCAATAATGATCCTTGCAATTTTTTTGTCCAGGCCACGTCGTAACTGAATGTTGAAGTCTGGGCTGGTTTCATCACAAACAGTTGCAAAGATATAGTTGCAGGTCCCAGTGAAGTCGTATTGGTATTTATCAAAGGTTGAAAAATGCCCTCCACCCCAGGTAGAACAGGAATCCTTGCTCAAAACTGTAAAAGTGAAAGAAAAAAATGGATTTAAGTGTCCTGGCAGCATATTTGCTCTTTCTGGTTGCCATTTCAAATACAAATAGTAGGACAATCTCGTAAATTTCTACTCAGATTAATTATGTAAACAACATCTTAGCCTTTTTATTTTTTTTTCTTTTTTATAACCTAAAAATTTTATCTCAAGTCAGGAAGTGATACAATAGTTGAAGTCAGAGTGTTATTCTTATCTACTATAAGAAGAAGAGAGCTCCCTAGCTTGGGAAACCCCTTTCATCTCCTCTGTGGGCAATATAAAGATTTACCTTCTTATTTCAGTCTGGTCAATCTGTTTCCAAAGGCAACAGCTTCCTACTGGAGACACCTTTAGCATCTCAAGCACAATATTTACCAAGCTGTGGCATTACTGTATCATAATCCATTGCACAGTCAGATCATTAGATACCCAAAGACAGTCTTCAAAGCACAACTTGTAAGTTGCCACTTTTATTTTTTTTTTTTTTGGCTCTGTGTTTGTGTGACAAAGTTCCAGCCAGCTTTATAAATATACAGAATGTTTTTATCAGTTTTCATTTTTGAAGAGTAATCACTTTTCATCTGAATGCACAGATTTTAGGAGGTTGAAATGAATCATAAAAAAGAGATATAACTCCAGCACTTGAGGTTAGATATTTCTATACCTACTTAAAGCATTTGAACAGTCCCTCTGAAGCTGATTGAACTATTGAAGTAAGTAAAATCATGTCTTTGGTTATATATTTCCAGACTTAGATCATTATTTTTAATTTTTAAATTATTTTTGTTTATGGAGTTATATGAAGCTCAGGTATCTTAGAATAAATCTTAGAAGCACAAAGTATCAGGTAAATTTAGCAAGGTCTAGCTGCAATTTATAATCGCTGCTTTGAATCCAAAACATTTTTTACTCTTAAAGAGTGATCAAATGACTACAGAATGTTACTGTTTTTATTCAGGTCACGTAGAAAACATTGTTTCTCAATAAGCTGTTACCTGTTGTCAAAAAGTATTCCTCTTCCATACTTCTGTGCTGTGCAGAACGTCTGACTGGAAAATAGGAATTGGCTAATTGTTATCATTGGACCTTCATGCCCAATTCCAGATAGTTTAATATATTGTGCTTCAGTGATACTGACCAGCAAAGCCCAGCTTTTTCAGCGTGTGCTGAGGAATGATTAAATGGGGTTGCACAATGGTCAGAGTGCAACAGGGGCACCTTCGGTGTATTTATTTTTATTTAAATCTTATCAGAGAAAAATAGCAAATGCGAATGTCAATAACTCAAGAAAGTTTAAAACTAGATTGTGTATTTGTCTTCTGAGTTCAGGGACTTTCCTTTCATTTGTATATAGCCCTACTCTACTGTTGTAAGAATAGAAAGAAGACAGAGATGAATTGCTGATTATTTTTTATTTTTTTGGCTGGTAACAAGTAGTGAGCTATTTTTGCCTTCAAGATGAACTTCATGTAGGTCTTCCATGCTTATACTGAAAGAGAATTCACCTAATCTGAGCCACTGTGCGACTTCTGCCTAAATAAATGCCTCTCATCATAATAAATTTGCGTTTTATGTAATTCTTTTTGTTCTACACTTCTGCATTTTCCCGAAACTATATTAAGAACTTCATTGTCAGCCACTGAAATGCTGCAGCTTTTGGAGTACACAGAGTTGCTTTTTAACAGTATGCAACAGTAAAGCACAGTTTTTTAATGTAAAACATTAAGATTATGGATTACTAGTAAGAATGTCTGTAAATAGAATATGCTAGAAATATTGTTCAGAATACCAGGATATTTCTTTTTGAAAGGATCTAGTGAAAACTGTATGTTTTCAGAAGGGTTCTAGCCTTTTGTATCCTGTATTAGCAGAGGAACAGTACATCCTGTAAAACAGAGTATATCATGTTGACATGTTGCGATTTATTCATTCTTGCCATGGATGTGGAAAATGAAATGTTTACTGAATTAAATTTAAACTGAAAAGTCAGTGCCTTACATTTCTTCAGAAAAGATAATGTGAAAAGTTTTATTGGTTCTGCCCAAAGATTGATGTAGCTCAATATTTTATTTCCAGCAGTGATCACTTAGAAACTGCCCATGGGAAGAGTATCGTCAGGTCAAGCATGTATACTTCCCCAGATTCTCAGTCTCCAATTTTTTTCAGTTCAGGTAATTTTGTGAGGCTATTGGAATTTGTCACCTTATTCCCCTTTTGTTCTGTCTTCCAACTACTTGTCCAGCTTCCTTTTGAACCAAAGCAAAATGTCTTTGTAACAGAAATATCAGAATCACTGCTGTCAAAAGTTAGCATTTTAATTATGACTTAACATTTTAATGATATTCACCTTCCTAACAGTCCTTCTGATAGTTAAAGTTTTTAGTACTTTAAAGCTATAATACGTTATTGTTTTGTGCTTTGGCATGGCACATGTTTTTACACAGGTAAGATCTTACTATCTTTTGTATTTTTTAGAATCAGAAGGACTAGCACAAATTTGCAGTAAGTAGGTAGCTGGAGTTAATTTTGCTTTGCTTTGCTTACAGATTTTGGTGCATGCATACAAGCCATTCTTAGGAGTTAAGAGAAACTGAGAAACTACCAGAACTGTGGCAACAATAGCTTCAGCTGGGACAACTGGATGTTGAAGCAGAGATCTGTTCGTATACTGACTCCCCACTGGCTGCTGGCTATAAAGTTGAGGAAGAACTATTCCATATTCTGATGTTTCACTTGCACATGAATTTGTTATAAACTGCAGTCTTTAAAATAATCTCATAGACCTACACTATGTAGAGAAACAGCTTTATTCCTTTTCCTGGATTTTGCGGCATCAAAAAAATCAATTTCCTAATTTCTTTGATAATATTAGGGAGTAATCTGCAGGAATGAAAATCCAACAGATAACACAAACAACCTCAATAGCAAATTTCTAAATGTGGAAGGCTACTAAACTGCTCACAGATTCTGCCCTTAGGCATCACAACCTCAAAATGGCACATTAAAGCCCTTTCAAATCAGTGTAAAGCTTACAATCTTCATTCAGAATTTCTAAAACTAATGCTTTAAAATATACGCTCCTTGAGGCAAGGACTTTATTTTTATTATGTATTTTGTACGGTGTTTTCTGTAATATAGAACTGATGCTGAATGTAGTTGTTACTCATAGTTGCAATGTGAATATTAAGTACAAATCAGGCACTTACTTCTTTGAAGAGATTCTTTCTGTTTTTGGAGAAAAAAATGAGGCCAATAATTTCCTTCAAAAGCTGTGAAAGGAAAAACACAACACGAAAATGTTATCCTCTAAGCTGTCAGAAATCCTATGCAATATGAGATGGGAAAAGTAACATCCCATGTATCCTTCACATGGATCATATGATCTGTACGAGAAGAGTGGGAAATCCTCAGGCCTAGTTGTTGCTTTTGCTGCTCATGTTAAGGCAGAGTGATGAAAGCTGTTACCTGCCCCCTTCCAAACACCTCTACACAAAGCCTGTTCTGGTTATGAGAAGCCAAAGAATGTGGAATACAAATGTGGAATACAACATGGTCCCTCTTCTGTCACAGACCCAGACCTACATCATGTGCACAACAGCACTGTGTCCTCAGACATGCCCAAAGGTTCTTTTGCCTTGCAGCTTGCTTCCTGTCCAAAGTGCAAAGAGAGTAAGATAGATGTCGAAAAGGACTGCCACAGCCAATCTACAAGCAGTGAGCCCTGTGCAATGCCAGAGGTGGTGTATGCATGGAGTGAGCTTTCGTGGAGTCAATAGCTACGTGACAACCACAGCAAGCTATAAGAAAAATAACCTGGGCTGCTTCAGAAATGTGCTACGTGTTCTTAAAGTTTGTCAGGTCCAGCATTTCTTAGGTAGCAGGAGCAAATATCCTGTAAATCCATACACTTCTCTATTATATGTTTAGGATTTTTTGCAACAGGGAAAGTTATGTTATGGCAGGTTTCTTTAATCACATAAACTAGGCCAAGTCGACACACATATCTACATATACACTACAGCTCTGCAGGCTTCTCTTTCTTCCTTATATACTGAAGAGAATAAAAACTCATAGGGAGCTCACCAGCTGTCACAGACTCTCTAGCCAGTTCCATGCTGTGCTGCTGAAGGTGAGGTAATATTTATGATGTGGTATTTCAAGGACTGTAGCAAAACAGGTGAGGATCTGCCTTGTATGTGACACTAGATTAAGGCACAAGAGAGCTATGTGAAGAACAAGAGTTTCAGTGCATGCTTTTGCTTTGCAATTGAGATCCAGACATCTCCAACTGCCCCATCAGTCTATGTTGAAATAATACTTAATGAAAAAGTTGTTATCTGAATAAACTAATCTAAGCTTTTAAGAGCTAAAATACTACTCTGGAAGAATTGTATACAAGGAATATCTAGACAGAAGGGAAATAAATCAAGGATGTAAGTTCGGTGACAGAAGTGCTCCCACTTCAAATGTTTTTTCTAGTAGCTTTAAATGACATTCATTTCAGTCAGTTGACTCTTTTCACAGGCTGTGAGAGTAAATACAAATTTGATGAGTACAATTTGACTTCCAAAACATGTGTCTAATATGGAACAAAGGGATTATACACAAAGAAATTATTTCCCTTCATTGGGGTAAAGAAAACCTTAGGTCGCTATCTGTGGTGTAAATGCCAAGGCAAGTTCAGTGAGATGTACTCCCTCTATCCTGCTTCCTAGATATTGTGTCCATTTCAATTGGTCAGTGCTTTACAAACAAAAAATGAAACTCAAGGGTACAATGTAACATTTTTTTTCTGAGTTGGGAGTAAGTTACCAGCATAATAACTTCTTCATAAACCAACCAAGAACATTTCCACATGAAAGAAGCAGCACAAAGCAATCTCATTAGCTGTTGAATTGCTAGCTGCTGTACTCAATGCGTGGCAAGCACTTCAACTTCCACAGTTGTCTGACACACTCATCAGAAAGTCATTGTAGAGCCTATTCACACTGCCTTGTCTTCTACAATTGATCAGCACTGGCCAATAATTGTTTGCAATTCTGCCAGTGTTTCAGTAAAACTTTTGTGGTCAGCCTGCAACTCAGCAGGCATCTCCAGAAATTAGCATGCTTATTCCTCTGTCCTTCTAAGTTCCTAGTGAGCCACGTATCAGAGTGAGTATAGCACAGAAAATTATTAATAAAGTCAATTTGTGTGGCTATCAACCTAATACTCTTTACACCTAGAATTGCTGCTGCCTTTTTTGACTCCCTTGATTTTGCTAGCTCTATTTGATCAATAATCTATTATTGTTAGTTTAAGTTTTGCATTCACCACAGTTTAATTCCAAACTACAACCACTGCATTAATGGGATTTGGGATTGTGTAACAGCTGCCTTCAGAGGATATTAAATTTGCAGGAATTGAAGATATGTCTAAAATGCTATTTCAAGTGAGATATATCTAGAGAGCTTGATGTAAAACAAAATGTCTTATACTTTACGGACAACTATTTTAGATCAGGACAGACAGTTTGGTTTACAAAACTTATTTGTGAGCTTTTCAAACTCAAAATTCACAAGTTTAAGCATGCCAGCCATGAAATGTTACAAATATGTCTAGTTTGGTGTTTAGATTAAAAAAATGAGTGTAATAATCATCCTGGATTACATAGAGGTATGCAAGAGTTATACTGAAAATAAATAAGGATATGAAATCCAGTTTAATATTTTGCTCTAAGAATGGCTAGTAAAACAAATGTGAAGCCATTCACTGACTCTCTGCCAATCAGTCTATATCCTGTCAGATCAAACTATTAGACTAATTACAGTACAGTAGTTATTATCAGCATTTACATTATTTTCCTCACACTTAAGTAAAATCACCCTTGCAATTATTAACTATTCACAACCACATGAAATGGCAGATTGTGTAGATGCAGCAAGTGCTATGGCCCCATGCAGCTGTATACAATATAGCAACCATGTTGGAAGTTTCAGGTGAAAAGGCTGTCCTAGTAGTAAATGAGATTTCTTAGTCACTGAAATCTTTACTGACATTTGGCTATTTCTGCAAGTATTCTGTTTTCCTTTGAGAAATGGGATGATTTTGAGTTGACATGAAATTACTTGATTTTCAATTAGCTCAATAGAACTTTAAACAGACTTTCACTTTTCTTAGATAGAGGAACTTTTACTTTCAATTCCTACTCTACTCTAGTTGGCCTGGCTTCCTTGGGAACTATATCTGTCAAAGTGAGGTTTGTATGTGATCAGTCTGTCTAGTTCATGACAGCAATACAATCCAGACAGGGAGCATGTATTACTGTGAAGAAGTAAGTCATTTTTTTTCCTATGCTACAGTTACTATGAGATATCTCTATGGGGTAATACAGTTTTATGTTGTAATGACTTCTATCACAGTATTTCACTTGAGCTAAAAGGCTGAAAACAAAACATTTCCATTTGATCTAGAACATTGAAATGACATATTTTATGTACTTCCAAATACACTAGGATTTTTGTTTTGTAAAGTTCAGTTTTATCTTCTCATTTGGAACAAAAAGAAATGTTGAAATGTCAGTAGTTCTGGAAAAGACAAAAGCTTTAAAGTAAATTATATAAACCTAAAAGGAAGTTTAACGGCAAAGATAGCTGAAATATTAGTAATCAGTTGCATATGTTCGTGATTACTACTCTTCAATATGAAATTATTAACTCCCTTTGCCTCTTGCAAATATCTTGTCTGAACAGCATAAATCAAGGTAGCTTCCTAGTTACATATTTAGTAAGAAAAAACATCACAACTGCACATTAACATCTCCTAAGGATCCATGCACAGTTTTGACTATTGAAGTAGCTGAAATGGTGACGCCTCAATTTAGTCAATGAATGAGCATATCTTATTCAGCAAAAGCTAGAACTAACAGTTTTAATCTGGTTTTAAAAATCTGTAGTTTGTTTGTTTGTTTGTTTTGTTTTTGTTTTATTTTGTTTTGTTTGTTTGTTTGTTTTAATCAGGCTAATATGTGTTTACTGCTTTTTTTGTGTTCTCAAGGGAAAGAGGAAGTGAGTCTTCCAGTTTCCATCAGACTTCACATCAAACATATGCTCTTACAATGAATATTTACATTTCTAGTTAGAGACAGATTCAAGGTATGGAATTTGAATGCAGATCCATGATGAGGATAACTGGAGTCCTTGCTCTGATTTAACTCATTCTGAAGAGGCAAGAGTTGGATCTAGAGTTCAAAACATTGAGCAATCTGCATGTTGGCAAGTTTTAGAACATACAGATCAGTCTTATTGATCAGCTATGCCTCTGAAAATTATCTGATTTCAAAAGCTTACTCGACAGAATGAAACTTCTATTTGTTTTTGTGGTCTGCAGCCTTCTATGGCATTTCAAAGTCCCAAAATGTTGATACATCCAAAAGTGAGAAGACATTTCTGTAAGAATTTTCTAGATCCTACTTTTAAGCTTTTATGTTTAAATTTAACTGAAGTTCCATCTTAGATAACACAGTCCTTTATAGATGAGACCCTATTTGTAATTGCCAAGTTTGAGCATAAAGCTTGTGGCTGAAAAGGGGTCAACAGTAATATTCCATTTGATTTCAAATATTAGTATTTATAGTAATACATCTACTCATCTAACATATGAAGTCATGTAGATTAAGAATTTGCAGGCATCTGCATTTGGGGTTAGAACCCACATTCAGGTACTTGACTTGATCTTGGTTACCAAAGTGCTAATACAGTAAATGGAATTATACTTGATTTATAACAATACAGCTGAGATTAGAAATTGGCTTTGAGAGTCTACGAAAGGGTCGAGTTGCTTATATTTTAATTCTTTTTAGTGCTACAGTTTAAGTCAGTGATTTAAGAGCAAGACATGTCCTTGTGCAATTTGAACTATATGGTTCATTAAATGTAGTGAACACAATACAGAAGAAATAAATTTAACTTTGTTCAAATTAAAACAAGTGAAGTATGCTTTTTAGCAGCTTGCAATATGTTCTTGAAATCAGAACTGTAACAACTGATAATTGAAGCAAATATGAAGAAAAGATAAAATGAAACCATTATCTCAAGCAATGACAAACCATGACAAAAAAGGGTCACTTTCAAAGAATCCACTGAAAACACTATAGGAATAAGTAAGAAGGCAGAGTACTTACAGAGCCAATTAATTTATTGTCAAGTCTTTTTAAAAAATTACACAGTCATCTGATATTCAGATAGGTTAGATCAAAAACAGTAAGACAGAGCCCTTTAAAAACCTAATTAATTATATTGAATAATATATGGAGGAATAATTTAAGAGTCATGTAAAATTTTTAGAGTGGAATAATTTGCATGTTTTCCAGCACATGATTCTTTCTATCTCATAATTCATTAAAATTAATGCCATTCCATAGCTCATACTTAATACTTTTTGCAGTTTGCATGACAAAGGAAAAAGGGTTTGGTCATCACTCTACACAGAAGATACACAGCTGCCACAATGACATCATGAGACCACTGCATCATGAACATCTGAAAGATGAAGGCACTCAGCAGCTTGGAAACACAACGTAAGTCCATTAGAAACATTCCCTGCATTGAGAGAACCAGTTTTAGGGAATGACCCAACAAAACAGTAACCATATTTCTTAAAAAAAATTAAGACAAATAGTTCTATTTCCGTCATATATTTATTAAATAGGCAGTTGTGTTTTAAGATGCAGTGAGGAAGAAGAAAATGTGTAAACTTAATTCTGATAGTTGAGGGAAAGGAGAGCAAGACCTTAACATCCTGTGTTGTAATATTACCACAGTCATGCACTTTGTTTCAATAAATGCATATTTTTCTTCAAATCATACACCAAGAGGAAGACAGACATCTTAGACTTACCAGCAGATTGCAGAAAACTGCAGAAGATGAGCACTATTACTGTCGGAAACATGATGCATGCCCTAACTGGAGAGGTTTTTTTAGTACTCTCTTCTGTTCCAAATGGGCAGCGCCTTTGCTGCCACTTTGTAAGCTCACCTCTTCAAGCTTGGATGCTTTATATATAGAATTGCAATGCCCTCCCTTATTCCCATAGCTTTCAGAAATTGCAACAGCAGAGCACCCGCCAAACAGGATCTCCTCTTTATCAAGTTTAACACACCTAAATGTCATTTAGAAAGAAAAGAGAAATCATAAACCTCCTCCAGTTCGTTATCATTCTTACGAGGTTTTTATAATGGCTTCTATTTCTGACAGCTCAAACACATTTAACTTCATTTACTGAACAAATTTGGTATTATACCCAGAAGCAATATTCAAAAAGACAAATAATACACAAATTATGATTACTATCTGATAAGCAGAGGAATAATATTGGACCAGTACACAAAGTGGAAGAATGAAGTGCAGGAACTTTGGAAGTTCTGGAAAGAATGTGTGGATACCAGCTGGCAAGGAATGAATGAAAAGAGATATAAATCTCAGATTTTTTTAATTAATTCTTCTTTCATTAACTTCTATTCGCTCTCCTGAGTGACTGCGCTCATCTCTCGCTTGTGTGACTTTTTAAGCAAAATGATAAACTTTACCTCAGTAAAAAGGGCTGTCCATGGTACAAGCACAGGCATAATACAACTGCTTTCCTGAATTTGCAGGGTAACAATTGAGCTTCAGCCTATGACCTTAGCACTGCCAGGGGCAGAGGGCAATCTGTGTTACAAAATGGGAAAGGCTATTGCACTGTGGTACTTCAGCAACTCTGATGAGTTCATCTCCACCTTCCCACCAACATCCCCAAAGATCAATTCCAGTTCTGTTATAACACTTGGATCTCTCCATACCAGAGATGAAACACTGACTGCACTGGTTGTGTTCACTGTGTCACTGCCCCACTGAACTGACACAATAAATAAGAAATATACTTGCTTGATCCTGACAATTTTCACTAGCATAGTAATTACTTCAGGAAAAAATAATCTAATTAGAAGACAACTTTCCCCATAAAATATAAAAGGTATGAATTACCTCTTCATATGAATCTCTTCAGCCTTTTCTGTTTCACCTATGCAATAATTATTTTATGTAATTCATTACTTTCCTGGGTTCCTATTGTTTTGTCCTTCTCTGGTATGATTCCTTTGCTTGCAAACTGTCTCCTCACCATGTTCTCAGAGTTATCCCTTCTGAGTGGTGTGAAGAAGCACAGGAGAGACAGTGACCATCATTTAGTGTAATTTTAGCCCTGGGTCAACTTCATTGTAATTAAAATAAAACCATAAAATTTTAACTGAAACAAAGGTCTGCCTTATTTCCATGCTCTGCTCTTTGTTTGTTTGTTTGCTTGCTTGTTTGTTTGTTTTCCTACTCCAGCAACTGAAGGGTAAAGTATTTGATTGTTGATAGTAGAATTGTGACCCTTAATTTCAAAATTCCAGTTTAAAATTTTCTGCATCTGACTTGTAACAAAACAAAATAAATGAACAAATTCAAGAAAAAATATTTTCGATGAGAAAAAATTATTTAATTAAATCCCAGACTTTCAAGAAATAATTTTACACCAATAATTTGACCATACTGATCATTGCCTTATCCCATGTTTTCAACTGGTTTGTGAATATTTGGCATTAAAATGCTCCCCAAAATAAGACAAGAACAATCTCATCACCTTGACTCTGTTGCACTTGATGCAGCATTTTATTGTTTACAGAGACTTTTCACAAATTTCACCTTAATACAGTTAAAATAATTGAACTTTTAGGATTTACTGCAATAATGTGAGAATTGCCATTTGACTCAAACATTTAAATCTTGTGACTTTTACATAGCTCCCTTCTAGGATGTGGGAGTTCATATACTTTAAAAGTGCATGATAACTGCTCAACGCTTTCTGAATAGACAGGACATTTTCCCAAAAGTTGTCAATATAAGTACCTCGTATCACTTGTCACTTCTGAAAATCTTGATCAAAGTGGAAAATTATTAAGTCCTCAAAATAGCCTAATTAAATTGATAGTACAATCAATCTATAATTATTAAAGTTTTGCAACTGTATATACTACATTAATGTCTGGCAAATCAGCTCTAAGTTCTTATTAATGAAATCCAAAACAGAATTTTACTATTCTCACTTTTAGGAAATAACTTCTCTGTGAAGATCAGGAACTGTATTACTCCCTAATAACTTAAGCTTTATCACTGATAGTGTCATACAGAAAAGTGCCATCCTCTGACAGAAAAGATGAAAAAAAAAAAAAAAAATCACTCTTGTCAAACAGGTGTTTATTTTCATTTGTTACATATATACATAATCTTTCTGTCAAGCACTAATAAATTAAAGCAGTTACTATCAATGCACATTCTATGACTTGCTCATTCCAGAGCTGGGTGCTTGAGAGCAACATTTTTGCTATGAAAGGTACCAGACTGACACTTCATGGGACTAAGATCCCTGGTAATGCATGAGAAGGCACCAAAACCTTTATATACCACCTAACAGCTAATTTTCCTCTTACATTGCCATGTTTTTAAGCTTTTCTCCATAGCCTTTATGTTTACCAAAACCTTTAATGCCACCATTATATGAACCTTAGGAACTCATGAAATGCAAATACTGGCAAAAGCAATTACAAATAACTATCCAAAATATTGTTGTTTTTAGTTCCCCATATTTGTAGCAATGTTCTTGGCTGACATTTATTCCATCCGAGATGTAAGGATAAAAATTTTGCCTTCTGCTATCCTGGAAGGAATTTCACTGTATCAGCCTCAATACCTATGATTCAGCAAGTAAATTGTTATTTTATGAGGACATCCCATGATGATGTAAATACAATTAATCAAAAGCAGCTATCTACAACTACATTTAAGTGGGGACTCCAGACCAAACATTTGCTGCAGGACTACAAGAACTGACTAAGTCTGCAGTATGTGGAGAATTATTTTATATCTTAAAGCTTTGTGAAAAATAGTCTATAAAGCTGTAGTGAGAGAATGACATGTCTAATTAATGTGGGTTTTTTTCCCATGTCATAATTATAACTTATTTATTAATAGTAATATAACTGCTGGTTAGAAACTGGCATTGTACAGGTGAGCAGAGATTATTGTGGTCATATATATGATTCAGTATATATATATGTATATATATATGATTCAGTATTTTGGTATTTAGTATTTGGTATTTACTTTCCAGTATCATGTGTACTTCTGGAAGATTTTGAAATGTCAAAGGAATTAATGTTAAGCTAGAAATTATGCATATTGAAAGAGTCACAACATTTTACCTAATTAAAAGACCATCTTGCACAGTTTAATTCATTTAGGAAATTACAGGCATATCAATTCTAGGATATTTTGATGCTTTTATGAAGTTCCCTAAAAAACCCATTCCACTTCCAGTAATATACTCCTTCTTCGTATATGATTTTAGCAGCCTTGCATATATTTGGATAAATAGCTAAGTATCTTTATAAAGAGTCAAACCAAAATGCAGCATTTGGTTAGCCCTTGTGGGTACTTTAGAAGCTTGTGCCTGTAAGATTCCTTGGTTCTTACTGATATGTAAAGATACTGGCTACAGCTTGATAACAGTCTGGCAGTTTGACACAACAGCTCAACTTTGTTTGTTTGTTTGTTTGTTTGTTTGTTTGTTTTGTTGTTGTTGTTGGTGGTTGGGGTTTGTTTGCTTTTGGTTTTGTTTGGTTTGGGGTTTTTTTTTGTTTTGTTCGTTTGTTTTGTTGGTTTGTTTAGGTTTTTTGAGCTCAAATATTTGATATTCTAACTCATTCAAATTTTAAATCACTGTAAAATATGTTGGTTTAACATGAGTATTAAAATCGTACATACTTCAACTTCCAAATCATTGTATATGACTGGCCTTCAAACACATCTTAGAATATTCATGCTGACATCATTTATGTACAATGAATATAACATATCTTAGTAATGCTGTATCAGAATTAGATAAAATCAGGCTCTTGAATAGAACTGCGTTATCTTGATGACTAAGACATTCACTATGACTGGCAGGGCAATCTCAGCTTCTATCTGCAATCAAATGGAGTGTAAAATTTCAGCAGGAAGGTTTGACATTCCAGGGAATCTTCTTCTTCTTTTTTTTTTTTTTTATAGACTGGACTGTCTCAAGGTAACACTGTTTATTTCTTGTTAGCATACCTTGACTATATGCATATTTGAACATATCTGGTATGAACACAGACTCGGAAAGAGTCCTTCAAACATGAAATTGGAGAATAGAATTGAAATATGATAGAAATTTCACAATAGGTGTGACAATGTTTCCTTTAATTTCTAATCAATTCTTAAATCTTGAAAAGATCACATTGTAGAAAATTAAACACTGTGCATTAGTCACAAATGAGGAAGCTCCTCAGAAATGTCTTGGTTTCCTTAAAGAATTTCACATTTGACAAGAGCAGAAGCACATCCGTAACACTCAAGATTTTGACTGAACAACAGTATGCCTGCTGTATAAGGCAGAAACACTGAATTCCCATAGAGACAACAGAATATATGCTGACTGCATCTCTGATGTAAATTTTTTGAATTATTAATATAAACAGAATTTAGCTACAGAATGAACAGATCTTTAAACAATGAGTGGATGGGAATTTTGTCCGGGACATGAACAACCAGAAAAAGAACCATGTAAAGTTTTCTTTGCACTATTGTGGGAAAAAAAGGAGTATTTTTGATTTCTCTACTACAGTGGAAAGGAGTTAAAAGGAAACTTTCCTATGCTGTAACACATACTGAATATTTTATGTCTTGGTCTTCTCACAAAAAATAGCTTAAGTGAAAAATTAAAGAAAGACAAGTAGTCAGTATCAGCTATTTTACATAAAACTCTTTAAATAAAGGCCAGAAAATTCAGTATTGTGAACATATGACAAGAAGGAATGACTAGTCAAGTCAGAATGAAACAGTTCCTCATACACTGATACTTCTCCAGGCAAAGGTTACTTCAGAGGGTCTAGTTGTCAGAGTAGCTGACCAGCAATCAGGCAGGCAGGTACCACATAAGCCGCTGGCTGCCCCTGCTGCCCAGATGCTTTCCAAATAAACTGACAATAAAATAGATACATATTCTGAGAATGTTCCAGTTGTGTAAACAAAATTTTTTTCACTGAGAAATATTCACCAAAAAGTCCTAGCCAGCTATGCCCTTATCCTCAGCCTGTGTCCCACCTGTAGAATACCCTGATATTTATGTTCATTCTATGTGACTTTCTAACTGCTTCTATTCACACTTTTCATATGCTTAAACTTCCCCAAACAGTATCTAAAAGAAGCCCAGTGTGATTGTGCCCTCAGACACTAAATAATCCACCTTATGGTTTTAGTAGAAATTCACAGGTCCTGCTTTCCTTTTGGTCACCAAAATCAAGAGAATTCTCTTTCTCAGTACCTAGAAAATTACTCATAATTCTGGAATTTATTAGATATGATATTCAAAATAGATGAGATACCTCACATAAAAATACTATTGAGCAGACTGTTATGGCTGCCATTCACTCGAAGCCAGCTCTACTGTTGATGTGACTACAGATATTTGAACATAAAAGTTCATTTAACAATGTACATTATTTTTATTGCAATGTACAGAGAGTGGCCATAGGTGTTAAGGAGGATTTTATTTCTTGTTTTACACTGCATCTAGATGGAAACTGAATACAAACTAAGAAATAACTAACAGCACTCTTTCACTGTTCAAAAAGTATCAGTCTTGCATTGTTCCAAAAGTACTTTTGTACTTAAATGACTGTAAAGCCAAATCTTTCCCATGCAGTTGTTAAGAAAAAAAAAATGTAGAAAAAAATTAAAACACATGCCCTGTAGAAAAAAATTAAAACACATGCCCGTAAAAGCTGTAAATTGACTTCATCAATTGGTACTTAACTTCTAATTCTAATTTGTTGGGGACAATGGCTGAGACCTCCCTGTGTTGGCTTTATGCCTCTGGCATTCATTTTGATGGATATCTTGGGTACTATAGCTGTGGGGACCTCAGTTGGTGTCATTCACTCTTTGTGTCCTGCCAACATGAGAAGCTGAGAAAGCCTGGCACTCCCAGTTCTCTGAAGCATAGCTGCTGTCCTGGAGGCAAACTTGGAAAAAAATATTTGAAGTGTTTCTGGAGTAAAACAGACAAAAAAACCAAACCAAAAATAGCAAACACACAAAGCAAGCAAGGCCCACCCCTGTGAGAGTGTGCTCTGACATGATACCCTGTTATCCTTCCTGTGCACAGGAACAAAGGGAAAGCAAACTCCCTCTGCTCTCATCTCCCACACTCCCTCCTTCTGCTCCTGAGTTCTGTTTTGCTGATGCTGAACTCAAACTGGTTTGCATTCTGACCTCTGGAGCAGTCTGGGCTGCATCATTTATTCTATAACACTTAATCCTAAATTCTGGTCATTTTAGCTACAGTGCTGGCAGAAAAGAACAGAATGATACAATTGTGGAAAAATAAACCATAGAGGGAATGTCTCCTTTATTCATGTTTGTCTTCTATCTCTTGATGCTCGTTTATGACTTTTTAATTAAAATTTCTGTCAAACACTATACTTGTGAACAAAATCTGTGCAGCATCTTTTAAAGCCACATTTATCTGGTGATTAAGTAGTCTGTAGAGGAAGACATTGATTGTTCCATTTTCATTTGCTTCTAGTAGAGAGAACAAAGGTATTCCTTCTTGCTATTTCTTAACTATCCATTATGACCTCATATCAAAGTCTAGAGACAAATCAGATTTTATGCTGAACTAAATCCAAACTTGGTGTGGTCGTTTTATTCCCAAAAAGAAAATATTGATACCAACTTATTTTTGTTAGTTTCTAACCTATTTTTTTCCTCCAGGTTGTATTAGCATGGAGAATATTTATCTTATGAGCAAAAATTTGGGAAAACACAGATCCTTTTTCAGATCTTTTTTTTTTTTTTTTTGGTCAGCTTTTGGGTTTTACCAGTTAAGCAGTATTCCTTTTCCAATGGAAATTTAGGAATTACCTTTAATTATACATCAGTAGTTCTGGACAGCATGCATTTTGACTCCATACAATACAGCAAAAGGAAAGGAAAGCATTGCACATGAAAGCAGCTGTGGTTCAAATGTTTCTAGCTTGGTTCGTTAAGTCAGATAAACAGGAAACAGCCTAAGTTCTCCTAATTGCTGTACTCATAATTCGTGGTTTGTAATTCATGTACAAACCAGACTTAGAAAAAATAAAGTTATTTGCCACTTGTTACGGTTCTATTAATTTAATAATCAGACAGATTTTATTACCAGATATAGAATAAGAAGCAAATGTATTGTGTGAACCAGGAATCCATTAAGTACAAACTTTGACCTCTGTTGATAAGGAAATAAAATAAAACCTGTATTTACACAAATATTAAGAGCTGGGAACAGGAAGTCAGTGGCAATCACATGTTTAACTTGCCTTTTAATGTGTGTACATTTTAGAACAGGTAGTCTCCCATTGATGCTAATATAACATATCTGCTAAGATAATATGGTCAAGCATATACTTTTGTTTACCTTTTACTTTACACATTCTGATCCTTTTTTTTTTTTTAATGCATTTGGTTTAGAAAACATCTCAAAACTCTTAGACTTCAGAATCATCATAGAACAGATTTGAAAAACATGACTTACATCTTATTCTGAAATTTGGAAACCTCTCCAGTTCTAAAGAGATGAAGCTATTGGCAGAATGAAACAACAATGAAGGTGTAAAAAGTGTGAAGGAATTAGTGATAGTTTTTATACATACAGTTTCAAGAACAAAGGACAGTATGGCTATTTTTCCCTTGGGCAGAGAGCACTATGTATCGAGAATCATAAGAAGAATGTATTCACAGAAATAATAGATTCTCTTGCAGCAAAAATTAACAACTTGGATCACTTTTGCATATCTCTACTTTGGACTAGTACAAATAAAAGATGGAACTGCAGCTGCAACTTGCAACTATTATTTACAGCTGCTTGGCCTCTTGGCCCAGACAGTTGTGCATCTGTCATGTCTCTTCTTGTCAGCTGATCATTCAATGTAGTAAGACTTTACTGCATGGAGAGACTGGCAGCATTTTATGTTTATTTTCATGTAGAATAAAGACATCAGCAGAACGATTTGGCATTTTTGTTCTCATTTTCACCCTAGTACATACTGCAGATTCAGACCTGAAAGATCTTTGCTTCTGTGCATGATTAAATAGCATCAAATATACATGCTATCATCAGTCATACTGTTACAGTAAGAACAGTTTTTCTCATGGGGAAAAAACCACAGTATTTGAAAGTCCTGTGTAATTAAATCCACATACACTTTTAATACTCTGCTGTTCCTACCAAAGATTAAACATAATACAATATGAAGAATCAGCTGGAAAATGAGAACTAAATATTAAACTGCCTTTATCTGGCTGTTTCAGTTCAGCAGTTTCACTTTTCATTTTTAAAACTAAGCACAATATAGCACTGAATTGCTGCATTGTGTCATGTAGTTATATCTTTAGTGTCTCAAGCTTGGATCTTCTCTCCTTGGGTCGGGTGGTGGGTGTCTTATGTGGAAATATACAGGACAAACATAACAAACTATTTCAAAGAGCTTAGGTAGGATCCAGATTTAATTTTAGTCCTTACACTTGTGAGTATGACTACTCCCTTGCGTTTTTTGTTAAGGTAATTGCAAAATTAGAATTGGGTATTCTTAATGAATTGTTCTCCACCTCTTTTACTCTAGATTTGTTTCCTTTAAGGTACATGTTCCGCTACTTCATTTGTTGAGTAAAAATCTCTAGTTTCTCATTGTTCACTTTAAGAACAAGCAGATGAAGGAATAACAAAACCATGCATGTATGTTATGTATCTACAACACTGTATAAACAAGATATTTGCCAAATGTATTTTCTATCTGAGGTGCAATATGCTGATACCTCAGAAGATGCTAAAAGCATCTAAGATCTTATCCAAATAAGCTAGATAACTATTATAACAAGACTCAACATATTTTCCACCTGCTAATACTTACTGTATAAATAAATGTATATTTGTACATGAGATGGAAGACATGGACTGGCTGGATGGCAGAGCTCAGAGGGTTGTGATCAGCAGTGCAAAGTCTGGTTGGAGGCCTGTAGTTAGTGGGGTTCCCCAGGGTCAGTACTCGGTCCAGTCCTGTTCAGCTTGTTCACCAGTGATCTGGATGAAGAGACTGAGTGCACCCTCAGCAAGTTTGCTGATGACACAAAATTGGGAGGAAGGGTTGACACACCAGAAGGCTGTGCTGAAACCTGGACAGGCTGGAGGACTGGGCAGAGAAGAACCTGATGAAGTTTAACAAGGGCAAGTGTAGGGTCCTGCACCTGGGGAGGAATAACGCCAGGCACCAGTACAGGTTAGGGGTGGAGCTGCTGGAAAGCAGCACTGCACAGAAGGACTTGGGAGTCCTGGTTGACAACAGGTTGACCATGAGCCAGCAATGTGCCCTTGTGGCCAAGAAGGCCAATGGTATGCTGTGGTGCATTAAGAAGACTGTGACCAGCAGGTTGAGGGAGGTTATCCTGCCCCTCTGCCCTGGAGAGGCCACATCTGGAGTATTGTGTCCAGTTCTGGACTCCCCATTTTAAGGACAAGGAATTACTGGAAGGAGTCTAGCAGCAGGCTATGAAGATGATTAGGGGCCTAGAGCACCCTTCTTAAGAGGAGAGACTGAGGGAGCTGGGTCTGTTCCGCCTGGAGAAGAGAAGGCTGAGAGGGGATCTCATCAATATTTATAAATATCTGAAGGATGGATGTCAAGAGGATGGGACCAGACTCCTTTCAGTGGTGCCCAACAACAGGATGAGGGGAAAGGATCTCAGACTGAAGCACAGGAGTTTCCATCTGAATATGAGGAGAAATTTCTTTACTTTGATGGTGACAGAGCACTGGAAGAGGCTGCCTAGAGAGTTTGTGGAGTCTCCTTCTCTGGAAACATTCAAGACCTGCCTAGACACATTCCTACTACCTTCCTACTCTAGGTGAACCTGCTTTAGCAGGGAGTTGGACTAGGTGACCTCCAGAGGTCCCTTCCAACCCTAACCATTCTGTGATATACATATACATATTATTTGTATATACAGATACACACACATAGACAAATATACCTCCACATATTTTATGTGTATATATACCTATGCTGTTCTTTTGACCTTTTTTGGTAGGTCCAGAGAACTGTGCTGCTGTCACAGCTCTATACAGAACTGAAAACTTTGATCAATCAAAGCATTTAATGTGGCCCAAAGTATTTGAAAAAAATGCAGTGCCCAGTTTTGTTCCACTGATGCAATTCTGGTATGATGTCAGTAATTCCATTTGAGCACAGTTGTTCCAAGGCCTGTGACTGCTGAGCAGTATAGAACACAGTTATTTTCTCAACAGAGTGTTAGCAGAGTACTTGGTTGTTGAGAATATGAGGCATATGAGAAGTTGAAATTGCCTGTGGGAAATCTGGCAAGTTGACTTGCTACTGTGTTTATATATTTTTAATTAAACAAAACTAATACACCCATGAATTCTGGCGGTTGCTGAAGTCTATGATAAAACTCTCATGTACTTTAAAGGTAATACTCTTCAAGCCTCAGAATCAGTAGAAAATTCATATCTGAGAAGTAGCAGAATGTAAAGACAATTCTAAAAAGCTAAACAAATGGAGCTTTAGATTTTCTTTTATCACCTTTACCTTCCACACATTTCCAGGCAGAACTCAATTTATTTGTGTTTCATTGATCTTACCTGAAAAGCTGGAGCCTGTGATGTTTACATATACTCTCACCGATTACTACAAGCCCTCACTATGTGGTGGAGTGATGCCTCTATAAATTGTGCAGATTCAAGGAGATGTCATGTATTCCTTGCCCTCACTGAGGAAGTGTATATTTCTCACTACTCTGGGGTTTGGCAGCCTCTGGATTTTCAAAAAGAAGCAGACGTTGTAATGTCTGATGTTTCATACAGTCAGAAAAGAAATTGTGTTATCTTTCTTCTTCTGCAAGAACCACAAATACAGCTGCAAAGGAGTTTAATTCTTAAAGTATCCTTATTGACTTTGGCTAGGATTCATATAGGAAGGTTGGCTTCCCATACAGCTTGATTTTGAGGACTGAGTCAAATTCAGTTTCAAACAGCATATTGCATTCCTAATTACTACTGCTATACCTGTCTTCTGCTTTATCACATTTATGATCTTGCTTGAGTTTCTTCCAGTAATGCACTGAGAAACAAGACTACATGTCTGCCAGGTGTTGGTCCAATCTTTTATTCTTTCACAAAGGTGAGAAAGATGTCTGCAGTGGGGCTCTTGCTTAAAGAGTTGGTGTTTTATAAACACCATTAAATGTAATAGAAATGTTGAGGCCAATGCCTTGCACATGATGCATGAAAAACTGCGAGCATTATGGCAGTACTCTCTGGCTCTCTGTAACAAGTTAAGTTTGTTCCTCTTATAGGATAGCTTATTTATAAGACTACAAGTTTGCTAGAAGAGTATTGTTGTTGACTACAGACTTTTTCCAGAGCTTCCAAAAGACTTCTAAGAATACTGAATTCAGACAAGGGAGTCTGCTAAAGATAAGGGCTGGGACTGGATTTGAAATGGTGTGGGAAGGCAGCATATGTAACAAAGGACATATATGAGATACTTGTAATGGACTGCTGAGAAGGTGCTCTGCAGCATTTCTCATTGGCTGCCATTTCCCATGTACTGAAAACTTCATGTCCAGGTCACACAGAATCACCAAGAGTCACAGAATGTTAGGGTTTGGAAGGGACCTTAAAAAATCATCTAGTCCAATCCCCCCACCAGAGCAGGAACACTTAGATGAGGTTATACAGGAAGGTGTCCAGGCGGGTTTTGAATATCCTTGGAGAAGGAGACTCTACAATCTCTCTGGGCAGCCTGTTCCAGTGTTCTGTCACCTTCAATGTGAAGAAGTTTCTTCTCATATTTAAGCAGAACCTCTTGTGTTCCAGTTTTCACCCATTGCCCCTTGTCCTGTCATTGGTTGTCCACAAGAAGAGTCTGGCTCCATCCTCGTGACACTCACCTTTTACATGTTTATAAATATTAATGAGGTCACACCTCTGTCAACTCTTTTCCAAGCTAAACAGATCCAGCTCCCTCAGCCTTTCCTCATAAGGGAGATACTCCACTCCCTTAATCATCTTCATGGCTCTGCACTGGACTCTCTCCAGCAGTTCTCTGTCTTTCTTGAACTGAGGGGCCCAGAACTGGACACAATATTCCAGATGTGGTCTCACCCTGTTTCTTCCAGTCAAGAAATAAGGCTCTGTCATTGTTTGAAAGATGTTTAGTAGACTTATATTCAATGAGAGACAACAGAAATAATTTTTGTAGCCAACAGCTGCTATCTGAGAGTACTTACATATTACAGCCTGCACTGTCAGATGGAGGTAGTTTTTCTGCAGAAAGGAAAACTTCATGAGGTCTGCTAGCTACAAACTGTTACATTAAAATGTTACTAAGCTGAAATACGTTAGTAACTATCAAAACACTTGTGCTGCTTTTACTAATCATGTTGTCAGCTGTTTTGTTATGCTTGCAATGATGAATCAGCACTGGTGAGAGAGTGGAAATGTTTTCCAGTGGTTTTTACAGTGGCTAAAACTGAATGAAGTTTTTTTTTTTTAAGATCTCTCTCCTAACATCCTATTTGGAGTGCAAGTACTGAGAGTATGCAATGAGACCAGTGGAGTGGCTGCTGTTAGGAGATGGAGGATTTCTACTGTTTGCTACAACTTCATGTGGCAATGCTTGAACACATCAAGGATCTTGGCTTAAGACAACCTGTATCATGGAATTCTTACTTGGAAAGAGCTTTATCTTGGAGTAAACAAGATATACAATTTTGGCCATTCTCTTGACAATTGGTGCCAAGGGCATTTGTCATTTATATGATCATTCATTTACAATTGCTTTCACACAAGCAAGCCCAATAGGGAAAGCACTGGATTGCTGAAGGTGCATTTATTGCCTATATAGTCTGTCCCTGCATGAAAGTTCTTACCAATTTCACAGATAAATGCAGTACAACACTTAGGACACTGCTGTCTGTATTGCTACACCGAGTTGCATCCCTGAGACTATAATTCTCAAGATTATCTGTTTAACAAGATGTGAAAAATCATATTGTGTATGATGTTCAAGACTTAGCACTTTAATACTGTCTACTGGATGAATCAAATTTTTAAGAGGCCAGCAGAAAGTAGTTAAATGACCATGATTAGAATTCTTGTCAGCATGCATCAAACTCAACAGATATCTTAACAGTGACATAAATATGATTCACTACATTTACAACAATGTTCTTTAATGGATACAAATATAAAAATAAACAAATGGAAGTTCACTCTGGGTTTTTGATTTCTTGTTGTCAAGTGCCCAGCTTACCACCAGTAAGGATACAGCAGATGCTCATGAAATCATGAGTCTGAGAGAGGCACCTCCAAATAAAAATTCACATTTTAGTTGGCATTTTGTTTCCAGTACTCCATGGAAACTGGTTTCCAAAATTCCACATGGTGCTGTACTTTGTTGATATCCTTGCTTTGAAATCATCTGAGAAACAAACTTCTGAGCCGCTTTAAGAAGTTTGGAGCTATATGGCATCTACCTTGGATCAGATCAAATAAACTCAACTCATAATGGCCTAAAGTCAAAATCCAAACATTAGACTAGTACATTTTTTTCAATCCCTCGATTTTTACCAGGTTTCTACTTCAAACAATGAAAAAATGCTGAAGGTCTCCCCTGCCTCTCTGACAGTGACATTCTATGGATACACATGCGAAAATAGGCAGAAGCACTCAAAAATAGTAAAAAGTTACTGAGATGTGATTCTTTCATTTCTAATGTGACAAACCAAGATTTTTTTTCTGTGACATTTTGATGTGGCATTGGAGCTGTTCTCAGCCTTGCTCAATTAGAGAGGCATGAAGCACTGAAAGCCTACCATCCAATAACATTGACACTAACTGGACAAAAATATGCAGATGCAGACACAGATGCATTCATCAGTGGAAAATAAATAATAAAAAATAAAGAGGAAAAAAAAAAAAAGAAACAAACCAACCCTGTGTTATGACTGTAGTAGCTTGTTTGTGGTTTATGTGGAGTTAAATACAGTGCTAGTACCTAGTTAACTCTTCCATTTGTACACCTCATACTACTGAATGTTGCATTAAATAATGATAATTCATTAAAGGCTTACGTAGAAGCAAGAGAATTGATCATGCATGTGCTGTGCTGGCTCCTGCAGCATGTTCAAACAAACTCAGTCTTGAAAATTGCTCTCTAAGTTCCAACAGCAATGTAGGCTCATACAGACATGAAGAAGGTGCTTGATTAAAAAAAACACCTGGCGAGCTCAAACCATTTTAACCCATAAACTGATAAAGAAATGACTTTATGGCAGGCTATCCTGAAAGAAGTCAGCCGATCACTTTAGCTATGTTAAAAGCAGCACATCCAGCTGCCATGCGAATTCAAAGTGTTAGCCAGAAGTTAGGCCTAACAACTCAGAACTACTGCAAACACACAGAAAGTGATAAACTAAGAAATTACTTCTCAAGATATATTGCATCACTTAATATTTTAATGTTTCTCTGCAAAATGATCCAAACCTCATGATCTAAAATGTCTATAGATTCTAGACTATCCATAGGCTCCTTTTAGGAGGGGAAAAAACCCAACTTCCTGGTAGTGTGGTCTTACTTGAAATGACTTATGAAGTTACCATCATTGCAAACATCTGCTGTAACATTCTCCATCTTTCAGCAATTGTTTGTGACTCATAGGGTGGTGTATTTGGTAACTGGAGTGGTTTTATCTCTTAGGCTCAGGAATTTAACCAAAGCCAGCTGCATCTGAGCCTGCAGCATTGCGCTTTTGTCAGCGGAGTCAGACTATGTGAAGGCTTTTCAGCGGCCTTCTCAATAAAAGTGAGTTTTCCTGAAAAACAGACTAGAACAATTAGCATTTTAAATCATAAGCCTCTGACTGATTTTATTAAAAAAAAAAAAAATAAATAAAAATAAAGGAAAAAGTAACAGGGGAAAAAATGAACAAAATTGGCAAAGACTGTAAACACAACTCTCCATCTGCAGCATCCTCCCAGCACAGCCTTTTAACTTTGGGCACATTTTTCCTTCAGCAAACCTCCATGGCCTCAACCACCCTCTGCACAGTCCTCTGTGGGCTATCAAGACCCTCACCTTTGGGAAGGCATATCTGCTTCTTACCCTTTCCAACTGCTCCATGCATGTTATACTGCAGGCTCCCTCACAGCACTTTCCATTCAGCTCAGCTATGCTTCACCCCATGCCCCTACCAGAACCTTCCCTCCCCTGAGCATGCCCTGTGTTCTCAGGGAAATCCCCATCACTCCTCAGAGCTGTACCTTACACAAAAGGCAGCTGCCATGAGGAAGGAGGAGGCTGTTTTCTCCTCTACATTCTTTCCTTCCCACTCCCACCTTTTAAGGCAGAATACTATAAAATACACACTACCTTGCAGGCAAACGGACCAATTGTGTACTGTCCTTTGTACTTTGAAAAATTGAGTGGGAGATGGACTGACATGGCTTGCCATGTACTGTGTTTTGTGACATGTCAGTTGTGCAAATACCAGAGAAAGCCTGGATGGTGAGTTTTATGGGAAAATGAGCTGAGTGCTAGTGTTAAAGTCTACCTCCTAGCTCCTGTTCCTGTATATCAGGAGGATTTATGCTTTGTCAGAAGATAGGGAGCTGCCTGAGTTTGAGTTTCCTTCACTAGTTCCTGACCACTGAAGGGTGAGTGGGCCAAGGAAGCCATACTCTGAAACCTCCCTGCAGCCACATCTCTCTGCTGTATTCCTCAGACACCTCTTTTGGAGTCAGTAATCACCCTGTAACCCATATTGTCTGGGGTCAGTTTGTTGGAGCTCCTTGAAGCCATCATGAGGGGACACTTGCTGTAAGTGGTTCAAGGAGTGTGTGGTGGGGCTTGGCGCACTGTGGCTAGCTCATTATTGCATACAGCAAAGAGGGAATGGCATGTAAGCACTGGGAAATACCAAAGTGTTTTTATAACAAAGTAGAAATGTCTGTCAGTATTCTGACCTGTGTGAAACCAAAGGAGTTACTTTCAGGCCTGGGCCTGTTTTCTGTCTCAGCATTGCCTATGTTACGACTGCCTGCAGTACTTCTGTTTGTTCTCCTCTACAAGCATGGCAACCTGACTGATTTTTAACACCAAATTCTGCTACTGTCATTTTAAAATCGGTTGTGAATGATGAGAATATTGAGATGTCTCAAAAAAACCCTCTTGGTAAACATTTGGTACCTCTGGTAGAAAACAAAATGTAACAGCTGTCAAAGATTGTGTTGTCTTTACAGCTGTCTATATTTTGAAGGACACAACATCCTTACATGTGAGTGAAAACCTGATCCAGCCCTGTTTCCCCGGTTTATTTTGAACTTTATTTGTGGCATGCAGTTTTGAAACTCTGTTAAAGTACATCAAAACAATTGAAAAACTAATAAAACACAAAGGTTACTTATGTAGATACTGTGTATCAAACTGAATTCAGCTATAGGGCTGATTTGGTTGGTTTTGATTATTCAAATTTTAGTCTTAATTTTCCTTTAATTTTTGCTGTACTTTGATCAAAAGTATATATGCTCTGCTTTAAAATCCAGTTACCAGTGTGGTGTCAAAAACCAGCATGTATTTGATGTAATTAAAATCTAGCATGCTAAGAAGATACCTTCACATCATATGTTCTAGATCAACAGGCACTTTGCTATCTCTGGAATCCAGGATTCTGAGGTTAATAATCTCCAGCATCACTTTTGTATCAAGGAATCCAATAAAATTTAAAATGTTTACTCTTAGCTGAGTTTCCAGGACTTCAACTACGTAATTAATAGATAGAGTATGTTTACATCTTGCTAGCAGTGAGTGAGTCACTATTTAGGACTTGCATTCAGTGACGGTGTCGTTAATACCAGATTATGATATCTCTGCAAGTTCCAAACAGGTTTTTTTTTTTTTTTTTTTTTTTAATATATTGCTGGTCTAACAGCCAAGTTTATCTCATCTTCTACCTATGATATCTGAATAAATTTTCAGGATATTTGTATAGATATTGTTTGAAGGACCTAACTGAACCCTCTGAAGCAGAGCAGATGTGGAGAAAACGTCTGCTTGACTTATTTTGGCAGTATTTCTTTGGGGCAACTGCTGAATTTACAATAGAGCTTTCAGATTAAAGTGTTACATATCTGAAACAAGAATTAATTAAAAGGAGGTGGTTTTGGCACTTTCAATAGGCCTGGCCAGTTAATTTTGGCTCTTTGGATCTAAACAACTTCTCTACTTCCATTTAAAAATAAGTGGGGAAAATAGAACACTATTCTTTATCTCTCTAATATGATCTTTGTAAGGATGGAAACAGCACAACAGAAAGTTTATATTCAGGGTCCATTTGCTATGAGTGGGATTGAAAAAAAACCAAACAAACAAACAACAAAACCACTTTCCTTTCACTGTGAGAGTGATCTTATGTTTTCTTCATGAAGTGCTACCCAAATAGGTCTTAGTGAATAATCTTAAACAGTGTATCTATGTGAGATGCTCCAGTCCCCTACTTTTCTTTGTGGCAAATTGTTGGACTCTCTCTAATATATCTATGTATCTCTTGTACTGGGAAACCCAGAACTGGACACAGCACTCCATGTGTGGCTTCACCAGTGCTGAACAGAGAGCAAGAATAACGTCTCTTGACTTGTTGGCAATAATCTTCCTAGTGCAGCCCGGGATATTATCCTTGTTTGCTGCAATGGTATGTTGCTGGCTCATGTTCAGCTTGGTGCCCACCAGGACCCCCAGGTCTTTCGTGGTAAACCTGTTTTCCAGCTGGGTGGCCCCCACCGCCTACTGGTGCCTGGGGTTGTTCTGTCTCTTGTGGAAGACTTTGCACTTACCCTTGTTGAACTGCAGGAGGTTCTAGTCAGCCCACTTCTCCAGCCTGTCCAGGTTCCTCTGGATGGCAGCACAACCCTCTGGCACATCAGCCATTCCTTCTACTTTTGTGTCATCTGCCCCATCATCCAGGTCATTAATGAAGATGTTAAACAGGATTGGACCAACTACTGACCAATGGGGTACACTGCTAGCTACTGTCCACCAAGTAGATTTTGTGCCAGGTTCATCAGCTTGTCTACGAGGATCTTACGGGAGATAGTGTCAAAAGCCTTACTGAAGTCTAGGTAGACAATATCCACTCTTCTCCCCTCATCTACCAAGCCAGTAATTTAATCGTAGATGGTTACCAAGTTGGTCAAGTGTGACTTCCTGCTGGTGAATCTATGCTGACTACTCCTGATGACTGCCTTGTCCTTCATGTGCCTGGAAATGTCTTCCAGGATTAGTTGCTCCATCACCTTCCTAGGTATTGAGATGAGGCTGATTTGCCTCTGATTTCCTGGGAACATTCCTTAGAGGAAGTACCAAGATCTCACCTTGTATATCAAGTGTTCCAGTTAGTTTGAAACAGTTGCTTTCAAACAATTGTTGATAACCAATTTGCTCTCCTCATACCTTTCATTTGCCAAGGCCTTCCTTAGCTCTGGATCATGCAAAAATGTTAAACATTCTCTGCTACCGCCTACTGCACAAATGCTCTGCCCAAATGCCAGGCAGTAGGACTGCAATCATCTGGAGGCTAGTGATTAGGAAAAAATGTTTATGCCTCTAGTCCAAGGCAGAGAAACTTTCAAAGCAGTCAGAGATGGTAAACTATATTCCATAGAAGGTCCAGACCTAGAGGTCTTCTACAGAGCTTAGACTGAATTCCTAGCTCTGAAATCATGGGATGCAGAGCTTTTCCTGCAAAATGTTAAAGTGCTGTTACTAATTTGCAAGAGCTGGCTTTTCTGCTTTTCCCTGTGTTGCATAGCAAAGTGACTTCTACTTTAAGTTAATGAGCTATCATTTGTTCTCTTGTCCATTTTCATTAGTAACTGCCACCAGCACTATTCCTTTAGTGTGTTAACACTGTTCTGCCAGGCAGGAAGAAGCCTACATTTGCCAACTGTCTGTTCCCTAACACAACCCAAAGGTGAGGATGCTTGCAAAGGAAAAGATAGCACTAGAACTCAATCTGTTTTTACTTATTGTTCAACGGACAAGAGTTTATTGCAGGACCTCTCTCTCTCAGGGTACCATTAACAGCCATTCACCAGCCCATACTATGGAAAATTAGATATTAATCTACAGTTGTTTTATTTACCTTTAAAATATGTCACTCTGAGTGACTATCTGCTTTATCACTTCCAAAAGCAAACCCTGATTTAGCAGGCATCTTCTTTCAGTGCTCTGCTCCTGTTGCTAAATGTAGCTTTGAATTTTATCTGCTGTGTAGGCCTTTGTGTAGGCTGATAAGTCACCACAGAGCTGCAGTCATTTCTCCTGAGAACAACTTTATGCTGTTAGAAAATAATTTCTATATCTTCATATGTGGTGACAACTTTGAGGAACTGTTGATCATTTTGAGATTTGGCTCCTTTAAAAATAAGAAGGATGTCAGCCATTCTGAATAACAACATTCATGAATGGTGGCCTGTTACTGTGTTTCTTTGGGATTAGTTTAAAACAAAAGGTTGACATCATTAAAACACTTCATAATTTAGAAACCTATACGGTATGCAAGGGCTAGGATGGAAATAAACTAATTTGATGTGCACTGCCCCCTCTGAAAAGCATCCCTTCAGTAGAGCATGTAGTACCATACAGCTGATTCCTCCCAGTGAAAGGAAACCTCTAAAACTGCAGGAGTAGCAGGTCTGATATACCAAACAAGGAGCTAATTTGGAAAAAAAAATCCTTTCATTAAGCATAGCAAGTACATACAATGTAAAGGGGCAAGACATATTTTTACTCTTCTAGTCTATTGGGTACAAGATAAATAGGTAATTAAAATAGTACTTAGTGACCTTTGAGATTAACATTAGCTCACGTGTTTGGGGGTCTTCATTTCTGCTTGAAAAGCTTGGACAGGAATTTCCCGTATCAAGCGACCTAGGGGAGCAGTATCATTCTGTGTCATGGTAATTCACATGAAAATGCTATCTTCAAAAATTTGGAGTGGAAATATGTACATGATTTCCCACATACCTAAGCATATATTTCTGTGAGCACAAGTCAAAATTATTTGGTAAATGGTATAATAGCATATAATAGATAAATGATGGAATAACAAAATTTTCTCTTGTCTGGCTATAGGAAAACGTTTCTCAGTTTCCCTCAATGTGGGACTGGAAATCCGTTTTATTGTACAGAGAATCCGTGTGTCTTGGCAGTTTTGCAGTTTAAACTTGATTGCCCACCCAGAACTCTCTATTGTAATCCTCAAGTAGACTTGGCTTCTTCTGCATGCACTCCACTGTCCCTTAATTGATTAATATTGCTTCATTTGTAAAGTCCTCTAGGCAGAGGTGACATTTGTATAGTTGCATTCGGATGGTGTTTGAAATATTGCTGAGTACAGAATGGCTGTCACATTTGACAGCACAGTAAAAGCACTGCCCATATTTTATATGCAATTGTACAAAGTGTTTTGGGCATTTTTGAGTTTGAAAGTCTAAAAATTCCTCTTCAATTCATGTACAAATTAATTACTTAGAAAATATTATTCGCAAGTTTTCACTTTTGACTTTACAGATGACAGGAAAAATTTGGACCTGACATACACAAACAAGCTCTACTCCTTCATAGGAGTCATCCCCAGGATTTATACCAGTGTAATGTAGCAACATTTATCTACTTGTAAACACGTATTTATGATATTGTTATATTATGTTCATTCCAAGAACCACACAGACATGACTGGTGCATTCCTGATGAGTAGTTAGCCAGTTGTTACTCTGTACGTTATTGGCAGTTGAAGAGCAGGTGACCCTGGTGATAGGTGCTTGGATTTTTTAAATTCCTGCTTGTACATAAGTGAGGAAGTTATTTGTAGAAATCTCATCAGCAAATACACAATTACAGTGAAAGTTATATTTTCCTGGGGTTTTTTTCTGTGTGTGTTTTTTGTTTTTTTAGATTTTAGATATTTCATGTGATCTATTATTTTAATTTTAACAAATGTCTTCTTAATATTCCTCTGTTTCTTTATCTGGATTTTTAAAAAGAAGTCTTAAGGGGAATGAATCAAGGCTTGTTTTACATCCAAATTAAAGTTTTGGATTAATTGTTTCTTCATTATTGGACTCCTGGACCCAGATAGTTTCAAAAGAAGGATACAGCTTCTCAAGTCCGAGGCAGCACAGGGTGCCTGGGGCTAGGGCACTTGATCTTCTGTCCTGCCAAAGGTTGTGAAGCTGTTGAGGAGATGTGTCTCCAAGTGAAAGAGCTATGGGAGGAGCTCATCAAACTGTGCAGAATCCAAAAGGATGTGAAAGCAATCAACTGGAACTTCACTGAGACCTTGCATCTTCATGAACCTTAACCTTCAACTGTAGCTGAGAGATAGGAAGAGCCTTTGCCTATGAACTTGCAGGGTAGAAACTCTCATCATGGCAAAGGCTGGAAGGCAGTGACTTCTCAAACCAGGAGAAAAGCTCCACCGACACCTCATGCCTTGAAGTTACAGAATGGGTTAATTGTCCTGACAGCTAATGAGGAGCTAGGAGTGCCATCAAATGGAGCATCTCCAGTGGCTGACGCTGAGCCACTGAGCCACTTGGGACCACTAAAAGGAAGTGACAAGTGAGCGTGGTTGGAGACTTCCTACTGTAAGGGACAAAAGTTTCCATCTGCTGACCTGGTTTGCTGCTTTCTGGGTGCTCAGATTTGGGACATTGTAGAGAAGCTACCAAGGCTTGCCTTACTCCACCCACTAGGCCCTACTGCTCTTACACATAGGTGCCAAAGATATTGGCAGTTGTGACTGAAGGGCACTGGGGCAGCAATTAAGGGCATCGAGATGGAGTTGGTGATCTCCTTGATTCTGCCACCGAGGAGAAGCATCTGAGTAAGACTCAGTGGATCCTGTGCACTAATAACTAGTTTCACAGCTGCTGTTGGTAGCGGGGCTTCAGTTTGTATGACATTGGAACCCCCTTTGAGGGTCCACAGCTACTTATGAGACAGGATCTAAGTGACTGAATGGGGCAATAACATCTTTGCCAACAAGCTGGCCAATTTGGAAGGCAGAAATTTAGACTAGAAACAGTGCAGGAGGGATTGATTCCTCAAAAATCAATTCAAAAAAATAGGGAGAGGGTAGGCAAGCCAAGGGCCCAAGTGGTGGGAATTGGAGTGGCATAGCAATCAACAAAACACAGCTGCAGTGAAATCTTGAGCTTAGATATGTGAAGAAGGTGGTGCCTGCAGAACAGCCTCATGGTCAGACCTTTCTTGTCTGTTCTCAGGAATCAGCATGTTTGGGCACTTCTCTGAAATGCCTCGACACTGAGTAATGCAGCGTGGGGAACAAACAAAATTAGAAGCCTGTGTGGTTATAGGGCTGTCACTTAATTGGGATAATGAAGACAGGGTGGGATAGCTCCCATGACTGGAGTGCACTGGTGGAGGGATCGATTAAGGCAAAATCTGGCTGTAGATACACATCGTTTGCTCTCATAAATCCAATATTTTCTCAAAATGAATATAATCCAGTGTGATTTCTGATCACTGTAAAAGGAAAACTGAGGTTATAAGAAAAATGAGACAAATAGGGATGATAAAGGAGGAAGTGGCAAATTTAAGAAACAAAGGATCAGAATTTGCCAAAAGTAACATTAAGAGAATAGCCTTAGTCAACAAACTTTTTTCCTTGGTTCGCATTTAGGTATTTCTATTTTTTAAATGTTTAGTGAACATCTATCTCTATATATCTATCTATACTATGAGATAAAATAATTTAGAGCTTAAAAAGTAATGAAAAATCTTCCAAACATGCAGAAAAAACCCAACCAATAACTAACCAAATGCTATCACAAATAAAAGATGTTGAGGCTATAATGTGAATAAACAATGATAAAATACTTCAGAAAATAAGTATACATTGTGTACTTTGACATCTAGTAATGTTAAGACAAAAACAGGATTGGGATGTTTACTTCACTGCCATCATCAGATCGGTCTGAAAATAAACATCTTAATATATTTATTATCATAAACAATAAGAGTGTCATATTAATTGAGGAACTGCCTTGTCATCAAGTGATCTGAATGGATCACTTGTTAGTTTCTTTGATGCTCATTTATGGCAGAGTGCTATCCTTAGCTTTTTAAAAAAATTTTGTCTTCTCCATTGCCTCACTGGGCTAAATATAGATGAAAAATACAATTAATATATAATTTAAAGTATTACTTCAAAAACAAAACCATAAGTATAACCATGCAACCGTAAACAAATCTTAGAAACATGGTGTATTTAAATACCTGGATATAAAAGTTGAAGTCAGAATACCTTTTTGCCAAACCAGTAGTAGAAGGTATATAAACCCTTTTTTTCAAAAACAAATGCTAGAAAAATACTTAATGAGTCAGTTGTCTACCAAAAAAGTATCTTTGTATTCTGTTTTCTCCAGAATGGTCCATCAGCCCAAAGGAAAGGAAGGCAACATTTCCATTTGTTGCTATTGTATCTACTAGTGAATTGAAATAGCAGGGGATTTATGGGGTGACTGTTAATCCCATTTGGGATGGGTTAGGAAATCACAATTATCCAAATAGAGTGGGAGCTATATTATGGAAATTCCTATGCAATTTCTCTTTCTGAGGAAGCACCATTTTCAGAAAGGATGTCTGTATGGCTAGTTGTAGAATAAGGATATTATCTCATTTAGTATGTGGTCAGGGAATGCCATGAGAAGCTGATATATAGTTCTAGTAGAACATCTGCATTAGTCAGAAGAAAATATTTGTGAATTGAAGACACAATGATGTTACTTAAGCAAATCATGTTCATGATCTGAGTTTCATGTCTGTTTTTTCAATGCCTGAAAAATTAATATGAATTTAACAAATCTCAACTAAAACCTGCTTTTGAGCCATGTTACTTCAAAAAGAAATCCCAAATGACTATTACTTTTTCCTTCTCACCTCTCACAAACTGGACTATAGAGTTGCCACAGTGAATTTGTTAGATTCTTGGCTAAAGATCGAAGAGAACAGTGCAATGCTATCTAGAAAGAATGTTCTAGACGACTGGATAGTACTGAATAAAGAAGACTTGTGTGTCTGTAATATGGTGTACACACTGCCATGCAGAAGATTGTGGGTTTCTGTCTTAAGGTTCTTCACAGTTTGAGCAGGTCTTTCATGATACCTGCTTAGATTCCAAGCACCCTCTCTTACATTTTTTAATATCTGATCTTATGTAGCTTTGTAATTGTTCATAAATTAAGGTTTTTGTTACAAGATGTAGACTACTTTAAGAAGATCAGCTAGAAATAAGACTTGGATTTAAAAAAGAAATGGCAGTAATCTCAGCGGTGAGTCATTCCTCTTGCCATTTCAAGAACTTAAAAACAACACTAGGTATATGGAGCTGATATTGAGACAGGGTTTTAACCTCTTCCCCATGTGTTTGTTGCCTTAACTTTAACAGATAGCAACTGTTCTGTAATCTGCGAGTCAAACATGATAAAATTGTTTAATTTTCCCTAACAAACCTGGTCATCTAAACTGCAAAGTCTGATTTTATTTACAGAAAAAACAAAAAAGGAAAATACAAGAACTGTACTTGTTTTCATAATGATAGTTTTATGGAGAAACTCTGTCTCTGTGTAGATTTTGAGTGAGCACACTCTATTGTGGCATGTGTTTGTGGAAGATGGGATGGGCTCTCCCCTGCCAAGTAATACAGCAGATCAACTAAAACACTGCTCATTCATCAGAGCTGGAAATGCAGGTGAGAGAATTTACAGAAGAAACTCCTAAATGTAGGTCAATGAGCAGTCTTACCACACCTAGAAGAGATAGGTCACAGACAAGCATGAACACTTTTCCCAGTGTGTACCATGTGCATGGAGTAAATGGGGAAACCTTAGTCAGAATCAAGCAAGATGCTCTGCATTCTTACTCAGCATTTTAAAAAAGGCAGTTTACAGCTTCTGAAAAATATAGACTGTAGATTTCTGACAGCTAGTAAGAATTGTGCTGTTTGCTGTTGGCTAGAAATGATTTTGATGTTAACCTCACCTCAGCTGAATGGGATTTTGATTGTAAATTGTATTTCTAAATAGTAAAAGTAACAATATTTTGCTATTCCTGTTTGTGGTTTAATAAGACCAGTAACCCACACCAGTGTCTTATTTTCTATGTGATGGCAGTTTGGGAATAATGGAAAAAATGCAGGAAAATACAGAAAAGGTCATTTTATCCAATTACTATCATTACCCCTAATACATGAACAGAATGACTGTTCATAGTGTCAAGCACTACCAGTCAATCTGTTCTAGAGCATGGAATAACTCTGTTTTTTTTTTACTGATGGGAACATTTGTCATTTGCTATTACCAGACTGTGTGTATGTTGGCATTAGATAAATTCTCAGTATGCTGCCTGAATATTTTCTGCCTTCTGAATGATTTGTGGCCAAAAGCAAATCTGAGGAACTCTTGTTTTCTTCAATAAGTTAATCAGAAAGACAGTTCTGTTCCCTCCTCAGTCCATGGGAACACAAATCCACACCTCCTACATTTTACCAGGGTGCACTGATCACCCTTTGGCTGCCTCCTAGTCCGTGCAGCAATACTCCTTTTTCATGTCTTCTTAATGCTGTGACATGGTACAGCAAGTTTCTTGGAAACAGAAATAAAGCAAATGAAAAGAGGCACAGTCCTGTAGCTTTCTGGAATAGGGCACTCATCTGAGTGGTGGGAAGATCTATATATTTGGCCCTGCAAAATTCTAGTTCAGTAATTTTATATTATGCTGTCATTTGAAACCAGGAATAATTCTGGAATTTGTACCTGTTTTACTCATCAGCATTATTATAATTTGACATATACTTGGATGCAGATTAAAAAAGATTAAATTGTACATCCTAGTGGACTTTGCACAACACCAGACTAGGGTGTTCATGGGCAAGGTTCATGGGAGGATCATGGCTATATTCCTGTGTTTCTTGCAGTCCTTTGCAAAAACAGAAGTACTAAATGCTTACAGGTCTTGATGCTTAAAACCTGAAACCAATAACTTGAGAGATGTGCTCACACATATTATTTTCATTGTGGATGATTCTGGATGGAGACAGTGTTTACTTCTGTGTGCATATCTGTTTTCACTGATCCTTACCTCAGGAAATTGGAACTTCACATTTCTGAGGGCTACATTGTAAGAAATGACTTGTATAATTAAATCAGTGCAGTTTATCTTGGTGGTTTTTTTCTGTCATGGCAGATTTTACTGACTGTTAAAAAGAAATGGAAAACTTATTCCTGATAATTATGTGTAATACATTATCCTGTTCTGTGTTATTTAAATACTCCCAGTGTGACGTCTGTGACTTCTACCTGTAACATGCCAGGGAAAGCAGCACATGTAGAAGTGTGGCAGAAAGTTTTCTTCATGTCATTTTATTTCCATCTTCATTTCAGATCATCTGTGTTGCTGTGTTTTATAGTTCACTCTCTGAGCTAGTTCTGCATGCTCACATTCTTACATTTTTTAATTATAACTTCATTGGGTGGCAGTAGAGTTCCTGGCCTTTTGGAATTGTCATTGTGTTGCTGCTCCATACTTGCTTCCTTCTGGGACTAGGAGTTATTTCCTATTTTGGAGCAAAGTCAGTCTCACCTTTAACCAGTACAGCAGTGTTGCATGATTTTCACAACCAGCATTATTTGCTTTTACAGTTTGATGGTCCTTTTTTTCCCCTCTGAGACTTGTTTGTCTCTCCTGGGAAGCAGCTATCCTGTACTTCTGCCTACTATGTCAGGTAGAAAGATAAATTTAAAACCTTCCAGTCATCATTATTCTCCCATTTATCTGGGGCAAAACCGAACTGGATTAACTTAAGTATGATCATTTAAAGAAAAAGACTCCAAATTAAATCACGTATTCTCAATGCTAAATAGATGCGTCACGGCACTCAATCTGAAAGATAAATCATTACTTGGGGAGTGTCTGTAAAGCTTAATTCTGAATCCTTAATAGGCCATATTTGAAGCTATTCTTTCATTTCAAAGAAATCTGAGTAAACCAGCTTTTTCTACTGATAGTACCCTGGAGTAACTTCCTGAGGTAGGTTGGCTGCTGGTGATTGCAACAGGCTCTCAGCGGTTTTGTGGCTGTAGAACTGTGAACAATGCCAGGAGAGAAAGCTGGTTAATAAGTTACAGTGCCCTCAAGTTAGTTTATTGTGAGTGACCTGGATCATGGTGCATGCTTTACAATGCAGTAGTTCACAGTGTCTTGTTTTGAGTGCCCACTTTGAACTATGTTGGAATATATGCAATGAAAAGCCAATGGGAAATCAGCAGCTCATGTTCACTACTGCAGAAAAGTAAATAGCAAACTTTTGGAGGTCACAGACTGTTTTATTGCCTTTTTTTTTTTTTTTTTTTTTCCTTTTCTCTCCAGAATTCTGGAATTTGGCCAGTACAATTGGCTGACAGAGGAGCTAATAAGAGGTCATACAGGGCACGAGACTGGCAACTGTCACCCTCCTATGGGAACAAGCTTGGGTCTGTATTCTTTAGGCTTGCTCAGGAGTAAATGTAGCAAATATGATGATGAAGAGGAACTGGTATTATCGTTCACAGACTTCCTGTCCTTTCCCCCTTTCTTCAGTCAACAAATTCCTACAAGGGGAAGTTCCCTCCTATTATTTTCCATTTCCTGTGTAATGTCTCTATTTTTTTCAGCCCCACCATATGCTACCAGTGAATTTTGACAGGATACTACTGCTTAATATTTATTCAAACAGTTTAATCTTTGAAACACAGTGTAAAGGCTGTACACTGCACTTTCTCACAGGACTAGGAAGTCAAGTGGCTCTAGTTTTGCTGTAAAAATTGGAGAAGTGACTCATCCAAGATTGCAAAGCTTGTTGGCATTGCCACTAGAGAGAGAGCTCTGTACAAAACTGTATCTGAAAATGGTATCCGTAGGAAAGGAATTTGTATTTTCACTAGGAAAGTTGTGGTGTTCTGATCAGATTCACTTAGAATAACGCTTTTAAGCTCCATCTCTCCCCACTAATTAACTCCATCCTCAGATGGCTGACACAGCTTATCCTCTGTTGAAAATGGGCCTTCTGCCTACATTGATGCTTTTGTTGTTGGACTTTTTCCAGTTAACCTTTTATCCATTTTCATTTGCTCCTTGTGCTTCCTTTCTTCATATCTATTGAGATGAGATGTGCACTGCAGAGGAGGTAGCCATTAGATGTGAGTGCTGGAGTGCATCAGGTGACATTGCTGCTTGGCCTGGATGCCAAGCTGGGGAGGGCTTCCTTCTTCTTAATTTTACAGTTTAGAAATAAGGTTCTAATTTCACCAATTCAGTGTATTTGCCCACATCAGCTGATCTTTGAAAATCATGTTCCTAATTTGAGTCAATGCAAGGTAAAACAGATTAGCTTGAACTGCTGCCTAAATTGTAGAATTTTTTGTATAAATTATAATATTGCATAAATTACTGTGTTTTACCTGTCCTTTCCATCAGTCAGTTACTACAGCTCCACTAATTTGATCTATCATGTCACCTACCATCTGTTCTTTGTTTGCCAGCAGTGTGTGTGGGAGATATGAGCATAATGGAGAAGCGGTGACTGAGATGCTGCCTATGGAGTGGACACTGTCTCACTGAGAAGCTGGAAGCAGCTGCTGCTGTGAACACAGTGCTGCACTGAATCAGTGAACTGAGCACAGCTAATCTCAGCTAGTGTTTTTGGATGATGGGTGAAGATCCCTTCACTCAGCTGCAGCTGTTGAAAAACATCTGGTTCTTACCCAGCAGAACTGGAAGCCCCAACTCCTGCCTCCATCTGTGCAGTGGGTCCTCCCAATTTGCAGGGACAAACCATGGTGGTTGCAGGAGTGTTCATTTGTGAGGCAGGAGACTGTGTGAGTTTTGAGAACCGTTCCTGTAGGTGGCTCAGCGCTGGAGTCAGGAAGTCTGGGGAGGAGTTGCAGATACTCCGTTCTGGTATGCGGAGACAGATGTAACTGATTGCTCAAGCACCTTTGGCCTTGAATGATCTTTAAACATCACAAACAACTTGTTTTCTCTCTGAGTAGTGAATTAGTGTCTCAGTGTAGCAAAAAATAGGTCTCATATGGTTCTATGTTCTAGGGCATTATATTCTTCTGTCAAACTAGTCCTGCAGATGACTGCAGTAAAGAACTTTTTCCTAATGTCCAGTATGCACTTTTCCTTAACACAGCTCCATACCATTACGTATTATGTAGGGGCTGTAGTTCTGTTTAGTAGGATTATTAATGAACTACTGCATCATTTAACATCTATTTGTATAAACAGAAGTGTTGTTATAAAATATTGTGATTCAGAGCCTGAGTCCATCTGCAGAAGAAGATTAAAATAAAGAAATATACAGAGTAGATTTGCATGTGAAAACATCATAACTAATTATTCAGTATCCAGAAATGTGTATGGGTTTTGAATTAGATGAAGGATTGTCTCTGTAAATTCTCTCTATACATCTTTTTCATAGGTACATGGTACCAGATCTTTAGTCTGCCATTCAGTGAGATTCAGTATTTTCTGTCTCTTTCTCTCGGCCTCCTGGTGTGATTAGCTTGTGTATGGCCCTGCTTTTGTCTGTAGCTGTCCACTGGAATACAAAAACAGCGCCTAAGGCAAAGGATTCTATTTTTTGCGAAAACAAAAGAGCAAAAATATCTACACGGTGGCCATAGCTTTTGTTGATAATGCGGTTGTTTTTCCTTGATGCCTTTTCCCAAGGAGAAGTAATGATGCCATCTACTGGCAGAGGACAGACCACTTCTGGAATCTGGTACTTTCTCTATAAAGCTCTTGTCTTCCCCCTTGTGAGTTACAAATTACTTTTTACCTCCGTGTTTAATTCATTGATCTTGGTCATAAATACCACACAGAGGCAATTATTACTGTGTGAGGTCCATGAGTTATGAAGAGTTGAACCAGTAAGCCATGTACACAGGAACTTTTCCTTCCAAGTATCCATTCACCTTGTCTTAATAAAGGAGTTTAACAAAACATTAATAGTGTGATCCTAGTTATAACTTAATTAATCAGTGAAAAAGTGTTAATACATTTTTCCTATGAAAAATGGAATAAATTTATGCCTTTGTTGTAAAACCATGGGATCTTCTTCATTACCACTTGGAAAGTAAACTGAATTTCCAGACTCTTCTAACCTCAATCAGAGTTCTCAGCAGTAGAACCAACAGGGAAAGACAACAGGTCCTTCAGACCCTGCTGGTCTTTCTTTTAATGCCTAGTTCATGAACGAATGTCATAACATACTCTACAGGAAGGTGTGACTATGTTGCTGCTTTGCAAGGACGAGGACACCAGAACAAGATACTGATTCAATGGGAGCGGTCATGTTCTTCTTTGTTGTTGAAATATGTACTCCTTAGGTATCCCTGACCAGTGACATTGTCTAAAAAGACACAGAAAAAACATTACTGTCTCTCTGATGTTTTTAGTAGTCTGATGCCTTATTTGGCAGGTTAATCTAAGGCCTTCTCTTAGTTTAGCTTGGCAGAGCAGTTCACATTTATCTTCCCAGTTTGAGGGAAACTTCTTGAGACTGACTTCACTGTAGTTCATAGAGACTGTCAGATTTTAAATATTTTTCTCTCAAGTCACTGGCCCTTTGCAAAATACCTCAGTCTTTAACTCATTTCTTCATCATAAACTTGGATCAATTTTAAAATACCATTTTTCTTATTTCCCCAGATACTAGCCATTATCTCAGTACAGCTCCTGGGGTTGCAGAAAATGTAGAAAAACTTGTAAATGCACCAGCATACTGGGTCACCTGAAGACATATGAAATTTCTGTTCATTGGGCCGTGCTCACAGGTAACCAGCTGAAGTTGGGAAACATTGAATGGAAAACTTACTACAAATATATGAAAAAGAAAAGGATTCACCAGATCAAGGTTTGTAAAGAGCCTTTTCTCCTTATCTGAAATATATTTGGCTTTATTATAGTCCCATTTGTTGTTTTTGCTTTCTGCATTCTGAACACAATATAAATGGTGCTGTTCTTCTTCTTTTTTTTTTTTCTTTTTTTTTTTTTTTTCAGAAAGCTGTTGATCCTGAGAAGACAGAGGAATTTTCCTGTTTTGACATTGCTTAATTTTACAGATTTTACATAAGTTACATGATGCTGGTGGTTGAAAGGCCAGAGTTTTTGAAGGCTTTTTGAATGCTTTTTCATGAGTAACCACAGAGGGCCTCTGAAGGGTGTGTGTTGTTACACCATTGTCTCTGGGAAAGAGCAGTGTTTCTGATGTTGAACCTCTTCACCAACTACAGGATGAATCAAGGTGTATTATGCTTGGAAATGGAATAATATCAATTTCCCCTCCGTGTTAACAAATGCTATGTCTCTTGCTAAGGCTATTAAGAAATGCTTTGTTTGGTTTTGGATATCAAATGCTGTGGACTAGAGGAAGCAGTTGCTTTTCATAGATAGAAATAATCTCTTCTTTATGATAAAGTTGTCTTACGGGATGGTGAATAAGAACACCAAGTATGTCTAAAGAGAAATGATTTTGACTTCTTGCGGTTTTGGCAGTTAACGGCCAAGTTGTAGTAAACTTAAATTCAAGGAAGAAGGAGGAAGGAAACATGATAAAAATTTGCAAAGAACCCTCTTTAGTTTAGGCCTATGCTAATGCCAATGAGGCCAGATCTCAAGAGATCTCAGTTCTCAGCCCTTGTGTGACTTGCAGGCAGTGTTTGAATTGAAAGCTTTCGTCCTTCCCTGTCTCTAGAGAAAAGGAACCAGTTAGGGTTGCTGCAGATGACAGAGCATATCTGACATTCTTCTAATGAACAGACTAGTGTTTGGACAATTGTATACTGGAAAAGAAAAATATTTGTCAAACCTTATGTAGAAGAAAAGAGGATTAACGCAGAAACGGAAAGCTAATCCTCTCTGGCCCATGCAGTTGAAAGTGGATCAGATTTCCCATTGCTTCTCCATCCTCTCAGTTTTGTAACAGCAGGAAGGGAAAGAAGGGACATCCTGGATGTAGGTGAGGGACAAAGCTGTCTCGTACCATTTCATACCTAGGCCCAGGAGGAAAGTGGATGGTCTTTGAGGTTGGAGGAGGATAATAGGAGCATGCATTACCACTGAAGCAGGAAGCTGAAGCATGTATAGTTAATGTGGGGGAAATGAAGTTGTGGAGTGAGATGAACACAAAAGGAACAAATTAGAACAACTTGGGAGGTGGGAGGGAGGGAACTAACAGGAAGTTGGATGCCCTGAATCCTAGGGCAGAATTTTCTGTAACCTAGATTACTTCCTGTAACGTAATTTTATTTCGCGTTCTTGAATTGAAATCCAAATCACCACATTTCACTGTGTTTTGGAGGGTAGGTTGGTCTGCATCTGTATTAAGTTTGAGTACTTTGAACTTGGGAAAAATAAAGATAGATCAAAAGAGTGATTAAAAACCTTACCCATGAACTATCTTTCATTTGGGTTTTCAACAGGTTAGGCTAACAATGTACCTCTGTGAACTGATATCACAACTGAAATCCTTGCATAGCCAATGATCTTGTTTTCTGGTGATTACTTTATGATTACTCTTATTTTCTGATTATTTTCTCACTGTCACAGGTGGAGGCACAGCTATTTTGGGTTAGTGCTTTTCACTCAAACTTGTTTGGTTGCTTTCCCATTCAAGAAAGGTTAAACTTTTAGAAACAATTACTATTAATTTACTGAAGGATGTGTGGCCTTACTGTGAAGTCTAGTGGGAACAGTTTTATGTGATTGTAGACAGGATCTTTCCAATGGTTAGCTGTGGTAATATCTATTACAGTAACAATAACATCAATGAGGTTGAAAACCACATGCTCAGTGAGTGGATTCTTCATATTAATCTTTCGAGGACAGACACTTGTGAGAAACAACCAAAATGTCTTAATATGAATGAATGGCCATTGAATCATATTACATATTTTTGTGTCTTTTATCTTATATCCCATGCCAATTCCAATTATAGTAAAGCTAGGCTACATACTTAAGCTTTTGCCTGACTTTGTTCCTATTTTGTTTGTGTCTTTCAGAAGTGAGTCCATAACTGATCGTAGCAGAACATGTTTAACATGTAGAGGACACTATACACCAGTAAAGACATCCTTGGTATCATCCATTCTGCTAAAGCAGTGTGAAAATTGGTTATCACTGAAATACAACATTTTAAATGGTTCTTTCTTAGCAGACCAGCAAATAGGCTTGTTCTCTTCATTGGAAATTCTGTAGTTGTTGGAGTATAGTGCCTAAAGAGCTTACATGGTGAACTGAAACACCCACTCATACTCTATTGAGATTTGTTATGATGTTATAAAATGGCATTAGAAAGCAGAGGATGATGTCTAAAATAGCACAGAGGCCTCTAAATGAGATCGGTCCAAAAAGTGCTGCCTGAAACACTGTGTTGTGCTGAAAATTCCTGAAGTGCCTAACGATATGTTAATAAACATGCTTCATAATCAGTGACTTTGTCTATGTGTCCTGTTTCCTTCTTTGGTACTATAAATCCAGCAAATAAATGTCCTTGCATTTAAACTCCCTGACTGGCATGTTTGGCATGCTCTAAACACACCTAAGTCCATCTGACTGTGCTGATTCAAACTTAGGCCAACGCTGACTCCAAAAATGCTGCTGCAATCTGAGAAAGTTTAAAAATAAATTTTGGGAGTGTCTTCACCATCAAAATAGTGGGAATGTGGTGGTTGATATCCCTCCATTCGTGCTGAGGCAAAATAACTGTGAGAAAGTCAGCTGACAGATCAGAGGGAGCCCTGATAGGAAAGAGGGAGCCCAGGCATCTGGGAGGTAGAGAGTTGCTGAACACAAAGCTTACATTGTTTTTTGGATCGAATGCCTCCTGGTGATTGCAATGTAACACACAATAACTGCAATTGCCTAAGTGACTCTGTGAACCTCTCAGTATGTTCATTTATGAAAAATAATCAGGAACCAGCTTTCTTAGTTCCTGTATAAACTTGAACGCATTTCTTAATCCTTTTGTATCTCGGTGTTTACCATTACACTTCTCAAATGGTTAAAAGCAATTGGATTCCACCTGAGTGGGACTTCACTAGAACCACAGGTGTGGAACAGTAAGATCGACTTTACTCTGGCACTTTTTTGCAGGTACTTAATTACATAACATGCGAATACTCAGAATTTTGATTCTCTATTACGCTATATTAAATCAAATGCTATAGAAAAGTGATTTGAAATTGACACTAAGAGCTTTTTTTTTAAAAAAAAACCAAAAGTAGTGAAATGAAGTGGTAGAACCAGTGTATGGCTTGTCAAGAAAATGTTTTGTTGCCAAAATTGTTACTCCTCTAAATGTCAAATGATCTTTTTATATACAATGTGAGAAATTACAAAATATACTATATTTTTGTTCGGGAGATTTCTAACAAAGCTCCTTATATGGCCCTAGATTTCCAGTTTTCTTCTCTTGCTGTATTTGTCCTGAATGTTTTATGAAGTTTCTCAGCTGTCAGTCTTGGCCACAACAACTAAGCTGCTTTAGATAGATTTAACCAAAACACAGCACTCATTCCTACTTGAGCAAAATATGTTGTTCTTTAAGAATAAGATTTTAGCCGGAGTATTCAGAATGTACAAAAGTTACTTTCTACTCAGTGGTGATTGTGACTGTAAGACTCATCAATTCACATTTATAATTAAAATGTTACCTCTGTGTGAATGCCATTCACTTTAACGTTGAATTAAAAGATCTTTGAATTAGGGAATATAATTGATGAGAGGTTATTTAGTGCTTAGCACAAGTTCATGTCTGGGTGGACAGACCTATGCTACTGCTACCAAATGGGAGAGCTTGATCTTTAAAAGTTCTTTGTCTTGGTCTAAGTCTGCCCCCAACAGATATATTTATAAAGCATTCATTAAAAAATAATGGCAAAACTCTCATAAATTATGGAATAGAAATTATTGTAAATTAATAGCAACAAGACACGTAGATTAAAATGTTGAAAAATAAAATATACTTCGCACTGAGTTATATTAAGTAAAATCTATGTAAGTGGACAATATATTGTACTATTGAGCCTGGGTGTAGGAACATAAACTAAATAATATTGTTTTTTCACATTTTAAAGTTCTTGTGGAGCCTTGTTTTTGATCCAGATGTTTTAACAGTCACTTCATTTCAGTATGATGATTATAACAAAACACACTGTGCAACAGAGTATGTGGCATTTTGACCTATGGTCTCACTGAAAACTGATTGACCTCCTCTGTTGCATACAAACATGGCATAATTTCGCTATGTTATCATGTATGAGAACTGCCTATTTTTACGTTACAGGAAGAGGCTAATTTTCTTAGGAAATGGTTAGTAGAATCCAATATTCATACAGCTGTAAGAAGGGCATTTGTTTACAAAAACGGAACTCCCTTTCCTTGCACCAGGAACTTACCATAAGTCAAGTCAGAAACCTGAAGATGGGTGCAAACTCCACATATATGCAATCTTATAATAATCTTTTATCAGCTGTGTCAAGCAGCTGTTAATTCTTCAGCTCTTCCCAGGACGTGTATTGTTTGCTCCCCCCAGAAACTGCGCAGAGATTAAACAATGACTGCCCTTGCTGGCTCTTTATCTTGGGATGGGCAGCCACTTAATGAGATTGCTGTTCTTTCTCTATTGTAAAAGGAATTTTCATTTTTAGTATCTCAGTATTTCTACAGCATTTTGAGTACTGAAAACTGCTTCTTCAGGACCACCATCTTCTCCTCAGTGTTCTTCCCCAGTGCTGGTCTGAGTTTTCTCTGTACAATACTGATAAAATTTTAAAGATACTTTCCTCCAAAAAGAGTGATCACTGACTCTTAATGGCCTTATCTTTTATTTGAGAATCCAGTTAATGAAAAAGAAGTGTGCTATGAAATTGCACATCTGTGCTGTGATGAATGAAATACCATTCACCTGTTGAGCTGCATGCTAGTGCAGCTTATTGCAATACAGTTCTGGAAGACAGAAATACTTTTTCTGAGGATAGAATTGCAGCATTTGGTAAGATAGTTGTACAAGCAGCAAGCTGTATTTGCGGGACTGGTAGAACACTCTGTGCACACAGCTGGCAATTATTTTCTGGTTTTCACTGTTCTGAAAATGAATGTGTGCACTGAAACATGGTGTGAAGTATCTATTTTAAAATTGAAAAAACACTTCAGTACTTATGCAACAGAATAATTTTCTGCACCTGGGGGCATAAAGCACTTCAGTGCTTAATATGACCACAGAGCTGATATAATACAATCAGTACGAATTTGAGTGTCTTCACCCTGTCCCATCATAGCTTGCTGATGCAGAGTGACCACTGGCAGTATTGAAAAATATATTAATTATTGCTGCATTTGATTATGATTTGAGTCAAACAAATGCCTGGCTACAGAAACTAGAATGAAAACAACACAGTCATATGCATACTACTGAAACTATAGTGATTAAATCTCAGCTCCATTATTGAAGTTGGTTTTCAATTTCTGACCAAGGTATAAAAAAGCTCTAAATCTCTTTAACTATTACTAAGAAAATCAATGGTCTACACTGTATAGTAATATGCAAACCATGATACCTGTTTCGAGATTCATGCTTTTGTTTCTTATGTGCAACCTTTCTAAGTATTTATCTTTTACCTTTTTTTCCAATCATGCTTACTTTTATGTGTGATCACTAGAAAAGCTGCCATATTTGTGAAGATTTCTTTTCAAACTGGATGTGTAATGACTTTGCTATAACTTTACAATGGCATATAAAAGGAAAAGGCTGAGCTCTAATGATATGATTTTATTTATTATTCCTTAAACTCTGCTTCACACTCAATTGCTCCTTTAAAAAAATCAGATCAGTACAATGCACTAGAATGCATGTGGTACTAATGGTACCAAATGTGAAGAGACTAGTCAATCTCTATGTCATATATGTGTATAAATGCATATATAATGATTGCAGGACTTTTTTTTTCTGATAATTACTATCCTTTGGTAGTTCAGTCATCAGCATATTTCCTTTCCTTTTTGATGAAGAATATTAGATGATTGTCTCTAACAAACTATTGCAATGAAGTTATTAATATATGTTAGTTTTGCTGCTGTGAAAATGTGTATGTTTATTACACACTGAAAATGGTCATACACTTAAGGCCATAATTATTCAGTGGATCAGCACAGTTAAGTCTTGAATAAGGAAACATTAGAACTGTAGCTAGCTACTAAGGGAAATTTAACACTCACACTTACTCAAGGCCTATAGATGTCAAGAACTGGAATATAAATTATTTCTGGAATTCAAAATTAGAGAAGGAAACTATACAGTGGAAGCTCCTGGAAATGCCACCATTTCAGTAATTTGCAGGTAGCTTTCAGAAAATAAAAAGTATACTCCAGAAAGCAAACATGTCTGCAAAGAGCAGAAGCAATAAAAATAAGTGTGTGTATCTGCATTCAAATAAATTAAGCAGTAAATTTTAATCATATTTGTCTGTATTCTTTGACAGGAAAAACCAATATGTGTATGATTGATCAAATATAGCTTTATATTCACTCTTAATGTAGCTTTTATTTGTTCATCTTTTTTGCAATAGCTTGAAATAACTTCTATGACGTAAGAAGGAACTAGCACTAGTGTCTATAAAACTATTGTGTACATACGTAGCTTGGTTTGTAGAAAGGATACATTTAAATTAAGTGGGTAAATAGAGGTGAAAAGGCAAGTCTTGTCTAAGAAATGAACCTTGTACAAGAAGTCTACGAAGGACCCACATGCTACATAGTATCTCACAGAAAAACTGATAGAAAGAGACAGTAAAAAGCAGTCAAGCCCTCAAAGTGAGACATTTAGCTAGCTGTTATAATTCTGAGGAAAATTGGGGCTTTTATTTTGCAAGTCCCATCTTGGCAGAAAATGCTGAATATTGGTGTGTTTTCTCCTTTCTACATAATACATTTTTCTGATAATCCCAAAGAGGAATTCAGAACATTTTCTGCATTAAACAGTGTCTAAAACTGAGCAGAAATCACTGTACTAACAGAAATCATAGTAATAACTGTAGACACGGGATCCTATCCTACTTTAGGGAAGGTTCTGGTTATGTGTTAGAACTATGATAATGCACTTTTGATTATACATGCAACATGAGAAGAGGCAGAAGTGAGGGAAGGAGTCAGAAAAAGGAGAGAAAGAGGAGAGAAAGCAGGTAAGGCTGGGAGAGCAGAGTATGTGTCTACTTAGTAGTGTACATGCACAGCAGTTATATGTTCAGAGGAACTGGCACTATTTTTTCTCACACTTTTTTTCTTTTTTTTTTTTTTCCCCCCCAAAGATGGCAAAATGGACTCTTGAAAACACACATTAATTGACTAAACAGTATTTCTGGAGAGTGTTTATCTCTCTAAGTTCTCAAGCCAGTCAGACTAACTATGGGACTGTACTACAAAAATACTACAGTGGATTGCTGAAGAAAAGACTTGATGAAAAGAATAGTGATCAAAAATCCCATCGTTAAATAAGATAGGACCATCCCAAATAGTATTAGCCTGTAAGGGTGTCTGCATTCATCACCACCTTTATTGAGAGGCTGTGGGGGTTGCATAAATAGAAATGACCAAGATAGGGTACTTAGAGTGTGTTGAATTACCTCTATTCTTGCAACGTATTATTCTTCATGTGCAAGTGACTGTACATTCTGAAGTCTTCCTTCAGAAGACTATTGACTAGAGACTAGTAACATATGCTTAATATTTGTTCTTAAAGCATTTGAATGCAAGATGTTGTGGAATGGTTTAGGTCCAACGAACTTAACTATTTTACTTCAGTAGAGATTTTGGCCGCACACCTCCACAGGTGAGGAAATTATGCTCCACTCTTGCAGTGAAGGAACAAGTAACATTTGTCTGAACTAGTTTTTGTTTTCAGCACCACGGCCAGGGCACATGGTGGGAAATATGCAACAGAGACAACAATAATCCAGAAAATATTTGTAATAAAAAAAAAATTTACCATGGGTGTGTTGATGGCTGTACTTTCAGTAGATGGTCAGTAGCATACGGTTGACTAGATTTGCAAGGCATGAAACTGCTTGATTTCCTCCTCTATCTGATAGTCAGCCATTAACAGTATTTTTGTTTCTCCTGTAAATCAGAGCCACCAGAAAGTAAGGTAAATTGCAGCATTATTTATAATCTCTTAATCAGAAGTGAAGGTATTATTGACTTGTCCAGATTTTAAATCAGGCCCAAAGGGAACTACACTCATGTCCTTTTCAGTGGTGCCTTATTTAATTTCTTCAGGAGTTCAAATATTTATTCTATGGAACATATTCCAAGTACGAGAAAAACACAGTAAGCATAAGAAACTCAAAAATGAACCTGAAGGTGTAGTTTAGCCTCAGGGAGTGAATAAAAACAATGAAAGATATGCACAATTTTGGTTCTTCTTCCTCTGAATTGCAATTGGTCTTCTTAACTTACCCCTCCGCACACTCCAGTTTGTAATTAGCAGAATATCACTCTGTAAGAAAACTTATGTCATAAAAATAAATATAGGATATTATGGAAAAGAAGAACAATACTTATTTATAAAATCTTTAAATGAGTTTTTTCATTCCTGCTCTCCTGAATTTCACTCATTTGTCCTTGCATACCCACATAGTTACAAGCATTGAGCTTGGGATACCAGGTTTTGCTAGGTTTGGCCAGGATTGTTGATGTGCAAAGTAGAATACAAGAGACACTGCTGTCAAGTCCCTATTGTATTTTTTATTTCTTCTTGATTGGTGATGACAAACTATTTTGGACAGATCTGTACTTCCTTTTGTAGTCGCTGGCTGTTAGAACATGGTCCTTTGCAACAGAATATGGCTTGTTTCAGCTTTCTTAAATCTTAGATCTGATTACTGCTCATTGTCTGTTTTTTTTCTCCATTTGATTTATATGTCTTTATAGTTTGTTTTCTCAGTGAATTAGTGGGAAAAGGAATGGTATATGTAACATGCTGCTGCTTGGGAAGAGTATTCTTCATTAGAATTGTGTGCTGTTCTTTCAGCTCTGGTTCTGCTGCTTCTTCCAGTCCTTAAACACATACACATTTCCATTCATATTGCATTCACGTTCATATCAGCCCCAAGTCATGTGCCATTAATTCTGAAACTGTTTCAGTAGGCTGAACTGTATCTCCACTTTTCTCTGTTATCTGGAACCTTTTTTTGTTTTTGGTTTTGTTTTTGTTTTTGTTTTTGTTTTTGGTTTTGGTTTTGGTTTTAAATCATAACTACTTGTGACTGAATGGACATTTCTGTTCTAGTCAGGCTGTAGAATTCATCCATCTCTGTGATACTGTGATACTGTGATCACACATATACTATTGTTAATGTTGACCGTCCGTGGCCTACAGACAGAAAAAGCTGTATGAACAAATACAGTGTCACAAATGCAAGAGCAAGTCTGAAGTTTTTGCAGATGGTCTTATCACAGAATCATGGAATTGCAGAATGTTAGGCATTGGAAGGGACCTTGAAGGATCATCTAGTCCAATTCCCCTGCCAGAGCAGGAACACCTAGATGAGGTTACACAGGAATGTGTCAGAATGGGAACATCATTTAGGCATCTCAAGACTACTCAACAAGAGATACCCTCTTTCATGGTGAGCAAGCCAAGATTTTCCAAAGCGTCTCACTTTTGCATTTTAAATATGTTGTTTATTATGCGTCTCTTGTCCTGGTACTGGTGGCATTACTTGATGAATTAGCCATTTTGTTTCAGATGTATGATAAGGGTTATTGTGCCTCTGCCTGCCAGACTGCTGGGTCCTATACTAAAGAGAATTTACTTGATTTAAAATTTCATTAGGAAAATAAATCCTTTAAATATTAATACTGTGGTTTTAGAATAGACTACCAGAACATGAGTGGATCTCACCATTTCCAAGTTCTGGAAATCATTGCCTTTTAATGGAGTAATCCCCACTCAATGGCACTTAATATAAAACATGCTTAGCAATGGAAAAAATGGTGTAGCTGACAGACAGCCATAGTTGTCCATGTCCATAGCTGTCTATATTCAGCCCATGAGATGCATCTGAAGACACCCAAGATCCTTATAAGTGGTTAACAGATCATCACTAGAAACTTACAGGTGAACTTTTTGACACTTTTGGGAATGTATCCCATCCTGACTCTTGCTTTACTTCTCTGTATGTTTTCTAGTTTTAAAATATGCTTCTTGGAATGGTCTGACCAGAAAGGTCCCTCCATGAATGTATATAGAGTATAGTGTTTTGTTCTCTGTGCCTGTACTGACACTATATTGACATTTTGACTGTTGTTGGTCACCTAGATGGTATTATTCTGATACTTATCACACTGTTTTCAATATATTTTTCCTGAGATATGATGACTAACACTTTGCCCTTTGTATGTGCACGTGTACATTATCTGCTTTATGCTGGTAGTCACTGACTTTCATCTGTTGTTTAATTTCCTGTCAGTATTGCAGACTAATTCCGCAGTTCTCTTTCACTTTAGTTTTGGCTCTCCTGGGTAACTGAAGATCTTAACAAACCATGTAACTTCAAAGCCCATTGGTCTTAAATCTTGATGGAGTCCATCAGTTATTTCTGTCTATAGTGATAACTGACTTTCCTAGAGTTCGTTTAAATCTCTAAGAAAGTTGCTAATCCAGGAGATGACCACCTACGGGAGCTTGGCCATTTAATAACTTTTGTTGAACTTTAGCAGTTTTATACTTCAGCTTCTTAAGAACATTTAAGGAATGCCATCCAACTCTGGCAGATGGTTTACTGTTCATTTTATAAATTTGTTTTAAAATCTCCTGTTTTCATTCCTTGAATTATAAGAATACCTCTCACTCATACTCCATGAAAAGTGACTGTTATGTAATAGTATCTCTCTATACCGAGTTATCACCTCTGCAGTGAATAGTTGTAGAAAAACATCATTTACCTCTTCAACTGTTGTAGCTTCATCCTTGAATGTTGTTTTTGTCATCTCCCACTTCATTAAGTAACAGTTTTCCTGCTTCTAATACAATTGATTATTATTTTGTTATTTTTAGTGACTCAAGGAGCTAACTGCTTCTGAAAATCTTTATAAGCCTGTCTTATGTTAAAGTTCATACTTTTTGTTATTATTTGGGTCTTATTTTATTTGTTTATATTAAGGTGTTATTTAGCCTCTATTATTATGTCGCTTGGCCATGCTGGCTTTTGTTCTCATTTCTAGTCCTTTTAAGTCTGTTTTGATTGGTGATATTCACCTATTTTGAGCCTTTAATATGGTGCATTCAAACAGTGACCAGGTCACTCCTTATTTTGGCTGTTTCACTTGTTCATGGGCATTTCCTACTTTTAAAGTTAAATATTAATCTGCTATTAACAGATGTATTACTCCTACGGGTGTTATGTACAATAAAGCATTATTATAGCATCTCATATCTCGATTCCTGTCTGTAGTGGACAAGTTCCCACATAGACACATTACAAATCTAGTTCTCTCTATGCCTGATAATAAGAATCCTAACGCTGTAGCTCTGGTAGTCTCTGCCTTATTGAAAATCTTCTTCTTAGCTAATGTGAAAGTGCAAGAAAAACAAATAATCCCCCCAAACAACCCTAACTGTATCATTTAAAGAAAAATAAATTAGTAACATTATAAACTTGTCATGGTAGAGTTTGTGAATTTACCAAGCAAAAAAAGTCATCTTTCTTTAAAAAGAAATTTGATAATGTAGATAAAAATGACTCATTGACTCAAAACCATTGCTGTTTTAATAACTGGACAATCTACAACTCACAAGGATAAACCATAAACCTTCAAAAGGTAGAGGCTACTGTGTCAACTTTCTGAAGTATGTATGTAGCATATGGATAGAGGTATTAGGCCTGTAGGTGCTCTAGGTCTGTCTGTCTTTTCTAATACTGTGTCTCTGTGACTTATGTTACAGAGGAGGTATGCAAACTAATTATAGAACTGGTCATAGAAAGATCAGTCTGTGTCTCATGGAAACATGCTCACAACTAGCAATGCTCAAGATCATTTGAATGTTTTTATGATGTTTTCCCCAGAGACAAGAAGAAGGTTCTTGGGAATTGTGTTGGTTTTGGCTGGGATAGATCTAATTTTCTTCATAGTAACTGGTATGGGGATATGTTTTGGATTTGTGCTGAAAACAGTGTTGATAACATAAGGATGTTTTTATTATTGCTGAGTAGTGCTCACACAGAGTCAAGGCCTACTCTGCTCCTCACACCACCTCACCAACAAGTGGGCTGGCGGGGCACAAAAGGTGGGACACTGCCGGGACAGCTGACCCCAACTGATCAAAGGGATCTTCCATACCATATGACATCATGCACAGCAGATAAAATTGGGGGAAGAAGAAGGAAAGGGGGGCAATTTGGAGTGAAATTTGAGTTGTGTAGAAAGCTAGAAACTGAAATAATCTATTTTTTTTTTTTTCAGTATGTATCCTTCTCCCTCTTCTCTTCTCTTCCAGCAAATCAAATAAGAAAGCTTTTTCCTAAGACTAGTGTAGGCTGTGTATATACTCCTACCTACCTTTCGCTCAGTGACTCAGTAGTATACTGTGGCAGAATGCAAACCCCCCTCTCTTCCCCTCCCTCCTTCAGTATGTAAGGAGTAGGCACATCTCCCTCTCTCTCTGCTACTTGAGGCTAACAGCTTCTTTTGTTTGGCCCCAGAGCACCCTGGCCAGGGCCATTAGGAGAAGGGAGTGCTGAGGCGCCAGTGAGCTGCTGGGCACCTGTGGCCAGTGTGGGGGATGTTTGGAGGCTTCAGGGGCACCCACAGCCAGTGTGGGGGTGCAGAGAAGCTTCTAGAATGCCTACAGTCAGATCTGATCAGCCAGTATAAAAACGGGATTCTCGTCGAGACTTCGCCCATTGTCGCGGGTCTCTTGGAGCACGAGCAAGATGCTGCCGCCGAGAGCGCCCCCCCGGGATGGAGACTCTGCTTGCCTTGCCGCCATGGGTGTGAGTAAAACTTCTTGCAGGATTGCGAGTATATTTATACTATTCCGCGCACATATGCGCGTGTAACTTTCCGTGCTCAATATAAGCACGTGTAAAATTAATCCTCGCAGAATCGCCGGTGTATTTTCCTTCCATGCACATTTGCACATGTAACTTTCCGTGCACATTTGCACGCGTACTTCCGTGCTTAATACAAGCACGTGCACTTTCCGTGCACATTTGCACGTGTAATTTTCCATGCTCAATATGAGCACGTGTATAAATTATTTCCTCGCACAATCGCGAGTGTATTTTCCTCCCGTGCTTCCACATAAGCACGTGTAATATTCCGTGCACATTTGCACGTGTAAGTAAATTAACCCTCGCAGGATTGTGAGTGTATTATAAATTAACCCTCACAGAATCGCGAGTGTACACTTCCCGTACTCACTAAGAGTACGTATATCTCTTTAAAAATAATCCCACATCATGTTTAGGCAAGTGTGTACCTCTCTGGGACTCAGGGACGGCTCCAGTATTGTTTTGGGTGAAGCCACGTGCGTGCACACTGTGGACCGCCTGTTGTATTAGTTGCTGCCCCTTAATAATTTTCCTCAACTGATATCCGAACCTCTATTTAAGTCACTTTGGAGTGCTAAAACCGTGTTTCTCACCGGTTTAATAAAAGTTGTTTTGGACCCTGTTGTCCCTTAAACTAACCTCGGGGTACCTCTGTGACATATACACTAATCTTCTGTTCACATCAGATTCCTCTTGTATTTTTTAAATTTACTTTGTGAAATGGGAGTTACCACATTGCATAGTAGTTTCTTATGAATCAGACAAGAAGGATACACCTTTTAAGTCAATTAGTGAGCTTATTATGAAGGTAATTGCCTTAAGTTAAGCATCTATCTCTTCCAAGTTTATTCAGGTGTACTTTGTTTACTGACTTATTTTAACATTATTTATATACTAGGAGTCAAGATAATATACAGGATTATGCAAATACTGTTTAGCTTCATCAAACCAAGTTCTGCTAGTTCAAAATTACTGCCTGCACCCTTCATGTAAGTCTGATCTATACATTCCAGTTTAGGATGAACTGAATTCATCTCTCCTAGTTAACTGAATTCCCTTCAGTTAAAAATTATTTCATCTGTTCACAGCTTATTTTGACTATGTTCCACACAGTAGTTTTGAGGAGAGAGACCTAGGAAGTACAAGGTCACAACATGAAAATGACAGTTTCATAAAAATAGGAAGTCTTTCCTAGAGGAGCTACAAATAGCTCCTATTAAAATTTTGGATAATCCATGTTTGGTAATTTGTATGTTTAATGAGTTCATATTTTGTGTATTTGATAGAGTTTTGTGTATAAACGATACTGTCCCTTCTATGGTTAGTGGCAAATTAAAATCTCATATGTCCTCAGATAGTTCAGGGTGATTTTTTGTTTTAATCTGAATGTTCCAATCTAAAAAGCCTTCTGTAATGACAAAATAAACACAGAGACCTTAAGACAAAAGAAAAAAAGTTGAAAAATGGGGTTTTCTTTGACATGGCTATATTAACAGAAATTGCAAAGAAAGGGGAAAGTTCACCCCCAAATGCATTGAACATTGACAGAAAAAAATCATTTTTCAGGCAATGGTCTAAAATAATAGAAAAAGATCCTTTTTGAAACATGGGTCTCTGACATGGTAAAGAGAAGTTTCTGGAATGATGTATGCATAGGTGTATTGGGTTTAAGTGGCAAGATTATGGTAGCAGGAGAGCTGCAGGGGGGTCCTTTTAGGGAAAGGTTGCAACTGCCCCATGCTGGACACAGAGGCTGCCAGCTGTCTCCAGCAGAACCACTGCAGCACACAGTTAGAGCCCATCAGCTAGTGGCACCTCTGTGGAAATATGTGTATTTAAGAAAGGGTAAAATGCCATGTAGCAGTGGGAGAGAGGTGGGAGGTAGAAACATCCTATTGAGAAGGGGGAGTGAGAGAGCTACTGGGTGAGGGTGGCACAGCCAGCCAAGGTTAACCCACCACAGCAGGAAAAACAAAGTAGCTTTTCATCTAATTACAGGTTTGCCTGTCTAGAGCAACACTTAAAGCAATATTGATGAAGTACTGTTCTGAACTGGAAAATTTACTCTGGTCTCTGTCTTGGGAAAGTGCAGAGAAAATATTATCACTTACCTCCTGGACCTGCTTTTGGTTTAGTCTTTTTATTAAGCTGTTTGCTTACAACAAACATCTCTTACAGGGTTTTTATGAAGTACTTTTTCTCTATAATGTTTCTAACATACGGAAGCATTCCCAGAAAAATAGCTGTTCTTCAGACTGGACAGAGAAAGATTATTTTACTGTCTTATCCACATTGTGCATGCTCTTACACCTTACACATCAGCAGCATTCTCCTGTGGTATGTTCAACTAAGTCTTACTGTCCGGGTAAAGATAAGGATTTAACTTTTTTTTTTTTTTTTTTTTCTCCTTAGTCTTTCTCTTTGCATAAACTTAGAAACATCTTTGTAAATGACCTTAGAGAATTTGAGCTTATATCCATACAAAAGTTTCTAGTCCCAGGACATGAGCTATATTTTGTATCAAATGCTGGGAATAACTGAGGCCACACCCCTCTTCCCTCTTCTGATCAGCAAGTCCCTCCAATTTCTGCATTGTAGAGTCATGCTCACTCTTACTTTCCTTGTCTTTGGACCAATGTAAGTCTTAAGAATTCTGTGTGAAGTTGAAAAGTTTCAAAAGGAGGAGGGAACCTTAGAACTGAGTGAGTCAGGTATTAGAATACAACTGTTCAGCTGGAAGTGACCTACAACAACCATCTAGTCCAACTGTATTCTCATGAGACATGTGAATGTGAGTCCCCAAGTGAGCTGTAGAATAAAAACAAGAGTCCTCCTTTGGTATTATTTTGATAAAATACTATTTCATGAAAGGCACGAAGCACCCACGTTCATGAAAAGAATCGTGTTTATGAAGGTAGTAGTCGTGGTCCCCAGAAAACAGTTAAAATTCAGATATACACCTCTTTTTTTGAGATTTTAATCTTGCCTGATGCAGGCAGCTCCTTGTTCAGAATGCTGGATGTGTACATCTCATTTTGAGCCCTTGCTTTTGTGGTTCTGTATCTCTGGCTGTGTGTTTAATTCTGCAATTGTAAATATTGGGACAGGAGTTCTGTGGAAACACATACATCAAAACTATGAGGTATCCTGATACTCCAGGAAACAGTTCTTCTGGACTATCACCTATAATTGGAAGTTATAATCAGATTTTTTTTCCGAATTGTTTTTATCTAGCCCTTCCAAAGCTTGAATGTATGTAGTCCTAGTAGCTACAATACATTACTGGATGGCATGGACTCTCAGTCTCACTGCTGGCATTTTATAGTGCATATGGTCTGCTGCTAAGAACTGATGTTTATAAAAACAGTAACTGGAAAGGAGAAGCATTAAGGAATGCTCAAAAGTATTTTTTGTTTTTTCATCCTACTTTTATTCTCTATTTTTTTCCCTTTCAAAAGGCACCTTAATGAGAACACCATTCAAATTTTGAAAATGCATGGAAAATAAACACAAACAGTACAAAATATAATGGAATTTCATGAAGGAAAATATTTCTCAGGTTGTCTAATTCATCCTTCTCCATTCTTTACTATATGGGAGGTAGCAGCTCTCAAAGTGTTCTTCAGTATACACTGTTATATTCACAATGTTGCTGTGATACAGTGTTCTGTATTGACAATGTTGTATTTTTGATGATTCAAAAGTTAATTATAAAGTAATGTCATTAGAGAATGTGCATGACAGCTGGAAGACTTGGATGTGAGTCAGATGTATTCTTGCATTTGACGTAGTTTTTCCCTCTCGCATGCAACAGAAGGCACTATTAATTATGTAACTGCTTATTTACATAACAGAAAAAAGTTAAACTTTACCATAACTATGACAAGTATAGTAAATTGTACCAGCAGTATTAGAATATTTGGTGTAGGAAGAGGAAGACCAAAGATCCTTAGCTAAATATTCATGCAAGTGAACTCAAGTTTCCTTAGTGTCCTGTAGAACCATCACCATGATTATACCGTGGCTCAGAATATTGTTCAGCTCAGCTATTTGATATTAAATTTATGAAATACTGTCATGTCAGTAAAAATATTGACTACCTGCTATTCAGTAATCCATTCCATCAAGACTTGAGCATAACGGGGAAAGTTTAATCTATCAGCTAGGTGACTAGACTGGACATTTGATAAACAGGACAATATACTGTATTAAGCAGGCATTCAGTGCAATATTTGGAGGGTCATTCAAAAATTATGGTTTTGAAAGCTAAAGAATAATTTATAGCAAAAGTTGACTTGGAGGCCATACCAATATACTGCTGCAAAAAGAAAGGGAAGAGCAAAGGGTTTGATCTCTAGTTTTGCTTGTGACAGTGAGTCTGATTTCCCATATGGCACCTGAAAATATTAAGCAAATGCAAATTTACTTCAAGGAGATGGTAGAAAATATTAGTAAATGAAACTTTCAATTAAAGCAAGTATGTTCATATTTTTTTTTCTTGTTCAAACTCTCTCTATCATCTCCTTGATATGTGGTCTCCATTGAGAGAACACAGGTTTAGGTGCACAAACTTTGCCTAGAACATTTCCCAGCTTCTTAGTGAACTGCATTTTTAGAAAAACATTTTCTTCAGAGGACAGAAGAAAATAAAATGAACATTTTGCAAGTATTTTTCTTCCCAGTGTTTCCTAGAGAGAAAATAAAAGATTTGGAAAATCCCACTCCACTGTGGTGAAATCACCAGAGAGAAAGGAATGTGGAATGTAATTCCCTTGACACCTTTTCTATGTCATCTCTTCTTGGCTCTGTTCATTTCCCTGTAATAAATCCCATAGATGAGCAAAGAAGAACTGTTCTAATCTTGTTTTAAACCATCAAATATTTTTCCATGTATTGAAAAAGAAGTTGTTATGCTCAGGCTTTTTGCAGACATGTTTTTTCCTAGATTAGTAGGAAAGTTTACTAGTTGAAATTATTGCTTACTAAATCCACTCCTAATCTCCAGCAAGAGTGTGTCACATGTTTTTCCCCATTTGTACTTAACTGGAAGAGAAGGAAATGTTTTGCAACCTCAGTCTCAGAGTAGGAGTTACTTACAAAAAGAAAGACGAATTATGAGTGGAAAATGAAAGTGGAAAATTTCTCTGCCAAACCATTAAGGAAGGGCCTGTGAGAATGTTATACTCCAGCTAGCATCAGCAGATACATTACACTACTTTATTTGATTGAATAAAAAAGAATGCCAATAACCCGGAGACTTGCTCAAGTTCACAGCAATGGTAGAGCTGAGATTTGTCCAATCAGAAATCTAATACCTTAGGGTAAAATGAAAGAACAATTAATTACATTATATGAGTCTGTTTCCAAAAGGGACCTAGGAGCAATCAAAAGTGTGCAGGCTTTTGTGACATTTCCTTAAAAGAAAGCTTGATTCTTGAATACATTTAAATGGACATTCTGCTTACTGAAATGTTTTTCATAAAAATGGTAACTAGTGACTACCCATTAGAAAGCCTGAGAGAGCAATAAATTGGTTATAGCCATGGTTTTTGCCAGTTGTTTCTAATTCTTTAATAACATAAGCACATCAATGAATAATTTCAGTAATTTTATAGATGTTGTACATCCATATAAAACCTGTCTCTTTTTGTGCTAATAATTTTAGGTTAATACATTGACAGCATACATATCAAAAGGAAATGTATCTCCATCATGTCTATCTCATTGCTTTAACACTCTCATGCGCTATTCAGCCTTCTGCTGCTTGTTTCTCTGCTTTCTTAATTTTTTGTCAAGGTGTGCTATAGAGTGCTTACTGGTTTATCTGTCAGGGAAGTACCATGACTGCCTGTCAGACATCTCTTAATCTGTCTACGTTTTACTAGAGCTATTTGTGAATGACTACCAGGGAGTTCAGGCAACCCATCTTTGTGCTTGAGATAAAGGGAGAGATGTGTACATCATGCAGCTGGATGGTTGTGTGGAATGGTTAAATGCAGGCAGGTGGAAGAGTTGTGCAACAAAATCCCATGGCTGCTTCTGCAGAGCAATGTCACTGACAGAACATTGTATCTTGATTTGACAGCCTATGATTAGTAACAAGTCAGGAATACAGAAGTAGAGATGGAAAAAAATTCAGTCACCTGGTATAATTGTACTTTTGGAGGTATTTGTACAGTGGTCATCCTGAGATTGCTGTGACAAGACTGCAGTGAGATTTCCTCTTGGTATGTTAACAAATAGAAAGAGACTCCACATTCTTGAAAAATTATTTAACCTGCATAAAATAATAAGCCTAGATCTTTGCTTAATTTTATCTTAAAGTAATACAAATTTTCCATATAGGTAATTTTCTTCTGCAGGGTGAGGCAGAATGAAGATAATCTTCTCTGTAAGTTCTCTTTTTAACAGAAAGTATACCGCAAAATAAATTTACACTATAATTAATGTGAACATTAAAAGTTACCTATGCTGATGGAATGATTACAAATTGTCTCATAAAAGTTTAACTGTAGGGAAACACTCAATGCATTGACACAACTATAACTCAAGCCATATTTTTTACCTCTTCTTCTCTATCTGCTGCTATAACAAACACACTTGCCATGCAATCAACTTTTGCTTTTTAAACTTTCAATTTTAGCATTGGTTTTTGCAGTACGGGTGTTGAAGCTCCTAGGTCAGGCATATAGTGACAGATTATGGTAACTTGTATTTCTACTCATCGACTTCAGGAACTTAAAAAAATCTCTCTCTGTTAAGACTCAGCAGTGGGTCCTAAATATAAACCCACTCCTTCTTGTCATTTGTTCTGGTGATGTGACTTGCACAGTGATAGATTTTACACAGTTAGCTTTCCATATGTTCTCATCTTTAGTGTCCCTTCTGTGAGAGGATTGAAGTGCATGTAGAATTATAAGAAGTATCATTGGTATTAAAAGCAAATTAGCTACTAGTTTTAGAAAGAAGAATGTAACTTCTGATTAAGATGACCAGAAGCAAGGATTGACATGAAGTGCTACAGACAGGTTGACTCAGACATAGAGAGTTGACATAAGCTTAAAACAAAGATGCTAATGCTAAAGCAGAATTATCTTTGTTCCAAAATGGAGTGATTACTTCAGGTTGTCAATTTATAGTAAAGAAATTAATGCCTATGTATGGATGCAGAATCATCCGTGAATTAACAGTAAGATTATTCTGGATTAAGATGCGTGATCCAATAAACTGTAAGGTAGCTGAGCATGAAATAAAACAGGCTATGGTTGTCTGCCTCAAATACTGATTACTTCTGAAAGGCATATAAAGCAGCTGGTAGACAGGATCATTACCCTTCTGGCAATAAGGAAATAGAGATGACATAGTTTCTAATGCCAGCAAAAGTACAAATACTTAGGAATTGTGAAGATAAGGATCTGTACTCACTTCTCAGATCAGCACAGCCATGCAACCCTGAGTGCAAATTCTGTAAAACCTACTAAAATAATCATCAGGGACAGGTCTCTGTAGACAGTGTTTCTTCTTTTTTTTTTTTTTTTTTTTCTTTCCCTCTAAATGGTTTGTTCTAACTGGTTATTACTTTTTATTTTTATTTTCCAGTAAGAAAAATAAATTTGGTGTTCCTCTAGTGATGGACTCTCAAAGGAGAAAGGGGTGACTACTTAATATCAGCCATGAGTGTTGAGTGAATGATGCCATATGTAAAGGTGAGACAAGTGCAAATATGTATCCTCAAATAAGAAAAGCAAAAACACTAAAACCTTCGAAGATGTATTGAGGGAAAACAGGAAGATGTTCAGATTGAGGCTAGGCTGTACTTGAGATAAGAATAGCAAATAGAAGAAAACAACAGATAAAAACCATTCCTTTATGACAAAATAACATTTCTAGTTGAGTAGAGCAGCCAAGGGGGTGAAGTGAAGAGTACCCTTGGTGCTTTACAAAACATAGAAATTCTGCTTGTAATTTGAGCAATGAAAGTAAGGAACATTCTGAAATATAAAGAGGATTGGAGATTTCTAGACACTGTACTAAGAAACTTCTGATGAGAAAATACAGAGCCTGGCCTGTGTGCTTTAAGAAGTAAACCTTGTTAGTGTTATGAAGCAGCTGTGTTAAAGTATCTGTTTAAATAACTGCGTGTTACCTCAAGGGACCTGTGTTTTGTCTGCTGAAGAGAGTGGCAGAAACATCTTCTCAAAGGAAATATATATATATATATATAGTGCATGTGGAAATCTTGTATTTCTGAAGCAGCATCCTGAACTGGTTCCTGGTTCTGTTCCCTGCTTTCTTCTTCTCTTAAGGACCCTCTTTGTCTTTCTCTGCACAAAGCAAAGCCTACTCTATAGCTTTTGTAGGATATGACATAGGACAGTAGGTAAGAAAGAACAAGCTGTTTAGGAGGGATTCTGTCCAAAACCAATTGTTCTTTAGTCTGGACAGTAACATTATCCTCTTTCCCCTCTGCAATTTTTTTTTCCTACCCCCTAAATCTTAATATATTGTGAGAGTCTCTACAACATTTTTGATGGACTTTCTGTTGCATCATGACAATGTTTGATAGAACATCTCTTTTGCTGTGAATTTGTTGTGAACTTACCTTGCCAAGCCATCTCAATTATGTTTTGGGCACTATACAGTCTGGTCTATACCTTGGTTTAGATGCTTCCCAGAGCTTCACAAGTGAAAGGAATCCAACTCTTGCCTACAACATAGTTTTACAATGCATAGTGTATAATTTTTATTTGTAAGAGTTACAGTTTTCTACAAGCAGCTTCCCAAACATCATTTAACTTTTACAGAACTCATCCTATGTGATGGTGAAAAATGAAAAATACTTAGGCTTTGAAGCCATTTTTTGAGACTATGTCCTCCCAAAATTCCCCCAAGGGATTTTTTTGTTCAGCCACTCCAAAATTCACTATTTATTGTAGGAGTTGCTGAAGGTTAAACTTGGCGTGAGCACTTGAAGGATTTAAAAGCATAGCATCCTGTAGAAGAAATGCAGCAATAAAAAATTGCATGATTACTGAATAAATATTATACCATTTCCTGTATACTGAATTCCTTGATTTATGTTGAAAAATACCTGTCTGTTTACTTCTTATCTTCTGTAAATATCATGCCTATTTTTTTACCCCTCCTTTTTCCTCCTCCCTTTGTATTGCCTCCCCTGTGATAGAATCAATTGCATCAGTGGATACTATATAAAGAAAAATTTTCAGTGGGGTTCCCAGCTCACCCACCTTAGCCACCATGGGGCTAAGAGTTGCCAGCTTTTTTACACTCTGGCTGGCACTTTCCTATGCAAATGAAATAAGAAAAGGTAAGCTCAAGAAATGAAATTGTAGCAGATTGCCTCCTGGAAAAGGGAGATATACCAAAGGTAGAAGGAGGCAGTGCATTTAAACAATGCGGTGAAATTTTAAGGTGCCTTAAATTTCTTAAACTTTGAAATACTGAGGCTACATGGCTCAACCAACATAGGTAGATATTGCTGTCTTTGGAGAGATTAGTACCTATTGCATTAATCTCTAGTTTGATGTGTGCTTGTTTGTTTTCTTTCCATATGTTGAGCATTTCCATATGTTAAGACTTTCCTAGGTATGGCAACTGCTTGGTAGAATGCAGCTATAGGAGTTTGGGATGTTCATTGTTACAGCAATGAAGTGGATGATTATGTCTTTCATTACTTTGGAATGACATAAATACTTTGTTCAAAAGTGAATGTAGCAACATTGGACAAAGTTCATTTTCTCATTGTGGGCATTAACAATCTTTCTGTAAAAGTTGTAATTTACTCTATTTGTTACTAACTTTGTTTGAAGTGTTGAAACAGAACTCTCATACCAAAAACTGGTTTTGGAGCAATATGTGATGAGTTTTGTGCAATGATAAGGTTTGGGGTCTTGGTCTGCTGCATCTTGAATTCAGCAATGGAAGGAAAATCTTTTCTTGCATTTGGTATCCCAGCTGTGAGCTCTGGGAGTAACTCTGTGGAGCCTTCCTTCTGGGGAGAGAAGCATACCAGCTTGGCTGGATGTATCTGGTATGACTGATATCATCAAAATACAATAACTTAGAGGTCCCCTTTGTAGTTTTGCTTTCTTAAAATAAACACTGCAAGAAAATCTTGTGGAAATGAGTGGCATGTGCACTTTTTGTACCTTGGAAAGCTTCCCAAGTATGCTCATCTTTCCTGTTCACTCCTAATCTACAGCATCTTGCAATTTATCAAATACTGTGTTCATTTGTATTGTTTTTTGGTATAGATAGTTGGGAAAGGAACAAATATAATAATCCTAATCTTTTGCTATTGCAATATTTTTTTCTCTTCTGTAGTAACAGAAATCACTACTTCTTTTAGGAAAATAAGAAATTATTTAGAAACTTGTGCACAAGTCCTTTCACAACATTTCATCTATTTTTCTTGCAGAGTAGGAGTGGTACTGCCTTGGTTTCCTAACTCTGTTTTCTTTCTAGTGCATGTTGCATTGGGGAAGAAAACAGCTCCTAGTAATATTTAAAATTGCTAAAAATAATACTGTGATTCAGAATGAATTAATATGTTTGGCAAAGCAACTTCACTGCACTGATGAACCAGCTTGCTGGTTGTGAGAAGGTCGTATTTCCCCACCTCATGCACACAAGTTCCTTTCCCTCAATGAGGGTTATAAGATATACCCAGGTCTCAGCAGTGTTAATGTCATATTTTTCATTAGAAATTAACATATCTTCTGTTTAACAGGCAGGTACTTGATCAGGCTTGAGATCTGTGGAATCATGGTGAATATAATTGCAAATAGTTTCTACTGTACAATGCAACACTTACATTTTCTTGATGTCAGCTTGTCAATTTCACTTTTTTTCATGCATATTTCTTTTTCATCACTTAACAGGAAGGACAAGAAACCATGGCCACTCTGTCTGCAGTACTTGGGGAAACAATCATTTCAAAACTTTTGATGGAGACATCTATCAATTCCCTGGCATATGCGAGTATAATTTTGCTTCGGACTGCCGAGAGTCTTATAGGGAGTTCTCTGTCCACATTCAGCGTGCTCTGAACAGCAATAACCACCCTGAGATCCAGTATATTCTGTTAACAATCAAGGACTTCACAGTGTACCTCAGACCAAAACTGGTTGTGGTGGATGGGCAGATGTAAGTTCCTTTAGTTAAATAGTATTTCAGAGAAATGTGCCGGGAAGATAAAAGCTAGACTGATTCTTTACACAGCTGTCTGTATACCATTAAGGTAATGGCAACAAGCTTTTCCACAAGCAAAACAAAGCCCTTTAAAACCCAGCATAAAAATTGCTTTGGGAAGGGGTTTTAATATTGTCATGTCTACACTGACTTACGGAATTAATTAAATGCAAGTCAGGAAGAGGTTTGAGTGACTTGTTCTTTTTCTGGTTGTGCAGGCAACAGTGCAGCTTATGAGCCAGATCTTTCACTGGCATAAAATGTCACAGTTTCATTTGTTTTATGGCATCACCTTGAGCTTACTTTAGTAGATGGCTAATAAAGATAAGTTTCTCCAAGGTATTTTTCTTATTTTGTGGCAGAAGAGAGGCTTTTTTTTGATCTTCATAAATAATACTCTAAGGTCTGATGGCTATTGATTAAGAGATTACAGAACATATAATGCAGAGCAAAATTTACTCGTATTTTTATGTGACAAGATGTACTTTTTCACAGTGAGCTGTATCATTTTTCTCTTCTTGTACCATGATTGCACAAGGAACTAGTCTGACACCATTTCTGGTACCAAGGAGTGTCTTACTTAGCCTTTCCTGTCATTAACCTGTCCTTTCAGTGTGTGTATATATACACACTTGAACAAGTGAAGCAACTCGTAGGTTAAGACATAGTTCTGAAGATGGAAGAAACTGGCTGTTAGTATGTGTTAACATAGTTAAAAAAACCTCATTTCTGCTGTCATTGTAGGACTGTTTTTTGTCCAGAACTCAGCTTTTGCTCTGAATTTTGGAAGCCACTGCAATGAAAATATTTTCAAAGATAGAAAATAACATCCAGTTTTCCAAGCATCATATCAGAATGCATAACAAAATGACATGAAGTTATGAAAAATGCATTCTTGTCCCAAATTGAAAAAGCTTTTTGTTGTGGACTCAGGTCTTAAAAAAAAATTTCCAAGAAAAAACAAGTTTACAAATCCTTTAAAAATTGTTTTTCTTAAACCAAGCCTCTTTTTGTTTTAGGTAGTGTTTATAGAACAATAGATCCCTTCCGAACAGAAGGGCTGTAGAACAGGTTTTTGCTTCATGAGAGATTTAGTTTTTTGTAGAACTTAATTTCCCATATTGCTCCTTAAAAGGAATATGATCCATTGTAATGTAAAATAGCATTTCAAACTACTGAAGTAAAAACTGTAAAGCAGAAAAACATACGAATTTGCCTTTTGGTGCCTGATCCACTGATTGAATGTGCTAGTATTAAGGGGGGGGGGGGGAACCATGCTGTGTTAGCTGAAAGTTGAAAGGCTACCCGATGTTTTATAATCCCTTTCTTAAAACAAGCACTCTTAAGGCCTCCCTGTCCAGAGTAAGAATGATGCAGCTAAAAGTAGAAATCATGGTTTCTGTGTTCGTACCTAGTAATCATATATGTAAGTCATTTGGCCATGTTAAAAATACCTGAGGTAAATAGTTGGAAAAATCTCAGTGACAGGAATTTCAGAGACAAAAATCCCTCAGTCAAGAGACTAGTTAGGAGGAGATGTTCATGGACATACATGAATCCTGATAGGTAACAATTATATTGGCAAATATATAGAAAATGAACTGGTTATTTTGACAGGATTCCAGTTGACACTACTTCTGTTTGAACGGACTCTAGTTCTTCAGATGTTATAGGATGAGTCTGCTTGCCACAATCTCTTTATTACTGAATGAAATTTAGCAGTGTGACTTGTTACGGAGTGCACAGTAAGACGGACATAAAAGTATGAGAAAAAGATCTGGTGCATTGATTCTTTATCAGAAAAAAACATCTATGCTCAGCCTTCTGCAAAATGTCTTTTGTCACATTAACATGCTTTGCTGTCACCATTGACAAGCTTGGTCCTATTAACTGCAAAATAATGAACTAACTATTGAAATAAACTACTGAATTCCTCTTAACATGCTCCTTTCTTTCCTAACTTTTGTTGGCAGTACCTTTATCTGCCTTTTGAACTATGTCTTGAGGAGGAAGATCCTTGCCAAGGAATGTTCATTCTCTCTGACATCATTGTCAGGTCTTTTGATAAATAAAAGATTTCATTTATGTCATTACTTCTTTTATTGAAGTAAATAATTAGTGAGTGCTTGAGTATTTGTTAATACCACAAAGATTATGTATTTTCCTTTGATTAAGTTGAAGACATCTGAATTTTAGCTTTTTTCTTAAAAATACCCATACTACCCTCAGGAAAGTTTTGCCTCTGAAATTGTTTTGTCTTTTAAACACAATGAGTTATCATGTCAAGTGTCAGTGAGAGAGGATTTTGTGCTTCATTAAAACAAGGCATCTTGTGCAGCTAACACCAGGTAGACAGAGACTGATTTCTCTATTCATTAGGGTATTTTCACTTATTATAAACTTTCATGTTACCCCTTATGTTTCTGTACTAATACAAAATCTCTGATTTTCTTCCTAGTGTGAAGACACCTTATTACAGCTCTGATATGGTCATCGAGAGCAATGATATTTACACCAAGGCTTATGCCAAATTAGGCCTCATTCTGATATGGAATCAGGAGGATGGACTGATGGTATGTATGATCCAAGGTTTTTTTGTTGGTATTTCCTGGTTTTAACTGACTACTGTATAATAAACAGAAGTAGAATCTCACAAAGTGAACAGAGCTAAAGTGTTAGACTGCGTCATCCAGCTGACACTCATAGTACCTTATTTTAGAAACTTAAAGCTCCTTTCTCTGCTATGTAGAAGTAGCAGTATGGCATGCAGATGAACTGAACTTACTGGTCTCAAAAAAGGGAGAAGGAGCTTTCTGAGAAATAGCTAACGTTTTCCTATAGCACACCCACAATTCAATCTGAATTTCCTTCATTTGCCTTTTAATTTATAGCAAGTCTTAAATTTTATCCCAGTAGGACAGAAAAAAAAAAAGGAATAAAAGAAAAAGTCCTGTGATTTTAAGAATGCTGTGCCTTTCATTTTTATCACCATGGTGGTTTCCTGCCATTATTGAAGTACAGGAGCTTCAGTCACTTCTTTCTGTTTTCTGTTTTACTTTTTGCATCTAACTGTGTGTTTATTAACTATGCTACAAATTCATCTGCAATAGTTATTTTACGAAGGTTTTGGGTTCACCATCACCTCTCTCATTTAACAACTTCCCTTTCAAGCAAATGTATTTGCTTTGGAATGTTTGCATGCTCCAGATAACCCTTCTTTGTTTTTTCTTTTTTTCTTCTTTCCATTACCTAGGTGGAGCTGGACAGCAAATTTAATAACTATACATGTGGTCTCTGTGGGGATTACAATGGACTTCCACTCTACAATGAGTTTATCAATGGAGGTGAGTCATCCTACCATACTGAAATTTATCACAGGAGATAGACTGATAAACATTGTGCATAGGAGCATCACAGGAGAGCAAATTTCATGTGAGAGATTTCTGTGATAGCCCCAGAATAAACATTATGTTCCAGTGATGCACTCCTGGCCTAAGATTATTTTATTCCAGATGTATCATCTTGCTCTTTTCTCTACTAGACTTCTTTTCTTGTTACCACTTCAAATTTTTGAGCACACTTAGGCATAATAGACATAATTCATAGCAGAAATCTGACAGGCATATTTGATACCATAATAACTGTTTTCCTTAATCAGTAGAGGCCCAGGAATTAGATGTTCCTTGTTGTCAATTTTTGGGATTTAGCAAGTCCTCTTTGCAATTTCTTCTCACAGTTGCAAACTACAATTCAATTACGTATGGGAATTTACAGAAGATCAGGAAACCCAATGCCAAATGTGAGGATCCTGATGAAACTCAGGCTATTCCAAGCTGTGATGGGCATGTGAGTATTTCTAGTAGGGAACTTCACTTGCACAGGCACATGCACATCTTCATGCTATGGATAGTTAGTATGTGAGGAGCTGGAAAGACTTTTGGCCTTCCAAGACAAATGGTTTCTTCCTCCTTTCTTGAAAGCTGTTGCTGTGCAGAGGACAACAGTTTTTATGATGGAACAGGAAGTGACTAGAAGCTCAGGTGTTCACAAATCTCTTAAATATTATTACTCTTCCTCCTTAGCGTGATGATTGTGAGAGGCTGCTGACTTCCTCTGCATTTGTTGACTGTCAGTTCCGTCTTAATTTGGAAATGTATATCCAAGCCTGCATGCAGGACAAGTGTGCATGTAATGAAAATGAGGACTCCTTCTGCCTCTGCAGCACCATCTCTGAGTATTCTCGCCAGTGTTCACATGCAGGTGGCCGACCCGGTGAATGGAGGACACAGGACTTCTGCCGTAAGCAGCCATATAAATTTTACAAAGAAACAAATATTTTGTGGATGTAGCACTGTGAAACATTTAAATTCATCCCTTCTTTACAAAACTATAGGTATATATTATAAATTTATTACCAGTAGTGCAATAAGCTACATACTATGTTCTTTCCTGTTTTTTTCAGACAAACATGCTTTGCCAGATGGAGTCTGGCTTGGGACAGCATTGACTTTGGGGGAGTAGGGGATATAACCTGTGATTTGTGAGGAATGGTGGACTTCACACTCAAATAACTGGTGGTATCTTTCTCATTCTTTCAGCCAAGAGCTGTCCTGATACCATGATCTATAAAGAAAGCAGCTCACCCTGCATGGATACTTGCTCACACTTAGACATCAGCAGACTTTGTGAGGAGCACTACATGGATGGTTGTTTCTGCCCTGAAGGCAAGTGTTATTCTAGCTATTGTACATGGAACAAAACCAAGAGCTCTGCCAAAGGAGAACAGAGCTAAAATACTAAATATAGTCAAATCATAAGCTAAAAATTTGTACTGTTACTCATGATTCCTCCTGCTAGGAAAACATAATTATAAGGTTTTTTAAAAAGGAGGTAATAATTGATTTTATAGTGAAGTCATATTAACACAACAGGCAAAAAAACCCTGCTTTTTTGCTTCTCAACAAATTGAATTCTGCTAATATATAGAGAATCATGCTTTTTAGGTTGAGTAATTCTGAGATGATGGAGATCTTTTGCCCAGAGGGTGACAGCGAAATTAGTGAAATTAGTGAAATTCTCAGACTTATTGTCAACCTTAGGAAAAGAAGATTACAGTGATAGTCTGCACAATATGCCAGAAGGACTCAAAATCTGAACACGTAAAATTCTGAGATTGTTCTTGTGTGCTTTTATTAAGCTTTTAATCTGTGTATAGTTAAATAAATGGATAGCCTTAGATTTTCAAAGTTGGATAAAAGTGTTTTCCATGTGCCGTATGTTACAAAAAGCAGAAACAGTATTCTTCACAGTTTTGGTAATCTCAGCCTCTGCTTTCCGTGTCAAGTTGAGAGAATGCCTCCCCTGAGAGTCTATCCTCTGCGGAATTGTATATTTGAGAAAGAGCTGTTTACTGTTGTGCTTTGCAGGAACTGTCTATGATGATATTACTGAAAAAGGCTGCGTACCTGTTAGCCAGTGCCACTGCAAGCTCCATGGAAAGGAGTATTCACCTGGAGAAAGCATTACCAATGAATGTGAAGAATGGTAAGGATCACTATTGTTTATACACCTTTCTATGAATGACTGTAAATTGGTCTGCATTTTTCAATCTTCCACTTAGTCATAGCAGACTTCCTGAAAACATTCTGAACTTATGGTTTATGTTGTATGTCTATACAATCGATTTTCTGAAAGGTTTTCTGGTATTGATGGCATATGGCAGAGGAGAAATCTTAAGGAAATGCTCAAAGGTACAGTTTTAAAGCATCTGAGGATATCTTGCTCTTTGCTAGGTATATAGATGCTTTCAGTGCTCTCAGCTCCTATAATATCTACAAGCATTTAAAAAAAAATATTTGTCTGTTTATAGCACCTGTGATTCAGGCAGATGGACGTGTAAAGATTTACCCTGTCCAGGCACATGTTCAGTGGAAGGAGGTTCCCATATTACTACCTTTGATGGGAAGAAATACACCTTCCATGGAGACTGTTACTATGTTTTGGCCAAGGTACTGTGTTCTGTAGGGCTTTTCTCTTGTAGAGTGTCTGTGCACTAATATGTAACAGCTATGAATTGTTGTTTTATTCCATTTCTATGGGGTGAGGGAAGCAGAAGCGCTAAAAACTGTACTGGAAAATTCAAGATGGGCTGTAATAGCCCTAGGGCAGATTTGGGCACTTACTGCAATGGATGGTTAACTTAGGCTGATAGTAGACTATGTATGCTGTCATTGTCCAATGGAGTTCTTCATGTATAAGAAATCAAAGGATCCCTCTGGCTGCATGGATAGGTATACCCCAAAAACTGGCAGTTCTCAGGATTAGAAGCTCTCAGCCAGATCTGTAATGGCTGTTTCTGTGTCTGAACGACAAAATCAGCTAGGGAAAGGAGCTTGAGATCTATTTCATTCATCTGTCCATAAAACATCCAGTGCCTGTTCTTCTAGAGAATGGCAAAGATCTTGTTGAACTAGAAACCATACTGCTGAGTTTTTTTGAAAGATGGTTCAGCTTCCAGAGCCAGTGCTGGAATTGTGATCTTAATAGCTAAGTTTTACAGTACTTTTTATTGTAACTGATGACTTTAGTCTTTGTTTTGGAAATAATACTCTGAGATTTTTAATTTGACTAATGGACATTTATTTCCCTGTAATTGTAGGGTACTGTAAATGATAGCCATGTTCTCCTGGCAGAACTGGGTCCCTGTGGCTCCACAGACAGGCAGACCTGTTTGAAGACTGTTGTGCTGCTAGCAGACCAGAAAAGAAATGTAAGTGTTCCATGGGTACTGCTAGATATGTTGAAAATTAGCATATTTCCCTTACTATGGAGCAATAACTAATTCTTCTGGAGCTGCTATTGTGTGTGGATATATAAGGCATCTCAGGCTGAAAAACAGCTCAGGCTCCTGCCTTGACAACTTTAACACCCCTGGTTTAGATCTGTTTTAACTCATTTTTACTGGGGGCCACATCAGCCTCGTGGTTGCCTCCAAAGAGCCAAATGTAATTTTAGAACTGTATAAATGTATCTACTGCTACCCCTGATCTAAACTGAACAAAAGATGAAGTTCAAATAAGCTGACGTTTTCCTCTCTTCCCTTTTCTGTTCTGTGCTATATGATTATCCTCACTGTATTCCAAGCAGCCTGGAAGTAAGAGTACCATTCTTTCTCGTCTCACAGTATTTTACTTTATTCAGATATAATTTTATAGATCTAATTCAGTCTTTTTCATCTTATCTTTGACTCTTAGTACAATCCAACCCTCATAAGTGTTTATATTTTCATCCACTTTAGTATTCTGTTTGGTTATAGGAATATCTATATTGTATTTATACATAATTTTACATACACGTAGACATAATTTTCCTTCTGTGTTTCTGGTCTTCCATGACCTAGCCAGTATGACTAGAACAAAATCAAATCAAATCAGAATGTGTCATTTTATGTTTCTGTATGTACAGAACAACATTTTATGAGGTAGTTTAATAAACTGCTTTCTTTCCATTCCAGAATAATACTAAAGCATTACACTGAAGCTGGGGCACATGCTTTTGTAAGGAATAGGAGCTTGCTCTAGAACCTGAAGCTCCAAATTTTTTTTTTACTTGCTGAAACCAAGGTGCCCAATATAAACACGCTTTGCATTTTGTTACTGCTATTAATTGTTGTAGGTGGGTGTAATTGAAACACTGGATAGTAAGACCAATACTTACTGGTATCCTGCAGGTCAGCTGCCACATTCAATTTTCAGAGAGATTGCTCCTTCCAAAGATTTTAAGTTCTAGTCACAGTCTAAATCTACAAACTTTCTCCCCACTATTCTTTTTTTTTTTTTTTTAATTTTTAATTTTTTATTAGTTCCTTTTCCTCTCAGTACCTGGAACCTCATTGATTCTATTTGCTATGTTACAGGTGGTCGTTTTCAGATCAGATGGCAGTGTGTTACTGAATGACATGGCAGTGAATGTGCCTCATGTGTCAGGTAAGGGACGTAGAGTTATGTGTCATGTGTCACACACCTAAATTCTCATGTGGGAGTGTATTTTTTCAAGGGTAAAAGTAGAAGAGAAGCACAGGAAATTTGTTTGAATTTTGGGACAACTTTGGGATAAATGTGATTGAATAGTTGTCACCGAGAATTACATGGACAGACAGACTTTGTATGCAGTGGATAATTGGGAAAAATGTCCCTTGACATTTTTCATACATCTTGAACATACTTTGACACGTATCTTGGGAAAGAGGAATTGTTCTGGCTTAAATTTAAAGCAGATAACTTAACCTGCCTATAAAAATGGCTATTTAGCACTTTCCAAGTCTGACTACATGCTGTGGTCATGTCCTGGCTCTCAGTCATGGTGAGGCTCAGATATGTCTACCCCACCCAACTTCCAACTTCTTCCCATTTTTTTTTTTTTTTTCCTGTGAGAAAAAAGCCTGGCAGAAATTAACTGCTGCATTTTGTGGTCAACCAGGGCAGGAAAGGAGAATTTACTGTGTAGCACCCTCTCATCTTCCCAGCTCACTTGAGACATCAGCATCATTTTATATAATCAGTAGATATAGACAGGCACTTTCAGAGGCTGACTCAAATCACATAATTTAGGAGCCTGACTTCTGGTGGAAATTCACTACCAAGCAGCATCTGTGAGCTCTGGGAGAAACTTTTGAATGGAATGTAGAACTTTATCACTGTTTTTTTTTATATGTTCAGGCAGCACACTAACACAGGATGTGTTGCTTCTTATTTACGGGTGTCATGCATGAGTGATTTAGGGTCCTCCTTGCCAAGAACAATGTTTAGATCACTCAAATAAAAGTGCGACTTCACAGAGCGTGATGGCAAGGTTCACTCTATTACTTGCTGTGTGGAGGAAATATGCCAAGCAGAATCAGGTGAGACTTGCTTTAGAGTGATTTCTATGGGGACAGGAGATGTGAAAGGGTAAAGGGACACCCTTCCATTGAGTCACAGGGTTCAGAATGGACCCCCTTGCATTCTAAATTCCTTCTCAGAGAGGAGCCTAGGTGTGGCTGGACCCAAACTTAGCCTCAGGCTTGATCAACAGTTTAAGTCTAAGAGACATGGAGGGTAAGGGAAAAAAGGTAAGGGATTATATGTATTCATGGCCAAAGGGTATATGTGCACACCCAATTCTTTATATCACTCAGCTAGGATTTTGAAGTGTCGTTATTCTGCATCTCAACCTGCCTAACTCCCCTCCAGGGGCCCAGTGTCAGGTTGCTCCGAAGTGTGGGTCCTAGGTCTCTCAAAGCAAACTCTCAGGAATCAGGGTCCATAGGAATAAATAATTTAATGGAGTAGTATAGCAGAAGGGTTGGTTTTAGCTGGGCGCCTTTACAGACGTCCCAGCCATGTATATAGAAATCCCTGGATTCTTATATCCTTACAGACTATTGACCCACCCCTCACACCATGGTTCAATAGCAATATTTAAGTCTGAGGTCTTCTTATTTCTCATTGGATTCTTGTCATTGATCTCAGATGGGCCTTTGTTTCGTTTAGCTGTAGATATTGTTTATAGTTCATTAGCTTTGAAGGTGTTGTTTTGTTTGAATGAAACCTTTTCTTCCCAGCGAAGTGCAGAACAGGCCCTATCTTGTGGATGCTCGTAATGTCTTTTCATTAGCCTTGAAGTAATTTTTTCCCCAGTCAATTCTGTTCTTCCTGGCAAAGTGTGAACCAGATCTTATCTCACAGATGTTCAGTGTAGAACCTTTTGTTTACATGAAGTAGATGCAAGTTTGGTAAACATAAGCAGAACTTTACAGCATACAGCTTAAGATTTCAGAACAATCAGCTTACTAAGTAATATGAAGCAGACAGTATATTGAAAATCACAAAATCTTATAATTCTAGGTGGCTTATTCTATTCAGTACACATTTACTTAAGCTAAATGACTGCCATGAAACTTAAATGGAGCTCATCCAGTGATCTGTGATCAATAAAAGATCATTGTCATTTAGTCAGCTTATTCAGCAGAGAGAGCTCAAAGTAGGCTCATCCAGGCTGTAATATTTATAGAATAAAGTAGTTGACTCGTAGTCAAATTGCATACAGTAGGACAAATATGCACAGAGTTCCACAACTTATATGCACCCACAACTTATATGCACCCACAACTTATCAGTGTTCATTGTGACGTTCTGCTTCCTTGTGGTTTTCCTAAAAGAAGTTCTTGACCCATCTGCAGCTCAGGCTTTTAACTCCTTTGGAGCCTGGACCAAACTGCTGCTGGTTTGGCTGGGGTGGGGGAGGGGCTGTCGAGTGCCTCCACCACAACTGGCTTACCTACAGATGGAAAGTTACTTGCAAGGAAGTAATTATTTATCTGAAAGGACAAGTATTCATGGGATGATTTGTTCACGAATGCTTGTGTAAAAATAATAACAGTATGTAGCTGAAAGATTAGAGAAATTAAAGTGTTTTAGACAATAAAATAGACTATTAAGTAGATTAAATATATAAATAGAGCATATGATATAAGCATATCTAAGCATATATAGCATTTGCTATAAGAAATTAATTAACCAGTAGGGTTTTTTAAAATTTTATTTTAGCAAAGATTTTGATACTGTCTCTCACAGTATCTTTCTGGACAAAATGTCCAGCACAGCTAGACAAGTCCTTAAATAAGATGTGGGGTGAACAAATGGCTTAAAGAGCTATAGTAAATGGGGTTACATCAGTCTGGTGGCCAGTCACCAGTGGAGTTCCCCATGACTCAATTTTAGGGCCAGTGCTCTTTAATGTTTTTATGGTCTGGATACAGGAGTTGAATGTACCTTAACTAATTTTGTTGATGATACTGAATTAGGAGGAGCTGTGGGCTGCCTTGAGGGTAGGAAGTCCTTACAAAGAGATCTGCATAGACTAGAAAGCTGGAAAATCACAAACTATATGAAATTTAACTAAAGCAAATTCAGGATTCTGCACCTGGGACAGGGTAATCCTGGTTATACATATAAACTGGGGGACAAGTGGCTGGAGAGTAGACTTATGGAAAGAGGCTGGTCTAGGGAGCTGATTCACTCGTGTGGCCCCACCTCAAGTAGTGTGTGCAGTTTTGAGGCTTTAATATAAGAAGGACATCAAACTATTAGATTCTGTCCAGAGGAAGGCAATCATGATGGTGAAAGGTCTTGAGGGCAAGATTGATGAGAAGCTGCTGACGTCACTTTATTTTTTCAGCTTAGAGAAGAGAAGGCTGAGGGGTAACCTCATCACAGTCCACAGCTCCCTCAAGAGGAGCAGTGGAGGGAGATGTGCTGACCTCCTCTCTCTGGTGACCAGCCATAGGACATGGGGAAATGGAATGAAGTTATCTCAGGGGAAGTTCAGATTGGACCTTAGGAAAAGGTTCTTCACTGTGAGAGTGGTTGGTCACTGGAACAAGGCTCCCAGGGAAGCAGTCACAGCTCTGAGCCTGTCAGAGTTCAAGGAGTGTCTGGACAACACTCTTAGTCATGTGATGCAGTGTTAGGTAGTCCTGCGAAGAGCAGGGAGTAGAACTTGATGATCCTTATGGGTCCTTTCCAACTCGAGATACTGAAGCTGGGTTCCTCTGCTATGCTGATTTCCTATGTCAGTTCCTATGTCAGTTCTGCTGATTTTTCTTTAATGGCTGGATTGACTTATGTATAAACATCTGACTTTTTATAAGTAGTAGAATTCAGCTATGTATTGGCTTGTAGAGCCACACCTATTGCTTATTGCATGCAACAGTGCTGGGTAATACTTTATCAGAAAATCTCTTGCTTTTCAGATTGCTTAGCATTAATGAGTTACCACTGAAGCTGTACTGCAGAAAATCTGAATTGTATCTAGTTGGCTGGTGATTATTAGAGGAAAAAATTGATTAATTTGATCCTGATCTCAGAGTTTTCATGGCAGGTGATACCTTAGAAGCTAATAAATGTTTCTTTCAGCAGCCTATGTGTGTGTTTACTACACAATTCATGTTGTTTTTTTTTTTTTCAGCCAGCTTCTCAGTATTCCAGCCTTCTTCCTACTACCTTATTGTACAAACTTCTCTGGGGCTTCAGCTGCAGATCCAGTTGTTTCCAGTCATGCAGCTGTTTGTGACTGTGGATCAATCAGCCCAAGGAAAACTTCAAGGCAAGTGTCTATTCAAGTGGGAGGCCAAGCCACACTGTTCCACAGCTGAAGAGTCATGTATTCTTTACATAGGTGATAATTTGTGCTATTTATTGATTCAAGAGGAGGAAACTAAAAGCAGAAACCAAAGCATTGGAAGAGAATTTACTCAAGCAAACTAGAAATGTGTTTTTATTATTTCATTTTGAAGTGACCTATCAGTCTGGTGCCAGTACATGAATGTTTCTTAAAATTTTTCTTACTTTAGTATTCAACTAATTTTTAACTATCCACGAAACTAGGTTTTTGGTGTGTAAAAAATACAGGTTAGGGACATGATCTCATGAGGCAAAGATATCTTCATGAAGACTATTCTTCTCAAGAGGGTAAAGATTTAAAATAGGGCTCCTAAATCTTCAGTACTTGTAGCTTGAATTAATATTGAGGTACAATAATCAGCTATATGAACTTCTGGTTCAAGTGTTTGTGATCAGTTCTCACTTTCCCTTTGACAATTTAGAATGACAATGAGTAATAATTAGGTAAAATATTTATTTTCTTGTTCAACAGGACTTTGTGGAAACTTTAATGGAATTGAAGGTGATGACTTTAAAACAACCAGTGGGCTGGTAGAAGCTACAGGATCTGCCTTTGCTAACACATGGAAAGCGCAGTCTACCTGTACAGACCAGGTAGAGAAGCTGGAAGACCCCTGCAGTCTCAGCATTGAAAGCGGTAAGCACACCACCAACAGATGGTTGACTTCTGTCAGAGTGAGCAGCATTTGTGGTATATTACTGTAACAGGCATGTAAGGGTTGTAGTGTGGCACTGAAGTTTTTTAGAGCACTGCCAAATTAATAATTAATTTCTGCAAGTATTTATACATACCAGAACTGATATCCCATCAAATAGAAGTCACAATTTAGAGGGTAATTGCAGAAGAATCCTGAGCTGGAAGATAGGGAAGCTAGATGATTAATTTATGTTATCAGCAAGGGCAGCTTGTATTTCTTAGTATTATTTATCGCTGTGTTTAACTTAGCTTTATGGTCTCCAAGTTGAAAGGGTTGTCACAATTCCATGTAGACAAATTGCTGCAATAAGATACAATTTTTGATTTTATGATTGTCTGTCCCCTGCTAGGTAACTGAATCATAGAATAGAAACATATGTACAGAGATTGTATGTACTTTCTCCATTCCTGAAAGTGCACACAGTTCATACTTTTGCACTGTGTTTATGTGACAACATAACTAGACACGGCAAAAGCCAGATAGGTGAATGTAGTGAATGTAATGATATAATGTAATTTTTCTCCTTTTTAATTTTTTTTCTTTTTTTTAGCAAATTATGCTGAGCATTGGTGTTCTTTGCTGAAAAATTTAGAGGGTCCTTTTGCAAGATGTCACTCAATCATTGATCCATCAGAATACTATAAGGTATTGTAATTTTGCACTCTTTTTAGTACTGCTTTATTTCATCTGAATGACTGTAGACATTTATAATTGTTCAAACATTTGAGACATTACTGAGTAGCTTGCCACTATGAGCTGCTGAAGTTTCTGCAGTGATTAACTGAGGTGGCATAGTGTGCATCCAAAGTATCTTCTATGATGAGATTCTTATGGAGTGTTGCTTAAGAGAAAGATAATTTTTTTCTTCTGGTTTCTTGTGTTTTGTATTTAATGTACATTTTTGTTGGATTGGATTTTTGAACTTGAAGGGTGTGCACAGAAAGTTTAAGTCTACCCTTCTTACACATTAGTTGCTATTAAGACAGAAAAAAAAAATAATGTAACTATTTATTAAGTTTCCCATATTGGTTTGAATGTAACACTAAATCATTTTCATGCCCAAATATGCATGGTTTCTTTTTCCCCTGTGCTCATCACACAGTGGTGAGACTTACCTGAGCAAAAAGAAGAAATTCTTAAGTCTTTGTTCATATCTAGAACTCAGTCTATGCTCAATTTTTTTTTGAAGATCCTAATAGATCTGGTTAATATTTTAAGATTCAAAACCCACTTGGACACTTTCCTGTGTAACCTCATCTAGGTGTTCCTGCTCCAGTGGTGGGATTGGACTAGATGATCTTCAGAGGTCCCTTCCAATCACTAACATTCTGTGATTCTGTGATTATGATTTTTAATTTTTATGGATCTTTTCATTTCTAAGTTACAATTGAGAAAGAATGGTAACAAAATCCTTTAATGAAAGGAAAGCAGTCCATTCCTTCCACTGTTCTCTGATTGTGGGAATTAATGAAAACAATGTCAGAAAAAGGACACAGGATATTTCATAGCAACGGAGTTGCAATTGCCCATTGGTTTCTGGTGAGCTCACTGACCCTTTTGTTCTTTTTTCAGAAATGCAAATATGACACTTGCCTCTGTGAAGACAGTGAAGAATGCTTGTGTGCTGCCCTGTCCTCTTACTCAAGAGCCTGTGCTTTCAAAGGGATCATACTGGGAGGCTGGAGACAAAGTGTCTGTAGTAAGTAGTGGAATTGTAATCCCTGTGGAATCAATTTGCCACCAGAAGTAAGCATGTTCTCTTGGAATTTGTTTGTCAGTTATCTCAGTGTTAAGGGATTTGGAGTATTTTATAAATGTCTAATGGACTTAAAAGAGACAATGATTATGTTGTTTACTAATTTGTGCTGTAGTTTTTAACTGTCATTTGTTCATGACATATTTAAAAGTAGAATGCAATATTTTTCACTGTTACCTTCTTTCCTCAGTTTAAATACTAATACTGTTTCTATCTTAGATTAATGGAATCCCAGCCACCATGGCTTTTACATTATCTTTGCTTATCAGTGTCTTTGTTTATCATTGTTCTTGTTTTTCATCAACAGTATAGTATTGTTGAGACTATACTATATTTTGTTCTGTCTCCGTTTATCAGTATGTGAAACAAATATGGGTATGAAAGTAGTCAGTATTAGCAGCAGTTAAAAGAAGCCTTCAACTGTTAAAGTTAGGTTAGCATTACTTGTGACATGTTTTTTTACTTTAATAAAATATAAGGGAGTATTTTTACCATTATGTGCTCCATAGCCAAAGAAATTAAAACAAAAGCATCAAGGTTAAATTATCTGTCCTTCATCCCTTATTTATCAGTTTGCTTATTTTCCCTTCAGCTAGTGAAGTATCTGCCTGCTCAAGAAATCAGATTTTCCTTTACAATCTTACAATGTGCCAGCAAACCTGTCGTTCTCTTGCTGATGGTGAAAAGCATTGCTTGCAAGACTTTGCTCCTGTGGATGGCTGTGGCTGCCCATATAATACATACCTGGATAATCAGGATACCTGTGTGCCCATCTCCAAGTGCCCATGTTATTACAAGGGATCATACCTGGAACCAGGGGAATATGTTACAAAAGATGGAGAACGCTGGTATGTTTTATTGTGGTTTCTTGTTTGTGGGGATAAAAGTGTTTTCAAAAATTCCTTATTAAGTGTAAGCTACTTCACAGATAAATGTTACTCTGAAGATACTCAGCTAATAGGACTTTGCTGAGCAGAGAGGTAAATGGAAGATAAAAGTCCATCTATTTTTTTTTCTTGTTGTTTCCTTCTCTGCTTCTGTCTTCCACTTAATATATATTTATGTAGCATCTCTTAATATGTATTTACTGTAGCACAGGCTTTTGAAGGCAACTTTCATGATTCTCATTTTTTACCTTGAACTCTGACAACAGCTTGCTACATGAATCATCAGTGCAAACTGTAGAGTACTTCCATTTTTCATGTGGCAGAAGAAGCATGCAAGTCAACAAATTTGCAGTGTATGAGTTGCACAGGCATCAAAATACACTATATATCCAAATGAAGGCTTTGATTTATGTTATCATTACTGTCTCCTGAGTCATCAAAAAGCACAGTATTAAAGATTAATAGAACATCTGTCATTCCTTAAAATATGACCTTTCTGTGCATTATGCTGCATTATCTTGCTACACTTTTTTTTCAAGTGAAAATTCATAACTGTGCTTCAGTAGAGTTGAAATATCAGTGTAAATTATGCAGGATGTCTCTGATAAATGCTCTCAGATGTAAATAAACAAATCCTTAGATTTAAACTGAAGACTCTAAGTTCACTTTTTTTTTAAAAAAAATTCTATCTTATTTCACTTCTTTCCTAGTGTCTGCCGAAATGCAAAGATCCAGTGTACTTCAGTGAAATTAAGAATGGAAAGTAAGTGTTATTCTTTAAAGTAAAATAAAATAAAAAACATAACCCCACCTTCAAACCCAAGCCTGCACTTTCTATTTGTATTCTCCACTTATTTGTCTTGTGTGCTTGGTTTTTCCCTTTCTGCAAAACAGTTGTGCATTTTCACTTTATTGCCTCTTTTTTTTTTTTTTTTTTTTTCATAAGGATACACATACCCCAAGATTTCTGTCTCAGTAACTGCCACCTTTCACACACATTTATTTTCCCTTTCCTTGATTCACCTCAAGCAAAACCATACCTTTCAGGTTCAAGAGAATGTTCTTCTAACAAGACCTACTTTGATTGCGATGGACCCCTGAAGTGGACTTCGCAAACACCTGTACAACTTAGCTGTCATACTCCTGAAACTGCTCAGGTATGTATTCAGTTTTTCTCTATGTCATGTTTCCTTTATTCTGCATTCTTTAAATTACACAGTCCAACGCAGAAAACACAGTAGTAACAAACAGTTTATTTCTCTTTAGTTCAATCTTCCTTTCTTTTACTCTGCTGCCAATTTCATGATTATTCTCCTCTCCTTTTTATTGTGTCTTCAGTAGAGTAGTACTTTTCAAATTAAATACGATTTGTATTTGTGTTCTTAGACAAGCAAAAAGGAAAAACATTAGAAACTTAGAAAGAAAAACATTATAAACCTAATGTATTAGGCTGTTTGGTTATAAATGCAGCTTTTACTGGAGTGCTTTTGAAGAACCAGAAGAAAAATTCAGTGCTTTTTCATAAAGTAACAGTTATTTCTCCTTATATTTCTCAGTTCCAGGCAGAGTGTGTCTCAGGTTGTGTGTGTCCTGAAGGTCTATTTGATGACGGCAGAGGGGGCTGTGTTGAGCAGAAGGACTGCCCATGCATTCATCATAATCTGTGGTATTCTCCTGGACAGACGATAACAGTGGGCTGCAACACCTGGTAAATTACAATTTTGTACTCTTTTCTAGAATATATTCTGTGCAGTAAACTTATAGTCATGTCTAGGCATATATACTACAGTGGTTGCTATGGTTGCATGTATAAACCTTAATTTTCAGGCATACTTTTTGCTATTTGAGGAAATACAGATTGTGCTGAAAATATTGGGGTAATAGCTACATCTGTTTTCAGAAGACATCTCTTATTGGGAAAGTGCACTAATTTTTGAGATATAGATGGTATCAGATCTAAAACATATAGCTGGCCAGAACTAAAAATCATGTTATATGCTTAAAACCAAGCTAAACTATTGAAGTTAAGACTTAAGACACTCTGTAACATCAAAACGGGAATTGTGCACATTATCACGTTGCATCAGGTAGCCGTTGAGTTTGTTCTGCAGCTTTCCAACCAGCACTTTTGGTGAGATCTGAAACTTCAACTCTTCTGCTCTCTTCTAGTACCTGCAAAAAAGGGCTTTGGACCTGCACTGAAGAGGTGTGCTATGGGACTTGTACAATATATGGAAGTGGCCATTATATCACCTTTGATGGAAAATTCTATGACTTTGATGGGAGTTGTGAATATGTGGCTACTCAGGTAATGTTCATCAGTAGGGCTGAAATGGCATCAAATTGCTTTGAGGATCTGTTTCCTTCTTTGGTTTTGTCATTCCTTATTGTCAGCCATTACTGTTACCAAGGTGTTTACACATTCTGCCAAGATAAATTCTGTATTTTCAGAACAGGCAAGCCATGTGAATGTTCTTCTTTTGTTTTGTTTTTCTATGCCGTGGTCATAAATTGTACGCAACAGCTATTTTCTAGTGGGACCTAACAGCTCACTATCAGCAGTGAAATAAACCAAAATTCTAAGCTTACAAAGATATTTATATTCAAAGCTTAAAACAAAGATATTTATATTTAAAGATACATTCCTCATTTTGTTTCATTGTCCTACTTGTTTCGCAGGTTTTGCCACATGTGAGACTGTATTAACTGTTCATATGTATGCAAAGGTGTATATGTACATGTTCATGCATCTCAAAAATATATGTATGTATTTCAAATATGAAGCATCAGTATCAATTTATACATTGTGGAGATTTAAATGATTGAAATTATGAATAGTTCTAACTAAAATTTAAATATTCTATCTAATTTTCTTTTGCTCATTTTTTCTTCTTTTTTTGAATAGGATTTTTGTGGTGACAAAAATTCTGGTGGGTCATTCAGTATCATCACAGAGAACGTCCCTTGTGGAACTACAGGAGTCACCTGCTCAAAGGCTATTAAAATGTTTCTAGGGGTAAGTAATGGTAGTCAGTGTGTATATATCTGTATCTAAGTATTTTTTAAAAAAGTAATGCTCCAAAGCCACATCCCGAAAAGCAGCTATAACAAGTAAATGTTAGAGGACCCATCAAATTAATATGTACAGGTGTGGATTCTTAGGTACTGAAAACTGTCTCCAACAAAGCTTCCACACAACTTTCTGTTAACTTGAAAAGTCATCCCAGACTTTGAACTACTGATTTCAGAATGAGTTTTATTGTTACTAGTGTCCAATATTTTATCTCTTCATAAAAGTTATAATATTTTTCTTTTTACCTTTCAGAAAACAGAACTGAAATTAGAGGACAAAGATTATAAAGAAATTCAGCGAGATGTCGGTGATGATGTGCATTATTGGAACAGGACAGTAGGCCTCTACCTTGTTATTGAGGCCAGCAATGGTGTGATGCTTATATGGGATAAGAAGACTACTGTTTTCATCAAGCTGACCCCTGATTACAAAGTTAGGACCTGTCTGTCTTTTTTTGAAGTAGCAGTATACATAGATAAATGACCTAAGGAAACATAAATGTTCTTTTATTCTGACTCCATATTTAACTCCTGTATTCTCTTCATATTGATCATAAGTGTGCATTATTACTATCACACCTTGCAGAGATGTTGCTCGAGTTTCTTACAGTCCATCAAAATGCATTGCAGGGAATGTATAGCATATGACTGCAATAAAGCTAAACATCTAAGGCATTCCAAGTTTGTGAATATTAAGAGCCAAGCATCCAAAGTAATTTAGGGATGTGAACTGACTGTACATACACTTGGAAACTAGCATGGAATCTCAGCCCTGAGTTAAGATCAAACTCCCTGTACAATGTATGGAGATGTTAGTTTCAATTTCTGAAAATCAACATGCTGAATTATAGAGTGCTGAATTCATTAGGCTGAAAGAGGAGGTGCAGGGTTCTATAAACAGGGATATACTGTTGCTTGAGGGGGTTAAGGTACCTTAAATAGCACTATGAAAAATATACTATTGTAGGTAAGTGACTAAATTATAAGTCTCTTCTTCCCCCCTTCCCCCATTCCCCCCCACCCCCCTGGGAGAAATGGTGCTCATTATATTAGAAGGTTTTAATAAAACCAGTATTGAGCAGAATGAAATTCCCTCAGGCTTGTATTAATAGCTAGGTTATGATAAATTGAGAAAAATGGAAAATAAATTAATTCTTCTCAGCTGAAAAAGGCTTAGCTACTGTTTAGTGTTATAAGTTGGACGAAGAACCACAGAGACATGGAAATGCACAAAATATAATTGGCTTCAAGGAGAGAAGACACAGCAGCTGAGTAGTTTGCTGAGTACACACACAAATAAGGGTTTAATTTCTGTACAAATTATGTGGAAGTAAAGATGAAAATACATCATTTACAGGGAGAGTCAGTCATCCTTTTTAATATCAATGTTTTGCTCTTGCTTTACTAGAGTCTGTTTCTCACTTCCATGGTACATTTAAAAGCTGTGGATACATTAATTTCCTTTTCCAGGGCAAAGTGTGTGGCTTGTGTGGCAACTTCGATGACAAATCTAACAATGACTTTACAACAAGGAGTGGGCTGCAGGACACCAATGCTCTGATATTTGGGAATTCCTGGAAACAGTCTTCTGTGTGTCCAGATGTCACAGAAGAGATTAAGCCCTGTGACATGAAACCACATCGGAAGTCATGGGCAGAGAAAGAATGCAGCATCATCCGAAGTGAAGTCTTTGAAATTTGTCATTCCAAGGTTTGTAGAGGGAAGTGATGGGACAGCACAGTGCATTTCTGTTGCCACAGAGCAGAGAGATCATCAGAAATGAATGAAAAGATGGTGAAGTAGAGTGATCTTCAAGGAACTCTATACAGTTGCAGATGTCAGTACATTTCAGCTACCCTTAATCAAAGTAGTCTGAGTATCTGTGGCAATGGGACTGTGTCGGTAGTGGTGCCCCCCAGCTGTACAAGCCCTTCTTCATCACCACAGTTTCACTGCTACTACTGTGCAAGTTAGCTTCATAAATTTATCCTCAACATCTCTGTGCTGCAGTTGCACCATCGCTTGTTGAGACACTCTCATTACTCTAAGTTCTGAAAGGCCTTGTGATCATCAGACTCATCTTCCGACAGAAACCCATACTGTACTTGAAAGATGGCTGTTGAAGATAATGCCACTCCTTGTAGTATTCAACCCACAGAAGGGATCTTCTTGTAAACTGCTGACATCGCACAGCTTAGACATGCTTAGCTGCTAGTACTCTGCCTCCAAATTCTCGTAGCACACACGATGTCAGTCTCACAACTTCCAGAGCACAGTGTACAGAGCGTGCTTCTCTCTATTTCTTCTCTCCTTACCAAAGTATGGTAATATTAATAACAGTTTGTTCTTAATTCACAGTGGGAAAGCCAGTAAGAATTATTAATTTAATTAACTTAATAGATGTCTCTATGTTGATTCCTCCAGCAGCTAAAATCTAGTCTGTTTCTCCTCTTGCGGTCTCAAGCAAAAAAATTGAAATGTTTTGTTAAAGTGTCTTTGGATAAACTCCAAAAACTGGCAAGCACAAAATTCTCTGCTTCATATTGGTGTGAAGTGCAGCCTTTCTGACATTGCTCACCACTTGGTTGGCAGAGCTCGATTGAAGATAAGACTTCATTGGCATCAATACAACTTGGTTTTGAGAGCAGAGAAATGGAACTCTGTTAGAAAATGTGGGCACTTACCAAGGGCTCTTGTTTTTTTCACTCATAGAAAATTATGAAGATGCTGTATTACTTAAAGTCTGTTACTATCCAAAAGACATTAAGCAGCTTCAAGCCTATAATGGTTGTTTGGATTCGGCAATTCTTAGAAACAGTCTTATTCCCACCCAGCTCATATTTTGAGAGATCTCTCAATCTTACAAGTTTGAAAACTAAATTGTAGATGAACAGTGGCACCATTTCTTTCCCCAACAGGTAGACCCGATTCCTTTCTATGAAGCTTGTGTTCATGATGCCTGCTCTTGTGACAGTGGTGGAGATTGTGAGTGCTTCTGTTCTGCAGTTGCTGCGTATGCTCAAGAATGTACCAAGGCTCAGGCCTGTGTTTTCTGGAGAACTCCTGATATATGCCGTGAGTAACAGTAAAACACAACTGTATATTTCTGGCTACTGTCAGAAAGCCTGTCAAATCAATCATTAATAATATCACTGCGAGGTTATGTTTGCTATACAATGCAATTTATTTTCACGACATATCAGGGAACAAACAAAACTAGTAAATTTTTATATTTTAATTATTTTTTATTCAGCTCTTTCTCTTTCTCCTTCTCTTTCTCTTTCTCTTTCTCTTTCTCTTTCTCTTTCTCTTTCTCTTTCTTTCTCTTTCCATTTCTTCTCATCCTTATCCTTATAGTTTTCCTTTTCCTTTTCCTTTTTTCATTTTCCTTTTCCTTTTCATTTCCCTTTCCCTTTCCCTTTCCTTTTCCCTTTCCCTTTCCCTTTCCCTTTCCCTTTCCCCTAGCTGAGTTTCAAGTTATCCTTCCATTTTGCTTAATCATTGGTGAACTATAACTCCTGTTATCTTCTTCTCTCTTCTGTTCAAATTATTCAGAATTTGATTTTAGCAAAAGTATAGAGAAATACTCCTGTGTAGATTAACCTAAACAGTATTGAGTGTATTGTGTCCATTAGTTGTGCTAATACTCATACCAGTATGTCATAAAATAATGTAAAATAATATTTAAATTAGTGTTTCCCCCGAAATTGCTCAAAACAATATTGTGAGATTCTAAGTAGCAGAAATGTTATTTTTTTTAATTTAAAACATTTGTTCTGACTCAAAATTAAAGCTAGCTGTAGTTTTTAAGTGTAAGAAGTCAGTGAAACAGAAGTTATAAGTTATAGTTAGCTCTGATATATGTTTATAAAAGCTCCTTCCTCTCTCCATAGTAATCTAAGCTGAATTCTGTTTTAAGTTGTATCCATAATATCTCATGTGCTTGTCCTTGGCCTGCCGGAGGTGGCTCTCAGCCCATGTGATAAAGCAAGATAGAACTATTTTGAATATACTACAAGTTTTAGGAGTTTGCTAGTAACTAGGGAAGAAAAATACTCTCAAAAATTTACCTTTCATTTTCAATTAAAATCAATACCAAAAGTCCAGGTCATATACCTGAAGAGAAATTTTGTGGGCTTAGTATGTGAGTTCATTTAGTTTGTACCTTTGAAGACCTGACCAGAGCTGCATTCTGGCAACCATGTTTTTAATAATCTTCTCTTTTTTTTTTTTTCTCATCAGCAATATTTTGTGACTACTACAACCCTCGTAATGAGTGTGAATGGCACTACGAACCTTGTGGCAGTAAAATCACAACCTGCAGGATGATTAATAATGTCAGCACCAACTTTTCAGTACCATACCTGGAAGGTAATAATTTTCCGGGCTATTTTGTGTTTAATTTCATAGAACTTTGTCCAGATATCATTTAATGAATATGGAATAGTCAGTCAGCTTGACAAGATGTTCCTAAGTCTACTATGTTGAAATTGTCTCCCATCTTACATAGATGTTTCTTATAATGTAATTATAGTTACATTGCTATCACACATAAAACTAGGTCTCTGCTTGGGTAATATCCTGAAACATGCAAGATTACTACACCATTTTTACTTTGCATCCAATCCTAAGGGCATTTCAAGAGAAAAGGAAAACCTTTTACATGGTAAAGAAGCAAGTTAATGTTCACTTGGGTTTTTTAACCTTATCATTCTTTATGCATCATATCCATCTTGAATTCATTAAATTAAAGTGCAGAATCCTTACAGCAGCATTTTACAATAGAAAATATCTTTGATATCAGACACACTGATCCTGCTGCATATTGGATTCTTAACAGACACCACAAAATGTTATCAGAGGGCCACTGCAGCCTACACCATTTTCATTGTATTTTGTTTGTAGTTTTTATTTAGTCTTTAAGACCAAGATGTGAGGCTAAAACAGGTTATTCCATATGCCATCCCACTTTGAGAATGCACAATCCATTAAAATGCCATTTTAAACCTCAAAGTATGTAGAGGTATGCTATTAGTACATGAAAGCCCTTGTACTTGGTAACTGAAAAGGAACTGCATGTTATGGGGACTGCAACTATCCAAGAATTTGAATAACTTTACAAATGTCTTCTGTTTTACCACATGCTAAAGTTGGAGAAAGCAGTCATATTTTTGGCCACACAGTCTTTTTGGTTTGGACTGGAAGCAGTTATCTCCAGTTTAGGGATTAGAAATAAGTGTCCAGAGATTTGCTTTGCTATTTTAATCCTTGAACTGCTGACAAGAAAACAAAACAAAACCAAACCACAACAGACAAACAAACCAACCATAGCCAAAATATGTAACAAAAAAACCCAAAACAAAACAACAAAAAAAATTGACTCTTTGTTTTGATTGTTTTAAATTATCAGAAAGATTTAGAAAGTGTTAGAAGGCAGATTATAATATATCCAATTATCTTTTTTTTTCTTTTCTTTTTTTCTTTTTAATATTTAGTGAAAATGCAGAGCACACTTAGTTTTGTTATGACACCTTTACTACACTCTTGCAGCATGAAGTGACTTCTAAGTAACAGTTAATTATATGGTCATTCAGTTTACAGGCTATTTAGAAATTCAGTACACTACAGAGAGGACTTTATGTAATTAAGAACTGGATTTCATGAGTGTTTATTTGGAAGCAGGACACAATGATTTTTTAAAAGTATACTTATGTGAAAAATGCAATAAGAATTGACAGATAATTAATCTCTTGCAGATGGGGTTTGGGTCACTGGCCAAGGGTATGGAAAAACGTTGATAAATTATTTGTTTAGGTTGGAGACACCTAGCCTCCTAAAGGCACATCAACAAGGTCTACTGTTGCAATAAATACAGTGAAAAACCTGTTTATTAATGATTACACTTCTATATTTTTCACAAAATTATTATAGATATAGGGATAACATTTCAATGTCTGCAGAAAAATTGGGATGTTTCTTTGTCTTAAAAATGCTAGCTGCCAATAGAAATTAATATAAATTAGGTATTTACCCAATATCTTGAACTAGTAAAAACCAGATTCCTTAGTTTTCATTACTAAACTCCTCTTTAATCCTCCTCACCTGAATATTAGCAATGAGAATTGTTTAATATAAGTCTTTTGGAAATACTGATTGTCCTAGGATTAATTTGAATTGGAATTTTTACATTTCTTTCACTATGCTTGATTCGGTGAGAATTATTTACCTTCAGAATGTATCCTATCGAGTTAACTCTTTATACTTTTAATTCATCCTATATGCTGTTTTACTTGTCATCGACAGGGTGCTATCCCAGATGCCCTAAGGACAAGCCTGTTTATAATGAGGAGACAAAGGAATGTGTGCCTGAAGATCAATGTGGGTGTTACTTCAATGGAACTTATGTTCCCACGTGGACCGAAGTACCCACAGAAGAGACCTGCACAAAATGGTATGTAAAAATGCAAAAACACCTGCAGTAATTCAGAAAGGAATTAATGCATGCTGAGCCCTTCATTTAGTTTACGGATGATCAAGCAAATGGGATGCAACTTCAGCTGAAGAGCTGGTGTATTCTAGCATTTATATATACAAATCAGAGGAACAATGTTATTTATTACAGTTGAGACTTAAACTCAAAAAATGCTTGTACTTACAATATGTAGAGATTCTAAACTTTTCATTTATAATTTTCCAAACCCATAACAACCCAGATTTCAGGTTGATAGTGTTGTTATAATAAGTGTATTAGCAAATTTGTTAAATACACTCTTTGAAGTGCCATAAATGTTATACTGGCATGAAACCCAAGTATGTCTCTAGAACAACCTCTTGATTCTCATGGTGCTTTGGGAAGAATGGGGCTACTCTGCCTTGCATTCTCACTTAAAACTGGGATTTCAAAATCACTGTAATCTGAAATGGTCTATACTAACTTTGAAAGAAATACCTGAGTCCTAACCACTCATTCCTAGAGCCTTCTTAATGATAGCACAGACATTTATGACTTCACATGGTGACCAGAGACAAAAAAAACCCTGATCAAGCTATATCTTCATTGCTCTGAAAAACAGTTGTTATTATTGCAACTTGCAACACGAAGTCATTTATGATAGTTTTAAGATGTTGTACTTAAAGAATGAAAGAGGTGACTTAGTTTGAGTGAAATAGTGATAGGCAATTTTGGAAAAAATGTATCCAGAACAATATCCTAAATGAAGATCAAGTGACAAATTCCTTTGTTTCTGTGCTCTTGGGTCTGCTAACAGGTGCCATAAAACATATGCAACATTTTAATTTTTGAAAATTTTGCTTTTAGTGTCTGTTCCCCCTCAGGATCCATAGAGTGTACAACAATCCAAGGTAAATAAAGTTTGTGATTTTCTACAAACAAAAGAAAAAAAGTGCATTGAACTGCTTTGTCTGTCTCTTTGGAATAATTTTTTCCAGTGCAAATGCAAGTTCTGACAAAGGAAAATTGGACAGCAATTTTGTTGAACCTTGCTGTTAGTACTTTTGGTTCAACCTTTTTCTCATGTTCCTTTATTCTTTGTCCCTATGTTCCACATCCAAACTAATTGATTTTACCACAAGATTTTGCATTCCCAGAACATGTAGTATAGAAAAGTGTCAGATAGTAAATTGCAATTTTTATTTCTCTCAAAATATTTTAAAACCCAGTTTGTACATCTGTTCCTCCAAACGTTTTATGCAGGGCTTTATTACATATGTTTTAATGTTCTTCCAAATGTTAAGATAAATCAATGCAATGTATTAGACCAAAGCTCCAGTTATAGCTCTGAAATGCTTACTTGTCCATAAAGATTCTGCCTTCATCCCTTACCCGTTAGTAGAAAAATTGCACAGTAAAGCTCTTTCTTGCAGGGTGTCCTTGTGTCATCAATGGAACGAGTTATCAAGAGGGTGAAATTGTGGCAAACATAAAGGATGGCGACATCTGTATAACATATGTTTGTGCAGGAAATGGTTCTGTAGTTGTTGAAAGCAATACTACTTGCCTGTCTACAACCACATCTACAATCATTTCAACCTCCATTCCTACCCCTACTATTACAGCTATAGGTAAATATTCAACAGAGGTGTGCACCTAAAAATTATTTTCCTTAATTAAAATACTTTTAAAGATAGAATGTACAAGTATATGAGCTTATAGTTGACAAAGAGTGATACTTATAAATAGTTTTATTAGAGGACATTGAGAAATATTTTTAACACTTCGAGTTGAAGAAAATATTTCATGAAAGAATTTATAATTATAAATATACAGTGTGCCTTCCTAATTCTGAAAAACATTATCATCTCGGTATCCTGCTGAGAAAGTAGAAATTGTTTCAGTATTCTCAGCAAAAAAAAATGTAATTAGGATATTTAAAACTACTATTATTTTTTTTTCTAAAGCTCGCAGATGATGAAATATTCATTCTTTTCTGTTTCAGTTACCACCACAAGCCCTCCAGAAACTACAAGTAAGTTTAAAATAGAAAACTGAATTGTTAAAAAATGTCAAAGGAATATTTAAACAAAAAGGAAATTAAAGATGGCCACTACAGAAAAATATTTTTGACACAGGAAAAAATATGTATTTTTTTTAATTGCAAAAATGTGATAAGTATAGACACAAGAAAGACATTTGAAGGCTTCAGCTTGGTGATTTTATTTTGATGTGAAGTTTTCTGTTGAAAAACCTTGTAATAAACTAGATTTAGAACTCTCTTCTCTTGAAGAAATGACAAGTTACAATGCATTGCCTTAGTTCTTAATGGAATACAATACAAAATTAACCTTCTCAAAATGTTCTCTGTAAGCTCAGATGCTGAATCTCTGTCTTTTCTTGCAGGTCCATGCTTTGAATTCATCTGTAATTGGACTGAATGGTTTGATGTTAGCAAACCTGGAGAAGATGGTGGTGACTATGAAACCTACGATGCAATAAGAAAAGAACATGGAGACAAAATATGTGAAGCTCCTGAAAAAATTGAGTGCAGGGCTAAAGATAAACCTGATTTGAGCTTAGAGGAAATTGGCCAGAAAGTAGAGTGTAATGTTACATATGGACTAATCTGTAGAAATGAGGAGCAAGATCTAGCTCTGTGGCCACTTTGCTATAATTATGAAATCAGGTTAAACTGTTGTAAGTGGCATCCTTGTGAGACTACAAATACACCAAGTTCAACACCATCTGCAACTTCAACCACCACTAGCACAACAGTACCCATCACAACTACAGCCAGGCAGCCAACAATTACCACCATACCCACCCCAACCATCACAAGCGGATTCACACCATCAGTCACTACCCCAACAACTTCACCCCATTCAGGTATTTAGCAGACCAGTTCTCTCTGCTCTTGCTTTGTAACAGGAAAAATAAAGGGCTGTCAGCTTCAGGGCTGTCAGGCATGTCATCGCCATAGCAGATATTGTGATGGCAGGATGTCTTGGGAGCTCTGTCCTTCTGCTGGAAAAAAGATCCCTACAAGGACCCATTGTGCAAGATTAGACTAGGCCTTAATTTAGACTACTATAATTTTAGACATTGTCTGAGTGGGGCTGTGTAAAAATTCTTCCCTTGATCCTCCTACTTTACCTCTGTCATTGCTAAAGTTTGCCTGTGATTATAGATCCAGGCAGTCTCTTCAGGCTGCCACTTGGGAACTACGGTCTTTGGCTTCTGAGATCCCCTAGTAGGCTGTGAACTTCTTAATAAGGGTAACGTTGCACCATGGGGAAACTACATAACAATCAGCCATGAATGTATTCATTCTCAAACCACAGCATCCCCTCTCAGTTCTTACTGCATGACACTGAGAGGTGTTCTAAGTAATGAGGCAGAGATAGGAAGCCTCACAGAGAATTACTCCTCGAAACATCTCAACCGTTGGTAGGCATTTTCAATCTAGTAAGAAGCATATTAGAGCAAACATCCCCAGTCTCTTTCATATAAATGATTGTGTTGACGATGACCATACACAGGTTTGGAACGAGCCTGCTTTTTGGGGGCAGAAAGGAAGCCCTAGAGATAAAAGATCTTCATAGTCATAAAAGCGGGATGAGAGCCAGAAGTTAGTGACAGCTGCCTAAATTGTAAATTATATTCAGTGCATAATGTTCCCACTCATGGATCTTGCATGTGTCTGTTTTCTCTCTCCATGATGTTTCTAGCAGCCCAACCCTCGTCCACAACGAGCACAGTGTCCTCTACACCCCCATCAACAACCACTCCCACGTCAACAGCGTCGAAGCCTCCCACCAGCACCAGCACCAGCACCAGCACCAGCACCAGCACCAGCACCACCATCGCCACCACCTCAGTGCCCCCCAGCAGCACCACCAGCAGCACCCCGGGGACAACAACAATTGTTACTGGCCAATCAACACCCACGCCAACTACTGCAAGCACATCCACGCCCACACCGACATACACCTCCACCCTGCCAACTACCTCCGCACAAACCAGCTCCACACAAACTATAGGTACTTGTCTGCTCTGTGCTGGCGTGTGTTGCCTTGCTGTGGGAGAAACAAAGGCCCTTGAGCACTTCAGCTTGTGCCTTCTGTATGGGATCGGGGGTGGGAGTCATTTTTGTGGGTTCCCAGCAGAGGCATGTGCCCAAATCTAGTGCTTGGGCTGGCTTCTTCAGAAGTGAGGAGGGTGCAGGGGTCCTGGGTAGAAGGTCTTGTGTTCCCTGAGTCAGCAGCGCTCCGAGGAGGCTTTCTGTTCAGGTGCCTCTGCCCGGCTTAGGCAGACACTGTACTGGTGGGAAGTCTTGCTTTTGCTGCTGTCGGATCCCGTCCTTCAGCTGGAGAGAGCGTACTGAGCGCGACCCAGGTTGTGCAATGGGAGTGGGGCTTGATTTTATGGCACTGCCACGTCGGGCAGTGTTTGGGTGCAGCCATGCAGACTTTCTTCCCTTTCTTCTTCTGCATTTCCTCTGTGGCCATTGCCGCCACTCACCGGCGGTGCTGTCTGTAAGGAAGCTTAGAAGCTGTTCCCGCAAGGGTCTGGGGAAAGGTTTCAGACTGCGGACTGACCCTTGAGACGGAGCATGGCTCTGGGCAACCGGGCTCTTCCAGCGTTCCCATGAGCGTTGTTCTCCGGCTGTCTGCGCGCTGCTGGCAAGCAAGCTACCGTTTTGGCAGCAGTGCGTGTCCTGTGCCTGCTTCCTTTGGGGTCATGAGCCTCCCTGGTGTTTGGTTTGCCCCCAAGACAGTGAGGTGGTGTGAGTGGCACGAAAAGGTGAGGGAGTGGCGGGAGTCCCTGTTCAGTCCTCCTCCAGCTCGTGTGTTGCCCTTATGCGAGTGCTTTTTGCGCACGTGAAGACCAGTCCAGGAGTTGTGCCCTAGCTGCAAGTGGGAGACACACGTGGCTCGGCAGTGCCTGTGTCCTGGTTTGGCCCTAGTGTGCTTTGTATGGCCGGGAACGGGAGGCCTGCCCACACAAGGGAGCTTTGTTCTTGCCTGGGTTGGCTGACTGATGTAGCAGTATCCGAGGGCACTCTTGTGCGCACTGGATGCGCAGAGCACCACCCGCGAGTGTGCTGGTTCCCCAGCTTGTTTTCTCTGTTCCTGCTGTTTCTAATCGTTCCTCCTGCTGTCGTCCCCCAGATTGTACATGCCAATGGACAGACTGGATTGATGTGAGTTACCCAAACAGTTCCGACATAAATGGCGGTGACAATGAAACCTTTGAGAATATTCAGAAGCACAATCCCTCCTGGGTCTGCGTGAAGGCGGAGAATATTTCATGTAGAGCAGAGAGATTCCCTGATGTTCCCATTGAAGATTTGGGGCAGATCGTGACATGCGATGTCAGCACAGGCCTCATCTGTAACAACAGGGATCAGACCGTAGGAGGTACATCACTGGTGCCGGTCTGCTACAACTATCAGATCAGTGTCTGCTGCATCCCCAACCGACCCGAATGTATTCCAAGTACCACCGCCAGCACCACAACGGCCCAACCCCCGTCCACAACGAGCACAGTGTCCTCTACACCCCCATTAACAACCACTCCCACGTCAACAGCGTCGAAGCCTCCCACCAGCACCAGCACCAGCACCAGCACCAGCACCAGCACCAGCACCACCATCGCCACCACCTCAGTGCCCCCCAGCAGCACCACCAGCAGCACCCCGGGGACAACAACAATTGTTACTGGCCAATCAACACCCACGCCAACTACTGCAAGCACATCCACGCCCACACCGACATACACCTCCACCCTGCCAACTACCTCCGCACAAACCAGCTCCGCACAAACTATAGGTACTTGTCTGCTCTGTGCTGGCGTGTGTTGCCTTGCTGTGGGAGAAACAAAGGCCTTTGAGCACTTCAGCTTGTGCCTTCTGTATGGGATCGGGGGTGGGAGTCATTTTTGTGGGTTCCCAGCAGAGGCATGTGCCCAAATCTAGTGCTTGGGCTGGCTTCTTCAGAAGTGAGGAGGGTGCAGGGGTCCTGGGTAGAAGGTCTTGTGTTCCCTGAGTCAGCAGCGCTCCGAGGAGGCTTTCTGTTCAGGTGCCTCTGCCCGGCTTAGGCAGACACTGTACTGGTGGGAAGTCTTGCTTTTGCTGCTGTCGGATCCCGTCCTTCAGCTGGAGAGAGCGTACTGAGCGCGACCCAGGTTGTGCAATGGGAGTGGGGCTTGATTTTATGGCACTGCCACGTCGGGCAGTGTTTGGGTGCAGCCATGCAGACTTTCTTCCCTTTCTTCTTCTGCATTTCCTCTGTGGCCATTGCCGCCACTCACCGGCGGTGCTGTCTGTAAGGAAGCTTAGAAGCTGTTCCCGCAAGGGTCTGGGGAAAGGTTTCAGACTGCGGACTGACCCTTGAGACGGAGCATGGCTCTGGGCAACCGGGCTCTTCCAGCGTTCCCATGAGCGTTGTTCTCCGGCTGTCTGCGCGCTGCTGGCAAGCAAGCTACCGTTTTGGCAGCAGTGCGTGTCCTGTGCCTGCTTCCTTTGGGGTCATGAGCCTCCCTGGTGTTTGGTTTGCCCCCAAGACAGTGAGGTGGTGTGAGTGGCACGAAAAGGTGAGGGAGTGGCGGGAGTCCCTGTTCAGTCCTCCTCCAGCTCGTGTGTTGCCCTTATGCGAGTGCTTTTTGCGCACGTGAAGACCAGTCCAGGAGTTGTGCCCTAGCTGCAAGTGGGAGACACACGTGGCTCGGCAGTGCCTGTGTCCTGGTTTGGCCCTAGTGTGCTTTGTATGGCCGGGAACGGGAGGCCTGCCCACACAAGGGAGCTTTGTTCTTGCCTGGGTTGGCTGACTGATGTAGCAGTATCCGAGGGCACCCTTGTGCGCACTGGATGCGCAGAGCACCACCCGCGAGTGTGCTGGTTCCCCAGCTTGTTTTCTCTGTTCCTGCTGTTTCTAATCGTTCCTCCTGCTGTCGTCCCCCAGATTGTACATGCCAATGGACAGACTGGATTGATGTGAGTTACCCAAACAGTTCCGACATAAATGGCGGTGACAATGAAACCTTTGAGAATATTCAGAAGCACAATCCCTCCTGGGTCTGCGTGAAGGCGGAGAATATTTCATGCAGAGCAGAGAGATTCCCTGATGTTCCCATTGAAGATTTGGGGCAGATCGTGACATGCGATGTCAGCACAGGCCTCATCTGTAACAACAGGGATCAGACCGTAGGAGGTACATCACTGGTGCCGGTCTGCTACAACTATCAGATCAGTGTCTGCTGCATCCCCAACCGACCCGAATGTATTCCAAGTACCACCGCCAGCACCACAACGGCCCAACCCCCGTCCACAACGAGCACAGTGTCCTCTACACCCCCATCAACAACCACTCCCACGTCAACAGCGTCGAAGCCTCCCACCAGCACCAGCACCAGCACCAGCACCAGCACCACCATCGCCACCACCTCAGTGCCCCCCAGCAGCACCACCAGCAGCACCCCGGGGACAACAACAATTGTTACTGGCCAATCAACACCCACGCCAACTACTGCAAGCACATCCACGCCCACACCGACATACACCTCCACCCTGCCAACTACCTCCGCACAAACCAGCTCCGCACAAACTATAGGTACTTGTCTGCTCTGTGCTGGCGTGTGTTGCCTTGCTGTGGGAGAAACAAAGGCCCTTGAGCACTTCAGCTTGTGCCTTCTGTATGGGATCGGGGGTGGGAGTCATTTTTGTGGGTTCCCAGCAGAGGCATGTGCCCAAATCTAGTGCTTGGGCTGGCTTCTTCAGAAGTGAGGAGGGTGCAGGGGTCCTGGGTAGAAGGTCTTGTGTTCCCTGAGTCAGCAGCGCTCCGAGGAGGCTTTCTGTTCAGGTGCCTCTGCCCGGCTTAGGCAGACACTGTACTGGTGGGAAGTCTTGCTTTTGCTGCTGTCGGATCCCGTCCTTCAGCTGGAGAGAGCGTACTGAGCACGACCCAGGTTGTGCAATGGGAGTGGGGCTTGATTTTATGGCACTGCCACGTCGGGCAGTGTTTGGGTGCAGCCATGCAGACTTTCTTCCCTTTCTTCTTCTGCATTTCCTCTGTGGCCATTGCCGCCACTCACCGGCGGTGCTGTCTGTAAGGAAGCTTAGAAGCTGTTCCCGCAAGGGTCTGGGGAAAGGTTTCAGACTGCGGACTGACCCTTGAGACGGAGCATGGCTCTGGGCAACCGGGCTCTTCCAGCGTTCCCATGAGCGTTGTTCTCCGGCTGTCTGCGCGCTGCTGGCAAGCAAGCTACCGTTTTGGCAGCAGTGCGTGTCCTGTGCCTGCTTCCTTTGGGGTCATGAGCCTCCCTGGTGTTTGGTTTGCCCCCAAGACAGTGAGGTGGTGTGAGTGGCACGAAAAGGTGAGGGAGTGGCGGGAGTCCCTGTTCAGTCCTCCTCCAGCTCGTGTGTTGCCCTTATGCGAGTGCTTTTTGCGCACGTGAAGACCAGTCCAGGAGTTGTGCCCTAGCTGCAAGTGGGAGACACACGTGGCTCGGCAGTGCCTGTGTCCTGGTTTGGCCCTAGTGTGCTTTGTATGGCCGGGAACGGGAGGCCTGCCCACACAAGGGAGCTTTGTTCTTGCCTGGGTTGGCTGACTGATGTAGCAGTATCCGAGGGCACCCTTGTGCGCACTGGATGCGCAGAGCACCACCCGCGAGTGTGCTGGTTCCCCAGCTTGTTTTCTCTGTTCCTGCTGTTTCTAATCGTTCCTCCTGCTGTCGTCCCCCAGATTGTACATGCCAATGGACAGACTGGATTGATGTGAGTTACCCAAACAGTTCCGACATAAATGGCGGTGACAATGAAACCTTTGAGAATATTCAGAAGCACAATCCCTCCTGGGTCTGCGTGAAGGCGGAGAATATTTCATGCAGAGCAGAGAGATTCCCTGATGTTCCCATTGAAGATTTGGGGCAGATCGTGACATGCGATGTCAGCACAGGCCTCATCTGTAACAACAGGGATCAGACCGTAGGAGGTACATCACTGGTGCCGGTCTGCTACAACTATCAGATCAGTGTCTGCTGCATCCCCAACCGACCCGAATGTATTCCAAGTACCACCGCCAGCACCACAACGGCCCAACCCCCGTCCACAACGAGCACAGTGTCCTCTACACCCCCATCAACAACCACTCCCACGTCAACAGCGTCGAAGCCTCCCACCAGCACCAGCACCAGCACCAGCACCAGCACCAGCACCAGCACCACCATCGCCACCACCTCAGTGCCCCCCAGCAGCACCACCAGCAGCACCCCGGGGACAACAACAATTGTTACTGGCCAATCAACACCCACGCCAACTACTGCAAGCACATCCACGCCCACACCGACATACACCTCCACCCTGCCAACTACCTCCGCACAAACCAGCTCCGCACAAACTATAGGTACTTGTCTGCTCTGTGCTGGCGTGTGTTGCCTTGCTGTGGGAGAAACAAAGGCCCTTGAGCACTTCAGCTTGTGCCTTCTGTATGGGATCGGGGGTGGGAGTCATTTTTGTGGGTTCCCAGCAGAGGCATGTGCCCAAATCTAGTGCTTGGGCTGGCTTCTTCAGAAGTGAGGAGGGTGCAGGGGTCCTGGGTAGAAGGTCTTGTGTTCCCTGAGTCAGCAGCGCTCCGAGGAGGCTTTCTGTTCAGGTGCCTCTGCCCGGCTTAGGCAGACACTGTACTGGTGGGAAGTCTTGCTTTTGCTGCTGTCGGATCCCGTCCTTCAGCTGGAGAGAGCGTACTGAGCGCGACCCAGGTTGTGCAATGGGAGTGGGGCTTGATTTTATGGCACTGCCACGTCGGGCAGTGTTTGGGTGCAGCCATGCAGACTTTCTTCCCTTTCTTCTTCTGCATTTCCTCTGTGGCCATTGCCGCCACTCACCGGCGGTGCTGTCTGTAAGGAAGCTTAGAAGCTGTTCCCGCAAGGGTCTGGGGAAAGGTTTCAGACTGCGGACTGACCCTTGAGACGGAGCATGGCTCTGGGCAACCGGGCTCTTCCAGCGTTCCCATGAGCGTTGTTCTCCGGCTGTCTGCGCGCTGCTGGCAAGCAAGCTACCGTTTTGGCAGCAGTGCGTGTCCTGTGCCTGCTTCCTTTGGGGTCATGAGCCTCCCTGGTGTTTGGTTTGCCCCCAAGACAGTGAGGTGGTGTGAGTGGCACGAAAAGGTGAGGGAGTGGCGGGAGTCCCTGTTCAGTCCTCCTCCAGCTCGTGTGCTGCCCTTATGCGAGTGCTTTTTGCGCACGTGAAGACCAGTCCAGGAGTTGTGCCCTAGCTGCAAGTGGGAGACACACGTGGCTCGGCAGTGCCTGTGTCCTGGTTTGGCCCTAGTGTGCTTTGTATGGCCGGGAACGGGAGGCCTGCCCACACAAGGGAGCTTTGTTCTTGCCTGGGTTGGCTGACTGATGTAGCAGTATCCGAGGGCACCCTTGTGCGCACTGGATGCGCAGAGCACCACCCGCGAGTGTGCTGGTTCCCCAGCTTGTTTTCTCTGTTCCTGCTGTTTCTAATCGTTCCTCCTGCTGTCGTCCCCCAGATTGTACATGCCAATGGACAGACTGGATTGATGTGAGTTACCCAAACAGTTCCGACATAAATGGCGGTGACAATGAAACCTTTGAGAATATTCAGAAGCACAATCCCTCCTGGGTCTGCGTGAAGGCGGAGAATATTTCATGCAGAGCAGAGAGATTCCCTGATGTTCCCATTGAAGATTTGGGGCAGATCGTGACATGCGATGTCAGCACAGGCCTCATCTGTAACAACAGGGATCAGACCGTAGGAGGTACATCACTGGTGCCGGTCTGCTACAACTATCAGATCAGTGTCTGCTGCATCCCCAACCGACCCGAATGTATTCCAAGTACCACCGCCAGCACCACAACGGCCCAACCCCCGTCCACAACGAGCACAGTGTCCTCTACACCCCCATCAACAACCACTCCCACGTCAACAGCGTCGAAGCCTCCCACCAGCACCAGCACCAGCACCAGCACCAGCACCACCATCGCCACCACCTCAGTGCCCCCCAGCAGCACCACCAGCAGCACCCCGGGGACAACAACAATTGTTACTGGCCAATCAACACCCACGCCAACTACTGCAAGCACATCCACGCCCACACCGACATACACCTCCACCCTGCCAACTACCTCCGCACAAACCAGCTCCGCACAAACTATAGGTACTTGTCTGCTCTGTGCTGGCGTGTGTTGCCTTGCTGTGGGAGAAACAAAGGCCCTTGAGCACTTCAGCTTGTGCCTTCTGTATGGGATCGGGGGTGGGAGTCATTTTTGTGGGTTCCCAGCAGAGGCATGTGCCCAAATCTAGTGCTTGGGCTGGCTTCTTCAGAAGTGAGGAGGGTGCAGGGGTCCTGGGTAGAAGGTCTTGTGTTCCCTGAGTCAGCAGCGCTCCGAGGAGGCTTTCTGTTCAGGTGCCTCTGCCCGGCTTAGGCAGACACTGTACTGGTGGGAAGTCTTGCTTTTGCTGCTGTCGGATCCCGTCCTTCAGCTGGAGAGAGCGTACTGAGCGCGACCCAGGTTGTGCAATGGGAGTGGGGCTTGATTTTATGGCACTGCCACGTCGGGCAGTGTTTGGGTGCAGCCATGCAGACTTTCTTCCCTTTCTTCTTCTGCATTTCCTCTGTGGCCATTGCCGCCACTCACCGGCGGTGCTGTCTGTAAGGAAGCTTAGAAGCTGTTCCCGCAAGGGTCTGGGGAAAGGTTTCAGACTGCGGACTGACCCTTGAGACGGAGCATGGCTCTGGGCAACCGGGCTCTTCCAGCGTTCCCATGAGCGTTGTTCTCCGGCTGTCTGCGCGCTGCTGGCAAGCAAGCTACCGTTTTGGCAGCAGTGCGTGTCCTGTGCCTGCTTCCTTTGGGGTCATGAGCCTCCCTGGTGTTTGGTTTGCCCCCAAGACAGTGAGGTGGTGTGAGTGGCACGAAAAGGTGAGGGAGTGGCGGGAGTCCCTGTTCAGTCCTCCTCCAGCTCGTGTGTTGCCCTTATGCGAGTGCTTTTTGCGCACGTGAAGACCAGTCCAGGAGTTGTGCCCTAGCTGCAAGTGGGAGACACACGTGGCTCGGCAGTGCCTGTGTCCTGGTTTGGCCCTAGTGTGCTTTGTATGGCCGGGAACGGGAGGCCTGCCCACACAAGGGAGCTTTGTTCTTGCCTGGGTTGGCTGACTGATGTAGCAGTATCCGAGGGCACCCTTGTGCGCACTGGATGCGCAGAGCACCACCCGCGAGTGTGCTGGTTCCCCAGCTTGTTTTCTCTGTTCCTGCTGTTTCTAATCGTTCCTCCTGCTGTCGTCCCCCAGATTGTACATGCCAATGGACAGACTGGATTGATGTGAGTTACCCAAACAGTTCCGACATAAATGGCGGTGACAATGAAACCTTTGAGAATATTCAGAAGCACAATCCCTCCTGGGTCTGCGTGAAGGCGGAGAATATTTCATGCAGAGCAGAGAGATTCCCTGATGTTCCCATTGAAGATTTGGGGCAGATCGTGACATGCGATGTCAGCACAGGCCTCATCTGTAACAACAGGGATCAGACCGTAGGAGGTACATCACTGGTGCCGGTCTGCTACAACTATCAGATCAGTGTCTGCTGCATCCCCAACCGACCCGAATGTATTCCAAGTACCACCGCCAGCACCACAACGGCCCAACCCCCGTCCACAACGAGCACAGTGTCCTCTACACCCCCATCAACAACCACTCCCACGTCAACAGCGTCGAAGCCTCCCACCAGCACCAGCACCAGCACCAGCACCAGCACCAGCACCAGCACCACCATCGCCACCACCTCAGTGCCCCCCAGCAGCACCACCAGCAGCACCCCGGGGACAACAACAATTGTTACTGGCCAATCAACACCCACGCCAACTACTGCAAGCACATCCACGCCCACACCGACATACACCTCCACCCTGCCAACTACCTCCGCACAAACCAGCTCCGCACAAACTATAGGTACTTGTCTGCTCTGTGCTGGCGTGTGTTGCCTTGCTGTGGGAGAAACAAAGGCCCTTGAGCACTTCAGCTTGTGCCTTCTGTATGGGATCGGGGGTGGGAGTCATTTTTGTGGGTTCCCAGCAGAGGCATGTGCCCAAATCTAGTGCTTGGGCTGGCTTCTTCAGAAGTGAGGAGGGTGCAGGGGTCCTGGGTAGAAGGTCTTGTGTTCCCTGAGTCAGCAGCGCTCCGAGGAGGCTTTCTGTTCAGGTGCCTCTGCCCGGCTTAGGCAGACACTGTACTGGTGGGAAGTCTTGCTTTTGCTGCTGTCGGATCCCGTCCTTCAGCTGGAGAGAGCGTACTGAGCGCGACCCAGGTTGTGCAATGGGAGTGGGGCTTGATTTTATGGCACTGCCACGTCGGGCAGTGTTTGGGTGCAGCCATGCAGACTTTCTTCCCTTTCTTCTTCTGCATTTCCTCTGTGGCCATTGCCGCCACTCACCGGCGGTGCTGTCTGTAAGGAAGCTTAGAAGCTGTTCCCGCAAGGGTCTGGGGAAAGGTTTCAGACTGCGGACTGACCCTTGAGACGGAGCATGGCTCTGGGCAACCGGGCTCTTCCAGCGTTCCCATGAGCGTTGTTCTCCGGCTGTCTGCGCGCTGCTGGCAAGCAAGCTACCGTTTTGGCAGCAGTGCGTGTCCTGTGCCTGCTTCCTTTGGGGTCATGAGCCTCCCTGGTGTTTGGTTTGCCCCCAAGACAGTGAGGTGGTGTGAGTGGCACGAAAAGGTGAGGGAGTGGCGGGAGTCCCTGTTCAGTCCTCCTCCAGCTCGTGTGTTGCCCTTATGCGAGTGCTTTTTGCGCACGTGAAGACCAGTCCAGGAGTTGTGCCCTAGCTGCAAGTGGGAGACACACGTGGCTCGGCAGTGCCTGTGTCCTGGTTTGGCCCTAGTGTGCTTTGTATGGCCGGGAACGGGAGGCCTGCCCACACAAGGGAGCTTTGTTCTTGCCTGGGTTGGCTGACTGATGTAGCAGTATCCGAGGGCACCCTTGTGCGCACTGGATGCGCAGAGCACCACCCGCGAGTGTGCTGGTTCCCCAGCTTGTTTTCTCTGTTCCTGCTGTTTCTAATCGTTCCTCCTGCTGTCGTCCCCCAGATTGTACATGCCAATGGACAGACTGGATTGATGTGAGTTACCCAAACAGTTCCGACATAAATGGCGGTGACAATGAAACCTTTGAGAATATTCAGAAGCACAATCCCTCCTGGGTCTGCGTGAAGGCGGAGAATATTTCATGCAGAGCAGAGAGATTCCCTGATGTTCCCATTGAAGATTTGGGGCAGATCGTGACATGCGATGTCAGCACAGGCCTCATCTGTAACAACAGGGATCAGACCGTAGGAGGTACATCACTGGTGCCGGTCTGCTACAACTATCAGATCAGTGTCTGCTGCATCCCCAACCGACCCGAATGTATTCCAAGTACCACCGCCAGCACCACAACGGCCCAACCCCCGTCCACAACGAGCACAGTGTCCTCTACACCCCCATCAACAACCACTCCCACGTCAACAGCGTCGAAGCCTCCCACCAGCACCAGCACCAGCACCAGCACCAGCACCAGCACCAGCACCAGCACCACCATCGCCACCACCTCAGTGCCCCCCAGCAGCACCACCAGCAGCACCCCGGGGACAACAACAATTGTTACTGGCCAATCAACACCCACGCCAACTACTGCAAGCACATCCACGCCCACACCGACATACACCTCCACCCTGCCAACTACCTCCGCACAAACCAGCTCCGCACAAACTATAGGTACTTGTCTGCTCTGTGCTGGCGTGTGTTGCCTTGCTGTGGGAGAAACAAAGGCCCTTGAGCACTTCAGCTTGTGCCTTCTGTATGGGATCGGGGGTGGGAGTCATTTTTGTGGGTTCCCAGCAGAGGCATGTGCCCAAATCTAGTGCTTGGGCTGGCTTCTTCAGAAGTGAGGAGGGTGCAGGGGTCCTGGGTAGAAGGTCTTGTGTTCCCTGAGTTAGCAGCGCTCCGAGGAGGCTTTCTGTTCAGGTGCCTCTGCCCGGCTTAGGCAGACACTGTACTGGTGGGAAGTCTTGCTTTTGCTGCTGTCGGATCCCGTCCTTCAGCTGGAGAGAGCGTACTGAGCGCGACCCAGGTTGTGCAATGGGAGTGGGGCTTGATTTTATGGCACTGCCACGTCGGGCAGTGTTTGGGTGCAGCCATGCAGACTTTCTTCCCTTTCTTCTTCTGCATTTCCTCTGTGGCCATTGCCGCCACTCACCGGCGGTGCTGTCTGTAAGGAAGCTTAGAAGCTGTTCCCGCAAGGGTCTGGGGAAAGGTTTCAGACTGCGGACTGACCCTTGAGACGGAGCATGGCTCTGGGCAACCGGGCTCTTCCAGCGTTCCCATGAGCGTTGTTCTCCGGCTGTCTGCGCGCTGCTGGCAAGCAAGCTACCGTTTTGGCAGCAGTGCGTGTCCTGTGCCTGCTTCCTTTGGGGTCATGAGCCTCCCTGGTGTTTGGTTTGCCCCCAAGACAGTGAGGTGGTGTGAGTGGCACGAAAAGGTGAGGGAGTGGCGGGAGTCCCTGTTCAGTCCTCCTCCAGCTCGTGTGTTGCCCTTATGCGAGTGCTTTTTGCGCACGTGAAGACCAGTCCAGGAGTTGTGCCCTAGCTGCAAGTGGGAGACACACGTGGCTCGGCAGTGCCTGTGTCCTGGTTTGGCCCTAGTGTGCTTTGTATGGCCGGGAACGGGAGGCCTGCCCACACAAGGGAGCTTTGTTCTTGCCTGGGTTGGCTGACTGATGTAGCAGTATCCGAGGGCACCCTTGTGCGCACTGGATGCGCAGAGCACCACCCGCGAGTGTGCTGGTTCCCCAGCTTGTTTTCTCTGTTCCTGCTGTTTCTAATCGTTCCTCCTGCTGTCGTCCCCCAGATTGTACATGCCAATGGACAGACTGGATTGATGTGAGTTACCCAAACAGTTCCGACATAAATGGCGGTGACAATGAAACCTTTGAGAATATTCAGAAGCACAATCCCTCCTGGGTCTGCGTGAAGGCGGAGAATATTTCATGCAGAGCAGAGAGATTCCCTGATGTTCCCATTGAAGATTTGGGGCAGATCGTGACATGCGATGTCAGCACAGGCCTCATCTGTAACAACAGGGATCAGACCGTAGGAGGTACATCACTGGTGCCGGTCTGCTACAACTATCAGATCAGTGTCTGCTGCATCCCCAACCGACCCGAATGTATTCCAAGTACCACCGCCAGCACCACAACGGCCCAACCCCCGTCCACAACGAGCACAGTGTCCTCTACACCCCCATCAACAACCACTCCCACGTCAACAGCGTCGAAGCCTCCCACCAGCACCAGCACCAGCACCAGCACCAGCACCAGCACCAGCACCACCATCGCCACCACCTCAGTGCCCCCCAGCAGCACCACCAGCAGCACCCCGGGGACAACAACAATTGTTACTGGCCAATCAACACCCACCCCAGCTACTGCAATCACTGTCTCCACATCAAGAATTATTACTCGAACGCCTTCTCCTCCACTTACAGAAGAACAAAGTAATTATATGAATTTATTGTCATTTTTTTGCATTAATTTTGGAGAAATCCAGCTTTCTTGGCAGCTAGTGATGTGTCTTACATATTTATACTCTCAGAGAGTGCGTTTGTTTTACATTTCCAGATGAAACTAATGAATCATAGAAGAGTTTAGGTTGGAAGTGACCTTTTTAAAGTTCTTTGTTACACATGCTGTGCCGTGCTCATGGCCATCTTCTACTACATCAGGTTCCTTGGAGCCCCATTCGATCTGACCTGGATCGTTCCACTTATTTGGCATCCACAACTTCACTGGGATTCCTGTTCCAGTTTCTCATCACCCTCAGAATAAAATTTTTTTCTCATATCCATCTGAACCTAACTTCCTTCACTTTAAAACAGTTGCCTCTCATCCTGTAATTAGAAGCACTGGTAAAATGTCTCTCTCCCTTTAAAAGTCTCCATATATTGAAAGGCCAATGTAAGGTCTCCCTGCAGCTGTTTCTTCTCCAGGCTGAACAACTCCAACTCTCCCAGCCTGTTTTTATAGTGGAAGTGTTCTAGCCCATTGCTTCTTTTGTGGCCTTCCTCTGGAGTTGCTTAAAAAGTTACATATATTTCTTTTACTGGAGACCTTAGAGCTGGATGCAGTACTCCAGGTGGGTTCTCGTGAGAGTGGAGTAGACTGGGTCCAGTATTCCTCTCTCTACTTATAAGGCAGAGTGCATACTGTGTTTCTGCTTCTCAGTTCCATTCACTTTGGTTATTGTGAACATGAGGACTTTTTTAACCTGGTGCCTCTACCCAGCTTAGACAGTTACTGAACTGATGGGAAGCCTTGCTTTTGCTACTGTTGGACCTTGTCTTTCAGCTGGAGAGAATTTGCTGAGCGGGACCCATGTTGTGCAATGGCAGTGGGGCTTGGTTTCGTGGAACTACCATGTCAGGCAGTGTTTGTGTGCAGCTGTGCAGACTTTCTTCCCTTTCTTCTTCTGCATTGCCTCTGTGGCCATTGCTGCCACTCACCAGCTGTGCTGTCTTTAGGAAGGTTTGAAGGTTTTTCCAGTAGGGTCTGGAGAAAGGTTTCAGACTGCAGGTTGCCTCTTGCTATGTACCAAGGCTCTGGGCAACTGAGTTCTCCCAGTGTTCCCGTGAGCACTGTTCTCCAGTTGCCTGTGCAGTGCTGGGAAAAAAAGATTGCACTTTTTCCAGCAACATAAGACCCCCTGATGACCCAGTGAATATGTCTCTGATAATACACCACTGGTTCCTGTATTTCCTTGTGCACATGAAGGAGTGTGCCTGTCCTCAACTGAATGTGAATTTTAGTTGAAGGACTGTCCTTGTGGACTCTGTGAGCAGAAGGATTATATTTTGCTTCCTTCTATCCTCCAACATTATAACTGTACTATTATTATGTAGGCAGTGCCTCTCTATCTACCATGTATCTATTATATCATGTACTAAAAGCAAAAATAGATGACTCTGAGGCCGGCCTCTGAGTATTGTGAGTAATATATAAAATGCTAATAAAAAACTATTTTAAAGGAGCCTGCACTAAGGCCCATGATGAAAACTGGCTTGGTCACATGAGAGGGAGAAAGCAGAGAAGTTAACTTGGGTTCCTAGCATGCCAAAATAGGATGAGTAGTCTTAAAGGTCTTGGAGTTAGGTACGGAACACAGATTGCTCCAGCAACTGCTCATTTTCAGTAGAATCCAATGACTGAGTATAATCAATGCTGGCATGAACATGGGACTTAGCACAGGGAAAAGTGTACTATCCGTAGAATATAACATTACAGCAGTACAAAATTAAGCAAAAAGTTCACTGATCAACCCAATGAATTCCCCTGGATATAGGACTGCTGAACTCCTCTATACAGTAGAAAATTTTAACACTACTGACAGCTGTTCTATCTGACATTGATCATTGACAAAGTGTTTACATCAATGTCTCCCAAGCAAGGTGTAGGGCATTATTAATAATCCCTGTCTTAAGCAAAAGACATTAAGCAAACAGTTTCTGCCTTATTCCTGTCTAACTAACCTGTTCCCAGATTTCTTGAATTTCATTTACTTAGTAGAAAATAAATGTAAGGTAGTAACAAATGTAATTTGTCGATTAAAAAAAAAAAAAATCTGTTTTCTCCTTGTCTTATAGAGGGTACAACACCTGAATCAGGAACAACAACAAAGATGAGTACTACAGTTTCTTCTTTGGCTACTCCACTATCAACAACTAAAACAACAGAGATAGAAAGCACAGTGTCTACCATCGGCAACACTACTCAGCACTCTACATCATCAGTATCAACAACTGAAGTGATAGTCACCACATTTGGAGTCAGTGAAACAGGATGGACCACAAATATCACCACTTCAGGTCCCACACCCCACACCACAACAACAGTAACAGAAACACCTAGCCCCAAGACCACTACCACCGGGACTGGGAGCCTTCCTACAGCATCACCTACCACCACAGTCACCACGACAACGGCAGGACCCACTCCCCACAGCACCACAGGCATAACAGAAACACCTAGCCCCAAGACTACTACCACCGGGACTGGGAGTCCTTCAACAGCATCAACTACCACCACTGTCAGCACCACAACAGCAGGACCTACTGCCCATTCCACCACACTAGGAACAGAAACACCTAGCCCTAAGACCACTACCACTGGGACTGGGAGTCCTCCAACAGCATCACCGACCACCACTGTCAGCACCACAACGGCAGGACGCACTCCCCATTCCACCACACAAGGAACAGAAACACTTAGCCCTAAGACCACTACCACCGGGACTGGGAGTCCCCCAACAGCATCACCGACCACCACTGTCAGCACCTCAACAGCAGGACCCACTCCCCATTCCACCACACAAGGAACAGAAACACCAAGCTCCAAGACCACTACCACTGGGACTGGGAGTCCTCCAACAGCATCACCTACCACCACCGTCAGCACCACAACGGCAGGACCCACTCCCCACAACACCACAGGCATAACAGAAACACCTAGCCCTAAGACCACTACCACTGAGACTGGGAGTCCTCCAACAGCATCACCGACCACCACCGTCAGCACCACAACGGCAGGACCCACTTCCCACAGCACCACAGGCATAACAGAAACAGCTAGCCCCAAGACCACTACCACCGGGACTGGGAGACCTTCAACAGCCTCACCTACTACCACCGTCAGCACCACAACGGCAGGACCCACTCCCCATTCCACCACACAAGGAACAGAAACACCTAGCCCCAAGACCACTACCACCGGGACTGGGAGTCCTCCAACAGCATCACCTACCACCACCGTCAGCACCACAACGGCAGGACCCACTCCTCACAGCACCACAGGCATAACAGAAACACCAAGCCCCAAGACCACTACCACCGGGACTGGGAGTCCTTCAACAGTATCACCTACCACCACCGTCAGCACCACAACAGCAGGACCCACTCCCCATTCCACCACACAAGGAACAGAAACAGCTAGCACCAAGACTACTACCACTGGGACTGGGAGTCCTCCAACAGCATCACTGACCACCACAGTCAGCACCACAATGGCAGGACCCACTCCCCATAGCACCACAGGCATAACAGAAACACCTAGCCCCAAGACCACTACCACCGGGACTGAGAGTCCTCCAACAGCATCATCTACCACCACCGTCAGCACCACAACAGCAGGACCCACTCCCCATTCCACCACACAAGGAACAGAAACACCTAGCCCCAAGACCACTACCACTGGGACTGGGAGTCCTCCAATAGCATCAACTACCACCACCGTCAGCACCACAACAGCGGGATCCACTGCACATTCCACTACACTAGTGACAGAAACACCTAGCCCCGAGACCACTACCACTGGGACTGGGAGTCCTCCAACAGCATCACCTACCACCACCGTCAGCACGACAATGGCAGGACCCACTCCCCACAGCACCACAGGCATAACAGAAACACCTAGCCCCAAGACTACTACCACTGGGACTGGGAGTCCTTCAACAGCATCACCTACCACCACCGTCAGCACCTCAACAGCAGGACCCACTCTCCACAGCACCACAAGTGTAACCGAAACACCTAGCCCTAAGACCACTACCACCGGGACTGGGAGTCCTCCAACAGCATCACCGACCACCACCATCAGCACCACAACGGCAGGACCCACTCCCCACAGCACCATAGGCATAACAGAAACACCTAGCCCCCAGACCACTACCACTGGGACTAGGAGCCCTTCCACAGCATCACCTACCACCACCGTCAGCACCACAACAGCAGGACCCACTCTCCATAGCATCACAGGCATAACAGAAACAGCTAGCCCCAAGACCACTACCACCGGGACTGGGAGTCCTTCAACAGCATCACCAACAACCACAGTCAGCACGACAACAGCAGGACCCACTGCTCATTCCACCACACAAGGAACAGAAACACCTAGCCCCAAGACCACTGCCACTGGGACTGGGAGCCCTTCAACAGCATCACCTACCACCACCGTCAGCACCACAACAGCAGGACCTACTCCCCATTCCACCACACAAGGAACAGAAACAGCTAGCCCCAAGACTACTACCACTGGGACTGGGAGTCCTCCAACAGCATCACCTACCACCACCGTCAGCACCACAACGGCAGGACCCACTCCCCACAACACCACAGGCATAACAGAAACACCTAGCCCTAAGACCACTACCACTGGGACTGGGAGTCCTCCAACAGCATCACCGACCACCACCGTCAGCACCACAACGGCAGGACCCACTTCCCACAGCACCACAGGCATAACAGAAACAGCTAGCCCCAAGACTACTACCACCGGGACTGGGAGACCTTCAACAGCCTCACCTACTACCACCGTCAGCACCACAACGGCAGGACCCACTCCCCATTCCACCACACAAGGAACAGAAACAGCTAGCACCAAGACCACTACCACCGGGACTGGGAGTCCTCCAACAGCATCACCTACCACCACCGTCAGCACCACAACGGCAGGACCCACTCCCCACAGCACCACAGGCATAACAGAAACACCAAGCCCCAAGACCACTACCACCGGGACTGGGAGTCCTTCAACAGCATCACCTACCACCACCGTCAGCACCATAACAGCAGGACCCACTCCCCATTCCACCACACAAGGAACAGAAACAGCTAGCCCCAAGACTACTACCACTGGGACTGGGAGTCCTCCAACAGCATCACTGACCACCACAGTCAGCACCACAATGGCAGGACCCACTCCCCATAGCACCACAGGCATAACAGAAACACCTAGCCCCAAGACCACTACCACCGAGACTGAGAGTCCTCCAACAGCATCATCTACCACCACCGTCAGCACCACAACAGCAGGACCCACTGCTCATTCCACCACACAAGGAACAGAAACACCTAGCCCCAAGACCACTACCACTGGGACTGGGAGTCCTCCAACAGCATCAACTACCACCACCGTCAGCACCACAACAGCGAGATCCACTGCACATTCCACTACACTAGTGACAGAAACACCTAGCCCCGAGACCACTACCACTGGAACTGGGAGTCCTCCAACAGCATCACCTATCACCACCGTCAGCACCATAACAGCAGGACCCACTCTCCACAGCACCACAAGTGTAACCGAAACACCTAGCCCTAAGACCACTACCACCGGGACTGGGAGTCCTCCAACAGCATCACCGACCGCCACCATCAGCACTACAACGGCAGGACCCACTCCCCACAGCACCACAGGCATAACAGAATCACCTAGCCCCCAGACCACTACCACTGGGACTAGGAGCCCTTCCACAGCATCACCTACCACCACCGTCAGCACCACAACAGCAGGACCCACTCCCCATTCCACCACAGGCATAACAGAAACAGCTAGCCCCAAGACCACTACCACCGGGACTGGGAGTCCTTCAACAGCATCACCAACAACCACAGTCAGCACGACAACAGCAGGACCCACTGCTCATTCCACCACACAAGGAACAGAAACACCTAGCCCCAAGACCACTGCCACTGGGACTGGGAGCCCTTCAACAGCATCACCTACCACCACCGTCAGCACCACAACAGCAGGACCCACTCCCCATTCCACCACACAAGGAACAGAAACAGCTAGCCCCAAGACTACTACCACTGGGACTGGGAGTCCTCCATCAGCATCACCTACCACCACCGTCAGCACCACAACAGCAAGACCCACTGCTCATTCCACCACACAAGGAACAGAAACACCTAGCCCCAAGACCACTACCACTGGGACTGGGAGTCCTCCAACAGCATCAACTACCACCACCGTCAGCACCACAATAGCGGGATCCACTGCACATTCCACTACACTAGTGACAGAAACACCTAGCCCCGAGACCACTACCACTGGGACTGGGAGTCCTCCAACAGCATCACCTACCACCACCGTCAGCACGACAATGGCAGGACCCACTCCCCACAGCACCACAGGCATAACAGAAACACCTAGCCCCAAGACTACTACCACTGGGACTGGGAGTCCTCCAACAGCATCACCTACCACCACCGTCAGCACCTCAACAGCAGGACCCACTCTCCACAGCACCACAAGTGTAACTGAAACACCTAGCCCTAAGACCACTACCACCGGGACTGGGAGTCCTCCAACAGCATCACCGACCACCACCATCAGCACCACAACGGCAGGACCCACTCCTCACAGCACCACAGGCATAACAGAAACACCTAGCCCCCAGACCACTACCACTGGGACTAGGAGCCCTTCCACAGCATCACCTACCACCACCGTCAGCACCACAACAGCAGGACCCACTCTCCATAGCATCACAGGCATAACAGAAACAGCTAGCCCCAAGACCACTACCACCGGGACTGGGAGTCCTTCAACAGCATCACCAACAACCACAGTCAGCACGACAACAGCAGGACCCACTGCTCATTCCACCACACAAGGAACAGAAACACCTAGCCCCAAGACCACTGCCACTGGGACTTTGAGCCCTTCAACAGCATCACCTACCACCACCATCAGCACCACAACAGCAGGACCCACTCCCCATTCCACCACACAAGGAACAGAAACAGCTAGCCCCAAGACTACTACCACTGGGACTGGGAGTCCTCCATCAGCATCACCTACCACCACCGTCAGCACCACAACAGCAGGACCCACTGCTCATTCCACCACACAAGGAACAGAAACACCTAGCCCCAAGACCACTACCACTGGGACTGGGAGTCCTCCAACAGCATCACCTACCACCACCGTCAGCACCACAACAGTGGGATCCACTGCACATTCCACTACACTAGTGACAGAAACACCTAGCCCCGAGACCACTACCACTGGAACTGGGAGTCCTCCAACAGCATCACCTACCACCACCGTCAGCACCACAACAGCAGGACCCACTCTCCACAGCACCACACGTGTAACCGAAACACCTAGCCCCAAGACCACTACCACCGGCACTGGGAGTCCTTCAACAGCATCACCTACTACCACCGTCAGCACCACAACAACAGGACCCACTCCTCATTCCACCACACAAGGAACAGAAACACCTAGCCCCGAGACCACTACCACTGGGACTGGGAGTCCTCCAACAGCATCACCTACCACCACCATCAGCACCTCAACAGCAAGACCCACTCCACATTCCACCACAGGCATAACAGAAACACCAAGCCCCAAGACCGCTACCACTGGGACTGGGAGTCCTCCAACAGCATCACCGACCACCACCGTCAGCACGACAATGGCAGGACCCACTTCCCACAGCACCACAGGCATAACAGAAACACCAAGCCCCAAGACCACTACCACCGGGACTGGGAGCCCTTCAACAGCATCACCTACCACCACCGTCAGCACGACAATGGCAGAACCCACTCCCCACAGCACCACAGGCATAACAGAAACACCTAGCCCCAAGACTACTACCACTGGGACTGGGAGTCCTTCAACAGCATCACCTACCACCACCGTCAGCACCTCAACAGCAGGACCCACTCTCCACAGCACCACAAGTGTAACCGAAACACCTAGCCCTAAGACCACTACCACCGGGACTGGGAGTCCTCCAACAGCATCACCGACCACCACCATCAGCACCACAACGGCAGGACCCACTCCCCACAGCACCACAGGCATAACAGAAACACCAAGCCCCCAGACCACTACCACTGGGACTAGGAGCCCTTCCACAGCATCACCTACCACCACAGTCAGCACCACAACGGCAGGACCCACTTCCCATAGCACCATAGGCATAACAGAAACACCAAGCCCCAAGACCACTGCCACTGGGACTGGGAGTCCTTCCACAGCATCACCTACCACCACCGTCAGCAGCACAACAGCAGGACCCACTCTCCACAGCACCACAGGCATAACAGAAACACCTAGCCCCAAGACCACTGCCACTGGGACTGGGAGTCCTTCCACAGCATCACCTACCACCACCGTCAGCACCACAACAGCAGGACCCACTCTCCACAGCACCTCAAGTGTAACAGAAACACCTAGCCCCAAGACCACTACCACTGGGACTGGGAGTCCTCCAACAGCATCATCTTTGAGACCATCCTCCCTAGAGCCTACACCTAGCACTACTCCATCACTACCATCCAGATTGACCAGTCCCATGTCAGCCACCACCTCTGGTACAACTGCAACAGAATCTTTTGCCACCACTTCAGGAACAACCTCTAGCTCTTTTACCACAATTACTGCAACCACCACCACCTCCAAAATTGTTTCCTCTGGCTCAACTAGTACTTCTGGGCCTACTGCAACATCAAGTGCAGTCACCGTTGCAGGAAGTTCTACATACAGTACAGTTACTCCACTCAGCATTTTAAGTTCAACTGCAAGTCCACCACCAACCACTCCTGGAAAAAATTGTTCTATTTTCCCTAATGAATCTTATGCGGTGAGTAGATTTCTACTTTGGATGGAGACTGTGCATATAATTTCAATGTTGGTAACATAAAGAGTAGGTGTTAATTTGGATAGTTCATTAGATTTATTTTCCTGATTATCAGCATGACTTCCAATGACATTTGGTTTGATGGCTTATATGCTGCTGTTAGTTCTTCAAGGATAGTTTTTAAAAGGCTTTCTTCAAGGAGTTAGATCACAACTCAGTGTTCATCTTTATTGTAGGATAGCATTGATGAGGAGATAACCAAGGCCAAACTGGTGTCAAACTATCTTTTCTGTTTCTGCTTTTGAATATGTCCAAAGTGGGGAAAAGTTGTTTTACCATTAGTAGTGCAGTCCAACAAGAAAGCACAGGGCTGAACTAGTCTGAGTTTGGAATGAGTCATACTTAGTCATAGTCTGTTTTCAGGAGAGAACTGTGAAACAGATCACAGCATTCAAATGCTTGTGAAATTGGTCTCAGAGTTCTGAGTTTTTTGGAACCCTCTACCTCTGACACAGACAAGCTAACGTCTTACACATTTCTAAAGCTTCCTCACATCTAAAGATGTCGGTAAACTTGCTCAGTAGATCTGCAGGGATAAAAATTATACATGCATGGCTGAAAATACTGGTCGAAGGTAGAAAAAATGCATACTACCACAACACATGCATGTAATTTTCTTAGACATTGCTCCCCAAATAGCTGATGTTCACTGTAGCTTCAGCTTTTAAGCTGTTCTAGGCATTCAAGGAAGAGCATTGATCATATATTGATCACTGATATTGATCATTGTCTTTCACTCTTGATTAGAAAGGGAGTCTAGGTGATGAGATCAGATAAGACATCTAATTTTTAGATAGTCGAAACTAAAAAAGGCAATTCCCAGTTTAGGTTATTGGCCTGACTTTCATAACTAATGCTTTTCACTTAGAAGTTCTCAGTAGTGCTAGATCTTCTTACAGGCCTTGATGATGTTGACTGCTCCACTTGCTTCACATTGTCAGACTTCTGGTGGGTAAAAGTTGTCAATAAACATATGGTGCTTTACAACTCTGCAAAATGTATTCAGGCATAACTGTTATCAGCCTGACTGCTTCGTAAGGTTTCTCTCTCTCTTCCCTCCCCCCATCTCTTTCCAAACACAGCCAGGGGACACATGGTGGCTCTGTAACTGCACTAAAGCAATATGTATAGAAGACAATGTAGTTGAGGTGATTCCCATAATCTGTAATCCACCTCCTAAACCTATATGTACCAATGGGCTTTCTCCTGTGCGAGTCATTGATGAGGATAATTGCTGTTGGCACTGGGAATGTGACTGTAAGTATGTATTTTGTTGAATATTTTTGTCTTGTGGGAACAACACTAGTGTCAAGTGCAACAATATTTATCAGTATTTATATAATTTTTACAATAAGTATTACTCAAGGGTGTGACCCTCAGGCATCCAGTATTGGTCTGTTTTAAGTGCTTCATTGATTTATTTTAGTTAATCAGGATATTTTACTTAATTTGATTGCCATCATTTCTACATAACTGTTTTGTTAGTAGGATAAATTGATCTCCCAAGGCAAGATTAAAATGTCCAGATGCAGACATTTGTAGGCTAGAAGGCTACATATAAATTACTTCTTCAGACTACTGGTAAAGGTGTTTCTAGGGTGCAGTTAATCTTATTCTCAGTTGTCTACCAGAATTAAGTCAGATGAACTGTGCTGAAAGCACCTGTTTTCCCCTGTTATAGGTGAGTTATTGATAATAAGCTCATGCATTGACATATACACTTAAAAACTTTAAATGCCTAAAGTTAGATAAGATGAATCCTACACTGACAGATATTGTTTGTAGTCTGATCTGATTCTGTGTGTTGCCATAATAAGCTAACCTAGCTATATGTTTTTGTAGGCTACTGCACTGGCTGGGGAGACCCACACTACCTGACTTTTGATGGACTGCCATATAGCTATCAAGGGAATTGTACATACGTCCTTGTGGAAGAGATTAATAAGACAGTTGATAACTTTGGTGTCTACATTGATAACTACCATTGTGATGAACGAGATAAGGTCTCCTGTCCTCGAACACTCATTGTGAGACATGAGACTCAGGAAGTGCGCATGGCAACAGTCAAACCAAATACTGCACAAGTAGAGGTATTGGAGAAAGTTACCTTTGATTTCTTGATTAATACGTTAACAAAGTGTCAACCTGATAATTCTATTCACAATGTTAGAAAACAAAACCAAAACAAACAAATAAACAAAACACATACACACACAAAAGAAAAAATAAAACACCAAAACAGCAACTAAAAAAAAGGAATCTCTGTTTTAGATTTAATATCAGATTGGATTATGAAATAGGACTGCTTTTTTGATTCTGAATATGGGAAAAAATTCTACAATTTCTTGACTTTCTTATCTCAGATATCATCTTTCCTAAATACAGAAACGTGGACAGTTTGCTAGGAGTTCAGCATATAAGATAAAGCAATTTATAATCAGTATTAATATAACAAAGGAAAAGAAAAAATGCTGAATGCAAGGATACAATACAAACTTGACATAACAATAAAGTACTGGGCCTAAAAATTTGTAAATAGTACCATTACTGGCTTTGATTGGCATCACCTTTTTAATTTTTCAGAATAGGGGCCCTTATGTGTTTATTTAATTGATAACCATGATGACTCAGCTTTGAGGCTTCAAAACTGGGTGAGAAGTATTTTTTAGGCTTTTGTGGGGTTTGCTTCATTTATTTTTGTACATCACCATCTGAGAATATTACAAGTTAGGTTGCAGCATATTGTTGAAAATTTGCGATGCTTTTTTCTCCAAAGCAAAGCAGTTGCTGAGTAAATGTAGTAGCGTTAGTTCCATAGGTATATCATGACTACTGCATCTAAATAAATAATACAGGTTTTGGCTTATTTCTTTATTTTTTCCTACAAGCATGTTCACTTTATGCCAAGAAACTTAAAAACTTGTGCACTAGGAATTTAGGATAATTTTGTACTACACGTTCATGGGGTGTCCTCAATGCCACAGTCACTCTAATAAATCTGTTGAGTGTTAGAAGTTAGGTGGTTTAAACTCTGAATTGTAGCCTAGTTATCAGCGGCTGATAAACCTGTTCTTTGGCTCAGAGAAGGAAAGTTTGACTTTCCAATATCATAAAAAGTAACACAGAGACACTTGTTGCAAACTAAAAGCACATTATTTGCCTATACATTCTATCTCCAATGCAAAGTAATGAACAATCAATTGTTTAGTTCTAAAGTCAAACTAAATATATGTCTCTTTTCTGTTTTCTTTTGTTTATTAGGTGACAGTAAACAAACAGCCAGTGGCTTTGCCTTATAAAAAATTTGGCTTGAGCATCCATAAGTCAGGCATAAATCATGTAGTGGAAATTCCTAGACTAGAAATGAATGTGATCTACAATGGCTTGGCCTTTTCTATCAGAATGTCCTACAGGCTGTTTGGCAACAACACTCAGGGACAGTGTGGTAAGGCTTACTCTTGTAATTTTGGTACTCCCAGAAAACCACAAATAGGTAAACGGCAGCCCTGCCACAAAGATGAATGGAATTTTATAACAAATTTGTGAGTGAATTCTTTCTCCTCTGACTAATTTTAGGTACTTGCAATAACAACACGGCAGATGACTGCATGTTGCCGAATGGCAACATTGTAGAAAACTGTGAAATCATGGCAGATCATTGGCAAGTTGAAGATCCATCCAAACCACAGTGCTCTCCGGGCCTAGCTCCTACAAAAGCACCTAGCACAACCCCAGGACTGCCTCCCAACGGAAGTGTCATCTGCGAGCTTCTTTTGGGAAGGTAGACATTCCTCTGAGGTTTATAAGCCTTTGATCTTCAAATTAAATGCCAATTTTAGGATTCATTTCTCAATAAAAAGTGTTTCTAACTATTGCTCCATTTCTTGTAGCTTTGTGGGTTGCTTCCATTCTTTTTACTGATTCTAGATGTCATTCTTTGCTGATAGTTTTCTTCTAGCCCTCTGGCTGCTACTCAATAATATTCATGTAGCTCCTGGATAGAAAATACTGGTGACTGAGTGTTTATTAGGTGAGCAGAGCATACTTTAAAGTATGTTGAAAGGTTACAATCTAGACAGGTGTTCTTAGTAAAAATCTTTCAGTAATAGTTCTCATTCACATCTGCTTAAGTGTCACTGTTGCCATATCATAACATGTTAAGCACATTGAAGATTTCATGGATTATTCAGTAACTAATAATGATATGTGTTTCTGTTTCTAGTGTGTTTGAGCCATGCCATCACTTTGTCCAGCCTGAAAAGTTTTATGCAGCCTGCATTTTTGATACTTCCGTACTTCCCAACCTAGGCCTGGAATGCTCAAGTCTGCAGGTCTATGCTGCCATTTGTGCTGATCAAAGTGTATGCATCGACTGGAGAAATCATACTAATGGTGTCTGCTGTAAGTATCTGGTCATTTATCTTGAACTATTGGGAAGCTTATACAGAACTGTTTCAGCAATAATGTCCTAAAGGTAAGTCACATCGCTTTCTGAGCAATGAAGACACCAATAAATCACACCAATTGCTTTCCTTAAGTAATTCTATGGGTAACATTTTTAACAATGCAAATAATAAGTGAGCCTGCAAAAATATATATCTATTGACTGTGCCAGCAACACCTGTATCAGTAGATACATTTTTGTACACAGACAGTTTTGTGTTTTGCAGGCATCAGCATTTCACTCTATGTTCAGTGATATATGCATTCATTTTCAGGTGTAGTGAGAAGAGAATGAAGAGTAGGGATACATTCCCCTTTGAGAACTTGCACAAAAGAGACCAAAATTATGAAAAAGTTGTAATAAAGATGTAGACTTTGGGCTTTATCTCCTTAATGTAAAGTAGGTGCTATATCTCTATGGCGAAAATGCATAAAAGAATTCCACTCAGAGACATGAGACTGATATCTCTCTCTTTGTGGTGTTCTTTTGTTTTTATCTTTGTTTCTCAGATTGTCAAAGATACATAAGAAAATGAGTAGTCAGTGTTTAATTTCTTGGCACGAGGTCAATGGGGCTTTCATATGATACTGCTACTAAGCTCTTTCTTTTATTCTCATGTTCCAGCTTATGAATGCCCGGCAGGTAAAGAATACAGAGCATGTGGTCCTATTAAAGAGATAACCTGCAAAACAAGGTAAATAATTCCTTCCCTGTTAGTTATAGTTCATACAACTATTGAGTCATATCTAAGGCACAGGTGTATGAGTGAAATCCACCTCCTGTTATGCCTTAAATTAACTATCAGATTTGGTACCACTTTTCTCATGATCCTGAATCTGGATGCCTGTATTGTTTATGTTGTTTGGATATACCAAACTTAAGCACTGACAATTCTTAAATTGCAAATGTGCACATCATGTACCACTGTAACTACAGTGAAAGATTATTTGTAATAATCTTCCTCTACATGCTTATGACAGTAATGGTGTTCCTCTGAACATTTTGTCTCATACAGTCAACAAAATGAAACTTCAACTAAACAAATGGAAGGCTGTTTCTGTTCTAATGGAACAATGCTGTATGACTCTGGTGTGGATGTCTGTGTGAAAACCTGTGGTGAGTTTTACTGCTTCACTTGAATGCATGTTTGTTTCCTCTTCGTGGTTTCCTTCTCATGCATGCAACACAGATCTGACTGTATGCAGTACTCACACAATATATAGTAGAGATGTCTACTGTTATATGAGTAAATGGAAATTTATTTTCATATTTTTCACAGGCTGTGTTGGAGTGGATAAGAAACCAAGAGAGGTATGTTGCCTTGTGCTTTTATATTTCTACTAGAGGCTGGGGATGGGGAGAGGAGAGTGGTCTTCACTGGTGCAGTCTTGTTTTGTGGTCTCCCAACTTTTCACTCCTGTTTTTACTTCTGTTCTTTTTAATTGATAACCATGCAATCACTCACTTTATTTTCTTTAATGACAGTTTGGGGAAAAGTTTACAGTAGACTGTCAGGATTGCATTTGCCTGGAAGGTGAAAATGGCATTGTATGCGAGCCTCACAAATGTGCCAAACAAAGCAAGACCACTTGTGATGGAGAAGGCTTCTATGAGGTCAATGAAGTCAATTCTGAAGACCCCTGCTGCCCCATTGTCACCTGCAGTGAGTTTATACTTCTGGTTGTGGTCTTTCTTTACCTTTTAGGAATAGAAAGAAGAGAACTGAACTAGATTAGCAAAAGAGACATACATCAAGGAGCCACAAAATCTTCCTTCATCCTTATTAAAATCAGCTTGCATAGTGTTAGGGAAAATGCATTCTAATATTGCAATGACTCAGCATAACTGAATTTACAGTTATGGGGCTCAGCATAATGGAATCTTCAGTTCTTTAATTCAAGTAAAAGGCAGCTAGATTATGGAATTCTATGTGGGTTTTCATTTTTTGGTAGTTATCCACAATCTTGGAGAAAGAGTACTGAAACAGTTGTCCACTACTTGTCTGCAAATAATTGTGATACTTTTTAACACCAGGTAATAACATTAGTAGAAAACATTTCATAAACTAATGTAGTCCCCCAATATAGTACCTGGATTCACTAGGAAAAAAATGTTTTCTCTTTCTACAGTTTGTTTCTTTGGAGAGGATATGGACTAGTTCCTACCATCTATCCTAAATACTTTGATAGATGCCTGTTTGTAGTAGCAATGATTTAGTGGATATTGTACCTTTATTTTTTTTCTTTTTCAGAATGCAATACAAGTATGTGCACAACTGAAGCCCCCAGGTGTACACTGGGATTTGAAGTTCATTCTCATATTCCCAGTGGACAATGCTGCCCTGTATACCAGTGTGGTAAGTCCCTTGGAAATAGATTACAATGATTAGCATTAAATACTACATAATTTAGCATCATACTTAGTAAGACTGTACACAATAGCCTTTTTAAGGAAGTAATAAAAAGTCAAATTCTACAAATTAGCTACTAATAACATCGATTACTACTGTTATGATTATGACAGACAACTGAGAAATCCAGTATAGCTCAGGTGGCTCAAGTTCAATTTTCCTGATTGCAAGTAAATGTAAGAACAGCTGCAGAATTAACTGGGACTGGGGTGTCAGCTTAACTATGAACCAGACTGCATGTATTGGGCCAAATCTTCCTCCCTTTTTGCTCATGCAGTGTTAATTCTTACACTTTATATATATCATATCTGCTACCAGAAATGGTATTTAACCATATTGTATTTAACCATATGCATTGTGATTCATTGTGGAATAAATTAGTTTGAGTAGAGTGGGGTGAAGACCCTTTTTATTTCCCCCTCCCACCTCCTCCTATCTAACCACTTATTTCCTTGCCTGTTAACAGTTCCTAAGAGGGTTTGCGTACATCAGAATGCTGAGTTCTTGGTAAGTTCCTATTTCAATAGTCTTCTGAAAATACTTAAAAGACCAGTTAGTATACTTTATCAGAAGTGCTATGAAGGGGTTTATCTTGTACAATCAAAATTTCATAAATTTTCAGATTCCTGTCAAGAGTTGACCAATTTCACCAAACCTAAATCTTCTCTGTAAATGTTGTTGCATACGTAAGAGACTGGAGACTTCTTTGTGTCTCAGTATCAGACAGCAAATTTATTTTAGAGTTAAATGTGCATGAATTTTAAAAAGTTAGTCCACATTTACTGTCAGCATGTTATTACAGTTCTAAGACTCTCCTTTCAAAAATGGAAAGATTTGTAAGTGTTATTCTAAAAAGACTTAGATTCCTAATAAATTCTGTTGGATCTAGTAATTGTTTTGTATGACAGATTTGTATGACTCCTTTCCTTTTAATATATGAGGTTATCATTGCGATATAGGACTTCCATAAAGACACACGATAAATTAAATTCAATATTTAAAATGTTGTCTTCATAAATGATAGCCAAATAGCTATCCAATAGCATTTAGAATTGTTTCCTTTTCCATTGCTTGGTTTACGGATTTTTTTGAAATTAAGAAATGTCTGTCACACATCATATCTCATTTATATGAACCCTTTCTTTTTTCTTTTTTTTTTTCCTTAAAATTTATAGCCTAATTCCTCAGTCTTTGTTGATAAGTGCCAGAATTGTTTCTGCACTAATGAAGTTAATGTCACCACGCAACTGAATATCATCTCATGTGAACATATTCCATGCAACACATATTGTGAACCAGTAAGTGACAAACTTAAACAAACAAACAAACAAACAAACAAACAAAAAAACCCCAAGATGCCCATGTATCTGAAAAGCATTTTGATCAATGAGTGGTATAAGCAAACGATGAGCAGAAGTCTAGCATCCATCTGTAGTGTGGATGCCAACTGTCCTTGAGCAATAGATTGTATGAAGCTTGACGGTGTAACTTATGGTATTCAGTTCACATTGGGAGGATTAGCTGGGAAATTTCTGTAGACCACTTAATGGAGTAATATTTAATTATTAGGCATATTTATTACAGTGCTTTAATTTATTCCATCTATAGCCTGCTTTTTTTACTTGTCTTCCATTGGATTGGAACACAGAAAGGCACAAATCTAGAGTGCACTTCAAAGCATCAATTAATGGGTTAGTGTTTTTTCATTTATTTCTCAAAAATGCATCTCTCATTGTGCTTTCATTTTTAATTAATTTTAATATCTAGGCATATGAATATCAACCAGTGAAAGGTGAATGCTGTGGAAGATGTGTGCAGACTAAGTGTGTTATACATACAGCAAACAACTCTGCCCTCATTTTGAGTGTAAGTATGCTCTTCATCTCACAACTCCTCCCAGTTTGTAAAATTTCCACTTTCAGAGAGTGAACATCTCCTTGTCAGAGATGAGGCTTAGTGTAAGTTTGCACCCCAAAGGTCAGAGCCTCACCTAAACCAAAGCTTATCTACATTTTTTTTTGACCTAAAGGAAGTACCCATGAAATCAAATTCTCTGGAAGGCTCTTTCTGGAATGACAAATCCAATACCAGGAAGGGTTTTTGTTGCAATGTATGGAAGCTTGGGCTTTTCTATATTATTTTATTTCTGCATACTGAAAACCATTAGTAAATCCTTTGTACAAAACAATCCTATTGCCCCTGCAGGGTGAAAGTTTAGGATTGTTCTTAATGACCATATGACAGCTTTCCATAGGCAAGATCCATTGGCATGGATGATATTGTTAATAACTCTAATGTGCTCTGCATACTTCAGAGGGATTTTTATTTTCCAAGGGAAATCCCATGTAAAACAGAAGATTTTCTCCATGTATGGCATGCTGCAATACATGGAGAAAATCTCCATCCAAAATGGCTGTTGATCTAAAAATAATTGACAGTGAAACAAGAGGAAAGCCATTGTCAGAGGACAGGAAAATTTCTGTCTGGGTTCCCATCAACTTTCTATATTACATTTTGTATTTTGCTTGCAGCCTGGAGAGTTTAAAAATGATCCTTACAACAACTGCACCATCTATAGCTGTGCAAATATCCAGAACCAGTTAATCTCTTCCACATCTGAGATTACCTGCCCAGCATTCAATGAGGAGAGCTGCAAACCTGTAAGTAAATAAGGATAATTTACCTTCTACTCAATGCACACATTACTTTGGTTTAGTTCAGCCACCTAACTAGCAAGAGAAGTCAAGTTAAGCTCTGACGACCTTTTACCAAAGTTTATTAGTCCCAGGGGCAAAAATTTCTGCTGCATAGACCTATAGAGTATGTAAAATAAGATATCTGGGTAAGAGTTCAAGGCTTATAACAGGCAACTGTCTCTCACTGGCCAAAACACTGTCAGCACATGAGATGATACACAAAGTCCTCTCTGATTGCTTTTTGTGGGGTCCTATCTGAACAAGAACCATGTTTTCTTGAATATCACAGAAACACAAGCTATTCAGTCAGTAGGCTGCCAGTCACATTGTGCAGACTCCTCATTCAAATATAGAAGACTCTGAGAAAACATATTTTGGAATTGTTTCTGAGGAAAAGTTGCATGGTATTAACTGTAGACTTCCTCCAAAGCATTATCTTCATTTCCACAACCCTTTGTAAACTGATAGGTTTCAAGTCTGGAAGAGGCCATTATCTTTGTTTATTCAGAACAATGGTGCAGTTTTCACTGGTTACTTCCAGTCACTGAGAAATTACTTTCCTCAGTTATTGACCTAAAGACCTCTTTAATATAGGCAAAGAAAATGATGTTATTTTTCCTGTTTCTTTGTTCTTTTAGGGAACTATTACATTCTTACCTAACGGTTGCTGCAAAAGCTGTAAGTATGCCAGTGTAACTGAATAAGCAATACAGAGAATGAATTTTCTTCTTAAATCAACCAATTTTTTAGCCATGGAGGCTGACAAGTTTGTATTTAAATTATGTTTGTTATGCCAAGCATTCACTGTCTGAACTCTCTGAGAAAGTTTAAACTGAAGCAGAAAGACCATTTAAGACAATTCTTTGAGTGCATTAATGAAGTTCAGAGAGTACCGAACTTCTGGAGCCATTTCACTGAAAGTATTTTCTGATCTTTCCCTATAGGTGCACCTCTGGAGAGTGCCACACAGTGTTCTGTCCGTCGAAGAGAAGACTTTATCACCTATAAGGGCTGCCGTTCTGTGGACAGAGTTGTCATGACAGAATGTGAAGGAACATGTGGAACCTTCTCACTGTAAGTAAACTGATTGGATAATGAAATTTGAAGTCTGCTGGCACTGAGCTTGTTTATATAAAAGGAACAAGAAATAGCTAGACTACGGAATGGTAGAAGACCTGAAACTATTAGTTCCCCAAATCATGGGCACAAAATAATGAGATTTGTGACTGAACAGTGTATTCATCTTAATACAAAGCAGGAAAGTGTTTAAAATTACCTTGGGATTCAGACAGCTATGATAATGTCTATTCATCCATTAAAAGTTGGCTTGTATCATTTGTATCAGACTACCTTGGCTAGAAATCATCACAAGAGAACAAGGATTATTTGCTGCATTGGGAATGAACCTGGAGAGCAGCCAGACATGATGTTCATAAGCCGAAAAGCTGCTTCTCAATAATTAGCATGTAAAATGAAATACACATACATCGTTTAAACGAAGATTCAAACTTGCACCATTTTATAGAGCAAAGAAATTAGAAAAATGTTTTAGTGGTGGTGTTAGTAGAGTAGTTTCACTGTACATTTTTCTCTGAAATGAGAGAATCTACAAGAAACTGGCTATAAGAAAATGGCTAGTAGGACACCTAGTACTGAGCTATTAAAACACTGGAAAAACTTCATTCTAGCTCCTCAAAGAAACTGTCATTTTCTGTCTATCATTGAATATACTACAGGGCACCTTACATGGGAGAAAACTGATCTTTAGTCTCATATTGAACCCTGATTAGACAGTGGGTTTATTAGTATTTTGAAATACCTTGTTATCTTAGAGTCTTGCTGTGGTTACCTCTGCATACAAATTCAAGAAAAAGAAGGCTTTTTAGACAGTTTATAGCCTGATGTTGGCCGTTTCTGCAGGTTAGGAATGGTGCTTGGGAAGCTGATGAACACAATGCTGCAAAAAATACTTTGCTTTGAGATATGAACAGGAAGAGCTGCTGCTTCCCCTTTGTGATAATACTTCCTGTTTGGGATATGCACTTTAATTCATGTGAAGTAATTGTAGCCATTGTAGCCAATTGACTGATGTGATGCCATTGTAGATGGTACCATAGACACTTGTTTGCTGTCTATGCAGTTTTCTTGTTCAGGTCAGGGCTTTGTCTGCCCTTAATTGTTGATCTGGTGTGTTTAACATCCATCAGCACTGGGATGATGAGAGGAATTTAAGGTAGCTGAGCTCCTAGAACTCATTGTGTTTTTTTACCAGGACTTCGATACTAATTGTTTTACCAGAAAATGCAATTAATTTTAAAAGCATATTGTTATAATCACTGCTCTGTCAGATGAGCTTAGCACTTCTATTAACCACACTATGGCTCTTCTAGATATTATTCCAAACTTTTCACAGGAGTTCTGTACCTAATTTCATCCTCTCCTCTGTATGTTGGCTTCTGGCACAGAGTAATGTTACCATTTTCCATATTAACAGATACTCTGCTGAGGCCAATTCTATGGAGCACAGCTGTTCCTGCTGCAGGGAATCAAGGACTATTGTGAAGAATGTGCAACTGAAATGCCCTACTGGGCATTCAATTTCACATAAATATGTATATGTGGAAAGCTGCAGCTGTCAAGACACTGAATGCAGCCTCTCACAATCCAGTGAGACACAGAGCACAGAAGAAAACGACAAGATAAGTACTCTGAACCGTATCAAGAGGGCCATCAGCTTAACATCAAAATGAAGACAAAAAAACCTAGCAGCTTTTAACTAAAAGGACTATGGACTATTCTCATCTTCCTTTACTACTTTTGAACTTTGCTTTTGCCAGTTTGTGTGTCCTGTTCTCTGATTAATTTTAACAGGACTCTATTTATTTGTGCACAAAATAAGAACACAAATATGTATTCTTCCAAGTGCCCAGCCTTTGGGTCCTTTTATAATCAGCTTATTTTCTCTGAATTATTAAAAGCACATTTGAAAAACATGTGGGTTTTGTGCTTATTCATGTGCTGTCTTGATAAGCCTGAGTTTTAAAAGAGAAGAAAAAATATTTTTCAAGTTACAGGAATTCAACTGACATATTTCCTAAATTTTGGGGGTATTTATTTCTGGGTCCTATAAGACTAAAATATCAGAAGTTGCTGTCTGCCCCACCTTACCCAGCATGTAATGTGGGGTAGAATTTGATGCTGTCTGCCAGAACAAACCCAAAGATGAGTAATGTGCCATGAAGTGAATTAGATGACTTGGAGAAACATCTGGTTCAGCGCCAGATCTCATTTTAGCATTTAGTAGTACATTAGAACTGTCTCAGTTCATCTCCATTATATATTTTCATTAAGAAAATAGTCCCTCAGCTATAAGAATATGAAGTTCATTCGCAGTGCTTGAGGGATTCATAGTTAGTACTGCATAGTAAGAGGTGTCCAGATTCCAGTGTTTGCACAGCAGATGTCTGTTTCTGAGCTAGTAATCCTAGGCTTCCTCTAGAGGAAGTGGAGAGGAATAGCCATTTTCAACATTTGTTTGTCTCACAACAAATGACACATCCAAAGGAGGTTAGCTGAATTGCATTCTAAAGTGCGTGTTTAACTGATCTCATGTAAGGGGAGCTGAAGGAGATTAGCTAAGAGACGAACATCTCTCTTGAATCATCTGAAGTACAATGAAGGTAATCCACACATTCTGTTGTGTGTGAAAAATGCTTTTGTTATTATTTTTGTCTTAGTTAATGAACACTAATTGTGCTTTACACTTCTGAGAACTCAAAGTGACTGCTTGAGCCACAGCCAACTTGAGTATGAACATCTTTGCTCCATAAAGAATTGGTGGCACCATTTTGTGCTACTACTAGACCTGCCAAATGCATCGTAGCTTAGGATAAAGACAGTGGTAGGGAATGCCCAGAAAATGAAATTCCAGAAGTTTTACATCTTTAGAATACTATGACTAGAAAACTAAGTTCTGTGGAGGGGGAGAGGAAGCTGATCTAAGAAGGAGGAATTTTTGTCAGTTTACAAAGCAAGCTCCAGAACTAATGAAGTCTGGTTTCTGGTTTAGTATGGGTTTCTAAGGATTTCTATCTCTAGATTAATTGTGAGATGTGACTGAGACTTTTCCCCTGAGACATTTATATGGTCGCACTCCTCTCTATATTCTTTGTTGTCTATCAATTTCTGTGTTGTCACTCCAACCATTCTTTTCCTTGAGTCATTTGCAAAAATCACTTTCCTTGACATCTGTTGACGTTTAGCTGCGTTTGAGATATTCGTTTTTGCAGTTAAATTTGTCTGAAGTCACAAAAATAGTTTCTGAAGTTAAACAGATACAAGGTTTGATCAAATCTGCCTTGTTTTTTACGGGGAAAAAAAAAAAAAAAAAAAAAGAAAGAAAAGAAAAGAAGATCAAACATTCCAAATCAGCAGTGGCATTTTGCTGCACCCTGAAGACTAAAATCTCCCTTGCTTCATTATTTTCTTTTGTTCTGTAGTTTGCATGGGCTCTTTCTGTCCCAAGTAGTGATCTACTCATAGAATCATAGAATGATTTAGGTGGGAAAAGACCTTAAGATCATTGAGTCCAACTGTTAACTTAGCACTGACAAGTTAACCAATAAACCATGTCCCTAAACACCACATCTACACATCTTCTAAATACCTCAGGGATGGTGACTCAACCTCTTCCCTGGGCAGCCTGTTTCAATGCTTGAGAACTCTTTTGGTGAAGATGTTTTTCCTAATATCCAATCTAAACCTTTCCTGGCACAACTTGAGGCCATTTCCTCTTGTCCTATCACTTGTTACTAGGGAAAAGAGACTTATATGCACCTCGCTACAACCTCGCTGTGATGGCCAAACTGCTTTTAAATAAGGAAGTTAAAAGTTCCTGTATAAAAGCCAGTAAGGATGCAGATTTTGGCTTCGCCACTACAGGGCAGTCTATGGCTAAGAATGTAAAATTACTTCAGACACAAAAAAGCAAGCTGCCTCCAAGAGGGAGTTTGTACTTCATCCAGTAGAAGGTTTTACCTCTGAGAAGAATGAGTACTAGTATTTCCGAATAGACATTTGTATGCTCCTAATAAGCACTGAAAAAAAAAATTCTGATGGGAATTTATATGCACACATAGGGTGGTGTTCCTTATAGTGCTCTTTATTATAGCAGCCCTTTCAGTTTTGGTGCTGGGTCAGTGCTGTCCATAAGCAGGGTCCCAAGTGGATGCCGTCAAAGAATACTTACTTACAAGTGCTTGGCAGTTCCAGGTCAAAGTGTACATGTCAAACCTCCACTCCTTTCTTTTAGAACTTTGCAGTTTTTTTCACACCTTTATTTCCATTGGAACTGGATGACAAAATCAAATAGATTCAACTTTTTCCAGCAGAGAAATGCACAAATATTCTTTCAGAGAGAAAGGGAAGAAAGAAGCTTTAACTGTGTATCCCTACAAAGAGAGTAGTAGTGGCAGCAAGCAGCACATTTACTACTTTCCACAACTGTCTTAGAAGTAAATGGAGACTTGTCCTACCTGATTTCATGGAGCATTTTGTTTCTTAAAAAATTGCTATTTGATCTGAAGTTCATAGCAGAAATTCATCTGGAAAACCCAGGGGACAAACTGAAGAAATCTCTCACAAGGCAATGTCAGCCCTTTAGGGTCTCAGAGGATATGGTGGAATCTTCTGATGTCATTGTTTCCCAGGCACGACCTACTGCAAAGGGCCTACCACAGCTTCATAAAAAGCATTGGAGCTGGAAAGGAATGGACTTGACTCCCTCTGTCATCCAAGAATGACTCCCTTCTCCAGGAGTTTCCTTGTCTTCTGGACTCTAGCAAAAAGAACAGCAAGAGCCACAGCAGAGTTCAGCTGAGTGGCAGAGTGGCTAAAACACTGTCATGCTTCCACACCTGTGTTCTGTGTTCATCTCCTCTTTGGCTTTCTGTCTAGCCTCCCACTTTCATTGGTGGCATAGGGTTTCTTTTTGGTTTGTTTCTTCATCTCCAGTTACTTAGCAGTTTTAGTTTTGATTGAAAAAGGAAGAAGCCTTTTTGGGAGGCAAGTAGAAATTCTAGCCACATGGCCTTTGAAAGCATCCAAAGTCAGTGTCCTAGTTCTTGCTCTCCCAGAGCTGCTTAGTTTGGCCTCACTTTGTACATTGTCCCTAAGCAAGAGGTGAGCAGAGTTCCTCTAAGCATGGGGTTTGAACATGTCCCTGAGGCCCTAAAAGAAGTACTTGAACCTGCTTTGACATTCTGGTGAACAAAACAAAACAAAACAAAATAATGTAGTTATTGCTGATTTCCCTATGGGAAGGAAGGGTAGACACTGGCAGGCTCAAGTGGCCCAAGTGCAGGCTGGAGGTTACCTGTAGCATGACTATAGCCTTGGTTGCCAGAGGCTGTGATTTTGAGTCCTTGCCTTAGGTGCAGGTCCCTCCTAGGCTGCTGGAGGTTCAAGCAAATTCTTCCCAGGCAGCTGCAGTCTTACAAGAAGTGTGTCATAGCGTAGAACTCACTGTACGAGACCACTGCCAAATACTGGAGCAAATCTGAGTGGGCTGGCTGCAGCTCAGGGAGGGTGCTGTTGTCACATGAGTAAATAGCACTGCAGCTTTGGGTCTCCAGTGCAGTTCTTGACATACTTGGCCACTCTAATAAGCAAAAAGAAAAATCTCATTGTCTTATTTCATTGTAGACCATTTTAGGGGAATACACACGAGTATACCCTTAGATGCACCCTGAGTCTTCCTTACGGTAGGTTACATGCTTCCCTGTAAACAAGGCGATTGTGATATGCACCTTACCTGTGGAAGTACATGGGGTTCATTCCCAGTTGTAGTCTTCTCTGAGGTAGGTTGAAGCTTAGACAAGTTCTTCCTAATTACCTGGAAGTGCACTGAAAACTCAGCATTGTTCATACGACTCTATAATAATACAGTGAGAACTTTAATCTGGTGTGAAAAAGGAGATCTCAGAAGATTTGCTGATAATGTGAGCAAAGTTATTTTACAAAGCATTACTGGGTAAGTTTTGAGAACACCAGGTGCAGAAAGGAAAATGCTTGCTAGCAATATGGAAAGATCACTGCTGCTCTCTGAGGCAAGGCACATGAGATTCAGAAGCATGGAAAAAAGCCACATGCAAACCAAGAAAAACCCTCTCCAAAATAATAACAAGGTAGGGATTTCTGATCTAATAACTACCTTGTTTAGTGATGTAAATATGTATTATGACATTATCAGTTTGTGCTGCAGGAAAGGAAGGGTAAGATAAAATTTTCAGTATGTTTACTGTTGGACTGTACTTTGCTAAACCACACATCACGGAACTAAGCACATGCGACTCTGCACATATGCCCCAATGAAAGGACTTCAGCAAAGGCAAAGCCCTAAGTAAATAGTTCTGTAGTTACTGTGCTTGTTATACACTGTTTGAATTTGTGTAGCAAAGCAAAGTCAGATACTGGGAAAAGAGGCAGAAATAGGTTTACAAACTCTAAGATCATAAGAAGGAAAATTCTCGTGAACTTTAAGTCCCAGAAAATGGAAATATATTTGAATAACTGTAACATTGATATACATTTTCTGAAATGTCATCTCCCAGGAGAAGCTCTGAGAGGCAGGAGTATTTTAGGGCAGAACAAGTTCTTCAAGTTAAGCAGCCCTCTTCCTAGTTCAAATTTCCTAAACTAACTCATTTTTTCCAGGCTACCACAAAAAAAACATGTGTTCTTAACTAGCAACCTCTCAGACTAACTTCCAGCCAGGCTATGGAAGACATGTTCCCACTAATGTAGAAAAACTTGTAAGTTTTTTTTCAGTATGACCATTTTAAAATCTCATGTGTTCAAACTGGACTTCATTTGATGTTCCATTTTTTAACATTCATATGTAAAATGCTTGAATTCCTTTCACCAACTTGTCTCTAGAACAGTCAAAAACACCACTGTAGAATCGTAGAATGTCCTGAGTTGGAAGGGACCCATAAGAATCATCAAGTCCAACTCCTGTCCCTGCACAGCACAACCCCACAGTTCACACCATGTGTCTGAGGACATCGTCCTGTCTCTTCTTGAACACTGTCAGGCTTGGGGCTCTGACACCTCCCTGGGCAGCCTGTTCCAGTGCTCCACCACTCTTTGGGGGAAGAACCTTTCCCTAATGTCCAATCTAAACCTCCCTTGGCACATCTTCCTGCCATTTCCTTGGGTTCTGTCATTGGTCACCAGAGAGAAGAGATCAGTGCCTGTCCCTCCTCCTGCCCTGGTAAGGAAGCTGTAGATCGCAATGAGGTCTCCCCTAAGTCTCCTCTTCTCCAGGCTGAATGAACCAAATTACCTTAGCCACTCATGGCTTCCTCTCCAAACCCTTCACCAACTTTGTAGCCCTCTTCTGGACACTTTCCAGTAGCTTTATATCTTCTTTTTTAATACTGCGATGTCCAGAAATGCACAGAGTACACAGTGCACTGTAATTTTTCCTTATTCTAAGACTGAGAAAACTGACCAAACACAGTAGAAATCATAATGTATTTTTGATATTGCTTCAGTACAACAACCTCCATATCAGAATGTCTTTCTGTTGCAGAGTGGTTTAAAGACAGAAAACACATTATGTCACCTTTTGCTATGCTTTTGGTTAGCTTCCTCTCCACATTTGCAAGAGAAACAGCTTGTCCCTGCTGTCATTGAGCTTCCTTAGTTCCAGGATCTTTCAGTGATAAGCAGTTGCTCTTAAAAAGAGCAGCTTGTAAGAATAATTCTTGAAATTTGTTCCTGGCCATATTATATGGTATATTGGACAGGTGAAAACCTCATTTGCTTTGAAGGCTAAACAGAAGGACTAGTCATGACAGCCTAATTCAGTTAGTCACACAAATGCTAAGTTTACCACACAGAAGCAGGTACTGCCTGACTATACCATGGCCATTAATCTCAATCTAATGTAATGATAAGAGAAGTATCACAGATTTTCAAATCCTGTAACAATTAGTATGTATGTGAGAAGCAAGGTAGAGAAGAAACCTCAGATACTAAGTGAAGCAACATACATGCAACTATGCTACTTGGCAGAAATGAAGTATGGCAGAGCTCAGGTTGAGAAGGAACAGCTTTGCTTCACGCAGATCTCCTTTAGGCAGTAACAAAAGGCAACAGGAAGAGTGATCAAGGAACGTGGTGGCTTTGCACAGTGCCTGTGATCCGATGCACCAGTGAAATTTCAATAGTTGGTCCTTTTGAACTGGCATGGCTGAGCAGTTCTTGCACTTTGTTTGCAGCATCTATGAGAGCGGTACACTCATTCTTCTCCTTCGTAAAAACACAAGGGGCCTGAGCTAAACACAGCATACTAATACCAGCTTGCTATTGAATGGCTAATTCTAACTTCTGCAACATGCTAAACAGAGGCCTGGGAAAAGACTTTGCCCCCACTCGTCTTGTTTTTCCTCTATCATCTGGATAGTTATTTGAATTCAAATGAAAATTGTTATTCAGCCACCTACCAAACTGCCTTGGTTTTAGTCGCTACAGCATTCAACACAAGGCAAGCTCTGAAACTTGGATGATGTAGAAAAGTTAGCAGCTTACTGCAAGATATCATGGTTCATGTTGGAAGGATCACAATCTCAAGAGTCCAGTAGAAATGCTCTCACAGAATATTAGATCAGGTCCTTAACAGGGACATAGTGTAAGTCCAATTTAGGAAAAAAAGAAACAGGCCAAGGTTGCTTAGCTTCTCACCTCAACCTGTTCTCTGCCTCATCTCTCTGCCTTTCTTTTGGCTTGCAGTAATTTTGTGTACTTCAGTATTAAGTATGAAGTGGCCTTTTCTGAATTGTCTTGGCATCCATAAAATAAGAAATTACTTTTTAAAAAAGGGGTGGAATCTGGTCTAGCCTGAAGTGCATAAAGCCCTAATTCTTAAAGCAGAATGTTCATACCCTTCCCTACTTGAGGCCCTGGATTCCTTTCGTTCTGATACTCCATATTTTTCACCACAAAGATTGTTTAAAGAGAAATCTTTCAAGTAGAAAAAGATCAAGAGCCCAACCTCCTGATGAGATGGCTTTCTATGCAGGGAATATTTCTTATGTGAGGAAGTGCCAATAGGTCAGTGAGACCTGTGTGCACAAACACCAATCACCTGTGTCATTACTCCTTGTATGTGGATTTTGAAAGCTCTACATCTTCTTAAAAAAAATGGGAAAGACCAGCTGAACTGATTACTTTTGAACAGGAGTAACTAATTCCCTTCATTAGTTCAGGAAAAGTCAAGGAACTCCACAGCAAGGTGAGAGGTTGAGGAGCCTTACGTTCATTCTAAGGCAAAGTGTAAGAAAACGCCCAGCCATCTCCTATCAAAATTAAAATATTTAAGGCATTCTTTGTGTATTTTAGTTGACAATGACAGAGATCCATTTCCTGCTTTGTTTCTGCCTGTTACAAATCACCTTATTCTTACTGCCAGCTGTTTCAAACTGTGTGATGGATGCAAACCTGATGGATCAAATAAATCTTTGATGTGTATTTCCTAAACTCTATGTCATTATACCAAGGATCAAATATAATCAATGTTGTTCTTGCATTCTTCTGGCAATTTCTAATGTGCAAAATAGCATTGTAACTGTCAGCTATGTAGAATATTTTGCCAAATTCACTTCGTTTGTTTTTGGTTTTTTTTTCATGGGATTATCAGCACAAGAGAGCTTGACTTCAAATCCCAATTGTTTTCCTGGCTAAAATTACCTTATTAATGAAGTACACAGCATTTCTCTAAAGCTATTATCTAGGCAGTCCTTATAAAACACCATTTTATCTTGGATTCACATTTTAAGAAGTAGTACCAGCTTTACCTGAAATGAACTGGAATAAAAGATTTCCAGGCAGAACCCCACCAGCGCTTGAACTGGCCCAGGATGGTGTGTTACAAAAGTCTTGGTAACCTTAACATTTTACATTATGTGTGGGATCATCTTTTGAAAGAAGGCTATGATGAACATGCAACTATCAGACTTCAGTACAATAGCTGGTTGTGAATTGAATTAATACGCCAGATGTCTCCAATTTGAGTGCCTCTTTACCAAGTTTGTATCAAAAATATGAGATGTGAGTCACTGGCATATTACGTTAGCTTCATGGCTGTTTATCTCCAGTGAGTCAGTGGTGATAAAGAAGCTGAGTTAATATTTACCTGTTGTATTTACTAAAATCACATACCCTTTAATGGCAAATGATCCATGAAATGGCCTGTAAAGGGGCCAAGAGGAACTGTTCTTTTTGCTAGTACAGCTACAGCAGAGTGAAGGCCTCTTATGCCACAGTGCCCAATACAGGGAAGAGTTATTAATCTCACTATGTCACTGCAGTGAGAATAGTTATAATAGCAATGATTCAGTGGTAAGTGATCAACATGCTAGCTCCCTGTCAGTCTGAATTTCCTTCTGAAAAGCTTCCATGTGTTTCTTCTGAAAACATCTGTTTTGCCACAAACAAAAACTTCATTTGAATGAGAATATTCTTTCCCTGTCAGTAGTCCTGAAATCATTGCAGGGGATTGAAGCATCAAGTGATTTCTAAGGAATATACTCAGCACTCTCTGTGGAGAAGTCAGAAGCAGAAGATTTGGTTAGTCATTGACAGGAACTCTGTTCACAAAGAAATGGCAAAGGAATGGCAAAAATGACAGAGCAGACAAGCAGAGGTAAGAAAATGGCCAGGTACAGAGCAAGAGGACTGGGTTTTCTGTTTCTCTGCTTAGCAAGACATGTGCTCCTGCTTTTCTCAGGGGAGGATCCCAGATGACTGATATTACTTTCTCTCTTGAGTGGATGGTGGTTCAATGAATTGTTTTATTCTGTCTGTTCCTTGGACACAGTTTTAACGTGCTGTTCATGCTCTTTCCAGGCTCTTAAGTGCTAAGAGGGTCTTGCAGAGGGAAATCATGCCTTAGCTCATCCCTCGGGCCCACCCTGGCATGCCCCTGAACCACTCCACGTGTAGAAGACAAAGGGATGGAAATTGCATTGGTCAGCCTCACCATGTCTTTGTCATCTAAGAACTAGTGCAGCCTGAAGGGTACCTTTGACAAGCAGTTCGTATGTTGTTCCTGCTGCTTTTACACTGCCCACCAGGAATAAAGGGATTTTTTTCTAGGGTCAGCAATCATACTCCTAGAGTCCTATTCTTTCTGCTCTCATACAAATATGAATGATATAGGTTCCTTGATTGCCTGTGTGGGAATGGGAAAGGGAGAGGACCATGATTTTTTTTATAAAATAGACTGTATCTCAGTGGAGTTCTGCATTTGAATTTTGACACTAGCCTTGATATAGAAAATTAATAGATTTCATCTTACCATCTTTATCCTCAAGTAAGTTTTCCTTGACAGTGTCTTTTTCTCCTGGGCTTCACAGCTCTTCCCCACACCTGCCATAAACACTGTTCTGTGGCCTGAACAAGAAATCAGTTTGAAAGCTGCCATGGGAATCTGCTGAATTTGAGTGTTACCATTGCACTGTATTCAATTTCAGATCATCCTCATATCTACCATGTAATAATCTTGTGATTTGGTTTATCTGCTAGACATTCTGCTGGTTTACTTTGTAGCTACTTGGGTGGAGATCAGCAGGGAAGATGTCGTTAGAAGGAAAAGCAGGAAGAAACCTATTACTTCCACCACTGGTGCCATAAAGTCTGTCAGTTCTGTGTTCCAGCCAAAATGGCAGGGCTTCAAGAACAGACTTTACCTTCCAATAAGTGCCCTGCCTCAAGTGCAACTGACAATGGAATTAATGGGGCAAGGACAGTGGGAAAGGGGTAACGTGAACTCATGTTTCATGTACTGCACAATGCTCTCACTAGCTAATAGGGGATTTTCTTAAGAGCAACAGCAGCAGCAAATCTTCATCTGGCAGACATTTACACCTGCAATTCTGTAAGCCACTTAGTAAGCAGATTGTAGCTGTGTATGGGGAACAGCTGAAAGAAGCATCTGGCCAGCTTTAGGACACTTAACTTTGTAAATGCCGGAAAGCTTGGTAAAGCAACAAGCATGAGGCAAGTCTCAAGGACCAGCTTACTTGTCTGCCAATCAGATAAAACAGCATGCGTATTACTCAGTGAGTGCATTAACAGGCTACGTAAGGGCTTGCAACAAGGGTAAAACATAATTTCACTTTTAACTGTATTTGTGTCCACTTACTACTGACAATTATCCTGGTGTTAGTCTATTCTCAAAAGAGCATGGAGCTGTTGAATGTGTGAGAATGTCTGTTACCCAAGTTTGATTTGCTGTGATTACGTGAGAGGCTTCCTCTGTGTCAGAGGCAGTTCCCCTATGGCATGGATAAGGTGAAGCAGTGCTAGGTCAGCTTCTGCCAATAGAGTAAGTAAATCTCTAAAAGAGACCCTAAAATTACTGACATCAAACACCTGTGACAGGATATCTACAAACTGTCCTAGAGTGGAATGTAACTCAGCCCATGCCTGAGCCTGCTGCATTTTTTATGGGTATGCGATAGGGTACTAAGCAGTCTGATAACACCAAGGGACCCTTTTGCTGCACTGTAATTTAGAAGGCAAAGGAAAGAACTGTGGTATTCATTTTGGTGAAACTTTGGCACTGCTCCCTCATGCCGTTTGAAGAAAACAGCACCTCTGTGCGCATAAAAAATAAGTTAACTTCTCATGTCTGACTGGTGCAATTAAATCCCATTAGTGTGGTAGAAGTGAGCAGTTTGCACTGTGTGGACTAATGTCATTCCTGGTCTGTTGAAGCAGTAAATCTTTGGCTTTTTTCGGTAAGATATTTTGGATACACTTCTTAAAGGATGTTGCCCTCTTGCCAAAAGTTTTTGCTCTAAATAAATCATAAATTATGTCTGACCTTACACATTTTTTTCGCTCAAATATTTGGAAGTCACCATCAAGCTAGCAGAGGCAACAAACACTTTTTCTTGAGCTGGGGGACTATGCTGATGTGAAGCTAGAGAAAAGCTCTGGAAGAGGCCAACGATTGCTTGTTACTAAACAGATGTTACGAAAAAGAAAAACTGTTGTTGCCAAAAAAAAAGCTAACACTGCATGGGTGAGGGGGAACACCTATATATATATATATATATATATATATATATATGTAAAAAGTACAGCTCTCTGTCTCCATATAAAGCAAGAAAGAACTGGATACCTTTCTTGTATGAAAGACAGGAGGTTGCTGGGTGCTGAACATAAACCACTGAAAGAAAACTGAATGAAGCTCCACCTTTCAGGGACCCTGCCATCAATGTTTTGTTCTCATGCCAAATACCTGGACTATAAAAATCTGCCTATAGGCCAAGAAAAAAACACTTCCCTGGAAGGATATTCAAGTGACTGCTTCATGGCAAGATGGAAATAAAAAAGGGAAGGTCATTTTGGATCTTCTGCCTCATTTGGAGCTGTTGCCAGGGCAAAGAACCAGTTCAAATAGGTAAGAAAATATCTAATTCTCAGATTATTTGCTCACATATTGCTTTCCATAGGTGACAACTACAGCTGTAAAATGAAAATGTGTAAAATCTTTATGTAAGAGCTGTAGGCATGTCAGATACTGTTTAACTTTATACATTTTAATCCTTAATGTCAACCATTTAAGTTTTTTACTCTTTTTTCTTTCACTACTAGTTAGTTTATCAACTGGTTTATGTCCTAAGTGACTAATCTTAAAGGGGAGACTCTCTGGATGCAGTTTCCATCATTAAAAAAAAAAAAAAGTTGGCATTCTTTTCAACTCATTTCACATATATTTTTTACAGAAATATGTCACCATAATGCCTGCTAGGCCTGATTGAACAGTATGAAATATTGCATTAGGAGTAATGACATTTTTTTGTGGTCTGCTGCACTGTTACCTCTTGGTTTGGTTTTGAATGTCTTACACTTTTCCCAGTTGCTTAACACACAAACAATGTGACAGTTATTGTTGTCTTAGAAGTTCTAGCAACTCCACTTCCAAGAATAATCAAACTTTCCCATTTCCCCTCATTATTGTGTAGAAAAGTGCTAAATTACCCTACTCCACTTTAGTGCTGCAAAAACCTAGGGCAAATTAGAGTCCCTTTAAAAAGCTGTTTCTATAAGGACTTCTTGGAACTCCAGTTTGTGTTGCACATTTCTAACATCAAGATCTGAATTTTTCAGTGTTCCCATGCTTGTTCTTAGGTAGGAATATTTAATCATATTTCAGAGTTCACTGAGTATATTAATGAGTGTTTTAATTTGATCTATGATGCATGTTGCTATGTTGATTTTCCTAAATGTGCTGCATAAACAACACAAAGAAATTTACCCAATTTCATTTGTGATTCTTTCAGATGAGTCTAGCAGAAAAACTAAAAACCTTTTGTAGCAAACATATCTTATTTAGTTCAAAGTGATTGATATTGGCTTTGCACAGCTCAGCAGTATGAAAACTATTTTCTGAAGTGATGTCTTATATGCACTTATTGTATCAATACCTTTGACATCGGTACAACTCAGAGGTCCAAGACACAAGTTTTGTTTGAGATGAAAAACAAGTAGCTGACTGCTTCTGAGCTGACTGCTGAAGCTGGTGGCAGACTCAACTGCTAAGATCAGCAGTTGCCATTTTGCTGTAGAGTCATGCTACCTGTGGTATCTCCTGGAAGGGACCCAATTCAAGACTTTGGACCAAATTCTTGTCTGTGTTAAGCAGCAGAATTTCAGAAGTAGAAATGAGATTTAGGCAGCCAGAATGGGATTCCCCTCACTTCACTTTAACTATCTACATTGTAAATGTATCTACAGTGTAAACATTGATGGGTGCCATCCACATTGGTGCCCCTCAGCAACATTTGTAGACAATGGAGAGAAACATGCAATCTCAGAGCATCTTCTTCCTTGGTAGATGTGTAAGGAAGTGTAATGGCTTCTGCTTCTCATTATAAACTCCAAATGAGCCTGGACTCATCTTCTCATGTTGGAGGTATCACTGTCATGGAATTCAAAAGTTCAATGAGATGAAACTCCTTCCCACAAGCTAGTATCTTCAAGGGCTTAGTATTTTTTGCCTTTGAAAAACTCTCCTTTAATGCTTTCAAGAACAACAACAAAAAAGCAAAGCACCTTATGTGGGGTGAATTTCTAAACTCCAGTCCTATGACTCTTTCTTTAGTCCAGGTCTCTACTGTCCATAGGAGTGAATGTGCCACTTGGGGCAATTTCCACTTTCATACATTTGACCATGTTAAATTCACTTTTCCTGGAACCTGCACATACGTCTTCGCTTCACACTGCAATGACAGCTACCAGGACTTTAACATCCAGATCAGGCGCAGCAACAAAAATAGCTTCCTGATCTACTTCACTGTCACCATTGATGGAGTGATCTTGGAAGTGAAGGAGACAGGCATCACAGTGAATGGGAACAAGTGAGTAAAGACCATACTAGTGTTTCTTGTGCATCTGTTTTATCGCAATGTATTAGCAACAAGTGGCCTGTCTAGAAAGTGGTCCTGTTCTACAGAGGTTCAAATGGCTGTGTATGATATGTTCAAAATACTTTGAACAGGCTGTTGTGAAGAGTCTACCCATAGCAGTGAAGGAGGCAAGAAATGTGTAAACTGCATCTCCCAGGGATCAACATCAACATGATAAAAAAAAAGGCTAAAAAAAAAAAAAAAAAAGGTGTAAGTTTCCTTGATGTTGCTATGTTTCGTGAAGGAGATAAAATCAACACTTTATTTATAGAAGGTTTTGATTTTGTAGAAACTTTGCATTTTTTTCTTAAAACATTATTTCTGTGGTACAAACCCTACTGTTTTATGTTGCTGTCCAGGGATAGATGGTGCTTTTAGAAAAGGTTTTATTTTTCCATATAGATTAGTCTAGAAAATGGCACTCTTTCGCAGATCAGAGCTTGTCTTGGGATCTTCTTACACGAAAGACAGAAGTTTCAGAAGCCAAAATCCATGCCTTTAATTCCAATCTGAAACAAACCAGAGAGCAAACTACAAACAGAAGTGTAAAAACACTCCATAAGTAAAAAGTCATATGCAACAGCAGCTGAAAGTTGGGTACAATTTCAAGGGCAGGCCTCATGAGAAGCTCAGTGACCTGCTCCAAGCATATAGGTCTGAAGGGCCAAGGCAAGCTTTGACTCTGGGCAAAACCCTCACAATTTTGTTAGAGAGAAAATTGCAAGCATATGGGCTGTCTTGTCTTGACAGCCTTCTAGAAACAAGTAAATATAGAATAGCATTGCTCAATTATAATTATAGTAGCAAAGCACAGATATGTCTTCTAAATTAAAGGGGCAAGAAATATCCTATCTTCTAGGCATTTTATGATTTTCAAAGCTTTTCAGGGTTTGGGAAAATGAATGGTAATTGTCTTGGTGAAATGAAAAGTAATGTAGGTCTGAGTCACATCAGTATATCAGTAACAGAACAGACCTCTTTTCACACCTCTATGAATCCCAAATGTCAAGGAAAGCCTTGGAGGGTTGATAAGAAGCCACAGTATCCTCATGTGGAAGGCTGTTTTCCCAGTATTGTGATCTTGCTCCTTAAAACCTTTTGGATTACGTCCTCAGGATATATAAACAAGCAGAGCTGCAGTGGTATCAGTCAAGTGGGTAATGTAACACTGACACAATCATGACAAAAATACATTGTGTTGTGGATTAAGGTTGGTAAAAGGTCACAATGTACAAGGTATCCATATCTAAATATAATGCATTGTTTGGATAAAAACTGACCTTGAAAATTATGTCTCTGTGGGTTATTTAGCTCCCTTTGACTCTAGTTTTTCTTCCTATATCTCTGAGAGGTTTTAATCAGTGTTTTTTCAATGTAATCTGTTTTGTTCCCTTCAATTTCCAGGATCCCCATGCCCTTCAGCTTGAAGAGCATCCTGATTGAGGACACTTGTGCTTACTTCCAAGTCACTTCCAAGCTGGGCCTGACACTGAAGTGGAACTGGGCTGACACTCTCCTAGTATGAACAGCCAGTTAGTTGTTTTTCTTTTGGTGAACCTCATCAAAGATGTAAAGCAGAAGTGGATGCAGGCTCCATGTTGTATGAGATTGTAGGGGGGGAGTTATCACCGTATCCATAACCTGATAGGAATGTACCATACTAGGTAATAGTTTCATGGGCCAGGGACATGAAGTCACAGTCCCCAGGCATTCCCAAATGATTTTATGGAAAAAAAAGGTGCCACTGTTAACCCTGGAGGTAGCACCTCTCTGGTTATCTGTGTCCTCCATGAGGCACTGGCAGCAGCACAGCTAGTCCCTCCATCTCTGACTTGATAGTTAGCCTCTGTCTCAATGCACATTTTGTGTAGGAAACTAACCTGTCTGGCCAGATCAGATCTTGGCCTCTCTCATTCCAAAACCTTGGCATGTGGGATTTCCTCTCTATACATCCACCACAAAATAACCTCTTCTGCAGTGGTGTACTTGCACTTTAGGGTGTGAACACTCATCCTCCACAATCAGGACTGAGAAATGAAAGCTGTATGTCATATTTTGCAATTCAGAGAGACAGACAGAGGGTAGAAGGTGAATAGAGAAAAAAAAAATCAGGAAGCAACTAGGTGGTATTCAAACTCAGATTTTAAAAAGTATTTGCTTCCCTTGTATTAATTAATACCTACACTATTACAGACTCCACCTGTAGAGTGGACAAAATTTTAGGCTGACACACTTGTAGGAAAAGCACTGCCTTTTTTTGGTGGACCTGAGTGACTCCATGTAGGAGTGATTAGGTGCAATAGTGCTAACCTGGTTCTTTACTGTCCCCGATTATGGGTTGAATAAGTCAATCTGGACAGACCCACCCCTAGAATTGCTGTGAAGTTTTCTATTTAGCCTATGGACTAGAAAAAGCTGTAGATATGGCTAAAAGCTGACCAGAAGCTGCTTCTTCACAGCATCCAGCATCAGAACACAGTTATCTGACCTGCCCAGAGTGGGACTGTGGTACCTTGCAAGAGACACCACATGTCTATACAGCAGCATCTCTATATTGGGAAACACTGGTCCAAGGATTAGTCCAGTGTTGAGCTTGCTTCAGTTATTTCTTTAGTAGGTAGGAATGACAATTGCTAGAGTATTATCTTTCCATTTAAATTCAACCTGTCCACAGGTAAGTCTTATGGAAGGTCTGTGATGGAAAAGGAAGCTGCTGGAAATTAGTAATGAGCATTTCTGCTACTGTGTTTTTCAATTGTGAATCACTTTATAACATGTACTGCTGATGTGGGGAAAAGCCTTTAAACTCTGAGTTTGCTCTTTGCTCTTGTTTTGTAGCTGGATGTGGAAGAAACATACAAAGAGAAAATATGTGGTCTGTGTGGGAACTATGATGGCAATGAGAAGAATGATTTGATTTTGGATGGTAGGCCATCAATACAGAATATTTATATAGAACAGAACTGTTAATATGTGATGTGAAGCTTGACATCTGTTTCCTCTGAGCAGGATTTCAGGTTTCCTGGCAGACCTTGTGAAATACGCAAACATTTGCTTATACAGGAGATGTATTTTAAGAGGTTTTGGGATGATTTGGGCTCCTTTACTGTTCACAAGTTTGCAAGAGTATTAAACCTTTTGGACCCAAATTAGTTGCCTGGCTATCATGCAGCAACATTGACAGGTTTCCCACTGAAACTAGCAAACTTTAAGGACTTTGTAGTATCAAATGAGGCACAAGTGCATTTTATGCCCTATCATTTTCACCATTTTACGGCTGGGTATCAAGTGGAATTATTTTTACCTCTATAATGACATGAAAGTATCATCACTAAGTCAGAGAGTTTTTACTGAGCATCTTTACAGAAATCATTGTGCCATCCACTGACACCTTCAGATATTGCAGTGAACTGGAAAGAGGCCAACACAGCCGATAGCTGAGGCTATAATCCTGTGGTATGAGCTGAAAGAAACTTGCATCCTGGAGTACGAGCTGCAGGACTGAAGCCAAAGACATAGCATCATCCCTTCATGTAATACCTGGGCTTCTTAAATCACCATAAAAATATTATCATCTATCTTACCCATTCAGAAAGAATCCTGAGATTTTATTTAAAATAGCACTTGTAGTGACAGATTTGGGGTTTGCTTTAATATTAAGCTTTTTGGATGCATCTGTGCCATGTTTCTGCCCCTTAATTCACAATGCAATAGGTAAAAACTAAAGCTGGCTTAAATTTTCCAGAAGAAACAGTTTGCTACTCAGAAGCATTACTCTAAGGAAAACAGGCTCTTCTTTTATGCATCTGATTCCACAGATAACAGGTTTCCACACCTGGGGAACAGGTGGTCTCTCATATCCCTCCTTTGGGCTCTGAACACATCCTGCCTGCCCAGGTTAAGATCCACTGCACCTAAAGGACCAAAATGCCTTCTCACTTTCAGACACTTTTCTCTTTGGGGAAAAAAAAAATTAGGATGTAAAATACCATTTCTGAATGGAGCAGCTTTTCTTGAAACTTTGTTCTTCATATTCTTGAATGTCAATTAGATCCTTGCCAAATCACATTTCAGAGAGCTCAGGGCTTTAGAAGGGCTTCTGTTTCAGAAAGGTTTGTGGTAAAGCAAGTGAAAACAACACTTTTGTGGAAGTCATTCTATCAAGCCTGCACTTAGTTAAGGTACAGAGTCATTATTGGAGAATAGACCTGGTCAGAAATCTATTAAGCCTTAAACAAACGAACAAACACAAACAAACAAACAGAACCCCCAAACCCAAACAAGCAAACAAAAAACCCAAAACCAAACCCCAAAAAAACACCCCCCAAAAAACAAACAAGCAAACAAAACCAGAGAATGGTAATTTATGCACACACATTTCAAACTTTGTTAGAAAGATTTTTCACATCTAGGCTCAAAGTTCTGGTAATGCTTTGAGAAAATGCACTCTTCAAGCTAGTGTATTGGTTACATGCATATATTGTGTGCCTGTCTTCCTCCTGCTCCCTCTTCCCGCCTTCTCTAGCCTGTAAAAAGTAATAGATCTCCAGATTATTACAAATATAGGCATCTAAGGTTGTACTTTTGGGTGTGACAGAAGAAAGCAAACTAAGATTTGTGACCATTACACATGCAAATACAAAACTCTGCAAGATCAAATACACCCATAATGAAAAGAACTCTTTGGAAGTGATGAGGTACAACAGAAAGGTCAAGAGCCCCATGTGATTATAAATGTCCAGACTGACAGCAAGCCCTGATATGTGTGCCAGATTCCTGGCTCTAGCTCAACAGAACTTATATCAGGCTGTCATCCTCTATAATATGGATACTGTGGTTAAGTCTGGGCATTTGGTGAAGAGCATACTGCCTTAGAGCCCAAAGACTAAGTGCATCTTTATAGCTCATTAACTGATCTTACGAATTACAAGCAGTTACTTAAATGCGTGTGGGGATTTTGCAGGGTATAAAATGCATCCCAGGCAGTTTGGGAACTTCCACAAAGTAGAGGATCCATCAGAAAAGTGTGCTGATTTGAGTCCAGATGATCATACTGGAAGACACCCTAGGAGGGAAGACAATAGATGCAGTAAATATGTAAGTATGTGTGAATAAGAAGTATAAACTCTCCCAAATTACAGCCCTGAAGAGACTGTGTTGAAACAAGTGTTAATTACAGAACACGCACTGAACTGGATTTTTCAGGCATCTACCCATAAATCTGAGCAAAATGTTGATCTTAAAGCTGAAATAATATTCTATTATACTGTTAAATAAATAGATAGTGGGAAAATACACGGTGGAATGACAGCTTCTAATCCAAGAAAAAGGACCTCATGACAGAAGGTTAGACTGGATAATCTCCCAAGGCCCCTTCCAACCTGAATTATCTTGTGACTCTGAAACTGTGTCATCAAAAATTTGGATGCACATCCATAAACCCAGAAGTTGGTAAAATTTCAAGTATTACTTTTCCTTCTCTTCTTTTTTACAGAAAAAAAGGTGTAAAAAACTTATGTCCCATTTTGGAAATTGCCCCAAAGTGGTTGCATTTGATGACTATGTGGAGACCTGTGCTGAGGATATGTGCCACTGTGCAGTTAATTCTTCTCACTCTGATTTGGTTTCCAGCTGCATATGCAGCACTTTAAACCAGTACTCTCGAGACTGCGTCCTCAGGAAGGGGGACCCTGGAGAATGGAGAACCAAAGAACTTTGCTGTAAGTAACTACTGCCCTGGAGATTTCTTTCAGGTTACGTATACACACGTGTTTCAATTCGAGCAGAGCAAAGCTAGGAGCTCTGTTACCTACCATGAATCAGTTTGTGGCAGTACTTTGACAGAAATATTTTTAATGGAAAAGCTTCTACAAATTTAACTTGATTTTTGACCCTTAAAGTAGAACTGTATCTTAATATTGTCCCTCTTTTCCTTATGGCTAAGTTTTCTCCTATTCTTTTTTGAATTTTACCATGCACAGTTAACTTATAAATAGTCTTGTTTAAAATGTTGACATCTAGTCAGAAGAAGTCACTGAGAAGTCTAAAGTGTTTGTCCTCTGCTTATCATGTGCTTTCATACTCAGTAGTTGCAGCTACCAAGCACGAAATCACTTTAAATCCAAGGAGGAAGGCTACAAGTAGTTCTCCCAAATTGCTGGTGTGGATTGAGATAGAAAATTAATGCCAAAATGACTGATGCTTCAGGCAAAAATAAACTGTTATGACTCCATAAATGATTCTAGTGTCTTTTGCTTGTATCATGACCAGCCAATCTTGAGCTAGTAAAATAACATGAAATAACTCATATTTCCCAAAAGTACAGTTTTCTCCAAAGAGTAAGAAGTAAAAGGACCCCTAAAAATTTATTTTAGGGGTTAAGCAAACATGACACATCTGGATAGAAAGTTTTGCAAACAAGATATGGGGGAAAGGAAGATGAAGACATTGGGTAATGATACAATGATTGGAGAGTTCTTATAAGTATGTCATTAACATACCCCACTTTAATTTGGTCTTGTAGATCAGGAATGTCCAAACAACATGGAGTACATGGAATGTGGAAATTCCTGTGCTGACACATGTGCTGACCCGGAAAGGAGCAAGATTTGTAAAGCCCCATGTACAGATGGCTGTTTCTGTCCTTCTGGTAAGGCAGTTCACTTTTTCCAATGGATCAGAAATATCAAGGGCAAAAGGTGTCCCCTTTCAGTTAGAGGAATTTTTTTTTCTTTAACATTTTACACTAAAACCAATGAATAAAATGTTTCTTCTAGCATAATTTAACAATTTTCTTATTGGAAGAACTAGATCTCTAAAGATTCAAGATCTAGACACTGGAGGAGGGAAGGGCAAGATTTCTAAGGACTAGACAGAAAAAAAATGGTACTGATGTGGAAAGAGGAGAGATGCTCTCTAGACAATGAGAGTGCAGCTGAAGATGTCTGGTGAACTGTCTCCCTGTTACAAGGCTAGATCTTGCTGTGGCTTAAGTCACACATAATATAAATGTATTTCCAGGTATGTGCATGTGTAAGTTTGCACATTAAGTAGAGGCTAAGATGAAGGTCTGATTTCTGTTAGACTCACTATTAGAAAAGGATGGAAACTGGCTCACAATGTTGTAGTCTGGCACTTGATAATCCTGCTCACAGTAACAAATCCCAGTAACATGCAGCGTTATTCCTTGGGTTTTGCATTGCTTTCATTTGAGCTCTAGTAAGAAATGTTTCCCATCCATTAACACCTGAAATGGCCTGGTGTGGTGTTTTCCTTATATCTCACTCTTTTACAGAAATGCTGAATAATCCAGAGTTTTTTCCTTACTCTAATCTACCTTGATGGTGTTTCTCAGACTCATCAAAGGAATATTAACTAGCCAATGTGTCTGAACAGGAACTATCCTTGATGACCTCGGTGGCAAAAAATGCATCCCCAGAGACAGCTGCCCCTGTATGTTTCAAGGCAAAGTCTATGCATCTGGAGGGACTTATTCCACTCCCTGCCAAAACTGGTACTGTTGTGAAATTGATTGTATTAACAAGACAGAGGCATTTATTTTTTTATTTCAGAGCATTGATGAGTTGCATTCTTGTTATTTTCTCCTTTTTTTTTTTTTTTTTTTTTTTTCAAACTGTTCCTAACACTTGTCTTAAATAATAATGCAAAACCTGGGTCTGATTTTCAACAGTATAGGAAAACTTAGAGGTAGTCCTCACAATGGTTACCACTTCACTTGGAATTGCCAGCAAAAACTGAGATCAAGATTTCAGAATGCAGAAAAATGAGACTCTTCACTGGTTAGTTCAGAGGCACTGGCCACTAAAGTTAGGCAAGGAGTCATACCATGTTAATGAGTTACATTTCCAACCACCTCTAGATCTGTCAAAGGCTCCTTCAAGGCCTAAACCTCAGAAGTCTTGATCTTTGAGAATGACTTGATTTAGAAAATACACTGTAGCTTGAACACATCTCCAATCTGCACCAGTGAAAGGTGATAAGACTTCAGGTATATTATTCTCAACACAGTTTTATTTCTTACTCTGATATTGATCTAGTTAATTAACAGTTGTATGTGTTATTTGAGCTCCTGTGACACAGCATTTTTTCTGGACCACAGGCCTAACCTTTACTATAGGGAGGAATGAAATACACTGTAGCATATGGTGCGGTAAGTCAGATGTTCTGTTTACAGCTTTGGATTGAATATTTCCTGCATTTTGAGCAAATGCTTCTCAAAACCTGCCGTTTTGAGGAACCGAACTTGATGGGCTCTGGGTGGTTCCCATCTAGCTACATCCTCACTTACTCCTCATGACGCCTGAGCTAATGTAGCTGGGCTGTTCTCCTGTGGCACAGCTCTAAGAATTGTAACTGCTCATTATCTTGGGTCTTCCACTATTAGTTGTTTAAATGCTGCATCAGGACCTTGCTAAACAGTTCCATCAATAGCATAATATGTTGCAAGGTCCTGCTTGAAGAGGTTATTTCTTTTTTTAAATAGTCAAATAAACAATTTAGATCCTGAAAACCATTTCTTACTTAACCAGCTCAGTGTATCTCTGAAGGAGCTAGTACAAAGCCCAGTACAGTTAACCTTTTGCACTTCAAGAGTGTAATATAAAATCTTCCTCACACAGGGATTTAATAAGCAGTAAATAATGAGCTAAAAGGGCAAGGAGGGCACAATCTATGCAAGTTCAGATATAGATGTTATCTCATCTTTTCTCCTTTAGAGTTGTATTTATTATAACTGCTCTTTTTTTGGGTTTTGTACAGTACTTGCAAAGGAGGCCACTGGAGCTGTATCTCTCTGCCCTGTTCTGGAAGTTGTAATATAGATGGAGGATTCCATATAACAACATTTGATAATAAGAGATTCAATTTTCATGGCAACTGCCATTATGTGTTAGCTAAGGTAGGAAGAATCTCCCATTTTACTCCTAAATCTCTTGAGCAGTATGAGGCATATGCTGTGCTAGAGCCTCAATCCAGCAAAGCACTTCAAAACGTGCTCAGTCTTAAATGCCATAAATTTTCCTATTTGCAATGGATTGCAAGTCAATTGCTTGATGCTCAGCATCAAGTTTTGCAACTTCAACATGATTTTCTTTTTTTTAAATGAATTAATTTTCTTATTGGATGTATTAGTGTAGATTTAAGCATTTATACTGAAGTTTTCTTCTTGTATGACTGTCAAAAGAAAGTGGACAAGCAAAAAATCCTGCAAAAAGATTGAATTCCACGAGACTGTCTGCAAATACACAATTCACGGAGGTTGACAGCAAGGAAACAGAGTGCAGAGGAAAGGCAGTGAACAGTATTGATTTCAGTAATGAAATAAAACAGTTTGCAGTTGGAGATTAAATGCTTCAGTTCTTTCATTATTCCATTTTAGCCTTTCAGAGACACCATTTTTCCCTTCTAGCTCCCTTCCTGTAACATGCTAACAATGTCTGCACTTCTCTTTGTCACATCTTTTCAGAATACTGATGACACATTTGTGGTGATTGGAGAGATCATCCAGTGTGGGACATCAAAGACAATGACTTGTTTAAAGAATGTACTAGTCACACTAGGAAAAACTGTAAGTAACTTACTTTAATTAGTGACACATAATACGTCACACTTATGTAGGTTCAAAGATGAGATTTCTTTAATGCTGTGGACTCATTTTGATCTGTTGCAGTCCTGAGACTGTAAGATTAATACCAGCAGACGGTGTGGTGCATGCGTTTATTGCTTTTGTTATAGGAAAGTTATTTCCTTTCCAGTTCTTTTCAATTCTGGTTTTGCCATTTCTTTAGAGATGGATGGCTAAAAATTATCCTTGTTGTCTTTCCCTTTCTTTTTCATGACTTCAAAGTTTTTCACTTGTTTCTTTTTGAAAGATTGAGATTTCTATAAGAAAAGATCCCCTTCTTTTTACAACAGTTCAGAGTCCTGAGTCCTGGGGCTTTTCATAGTGTAATGAGTGAAGTAGCCGAATTTTTCAGAGGCCAGAGGCTTCTCCTACTGAATATCATGTCATGATTCAAACCGAATTCAGTGGAAGCTGAGTTTGGGCTGGTATTTATTCACTACTAAAGTTATACAGATTTATTCTGCTCACCTGGTATTTAACTGGTTCAGCTGAGGATCTCCAAAGGACAGGTCAGCCTACCTAAGGTATACAGTGTTCTTCTGGAGTATCCTGTCTCCCTCCATTGGCTACTGAGGGAGTTTGAGTCAGATAGCTTTCATTTTGGGTATGCTACATTTCCAATGAGGTGGATCCAAACTTACATGTAATATCTCACATGAAGTTCTCTAAAAGATAACTAACCTCTTAGACATATGATTAGGTATGTGCGACCACTCAGACAAAGGGGTTTTCATTTTTTGTTATGGCCTAGAGATTTGGTCTACATTACTGTATGGCATCCAGACACCGAGTGGCCATGTTTTGAAGACACTGTTTCTTAATGCTTACAGAAGCTTGTGAGGTTACCGTTGTCTCATGTCAAGTGCATTCACTACTGTGGGCTTTTTCTTTATTCTGTTTCCCTACAGACTATAAAAATATGCTCCTGTGGAAATATCTACATGAACAATTTCATTGTGAAGCTGCCAGTAAGTAAAGGTAAATGTCTTCATTCACATCTTTCTCAGACTAGCCTACATCTGGTTACAGTGGGATTGCTGATCCTTTCTCTGAAAAAAATAGGATTGTGCCCATTGTTAGGTCTTTTGACTAAGGTGGATACTAGGTCTGGGATTCCTTGGGAATTCCTGTGTTACACTGGATGCACTGGTAAACAGAAGCTCCTAGTTACTCAATTTCATAAAGACTTGCAGGTGCATGCATTTTTTTTTCTTTTTTTTTTGTTCTTTAGATGGCATCACCATCTTCAGGCCCTCTACATTTTTCATCAAAATCTTGAGCTCAACTGGAGTACGGATTCGAGTGCAAATGAAACCTGTAATGCAGCTCTCCATAACAGTGGATCATTCTTATCAGAATCGCACATCTGGTAGGACACATCCCGCTCTTTCAGTTTGCTCTTGAACTGAGATATAGCTGCTTGTCTATCACTTTAAGTGAACAAATTATTTGATCTTATATTGTGTCTGGTATGTCAGAACCCCTGGTTAAATCTATATCCCTATTGAAACAAAGTGTTCAGTAAACCCTTCAATATGCTGAAGAAAATTAGACAATCTCTGTGATATTTAGTATGTACAGGTCTTTTAGACTCTTATCTTTAAAAGCAGGCCCTGGTCAGAGACTTGCAAGATGCAGATTATGTCCTTGGTTTTGCCACCAGCCTTCTGTCTACATCATTTAAGCTTTTTGTGCTTCTGTTTCTTGTTTGTGTAATGGGATTACATCATCTCTCTCTGGTCTGTTTTGTTTTGCTTTTGCAATTTCCTTTGCTTACAAGCCTTTGGGGAAGTTGTGTTTACTGAAGCTGTGTTTACTGACATGCATTTAAGCAGCCTCCAATCTGTGCTATCATTAAATGCTACTGTAAGGTGTAAAAATAATAATTATACTCTAAAGACAGGGTCCTGCCTGATTTGAGGTAACATCGGTAAGTTTCTGATGGAAAATGGGCTTCTCTCAGGCAAAGTCCATTATAGAGCTAAGACTGATCACCTGGAAGCTATTCCCTTTTCTGCTCATGTAGTGATATCTTCTCTTATTTTGCTCTTTTTTTTTTTTTTTTTCCCTGCCACCCACACAAGGTCTTTGTGGCAATTTCAATAACATCCAAACTGATGACTTCAGAACAGCCACTGGAGCTGTGGAAGATTCAGCTTCTGCTTTTGGTAACTCATGGAAAACTAGAGCCAGCTGTTTTGATGTTGAGGACAGCTTTGATGATCCTTGTTCAAACAGTGTGGATAAAGGTAGCAGGCTTTTCATCCCTGGATTATCAGTGCTAAATAATTTTCATATGACAAATAACCAAAAAAGCTTTAGAAATTTCATAAACATCAAAAGCCACTGACTTCGAGGCTATTACTAAAGACAACACATTAGGTTTTGCAGGTCTTTAAGGTAACATATTTGCTTTTAGGAAAAAAAAGACTGCACTGGTGGAGTAAGAGCCAGTTCTTCACTGATGACTTGAAAAGCACACACAGCATCAATGAGAACAATTTAGGTTTAAGGCAGAGTATACTCAGTCATTAATGTTTGAGCAAGATCTTCATCCAATCTAGGCTGGTAAAGCTGTGCTGAAGTCAAAATGAATAAGATATCAACAGTCTTGACTTCACCAAGCATTGTACTGTGTTAGATGCCCTGTCTGGTTTCTCACTTCGACTGGGTTTGGATATATTTGTAGGATTCAGACTGTACTCTTTGAGGTATTGCAACATGTAATTAAAGCTGCAGCTCATAATCACACAGTTCACTGATTATTACATGCTTGATGTTATTGCTGGACCATAAGGAACAGCCTGACTGTAAAGAATTAGGAAAGTTTGATGGAAAACAAGGAGAATGGGTAGTTTTTGCAGATGTTCTGCAAATCCAGCCGCAGTAATAATGTTAGTACTTGGAAGGTGAAACTTTTCTTTTACGGAGATGGTTGATCACCCATCCAACTATATTTATCATCTTGATATGTTAATGCCTCATATTTCCTTCCACCATTATCTGAACACTTCAGGGCATTCCAGTTCTGTGTGATACCTGATAAGAATATTGATTCAGGTAGTAATGTGGTTTAAGTGACTATGGACAATGATATTTTTTTCCCGCTTCAGAAAAATTTGCCCAGCACTGGTGTGCTCTTCTGTCTAGTACAAGCAGTGTGTTTGCTGCCTGCCATTCTGTTGTAGACCCATCTGTGTACATCAAGGTAAGGCACTGGTCTAAATGTGTGGTTTAATCTAGTCCAGAGACTGATCTGCCATGAAGGTAGTCTGGCCTAGGGGAGTAAAATAGGTTACACTAATGCCTGTTTACAAAGAAGCTCACTGATGTCAGTGAGAAAAATAACAAAATGAGTGTTTACACAAGATACAATGTTTCTTTTTGGCTGCAGCCCTAAAAATATTCAGTGACTGCCATCACTGACAGTTCTGTTATGTGATCCAGAAGGATATGAAAAAAATGGGTTTAGAGTTTCAGAAGTCTGTTCTCTCTTTGAATATCCAAATCAATGTTTCTGTATGAAATAGAACTGGGAGTTTTTTCAGCCCCATGGACTCCCTCTGACTATTTTTGAAATTCTCATCTAGAGAGAGAATATATCTGATGCTTAAATCATCTACATCCCATTTATTGCTGTAGAATCATGTTAATCTGCGTGTAGTTAGAATGCAAGAACCTTCCCATATGTATTCTTGGTGTAGAGATATATAATGCTGTTGAGGAAGTTGGCTGAGCTAGAGAGAGATGCTGCATTAATATGAATAGTACGGAAGTTTCTGCAAAAATATACAAAAATCATATAGGATGTGTGTGTGATACAACTTACTGAGAATACCTGAACCTGAAATTTTGCCTAAAATTTAAAGTATCTTGAGGTACCTTTAAAAATATGGCTTATATTTTACCTCTTCCAAGTTTCTCTCAGAAAATATGTCTGCTTGAGAATTCATGTTAACTGTAAGTAAAATAGGCGTTAGTAAATTTCAATTAAGGAAAAATAATAACCCGTTTCTTATGGATGGACATATCGTCCTTGCATATACATAGAATCACAGAATCATTTTGGTTGGAAGAGACCTTTAACATCATCAAGTCCAACCATTAACATAACACTGCCAAGTCTACCTCTAAACCATGACTGTAATTGATTTCCTGTTCTTTAGGTTTGCATAGTATTTTATTAACATACATTTTCTCTTAGAGATATTACAAATCAAGTTTCATTGGTAATAATAGTTTTTAAAAAATATATTGATTGACTATTTTTTATGTGATATCTATTTCCCTGTTTCTTCCGTGAGCTGGTCATAATAATATCCATGTCTATTTCTCTCCCATAGAAATGTATGTATGACACCTGTAATGCTGAGAAGAGTGAAGTTGCACTGTGTAGTGTTCTCTCTACTTACTTCAGAGACTGTGCTGCAGCAGGCGTGTCCCTGAAGGGCTGGAGACAGGGCATCTGTGGTATGCATCCTAAAATACCTTGGGTAGGGATATAGGGAAACAGCTTCAGAGCCCACTTTGTGGCAGTCAGTATATTGTGTGCTTAGTCATCAAGTTGGTGGGTCTTTGAAAAATAGCATAAGCATATATTCTAAAAAAACCCTTCTGATGCCAAAATTAATTCATGTCCACTGCATAGTCCTTGTTTATTGAAAACATGCCAAAGTGAGACTGTTTTGTAGCATGGGTTACACTGAAATCTGTGGTCTCATGGCACAGTAGGTAATATTGACTCAGTACAGTAACCTTGGGAAAAAATGTTAATGACTTAATCAGTACAATCATTTTAGGCCCTGTTTAAGAAGAAATGATCTTTTGGGAACATGACTGTGATAAGATTGAAGGTTGAGCTATTCATAAGTGAAAGAATAAATGGGCCAGAACAGTCACTCTCAGCAGTCTGTCCCATTGTGGGGGCTTGAAAAGGTTCTTGCAGCTCCTGCAGCTGTGTCCAGTTGTGGCAGGCTGCAAGTGGCACCCCAGGCAGGTTATATCCCAAAAGGATGTGTACCTTGCATTCAGTAGAGTTCATGAAATAAGTAAGGCCTACTTTCTAACTGTTGACAGGGCATGTATGTGATACAATCTTTAGTGGAAGCATGAATCATTACTTGAGTTACTGGTTACCCAGAAGACCATTGGGGTTAGTAGCCTCTACTATGTCATGGCACTGTTTTTCTAGCCCTCCTTGTGCAAGCTAGCTTGAAGCTATTTTACATATGCTCATGTTCTCTGCAATCACGCTTCCAGTTGTGATGAATGTAGTCCAAGATTACGAATCTGTGACCATGAGTACTAAAACCAAACAACCTTTTCCTTACCAGACCTTGTTTTACTGAAATTGATCTTTTTCTGCTCTGAAAAAATTAAGGAAGAGAGTAAACACGTTATTTTATTGAATTGATAGCTAACAGCCGAGACATCCATTCAGAGAAATTTGATATAAAGTCATGTCCAACATCTTTAATAATATCTTTTTTATTTAACCTAATTTTGTTTACAAATACCAGTTGCTGCATCTTCATGGTACACCTGTAAAAATAGGAGAATATGACCTGCGTGATTTATACATGGGATATTGTGTCTGCTCCAGCTAAGAACAAGAAACGAACTGGTTTTTGTTGGTGGAAGTGGTGGTTTTGAACGTATACAAAAAACCTAGCACACTAACTAATCTAAGAAAATGTGCTATGGCTGTGGACTGGAAAACCATACAGAGCGTTGTTTAAGCATGGAACCTACTGCTGGTACAGTAATAACATTGTTGCAAAGTCGATTAGCACAACTGCCCATGAACAGCTCCCCTGTACATCCTAGTACACCTGAGTGTATCTGAAAACCAGCTGTGGGGTTAAATCTGCGGAACTGAGATAGAAAGAGGTCTGAGATTACTAGATCCCCAGTTCTCATTGAATTTCAGAGGAATCTGGATGTCAGGCTTTCTTGAAAACCACAGCCTTAATATGGGAGATATTTCCTGACAAAATTTGATGTCACCCCTATGGATCAGTACTGCAGATTTTATGGCAGAGTTTTAAAGGTGTTTCTTGGTAGCCTCTGAAAATTAACTAGGTTTTCACTGTCTTACAAGGTCAGCTGAGCTCTTTAGATTTTGGTGTTTATCTGGTCCACCCAAAGGTCTTAGAGACTGATGTTTCTTTTTTTCCCCAGAGGATGACAACAAGAGTTTTCATCAAGACATTTATGAGAATTCAAACATGCTTTCTTTGATAGCATCCAACGATTAGCAGATTTTCTTGGCACTATCCATTTAACATCAAAACTTATCAATTAGCAAATATTCTCATTTTTGAAATTATTCCCAGCCAAGGAAATCATTAGTAAAGGACAGAAAATTAATTTTTAACTGCAAAGGCAAGTCAGAAGTTATTGGTTTCAGTCCTTGGCATAAGATAGAAATGTAAATTGTACAAATTACAAAATTATACTGATTCCTGTATTCAGTTAAGATACACCCTGCTGAGTATTTCACTAATCGGTGTCACATCATGAGTACTACATGAGTGCTACATGAGTACATTTCCCCCAGAGCACTGAGAGATAAGATCTTCTAGTTTGAAAAAAGTGCATTTGTGGATTCTAGAGTGCGGAAAGCTGCACTAACAGCACAAGTGATGATTGCACAGAGAAGGACATACATCCATTTTATTTCTTTTGCAAAGATCCCTCTGAGGAGTGTCCTGAGACCATGGTTTATAACTATAGTGTGAAATACTGTAACCAGTCTTGCCACTCGCTGGATGAACCTGATCCACTGTGTGAAGTTCAGATCGCTCCTATGGAGGGCTGTGGTTGCCCTGAAGGGACCTACCTCAGCGATGAGGAGGAATGTGTAACTCCAGATGACTGTCCCTGCTACTACAAAGGCAAGATTGTTCAGCCTGGCAACTCCTTCCAAGAGGACAAACTGATGTGGTAAGCTCCTCTGATGATGCAAACGCTGCATACCTGGAGGGCATAAGGACTTGCTGGGGAAGTCTCTACTCTAATCCCTAAATGGTGTCATTTTACCATAAGGAATAATGATAAATTTATCTTAGGTTATAACAAAAGAAATATTCCCCTGGCAGGATGCACAGCCACAGCAAAGAGTAACATCCCATACTCCTGCTAGTGAACAAAAACTCGAAAACAAGTGGGAGCAAGTTTTCTAGAAGACAGAGGACCTCAGAAGGAGTTCTTGGATTTGAAATGAAAAAGCAAAGTAAAAAACACCCTGCAGTACACCATCCTGCAGACTGTTTATAAATAAATAAAATAAATAAATAAATAAATAATTGATTTTTTAAAATGGTCCAGGAGAACAAAACAAAACAAGGTGAAGCAAAATCTCAGCTTTTAAACTGAGTTTCTTGAGAGAGAGAGAGAAAAAAAAAAAAATATATATAAAAGTTTTTGGGAAAACACAAAACCCAACACAATTAATTCACATCTGAAGTGAAAAACAATTGCCACTTTCTTGTTTTCAACCAGTTCAGGGCAGCAATGCAAACAAATACCAGGGGAAAGCTGTTTTATTCAAACAAGTTATTTGTATCATTAGTTGTCTAAATATTCTCTCTCTCTTCCAAATACCATATGTTTTTCTGAGGAGGCTAGACTATTTTGCAAACATAGATTCATTTAGTAATTTGAGAGGTCTCTTATTTAAGAAACTGTTAGTCTCATCTCACAGAGTAGAAAATAGATGCTTAGGAAAAAACTGATTTAGGGAAAACACACAGTAAACCAGTGGCAGATGAAGGAAGAGTATTTTAAGAGCTGTGTGTCTTAATCTTCTTTCTGGAGATGGTAATTAATGTCTGTGAACCTGATAGTTGTACCAAATATTCATTTTGATAGGAATTTTTTATTTGTGTGACTAGTGAAGCTTTACAGTGTCTTTCTCTCTAGTGAGAGATAAATGTGCAAAGAGCTGATGTGTTTCATTTTGTGGAATCTCTTTAGCAAATGCATTCAAGGAAGATTAGACTGCATTGGAGAAACTGTCCTGGTAAAAGGTGAGATTTTGTTAAATTATGGGATTATGGTGTCAGCTAGTATTTATAAAGTTTTTCTCTGTTATCTTTCCTTTCTGTAACATTTTAGTATTCTGCATATTTTTGCCTTCTTCCTGAAATGTGCTAGTTATTGATAATAGCTATCTTTGTAGAAGTGTTACCAGACTTGCTGAATTCTGGAAAGATGAAGGTCTTTCCCAAAATTTAGAAGTTATCTGGCTTCTTCTAAGCCGATGTTGGTGGGTAGGAGCAAAATCTAATAGAAACTGTAAAAGGTGCCCTCTGAAAAGCTTTGTTCTGTTTTACAATTGCTGATTGCATCCTTATTGCTTTCACTAAATTACCTTCCTAAAATGTTTTTGTCCTCCTATAGATTGTCCAGCTCCTATGTATTACTTCAATTGCAGCTCTGCAGGTCCCGGTGCAATTGGATCAGAGTGTCAGAAAAGTTGCAAGACACAGGACATGCACTGCGTAAGGACTAGCAGGAGCATGGGAAAATGTGATTGTGCATGTATGATTGTCCTTAACAAATGCTGATGGTAACATATTACAGTGTTCACAGACCAGCTACTGATAAAACAGCAGCTATAGCTACCCACATAGCTGTGATAGTTATAGCTTGATTATTATGAACTTACAGTTATGGAACTTTAAAAAAAATGCATAAGTTGGGCATCCAGAGCCAGCCTCTTCTGGCTCCCTGTACTTCCTATGCATTAACTAGTTGCCTTGTGTTGTATCTTTATACATGCAGTATGTCACAGAATGTGTTTCTGGCTGCATGTGTCCTGATGGGCTCGTATTGGATGGCAGTGGAGGATGTATTCCCAAAGACCAATGCCCATGTGTCCATGGAGGCCACTTTTATAAACCTGGGGAAACAATCAAAGTGGACTGCAACACATGGTATGTTATTCCAGGAGCCTTGTTTTATAACAAAGGCTGTTAAAATTGTCAGTGCATAGTGCATCTGTGGGGCATGATGTATTTTGAAGCCTTTCTCTTCATTGTTAGAGCCATCAGGCTTTAGTAAAGATAAAAGGAGAAACATTTCCTCTCTGCAACATGCTACATGAGCCTGCACTTGGGAAGAACAAGTACCAAGATCTTTTGCCAAACGATTTCCACCCTTTTCTGCAAATTGCAGAAAGGTTTGGAAGTGCCAGCCTCATCCAAGTTGATCTGTGGGTGGTCATTCCACAAGGAGGAATTGAGTCTGTGTCTGTTGGCCACAGCTGAATCCCAGAAAATGATTGAATTTAGAGGAGGGAGGAATTGCAACAATCATCCAGTGACTTGCAGTGTTTCTAGGTGCGCAGCTCTCAAATAAGATAAATGAATGCTCTAGTCGCTCCAATTGCTGGCATAGCTCTACCATAGACTTCACTGTTACTACTGATTATGGGAGGAAATATGCTTTGAATCCTTACTCATTATTTAGTGAAGATGAGACTGTATAGTCCTGCCAAGAAAATGCACAGAAAACAAGAGCCAGAAACACTTAGATCTGATCACAGGCAACCAAGCTTAACATGTGAAGCCAAACTCTGATAAGCAGTTGTTGATATAACAGAGGCCATTAAGAGGTTTTATTGCAGTGAGGGCTTTGTATTCTTATGAGAACAGGGCACACATAGGAAAAAAATTGCAGTGTCTATGTCAAGAGGATAACAACTAAAATTCTCTGCCTGTGGTCCTCAGGAACTGGAGGTAAAGTTTATCGGGGAAGACAAGAATAATGGTGGTTGACACCACTGTAGTCAGGAATAGAACTGGCCACATGGTACCTCACAGATTAATATTCAGAAATGATTGAAATACTCAGTCTTTCACCTTGAATTTACCTCCTAAATCCCCACTGTCTGCTACTTAATGATTTTAAACATATTTGAAGGAAAAAACAGAATAAAAATAGACAAAATTCTAATGTGCCTTGGTAGTAAAAATGAACTTTCTGATTAGTAAGCCATCTTGTAACATGGTCTTAGAACAGTTGAGAAGGTAAGCCTGGAAGAATGACAGATGATGGCTTTCCTTGCAGTACTGCAAAAAACAAATCTTTGAATCCCTCTGCCTCTGTTTGATGTTAAGGAAAAAAACATGCTTTGTGCAGAGACTTTGATTCTTTGCATTTTTCCTCCCAGCACCTGTAACAAAAGGCAGTGGAATTGCACAGACAACCCCTGCAAGGGAACCTGCACTGTGTATGGAAATGGACATTACATGACCTTTGATGGGGAGAAGTTTGATTTCCTGGGAGATTGTGACTATATCCTAGCTCAGGTACACATTTTTTTTTGTTTTCCTATCCATGTGCTTTTCACAGCTTCATTCTGAGTAGGGTCCATTCTGAGGAATTAAAGGGCTATCCCATGCAAAATAATTAACATTGATGAGCATAACCTATTCCCCTCCTCTTGTACCTAGAGAAGATATTGAGATTTTCCAAACAAACCAATTAAACCTCAGAAGTGACACAAGAGGGCACTGTGTGATCCTAAATGGTTAATTCCGGGGTGGAACAGCCCTTTCCTAATTTAATCGCAGCATCTGCAAGGCAAAGGAATTGGTGTGTTGAAAAGCTAAGTGTTTCTCTCAGCCAATCAAGACTGACAATATTATTGTTGTGACAGAGGATGCAGACGTTAGCATGTATAATTGCATGGAATGAGACAGTACTCAGTGAGATATTTTGTTATCCTTAAATTTCAATCAGTTCTGATAATTTTAAGAAAAAATAATTTTACCTTTTTGACTGTGTAGGATTGGTGCTATGAAAACCTCAGCTTTTTCCATAGCTTTTCTTTTTGAAATTCCTCATAAAGTATGAACCTGCCAACAGGTCAGCTGACACCAGATTCTTCTAAAATAGATAGAGTTTTGATGAATAAAAAAGGGACAAAATAGCAGAAGTCAGATTGAATTGTCATTCATTTAGAGCCCTTAAATTGTTGAAGACTAGTATACTTGTCTGAAAAGATCTAATACAACATTATCTATTTTTCTAAGGATTTTTGCCCCAATAACATGGATGCTGGCACCTTCCGAATTGTAATTCAGAACAACGCCTGTGGGAAGTCACTCTCCATCTGCTCCCTAAAGATCACACTGATTTTTGAGGTTTGTCTAGAACTGGTTATAACTTAGGAGCTGCAGCCTCAGTTTTGTAGCAGTTAGTGTGGTATTCCCTCACACTCCAACTTACTTGGTGCTAGAAAGTACCTATGGAAGTCAAAGAGCCTGAAAACAGAGGCAGACAAGCTGGGAAAGGTTTAGGTATTTGGTGTTAAGAGGTCTGGACACTTCTGCAGGTGATGGCTTAGATACAGGGAGTCAACAGCACTCTATGTGTGCATGCGTGTGTGTGTTTGCATCTGTGACTTAGTGGTATAGGAGTAATGGTAAAGTTTTTAAAGGAGAATGTTTCTGTATCATGATTTGAGCATAAGGCAGATGCAACTAGAGAGAGAAGTGTTTCTTCTCTCCAGCTTAGACTTAGCATTTCCCCAAAGTATACACAAAAGAGATTTCTCCCATAGTGGGAGGTCAGGGGATGGTGAAACAAAGGAACATGACATGGGGTGTTCTAGCATGCCCAATTGCCTACGCACTCAGGAGCTATTGTGCCAGCAGAATAGATTCCATCTAGATTGAGGACAATGTCTGTGACCATGAGGTAAGGTTTGTCATGCAAGAGCAGACGTTTCCCATTAAACTTGGTGGGTCTTGTCTGTGGCTCACATGTCTGGCAATAGATGAAGATGTAGTGTGAAGAGTACAGAAAAATGAGAAGAAGAGGTAAAATACCAGTGCTGTTACACTAAGTTTTCTGCTCAATTTCCTTCTGTGCACTGTATCTGTTCCTTGTAGAGCAGTGAAATCAGGCTCTTGGAAGGAAGAATTCAGGAGATAGCCACTGATCCGGGAGCTGAGAAGAACTACAAAGTGGATCTCAGAGGAGGATATATCGTGATTGAAACAAAACAAGGGATGAACTTCATGTGGGACCAAAAGACTACTGTTGTTGTTCATGTGGCACCATCTTTCCAGGTCGGTATGGGATGGACAGAGAGTTATCACTTCAAAGTCAAAGTTACGCATCCAGAACTGGAGCCTCAGTTTGAAAAGCTGGGCTTGGAAAAGTGGTTGGTTCAGTGGACAAGAAGGAACAAGCAGGCCATGTCTTGTATCCTATTTCATTGTTCATTAAGGATGAAACACTTCAGAATATTTGGAGCTAGAAGTAAAGCCAGACACTTTGCTGTATTGGAGGGCTAACAGAGTGATAATTGTCGCTTGAATTACAGCTTTTTTTAATGCTGTACTTTGATGACAGTTTAGAAATTTGCAGCTGTTTAACTTTGGGCTGTTCTATAGTTCATTTCTGTCAGAGTGGGTTGGACTCAAAAGAAACAAACCATTTACTGTACCTACACAAATTTCCCAGGGAAAAGTCTGTGGCCTTTGTGGGGACTTCGATGGCCGTTCAAAAAATGACTTCACAACCAGAGGGCAGTCTGTGGAGATGAGCATTCAGGAGTTTGGAAACAGCTGGAAAATAACAAGCACCTGCTCAAACATAAACGTGACAGACCTGTGTGCCGATCAGCCTTTTAAGTCTGTCCTGGGACAGAAGCACTGCAGCATCATTAAAAGTAATGTCTTTGAAGCTTGTCACAGTAAGGTAATCCAGTTCTCTCATCCTCAGTAGTTTCGCACTAGGTGTTCATTGCTATTATGCAGTACATTTGAACACAAATAGTTACTACTAAAGGCTATTATACAGCATCCTCAAGTACAAGGGCTACCTGTCTCAAAACGTCAGTTTACCACTGTGCCAGTTGAATCCTGTTGCACAGTACTGAGGAAACAGCAGTGCTTGTTTTGAGCAACCGAAGACAAAGAGGATAATAGTTGGCCACCAGAAGAAAAAAGTTAGGTATCAGTTTATAAAATCTAGAGATAAGTTAACATCGGACTGTTTGTATGGGCATCCTCGAGAAAGTTTATTCAAATTACCCAAAGAGATTAATTATTTGGTTTATTTTAGACATTAATTAGTCTAAACAGAAGCAAGGCTACTAATAGTTAATGAGAATGTCTATACAAAACTTTAGTGAAGTTTAATAAGCCATTTTAAAAGCAAACTTGGCTTAATTTCCTTGGTTAGTTCATGTTGGCACAGGTTAAAACTAGAGACGTGAAGTTCAGTGGAAATATTATTGGATTTCCTTTTATACTCAAGTATTATCTCTCAGAAACTGCACACGCTGTATAGTTGTGCTAACCCAAAGCAAGGCAGTTCGGTCCTACAGAATTTACACTGGAAAGACATTTTTAGTGTAAATGCCAGTACTACACACAAAAGGATGAGAAGATTTAGAATCTAGTTGTATCAGGCAGGTGAAAATAGAAAACTACCTGTTGTAAAATATCATAGCTCCTTTATGACAGTAACAGTCTGTCACAGACTTAGCCTGGTTCTGCCAAAGAAACTACCAGTGGATGGCAGAAATTCAGAGCTCATTGTCTCATCAAAATACAGTGCATCAGTACAGCTGTGGTAACAAATCTGTTGGTATTTTGATAGGTGAACCCAATACCATATTATGAATCTTGTATTTCTGACTTCTGTGGCTGTGACAGTGTGGGAGACTGTGAGTGCTTTTGTACCTCAGTTGCTGCTTATTCAAGAAGCTGTAGCAGAGCTGGTGTCTGTATTGATTGGAGAACACCTGCCATTTGCCGTAAGTATTGCACTAAAAACGCAAACAGAAAAGCAGTTCTCCGTGTGCTCAGGCACATGGGAGATAAAGCGGGGCAGAATTCTGACATCACTGTGCATATGTGACTTAACATGATCTTGTTTACAAGATTTAGAAAATAACTCCTGTCTGGTGTCTGAGACTTGAAGGTTTTTTATTCTTCTGTTGCAGCTGTGTTCTGTGATTATTACAATCCACCTGACAAGCATGAGTGGTTCTATAAACCCTGTGGAGCCCCTTGTTTAAAGACCTGCAGGAATCCAAAAGGGAAATGTGGGAACTTGTTATACAGTTTAGAAGGTAATTCTTGCTTGACTTTGGTGCAGTTTATGGGAGCTGAAGCTATTAGTCGGGTCTTAAATGTCTTAAGTATCAAGGTTGCTGAAAGCCTGCCTCATTTGCCCCAGAAATGCCTTGACTATACCTCATCTGTGTGATGGTGCCATTCATAGCATAACTTGCCTGTTGCCCTTAAATCTGGGGCATAAAAGGTCATTCAATCTAAACTTGCAAAGAATAATTATCTGTTGACGAACAGAGTCAATTAAAACTTTTGGGAGAGAGGGAAAAAGAGGATGTGGAAAAATAATTGGTAGTATAAATAAAATTCATACTGGGATCACATTCATTTTGGGATCAAAGCTCCACCTGATAGAAGTATTTATGTTTTGTCCCTGGATCCATGTAAAACAGACTAAGAATGCTTTGTTTACTTTAACTTTCCAGGCTGTTACCCAGAGTGTAGTCCTGACAAGCCATATTTTGATGAGAAGAGCAGGGAGTGCGTCTCCCTCCCCAACTGCACTTCATGGTAGGTCAGTTGATGGTAAGAGAGAGAGAACAGGATGGGAAATGACAAGCTAGGTGATGTTTGGTTTATATTCATAGACAGTGGCAATTATCATTAAATCCTCTAGGAGCAGGCTTTTATATAAAAGTAGATACAGCTGCAGATGTTGCTATCCCACATAAAGACTCAAGTCAATAAAACAAATCTCCTTTTCTCTTTATCTTCAGTGATCCTGAAGAGAAACTATGTGCTGAAGATGCCAAAGGTAATTTTTCACCACTCTCACCATTCATTGGGTGATGATAGGACTGAAACATCTAAACATCACATATAATTGCAGGTGTATTGGTAGTAGGACTCCAGCTAGCTGGTTCAATAGCTGTATGCACAGCAGTACGGATATACTTTGATAAGCAAAATGCAGCCTTTGGCCTGAAGAACTGTCTAAAGGATAAACATAGGGAGGAAAGAGAGAGCTGTGAAATGTGAGATTCATCTCACCCAGGAAAATACCACTTCTCCACATTTACAGTTCCTTGGTAGTCACTGAAGGCAGAAAGAAAGCAGTCTGAAGTAGGCCATTCATAGTATTTGTTTTAATAAGCACCTTTAGAATAGGGCAAATCTTATAGAGCTTCTATTTCCTGACCACTAATTTCATAATCAACCTGGACAGATAGCTTATGAGAGACATTTTTATATGTCTTAAGGACACACTTGCTTAAAGTATGGTAATGGTTCATTCCCAGATCTTAGAGAAACCACATCTCAAAATGCAAATTGACCGAGTAGACAACACATTTTCAGTTTTGCTGATTTTTTTCAAGTAATAGGTATGTTCCCTTGGATTCCTGAATGCATACTCTCCAAAACCTGGAGAGCTTCTCGTATAGAATCAAACCGAACCAAATCGAATAGAACAGAACAGAACAGAATCATTTCAGCTGGAAGAGATACTCAGGATCATCAAGTCCAACCATAACCTGACTCTAGCACTAATCTATGTTCCTAAGAACCTCATCTATACACCTTTTAAACACTTCCAGGGATGGTGACTCCATCACTTCCCTGGGTAGCCTGTTCCAATGCCTGACAAGCCTTTCCATGGAGAATCTTCTCCTAATATCCAATCTAAACCTCCCCTGGCACAACTTGAGGTCATTTCCTCTTGTCCTATCACTTGCAACTTGGGAGAAGAGACCAACACACTCCATGATACAACCTCCTTTCAGGTAGTTGCACACAGCAATAAGGTCTCCCCTCAGCCTCCTTTTCTCCAGGCTAAACAGCCCCAGTTCCCTCAACCACTCATAAGATTTGTGCTCCAGGCCCCTCATCAGCTTTGTCACCCTCCTCTGCACTCTCTCTAGTATCTCAATGTCTTTGTTATGATGGGGGTCCCAAAACAGAACACAGTGTTCAGGTTGAGGCCTCACCAGTGCCAGGTACAGTGGCATGATCGCTCCTGTAGTCCTGCTGGCCACACCATTTCTGATACAGATCTTTTCTGCCAGGCAGCTTTCCAGCCACTCTTCCCTGAGCCTGTAGTGCTGCCTGGGGTTTTTGTCACCCAAGTGCAGGACCCAGCACTTGGCCTTGTTAAATCTCATACAATTGGCCTCAGCCCAACCATCCAGATCGCTCTGCATGGCCTTCCTACCCTCCAGCAGATCAACACTTCCACTTAATTTGGTGTCATCTGCAAGCTTCCTGAGGGTGCATTCAATCTCCTTGTCCAGATCATTGATAAAGAGATTAAACAGAACTGGCACGAATACTGAGCCCTGGGGAACACCACTCATGACCGACCACCAACTGGATATGTCTCTATTCACCACAACTCTTTTGGCCTGGCCATCCAGTCAGTTCTTTATCAATCACGGAGTACATCCATTCAGGCCATGAGCTGCCAGCTTTTCCAGGACAATGCTGTGGGATATGGTGTCAAAGACTTTACTGAAGTGTAGGTACACAACATCCACAGCTTTTCCCTCATCTACTAGATGGGTCACCTTGTCATAGAAGGAGATCAGGCTGGTCAAACAGGATCTGCCTTCCATAAACTCATGTTGACTGGGCCTGATCATATGGTTCTCTAGTATGTGCCATGTGATGTTACTCTAGATCATCTGCTCCATGACCTTGCCTGGCACTGAGGTTAGACTGACAGGTCTGTAGTTTGCTGGATCCTCCTTATGGCCCTTCTTGTAGATGGGCATCATGTTAGCCAAGTTCCAGTCAACTGAGACCTCCCAAGTTAGCCATGATCACTGATAGATAATAGAAAGTGGCTTAGTGATCACTTCTGCCAGCTCTCTCAGCACCCTTGGATGTATCCAATCTGGCCCCACAGACTTGTGGGTGTCCAAGTGGTGTAGCAGGTCACTAACCATTTCCCCTTGGATTATTGGGGCTTCATTCTTCTCCCCATCCCTGTCTTCTGACTCAGGGGGCTGGATATGTGGAACACCACTGATCTGACTATTAAAGACTGAGGCAAATATGGCATTTAGTACCTCAGCCTTTCCATCATCTTTTGTCAAAATTCTCCTTAGCCCTCTTTTTGTAGTTGATATATTTATAGAAACATTTTTATTGCCTTTTACAGCAATAACTAGGCTGAGCTCTATTTGGGCTTTGGCCCTTCTAATTTCCTCCCCACTTAACTTCATGGCATTTTTGTATTCCTCTTGAGTAGCCTGCCCCTCCTTCCAAAGGCTGTAAATTCTCTTTTTATTCCTAAGTTCCAGCCACAGCTCTCTATTCAGCCAGGCCAGTCTTCTTTCCCACCGGCTCGCCTTCCAGCACACAGGGTCATCCTGCTCCTGCGCCTCTAGGATTACCGTCTTGAGGAGAGACGAGCCTTCCTGGACTCCTTTGCCCTTCATGTCAGCCTCCCAAGGGACTTTGCCAACCAGCCTCCTAAACAGATCAAAGTCTGCCCTTCAGAAGTCCAAAGTAGCAGTTCTGCTAACCACCCTTCTAAATTCTCGAAGAACAGAGAACTCAATTATTTTATGGTCGCTATGCCCAAGGCAACCTCCAACACGTTTCCCATGAGTCCTTCTCTAGTTACAAAGAACAGATTCAGTGGGGTGTCTTCCCTAGTAGGCTTGCTAACCAGCTGTGTCAGGACCTTGTCTTCCATGCACTCCAGGAGCCTCCTAGATGTCTTCCTCTCTGCTGTGTTGTATTTCCAGCAGACACCTGGTAGCTTGAAGTCCCCCAAAAGAACAAGGGCTAGCGACTGGGAGACTTCTCTCAGCTGCCTGCAAAATATTTCATCTGTCTCTTAATTCTGATTGGGTGGCCTGTAACAGACCCCCACCAGGATGTCCACCTTGTTGCCCTTCCCCTTGGTTCTCACCCACAGACACTCGACCCTATCATCACTCCCCTCAAGTTCCAGACAATCAAAACACTCCCTAACATACATGGCTACCCCACCTCCTCTCCCTCCTCTCCTATCCCTTCTGAATAGTTTATAGCCATCTAATGCAGCACTCCAGTTATGAGAGTCATCCCACCATGTTTCTGTGATGGCAACTATATCATAGCTTTTCTACCTCACAATGGCTTCCAGCTTCTCCTGTTTGTTGCCCATGCTGCATGCATTCATATAGATGCACTTCATCTGGGCTATTGATCCCACTACTTTTTTCAGGTGAGAAGCCCTAATTCCTCTGTGGCCATCCTCAAGTGCTTCCACAGTTTCTAACAACAATAACCCTTGTGTTTTTGTGTTTCTCCTGCCATGTGGCTCTCCATCCCCTACCTCCACTGGGATGGCAGACTGAAGGGCCTCACTAGAACTTCTCTCAAATACTGACATGTCACCCTTGGGTATATCTCTGCTACACTTGGTTTCCTCCCCACCCCACCCCTTCAAATCTAGTTTAAAGCTTTCTCAATGAGCCCTGCTAACTCCTGACCCAGTATCCTTTCCCCACATTTATATTTAAATGAAACTGTTCATCACTGCATGCTCCTTATTAGTATGTGGAAATGGCTATGCAGCACCTAATGAGCCAGTGTTTTATCACTCAGCAAGGCAGTAATCCCAGTCACATTTCCTGCCGAGAGGCAACGCACCTGTTCTCTGTGCTGGGTGAAGACAGTGCTAGTTCTGATGCTTTCACCAGCCAGTAATTGTTTTATGCAAGATGACTCCAACAAACACCAGCAACAACAAAAATCCAACCCACTTTGTGTAAATGAGGTAGACTGTCAGTGCAACTTCTCAAGTAGAAACTGCAAAGGTGTTTCAGCCAGGTAATACATTTGATGATATGAGCTATAGAAGGGTAAATCCAGAGCTTGGTTTTATTTTCATTTGTATTTATGTAACAAGAGTCCCCTATTACCATGGCATTTGCTCTTTTGGTGTCTCAGATTGCCTTTGCTGCTACAATGGAAAGACCTATACCTTAAATGAAACCATATACAGCCATGTATATGGGACTGAGTGTGGTGATGCTGTCTGTGGTCCCAACGGGGAGATCATTAAAACACTCATCCCTTGCAGAACACCATCCACACCAGCACAAGGTACTAGATTTATAAGAGGTTTGGTGGTGGTTTTATGAAAGTCTCTAATGGTAATAAAATTCTTACATTTTGAAAAAAAGACTCCTACTGTGTGTTTAGGATAAGCATGGAATTTAAGGCAGTTGAAGGTTCAGGAATGAGGGGTCAGAGCTTGTGAGTCCCATGGTGGAGACCCAAAGTGCAATTTTTATGTATTCTTACTGTCAATGAGCTAAACAGAGAACAGAGACATCTAGCCATTTCTCAGGACAGCTCTTACAATGACCTTGGACCTATCATAGCTGACACTCTGGTGTTGCTGGTCCAAATATTTCATACATCTAAACTTTGTTTTTCTCCTTCTTATTGCCTATAACAGACTACGGTTCTTACTTTACTGTTTTCTGCATTGGAATAAGTTGGTCTCAAATGAGTCACTGGACCAAGAAAATGCCTGGCAGTTTATTGCCTTCCCAAAAGAGACATTGAAGGGTGAAGAGGAATAGGAAATAGGAAATAAAAGGAAATAAAGAAAAGGTGGAATTTTGCCAAACCATTATAACAAAGAAAAATATGTGACTAAAAATATGTGTATTATCCTGGTAGCAAATTATACAAAGAGGACAAGGAAAATTAAAAGTTAGCTTCTGAAGTGAGTAGAAGAGCTAAAGACTTGATGCGGAGCCTTTGTGTTTGGCATTTACCAAACAAGTGCAAGAAGACGTGTAATGGAGTAATAGCTAGAAAAGGAAGGACTATTGAAAGCAGAATGTAGGTGGCATAGTAAAATGTCTAGATGATCTGCCTGCATTTAAACCAACAGATTATTTGCAACAAAGTATTAAAAGACAAAATGGTGTGCCACTAGAAATCACCTCTCCAAAATCTGGTGAAGTTCTGTAGGATTAGGAAGTTCAAATAAACCTTAAAATTGAATGAATAAGTGACAGTAGAAGGGCAGGTTATTGTAGTCTATATAGAAAAAAATTCTAGTAGCATACAGTGTATATAGAGTATATAAATACAAGGAGGATGGTTTTGGTGTGTACCTGTACAGAATGTGGTGGGGGTATAAATTTTTTTTTTCCCTCTTTTTGTAATTGTAGAGAATATAACAGATGCCATAGTGCTTGACAGTAGAGTAGCAGAGGATGTGAATACTAATTGATTTAATTTCCTGCAGAACTACATATGCAACTTGTAACATCTGCAGCTCTATCATCAATAGTAGCCACGCCCTGTTTCTGCAATGAGAATGGACAATTGATACAAATGGGTGAGAAACCAAGCAAATATTTTTTCTGCACCATAGATGTGGCAACATGTACTGTTAGCTACAGGTGCTTCAGCAAGAGCTCCTTCATCCTACTGCAGCTACATGTTACTACAAGTTGTTACATGTTTGAACAGTAACTAACACATTTAGAACTACAGCTCTCCCATATCCTATAACTTCGTCCTGGTTTGGATATCCCTGATGTAAGGAAGCTTATACCAGATGCTAAGTTCAGTGGACTCCAGCACAACCCCCAAATTTCAGACTGCTGAACAAGGGTTTGTAATCCACAGTCACATTCCAAAAACAGAGCAGGGAAGACTTGTCATGTCTTAGTAGCACCTGAACAACTTCTCTGCTGGTCTTTGTGAAGACCAGATGCACTCAGTGATGAACTCAATATTCTCTCCTGTTGTACCCATTTTCAATTCATGCTAACGTACTTAAGAGCAGATTTTCAGATTAACCGCCTGTGGCCCTCCCTCGGCCTCTTCGATATGGATGAATGGAGCTCTGTTTCAGTCACTGAATTCAAGAAGGTGCAGACAGACAGTCACACCCGAGCATAGCCATCAGGTACAGGCAGACCCAGCTAGCTAAATACAGGGCTGAGTATGTGGCTGATCTGTGATGTGTGGGCCTTGAGAGTTACCAACTTAATGCACAATTCAGTGCTAACTATTGGATTTTGGCCTTGCAGGAGAAAACATTTCTCTGCCAGTGAATATATCAGGTCATTGTGCTTACTCCGTTTGCAATACATCGTGTCAGATTGAATTAATTTGGGCAGAGTGTAAAATTGGTCACACTGAGACCCTCAAGATCTGTGATCCAGACTCTGAAGGCTGTCTACCAACATCTGCTCCCACTACAACAAGCCAAGTTCCTGCTTCCACGGGGACTTCCTTTAGCGACTGCCTTGGGCTCATTCCCTCCAGAAAGGTAAGAAACTTGAAAGCATATATATTTCTTCAGCTACAGCATTGCCTACAGCCGGGATTTGATGTTCCTCTCTGATGCTGGTAACCACTACTGCAGCTGGATTGTAGATGTGGCTGAATTAGATGATTTAGAAGTATACTAGAAGCCCCAAAGTAACTCAGGGAATAAGTTGAAGATTATTCTTTCCATGTGAAATATCTAAATGATTGTATGTGGGCAGAGCTACCTAAGCTGAAGCAGGCCAGGAAACCACATTTGGAATGGTGTCATCATCAGAAGCAGTCAGGACCATAGGAATGAGTCCTATATAAAATGTTGTGGAACAGAAGTAGTTATCAAGGCTCTGTGGATTGCTATGTGTTTCATGTTGCCTGATTTCCAGAGAAAGAGTAGATATCAAGTAATGCCATGCTAGACAATTAACTGAATGGAGTTGCTGTGTGTAATTTAAAAAATTTTGTCACATTACTTTGCCATGTGCCTCTTCTCTTATTTTTCAATCCATCAATAGTTTAATGAAACATGGAACTTTGGAAACTGCCAGATTGCCACATGCCTGGGAGAAGGAAACAATATTAAACTGTCCAGCATAACTTGCCCTCCTCAGCAACTGAAACTCTGTGTCAATGGTTTCCCATTCACGAAACACTATGATGAAACAGGTTGCTGTGAAGTCTTTGAGTGTCAGTGTAAGTACTGAGGCAGGAGAATCCATGACATTTATGTTATGTTCAGCTGGGCATCAAGAAAGATAAGTCTATGTAGTCAACATCTATATTATGTTCATATTATAATAATTCAGTAGAATGTAATGAAACAGAAGTCTCACCTAAAATATTGGCTGTTAAGAGTAGATAAGAGTGTCCTTGTTGGGTTAGTTTTTCTTTATTGTACTGTTTTTTCAGCTTTCACTTAAAGTGAGTAAAAGACTTAAAACTAGCTCATACTTATAGGAAGATCAGAAGCCAAACTCGAAGTCTGTTACTCTGTCTTCCAGGTATTTGCAGTGGATGGGGAAATGAGCATTATGTGACTTTTGATGGAACATATTATAATTTTAAAGAAAACTGCACCTATGTCCTGGTCAAGTCAATTCATCCTGACTCTCACAACTTCTGGATTCACATAGACAACTACTACTGTGGTGCCATTGATGGAGGAATTTGTTCAATGTCCCTTCTCATTTTTCACTCCAACTCTGTTGTTACTCTGACACAAGCAATGGAACATGGAAAAGAAACAAACGTGGTAAAGTAATGTGTTAAGATGAATTCTCAATACTATTTTTCTGTAGTTATATTACTGCACTTCTAAATGTCCTGTCACTACAATGGATAAAGCTTGTAAAAAATGGAATGGGTAGTAAATACAACTTCATTGCTTTCTTTCTCTGTTTTCCTTTGTATTAACAAGAAAAATGCATATTCTAAAAACTTGGGAAATGATCACTTAATTGAAAGTTATGTTTTTCTTCCTGACATGAGAATTCAAATATAAATTACAACATATTAAAAAGGAATCATAGAGAACTGTTTCGATGAATGCCTTAGATTGACTTCATTTGGTGTACCTGAGGTCTGAATGTGTGCTGCTCTACTTTCTGGTTGCACAAACCGGATGCCTTACTCAATGGAAGGATGTCCATAGAGACCTTTTTTTCCACTTCATTTCAGATTTTGTTCAATGATAAGAAAGTTGCTCCAGACATTTCCAAGAATGGTATCAGGATAACTAGTTCCGGTCTTTATGTCATAGTTGAAATACCTGAATTAGAAGTTTATGTCTCCTACAGTCGACTTGCATTTTACATAAAACTCCCTTTTGGAAAGTTTTATAACAATACCATGGGACTGTGTGGTGAGTGTCTTTATTAGCTGACAGTAATGAATGTAATAAATTTTCCTCCTTCTTTCTCTTGTACCCTTGTAAATGTCTCTAAATGCTTGTAATTCCACTGATTTCTATTTCTCACAAATTTTAACAAATTGATCTCTATTTGGGGAAAAGACACTGTTAGGTGGCAGAGTTTTAAGTCACTTCCTTTCATTCTGTTCACAGTCTGCTAATGGATAGAGTACATTGCCAGTGGTAATGATAATATGAATTGGGGATTCTGTAGGGACAGCAACACGATTGTCAACTTCTAGCAGTTGGAAATGTCCTGGGGGAGTTCTGTTGTTGGGATTATGCACGAGTCAAATGTTAAGTCTTTGAAAGCTGTGTACTCAGAGGTCCAATATCATTGATGTCCGATAGCTTTTAGAGTTAGGTCAGGCTCATCAGTTTCATTCATTATGTACAGGATTTGTAGGGATGGAAGGGCAGGTAAGACAAGTACAATGGCTGGTAAGATTGTCCAGATTATTTCAAATTCTTGTGCATCAACGGTGTTTGAAGGTAATTTTTCTATCAGTATAAGTGCTAGAAGATACAGGACTAAGCTACAGATTGCTAGGGTGACTATTAGGGCATGATTGTGGCATTTGACAAGCCCTTCTATGGCAGGGGATGAGGCATCCTGAAATCTGAATTGTGAATGGTTGGCCATTTGAGAAGTACAGGATTTTCACCTGTGATTTAGTCTTGATAAGGCTGCACAATGGGTTTACTAACATCTAATAAGAAAGAAGCATAAGTTGTTTGATGCAGTTGGCTTGAAATGAGCGTACAAGGGTTCAATTCCTTCCATTCTTGTACTTGAACAAACGCTGGTTCTTCAAAGGTGTGAGAGGAAGACAGACAGCCATGGATTCGTTTGATCCTGGCTCTTTCTAAGACCTTCCTGTCAATCATATCTATTTGATAGGGGAATGAATGAAATCTAGAGAGTCCTGTGCTAGACAGTTATCCTAGGTGCTTTAGCCATCAGGAGAAATGCATGAACCAACACATCAACTCTAGTTTTCATGAGTAACTTGACAAACTATTTTTCCTAGTCTTCTCTTTCTACAAAAAGTTCCTGTGAACTCATCCAGGACCACATGTGTTGTTACCTTCCCACAAGGAAGTGAACTTCCTTCCAGGTTTTCTCTAGAAGCAGCTTCATCAGCACCTACTGTCCTCAAACTCTTACTTTGTTTTTATATTGCTACCAGGTACCTGCACCAACCAGAAGACTGATGATACTATGAAAAGGAACGGGGAGGTTATCGAGTCCTTGAAAGAGATGGCATTAGATTGGAAAGTCCCAGATCCTACCAACAGATACTGCAACCCAGGTGTCTCAGAACCAATCGAGATTGAATATCATCAGCACTGTGAGCCTTCTGATCTGTGTAAAATCATCTGGTAAGACAAGTACCAAAAATGTCAGAAAAATAAGTCCACAAGACAATTTTGTGCTTCACTACATGGGTTGGGTGAACTGCTTATAGGATACAAACAAAACATTAAGTGTAGCATACCTTGAAAAATTGAGCAGCGAACTGATATGTTCCTGAATTTGGCAGATCTTTTTCAGCCACATCATCAAAACGTGTCTTCCTTTAATAGTGTCTGCTGCTTGGCACTCCCTCTGCCTGTCAGTTCTGGAGAAGCCAACCAGAAACTACCTGTAATTCAATTTCTCAGAGCTCTGGATTAAAAGATACACAGTCAGACTCTAGTAAGAAAATCTGTGTGTGTTTTTAAAATAATTCTGTGGTTTAAACAGGATTGTCAAACATTCTGACATAAAAATATCAACATATAGAATTATAGCTGTGAGCTCCGTGGGAGACTTTTCTTTGCAGGTATCAGTCCAACATAAAATAACTTCCTTTCAAAGTATTGTAAAGAATGGGAGATGAAGCTCATTCTTAATAAGCTGTGTGGGTGTATTGCGTATCAGAGTAATTTGTAGTTGCATCTTTACCTTGAGGTTTTCTGGGCGGGGAAGCGTTTGGTTATAAGTTAAATTCTTCTTTGGAAGTAGCCAACTGAAGTGAAATGCCATGTCTGTCTCCTTGCTTTGTGAAGGAACCTGACTGAGTGCCATGGTGTGGTCCGTCCACAGCCCTACTATGAGGCATGCGTGGCCAGTGGGTGCTCAGAACGCCACCCCAGCACTGAGTGCCAGAGCATGCAGACCTATGCAGCCTTGTGCGGGCTCCATGGGGTTTGTGTGGACTGGAGGAGGCAGGCAAATGGGCAGTGTGGTAAGCCTGAGAAAGACCTGCTGATGGTAAAGCAACTCTGGTCTGTTCTTTCCTCACCTACACGCCTGTTCGTGTTCCTCCACAACATCAGGCTTCAATCTCTCCTGAGCTGCTCTGGACCTGAGAAAAAATAGGAACAAATAAAAGACGTTGTTCAAGTCCAGAACTGGTGAAAAACAAGTGGGAAACAGGTCCATAGTCTCTCCTGAGCAGCTCAGCTGAGAAGTCCTATGTGTTACCTAGAGCTTCATCACTCAATGGCAATGCACAGCTTCTCCGTGCTTTGCCGTGCTCAGAGTGACCCAGTGATACAAGGGCAAGCACTACCAGTACTGTTGCAAGCATCTTGCTGAATCTTTTGATCCACTCTTGCTGAAGCTGCAGGGACCCTCTCCCTCTGCTGGAGCCTGGGCTGTGTGGACCTGTGGGGCAAGCACTGTTAGTGTGTGTTTTGTATGTTGTGCACATGGGTCTGGACTTTCTAATCTATGTGTTATAATGCTCCACAGAGGCCAGCTGTCCTCAGGATCAGGTGTACAAGCCATGCAGAGAAGCAAAAAGAAACACTTGCTTCAGCAGGTGAGTGATTTCTAGGGCACTTTTGAAGTCCATAATTTGAAAATTGCTGAGGAAGGCTGGAAGTTCACATTTTTGAGGGATTTAGATGTCTAATTTCCTTGGGGCAGTTTTCTGCCTCTCATTCATCCCTGTTTTTGTTCTAATTGTGCAGAGAAGTTGTTACGGACATCCTCCCCTCCCAAACTAACACACCAGTGTTTGTTGAGGGATGCTACTGTCCCGATGGAAAAATTCTGTTGAATGACCATGATGGCATTTGTGTTTCTGTCTGTGGTAAGAAATAATGTAACTGTTGGGATGGGAAGGGGGTATAAGACCCTGACTGGAAGTGCACATTAAAGTGGATGTTCTGGGTACAGAGGAAATGGGGGAACCTTGGTACTGACCCCTTCTTTATAGGCTGGAAATGTTTCAGATTGGCAGTTTCGCCTGCTCTTACTTAGAAAGTGTAACTTGCAAAAGAACAAAGCGAAGGATCTTTGATATCTATTGCATACACAACCTGTGACTTCTGGATCTCTTTCTGGCTGTTTCTCAGATTTTAAGACTTTCCTTCTGTTAATGTTCTTCTTCTATTGTTTTCCCTGGTTCAGTTATCATTAAAGGAATCTGCAATTCATTTTATAGGTTGTACTGCACAAGATGGCTCAGTGAAGCAGGTAAGAAAAAGGAAAATACTGTCTTTATACTACAGTCAGGTGCTGAGATCTCCTGTAAAAATGACTGCATTAGTTTCTTCTTTCAATTCTAAACTAAAGTATCAGTGAACTGCAATCACAGTGGGGACAAAACCAGCAGATTTTATTAACTCTAGAACTTTATTATTCACTTGAGGTACAGAAGCAGAAATAGCAGTTCATGGGAATCACTTTTTCCTTGTAGAGCGATGATGTTTCCCTTCTGAAAACACATAAAACTGTAAAGGAAGGTGGCATATAGTAGCACTTTTTCTTACTGTTTCCTTCTTCTCCCTCTGGGATCTGAACTCTGATTTTCCTACATACCAAATTAAGGCAACCCAGTCCTACACTCTCTTGCAGCAGGCATTCATTAATATAGAGCTTCTAGTTTGTATTCTCTGAATTCATATCCGTATTGTTTTCACAGCCTAGAGAAGCTTGGGAGCATGACTGTCAATACTGTACTTGCGATGAAGTGACTTTTAATATCTCTTGCTTCCCCCGGCCTTGCGCTGTATCTCCACCTATCAACTGCACTAAAGAGGGCTTTGTACACAAAATAAAAACACGTCTAGATGACCCATGCTGCACAGAGACAGTCTGTGGTGAGTAAATAATTCAGCCACCATAATGCGGCATCATTTGCCTTTAACAGCAATCCTCAAGTGAACTCTGGTATCCCTCAGGTACCAGATTCAAATAGACACACTGGAGTGGTATTTTCTTCCATCTACATGCCAGGAGCTCTCTCTGTCAGAAGACACCTCTTCTGGTACAGTTTGTGTTCTAAATTAGTGTCGTGACCTTCCAGATACTTACATTGGAAAGGTCCCCATGGACCATTGGGACCCATAGGTGCTTCTAAGGATTCTCGATCTTTTGTCCCTTCTGAGACGAAAACGTGATCTTCACACAGTGATCCATTCACTGAGAAAGGATGTGCTTATCTTCCAGGCTCCTCCAAGGCCTCTTGTGGAGATTTCTGTTCCTCATCCCTCCATGCTGCCATGCAGAAGTCCATTAGGATCCTTGGATGCCTTGAGGGAGCAGTGGGCACTGTCAGGATACTTTGCCTTGAATATCCCAACCTTTACATCTTCGCTTCTCATGCACCATCTCTTCATTTTTTTTCATGATCTGACTCATTTACCTCAACTTGTTTCTCTGTCACTCCATCACTTCTCTTTGTTTTTGAGATGAGGGTGTTTAGTTTTTTTGGAGATAACATCCAGTGGGGCAAGAGAAGTGGGAACAAGGGCCAGAAATGTATGTCCAGGGGAAAGCTTTGGAGTAGAACAAGCTTAGAGATACTTTGCCTGAACATGCTCCAAACCACAAAAGCATGTGGTTCAAGAATGATCTCTTTCTACCTAATTCCTTGGATGTTCAAGCTTTGGTCTGCAAGTAGCACCGCTGGACAGGATGCTTTGGCTTACTTTATCTCTGCTGTCTATTGCAGAATGTGATATAAAAACATGTGTTATCAACAAAACAGCATGTGAATTAGGCTTCCAACCAGTGGTTGCTATATCTGAGGATGGTTGTTGTCCTATCTTCTCCTGTAGTAAGTATCACACTTCCTTAAGGTGTTTTATTTATTTCTTGAACTACTTTATTTTTTCTAAGTGAGTCAAAATCACAAGATGTAATCTATCTCCTTCCCTCTCAACCTTTACAATTGGTGCTTTTTCTGTTTTGGAGGTGGAGTAACTGATTTGGGTTCTCTGTAGCTAATATTCAGTGAGCCTAAGTTATTTATCAGATACTAAAGGTTGGTTACAATGAACCCATCCAGAAGCTCTGCTGCCAGATTATGCTTCCAGATTCACATACCTGACTCAGCTTCTCAATGACTCTGTTACCAGCAAGGTGGTAAACAATAAAGAAAAGCTCAATTAATTTCAATTATGGGGAAAAAAAAAAAAAAAAGTTAAATAGATTTTTCGATACAGAAGACACCAAGATATAGAATCAGACCCACTTCATGCATAACATCTGAGCAGATATTGCATGTAGGCTTCTGAAAAACAATTAGCACCATGTACTAGTTATTTTTCCCCTCTTGTGTGCACATTAAGGCTAGTTAATAAGCTCAGTTCTACTCTTTGTCTCCTCTAAATCACAATTCAGAGATGAGTACAATAACTGTTTATATCATGCCTACTACACAGTTTTAATTTGATTTTTTCTTCCAGTACCAAAGGGTGTATGTGTTTCTGAAGGAGTAGAATTTAAGGTAGGTTACTTCCAGACACTTCTTTCCATAGGCTAATCCTGCCCAAGCCAGAATTTTCTGAAGTTGTAATAATCAACACTCACATAAAAAGCATAATTAGAATGGCCTGTAATTTTTCTCTGCCAGTAGTCTTATGTACTATTGCAAATGTTACTGAATAGGTAACACTGGAGACCAGTAGCTTGCTTACTAAATGAGATCTTACCTATGTTTTAGAGTCAAGAAGTCAGAACTGTGACTGAATAAAAATTTTACATCTTGTTGGATGTTTTAAGACTGATTACTAGATCAAACTGAGCAAAATTTGAAATAACATAATAACTCATTTAACAAAAGTGATGCACTTGGGAGTGTAAGCCTTATGTTTATTTTGTGACACTGACAGTGAGAGATTTTAGAGATCTGGAGGTATTAGTTTCAGCAAGTTCTTCCAAAAATAAATCCTGAGCTTAAGTATTCATTTTTGATAGTCCAGGGCATGTATGCTTATTCTAAAACCCACTGAATTCTTGCCATGGCCTGTCTCCTCTCTCCTCTATATTTCCAGCCTGGGGCAATGGTGCCTAAAAGCTCTTGTGAGGACTGTGTGTGCACAGATGAACAGGATGTAATGACACGGACCAACCGCATCCAGTGTGTTCCAGTGAAGTGCCAAACCACCTGCCAGCAGGTCAGCACCATACGTTCAGCCTCCCCAACCATGAACAATGGCTGTTGAGAGGATGTACTATAAAACTGGGATAGTATGATCACTTCATCACTGAAAGATAGCAGCATCTTCTGTTAGATTCTTTGTAAAGTCCTTTTTAGGGTGCTCATTATTTTTGCTCTAGAAAGTTTAAGAGGTCACCCTTGGAAAGGTGCCCCGAGGAAGAATTATTTCAAACCTGTTAAAGAGAAGTCCCACTCCTGAAAGATTATGTTTGTGTTGTTCTGTTGGTGTTGGCCATTTTCAGCTCAAAAAATAAGACTGTAAAGACACTGCGCAGAGGTTTATACAGACACTTCCTAGCACTTGTGAGCTGAGGATCTGCACATAAACTATTCAGTCTCTTACTGAATATAAGTGGAGTGATTTCTTTTCCATTCTTGACCAAAGAAGGCCAGACCCACCATTAATACTAAAAATGATTAAAACCATTATCCTTTATCCTGAAGCCTGCCACACCAACACCTACCAATTAATGGATATCTAAAGCATGGGAGGAAATAACTGATGCATGATCTTCACATGTCTGACAGCAACAATTCTTGTGGATGATCATATCAGGTCAAGAACTAGTGGTAGATTGTGCAAGTAATCATACACTGCATTAATTTATCTGTCCTGACTTGTGTGTTAGCCTGGGAGAAGAATAGCCAATGACAGGGTCTTCATGGTAACTGAAGTGTCCAGAAGTCTCTGTTCAATAAGGGAAATAAATTGTTAGCTTTCATTGTCAGGATTAAAGGGGCTCCAACAAGTTTGTAAAGGCACTGGAAATGAAACCAGAATGTTGGCTCATTTCCTCTGCCATTTCTTGTCATCTCTCCATCTCTGCCATCTCTTGGCTTTGATTCAAAGGTGCTTTACAAACAAGACATCAGGTAACATGGCTAAATGGAAACTTTACTCCCACAGGGTTTCCACTATGTGGAAGAAGAAGGTCAGTGCTGCAGCCAGTGCCAGCAAGTGGCATGTGTGGCTAATTTTCCATTTGGCAATGTGACCATTGAGGTAAGCACTCCCTTGATCTGCACACAAGGCTGAATTATCAAGAAGACCTCAGCATTTTTTGAACCAGTGACATTTTGAGGCTGTGAAGACCCCTAGGAGATTTTAAATTTTTTGTATTTTCAAAATAAAGGTAGATGTTTTTTACAGCTGCTCTCTGCTATGTGCATCTCACAGGCACCACTATGGTGAAAATTATGCATCTCTGGCAGGAATAGAAATCATGTTACCCCCTTCTCCTGACATACAGGGGATGGAGACGTGTAATACTGCTCTTGCAGAGATACATGATCTGATTTCACATAAAATCTGGAAACTGCCCTGGAGATACAGGGCTAAATAGTGTGAGCGAGCTGATATAGCTGTACTACCACCAGTTCTGAATCTGCTGAGGCGGAAATCAGAAGTGACATAGCTGCTGTAGTGTAGCGAGACTTGGTAACACACTCGAGTAATACATCATGTCTTGTGAGTATACTGTTGTGTAGACATGGGCTGAGCCTCAGACTAGTTCTTTGGTTTTATTACAGCCTGCTACTCCTGTGAATGGTTGATGACTCTGTCTCAACCAGTGGCCATTTTCTTACATGCTATTGCCTCTCTGGCAGCTCTGGTGTTTTTCATCTTTTCTATTTAATTATTTTATTCCTTGATAATTTACCTCACAAACTAGCTTCTCATGTGTCAATACACATTTTTTATGTTTCCATGAGCAGGTTTTGCATTTATTCATTAACCTTTATGACAAAGACTTCTCTCCTCTTTCACACTTTTTGCTTCTCTTCCATCTGTTAAAAAGCTGTTGAAATACTTTAAAATAATTGTTTTTCTCTTGTTTATATTTTATTCTACATACCTTAATACACCTACCCTCTGGCATTTCTGTTCATACTTCTATGCTAATTCCGTCACCAGCTTTAGATTCTTTCCACCTACGTGGCCACAGAAGGGATTTTGCCCAGGTTGAGAGTTAGTAAGCTTGGTACATAATTTGCAGATGTGAGTTACAGACATCTCAGCATTTTCAGAGTGATATGAACCACCCTGTCCCTCTGCTAGTTCATTGATTGTACTACTGTTGCATTATTCAATTTTTATTGCTATACTATATTGGGGTTTTTCCTGTTTTTATTCAGGTTGGAAAGAGTTATAAAGCTCCATATGATAACTGTACACAGTACACATGCACTGAATCAGCGGGTCAGTTTTCCTTGACTAGTACAGTAAAGGTCTGCCTGCCATTTGAAGAATCAAACTGTGTGCCAGTAAGTATTTCAGAACCATAAAAAAAGCCTCCTGGAATGAGCCCTGCTGCTGGTCTGGGATTTTTCTTTACTGTTTTGAATTAGCCGCTTCAGTATTTCTTGATCTTTCTGAAATGATCATCCTTGTTTGAAGGAAATATGCTTTTTCAGCCCTGAATGGAATGACCCATGGAAGTGCAACAAAACTATTTGGAAACAACCCATACGTTTTACTTGTTATGGGATAAGCACTAGAACTTGAAAGAGAAGAGTATTGGGGCAATAGCAAGGTGGGATTTTTCATCACTCAAGAAACATCAGTGTTATGAAATGCAATTGAGCAAATGATAACTCACCATGGACCTCTAGGGGAACCGATGAACACAGTGTCTTCTGATACGTGGTGCATGACTAAGCTCAGAAGTGGTAGATGAATGAGCAAGAAGTATCACTCATGCCATGGCTTTCAGCAATTAGTGGTTTCCAGTAACTTTCAGAAGTGTTGTGAGGCTTTGCAGCAGATCTGAAGACCCAAACATGGACAAAGACAGCCATTGACTTGAATTAGCTTTGTAGCAGGTTCTGCACAGGTCAGGCTGTTTAATTCTAGGAGCAGCTGACATCCTGTGGGGCTGGGGTTTTTGTTCTGGCTTCAGTAGGACCTACATAAGATCAAGTATGTGTTACAGGACATCTTAACCAACTTGCAAAAGGATATATAGTTTTAAGAAAATTCACTCTCTTCCTTGATGGATTTTTAAGGAGTTTTATACATAATTGGTACACAACTAGGACTGATGAGGAATCTGTGTTGGTTAGAGATGAGAGAATATACCTGAACTCTTATTGTTGCTGCTAGTTGTTTAGCAATATGTGCATCTCAGCTGTTTTGATTATGTTTGCTTTCAATACAGGGGACAGTTGATGTGACTTCAGATGGCTGTTGTAAGACATGTGAGTGCATTAAATCACTGATTCCTTATTCCAATACTGTTAGGTTCTCCCCTGCTTGTCCTGCTTCTGCATGCACTGAGAGTCTACAGTTTCCACAGGCTGGAAGACTCTTCTTACAGCTGAGGCTGAAAATCCACTCAGCTGAGGCCAAAATTCTGCCTCATTCTTCCAATGGGGACACTAAAATTCTTCGATCTCCTTTTCTGCATTTTTAAATAATTGAAATACTGTTAGTTTAAACGATAATCCTGATAAGAAAAACTGTAGAAAATGTTCTCTGTGTTCTTCCAATTGGAAACTGCATGGGAAAAAAGGGTCTTTTTTCTGTAGCATCCATGCAGAAATTGTAGGTTATTATAGAGTCACAAATGTAATTTAAAGCAATTTGAAACAAAACCCAACCAACCAACCAAAACAAACAAACAAAAACCCAAACAAACAAACACAAAACCAAACACAAACCCTTCATGTCTCCTTTAGGTCTTGGTCCAACAGTGTCTTTACATGAATCTATACATAAGTCTTCATTTAAGCTAGTCTACAAATGGAAAAGTGCCTTGACCAACAGGAAATTGTGTTACTGCCTCTTTGCACTCTCATTTGTTTTCTCTGCTTATCCATTAGAAATGTAAAAAGTTTTAGCAGGATCATCTACACTTGGTTTCCGAGCAGATATTTTTCAAAACATTTACTCTTCAGTCTGAAGAAGTCTAACAGTAGTATTCTCCTGCACAGGTATTGATCTGCCACACAAATGCAAACGCAGTGTGAAAGAGCAGTATATCACCCACAACAACTGCAAGTCAGCTGCTCCGGTCCCAGTGCCATTTTGTGAAGGGACATGCAGTACATATTCTGTGTAAGTGAAAAAACCCCTTTCTCTGTCATCCTCCACGTCTGGTCTACCTGGGTTCTTGTCACCAATGATCTGCAGCTGTTGTCCCCTTCCTGCTGTTTAAAAAGATCTGGTTGGGAAACTGGGTGTGCAGGACAGCAGTCATTTGCAATGTGACTGAATGTCTTGAATGTGACAGGAGTACCTTACCTTAGTTAGGAAAATAGGTTCCTTTGAAAAGAAATCAGCTAAATTTATTACCTACCTGTTATTAAACATGTCTTTATGTAGTTTTTGAACAGCTCTGGTGTTTAGTGAAGTTTCTTCCTCCTCTTTCGTCTCTGCATGAATAGGCTAGAATGTGTTTAATCGAAAACCCACTGAAATTACTGGGATTTTCCCCATTGATGTCACAGGATCTAGCCCTGAATGGCTAGTAGCATCCTAAGAAAAAACTGTTATGAATAAGCAGAAAAACAGATAGGAAATACTGCTCCTCTGCTCCTTAGAAGTAACTCCATTTGGAGTCACAAATATGGATCAGTTTGGGAAGACAACAGGAAGCAGTCTGATGTGCAAATCTCATTTCTATAGGTATTCTTTTGAAGCCAGTGAAATGGAACATAAATGCATTTGCTGCCATGAAAAAAGGAGTCATGAAGAGAAGGTGGAACTGATTTGCTCTCAGCATAAGACAGTCCAGTTCACATACATACATGTAGATGAATGTGGATGTGTGGACACCAAATGCCCGAAGAGAACATAAGCACAAACTAGAGGAAATATTTCAGCTCCCATTTAATGCTTCCCTAGCAAGTGAGTAGTTTAGAAAACAGCTGTGAATAACCTTGAAATGACCATACTTCTCTCTTGCACTTTTTCCTTCTGTTATTACATGCAGTTATGGAAATTAGCTAAAGATTTTACTCTAAATGTTTGTAAAATAAACTGCATTTCAAAGAGGACTTGTTCTCCTGTTTCAGTGATGCTGTTAATGCAGCAAGGTGGCTAACATCTTTAATACCATAGTGGTGTACAAACCAGGGTTACTACAAGACACAATGCCCTTCAAAAGTCCTGCTTTAAGAAAGTGCACATTGTAATACAATAACCTCACATATCACTTAATTTCCCTTAGAAGGGAAACATTAATCCTTTCCACAGCTGCGGCTCAGTCAGTAGGCAGGACTCAACTGAGGGGCACATTTGCATTCTTATCCCCAGTGGTCCTGTACCTGCTTTGACTGTGACTCTGGGTCACTGGAGAAAAGCACGGTGCTTTTTTCCTTCTGCACAGTGAGCACTACATCAGGAGTGTAAAAGCATGTTTTACATATATACTACAGAATTACGATATTTGCACCCTTATAATGAGTACTTGTCTCACTGGTGTTTTTTATTATTTGCCAATGTCAAACTCTGAGCTGTGTGTCAGGTGAGAAACTGATATTCAGTCTCACTGCTGGTTACATGACTATGGTTTGTGTTATAAACAATTGACTCCCAGCTAGTATGTCCAATGGTATTGGTGATAGTAACTAGACATGAGGAAGAAATTCTTTACAATGAGGGTGATAAAATACTGGAATAGGTTGTCCAGGGAGGTGGTAGGTTTGCCAACCCTGGAGACATTCAAGGACAGGCTGGACGGATGGAGTTCTGAGCAACGTGATCTAGCTGAAGATGTCCCTGCTTATTGCAGTGGGATTGGTCTACATGACCTTTGAAGGTCCCTTCCAACCCAAACTATTCTGTGATTCTATGATCTTATGTGGACAGGGATCAAAATGGTCCAATGACACCTTCAGAGTAGGCAAGGAAGGCAGATGGTTCTGCTACTTGAGTAATTTGGTCTTTTGTGACCTCAAAGAGAACTGAGGACTGTGACTTCCTTAGAGTGCAGCGTCCCGCAGCCTGCTTTGTGTGGGGTTCTTCAGAATTGCTTTGAAGGGAATGCTTTTGAACTGACCAAGTAGATACGAAGTACATTAACCTTTAGCTTTCAGTTTTTAAATGCTGCATCTATTGAGCCCCAAATTACCTTTCAGTTAATTCTTTTTCATAATAAATAGTTTCAGCTGAAGCCAGGTTACTTTCATGTGTACTGTTTCATTATGGTGTTACTGATCTTAAAATTATGGGAATCCTTGAGTTTGAATAGGCATAGGAGTTGAATGGTGAATGTTTTTCTCTGCACTCAGCTGAGAGTTCCATGCTTATTGGATCATTACTGTCATACAGTATGGCAGTCCACATTATGCCTCTGCAGGATTCAGCTCAGATTGTTTTAACCCATTCTCCATCCCCTTTCTGCAATGATTTGTCTCAGCCTAAGACCGGTGTACAAGAGCTCTTAGGTAGTTACAGGTTTCTCAGCACTGTATTTTGAGAGCTTTTGATGGCTTAGGCAATAGAAAACAGAGGAGGTAAATTTAATCCTTTGTTTTTATTCTGTTTTCTTATAAACAACTAAAGAGATGCTGGGTGTACCTAATTATCACAGTGGGAATAGGCACAGTGCAGGTATCTTTGGGAAACACAAACAACAAAATCCAGCAAGGTGTTTGTGCTGAAGAAATGAATTATAGAATCACAGAATATCTCGAGTTGGATGGGACCCATAAGGATCATTGAATTGAACCTAACTGTCCCATTCCCAGACTCTGCACTAGCCAGTAGACCACTTTACTTGATAATAAATGATAGGAATCTCCAAATAATTTGGTTAACCATCAGTGAAATACAACTCCCTTGGAAGGCATCTGTTGCAATTTCTTGACACTGAGGCTCATGTATAAATTACACATTAGCCCAGAAAACATTCTTACAGTGCACACATGCTTTTACAGTGAGAAGAACAGGAGCAAAAAAGGACATTCCTTTTTTCCTTCTTGCATTTCCCTGAGGAGGAAGAAATCATTCTTGGTTGCTTTTGTCATCAGAAGGGTAAATAGACTCTGTAAGTAGTCAGATACACACTCATGTGAACCCTGCAAATCAGTCATTCTCAGCAGGATGGATTAGCAAGAACAAAATCAGAAAACTTTCCCATCTCTGCTTTATCTTCAGGTTGGAGAAAGGCATAAAACAAAAACTAATCTTATCAGGTGTACTTAGATTTCTGTTCTCCTGTGTGTTTTAGTGATGAGACTTTATACAGAAACTGAGAATGGCATTGCTTTAAATATATATTTCCAGTTCATTTTTGGCATGCATTTTGCTTCTCAGGCAAGTGAAATCCAGGAACACAAGGCATATTCCCATCTCCAAACTGCTTTTGAACAGAGGATCATGTGAAACCTCACATGCTCCTTCTCCATTCACAGTTGCACCTGGCATTTCATTTAGTCACGGAGTCCAGCATCTAACTGGCCTGTGCAATACTATTTACAGCTCCAATGGCCAGGTATTGAAGTGAACTCATTGGTCCTGTGTTCAGAGGTGCAAAGTCCTATTTAGCTGAGATGCAGCCAGCAAGGCAGAACCTCCTTACTGAGAATTTTCAACTTCCTCAGCTCAGAGACAGTCAATAGGCCAAACATCTTCTTCCACCCCCCGCCCCACAAATGCACAGAAACAAAAATCAGCCTGAAAGTTGCTCGGTCTTGAGAAAGTATTACACTGACAGCAAATAGATATAAGGATCCACTTGCAAACTGGCCTTTCTTGGTGAGTGGCTCTGCATCTGCATGCAGCAGCACTGTGGCTTGCACAGAGCAAGCTGGACTGCAGCAAAAGTCTGTGTGACCTTCTTTAGGCTGTTGTCACAAACCTCTCATCAGAATTAACAAAGTTAAACAAACACAGGCAGCCCTTCCAGGAAAAGCTTCCCTGTGAACACTTGATCATGATCCTGCTGCCACTGCTGTGAGGCTGCTTCTCATGTGTGCACAGTCAAGACCTCATTTGTAGCCCCAGGCCGTTTCTTCCAGTTAGCGACCAGTCTCTGCAAGTCAAACATATCCCTGGTGTAACTCAAGAAAAATCAGTGGCATTGCTCCAAGTACTGTTTCTTCCTTTTGCGTGAATTCTTTACACCAGCATCAACTTCAATAGGGTAACCCCAGTAGAACCAGCCTTCAGCTGAGCCAGTTGCACCAGGGCTCAGCTGGTTTCAGCCTGTAGCCATTCTTTTCTTATCATGTGAGGATGGTACTCCCACTCACTGAACAGTTCTGAGGTAACACACCAGGAAGTACTGTCATATATTGCTAAAATAAATATTTGCTGGAGATACTGCCTTGTGTTGGGTGAACAAGTCCTAAGACACTTTATCATGTCACTGGTGTGCACTGAGCCTGGGTTGCCATTATGAGATGAACTCTGACTTGCCTATTTCTTTGTAGCATGGAAAGGTCAGTTCCCAACACTACTTTGACGTAGTTTAGCTAAATTTTAGTTTGGCTTTTGTTACCAGTTACTGGTGTTTGCAAAGAGGAAAATAAAACTGAAGGTGTGTTTTGGATTTTTATTTGGGGAGAGGTACTGTTCTTTTACAAACTTTTCCACTGAGTGGATCCCTTCTTGGCTGTGGAATCGGACCTCTAGTGTTACCTATGGTGTGCTGTATCAATATCAATCTATTCTGGTATCTAGAATCTCAAGCTGAAAACAAAGAGACTGAACTGTAAATGCCCTCTAATACAGAAGGGATTGTTTAAAAGAATGCTGCACCTATTTTGTTTCAGCACACTGGCTTAACAATTAGAATGAGAAAGTTGCAATGTAAACATAAAAAAATTTGACTAAATATCACCCAGGAAAGTTAGTTGATTAGTAACGAATCAGCAAAGAAGATAATCTGACAAATTCGATGGATCATCTTGCAGGTAAGGGAAAGACCAAGCATTAAGTGGTCTGAGAGATGTGCCTGACTCTGCAGAATTGCGTGCTCAAATACATGTTCTTGGCCTTGATTATATTTCCTTTCTGATCTAAGATAAGGATAAAGGTAGGTCTTTGTTTCTTTTATGTGTTTGTAACATTTAAGTTCATAAAACCTTTTTGCAGTAGTATATAACATGCTATTTGCAAACCTGAAGCACTACACTTAGTTTTGTCAGGCATCCCAAACATCCTTCAGGAGAAAGAACTGTGACAATTTTCCAAAGACACCAAGACAAAGGTATCAGTTGTGAAAATCTTTCTGCTTTCTACACTTCAAAGAATCTGATTATTCAGTATCTTTAGGGCAACAACGGAGTCTCAGCTTACCTTGTACAAGGCCATTCTCACGTCCATTTAATTCTTTGACAACAGCAATCCCTCTCTCAGGAAAGCAATCCCATCAGGGTGGGCCAGACAACTGGCTTTGTGTCGAAAGTATGCCATGGTTTGATAATGGAGCTCCAGAGAGGTTGTGATTTCTTACACGCTTTACATTTCTCTAGATGTGAAGACCCAGTTTTCATCAGTAGTCTCGAAGGCAGTTTAAGTGACACACTCTGGCTTTAACGATTGTTCTAATTCAAAGGGAATCTGTCCAGTGGCTTCCGGTTTACTGTAGGTAGATGCTTCTCTTTATAGATTTCCCTGTGTCACTCAAGCTCACCTTCTGTGAAGGTCTGTTTTTAAAGAAAAATTATTTAAATAAATATCCTCCAGAGAATACAGTCCATTGAGGTCTCCCACTTATATGAGTGAAGAAATAAAGGAGGACTGAGTGGGTAGCATTTGGTTCATCCCATCTACCAAAAAAAAAAAAAAAAAAAAAAAAAAAAAGTATGTATAAATTAGGACTATGCATCTTAACTGAGAGCTCAACCGTCTTTTGAAAATGCCCCCACCTCTCGCTCTTTTGATTTCATAGGTAGTCTAAGGTAAGTACAGCCCTATCTCATATAAATCCTTTAAAGCAATGTTAGAAGTTGTTCTCAAATACCAATTTTACGTATTTGTAATGGGAAGCACAAGATATTTACCACAAATTCTGCCTGGAAAACCTCAATCATCCTCAGGACCTTCAGAAAACACCCTTTCACCCTGATTTCTAATAAGAATGATGTTGAGAACACTTTCGTTATTTTTGATAGCTTCTTTGGTGAGGACTTCATCTCACGTTTAAGTTTTGTAGCAGTCTTGTGAATTTTCCCTTTGCTGCCTTTTTTTTTTTTTAAAAAAAGCAGTCCTTAATAACTGATATCATTCTCAACCCCGACACAGACTTTCATATTTTGACCTACACCAATGTCCCTTAGCATGACTTCAAAAAATCAAAGGGAATTCAAAACTGAGCTGACTTAGCAGGCAGGGAGTTTGCTGCCATTCCTCTCTGTCTTATACTTAAGTTACACTCAGCTTGAATTTCTGAAGGCTGCCAAGGAAGTGTATAAATCCTTTTGTGTTCCAGGCCTGATTTTTTTTCTATGTCACCACCTCTCTCTGCTCTGCTATTAAAAGACAGTCATGAGGCAAGTCCATTACCACATAGCAGCTTGCCTTCGATTCTTTATGTATTCAGACATTTTTCTATATTGACTGATCCATTTCCCATAATACCATAAAAACCTGGCTTAAAACCAGAGTTTAATCTGACCTTCAGTGACCATTATTCTATAAACAAAAAGCTACCAAACTGCAATGTAGCCATACCATCTGCTGCTTTATGGCTTGTAATAAGCTTCTCCAGGTCTATTTCCCTCAAGGACCATAGCAGGCAGCTTTCCATACCCAAGCACTGCAACTTACTTCTAGCTTGCCCACTTAGACTTTCTGTTTGCTCTTGATGATGTTCTCTTGCTTTTTCAGATGCTGTCATTTCAGGTCAGGCACGGAAAAGATTTCCTGGGTATGCAACATATGCTATAAATCCATCTGTCTTTACTGCTACCCTAGGAAAACTTCCAGGAACTGCTATAATTCATCACATTCTTTCTAAATACCTAGTTTGGGAAATCCTTCAAAGAATTTTTATAGCCTGCAATGCTTGCTCTGTATGGTGAAGTGCCTGTCTGCAGGCTGTTTGCTGAGAGCCAGAATAACTGCTGTGGCACCAGTGTGGATGCTGCTGCTTCTCTATCACCAAATGAATTGGACCAGACATCTTCTTAAAGACATCTGTGCCTTTCCAGTGGCAAGTAGTCGATTGAGTGACATTTTTGTACCCTGTCTTGTGCTACTCAGACTAGATTATAATGATGAACCTTATAGCCTTTGTAAAAGGAAAAGCAGTTTCAGGCATATTCTTACCCTACCTCCACACTTTTGTAATTGGATGATTAGGTATTCAGTTACTGGCCATGCAAAGATTTCTGGCAGAAACAGAAGCTATGCCTTTTAATTCACATTTCCCTCAAGCTAAATGACTTGAAAAACGTGTGAAAAAGAAAAAAAAAAAAAAGATAAAAACCCCTAAGTCTCATATTTGGCTTTCAGACCAATGCTTAAGAATGTGCTCAACTTCCCTGACTTTTTTTTTTTTTTTTTTTTTTTTTTTTTTGGTTAATAACTAATGAATTAAACTGCTTGCTTTTGATATTGATTTTTCACCAGAAAGTAAGACTCAGTGAAAGGAGTTTCTCCACATCCTGGATACGAGTGTGTTTTAGGTCTACCTGACTGATATTTGCCCTGGGATAGCATGGCACTTCTGCTAACAAAATTGTCTGTTCTACAAAAATCCATAAGAAATGAGTCATTATTTTATTTGATGAACAGTTCTACATCACTGTGTAATATCACCCTTGCTCTTAGATACTGGAGTATTCCATAATATATTATTTCACCAGTACTGAATCACTTTGAATTCTCTGGTTTCTAATTTATAAATCTGGTATCATCATTTTTTTTAATCACAGCTTTTCATTGCAGCTTCAAAACTGAACTACATTTTTACTTTTTATTTCCCTCATAAGGTGGGCTTCCTTGCCTGAGAAAGACTCTCCTAACAAAACAATAAATAATGAATTTTTTCATTATCATCAGCAAAGATTACTATTTTGTACATGGAACTTGTAAAACACTGCAGGTTCCAACTATTTGAACAAAATAGTCTGTTAATAATGCATGCAAGGCATTTTTAGTAATTAAGAACAGTTTCTCCTTGTTCCCACAGTCAAAACAACGGAGCAAACATTGAAATATAAAATCTTTGTTGCTAATGGATTCTGATTGGAGTAGCAGGTCTTACTTTGCACAGCTTTCTTTGAAGGAAATACAAATTAGTATGCGTTCAGTCTGCACTACAGCTGGAGACATGAGATAGGTCAGTACTGCCATTTAGAGTGGAATATATACTTACACTAATAGAACCCGAAAGTGAGAAAAGCCCTTGCTTCCTGTGAAAAGCCCAACCTGTCATTTGATACAAGCTGGGATTGCTAGGTCTCTTCAGGGTCCCTAGGAAGCCTCCTTCTCTCTGCCTCTGAAGTTTGGCTTTGGGTCCACTGAGCTGCAGAAAGACCCTGCTACTTCTCTCCCTCTCTGCACTGCTGTTGCAGGCTCATCCCATGTCTTTCACACCCTGTCTAGATCCATTTGCCCTCCCAAATCTTCTCCCATCTAAGCCTATGCAGTTGTTCTCAGGAAGGGAGCCATTTTCCCTTCCTCAAGAGGGTCTTCTTCAGGCTGCAACAATTATTGGGTGTTTCCCAATATAGGTACAGACTGGGTGATAAATTGGTTGAGAGCAGCCCTGCAGAGAAGGGCTTGAGGATACTGGTGGGTCTAAAATTGGACATAAACTGGCAGGGCGTGCTTGTAGCCCAGAAAGCAAATTACACCCTGGGCTACGTCAAGAGAAGTGTGGCCAGCAGGTCGAGGCAGGTGACTCAGCCCCTCTACTTCACTCTTGTGAGACCTCATCAGGAGTACTGCATCCAGCTATTGGGCCCACAGCACAAGAAAGACATAGACCTTTTAGGTGCAGATGAGTGCCACAAAAATTATCAGATGGCTGAAACACCTCTCCTTTGAAGAGAGGCTGAAAGTCATAGTTGTTCAGTCTAGAGAAGAGAAAGCTCCAGGAAGACCTTACAGCAGCCTTTCAATAAATAAAGTGGTCATATAAAAAAGATATAGAAAAACTTTTTGTCAGGGCATGTAGTGACATGACAAGGGACAACAGTTTTAAACTGAAAGAGGTTAGGTTTAAATAAGATATAAGGAAGATTTTTTTTTTTTTTTTTTTTTTTTTTTAATAATAACCATAATGAGACAGTGGAACAGATTGCCCAGAGAAGTTGTGGTTGCCCCATCACTGGCACTGCTCAAAGTCAGGTTGGACTGTGCTTTGAGTAACCTGATGTAGTGAAAGATGTGCCTGCAGGAGTTTGGACTAAATGATCTTTGAAGGTTTGTTCAAATCCAAAAAGCTCTCTGTGAATCTGTGATTCTAAGTGTACCCTATAGAGACCCAACCTTTAGCAGAATGTGCAACAAACAGCAGGCTTTTTCACCAAACTGAAAATCAGTAACAGCTATTTTGGGGGCTTTTATTTTCAGTAAACACAAAGAGTGAAAAGCATGACTGCTTTGCATCCCGCTCAGGCAGAGCAAATCACTCCAATACCTCCTACCACCACCAAAAATCCCCCCTTGCTTGTTCTGTCTCTAACCTGCCAGGGCACATCAACTGGCTTTCCAGTTGTTTAACTTGCAGCTAGTGTAAGCCTTTTTGCAGAGTCATATCCCAGTCTTTTGTCCCCCCAAAGATATTAGCTAAGTAACCACAAGTTATAGTAATTTCTGCTGTTAAAAAATTTCATGCATAATTGCATCACTGGAACAGAAACCTCTTGCAAATCTGCCTTTCCCCCTCAGTTACATTGTTACTCCTGGCCTTACTACAAACACTAACCATGACATCTTATGTATTTTACATAAATCCTGCTTTTCTTTGAGCAAAGATTTGCAATACTGTGTCAGAAAATAACCCTGGTCTGAACCTTTTGTAGTATTTTTAAATGTGACAAATTGCCAAGCTGAAAAAAATCCAGAAGTTATATTTTTAAAAACTGTTTGACTTAGATTAGATTACTATACTGCTATATTAATAATATTATTTGTGCTCTGGTGTTTAAATTACATCAGGGGTACTGTAGGCATTCCAGAAATTAAACTTTATGAAATGCCAACTCATTCGCTCTGGCAGGCCCTGATCTTTCCTTTACAATATTTGGAGAACACGATACAATGAAGTTACTAACACACAAATTAAATGCCAAAATTCAGTGTTACACCTAAAAGTACCAAGATGCTTCTTCATGTTATGATAGAGCATTAGATTAAACTGCATGCAACAAATGTGAAATTTTAACAAAATTAACCACAGTTTGACCATGTGTCAATGCTACATAAACATTGTCTTGATTTACTGGAAGTTATTTTTGGATTTCAGGGAAACATGTAGAGGAATTCTTTAAATTCTTTTAAAACCAGTTCTGTAGATAAATTAATTGATGGCCTTTCATTTCATTATTTTTTTATATTTAGCATGATGAGATTTTATTTATAATCTTTATGGCTATACATAACTACGGCTAACTCATCTTTCATTATTGTAGCTACAAATTATATGCTAATATATCTGATATATTTTGTTTTTCTTCTGCTTGCATTAGATCTAGTGCAGTCATATTTCTAATGGCATTCTTTCAGTACATTTATATCACCAATTATTGAACATTTTATTATGATGACTTTACATCAATTTTAATATAACATATGCATGTATAGAGAAAATACTAAGTACTACTTATTGCGTTACCCTGTAAGTCAATTTGAAACAATCTTATGTTGTTATTGCATGTACTACTGCTTTTACTTAGGTCAGTATAAGCCAGAACAAAATTCACTGAAATCAGCAAAACTTTAGTGAGACAATAAAGAAATGGTGTGAAGAGAGAGTTATTATTTTGTTTACAGTATTACATCCATTTGATTGTACACCAATCCTGTTATTTCATGTATCCTGGATTATAATTCTCCTGATCCCTACTTAAAAGCATAGTCCTTCTGTCTGTAAATATAAATGTTTGTTGAGAACCAAGAAAGTCTGATGCTTACAGAGCTTTTTCAGGTGAAGGATAAAGAGTCAATTTGCACATTTTTGTGCACACACCATCTACACCCAGAAAGTCAATACAAGAAATGTGAAATAATAAACAGGTTTTACCAAGGTATTTGCTTTTTCCTGCTTAATCTGAAATCAGGCATAGTTTGTAAGCCATCAAAGGTGAAAAGCCCTGAAACAGTTTTTTTAGGGAATGGCAAAGGCAAAAAAACCTACTGGAATTAAGGTAGACATCAATACATTTTTGAGAGATTACCTGATACGGTTCCTTCTGGATATAATACAAGAAGGGAATCTTGCGACCTTAGAACTGTCTTCCACCTTGAGGTTCTTAGTAAATTTCATTGGTAGACCAAGGACATGAATTTTAGTGGCACAAGTCAGGAGGACCATGTTGATATGTTTGGTGCACATTAAAATCCAAACTGACTGTTTGAACAACATGTTCCTGACCATTGGCTTATTTCTGTCCACAGAGCCAAGTTAAACTCCATCCTCTTGCTTTCAGTACATGATTTGACATAAATCATGGCTGCAATGGCATGTCCAGGACCTTTGCCAGATGGAGCATTTAATGTAGCTTACATCCTGAGCTAGCATTTCTTACTCAGCTCCCACATCAGGTTTTTAGTACTAGCTTTATAATTTCTATTATAATTGTAGTCACGTCACAGAATGTCACCTTCTCTTATCTGTGATCCTTTTTTCGCCGTCAATGTGCCATTCTCAATGCCTGAAGCTAAATCAAGTGACCTGGATTTTTTTTGCAGTACCTGACATGAAGTTGTGGAGGTTTGTAAGACTGGCTCTGTTTAATGATTCACGTGTCGTTTGAAATTCACTGTCACGTATTCAGACTATCTTGGATGTTCATAGTGCAAAAACGGGTGACTGTATCTCCTTCATCCTAGCTCAGCCATATTTTCTTTTCAGGACAGTATATCCTGTGGGACCAAGTGTTACTCCAGTGGTTTTCTGCTCTGCTTTGGGATGTCCCAAAGGAAAACAGTGAAGCAGACTAATGCGTGTCACTAGTGATATTCTTGCACTGGACAGTATTTGTTTTTCAAAACCCATGTTCAGTAGAGGCAATAAATCTTGTAATTGCTTTCCACATGTTTGCTGCAGCACAGCTAACCTCCCGCTTAACTGACCAGGCAGACTTCAGCAAACACTGTGCACAGGAGAGGTGAAAAAGGCCCAAACATAATGGCAGAAGAAAATTTTTTTCTATGTTGGCAAAAGCAACTTTCTCCCTAAATCAAATGCCAGTACAATAGAATCACCCCAAAATACAGTATATTGTGTTGCTCTTAGTTTTTAGCATGAGACTCTGTGCCCCTATTGTTCTTTCTTGTATACCAGTAAGCAGTAATGTTTACTGTACAATTTCCATGGGTTCAGCATGTGTGCTTAGTTGATTACAAGGAAGCAACTACAATTTAAAGTCATTGCATATCTGAAAACAGGATGAAGTGCTACCAGACAAAAATTCTATGTTCTCTAACTGAGCAAGTGCTTTTAAATGGCTTTTAAGGTACTACAGACTCCATTCTTCCTATTCATGTCCAGCCCTGAGTCTTTTTCACCACATAGCAGTGAACTCCATGTCCAAAATGAACATATTTAGGAATTCAGTAGATTTGCAATATCAGCTTAAGTGACAGGAGCTACCTAAGGAGCAGCAGATGATCTGCATGGGGTGTGGAGAAGTCTTGTGGCCTATTGCTCAAAACGCACATAGTAGAAGATGACAAGTGCCAACACTGTAAAAAGGTATTGATGCAAATGGCTTTTAATGTGTTCATTGGAGATGCTAATAAAGCAGTAATGAGAGAAACATGGGTCTGCTAGATGAGGACTGCTGTTTTCCTGTGAAAATGACCAGAATTAAAGAAAAAACTTAGTTGCAAAGTTTTAAACTTTTAAACTGTACCTCAGGTTCACAATCTGAAAATGCTCCTGTGCAACAGACTTCCAAAGAAATGGGCTAAAACTAGCTGCATTCATGTTTTCTGCTATTGGTGTTACTAAAGATTCCTTATTTTTTTAGAATAATTCAGTTTATTTGGATGACCCACCAAGGGTGAGTCTCTGCAGAGCCAAACGTTAGAGTAGTCACTGGAGGGTTTGCCTTTAAGCTTGTCAGATGCATTGCACATCACCCAGTGGCCTGAATGGTTCAAGTATACAATAAAACCACTCCCAGTGACATGATGGGCTTTGGAAAAGCTGCTGCCTAGTGAAGTTTCTCACTTTTTCTTCCTTTCCCTTTCCTTTTCTTTTTCCCTTTCCTTTTCTTTTTTCCTTTCCTTTTCTTTTTCCTTTTCTCTTTCCCTTTCCCTTTCCCCTTCCTTTTCCCTTTCTCTTTTCCCTTCCCTTCCATTCCCTTCCCTTCTTTTCTTGCTTTTAAATGGTTCCAAACATTTTATGTCTTTGTTCACAGTTTATTTTTTCAACCAAGTTTATCAACAAATACTGGCTCATTAAAAAAGAAACATTTCTGATGAAAACTACTATGGGAGCACTTCTCTAATTTTACCTTTGACTTAAATGAAATATAAATCCTGGAAAGCAAACTAAGTAGTGAAACCACACCTCCTGTTCTGTGTTCTCCACTTATACTGGTTGATTAGCGAACTTACCGAAAGCTTATCTCCTTATGGAAGTGAATTTGGATTAAGGGTGTGCGTATGAATTTAAATTGTGCTGCTTGTCGTTGATTGGCTTCCTGGGTGATTGCTTTTATCTTGGAATTAAGAGTGGTCTGTGCACAAAGCCATTTCAGAATAAGACACTCTTTCCAGCTTCAGAAAGCTTTTTCTTCTGAATTATCTTCAACTACAAAGTACTGGGATGACAGGGTCACACAGGGAGTGCATGCAAGTCCTAGTATGAGATACTCACAAGAGGTAGGAAGGGCCTGAAGACAAGGGCTATGCTATCAACCTTGTAGAGCATCAAGCATGAACCCCCAAGAGCTGATAACAGTTGAGACAAAAGACATGTATTTGCTGCTGTTAAGTCTCCATATGCCTTCTGTGAATAATTTGGAATCTTGGACATTTACAGTTCTCCCTTATTGATGAGCGATACAGGACTTATAGTATTTTTTGTAGAGGTAGAAATGTTAAAACCCTGTCATCCTGAATATACTCCAGCATGTATACTTCCATTTTGCTTACCGAAGTTAGTCAGCCCCGTAGTTTCAGTTTCTGTAGCCAAAACATTTGTGTCTTCTTGCTCTAAACTGGCAAATAACAACCATGTTGTCAGTTTGTTGACTCACAGGGCAAGGTATTTCTACAGCTTGCACTATTATTACATCTGTCTGGTAAAGAAAGCTCATTATATCATCCATGCATAAAACATTTTTGCTAACACCATCTTTCATTCTTTTAACAATTCAAACATTTACCTAAAGAATAGGCATTTTCCCCTGCTTGGCCAACAAGAGATTTGGGTTTTCTTCTGTTTTTACTGGAAAAATTGTTTCCAGAGTTTGCTTTTCAGAAATGCAGTTTGACTTCTCCCTCTGATATTTTTTTTCATCATGAATGATTGCCATTCTTTCTCTTTTCCCTATTTTCTGATCTTCAGATATGATTAAAAGGGTCAATTGATACATTTAGCATATGAACTCTAAGATCACAATTGAAAATCTACACCAAGAAGAATAGAGGTTGATTAAATCTTGACACTGGGTTTGTGAGCTGTGCCAATATTGACTACTTCTACTATCTACATTGGCTAATGGTAATAATAATAAAATCTCAGATCCTAGGAGAAAAATCATTGTTTTTCAGCATTCTCAGAGAGTAGCATAAATTCTGTGCTCTTATCCCCATCACTCAGAGATGTTGAGGCAGTGAAGGTAATGATGGGACATATAGTCTATTTACAATGGCTATGTATTTAGCTGTCCAGTTCCAAATTCCTCCAAAGCATTTGTATTTATCCCTTAAACAGTAAAATAAAGAGGAATCATGCATATTAAGTTTGTATTTGGAAGTTTTAATTTTGGATTTAAAGAAATACCCAGCTCCCTTAAACACTTGTCCATATTTTAGTTTCTGATGTGAACATCTCTGTAGACCTAAACAAAACTATATGAGCCTTGCAAGCCTATCTGTGTTTACTGAATCAAGAGTTAAGAAGACTTTTGTTAGTTCATCTACATAAAGATGTAGGGATTGCTTGTTAATGTTTAATTTAGATATCTAGCCCAAATTTCCAGGATCTATAGCCTAATGACAACAAGCAACATGAGCTGCTTTTAAGATTGTTTTCCCCAGAGTTGACCTCAAATACCTTTCTTGAGTAAAAACAACATGCACCTTCCTGCTTCACTCAAGACTGGGTAATGAGAGCTTACCTCATGTTTTCTGTACACCCAGAGTGTCAACAGTAGTGACTGAATGGAATCATCGAAATACTAACATTGTTTATTAAGGAGTCTTTTTTCCTCTTTTTTCTGCCATTGATTTATCTCTTTTTTTTTTTTTTTTTTTTTTTTTAATCCAGAAAAATCAAATTGAACTAGAAAGGTTGCAGCACTGAAAAGAAACTAAGAGCTCCCCTTGAAAGATTGCCTAATGCTGCAGATTTCTTACATGTTTATTTTTGTGAAAAGTATTTTATTAACTTCATGGAGAAATGAGTAGAGGAATATTTAACATTAAAAAAGGCCCTGAAAAAGCAATGGATTGATAGGAAATTGAATCTCCTTATGTTTTAATGCATGATTTACAAGCAGAGCTGTGATGTAGGATATATTTTCAGTTGAGATAGCATACACAGTACAACTACTTTATTTCATAAGAGCACTAGGATTCTTGGTGAAGAAAGGTGCTATTATAAATGCGACACATTATTATTATTATTAATATGTTAACAATTGTAGTAATTATTGCAAAGGAAGTGAGCTATTTGTTCGAATAATATCATTTTATCATCAGTTCCTATCTAGATACAATAGAAATGGAATTCAATCCAGTCCACAATGATGTCAAAGTCCAACTGAGTTTCATTTACAGTGCATTAAGCAGGAAAGGAAGATAATTTGGGAAATGTGGGATGTTTGGACTTTGCTTACTTTGGCAAGACCCGTTCCTGTAAAACACATTCCTGGCTCTCCTATTTTTGCAGTCAACGTCTTTTTTTTTTGTCTTTTTTTTTCAGAGCCAGGAGATCAGTGTGCTTCTTACAAAACAAGGTTACATAATGCTCCTAGCACACGTGAGGCAAGGGAGAATCACCTCTATTCCATGTCGTACAGCTTTATAAAGCCAGTGCTGGCATTTTTTTTTTTTTCACTCTGCTGCATGTGGTAAATTTTTTTCACTTACTGTGAGCAAAATAAAAGCATCCCAGTGTTTCAAATGAATACTTTTATCACAGAACTAGATGGTTCTCAGCCTGATGCATTTGGGCCCTACACTGAGCCCATTGTGCTCAGAGGTTCTCCAAGTAGATGGGGATTTTACTGTTGGCTTTTCCCTTTGTCTCTCAATTAAACGTTCTTGACACGGCCTTTCTCCCAGAAGGAGTGAAAGAGCTCCGATGCTGCCTGTTCACTATCACCTCCAGCATCAGCATCTGCTCTGCAGGATTTCCAGCCCAATGGGTGCTCTGGATTTACAGTCAAACTGTGCAAAGGCTTGTCAACACATTTCTGCTTTAAATAGAACAAAAAGCTACATGGCAGGAGGGTGGGTGAGGTGAGTGCATCCCGAATGATATTGCAAAAGCCTGAGTGGACTGCCCAATCTCCTTTCCTTCACCAACTGGGAGCACTCTATGAGAATGATTCCTGCCTCCTAGTTGCCTTGTTTGCATGTGGTAGGAGTGTTCGGTTGAGTAGGAGAGGGAGGGCGGAAGTGGCAGCTGCAGACTGTTCAAGATTATTCCAAGACTTTCTTCCAGGCCATGGATTAATTTCTGGCAGCTCCAGGTGTGAGCAATACAAGCCACCACTTGAAGTCCTGACCTTCTGGCAGTCCTATAGGCTACCAGCTTGAAAGCATGCACCCACATGGAGACTTCCCCCGTCTTTTTTTTTTTTTCGTTACATCCGCCAGCCTAAGAGCCCGCAGACAGAAATTGCTATGGAGTAGCTGAAGCCACAGCTGTGGTCCTGCTGCCTGTACACTGGCTTACATCTTGTGGGAATCCTGGCCACTAGGAAATTGCTCCTTTCTAAGCTGTTGCTCTGTTCTCTAGAGAAGTGTGAGTTGGGCAACATGGGGAGGGAAGAGTAGGAAGACTGGAGAGGGAGAGAGTCATTGCTCCAGTTTGAGAAGGCACATGTGGTGGGCTGCTATGGACCTTGTGTGGCCCTGGACAGGTCTGGCCAGTCCTACTCAAGGTGACATAAAAGTCCAGCTTCCTGGAGAACTAAGGGTTGTACTTCTTCCCTGCAGCATGTACAGGATCTTTCACCTGCAGCTGGTCTCTTGACTGTTGACTCACTGCCCTCCAAATAAATTTTATTTGACCTTAGTTGAGTTTGTAGTCAGAAACAGTCTTCTGCATGGCCAAAACTAACTTCCTCTTGCCCCTCTTGCTATCCTCAGACATTCTATATTATACTACCTCTCACACACATCTCATTGTTTTTTTTTCCTGCTTTGGAAAACTTCCACTGTTCCAAACTGCAGTCATTTTCCGGAAAGCAAGTGAAAACCAGTTACAGTTAAATTTTAGCCATTGTTTAGTCTAATCTTGGACCAGTCACTAATTGATAGCTCTTTATGCTGGTCCCCTTTGCAGCTGCCACTCTTTTGTTGCTTCTTGCAAGAAGCAGGAGGCAGTAAGAGGAGGTAGAGACAGTTTTAAGACCAAAAGAAAAAAAAAAAAGATCCTGTTACACTTACAAAGGAATTTCTCTGTTTCTTAAAGGGTCACAAAATACAGCTCTGTGACTTCAGCACACAAACAGTACCAGGAAGCTGATTACATTTTTGCTGGTATCATATCAGAATATCCCATGTTTGATGGACCATGTCTCTCCTAATAAAAAAAAAATCCTTAGTTTGTCAACCAATTGCCTTTGTAAATCCTAAAGCTGTATATATTTCTGAAAAAAAATGACATTTTTTCTTTAAAAAGTTAATTACTGGGCTTCTAGCCCATCTCTTCTTGATTAAGGTACATTCAAATGTCATGGAGAGTTGGTCTTAATCAAATATACAAATGAATTCATTACGTCAAAGTCATGTTCACTCCATTGTGTTTAATGCCAAAGGTATTGAGGAAATTCCATCAATAAAATCAGCCTCCAGTCTCCCTGTGTTCATTGCCAGTAACAGCATCAGTACAGCTAATAACCAGAGTTGCTATCGGTCTGTAGCATTCTTTTAAAAGGAAAAAAAGAGCAAACAGAGCAGAGTCACTGAAATACAATATAAATGGAGAAGAAAAAGCTTAAACCATCACTTTTTTGGTCCTCAGGTGAACAAGACTTTATGTGAAGTCAGTGGAACTTGGGCTAAAGTGAAACAGTTGCTAACATTTTGCTTCTTGAATAAAAACCCTGCCCTCGTTGGTTCCTGACAGTCTTTGGTGTGACTAGGCCAGTTCAAGGATATTCAAAACTATGCTGTTAAGTGAAAGTGTCCTTGGGGTGTAGTGCCCTTCCTCACTCATTTCAGACACGGTTGTTACCTTTCAACGATGTGAGAAACACCTCCCCTCCACCCAGTACAGTTAGTGTTCTCCAGTGGTCATTCCTGTTGTTCTAGTCACTTCCATCTTTGCAGAAGAATAAGGAGGTTGGAATGAGATAGATAATCTTCCTTTACATCAGCTGGGATTTCTCTCTAGGAAAGGGAAAGAGAAGATTTAAAACTTGTAAAGTTCTAAGTATTCAGAATAGCTTTCGCTACATACCATCTTCAGTTACTAAATAAACAGAGCCTTATATGTACACATATGGTTCCTTATGACTAAGGCCAGAACTCCTTCTCTCCCTCAAGCAAAGGAGAAAGACTGCAGGTGTTTTTCAAACCAGATCCTGGAACCAAAACCAGCCAAACTTTCAGGTGTTCAAATTCTCAATTCTGATTTGCCATATGGGACCTTTCCCTATTTCATAACTCCTCTAAAAAAAAGACAAGGATGTGGCTTTGCATTGCAGAGTCTAAACTCCTTTTGAATTGCCTCTCCCACTGCTTATCTTCATTCCTCTAGTCATTCTTTCCTATATCACACGCTTGTGATGAAATTGCAGGAAAAGCATGTGGCCTCACAGCCCATGCTCACAGCAGAAACGTCATAACCCCAAGATTACTGCACTTGTAGAGCTGGAAGAGTTAATAAAGAGTAAATTAAAACAGGCAACTTGAGAGGAGAGAGAGATGTTAAGAATTGAGGCATTGTTTTCTGGATTAATGGTTCGTACATAGAAAAGAAAGTCAAAACTTTTCCTGTTGTAGGCAGTTGGAATTGGTAGAATCTGGTCACACCTTTAGAAAAAAAAAAAAAACACACAAAACACAACAACAAGAAACCAAACCAAACCAAACCAAACAAAACAAAACCAAACCACACCTTAGCATTTTACTCCAAACAACTGCAAGTAAACTGAAAGTTTTGAGGTTGTTTAGTCTTCATCCTGATATATCATTTGGTGAAGATTTAATGCTTGTGATCATAGCTGAAGTGTTTAATGTCTGTGATCAGAGTTGTAGCAACGGGAAGAGAGAAGTGTGCTGGATGGATATGTGTAAGCCTGAGTCATTCTGCTCTGCTAACCATGAAGGACAGTAGTGGGTGACTGACTGAAGCTGAAATGCTGAATGTTTAGAAGTGCAATGAAAGCACTTCAAGTTACACTAGAAAACCCAGTCTTAACAGTGAATCACTAAAAATGAATATCACTGTATTAACATCCACTTAAATCCCTCTTCTAAGAAAAATGTTATCCAGTTGGTCAATACAACATTAGCTGCTATGTAGAACTATCTATAAAAAGAAAATTATCTCTAGAAAAATAAATGAGTGCAGCTATAAGAAATATCTCCAGAAAAAGTGTTATGTAGATTTCTCAGTACCAAAAAGTAAAGGACAGTGTCTTCACTTGTTGACTGGTAGATCTCATTTTCAGTGTCTTTTCTCTCTCACACCATGCCTTGTCTTTTCCTAGATGACTGCTTCTTACCAAGGTAACTAAGATGATTTCTAAGTACTTGCATTCTTCATCAGGGTACTCAGCAGTTCAATTCCATAGGAACATCAGTTTAAGCTCATCTAATGAGAAAATAATATAACTTACCACTTGACCTACCCTGCATAGTCACAGGTTGGCATAATACCAACACTGGTCACAAATTTTGTGGAGCTTGATGTACAATAACATGTACATCTTTGCTCCATCTCTTGCTATTTTGATGTGAGCCAGATGATTAAGCAGAAGAGGTGGAGCACAAGTTTTCTTCGTGGAGAAGTATAGTGTATCATAGCATGATGGGAATGCATGCTGTATTGTAGCCCTGTGAAGGAAGAGCCAACATCTATTTTATGTATTATAACAATGCTTAGGCATGAAAGAAACTCCTAGCATCTCAGCTGTCATGTCTTAGACAGCAGTTCACAGCTGCAGACCTCAAGGATTCTTCCCTAGTTCAATGGAACTTCACACAAATACAGATTTTCTGAGTGTCAGGGGTTCATCAAATCAGATTTTAGTTCATAGAATCATAGAATGCTAGGGATTGGAAGGGACCTCGAAAGATCATCTAGTCCAATCCCCCTGCCGGAGCAGGAACACCTAGATGAGGCTACACAGGAACGTGGCCAGGCAGGTTTTGAATGTCTTCAGAGAAGGAGACTCCACAACCCACCTGGGCAGCTTGTTCCAGTGCTCCATTACCCTCACTGAGAAGAAGTTTCTTCTCAAGTTTAAGTGGAACCTCTCATGTTCCAGCTTAAACCCATTACCCCTTGTCCTACCATTGTTTGTCACCGAGAAGAAGGTATGATCCTCTTCAAGTTTTAATCCATATAGATGAGTTCAGACTCTGACTACCCTCAATAACACGTTGGGTTTATACTACCTAATTTCATTCATTTAAGTGCATTAGTGAGTTAAGACCCTTACTTGCCCACCAAGTAAATACCCCCACCAAGGCAGTTCCACCCATCAGAGATACAAATCTCCTTGTATTACTCTCTGCTGACTCAGGTTCTAATTCAAGCACTTCAGTTAAGTGCCCACATCAGATTGAGTATATTTAGGGTCCTCATATTTTATTGGCAGGTAAGGTTTTGGTATTCATTAAAACTAGACTTTGCTGTAATCATTTAAAGATACTCAGCAGGTCTGCAGCCTTATTGAGCACAAAGTGTTTCTCAGCCTCCCTATCTGTAACCCATAAAATGACTGTGGTCTGATACAGAGAGAAATCATGTCAGGAACAGGCCCTAGATTTGACCTTTCATTCTTTATCCTGCAATTTATTGTCCAGAGACTTTGCAATTTCTTCCAAGTACTCCTTGGAGAAACCAAATACTTTGTAGTAGCTACTGCCACAAAGCTCACAATCTAACCTGCATTTACATTCAATCATACAGCAATAGACACAACAAATACTGAGAGAGGTCTGCTTGGAGATTACTGGAAGGACAGCATGAAAATGTTAGTAACTTCATGATCAAGGAAATTTTCCATAACTTTGAGGAAACAGAGTTCAGTTGCACTGTCAGCAGATGTCAAGTTAAATATTACCTTGATTTCTGAAGGCAGTCACTGATTCCCTCTCTTAGTCCTGTAAAGCTGCCCAGTCCTAGCATCACCCTTGTTATATATGTTCTTGTGATCAGTGGCATTTCATAGAAGTCAGCTCAAGCCAGCAGACATGAGCTTCCAGGAATGACGGTATTTTAGCATCCTGGGACAGTTTCAGCATCCTGACCAAAGCAATCCATTTAGTACAAAGCATTGGATCTTAAAAAAAAGTCGAGGGAAAGATCTTCACTGATTACAGCTGAGTTTGAATCCCCTCTATATCTTTGTTTCACTGCTTCTGGTTATTTTGTGTATCAGCTGACAGAAAGGCAAAACACTCCAAAATAGGGTTGTGGCTACATGTAATCCAGGTTGTCAGGAGGGAAGCCTTGAGTAGGGGCTACAAGAAATCAAAGGATCTTCTTCAGCAGAACAGCAGGAATAACTCAGCAATGAAGAGGGACACTCATTAGTCAATATGAAAAAGGCTTTATGCCTCCATATTCCCACTTAATATTGACTACTGGTGAATGGTGGTAGCAGTTGTAAACATGTAGGAACATCCTATAACATGACTAAAATTAAATATAAATAATATTTATTTTTGTAAAATGTAAGGAGTCTCCACCTTTATTAGCATCAGTTCATTCAGCCTCCTTGTGTCCCATGAAGAACTTTGCATTGTGAATTTCCCTCCCAGCTCTCTCTCTCTTCATCCCATCCATAACAGCAAGCTTACATTTACTGGTTTACTTTGTTGGTGTTATCAGGACACTGAGGATCTTCATACTGTATTTCATGCTAGTCTATGAAGTGTCACTTAATGAAGGTTAATCCTTTTAAAAAATATAGGACCCACCTACTAAATTCAGCTGGTGGATTTTTATCTTACTTTTAGCCTCTGCCTGTTTACCTTCCACAAAGCCTTTAACTAAAATAGCAGAGACGGTCAATATTACAAGACTCAGGAAAAATGAAATCTTTCTTTCTGGATTAGGTTTTCCTATCAACTCTGGGAAATAATAGTGTACTGTTAAATTGTTTGACTTATCAAACAATATTATTAACCTACCATCTTTACATGTTAGGATTTTGTTGTTTCTTCAGCCATGGTTTCAGAAGATTTCTTTCTTTGACTTAGTTTGTTTCTTAGATTAAAAACATCCTGATTAACTAGAACTTAAGAAAATATTCCTGTAGCTTTACATGATCACCAAATTGTTATGCAAACCTAAATATGCATTGATGAATGTTAACCACCACCCTTTGGGGGGAGATGAAATCATAGGTAAATAAAAGGGAATAGTTAGATAACATTTCCACGGTAATGAAACAATGGTAGTATGTTTGAGCAGCTGTACTCAGACCAGAAGATTTCGTTTATTGGGAATTTGTTACGTCTTCGAAACCAAAATTGTTCAAGTCTATGCTAAACAGTCCGCTTTGACTGACTAGATGAAGCAGAGTTAGAGGTAACCCCAAAGGGATGATCTAGGTTGCTCCATTGACACCTAATCAGTTTTTATAACCGTTCAGGGAGATCGAAGTTTAGTAAGGTCTGCTCTATCAAGTCCCTTCCCTATCCTACCTCCATACATCCTCATGAAGATACACCCCTCCTATCCTCCATCCTGCTTTTACATAGGAATTGGTGAGGAAGAAGACAGAGGGAGAAGTTACTGAGCTCTCAGTACCAGGTTTCTCTTAGCAGTAAGCATCCATCTCTATAACAGAATTATTTTCCTAGCAGTCATCTCCTTAATTTTTAAGATCACATTTGTGCTGCTGATAGGGGCACAGCAGCATTCACTGGATGGACATACAAGGCCAGGACCCTTGCAGCAGTGTATCCAGGTTGGAAATCTTACTGGTACAGAAGGGATTGATAAGGCTTGAGTAGCATCAGCAAAGAGGAACATGGAGCTCACTGGGGACAGTTCTTCCAGGAAGAAATTCTTGGCTTATACTGCAAAAATGACTTCAGAGAAGGCAGGGTTGGAGATGAACAAGAGTAGTGACAATGGTCAGCTGTTATACCAAAATCTATTAGACATATGTCTCAGAAAAACAGAAGTGAAGTAAACGTGATCTATTGTAGGTTGGGCAGGTTGCTTTTTCCCCCAGGGAACCCTTCCCCAAAGCCTAAGTAGTTAAAATGCACAGCATATTGTTTGCTTCATAGTGGCTCTCGGGGTTAAAGTACCATAAATCATACACCTTTGTTTTTTGTTCAGGATGCTTAAAAATCTGATATAAACAGACTCCTGACAAAAATGTAGCGCCACTGGAATGGCCAGGAGTCATTGATTTTATATACTTATGGGTTATCTTCCCCATATTCAAAACAATCCAGTGTACAGCTAAATGTGAGCTGTCATGGGAGCTATTGCAGACTTTGAAAGCCAATAATATCAATGGCTGAACAGTGACAGATTAGCTAGGTAAAGAGAACTGAGGTGCTTATTTCTAATTATAATATTACCCATTTAATTCCAAATTATTTTTCCAAATATTTATATTAGACCATTAACCTAAAGGGTAAATTGCCCCTTACCTCAAACCAGTCTCCATTTGTGCTGAAGCTGTCAGAACACCTCTGTGGAGCAGGACTAGCAAGTCCACAAAGAGATGTGGAAGGCAAAACTGCAAAACCCTGATTACTGAGCACCCTAAAATTTTATCCAGAGGATCTCTATTTTTCCATGTCTAAGAGGCAGGATCCTATTCTCTATTAAACTTAATAGGAGGTAGCAGTCCAACAGAAGAAGTATCCCAAATTCTGCTGAAACAGCTGCTACCCTAAAACTATGTGAAATGAATGGGTTAATTCCACATGTGTAAGTCCTGCAGATGCTAAGGAGTGCATGGTAACTGGTAAAGAGAAAAAAAAAAGTGGATTATGGCTTCAAATGGCAAAATAGATGATTTATACCTTAAAAATGCATTCATTTAACTTAACATGGTAACATCATGATTATTTGTGTGTAACTTGTTCTCTGATAGCCCACTAAAATGCTCTGATATGCCTGGACTTAGTACAGCATCCACCGCAGTGGGTAATAAAGCTTAATGCCATTCTGTATCTTTCCCTTGGTTAGGAGAAGTCACCTGATGCAGGGACATCATCTTGAAACATATTTTCCAAAAAGTACAATTCTTTAAAGTTCCTATAGGTATTGAGTGTTGATTTGTTTAAATCCCCCTAATATACTACAACTGAATAGATACAACTGGGTTCAGGTTTATCCTAGACACAAGGAAGGGAAATAGACTTAGAAGCTTATGTATCACTGTATAATAACTGAACAATCACTATAAGGATTATATAGATTTCTGTGAAAGCCAGAGGATAAGTCAGATGATCTATGTCTAATACTTGTGAATGCTGCAGTTCCTCATCAGAGAGCTACCTCTCCAGCTGCTGGCTGCAAGAAGATAAGAAAGGGCTCAAGCCATAAAATAAATCAGATTTGAATTTCAGACACTTTGGAAATGAGAGAGTTTAGTTTCTTTTGGTTTATTGCACTGACAGGGTCCATGAACAAATGAACAGACAAAACCTACCCAGAGCCAAAACCCAACTGATGCAATTCCTCTGAAGACACCCAGCAAAGTTTCTGATTTTCAGTAGTGGTCCACAAAGAAAAAAAATTGTTTTGCCTCATGTGGTACTCTCACTGCGTATGAAATCAGAAATTTCTTGACTAGCTGCTCCTGTCTGGACAGAAATTACTGAAAGTTAATGAAGGGTTAGGCAATGATTCTGAATATCTTCTAATATTATAAATGTACCTAATTCCTTGAGATACTAAAACATTGTGGTGATAGCTTCTCTGTATAATAAGAGACTGAGACAGCTCATTGTATAAAATCTCTGTTTATATGGAGACATAAACAAATTTGTGCATAAATGCACTCATATATATACATTTGTGAATATAAATACAGATGGTTATTTTCCCAGATCTTTCATTTAAAACTTCACTTGTCTGATCTGCTCCCATCTTTCTGTGTGTCTTTAAAATACCTGTGAGCCCTTTTATCTTGAGTCTCTGCTGCTCAAAAGGAGTGAGGACTATGAAGCAGTTTATTAAAATAAGTTAAAAGGGCATAGCTTGTTTAGCAGAAGACTCAAAGGGGGTTGTGACATTTGTTTGTATGCACATAAAAGGTTTGTATCTGAAGTGTGGAGAAGAAATGATGTAAAGAGAATTATGTAAACTGGAAACTGAAGTAGGCAAAGTACCAGACACTGACAAACTGATCATGACCTTGAAAGTACCAGATTTGACACTGTTCTTCCAAAAGTCTGTTAGAAAACTAAATAACTTGAAGATGGAGCTTAATCCCTAGACAAGGCTTGAGGTAAGTTTTGCTGAAAATAGACCTCCCCACTCCCTCATCCCTGCAGTAGCTCCAGGGATAGGGAGGGTTTCGAAGGACCGAGTAGGAAGCAATCATTTCCCCCAAGTACCTTCATGCATGATTTTGCTTCTAGGTGTGTTTTTCAGACTCTGAAGCCCTGGAGATTGGGCAGAGATAAGAGGATGCAGTAGTCCTTGCATTCTCCTCATTCTCCCCTTACAGGTATCCAGCTACCACAACCTGTTTGCACACAAGGAGTTAAAACAGATCTCGAGCAGAGAAGATTATTTTTTTTTTTCTCTCACTGAAGTATATTGGAAGGGGTTGTTGGGCTTGGGGGCTTCTCTTATTTTCTCTGATATGGGTGTGTTTCACCAAAGCATAACATCCCGTTATTTTCTGTATGCTTTCCTCATTATAGGATACCTTCAAATCTATAGGCCCTGGCTAGGCTGTTTTGTTCATGCTTTCCTGATTTATGACCTCCAGGTGACTTCCTCTAGCCTTTAATGTGATACCCATTCAAAAGGCAACACATATGTTTTTAGGAAATAAAATATAGTAGTGCACAGTGACATTTGCAATTTATGCCATCTGCCCTGTGCAGCAACAGTGACAAGCAGACATCTGCTCCAGCATTTCCATGAGGTCTTCTGCCTACATGGCACTGTTAATTTATTGTCAGTGTCATGCTCACTTTAGACCCTTATCCTGCTATCAGTGCATTGAATGGAAAGTTGAAATTTCCATGCAACCTCTTAACATCAGCTGGTTTTGCCTTATGACAGGCACCAGAGGACTCTGAAGCTTGTCATGAAATAGTAAGTTATGCCAAACCTGGCTTTAAGCACATAATCTCTTTGACATGAGGAAATCTCATGCAAGTAGAACCTATTCCCTGTTTTCTTGGGAGATTTCTGATAGGTTCACTGTAATTTGTCTTTTTTTGTGTATAACAGTATTACCTGTAGCAAACTCACTAGCCTCTACAAATCATTTGCCACATGATCTTGGAAATATTTGAAATCCAGAAAGAAGTTTAATTAACCTTTGTGGTCAAGCTGATAAGGCACAATCATATTTGCAGCAGTAACACTGGCTAAATACAGATGGTTAAGCTTGATGAGGACATGAGCCACCAACATGTTCTTTAAGCTTTCACTTCCCTCTACATATCATTTTGGCAGTTGCCTTTTATGATACCTCCCTGCTATGAAATTTTACACAGATGCAAATTCCTGTGAGATCTGTGGCATGCAGTTTAAATTTCTGCACAATTCTACCCAAGGAATGAGAAATTATCTGATGCTTTTCTCTGCCGTCATTTTGCTGTTCGAATGATGATACTTCTGGCATACATGTACTAGCAAATCCTCTTGGGAATCCTTTTGGATGAAAGGTATTGTCCAAATGTAAATTTTAACTTGTTAAAAATACCACTTCTTACTTTCTGTTAGGAATTACATTAATAGATGTTTGAAAAGCCTGGCTAATTCCCTTTGAAATGCAGGGCATAAGCCAGCACTGTTGCCTGCCTGGTTTTCTCTAGACTAATAGGAATTCAGGAAGCCCCCAAGTTAAAAGCAAGAAATACTGGAAAAGACAGACAAGGTCCCCATCCCCTACCTTCTTGTTATTAGAAAAAAAGGGACATAATGAAAAAGGCTGATTTTTGTCTTCATTCAAAGCCTATCACATTCCTAAGGAGTCTTGCCACTACTTTCATCAGCTTTGTTTACAGCTTTGAATTTCCCATATTCCTCCAGTGCTTTCTTGACAACACAGCTTCCAGCAGTTCCCATCTCCATCAACCCTAATAGTTGCCACTCACTGAATTTACTCATTTTGGACCACTGAGAAAACAATGCTGCTGTATCTGCTACATGTTTGAAAAGACCTAACTTGTCCCAAAGAGTTGAGTCATTTTTACTATGTTTTTTTAAGGATATATACACTGATTTGTAAACACGGAACTAGAAACAATCTGTGTGCCAGAACTCTGAAATCTCATTTTGGAAGTAGATTAGAACCTGGTTTCAATGCACACTCCTTCTGCAACTGCCAAAGAATGAAGATAACTTAGAAATTGTCTCTGCTGATGTTCTGAGTTGGCGTGTTTTGCCTTCTACCAGCCACCCTCCCCCATTTACATCAGGTCCTGTATCCTGCACTGAACCCAAACATACTGTCATGGTTTAAGCTGAGCTAGCAATATAACCACAATAACGGCCCATTTACCCCCTTCCCCACACCCCTAATAGGGAAGAAAATCAAAAGGGAAGGGAAAAACTCAGATTGAAATAAACACAGTTTAATAAAATAACAAAGTATTAATACAGTACTAGTAAATATCTATATATAATAGAAATAGAATATAAAATAAAATATACTCAATGCAATTCCTCATGAACTCCGTCCACACTGAGCAGCCAGTCCAGCACCTGATCCCAAACAGGTGATCCCAAAGAGACAAAAAAAGAAAAAAGGCAGAAAGGCCCAGAGGCCTCTGCAAACCAGCAAAAGGCTGAACTAAACGTCCCAAACAGAACTTTCCCTGGCTCTGACAAAAAGAGTGAAGAAGGCGAAGAAGTGAGAGAGAGACCAGAAGATCCTGACTCTCCCTAAATATGAAGGATTATGCTAATGGGATGGAAAACTCTCATTGATTAGTTTGGATGTCAGTCAAGCTCTGCACCATCCGTGACCCCGTTCCTTGATGCCTCACACCTGTGGGCAGAACACTTAGAACATCCTTGGCTCTCAGACCAGAGCAATTAAAAACATTAACTCTGTGCTGGCTGTTATCTCTTGTTCTCAAACTAAGTCCAAATAATGACGATGCTAGCTATGAAAAAGAAATATTTCTAACTGCGTGAAGAAAATTAACTCATTTTCAGTCAAACCAACACACATACTTGGTGCATTTCTTAAGTCAGCACCAAGGTTCCTGCCAAAGGCCAAATGATGCCAAAGGGGCATCACTTTACCTTGTGATCTCCATTCCTGTGAGGAACATATCTCCAGACACTTGTTTTTCCTGCATACATCTCTCTACTCCACGCAGAATGCAAGAGACGGTATGCTGAAAGGTCAGAAGACAAGAACAAGAAATTGTGCAATTCCTGTCCATCAGCTTTTTATGTTAAGATCTGCACGTGGGTAGACTCCAACCCCACAGACACTGGCTGGAAAGTCAGCCGCAGCCAGGTCAGTCTGCTACGTGGAGATGACCAGATCTCCCACCACAGTCAGGCTGCACTGCTGCTTGGGGTCAAGTGAAAAAAATGAGGATTGAGATGAAAGGCAGATAGAAGCGCAAGGCCAACATTAAGGACAATCTAATTTTGCTTACATCTACTGCTTTACTGACACAGCACAATTATGCAAAACCATGCAAGAACACATGCACACAAATCCTTCACTGCATGCATTCATTGAGTCACCCTACTATTTGCAGTGGTTAAGCTTCAGGCAAAGCAGCAAGGTGTTGGCTTCCTCCAAAAAAGTTTTCACAAATGATAATCTCTACTGCTGGGACAGCTGGAGAAAATAAATCTGTTTCTTCATTTCCCTTAATCCTGCTAGTATGTAATGCTAGACAGTTAGGATAAAAATGAACCAGAATGAGAAGGAATAATACTGGTCTAAACATTTCTACTACTGCAGCATTCTCTGCACTTCAAGCACATATGTACCCCCAGTAATAATATTATCTCACATTACTTCAGGGCCTTCCATCCTCTATGGCTTCACAAGCTGTTTTAATAATATCGTTTGGACAGGTGATTTCCATTTGTAGACAATGCAGAGCAGAGAGAAACACTGTGGAACAGAGGATAATAATAGTACTAAATTTAGATGAAAATATATAGCAAGATTTCTAGCCATGAGAATGCCTCCAAACTGGAATCAGACCTCCATAGGATTAGTATCTTTTCCTTTACTGAATTTACTTCTGATCATCAATTTTTGTCTGTATAATTGTTCTTTCAGTAAAACGTCATCTTCTAATGATATGTGTGATGGGTGGGAAACGCCAGTGTAATGCTGGGATAAGAGGTGAATGAGTCACCTACTGAATTGTTTATGCCATCCATCAATGGTCTCTGAAAGGTGCTATTCAAATTCAAAATAGCTGTGACTATCAGACTGTATCCAGCAAAAGTAAGTACAGGAATCACATGTGCACTTACTGACATTTAAAACTAAAGCAGCAAAATACAAAAAATCTTTGCTAAATTCAGATATGCAATTGTTCTTTGATGTTACTTTCCTGAACGTATAATTATCTCTCCTTTAGTAATGTTTTTATTAAAGCTTCGTGTCCTTCATGACACCAGGAAGCACATAAATACACACACAAACAAAAAGATATCCAATAAAGCTCTTTTATGGGCTGTTCTTAACAATCAACATCTGAACATATCTCTCAGCCCTTTGTTCTTGCAGAGTCCATTTAAAAACCCCGTGTTTTTTGACAGTTATTATCATAGTAGGTCTGCTCTAAAACACAGTGGAGCCTTTCCATTGATTTTATTGGCATTTTATCAAAATCAGCATGCCAAAGATTTTACTGTATTTTCCATTGGAACATATCAGAAAGTATGTGACTTTGTACATACCCTATTGACTTTTCAATGAACGTGAGACAGTGGCCACTTCTGCCTTGCTTGCACAATTTTTGAAAGATTTAAAGTCAAGACTCATGGTACTTTTCGATATTTGTTTACTAGAAAACCAAACCAAAACCCCCCAGCTATGTGGCAAATTAGAGCTTGGAGTACTGTTCCAAATTTTTCAAGTATTACTTATACAGTAAAAACATACTTAGAAATATAGAGATCATCTTGAGGATATCAGGTATTACCCCGATATCTTCAGTGATTAAACGTTAGAGACCTCAAAATAAAAAAGAGCACTATGGTCAAAACTGTCTTCTAAAGACATTTCCTTAATCTCTGCTGGCATTCGTTTTGATCAAAACACACTGCCATATAATCTCTGTGGATATTTACTTAGGTCTTGCTGTTGGTTCACTGCTTTTACCTAGACAACAAGATTCATGGAAACATTCACATATCATAATCTAATCACTGATGAGATAGTGTAAACGAGCTTTGCGTGACTGTACTAGAGCGGCTCAACAGGTTTTAGTCCATGTCTAGTACACTTCTGAGTGCTTTTGATTTACAGTGACATCCCATCAGATTTCCATCCAGAAGGGCAATCTAATATTGGTTTGGAAACTTTTTACAGCAACCAGGCCCTACTTTGCCTCAGCAAATTCCTCCTATAATAGTTTTCTTTATTTATTTGTCACATGCAGTAAGTAGAGTTTTGAACAATTTGGAAGATCCTTTATTGTTTGGGTTTTTTTGTTATTGTATTTTGTTTGGTTGTTTTGGGGTTGCTGAGGGTTTTTTGTGTTTTTGTTTTTGTTTTGTTCTTGTTGTTGTTTGGGGTTTGGGTTTTTTTTTGGTTTTTTTTTGTTTGTTTGTTTTTTTAATCAAATACCTTGTCAGTGAATTAACTGCATGCAACCTTCTTTGCAAGTGTTGATCTGCTTTCACAATAAGCTTTCAGGTGCCTGTGTGTTCTTGGTCCAAGTTTGAGAAACTGAGCTTTACTTTCTCAGGTGGGACATGCTCCAAAAAATAGTTATTGTGCATCTTTCTTTTGACTTCAGTGAGCTTATTGTACATTGCTTATTTGTTGGGCACACATCTACTTATTGATCAATGCCTGTTTCTGTCCAGACATTGCAAAAGGAGACATACAAACACTGCAGATATCCAACAGAGTCCAAGACGAAGTCTGCCATTATTATTTTGTCTTATTAATTACATTCTAGCCATATCCGTAAACTCTTATCATTGTTACAGATCTATTGGGACATGCTCCTTTACATCATACCCTTTCATTCAATATTGTTAATGTAAAAATACAATGTAGTGAGATTTGTTATGATTACTAAGGATAAAAATCTACACATTCATCCCCTGCCTTTTTTGAGGCAACGTTAGCCTGATAGTTTTGTTCTTCCTTTTATGGGTACAGAATCCTTGGAACTAGTGAGTCAAGGGGGTAAATAGTATACCAAAGGGAGAATGATTGCTATATGTGACTATCTTTAAGTGTCATGCACAGTCAGAGAAGCAAAGGAGAAGCTGTATTTCCCATCTACATTCCTATCTCAATGCATCACCAGCTTTGAACCTGGCTGATCTGGTTTACAACAGCACAGAGTAATTCGTAAATCCCCATTTTACATCACTCCACTAGGAAAAATTTTTGACAAATATCCAGAAGTCTGTAATTCACTTATGACTTCATCACATAAAAGCTGCATAGGTATTCTATACAATAATGTACAATAATATAGTTCCTAGCTTTAGTACTTTGCTGTCTCTACTTTTCAGCAAATATAACTAAACTATGAATATTTGCCCTCGCCTGTCACCAGAACAGAAATGCTTCAATTTAGCATCTTCTGTATGTACCTAGTCAGAGATATAATACCTCCAAGTACTGCAAAACCAGCATCAGTCCAGTGACTGCAGTGTAACTGTTAATACTGATAAAGAACACGGGAAAGTTTTCGACCAAACTGATCAATTGAAGAAAAAAAAAAAAAAAAAAGCTGGAAAGGCAAAGAAAACTAGTTCATAAGCTAGCACATGGTGTTTTAAAAATACTAGCCTGTTCTCATCGTGCCACAGTTACTCAGTAAAAATGTAAAAATGATATCCAGGAATGCCATTTTCACAGTGGTTTTTGAGCTTACAAGCACAGAGCTTTGTTAGAAGTAGGGCTCTCACAGCCATTTTTTTGGCACTGATGGATCTTTCAAAAGGGTTTCAGATGTAAATGAAAACAATATATTATGCTATTTCCTTTGAAATGCTTCAGGGTTTAGGTTTGGATTGAAATTCTTGATCATGAGCTTGTCAAAAAACAGATTTAAGACATACTTGTTAAACTTCCCAAGTTAAACAATTTATGTGCACACACACAACAGTAACAGTCATGAAATCCCACAAAAACATCTGTTAAAGTGCATATTAAAGGTCACAATGTCAATACATATTGAATATTAAGGATATCAGGAATACTCAACTTTAATAAAAATCAGTGATTACCAACATGAAAAATGTGAAGTAAAAGCTACACATTTAAATAAGGCTTTCAAACTATTCAAAGTCAATGATGTAGAAATCTTTGCATACGACGTTAAATAATGACAGGTTAGTTAACAAGTTATTTTTTAAAATCAGTATCACATTTCAGTACAATCACAATATTTATTAGAGTATAATAGGAACTATTTTAAGCAGTCCAAATACTCTAGAAGGAATAACATCCTATCGTAATAGCTTTTCTTCTCATACTCACAAAATTTTTTGCTTAAGACAAGAAAGAATAGCAGTTGTTGGAAAGTCAGAGTTATTTGATTAGTTGTTTTGAAGGGGCTTGCATTGGTTCTGTATATTATATCCCTTATTGCATTTTTAACATTATAATTACATCACTTTTATTTTATTAATGTAACTAGAAATGTAATATCAAATATTAACTTTGTAAATGTCTTGAAAAAATGCTTCTGGACTTAAAAGGACATTTGGTGCTGAAATATCTTTGCTGTATAATTTTTAAAGATTTCAATCTTACCACATGAATGCACCACGAGACTAATTGCTTGTATTATTCCTTGGAATGCAGCCATGTGACTGCTCTCATATTAAGGTAAAGCATAATATATGTATTTTATACTCATGTTCAATGCTTATACCTTCTTTCGTCTGTCCAAGCTTTTAACAAGGCCTCTCAAACACTCACTGGTTTCTGTTTGCACAGCTCTATGGCCATTAGAGTTAAAAGCTTTAATATAGTGAAAAAATACCCCTATATGACCAGCTGACTGCCTTTTATATTCATGTACAGATGTATTAAAAAGCCTGACACAAGCTACTAATTTCAGCTCTCATTTTCACAGAATCACAGAATCATAGAATCATAGAATAGTTTGGGTTGGAATGGACCTTCTAAGGTCATCTAGTCCAACTCCCCTGCAGTGAGCAGGGACATCTTCAACTAGATGAGGTTGCTCAGCCGTTTGTCCAGCCTGGCCTTGAATATTTCCAGGAATGGGGCATCTACCACTTCTCTATATATGCATATCTTCAACATCACGTCAGACTTTGTTCTTCAAAGAACTGTATTAGGACCTCCAGTGGGAACATCAAGAGAGGTCTTATTGGGCTCTTGCATCACATGAAAAAACACTTTAGTCTTCATGAAGGGATGTGTGAGTGCAGAGTAACTGAGTATAAATGCAGAGCAATCACATTGCATAAGGTCTTTTTCACCTAACTTTGGGGATTTGAAATTTGGGCACATAAGGCCACATGAACACTCTGCTTCCCCCTATCCTAGCCACCCCAAGAGAGAAGAATCATATTCTAGAGGTGCTCACCTCTCTTGCTGGACAGAAGGAGGTCTATATGAAACCCATAAGGCCAGAGAGCTCTCTTCAGATGGCTCAGGCTAAGTGAAAAGAATCCTGCATAACATGACAGCATATATCCTTAGAGATATTAGCTTCTGTAAAAAACAGAGATACTTTTATAAATCAGCTGTGGCAGTACAGGCTAATTTAGATTCATTTAACATACATTTGGTAGTTTGTCTACACTTTGCTTCTGTTGAAGTGACAGCAGGGTAGACATGCCTTTAGAAAATGTCAGTTGGTTTGGTGACTCATACAAGGCATTGAGAGCCCTGAAACCTTGACACTGAATTTGCTGAGTGTAGGGTAGGTACCACCGGGTGTACACTGTTCAGTACTGCTTCAGTGTACTACTTGTTTAATAATTTATAATGTTATTTTAAAGTAATACAAACAACTGAAATTAAAGTCATGAAACAAACTAGACACTACATAATGAAAGTCTTAATATTCTAGGTTCTTTCTGAAATTCTCAGATTTCTCACTGAAAACAAAAACAACAAAAAAACCCAAACAAACCAAAACCAAACCAAAACAAAAACAAAAAGAAAAGCCCCAAACCCAACCAAAACCAGATGGTTTCTGCACAATAGCAATATTTTTTAAAAATACCTGGTATTAATAAAAAGGCATCACGAAATCTTGAAGACATTTTTTCCGTTCTTTGGGCACTATTAATGGCCTGGAAGGGTGTACTCTGTGAGGGATAAAGAACTGAGTGGAGGGCCAGGCCCAAAGAGCTGTGGTGAACAGAGCCAAATCCAGTTGGCGGCCGGTCACAAGTGGTGTTCCCCAGGGCTCAGCATTGGGGCCAGTTCTGTTTAATCTCTTTATCAATGATCTGGATGAGGGGATTGAATGCACCCTCAGTAAGCTTGCAGATGACACCAAATTGGGTGGGAGTGTTGATCTGCTGGAGGGTAGGAAGGCCATACAGAGGGATCTGGACTGGCTGGATTGTTGGGCTGAGGTCAATTATACGAGGTTTAACAAGGTCAAGTCCCAGGTCCTGCACCTGGGTCATAACAACCCCAGGCAGCGCTACAGGCTCAGGGAAGGGTGGCTGGAAAGCTGCCTGGCAGAAAAGGATCTGGGGGTGTTGATTGACAGCCGGCTGAACATGAGCCAGCAGTGTGCCCAGGTGGCCAAAAAGGCCAACAGCATCCTGGTTTGTACCAGGAACAGCGTGGCCAGCAGGGCTAGAGAAGTGATTGTGCCACTGTACTCAGCCCCGGTGAGGCCCCACCTTGTGTTCAGTTTTGGGCCTCTCATCATAAGAAGGACATTGAGATACTAGAGAGAGTGCAGAGGAGGTGACAAAGCTGGTGAGGGGTCTGGAGCACAAGTCTTATGAGGAGCAGTTGAGGGATCTGGGGCTGTTTAGCCTGGAGAAAAGGAGGCTGAGGGGAGACCTTATCGCTGTTTACAATTACCTGAAAGGAGGTTGTAGCATGGAGGGTGTTGGTCTCTTCTCCCAGGTAGCAAGTGATAGGACAAGAGGAAATGACCTCAAGTTGTGCCAGGGGAGGTTTAGATTGGATATTAGGAGAAGATTCTTCATGGAAAGGGTTGTCAGGCATTGGAACAGGCTGCCCAGGGAAGTGATGGAGTCACCATCCCTCAAGGTGTTTAAAATGTGTATAGACAAGGGACATGGTTTAGTGCTAGAGTTAGGTTAGGTTAGGTTATGATTGGACTCTATGATTCTGAGGGTTTCTTCTAACCGAAATGATTCTGTGATCCTATGTAGAAAGAATTAGAAACTATCCCTGTTTTATCAGGTGTTTATCACAAGCATGCATGAACTACCAAAAGTAAAAAGAAGCTATTTGTAGAGAACAAATATCTGTTTCCGTATCTACCTTTTCTTGAGGCCACTGAATCTTAACTAGCAAACAAAAATGGGTTTGTTGCTGTGAGACTAATCAGTCTTCATCACAAATGTTTATTTACAAGCAGTTTCTCCAAGTTGACTGTATCATATGGTAAATGCAAGTGTTTTATAAGCTAAGAGTCAGCACTTAAGCAAACTGATAAAACACAATTTACGTGAACCGTAGCACATCTATGCTTTTGACTCAACATGTTTACTTACAGAGTATTAGTCTCAATCTAGAGGTTTCATGACACTACAGTAGCAGAATTATTTCTGAAATTGAGAAAGATGGCTCAGTCAGAGTAAAATGTCAAGGATGTCCTTGATTCATTAGAGGTATATACAGGGGTTCATACAGAGCATGCTGCATCTCCATGCTTCCTCACTTATTACCCTGAACTCCACCAAAATTACTAACCCCTGCCACAAGGTCATCACCCCTTGTGTGTCTGCTGCGCATTTGGATATCCTTCAAAAACATGCATTTTCCTCTCTTTGGAATATCACTGAACCTCCTTTAGGTAGGTCAGGTACAAGACAGCTACATCTACATCAAAAACAGTAAACAAAGCTGCTAGCTCACTCCACAGTCCCTAACCCCATGCACTGGGTGGCTGGTAGGCAGACAATGAAGATACCATTACACAAACATTCAGTCTCCTTTGCCTGAGGAAAGGTAGGAGCAAACTCTTCTTATGGTGAGCTATTCCTTTTGGCTGTCTGTTGTGAGACGTCTTACACTTTCCTTGGAAAGCATTACTCAGCCAGTCATTGTCAAAGGCAACTTAGAGAATTTGCAGTTTTGGCTGCCAGAATTAGTCTGACGCACTTCTTTGTAAATGTGTTCTTGGTGTTTTCCTACCATAATTGCTTTGCAGCAGTTTCCAAGAAATCATAGAAGGGCTTTTTGCACTGACAGCTCTTGAGAAGACTGTACGTGGAGTCTGTCAACACCAATTCCTGTTGTTCATAGAATCATAGGATCACAGAATTGGATTGGATTGGATTGGAGCTTCAAAGGTCACCTAATTCAACCCCACTGCAATTGGCAGGGACATCTCAGATGCCCCATCCTTTGAATGTTTCCAGGAATGGGGCATCTACCACCTCTCTGAGAAATCTGTTTCAGTGTTTTACCACTCTCATTGTAAAAAATTTCTTCCCCATGTCTAGCCTGAATCTCCCCTCCTTTAGTTTAAAACTACTACCCCTTGTCCTATCACAACAGGCCCTGCTAAAATGTTTGTCCCCATATTTCTTATAGGCCTCTTTTAAGTACTGAAAGGCTAAAATAAAGTCTTCTCCAGGCTGAACAACCCCAGCTCTCTCAGTCTGTCCCCACAGGACAGGTGTTCCAGCACTTTGATCATTTTTGCATCCCTCCTGGCCCCTCTCCAACAGGTCTATGTCTTTCCAGTACTGAGAGCTCCAGAGCTGGATGCTGTACTCCAGCTGCAGTCTCACAAGAGCAGAGCAGAGGGGCAGAATCACCTCCCTCAACCTGCTGGCCACACTTCTTTTGATGCAGCCCAAGAAACGATTGGCCTTCTGGGCTGCAAGCGCACATTGCCAGGTCATGTCCAATATTTCATCCACCAGTACCCTCAAGTCTTTCTCTCCAGGGCTGCTCTCAATCCCTTAATTCCCCAGCCTGTATTGATACTAGGAGTTGCCCTGACCTACGTGCAGGACCTTGTACTTGGTCTTGTTGAACCTCATGAGGTTTGCATGGGTCCACTTCTCAAGTTGTCTAGGTCCCCCTGGATGGCACCCTGTCCCTCAGGCATGTCAACTGCACCACTCAACTTGGTGTCATCCACAAACTTCCTGTGCACTCAATCCCACTGTCTCTGTCATTGATTAAGATATTAATCAGTACTGGTACCAGTACGGACCCCTGAGGGACACCACTTGTCACGGATGTCCATCCAGACACTGATTCATTGATCACTACCCTCTGGATGCGACCATCCAGCCAGTTTGTCATCCACCAAACATTCATCCATCAAATCCATATCTCTCCAATTTAGAGAGAAGGATGTTGTGGGGAACCATGTTAAAGACTTTACAGAAATCCAGATAGACCTGTAGCCCTTCCTTTGTCCAGTGTTGTACTTACTCCATCGTAGAAGGCCACTAGGTTGGTCAGGCAGGACTTGCTCTGCTGAAGCCACATTGGCTCTCTCACATCATCTCCCTGTCATCCATGTGCTTTAGGATAGCTTCTAGGAGGTTCTGTTCCATGATCTTCCCAGGCACAGAGGTGAGGTTGACAGGTCAGTAGTTCCTGGGGTCCTCCTTTCTACCCATTCTAAAAATGGGTGTGATGTTTCCCCTTTTCGAGTCACCAGGGATTTCACCTGACTGCCATGACTTCTCAAATATAATGGAGAGAGGATTGGTAACTACATCGGCCAATTCCCTGAGTACTGTGGGATGCATCTTGCCAAGTCCCATAGACTTATGTATGTTCAGGTTCCTCAAGTGGTCATAAACCTTATCTTCTCTTACAGTAGGAGGGACTTTGCTCCCTCAGTCCCTGTCTTGTGGTTCATCCACTCAAGAAGTGTGGGAAGAGAGCTTGCCAGTGAAGACTGAGGCAAAGAAGTTGTTGAGTACCTCAGCCTTCTCCTTGTCCATTGTTACCAGTTTACCAGTCTTGCTCATTGAGGGGGTACACTTTCATTGACCTTCCTTTTCTGGTTGATACAGCTGTAGAAGCCTTTCTTGTCATTCTTTGTGTCCTTTGCCAAGCTCAGCTCCAGCTTTGCCTTGACCTTCCTGACCCCATCTCTGCACAACAGGGCAGTGTTCCCATACTCTTCCTGGGATACCTGTCCCTGCTTCCACTGCCTGTGCTTTTCCTTCCTGTGCTTGCCCTTTAGTTTTGCCAGTGGGTCTCAGCTGAGCCGTGCTGGCCTCTTGCCTTCCTTATCCAATTTCTTGCACCTAGGGTTCATGAGCTCTTGTGCTTTATGGAAAGCATACTTAAAGGTCTGTCAAGTCTGTTCTGCTCCATTGTCCTTGAGGGAAGTTTCCCAGGGGGTCCTGTTGACTAACTCCTTGAAGAGCTTTCCTAAAATCCAGGGTCCTGACTTTACTCTTTGCCTGTCCCACATCCCTCAGGACTGTGAACTCCACAAGTGCAAGATCACTGCAGCCCAGGCTGCTTCCAGTCTTGATGTCACCAATTAGCTCACTTGCCTTGGTGACCATCAGGTCCAGTATTGAATTCCCCCCTGTAGGGCTGTCTATTACCTGACTGAGGAAGTTATCCCCAATGCAATCCAGGAGTCTCTTGGATTACCTACAGCTCACTGTGCTACTTTTCTAGCAGATGTCATGGTGGTTGAAGTCCCCCAGCAGGACAAGAGCCTGTGAGTGTGATGCCTCCTGTAATTGGAGTAAGAAGGTTTTGTCAATAGTCTCCTCCTGCTTGGGCAGCCTGTAGCAGACACCAACCAAAGGTTTCCTCTGTTGCCTCAGTCTCTGATTCTTACCCATAAGCTTTCAACTTGCTTGTGGCTACTCTTCAGAGAGAGCTCTTCACACTCTATCCCTCTCTTGATGTAGAGGGCAATCCCTACAGTTTTCCTTCCTTGCCTGTACTTTCTGAACAGCCAGTAGCCATCAATCACTGCACTCCAGTCATGGGATCTGTCCCATTAAGTTTCAGTAATGACCGCTACGTCATAGCCTTCTAACAGCATGGTGGCTTCCAACTCCACCTGTTTGTTGTCCATGTTGCATGCATTGAGCATGCTGCATACACATTCCAAGACGAAGGGATATTTTATACAGCAGAGACATGAACTGTATGGAGAGAGAAAGAGATCCTGGCCATCTGGATCACGGGTAGGACACACAGGCAGTTCCAGCCTGTAGAAGACTGAATCCCTCTTCAAGGAGGACATCTCCCTCAGTGAGAACTGAATGTGACTTTGGATTCAGATTAGGTTTCTTTTTTCCTTGAAACAGTAGCAGTTTTCTTTAAATTTGAACAATGTCTAATTTAGAGAGTGAAAGGATAAAAAACATTCCCTTTCATAATATATTGCCTTAAAGATATGTAGATCAAAGGTATATAGACTGAAATTAAAGTAGTATGCAAACTGATGTCCCTTAGAAGCTTTTCCTGTGATGACTTTATTACAAACACAGATCCAAATCTATCAAGACACTGAGATTATGAAAATAAAACTAAATACATAGATAAATAAATAAAATCCCAGCTTGAAAAATTAATCTAACAAGAAATCTCAGTCTCTTCAGATCTTCATGTTTTTTTGATTTTCAGTAAAAAATCTTACTTATATTTCTCTAAGATAATTTGGTTTGTTCAGCCTTGAGAGGAGGAGACTGAAAGGAGACCCCACCATGGTCTACAGCTTCCTCATAAGGGGAAGAGGAGGGGCAGGCACCAATCTCTTCTCTCTGGCAATCAGTGAAGGCCCTGACGAAATGGCAGGAAGATGTGTCAGGGAAGGTCTAGGTTGGATATTAGGAAAAGCTTCTTCACCCAGATGGTGGCAGAGCACTGGAACAGGCTCTTTCGGGGAGGTAGTCATGGTACCAAGTCTGACAATATTCAAGAAGCATTTGAACAACACCCTCAGACGTATGGTGTGAACGTTGGGATTGTCCTATGCAGGGACAGGAGTTGGACTCGATGATCTTTGTGGGTTCCTTCCAACTCATGACATTCCTTTTTACCCCATATTTACCTTAAAACCCAGCTTCCTGCTTTTTGTTTTTTGGTGTTTTTTTTTTTGAGGGGAGGGGTGGGGGGCAGGGGAGGCTGCTTATAATTCCAAATTCTGACATAAATAGTCTTTTTCTGCCCAGTACTATATTAACATGTTTTTCAGTCTGTGAGCACTGCATTGTGAACATATTTGGTTGCAGAGGTAGATTGTAGAGTTGCTTCCCTATTTGTCTCAGCATTACAGACTTTATCTTCAGTCAATACAATTTATAACACATGTATAATATTTATTAGAGACTATGCATATCTTCATCTTACCACCATGGTTAGAATTTACCTTAACAGTCACACAAACACAAAACTAGAGCCAGGAAAGAAACTGCACTTTCCTGGTATGTAATTTCTCCGTCAGCAGCAAACCCTCACAAAACCTCCTAATTGGGAGTTAAATGATGTGGAGCATATCTCCATGAAACATTTAAAGTTAGAGAGTTAGTAGACCAGATCCTCCACTAGCTAAAACTCAAAATAAGCCTAGTGAAACTGAAGGAATAAGGATTGCTGACAGCTGCAGATAAAGCCTGTTCAGATGCTTGCTTCAAGACATGCCCATATTTTTTCTTAACATTTTGGCAAAAATGAGGTAAAGAGGCCATATAAACCAGGAAAGATCTCCAAGATTCCAATGTACCAAATAATTTTATTTCACTGTGGCAGACAAGAAGTCAAAGTACAAACTGGGTTTTAGAGTTGCATCCATCTAGGCATGCTGGACATTAACTCCTGTTTTACATACCTTTATGTTTCTTGTATTTACTTCTCTCACATAATTTTTGCAATTTTCATCTGTTGAACTCATTTTCTGTTTGGTAACTTGTATGATGTATTGCCTCCTTAGCTAAACATACAGATAAAATACGAAGTTGAGAGGAATAATAGAACTAAGGTTATTATTATCTAATAAGTGAGTCACAGTTATGTGAAATACAGGGCCATGGAGGCATCAGCTACATATAAGTCAGGAAGGCAAATACAATCTTGGGCTTCATCACACTAAGGAAAAAGATAGCATTAGTCATCTTCCTACCAGAAACAGATAGACATTATTTCCTATCAAATTGAAATTCATTTCACTATTAAGTTTCCTGATTGTTTTATAATCAAAAGGCTCTTGCTTGGAAAACCAGACTTCGACTTCTTTTGCTTATCTTTCTCAATCCCATTTTTGGAAAAAATCTTGCTTATAAATGCCATAGGGTCCAAAAAATCTGAAATAGTGAAGATGGAAGGAAACACAATCAATTCTAAATCCAGCTATTGCAAGCTGCTTTCACTCCCAAGGCCACAGTATGTTTTTTGCTGTTTGTTTTAAACCTTCTTACCATTTCCTTTAAATATGAGCGACCCAGAAGATTTATGCAAACCAAGTGTGCAGAGGGACCTGTGCCTCACTGCATGAAACTCTAAACTTCAGAATTTTGAAGCTGCTCTGGGAAAGAGAAATACACAACCCATTTACTACAGGTTGGTCTCTTCTTTCAATTCAAATCAGTTTTGGAACAGCTTTCCTAATTTTTAAGCTGTATCTGAATTTGTCCCATCTCTCCTCAGTTATCTGGTCCTCAACATGATTTGCTCCTTGCCTGTGTTCTACAAAAGCAGAAAGGCCATTTCCCATTTCCCCCTTCCCACCCTCTAATATCAGGTCATCAGACCATAAGCTCCAGTGTTTTGCTAATGCCAAGAGAGCTCTGCTTTAAAAAGAAAATCAGGATACGAGATCTGGAAATGTCTCCTGGAACACATCTTTAATAGGTTAACTGGAGATGGAGAAGTGAGCTGAAGGAATCTGGGCTGAACATTACCCATGCTGAAGCTGTGGAGTTAAAACAGTCCCCCAGGCAAGTGAAAACAAATGAATTGTATTATTTCCTGTATTGTATTTTCCAGAAAACCTATTTGTTGTGACTGAAACACAACTAGAGACTTCCTTCTCAGCTACTGAATGACTTACTGAGGTGACTCTTACAAATGTGTAACTTTGCAGAATGAGGAAGATAATCTGAATACTTATGTCACACACAGTCTGCAGTAAAATTTATACTGCTGGTAACACAACCTAACACTCTCCCTCCATCTCTCCCTCATGATAAAGACTAATAATCATGTGGTGGAATACAATATGCCACATTACTTGACAAATCCACCAGAAGGACTGACCCTTGCACAGCACTTTGATAAATCATTCATGAATAGATTTTCTTTCACCTTTGCATGTGTATTGAGGAGAGGAGAGGAGAGGAGAGGAGAGGAGAGGAGAGGAGAGGAGAGGAGAGGAGAGGAGAGGAGAGGAGAGGAGAGGAGAGGAGAGGAGAGGAGAGGAGAGGAGAGGAGAGGAGAGGAGAGGAGAGGAGAGGAGAGGAGAGGAGAGGAGGAAAGAAAGGAAATGACAAAATGCAAATGTCATACCAGGAACAACATAAATGAAAATACTGGTGCATGGAGAGCTAAAATTCCCCAGCCTGCTTTCCCAATTTCCACCTGTGCATTTGTGAAGGTGTGTCTGTTTGCTGCCTTTTTCACCTGATATATTGACAGAAATGCCTGCATCCTGTCCACTTTCCATCAAGCATTTGACTGAGGAAATAGTACCTCTTCACTTACAGGCATTCAAACATATGTTCCAGAGTGCAACATGTTGTCGTGTGCACTATGGGGACAACAGAACAATCTGTTTCCTGAAGATGTTGGTCAATATGACTTAACTTTCAGTTAGCAACATGATAAAGGGGGTTATTTCTTGTACAAAACTGAAGACTGGCAGGAGGTCACCTATGGGATTAGGCTTTGAGCATGTGACAAAGTCAAAAATCTGTCCAGAAGATGGCTATGGCTAACTTCAGCAAGGAAGGAAGGCCCCAGTTTGCAGGGACACAAGGAGGGTTGATGCAGAATCCTTGTGTACAACACTCTGTTGTGCAGGGTTTTGTTTGGGTAATGTCATACTAGATGTGCTCATGGATTCACCTGAGAAAGGTGCCTGGGAAATTAGCAGAGGCTGCAGAACCTATGTGCTGTTCTCAGAGTTCTTCCTCTGCCGTAAGTATCAAAACTTGCTGAAATAAAGACCAAGCTTACCTCCAAAGATCCCAAGTCCATGAGAAGAAACTTTGGACCAGGTTTGCGATGCACTTATCCTGGAAGGAAAAGCAGCTGCCAAGAGCTCCCTGTTTCAACATACATCGGTAAGAAGAAGCAGTGCTTGGTCTCTCCCACAGACAGGCCTGAGGGAGCATCCTCACATCTGAATTAGGCCCATCATTTTTATTCTGACTACAGTTTGCACTGGATTTTGCTTCTCTGTATTTCACTTTGAAGCCCATCCTTGTGATTTTGTGTAAACAGTTGTTTACTTTCTGTGCCAAGAATATGCTATGGTATTTCTGAGAAATGCACCCTTCAGTACATGGCTTAAAAAATAAAACAGCTGAGAAAGGGCATGGAAGATATCTGGATTCAGCTTTCAAAAGCCACTCTTAATTTGACTGCTTTTGGGTCTGAACTGTTTCCAGAAAAATAAACAGCAACAAAAGAAAGTAACCCCATTGGGAAATGGAGTGGTAAGGCTCTGTATAAAGATGAAAGAAAATATTTCAGGAGCATTTGTCTCCATAGCTACAACTGATGAGTGACAGTGGAAAACATGACTATGAGAAAGTAGCCTTATTTCTGACAGTGACAAGTTTTGATGCACTGTATGGGTTTTAACTCTGTTCAAGTTTTGGATCTCCCAAAATAACCTCTTAAACACACTAGTTTTGACCTGATGAGTCAAAGAGAAAACTGCAGAAGAACTGACCAAATACTGAAGAAACAATTTTGAAATTAAGATTTAAGAATTAACAAAAAAGAGAAAGCAAGAGAAGCAAAGAGAAAAAGCAAGAGAAAAAATTGACGTTTAGGCTGAATTCACGAAGCACAAGTTCACGAATAGCAGCTCAACAGCAATACCAGGAATGAAGACATGAAAGTAGGAAGATAAGCAAAGGTCTCAAAGTCACGGACAAGCAATAACATTATCCTGGTGTCCACAGATGGCAAGACACAGCACAAGGGCTTCTTCAGACAACCAAAATACTCTCAGAAGGAAGAACGGGGAAGAAAGGGCAGGAGAGCTGAAAGTGTCCTCATGATTCATGATGACTGGAAAGTACACGATTAAAAAAAAGCACTACTTCTTTAACAGCTCAAAGAGGAGCTCATTAATTTCTCTCAGAACAGTAGTACATTGTGAGGGCTGACGACAGTATATTCATTCAGTTCCAGGGCAAAAAAAATCCTGAACAGCAGTTCCATAAGCATCAGACCTAATGAAGTTTAGTTTCCTGGAGGGTTCTGTCTTCTTGATCCCCCGAATCTTTAATGAAGTTACACTAAATGGAGTTTTAATTGAACTACACTAATATTATTAATCTAAGCTAGGAATGTTATGAATGTGCCAGCTTTCAGTCAGTATATACATCTTAGTAGACATCACAAAATTCACCCATCAGGTGAGAGGTTTTTTAAGGTGTGTGGCAATGAAGCCTTGTTTCCAGCTGTCCTGGTTTTGTTAAAAACAAGTTTCTCTTTTAGTGAATTTTTTTCTGTCAGCTAAAGCCTTCTTACTAACTGCACTTTCCTGAAAGTTAGCTACATGTTTTGGTAGACATAGGAATGTTATGCAAGGTCATTGGTAACAATGCATCCCGCAAAATGTGCAAGCAGGAGGTGACTGAAACTGAACCAACTGATTACTCCATCCCATTCACGTGATACTTTATATAAAAGTGGGAGACCACGAGGATCTCGTCCCTTTTTCCTTATGGCTGACATTAGGAGAGGACCTTGCAAGTTGTCCCTGCAAACTGAGGCCTAGTGAGAGACTGAATCCAGTTCTGGTTGGCTGCAGAATCCAGTCCAGGACTTCCAGGTGCCGGCCCTACATCAGCTGGAGCAATTGCCAGGACTTTCAAGATTGGTTTTGTGTATTTTGTATTATTTTCTCTATTTTTATTAGTAGCATTAGTAAAACATTTTTAATTTTTCCAACTCTCTTCTCTCTGTCCTTCCGCTTCCAATAGCCTGTCCTTAGTGGGAAGGGGGGAGAGGGAAGGACCAAAGAGGAAAAGGCGAGGGGAGTGGGGGTTAACAATACATCTGCCACGGTTTATTGTCACCCTGCAATCAAACCTTTGACACCAACATACAAGCAATTTGATGTTAAGTTCTCATGTAGATTCCCTGTGCAATAAGGGGTAAATTAATACTGATGCTTCTCCTGCAGTGGAAATTATTAACAGAGAAATCCTAATAAAGTTTCTTTCTTTTACTTGGCTAACTTATTTCTGTAGCCTTACAGAAGCCTGCGGAAACTTGAGACATCTAGCCATCTACCAAATTGGATTGAAATTGGCCAAAGGTCCAGAAAATGTTCTGAGGAACAGACAGATGTTTACACCAGGGAACAGATTATTATTGGATAACACATGTTGCATAGTAAGAGGTAATTGTTTAAAAAGGGGATCTTTTCTACTAACTTCTAGTGGTAAAGGTTGGAGTGATTTGATTGACCAGGAATATTTCTCTTTTCTGGACACACTGACAAGGCTTTGGCAAGTGCCTTTAGTAAAGCAGAGGACATGTCTGTGAATATTAACTTGCTGTTTCTGGAAAATATTCTTTCTGCAGACACAGGTTGCCTTGTGTGAGGCAAGGCCAGAAAACACAATCAATTTTTGAATATGCATAGGGTCAAACATTTGCATATCTGGCATATTACTTCAGAGAGAGGGAAAAAAAAAAGAAGTGAAAGCATTTGGAGGAGAACCAAAACTGCAGGACAAGAAAGGGGTGTGTATAATTTGCAATGATCTCCACAGCCTCTGGATTCCCACCCTCTAGATTTGATTAAACATTTAATTACTGCTTAATTCCAGAATCAATAAGTATGGTCTCAGTTCTCTACGATTTCCATTTGCTGCTTTTGTTATAAATGCACATTGGCCTTCATTCATTTGATAGCACAGACCTATCCTCACTCTTCCCTGATATTTACTTCTTGCAAAATAGAAACTCTTCATGTCTACAATATTCCTAGTTCAGTTTACACTGGAACATCTCTGGAGTCAGTTTATCACCCACAGATGATAACAAGTGAAAGGTATGGCATGGATGTCTCATTTAACTTAATGTGCTGCCAGCCCCTCTGGACACTTTGCCCAGGATAAATTAGTACATCTACTACCAGCAATGGCTAATGACTGCTTTTTAACACAATATTAAGTAGTTTGGAATGCATATAGACCCAAGGTATATCTCAAGGATTTCTCACTGCTGCCAGACTGTACATTTACCAGAGTGACCACACTAATATTGGAAGTCTTCCTTTTCTTTACAGATTTGCCACTACTTTCCTCCGTGCCTTTGCTTGTGGATTTATGTGTATGCATCTGTTAGATATGATATGGTATGATGTGATATGATTAGCATATTCTCAAAGGTGCCTTGTCCTAACTTCACCAAATTGCCTTTTTTGCCATATGTCCTTGCATCCTGGTACAATTCTGGACAGGGCCCATCATTATGGCACTTGTGTCTCAGCTCTCACATTGATGCCCTGAGTATGAATCCAGTTTCTGTTGTGTTGCTGCCCAGAAGTGGGTGGTACTGTCATCCAGAAGGGACAATGTGAGCTATCCCATTAGCAATCAACTGCATTTGCCCGCTGTCTCAGAATGCTTTTATTGCACATTGCCTCACCTATCCACATACTGCCAGTACAATTTATGTCTTAGCAACCACCTGGGCTGCATTGGGCAGAGTGTTGCCAGCTGGTTGAGGAGATATCCTTCCCCTCAGCACTGGTGAGGCACACCTGGGGTGCGTGTGTAGTTCTGGGCTCTGTACAACAGAGTTATGGAGATAGTAGGGCAAGTCCAGCAAACAGCCACATGAATAATTAAGGGATTGAAGGATCTCTCAGGTAAGGAGAGGCTGAGACAGCTGTGATTGGTTAGCTCGAAGAAGAGAAGGCTCATGAAGTGCCTTAGCCTTTTGTGTAACGTGGTTTATTTTCTTGCTGTTTTTAATGTTCCAGGGGGTTTCAAAACTGCTTATTATAAGGTATGGCTGAGATATCACAGAGGAACAATATATCTTATACATGCCTTGTTCTCACAGTATTCTGTAAGTACTTTCTGCTATTCACCCTGTTATTCACACTTTTTAGATTCTGATCTTTTCAGTAGAGTATTTGTTGGACCATAGCATCCACATTCTTGCTGCAGGTCATTGCTCCACTTTTGGAGATTCCACAGATGTCCCCTTGGCCTGCACTTCTACCAGCAATGACAAGTGGCTGTTTTGATTTGACCCCTGCCTGATCTACCTAGATTGTAATTTGTGTCATGCTCTCCCAAAACTGCAAACACTTTTCTAGGCACTCTTCCTTCAAGGTCTGCCAGCACTATTGGCTTTTCTGCCTTCAAGCTCTCACACAAATTATTCTGAAGGCTGTTGTAAAATTATGTATTGTTCAAACATTTTACTGAGTCATGATTGATGTACAAACACAGAATATTTAAATATTATTGTATAGTTGTATATATTACTGTATATATTGTTATAACTGCTATTTGTCTGTTAACAACCACTTTTCTGATCAGCTGAATCAGCTATGGGAGGTTTTGTGCTAGAAATGACAATTCTAGTGTCAGAGGCCTGCAGATATCTAAGCATTTCTTGAGCAGTGTGACATTCAAGTGAATATACATGGTTTGGGAGGCCTGAAAATAAGAAAGGGACTAGAGTTAAAAAAGAAGGCTCTGATTTAGATGAAGGACCAAAACCTAACCCACACTTACTCTAAGAATGGACATAGCATTTTGATTGAAATAGGGAGGTCCTGAGAGAGGACTGAATTTTGATCCAACAGTCTGCCTAAGAGTGACATGTTGTTTAGTAGCTTCTAAATTAGTTGTGAAAGTTTATTATGAGAGGAAATACTCTTTAAACTGGATCTCAGCTCATGAAGTAAAACTGTAGTCATTCTAACAGCAAGACCCAGTTCAGTAAAAGGAAAGTTTTAAACAGATGGAATTGAATCTTAAAACAAAACCAAAACCAAAACCAAACCCAACAGCTTTCTGCTTTGCCTGCATGTTGTTAGGCAGGATGGAAGCAGGCTTGTCCCAAGCCTCAGTGCTCCACCAACAGCTTCCAGAACCACCTGGAGCTCCTGCTGCCACCACAAAACACTGTTGGTTACCAAGGAGCAAAACCTCACTGCTATCTACATCAGTGCTATCAGAAGTTTTTCTTGTTTAAACTGAAACAGAAAAAAAAGGACACATCTCCTTCCCACACAGGTGCTTTGTTAAGAGCCATGTTAGTAAAAGTTCAACACTGATCCTAAGATTAGACATCCAAAGGGGAGCAACAAAAGGAGAACCAAACTATGAAGTAAACTACATGGTATTTTCACCACAGATGTTTCCACCCTTGGAAAAGAGAATGTAAACCCTAACAGTTTGTCTCATAATACATATCAAATTTTCCATTGCTTTGTGATAGTGATATGTGACAGAGGGAAGGGTTTGGCAATGTTGTGAGAATAATGAATATATTTTATGATCTACTCTTACTGGATTACTTAAACAAGGAGAAGCTTGCTTCCAATTCTGGTTTTGGGAATTTTTCTTGAATATAGTATAAACCACTGAGAACTTATAAACCAGCATGTACCTCTGTGATCTTAAAACTCCAGTTTCTGCATTTTTTTTTTCTTTTCCTTTTTTGACGTCAAAAGATGATAAAAATAGAAAAGTCCTAAGGACACACAAATTGAAAATGAACCTTCTAATACTAAGTCTTTAGAAAACTGTTCCCTACAAGCAGATGGGCCCCAACTTGCAGCAAATTGAACAAATAAAGAATAATTTATCTTTAGGTGCAATAAGCATCATACTAAGTTTGCCAAAGGCTGGATAATTCCATAAAGCTGCTCAAAAAGAAGCCAGAAGAGATTAGAAATGAAAGGTCTCACAACACCACCCTGAGTACTCAGCTCTTAATCAGGTTATCAGATAGCAGGGCTTTTCTTAATTGATATAGCTTTTTTATCAAATGACGGTGTTATCTCATTGGTGAGGTCATAAAATATGAGTCACACACAGTCAATAGGATATCTAGCACAAAGGCAATGCTATGTATTTTAGAGGCTAAAGATACTGTAGGTATTGTAGGAGCTGTTCACTTAATAGCAACTGGTGAGTGTTGTAGCTTTCCTCGACCTTCCAAAAAAGCTGGTTTAACCTCATTTTAAACTATGTCTGCTGTTCATAGTAATTCTGCTAACCACGATTTGACATTGTTGCCTTGGTAATACTGTGTGGTATTTTGAACCCAGGGCCTAATTTCTCATAAATAACTATAGTTTCACTGATTTTCATTTGCCACACAGCTGAGATTTTGATTTAGCTTAAATGAATGTGTTCTCTGTGTTAAACTTGCAACCAAATCACTTATATTAGATAAAGAAAAAATAACATTATGAATAAGTATTTTACAGATTTACTAAAATTTTATCTTCAGAATGGCTGCCAGTCAGCACTGGATTTCTTATCTTGGAAATCTGGCTGTGATGACTCCTAGTTTTACAACTGAACTTTTGGCAAGCCTCTGGCTTTGATTTTCTACAACTCTGAGGTACCTAACCTTTTGGTGTTGTACTTCTGCATGAAAACCAGTGCCTTGGAGTATTCTTAGCTTCATTTTTTGTTTTCTGTAAATTAGGAGAGAATGAATCCATAAACAAAACCAAGGCTAACACTTAGGAGAATCCTAACAAATCCCACTCATAAAAAACCCACTTCTATACTAGTCTGATCACCTAGCTTCTAATGCTTTAAGTCAGAAAACATAATGTGCTGTGTTACAAGAGCCAGTCACAAGATCAGGATGCAGATAATTTTCTTTCTAAAATTATTTTTTAAATCAAAAATCTTTAAGTTGATTAACATATCTTGCATACATATTACATTTTTTTTGTTTCACATTCAAGCCCTTCATAATGCTTTTAAACATAGAATTATGCAAATATAAAAGGCAGAAATAAAGGAGATCTTTCTTATCATAGATAATCTCAAGTTGGAAGGAACCTATCAGGACCATCAAGTACAACTTATCTGTGTCTAATTCATTGGTCATGGTAGTTAGACACCCATCTTTCAGGAATTAATTTCAGCCTTACAAATGCACAAAATGGCAGAAGTACCCAACTAGTACCCAACTAGTTGGTACAGTGTGCTGAGTTTCTTTGTACAGCATCTCTAGGACACGGAGTACACAGCAAGTCAGCTTCATCAGTTTCACTGTTTCATTGCAAACACCATCAGGGCTTGGTTTACCAGGCACACTGAGATTGTGACTTCTCCCACCTTTCTTCCTACTTGATTACTTAATGCAGTAGACTAGTCAGCCACATCAAGTGTAATGTTTTGTTTTATGCCAGAAATGGTGTTAAACATTACGTCCAAAGGATAAATAACTTTTTGTTCTGTTAAAAAGGAGCAACAGCAGTAGCAAAAAGAATGACCAGAAGAACAGAAGGTAACAGCTGGATAATCTCAAGTGACACAGGTTTATCCTGATAATGAAGTACAGATACTGAATGGCTTAGATAATTAATAATGAAATGTAAAGACTGCTAACACTGAGGCAACTCAAAGCTCCATTGACTGTGATTTACCATCTCCCGACCACTACGTGATACAGTTCAACCTATGTTGTAGTTCAGTGGCTTCTTATTAGGACAACAGCCATCAAACCACAGCATTGCAAACAGCCTTTCAGAAAGGCAACTCTTTATATGTAGAACATATAAATACGTAACTTCCAGGTTTCCAAGGAGGTGAATGCAGCTCAGCTTTTTAAGTATGTTGCTCAAGCTGTATGCAGAAGATTACACTGAGAGAGGTAGTCAGTCCACAGATTTTTAAGATAGCTTCTTTATGCTGGCAGGGAAGCAATGGGTGTTGTTTTGGAGGCTTTCAGGCAGATCTTTCCCTCCTTGCCTGACTGGAAGCCACGTAGACTTGCAGTGGTAAATAATACAGATGATACCAAGGTAAGACAAGAGAAAATAACCTATTAAATCTGTCTTTTACCTCCTCATTCCACAGGCTTGAATTTTTCTCCCACTACAAATGGGACAAAGTGAGACATTGCTGAAGTCTATGGCAATTGTGTGGCTGGCTCAGTTCTACAGCAATAGCCATCACAAGATTATCAGTTTGCTGCTTTCTCCCAACCAGCCAATTCTGCAGCAGCAGTGAATAGTCACAAAACTCAACTTCAGGGTTGCAATTCAGACACCTGACCTGGAAGATCACATGTTCTCTAAAGTTAATGGAGGGAATTAAGCTCCATGAGTGGAATATTTACAGCATTAAACTTAGCATCCTGCTATACTCCCCTAGAGAGAGAGGTGGGATACAGGTACACGATTGCAGGCAGCTGGTGTCCTTTGCAAGTATCTGGCATCGCCTGCAATTGCACAGGTAGAAGAGTGCAAATTCTGTGTTCATGCCTCTCAGGAATCCTGGACCATTTAAAGGGCCACATGGCTTTTTCATTGGCCCTATATTCAGGCAACTAAATCCTACTTCTGAGGTCTAAAGAAGGATGTTCAAAATCAGATTGTGTCTGGGAGTCCCTGGTGCTCCCAGAAGCAAAGATAATGAATTGCTGCAGGAGGAATCATTTGTTCTAATTCTTAAGTGACAATTCCTTGTTAATGCATCAACTCATTTACTTGAGTGAAAGGTTCCACTTTCAGAAGTATTTGGAAACGAGAGAGGGCTCAAGAATGTACAGAAATGTAAAGGGAAAATATTAGGTGATGCACTATCTATAAACAGAAGCCCAGTTTCTTCTGACCTGGTGTCAACAGAGACCATGGAAAATTCCACCTCCTGATTTCAAGCCATATAGACTATAACAGCCTAAACTTCCAAGCCTAAGTTATTGGTAGTCACAGGTATAGAGTAATTAAACTGATACATGAAGAAATAATTTTTTAGTTCATTTGTCAAAGATAGAATTTTTTTCTGAATAATATCGTGTCATGTCCTTCCAACACACTTGCTAATATATATACCAAATTTAAATTATTGCTGCTTAATATTTATACTTTTATGGTACTGTATTTGCTGCACTAGAGGGTGCAACAAGAGGAGGAATCCTGCTCTTGGTATTCTACCTCACTAGAAGGTATTAGATGTATAAGCATAGTGAGTTTCCACAGGCTTTGAAATTCACTTTGATTTGTGCCGGTATGTCAATGGCTCATACCCGCTGAGCTTGAATTCTCATTGCAAGTACAAGTCCACTCCTTATACAGTCTGGGAAACCCTTTCTGTAACCCCTCACAGAACTGCAATAGTATCCATGGTCTATTATAATTACCTTATGAAAGTGTAAATAAATTGCATCTACATCAACAAAGCTTGCCAAATGAAATTACAGTCATTCATGGAAAGCAAGCTGATGAGCAATATCTTTTCAATTTCTCTTACACCAAGAATGTAAGAATATACAGTGTTTCATTCTTTGAGACTATTGTTTCCATTTTATTATTACAGAAAATAAACAAATTTGAAGTATCTTTTCCATTCTTTGGTGTATATTAAAATTTACACTGTTTGATAACTAGGAGATGCTACAGTGGTCTAACAAGTTCGATATCGTGGTACAAAAAGTCTCACATCAGCTAAGTAAAGAATAGCTCAACCACATTGTGGGTTTCTACCTAATTCCTGCCAATTAACAATTAGCAGACTTTCTGAAATAAGATGTAAGTAGCTTAACTAACAGAACTGAGGGCATATTCATTGTCCATATAACTGAGCAACTAATGCCTTTCTGAATTCTACCTTGCTTGTAGATCTGCCTTGCATGTCATTATGAACATTTTCATAAATCATTTATGCCTTCACAAGATGAGAGGGATCTTTCAGCTGGCCAATAATGCTTTAAGTTCTCTGTGTTGCTGAATGAAATGCAATTTTTTATTTTAGACCAACTCCTGTAAGTGTATTTAAAAAATAAGGAGTTCACATTTTATGGATCTATACTTTTGTTTTTCACCAACTTTTTATTTTTGCCTTATCTGTGTTTATTCTCTTCTTTAGGGAAAAAGATCTCCTGAACTCCATATAACCACGCTGTGACAACACCTTCTGAAGTGATGACAAGGCAATGTACTTGCTCTTGGAAGCGTAACAGTCTGCTGTATAATCAGAAAACCCAGTCATATAAAACAAGGAATGGATTCCCATTTCTATTTGAAATGTAATGGTTTCTTAAAGATCAGGTCAAGAAATATTCCACCAAAATACAGTACTTTCAGCTTTTAGAAACTTATTTACACTTTGGTGAGGTCTTCAATCTTGTCTTCACACATGTCATCTTTGATCAATAGGATGCTGTATCTGACTATGAACTTTTCTCATCACTAAAAATAAAGCCTGAAATCCACTGTCAGGTATGAACATTGCAGGTATCTCAAGCCTGAAATTAACCTGGAGTAGTAAAATGAACATACTCGTTAAGGAAAAAATAATTTCCTTTTGTTTTCAGGTCAGCTTGCAGGTGAATTAAAGAACTCAAGCTAAGAAATCGAAGAAGAAAAATAAAGTCATAAGTAAATGACTGGGAATGATAACTGCTCATTTGAAAACTGCTGTATTATTGAGTTGGTATGTTTTAACTATCTGCAGCCACTAGAAAAAAACTACAGGTATGTGCACTGTAAAGCAAATAAGATCTTACAAAATATCTCTTTATTTACTACCTCATGTCTCATGTACTTTATAATGAAAACTACCCAAACTTTGTTGAGTAAAGCAACACATGTTTCTTTACAAATGGTGATTCAGAGCAACAAGCTGTTGTAAGAATCTATAGGATCTCACTTTCATATTGCTTCAAATATTTACCCGTACTTTGACCAAAAAGAAATGGGGATTTCCAGGCAGAGAGATACTGCAATAAACAAGACCATGTTTAATGGCTCAGTGTGTTTGTCACCTGGACAAAATCCACCAATGGATTTGAAAAGCCCTTAATTACAGTTCAGCCGAAAGACTAATAGGGCTCTGCAGGCCAATAAAAGTTGGTAGATGGGCAGTCTGCCAAAAAATTCAATGCAGAACAGGAAAAAAAAAAAAAAAAAAAAGTCGAAAATATATATTGGCCGGTCTAATTATACCACATCCCTGGTGCCATGAACCTAGAACGTCAGATGTTAGTTCCTGCCTTACAAGAAATCTAACTGAGTTACTCATTCCTAAGTCCTAGTTTCAATTGCTCACTCATGTTGCATGTATGCCAGCTTGCTTCTAGGCTCTTTTCGGGAACAAAGTAACTCCACCCAGGGTGAAACTTGGGTACCTCCATTTGAGAACTTCCCTCCCAAGGCAGAATGGGGAAGCCTGTGTTCTGATCAGCTCCCTCTGACTCACATGGTCCTTCAGCATTATCTGACCAGGTCTTAAATCATCACATGTCCTAGTCCCATGCCCAAAATTCACAACTCAAGTGTTTGGCATCATGTTTAAAATACCCCTCTCCTCTCATTTGTGCACTTTAGACTGAAAAAGGCCCAAATTAAACACAGAATAATGGTATTTTAGTGCCATAGAAGCCCCACCTAACACCCAGAGGAAATCCAGGTCAAGAGCTTCCCAACATGAATGCAGCCAGCCTGCTCCAGAGGAAACTAACCTTGGTGGTCAGAGGTTGTTCAGATGATGTCTCTAGCTGTGAAGGCTCCTCTGTAACAATCACACAGCTAAAACTTGGCATCTCATATTAGCATTTGATTTTATAAAGCCAAATACTTTTTTTATACATTAATCTCTACAGTTTTAAACATGTGCACACACACACACATTTACAAGCCTATAATATATTAGACCTCTGAAATCGTTTTACACTGAAGTCGAACATACTTTCATTCCTTCAAGCATACTTAGAAAATATTTTTTTGAGTGTTTCAAATGATGAGGTTTTTGTTTCTTCCTTTGACTTCTTGCCCTTCTATTCTGCATCTTCAAGCCCTTCTTCTTTTTAGGACAAATATAATAGTAAGAACTCAGAGGTTCTTTTACTTTCATATTTTCCTTCGTACTTTTGGGTTTATATTTTGTTACACTTCTGCTCAGTGTTGGCATAGTGATGTGGCAGACAAGGAGTTTCACTTTCTTTCTGAAAGTTCTGATAAATGGTAAATGGAAAAATCAATAAAGAAACCACCTCACATATAATTCATCCTAGAATAATTGGTGGAAAATGGCTTCTTTCTTTTTTTTTTTTTTTATAATGTAATTAAAGACACTGGAATTTGTTTATGCTTTGGTAGAAAACTGGAACTAACTCTGTTTTGAGACAAGAAGAACCTCTCCCACGCCCCCCTTTTTTTTTCTGTGGGGTTGGTGCCTAAGAGGTGGATATGTTCAGTTGTCATTCACAAGCCTCTGCAATACTGGGAGCTGTGGAGGTCAGATCCCAGCTATGGGACATTTCCAGCCTTTCCACCAGTTGTGGGCACTCATTTAGTGTCACGTGGTCATGCACATGAGAAGAATTGATTCCATCACTACTATGCGTGACTTATAACCAGGCATCCAGAAAATGCTATCTATTCTGTTCAAAGTGTGGTGAGCTCATTACCTTCTCAACCCATACCATCTGATCCTGTGAAAAGTACTGTGTAGATGTCCCATCTCACATGGTTTCCCTAAGCAGGTATTTTCTCTGATGTGTCTCAGAGCAGACTATTATTGCTGATACTCCCCCTTTGCTACCAGGAAGAGGCTGCATGGGCACACAAAAAGTCCGAGTTGCATTCCTTTCACCATATCACTTGCTTGGTCAGACTGTGGTGCAAGAGACAGACAATGTGGGTAATAAAATCAAGTAAGTAGCAAAGGGAAGTAAAGGCTGGGGTGGGGGAGGGAGGAGGGTAATGTAGGCTGTTTTTTTAATCAGTTCATCTAGCCAGGGGCATCAGATAAATATAATCATCAACATAGAGGTTTGTTGAGCTGGAATATCACCCAGACTTGGTTTTTGGCACTAGTACAGGAAGAAGTCAGATTGTCTCACTCAGTAACTTTGAATGGGTTGCTATTTCTCTGATTATTAACTAGCATCAGAGAGCTGCCAAATCAGTAAATTGTTAGCATAGCTGGGTCTGAATTCAGCAAGCTTGACTTGCTCATCCAGTTAGTGTTGCACGTGCTTTGACATCAACTTCAGCAAGGAAGAGGATCTCAACCAGGAACTCAGGAACTGCTATAAACAATTTTCCCTTGAAATCAGATTAGCAAGTCAGAAATGCCAAGTGATAAGATTTCTCTTCACAGACTTCCTTTAGCAGTCCTGAGCCTGTGATATCAGGAGGACACAGGCCTTCATGTCTACCCAAACAGGCAAAAAAGCTGATTCACTGTCATCATGCAAGTATAATTTTAACCTAACTTTAGCAAGCTGTGGAATATCATTAGAGATGTATTAGAATCAGGCACCATAGGGGAGGGAATCAATGTCTTTGCTTGCTGGTTTTGACAAGGTTCTTTGCAGGCAAAAAGTGAGCCTTCCAAGCAAGCAGATGGAGAACTGTTTCTTTTCACTGAGGTGTGGAGAGAGAAGGTGAGGGTTTCTTTTTGGGAGTGGACAGGTAGCTATAAAGACTTTTAAGTAAATTATGCTGACATAATGTTCCTAACCTGTTCTTCTAGTAGCAGCCCTTGTATTGGTAGAAATGTAGCAACTTGGAGATACTCAGCAAGAGTCTCACAAAGGCCCATGTTTTGAATTGTGGTATGCTGACTATGTAGCTGCACACCGCCATCACACCTGCATAATATATTCTTTGAAGAGCCAGATACACTGAAGCCTGGGGTTCTTCATCAAGCAGGCATGAAAGATACACTGAGGAAGAGGTATTTGGTGAACAGGGCAGTTTCTCTTCTAAAAGTAACAGAACAGTTTCCCTTTCTTTGTCTCTGTTGAACTATTATGATAATGGCCCATCTCAGTCTCGACATCCCTTTTTTGGGCTGGAACTCCACAATGAAAATTCAGAGTGAAAGCAGGAGGATTCTATAAACAATTTAGGAACCTGGAAATATCCAAACTGCTCCTGACCAAAGAGAGAGTTTTCCAACCTAAGAATTTTCATCCTTATGTCTGCTTTTTCCATCTTTCTCAAAAAAAATTACCTTAGAAATACCCTCATATCATTGCCATTACAAAAGCTTTACTGCTACGTCTTGAAACTTCTGTATATAACAAAAAGTCAATAATAGCAATTCCAAAATGTAGGATTTTTCTACCACAGTCATCACATCAAAACCTCGAGCATCTATAAAACTGGATAGGTTATTTTCCAAAAAGTGGTTTACAGAAGGGTTTTCACATGCATTCTGTTTTACATTGGTCTAACAAAACTTTTCACACCTAGCCCATAGCATCCTACCCAAAATGGAAACAAGAATTACACAGAGGAGGTGAAAAACTCAAGAGTGTGAAATACACTTAACTGAGTCTCTTAAATCCAGCACTTAGTTTCTTGGTCTTCCTCTATTAACAGTGGAGAGAGGTACCGTCAAGAGGTCATTCAGCATACCTAAAATCCAAGTGGAACATGTAGTATAGCTGCACCTGAAGTTGCCATTCCCTAGCAAACCCCAATAAAGCAGCATTCAGAAATAGCTTCTGACACCTGACACATAAAGATTAGTGTTGCTCCTTTGACTTGATCAATTTTAAGTCAAAAGAAACAACACATTATACTGCTGGAAAAATGGAGCTGAGCCCTGTACATCCACTATTTTCATGCACAAGCTCTAATTAGGGCTGTGATCTGTCATCAGTGTGGTGGGTCATTACCCACAGATATGGTGTTTCTTCTGCCAGTATTTGTTCAAGTCTGCAAATAAGTGGATTACCTGCATGTATATATCTCTGCAATGATTTGTATGTTAAATTTTTTGTTATCAGATCACAGATGGTGTAACACAAATTTGACTACATTAATTTCAAAGAGCTAAACTACTTTCTCACCCTGGTGATTTTCCACAGTCTTTTCACAGTAATACAATCTCCAGGACCAAGACAACACCAAAATACATAAAATACATGATGGAACAGGAAAAATTTCTACTTCCTATACTTTTCTAGGTATAATATAAAATAATGTAGTCAAAAGGTTTCTCCACAGGGTTGTCATGAAAGCCAATATTATGTTGAGTCATTAAATTAGGATCCTCCAATCAATGTGAGAGTTTAGGTTCTTTTGAGGTTCCTGATTAAGCATTCACCTCAATTTTCAGACAGTAAATGGTGGAGTTTCGGGATTTCAAAATAGATAAACATTTGCATTCATATCCTAGTGAAGAATGGCATATTCCATTAAATAAGGAGGGAAATCCTATTTGGTCTTGGCTGTGAATATTCATTGTTTTGAACATACAAAGGGGACTTTCAGAGATACTCAGTCTCAATGCTTCCTTGAGCAGTATCTGCTTTATCTCAGAAGTAAAGACAAGGGATTTGGCAGTTAGAAGGACAATGAAATGCTGCACATGAAATAAGCAGAAGGTTGAGACATGTAAGTTCCAAGCGGGTGATGAAGCCCATTTTTAATGCTACACAGCTTTACAGTTAGATCTATCTGTACTGGGCATTCAGAGGAGCATTTGCATGTGCTTCTAATAGATTGTGATGACACTAAATATGAAAAAAAAAAAAAAAAAGAAAATTCAGAGAAAGAAAAAAAGAAAAAAAGAAAAAAATAGAAAAGAAAAAAAAACAAAAGAAAAAAGAAAAAAGAAAAATAGAAAAAAGGAAAGAAAGGGAAGAAAAGAAAAGGAAAAAAGAAAAGAAAAGAAAAGAAGAAAAGAAAAGAAAAGAAAAGAAAAGAAAAGAAAAGAAGAAAAGAAAAGAAAAGAAAAGAAAAGAAAAGAAAAGAAAATATTTTAAAAAAGAGACAAGAAAAGAGAAAAAAGAAAAAGGAAAAAAAGAAAAGAGCAAAAAGAAATAAAAAAGAAAAAAAAGAAAAAAAAGAAAGAAAAAAGAAAAAATGATGCACTTCGAAACTAATTAGGTGAAAGGGTGGAGTAATGGAGGATTTTACAAGTCTATAGAAGAAAAATAACTATCATCTTAACTCCTGTACGTTAGCTTTACATATTTGCTTTTAGTTTTTATCTGCATCGTATTAATATGAAAACACAAGCCACTTGCATTAGTTTTGTACCCAAAGGAATTTATTTCAAAGTAAACTATATTCCTGCTTCTTTTACCTTGTTTTCTTCTATATCCATATTTTTCATTTAAAAAATTATGAAATGTATTATTCTTATTTAATTTATTTTAAACCAGGCAACTTTCTGCTGATATTTTCTCAGCTAACGCCAACCTCTTTCTTCTCCTCTTCCTTATAAGTCCCTTTTTCTTTTTATGAGCTTCTGGCTTGCTTTCTTCTGATACACATATACCTATCTCAAGCCCTTTATTGTAACATTTATGGATATCATATATGTTTAGAGATATCTTGCAGTGCGATCTAGTTACCATGAAGAAAGCCAGGAAAGATACGTGACAATACTTGACTTCTACATTTGTGACATATACTCCATACGCAGAACTCTAAACATTTTCTTCTGTACTTAGATCTGAAATATCCAATCCCTTTTTTTTTTTTTTTTTTTTTTTTTTTTTTTCCCTTTTAATCAGAAATATGCTGTGTAACTGGGCTCCACAAAAGAACACATAAACTTAATATGCAAGGCTTATGCCCGGGAGCAATTAGCTGAGTATCAGTCTCAAGCCAGTAACAAATGCAGCTGATTGCTAGCCAAAGATCTGTTATTTTGAAATATTTAAAGATATGTAAGTGTGAAGGGCAAGAATAATTTGGAGCAAGACCTGCTTAAATATTAGTAGTAATCTACCATCTTTAGAAATTAATCATAAACTCTCCCTAACACTAGAATATTTCCTTCTCTACAGTGTAGGAAGGGTTGAGTAGGATATTAATAAGGAGAGGAAATCTGGGAAATTATGCAAACTAGTGGCTGTAGCCACACTAGGAGACCTGCAGTGCCTCCTAAATTCCACCACACTTATGTGAGGGCAAAGAACAAGCTATGACCACCCATTCTCAGTATTCACATCTATTCAGAGTGTGAGTTGGACTACGAAGGGACTAAATTTCTCTCTACATGTGTGTGGCGGTCAGCATTATGGAGTTCTAACCTAAAGGTCTTTAAATTGATAATAACAAAAAAAATCACATACTGTCCCCCTTTTTACTCGAACTGAACTCTGTTCTGTTCCAATTGCTATTTCAGATTGTCACCCAGCAAGATCCAAGAGCTTTTCACAGCTTCTCCAAAAGAATTTCACGTGTTTGCTACAAATCAAAAGTGTCATGCTATTAAAACACATTCACAACTCTTCAAATTACCTTACATGGAAAGCCAGTAATTTCATTTTCATTGTAGCTTTTTAACTCTTTTTTTTTTCAGTCTGACATCCTAGCATCTTTTCTGTTATCTCACTTCAATTCCATCCTATAAAAGTAGCTAGTTTCCTGCTGTTTTCATTGCTGCTAAATTCTTCTCTTTCTTTTTACTCCTTCAGTGCAGTCACTGCTTCCTTCCTCCCTCTCACCTCCTAGCTATCTTTGCCTCAGCCCAACGCCCTCCATGCTCCTGTGATCTCTGCAAACAGGCATTGGAAATGCCTGGGAGCCTGGGATCAAGTTCCCAGCCTGCACTAAGACCAAAAGACTTTATGATGAGATTGTTCTCTGCTCCAATTTTCATTTTTCCTGTTGGCACAGCAAACTTTTTGGGAACTGGTGATCTATGTGGCACTGTCAAATCTGCTTTTAAGAGCATTATTGGAGGAAAAAAGGTCATTATAAAGACCATTGTCCGCTCAACATTGGTCTCTGTTGACATGGCTGTTGAAGCAGCAATAAACAGTGGCTATCAGTGTGAGACCCAGTTGTGAGCCTCTTTCATCAGCACCATGATACAGTGAATAAGTCTTGAAGGAGGTCCTCATGGACCTCTTTATTCACTGAAGAGCTGTTTCTAGAAATGTTTCATGTCTTGCCTAGCTCAGGTCTGTTATAACAGAGAAAGAAAAAAAAAAAAGAGAAACATTTGCTGTGGATGACTGACTGAACACAAATAACTGGAGGGCAAAGAGGTTTAAAATACAGCTCATTTCCCTCCTTGACATAGTCCCAAGCTTAACTGCAACATCTTGGAGGCAAATGTTCAGAGGGGGCAGTCGTTTTACCTGCAGGGTATTTTCATTCTACACACAGTTTCATGAGTTTATTCTTTTATGAGCATCTTATGCAGTGTCATGAGCCTGGCAGAACAAGCTGTGACAGGGTGTTTTGGTGTTTCAGTTTCACACTTGTTCCTTCCAATTGAAGGAATGCCACGAAGAGAACAGCTGTGGAGTGGCTGAACTGATCAGCCAGTTTCACACACAGGTCTGCTTGCAGTGGACCTGGATAAATATCTGCAGTAATTCTTTGCTAATATTTAGTCAAAGGGCAGTTCTTTGTGCATATTCCATGGAACAGTTGCACTGTATCCTGCTTCCAATTTTTCTAGTCTTTGTATTTGTTTTCAACTAAGACTGTTCTCCCATACACTCTTATTTGTGTGCCATCCACAGCCTGTTTTGCTTTCTGTTGTTTTGTTCCTTGGTTGCAAGACCTTTCTGTCTGAGAGAAATGTTTTGCCCTGTAATTACATGTCTAGCAGAGCCAAGGTTTGGTCTGAGACACATATATATAGAGATATATAAAATAAGGACGGCAGTTCAGCTTCTGTTAATACGTTCATCACCTTCCATAGGAACTCACTCAAGACTGGCCGCAGGTCATCCAGTACCTTCTCCTTTTTTCTCAGTTCATTGTTCCTGTACTGGGGCATCTTTTCTCAATTCCTAGGGCTTCATTTTTACTAGACACATGGTCTGAGACAGGTATTATAAGATAACAGACCTTTGCCTACCATAAATGTGCAACATACAAAGCCCAGTCTGTAACCAAAAGTAAGAAGAAAGAGTGTTATCCAGATACAAACTTTCTCAGGCTTTTGGAAGATGTTAATTGTGATCTCAGAGTTAATATTCACATGTACATCCAAATCACCATGGAGAATGGCAGACAATCTTAGTTTAGCACGTCTTTTAAAGGTTAGCTCTAGTTGCTGTGTGCTCCTCTCTTACAGTACATCATGGACCAGACACTTAAATATATAGAGGGCTGAAGTGTGAGGCTGAGGGGTAGCACAACCTTTGTTCCGAAACTTCATTTAAGGGACCAATGTCATCCCCTGTTTAAGGAGATCACATATTAGAAATACATATTTTTTTGAAGCTAGATATTCATATACACTGAATTTGGGATAAAGGAAAGAACTCCTATCCATATTAAAGTGTTATATCTTCCTAGAGTTGTTTAAAAATCATCCATACACTGATATAATAATCATTTCCCTCTGTAGAGGGGTTAAACATAAACTTAGTTCTATGTGCTTGTAAATCAAAGTCACTGGATTTATGCTCATTTATAAAAAATTTGAGCTGACCAATAGTTACTCTACCAGGTCTAACTCGTAACTGTAATTGAACTTTACCTCAAGTCCTTGTTTGACTTACTTTATTTTTTTTTCCTTTAAAAGAGACTTTTCCAGTATTTCCAAATGATCTTATTTTTAAGTATTACATTATTATACAATTACAAATAAAATGAAATATTGTCCACTGGATTTCGTCTAAGTCACTCTCTGTAAAAATTCAGCAATGGCTTTAGAGATGACAGCTTTTCAAAGGTTACTGTCTTTTGCTTTGCTGGCTGCAGAGCTAGTGTGGTGGACAGATACCTTTGGAAGGCTAGTTATCAGAGGGGATATTATATGAAATGAGCAAATATCACAGGAAACAACTTCACAAAGTAGTCAGAGGGTCTGAGCTGGCAGAAAAAGCCAGTGCTAGATGGTCCAGTACACTGCTTTCCTTGCTTCAGCTAGTTAAGGGTCAGTAGTCAAACAGGGGATGAAAACAGAAACCTTAAGAGTTCTGCAATAAATCTTCTTCCATTCCACCATTCATATGAAAAATTGCACCTTTAGCCACAAGCATTGATTATTAAGTTCATGTGAATGCAGAATTTCCTCTTTAAGTGGTATTTGAAAATCAAATGAATTATGGTGAAAAGAGTAAAAGCTTCCTCTCTCATTTTCTGTCTCTACCAAATAGAAAAATGGCCTTTTTCCCCTTTGTGCCACAAAAGGAGCCTGTTTCATCCAAACTCTTCAGTTCCAACTCACTCAGCATCATCACTCTGTTCTCACATGAGCTTTGCTCCTTGAATACCTACTTCACTACTTGCCAGTACAGAAAAACAGCTAAAGAAAGACTCTGCTTTCCCAATTTGCAGAAAGTCTTGCTGCCTCCCTGTAGCCCTGCTAGGAGACATAGTCAGGACTCATTAGCCAAATGTCTGCCAAACAAGTGGGAAATGGGACTTGGAACAAGGGTTGGTTTGGACTGAATTTCACTGGGACAGCACCAGAATATTTTCTGAATTTAAGGCACTACTTTTCCAAGCAATGAAAATGAGTCATCTTGTCAACAGGAAATCACACACTACAGGTAGTTGTGCTCTCAAACAGTCAAGCAAACCATCATAAACCACATGATAACTACACAGGTGTTTGATTTAATTAATTACAAGGACTACAGGGTCAATATATTTCATTTCTATCATAGATCTCACTACAGATAAGGACAGAATACACTTCGCAATCCAGGGTTTTAACCTGACCAAGGGTTTTGGTTCAAAATAAGAATTAAATTTCCTGACTGGAACGTGTTGACCTGTAAGTGAATGTAATTATGGAAAGAACCTGTGGCATGTACAGTGGCAGGACAAATTTCTGAGGACTCTGTTTATCTCCTGTTGTTGCTGCATCAAAGCTGTCAGCCAGAACATACCCTTTCAGTTGAGTTGCTCAGTCAAAAACAAAGCTTAGGTGAATGTTCAGAGTCATTTCCAAACACCTGTGACAGACAGAGTAATATTTGTCTCTTCTATTACATAAAAGATGCTGTCTGACACCTCCAGAAGCCATACATAAACCGGTGCACTTAGCATATATGCTGGCTGAATGTGGTATTCAGCTCAGTATATTTAAACTCCTTATTGCTCCGTAACACTCACCAGGAATAAATGATTCTATGTACATTTGACTGACCTGGAGATTCCTTCAGGTAAAAATGCAATTTTGTTTTTTGCAGTCATTGCAGAAACAAATAGATTTAATGTTGTAGTGCTTTACATGGGTTTTGGCTGAACAAGGATTCCAAATTTGTCATCTGTATGGTTATGGGTTGTGTGGCTACTATCAAAAGAAAGCCTGGTAATAATCTGGCATAAGATGAAGTGGGAGTTCTGTACTTTGTTCTTACGAAACATGAGAAGTTTCTTTTTAGATACCTGTCTGCACAGCACAGCTTATTATTAAACATACATTTCTGGGTGGAAACCGATCACCAGATGGTATTCTTTGCTATTGTTCTTGTTCTCCTATATAATGGTTTTAACAGGCTAGTCTTTGTTTTCACAGATGCTTGGCTCTAAGTTGCTCATTTAGTGCTTTGACATCAGAGAGAACATCTTTTTAGCAGTGCTGTGCACTCTCTATGGCTGTGTACTTGCTAAATACTTCATTTAAAAATACTGTCATGATATCAGTCTGCTTTTCACTCTGATAGAAAATACTGACATACTCAAACAGCACAGATTTTGCACTAGTAATTAAGCAAATGGGAAACTGTTAATACAGGAATTCTATAAATGAATAGTTTATTAAACTAATATAGCAAGTTATTAGTATACATTGTACTAATATTGCAAAGAATGTTAGTTCTTTGTATGAACATGTAAATTGGTATGTGCCTCGATACAGTCCATCTCATTCCTGATTTGGATAATGGTATTTCTTGATGATACCAACCTTAGATGGGTAACAAGTACCCTGCATCAAAAGAATTGACATCAAAATCATTGAGATAAATTGGAAAAATATCTAAAATTAAGACCAGAACATAAAAACTGTTTGAGCAGTTGATTTTGGGTTACCAAAAGGAATTTAGGAATTGCAGAGGAAATTGGGTGTCAAAAGCCAGCCAGGAAAGTGGCATACAGTTTGCTATAAATTCCAGTTAGCATGTTAGTAAAACAGCATTATCTTGCTTCCATTGAGTTATTCTCTATTTACCACTGAGTAAGTTTGCACTCTTATGTTTCCAGAGCACTGCTGCACAATCTTATGTTTGCTAGCTGCCTGGAATTTATACCGCAGCTTCATCTTTATTAGAAAAATTCTCAAATCAAACTCCAATCTGTAACTATCAGTAGTTCTTACATTGACTACTTTTCCTGCTAGTAATGGTAGAGTGTTAGGAATCACCATCAGACTTATGACTATCCTCAAATAAAAGAGTCAAGTATATATTAATGAGACCCAAAGTGTTGAGGACATGAGGAACAATCGCCAGTAAGTTGGATAGCTGCTTAACTCTCTAAATATAGAGTCAATTTGGTTGGAAGAGACCTTCAAGGTCATCGAGTCCAACCATTAACCTAACTCTGGCACTAAACCATGTCCTTAAGAACCTCATCTACACATCTTTTGAATAGCTCCAGGAATGGTGATTCAACCACTTCCCCAGGCAGCCTGTTCCAGTGCTTGACAACTTAAAAGTGAAGAAATGTTTCCTAATATCCCATCTAAACCTTCCCTGGCACAACTTGAGGCCATTTCCTCTCATCCTATCACTTGCTGCTTGGGAGAGGAGACCAATATGCTCCAAGCTACAACCTCCTTTCAGATAGTTGTAGACAGCGATAAGGTCTCCCTTCAGCCTCCTTTTCTCCAGGCTGAACAGCCCCAGTTCCCTCAGCCGTTCCTTATAATACTTGTTCTCTAGACCCTTCACCAGCTTTGTTGCCCTTCTCTGAACTCTCTCCAGCACCTCCATGCCTTTCTTGTAGTGAGTGTCCCAAAACTGAACACAGTATTCGAGGTGTGGCGTCACTAGTGGTGAGTACATATTACACCAAGTAATAAATACATTATTAATTGTAAGGGTAAACCTTCTTCCAGATCAAAGATGTTATTTGCCGGTTATGGTAGTGGCACATGAAGGAGAAGTTTATTCATAACACCTTCAGTTCAACTCAATTGCAGCCCCTCTCAATTGCATTTCTAGAAGATGCGTTTTTAGCTCAACTCAACCAGTGTTGCAATACCTTCAAGAAATAGTGTGTGGTAAGCAAATTGATTTCATGATTGTGGCCAGAGCTTAAGACACAACATTGCCATTCTGTAAGATACTACTGACAACTATAATTCCTTCTTCTTTTCTTCCTTTATCTCCCCAAATTTGCATGCTTGCTGGGGCACATTCTGTGGCAGTACTTCCATCAAGGGTAGTTTTATTCTTTTGAATTATTGAAATGAAGATGAAAAGCAGTGCAGAGGAGATCTTTATCAGGAGCTGTTTCTCCAGTACTGTTTATCACACAGTTTCTTCCCTGATTCAAACAGGCACATATCAAGAAGGCTGCCAATAAAAGCATTGTCTCAGACATTCAGTGTTTCAACAAAACTGTTTTCACACTATGAACCGTGGCTCTGAGTTTGAAGTGCCTTGTTTTCAGGGAATGGCAAAGGGAAAAGTGATTGAACTTGTGCACCCAGAGTTTGGGCACTTAAAACCACCATCTATGCCATAGCTTGGGACACCACCATTTGTTAGCACTTAAACTGCCACCCTGTCTTATTAAATACTGAGCTTTATTATACCAGTGTATAAGACAGTGGCGGGGTTTGTTGTGTATTTAAGATTTTGATGGAATTTGCTAATCCTAAATGTTCAAACTGTGCTGTGTAAAAGAGTCATTGCTCTTTACCCAAGGGAAGTGCCCTTAGATCCATTTATTTAGTTATTCATTTACAATTCTGGCTCTGACCAGGTTTCTCAGGTGTTTCTACCCTATCCTTTATTTATCAAGATGGGAAACAGCAAAAATCACCATCCCTTCAATGCCTCTGGTTTTTAAACTTCTAAGCTAGCAGTCAGCTGTGCATATCTATTTTTATTTACCACACACACAAAAAAACTAAAGCCAAAAACAAAAACAAAAACAAAAACCAACCACCTTTTGCTCTTTAGAAGTATAAGAGACTTATATTCCAAAGCCATGGAATTTTGCCCTAACTTCTCTAGTGGAAAAGTAGATTGTCAAAGTAGATTGCTCATCGAGGTGGATCATCTCCCAGGAACACTGAATTTAATGGATTGCGCATCATAGAGACAACCATTAATTCCTGTAGACTTGAGAGCAGGCTGAGCAAAGATTTTGCTTTTGGCTTTGAGACAGCAGAGTAAGTTCTGTGAATATCTGCAAAGGAATCCTTCAGTGGACAAAGTTTATTTGAATGATCAGAAGATTTTATGGGTCAGATACACCAAAACTTATTTCTACTAGCTAAGAATCCAGGCTACTACAATGTTGCATGACAGAAAATGTACAAAACTTGCATTATGAACTCTTAATAATACTTATAAGTTCAGCTTGGAAGCACTAGAGAGTAAAGTGATTGCAGTAAGAAAACTTATTTTATTCCCTCAGCGAATGTAATAACTGTAAATACAATGAATTCACATGAACTGGTTCAAACAAGAGTGTAGCTTGATGGAGCTTCAAGCCATAATGTGTATAAATATCTCCGTAATTGCTAAGCATTATATAAGTTGTAAAACAAAACTTAAATATCATTTAAGCCTTTTGATACGTAGCAATTACAGCAAAGCTGAAATAGACCATAATGCCTAGAAAAGCATGCTGAAGTGAGCATTGTACATCACCAGTGTGGCCAAAACACCTCTGTTTACATGCAACCTGAATGATTCCTAACGCAGTGAAAAGCTTGTCTCAATTTGTCACCTACAGGTAGTATTTTATCTTGAGTGGATCTGGTTTCACTAGGTGTGGGATAAAACTGGACTGAGTTCTTGGGAGCCCAAACTCTACATGAAAAACAAGGCAGTCAGACCTTTTATTTAGCCAAATTTTAACATCAAGGTTTCAGCAAGCAGACTTAGTTCTCAGCTGGGCAATGCTTCAGCTGCTGACATATGTATGCTTCCTCCCCTCTACTCTTGCCTCAGAAAAATAAGACTCCGACATTTAGCATTGTTGAATATATAAAACTAGAACAGCCTAATGAGAGATGCAGACAATTCTCTGTCATTGGGAATCTCTGAGCAAAGCGGGGATGTTTGCTTAAATGATTTGCCCTAAATCAAATGTAAATTGGTAAGTTACCCGAAAAAAAGTACAGGATAAAAAGTGTATGAGAGTGTAGTCTGGGTTATAGAGGAAGTCTGTTGCAACAAAAACAATCACAATGATCTCTGATAGCTTTAAATCTTTGAGTCTTGAAATATGCCACAAGTTGTTTGGAATATCATTAAAAGAGCATGGAACTCATGTGCAGGTTTACTTCTGTGCAGGTCAACTGAGTTACGCTGAACTACTTTGAAAGTACACCAGTGTAGGAGACTGGAGTTCCCTGGAGTCTTGAATTCTATCCAAAATCTGTAAGAAAATAAAGCACTCCCCACCTGTTTGCAAGAATGATTCAGAGAGAACAAATGAGCATACAAGGGAGTTCCAAAACTGCAGGATCCACACCATAAAAGCAAACTTACTTTTCCTGTTTCTCTTCTCATTAGACTGAAACAGAAAATGGAGATGGAGAGACTTTTGGACTGTGCTTGTTTCAGAAAGCTTAAGAGCTCACTGTCTGCCAAATCTGCTTTTGATGCATCCATTATGGCACTAATGCAGCATTTCCTATCTGTAGTGTCTAAAGCACTTTCCAGAAAAAGGAACAATGTTCCTATTTTATTAAAAGGGGAATGGATAACAGTGTTGAGCTTAGTTTGAGTCAACAGTCAAAATCTTGCTCTCCACAAAGTTAATTGAACTTAATTAAGTACAGGGCTTAGTGCTTTCACCAATAAGCAGGATCTACTATTATTTCAGTCATTAACTTGAAATGTATACAAATAATATATGGCAGCCAATAAGTTAAATGCATTCTAGCACAAATTACTCTTTTTGAATCACATATTGTATTCTTAAAAGGAAAAAAGTACTGAAGACACATAAAGAACCAACAGAGGCATGCATCCCTGAAGCTAGTTGAGGGACAATATAAACAAGTGGTAAATGTGCTTTGTTTTGTAATAAAAAAGGAATCATAGCTCTTCTATCTGTACCTGCACACAGAATAAGTCTTAAGATAACACAATGCAGGACAAAATATCAGGAAGATAAAATTCGACAAAAAATAATTCCATGTATTCCATCTTACCACAATGGCCACTGAATCAAGAGTCAGACGAGATACAGAAGATCAAGTGTTTGAAAACCTAGAGAAGCAAATGAAAAGGCAAATCTATCTTCTAGAAATTATGTACTTGAATACCATTTTTATTATGAAAACCAGGTGAATTTGGCACTGTCCAGGGAATCTAGAAATATCATTATTTTGATTTGTAGGGTGACTACCAACAGTTTATAATTTAGCCTTACTTTCTTAATCAGCAGCTCACCAAAATCTGCTTCAGATCTGAAATCTATATGGGATTCTGTCTGTTCATTTTATTACTAATATTGCAAACTCTGCCTTCATGCAGTCAGAAATATCCACGGAATCATAGAATCATAGAATGTCCTGAGTTGGATAGGACCCACAAGGATCATCAAGTCCAACTCCCGACCCTGCATAGGACAAACCCAAAATTCAGACCATTTGTCTGAGGGCATTGTCAAAATTCCTCTTGAATACTGTTAGCACTTAAAAGAGGTGCAGAGTTAGAAGACGTACATCAAAATTAGACAATGGCTACAGCAATCACTACCAGCTTACAACATCATTCTCCTACTGAACAATGTTTGACAGTCACACTGCTATTCATAAAGTTTGACTGATTATTACAACAGAAAGGAGTAGAATAATCTTCTACTCATCCATAACCCTGGCAGTCATTCCAGGTCAAGGGAAGAATTTTCAGTTAATATGATTCTTACATACAAAACATGAATGTTCAACACCAGGTGCCGCATTGGATCAAAGCAGATAAGAGTTTTTATAGTTTTCAGATGAATAAAGTCGAAAACTGACTATAAAAGAGGACAACAGACAGTTCATCCACTGACGTACTGAATGTTCAATCAAGTAGAAGTCTAGCTGCTCAAGTTTAACAGCATTCTTGTTTTATATCATACTTTGGCATTGCAAAATGATAAGGAGGCTAACAGCTCAGCTCAGCAAACCATGCAGATCAATTAGTCACCTCCATGATGCATATTTAGAGAATATATCTAAAAACCACAATCTGTGATAACTTACAACATAGAGCCTAAAGAAATGAGAATTTCTTGTGAGAAGAATGAGGAAGGATTACTTAGGTGAGTAATGATTGTAGGCTATCTGAAGTTGTAATGTGCCATCTTTGTGCGTATGCAGTATTTCACAATCTCCAAGCACAAGATTGGATCCTGCTGTTCTCCTCTAGGTTTCTGTTTCACTGGGTGCATATCAAGCACCTGCTGTAGGGAGGGTGAACCCGGATTTGAGTGTGAATGAGAGCTTGTTTGAGTGTGATGCTTGTCTACAGTCCTCTCATTTCCTGGAGAATTTGACTGTTGCAGAGTGAATGTGGTGCACAGATGTCATAGTCTTGAAATGGATTCATTTCTCTCTCAATTTGAATAGTTCTTTTCCAAAGCTGCACGTATTCATTTAAACTGCACTTTTGACAATTTTCTTCCAGGTGCTGTGTTGGACACTTCAGCATCTCAGCTGCCAAACTTTGGGACCTTCAGAGTTCTATCTGGGGGGAAGGGCTGACACACCAGAAGGCTGTGCTGCCATTCAGCAAGACCTGGACATGCACACTACCAAAATAAAGCTCAATACTTTGAAAAATCAATCCTAGGAATGTTAAGCAGTTCACCCCAAAACACTGGATATCCATAACTTTTCTATGCCTCATCTAGCAACATGTAGAACAAAGCTAATAAAGCACAAGTATTTCCAAACCTGTTTTCAAAAGCAGTACTTTACTGGTAATTAATTTCTCAGGTACTCCAGTGGTGGGCACTACAGAAAAGTAACTAAGGAAACTGATGAGTAAGGTCTGAATGACACACAGTAACAAAGTGTTAGGCCACATAGTGAAAAATAATTGAACAAATGACTGAAGAATCACAGAATCATATAATCACATAATGGTTGGGTTTGGAAGTGACCTCCAGAGATCATCTAGTCCAACCCACCTGCTAAAGCAGGTTCACCTAGAGCAGATCGTACAGGAATGGGCCCAGGCAGGTTTTAAATGCCTCCAGAGAAAGAGAACGCACAACCTCTCTGGGCAGCCTGTTCCAGCACTCTGTCACCCTCAAAGTGAAGGAATTTCCCTTCATATTAAGATGGAACCTCCTATGCTTCAGTCTGTGTCCATTGTCCCTCATCCTATTGTTGAGCACCACTGAAAGGAGTCTGGTCCCATTCTCTTGACATCCACCCTTCAGATATGTGTAAGCATTTATAAGATCCCCTCTCAGCCTTCTCTTCTCCAGGCTGAACAAACCCAGCTGTCTCAGTCTCTCCTCACAAGAAAGATGCTCTAGGCCCCTATTCTTCTTCATACCCACTGCTAGACTCCCTCCAGTAGTTCCTTGTCCTTAAACGGGGAAGCCCAGACTGGATGCAGTACTCCAGATGTGGCTTAACCAGGGCAGAGTAGAGGGGAAGGATAACCTCCCTCGACCTGTTGGTCACACTTTTCCTAATGCACCCCAGGATACTGTTAGCCTTCTTGGCCACAAGGGCACATTGTTGACTCATGGTCAACCTGTTGTCAACCAGAACTCCCAGGTCCTTCTCTGCAATGCTGCTTTCCAGGAGGTCTACTGCTAACCTGTACTGATTCCTGGGGTTATTCCTCCCCAGGTACTGGACCTTACAATTACCCTTGTTGAATTCCATCAGGTTCTTCTCTGTCCAGTCCTCCTGCCTGTCCAGGTCTCACTGGATAGCAGCACAGCCTCCTGGTGTGTCAACCCTTCCTCTCGGTTTGGTATCATCAGCAAACTTGCTGAGAGTGCACTCAGTCTCAGTATCCTGTTTGTTGATGAACAGTTCGAACAGCACTGGACCTAATACTGACCTCTGGGGAACCCCACTAACTACAGGACTTCAGCAAGACTCTGGACCATTGATCACAACCCTCTGAGCTCCACCATCCAACCAGTTCGCCATGTATTCATCCAGCCCACACTTCCTGAGCTTGCCTATGAGGAGGTTGTGAGAGACGGTGTCAAAAAGCCTTGCTGAAGTCAAGGTAGACAATATGCACTGCTCTCCCCTTGTCTACCCAGCCAGTCATACCAACCTAGAAGGCTATCAGGTTGGTCAAACATGATTTCCCTTTGGTGAACCCATGTTGACTACTTCTGATAAAATTATTTTCCTCCACGTGCTTGAAGATTATGTCCAGAATAAGTTGTTCCATCACCTTTCCAGGGATGGAGGTGGGGCTGACTAACCTGTAGTTTCCTGTGTTGCCCTTTTTGAAGACTGGCATGACACTGGCTTTCTTTCAGTCCTCAGGCACCTCCCCTGTTCTCCAAGACCTTTCAGAGATCACAGAATCACAGAATGTTAGGGATTGGAAGGGACCTCAAAAGATCATCTGGTTCAATCCCCCTGCTGGAGCAGGTGGAGAGCGGCTTAGGAATAGTATCTCTCAACTCTCTCAGCACTTGTGGGTGCATCCAGAGATACTCATTATTTAAACTCTGTCTAAAAAAGTAAGAACCCTCTAAGAAACCTGATATTTCACTCATGTTATTTAAAACTGTCTCATGAAACTGCGCTGATGGTCTTAACAAAAATGCCACCAGTGTTTTGACCTTGCAAACCGAATATTTTATAAGAATAATTATAAGCTTTGTATTAAATTTACTAAACTGAAAATAAAACAACAGATGAAGATAATGTTAATTAAAGCATCATGCCAATAACCACATGAATTAAGATTGTCTTTAAAGCATTTATGGTCCTGATCCCTGCTACTGCAACAAGGTCATGCAGTTCTGATGGTGATCCTTTGATGCTTACAAACCTTATTCAGACTTCCAAGTGACATTAATTTGTGACAAATTTGTACCTCCTGTATTTTGTCCAACATTTTCCATTAGTTTGGAAACCAAAATGCAAAATACAGAAAAGGAACTTTAAAAAGTTATTTTATAATAGAGATTCAACACATGTCACCTCTGCAATATGTTCTCCCATCAAGGAGAATGACATAAACAGAAACTTTAATTATTAAAATGAATGTCTATATTTTAATTTAAATACTAAAGAGACGTCTGCTAACTTCCTTACCACAGCTGTAAATTCAATTAATTTCTCAGAATCTTGAATCGTATGTGGACTAAAAGATTTTGTTTCCTTCTCCATGTTTGTTTACATGTATTGAATTATATCTTCTATGCAAATTTTGGATAAAGAAAGTCTGCTACAGATTTAAACAAAGGACATATTTGCAAGAGTCCAATGGAGGAAGAACCATACAACTTCCACTAATATAACTTCTGCCGAAACTTGCTATGGTAATAGTGTATAATATCCACTTTTCACAGTCTGTTGTTCATATTATTACAAATGTATCCGAGTGTCATTTAGCAGAATGCTGTTTGCTGGACTATTCTAACATGTAGGTGTTTTTGAGGTTGTGCACCACTAATAGGTCCCTTTGAAGGTTTAGCTCAGCTCAGCACTCCATTTCACCCACTTTTCTACTACTTGTACCATTTATTTCTCTGAACTTGAAAACATCAATTGCTTCTAAAGTGCACTATGGCACTATGTAACACAGTCCAACTTTCAGCTGGCTTTAGGCAGTGCTGCTACGACCATATGGCACATTATAGCTCTAGCTAGAGATATCAGCTCAGATCCCAAACAAAATGTTGCCATGTCAGTGCCTCAGAGAAAGGCAAATTCTCACAGGTGGAACTTCCTATCGATGTAATGACATTATTTCCCACAGTAAATTTACCTCGGCCTTTGCTAGCAGAGGGATCTCTGCAACATGCACCACTGCACAATGTAAATAGGTCCTCAAGAATGTGTGTGTACATAAATTTTTTAGTCTATAATACCAATTGCAAATATTAGTATGCACAGTTGTGGTGTCTGTGTTTACAAGCTGTAAAGAGGCTTATGTGTTTATCTCCTTTATACACAGACATATCCTGGACAACATGCAAACCTTACTCTGGCCCCTATGTTCATATTCCTCATGGTACAGGATGCACATCATGCACAGGATGCACAGAACCTTCTCTTACTCAAGGTGTTTAAGGGATCTTGCTGGTAAAATTGTCTTTAAGATTTCCTGCTTTGTTTTTTATTTGTTTACTTCAGAATTTAAATTTGAAGTGACTGAACTCAGGAAATGCTGAGAAGAGCAAGGACAGTATCATCAAGCTGCTTGAGTGCCATAAAGTTCATCTGTGATGCCAGTTGAAATATTTATATCAAGTTGTAATCATAGCTTTTTAACTGTGCATTCTTAATTTTCTGGACAATCAGCTTGAAACACTGACACTGAACATGCAAATGTGCTGAGCATTCAGTTGCTGCTGAAAGCAAAGCCAATGGGAGCCATACTCTGAACATATAGCATTATATGTAATGCTAAATACTCTGGGAGAAAAAACAAACAAACAAACAAAAAACCCCCAAAACAAACAAAAAACCACACACACACACAAAAACAAACAAACAAACAAAAACCAAAACAAAACAAAAACCCAGATCCTATGTATACCAAGAAGATAGAGGATACTGGAGGAAGAAGAGGAAGAGAAAAATGCAGAGCAGCACTGGTTGCAGGTAGATCTGAAGCAAAGAAACAGTAATGACACAGGTGCCAGCAGCAACCAGTCAGGAGAATGGCTATTCTGTATGCAAAAAAATCCTGTGAATGACAACCTGAAATTTGGCACTAGATTTGCAGAAAATGTGTGAAGGAAGGCATGGACTAAAACAATGCAGTTCAACCACTGAATATTTTATTACAAGAAAAACACATCTTACCAGTGCAGGGTTACTCTGGGAACTTGTGGTAATCTCACATTATTGTGCTAATACTAATACTATTGTTCACTTAACCCAGTCCACACCAGTCATGACATTTTGGATCTTTCCCAGGAAAAGGAACTTGGTTAATATAAGAACATGGGTATATTTAACATACAATATTTGTAAAATTAGGTCTCTTTATTAACTTCGCTTGGGCGTAATGTCTTAATATGGGACTCTAAGATGTTCTATGACTTTATTTCTTCACAAAGGAAAATGGTTAAATAAGACGAGAGATACTAAATGTATTTTACTTCCTATTCATATTGATGTAAACTAGCCTTTCATGTTGCAGCTAAAAAGCTTCCAATGCCTGATTTAACTTGTTATGCATGGCTTGGGTTAATCTAAATGACACTGCAACCTTTGAAATTAACAGATAATAGAAATAAAACCAGAAATAGGTCCTAATCATTATACACATTACCTGTATTACAGTAAAGCATAGAGGCTGCAATGGGGATCAAAGCATTATGTGCTTGGTTCTCTACAAGGTACACACTAAAAGACAGCAAAAGAACTACTCATGTTAATGAAACAGGATTTCAAATCTCAGATACTAATGTAATTTGATATTAATCAATGAGTTTTATCTAAGCCTTTGGAAATAAAGGAATGGATTAATGGCACCATGTTTGACCAAGATCTACTAAAGGATATAAAAGAAGTTGTATCCCTATTTTATTCTTTAACTATAGCTTTATTTTAGTTAAATTGTGTGATATCACACTATAAAATACCTACTGCAACTGTTTGAAATGTACTTCGTCTTTGCATAAGAGGACACCTATAATGTTAATGAACAACTTTTGAGTAGAAACTGATCGGCTGCCTCACTTTTCTATAGAAACTTTCAGATAAAAAATCTTGGTTTGGATTTGCACAGGGAAAAAATATAGGGACAATCAGTTGGTACTTCAGATGAATGCAAAGCCTAATGTCCCAGCACCAGCTCTGGACCTTAAACTCAGCCTCAGAAGCAGACAAATGACCAGAAAAACCCAGCATATAGATCCTTGTTAACCTGCATTTTAGCACTGGCACAGAGGACATGCCGTAGTTTCTATCAATTAGAAATGTTTTCATCCTTCTGTCAAAACAAAGCTACTCCGAGGTAGCACTAGGTGGACTAGCTACCCTTTGCATGTCTCTATGAGTCCATCATTCTATATCTATAGAAACATAAATGCAAACACTGATTTCAATCATCACTGCATCTGAAAGATAACTAAACTTGGTATGACATTTTATTTGCATTCTACAGAGAGCATGCATGAAAATAAGATCTGACAGTCTCATTCTTCCTTATGAAGGATTAGAGTCAGAAATCATGAGTAAGATGTTTGAATAACATAATCACCCTGGAGCATTTGATCATGTAGGATCAAAAAGAAAGGATCTGAAAATGCTAACAATTCTTTACTGAAATGTTTCATTCAATTTAATATTGCAGATACAGAGAGTAGGAATACGATGCCATGAAAAAGAAAGAGGAGCTAAAGAAAGAAGTGTCTGGGTTTTCAGATCAAATGCAATTTTAGAACCTTTTCTCTTTTCTGTTAAAAAAATACATACCTCAATAAATTTTTCTAAGATATAAATAGTTCTGCTTATGCAGTCAACTGTATCACAGAATCACAGTATGTTAGGGATTGGAAGGGACCTTGAAAGATCATCTCGTCCAATTCCCCTGCCAGAGCAGGAACACTTAGATGAGGTTACACAGGAAGGCGTCGAGGTAGGTTTTGAATGTCTCCAGAGAAGGAGACTCCACAACCTCCCTGGGCAGCCAGTTCCACCTCCTGCCCTGACTATGAAGAAGTTTCTTCTCATATTTAAGCGGAACCTCTTGTGTTCCAGTTTGCACCCTTTGGCCCTTCTCCTATCATTGGTTTTCACCAAGAAGAGCCTGTCTCCATCCTCATGGCACTCACCCTTTACATATTTATTAACATTAATGAAGTCACCCCTCAGTCTCCTCTTCTCCAAGCTAAAGAGCCCCAGCTCCCTCAGCCTTTCCTCATAAGGGAGATGCTCCACTCCCTTAATCATCTTTGTTGCCCTGCGCTGGACTCTCTCCAGCAGTTCCCTGTCCTTCTTGAACTGAGCGGCCCAGAACTGGACACAATATTCCAGGTGTGGTCTCATCAGGGCAGAGTAGAGGGGGAGGAAAGCCTCTCTCAACCTACTAACCACCCCCCTTCTAACTGTACACTGATTTGATCATAAACAGTTACACAAATTTTGGCATGTGACTCCAAACTAATCCTAAAAAAATACTCTCCCATGCCACCTGTGTAGGCTTTTTGAGTGAATGGAGGTGAAATACAATTTGAAGAGGAATTATTTATTTGAATAATTAGTATTATTACTAAATTAATTTATCATAAATATTTGGATTTTTTTTTAAAGTATCATATATTTTGATACACTTTAACATAATGTCCTTAAAGAATCAGCACAAGATAATGGCAGTTAACCTGGCAAGAGGATTAATCAATCAAGTAACCACTTAGGAGTGTAAGGATAATGTGATCTGTGACTTCTAAGAGATCTGAGACTTACAGCCAGAAATGCAGATATAGGGAACCATTTTTTATGGTGCCTTAAAGCTCATCAAAAGGGTTAAATTTAACTGTAAAGCAGCTTCAGCCAAATTTGTGATGTGTCATCAGTAGTGACCAAACTGGGATCTCTGAGACGTCATAGTACTTCCCTGAACATGTAGGAAGTGTTAACCTCTGTGTATGAAACAACAGCATAGCAACTGTTGATATGAATTGATTTTTCAGTGGTAAGCAATGTAATGATTCATAAAGCATATTTTTCTTCTCACCAACAGAATCACTTAATAAGCTTATATGTGTTACCCAGCTGAGGTTGCCATACTATTTTATAATTACTTCAATTACACACCAAATGTGTCTGTTATTTTTTTTCTTTTGAGATCTTCATCCTGGAACTTTGATAATAACTGTTAGAGGTTAAATTCCCTTAAATTTTCACTGCATGTATTTCTGTATATACAAATATCTATTATTCATCTTCTTTTCCTCATTTAAATGGTACTAAGGTAAATTCTTCAGACTTCTGACAATGAAGTTGCCAGAGATGTAACTCATCACTGAAACTGACCAATTCTTTTACTCAACAATTTCAATTTTATTTAGTTATGTCACTTTTATTTAAATATTAATAACCAGTTGTACTTTTAAAATGATAGGAAAGAGAACATATCTTCTAGTTTCTACTCACTGGTTAGGAAAAAAAAGTATTCCTTTTATTTCTCTGTTAATATTGAAGTTACTTCCTCAAATATAACTGTTCCAACAGAGAGAATACATATTATTCAGAAAACAAACAAAAAAAACACATAGAAAATTGTGTTTGAAGAAACCTCAAATGGCAATTTAGTCTATTACTTGGCCTCAGGGCACTATCAACAGCACTTATACCATTCTCAGGTAGGTATTTTTCTAACTTATTCCTAAAAAATAACAGTGATGGGAATTCCAGAGTCTCCTTGGCAAGCTGTATGAGTACTTCACCATCCTTGCAAAAAGAAATTTTCTCCCTGTTGCCTAACCTAAACTTCCTTCCTGGTTTTAAACCTAATTACACCTAGGCCTCTTGCCAGAGAATATGGAGACCACCACAGTACCTTCTTCTTTGCAGGAAACGTTTGATTCCATGTGGGATTATGTGATCTGCACTCCTACTGAAAGACGGTGTTTCTCTATATCCCGGTGTAAAATATTATAAAGGATTAATTCACCAAAGTAATATAGCTGCAGATAAATATATTAACATATTCACAAAACATTGTTCACTCTTGTATTGTTCCTAAGATAAGAAAGATTCCAAAGGACATTCCTGTAGATTAGTCTTTTTGTGTCTCTAGGAACCAGAATCACCAAGAAAATCTACTTTTTTAATTGAAGGTAGAATCAATCCAATTTGTTATGATGGAATCATGTTTACTTAGAAAGGAAACAGCTGAAGTAGCACTAAAACTGCCCATGTGAGAAGAAGAATCCCTCAAGGAAAAGTCCTTATTACTCACTCTCCAATATTGAAGGATTTTCACTGCACAGTCCCATCTTGTGCATGGCCTATGGATAAATTCTGACCTTAGATGGTGTTTTATTTCCTCACTTTCACAGGCAAAGTGCAAATTCATCATAAAAAAAAAAAAAATCTGTGTCAGATGGAACTTCGTCAGATTTTGTTTGAGAATTTGCCATCATTTACAATAAGGAAGAAAATAAAGTGAAAAAAGTGTTGTTTGTTTGTTTGTTCTTTAAAGTAACTCATCCCAAGCTCCTGCTCGAATTTAATTCAAGGGTCCTTTAAATTGTATTTATCCCCTAATTTATAACGGTTTGGTAAGGCTAAGCCTGAGCAAAATTTCTTTCTCCTTGCTTCTTGACTTTTAATCAAAAAGACCTATAGAAAGAAGACTCCTCCTAGAGTGCAAATACTTGAGGGAAAGTCAGAGCATCCTCTATTTACCTGTGCACCTGCAAAGAAAAACTAAAATGTCTGAAGCCCCACCTTTTAAGAACCTTGTGAAACAATCTGGGAACTGAGCCAAAACCTACTCTCTCACTATATAAGACTTGGGAGCAGACAGGTATTTCCTCAGAGGCAGGTTGTTCGGTAGTTTCTACCGGACTTCCAGAAGATGGGCACAGGTGGTGGGATACGAATACCACTATGGATATCAATACTAGCACTTGCCTTCATACAGATCAAAGGTAGGAAGATTCACTTCCTTGGCTTTTTTACTGTTTTAAAGAATTTATAGCTTGCTTTGGAGTTTGAAACTTTTTTTTTCCTTGGCTTTGTGAAGCTAATGAAGCTGTTCCCTTTAAGCAAGATTTTCTTTTCTGTTGCAAATACTTTCCTTCCTAAGAAGAGGAATTTAATTGTCTTGAAAAATTGTACTGTAGTCCATGTTCTCATCCTGTTTTCTCCAGTGGAAATCTGGAATAGCTCCACTGAATTCAGTGAAACTCACTCAGAACTCACATTTCACCAGAATGCATTTAGCTTTTGATGTCCACTTCCAGGTGGTATAGCATTTCAAAATGCAAAAACCAAAATGTGCAAAAGTGGCTCTAGGAAGGAACAAATCAGTGGAGTATGACTGCATGCATTATTAGAGATTTTGTTTGTTTTATCAACTGATGACACAGTATTGAAAAAAGGAGAGATTTTTCTTGAAAAACATTGGATAACAGGTTTTAAAATTTAATCTATATATGAAGTTGCATAAAACCTTAGAGCACAAGGCTGGTTTTTGATGGGGTGAAAACAAATGAAGTTGCCTTAAATATTCTTAGCAGGCACTCACTACTCACAGATGAGTGGAAAAAAAATGTTATGTATACTTCACCTGGTAATGTCCCTTAAAGTTTAAAGTAGTAAAGTTAGATTTTAGTGCATTTTGATTCAGACACAGATCCTATTGTATTATTTTACTTTTTTCCCACTTCCAGATAATTCGGCAGTAATTTATGTCAAAAAGTGCTGTGTTAAGGAATGGCCCACCAAAAACTAGCTGCAGCATTACCACGCCACTCAATGGAATCAGGAATCCGCAGTGAATATGGCATGAGGCAGAGCGTGGGAGCCATACAGTGCATAGAGAGAGAAGCAAAAAATCTCCCTGAGGCTAGGCAGTGGAGAAGAGGAGCTCAGAATCATCGAATGGTTCATTGTATAAAAACGGGCACAATGTGTCCATCCAATAGTAGCTGCAGACCCCAGCTGGTCCAAAAAGGAAGGGACTTACTCCCTGTAGCTCTGATTTCAGCATTAGCCCCTCTAGTGGTGCTACCCAAGGACTGCCCTTGCTGTGGGATGCAGCAGAGGGTGAGGCTGCCTTTTCGGTTTTCTCCAGCCAGCGTAGCCTCCCCTGCAACCTGCCCTCTGATGAACTCTCACTAAGTGGTGCAATAAAAGCCCCTCTGGCCTGTGCAGATTTTGTGTGTATTCTTATGCTGATGCTGCAATGGAATGGAATGAAAAAGCATTTTTTTTCACTGGAAACAAAACTTTTTAATTTGGAGCAAAATCACCAGTCACAAACGTATCTGTTGGAAAGACCTGTTTCTTTCTGTGTGGTTTGTGTGACTGTTCGTTCTCCTTCTGTCATTTATTACGAAAGTGCTTGAAACTGTAAAATACATAATGACTTTGGCTTTCAGGAAAAGAGGACAGAGATCAGCCCTTTTACTTTAAATGGATCCTTCCTGTGAAAAAGGGACCTATTTTTAAAGCTCTCTGGGTAGACAAACGGTTTTACTGACAAAGCGCACAGTGATCATAAAAATCTGCAGTAATATTAGAAAAATAATTTTTTTAAAAAATATAAAGGAATAGTATGTGGCCTTCATGGTTGTATGTACAATGCAAATCTGACCTCCTGTACATGAAGATAGTTTTGCTGATTTTTTATGTACTGACTATTGCATATTTAAACAGATATAATTGAGAAACTATGAGGGAACTCAAGAAAATTAGACATTAACATTTTCCTCCTCCACTCTTCTTGATGCAGTTCAAGCTCAGGATGTTGATCCACAAACAAAATCAAACTATGTTTCCCCGTCCATCCTGCAGCGACAAAAACGTAAGTATTTTTATGCTCATCTATTTCTAAGATCTTGTCCCAAATTTAATTGATAAATAATAAGATTGCTAGAAACTGGTTATTTCTAGCTAGAACATACTTCCCTTCCCCTGCCTCCCAGCTCGTTCCCCAGGAAAAAAAAAAAAAAAAAAAAAGAGAGGGAGAGAAATCCTCTGTACAATTTATCCAATTCCCAGCCAATCTCTGACTGCTCTAAACTGGAGAACGTCCCCTGAGGTCTTGCCCAGTGGATCTGGTCTACTGATATGATACTGTTATCTAATCTTTAACTTCATGAAAGGTACACACCTTCTATATAAAAGTGTATTTTCAGAAGAGGTGTAAGTACACATACACCATCACCAAGGTACTTGATAGTAGGAAATAAAAGATACATTTTTTATGCTGTGTCAAGATGACTCCATCACTCATGAGAGAACAAGAAAATTGTAACTACCTTAAACATATGAATCATTAAACACTACAAAATCACGCATGACATATAACTGTACAGAACAAATACCATAACTTCACAGAGCAAAATAGGAGTGGAAGGATGCAACGCTGACTGGTACGTTAGTGATGATAGGCTGAACCAATTAATCATTAATCCTGTCCAGCAATCTGCAGTTTGTGAAGTCACTAACTGGTGATTAAAATAGTGATAAATCCAAACTGGAAGTGTACCACAGATTATTTAATAATAGTGAGCACATTTAATTATTGGAACAGGTTGTCAAGGAAGGCAATATGTATGATTTTCCTTGAAATTCTTACATCAGGGCTAAATGAGATCGTTTTTCTAAAACACGTATTCATATTAGTGATATTTTTTGGTCTAAATGCAGAAGTCAGTGGCTGACATTGCACAATCTATAGTTTGGAAGTCATTAAAGTCTACGATTTTGATACTTTCAAGGGAGAAACTTCATCAGTTCCTCAGAGCGTCATGTTAAGAAAACCACATTGCAGGTTCTCTAAGTATTCTGTACCTTTTGTTGCTGGATCCAAAGAGAAAACATTAGATTTGGATGTGGAAAATTTAGGGCTGGATCCTACCAGTGGAAGTCTTCGCATGAAAAGCACATGTTTAAAGTTTAATAGAATTTAAACTGCTGTTTAAAAAATATCTACTTAGAGTCGGTTGTGTAAAACTGCATGTCTCAGCACAAATAAAGATACGAGCTTTACAAAAAAAACAGCTCCAGTTTCTCTTTCTCGCTTCTAATATTCTTCAGTAACTGTCTGCTTCTAAGTGAGAGGCAAAGTTTCAGACAGAGTCATTTAAACTTTTTTTTCTGCATTTCTGTTACAAACACTGTGTTCTAAGGATCAGATTGCTCCTCTTCTGACTTCAGAACATCAGGCCCAGCATCAGATAGGAGTCTTGAACAAACAATGGAGGAAAGTACTATAGCCAAAGAGCATGGTCTTTAGGATCCGGCTATTAGGGAAATATTTAGAAAGACAGAAGCACTGTGTAAAAAACACCAATAAAACCTTGTTGAAACTTTCATCTAGAGTGTAAGTAGTAGTAAGAAATATTAATCCCTAAAGAGACTAGGCAATCTCTTGTGGGAAACTACAGTGGGTCTGTGGAATCCTTGACAGAAAATATGAGAGTAGAGATCAGCCTTGAGATATTAAGATTTACCCTTGAGGAGGATGGGAGTAAAGGAGTACCCGGAGAGAGGAGAGATGTACCCATGAGAGAGAAGGGGATAGAAGAATAACATGGATGATAGCAAGTTTAACCAATGAGATGTTAGTGCTGTAACTTGTAACCAATAGTGAAAAGACACATGAACTGGCAGAATTGTATAAAAATGCACTTGTAGCAATAAATGGCATCTATTACTTTCATCTTGAAAGAATTTGGTCCATGTCGCTTGTCCGTCTCAATCGCGACAATCTCTATCCATTTTTTAGGACTTCTAATAGATTAAACTTGATCATTTCCCCACCCTTAGGTTTTCCACCGTCTTCGAAATCCCAAGAAGTGACAATCATTCCACCTTTTCAAAACACACTGAAATTAAAGGGTAAGTTGAACAAACATCATGGATCAGATATCTCTGTTCTTGCTGATCACAGGGGTAGAGCATGGAGTAACCCAAAAGATTAACAAATTGTGTCAGATCTTTTAGCATCATAAAATAAAAAAATGAGCAAGAAAAGCAGTCAGTTCATCAGGTAACAAGGATAATCTAAATATGACCCTAGTACTCAGCCTGTATTTTGTTAATACAATGCAGCTTCTTTTTTCCTTTTATTTCCTTTAAAAAAAAAAAAAAAAATATATATATATATATATATATATATATATATATATATAGTACTGGGGAAAATGATGCAAAATATTTCCAGTAAAGAGAGGGAAATATTAATGTGTTCAAAGCACTGGTGAGACACCTTATCTAGGGTTTAGGGTGCAATTCTGACTAACCTTGTTCAAGCAGAGTGAGTGTAAATCTGGAAGAGACACGGTGAGGGACTGTGAGGATAATCAGGGAGATAGGAGAGCCTGCTTGTAATGAAATGAAGACTTGAAAGAGATGAGTGATTTCTATAATGAGTGGGGGGAGGAGCAGGGAAGTGGAACACCTTCAAGGTAAAGTCTAATACTGGCACAAGAACAACCAGGTATACATAACACAGGAATATGTTTTGGAAGATACTGGCAAAAGTCATCCAGCCATTCAAAGGGCACAGCTCTGAGTGGCCTTCCCTAGCAGGAGTACAAGCTAGTTTAAATCTGACTTTAGACTTGTTTTACAGTGCAACTTCAGAACTCCTTACATTTAGGAAAGAATTTATAGAGTATGGCTGTCAGCAGAACTAGAGCATTGGACATAGTGACCCAGGAGATCTCTTCTTATCTTAGGCCCTCTATCCCTATGCAAAACAGATTTAAGACAAAATATAACTGAGCTAAATAAATAACAGATTGCTAAACAAATAGCTTGACAAGAAGGATAACAGAAGATGGGCTTTTTAGACAGAGATTAGTGAAAGAAATAAAAGGGAAAAGCAAATAAAAGGAGGGTATCTACAACAAGTTATAGAAAATTCTTACTTCTTATTTTGAATCCACAGCTGGCAACCCCTCTCACAATGGCCGTGTGTGCAGCACGTGGGGTAACTTCCACTTCAAGAATTTTGATGGGGACATCTTTTACTTCCCTGGGATCTGCAATTACATCTTTGCATCCAACTGCAAATCTCCCTATGAGGACTTCAACATCCAGATTAGGCGTACCATGGTGGAAAATGCTACCATAATCACTAACATCATCATGAAGCTGGATGGAACAGTGATTGAACTGACCCGTGGCTCTGTCCTGCTTGATGGCAAACTGTATGTTCATAACTTGAAACTTCCATCACTGTTCTTAGTTCCAGTGGGCTCTTTGAGTGAACATCCCTTTCCCTCATCTGATCTCACATTGCTTCCAAGCAGCTGGAAGGATCAGGTCCTTCCTGAAGTATCAACATAAATAAGAGGACCTGACTAAGTGCCACTTCTGCAGATTACCCCTGTCCGCATTTTGTTCAGATGAATCATATCCCAGATGCTGCCTCATTGCTACAATTGTGTATGTGTATATACAACTGAGTCTATATGCTGGATTCAGTCAAAGTGTTAGATTTTTACACTCTTTAAGTTTCTACTTAATTTTTTCAGAACAGGATCTTTGAGAGGAATTTTTGATGGCTTTTGTCCTTGCACTGAACAGCAAGCAATTTGGCGGTGACTGCAGCTTGTACCTACACTCATTTAGAATGAGCTAGTCTGGAAACTTGCTATCCATGTAGCAACGGTAGCACTGACTTTTGTATAGGGTGTGAAACCTGTCCAAAAGGTAGGGTAAATATTTGGGCAGCTATCCCATAGTGAGTTGTGTATTACAGCGGTTAGGTACAACAAGCTAGTCTAAAGGTTATCTTGGGTACACCTTTGTGAATGGCACTCATGTCACAGAAAACCTAAAGCATCTGTCCCTTCATTATCAAGGGCTTTAAGGAGTAAATAGAAATATCCTGAAACATATTGCCTGCAAAACAGAACCTCCCAGCACTTTTTTGAACAATACAACCTAAGACACATGCCAACACTTTACTTAGCAAAACACCATTAACAGAGATAGCCAAAAGGAACAGCAGGGAAAGCAGGGTTGATCCACTTGCACAATGAGAAGCAATTGCATAGGAAACAGCCATGTTACAAATGTATATTGCCTGGATTTAGTTACTGCTCTAATTTCCTTATCTATGTATGCTGAAGCTTCACAAAGAGAATGAGAAAGGGTATCAGTGTGGATATTCAGTAGATATTCTGTCCCTAACCCTGCTGAATTACAGTGATCTTTTTCCAGGGTTCAGATGCCCTACAGCCATATGGGAGTCTTGATAGAGAAAAGTAACAACTATTTGAAAGTTTCTGCCAAGTTAGGACTGACCTTCCTTTGGAATGAAGAGGATGCCCTCCTGGTAAGAAAACATCGAAGACATGTCAGAAAGCCTATATTTTTGAAATAGTCTGTTTATATCTTTGCAGTTTTAATCAGCCAGGCAGGCATTAGTTACTTCTGGATTTGTGTCCATTTTCACTGTATTGCTCTGTCTTCCAGTCTTCTCCCAATTTCCCTTTTTTTCCCACCAAGCTCAGCTTAGGATCAATAGACCCACAATTATAATGTCCCCACCTTCAGTGAAGTATTCCTCAAATTCCAGGTCCAGAAATGTGCTCAAGTTCACAGCCCCAGTGCTAGAATAAGACCAAGTTTTTCTTGGTAGCCACTGACCTTCTCAATGGAGTCTACCTTGTTACCACACGACACATATGCACATAAGCAATATTGATGTAAGCTGTGCTCCTAACCATGAAGCCTGACATTATTATGAACCTAAACTCTCTTTCCTCATTTATTTTAGGTGGAACTAGATAAGAAATACGCCAATCAAACTTGTGGACTTTGTGGGGACTTCAATGGAATTCCAATTAGCAATGAATTTATTTCAGAGAGTAAGTAATAAAAAGCATTATTAAGTATTGGTGCTCTGTTTTTCTTTCTTTCAGCAGTACACTGTAACATAGGTTGTGGGCCCAATTAACTGCAAAACTAGTGATAATGTATTTCTGTAATGTTGGTTATGTAGAGAGTTAGAGCTCTGAGTTGTATTAGGCTACTTCCATCACTGTTGGATCTTTTAAGATCTGCCACATACAGCTTTCTAGGTTTTCAATAGTTAGAATTCAGTTCCTTGTATACCTTCTTCACCTCCTTTTGCTTTTCATATTATTATGATATTATTTTGTAATCACTGTTCATGTAATAGAGGGCAGTATCAGAAAATTCCTCCATACAGAAGCCAGTAAACCAGAAAATATTCTAATATTTGGACTGATTTTACAGATACGAAACTGACTCCCATACAGTTTGGGAATAGGCAGAAGATGGATGGGCCCACAGAGCAGTGTGATGATCCTATTCCTCCCGCTCTTCTTGTGAACTGCTCGGCTGAATTTGTAAGAACCTCTCTCAAAATTTGTTTTCTCAGTGTAAAATACATTCTTTCTGTCTTTGGATAAAATTGTTAGAATTGAAAAAATGTAGCACAAATATGACTCAACCTTAGGTTTGGAAAGAAAATGTTTCTAAATGTAACATTTTATTCTTTACTAAAGTGAATGCTAAAAACTTTCATTCCCTTTCCAAAAGAAGACTGGATATTTCATGAAAGAGAAATTCACTTAGGATGTCTTAAAACAAAGAAACTGCATAATGCTTGGGAAGTCACCTGAGCTGAAATTAACTCAAGATATGGGAAGATAATGGGGTTAATCAAAGAAGTTCCTTGTGTAATTGCCGTATTGCTATATGCTTCCCTAAATATCAGCTAATGGCTATGGTTGGACAGGTTTCTGGACCAGATGAACCTTTGGTTTGTTCTGCTACATGCGTTAAATAATTAGTTTCACATTTTCTAAACATTTATTTTACCTTCTCAATTTTCCCTCCTAGGCTTCTATCTGTGAGACAGTATTAACCAGTAAAGCATTTACAAGCTGTAATGCACTTGTGAATGTTCAGGACTACATTGAAACCTGCATACAAGACCTGTGCCACTGTGATAGCTCTATGGCTGACTTCTGCATGTGCAACACCTTTGCTGAATACTCTAGGCAGTGTGCTCATGCAGGTGGACAGCCTCTGAACTGGAGAACCTCAGAACTGTGTCGTGAGTATGTCAGGAACAAACCTTTCACCTGTGCTTACTACCCATACCTAGGAAACTTTAAATATGTAACGGTTTTTTTTTTTTCCCCGGAGGAAGACAGCCATTTAAAGGTGCATGCTATCTTCATGAAATCAGTTTTAATGTGAGCATACTCAGAACTTTGGGCATTTTGGAAGTTTAGAGGATTTTGTATTACTAAGAGTTTTCAACATATGTCAGAAAGTCTAAAATGTTGCAGCCTCCACTTGGATCAGAATTCCCCATTATGTCTTGACAGAAAACATCCTAAATTGCAAATACTCTCTTCTCAACATTTCAAACGAAAACTCTGCATTATAATATTCTTTGTAATTTCAGCCAAATTGTGTCCTTTCAACATGCAATACCAGGAGTGTGGCTCCCCCTGCTCTGACACATGCAGCAACCCAGAACGATCTGCACTTTGTGAGGATCATTGTACAGATGGCTGCGTCTGTCCTCCAGGCAAGCTTATTTCCTGCTCTTTTCTCATAGCTGAAGCTGCTAGGACATATATCTGTTCATTTAACAACTTTCTGCATCATTCTCCTCATGTCATCACTTTTATTATTGTTAAAGTAATAACTAAATTTCTTTCTTGATACACATACCCCTTTTCTATTCAGGTTTCTAAAAATACCTTTTAAAACAACAAACATGCCTGAGAAATGCACGTAACAACTAAACTGAGAATAAGGTACTTCACTCCTAACAGTAAGGGCAAGTCTTCTATTCTCAGCATCCATATTCAATTCACAGAATGTATGCAGTGTTTAATCACATTTTGACACCAGTCATGATTCCTGGGGTTAGCAAAGCTGTGTCTGGTTCCCCAAATTACCAAACTCTTCCCATCCAGTGCTGAGTAACTAAAAAACAAGGAGCTGAGAGAGCACTAGGTAATGTGTAAAATCTAGTGCTTCAGAGAATTACGCTTCAGAACTGAATATCAGTACAAGACAAACAATGTAAATGTGTTTTCTTTGTGCACGTGCACTTCGAAGGCTGAGAATTGTTGCTGTTGTGAATAACTGCATGGTAAGACCTTCACACCTTCCAGTTCTTCTTCCCATCCTCTGTGACAAGGGGTAACCATTTTAAACTAAAAGAGGGGAGATTCAGGCTAGACATGAGGAAGAAATTTTTTACAATGATGGTGGTAAAATGCTGGAACAGGTTTCTCAGAGAGGTGGTAGATGACCCATCCATGGAGACATTCCAGGCCAGGCTGGATGGGGCTCTGAGCAACCTGATCAAGTTGAAGATGTCCCTGCTCATTGCAGGGGGTTTGGACTAGATGGCCTTTGAAGCTCCCTTCCAACCCAAACTATTCTATGCTGTCTCTCAGAAATCACCGTGACTTGCTTGTACAATTGAATTGACTTCTCTTAGATAATTCTCTGCCTTTAGGTATAAAAATATTTACTATACAAATGTGTCCCTCAGCAGTCTCACAAATTATTCATCTATTCCACCTCATTATCTAGTAATTTTAATCCTAATTCCAATCTTATGAAGTCCATAACAGAAAAGTATTTCCTTGGAAGTCTCTTCTGATCACCCTAAGATTTTAGATAGGTTTCAATGGAATGTAGCTTTTCAGTCCCTACATAGCTGGCATCCTATTATTTCAAAGTACTTTCTATTCATTTTCTGTGTAATGCAGAAGAAATGGAACATGCTTTCAGGCATCTGCCAAGTATGTGTACAAAAGCAGGTTCTGCACTTCACAGAATCAGTAACAGACCATTTCTTTCCGTAGGAATGGTATTTGATGACATTAATGGCGCTGGCTGTGTTCCCCGTAATGAATGCCACTGTACCTATGAAGGTGAAATTTATGCTCCTGGTGCCTCTTTCTCATCTAAATGCAGATCATGGTAATACTTCTTTCTCATGCTTCTTTTTTTAGGTGCATTGCCTGAACATTTTGAAACAGGGAAAAATTACTATTTTCCCCTTAAAAATGAATGAGGAACTACTTATCAACTGAAGTTCCTTGATTATACATCTTTAGAGGATACTTATATCTCTGTTTTCTCCTGACACTTGAAAGTAAAAAGTTGAGTTTAGTTATAGATATTCAAATTTCAAGGTCAAACAATTAAAAGAGACAATCAAATTCAGATACCAGAGGTGTTTAAAAATGCGAGTTACTGTGTTACTACCTTTGGAGCACTATAGTGTAATATTAAGATGCTTGTGTAAATAATATGGAGGATGTGACATTAAGAGACATGTTTTATTAGTCAGAGTAGGAGATCACATTTTAGAGGCATGTTTGACAGAGATTATATATATTTTTTCAATATCATTATAATTACTGATGTATTATGGCATACATGTATGCAAATGCACCTATGTATACAAGAAAAACAAACATGCATGTTATTTTCCAATAAATACTTAACATGTTTGAAGTTTGAGCCATGCTAATGGAGGTGAGGGACAATCGTTCATATGTTACAGAATGGATACCAGGTTCACCTGAGCCATGCTAATGGAGGTGAGGGACAATCGTTCATATGTTACAGAATGGATACCAGGTTCACCAGGACTGCATTCTGTAAAAAGACTGGAAATGAACAGCAATATATAAAAAACTATCATTAGTGTAATTGTGCCTGCCTCAGACTTACTCTGAGATTTCAAAGCAATGTTGGTTTCTTTGACAGTATGATCAGTGCTTCAAGAAGGAAATTAAGGCATCAACTGCCTTTATTATTGTCTCTCATTTACACTTGTATTACCCAAGGTTACTGAACGTCTTCTTCATTTCAGTACCTGTGCTGGAGGTGAATGGTCTTGTGTGAGCCAGTCATGCCTTGGGACTTGCAGCATTGAAGGAGGCTCTCACATTTCAACATTTGATGAGAAATTTTATTCCTTCTTTGGAGACTGTAGCTATGTCCTAACCAAGGTAAAAATGAGACACAATCCTTGCTAAAGAAACATGCTAAAGGAAAATGTTTTTATTACATGCAACACTGTTTAATTAAAGCTACTCACAAACACATCAACTTTCTGAAACTTAGAGGTCAACATGGAGCCTTAAATGGATTCAGGGGGCTTTCTCTTAGGGTTATACTAAATAAGTTTATTGTAGTAGCTTAACAGTATTTGTAATGGAATTATTATACAGAATTCATGAGAGAGGAGTTATTTCATCAAGATAATCAGCCTTCCAAACAGTCTTTCCCAGAAAACACACAAGACTCTAGAGTTTAAAAGCAAAAGGCTAAGAAATACATATATTTGAAAACCTCAATTAGAAATTGATGACTTACAAAAATACCTATGATTTACTGGAGTTTTTAGATTAGTAGGGACTCAATTCTTAGTAGATATATCTAAAATAATTACTGTTGAATTGCACATTTCAGAACCCTAAGTATATTTGTTATTTCTTTTGGATGAGTGATGTAAACAATTTTCATAAAGACTTCATATTAAATAAAATCCATTGTCAAAAAGCTCAACCCAAATGTTACCAAGAACATCACAAAAGCTTAGAAATGGTCTAGAATGAGGTAATTTAGAAATAGGTTAGACTACATCAATGAAACTTTTTATGAGGTTCACAAGCACTGGGCTCAATCCACAATGGGACCATAGACCAGACTTACACATTAAATACCCTTTTGGTACCAACACATACAATTAGACTGCCAGAGGCTCTGAAGGTACAGAAAGGCTCTAAACCTGGATGCAGAAGGTCAAAACCCCCACAATTTTAACATTAAATTTCTAGATGGCTGTAATTTCGCATCTCACCTGTCCTCAATTTAATCTTTGTTATGCCAAGAAAATGATAAGACACTTTCAGACCCACAGCCTTCTGTATGTTTCCCTGTAACATCTTGGCTATTGCACATACTTTGAATATAGCTAACAGAACACAGTCCAATGAAAATCAGAACCAGGAGAAAAACTGAATTTTGCCTTTATTCAGTAGCTTAGTGAACAGTGATTTTAACTTAATTTTCTACTATAAGAGGATATTTACATGCATTTTTCCAACCTGTTAAAAGTATGTCCAAATCACCAAGCTCTTCGATAATCTATTCAATGCACAAGAGACTGGAAACAATTTCTCTCCTCTTCCAGGTAAACACCATAACCAATGGGCAAGAAAGGAAAACTTCCTTGTCTCGTGTATTAAACTAGCATTAGCTAAACATTAGCAACCACTATTACCTAATCATTAGGAAGTTTTAATGTTCAGCTTAATATATCTAACTTTCGCTTAAATGTCAGAAGTAATGGATAGCTTCCACCGTGCAAACTGCATGAATGCCAGCTTACTTGGTGACAGCATACCTATATGGAAGAACATGTTAGCAGGATGAAAAGCAATAAACAATATTTTAAAATACTTTATTAAGAATGCTATTTGAGTTTAAAACTTTTTCACATAACAATATTTTAATATGACAAATCCTTTTAACAATATATTTTGATTTCTTCTTCTAGCTCTGTGACAGCAATGAATTCACTGTTCTGGGTGATATCCAGAAGTGTGGCCTGACTGACACTGAGACATGCCTCAAGGGTATAGCCATCAGCCTAAGTGGAGGACAAACTGTAAGTAGCTAAAATAAACACCTAACATTCTGCAGGGATGTTTTCGAAGCTTAATAGACAAGTAGTTTGCAAATAACACATAACAGCACAGGCAGGAAATCTGCACTGTTTTTGTTTGTTTGTTTTAGCTCATTTGAACATTATTTAAATAAAAAATAAGAATAAAGTAGGTAGATTGGAAGATATTAGTTGTCTGTCATTTAGTTACCTTTGAGCTTTTGGTTTTTTGGTTTGACAGTCAATGGACCCCAGTAATAAAGATTAAAGAAATAGTATAGGAATCAGAACATCATCACAGTCCCCACCAGCTTTTATTCTTTATCCTGAACAATACTACATAGCAAACATTTGGAAAGTGTTTTACTTTTCCTAAATATGCTTGATAATCATTGCCTTTTTTTGTGGACAGAACATTGTGATCCAGCCTTCCGGCAGTGTATTTGTGAATATGATTTACACACAGCTGCCATTCTCTGCAGGTAAGTTCCTTTGGAAGACCTCTGTGATGTTGCTTGGTTTTGACTTTACAGTGTTATTACATCAGTTAATCTAAAGGCAAATTCTAATTAGCTATTCAACTCTCATAATTTTAGCAAAAACACGGTCTAATTTTAGTAACATCTGATTAAATGGAGATTCAAGCAAATAGTATCATTGTACACTTCCAGATCCAAACACTGCCATAAGAGAGGAAAGAAAAATTCTGATTTACAACAGGACTGCAAGATTTCAAGTTGTTTAGTTCCCTGTGTTCCCTCTGTCCATTTGCTTGATACATATTCATCACTGGAGCGCTTCTCTCACACCATTTATTTTCAGATACTACTGCACCTGAATAGAAAGCAAACCATGAAAGCACAGAATAGATCGAGGTTGGAGTCTACCACTAAATCACGCTATATCATTTTCATTGAGCAAAAGTGGTTTTTTAAATAGCAACAGCAGTATGTGTTCTTCCCCTTATTTGAAATAGTTTGACAGAAAGTGGAGGGTTTTTATACATCTGTTGTTTAGGGTAAAGACATCCTGTTTTGGTACTGGATTTGGAATCCTATTTGGATCATTTTTCTTGCAGTTCTTCAGAAATTAGCATCAAAACAAACACAGCTGTAGAATCCCTCTATATAATGAACAGTTATTTCAACTGTTAATCTCATATGAAATTATAACTCTTATGTTCTTATGTCCCTAGCAAATGTCACCATCTTCAGACCATCATCTTACTTCATCATTTTGCAAACAACCTTTGGTCTCCAGCTACAGGTTCAGCTTGTGCCTCTCATGCAACTTTTTATAGACTTAGACCCATCACATAAAGGACGTACCTGTGGTAAGTGATCTTATAGTAACAACTACTTTCATCAGTATGCTTCATTCCGTAGGAGACTTTCACAGCCTATCTTCTTCCTTTTAGGTCTCTGTGGAAACTTCAATGACATGCAGACAGATGATTTCAAAACCACCAGTGGTGTAATAGAGGGTACCTCAGCTGCCTTTGGCAATACTTGGAAAACTCGGGCTGATTGTCCTGATGCCAAAAATACCTTTGAGAACCCCTGTACTGTCAGCATACAAAATGGTAAACTCGGCATACAGTAACATCTTCTATTCTCTTTTAAGATGGAAAGAAAGAATAAGCTGATCAACCAACATGCATTTAGCTAAAATAACAGTAGATCATTTGCACACACAATTTTCCTCAGTTCAAAATAGAAATCTTTAATTACTAAATTATAATTAGGATAATATTGTGGATCTTCAAAAATATTCTTTTGGATAAAGAAAGCAAGTGGTTTTGCCAAGTTATTTAAAAGAAAATGGAACCATACAGCATATCAGGGATTCATTCCTGAAAAGGATTGATTGTCATATAGGAAAAAGCTGTGCGTAGCCCCTCTGAAGACTGGACTCAGTGTGGTCCTTCCACTGTTAAACTGAGATCCAGACCTACAATTCAAAGCTTCATAGCTCTCAGGATCCATTTCAGCCAATGAAATATTTAATTTTTGAGCATTCACAAGCCACTCTTCTGTTTTCTGAGATGAATTAGTGTATTGTTAATTCACAATGTGAACTTTCTTTTTCAAAATTCAGCTAAGGATGTCTTAGTTTATTCCATGACAACTACAATGAATTAAGAGCATTCCGTTTATGAAGAGTTTGTATTTCTTTAAAGAGGAAGTGAAACAATGTGTTTCAGCAAATGCAGAGCTGAATTCTATTGTAAAGTTAAGTTTGCGCACTTTCCCTGCAGGAAGTATAATTACATTGAGACAAGTGTTTATACAATGAAGTGCAATAGAAATTCTTATCATGTTTTCAATTCACAGACCAGTATGCTCAACACTGGTGTGGGCTGCTATCTGATACTATGGGACCTTTTGCTGAGTGTCACTCAACAGTGAATCCAGAAGTTTATGAGAAGGTACTTGGGTCTTAACTTTTTCTCATTTAAAATAAAAATAGCAGATTTTTGATACTAATACCTGAGAGAATAACTTGCCAATTGGGAGGATATGCATTCATAGTAGTTCTTTTCGAGCCAAGGGTTCATTTTATCTACACATGACAATAATCACTGCTTTATAAAGGTACCTTTCCACTCCCAGGAGGATAAACTTACAGGTGTATTCCTGCTGCCCATATTTTTAGGTATTAAGCAAAATGTCTAAGCTAGGAACTTGGACTCCCTGGACTCCTTATAAGGTCAAAGGACAAAAGGAAAGCTTTAGTCAGAATCTTAGTACTTTGCTTAGTTGCTCTGAACTGCTCTCAGAAGGCTTTTGCATATATCCAAGGACAAGGCAAGACATGTGCGTAAGAAGCAGTAAGGATATTTAGATAAGATGTGAACAAAAATGTTCCAGGAATTCAAGGTGATGAAGCTCTGGAACAGACTGCCTGGGAATTTTAAAAAATCTCCCTGTTATTGGAAATCTATAAAATCACGTTCAACAAACATTTTCTGGAATGATAACATTATAGTGACCTTGCCTGGCATAGTAAGACACTAAATGACTTCTTGTTTTCTTCATTCCTCTGATGCAGAGAGCCCAAGCTCCTAAGCCTAAGCCATAAAAGTTGGGTGACATCAAATATCTTCTACTTGTTCTAAGTATATATGGCACAGTGGCTATAAACTGGAAGTAGCTGGGAGACCTACCAACACCCAAAAAGCAAAAAAGAACAAGAAAAAGAAGAAACAGTTTAAAATTGTGAACCCCTAATTACTCTCTTTCCTTGCAAAGAATGTTTATTGAAAGTGCTTCATGAAACCTTTGAATGAAAAATGGGCATAATTATGCATATGGATTGTACTCACTTTTAGCTCTAATGAATATGACACACTAAAGAGTATAGAGCATCATGGCTTTGACATGATAATCTGATGATTGCATTCAATCCTCTGTCCCTAGAACTGCATGTTTGACACATGCAACTGTGAGAAGAGTGAGGACTGCATGTGTGCTGCCCTTTCCAGCTATGTCAGGGCCTGTGCCGCTAAAGGAGTTCTCCTTACTGGATGGAGAAGCAAAGCCTGCAGTAAGTTCTACATCCCTTTGTGTCTTGAAAATTATAATCAAGAAGGGCTCACACATCAGTTCTCGAGGATTCCCACAGTAAATTGTGTTAAATTGTGTTTTAAGTTTTGCACCGACTTTCAAGAATTTGAGTAGGAAAGGAATACCATAAAAGACAAGCAGTAAGCAGGAAAGAAATCTAAAAAAGTGGCTTCGTTAGATTATTTGTTCAGAATCAGCAGAAGCAACATGGACCTCAATACCCCTGCAACAGGAATAAAATAAGAAGGATTTTTCTCAATTTATTTTAATAAAAAATATAAAAATAGCAATGAAGAAAAACCACACTATGCATTAATATAATTGAACTTTTTTTTTAACCTGGGCAAAACAGTTGTATTCATGACACATTTATAGGGAAAAGTTCTTCTCTAGCAGTACAAAAAAAATGTTACACTATCGAGGTTATCACTAAAGGACATGTGCATACATTGCCATATTTACCATATATACTTTACCTCAAATACTGTATTTATACCTATATCAATTGTTAAAGGAACTAGAAATGTAACTCACCTTTTTACTCTCAAGCAAAATACACCACCTTGTGTCCAAAATCCTTGAAGTACATGGACAATGTTGATGCCTGTCAACCCACCTGCCGGTCTCTGAGTGAGCCTGATGTCACATGCAGTATCAAGTTTGTCCCGGTTGATGGCTGCACCTGCATAAATGGAACCTACATGGATGAAAGTGGCAAATGTGTGCCTGCTTCTAGCTGTCCTTGCTACTACAAAGGAATGCCTCTGTCTTCTGGAGAAGTGGCTCATGATAATGGTGTTGTCTGGTAAGACATTTGTAAAAAAAAATAATAAGATTTGATATGGGCAATCATGGAACCATATATAGTTCAATATATATATATATATATAATAGTTGTGCAATCTATTCAAATCAAATGCACATCTCTCCCTAATAATTTTAATGCCAAAAAAAAAAAAAAAAAAAAAAAAACCAACACAGAACCTTAAAAACTTTTAGGGCTATCCATGTTTGGAAGACTGTACTTAGACTAGTACAAGAATTCAACAAACCATACTGTGCTGGGTTAGCCTTGGCTAACAGCCAAAGTCCCACCCTGTCATTCACTCACTCTCACTCTCACTCCCCACCACACACTTTTCTTATCCATGACTGTAAAAGACTTGTTCCATGGTGAAAGATATTTGATAACCCCGTTACAGATTATTCCCATTACAAATGGCATCGGAGCTGCTCTAAAGGATAGTTTTTAACCAGGCAAATGCACAGAGCAAATCTGTCTTTATATAGAATATACTTGTATTTTGGTCTCTTCTAATATAGAATATTTTTGAACAGTACAAACTATTCTGATAAAGGAGACATTTTCTCTGTTTTATCACACAGTAATTTTTCATTATTTCAAATTTATTAGGAAACAAGCTGAAACATAACAAGGAAAAGCAAAAACATTTATTTTATTTTTATTTTTAATAGCACTTGCACTTACGGAAAGCTGAGCTGCATTGGAGAGAAACCTGAACCAGGTAACATATCACTTAATATTTTCTTTCATTCTCCCTTTCCACCTTCGCCCTTTCCAGTTATCTCTTTTTTTATTTCTTTTTTGTCATAATGATGTAAATTGTTCAAGTGTGAAATCAAACAAAAAATGAACTTATTACTTCTATAATATACACAATATTAAAAAAAAAAAAAAAAGAAATTCTGTCATACCTTTCAGATGGCTGAAAAAAGTTACAGCCTCCTGGGTTACCCAGAGAAAAGAATACTTGGCCATCTTGCTAAATGTGACAAAAAATCTGTCCACACTTTGAATAGAAATACTAAAAGCCTAAAAAATAATACAAAGTAAACCAGGGTCTTTGTTTTCTTGAGTTTGTTTGTTTGTGTTTGGTTTTGTTATCTTAAAGGAAGTGTTTCATGAAGCTAACTAAATATTATTTCTATGAATAGCCAAAGCATAAGTACAAGAAACAAATGAGCATGATTTCAAAACAATATTCAGTTTCTCTTTCTGGTCAAGTGCATTATTTTAAGGTCAGGTATACCTATCTCACAAAAGAGTTGTCTTCGTTTTCTTCAGTCTGCGTTAAGGAAACACAAAGATGTAAATACATGGTTGTTCTCACATTTCTCATGGTTTTTCTCTTTTCCAGTCTGCATACCTCCCATGGTCTACATTGACTGTGGCAATGTCACTGCAGACGTGGTAGGAGCAGGATGCCAGAAGAGCTGTCAGACTCTAGATATGGAATGTGTAAGTATAGACACTTTATATTCAGTTGAAAGCATATTAAACTAGATACTTTTTACAATTACCAGCTGCAGCTGGACTCTTCTATCAGGGGAATGTTGCAAGTCATATTTTCAATATGGTCTTTACAGTACAGAACCCACTGTGTCTCTGGCTGTGTATGTCCTCATAACCAAGTGTTAGATGGCAAAGGTAGCTGTATAGCTCCAGAAGACTGTCCATGTATTCACAATGGGAATTCCTACAGTCCAGGAGAATCAATCAGAGTTGGCTGTAACAATTGGTAAGAGCATATTGAAAAATATTGTTTTCAAGTGTAATAATTTAAGCTCTAGATGAACTACAGCATTTCGTGCTAGTAGCAAGATTTATAGGAAGGAATCCTATGTAAGAGGATTCTCTTAGTATCTAAAAAGCAAGTTCTGTCTGTTTTGTACAGTGGCACACAGCACAGAAATTGAGAAGATTTTTCCTTGCAGGCAATCCCTACATGTCAGTACATCCAACAAGATTTGGAAACGAGAAAGATTTAAAGTATTTTCTAATCCAAATTTTTCATGACATCATGAATAGCATTTTGAGCTATGATGCATTTCTGAGAATAAGAAAACCTTATTTTTTCAATATAGGCTTGTCACATTTTAAAATTAGATTGATGTACATGCAGGAATGTACATATAGCTTTATTGTGTGTATGTCTGGTTTTTACATTTGGAGTTCTTTTTGGCTTATGTAGCACATGTAGAAACAGAAAATGGCATTGCTCCCAGGAACCTTGCCTGGAAACCTGTTCTGTTTACGGAGATGGGCATTACACCACCTTTGATGGCAAACGCTTTGATTTTGAAGGAGACTGTGAATATGTTCTGATCCAGGTAACAGATTCCTTTCCAAATCTTCGCACTATCGAAGTACCTTGCATTTTACCTATGACCATTCAGCATAGTTAACACTGAATATCATTCACCTGTTTCAGAACTACTGTGGTCAACAAGGTGTGAATCAGGGAACCTTCAGAGTTATCACTGAGAATATTCCATGTGGCACTACAGGAACCACCTGTTCTAAGTCTATTAAAGTTTTTCTGGGGGTAAGTATTTTCTTTAATAAGTTGTACCCCAAGCTTAATGTGCCAGAAGGATGGAACAAGCTGTCCCAGACTACATCATAAAAGTGTCCTCCAAGACAGTGAAAATATTACTACATTTCTTTGCTCACTGGCAATGATTCTGCTCTCTGGTAGAGAAGGCAATGGAGGAAATTCTGAAGATAACTTGCTTAACATAAGGTTGTTAAATAGAATAATTTTGATGGTAATAGAGTTATAACGTCAATCACAGTTACTGGTGATATATAAAACTCTGTTCAATAGGTTACTTTTGAAATTGGCTTCTAAATTGCTCTTTTCCTATCCTAGAACTATGAACTGGTACTCAGTGATGGACACTCTGATGTCATTCAAAGGACGCCTGGAGGAAAAATGCCATTCCAAATCCGTTCCATGGGCATTTACCTGGTGGTTGACACTACTGTTGGCCTGATACTCATGTGGGACAAGAAAACCAGTATATTCATCAAACTTAGTCCCAGCTTTCAGGTATATTTTAAAATCCAAAACCTGGGTAAAATTATTTCTGAAACATATTCATGCTAACTCTCAGAGAAAAAAATGGAAATTTAGGTTGCAACCTGAAGATGGAAAGAGCAGTGATTGCATATTATTATCCTTGTAGTGTTGACTTAGATTGTGTACTACACTTTTGCTTAAATTACGTTAGATAAAACCAATTAGCTTGATGCTAAGAACAAAAGCCATGAGTCTACTCTTCTTCAGATCCTTATCCTTCCTAACAAGAAATTAGAGACATCTCTTCATTAAAGGTATTTTATGAAAACATCCAAGACTGCTACTGAAGAGGTCCCAATAATCTTAAATAAGATTCACTCTGTCTGTTACTCACAGATACTGAGAAACAGTACCTTACTGACCTTTGCCATTTTGTGTTTATCCTCCTCAGGGAAATGTCTGTGGACTTTGTGGAAACTATGATGGCAATGGAAATAATGACTTCACTACTCGTAGTCAGTCTGTGGTAGGAAATGTGCTGGAGTTTGCCAATAGCTGGAAAGTGTCTTCTAGTTGCCCAAATGCCAATCCTACCAAGGATCCATGCACTGCGAACCCATACAGGAAAGCCTGGGCACAGAAGCAATGCAGCATCATTACCAGTGAAGTGTTTGCGAAATGTCACTCCCAGGTATGACAAAAACTTCACTCTGAAATTCTCTTGAGTCAGAGGTTACTGTAATTTTGATGTGGGGTAGCTGAAAAATACACTAAAATACATTTTGTTGTGCTTGACAAAATGAAGTTGGACCAAGTTCCAGAGAGACTTCATAGAAAGTATTTTCACCTTTTTTTTTTTTTCCAACTTGTGCCCTGAATGAGTACACTAAATAAATTTATAGTGGTTTTTTGTTTGGCTGGTTTGTTTGGTTTAAAAAGAAAGGACAATCACAGATAAATCTCACAATATGTTTATTTCCTAATGGCATCCCTTTCTACTAATGTAAAATATCAGCCACTTGATAGATATGAGTGTGTGCTAGCTTGCAGTAATTAACAGTATTCTTTCTGCAATTGTATCTTCAACATCAAATAGTTCCTAGCATTATGACTTATTAGTAATATTCTACATTTTCCTCTTGAATTTTTAAAGTATTCTCAGGGCTTCTTCCTTTCTTACCTTTCTCACACATACAGAGTTGTCAGTTTCAGATATTTTATTCAGCTTTTTTAGTACAGTGAATGCCTTTTGAAAGAGGACAAGTGCATGAAAACTCAAATGTTTTTTCCAACAGGTTGAACCAAATGAATATTATCAAGCATGCGTGGATGATGCTTGTGCCTGTGACACTGGAGGAGATTGTGAATGTTTCTGTACAGCAGTAGCTGCCTATGCTCAAGCGTGCAATGAGCTGGACATCTGCATTTCATGGAGAACCCCGTCTATTTGTCGTGAGTCTTAGCCTACTACTTTTTGAAGAGGTCGAGAAGGAAAAGAAACAGAGAAAAAAAAAAAAAAAAAAAAGTAGAATGAATAAAGAAAGAAGGATAGAATTGTATTTATAAGATGCGTTGCTGTAGTTTAAAAGCAGCAAAAAACCCCATCATGAAGCAAATTGGATAAATCACTGGAAGTCAATCATCTACCCTCTTAAAATGAAACCATTGATAGTAACTTTACCAGTGGTGTCTTTAGTGTCTGATTTACTTGTCAGTCATGAACTATAGTATTATAATACTATTATATTACACTCCCACCTGACTACCTCAGACTAAATGTAAATAAATGTTAATGCATGCTAACTAAAATCAGTGATTCAATTAATTGATTTTTTTTTTTGTGCTTAATATTTTATAACTTCATTGGTGTCAAAAGGTGGTAGAAATTTAACAATTAGAAATAAGACAATATACTGTTAATCACCTAAGTGATTATACTGATCACTTTGGATTTTTACCCAGCAAAACTGAAAGACTGTGAAGCAAAAAGATCAAAAGTCTTTTTCTGACATTTCTCCCTCTTGTAGCTCTGTTCTGCGATTACTACAATCCACAAGGTGAATGTGAGTGGCACTACAAACCATGTGGAGCCCCATGTATGAAGACCTGCAATAATCCGAGCGGGAACTGCCTTCATGAGTTGAGAGGTTTGGAAGGTAAACATAATTATGCATATCTTGTTCTACTTATAAACAGCTAAAATGCAATATGATTTTTAAAAATTATATTACTCTGTATATTACATTATTATAATAGAAATTACAAGAGATTTTCTAATTATTATCTTACTCCCTGATGGATCATGAACTTGTTTGAAGTGAAGATGAGGACAAAATGCTCCAAAGCTTAATGTGCAGTCAAAAGAATATCAGTAACAGAGTATGAAATTCCACGTACCATGTGGAATAATTTGGGTACAGCAAATACAAGAACATAGAGTTATTTCTACTCGTGAAAGAGCTAGTGTCAACACAATCGTCATTTTTTTTTTTACTGCAGGTTGCTATCCACACTGTCCAAAGAATAAGCCCTATTTTGATGAAGAAACCATGACTTGTGTTTCTAATTGTGGTTGTTTTGAAAATGGAAAAAATTACAAACCAGGAATGCAGATGCCTTCAAAGCAGAATTGTCAGTCATGGTAGGACTAGCAAAAATTTTTAATGTTGTATTTAAAGTTGTGGAACATAATCCATCATGCATTAAGATTTTTGTTTGCCAACAGGAGCTAGGACAGTCATAGGCTGCTGAATAATGCCTCATTTTCTTGTCTTCATAAGAACTTAAATGATGATGTAGTGAAAAATTTTACCATAGAAAGATTAATTTGCCCCTTATTCTGTATTCTTATGAAAGTACTTTTAAATTATTATTATTGTTATTAAGTAAAACAAATTAAAATAATAATGGTTATGACGATAGTCAGAATTTTTATTAAGATATCCCTAAAATCATTATGTAAAATTATTTAGAAGTCAGTAGGCACCTAATCTTCAGTGTTTTGAGCTTGTTTCTGTTATTGTACTGGTATTTGCATATTTGCAACAATCAGCGAGTATTCTGCACATTCTGGGCAGAAATGATGATGTGTTCGGACAAGTGCTACTACACCTTCTATCAAATAGCACAAAGTTAGCAGAACCAGTTGTGAAACAGTTAACACCTCTTCTAAGATACCTTTAAATTAGCTAGTGTAAGCTCTGCAGCCAGAATAGTAAAGAGCTTAGCACAAAGCCCATTTGAGCAAACCCAACTTTCATGGCACACTTTGCAGTGCATAGATACCTTTGCCTGCATAGTCTATGTCATTAACTGCACTAAACATAAGCTGTTAAGTACGTATCTATATTTAAGATTATTCAGTGTACAGATGCCCTTAGTAGCTGTAAATAGATATATTAAGATTCACTTCTTAACAGATAATAGATAAATTCCCTTTAAAATAGATTGCATTCTTGCATCTTTTGGAAATCTGATGGAAATTCTCTGTGTTCGAACCTCAACATCTGTGATACACTGATCATTTCTCAAATGATACATTTGCTGCATTTGCCCTTTCAGAAAATAAGTGTACCTATCAGGGAGATAAGAACATTTCAAAACACCCCTCTCCACACCTTTGCCCAGCCTCCAAAACCACCAATGAGGATACTGCATGTTTAGTATGGTGCCATAGTAGGGTTGCCTTTCTTGCCAGAAAACTGAACAATCCTGCCTAACCTGAATTTGTACAGCAGAACTGAGTATCTAACTCAGAGAAGACAGGGTCTTTCTACATTTAAACATAGTATGAATATCAAAGCATCAATAGAAAAAACTGAAACAATAAAATGATATCATGAACCAATTAACTGTCTCCTTTCTTCTCTTTTCTAGTGAATGCACAAATTATGGAAAAAAATGCAAATATGATGAACATGGTATGTTGACAAAGTTGTTTTTATCTGAATAGAATGTATTTGAGGTATTCTGTTCTGTGTTTCAGATACTAAGGAATAACACTCTCTTTTGATTTACAGAATGTGTCTGCATTTATGAGGGACAGAAATACAACTATGAAGATGTGATCTATAATACTACAGATGGCACAGGAGGGTGTATTGTTGCAACCTGTGGTTCCAACGGAACGCTTCAAAGGGTTGTCTATGAATGTCCAATCTCAACAACACCCACGACGGCAACAACATTTCACTTCAGCACTACACCACCTGCCACTACTTCCACAGGTACATTTTTTATAGCCCATAAGAGCATACTCTGTTCATTAGTGAGTAAAATATAGATACTAAACTATGCCTGCATTTACAACATAAATTAACATATACAACCTCAACATAGATGACAGTAAGTCTGATTTGTTATTAGCATTTGGTTTCAGACAATATTTGGTAACCAAACTAACACAAGAAGATAAACACAGAAAATAAAACCACTTCTGAAACCCCAAAATGAAAACCACTACATACTGGTTTGATACTATTAATTTGCTTATCTTCATAGTGAACAATAAAGAAACAGTATCAGATTTATTATGTGGAACTATTTCTGTATCTGGAATAACCTTTACTGAATTAATAATTAATTATTTTTCTTATTAAATTACAGAATTATTATTATCTGTAAAATTCCTGGTAGGTTTCATGGTATTTATAATGACAGTATTAAGTGGATTGCCCAGATATTGGCACTGAGATACTGAAATTTTCATTTCTAGATTTCCTGTTCAGCATTCTTCAGGTTGGTAGTCTCTAAACACAATGTGCACATGTTGTTTAATGAAATAAGTATTCAGCATAAAATTTCAAACTTCAAGTTTTGGAATCACAGAAACCATCAATACTGCTGGAATTCATTAGGCATTTTCCAGCCATTACATAATGAGAATCCACCTGCAAAAGCTTATGGACCGCTCTCCAACCAATAAATGGTTTTTTAAGACCAGAGCTAAAGTACGAAGTGTAGGAGTGCTAATAATGCTGCATTAGACATCTTTTACTTGAAATGGAAAAAACAATCCAGCATATTACATGAGGAGTCAACTCATTTGGAAGAAACAAGTACCCATGGATCTTGACATACAGACTTTCCACTGGATGTAAATTCAGGCTTTGACACTCCAGATATACTAGCAAATAATTTTGCTAGGAAAACCAAGGAAATAAATACACTGAATCTAATGCAAAAATAAAGTGAGATTTTTTCCCCCCCCCACCCCTCAATGTGTATAAAGTATACCTAAGACATATTTAAGCACTTTGTAAAAGATCATTGGCATTGTCTTTGGAAATGAAAGTTCCAAGCATGTCAGTATATTGAATTTCTGGGTAATAGATTTACTGTTCTATTTCATATTAAATTATAAGTACACTAAACTGATACCCTATAGGTTCAGAATGCAAGCAAATGAACTTAGTAAAATTTTCAGCCCATTTAAAAAAAGAAAATGTTTACAGGAATCTATTCTAAGGTTTGTGGTTTCTTCTTTTTCTCTTTCAAAGTATCACCAACTACATCAGTATGTGTTCATGAAGTCTGTGAATGGTCAGAATGGTATGACGGGAGCCTGCAGATCCCTGGCTATGATGGTGGAGATTTTGAAACCTTTGATGATTTGAGATCTAAAGGTTACGAAGTCTGTAAAGCTCCACGGGCTGTTCAATGCAGAGCAGAGAAATTCCCGGATATACCTCTGAAAGACCTTGGCCAAAAAGTAGAATGCAGTAAAACAACTGGGCTTATATGTTACAACAAGGATCAAATTTCCATGATGTGCAACAACTATGAAATCAGAATCTTATGCTGTGTTTTTGTACCATGTTCTTACACGACACATTCAGAAAATACATCATTTTCAGTGACCACAACATCACCAGCTATTACAACTTCAGAGAGTACAACATTCATACCGTCAGTCACTAAAGAAGAAACCACAACTACAACTGAAATGACAAAGCCTGTCACCACTTCTCCATCAACAACATCCCTTTGCACTAAAGAAGAATGTTACTGGTCAATGTGGTATGATGCCAGTTATCCAGGATCTGGATACAATGATGGAGACTTTGATACAATTCAGAACATTGAAAAAAAGGGATACAAAGTTTGTGATAACAGAAAGGAAGTCGAATGTAGAGCAGTAAGGTTTCCTAATACACCATACCCACTACTGGAGCAAAACATAACATGTAATAAAGAGGAAGGACTCATATGCTACAACAAAGATCAATTACCACCCATCTGCTATAATTATAAAATACGATTTAAATGCTGTAGAAACGTAACAGTACCGTGCCATACACTTGCAACACCCCAAACAACAACAATATCTACAAGTACATCATTTACTTCAACACCACCAAGTACATCATCCACGGAAGAATCAACCACACCACAATTACAAACCAAACATAAGACAACCACAACATCAATGACACAACCAGAAACACAATATATTCATACAAGAATTACAACACAACCAATAACATACGCACAAACTGAAACAACAATAAGCATATCCACTCCCAGCGTGAGCTCCACCACCACCTACTCCACCACGGCCTGTGAACCCGAAGTCTGCTCCTGGAGCGAATGGATCGACGTCGACTTCCCCTCCTCGGGGCCCAACCAGGGAGACTTTGAAACCTACCAGCGAATCCGAGCTGCCGGCAAGGAAGTCTGTCAACATCCAAAGGAAATCGAGTGCCAGGCGGAGGACTACCCCGAGGTTCCCATCCAAAACGTCGGACAGGTCGTGCAATGCGACGTCCACTTTGGGCTGGTCTGCAAGAACGAGGACCAGACTGGCAAATTTAAGATGTGCCTCAACTACAGGATCCGCGTCCGCTGCTGCCGGCCAAACTACAATTGCCCAGCCATCAGCCCCCCGTACACCACCAGCCCCACCACCACCACCACCACCCAAAGCACTCCAACCTCCACCACAGTCACCACCTCCACCTCCACACCCTACTCCTCCACCACGCTGCCCACCTCCTCAGAAACCACATCGCAAACCTACACCAGCACCACCAGCCCCACGCCGACACCTACAATATACATCCCCAGCGTGAGCTCCACCACCACCTACTCCACCACGGCCTGTGAACCCGAAGTCTGCTCCTGGAGCGAATGGATCGACGTCGACTTCCCCTCCTCGGGGCCCAACCAGGGAGACTTTGAAACCTACCAGCGAATCCGAGCTGCCGGCAAGGAAGTCTGTCAACATCCAAAGGAAATCGAGTGCCAGGCGGAGGACTACCCCGAGGTTCCCATCCAAAACGTCGGACAGGTCGTGCAATGCGACGTCCACTTTGGGCTGGTCTGCAAGAACGAGGACCAGACTGGCAAATTTAAGATGTGCCTCAACTACAGGATCCGCGTCCGCTGCTGCCGGCCAAACTACAATTGCCCAGCCATCAGCCCCCCGTACACCACCAGCCCCACCACCACCACCACCCAAAGCACTCCAACCTCCACCACAGTCACCACCTCCACCTCCACACCCTACTCCTCCACCACGCTGCCCACCTCCTCAGAAACCACATCGCAAACCTACACCAGCACCACCAGCCCCACGCCGACACCTACAATATACATCCCCAGCGTGAGCTCCACCACCACCTACTCCACCACGGCCTGTGAACCCGAAGTCTGCTCCTGGAGCGAATGGATCGACGTCGACTTCCCCTCCTCGGGGCCCAACCAGGGAGACTTTGAAACCTACCAGCGAATCCGAGCTGCCGGCAAGGAAGTCTGTCAACATCCAAAGGAAATCGAGTGCCAGGCGGAGGACTACCCCGAGGTTCCCATCCAAAACGTCGGACAGGTCGTGCAATGCGACGTCCACTTTGGGCTGGTCTGCAAGAACGAGGACCAGACTGGCAAATTTAAGATGTGCCTCAACTACAGGATCCGCGTCCGCTGCTGCCGGCCAAACTACAATTGCCCAGCCATCAGCCCCCCGTACACCACCAGCCCCACCACCACCACCACACAAAGCACTCCAACCTCCACCACAGTCACCACCTCCACCTCCACGCCCTACTCCTCCACCACGCTGCCCACCTCCTCAGAAACCACATCGCAAACCTACACCAGCACCACCAGCCCCACGCCGACACCTACAATATACATCCCCAGCGTGAGCTCCACCACCACCTACTCCACCACGGCCTGTGAACCCGAAGTCTGCTCCTGGAGCGAATGGATCGACGTCGACTTCCCCTCCTCGGGGCCCAACCAGGGAGACTTTGAAACCTACCAGCGAATCCGAGCTGCCGGCAAGGAAGTCTGTCAACATCCAAAGGAAATCGAGTGCCAGGCGGAGGACTACCCCGAGGTTCCCATCCAAAACGTCGGACAGGTCGTGCAATGCGACGTCCACTTTGGGCTGGTCTGCAAGAACGAGGACCAGACTGGCAAATTTAAGATGTGCCTCAACTACAGGATCCGCGTCCGCTGCTGCCGGCCAAACTACAATTGCCCAGCCATCAGCCCCCCGTACACCACCAGCCCCACCACCACCACCACCACCCAAAGCACTCCAACCTCCACCACAGTCACCACCTCCACCTCCACACCCTACTCCTCCACCACGCTGCCCACCTCCTCAGAAACCACATCGCAAACCTACACCAGCACCACCAGCCCCACGCCGACACCTACAATATACATCCCCAGCGTGAGCTCCACCACCACCTACTCCACCACGGCCTGTGAACCCGAAGTCTGCTCCTGGAGCGAATGGATCGACGTCGACTTCCCCTCCTCGGGGCCCAACCAGGGAGACTTTGAAACCTACCAGCGAATCCGAGCTGCCGGCAAGGAAGTCTGTCAACATCCAAAGGAAATCGAGTGCCAGGCGGAGGACTACCCCGAGGTTCCCATCCAAAACGTCGGACAGGTCGTGCAATGCGACGTCCACTTTGGGCTGGTCTGCAAGAACGAGGACCAGACTGGCAAATTTAAGATGTGCCTCAACTACAGGATCCGCGTCCGCTGCTGCCGGCCAAACTACAATTGCCCAGCCATCAGCCCCCCGTACACCACCAGCCCCACCACCACCACCACCCAAAGCACTCCAACCTCCACCACAGTCACCACCTTCACCTCCACGCCCTACTCCTCCACCACGCTGCCCACCTCCTCAGAAACCACATCGCAAACCTACACCAGCACCACCAGCCCCACGCCGACACCTATAATATACATCCCCAGCGTGAGCTCCACCACCACCTACTCCACCACGGCCTGTGAACCCGAAGTCTGCTCCTGGAGCGAATGGATCGACGTCGATGTCCCCTCCTCGGGGCCCAACCAGGGAGACTTTGAAACCTACCAGCGAATCCGAGCTGCCGGCAAGGAAGTCTGTCAACATCCAAAGGAAATCGAGTGCCAGGCGGAGGACTACCCCGAGGTTCCCATCCAAAACGTCGGACAGGTCGTGCAATGCGACGTCCACTTTGGGCTGGTCTGCAAGAACGAGGACCAGACTGGCAAATTTAAGATGTGCCTCAACTACAGGATCCGCGTCCGCTGCTGCCGGCCAAACTACAATTGCCCAGACATCAGCCCCCTGTACACCACCAGCCCCACCACCACCACCACCCAAAGCACTTCAACCTCCACCACAGTCACCACCTCCACCTCCACGCCCTACTCCTCCACCACGCTGCCCACCTCCTCAGAAACCACATCGCAAACCTACACCAGCACCACCAGCCCCACGCCGACACCTACAATATACATCCCCAGCGTGAGCTCCACCACCACCTACTCCACCACGGCCTGTGAACCCGAAGTCTGCTCCTGGAGCGAATGGATCGACGTCGATGTCCCCTCCTCGGGGCCCAACCAGGGAGACTTTGAAACCTACCAGCGAATCCGAGCTGCCGGCAAGGAAGTCTGTCAACATCCAAAGGAAATCGAGTGCCAGGCGGAGGACTACCCCGAGGTTCCCATCCAAAACGTCGGACAGGTCGTGCAATGCGACGTCCACTTTGGGCTGGTCTGCAAGAACGAGGACCAGACTGGCAAATTTAAGATGTGCCTCAACTACAGGATCCGCGTCCGCTGCTGCCGGCCAAACTACAATTGCCCAGCCATCAGCCCCCCGTACACCACCAGCCCCACCACCACCACCACCACCCAAAGCACTCCAACCTCCACCACAGTCACCACCTCCACCTCCACACCCTACTCCTCCACCACGCTGCCCACCTCCTCAGAAACCACATCGCAAACCTACACCAGCACCACCAGCCCCACGCCGACACCTACAATATACATCCCCAGCGTGAGCTCCACCACCACCTACTCCACCACGGCCTGTGAACCCGAAGTCTGCTCCTGGAGCGAATGGATCGACGTCGACTTCCCCTCCTCGGGGCCCAACCAGGGAGACTTTGAAACCTACCAGCGAATCCGAGCTGCCGGCAAGGAAGTCTGTCAACATCCAAAGGAAATCGAGTGCCAGGCGGAGGACTACCCCGAGGTTCCCATCCAAAACGTCGGACAGGTCGTGCAATGCGACGTCCACTTTGGGCTGGTCTGCAAGAACGAGGACCAGACTGGCAAATTTAAGATGTGCCTCAACTACAGGATCCGCGTCCGCTGCTGCCGGCCAAACTACAATTGCCCAGTCATCAGCCCCCCGTACACCACCAGCCCCACCACCACCACCACCACCCAAAGCACTCCCACCTCCACCACAGTCACCACCTCCACCTCCACACCCTACTCCTCCACCACGCTGCCCACCTCCTCAGAAACCACATCGCAAACCTACACCAGCACCACCAGCCCCACGCCGACACCTACAATATACATCCCCAGCGTGAGCTCCACCACCACCTACTCCACCACGGCCTGTGAACCCGAAGTCTGCTCCTGGAGCGAATGGATCGACGTCGACTTCCCCTCCTCGGGGCCCAACCAGGGAGACTTTGAAACCTACCAGCGAATCCGAGCTGCCGGCAAGGAAGTCTGTCAACATCCAAAGGAAATCGAGTGCCAGGCGGAGGACTACCCCGAGGTTCCCATCCAAAACGTCGGACAGGTCGTGCAATGCGACGTCCACTTTGGGCTGGTCTGCAAGAACGAGGACCAGACTGGCAAATTTAAGATGTGCCTCAACTACAGGATCCGCGTCCGCTGCTGCCGGCCAAACTACAATTGCCCAGCCATCAGCCCCCCGTACACCACCAGCCCCACCACCACCACCACCCAAAGCACTCCAACCTCCACCACAGTCACCACCTCCACCTCCACGCCCTACTCCTCCACCACGCTGCCCACCTCCTCAGAAACCACATCGCAAACCTACACCAGCACCACCAGCCCCACGCCGACACCTACAATATACATCCCCAGCGTGAGCTCCACCACCACCTACTCCACCACGGCCTGTGAACCCGAAGTCTGCTCCTGGAGCGAATGGATCGACGTCGACTTCCCCTCCTCGGGGCCCAACCAGGGAGACTTTGAAACCTACCAGCGAATCCGAGCTGCCGGCAAGGAAGTCTGTCAACATCCAAAGGAAATCGAGTGCCAGGCGGAGGACTACCCCGAGGTTCCCATCCAAAACGTCGGACAGGTCGTGCAATGCGACGTCCACTTTGGGCTGGTCTGCAAGAACGAGGACCAGACTGGCAAATTTAAGATGTGCCTCAACTACAGGATCCGCGTCCGCTGCTGCCGGCCAAACTACAATTGCCCAGCCATCAGCCCCCCGTACACCACCAGCCCCACCACCACCACCACCCAAAGCACTCCAACCTCCCCCACAGTCACCACCTCCACCTCCACGCCCTACTCCTCCACCACGCTGCCCACCTCCTCAGAAACCACATCGCAAACCTACACCAGCACCATCAGCCCCACGCCGACACCTACAATATACATCCCCAGCGTGAGCTCCACCACCACCTACTCCACCACGGCCTGTGAACCCGAAGTCTGCTCCTGGAGCGAATGGATCGACGTCGATGTCCCCTCCTCGGGGCCCAACCAGGGAGACTTTGAAACCTACCAGCGAATCCGAGCTGCCGGCAAGGAAGTCTGTCAACATCCAAAGGAAATCGAGTGCCAGGCGGAGGACTACCCCGAGGTTCCCATCCAAAACGTCGGACAGGTCGTGCAATGCGACGTCCACTTTGGGCTGGTCTGCAAGAACGAGGACCAGACTGGCAAATTTAAGATGTGCCTCAACTACAGGATCCGCGTCCGCTGCTGCCGGCCAAACTACAATTGCCCAGCCATCAGCCCCCCGTACACCACCAGCCCCACCACCACCACCACCACCCAAAGCACTCCAACCTCCACCACAGTCACCACCTCCACCTCCACACCCTACTCCTCCACCACGCTGCCCACCTCCTCAGAAACCACATCGCAAACCTACACCAGCACCACCAGCCCCACGCCGACACCTACAATATACATCCCCAGCGTGAGCTCCACCACCACCTACTCCACCACGGCCTGTGAACCCGAAGTCTGCTCCTGGAGCGAATGGATCGACGTCGACTTCCCCTCCTCGGGGCCCAACCAGGGAGACTTTGAAACCTACCAGCGAATCCGAGCTGCCGGCAAGGAAGTCTGTCAACATCCAAAGGAAATCGAGTGCCAGGCGGAGGACTACCCCGAGGTTCCCATCCAAAACGTCGGACAGGTCGTGCAATGCGACGTCCACTTTGGGCTGGTCTGCAAGAACGAGGACCAGACTGGCAAATTTAAGATGTGCCTCAACTACAGGATCCGCGTCCGCTGCTGCCGGCCAAACTACAATTGCCCAGTCATCAGCCCCCCGTACACCACCAGCCCCACCACCACCACCACCACCCAAAGCACTCCCACCTCCACCACAGTCACCACCTCCACCTCCACACCCTACTCCTCCACCACGCTGCCCACCTCCTCAGAAACCACATCGCAAACCTACACCAGCACCACCAGCCCCACGCCGACACCTACAATATACATCCCCAGCGTGAGCTCCACCACCACCTACTCCACCACGGCCTGTGAACCCGAAGTCTGCTCCTGGAGCGAATGGATCGACGTCGACTTCCCCTCCTCGGGGCCCAACCAGGGAGACTTTGAAACCTACCAGCGAATCCGAGCTGCCGGCAAGGAAGTCTGTCAACATCCAAAGGAAATCGAGTGCCAGGCGGAGGACTACCCCGAGGTTCCCATCCAAAACGTCGGACAGGTCGTGCAATGCGACGTCCACTTTGGGCTGGTCTGCAAGAACGAGGACCAGACTGGCAAATTTAAGATGTGCCTCAACTACAGGATCCGCGTCCGCTGCTGCCGGCCAAACTACAATTGCCCAGCCATCAGCCCCCCGTACACCACCAGCCCCACCACCACCACCACCCAAAGCACTCCAACCTCCACCACAGTCACCACCTCCACCTCCACGCCCTACTCCTCCACCACGCTGCCCACCTCCTCAGAAACCACATCGCAAACCTACACCAGCACCACCAGCCCCACGCCGACACCTACAATATACATCCCCAGCGTGAGCTCCACCACCACCTACTCCACCACGGCCTGTGAACCCGAAGTCTGCTCCTGGAGCGAATGGATCGACGTCGACTTCCCCTCCTCGGGGCCCAACCAGGGAGACTTTGAAACCTACCAGCGAATCCGAGCTGCCGGCAAGGAAGTCTGTCAACATCCAAAGGAAATCGAGTGCCAGGCGGAGGACTACCCCGAGGTTCCCATCCAAAACGTCGGACAGGTCGTGCAATGCGACGTCCACTTTGGGCTGGTCTGCAAGAACGAGGACCAGACTGGCAAATTTAAGATGTGCCTCAACTACAGGATCCGCGTCCGCTGCTGCCGGCCAAACTACAATTGCCCAGCCATCAGCCCCCCGTACACCACCAGCCCCACCACCACCACCACCCAAAGCACTCCAACCTCCCCCACAGTCACCACCTCCACCTCCACGCCCTACTCCTCCACCACGCTGCCCACCTCCTCAGAAACCACATCGCAAACCTACACCAGCACCACCAGCCCCACGCCGACACCTACAATATACATCCCCAGCGTGAGCTCCACCACCACCTACTCCACCACGGCCTGTGAACCCGAAGTCTGCTCCTGGAGCGAATGGATCGACGTCGACTTCCCCTCCTCGGGGCCCAACCAGGGAGACTTTGAAACCTACCAGCGAATCCGAGCTGCCGGCAAGGAAGTCTGTCAACATCCAAAGGAAATCGAGTGCCAGGCGGAGGACTACCCCGAGGTTCCCATCCAAAACGTCGGACAGGTCGTGCAATGCGACGTCCACTTTGGGCTGGTCTGCAAGAACGAGGACCAGACTGGCAAATTTAAGATGTGCCTCAACTACAGGATCCGCGTCCGCTGCTGCCGGCCAAACTACAATTGCCCAGCCATCAGCCCCCCGTACACCACCAGCCCCACCACCACCACCACCCAAAGCACTCCAACCTCCCCCACAGTCACCACCTCCACCTCCACGCCCTACTCCTCCACCACGCTGCCCACCTCCTCAGAAACCACATCGCAAACCTACACCAGCACCATCAGCCCCACGCCGACACCTACAATATACATCCCCAGCGTGAGCTCCACCACCACCTACTCCACCACGGCCTGTGAACCCGAAGTCTGCTCCTGGAGCGAATGGATCGACGTCGACTTCCCCTCCTCGGGGCCCAACCAGGGAGACTTTGAAACCTACCAGCGAATCCGAGCTGCCGGCAAGGAAGTCTGTCAACATCCAAAGGAAATCGAGTGCCAGGCGGAGGACTACCCCGAGGTTCCCATCCAAAACGTCGGACAGGTCGTGCAATGCGACGTCCACTTTGGGCTGGTCTGCAAGAACGAGGACCAGACTGGCAAATTTAAGATGTGCCTCAACTACAGGATCCGCGTCCGCTGCTGCCGGCCAAACTACAATTGCCCAGTCATCAGCCCCCCGTACACCACCAGCCCCACCACCACCACCACCACCCAAAGCACTCCCACCTCCACCACAGTCACCACCTCCACCTCCACACCCTACTCCTCCACCACGCTGCCCACCTCCTCAGAAACCACATCGCAAACCTACACCAGCACCACCAGCCCCACGCCGACACCTACAATATACATCCCCAGCGTGAGCTCCACCACCACCTACTCCACCACGGCCTGTGAACCCGAAGTCTGCTCCTGGAGCGAATGGATCGACGTCGACTTCCCCTCCTCGGGGCCCAACCAGGGAGACTTTGAAACCTACCAGCGAATCCGAGCTGCCGGCAAGGAAGTCTGTCAACATCCAAAGGAAATCGAGTGCCAGGCGGAGGACTACCCCGAGGTTCCCATCCAAAACGTCGGACAGGTCGTGCAATGCGACGTCCACTTTGGGCTGGTCTGCAAGAACGAGGACCAGACTGGCAAATTTAAGATGTGCCTCAACTACAGGATCCGCGTCCGCTGCTGCCGGCCAAACTACAATTGCCCAGCCATCAGCCCCCCGTACACCACCAGCCCCACCACCACCACCACCACCCAAAGCACTCCCACCTCCACCACAGTCACCACCTCCACCTCCACGCCCTACTCCTCCACCACGCTGCCCACCTCCTCAGAAACCACATCGCAAACCTACACCAGCACCACCAGCCCCACGCCGACACCTACAATATACATCCCCAGCGTGAGCTCCACCACCACCTACTCCACCACGGCCTGTGAACCCGAAGTCTGCTCCTGGAGCGAATGGATCGACGTCGACTTCCCCTCCTCGGGGCCCAACCAGGGAGACTTTGAAACCTACCAGCGAATCCGAGCTGCCGGCAAGGAAGTCTGTCAACATCCAAAGGAAATCGAGTGCCAGGCGGAGGACTACCCCGAGGTTCCCATCCAAAACGTCGGACAGGTCGTGCAATGCGACGTCCACTTTGGGCTGGTCTGCAAGAACGAGGACCAGACTGGCAAATTTAAGATGTGCCTCAACTACAGGATCCGCGTCCGCTGCTGCCGGCCAAACTACAATTGCCCAGCCATCAGCCCCCCGTACACCACCAGCCCCACCACCACCACCACCCAAAGCACTCCAACCTCCACCACAGTCACCACCTCCACCTCCACGCCCTACTCCTCCACCACGCTGCCCACCTCCTCAGAAACCACATCGCAAACCTACACCAGCACCACCAGCCCCACGCCAACACCTACAATATACATCCCCAGCGTGAGCTCCACCACCACCTACTCCACCACGGCCTGTGAACCCGAAGTCTGCTCCTGGAGCGAATGGATCGACGTCGATGTCCCCTCCTCGGGGCCCAACCAGGGAGACTTTGAAACCTACCAGCGAATCCGAGCTGCCGGCAAGGAAGTCTGTCAACATCCAAAGGAAATCGAGTGCCAGGCGGAGGACTACCCCGAGGTTCCCATCCAAAACGTCGGACAGGTCGTGCAATGCGACGTCCACTTTGGGCTGGTCTGCAAGAACGAGGACCAGACTGGCAAATTTAAGATGTGCCTCAACTACAGGATCCGCGTCCGCTGCTGCCGGCCAAACTACAATTGCCCAGCCATCAGCCCCCCGTACACCACCAGCCCCACCACCACCACCACCCAAAGCACTCCAACCTCCACCACAGTCACCACCTCCACCTCCACGCCCTACTCCTCCACCACGCTGCCCACCTCCTCAGAAACCACATCGCAAACCTACACCAGCACCATCAGCCCCACGCCGACACCTACAATATACATCCCCAGCGTGAGCTCCACCACCACCTACTCCACCACGGCCTGTGAACCCGAAGTCTGCTCCTGGAGCGAATGGATCGACGTCGATGTCCCCTCCTCGGGGCCCAACCAGGGAGACTTTGAAACCTACCAGCGAATCCGAGCTGCCGGCAAGGAAGTCTGTCAACATCCAAAGGAAATCGAGTGCCAGGCGGAGGACTACCCCGAGGTTCCCATCCAAAACGTCGGACAGGTCGTGCAATGCGACGTCCACTTTGGGCTGGTCTGCAAGAACGAGGACCAGACTGGCAAATTTAAGATGTGCCTCAACTACAGGATCCGCGTCCGCTGCTGCCGGCCAAACTACAATTGCCCAGCCATCAGCCCCCCGTACACCACCAGCCCCACCACCACCACCACCACCCAAAGCACTCCAACCTCCACCACAGTCACCACCTCCACCTCCACACCCTACTCCTCCACCACGCTGCCCACCTCCTCAGAAACCACATCGCAAACCTACACCAGCACCACCAGCCCCACGCTGACACCTACAATATACATCCCCAGCGTGAGCTCCACCACCACCTACTCCACCACGGCCTGTGAACCCGAAGTCTGCTCCTGGAGCGAATGGATCGACGTCGACTTCCCCTCCTCGGGGCCCAACCAGGGAGACTTTGAAACCTACCAGCGAATCCGAGCTGCCGGCAAGGAAGTCTGTCAACATCCAAAGGAAATCGAGTGCCAGGCGGAGGACTACCCCGAGGTTCCCATCCAAAACGTCGGACAGGTCGTGCAATGCGACGTCCACTTTGGGCTGGTCTGCAAGAACGAGGACCAGACTGGCAAATTTAAGATGTGCCTCAACTACAGGATCCGCGTCCGCTGCTGCCGGCCAAACTACAATTGCCCAGCCATCAGCCCCCCGTACACCACCAGCCCCACCACCACCACCACCCAAAGCACTCCAACCTCCACCACAGTCACCACCTCCACCTCCACGCCCTACTCCTCCACCACGCTGCCCACCTCCTCAGAAACCACATCGCAAACCTACACCAGCACCACCAGCCCCACGCCGACACCTACAATATACATCCCCAGCGTGAGCTCCACCACCACCTACTCCACCACGGCCTGTGAACCCGAAGTCTGCTCCTGGAGCGAATGGATCGACGTCGATGTCCCCTCCTCGGGGCCCAACCAGGGAGACTTTGAAACCTACCAGCGAATCCGAGCTGCCGGCAAGGAAGTCTGTCAACATCCAAAGGAAATCGAGTGCCAGGCGGAGGACTACCCCGAGGTTCCCATCCAAAACGTCGGACAGGTCGTGCAATGCGACGTCCACTTTGGGCTGGTCTGCAAGAACGAGGACCAGACTGGCAAATTTAAGATGTGCCTCAACTACAGGATCCGCGTCCGCTGCTGCCGGCCAAACTACAATTGCCCAGCCATCAGCCCCCCGTACACCACCAGTCCCACTACCACCACCACCACACAAAGCACTCCAACCTCCACCACAGTCACCACCTCCACCTCCACACCCTACTCCTCCACCACGCTGCCCACCTCCTCAGAAACCACATCGCAAACCTACACCAGCACCACCAGCCCCACGCCGACACCTACAATATACATCCCCAGCGTGAGCTCCACCACCACCTACTCCACCACGGCCTGTGAACCCGAAGTCTGCTCCTGGAGCGAATGGATCGACGTCGACTTCCCCTCCTCGGGGCCCAACCAGGGAGACTTTGAAACCTACCAGCGAATCCGAGCTGCCGGCAAGGAAGTCTGTCAACATCCAAAGGAAATCGAGTGCCAGGCGGAGGACTACCCCGAGGTTCCCATCCAAAACGTCGGACAGGTCGTGCAATGCGACGTCCACTTTGGGCTGGTCTGCAAGAACGAGGACCAGACTGGCAAATTTAAGATGTGCCTCAACTACAGGATCCGCGTCCGCTGCTGCCGGCCAAACTACAATTGCCCAGCCATCAGCCCCCCGTACACCACCAGCCCCACCACCACCACCACCACCCAAAGCACTCCAACCTCCACCACAGTCACCACCTCCACCTCCACGCCCTACTCCTCCACCACGCTGCCCACCTCCTCAGAAACCACATCGCAAACCTACACCAGCACCACCAGCCCCACGCCGACACCTACAATATACATCCCCAGCGTGAGCTCCACCACCACCTACTCCACCACGGCCTGTGAACCCGAAGTCTGCTCCTGGAGCGAATGGATCGACGTCGATGTCCCCTCCTCGGGGCCCAACCAGGGAGACTTTGAAACCTACCAGCGAATCCGAGCTGCCGGCAAGGAAGTCTGTCAACATCCAAAGGAAATCGAGTGCCAGGCGGAGGACTACCCCGAGGTTCCCATCCAAAACGTCGGACAGGTCGTGCAATGCGACGTCCACTTTGGGCTGGTCTGCAAGAACGAGGACCAGACTGGCAAATTTAAGATGTGCCTCAACTACAGGATCCGCGTCCGCTGCTGCCGGCCAAACTACAATTGCCCAGCCATCAGCCCCCCGTACACCACCAGCCCCACCACCACCACCACCACCCAAAGCACTCCAACCTCCACCACAGTCACCACCTCCACCTCCACACCCTACTCCTCCACCACGCTGCCCACCTCCTCAGAAACCACATCGCAAACCTACACCAGCACCACCAGCCCCACGCCGACACCTACAATATACATCCCCAGCGTGAGCTCCACCACCACCTACTCCACCACGGCCTGTGAACCCGAAGTCTGCTCCTGGAGCGAATGGATCGACGTCGACTTCCCCTCCTCGGGGCCCAACCAGGGAGACTTTGAAACCTACCAGCGAATCCGAGCTGCCGGCAAGGAAGTCTGTCAACATCCAAAGGAAATCGAGTGCCAGGCGGAGGACTACCCCGAGGTTCCCATCCAAAACGTCGGACAGGTTGTGCAATGCGACGTCCACTTTGGGCTGGTCTGCAAGAACGAGGACCAGACTGGCAAATTTAAGATGTGCCTCAACTACAGGATCCGCGTCCGCTGCTGCCGGCCAAACTACAATTGCCCAGCCATCAGCCCCCCGTACACCACCAGCCCCACCACCACTACTACCACATTTCTACCTTCTTTTACCATCCCTCTTTCTCCATCTGTATCCACATCGTGTTTTTGTAAAATTGGCGATTCTGTTTTTTCACCTGGTGAGTAAATTTTATTTTTGTACGCTACATATCTCATAATCAATATTTTGTGCTCATTTTTTTCATGTTTCCTAATTTTCACTTATATATAGTCACAACTTCTTTTTCTGAAATTCTGTATGTGTTTTTGAATTTTTATATTTTTAGGTGTTGTGTGTTTTATATATATATATATATTCTTTGCATCTCTTATTTTCTTGATTTTTTACAGGTGATTTGATTTACAACAAAATGGATAGTGATGGATGCAGATTTTATGCTCTGTGTAGTCCAACATGTACAGTCGAACGTCACACTGGATATTGTAACATCACTACTCCTTTAACCACTACTTCGCCCGAATGGTCTACCATAACAACATCAGTTCCTCTTCCTACCACTTCTGAAATACCTCCATTTCATGGCTGTGTTTCTGCTACTTACCCTCCCCTAAAGGTTTGTAGTATCTTTGATATGTTATGATTGTTGACATAACACCAATATTAGCTTCATACTTGAGTGGAAGTGTTTGCATTCTTTGAACTTTGTATGTGCAGATTGCCAGAGTGTGTGTTGTACGTGATGAGCTATATAGATGACAAAAATTTCTACATTCCTTTATATTATTTTTTCAAATGGAGAAAGCAAGCTACAACAATCATTTCGTATTACTTTATTGCTAGTAAAACACTTTCTGATGCACTTCATTGCATAAATAACAAAGCTTCCTATTGAAATAATAGAGGAAGTTTTATTGTTCATTTTATTTCTTCACTAAACAGAAAAGTTTAAGCTACTCTGAGAACTTGCATCTTTTTTTGTTCTCCTGCCCTCCCACCTGTACTTCTGTACACATTCTTTCATTTGTTGTTGATTTTGGCTTTTGAGGGGTTGTTTGACTGATTGATTTGCTTTGGTTGATTTGTTTGTTTGGTTTTGATAGTAACGGTCTGTGCTGATAATGAAGTCCACTACACATAGCTAGTACAAAGGACATCGGTTCTCTTAACCCAAGACCACTCCCCTCAAACCTCAGAAGAACTCCTCATGCAGAAGAAATGTCTGGAATTGAGGTTCCCATCTCCTTTTAGCATAAGAAAAATAGATCATGTAGAATATTGACAACATTGTACTATCAGTGAAGATTTTCAATTTAGTCCTTGCTTCAGATTTGGAAAACAAAACTGTTTCTGTGACAGCAATTTTTGTTCATTTTTCAGCCTGGACAAATATACAAATTATCCAACTGTACAGAACTCATCTGTAAGGGAGACAACAAGGTAGAAGTAATTCCAACGCACTGCCCACCTGTAAGGGAAATTACCTGTGCTAACAAATATCCGGCAATACTGGTACCTGATGAAAACGGCTGCTGTTACCATTACGAGTGTCAATGTAAGCACCAGTAGATGAAGGAATAACTTTTTTTTTTAAAAAAGCAAAGCTTTGCACAGATTATATAAGCATTTTGTTTTCTTAGGATTGTTCTTTTAATTGTAGTATATTCACTCCAGTTTCTAAATTCTTGGTTCTATATTATTTTTTATGTTAATCTTCCAAATATTTTCTCTCTACCAGGTGTATGCAGTGGATGGGGTGATCCTCATTATATTACTTTTGATGGAACCTACTATACTTTCCTTGAAAACTGCACATACGTCCTGGTGAAACAGATTGTACCTAAATATGACAACTTCCGTGTTTACATTGACAATTATTACTGTGATGCAAAAGATGGACTTTCCTGCCCTAAATCGATTATTATTTTCTACAAAACTGCAGAAGTGGTGCTGACCCGTAAACTCATGAATGGTGTGATGACCAACGTGGTAAAATACGCAATTTTTATTTCTTTATTTTTGAAAAAAAGAAATAAGTTCCATAGGCTTTGCCAATTCTCATTTGAAACACAGTCTGTTACATCATCATATCACAGAGATGATGAGGGCAAAGGGTATCACTAGGGAAAAAAAAATTACACCGGTTTCTAAGAACAAAATGTCAGAAACTAAGAAAATATTAATATATTATGTGCATGTATGCATATCTATAAATGAAATTAAGAAACAGGCTAATACAGATGATAGAGAGAAGACAGAAAGAATGCTCATACTGGTGCTTGATTCATGTTTCATGAAAAACAGCACATTGTGCCATTCATTTCTGCAAACAAACACATTATGAGGAAACATGAATGCAGATCACAAACATGATTCTTCTCTCATGGTGAAGATGGGAATGTATCCCTTAATAGCTGGACAATTAGAGAGTGCTTCTTCTGCATAGGGAACTTCAGGCACCTAACTGAGCCATAACACTGAGGAAGAATTTATTAGTTGATTAGAGAACACAAAGAGGTGGGAGGAAAACTTTGTCTCAATATACACTCTTCCCCTACAGAGCCGTGCCAGCTTCTCCTTACCTACAGTCAGAAAGGCATGCTGAAACAATTAGTCAAGTAATGTCCCTGCAAAGGAAAACAGTAACTGACCATTTTACTTGGTCCCAATTCAATGAGAAGAAAGTTGCAGACTAATTCCTGACAAAAAGCTACTAAGCAAATACGTCCACTCGCATCGCTGCAAATGCAACAGCTTAGATTAATGGATTTGAATGCAGACAACTTTTCCAATGCCAGACAACATGTAGCATAGGGAGTGTGATTTTGCAACAAAGTTATTACATAATAATAGCAGGAACATTTCTATAGTGAAAGAAAACTACCACTTATTTTCATATTGAAAATGTTTACAATAAACAAAATGATGAGGGATACAAAGAAAATAGTTGGATTTAGAATGCTATACATCAGCACACAATCTGTGTGAAACACAGTACATAAAGGCTACTTAGATTATTATCACACTGTAGCAATATAGCAATACAAACTGAGATATTAATGCATATATATATGCCATTATCACAATATCAATGGGCACTGAATGCAATGCACAACAATGTGAAGTTATGCACAATTATGTGTATTAGAAAATTATTTTAAGAAACCAGGCAAAAGTAGTGCTTATTCTGAAGTTGTTTTGTTTTGTTTTAACCCCGCATTCAGATGTACTTCAACCAAAAGATCGTCAAACCAGGGTTCAAAAAGGATGGCATTTATTTCTCCAGACTTGGCATCAACATGATTGTTGAAATACCAGAGATAGGTGCAACTATCACCTTTAGTGGGCTGATTTTCTCTGTGAAACTCCCATACAGCAAATTTGGCAACAATACTGAAGGACAGTGCGGTAAGACAGATACACTAATTAAAATTGGAACTCCTTCCCCACTCCACCATGGTTATTCTCACCCACTCTGGCTATAAAGCCTCGTGACTGGCAGAAATTTTTAAACAGAGATAAAACGGAAATGAAAACAGTTCTGCTCTTTCAACCTCTGTAGGATCAAAAGCTCAATATTTCAGCAACCTACTTCTTTCCTTTGGGGCTGGGGCTTTGGATTTGTTTGTTTTTCCGTAACCTAAATTAAAGCTCATATATCTGTAAAGAAAGCACTCTCCATGAAGCAAGACACCTTATACATTTCATGAGCACATTGTGTCTAAAGGTCATATCAGGACAATAATGTATTGTGCATCTCCAGTGTGACTTATGAGACTTATATAGCTTGTCTCTTCCAGGAACATGTACAAATAATAAATCAGATGAATGCCGTTTACCAAGTGGTAAGATAATTTCTTCCTGTCCCCAAATGGCTCACCACTGGATCGTTGATAACAACAAGTCATGCCATGGAGTACCAATACCACCAGTTGTAACCACGCCTTCACCAAAACCTCACTGTGAAACGCCTCGTCTCTGCAAGCTTATCTGGAGCGAGTAAGAAAAAAAATGAATTAATGCACTCTTTCTAGACAAAGCTGTCTCAGTATCTTACAGGAAGAGCTAGAACTTTAGCCCTAGCATGTGATAATAGCTGAAAATGACAGATTAATGACAGGATATATATAGTAAAAGGCCTTTGCAAAAGAAACTGCTCTTCTTATATTACTTGCATGCCAAAGGTAACTGAGGAAGGAGGGATGAAGTCAGAAAACCAAGGATGCAGCAAGCACTAAAATCCATATTCCCTGGGTTGCAAACACACAGATCTATGTCATCTTTCTCCCTCCCTACCTTCCAGGGTATGCTCATTCACTATTAATTACACTATTAAGTAAAGACTGAACTTGAAATTTGAAGTGGGTCTTCATTACAAACCATAAAGAACCTTATTACCTATCAGGTTAACAAAGCAGACAGAAACAACTCAGCCAAAAAGCACCCACCATTCTTTGTGTGTTTTATGTAAAACATAGAGCTCCAAAAGCACAAAGGCCTGTTTTCTGCAGTATTTCCTAGGCTTGCATGAGCTCTGACAAAAGCTTTATTTTTCAGCTGGGTCACTTATGAAGGTCCACTTACACTTGCTTGCTGTAGTGTCCATCAAGTTATGAGCTACCGTGTATGCAATTTTTCTGTCTCTCAGCTACTTTTATCATCCCTTTTTCCTCAATCTGATGCAGTTGCCTTTTTCATTAAATTTCTGGTGTCGGACTGATGAAAAGTTGTATACACATACAGAAATACTGTTACCATTAGCCTCTACAGAAAAAAAAAATATGGCGCTTTTAATTTCCTAACCCTTCCTTTATCTATCTCCCATATTATTAGCCATTCTTAGGGTTTTGTTTCTCATAACACATTCCTTCCTGAAGCAGAAAGTCATTTGCCATTAACTGGGAAGTGCTGGATTTTATATAATGACAGGTTAACATTAAAATGGTTTTGTTTCTTTTCTACCTGCAGGATTTTTGCAGAATGCCGTGCCGTGATACCACCAGAACCATTTTTCAAAGGCTGTGTTTTTGATGGGTGTCGCATAGCCGATGAATCCATGCAGTGTTCCAGTTTGGAGATATATGCCACAGAATGTGCTGCTAGAGGTGTCTGTGTTGACTGGAGAGGAAAGACCAATAATACATGCCGTAAGTATAGCAGAATTCAAAAACTGTAGTAATTAGTGGTTTATTCAGTAAATAAATCTTACATCTAACACTTGACTACTGTCCACAAAAACACAGCAACATCCTTACTCACAGAAGCTGCAGACGAAGAAGGCAAAGCTGTAGTCACTTTTGATGCAAAAGTGCATCTACTGTCATTTTTTGATCTTTTTTCTTCTTTTTCCATACAGCATACAACTGTTCAAGAGGCATGGTATACAAGCCATGTGGGGCCATTAATCCTGCTACCTGTGAACCAAGGTATGGAAAGACAAAAAAAAATTCTAAAAACAACTGCTTATATTTTTTTTTCTATTTTTATTGAACTGTTTTCCTTAGAAAATTGAGTTACTTCATAATGAAATGTCCTGTGAGTATGGGTAATTTACTCAGGATTTATAAATATAAATCATCTCTATGAATATGGGCTTCCTGTTACACTTCAGAAACTGCAAATTCTTTTGTCTCCCATGTAACTGAATTGGTGACCTACATATGCTGCTGTCTCTCCTGCTTCACTGCAAAAACATTGTACTCATATACATACATTCTTCCCACTCTAGCCTTGTTGAGCTTCCTGGCTATGGAGTAACTGAAGGATGTTTCTGTCCTGAAGGAAAGACACTCATGAGTGAAGACAGCAACATTTGTGTCTCTGAATGCTGTAAGTAATTAGTAGCTAATTTGAGGAATAGAGATCAGGATGATAGTCAGGAGGTCTGTGTTCTAGTGCCATCTTCTACATGGTCAGATCATGGGCAAATCAGCCTCTTTAAGCCCCCATAGTCTCCCCAAGTACCTTATTTCTATCTTCCTTACATAAGACCTACCAAGGTGGTGGAATTCCACATTTCAGAAGAACTAGTCTGTATATTTGTTTTATTGTTAGTTTTATCTTCACAGTATTTCTATTTGAAACTGCACAAATTCACTCCTTTGTGTCAGTTTTCAGTGCTGTAAATCTTCACTTGTTTTTGTTTTGTTTTGTTTTTTTCAGCTTGTAGAGAACCAAATGGAGTATCCAGATGGGTGAGTAGGACAGTCAATGTGGTTTATCGAGCACAGACAAGCGAAGCAAGGGGATATTTTGTGTTTCACAAATAACAACGTTATTTGGTTGAGGGAGACTTCATGTTTTTTTTAAAAGGTTCATTCCTCTTTAGTCTTAAAAATATTTATGAATGCCAGAGCAGAAATTGCATAACTCCTTAATAATATAAATAAAATAACCATCAATTCACATACTGGGGGGCTGGAGACGGGGGGCGAGGGGGAAGAAAGAAAGAGAAGTAGCATATGTGTTTCTTTGCTTTTTTATTTCCACAAATTTGGCTCTCTAAAGCTACTAGAGATGAAGAGACAGATAACAGAGCTTACTTGTTGCTGATAATGTTGATAATCTGCATTCTTAGTTCCTCAGCTGCATACAAATTATAGAAATATCTCTCCATAATTTATGTGCAAATGAAAAGGTCATGTGATTATTTCTTATTCAAAAATGCATGCAAATCTTCTCATTTAGACTTCTTGTATCCCTCATACTAACACTACTAATAAATAGAAAGTGATATCTGTGTGAACATGCTCACATGCTCAGAACCTTCAGTGGCCTCCAGCATCTTCCCCTAATTACCTTTGTTTTGAGGGTTCCTTATAAAATCTAAAAATATTAGAAATATGAAAAGGCTGATGTAATCAGGCACCACTGTATCCATGAATAAATCAACTAGAAACAAATAAAATTATTTTGGTTTGAATTTTTATATAATTTTTTTTCTTTTCTTTTTTTTTTTTTATATAGCCAGGAGAAAAATGGACAAAAGACTGCCAGGAATGTTTTTGTGACAAGAATACTCTTAAAGTGCACTGTACAAAACACAAATGTTCTCTGACACAGAAAGTATTTTGTGATGAACCAGGATACATGCCTGTTAAGATACAGATACCAGAAGATCCATGCTGTACTAGGACTGAGTGCTGTAAGTACTGTCTTAGTTCTTTATCATGGGAAATATACTATATTCGTTTTGAGGAATTACATTAAAAAATAACATTTTTAAATACTTTGCAATGATCTAATAATTTTTTTCTCCCTCATCCCACTTCTTAAGAGTTTCTTTAAGAGTATTTACTGGATTTAAAGATTAAAAGATTGTACATAGCTAGATATAGAAAAGTAACTGGAAAACTCCTACAATTTAACACTGAAACCCTTTAATGCTTTCATCACCTGAAATGATATTAAAAAAACTACTCAAAGCATTTTCTGTTTTAAAGATCAATATTAAAAAAAAAATAAATTAAAAAAAAAAAATAAAAACATCTTGAATATGTAAAGATTCCTGGGCATATATACTGTATTAGTCATTAAACTAGCTTGTGTAAACAATACGATGTTTGTCCCACAGGAAAACTTCAGAGGCTCATGCAAACCAAAATTACTTTCATTTTAAAATTATGAGTTTATTATTTTCTATATTGTCTTACATTAAACAGACTGCAACACTAGCCTCTGCCCTGAGGTCACACCACAGTGCTTAGAGGGACAGGAAGCAGTCACAATAATGCAGCTTGGAAAATGCTGTCCTACCATTGAATGCAGTAAGTACTATGTACCTTCTCCATGTGTTTTTCACAGGTACATTTTTTTAAGTTGGTGAATATAAAAGCCTTGAAAAAAGAAGATGCAAATTATCTGTGTTGTCATATTGGGCCAATAAGGCAGCAGTTTTTTCACATGCTTCTGGCTCTTAAAATTTACACCATTATGACACTATCTTTCTTCCTTCTTTTCAGGACATGGCTGTATAGTCAATGAAACCTACTATGCAGTAAGTACACAGAGTAACTCACTATTCACATAGGTTCACAATACCATGTTTTTGTGACTCCTGTCATGGAGCATATTTTGCAGAAAGGTCTGAGATAAGACATTAATTCTTTAATCGAAGTCAGCACATCAACACTCTCCCTGCAAGCAAAAGCATTACCTTATCTCATTTCTGCATTAGCAGAATTTAATTCCAAAACTGATATTACCAACAATGGAATCTCTGCTTAAATAAAACAAAAAAAAATTGTATTTAAGGATAGCTTAGTCCATACATAGTTCAGCTTTGCATTGTCTGTGACATACATACACAAGAAACTTATTTTTACTGATTAATAATGATTTTTTTTTTTTTTTTTTTTTGTCTTCCCCTAGCCTGGAGCCATCATTCCATCAGGCCCCTGTGAAGAATGCACCTGCTCTGAATCCTCTTACTCAGGCTCTCACCATGCTACTGTCAAGTGCGAGCCTGTTATCTGTGACACATACTGCCCAGCGGTGAGTGCTATGTTGCTGTCAGTAATTCCTACCACACTCAAATATCCACCATTTAAGGTCAATGTCATACCTCAATGTCATTTCCTCTCTCTTTCTTTCAAAACAGGGTTACAAGTATACAAAGAAACCTGGACAGTGCTGCGGCACCTGCAAAGCAGCAGCTTGCATAATGACTGTGGGAGAAAACATTACACGTGTGCTTCAAGTAACTATTCCTGTATTTATTCACTTTTGGTGAACTCTGATAGTCTTTCCACTCTTTCCTTCACTTGCCTATGTCACATTTATCTGCTGCATCTTTTCTCATGGTAGACAAATGCTTATTCAGGCAGGGAATACACTGTCTTGAACAGCTGGAACAGTACCTCGAGCTATGAAACTCCAGTTCTAACTAAAAATTGTGGAAGCAACTGTGATACTAAACAATGGCTTTCAGAAACCCACATAGAAAAATACATAGCTGAAAGCAATAGGCACTTATTTGCTTTAACCTCTGAAAACATGGCACTCATTTTGCTCAAAGGATGATTTTATCTGTGGAGACACTTTTCTGCTCCAAACAGCCAATCTCAAGTTAACTGAGAGCTTTAGGAGAGATAAGTCAGTGAAGCCAGATTCTGCCATGTATCTGAATGGACATACCTATAAATTCTGATGACAGAACTATTGGACCGCAAATTAATCTTTCCAAATGAGTCCACATAGTTATCCTATTCACGCAAAAGCCTCTCCATATCCAGATAAAAAATACAACCTTTTCACTGGGTTAAAGAAAAAGACTTACAGCAGTATGATAACCTTACAACTACCAGCTGAAATTCAAGCAAATTGTTTAGAATAATCAAACTGCAGTAGGCAGCAATGATAAGACACTGGTTTGTTTTGTTTGTTTGTCCATTTCATTTTTATGGAAGAAGACTTTTATTCACTTTAATTGTAATCATTTTCAGGTTGGAGAATTCTGGAACCCACCTGGTGAGAACTGTACAACTTATACATGTGAAAAACATGATGACCAGTTCATTCAAGTTGTCTTCCAGAAAAGCTGTCCTCCCTTTAACCCTGATGACTGTGATTCAGTAAGTACTTTTCTACCAGTTCTAATGTTTGGAAAAGTTGCAGTGCCTAACACCAATGATCGAAGGATCGCGATATTCCAGGAAAATACCTAGCAGAAGCATCACACGGGATGCTCTCTGAATCCAGATCCCACCAAATTTCATTTCAGAAAAGCAAACTAAAATTAAAATGTCCTCACCGGGGATTGGGCACTAGAGAAAAAGGCACAGCATAACATTTTAATGTTTTGGCTTCTTAAAAGTCATCAGGTGACCTACAAGCAAGAATCTTATTGAAAAATAATGGGATTTTAATTCCTAAATTATTTAAGATTACAAATCCTTTTTTAGAATTCACTTATTGAGAGCAAAGGTGAAGGAAAATAAGCTTCTTCAGGTCACAACATCATTCAACTTAATACAGCTCAGGGTAGATTAGAATCAGGTCCATATATTTCATTAATTGTGTTACCAGGTCTAAAAAGTGCTGAGTCACAACAACCTTGTGCAACACTAGAGGCTCAGGGAAGAGTGGCTGGCAAGTTCCCCAACAGAAAAAAACCTGGGCATGTTGGTTAACATTCAGCTGAACATGAGCTAGACGTGTGCTCAGGTGGCCAAGAAGGCCAACAGCATCCTGGTTTGTGTCAGAAATAGTGTGGCCAGCAGGACTAGGGAAGTGATCCTTCCCCTGTACCCTACACTGATGAGACCTCATCTTGAATACTGTGTTCCGTTTTGAGACCCTCACAACAAGACAGTCATTGAGGTGCTGGAGGGAGTTCAAAGAAGAGCAATGAAGCTGGTGAAGGGTCTGGAGCACAAGTCTTATGAGGAGCCTGGAGAAAAGGTGCTTAGGGACATGGTTTAGTGGTGGACTTGGCAGTGCTCTTAAAGGTCTTTTTCAACTTAAACAATTCTATTGTTCTATAATCCTTTACCTGGACTGACTTGGGTCAATCAAAACAACCCACATGTGCTACAAGCTTTATTTCTGAAATTTTATCACTGAACTCTGATGACAGCAAAGCTGTTCCAATTCCCCTCAATGTCAGCTTTAAAATAATTATTATTAATATTGAAGTAGTTATGTGCCCTTAATATTTAGCCTTGCTTGAAATGAGATTCCATGTCAATACAGTGAACTTCCTGATGCCAAAGAAACTCAGGAAGCAGTGAAAGTCTCTGCTTTGGTATGCAGATATGAAACCGAAGTTATCTTTTTCTGTTTTTCCACTCAGGATGACATCAAGCTATCTGATGATGGCTGTTGTAAAGAGTGCCAAGCAAAACTGAAGAGTAAGTATTGATAATTTTTTCAAGACTAAGTAATGATAATATGTGACTTATTAGGTATATTAGTCCCCCTTGCGTGATAGACACATAGACAGAAGAGGTGAAACAGACCAAGTTTGGGACAACTGCCTCACACTGTGGTGAGAAAGGAAACAAGTGTCAAAAGAAAGGAACAGAACAATTCCAGCATGCACTTTAGGAAAACATGGATATGGTGATCTTTCTCATCCCCTACTGTTAAATGTTAGGCTTTTTGTGGGGAGGGACAGTGTTGGAGCGAATAAAGGACTCAGCATTCCAATTCAATGTGAATCACGCAAAGCCATTTATTACAGAAGCAAGCCTCCTTATATATCCAACTAATCTCTGATCACGCGTCCACGTTCCAAGCATGCATTCACTAATTGGATATCATCTATGTTCACGAGCTGTCCACACGCTGAAGTCTCACTGCTGATAGGTCCATTGATTTATGTCATGTTGAGGCCTTGTTATTGTAGAACTGCTTCTCTCCCACGGCAGGTCCTGTTTTCAGCTAAGTTGGCCTTGAAATTTCTTTGGGCCTGGCTGGTCCAACAACAAATGTCCATCTAACAGAAACCTCTCCACAGGAGAGGATTATGATTATTTTCCAACTCACATAGGTACATTCCTTTTAAGGAAGAGAGGTGGGGGTGCATTGAGAAGTTGGCACAGTGCTAATCTTTATTTCTGCATCTTGCACCAATGTTGCATCAGCACAAGTGAATTTTTAATTTATTGATAACACAAGAGGCAAGAGTCATCATTTGACCCTTAGCAATTAAAAGAGAAATACACTGTGACCTAATTTCCTATTTCAGCTCCATCCATCTCAGTTTTCTACTACAACCTGTGTATCATACACAGGTATTTATTTATATGCATATGTGTTTTAACCTGTTTTCCTCTGGTTTGTGACAATCTCAGGTTGTATGAAGCACAATACTACTACTGTCATCCAATATCATGGATGCGTATCTCCTGCACCTGTTGAGATGACATACTGTGAAGGCAGCTGTGATGCTTATTCACGGTAAGTGGCATAAAAGATAATTGTGGTCTCATTTTCTGCTTCTTTACACTAGTTAAATAAAGCAAATTTTAAGTGATTTTTCTAATATGTCCAACATCCACCCAGTCATCAGCAGTTTCCATTGCACTAACTAGATTTTTTGACAGACATGATGCTGTACTATCTTCATTTCCTCAAGACTCACAGTGTTTTAACAGCCTATTCAATGTCATAGTGAATAGACCCAAGATTTGATTTTACCTGTGTAAAAGTGCGGTTGTTGCTCACTGTTCTCTCATTTTGGACTGGCTTCATATGTGATCTGGATTAATTCTGTGTCTTAATGAAGAGCTAGATCCATCCATTTTTACAATGAGGAACCACTTATATTTCACCCAATACTGTAAGAATGGTAATATTTAGCAATAGTCCTACATGTAAGCACACAGCTTCTGGTTATATTTAGTAATGGGTAAAAGGGGCAGTGGTATTTCCCACACAATTTCTGACTCTTTCTCTTTTGTTGGTTTTGCAATCAGATATTCTGCAGAGGCGAACATGATGGAACATAAATGCTCATGTTGTCAGGAAATAAAGACCAGCCAAAGAAGGGTGACTCTAACGTGCAGTAATGGAACCTACCTTGATCACTCATACACCTACGTGGAGAAATGCAGCTGTGTGACCGCTGAGTGCATTGCCCAAGTCAGCACCCAACAAGCAACAAAACAGATAAAGGCCTCTCAGGAACAAGGAAATGTCTAAAATTAGAAACAGAGTGAAGAAGTCAAACAAAGGTTGAACATAAAACTAATAACAAAACTTTGAAAAAAATACAAAAGTGTGAAAAGCAGCTAAAATTTTGGATGAACAGGTGATATTCTCTGCATACAAACTCAATACATCTGTCTACATTTTTTCAGTTTTCATTACCAATATATCTCCCATTGTTTTTCATGTCTTTTCTTTTAAACCTTGAGAGGTACAGCATTAAATGTCATTTGGACATTTTCTGTGAGCTTGTTTGTCTTGTGAGAAGTGCTGCACCATTAGACTGAGCTGGATTTACACTTGCAGAGTCTATCATGAGAACAACATTCTTTTCTGGCTTGAAGCTTGCCTGTGGTGGCATGAAGTAGGCACTTGACAATATTTCCATTGACGTAAACTGACATTTTTGGTAACATTTTCATTCCAGATCATTGAGAAAAATCAAAAGCTAAAGTCCAGAAAACAAACAAACAACAAACCCCAAGGAAAACCGTACCTCTCTGTTTCTTTATTTTTATTTTTGCATTGAGGAAAACAGACTGCAGAAAGCCATACTTTCTCAGAATTATAAACTTCAAGATTTTGAATAATTTATGATAGGCATATTTCCCTATATATTCTCATGAGAAGAAGAAAGAAGTCCTATCATGTGAAGCTGCTGTGCACTACTCTTTGTTTACATAACACCATCAGCATAGTAACTGTATGAAAATATGGAATTTTTTTTGTTTGTTTGTGCTTAATTGTTTACAGAAGAAGTATATATATATATGTAAGTATATATATATATTTGCCAACAGGGGCATATGAAGGATTTTTGTAAACAAAAGTTAATAATAATAATAATAATAATAATAATAATAATAATAATAATAATAATGATGATGTAAATTCTTTCCTAGGAAGCTTTTAAAGCTGAACCATTGCTATTTATTTTGTTTATGGAAAATTGATTTATTGGGTCATTTCTTTCAGAATTAATATTATCCCATTTCTTAGTCATATTATCTGGGTGTGGTATATTTTCTTCTTCTATTTCATTTTGGAATATTGTTTTATTTTTGTTCTTTATGACAAAAAGTAATAGTGATTAATAAATTTCAAGCATTTTATAGCATGTCTCCTTTGACTTGTCACTGAATCCCTCTCATGAGAGTTGCTGGCCCAGTAAAATATTTGCTTCCTATTCTGCTACAGCCATTTCTCAACAGCTCCAGGTCAAATGTCTATTGAGACACCCCCTATAGAGCTTTGATATTGCCTCGAATGAAAGGCACTCATAAGCAAAGTGTCCCAAGCACATCAGTTCGGATGCTATCCAATAGTGAGCTTTCAGTGAGCAAGCACGTCTTTGAGTCTATACATATTTTGTAGCTCTGAAACTATCCAAACTATCCAGCCTAATTAGTCTCTTATATTAGAGCCCACTGCAACATGTATAACTCTCAAACATAGAACTGTAAATCTACAAGTTTCAACAGGTTACTGTGCAGCTTTAGTTACACTATACTTGGAACCAGCTACCGCAGATCTGGCTGTAGATTGTATAACAATGCCAAGCAACATGCTTTAGGATCAGTAGGGGAACAGTAAAAAAAAGGTGATGACCTTTCTCCTAGTCTACAGTCTGGACAGCTCAGCAGAGGAAGTAACAAGGTAACAGCACAGGCTTTCTGCAGGTGCCTTGTGTGCACTGACTTGTCCCTGAGGATCACTAGTAATGTCATACTGCCTGCTGGCAAAATTCCTTGCTTCCTCCCAGCTTTCTGTTGACAAATTTTTACTTCACTGTCTTTTTTTTTCCTAGTCCTTAGGCTCTTCTCCTTCCCAGTGAGGCCCCAACAGAGCATACTGCTCTGTTCCCTCCTTTCCACCTAACTCACCAGGCTTTCCAATGCAGCACTATTACTATATTAATGACCATTTGATGAGTGACAGGTTCTCTGGCCTTCCCAGGCAAGATAGGAAATTATTCTTCCCCTACTCATTCTGCAGAAGGGGAATGAGATTGTCTATAATATAAAATAAATTATTATGCACTTATTTGGTCCATAACAGCTCCTTCTCCACAGTTAGCTCAGCAAATAACAGGTTTCCTCCATGTTGTTTCAAGATCATTAGTTGTTTTTCCTTATGCAAAGCCTGTATCTCAGCATTCCAGTAGCTAGCCTCTTCCCTGGAGAACTCTGTATATTAAGTCTGTGCCACCACTCACTTCATACAACTCACTGAAAGAGAGAAAACCATGATGAAGAAAAAGAGAATGAGAGACATGCAATATGTGTCACATGGGAAGACTGAGAGGTGATAATGACAGGGACAGAAGAGGTCCAAAACCAACCTAGAGTTTGGTGGCATAAAAAGAAAAGGAAAAAAAATAGAGACAAGTGAAGGAATGGACAGACTTTGGTCCTGGCATGGTGAGACAAGGAGGCAAGGAAACAAGCAAGGAAAACATAAGCCAAGGCAAAACATGGAGGCATGCAGATCCTGTGGTTGAGAACATACTGGAGACACTGTCTTGGAGAAGGAATGATCTGTATCATAGATACAGTCTCAGTGCTGAGAAGAGTAAATGGGAATTCTAAATTCAAGAGGAGAACAGAGGAAACATGCTTTGGGCATGAAAGGGCCAGTGGAAGGACTTGCAGGCATTCCCTGAAACAAGACACAAAGTAAGTGAAAAATCAAGAGCTGCAGTAGATATAGGTAGACCAGCTATACAGGCTTCCTAAATCTTCTTTTACATAGGACTTTTATTTGCTGTAAGTTCTTGCTGAAACAGACTGGGTAATAGCTCCAAAGTAAACCTATCTAAAAACTGGGATGAATGAGATCAGTTATATCTTTCAGAAATGAATCTCATTTTTTTTTTAACCATAGATAAATCAGAAAGTCAGTAAACAATTAGATGGAAGAAAGTGATTGGCTTGGTACCTCTCTCTTGATGCAATTCAGAATACTGTGCGGGTCACACTGAACCATGCTAGCGTAGGTAATTAATGTATATTACTCGCACGTTAACACTAGAGGGCTCTAGGCTCACAGTTTAAAAGTCTGTATGAAAAGGTTTTCTGTCAACAGGGTTTCTTCTTCCAAGGCACTTCGAAACAAGCCACATAGTAACTACTACCTTACTTTCAGATTATTAAGATAAACTTTGCTCCTAACTTACACTTTAATCTACGGACACCTATTCCACATAGCATACCAATACTTGTTTATATATCTTTTTTTTTTTTTTTCCTTATCTGATCATATTTGGAACACAAATAAATTGCAGCAGAGAAGACATTCACCTAAGGACAGGACTTATTCCAGCTGTACAAAAAACATGCAAAGGCTTCAGGTCTAATTTCAATATTGGCTGTCAGCAGTCCTTCCTTGGGCAGTCATATACTGGCTCTCCACTCAGGACACCTGTTATGTGGTATAACTACTGCATGACCAACTTATTTTTCCCCTTTTCCACATAACATTTTAAAACTCTACAGTGTAAATCACAAATCACTAATAATCCATTTTCACCTATGCTTTGTATTTATCAGCAATATATAAAATATAATCTGAAATTATCTGTCTATTCAGATTTATCACCTAAGAGTCCACTTCAAGTAATTCATTTGACCATTAAAGCACAACAGCCAGCTTTTTTTTTTTTTTACATTCCAAAAACAGCTATGGAAAGAATTAAGATTGTTTGTGGCACAATGCAGAAACAGGGCTGATAAAAGACAACTGAAGAATGGAAACCATACTTGAAACCCAACTCAAAGGAGGGAGCTTTCTTCCTTTTTAATATGTTTTGTTCTACCATTGCAGAAAAGAGCAGCTCTGTTGCAACCAGCCAAGTTAAAACAAAGTTTTCTTACAGAACAAGAGACTCATTCTTTTTGAACATTATTAATGTAATAATAAAACAATAAAAATGCAGAGAAAGTACATTTTTGCAAATGATGTGTTCATGACTGTCACATTTTCTTTTGCACTGTTTAAAAAATTACCTTATTTAGTCTCAGATTTCTTTTGTCATTCATTTTAACTTAATTATAAATACAATTCAGTCATAAGAAACTAGCAAATGTTTGTAGTGTTACAATAATCATTGTTACTAGCAATTGTTCAGATAGTTAAAATCTTATAAACAGACTGAAACTTCCTCTGCTCACTCCTCGCATACTGTTACAGCCATGCTTGCAACCAAAATCCCACTTTTGACTCCCTGTTTTAAGAAAGCAAAAGCTGTAGAGACAGTCAAAAATGGAGCCATTAAACATGAGCAATTATACAGATCTCATGCACTAAATCTCTCAAACTGCTGTAGACAGCTGCATGAGTTTAGTAGCCAATTCTGAAACTAAATAATTGTTCCTGCACTTGCATCTGTCTAACTGCAGGGATATCCTCATGGCGTTACTGGTTTTCACTGACCTAAAAAAAAAAAATGGCAGAAATATTTGAGGGGAGCCTGATTCCAAAGCAAATTTGTAACTGGTCTAAGTTTTGGACAATATCATATATGGACTCTGCAACTCTACCCTCGCTCAGCAAGGAGCCAGTCAAAACCTCTTATTCCACTTTGGCTGATCTTTAGGGAGGTTTGGGGACAAAACTGAGCTTTATTATGTTGCGCATCTAGTGAGACACATGACTGCCAACTGCAACAGAGGCAACTATATAAGATTTCACAGATAAAATACAACAGTAGGTGATATGGAATCTGCAGAAAAGGCATAATAAACACCATCGTGGAATGAACTCTTGCCACAGCAGAACTAAGTTTCTTACTCACATTAAATTGGTGGTTGCTCTGTATTTTGGAGAATGAGATTATTCTCCCTGATGCAGTTCTGTTACTTGCTCTGCTATTAATGCTTTTGTGCTTTATGACCTCATTCTAATAGAAATTAAGGTCTATTATTCAAATAACTGCTGTTTTACAGGAAATGAGAATTATAATTGCACTAAATTTGTGTTGACTGAAGATAATGCAAAACAATACTGAACCACATACCTCATGGCAAGGTGCAGTTGCATAGCATTCATAAAGAAATTTGGCAAGGAAGCTATAGGATCAATATAATCCACTCCTCAGTAATCCTAGACAGGTTTTTAATGACCAGTATTTCAACAAACAGTCTTTCCATCTCAGATGAGATTGCATCAGAAGCCATTTTTCAACCCAAACCATTCTCAGTTTCCACTATACTCTAGGCTTTTATAAAAGAAAACAAGAAGTTTATTAGTCATTGTAAATGTATATTACATTGTTACAGATTCTATATTCTTTTAAATATACGTGTGTGTGTGTGTGTGTGTATGCGTGTGTGTAAAGACCAGTGAAGGTTTATACAGGAAAAACTCATCAACAATCCTACTTCCCATGTATCTTTTATCTTCAGTGTGAAATGGTTAGCACCAGAGGGTTCACACACACAGTCTGTTAATTCAGAGCAATTATTAACCAGAAATAATAGAGTAGCCTGCAATTTTGTTTCAACCTATTAAACTGGAGGTCCTGAAGAAAAGGCATCTCTGAAGCAAGCTTTCCAGAAGAATACAAAAGCTAAGCAGAAAATTTGCAAAATCTGGCTTTTTACATAAACAACAAATAGCCCCTTACCATGTTACCTTATCATTGATTTATTAGATCTACTCTTAATTTCTTCCTGAAGAATTCCCCTATGTCACTATCTTTGCAAGAACAGAGGCAATGCTGGTGATGAAGATACAGAGAAGGCAAAGTTACTGAATGCCTTCTTTGTCTCTGTCTACTCTGCTGGAGGCTGTCCTGGGGAGCCCTGTACCGCTGAGACCCCAGAAGAAGGCAGGACAATGGAGGAGTTTGCCTCGGTTGATGAGGACTGTGTTAGGGAGCAAGTAGGCAATCTGGACATCCATAAATCCATGGGTCCGGATGGGACGCACCCGCGGGTGCTGAGGGAGCTGGCTGAGGTCACTGCTGGACCATTCTCCATCATCTTTGCCAAGTCTTGAGAGACGAGAGGGGCGCCTGAGGACTGGAGGAAAGCAAATGTCACTCCAGTCTTCAAAAAGGGCAAGAAGGAGGACCCAGGTAACTATAGACCGGTCAGCCTCACCTCCATCCCTGGAAAACTGATGGAACAACTTATCCTTGGTGCCATCTCAAGGCATATCAGGGATAAGGGGGTCATTAGGGGCAGTCAACATGGCTTCACCAAAGGGAAGTCATGCTTGATCAAACTCATTGACTTTTATGAGGACATAACAAGATGGATGGATGATGGCAGAGCGGTGGATGTGGTCTACCTTGACTTGAGTAAGGCATTTGACACAGTCTCCCACAGCATCCTTACAGCTAAACTGAGGGAGTGTGGTCTGGATGATCGGGTAGTGAGATGGACTGCGAACTGGATGAAGGGAAGAAGCCAGAGAGTCATGGTCAATGGGACAGAATCTAGCTGGAAGCCTGTATCTAGTGGAGTGCCTCAAGGGTCTGTACTGGGGCCTGTATTATTCAATATATTCATCAACAATTTTGACGAGGGAATAGAGTGTACTATCAGCAAGTCTGCTGATGACACGAAGCTGGGAGGAGTGGCTGACACTCCAGAAGGCTGTGCTGCCATCCAGCGAGACCTGGACAGGCTGGAGAGTTGAGGGGGACAAAATTTAATGAAATCTAACAAGGGAGAGTGTAGTGTCTTACAGCTGGGTAGGAACAGCCCCAGGTTCCAGTATAGGTTGGGGAATGACCTATCTGAGAGCAGTGTAGGGGAAAGGGACCTGGGGGTCCTGGTGGACAACAGGATGACCATGAGCCAGCACTGTGCCCTTGTGGCCACGAAGGCAAATTGCATCCTGGAGTGTATTAGAAGTGGGGTGGTTAGTAGGTCGAGAGAGGTTCTCCTTCCCCTCTACTCTGCCCTGGTGAGACCACATCTGGAATATTGTGTCCAGTTCTGGGCCCCTCAGTTCAAGAAGGACAGGGAACTGCTAGAGAGAGTCCAGCGTAGGGCAACAAAGATGATTAAGGGAGTGGAGCATCTCCCTTATGAGGAAACGCTGAGGGAGCTGGGGCTCTTTAGCTTGGAGAAGAGGAGACTGAGGGGTGACCTCATTAATGTTTACAGATATATGTGAGTGTCATGAGGATGGAGCCAGGCTCTTCTTGGTGACAACCAATGATAGGACAAGGAGTAATGGGTACAAACTGGAACACAACAGGTTCCACTTAAATTTGAGAAGAAACTTCTTCTCAGTGAGGGTGACAGAACACTGGAACAGGTTGCCCAGGGAGGTTGTGGAGTCTCCTACTCTGGAGGCGTTCAAGACCTGCCTGGACGCCTTCCTGTGTAACCTCGTCTAGGTGTTCCTGCTCTGGCAGGGGGATTGGACTAGATGGTCTTTTGAGGTCCCTTCCAATCCGTAAAATTCTGTGATTCTGTGATTCTGTGAAATGGAGGAATGCCACCAAAATGTGTATAAACTTCAACCAGCTATCAGACCACACGGGTTCACATCTGCCTTTCCAGCAGTGCAAGAATTCACTCATGAAAGGAAACGTTTCCACAGCAGTGGGAGACCAAGGCCATAAAACCAGCACAGTCACTGCTGAATCTCACCCTGAAAAAGAGAGACTTCTTTAGGATCACCAAAAAAGCCAGGTAGTAGAGGGAACACACACACACACAAAAGCACGCCTCATGGTAAATACCTGATCTTACAGATTGTCTTTATAGGTTAAATGCAGAGATTTATTTATGCAAAAATCTGGCCCAAACCTTTGTTTATACTTAAAGTCCTACAAGTTCTCCTGAGACTGCTCTATAAAATTGGTTTAAATCATCAGCCACTTATTTGGTACAAGGAAGACTTCAGCTGATTAGAAGTCTACATGTTCTGCTCTAATCCACCCCTTCTCAGCTCTCTGAGCTTGGGATACATGGCAGGGACATGGTGAAGAATAACTCAAGTCTGCTCAACTCCTGTGAAGCTCATAAGCTCTCCTGCCTCGGTGTCAAAGAAGCTTGTTTTTTTATGTTTGAAGCAGAAATTCACACAAAACAGTAATCCTAAGGCACAGGGCTATCAAAGTCAGCCTGAAGTCCAAGAGACACAATAAACCCATCAACATTGCATTAATGTAACTACAGGGGACACGATATTAGCAGGATCTCCATTTACGTCACAGGAAAATACAAATATGCACTGTTACTAATCTCTGAAGGAAACTACAAAAATGGTTTGGATACTCTTCTTTACAGTTCATTCACCTCAACTGAAAAAATTACTGAACATCCTAAATGCCTCAGTAAATACATCTCACTTACCCAGTTGAGGAAGTACACTTGAGAAACACACAAAGGTGAGAAACAAAAAAATAGACAAAAGTTACCAGAGAGAGACAGAGACTTTCTCCTACCTTGCTTCGCTCACTTCAGTATGGTCACACAGGTACTATTTCATCATTTTTCTAGTACGCATGACAGGAGCATGGAGCCTTCATATGCTGAGAATCAAACACAAAGCAGAGTATGAGGATTACAATCTTTCTTGCATTTATGAAGCAATGATAAAGAAGGGACCAACTTTCTAAAGGTGGGTATATTTTTTCAAGTTGCCAATTCACTTTAAGCAATTTGAGATTTAATCTGATCTGGTGATGCGGCCAAGCTAAGCATTTGGAAACTGCTCATAATAAAGCCACCCAGGGGCAAATTGCTTCAATCCTTGCAATTGTGTTTTTTTTAAATCTTGTATCAAAGATAGAATTAATCCAACGTATTAAAACAATTTCTCACACATAATTTAGTCAGAAATGACATCAAATAAGAAATAATCAAACTGCACTGTGCCCCACATGGCTCTTTTAAAACTCCTTTTACAAGAGCTCAGAGTAAAGAGTAAAGGATGAAACAAATTTATCTGAATGTGCCACAGACTGGATGAATCCGTGATGTAAAAGCATTGTAGAAGGAAGGAAAGAGAACAATCCCCCACTGCCTTCAGAGAGCTTTTCCCACTCAAAACACCACCACGGCTGTCACAAACTGTTGAAGATAATGATTTTTAAAAGTGGCGACACAAGTGCTGTGAGGGACCAGGCAGAAGGAAGTTGTGCCTTTCCTGGGGCTGAATCCAAAACTTACCAAGCTCCAGGAGTGTCCTCCTGAGAAATATTGAGGAATACAACAGAGAGAGGACTCCCTTCCCCAGATGGTCTTCAAGCACACCATCTTAAACCCACAGAGTCATCACAGGACATGTGGTGCAGAGCAGCTAAGGTGGCCAGCTTGAGGTGAGCCATGCTCCCTGGCTGTCATTGAGGCTATGTAAAGCCCCTGGGGATGATGTCCACCCAAATGCAAGGTGCTATCTGCCTCCCAAAGAAAGCACAGCCTTTCGCGGGTGCTGCTGGCTGTAGTATACCTTGGCACATCCCTCTGGATGGAGGACTGGCACCACTCTGGCAGCACCCTGTGCCACACACACAGGGTGCCTGCAGCTCCAGGAATGACCATCATCACCACTTCCTCAGGAGAAAGGCAGTGAGGTGTGGACCTGCAGCACAGTGCTCCTACCTCTTTGGGAAACCTATTCCAAGAGAACGTGGCAAGTTTACTGCATTTCTGCTCCTGAGACAGCAGTCAAAACTGTGCCTGAAAGGCCAGGGACATTTTTTCCTCATTTATTGGTTTGTTTGTTTTTGTTTTCACAGAATCACAGAATGTTAGGGATTGGAAGTGACCTCAAAAGATCATACAGTCCAATCCCCCTGCCAGAGCAGGAACACCTAGATGAGGTTACACAGGAAGGTGTCCAGGTGGGTTTTGAATGTCTCCAGAGAAGGAGACTCCACAACTTCCCTTGTTTTGTGACAGGTATTTGGGGTGGAACAATCCCATGCAAGCAGGTGCCACAAATAAAATCACAGGCTTTCCATGCTGAAAAAAACTCAGTGGAGCAAAGATAATCCTCCTCAGCAAGGCAACCTGTTAACTCATACCTAAGATTATATGCCTCCCCCTGCCACTGCAGCCAGGGCACTGCTACGCCTTGATTCACTCCGATATCCTCTGCGGCAGAGCACACACCACACAGTATTTATACACAGAAGAACAAAGCAAGCCACCTCACCATTCTCCATAAAGTCCAGTTTCTGACAGCACTGGGATTTGGTACAGTTGCTGCTTTAAGCTTTAGCTGCTTTAAGGGTTAAAAGAGAAGAGAGAGAAAAATTTCTCCAGCTGTTTCTTAAAAAGTATATCCTTTTTCCAACCTCTTTATTTTTATCAGCATGCTCTTCTGGTTGATCCTGATTGCCTGGCATGGTGAAGTTACATAGGTACTGCATTTTACAGCCATCTGTGTGCCTTAACAGATGCTCTCGTCTCTGCCTGGTACACATTTTCTGCTGTGTTCACAGGGCCTCAGGCAAGGCTGACGATTCTGTCATTTTAGATAATGGGATGAATCAGGACAATATAGGAAAGTCTCAAAGCTGTATATATTCCTCTGCATAAGGTGTGCCAAACTGTGTTCTGGCATTGATGAGGATCTGATGTGTCATACCGCTGGTATCCTGATTGCAAAAGTAATGACTGTCAGGATCAAACAGGTCATTTACAAGGAAACAGCACAATGTATGCAAGAACAGTCTGTTTGCCACCTTACTAAAAGAGCAGTTCTATTCTTGCTTATATTTCTTGAGGCTATGTCTGTCTTGTTATTTATTCTTTGTTCCATTCTTTATATCCATTGTATCATGTTGCTTAATGCATATTTGTACTGATGATTATTGTCGTAGTTGAGACAGACAAACGACATAGACCAAGTTCTTCCAGCATGAAAGTAGTAGATGCCATTTATTGCCACAAGTGCATTTTTATACAGTTTTACCAATTCATGTGTCTCTTCACTATTGGTTACAAGTTACAGCAGTAACAACTCATTGGCTATTTTTGCTCTCATCAATGTTACTCTTCTACTCCCTTCTCTCTCACAAGTACATCCTTAACATCTTTGGATACTCCTTTACTCCCATCTTTCTCATGGGTAGGTCTTCATATCTTCAAGGCTAATTTCTGTTCCCATGCCCTCCATCAGGGAATCCACGGACCCACCGTAGTCCCCCACAGATTATATTGTATTTTTTTTCTTACATGATATAAGTTACTGTTTCATTCTGTTTACTGACATGTATACATTTTCTTAAAGTTTCAAAATACATATTTTAATAATATTATTTTTTAAAATAATAATGTGTATTTATTGTTTTAAATGAAATCCATAAGCTTTCATTTTTCTGATGAAACTATGTTGTTAGTCTCCAGGAAACATGGTTAGCTGCTTTCAGAACCACACAAGAAGTTTTACAGCTGTGCATTTCATTTATTCACCTACCAGCAGTTGCATAAATGATCCTTGGTCTCTCTTGTCAAAGTTAAACTTCTGTACAATACAATACTAAGCAGAGTGTTTTGCTTGAGGCAACAGGTTTTTTGTTCCTTTCTCCCAAAAAGTGGTGTGTCTTCTAGGGTGTCACTCAGATATTTCAGCTGTGTTAGGCATTCTGCATTGATATATATATGAACTCTCACATTAAGTGTACTTCCTGTGGCTGATGCACAAGGATCCCAAAGATGAAAGGATCTCCAGGGAAAATGCAGATTTCTTGTCTCGTATGCTATTTCAACCAATTTTTTTCGGTAACCAATTTGGAACTACTTGTACCATTACTTCTCTCAAGTTTACTCAGCCTTCTCTCTCTCAAGTGTAGGTTATAGGTAACATAAGGTTTGTAGGTAAATAGAACGTTTTATTGGCTCAGTTGGCATAATTAGAAAAAATAGGCAATTTTTTTTGGCACAGAAGCCGTCCAGTCAGCTTTAAAAAAGGTGACTCAATAGTTTGCCATCAGGGAGTTATTTCTTAGAGAAGTCTACCTAAGGAAGTGGTAAAATCCAGCCAAATCCTACTCTCCTAGCCCATTCAGTTGAAGCCAGAAGAAATGGATTTGCACAGTCAGGACAGAATTTGGCCCACAGTCAGCCTCAAGAAAATACATACACCATTGATACTTGAAGAAAAATCCTTCATTATTTTAGTGTTATGTTTAAAGGCTTGCTTTCTCCAGTTACTTCTAGCTATGATTCTATGATTCTATGACACCATTAGTTGCTGGTAATGGACAAAGTCCTCCTTCTAACTGGAAAAACTGCTTTGCCCTTGAATTCTGCAAAGGTTGAAAGTAGTTGTCATTTTATCCCTGATAATAAATCTCCTATTCATTTTGACAAATGCTTAGATATTTAACGGGTGTCACATAAACTGAATCCATACAGAGCAAACAGTCAGACAGAGACTGCCATTGTGGATAGGTTGTATTGCTTTCAGCCTTGTGCCTAAAAATGTCCTTGAGGTGTGGTCTTGGCTCTGACCAAACACAATGCACATGCTGACAGATCAGAACTTCATAAAATAATGGACGGTAGATAAAGCAAATCTTCATCAAAAATATACTCTCTGATGAAAAGATCAATATAAATAATCAACACATTCTGGAAGCCATATGAAGGCTATAGCACTACAGAACAAGGACTGGTAGTTTTGGTTGAAAAATTTCTGTCAAAATCATGCAACGGCATGAGTAACATTTCTTTATAGGACAGAATGAGTAGCAAGAAAAAAACGATCCTATCATCTACTCTTTCTCCCTCTGTTTTTTGTTTTGTTTGGTTTTTTTTTCTCCTCCACTGTCTGTTGTTTTTTTTTCTAGTTTTCTGATTGCACTGGATTAGAAACACTTCCATTTTAGGGAAGTGGGGTACTGGTTCTTAGCAGTCAACTCAGCAACATTCCTGAGAATTTATGAAGCTCTAAACTCATGGATAACTGTGTTGGAACAATTGGAATTACTTATGTCTGTGAAGCTGGATACCAAATTCCATTCCACACACTTATTCAGAAAGGTAGTTTAAGAACACATGAATTTCAGAACAAGCTAAATACTTGCTTTGGCATTAGTGTTACCCTAAGACCTAAGAACCGAGCTCACATGGACCAGGATTTTCCTGTGCTAGGCACTATAATACACCATGGTCTGAATCAATTCTTTGAAATATGCACACACATGCTTTGCCAAACTAGATTAGAATTTCGTTTTGTTTACATCTCTCTGTATTGTCCTATTATTACTTATCTAGATATTTATTAAGCCATGGCAGTGCTTGTAGCAGAATGGCATAGAATTACACTCTGCTGTGCTGTACAAACATGAAACGTGAGAATTCTTAGAGATAAAAGGTAATGTAAAGACACGGAAGAGAGGAGAGAGAGAACAGTAATAGGCGTCTAAGGTTACTTATGCTATTTATGAAGCTTAAAGGAAACAGACAACTGCTTGAAATGGGGATTTTGCTAGTTATTTCTGTAGTAGTGTGGTCCTTGCTCTGCTAGTTTTAGGACAGTAGTCACAGTGTTCATGGAGCGAACACTAGTCAAACAGAGGGAAGGGATCAAAACTAAGTAGGGACACAAACTTCTCTTAAACTCCAGCAAGCAGTGTCATTTAAAGGAGACTCTGAGATACAAGGATGTCCGTGTACCACCTTCTAGACAAATAAAATTCAGAAGCATGACGTCCTTTCCATGGCTTGCCCAGAACAGCACAGAAAAGAATTCTTTATATTGAGTTGTTTAACTATTTCAGTCAAAGGCCAGTCAGTATCTTTAGTTGTGTTTAATTTAGTTTACCTCCAGGATCTAGAGACACAAATAGTTATATTATCCCATTCATTTTTTCACTTGTTACCTCACACACATTCTCAGTTTCCTCACTCATCCGTGTGCACACATTTCCCTCTGACGCCTCTCTGCTTTACATCTCCTGACTCATTCTCTCCAGTGACTCTGCCTTTATGATCCCAAAGTCCCACTTTCTTCCTCTCCCCTCTCTCCCAGTCAGTCACTTTTTGTGTCTCTTTGGCTTCTGCAGGAGGAAGCTGTCACACTCATAGTCCAGTAGCAACAAAAGCAAAGGCCAAAAAGAAAAGGGGCAGTTAAGAGGAAGTTCATTGGCTGGCAACAGCTGAGCGGCAACAGAAAGTCATGAAAAGAATGAAACTGGTCAGTTTTCAAGGTCCTTTAACTTCTATTTTAAGTTTGCTTCTTCTCCATACTGACTGCAACAATGATCCATACATGTGTTTAACTTAATAACAACAAACCCAACAAAGCTATAGAGATAGTGAACCCAAAGACATCACATTGGGATCCCCTGAGCCACATATTTGTAGAGGGTATTCTTCAGAACTATCACTTTGTGATTGCTCAGCTCTTTCCTTGATATGCTCTGTTGGCCACCAACACAGATAGGGTATTGGGTTGGATGGACATTTCCTCTCATCTACTGTGGTCATTCTTATACTAAATGAACAAAGTGGAAGAAGTTCTTATCTGGGTAAAACCAGCACCAACTTATCTACTGTTCTTCTTTTATGGTAGTGTTGGGGGAAGAAAAAAACAACATACTAGCAAAGCAAACATTTATTTATCAGAAAGGTTTGATTCTGTTTCCCAGTATCTAGTTTACTTTTCTGCTGAAAGGTTAAGAGTTTGACTTGGCATCCATTAAATGCTTTACCACACAATAGAAATACCGGGATCTCTCTGAGATAAACATAACACCCTAGGATGGCATCAGCAGCTGTACTTTCTGAAAGTCGAGACATGCTTTTTAAACAGAAACTAGATCCACCAAGTTCCATTACATTGCAACATGTTGATTTGCTAAATGATATATCAAGCAATTTATTTTCTTGCTACAGGCTGAACAGCTGGATCATTCTGATTGAAATATTTCCACCTCCTCCTTCCAAAAATACTTGGCACAGGTAGATCATAAGTCTGTAAAATGTCAACCAAACAATTAAAAGCTTGGCAGTTGGAAAGAGGGTCTTAGCATGGAAAATGTTGTATAATCACATCTGGCAGTGCTATAAGATAAAGATATAAGAAAGATTCAGGAACAAATCAAAACTAGAGTCAGTTGTGTTCTAGCTAATGTATGAATGATTGTTCAAGATAAAAATTCATGTCAGAAGAAATGAAGTTATTCATTTACCACATTTCTGCATTATACATTGCCGTGAGATAGGAAGCATTTTGCCCACTTGAAAAGCCAGCATGTGAAAGGATACAATCATTATCAAAGTATACATTATTAAATTTGTATAAGCTTCCATAAAAGTCTCTTCATTGATTTCAGTGGGAAGTGAATGATGTTCCACATATATTAAATTCTTACCCAGCTGTGAAGAATGCAGGATATCTAAGGTTAATCACCAAAATACAAGTGCAAATTCTTAATATTTTAGCAAATAAGTGTAACTTAACAAAAATATGAATTTTCATAGATCTTTGTCAACACTTTTATTATCTGTACCTCTGGTCCACAGAAAAAATTATCCAGAGACAGTTCTTTTCCCAAGACGTTCTTCACTAAGTCAATTCAAATAATCTTCCTGCCTGTAAGCCTATAGGGAAAGCTCTCCCACATTAATATTCAAGGGACATTGAATAAAAAAGGTCTAAGGAAAATGATATTTTAAATAAGCTTTGTCATAGAACTGACTAAATTACATGCATAAATAGACTTTAATTCCTTTCTATTTATGAGTAAACTTTGGCAAGAACAGTGACTAATTAGCAGGTACGCCCAAAAGAACAACCATGAGAGTTTCCTGACATTCTATTATACTCTCCTTGGCTTCAAAGTATAACATACCAAATGTTTTGCTTCATTCAGAACTTTTATATGGTTTTGATCCACAAATATCCCAGCAAATAATTCTAGAGCCAGATGTCTTCTTGGGTACAGCTAGTGTCTCTGATGTACAGAATGAGCTCATTCAGTTCTTTCATGAGTGGTCAAACTGGAAATTCTTTTCCAAAGAATTCCTTCCCAAGGAAGGGAGCCAGGAGGCCTGCGTGGTTGAATAGGAATCTGTTAGGTATGCTCAAGCAGAAGAGGAGAGTTTACTGGTCATGGAAGCAGGGGCTGGCCACTTGGGAAGAATATAAGGCTACTGTTCGAGGATGTAGGAAGGCAGCTAGGATAGCCAAGGCCTCCTTAGAATTACAGCTGGCGAGAGGGGTCAAGGACAGCAAAAAGAACTTTTTCAAATACATAGCGGATAAAACTAATACCAGAGGCAATGTAGGCCCACTGAGGAATGGGGTGGGTGCCCTGGTGGCAGAAGATACAGAGAAGGCAGAATTACTGAATGCCTTCTTTGTCTCTGTCTACTCTGCCGGAGGCTGTCCTGGGGAGCCCTGTACCCCTGAGACTCCGGATGAAGCCAGGTCAATGGAGGAGTTTGCTTTAGTTGATGAGGACTGGGTTAAGGAGCAATTAAGTAGTCTGGACATCCATAAATCCATAGGTCCAGATGGGATGCATCCACGGGTGCTGAGGGAGCTGGCTGAGGTCATTGCTGGACCGCTCTCCATCATCTTTGCCAAGTCTTGGGAAACGGGAGAGGTGCCCGAGGATTGGAGGAAAGCAAATGTCACTCCAGTCTTCAAAAAGGGCAAGAAGGAGGACCCGGGTAATTATAGACTGGTCAGCCTCACCTCTGTCCCTGGGAAAGTAATGGAGCAGCTTATCCTTGGTGCCATCTCAAGGCATATCAGGGATAAGAGGGTTATTAGGGGCAGTCAGCATGGCTTTACCAAGGGTAAGTCATGCTTGACCAACCTCATAGCCTTTTATGAGAATGTAACAAGGTGGATGGATGATGGCAGAGCTGTGGATGTGGTCTACCTTGACTTCAGTAAAGCCTTTGACACAGTCTCCCACAGCATCCTGGTTGTTAAGTTGAGGAGGTGTGGTCTAGACAATAGAGTAGTGAGGTGGGTTACGAACTGGCTTAAGGAGAGAAGCCAGAGAGTGGTAGTCAATGGTGTGGAGTCTAGTTGGAGGCCAGTATCTAGTGGAGTGCCTCAGGGGTCTGTACTGGGGCCAATATTATTCAATATATTCATTAACGATTTAGACGAGGGAATAGAGTGTACTATCAGCAAGTTTGCTGATGACACGAAGCTGGGAGGAGTGGCTGACATGCCAGAAGGCTGTGCTGCCATCCAGCGAGACCTGGACAGGCTGGAGAGTTGGGCAGGGAATAACCTAATGAAATTTAACAAGGAAAAGTGTAGAGTCCTGCATCTGGGCAGGAACAACCCCAGGTTCCAGTATAGGTTGGGAAATTACATATTAGAGAGCAGTGTAGGGGAAAGGGACCTGGGGGTCCTGGTGGACAACAGGATGACCATGAGCCAGCACTGTGCCCTTGTGGCCAGGAAGACCAATGGCATCCTGGGGTGTATTAGAAGCGGGGTGGTTAGTAGATCAAGAGAGGTCAGGAGCAATGTAGCACAACACAGAAAAACCCACTAGATTGTCCATGGTGTATATACAGCATGCTCTGTCTTGAGACCACCTTAGCATTCACAATTAAAGCGTGTCTTATGTTAACCCAACAATACATTTTATTACATACCAGAGTCCCAAAAGCTTGCCTCACAGTTGACATGATTGTGTTCAAACTGAAAACTACTTATCAACTTGAAAGGGAGCAGAAAAGAAGTCAATTTGTCTCTCAAAAGCATAAAATGTGCCTAGAAAGTCCTTGAGTTGGCCAAGCATGTGTCTCGAATCTTTAAACGTTACTTTGAAATTAGCATTTGAAATGTCACAGAACCACTGTACCAAACTCAGGGCTCCTGTGATACTGACCTATGAACTACAAAGGACAAACATAAGGCATTGCATATGCCTCTCTGTATGGAAGGACATGGCAGAGCAGATGCTTGGCTTCATTTGGGTGATCAAATACTGGAACAGGTTGCCCAGAGAAGTGGTGGATTCCCCATCCCTGTAAATGCTCAAAGCCAGGCTGGATGGGTTTCTGAGCAACCTGATCTGGTCGAAGATGCCCCTGCTTATTGCAGGGGGGTTAGACTAGATGACCTTTAAAGGTCCCTTCCAACCCAAACTATTCTATGTTTCTGTGATTCATCTGAGCATTAATACAGTCAAAGCAGTAGGTAAAACACTGCTTCCATGAGTGGTTCAGGAGAGGACTACTTCCTTTGTTCAGATTAGGGCAACCTAAAAGACATTTTAATTTTCTCCTAGTGCCAAGATATAACAAAGTCATTGCAGGTGGAAGAGCCCATTCCTACTCTCTGCACAGCAAAATCTGGGGAAAAGGGTTAGCATTTTTAATAATCAGGGTTTTTTACTCCAGTAGCACTGGAGCAAATGCACAGTGGCATTTTGCAAGGAAATAATGAAGTTGAAACTAAATCCAAGGACTCCTGAGTCTCAGTAGACTGTCAACAGCCACTTCTGTAAGAGACCATAGCCCCCACAGATTCCTGGTAACAATCACATTGCTACTTTGATTCTGAATTAAAGCCAGCTTATATTCATAAAGATTCTTACTGTGAATCATGTCCTACCCATGTTCATACTTGGACATAAGCAGAAATACCCAGCCTTTTTTTCCGAAGTACTTTGATTGAATTGCAAGTGGTTTGAAATGGTCCAACCACTTTACCTACTCCACCAACATATGGGTTGTGAGAGCCTGCCAAGTTGTTTAAAACAATTCATCTTAGTCCTAAGCACTGGGTATATGAATTTAAATATTATGCTCTACATACACAATGAGCTACACTATGTCAGGTTAGTATTGGTAGGGGATACCCTAAGAAACATGTAACGAAAATATCTGTATCCTCCTTTTTTCATTATGGTGGGAACTTTCAAGTAGTTCTAAATGCAATGCTGTATGTCCAAGGATCCTATTTCCATGAAGGGTCGGAAAGCATGAGGTGCTTTTATATGGAGCAGTTTATGAAGCAATAGGAAGGGTGAATACTGGAGTACCAATAGTGGTGTCTCAGGTAGTATAGGTTGAGTTTAGAAGGTCATTTGGTAGAACATTTAGGTGAGCGAAAACAGGTTGTCTGTGGGTTGAAGAGTTAGACACAGGAGTGAGGGCTGCTGTAGAGTATGCAGCTGAGGTGTATGGAAATACATTAGCAAAGAAAGAAAAATAGAGTGGTGGAGAAAATTCACAGCAGTATGCAGCCCTTCACACCATTGTTTGCTGTTTCCTGACAGGGAACCAACAAGCTCAGCAATGATATGGCAGGAAGATTTTTATTCCCAAGGGACTGGATTTCATATTAAAGTGTACCCTTCCTACATAGGATCCAAATAGTTCATAACTTAACTCACAGATTTGAAGACATCCTATCTACAGTGACTGAATTTTAGAAGAGCCTGTGATGGGCAGGTATTTGGGTGACAACTTTCAGAATCTCAGACCACCTCTTCAGCATTTTATAACCTCCTGTGTTCACTAAGCCATTTTAATACCACACTATCTGCATTTAATCTGATTCTCAACCTTCCTATCTGTAAGCTTGGTACCTGAGTACCTTTGGCTATGACATACAAGAATGTAAATGAGACCAGAATCTTTCTCATTACGTTCAGAAAGCTACAAGAATAGTTTTGACTGTTCTTTGCAATGTTTCTACAGATCAGTCAGAAGCATTATTGAATGTGGTCCTAAAATACGGCTGAGTTTGGATGAAATAAAATTGCTAAAGTTCCGGAGACTCCCTTCTTTTTTTACAGATGTACGCCACAAAAATCAGAAGAAATGAAGACTGGTCCTTTCAAATTCTCTTTGAGAATTTGAAATAGAAGTGAATAAACAAACCCCCTTACAGCTATCCAGATCATCTCTTTCAGTAGTTGGAATATATTCATTATGGTAAACTAGCAGAGTAGCATGCATGTACATGCATACATAAAAAGGTTATGATGTGCAAGTAGTAAATAGAGTGGGTGACTTGTAGCCTCTCCCAGAGCAAAGCCTGACTGCATGAGATCCATCAACATTCTTCTTTGACTGCCCCTTAAATACCATATGCAGAATGGCAACTAATTTAAACGAAGCCCATGTTGCTCTGCATGTTCTTTCTGTTTGTAAGGAATAATACTTAAAATTGAAAGTCACCTCAACAGTAAAATAACAAAAGTAACATCTCTGTTACTCTGAAACCTTTTGCTGCAACCAGAATCAGTCAAACAGTGCTGTCAGAGAAACATCAAGATTCCTACTGTGAATTGTGTCCAATACATGTAGAAAGATGCCTGGCAGAAAATGACCAGAAGTCCCTTCCAACCCCAACCATTCTGTGATTCTGTGACCTTATTGCTCTCTACAACTACCTGAAAGGAGGTTGTAACAAGGAGGGTGTCAGCCTCTTCTCCCAGGTAGCAAGCAATAGGGCAATAGGAAATGGCCTCAAGTTGCACCAGGGAAGGTTCAGACTGCATATTAGAAAAAATTTCTTCCCTGAAAGGGTTGTCAAGCATTAGAACTACCCAGGCAAGTGGTTGAGTCACCGTCCCTGGAGGTGTTTAAAAGATGCATAGATGAAGTACTTGGGGACATAGTTTAGACTAGGTTAACGCTTGGACTCAATGGTCTTTAAGGTCTTTTCCAACCTAAATGATTCTATAAACAGAAATACCCAGCTTTTGTTTCCTAAGTACTTTGAATGAGTTGCACATGGTTTGAAACTCAGTTCAACTGCTTTACCTACTCCAGCAGCAGCAGGCAGCACTTTGCTGTTCCTTAATTCTTGCTTGATCTTAAAATAAAGGATGCTGCTACAGTCTGTGGACTAGGCTCCTGCTTAGCTTGTTTGTCTGATTAGACTGGGGCAAGAGAAATAACAGCAAATTCACACCTATTCTTTGCTTCTCAATCTGTTTTCTGGCTGTAGAAGATACTCAGCAGATGCTGTACTCACCACCAGGCTGGGGTGTGTTTTGAATGTCTAGTCCTTCCTAGTGTTTTGACAGATAACTTACAGAGAGCATGGTAACAGTGTAGTATAGCCACAGCTACACAACCCCTTTCCTCTATAGATATGGCAGCCCTTGTGATGTCTTATGTATAGGACAATGACTAGGGATTCAGAAAATCCGACTTTTAGGAAGCATTTGATGAAATATGACTATACATATAAAAAGGAATTAAACTAGAACACCGATTCCCTGTCCCTGAGCAGACAAAAGTACACTTAACAATCTCATGGTGATATTTGAACATTAAAGAGGAGCTCTAAAATTGAAATAGGAATGAGTAAGGAAAAGAAAGACTGAAACAGAATTAGTAGGAAGGGGAAAAGACTTACAGGTGCTCCTGCAATGCCTAGATGTGCTACAAGAAAACAAGGAGGTCTTTTTCTCTCCAAAAATTTCAAGCCACAAATATATTATCTATAAAAGGTGTGTTTTCAGTTCAAGTGTCCAAGAATTTGGAGAAACAATTGATCATCTGCCACAAAAAAATGTTTGATTCCTAGAACTGACAAAACTTTCAAAATTAATTAAATTCATGATGGATAACCTTGCACAAAATGGGCAAAGAAATTTTGGAGCCAGGTCATTGACTGCCCCAGTTCACTGAGGGATCATAAGAGTGCCAAGGCCGGAGCAAGGGAGGGACTCTGCATACGTAGCCAGTGCATGGCAAAGGAGATAGCACCAGCTCTGCTTTACATGGATTTTAACTTCTTAGGAACGACATCTTAACTAATGGGGTAAAACGGGATGTCTCAGAGGAAAGCAGCAGTAGGAACCGTTGCTGCATACTTGGTAGCCCACAACAAAACTATCTATGTTGAGCTTTTATTCGCAAATTGGGCTATTGCAGGAGTTAGTTTGAGTAAAATTTTTCTCAACTTGTAGGTTGGTTTCATATTCTCCATTGTTGATAGACAGGGAAAAAGGGGGCAGAAGGGCCATGAACTGAAAACTGAATTGTTTCATTGTTGTTTTACTGCTCAGGATGGATGTCAAGTACCTTCTGTTAAACTGAAGAATAGGGCAGATAAGGAGATAAGGGAAGATCGGCTTGACTCCTTCGGCAGAAGTTCAGCTGAGCCTCTAAACTCAGCATCGCAGACAGCAGTTAAACTTAAAGCCTGGTTCCCACATACAGTCTTCAGACTGAACTTAAAGTTACCTACCAATATGGGCATAAACTTAGTCTGTCAAGCATTGAGAGAAAACTAAACAGTTTTTCATGGAACAGATGCAGAAATGACTCATCCAGTATCACTCAGAAACACTCAAAATACAAGGAAAAATACACCAAAATGCATTCAGCATCAGATTCTGAAGTAGGCAAAGAAATGCAAATGAAAACTTGAGTATATTTGGGGGCGGGACAGGGGCGTAAAAATAAATAGTCTAAATGTGAGGCTACATGCAATTACTGGGGCAGGAGAAATAATTATGCTAAGCTTGCAGAGAAGAAAACAAAGGAAAAAATGAACCATATCTAAGTCTCCCACTAAGGATTCAAAAGACCATATTAGGCTCATGAATGTTATTAGCGTCCCACATAATAAGCTATTTATTAAATGAAGAAAAGATCCACAGGTAAGGCAAAAGCACAATAACATATGGGACAGTGAATGCCAAAAAGATAACAAAGCATCAGTGGTGACATTAGTCCAGAAAGGCATACTCAGCACTATGCAGAACAGGAAAACAAAACTGAAAGCCAGCCAAAGAAACCAAATGAGAGCTATAAACACCATCCTAACACTGTGAGGACCAAGCAAATACTGAAGGTGAAAAATCTACCTCCTGAATTTTCGCAAAGCATGTACAATGGAAAAGTTATGCTTTCATCTTAATTAAGTGCATGATGAACCTAAGGACATTAAATCTTGTAAAAGTAATTCACCACGTACCTATAAAGATTTTCCCAACTTAAAAATTAGCACCCAACAATCAAAATACCGAGATAAGACAGCTTTCTGACAGCAAAGCTATTGATTTTTTTTCCAGATGTTTCTAAATTATGTCAATTAGATTTAAAAAATTATCCAGCCACTACGGCTAAGTGCTCATAGAATGTCCTGAGTTGGAAGGGACCCACAAGGACCATCAGGTCCAACTCCTGTCCCTGCATAGGACAACCCCACAGTTCACACCATGTGTCTGAGGGCATTGTCCAGTCTCTTCTTGAACACTGTCAGGCTTGGAGCTGTGACACCTCCCTGGGGAGCCTGTTCCAGTGTTCCACCACCCTCTGGGAGAAGAACCTTTTCCTAATGTTCAACCTAAACCTCCCCTGGCACATCTTTCTGCCATTCCCTTGGGTTCTGTCATTGGTCACCAGAGAGAAGATTTTGGCACCTACCCTTTCTCCTCCCCTTGTGAGAAAGCTGTAGCCACCATGAGGTCTACTCTTAGTCTCCTCCAGGCTCACACAGTTAACTATGCTCACATAATTAAACCGAAAAGCAAGAACCACAACGAGAAAGAAGGTGTTGAGCTTACCTGGGTTATATACTGGCTATGTATTAATAGAGGTCAAGCCAGCTGCGCATTTAAGAAGATCTGTCACATTTGAAAACCACAACACAAATGACCACATATCATTAATTCAATTAGAGATGTGAAGAAGCCATTGTTGCTAAGATATTAGATATGACTTTAATTTACTTTTCTTACGTCTTTCCTTCTCCTTAGTTAAGGTGAGCAGAGCAAGAGCTCTTGCCTAACAACAGCTCAATACCAGTTACAGGCTCCTCTGCCAAATCTTTTAAAACAGAATCTAGAAAAAGGAAGCCAGCATAACTATGCACTTCAGCTGTCACTCTGTAGTTAAGGAACTATGACTAATGTATCTGACAAACGAGGCAAGTCACTTCATTTTTTCTAACCTTCTCTACTCTTAACTCTCACTTGTTTTCCATTTACACTATCTAATGACCACAGCTGGAGTTTTCTTCACATTCCCTAGTACCTTGTATAACCAGTTCTAAAGTTACTGTAACAAACAAAAAGGTGATAACAACCATATACAACACACAGGTCATCTACCATTCACTGTAAGGATTTAACACTCTCTCCACAGGCTTTTCCCTGTGAAGCTGTGTGCAGCTTGGTTTTCCATGGAGAAACCTCTCTGAGATTTCTCAGGTGCTGTGATATGTTACATTAAACAGAAAACAGACTCCATCATCTATTCTAAGAACCAGGGAAAGGAGCCTATGGTGAGAGTGTGTCTATCATTTTCTTCCACAGTGGCAGCACACATATTTATCAGGGGGAAGTTAACAAGTCATTGAAAAAAATGTGGAGAGTGAGCATCAATCCATGGGTAGGGCTGGAAAGCAAAACCCCGGTGAGTCACCTGTAGACTGACAGAAGGAAAGAATGATTGAGGCTATCAGAGAAAGGTGAGAATAGAAAGAACAGGACAAGCCAAGGAGAGCAACTAAACCTCTACAGATCTAGGTAGAAAGGGTGTACCGGATCCTCTGCTTAAGATAAAGCCAACTTGGTTTACGTTAATTCCACACTGTCATTACTTTATATGACTTTCCACACCACAATAAATATTCTGTTCTCTGACCAACCCAATTATTAATTCATTTTCCCAGTTCACATGGCAAGCAAGGACTTCACAGATCTGAGGCACAATGCAGCTTTAGCTGTGTGCCAACTAGCTCTGGTTTATCAGGATGTGAGAAGGTAGAAGTTCTCAACACTAGTGGAGTTGTAATTTGAATGTAGAAGGCAGATGGATTCTGGTTTCATTACTCGCCTTAATACTACCACTTCCTAACCTCTGAACAGTTGCCTTTGCTACCCTCATATTATATACTCTACTTTCAGGTTTTAGTTATAGATTTTATAGAGTATATGATACCCACATTTTACCTGGCATTTGAAGTCTTACATTAATTTGGTATAACCAATGTCTCAAATTTTATCCTTACTTCTATGAAAAGAAAAAAAAGCAAAAGGAAATAAAAGAAGAAACAGAGAAATCATATCCATTGTCAGAATCATGGGTGAAGTAACACATATATTGGATTTACTGTTACAAGATGTAATTTTAGTGACCAATGCATTGGTATCAATTTTTGATACAAGATCAAAATAAGAGTCAGAAGAATTTTTGCCAGCCAGATCCTTGGCTATTGCAATTAATTTCCAGTTATCTTTTACAAAGTGAGCTGGTGTATATCAACTCTACTGATCTGTCTTAAATCAATTTCCATGTTATTTGATGCTGAGATACCAAGATAAGTTTCTGACTTTCACAAAGCATTAAAACTGAGAAAACCAGACAAAAATGCAGGAAAGAAACAAAAATGCTTTCAACACCTCTGAACATTCCCTCCTGCAAATAAAAGTGCTTTGTTTTAGTGCCAGGCAATATCAAAACTGTCATCCCTTAGTGAATTCCTGATGTACACTAACAATAAAAACAGCTGCTTAACCTTCTAGTTTTGAAACATTTCAAAACTTGCTTCTGAGGTTTCTTTCCCCTCACACAACTGAAGAGAATAGCTTGTTCCTCCCTGCCTATGTAGTAGGTAGGCTTTTTTCACTGTACCATCTGGGAAACTCAGAAGTCCTCCAACAACTTCTTTTTAATCTACAAGAACCACTTAGAGTAATCACCCACATGACCAATGAATATGTTTACTTAAACCCTTCTGGTTTTTGTGATACTCTCATCTATAGATATAATGCCTCCAGCTACCAGTAAAATCTCATGGCCTGGTAACTTCTGAAATTTCATAAGATACCTAACACAGTGACCTGAATTTCTTCTGTTCCTATTTTGTTATTACACATTTCACTCACTCCTTGTGATGGAGAGGAAGGAAGAGAAAGGGCCTGTATGATTGGATAAGCTGAACATTGGAACATCAGTTGAACATCTCTACTAACTGGAGACCAAAAGTTTCAGCAGTAGCAATCGTAACAACTCCAGAATATGAAAAGTTTTGAGAAAAATATCTGAGCAATATCTAGGAATGAACACCTTCAAATACAACTAGGACAACCTTCACAACAGCTATGTAATACTGTGCACTGGTAAATGCTTAGAGAAGTAGCATTTTCATTTGATGTGCATTGTTCTAGTCACAAAGAGCCATAAAGAGTAAAACTAAACACTGTCTTGAAAGAAAGCACTTTGATTAGCAACAACTCCAGTAAAAGAGACAGGGCAAAGGGAAAAAAGAGCCTTGACACCACTGATACACTTGGTCCTCCTAGGTACAGACACTCTCCTCACCTTCACCAGACAAGTATCAAAAGCATTAATTGCCCCCTCAGAAAACTTCTCCCTTTATTGGTAGCTCCTTGCTCTAGTATACCCAATGGGAAACAAGAAACTCTCTCCAAATGTTTTAAGGTAACATGAGAAGATCCTGGTATTCTGTTATTCCCCATATGCAGCTGTGGGTATAACTGAGAAGGGAAGCAAGCTCTGCTACTTCTGACCCTCACATGTAGCCCATGGCTAAAAGTCTATGCGTGATAGTTACTGAAAGAGTAGCTTGTTGGGTTGCTTGTTTAATTGCTTAAGTGAGACTAGTGTGTATTTATTTAACAGCTAAATGGTCATATAAACAAGATACCATTCACTTTTTCTGTCTACTGATGAATTGATATTCATTATGAGTACTGGTACTGGCACAGAATAAAACATTATTCTATGGGCAGGGAATCTAGTCTTTTCTCCTGATCTACTGAAGCATGAAGATATAGATTTAGGGTGTGGAAACAGCTTACTACTGATTATGAAAATGTAACTTCATTAAACATCCTGGATATTTTGAGACGGAACACATTTTATGCTATAGCAGGCTTAGTACTCCAACACTGCAACAGTAAGCTACCGCTTATTTCAGTCCAAAAATCAAATCCAGATAACATATCATAAAGGAACTCTTTTGGTTTTATTTTATAATACTAAATGAGTGAGGATCTAATATATTTAGGGCTAAATGAAAGTGGAAATAAAGGATGAACTGAAATAAATTGAAAACAAATGACACAAATCAGTTCAGTAACACCTGAATGGCATATTGTATTATACTGTTATATTCTTTTATGGAAATATTTTTAAATGTATAATTTTGATAAGAACCCAAGGGAATTAGGCATCCAGCTGTGACCACATTTTACAATTAGAACACATTTTCAATTTTTTTCCTTCCCCTGCTTCAGCAGAAATTACAAACATCAGTAGAAACTGCTGAACTGAATCTTACCAGACATGCAGACGATCATACTGTTCCATTTTACACAAAGGAAGTCCTTACTGAAACTCTACACATCCTAGCACACATCTTTTCTTTTCTTTGATTCTTCTCCTGTGTTTCCCCCACCCCAACTACATCTCCCATATGCCTCTTGCTACATCCCCCACTGAGTGGCAGTTCTCGTTCCATTTCTTATAATGAAGATTTTTGGATCCATCAGCTACCTTCATTCTTGGCAGGAGGCTGAAGATGAAGATGACAACTGAGGGCAAATGTTATGTGTATACCAAGTGCTGGACTGTGCACCATTTTTGCCAAACCTAGCAGTTTAAAAATAATTATTTCACTAAATTTGTACATTTTTGTCCATTTTTTACCATATTGAAGTAAGGTCCATTGACAGAGCAACCCATCTTACCTATCTCCAATGCCAAGCTAAATAAGAAGGATAAAGTGACATGAAGTGGTAACACTTTCTGTGTTTGTTGAAGTTTACATTAATTCTTGCTTTTGAAATGGTAAGCTAGCAGAAATGCAAAAAGCCAATATTCAGGAAAAAAAAAACAAAAAACAACACTATATTAAACATTTACTGGCCAGCCTTAAAGGCCTGATTCATCACCTGTTTCTCTAAATTGTAGTAATCATAACTTCATGGATGTGAATGAAATTGCACAGGAATGATCCTGAAATTATCTGATCATGGTCGCTGGCCATGATCAATCTAACATTTTTTTCTCCTACAAAACTAGTGTAAGGCTGTCTGGCTGTATGAAATTGCTCCTGACATTTTCAATGAGAAGGCAAAATCATAATATGCAGACAATTCAGAAGCAGATTTCGAGGTTTAAGCCCATCTCTACAAATTGCAGGATACAGTCTAAGCGAAGCTGGCTTAGTGTTCCTCAGATAGGTGCCTAATGCATGTCTGTGACGCACAGAAGGGTTTCCATGGCATACATTCAGAGTGAGTGTGTGTGTGGTAGTGCAGAACCTTTCAAGGTTATTAGTCTGGTCTTTCGACAAGAAGATTAGCTGCCCCAAGGGGCATGGAGTGACTTCCTAATGCTGGCTCCACACATAAGAAATACTTCACAACTCCTCAGAGTTCAGAAATTGGGGTGCTGTGGTTTTTTTGCCAAGGAGGTTCCTGGCATCAGTCACTGTACTGAAAAAATTAAAATGGTTACTTGAATGCTATTTGCGTAACTGTAAAGAAATACCAAATTAAATTTGTTCCAAGACCTGTTATTTGTGGAGCAGGAGCTGTGTTTTATTTGAAATAGTATTTCTTTATTAGACTGAACCTTAACAAAATATAAGTACGTATATGTATATACTCCTCCCAAAATGCAAATATCATTGGCCAGTTCCTGAGGAAGAAAGAGCATCCTCTGTTTACCTGTTCATTTGCTAAAATCCCCCAAACCCCACCTTTCTAGACTCTCTGAATCCATCTGGGACTGATGCCAAAGTCACCTGTTATATAAGACCGACAGAGCACAGGTGAACTAGTCCTTCTGATCAACTGTAGACCTGACATCCTTGTGCCAGACTCCAGTCAAGATGGGGTTTGGCAGGAGGATATGGCGACCAGAATGGGCTTTCCTATTAGCAGTTTGCTATATCCATCAGATAGGTAAGAAGCTCTCTTTTTTCATTGGGGAAAGAAATGATACTCTGTTTAGATCTAGTAATATATTTTAAACAACTATACTCAATTCATTGTTTCACTTAACAGATGATTGCATTTAAACAAGATTTCTCTATATCCTTTTTTTTTTTCAATTTTTATTAAACATCTAATGTCTGTCTATTAACTGGATTGATTTAATTTAATATTGCCTCAAACTACTGCATATAACTACATTTGGAAGGTAACCTTGAAGAACAAATCAAAAAGAATGATTCTTCATGTCTTAAAACATCAGTTTTTCATTATCACTTACACCTTACTAAAACATTTTATTCCTGATGTATTTTCCACTAAGATTACTTATGAATGCTATTCTTAAATGAAATTTAAATGACTACGTTTTCCATTTGCTAGATCAGACCACTGGTCAATCTTTTCCAGTATCTTGTCACCTACCAGGAGTTAATACCAGATTTCTCAAGATTTCTTGCAGCTTGTTTTGCAAAAGAGACTAGAAGGGAATATTCACATGACAATGACTTTCAGTAATTAATTGCGCATTGATAACACCTTATGCAAAATATTTATATGAATTACTGATACTGAGCGTGAGCAGGACTGGGAGATCTATCTGACACATGCAATCCATCATTTTGTATGTTTCTTTTTCCTCCTGTCAACATTATATCCATCAGGGCTTGTCTTGGCAGTTTTTATCAATATGAGTAGTCCCATTAAGTCAAGAGGACCACTCAAATGGAACTTACTTGCATGAGTACAAGCTTGCTGAGGCAGTCCCATTCATGTACAGTAATTACTGCCCTGTCAGCTAACATTCTTAAATCTTCAGATTGCCTATGTATATTTATCTTGCATATAATTTTCAAAACATTGACAAGTGCAAATATAATTTTAAGCTACCTTATATTTTGTGAAATAAACAATAAAATACTGGCAAGTTGATTTAAGCACAAAATAAAACAGTCACTTAGAGTACAGGCTTACATTTAGAGTTACACAGTGTCAGTCAAAAGCTCGTTCAGGCATACGTTGAACAAGGAAGTTATTTGTACTGTGCAGTGCTAATCTGATAAATTGCTTTCAAAAATTAGTAGTGGTTAGGCAGTGCCCAGCAAACTCCTCTCTATTTGAATTGCACTCTGTGGTAAGCATTTTCAGATGTCCTGAGTGACTAAAGAATATTGGCCAAATCCCATGCCATCTCCACAAAGATTCCATGCCTGACTTTATATTTTGGGTCAAATATTAACTTTTATAAATTGATTGTAATGACAATTGCATATGCAGAATGACAGCTGGATATAGACTTAACAAGGTTCATCCAGAAATATTCTTAATAAATAGGTCAGTTTCCAAATTAACAAATCGTAAATTATCTTGATTATTCTTACAGCTGAGAGACCATTATTTTTATAGTGGTCAACAACATGGCATTGTGCAACTGCTAAATAAACCAACACAGCAAGAATTTCCTTGGGAATTATGTATTTGCTAAGTAAACAAAAGCTCCCGATGTTTCCTTGAGAAAAATTAACAGATAAAAATATATGTAAATAGTATCTTGCTCTGTTACAAAGGTTCTCATGCTAGAATAAAAGAACTTTCTGTGATTCTTTGCCTGCTGAGATTCTGATAGATGTGTTGGGTGAGAGCAAATTCTGGCCTATTATTGAGACTTACAGAGGCACTGGTCTCACCCCATCAGTAACAATTAGAATGATATGAATGCATTTACCTAATGATATTGCCTATGATACTGAAAGACGAACAGGAAATGGAAAATGGTTAAACTCTGTCCTCAGTTACTTCTTCATACATCACTAGTGGTCACATGTGAAGTTAAATGAGAAAATAATTAAAAGCTTAGGTCTGAAAGAAACTGCAGACATTGCAGCAACTTCTAGATGTGGTGAGGCTGCACAGACCCCTCTCCTCCAAAGCCCACAGTCTCTTGAAGACCTCTTTGGGAGTGGGGGCTTGAATCCCTTTAGACAGGCATCCTTCGGCTCTGGGATCAAGTACTCAATCTGCTTACATGGTGGGCACAGGCAGAAGTTACATTAGAAAAATAATTTTTAAAATAAGTTGCTCCTGATCCAGCTATCTTTAAGGCTAAAGTGGTTGTCCAACTTTCATGGAGATATCTGGGCTGAGGTTCTTAAGTGGAAGAAATGCTCAGCAAGGAATGTAAGCACCAAAGGGGACTGGGGTTTATGGCACACTCCTGACTTCAACATTTCCCCCTCTTCCACCAATGTGTCTCTTTGTTCAGAGATAGATGTTATAGATCCAGTTCTGAGTCAGTGAACTCCTTCCACTTTTGTATAGGGAAAGAGAGGGCTTAATTTAGGACTAAATTACATAGGCAGTTCCTCTTTGAGAGATTGTCTAGACCCTTAAGAGTGCTCATTCACACAATCCTGATCAGGATTCGGCTACAAGTCATTTCATCGCCTAAATCCTTTAAGGCTTCAGACTTGGCAGGTTATAGGTAGATGTTTGTCAACATGTTCCAAACACAGTTGTCATATGCTGACAGCATTCAGTCCTTCACAAAATCAAGTTGTAGCCATTTTTCTTTTACAGGAAATCCTGTCATATTTACTTAGGACAAGAGCTTAGAGCACCAACCTAGGCGCTCAAGGTCTGTCTTTTTCTAGGCATGAAAGTGCTCCAGTCAGTATTTGTCATTTCTCAAAAGTCTTTGACAATACCTCCTCTGGTATGGTATTGCTGGGTCATGCATGGAAAGGAATTAAAAACTGATGGAGTCATGATAAAGAGGAGAACTCATCTGGAAGGCAGTTCATGTCATTGATCCAGTAAACATTTAATTGGAGGTACACAAATAACCCTTGAAACAAGGCACAAGCACAGGACAGTTTCAATGTAGCTGAGTGCCCTAATCATGTGGTCACATGATCGTGGCTTATTTTTCCCTCCTCTGTTACTGCTCCACTGCTTTTGGCACTGTGGCTCAGCTTCAGGTGGGGTAGCAAGTACCTTTGGTCAAATAGATTTAATATGACGCTTAAGGTTTTCTACAGAGAAGATGCGAGTTTGAACCATCTCAGAGTGTGAAAAGGAGTAGCACAGGAAATGTGGTTCTTTTGGTTATTCCTCCTGAGTTTTGGCTCAGGCTATGAGCCCTTGTGTTATCACTCAGAGGTACCTTCTTTCATCCAGCTATAACACAAATCTAGATCCCTGATTGAGGCTTTAGATTTGCTCCAGAAGAAAAGGCTATGTGCTTGGGCACTAAAGAAACAGTCATATAAATATCTGCAGCCATTACTGGATGAACACCTAAGTCTCCTGTTTCTTTTAACCAGTTCTGTGCCTTTTCTTTTTATTACCTAGGTACTATACAGCAATTTTAATAAATGAGTCTATTACATTTAGAGACTTCTTCCTGTGTTTCACATATTAGTGAGATTTAGTGCAGCAGTGAAATAAGGGCTGTGATCCAGTCACTAGAATCCCTTGTAGTGAGTTTTAAGGGAAACAAAGCAAGCAAATATACTTGAATTATTTCGACTTCAAAGTCTCTGTATTTGTAACAGAAAGTCTCTTTCTATAATTACATTTTACCTTTGGCGGGGGGAGGAGGCTGTTTCATTTGTTCTTATGTGATAAAGGACTCTTCCCTTTTTCTTACAGAGATGTATCTCGGTACTCTGATCCTACCCAAATGCTTTGTTTTAAAAGTTCACTTACAGGAAACCGTACTTCATATGTTTTTTACAATTTCTTCACAGGAGCCCAGACTGAAGTTCAACAGGAAACAGAAAGCAAATCCACTGAGGTTGTTCAGCAGGAACAAAATAGTATGATTGTTTATACTGTGTATTCATATTCATATTAGTATTGGTATTTATTTGATACCTCTCTACTAAGTAATAAAAATGCCTAAAACCCTCCTTAGCATATTGATGGTAATGTCAAATAAAGATAAATGTATATCAACAAGCTTCTTTCTATATAAGAATAATAATAACTTTATTAGATACTGATTACTAAACACACACAATATGGTTATATTTGTATAACTAACTAAGAAAACAGATGTGTGTTTATATAGGTTGTATGCATATGTGCATGAATATGTATATATAAAATCAAAGTGGAAAATACATGCAGGATGTTTGGTTCCTTATAAACAAGGAAATGAGACCACGGTGGCAAGTTGTAAAGTCAGTGGCTGATACTGGGAAATCAAAATGGCAAGAAAACTTCATTGTTTTTTACCATGTAATGATTTGTGTTCATCCTATACAAAGGATTTGTGGTCACTTCTAAAAGTTTCAGCCCCTTAACAGAAGAAGACTAAACAGAGAGGAAAGGAGATAATTAAAGTTTTGATTTCCTTCTTAGAAAGATGAGGTGTAATGAGAAGACAACTATGCTTTTGTACCAGCAACAGGGTAATTTAATACAGCTTAACCCTTTGTATTGCTAACTGTGTCTGAAGTACTCCAATATGGGGAGCTGTTAATTACTGCCCCTCCTAATACAATACAGAGTTTCACAAAAGGATTAAAATTTAAAGGCAGAAAATGTAGATCATCACAGCTGAAACAACTTCTTATCATTTAACTATCCACTTTCAGCTGATCCATGGTCTGCGTGAAACAAAACAGGCTTAACATTGTTTCATCAGATCTGGCATATGAACTTTCTAGCCCTTTCTAGATTAATATTAGGTGCAAATTTTAGTATTGTTTTAATCATTTTTGCTTTCTTTCTTTTTTTCGATTACAGATTCGTCTAAGGTCAATATCATCCCGCCAATGTTGACAAATCCAATAATAACACGTAAGTAAAGGAAATGAAACATATTCAATAAATTCTCATTTTTAGGGGTTGTAGAGAGAGAAATCTAATACAAATAGGGAAAACCACTGGTGAATGAATAGATTATAAAGAGGAGAAGGAGGGTGGTTATGAAACATGATATTGAACTGTTAGCTGAAATGAAATGTAGCTGAAAAGAAGTATAATCATTTATAGGGCTATATAAGATGAGTAACAGATCTGAGTGAAGAATGAATACACAGTTTTTTCAATGGATAGGTGGATAGAAAACAACAAATTGAGGTAGGGTAGGCAGGCAAAAATTATTCAATGACAAAATGAAGTCTTGGACAAGTTGACTTTCACCATGGCTGGGAATTTTAATTAATTTTTTAATAGCTAGTTTTAATTCACAGCTTCCAATCCTGCTCACAATGGCCGCGTGTGCAGCACGTGGGGCAACTTCCACTTCAAGACCTTTGACGGAGACATATTCTCCTTCCCTGGGCTCTGTAATTATGTTTTTGCATCCCATTGCAATGCTCCCTATGAGGATTTCAACATCCAGCTTAGGCGCATAATGGTCAAAAATGCTCCAACAATCAAACACATCACCATGAAAATTGAAGGTGTAGCTGCTGAACTAACGAAGGATGTTATAATGATCAACAGCAAGAGGTAAGTTTATTTGTAACACTTGTTTTGTAACTACAGACCTTTTTTTTCAAACTTGTGGAGTACTTTGGTGTATTGAGGGGAACAACATAAATAGTGAAAAAGTTGCCATTAATTCCTTTCACAGTAAATCAATCCTTTCCTTAAAATTATCTCAAAAATAAAACTTGAATGAAAAATCCTGAGAGGTGGGATCCAAATTCAAATTCATTTTTTATGACATCGGACCATCTTATTTTTCAATCGCTTTTCTTTCCACACGACTACGTTATTTTAGAATCCCTACAGATGCTGGAAACTAGCCATTTCTTTTTCTCTTTATCAAGTATCTGCAGAAGAAAATACTTAGCATTCTTTCTGCCTTTTCCCAGAGTTCAACTGCCATACATCCAATCTGGAATTACTATAGCGAAAAACAGCATTTATGTGAAAGTTGCCAGCAAAAGTGGCATTGTGTTAATGTGGAATGAAGATGACAGTATCCTGGTAAGGACTGCTCCTGGACCTGTCTACAACTTCAGAGAACAGAGCTAATCTTTGATTAGGCCAGTCCCTGTCTCCTTATGGGGTTATTATTGCCATCCCATCACATACTGTTGAGCAATTCTTTCTTAATAAAGACAGGTTTGCATCCAGGTAGTCCTAAAGACAATTACATGGATTTACTTCTAGTGGATAGCAGCCATCTACTTAAAATGGGTGAAAAATCACTTTAATTATATCATTAACATATTGGCATTGTTATAGGGCCTGCTTAGCCCTTCAGGTATCATTTTCTACCAGAATTTCACTCTTCAAAGACTCCATTTTTGCTGTGGATTTGATTTGCTTTCTGAAGAATTAATAGACTTTGAGAATGATATAGATATTGCAGTGAAAATTTAAGTCTGCATCAGCAGCATCAAAAGCTTGGGCTCTGTATTGTAAATCAAATCCAAGCCAACTCTTCATGCTATCCCCCAAGTTTAAATTATATTGCTAAATAAAATTACAGAGATCTGATGAAAAATACTTAGAGGCAGCAGGTGCAGGTGCTCGCTGTGGTCTTGAATATATTTTAAAATGTTTATACTAACTTCTGTCACCTTACTGTCCATCATTTTAGCTGGAATTGAATGAGAAATATGCCAATCAGACCTGTGGACTTTGTGGGGACTTCAATGGCATTCCAAATTACAATGAGTTCTATTCAAACAGTAAGTTTTTAAATAATAAAAATTGGTTTCTGGAGTCTGAACATGCTTTTTTATGTTCTTTTAACTCTAACATCATCAGTGTTCCTCTTTCCTATCCTGGTAAATTATCTACCCAGAAGATATGATTCAATTTCTGTTGAAAAATATATATGTAGTACAGAAATCAGATAATGTGATTTAATACTTTTAGTATAAATATAGTACCTGTGCTAATGACTGATAGCATACTTGTTGTATGCCATGGCTTTATTTACCTAATCATCAGCTAACCCCATAAAAATGAGACAGATTTTCACTAATAATATAAATAAATACAGAAATCTATTCAATAAAACAAAAGGTAATTGTATTGTCTAGTCAGTACATTTATTGTGTCAGTTCTGTCTTAAAATTGGTGTACCCACATTTGCCTGCTGAATTGCATAATCTTTACAAGATCTTATCTTCATATTTCTATCTATTACCACCTTAGGCTTCTTCCTAAACCATGTCTCACGGCAGTCTACGTTGTCCAAATCCCTGGTTATATTCTTTTTCTCTTCCTTGCATGGGCTCACTATAATCTGAAAACAATTTGCTATTTTTCTGGTAAAAATCTTAGTTTGAATCTAGCTGTAATAGGCTGAGAATAGTTTTCAATGTTTACTTTCTTCAGGGTGCTGTGCAAGGTAAATTGAGACAGTGATTATAGTCCTTCCTTTGGAAAGGATGATGATCAAATTTAAAGACTTAAGGGAACTAGCTGCCTTGACCAGCCTTGAGCAGAATGCTTGAGAGGAGAAAAAGATAACAGGCAATGCATTCAACAGAACACCCAACTGTCATTATCAAACTTCTTTTGTACAGATATTAAGATGACAGCCTTGCAGTTTGGGAATATGCAGAAAATGGATGGGCCAACAGAACACTGTGAAGACCCCATGTCTACCCAGCCAGACAATTGCACTGATAATCTTGTAAGGATCATTTCACTATTTCATTTTTCTTTCAAATTTATCTGTGCCCTTCTATGGCTTCAGATGGGTCAATAGGAAAAGCCTTTGGTGACAGCAACTTAAACAAGGATATAAGATTCTATCAAAGAAAACTTATATAAAGTAACAATACAAAAAAATTGCTCCTTTCTATTTTCTGGAAGCTGTTTACTTTTTCTTTTTTTTTTCTCCCCCAAGGATGACATATGCCAGAAAACACTGACCAGCTCTGCATTTGCAGAGTGTAATGACCTAGTTGATGTTACAGAGTACATTATGGCTTGCCAAGATGACTTGTGCCACTCTGAAGAGTCTAAAAATGCTTCATGTATCTGTGACACCTTTGCTGAATACTCCCGGCAGTGTGCTCATGCTGGTGGGCATCCTCTGAACTGGAGAACCTCAAAACTGTGCCGTAAGTATCACTGGAGATAGCCTTACTTTATGCTCAGTAACTAACAAACAACATGCTTTCAAATGATGCTGAGAATACATGAGAAAAAAAAAAAAGATTATTTTCTCCAGATGGTTCTGTTGTACAAGTTCCAGCATGAAGACTTCAGCAAAAGAGCTAAGGGTTTTAATACAAACTGGATTAAACACTATCACACACATACATACATGGATACTCTAATTGAAAGTCAAAGTGGTATCTAATTAAATGGGACAGTAAAGGAAGCAAATAAGGATAAAGAAGGAGAAAGAATGAGGCAGGCAGGCAGGCATGCTTGCATGCTTGCTTGCTTGCTTGCTTGCTTGTTTGCATTCCTGTTTCTCTCCTGTTCTCATGGCAGCTACAGCATTTTTTAATTCTCTGTTAGTAACTAATTTGGTCTTCACAGGTGTTTGGCTGGTTAAACACTTATTTATCTCTTCTTGGTAGCAAGGAGTTTTTTGCATCACTGTAATCTTCACAGTGATTTGCACTGAATTAAACACATACTAGATTATGAGGTGTAGCCGTTGATACTGTCGTCAGCATTTGCTCCAGAACAAAACCCTATGAGGTACTATTTCTCCTTACAACAGTATCTGAAAAATACAAATATACTAAAGCTTTAGAAACTTAAGCCTTACATTTCTCTAGCAACACAGGTGTTCATGAGAAGGGTGCCTTCAGTAGAAACACAGGCCTCGCTGACTTTGTGGGGTCATTACCTTGCTGTCCAGCTGAGAGCTGGCAGTGGACCTGCAGTTTAGTGCGTTTTTATGTCTAGCTGAAATACTTAAATGAGTATAAATATTTTCATACACAATGAACTAGAAATACTTTTGACTGAAGAAAAAAATCTCTCCTTTAAAATTTCAGCCAAGAAGTGTCCTTACAACATGCAGTATCAGGAGTGCAGCTCCCCCTGTGCTGACACATGCACCAATCTGGAACGATCTCAGTTTTGTGAAGAACACTGTATGGATGGTTGTTTCTGCCCCCCAGGCAAGTTCTTATGTACTCACAACTCTGATCTAAAGGAACAACAACAGCTTACCTGTAGGATCTGGGCAGGTTCCATGGGGTTTAAGCCTCCTGTATTTGGATTTTTCACACCTGCAAGCAACAAGCATTTGTTATGTTTCAGCTGAGAAAAGATATCTGAATCAATTGCCAATATATGTGCAATATTCAGAAAGCAGGAAAGCAGAACAGCAAACAGATCAAAAGCACTCTCTGAACAAGACACCTGTGCTACAGTAAGTCCCTAGGTCAGTGGAATTTAAGAGTATGAAGGTTGAATCCTTTACTGTACAAACTGGCATAGTCCTACTGTGCTCAGCATAGGTATGTCCATTCAGGAGAGCTGTAGATCTGTCTCTAAGATGACATTTAGGATTTACAACAAACAAAAATAGTGTATAGGAAATGTCTCTTTAATTGATCAAGGTTTTGCCATTTTTTTATTTTATTTTAATCTAGGGACAGTATTTGATGACATCAACAATTCTGGCTGCATTCCCCATGAGCAGTGCTCCTGTATTTACAATGGCAACACCTACGCTACAGGAGCTTCTTTTTCAGACCAGTGCCATTCCTGGTAAGCTTTGTTACTTTTCTAACTTACTATTTCCTCTGGTATATTTAATTAGTTTAATGGTTTATTATAAGCAATTGCATCACTGGTAATTGATGTGTGTATTTAGCTGATGGCTACAGTTCCAAAATATCCCTAAAGAACATTCTTTGTTTTATTTAGCAACAGCCTTAACTAGGCTTTGCTCTCCAACTCAAGATGATCAAAGCAAGGATTTACAATGTTTAGATTTCTCACCAGTCAATCAAAACGTTTCCTCTTTGTCTATGTTGTTCAAACATTTTGACTTCTTTAAGTGCAATGAAATTGCAGTCATTTACGTATTTGCAAATATTTATCTTCTCTGGAGAAAGCAAGGATGACACAATACAACCTTGATTTCACAATTATAAATCCTGTACCTGTGCTCTATCACATCACCTTAGAAAACAGGTATGCTCTGTATCAGGAGTAGATGTGGGGTTACATTTCTGTTAGTTTCTGATACATTTGTATAATAAAACAGAAAATATTTTTTCATTGTGTTTTATGCTAGCTGCAAAAAACCAAGTAATTACTCATCTAATACCTATGGCTGGAGAGTTCACGTGTTCAAAGAAGGAAAACAAGCAAGCAACATGAATGCATACCAGAGTCACTCCTTTTACACATTTTTGCAATGATTTGGAAAGTCTAAAACCTAGATTTACTGTGTGTCAAACTACAGCTTGAAGAGAAAAAGGGTAGCAAAATAGCTGAACCTCATGTCACTCTAATTCCTTTTACTCTAGACCACAGTTACAGATTTCAGCTAACTTTATTCCCTCTCTTCCAGTACCTGTAATGGAGGCCAGTGGAGCTGCCAAGACATGTCATGCCCAGGAGTATGTTCAGTAGAGGGAGGTTCACACATTTCCACATATGATAAGAAACATTACGATCATCATGGAGACTGCACTTATGTCCTTTCTAAGGTGGGAGTCAGATATTACTAGGTCATAAAGCCTTAAACTTTTCTACAAAGAAAGTGTGAACTCAATCAATGCTTTTGAAACTTAGCTCTTTTGACATACAGATGCCAAACTGCCTCTCGCTTTGTCAGATGTTTACTAGAACATGTGCTGCCATTCAAATGGCAAGCATCAGTTAACTGTTAGAATATATGGTGTTTACTTGGAAATTTCCAATTCTGAGATGTAGTAACTGCTGAAGAGCATTGCGTTTACGTGGTCTTCATTCTTCAGTGTGATTAATCCAGCTTTCTTACTGAGTTGCACACTTTTTGTCATGTTACTTTATTTTATGGTATTGGGCCAAATGCTACAAGTCTCAAAAATTGCACTAACGACTCTGAAAAAAAAAGTTGAATTTATAAGACTAATATTTTTATTTTATTTCTGGGAAGTTTAAATACAGAATATCAGTTTGAGTCAATTGATGTATTTCATCAGTGGCTGGAGAGCAGTCAGACAGAAAGGGACCTGGGGGTACTAATTGACAGGAAGCTCAACATGAGCCATCAGTGTGCCCAGGTGGCCAAGAAGGCCAACGGTATCCTGTCCTGTATCAAAAATAGCGTGGTCAGCAGGACAAGGGAAGTGATCCTTCCCCTGTACTCTGCATTGGTGAGGCCACACCTGGAGTATTGTGTTCAGTTCTGGGCCCCTCAGTTCAGGAAAGACATTGAAGTGCTGGAGCGGGTCCAGAGAAGAGCAACATGACTGGTGAAGGGACTTGAACATAAGACCTATGGGGAGAGGCTGAGGGAGCTGGGGTTGTTTAGTCTGGAGAAGAGAAGGCTTAGAGGTGACCTCATCACTCTCTATAACTACCTGAAGGGAAGTTATAGCCAGGTGGGGATTGGTCTCTTCTCCCAGGCAGTTAGCAATAGGACAAGGGGGCATGGGCTTAAACTCTGCCAGGGGAAATTTAGGCTGGATATTAGAAATAAATTATTTACAGAAAGGGTGGTCAGGCATTGGAATGGCTGCCCAGGGAGGTGGTGGACTCGCCATCCCTGGAGGTTTTTAAACTGAGATTGGACATGGCACTTAGTGCCATGATCTAGTAAACAGACTAGAGTTGGACCAAGGGTTGGACTCGATGATCTCTGAGGTCTTTTCCAACCCAGTCGATTCTGTGATTCTGTGATTCTATGATTTCAGTTTTGAACATTTTAAACAGATTAAAAAATAAGTCTAAACCCAGAAAAGTTTAAAGTTAACAGTAATAAAAATATTTAATTATAGCAATGTACAAGTGAAATGTTTTGATCTTTTTGAGACTTTCTGCTTGTTCTTTGCTTTCTTTTTTCCATGTCTGCACAATTCAGTAAAATAAAATTTTTAAAAAAGCTGTATGTTACTGTTCTCCTGAAATATGTTTTAGCTGAAATTTTTGTCTAACATTGATACCAGCTACAAAAAGATGAGAGATAGATACAGTAGAACTGAATCAAACATTAGAAGCTGGCAAGAATAAAAACTCCAAATACAGACATAATCAACAAAGTGCTAAACAAGATTCTAATTCCCTCATTGTTTGTGATCATTACAAAAGGCAAAACTGAATCTTAGGCCAAAGAAGGCCTGTGATTTGGGAGAGTCTAGATCTTCTCTAGAAAGAGAAACATTTTTTCAGAGTTGAGAGAAAATTTTATAAGGAAAGCTTCTGTAATTAGCCTTTCGAGAAATAACTGTTGGCATTTTTTTTTCAGCACTGTAAAGATGAAACATTCACCATCCTGGTAGAACTACGCAAATGCGGCCTAACAGACACTGAGACATGCTTAAAGACAGTGACCCTCAACATGAATAAAGGACAAACTGTAAGAATGCAAAATAAACATGGGAAACAACAAGTAAAAATATGGGGAGCAAAGAGGCTAGGCCCTAATCAGTCAGGGAACTGCATTTCTCTCTCAGTTGGTCAGCATATATGATACGTACATGCTATTTTTAATCAAGTGAAAAGAAATACAGATATTTTTTTTAATGAAAATCAGATCAGCCATAAATTTGGAAAAAAAAAAAAAAGGAAAAAATTGTACACACAAAGCAGAAAAAAGCTATTATCTCTGCCAATTACATGGAAAACACATGAGATTTTCGATTAAAAACTACAACAGTAAGGTATGTAATTCATCACAAAGATGTGTTCAAAGAAATGAAGATGATGTAATTCCCTAAAGGGTTGAGAAAGTCTCTTTAAAAATCATTATTTTACAGCAGGGAAAATTACTAAAGAGTACTAAGTGGAAAGATGGAGGAGGTGAAATCACAAAAAAACTTCCCTTTTTATGTAACATGATTTTAATGAATATCACTGGAGTCATCACCATTGTTACTCTTTGGACTGTAGTTATCCTACACACAGTTGACTCTTGTTCCTTTTCCTCATCAGCTCATCGAGGTCAAACCTGATGGTGGTGTGTTTGTGAACTCGATCTACACCCAGCTGCCCATCTCAGCAGGTATTATTTTCTCTAGCAGTCTGTGAGCAATAAAAATAGAACTCCACAACTTCTTATTTTCTTAAACTGTGAAAAATAAAAGGATTGCGAGTTGTTCTGAACGTGCATAGTCACACCTCGGTTCTCTCTGGGATATTTCCTGAGTCACACAAGTGCTTTTGAACTAGAAGTGGGAAGTTTGATGTCATAAGGAACTGAGAGACAGTACAAGTATTTGCAATAGTTCAAACAGAAGCAAACAGCATTTACACTCATGTGATCTGATCACTGTAAGCTTTACTTCCTTCTCACTGCCCAAAATTTAACACAGACATCTGTTCACCTTTTTTTTTTTTTTTACTTACCACTCCTGTGCTCATACTTCCTCAGATATTTGATTTTTCTCTGTCTCAAAAGGTAACAATTCTATGTGATTTCTCTGACCTCCAGATCTGCTTAGTTTCCCTCTCCAGCAGATTGAGAGTTCCTATGTATGCTGTACAAGCTTAGAAACAAAAATATAAGTATTCTTTTTAAGGCTCAGTGCCATACAATTTTTCCTTCTTATTCGCTTGGAAAAAATAATCTCTAACTGCTTAATATCGAGACAGCAAATAACTTTGTTAATAACTTGGTAGCTACAATCAAACTCTGAACTGTAAATTTTGATTTATATTTCTGATTTATTTTCATAAATATTGGATTTATTTCACTTAAGAATTTGCAACAATTGCAATAGAAATGCAAGAGTAATATGCACTGTTTCCAGCATTTGACCTCATTCAGAAAGTGATCATTCTGTTTTTCATCTGTAGCTAATGTCACCATGTTCAGACCTTCATCATTCTTCATCATCATACAGACAAACTTTGGCGTCCTCCTTGAAATCCAAATCATACCCATTATGCAAGTGTTTGTGCGACTGGACCCTGTTTTCAAAGACCAGACCTGTGGTAAGTAAATGAAATATAAGAACACTTTGCTTAATGTCGTTTGTCTAGTATGAGCAGTATAAACTTTTCACTGCTTTTCAACAGGTCTCTGTGGAAATTTCAATAATATCCAAACTGATGACTTCAAGGCCATAAGTGGAATAATTGAAGGAACAGCAACAGCATTTGCAAATACATGGAGAACTCAGGCTTCATGCCCTAATATCCAGACCAGCTTTGAGAACCCTTGTGCACTCAGCATTGATAATGGTATGTGCTGCTTAGAAATTTTTTTTAGGTTTTTTTTGCTCATACCTAAGGAAGACACGTCCAATGGAAAGCAAAGATAAGAGAATAAAGATTTATATACCTGGTAAAAACATACATCTGAAATCAGAAACAAATATTCAAAATGAAAGCACTAGGGATAAGTAACAAAGTAAAAGAAGTAAGGAAGAGTCATAGAAACATAACTGAAGGGAACTCTCTGGTCACTGAAAACAGAGTGGATGTCTAAGCTGACAACTTGGTGTCAGAGGAGTAGATTGCAGGAGTATCTTTGGGAAATCTTTTATTCACCCCCTTCAGTAAGTCCTCTTCTTTGGCTTTAGGAACCTTAGCCCACAAGCTGAGTGAAAAAGAAAAAAAAAAAAGACAGGAGAGATTTTATGTCATTTCAGAACTGGCTTCATGGACCAGAGCAGTGTGGTTTTGTGATTAATGAAATACAAAGAGTAATGTGTATTTGTACTGTTTGTTCTGTTCACAGAAAAGTATGCTCAGCATTGGTGTGGACTACTAACTGACAGCAAAGGACCTTTTGCTGATTGTCACCATGCAGTGAATCCCTCAGTTCACCACATGGTACTTTGTTAGACTGTTTTTCCCTTTAGAAACAATAGAAATAAGATCATTACAACTAGCTACCAGAAAAGCACTGTTCCAGACTTGTCTTGTCTTAAAGCAATGCCTGTATTTTCATTTCTGTACTGCAGCACTTCCTTCTTTAAACACGTGTTTCTCTGTGTGTTGTAACATTATCTTATTCCATTTGTCAGTCTTGGCTTCAGGATCCTGACTTGCAAATGAAAAGGCAGCTATTTACTCCTGTAATGTGGTTATCCACATATAGTAGGAGGCGTATATAAAGGCATGCCAAATGCTTGTTAGAACATCAGTGAATGGTTGTCTCATCGGTCTCTTTTCTCATTAATAACTACTTAGCACAGAAAGTGCATTAGCTAATTGTCACTGTTCTGCTACCAGTGTGTTGCCAATCTTTCTTCTCACTATGAATCACGCAGGTATGGACACTGGTGAAATGATGTGTCTAAAATGAATAGAGCTTTGTATGCTATTGTGCAGCATATTCATAAATAAGGTTCAAAGGAACACTAAGCTGTTAAATGCATAACAGACTTAAAGACCACTATTTCCCAATAATAACCTCAGAAATCAACTGAATTTCCATTACATTCATTCTCCCTTGCCAGGAAAGTCAGACAAAGTTTGGAAAGTGACAAAGCTATGTTAGTGTTGTCTACAAGTGAGCATATCTGAAGAAAGATTAGTGCCTAAGACCAGAAAGATAATATTATTTAATATTTTTTTAGAATGACAGTATTATCAGTGCTGAGACTTTCTTTTTCTCTGCATTCTTAGAACTGCATGTTTGACACATGTAACTGTGAAAATAGTGAGGACTGTCTGTGTGCAGCCCTGTCTTCCTATGTGAGAGCTTGTGCTGCAAAAGGAATCCAGCTGAGTGGATGGAGGACTGATGTCTGCTGTGAGTACTCTTAACTATGTCCTTTCCTAAGAAAACACATCAATAAAAACTCCTGATCAGAGATTATGTTATACTGATTTCTAAACAAATATAGTAGATGTTGAGGAAGGGATTTTGTCAAGTACAATCCTGGAAGTAATTCTCTTCTGTTCCCTTAGAATCAATCCATTGCTAGGAAGAGTGCATACAAATAGATGGGAGACATAGCTTGCTTAAGAAAAAGACTGCTGTTATGGAAGTGCCTCTACCTATTTCTGTGAAACTTTGAATTTCACTACAGCTTTATGTATCATGAGTTACTGTAGAGAAAATGTAACATATTAGAATAACAGTATTAGTAACGGTAACCAGAACACTTACAAGTCAAAGGTTTCTGAAGCTGCCTGTGGGGTTCCACTGATCCAGTAGGTCTGTTTTTAGCATATCAAGAGACATTCAGGGAGATGTTTTGTCTCGTACTTCAACTTAGAAGTCTTGGCAATGAATGGCAGGGCCAAATGGAGGCTTCTATATGAAATTCAATTTGAAAAAATATTTTCTTCTTTCCTACATCACTTATCCACATGTAGAATAGCTTTTCAGGTCTATGGAAGTATTCAGAAAGACATTTACATGAAAGATGTAACATAGGCAAACATGTACAGTATTGATCATGTTATTTCTACTGCCTATGGTTACTTTTTCCCCCCCCAGAAATAACCATCTGGAATTAACAAATGTATTCTATTTTCCTCTCTCTAGCAAAATACACCACCTCATGTCCCAAATCCCTAAGCTACAGCTATACCATCTCTTCCTGCCAACCTACTTGCCGGTCTCTGAGTGAGCCTGATGTCACATGCGACATTAAGTTTGTCCCAGTTGATGGCTGCACCTGTGTAAATGGAACTTACATGGATGAAAATGGCAAATGCGTGCCTGCTAATGAATGCCCCTGCTACTTCAGAGGCTCTCCCATACCATTTGGAGAAGTTATTAACGAAAATGGGCTTGTATGGTAAGCAAATCTTTTGCAAAACACTCAAGCAACAGTATATGTACTTTCTCATTAAAATCTGCTATATTTAAACTGATCTCACCCTGCCTTGCCTGAATTTAGATAAAATGTTCTCTAATTTTTTCAACTTTATTTTCAGTTGTTAAGAATGGTACATATTCCCCTGAGCTGGAAGACAGGGACAGGGAGGAAAATGAAGCCCCTATAAAGCAAGGGAAAATTGTTAGTGACCTGCTACACCACTTAGACACACACAAGGCTATGGTCAATAGGATCCACTCAAGGAGAATGAGGGAGCTGGAAGAAGTGTTCACCAAGCCACTTTCAACCATTTAGCAGCATTAGCCCTGGCTAACCAGGGAGATCCAAGTTGACTGGGGGTCAGCAAATGTGACGCCCATCTACAAGCAGGGCCAGAAGGAGGATTCAGGGAACTACAGACCTCTCAGCATGACCTCTGTGCCAGAAAAGGTTATGGAGCAGATCACCTTCAGTGTCATCACATGGCATGTACAGGACAACCAGGTGATCAGGCCCAATCAGCATGGGTTTATGAAAGGCAGGTCCTGCTTGACCAACCTGATCTCTTTCTATGACAAGGTGACCTGCTAAGTGGACAAGAGAAAGGCTGTGGATGTTGTTTACTTGGACTTTGGTAAATCCTTTGACATCGTATCCTACAGTATTCTCCTGAGGAAACTGGCTGCTCATGGTTTGGATGGGTGTACTCTTTGCTGAGTAAAGAACTGGCTGGATGGCCAGGCGCAAAGATTTGTGGTGAATGGAGTTAAACCCAGCTGGTGGCTGGTCACAATCTGTGTTCCTCAGGGCTCAGTACTGGGGCCAGCTATGTTTAATATCATTACAAATTATTTGGATGAGGGGACTGAGTGATCAAAAAGGCCAACAGCATCCTGGCTTGTATCAGAGATAGTGTGGCCAGCAGGACTAGGGCCGTGATCGTTCCCCTGTACTCAGCACTGATGAGGCTGCATCTCGAATACTGTTTTCAGTTTTGGGCCCCTCATTACAAGAAAGACATTGAGGTGCTGGAGTGTGTCCAAAGAAAAGCAATGAAGCTGATGAAGGGGCTAGAGAACAAGCCTTATGAGGAGCAGTGGAGGGATATGGGGTGGTTTAGTTTAGAGAAAAGGAGGCTCAGAGGGGAGATCTTATTGCTTTCTACAGCTATCTGACCTAAGGGGGCTGTAGCAAGGTGGGTGTTGGTCTCTTCTCTGAAGTACCAAGTGATAGGACAAGAGGAAATGGCCTCAAGTTTGATCAGAGGTTGTTTAGATTGGATATTAGGACAAAATTCTTCACTGAAAGGGTTGTCAAGCACTGGAGCTGGCTGCCCAGGGAAGTGGTTGAGTCACCACCCCTGGAGGTGTTTAAAAGACATATAGATGTGATGCTTAGCGACACAGTTTACTGGTGGACTTGGCTATGTTTGGTTTACAGTTGCACTTAATGATTTTACATGTCTTTTCCAACTTACATGACTCTGTGATTCTATGATATTTCCAAATTGATAGAGCATTTGTATTTAGGTGAATTTTACATTTAATTACATGATTTTGCAAGCACAAAACTATGACAACAAAAGCAAGGAGAAATCTTATGAGAAACTGAGTAAGAAGCAGAGACATATACTCATTTCACCCTATGATTTTTCCTGTTAAGCAATGATGGATATAATTTGAAAGCAGCACTGGTAGTGGTATTGAGCAAAATTATTTCTTGAGACAGCAAAACAGCATTCTTTAATTCCTTCAAAAATTCTGAAATCTGAAAAGAGAAAAATAGCTCACAGTCTCAGTACATGTTTTGAGAGGAAATAAAATATATGTTTCCCTCCCTTTCAGCACTTGCACCCAGGGAAGACTGGATTGTATTGGAGCACCTTCAACTACAGGTAAAAAAAAATCTTCCACTTATCTTTTCCTCTGTGCCAAGTGTGAGACAGAAATAGCTGACAGAATTTATTTTTCATAATGGATTTTTAAATAATAGAAGTATTTCTCATTTAGTTATAGTGCAACAATTATCATAAAAGGCAGGAATGAACCTAGATTCATTATAAGACCTCTTCCTCATGAAGATTTTTTTCCAAAATACTGTGGGTTTTTTTTCTGTGAGTTCAGTGCTCTGAAGTGAATCTATTTAGCAGATTGAATAGGGACAGCAACCCACAATGACTGAAATACGTAATTTCCAAAAAAATTCTAGATGGTTTAAATGGCTACAGATGTGGGATAAACCCTCTGCCACTTCTTACTGCTCTGACTTCTTTCCTTTCTCTAGTCTGTAAATATCCCATGGTCTACTTCGACTGTAAAAACATCACTGCAGGAACAACAGGAGCAGAATGCCAAAAAAGTTGCCAGACTCTGGATCTGCAGTGTGTAAGTATGACATGTCTGGATGGAATGATGGTGCTTCCAGGTTTTACTAGAGCTCTTGGTGCTAAAGCAATTGATCGATTTGATCTACTCCAAATCTACAACACAGATACTTTGTTCTTGTAGCAAAAGCCTAAAACCATGTTAGGAAGCATTAACAATGGGACCCTTAGACCAAAATATAATAATGTAATATCCACTTTAATTAATAAGTTTAGTGTCTACCTTTCTTTCGCTACTGCAGGCAACTAAATAGTAGTGAAAATATATAAGGCTCTGCCACACTTTTTACTTTTTCAGGAGGAAATTACTGGCTATAAACTGGTGAGAATAAATCATTCTTTCTCATATGATGCATTTTTGAACTTCTTGCACTTCTCATCATATTGTTCCATCTAGTTGCATAGTAGTCACATGCCACTTCATGAATAAGTACAATATGAGAGAAATGGATTTCAGTGTAACTCAACCAAACTGAAAAAATATTACTTATTTTCTTTTTAAAGCTCCATTCGATCACAAATCACTCACTACAATATGCAAGACATCTTCATGTAATACAGAGAAAGACTTAAGATCAATGTATTTCAAGTTTCACAGACTCCAGTGGAGCAATCAGGATTGACATACATAAAACATTTGCGTTTAACAGATTTATATTGTATTAAATCAATGGCTAATAACTTCCTTTTTGTTCCATTGTCTTATAAGTACTTTGTAGTCGTCTCCCATTTAAGCTGGGTAGCAATAAGACCATATAAAGATATTTTATGAGAATTAAATCTTTCTTTTTTCCATTGTGATTATTTCATTCTAAAATAATATCTTCCTCTTTACCTTACCAGTATAGGACACAATGTATATCTGGCTGTGTGTGCCCAGCTGGGCTTGTGTTAGACAAGAATGGTGATTGTATTCCTGAAGAGGAATGTCCATGTATTCACAATGAAGCCATGTATCAGCCTGGGGAAAAGATCAGCGTTGACTGCAACACCTGGTAAATATTTCCTTGGAAGTAGCATTCCTGGTTCCATCATTTGCCTTTCCAAAGATCTTAAATAGTACAGAAGCGAGGAAAAACTTGGACTAAATATTTCATCAACTGATTAATGTTTTAGTTTCAGATTAAACAGTATGAGCAAGATTCCATCTGATGTAGGCAGATGACCAAAAAAACAAATGGGAGGAAATTTTGGGTGCTACAGTTCATTAAGTATTATAATATTTTGCAGTTAATGCATTCAGAGTAGCAGAACAGAACTTTGCTTTAATTTTTTACATGAAAAATGTAAAAGACTATTTTAACTCCAGAATCAATGTAACATTTATCAGAGGCAAGTTGCCAAAAAAATACTGAGTTGTTGGGATATGTCCACACAAAACAGTGAGTTGTTTTATTATTAAAATATTTTATTCTCATTCCTAGTGTGTGCAGGAATAGGAAGTGGGAATGCACTGAAGAGCAATGTCTAGGCACTTGTGCTGTTTACGGAGACGGTCATTATAATACCTTTGATGACAAAAGGTTCAGCTTTAATGGAAACTGTGAATACACACTAGTCCAGGTACTGATAATTAACAACAGTAAATGAGACACAACCTTGATCATGTCTACAAAATAATAATATATAATATATTTTTAAATTATATTCTCTACCCAGGACCACTGTGGGAAGAGTGGCACAGCCAATGGGACCTTCAGGGTTATCACTGAAAATATTCCCTGTGGCAACACTGGGACAACTTGCTCAAAATCTATCAAAGTTTTCTTAGAGGTAAGAAGGTTTTGCATACAAACCAGTTTTGTTCTCTGTTTGTTTAAGGTTTAGGAGAAGCCTAGATATCCATTGCTTCAAGGAAGCTGGAAAAATATTTTAAAATGCAAATCAACTTGAAAGTTAAGCTTAAATCAGATTCAAGTGAAATATTCGGTAGAGCTTCCCAGCTTTCTGTCTTTTCCATTTCCCATCCTATCTTATACCACTCCTGGACAAACTACAGATCTACAAGAATATTGTCTTTAGTAGAAATTTAGATTAACATGTCAGAAGATTGGTTTATTCTGTGCAATGTAGCTCCTCTATGACTACAAAACCACTCTTTTTTGACCTACACCATTTAAAACACCTTTTTACCACAATTCAAGGAACCTGAGTTTTGAACTATATAGTTTTGATTTATCGCATTTGGATTATTTGTTTTCATTATATAAACTATTTGTAGTGCTCTTAAAAGCAGAAAAACATATTCAAGAACATAGCTGCAGCTATTGAATTCATTTTTAATGACCTTTTCCTCCTGTTTCAGGGCTATGAACTGATACTTGGTGAGGAGCATGTCAGTGTAATAAAGAGGGGACAAAATGATGAGGTGCCATACACAGTCCGCTATATGGGTATGTACTTGGTAATTGAGACCACAAGCGGAATGATCCTCATATGGGACAAGAAAACCAGCATCTTCATCAAGCTCAGCCCTGATTTTAAGGTGCGGAACTAGCAGTTAAATGGCAATTTACAGGCCAGATTTGGACTGGGTGTGAATTCTATTGAAAATCTGCCAAGATCCCAAACAGGTGGTGTCTCTAGCATTCCTGCAAGACATTCTATGCGGTTTTTCATTCCTCTGGTGCCTCAGGAAGCCATGCCATCATCCTGCTGCTGTTCTGAGCTCTGAAGGCAGATTTCTGTGCCTATTTGGCCTGACAGAACTTGAATTGGCAAACCACTTTTTTGGACTTTGTTAAAATTACCCACTGAACCTTGGTAAAAATTACCAGACCTTATTAAAATTACAGAACTACATGTGTAGAAATCAATTGAGTCATCTTGATATTGAAAGTAAACCAATGTTGCCAGATCGCATTGACACACAAATCAAATTATCATACTTCAAGAAAAAGGAAGTGAAATATTATGAGTGAAATTCTCTTGTAAAATGCTACCATGTATTTTTCAAGCATGTATCTACACAGGTGATAAAGAAAACGTATTCCTGTTGTCATACACCTTCACGTAGCTTGTAAGTACTAAATACTGTAGTAAATGAGGAATTTCCTATACCACAGTGACATTTCAGTTAGTTATATAAATTAAGTGTAATTTAGAACTACATATACAAATTTATTTCAGTATCATAGGTTTTTTTGCTACCTTACGCACTGGCACTTCATAAAAATAGTAGGAATGTGGAAAGTATGCACATTAGATTAATAGAGGAAGCATAGCATCTATTGTAGCTTACCACAGTTTTAAAGAACCATAAATTCAGACGAAGGGATATTTCTGGATGTGCAAGGAAAATGTAATTTCTCCTTAAACATGTGAGCAGTCATAACAGTACAGACTTAATGAATAGACTATGTGGCTGGACTGATAGTATTTATGCAGCTTTGTAAGGCTGTTTTTCATATGTACCTCTATTGTATGAGACAAGGCTTAAATGAAAAGCTTAGTTGGTTAACTGTGACTCCTCATTTCCTTGTTAAAGACATATTTCAAAGACAGAAGTTTACAAAGATGGTTTTATTGTTGAGATTTAAAAGAAGAAAAGTGAACAGCAGTATCTTTCTAAGCTTAGTAGTCATGCTCTGTTGCTAAGGAAACAAAGGATGAAGATGTTCAGGAAAGCTAGAATGGAATGGCATCATTTTAAGAGCTGAATTTCAAGTATTCTTTCAGTCTCATACGTTCTTTCAAGTTTTCTCACCTCCCTTATTATTTTATTTACTTCCTTTTGTAGGGCCAGACCTGTGGCCTCTGTGGAAATTATGATGGCAATGGCATCAATGACTTTACTACAAGGAGTCAGTCTGTGGTAGAGAATGTCCTAGAGTTTGGAAACAGCTGGAAAGTATCCTCTACGTGTCCTGATGCTTACAGCATACGGGACCCATGTTCTACCAACCTTTATCGAAAGTCTTGGTCAGAGAAGCAGTGTAGCATCATCAACAGTGACGTCTTTGCTGCCTGTCACTCTCAGGTATTGCTAGGGGAGAAGCTTGCTGTGTGCAGATTAGGTCTGTGTATTATTGAGGCTGGTAGCCTCAAACATTTTGACATGCATGCCTAAATCATTAGCATGTTTCACTTTGAATCATGCCACAAAAACTTCAATCTGAATCCCACTCAATGGAACAGATTTATAGCCCATACCTGTAAGAAATAAAAGGACGTTTAGTTCATAGGAAATATTTACCTATTATGAAAGAATAATAATTATATAATTACTACATATTTTCTTGTAGTGTGACTTGAATTACAATTCTTATATACCATGTACAGAATACAAGCTCAATGAAACAATAACATAGTAATGAAGTGTCAGCATACTCTTTATCTGACACTAAGTACATACCAAACAATGTAGAGTTAACTCTGTGCTCTTCCTATTACCATAGTTCTTTCCACTGGCAGAGACCTTCATTTTCAAGTGCAGTTGCCTAGTATTTCTTGGGAATGTGAAACTTAGCTTCCAGTAGGACAGAAGTCTGGGTGTCTAAAAATCTGTCAATATGTGATTTGGATATATCATCTGGCATAATATTACATTTCTCTTTAATAACAGGTTGAACCAGCAAAATATTACCAAGCATGTGTGACAGACGCTTGTGCATGTGACACTGGAGGAGACTGTGATTGCTTTTGTACAGCAGTAGCTGCCTATGCTCAAGCATGTAGTGAAGTCGGTGTGTGCATAGCCTGGAGGACCCCATCAATCTGTCGTGAGTATTATGTTATAAACATTTATACTGAGAGTGTAGTTAAATGTACAGTGTCTTGCTGATGTCCTTGAACACACGCTCTGGGTATCTTACATATATGCATTATAATGTCACTGTGTAGACATTTCACACTAAGCTGTTTTGATGGTCACACAATTTCATCTATTCATTCACGGTTTTCAAGACTGTTCAAGCAGTATTGCGACGATATGATGAACAGACATGAGCCAAAAAAAAGCTCCTTTTTTTTTTTTTTCTGAATATGTCCAAATTTATTTTTCTGCTTAGCACTGTTCTGTGATTACTACAATCAACAAGGGAAATGTGAATGGCACTATAAGCCTTGTGGAGCCTCCTGTATGAAGACCTGTAGGAACCCCAGTGGAAAATGCCTCCACAATTTGCCAGGCTTAGAAGGTAAAAAGAGCTGAAAGTACCTTAAAGTGGGTACATTTTATTATATTTTTAATGGTCTTCAATTGAGAGTATTTCCCCCATCAGCTGCATTTGCACCATTAAGCTTTCTTCAACACCATTCCATCCACATGGATGGAGGCAGAGTATGAAAACAGGAGTCAAAAACAGCTCTAGGACTAGGTTTTTGTGGGTGGGTTCTCTGCATTACTTCCTAGAATTATTGGAAAAAACAAAGTTGTAAAAATTATGGCTATTAAAAACATGAGCTGCAAACACATTGTGCACCAATAAAACTTTTGCTGACCGTATCTCATTTTCACTTTTCTTACCTTCGATATGGCCTTTTCCTTCCTTCAGGCTGCTATCCTAATTGTCCACCAGAGACGCCGTATTTTCATGAGGATCAGATGAAGTGTGTTAGTCTCTGTGACTGTTACAGCAATGAAGATGGAAAGATATATAGACGAGATGAATGTCACTTATGGTAAGACTTAATCTATCAGCCCAACTATGTTACAAGGAAAAATGATAAAAATGCCAGTGAGAAATTACATGTTCCTAATACCTGATAGGACTAATTTATGCTGCCTCTGTAAAAATAATGCCTTACTATCTAATGCCAGTTTTCTTACTACAGTAGTAGTAAAAAGTTCTTATGTGATTTTATGTTCAGCTGAATTTGTTCCTGATCATGTTGTAAATCCTCAGCAAAAAGATACAAGAACAGTAAGTCCTTTATGACTAGGCTTTCTCTATTTCCCATTCCTATGGCAGGAAAAATACTGTATAGGTATCTAGTAGGGGTCTAATTCCAAGGATTTTATTACATTCTTATACTATTGGTAGTATTTAGACTCCTTCCCTTCTTAGCCTGTTTTTTAGTATATAAACATCGCAAGTGCACAGAAAGCAATAAGTAGGAATGAAGGAAAGTCTTCCGTAAGAATTCTACCTGCAGCTTTTAATAATATTTGGCTTCGCTTCTATGTATAAGTTTGGATTATAGATAAGAAAATATTCTGGAAAACAATTGCAAAACAGAAGCCAACATTAACTGGAAACTCAAGGAATAAACACAAATAAAGGGTCCTGTCTTTTGATGCTAGTGTCTGGCAGAAATATGACTAATAAAATTAACTCTCAATCAAAACTACATGCTTTTTTTATTTTTTCTATTTCAGTGAATGCACATCAGAAGGTTTACAGTGCAAGTTTGATGATAAAGGTAAGACAGCTAAAAAGAACTGTTAAGAAAATGAAATAATGGATATTATCTTTTCATGGCTGCTCGACAATAAACTTATTCTGAATTACAGCATGCTACTGCATTTATGAAGGGAAGAGCTATAAATATGGTGAACTCATCTACAACACCACAGATGGAACTGGATGGTGTTTCAGTGCAACATGTGACATCAATGGAACAATAAACAGAAATATCTTTCAATGTGGCATCACTCCATCAACCCCATTTACATTTTCTACAAGTCAGCCCACAACTACTGCTTCAGGTACACACGCATGAATACTCTTTAAAATTACTGAAAACTCTCTGGAAGGGACCAAAAATTGCCTGAAAGGGAGGGGGGGGCCTTTTCAGCTGTTAATGGCATATAATTTTACTTGAAACTGTTGACTTCTCCTGGAGTCACCAGTTCATCTGGAAGCTTCTGTTGCTAAAGACAACCATAATCAAGGATGTAGAAATGACTAAAGCATTTGTTACAAACTCAGTCTCCACTGTATCACCAGGGGAAAAAAAATAATAGAGCTGATTAATCATTGCATCCTGGAGAATAATATCAAGGAGAATAAAACCTCCTTTTATTCATAACATAGCAATTGTGAAATCATGTTATCCTATGTATTGACATTCTATACAAAAGATATCATATCAGTTATAATTAACTATATTTTTTTAAAAATAAATGTCACATAAAGTACCGTTAGAAAAATAAAACAGACATGAGATCAACATTTACCTTAGAAATAAAATTCAAGAGTGTCAAAACAAGTTCATTAAAAGTAAAACAGTGCATTAACATATATAACATTACATGCCACATTAAAATTTATGGAAGATGAATATTTTTTCCAGGCACTTCCTTAATACAAACAGATAAGACTTATATTTCCTTCTTTTAAATACAGAAATGACAACTGCAACATCACCAACAACTGTATGTGTGATGAATATTTGTGCGTGGTCACAATGGTATGATAGCACAAAACCTGAAGATGGCAGTGGAGACTATGAAACATTTGAGAACCTCAGAGCTAAAGGATACAGTGTGTGCAAAAACCCGCATGCTGTTCAATGTAGAGCCAAAGAACATCCAGATACAGAAATAATAAATCTTAACCAAACAGTACAATGTAATCAAAACACAGGACTGATATGTAACAACAAAGACCAACAATCTAAGCACTGCTACAATTATGAAATCAGAATATCATGCTGCACCTATGTACCGTGTTCAGAAACACAAACTACAACACCAACAGAATTCACAACCACTGCTGTAACAGTAGAAACAAAGACAAAAATAATAACTCAAAAAACCGAACCGCAAAAAGGATCTACAACACCGAACACCAGAGAAAAAACAACTTCTCTGACTAAAAATTCGGTTTCAGAAATGACATCACAAGTCTTAACAACACGCTACCAGACCATGTCAACTGCAGCAGAAATCTCCAGTGAGCTGACCCAAACACCAGAAGCACCCATTACTGCCTCCACTCTCATCCAGTCAACAAGGACAACAACCAGTAGCACCACAGTTATGTACAGTACCACTGCACCTCCAACAGAAGAAACAACCACCATGATACCCACACCAACAGCGTCCACCTCAACAGCCACCACCATTAACAGCACACCCAGCCGCATAACCAACTGCCAGCCGCTCTGTACGTGGACACAGTGGTTTAATTTGGATTCCCCCAGCCCTGGTAGCCAAAATGGAGACATAGAGACAGTTGCAAAAATCCGCGCCGCTGGCTATGCACTGTGTGAAAAGCCACAAGGCATCAACTGCCGTGCTAAAGATTACCCTGACCGGAGTCAGCAACAACTGGGACAGATATTTGAGTGTAGCCTTGAAAACGGGCTTGTGTGCAGAAATGAGGATCAGATCGCAAAGTACCCCATGTGCTTTGACTATGAGATCCAGGTGTGGTGCTGTGACTATACACACTGCCAGTCAACAACATCAAGCCAAGGAACCACCACAGGCTTCTCCAATGAAGTATCTTCTACAGAACACTCCACCACAACAACCCAATCACCAACATCATCCACTCTTTCCTCCACCCTCACCCAGCGATCACTGACAAACACCACCAGCACCACCATTACGCACAGTACCACTGCCCAACCAACAGAAGGCACAACTACCATCACACCCACACCAACAGTGTCCACTTCAGCCAGCAGCACTGCCAGCACCTCCAGGACCACCACAGGAAGCACCACAACATCCACAGCAACGTCTGCTCCAACAGAAGCCTCTACTCTGGCAACCCAGACTCCAACATCACCTGCTACTGCTGCCTCCACACTACCCCAGTCATCACTGACAACCACCACTGGCACCACAGTTGTCTCCAGTACCCCTACCACGACAACACAAGAAACAACCATTGTAACAACCACCGGCAGCACCAGCACCACCAAGACCACTCCCCCTCCAACAAATGCCACAACCACCATCACACCCACACCAACAGCGTCCACCTCAACAGCCACCACCATTAACAGCACACCCAGCCGCATAACCAACTGCCAGCCGCTCTGTACGTGGACACAGTGGTTTAATTTGGATTCCCCCAGCCCTGGTAGCCAAAATGGAGACATAGAGACAGTTGCAAAAATCCGCGCCGCTGGCTATGCACTGTGTGAAAAGCCACAAGGCATCAACTGCCGTGCTAAAGATTACCCTGACCGGAGTCAGCAACAACTGGGACAGATATTTGAGTGTAGCCTTGAAAACGGGCTTGTGTGCAGAAATGAGGATCAGATCGCAAAGTACCCCATGTGCTTTGACTATGAGATCCAGGTGTGGTGCTGTGACTATACACACTGCCAGTCAACAACATCAAGCCAAGGAACCACCACAGGCTTCTCCAATGAAGTATCTTCTACAGAACACTCCACCACAACAACCCAATCACCAACATCATCCACTCTTTCCTCCACCCTCACCCAGCGATCACTGACAAACACCACCAGCACCACCATTACGCACAGTACCACTGCCCAACCAACAGAAGGCACAACTACCATCACACCCACACCAACAGTGTCCACTTCAGCCAGCAGCACTGCCAGCACCTCCAGGACCACCACAGGAAGCACCACAACATCCACAGCAACGTCTGCTCCAACAGAAGCCTCTACTCTGGCAACCCAGACTCCAACATCACCTGCTACTGCTGCCTCCACACTACCCCAGTCATCACTGACAACCACCACTGGCACCACAGTTGTCTCCAGTACCCCTACCACGACAACACAAGAAACAACCATTGTAACAACCACCGGCAGCACCAGCACCACCAAGACCACTCCCCCTCCAACAAATGCCACAACCACCATCACACCCACACCAACAGCGTCCACCTCAACAGCCACCACCACTAACACCACACCCGGCCCCACAACCAACTGCCAGCCGCTCTGTACGTGGACACAGTGGTTTAATTTGGATTCCCCCGGCCCTGGTAGCCAAAATGGAGACGTAGAGACAGTTGCAAAAATCCGTGCCGCTGGCTATGCACTGTGTGAAAAGCCACAAGGCATCAACTGCCGTGCTAAAGATTACCCCGACCGGAGTCAGCAACAACTGGGACAGATATTTGAGTGCAGCCTTGAAAACGGGCTTGTGTGCAGAAATGAGGATCAGATCGCAAAGTACCCCATGTGCTTTGACTATGAGATCCAGGTGCGGTGCTGTGAATATAAATACTGTGGGACAACAACAAGCACAACGGGCTCCTCCACCCAGGTCTCTTCTACAAAACTTACCACCACAGCAGCCCAGACTCCAACACCATCCACTCTTGCCTCCACCTGGACTCAGCCATCACTGACAAACACCACCAGCACCACCATTACGCACAGTACCACTGCCCAACCAACAGAAGGCACAACTACCATCACACCCACACCAACAGTGTCCACTTCAGCCAGTAGCACTGTCAGCACCTCCAGGACCACCACAGGAAGCACTACAACAACCACAACAACGTCTGCTCCAAAAGAAACCTCTACTCTGGCAACCCAGACTCCAACATCACTTGCTACTGCCTCCACCCTCTCCCAAAAAACAGTGACAACCACCACTGGCACCACAGTTGTCTCCAGTACCCCTACCACGACAACACAAGAAACAACCATTGTAACAACCACCGGCAGCACCAGCACCACTAAGACCTCTCCCCCTCCAACAAATACCACAACCACCATCACACCCACACCAACAGTGTCCACTTCAGCCAGTAGCACTGCCAGCACCTCCAGGACCACCACAGGAAGCACCACAACAACCACAACAACGTCTGCTCCAAAAGAAACCTCTACTCTGGCAACCCAGAATCCAACATCACTTGCTACTGCCTCCACCCTCTCCCAAAAAACAGTGACAACCACCACTGGCACCACAGTTGTCTCCAGTACCCCTACCACGACAACACAAGAAACAACCATTGTAACAACCACCGGCAGCACCAGCACCACTAAGACCTCTCCCCCTCCAACAAATACCACAACCACCATCACACCCACACCAACAGTGTCCACTTCAGCCAGTAGCACTGCCAGCACCTCCAGGACCACCACAGGAAGCACCACAACAACCACAACAACGTCTGCTCCAAAAGAAACCTCTACTGTGGCAACCCAGACTCCAACATCACTTGCTACTGCCTCCACCCTCTCCCAAAAAACAGTGACAACCACCACTGGCACCACAGTTGTCTCCAGTACCCCTACCACGACAACACAAGAAACAACCATTGTAACAACCACCGGCAGCACCAGCACCACTAAGACCTCTCCCCCTCCAACAAATACCACAACCACCATCACACCCACACCAACAGTGTCCACTTCAGCCAGTAGCACTGCCAGCACCTCCAGGACCACCACAGGAAGCACCACAACAACCACAACAACGTCTGCTCCAAAAGAAACCTCTACTGTGGCAACCCAGACTCCAACATCACTTGCTACTGCCTCCACCCTCTCCCAAAAAACAGTGACAACCACCACTGGCACCACAGTTGTCTCCAGTACCCCTACCACGACAACACAAGAAACAACCATTGTAACAACCACCGGCAGCACCAGCACCACTAAGACCTCTCCCCCTCCAACAAATACCACAACCACCATCACACCCACACCAACAGTGTCCACTTCAGCCAGTAGCACTGCCAGCACCTCCAGGACCACCACAGGAAGCACCACAACAACCACAACAACGTCTGCTCCAAAAGAAACCTCTACTCTGGCAACCCAGACTCCAACATCACTTGCTACTGCCTCCACCCTCTCCCAAAAAACAGTGACAACCACCACTGGCACCACAGTTGTCTCCAGTACCCCTACCACGACAACACAAGAAACAACCATTGTAACAACCACCGGCAGCACCAGCACCACTAAGACCTCTCCCCCTCCAACAAATACCACAACCACCATCACACCCACACCAACAGTGTCCACTTCAGCCAGTAGCACTGCCAGCACCTCCAGGACCACCACAGGAAGCACCACAACAACCACAACAACGTCTGCTCCAAAAGAAACCTCTACTGTGGCAACCCAGACTCCAACATCACTTGCTACTGCCTCCACCCTCTCCCAAAAAACAGTGACAACCACCACTGGCACCACAGTTGTCTCCAGTACCCCTACCACGACAACACAAGAAACAACCATTGTAACAACCACCGGCAGCACCAGCACCACTAAGACCTCTCCCCCTCCAACAAATACCACAACCACCATCACACCCACACCAACAGTGTCCACTTCAGCCAGTAGCACTGCCAGCACCTCCAGGACCACCACAGGAAGCACCACAACAACCACAACAACGTCTGCTCCAAAAGAAACCTCTACTGTGGCAACCCAGACTCCAACATCACTTGCTACTGCCTCCACCCTCTCCCAAAAAACAGTGACAACCACCACTGGCACCACAGTTGTCTCCAGTACCCCTACCACGACAACACAAGAAACAACCATTGTAACAACCACCGGCAGCACCAGCACCACTAAGACCTCTCCCCCTCCAACAAATACCACAACCACCATCACACCCACACCAACAGTGTCCACTTCAGCCAGCAGCACTGCCAGCACCTCCAGGACCACCACAGGAAGCACCACAACAACCACAACAACGTCTGCTCCAAAAGAAACCTCTACTCTGGCAACCCAGACTCCAACATCACCTGCTACTACTGCCTCCACACTACCCCAGTCATCACTGGCAACCACCACTGGCACCACAGTTGTCTCCAGTACCCCTACCACGACAACACAAGAAACAACCATTGTAACAACCACCGGCAGCACCAGCACCACTAAGACCTCTCCCCCTCCAACAAATACCACAACCACCATCACACCCACACCAACAGTGTCCATTTCAGCCAGCAGCACTGCCAGCACCTCCAGGACCACCACAGGAAGCACCACAACAACCACAACAACGTCTGCTCCAAAAGAAACCTCTACTCTGGCAACCCAGACTCCAACATCACTTGCTACTGCCTCCACCCTCTCCCAAAAAACAGTGACAACCACCACTGGCACCACAGTTATCTCCAGTACCCCTACCACGACAACACAAGAAACAACCATTGTAACAACCACCGGCAGCACCAGCACCACTAAGACCTCTCCCCCTCCAACAAATACCACAACCACCATCACACCCACACCAACAGTGTCCATTTCAGCCAGCAGCACTGCCAGCACCTCCAGGACCACCACAGGAAGCACCACAACAACCACAACAACGTCTGCTCCAAAAGAAACCTCTACTCTGGCAACCCAGACTCCAACCTCACCTGCTACTACTGCCTCCACACTACCCCAGTCATCACTGACAACCACCACTGGCACCACAGTTGTCTCCAGTACCCCTACCACGACAACACAAGAAACAACCATTGTAACAACCACCGGCAGCACCAGCACCACCAAGACCACTCCCCCTCCAACAAATGCCACAACCACCATCACACCCACACCAACAGCGTCCACCTCAACAGCCACCACCACTAACACCACACCCGGCCCCACAACCAACTGCCAGCCGCTCTGTACGTGGACACAGTGGTTTAATTTGGATTCCCCCGGCCCTGGTAGCCAAAATGGAGACGTAGAGACAGTTGCAAAAATCCGTGCCGCTGGCTATGCACTGTGTGAAAAGCCACAAGGCATCAACTGCCGTGCTAAAGATTACCCCGACCGGAGTCAGCAACAACTGGGACAGATATTTGAGTGCAGCCTTGAAAACGGGCTTGTGTGCAGAAATGAGGATCAGATCGCAAAGTACCCCATGTGCTTTGACTATGAGATCCAGGTGCGGTGCTGTGAATATAAATACTGTGGGACAACAACAAGCACAACGGGCTCCTCCACCCAGGTCTCTTCTACAAAACTTACCACCACAGCAGCCCAGACTCCAACACCATCCACTCTTGCCTCCACCTGGACTCAGCCATCACTGACAAACACCACCAGCACCACCATTACGCACAGTACCACTGCCCAACCAACAGAAGGCACAACTACCATCACACCCACACCAACAGTGTCCACTTCAGCCAGTAGCACTGCCAGCACCTCCAGGACCACCACAGGAAGCACTACAACAACCACAACAACGTCTGCTCCAAAAGAAACCTCTACTCTGGCAACCCAGACTCCAACATCACTTGCTACTGCCTCCACCCTCTCCCAAAAAACAGTGACAACCACCACTGGCACCACAGTTGTCTCCAGTACCCCTACCACGACAACACAAGAAACAACCATTGTAACAACCACCGGCAGCACCAGCACCACTAAGACCTCTCCCCCTCCAACAAATACCACAACCACCATCACACCCACACCAACAGTGTCCATTTCAGCCAGCAGCACTGCCAGCACCTCCAGGACCACCACAGGAAGCACCACAACAACCACAACAACGTCTGCTCCAAAAGAAACCTCTACTCTGGCAACCCAGACACCAACATCACTTGCTACTGCCTCCACCCTCTCCCAAAAAACAGTGACAACCACCACTGGCACCACAGTTGTCTCCAGTACCCCTACCACGACAACACAAGAAACAACCATTGTAACAACCACCGGCAGCACCAGCACCACTAAGACCTCTCCCCCTCCAACAAATACCACAACCACCATCACACCCACACCAACAGTGTCCACTTCAGCCAGCAGCACTGCCAGCACCTCCAGGACCACCACAGGAAGCACCACAACAACCACAACAACGTCTGCTCCAAAAGAAACCTCTACTGTGGCAACCCAGACTCCAACCTCACCTGCTACTACTGCCTCCACACTACCCCAGTCATCACTGACAACCACCACTGGCACCACAGTTGTCTCCAGTACCCCTACCACGACAACACAAGAAACAACCATTGTAACAACCACCGGCAGCACCAGCACCACCAAGACCACTTCCCCTCCAACAAATGCCACAACCACCATCACACCCACACCAACAGCGTCCACCTCAACAGCCACCACCACTAACACCACACCCGGCCCCACAACCAACTGCCAGCCGCTCTGTACGTGGACACAGTGGTTTAATTTGGATTCCCCCGGCCCTGGTAGCCAAAATGGAGACGTAGAGACAGTTGCAAAAATCCGTGCCGCTGGCTATGCACTGTGTGAAAAGCCACAAGGCATCAACTGCCGTGCTAAAGATTACCCCGACCGGAGTCAGCAACAACTGGGACAGATATTTGAGTGCAGCCTTGAAAACGGGCTTGTGTGCAGAAATGAGGATCAGATCGCAAAGTACCCCATGTGCTTTGACTATGAGATCCAGGTGCGGTGCTGTGAATATAAATACTGTGGGACAACAACAAGCACAACGGGCTCCTCCACCCAGGTCTCTTCTACCAAACTTACCACCACAGCAGCCCAGACTCCAACACCATCCACTCTTGCCTCCACCTGGACTCAGCCATCACTGACAAACACCACTAGCACCACCATTACGCACAGTACCACTGCCCAACCAACAGAAGGCACAACTACCATCACACCCACACCAACAGTGTCCACTTCAGCCAGTAGCACTGCCAGCACCTCCAGGACCACCACAGGAAGCACCACAACAACCACAACAACGTCTGCTCCAAAAGAAACCTCTACTCTGGCAACCCAGACTCCAACATCACTTGCTACTGCCTCCACCCTCTCCCAAAAAACAGTGACAACCACCACTGGCACCACAGTTGTCTCCAGTACCCCTACCACGACAACACAAGAAACAACCATTGTAACAACCACCGGCAGCACCAGCACCACTAAGACCTCTCCCCCTCCAACAAATACCACAACCACCATCACACCCACACCAACAGTGTCCACTTCAGCCAGCAGCACTGCCAGCACCTCCAGGACCACCACAGGAAGCACCACAACAACCACAACAACGTCTGCTCCAAAAGAAACTTCTACTCTGGCAACCCAGACTCCAACATCACTTGCTACTGCCTCCACCCTCTCCCAAAAAACAGTGACAACCACCACTGGCACCACAGTTGTCTCCAGTACCCCTACCATGACAACACAAGAAACAACCATTGTAACAACCACCGGCAGCACCAGCACCACTAAGACCTCTCCCCCTCCAACAAAGACCACAACCACCATCACACCCACACCAACAGTGTCCACTTCAGCCAGCAGCACTGCCAGCACCTCCAGGACCACCACAGGAAGCACCACAACAACCACAACAACGTCTGCTCCAAAAGAAACCTCTACTGTGGCAACCCAGACTCCAACCTCACCTGCTACTACTGCCTCCACACTACCCCAGTCATCACTGACAACCACCACTGGCACCACAGTTGTCTCCAGTACCCCTACCACGACAACACAAGAAACAACCATTGTAACAACCACCGGCAGCACCAGCACCACCAAGACCACTCCCCCTCCAACAAATGCCACAACCACCATCACACCCACACCAACAGCGTCCACCTCAACAGCCACCACCACTAACACCACACCCGGCCCCACAACCAACTGCCAGCCGCTCTGTACGTGGACACAGTGGTTTAATTTGGATTCCCCCGGCCCTGGTAGCCAAAATGGAGACGTAGAGACAGTTGCAAAAATCCGTGCCGCTGGCTATGCACTGTGTGAAAAGCCACAAGGCATCAACTGCCGTGCTAAAGATTACCCCGACCGGAGTCAGCAACAACTGGGACAGATATTTGAGTGCAGCCTTGAAAACGGGCTTGTGTGCAGAAATGAGGATCAGATCGCAAAGTACCCCATGTGCTTTGACTATGAGATCCAGGTGCGGTGCTGTGAATATAAATACTGTGGGACAACAACAAGCACAACGGGCTCCTCCACCCAGGTCTCTTCTACCAAACTTACCACCACAGCAGCCCAGACTCCAACACCATCCACTCTTGCCTCCACCTGGACTCAGCCATCACTGACAAACACCACCAGCACCACCATTACGCACAGTACCACTGCCCAACCAACAGAAGGCACAACTACCATCACACCCACACCAACAGTGTCCACTTCAGCCAGTAGCACTGCCAGCACCTCCAGGACCACCACAGGAAGCACCACAACAACCACAACAACGTCTGCTCCAAAAGAAACCTCTACTCTGGCAACCCAGACTCCAACATCACTTGCTACTGCCTCCACCCTCTCCCAAAAAACAGTGACAACCACCACTGGCACCACAGTTGTCTCCAGTACCCCTACCACGACAACACAAGAAACAACCATTGTAACAACCACCGGCAGCACCAGCACCACTAAGACCTCCCCCCCTCCAACAAATACCACAACCACCATCACACCCACACCAACAGTGTCCACTTCAGCCAGCAGCACTGCCAGCACCTCCAGGACCACCACAGGAAGCACCACAACAACCACAACAACGTCTGCTCCAAAAGAAACCTCTACTCTGGCAACCCAGACTCCAACATCACTTGCTACTGCCTCCACCCTCTCCCAAAAAACAGTGACAACCACCACTGGCACCACAGTTGTCTCCAGTACCCCTACCACGACAACACAAGAAACAACCATTGTAACAACCACCGGCAGCACCAGCACCACTAAGACCTCTCCCCCTCCAACAAATACCACAACCACCATCATACCCACACCAACAGTGTCCACTTCAGCCAGCAGCACTGCCAGCACCTCCAGGACCACCACAGGAAGCACCACAACAACCACAACAACGTCTGCTCCAAAAGAAACCTCTACTCTGGCAACCCAGACTCCAACCTCACCTGCTACTACTGCCTCCACACTACCCCAGTCATCACTGACAACCACCACTGGCACCACAGTTGTCTCCAGTACCCCTACCACGACAACACAAGAAACAACCATTGTAACAACCACCGGCAGCACCAGCACCACCAAGACCACTCCCCCTCCAACAAATGCCACAACCACCATCACACCCACACCAACAGCGTCCACCTCAACAGCCACCACCACTAACACCACACCCGGCCCCACAACCAACTGCCAGCCGCTCTGTACGTGGACACAGTGGTTTAATTTGGATTCCCCCGGCCCTGGTAGCCAAAATGGAGACGTAGAGACAGTTGCAAAAATCCGTGCCGCTGGCTATGCACTGTGTGAAAAGCCACAAGGCATCAACTGCCGTGCTAAAGATTACCCCGACCGGAGTCAGCAACAACTGGGACAGATATTTGAGTGCAGCCTTGAAAACGGGCTTGTGTGCAGAAATGAGGATCAGATCGCAAAGTACCCCATGTGCTTTGACTATGAGATCCAGGTGCGGTGCTGTGAATATAAATACTGTGGGACAACAACAAGCACAACGGGCTCCTCCACCCAGGTCTCTTCTACCAAACTTACCACCACAGCAGCCCAGACTCCAACACCATCCACTCTTGCCTCCACCTGGACTCAGCCATCACTGACAAACACCACTAGCACCACCATTACGCACAGTACCACTGCCCAACCAACAGAAGGCACAACTACCATCACACCCACACCAACAGTGTCCACTTCAGCCAGTAGCACTGCCAGCACCTCCAGGACCACCACAGGAAGCACCACAACAACCACAACAACGTCTGCTCCAAAAGAAACCTCTACTCTGGCAACCCAGACTCCAACATCACTTGCTACTGCCTCCACCCTCTCCCAAAAAACAGTGACAACCACCACTGGCACCACAGTTGTCTCCAGTACCCCTACCACGACAACACAAGAAACAACCATTGTAACAACCACCGGCAGCACCAGCACCACTAAGACTTCCCCCCCTCCAACAAATACCACAACCACCATCACACCCACACCAACAGTGTCCACTTCAGCCAGTAGCACTGCCAGCACCTCCAGGACCACCACAGGAAGCACCACAACAACCACAACAACGTCTGCTCCAAAAGAAACCTCTACTCTGGCAACCCAGACTCCAACATCACTTGCTACTGCCTCCACCCTCTCCCAAAAAACAGTGACAACCACCACTGGCACCACAGTTGTCTCCAGTACCCCTACCACGACAACACAAGAAACAACCATTGTAACAACCACCGGCAGCACCAGCACCACTAAGACCTCTCCCCCTCCAACAAATACCACAACCACCATCACACCCACACCAACAGTGTCCACTTCAGCCAGTAGCACTGCCAGCACCTCCAGGACCACCACAGGAAGCACCACAACAACCACAACAACGTCTGCTCCAAAAGAAACCTCTACTCTGGCAACCCAGACTCCAACATCACTTGCTACTGCCTCCACCCTCTCCCAAAAAACAGTGACAACCACCACTGGCACCACAGTTGTCTCCAGTACCCCTACCACGACAACACAAGAAACAACCATTGTAACAACCACCGGCAGCACCAGCACCACTAAGACCTCTCCCCCTCCAACAAATACCACAACCACCATCACACCCACACCAACAGTGTCCACTTCAGCCAGCAGCACTGCCAGCACCTCCAGGACCACCACAGGAAGCACCACAACAACCACAACAACGTCTGCTCCAAAAGAAACCTCTACTCTGGCAACCCAGACTCCAACATCACCTGCTACTACTGCCTCCACACTACCCCAGTCATCACTGGCAACCACCACTGGCACCACAGTTGTCTCCAGTACCCCTACCACGACAACACAAGAAACAACCATTGTAACAACCACCGGCAGCACCAGCACCACTAAGACCTCTCCCCCTCCAACAAATACCACAACCACCATCACACCCACACCAACAGTGTCCATTTCAGCCAGCAGCACTGCCAGCACCTCCAGGACCACCACAGGAAGCACCACAACAACCACAACAACGTCTGCTCCAAAAGAAACCTCTACTCTGGCAACCCAGACTCCAACATCACTTGCTACTGCCTCCACCCTCTCCCAAAAAACAGTGACAACCACCACTGGCACCACAGTTGTCTCCAGTACCCCTACCACGACAACACAAGAAACAACCATTGTAACAACCACCGGCAGCACCAGCACCACTAAGACCTCTCCCCCTCCAACAAATACCACAACCACCATCACACCCACACCAACAGTGTCCATTTCAGCCAGCAGCACTGCCAGCACCTCCAGGACCACCACAGGAAGCACCACAACAACCACAACAACGTCTGCTCCAAAAGAAACCTCTACTCTGGCAACCCAGACTCCAACCTCACCTGCTACTACTGCCTCCACACTACCCCAGTCATCACTGACAACCACCACTGGCACCACAGTTGTCTCCAGTACCCCTACCACGACAACACAAGAAACAACCATTGTAACAACCACCGGCAGCACCAGCACCACCAAGACCACTCCCCCTCCAACAAATGCCACAACCACCATCACACCCACACCAACAGCGTCCACCTCAACAGCCACCACCACTAACACCACACCCGGCCCCACAACCAACTGCCAGCCGCTCTGTACGTGGACACAGTGGTTTAATTTGGATTCCCCCGGCCCTGGTAGCCAAAATGGAGACGTAGAGACAGTTGCAAATATCCGTGCCGCTGGCTATGCACTGTGTGAAAAGCCACAAGGCATCAACTGCCGTGCTAAAGATTACCCCGACCGGAGTCAGCAACAACTGGGACAGATATTTGAGTGCAGCCTTGAAAACGGGCTTGTGTGCAGAAATGAGGATCAGATCGCAAAGTACCCCATGTGCTTTGACTATGAGATCCAGGTGCGGTGCTGTGAATATAAATACTGTGAGACAACAACAAGCACAACGGGCTCCTCCACCCAGGTCTCTTCTACAAAACTTACCACCACAGCAGCCCAGACTCCAACACCATCCACTCTTGCCTCCACCTGGACTCAGCCATCACTGACAAACACCACCAGCACCACCATTACGCACAGTACCACTGCCCAACCAACAGAAGGCACAACTACCATCACACCCACACCAACAGTGTCCACTTCAGCCAGCAGCACTGCCAGCACCTCCAGGACCACCACAGGAAGCACCACAACAACCACAACAACGTCTGCTCCAAAAGAAACCTCTACTCTGGCAACCCAGACTCCAACCTCACCTGCTACCGCCTCCACCCTCTCCCAAAAAACAGTGACAACCACCACTGGCACCACAGTTGTCTCCAGTACCCCTACCACGACAACACAAGAAACAACCATTGTAACAACCACCGGCAGCACCAGCACCACCAAGACCTCTCCCCCTCCAACAAAGACCACAACCACCATCACATCCACACCAACAGTGTCCACTTCAGCCAGTAGCACTGCCAGCACCTCCAGGACCACCACAGGAAGCACCACAACATCCACAACAACATCTGCTCCAACAGAAACCTCCACTGTAGCAACCCAGACTCCAACATCACTTGCTACTGCCTCCACCCTCTCCCAAAAAACAGTGACAACAACCACTGGCACCACAGTTGTCTCCAGTACCCCTACCACGACAACACAAGAAACAACCATTTTAACAACCACTGGCAGCACCAGCACCACCAAGACCTCTCCCCCTCCAACAGAAGGCACAACCATCATCACTCCCACACCAAGAACATCCACCTCAGCCAGTAGCACTGTCAGCACTTTGAGGACCACAGCAGGAAGCACCACAACATCCACACCCATATCCACTCCAGCAGAAATCTCCAGTGTGACTAGCCAGTTTTCAACATCACCCACTACTGCTTCCAGCCTCCCTCAGTCGCAAACTACAAGCATCTTCCTTCCAACATCTGTTTCTTCTACTCAACAAAGTACAGCCACCAGTTTTTTTCCCACAAGTGTCACTATCACTAGGATGCCAGGTATGTCATTGTCTACCTCTGCAAAGATTACGAACAGATATTTTGGAAGAACAACATTGCTATCACTGTTTTCTGTGACTTCTTCCCTTATTAGCCCTATTTCTTCCAACAGATAAACCTCTTTTTAATCTATCTCTCCTTCTTCTACTAGTATCTCTGCTAGACAAGCAGTAAGGCAAATAGTTGAATGCAACAAAAATGCTGGCTCAATTTGCTGGATATGTTAAAATTGTGAGTTGAAAATCCTGTGCTGTAAACTAATGCATGTTTTGTCTTTAACAGTATCTACAGCTGGTATATCACAATCAAGTAATATTACAACAAGCACTTCTGTAATCATCAGTTCTTCCTCCAGCACACCTGTCACAACAGAAGCAAGTACATATGTTACATCCAGCAGAACAACTCCCTGTTTTTGTCACGTGTCTGGTAACTATTTTTCTCCTGGTGAGTGTCTTGTTTTATGGTCATAAAAATTTTCATAAGCCATACAAACCTTTAATACTCTATTGAACATAACCACTCAAAATCATCTAAACGTAGAAATTTTTATACATGAATACATTCAATATTTTTATAGTATTTTCTTGTTTTCTTTTGTTTTCCCTAAGCATTTTCATCGGTCTTCTAATTTCTCCTCCTATTTTCCTCTACAGGGGAAGTGGTATACAACAAAACAGATGGGGCTGGCTGTAGTTTTTACGCACTTTGCAGCAAGGAATGTAAAATTCACCCATTCCAGGGCCCATGTCCTTCGACTACTCCTTCCACTCCAGAAACTACATCACAAACCACTTCATCCACAGAACATGTCTCATCAACCACAGCAACAACCCCCACAACTTCAGTAGAAATAAAGTGCACTGATGTCAGTCCTCCACGAAAGGTGGTTCTCCTCATTATTTTCTAATATATCACCAATGCAAAACCAGCCCAATTTCTTTCCTCTAACAGCCAATTCAAATCAACTCATATGTATTTTAATAATAAAATTACTATAACATGTCATGTTACAAATGCACAATTCTTCAATCTGGCATTACCAGGCTTTTGAGTAATCTGGAGATGGAAAAGCTCACTAATACCATGGCAGGGACTTTTTTTTTTACAAAAGCCATTTAAAATGTCATAGAAATAAGCAGAACAGCAATGAAAGTGTCAAAATCTCATTTCTTCTACACAGAATTCTGACGTTGTTCTCAACTTGCCTCCTTTTAAGTATTGAAATCATATGCTAAGAGAACACTAATCTGAACTTCCTACCAATTTTGAGAGCCTATCTCATCTTGAAACAGAACAACTAGGGTGAAAGAGCACTTAAGAATAAATCACTTACATGCTTTCAGCCTGGAGAGAACTGGACAAGTGGATGCCAGCAGTGTTCCTGTGACCACGACACGGCTACCGTACAATGCAAGCAGATCACATGCCAGACACCAGTTTGTGATGTAGGATTTCTTTCTCTTCCTGTAATAAAACAAGGCCCATGTTGTCCTGAATATGAATGTGGTAAGTATTAAAAATACATATATAAATATCAGACTACACCTTCTGGTAAATCACATTTGCACTTCTGTTAATATCTAAGAGTGTATTACAACAACAGCAAAACCTCCTTTAAAGTGTCTGGCTCAGTTAACATGCATCAGTTTTTGGCTAAGTACACAGTAGAAGCTTATTTAAAAACAAAATGTTATTTTCAGTGAACTTTGCTGGGAAAATTGGAAAAAGTAGGAGAGCACTATCTCTGTATCTGTAATCATAAAGGTTATTAATGCATTTTATTTAATGTCACTACTGTAACACTGGAGTACATTAACATTAGTCTAACTGTAGCTAAATTAAGATGCATAAACATAAGAACAAGCCAGCAGAAAGCTTAACTACAAAAGCAAGTAACACAAAACAATAATACAAAGTGAATTGTAATCAGTATCTGAACTGTCAGTGTATGACAAATAATAATTATACTTATACCTTTGTTGAATGCTCATGAAAATTAAAAAACCCAATAGCTATATATATTTGTATATATGATTTTTTTATATACATACATTTTTATACATGATGATAAAAAGGTAGTCATAAATTAAGCCTGAAACAGGAAGGTCAAAACAAAGGACCAGTGAAGTTTGAAGTGGTTCTGTGAAAGATTTGAATGGGATCTGTCATGTTGTCAAATTATCTACGTGACCACAGTACGAATACCTTTTTTCCACTCAGAGTCAATCTTCCATCCAAATCATGTTCTGAGAGGTCATAAAGAATCAATAACAAAGGCATGTTTGAAGATTACTGGACTTCTAGGGCTCAAAGAGGAAAAAACTCACTTAATTTGAAGTGAACCTGATATTGAAAGGGCAAAAACCTGATTTTTCATGCATAGCTCAAATTTGAAGTTCCTCCTTGACTCTTCTAGCTGATTTCAAAGATAGAACTTTACATCAAGACACACAAAATATGAGATCTAAGCATGTAGAGGGGATTGAATTCAAGTTTTTCATAATCTCTGTGTTACTTATAGAACTTGATAACATCTTCTCAGGAAGTCTCATAATCTAAGTTTACTCTGGCAATGTTTTGCTCTTGTTTTTCAGAACCTGCTTGTCTGGTTAATGGTACAATGTTCCAGGTAAGAATGTTATAGTGAAGTGAAATGCACACCCTTCCTACCAGAATAAGACTTTGAGAAAGTTCTTTTCCCAGTACATGGTTTTTGATCTCCAGCCCTTAACTGGAAGAGTTCTGGGTTTTTTTTTTCCTAATGTCAAAACCAAAATTGTCACAGAAGAGTTCCTCAAGATGTAGCATAGAACAAGATGGTGCCGTTTTTAGTGAGGTACTTTCTTTTTAAGCAGTCTCCCAGTGTGGAATTAATGAATTTTTCAAATGAGCTGATGAATTGCCCAAACTCAACCACTCTTTGAAATAAGCCCAAAGAACCTACAAAACTAAATCTAGGATTTTTGCTTTAATTGATATCTAAATCTGCTAAAATTGGTTCCTAGGTTGTTTAGTCAAAATTTAAACATGAGCACTGAAGCCTTTTGGGGACACATTTCAGAAAGACTTAAATCCATGCCAAAATTTGTATCTCTGCTTATGTATCTGTGTATGTATCCACTTAATCACCTTTTGCAAATTGGAATTGTTTTATAACCACTGAACATGACTTAACAGGGAAAAAAAAACTTAAATGGAGCACTGAAAAGCTGGTAAAATAGTGAGGCAGTACAAACCAGTCTTACCTGAATGTTATTAATCTACTTTTCTCTTTTTTATTCCTTCATTTAGTTTCCTCCTAATGTGTGCTTTCTTGAAAGGCATAAAGCCAAACAGCTTTATGTTCAAAGAGAGTTGAGCAACTCAGTCACACTGGCATTTCAGCCACCTTAATGGTGCACTGCTTTCAACCCTCCCTATACATTTTCTAGAAACTGTTGTTGTTTGATTTTTTTTTTTTTCTGTCTTCCAGGCTGGAACATCGATAATCAATTCGTGTATGAACTGTACCTGCTCTTCGAATGGTAAAGTGACCCAGGCAGATATGCACTGTGAAAGAGTTCCATGTAACACATCTTGTCCACTGGTGAGTTCAGATTTGCCAGGCTGCCCAGTCAGCCCTCAATTACAGGAAGACTAAAATTCTCCATCACCAACTCAACATACTTTCTCTTTCATCTCCTTGCGAGTAGGGTTATGAATATAGGACTACGGATGGAGAGTGCTGTGGGAAGTGTCATGCAATAGCTTGCACAATCACACTAAGTAATGGCACCATTCGTGTGCTCAATGTAAGTATTCATTTAATTTTCAGATCTATTAGTGATACAGGTTAGAACAGCTAAGAGTCAATTCATGTCCCTTACTAGTAAAAATTCAGTAATTAATACTGAAATTACCCCCAAAAACAGCACACCAGTTTTCTCAGTTGAACACCTGGAATAATATATTCTTGATATGTGTGGTTAAGTGGGCAATGGTTTTCAATTTGTGGTCTGAGTGTTCAGATCCAGCGCTTACACTTTCAAGCTAGCCACAGTTTGCAAAATTCCACTTTTGTCACTTGAAAGAAGTTAAGAAGCATCTGAGAATCTTTGGGGTGAGAGAACTGAATTATCTCATACATTTTTGATGTAATCATACTATATTTGATCACAACAAAAATAAAAATTGTTTGCTTTTCTTACAAAATCTTAGGTTGATGAAGTCCTGCCACTCGATCATTGCAACCAATACAGATGTGAAAAAATTGAAGATCAATTTGTTGAAGTCCAAACTAAAAAAATATGCCCTGAGTACGACCCAGGAGAGTGTGATCCTGTAAGTTTTAATCAATTCTTCATCTGTGGAATGCACATTAAAAGAACAAGGTGGGGGGCGGGGGGGGGGGAGGGCAAGGAAGAATACAACAAATCACTTTCACCAAAGTTGCAGGAATGTCTGAAGAATCAAATTAATGTTGCTTAAACATTAGTAATATGAAAAGCTTTGTATTTTTACATGAGGCTACAAGGATTCAAGTCTTCTATGGTGGAGATAGTAAGTCATCCATCATTTCATTCAGTGTTCAACACAGAGAAGCTTTCTGCCCAGTATCAGTAAAGTTAACTCATATTCTTACTTATGATTGTCATCTGTGCATTAATGCAAATCCTCCTTTACTTTTGCAAAGGATGAAGCAGAGACTACTCCCGATGGCTGCTGCAAAATATGTAAACGTAAGTAACACTGTGTTCACGTTTTCTGCTTGAAGAGCACTGTATTCAACTTCTAACTATCTTTAAAGTGAATGGAAGGATTCTTCACTCCCCCAGTTTTCACTTATTTATCAAGACTTTGTGCTTCACTATGTATTCAAAAGGGAAAAAGGAATTTTGCTTTTCTGATACTGAATACCACAACCCAAACCACCAATGCTCAAGCTTCTGCATTATCTTCCAAAAACACTGTACAGCTGAGATCAAAGAATAACCTAAAAACTCCAGATACATTACATAGTACTCCCCACACACTGCCATACACTGCAGATTCTCAATAATCAGACATTATGCACTTTGAAATTGTTTTAGCATTCACTTAGTTCTGAACTAGAGATTTGAAGTGTACATTCTCCCCCCTCCTTTTATGCAGCTAAGAAATGCAAACCTTACAGCAAAAAAACTGTGATCCACCACGGTGACTGTGAATCTTCTGAACCTGTTGAGCTGGTATATTGTGAAGGAACTTGTCCTGGCTCCTCAATGTAAGTTCCAAAAACTTGATTTAGCATCTCTTTGGCTACATTTATACATCGTGTATTCTGGTGTCTCAAGTTAATCAGTAACCCAGGGGTACTGTGTATATATTCTCCTGAGCTGGAAGACAGGGATAGGGAGCAGAATGAAGACCCCATAATCAAAGGGGCAAAGGCTGGTGATCTGCTACACCACTTCGACACACACAAGTCTATGGGGCCAGATGGGATCCACTCAGGGGTACTGAGGGAGCTGGTGGAGGTGCTCACCAAGGCACTTTCAATCATTTATCATCAGACCTCAATGGGGAGGTCCCAGTTGACTGGAGGTCAGCAAATGTGATGCCCATCTACAAGAAGGGCTGGAATGAGGACCCAGGGGACTACAGTCCTGTTAGTCTGTCCTCAGTGCTGGGGAAGATTATGGAGCAGACCATCTTCAGTGTCATTATTTCTCTCTACAGCTATTTGAAAGTGGGACGTAGCAAGGTAGGTGTTGGTCTCTTCTCCTAAGTATCAAGTGATTGGACAAGAGGAAATGGCTTCAAGTTTTATCAGAAGATGTTTAGACTGGATATTAGGACAAAATTCTTCACCAAAACAGTTGTCAGGCAGTGGAACAGGCTGTCCAGGGAAGTGGTTGAGTCACCATCCCTGGAGGTGTTTAAAAGATGTGTAGATTCTGATGCTTAGGGATATGGTTTAGAGGCAGACTTGGCATTGCTAGGTTTACAATTGGACTCCATTGTCTAAAGGGTCTTTTTCAAGCTACCTGATTCTATGATCACAGAATAGCAACAAAGTTAATGTGGTTATAAGACTCCATTGAATGGAATCAAACTCAGTGGAAGCCAACAACAGTCTTACTATTGAAGAGACAGGTAATTAAAAATCACACTCCTAAGTGTGTGTGGGAGAGAGGATGTTAAAAAAAGAATACCCCAAAGCCCCCCAACAAACCCCAAAATAAAAGCTACTGGGGGATTTCTGTGTGTTCATTTTTTATTGAGAATATATATTTTATTTCCTTGTGGATCACAGGTACTCTCTTGAAGCAAACCAGATGCAACATGAGTGTAGTTGCTGCTATGAATACAGCAGCCACACAAGAGAAGTGACCTTGACTTGCCAAAATGGAACAAGCATAAATTATAATTATGTCTACGTGGAACAATGCCAGTGTATGAATGCATGCACATCAGAAAACGCTGCTGCACATGACTCCCAAGTGGAAAATTCTGCAACGTATGGTTCCCAAAGCAAACTCAGTAGAAGAAAAAGATGATAATTCAAAAAAGAAAAAGCAGAGAAGCTGGAATCACATCTTCCCCAGAATAACCTGTGCTCCTTCTTCAACAGATCCTACATCAGTTTCTATTATCACCTTTTCTCACTTCTTACTTACAAAAAAAAAAATAAAAATAAAAGTCAAATAATTGAATCTTGGGGTTTGTCATTGTTTGTTGGGATTTTTTTTGCCTCTTTCTTTCAAAGTGAGACAATATTCAAGGGCAAAAATAGATGACTGTGTAAAATATCTTTGTGTAAATTATAGAAATATGCAAATATGTTTCCATTTGATCAAAAAGCTGACACATTAGAAAGAAAAGTTTAAAGGGTCTCTGAAAAACAAAACCAGAAAACATTGTATCTACATTGCACTTAAGTCTTGTGCCTAGATAAGGCTTTATTTCATACCATTTTTATGGATGTAATTGTCCTAACAGTCATTCACAATGACAGGGAGATGACTCTTCTTCGTTTTGCCTCTTATTTGATCAATAAAACTTTCAGCATTTTTCAGTTTTGGTGACTGTTTGATAGCCGTCATTGTTATCTAAATGACAGAGTAAAATCAGGGAGTTTTCTAACTCTGATTGGCATATTTTCTAGCAGTCTTTGGGAATGAAGACACTCTCAAACCTTTTTCCTGGAAGAGGTTAAATTCCCTTACCCAGGTCTAAAGAGCTCTGCTCACTGGCATGAAAGGTACAGGGATTTAAAAAAACCCCTCTCATTTGCTTATTGTATTCCAGTTGTCAAGATGGTGGGATAACAGGCAGGCTGCAGTTTGTTTTCCTTGTAATTACTGGAGAAGTCCAGAAGACAAGTATTAAAAAAAAAAAAAAAAAAAAAAAAAAAAGAGGGAAAATCTTTATTCATTCCTACCATTTCATGTTGTAGGTCAAAAGGTATCTGGCTGTAGAAATCAGCACTTGATTCTTCCGTTGAAGAAAAAAAATCTATATATGAATGAAAGCTCTATTTAGTTAAAAAGTACTAAGGTGTCAATGAACTTAGTATACTAAGTCAGAAAATTCTCTTGCTCATAACTTTAATGCCGCAAGTAAGTTCAGGATATGTTGTTAAACTGTGCATTTGTTTCCTGTGTTATCTAGAAGATTTTGAATGGATTGACAATACTAAGAAAACTGGCCACCCTTTCCCAGAGTAGTTTACCTGAACTGTTTGCAGCATTTATCTTATCAGTAGCTGTTACAATACGAAGTCTGAAATCTGGCCTGAAGGCTTAGCTGAAAAATAAAGGAGGAACTGTTTGATCGAATAATTGCACATTTTATACATGCTTATTTAGAAATTAAATGCAATCCCTGAATGAAATCAGAAGAGCCCTATCTATCAGCCTTACTGGCAGGACCTGGTATCATATCAGGATTAACCAGGGGGGAGAAGTGGGCAGGTCTGTAAGCTTCGCATTTCACTGCCGAGCTCCACGTCTTGGTTAGCCATGGTTTGCCTGTACCACTCCCTACAGCTTCCCTGACCCAGTAATATGCCACTTTTCTATGGAAACATGGGCTGAAGCCAGACCATCTGTGCACCACCAATTTACAAGTTCACCACTGCATCCTCAGACCCTGAACACTAGGTATCTCTATGAGGAGACATCCACACGGTCCTGAACGGAGTGACCAGTGGGTCAAGAAGTTTAGTATGCTCAACATAGCTTCAGAGGTTTCTGGCTTCCTGAGAGTTTAGCACTTTGGGCACAGCACCATGAGAACAGAGCACACCTGATAGGAACTAGAACTGCACCACAGTGAAAAAGCAGCACTGTTGGCTGTAGGAGGGCTTCCCACATGAGAGGTATTTAGGTGTGCCAGCCTGGTGAGGCCTAGCATTATAATGCAGAGCTACCAATATTAATGAAAGGTAGACAAAATGATGCCACAAAGCTGATAGGTCAGATTGCAAAGTTCTAAAACCCAGTGAGATTTAGCTAACATATAACAAACATTTGTAAACACTTCTAAACCTGGCTTGGAGTTCAGGCAGAACCCAGTGAAATCTGCATGCTTTCCCCCTGTGCTGGTTTGACTGAAAATGAGTTAATTCTCTTCATGCAGTTAGAAACCTTTCTTTTTCATAGCTAGCAGAGTCATTTTTTGGACTTAGTTTGAGAACAAGAGATAACACCTCAGCACAGAGCTCATGTTTTTAATTGCTCTGGTCTGAGAGCCACAGACACTCTGAAAAAAATCTGCACTATAATGCAGCATTTAGAAGGGATAATATTGATTACTGGGATTTTTTTTGAGTCTGGGATTTTGTTGTTGTCTGTGTTTCGGGGAGGGGGGGACATGACTTTGTGGTTTGTTTTGTTTTTTGTTTTTCTTTGTTTTTGTTTTGTTGGTGGGATGTGTTTTGGTTTTGGCTTTTTGTTTGTCCTTCTTCCTTGAAAACCAACCCACTTCAAAATGCTAGAAACCACTTAATTTTCTCTGTTCTCCTTAAGGGAAATCTATTTCTGTACTTTTCTCTCAAGCCTGCACAGATGAAAACCCAGGGGATTTGTACTTTAAGTAAACAGGATTCAGGAGGAAACACACATGTAGATTTCTCTTTGGAGCAAATGCTAAGCTGCATTACAAGTCCAAAGAACCTCTAGTAATTACTTTAAAGCAGAGAAATTAGCTAAATAGGAAAATAGTAACTTCTTGGATATCAAACAAATGTATGTTAAAATATATCTAGCTATTGTGTACTGTATCAAGATTTTTAGAACTTGAAATTACAAAATGCATGCATGTCTTAATTTTATAGCAAAATTTCCAAATATCTTGAATGTACAATCACAGCAGTAAAGTAATTCTAGTTACAGAACTACAGATTAAGAAATAATATTTAAAACATCATTTCCATGGGGCATCAAATTAATCACAAAGTGCTGCCTTTTCATCCTATGATATTTACCATAATCCAATATGCTGTTTCACTAAAAATTACCACTGAAAAGCACTTATCTACATCAGGAAACAGAACACTTTCTCTTTATATCACTAACTAGTCTATTACAGGGAATACTGCATTAGGGAATGTTATGTAGTAATATGCATATATATGGAGAAATTACCCAGTTAGTGCATTTTATTCATGTGTCAACATAATACTTTGTAAACAAATCTGTCCACAATACTGAGAATCTCAAGCAAGTCATTGAACAAAATGCCCCATTGTAAACAAAACTGTGAGCTGACACAGGCAGGACACAGGAACAACCACAAAACCACAGATGAACTACAAAGAGGAAATTTATTTTCATTGCCTCATGAACCAGGGGATCTCTAAAGCAGCAGCCAGGCAGAGGCAGACAAGTAGGGATGCAGCCACCACAGAACTCTGCCCGTGCTACAGAGTTTTTTTTTTTTGAACCTGTTGGTTTTGCCTGTATATCAGGGATTCAAACAGTTGTAGTTTTCCACTGTGCTTTATCTTCCCAACAGCAAAACAGGAATCTAAAGCACATTTGATAGGGTGCCTTTGACTATCACAGGCCTGTGTTATCTAAACACAGAGGTTCTACTTGTCAAGCATACAAGACTACACAACAATTAGTATGATGTGTTTTTCTACACCCTAGCTGCAAGTCACTTGTTTACTATCCTCCTCACCAATCTTTCGTTATATTCCCACAAATGCCATTTATAGGTTTCGTCATCTGATGACCTAAAGTGATTATCTAAGTGGATCTAAGTGAAACTGTGATACTTAACCACAGAAAATACATTATTTAAGTTTTAAATTTCCATCTGTAATACATACCAAGAGTTCATCAGTTGGAGGACAGAATTTAGTATTGCTGCACAAATTAAATCAGGTAAGATATCCGTAGAACATTCACATGCAGGGCCCTTAACCTCCCAAGCCACATTAATGACCTACACTTGCACTAGGCTTTCCAAAACAGAAAATAGCAACAACATTTTATCAGGTGGAGGACTTAAAAATCGCCAAATAGTCTAAAAATAATTTGAAAGATTAGACAAAACTAATTACCTTGTAAACTGGAAAATAATAGATCCAAATTATTTTGGTTAATAAACAACAGTAAGTCCCTATTTATCAATCTTTCCCTAAGTCTTAAGCTTATTTTGAAAAACATTTATAAAAGCATTAAAAACACTGGCCCTAAAACTGAGCTCTGAGGAGCCCCACTGGTGACTGACTGACATCCTGACACGCCCCCATTTACTGTAACTCTTTGGGCCCAACCTGTCAGCCAGTTGCTCACACAATGCATTATGCACTTGTCCTAGCTGTATGCTGGATGTTTTGTCCAGAGATAAAGTATCAAAAGCTTTACTAAAAGTCACACCCACCACATCTACTAGCTTCACTTTGTCAACTAGATTTGCGACCTCGACATAAGAGGAAATGAAGTTTATTAAGCAGGACTTTCCCCTCAGGAAGCCATGTTGGCTGTGATCAATGACTTCATTGCCTCTAAAGTGTTTTTCAATAACTCACAGAATAACTTTCTCCCTAATTTTACCTGGCACTAAAGTGAGACTAACAGGCCTGTAATTACCAGGATCTTCCTTCTTTACCTTCTTGAAAACTGGGACAACATTTGCCAGCTTCAACTCAACTGGGACCTGTTCAGACTCCCAAGACCATTGAAAAATAAAGGAGAGTGGTTCTGCGATAACATCAGACAGATCTTTCACTACCTTGGGATTAATCCTGCTGGGCCCCATAGATTTACATGCATCCAGCTGGAGCAGCAAATCTTGAACAAGTTCAGTTCAGCTGGGAGTTTATCATCCTCCCAGTCACAGTCTTACAGCACAGGGCTCCAAGGGTCCCAGAGCCCATCATTGGTGTTAAAGACAGAGGCGAAGAAGGAGGCATTAAACATCTCCACTTGGTCTACATCCCTATTCCTGAGGTGTCCAACCTCATCAAGCAACAGACCAATGTTATAATCTCTGACCCTCCTCCTTTTGCTGTTAATATATTTTAAAAAGCCTTGTTGTCCTTCACAGTGATGAACAGCTTGAACTCTTAATTGAGCTTTGACCACGTGAATTTTATCCTTACAGTGGCATCACTCTAGTCCTCTCCTGTTCCCTGTCCTTGCTTCCAATGTCCATACACTCTCCTTTTCTGCCTAAGTTATAGAAGATGATCCCTGCTCAGCCAAACTGGCCTTCTGCCCCACTTGCTTGACTTCCAATACTTTAGAATTGCCTGCTCCCACACTCTTAAAGAGATGGCGCTTAAAAAGTGACCAGCATTGTGGACCCCAATATAATCAAAAGCAGATTCCCAGGGGGATCTTATTAAGTATCATAGAACAGTTTGGGTTGGAAGGGACCTTTAAAGGTTATATAGTTGAAACCCCTGCAATGAACAGGGAGATCTTCAACTAGATAGGGCTGCTCAGAGCCCCATTAAGTAGCTCCTTCAGCAGCTAAAAGTCTGTTCTTCCCATATCCAGGGTCAAAGTTTTGCTTGTAGTTTTTCTTCTACTGCAAATGACTTGAAACTTAACTACTTTGTGGTCACTGCAACCAAGGCAGCCACCAACTACCTTTTCACCCATGAGACCCTCTTTGTTTACAAACAACAAATCTAGGAGGGCACCTTTCCTTAGTACCTGCATCAATAAGTTACCTTCAACGTGCTTCAGGAACTTCCTGGACCTGTTTGTGTTTGCTGTATGATATTCCCAGTTGACATCTGGGAAATTAAGATCACCTGTAAGTACAAGGGCATTTGATCTAGAGATACCCAGCAATTCCTTGTAGAATAATTCATTGGTGTTGTCATCCTGGCCGGGTGGTCAATGGTAGACTCCCACAACATCTGCTTTATTTGCTTTCCCCTTCATCCTTACCCACAGGCTCTTGACCACATTGTCACCAACAGTGAGTGCAATACAATCCAACCCCTCCCTCAAATACAGCATCAACCCCCTGCCTCACCTGCCCTGCCTATCCCTCCCGCAGAGCCTGTAGCCATCTGTCATGGCACACCAGTCATAGGACACATCCCACAGGTTTTGCAGAAGTCAATGATGTCACAGCTCTGGGACTGGGTCAAGCCTTCTAGCTCCTCTTGTTTATTCCTCATGCTGCATGCTTTAGTATAGGACACTTCAAATGTGCTCCAGTGTACTCACCACATCACAGAGCAGAACTTGCTGGCGCATCTGCCATCAAACATTGGCACGCTGCCCCCAGGCACATCCGGTTTTATCCCCTTCCCCCTTCAAATCTCCTTTGAAGAAGCTCTTTCAATGAGCCCTGCCAACTCCTGCACAAATATCCTTTTCCCCCTTTGAGACAGGTGTGCCTCATCTATTGCCAGCAGGCCTGGTGTCACATAGATTGACCCATGATCAGAAAACCCAAAAGTTTGCCAGTGACAGCAGTTATCTGCTGGGTTCTCCTGTTTCTTCCACCTTTCTCTTAAACTCAAAGGATAGAAGAGCATACTATTTGTGCTCCTGATTCCTGAACCAGTCAGCCCAAGGCCCTGAAGTCTCTTTTGATTGCCACTGATCGTAACTTCATTGCTGCTGACATTAAAAAAAGCAATAATGGATACCGTATGGGGGCCACATCAGGGTAGGAAATTTCCAACTTAACCTTGGTGACACCTCCAACCTAGATAGCCCATCGTCACTCTTCAGTTCCATTTGCAGTGCCTCATACCTGTTATGCAAGGGCACCCAGGAAGGTGAGTTAGTCACAGAGGAGATGTACCTGCTGCACTGGACAGGAACCTTTCACAGAATCACAGAACATTAGTTAGGGATTGGAAGGGACCTCAAAAAATCATCTAGTCCAGTCCCCTGCCGGAGCAGGAACACTTAGATGACGCTACACAGGAATGTGTCCAGGCGGGTTTTGAATGTCTCCAGAGTAGGAGACTCCACAAAACCCTGGGCAGCCTGTTCCAGTGTTCTGATACCCTTACTGAGAAGACGTTTCTTCTCAAATTTAAGTGGAACCTCTTGTGTTCCAATTCGAACCCACTACCCCTTGTCCTACTGTTGGCTGTCACCGAGAAGAGCCTGGCTCCATCCTCATGACGCTCACCCTTTATATATTTGTAAACATTAATGAGGTCACCCCTCAGACTCCTCTTCTCCAAGCTAAAGAGCCCCAGCTCCCTCAGCGTTTCCTCATAAGGGAGATGCTCCACTCCCTTAAACATCTTCGTTGCCCTGTGCTCCAGCAGTTCCCTGTCCTTGAACTGAGCGGCCCAGAACTGTACACAATATTCCAGATGTGGTCTCAGCAGGGCAGAGTAGAGGGGAAGGAGAACCTCTCTCGACCTCCTAACTATCCCCCTTCTAATACATCCCAGGATGCTGTTGGCCTTCCTGGCCACAAGGGCACAGTGCTGGCTCATGATCATCCTGCTGTCCAACAGGACCCCCAGGTCCCTTTCCCCTACACTGCTCTCTAATAGGTCATTCCCAAACCTATACTGGAACCTGGGGCTGTTCCTACCCAGATGTAAGACTCTACACTTTCCCTTGTTAGATTTCATTAAATTTTTCCCTGCCCAACTCTCCAGCCTGTCCAGGTCTCGCTGGATGGCAGCACAGCCTTCTGGAGTGTCAGCCACGCGCTCCCCCCCAGCTTCGTGTCATCAGCAAACTTGCTGATAGTACACTCTATTCCCTCGTCCAAATCATTGATGAATATATTGAATAATACCGGCCCCAGTACTGACCCTTGAGGCGCTCCATTAGATACAGGCCTCCAACTGGACTCCACCCCATTGACCATGACGCTCTGGCTTCTTCCCTTCAGCCAGTTCACAGTCCGCCTCACTACCTGATCATCCAGATCGCACTCCCTCAGTTTAGCTGTAAGGATGCTGTGGGAGACTGTGTCAAATGCCTTACTCAAGTCAAGGTAGACCACATCCACCACCCTGCCATCATCTATCCATCTCGTTATGTCCTCATAAAAGTCAATGAGGTTGGTCAAGCACGACCTCCCCTTGGTGAAGCCATGTTGACTGCCCCTAATGACCCTCTTATCCTTGATATGCCTTGAGATGGCACCAAGGATAAGTCGTTCCATCAGTTTTCCAGGGATGGAGGTGAGGCTGACCAGTCTATAGTTACCCGGGTCCTCCTTGCCCTTTTTGAAGACTGGAGTGACATTTGCTTTCCTCCAGTCCTCAGGCACCTCTCCCGTTTCCCAAGATTTGGCAAAGATGATGGAGAGTGGTTCAGCAGTGACCTCAGCCAGCTCCCTCAGCACCTGCGGGTGCATCCCATCCGGACTCATGGATTTATGGATGTTCAGATTGCCTACTTGCTCCCTAACCCAGTCTTCATCAACCGAGGCAAACTTCTCCATTGTCCTGCCTTCCTCTGGGGCCTCAGCAGTACAGGGCTCCTCAGGACAGCCTCCGGCAGAGTAGACAGAGACAAAGAAGGCATTCAGTATCTCTGCCTTTCTCTGTATCTTCTGTCACTGGAGCACCCACCTCGTTCATCAGTGGGCCTGCACTGCCTCTGGTGTTAGTTTTATCTGCCATGTATTTAAAAAGAAGCTCTTTCTGTTGTCCTTGACCCCTCTTACCAGGTTTAATTCTAAGGAGGCCGTAGCTTACCTAGTTGTCTCCCTACACCCTCTGACAAGAGCCTTATATTCTTCTCAAGCGGCCAGCCCCATTCCCCCAGCCCCAGTCCCATTCATCATTCCTCCCCACTATATATACTTTAATAATTACTTAGCAATTCACTTTTAAAAGAGCATTATGCATTTCAAATCGACCTGAATGCTCCACATTAAGCTGATTACTATTACAGAAATTATGCATTTTAAGGTGGGAAAACTTTGTCCTGTGACAGTGACAAGCTCCTGAATCTAATCCATAAAGAAACATGGCTAGCACAGACATGGAAGATAAGTTCAACACACTTTTTCACTCACTGTAGTTATTTTACACTTGGAGATAAGAATTTATTCCTTCATTCTCTTCCAATTATAAATGCATTAAAATTATAAAGGTAGTCCATTTGTATCTAGTCTGCTTCACATTCCAGATTAGCACACTTAATATTTTAAAAACATGTTAAATCTTTTGAATACTTCATAAAGCAGCACTTTCATAGTTCTCCCACACATCGAAATACAGACATAGCTAAGATCGATTTCAATCTACTTGCTTTCCACATATTCACTTTTCCCATCTATATGCAATACCATAAGTGTAGTTTATTTGTTCTTACAAAATTAATTATGCTTTTTGGCAAGACAGTGAAGAAAATCCTTCTGAACTGCAGTATGGATATAGATCAACTTTGGTTTCTAAACAAGCTTCCTGAAGATCTAGAAGAGCAAGTTGAAGTCTTCAGTAGGCTACAACTTAAAACTGCAACAGAGAAGCCTGTTAATATGGGTTTTCATTTTTCCTCTTTATTCTACGAAAACACATATTTGCATTTCTTCCTAGAGGTCCTGCCCTCATTGATGTACTTAAATGTTTTAATAATTCAAAATACAATTATTTCTCTTTATACACCCACACATCACAACTGGTGGATTAGCATTGAAATGAAAAAGCCAATAAAGATTTGTTTGAGTAAATTAATTGTAACTTTTCTTATCTCTCACAGTATACTGGTGAAACATGAAAGCAAACTGCAAGCCTTAGAACATAAATTGGGATAGAAATTGACATTGAAGGGCTTAAAGAAAGCACAATTTGAACACAAGTTTGTTTCACAGTAGGTACTAAGCACATTAAGGAAACAAATCACAGGAAATTTGGTTCTGAAAGATTCCTCTCAACTATAATTTTTTTTTTAATTCCTGATAAAAAACACACTATGCACTGGACAGTAAAACCCAAAATGTCAGCTTGGTAATACACTAATACTACAGACTAGCAGTTGATTAATAATCACTGAGCTCACCATAGCAAAAAGGATAGCTTTGCAGGCAATGATTGAATTAAAAAGAGATGCTGTGTAAAACAAATCTTTAAAATTAATTAATTATATATTAGCAGATAAAGCCAGCTCTTATTTTAGCTAAAATAGCACATCACAAGGTCTATTTAATAACTCTTTACTTGGAGACCACTCTCACCTAGACAGTTCTCAATCCCCTCATGCTGCAGAACATTTCCTCCATCCCCACACACTGTTCATCCCTCCTCCTTTGCCCTCCAACATCATTCTTTGAACAATGCAACTACTGCCTCATTCTGTCTTCTAGACCTGCAGTACTATAACATTTTCTTGAGAAAGTAGCACCTAGAAGAGTTAGAAAAGACATCTAGAGATGAACACTTAAAAAGCTTTTGAGTGTGTACTGTACTAGTCCCACCAGATAATCACGTTAAGAACCAGTGTAACTTGTTAACTAATGTGCAAGACTGAATAAAAGACAAGAACTGATACCTGAATTCTAGATCAGTCCACAAAGACTCAAATTGTGATGCTCTTCAGAGACATAATACACTTTCATTTAGATTATACATTTATTAAATTAGAATGAAAAAGTTAATGTACTTTAGAGTGCAAGAAACACATTTGGACATCGGAACTCAATACAAAGAAACAATGTCTTCAGAATTATTACAGCAAAAAACATCCTCTGTACAGTATTACATATCAACCAAACAAGCAATAACATTTTTAAGGGAAAAAAACAAACAAACAAAACCATTCAGTACCATTAGCAGATGCAAAGAGCAGTAGAGAAGAAGGTAGCAAGGATCTAGCTAGACAAAAAATGTTCCTACCTTTAGCAAGTTTAGGTTACTGGCAGGACTCAAACTAGTACTAAGAGCACTAACTTTTAGCAGATGCCAGTCTTACACAGCTGGTTTTGGCTCCAAGCTGCTTGAAGCTGTTGAGGTGAAGAGCAGCAAACACAGTATTATCCCATTACCATTTTGTCCAAAGCTACAATCATAAGTGAGAATTTGTTTTAAATCAAGAAACAGACTTCCAGTTCCAATACCTGAATTTCACAGACCCTAGAATAACTAAGCACTCCCTGCCTTTTTTGATTTTTCTCCAATTCAAACCTGGCAATGAACAGTTTGATCGAGAGGATATGTATGTTGAAAAGTTGAATAGGCTTATGATGAGTGTTTTGTTCTTTTTAACTTAAGTAGAACATCTTGACATAAGAGTTTCAGCTATAATGCTCAATTAAATCAGGACAAAAAAATCCCAAACCAATATTTAAGTATATTCTAACATGCTGAAATCCATCTACTGGCCATACTGCTCCTACATATCCCATCTTCAACTCATACATCTACCCTGTTTCGCATAACATTTGCCTAGAACAAAACAAATGAAAAAATTCTAAGAACGGGAGCCTCTCTCAAAGGCCCAGAGTCTAGTTTTTGAATAAACCTGACTAACCTTGTATTTACACTTATCCCTTCTGGTGGTTAGGATTGAAAACTGTTTATTTTGGGCTTGAAATTGAGCTGTAATAGGATGCAATACAATTTACCAGCCATTAAGTTGAACCATGACCACTTGCTTTTATAAAAAGCTGTACTATGGATCCCAATGTTTTAATATAAAAGTGTAAATATGTACATTTTCCCTGAATTATTCCATCCCTAGCAATTCATGTTATCTTCGTAAAAGTTAGAGCAAGGGACTCTTCCTGGAGATATCTAAGCATTAAATCCTTAGGAAGATTTATCATTTTGGGTAATGATGTCACAAATCACTGTGCTATAAATACCAAATGCCTCTACACCTACCCAATCACAAAGCTGATCATGAATGTAGGGAAGAGACAAGACTAGTCTCTTGAAGAACACCCGTTTTATTTTAGAAAACAAAAATGTGGTGACTCTACAACTAAAGCACGTGGAAACTATAGCCTTGAATCTCATTATTGAAAAGCCAGTTGAAGGACATATAAAGACACTTATGCTTTCAACAGTAAGTTTAAGATGGTAAGAGATTCATAACAAAACTTAAAATCATGCATTATGAAAAGACAGCTTTAAAAGGTTAGTAACTGGGATGATATTTGGTGCTGTATTTTAAAAGTTTCAGTATGATTTTTAAAAAAATTCATGCTCTACTGCCAGTGCTACCTAAAGGCTTCTTGAATGTAGGTGGTGGGAGAAGGGGAGGGAATAAAATCAGTTTTTCAGTAAAGAAAATATTTTAAGCATGGGACATGAAACAAAGCATGGGGAAGAAGAGAATATGGGTCACTTTTCCCTATTCAAAACCTGGCTTTAATGTTCTCATGAATCATTCAAGAGCCCAGATTTCAAGTGTACATTCATTCCAAGTCTTGAAAATATAAAGGTCTATGGCTATTGTCAAAGTATTTGAAATCAAGCATTAGAAAGATAAAACAGCAACATTGCACATCCCTGGAAAAATAAATTGGTGCATACTATTTAAAGTGCATTACTTTACCATCTACAAAAACAGACACCGCAGAAATTTATCCAACAGGCATAACTGCTGCATACTGTAATATTCTGCAGCTCCAAAATGAACTGTTATCTGAAAAAATAACACTAACAATAAATACAATCAACCTACAGCCTCCTCTGAGGATCAGACCAACTCAGATATGTTGAATTTTCTCTCGGAAAGAATTTCTTTCCATCTGCATCAAATAATAATAAATTGACTACAGCAACTGTAGTCAAATGAGTCACTGAGCAACTCAAAATGCCATTCAAAGATTCTGAAGCTTATTCAGATTACAGGAAAAAATACAATAGCTTTTCCACTAATATAAAATGGTAATTTTGCTGAAATATAGGTGTAAAGAAATAAGCCTTATAACTAGATCACAGATTTCTGCTTTTTTAAATTCTTTACGGTTTTAGTAATTTCCCAGGTATAAATATCTTTCCTTCTGCACTAATCCGAGCAGTAGTTAGAGTGTAATTAACTGTGGGAGTACATTAGAGCTCAGTCCTGTTCTCTGCTACAGCAATACATACTGTACAAGTTAAAAGTTCCTTGTTAAGATTTTACAGATACATAACAATACTGTACGGGAAGATAAAGCCCCCCAAACACACCAGATAACATATTGCTTTGGTGCCCGCTGAATAGATTGAATATAAGATGCTCATTACAAATACCAACAGCACAACCTAAGAAATTTAGCTTATTAAATTAAAAACCTTCAATCAGAAACAACCCAATATATCACAGCAGTAACTAAACACCACTGGACAAGGTAAGAGTCTTTCTTTCAATTTCTGGCAGAAATAGGTTGCTTGATGAAACCTTAATACTTTAACAAATCAGTTATGTTTAAAGAATAAACCCTCCATGGAATTTTTTTTTTTTCAGTCTAACAAACAGTAGTAAATCCTGTACTGCATAGAGTTACTTTTTAAGAACAAGTTCATGAAAAGGGAGAAAGAAAAAAAGCAGCATTACTCCCCACCCCATCAGAATATAACCACACGGCACAGCTGATAGCAAAGATGCTTCAATGCTATATTGTAGGACATAAGCTAAACTGAGTATGTACAGATTGAGAAAGAAAGTGAAAAAGATCCAAATGTCCAAGAAAATTTAAAAAACAAAACAAACAAAAAAAAAGTATAATCTTTCACAGAGGATGCGCTAACAGAAAGCTGTTGGGAATTTCTTCCTCTAGCTAAATCCCTGGCTTGGCAAGTAAAAATAAGTGGCATCAAGGACAGGGACTATGCAGGAAGTGGGGATTTATGATTCTTCAGTCATCTGAAGCAAGGAGTTGATAGCTGCATCCTTGTTCCCCCTCTGAGCTTCTAGCACTGAGCGGATTACTTCCCTGTCCATGTTAGGAAACATGTCCTGGATAGATTTCATGTCCTCTTCGTTACACAGGTGCTGAGGATTGACGGCAGGAGGTGGTATTGCCACTGGTACCATGCCTGGATTACAGACTGCAGGCATCCCTGCAGGCAAAAACACAAACAGAAGAAAAAAACAACAAACAAAAAAAAAACACAACCATACATGAGTGGAGAAAAAAAAAAACACAATTATTTTGAAGAAAGTGGCTCATGACTCTCCCCAACTCAGCAACCTCAGTATTTTTTTAAACATGCATTCCAGAAAAAAAGAGATTATACCTAGAGTGTTGCAATCAGAATATATTTTTCTGGAACACATTTTCTGCCAAAGTTATGTTCAGAAGTGGTAAACTACATGATGGCAACAGGTCCAGCTCAATATTAGGTACAACTTGCATTAACCAAGTTTACACATGAATCACTAAGTGCACCACAGAAAGGTGCGTTTTTTTATTTTTCTCCCTGCTCCCATCATATTTTGGTTCCTAATGTATTTATAGTGTGATGAAAAAGATGGTTTTACATCAGCAATATACATAACTGATATTTAGAAATTCAAGAAATGTAACTTCCATTGCATTCAGAAGAAAGCAAAGTACTTAGGTCCACTAAGCAACTGGACTACAATCATAAGTAAATTTTAAGCAAACATTTTTCCCTGGTTTAATGTTCCATCCAGTTCAGCCTGCAAAGTCACAATTCAGCAAAAGACCAATTCCTCTTGTGCCAATAGAGGTACACACTGTTTTGCCCTGTTCCTCTGCCACAAGACAAAATTTATCTGACATTTTTCATTAATTTCTTGTATGTCTGTGTAAAATCAAAGCACTGACAGTTTATAAAGACAGTTTTAGAAAATGAGTTTTCTAACTCCCGTTAAAAGGAATTACTAGACAGAAGTCTCTTTTCATTACTTGGCATCTTTTAGCATTAATTAAGCTCTTTTTTTTCTGGAAAAAACTACCATTTGCTTTTACAAAACTGAAACCAGCTATAGTAGACATCTAGAGTCTTTTGTTATCACTTCTGAAAATGGTATATTTCACTTTGTCTCTAAGTAGTTCCAGACCCCTAATTATCTGAGTCCCAGACCTTTGTGTGTTACTTTTCCACTTTTGCTGTATTGTTTCTAAGGTAGGGCAAGGAAAGCTACCTGCATCTAGATGCAAACATGGCACTGCTTCATACAGCAGCATGATAAAGTTTTTTTATTTGCTTTCAAGCATTTTATCCACCATTTCAAACATTATTCATCTGGTATTTTCACAGAATAGCTTATAGTAGTTCAAAGATCCTTATGTGTAGTAATGACTAACCCAAGAAATCATCATCATGTATTCATAATATTTTTCTTTATACATAATACTTTAATGCCAGCCTTAATATGGGATTTTATTTCCCACTTCCTATGAGATTATTATGCAATCTGCTGCAGTCAGGGAGGCTTAGGAAACTGCTAAGATCTTTTGCTTGGACTAGTTGTCTATTAGTCCCCTTCCCTCAATTACTTTTTTTAAAAAAATATGATGCACCCCACCAAAGGCCTTACTCCATTAGAGGATAACTCATCATTTATTTTTATCTGTTCATGAGCCTTTCAAAGTAGTTAAACCACAAGAGGACCTTTATTGTATCAGCATATCATGTGATAGGAAAAGTCCTTAGCAAATAACATTTTCAAAATGCAGCTGGCAAGGTGATGTACACAGACCACATCATTCTTACCCACATACTCATACACCTATAACTTCTAAGGTATAAGCTTTCCCTATATAACCATGTCATCTCCTCTTAAAGTTTACCTAGTTAGCTAGCTAGTTGTTTTAAATCAGCTCATTCTAATCTCCGTAGGTTTTAATCAGTTTAAGCAATAGGAAATACAGTTGCTTCAGAACTGTTAAAAAAAAATTCAAAAATCAGTTTGCCATCTTCCAGTCTTCTGAAAGCAAATCTAATTAAGCAATAGGTTACATTCTGCATGTGGTAAAAAAAAAAAAAAAAAAAAAAAACCAAAATAAATCCAAAATACACGATGGGAATAAATGTTATCTTACCTGTATTTTCTTACTGATCACCTTAACAATTACTGTTAAAATTTAAAATTACCACTTTAGGCTCCTTCTCATAAAAAAAGCACTCATTCCGAACAAAGACAAAACTAAACACTTTCTTCCTCCTGCCATTATGGGCTCCCATTCCACTTGGGTTATTTTGTACTCCCTTACATATTTGTATCTTTACAGTCAATTACCTGAATGATTCTAGGTTATCTGCTTCTTTAAAATACATATTTCTCAATTCCTTACGCATTTGCTCTTCAAAAGCTTTGTTACCCAGCCTTATTACCAGTTTAGATTTAGATACAATTTAATTATCTCACACCCCCTCATCAGGGCAAACCTACCAATTTTTGGCAGAAACCTACTTTACCATTTTACTGCAGTGATTTTTTTTAGGATTCCCCAAGTGCTGCCTTTTTCATTTGTTTGTTTAGTTTGGCATACATTTACTATGAGTAGGTAACAACTTGTTTTACATACATTTTAGTTCCCCTGTTTAGCTTACTTTCTGTGACCTTAATTACTTCAAAATAAGATACTTTTTGAAACAGGTTTCATATATTAGTCCAGAGTAAATCAAAAGCTGATTCTCTTCTACTGAATTCTGACTAACTGCTCAAAAAGCAAAATAACTTAAAGCAGATCGACAACTGATATAATTTTCAAGTGCCTCCTTGCAGCTTCAACTCTGAGCATAACGACTAAAGTACTGAAACGATCAAACGTATTGCAACTATATCATTCTACTACTATTCAGACTTAAGATCTCCTAAAAAAAAGGGCCAAGAACAATTTCAATACTTACTTTGTCCCTTCTAGATTTTCTTTAGCCTGTCACTATTTCACCAGAAATGCCTATGCTTACTGTAACTTGCACAAATATTTTAGCATCTCAGTGATAACCTTTTTTCTATCAGCTTTAAAAATGCTATATTAAAATTTGCATTCATGGTTGTATCAGCTAAACCCATCTTAACTTACATCAACTGTGGCTGGCAAGGTCCTGTAATTGAATATAGTTTGACTGTATGGATTATAAACATGATCTTTCCTAATGTATTCTTTGCCATTTCTTTCCTCACCCTGGACTTCTGCCCTATCTGAAGGGATGCATTACTGAATTATAATTATCTCCATACTTATCAGTGTCCTCCAATTTTTATTCTAAAATTCCCCTTGTCAACGTCTTAAGTTTTATTAGAATCAAAAAAGGAAACTAGATGCTTTAAAAGGTTCATGCTGGCAACTAAAGAAATGTCCCTCTCACCATAAATTTATTACCATATCTCTGCCTAGTCATCTGCATCACACCACTATCAAGGATATTTATATATTGCCTCTTCCACAACAACCTAAACTTTAGCTCTAGAGCTTCTTACGCCATTTGGATCATAGTCCCTGGAATTCTGTCTGGCCCCACATGCTCAAACATATGGCAAATCGGACCATGAGTGCACCCTACAGGCAAACCACTGTGCAGTCCTCACCAACACTGCAAATACACTTTACCCACTAATCATATCTAGCAGCATTTCAGATTGCCTCTTCTTTGACTTCAACAAGCCTCAACTCACTCCTCACGCTTCCTACAAGAGGTGAGCAATGTATGGTCTCAAAAACTAAAGTTGCAAAGTACCTGAAAGAACTGAGCAAGAGAAGTTTTACTTCTAACACGAGCTTCCTACTATCCTTCAGTAAGTCATCAGCACCCTAAGATTAACCAATTATCAGCCTAAACTGTGTAGGAACTGTCTATAAAAGAGGTCTGTTTAAAATATTAATCCAAATGAAACATGAGGCTCACTTCTCACGTACCACAGTATCCTACAGCTTACCAATAAAGTTTCAATGTCTTATCAGTGTCCAAAAACAATAAAAAATAATAATAATAATAATAAATCATCAAGACCAGCACACAGTTTTTCTTACTGCTTCATCACAAGCTAATTAGGAAGCAAGACATCTGCACAGGCAGTATTCAAGAGGTATTTTCAATCTAAATATTCAATTTTACAGACCAGAAATTTGATAGTGTTTTCCACTAATGATTTTCAAAATCCATTTTCTCAGCTCTTACAGTTCTAGAATTAGTTTATGCTGTCTATAGCTGTACTGTATGCAAATGGAAGTATCACAGTCACTTTCAATAAACACCTCTATGATGCTTACTTTTAACAAAACTCAACATTCAAGTTATACAAATACTAATGTAAAGAGTTCCTTGGTTTTTTGTTTTGTTCTGCACTCAGGCTAAATGTATCCATATCTTCTGATTTACAAAGCAGGAAGCAAGACATAAGCATAAACTTAAAGAACTACACACTACAATTTAGCAAATATACGTATATATATGCAGTCATTAGATAAAGTTATCATAAACTTAAAATTATCAAAGTTCCATAAAAAGCTGCTTTACATATTAAACACATTATTTCACTAACAGGTGAAAACTGAAAATAAACCACATCAGAATCCACTATCAATGGAATTGCACGCTCCTGTATTGCTCACATATCTCAGGTAAGTGTTCAAAAAATGGAGTATTGTTTTCCAATTCAGTGAAATGGCAATGGCAAACATGCTGGCGTTAGCAGTGACATTCCAATACACAAAACGAGTACGTACAATAGCAAGTCAATTGCTATAAGCAGCAATGGAAGTATCAAAGCAGACTTAACTTTTTCTAACTGCACACAAGGCATTACACACTTTTTATTGTGTTTTCTTGTTCAGTCAAGTGCTCTATATTTAATTTCTTAACTCATTATTATTCTGTCCCATACATAGACCCTTTCAGGGTAAACTCAGGAAACTTCTCAGCATGAATTCTCTCATTTAAAGGAAGAAATCAGTATCACCTTTTAAAAAATACACAAATAGGTCTTAATATTTGCTTCAGGAAAAAAAAAAGTGCTAAAATATGCATGCCATCATCTCATTTTTTTAAATGTTGCTTCTTTGCAAACTACTCGAAAAGTGAAGCATAAGGACCCACAAAGAAATTGTACAATTCCACTGCTCTGAATAAACTAAATACGTTGCAACAACCATATCAGTTTCATTTACAGTATCTTCCTGAAATTCAGAGCATCAAGAATGACATTTTATCTCACAAGGAGTAATTCTAGAATTTCCTGAACATACTTGATTGAAGATCAGTGCCTTTATGAAAGTTAAGGATGTCATCACATCTTTGCACAATTCAAAATCGAAGGTGTCACAGTCTGACTGAAGGAAAAATTATTTCCTGTCACATAATTTGCCTTTAGAGTTCTAGTAGCATGTTTAACTTGACATGGATCTAAAACAGATGTGCATGAAAGATACAAACAGATGAAAAAAGGTGTTATTTTTTTTCAAAAAGGCTTATTTGAAGACTAACAGAAGGCAACTGGCAGGCTGTCTTCCCCATGTCATTGCACAACTGAGTTCTTCACCTTCAAGTTTACAAAACTCACGACATTACCTGCTTCTCCCCAGGCCTTGCAGTAGCAGAACAACTGCAAGGTTCAAGTTTCTCTTCTTAGAAACCAGTACTATCAACTAGAATAGCTCATTAACATACTACAATTTCAGAAGAATAACATCATGTCTTATCCATCAACATCATTATCACCAATTACTTAAAGCATCATAGCTTGAATCCAAGTAGGTGCCTTTAAAGACTTTGCAAGTGGTTAGAGGGGCTTTACAAATTTCCAGATGCATTAAATTATTCTACTGTGACATCCAAGTGGCAATACCTTGTGATACAGTCTTCTGTAATAAAGCTGTTTAGATGAATTCATGCAAAGGCTCTTGAGTCAATGAGTATGGGAGTGAGAAAAGAGCTTGGAAACTTACCCAGAGCAAAGTACTCAAGCCCTAAAGACAGGTGAAAATGAAGGGGCAAGGGCAAAGGAATAAGACATGGGAAAGAAATATTAATCTATTTTTAAAAGGAAATTAATCATTTAGCTTCCAAAGGTGAAAGTTGGATAAACTGATAAAATTGGGTAAAACCTAAACTACCTAATATTAAAAACTAAATGTTGCTAGGATTCAGTCTCCCAACTAATTTGCCCCAGCACTCTGACCAAATGTGCTTTTTTACAGAAGTTACAATTAGAGGAAATGTTTTCAAAATAAGTAAGCCACCAGGTGTTTGCAGCAAGCGTTGTATTTTAAAGCCCACAAAGACAACATAAATCCATGGTTTTCTGAACAAATGCCAATAACATCACAAGTTAGTTCATGAAACCCAATACAGACACCTGAAGGAGTACATATACACAAAACTTTGCCTCAATGAAAAATAATGTTCTTGAGTCTGACAGGGCCCTGAAACACATGGGGTTTCGACCTACTCTTTACACAGGTGTTTATAAGTTATGTACAAATTGATTTCCTATTTATCCCATCAATATTCACTGATAAGAAATATAGCTTGCTTACTGAAGTAACATTTTTTTTAGCTTACTGTCTTTGATACACTAGCAAGAAGATCAGCTTGGACTGTAAGCACCTACTATACCACAATATTCTACAAATAATCTTTAGAAAATGAAAGAGGAGAAGATGGTAGATAAACTCAACTTTTAGAAGAGCAATAGGATTCCCAAGTTCAAATTTTCCCAAGCCCAATCCATAAACATATCTATGGCAACTATAGTTCGTAGCAACTAGCACTATTGTCAGAAAATTTTAGTTTTTAATACTCTGGGAATTAATTAACATGGTGCAAGAATATTCTATGGCCATATCAATAAAATACAGGGAAAACAGCATTACTTGTGTTGGCATTTCAAGCTTCATCTGCTTACCACAGTGACTAGCTGCTTGCTACTAGTATTTACCTCAGTGTGTATGATACAGATAAACATGAGAGGAATGAGTTGCTTTGACCTTAATTGGAAGGTTAGTTTCGCACAGAATTTTTTTATTACAGAAAACATAACTTGGCCTTTATGATACAACTAAATTTGACTTAACACCATCTCTCTTTACAGCACAATTATTTTGGACAGTTAACAAATAACTGTTAAACTGTCTGGATAAGCATTTTAGTCCACCCACTGTATTTCCATCATAGATAAGACTTAGATTCTAACAGTCTTGCCCAAGAGCAGAATCTCCTCTATTTCAGATGTAATAAACTATTCAGTGCTGCTCTACCACTTGTCTGAAGGACGCAAATAAAGCTTGCTTATAGACTACACTCATTTAACTAAATAGGTAAAAAACCTGAACTAAGAAGATGGGAAGAGGGTAAAAATATTCCTGTGGAGTATACTGATGTGCTACCATTGCCCTTCTTGAAGTAGTACTGAAAAGAGGAAAAAAGCCTGTACAGCATTCCAAAGAAAGTGTACCAACAGAGTTTCCCCAGAAGATACAATCAATCTAGCTGGGTAGGAAAGGCCAGTAGTTTGCATGCACCTTTCTGAAAGAGTTCACAGAAGGAGGAGCACCTAGTTCAGTGTACAGAAAACATTCTGACAAGTCTCAATGCCTTTCAAGACACATTATTGGTTCCTTTTATAATTTGAAATTATTTTTATTAAGCCATACAATTAAATGTACATAACACTAAAAGTATTCTGAAGTCAAGTCACTTTCAAAGTCCAAACTTAACCATACATCTAATTATTAAGACTGGGTCATTGATTAGTGAATAGGCAAAAGCTTTAAAACTCTCAGTGCTTTGAGAAATTTTGATGGTGCCCACAGAAATTCTAGAATACCAGAGACAAATCATCGTAACGTTTTTTAAAAAAGATCAAAAATAGGTCAAAGGTGGCTTGTAATATGTTTGGTATTTATAAGGTCAAGAAAGTACATTCAAGCCTTCCCAGAACACAGGAAACCTTCAAATCGGAGGACGGGACTTTGCAACACCTTGAAGATAGAAGTAATAGAATCAGGAAGATTCTTTACTACAGAAGATTATCATACCAGTAATTAAAACAAACATGATGGATCTTTGCAAAAGGGCAATACTCGAACATACGGCCCAACAAAATAGTTACATAAAGTCAAATTATCATATGCTAAAATGTCAGGCATTACTACCATTTGTCCAAGTAGAGTTAATAAGTATTACTGAAAATAGTCTCAAGATAAATACAGAATTTACAGAACACTAAGATACACCATTCTGTTTGGGTTTTTTTTAAATTCAGAGGTCTAGTATCAGTTTCCTCTGTTCAGTTCTATGTCTAGTTTCAATTATACCTGAAACTAGTTTCTTCATTTCTACTGTGTTGTAATTTTACAACACAAACATTCTCATTTTGACCTGCTTGAGAAATTCTATAGCAACTTCTATGACATTGCCATACGTACCGTGCCTGCTACTGTTTTTCTTTTAACCATACACAAGATAACTATGTTTGACGTTCACTAACTGCTTCAGTGTATAGGGATATGATGAAATTATAACCAAAACACATATGGAATCTAATTCAAACACACAAAATCTACACAGAAGTCTGGATTACAACAATGGAATTGCACTTCAGGATGCACACCAAGTCGAAACTAGTTCACTGGAAAAGGAAGCAAGACTTAAATCCTGAGAATTAAGCTATAGAGATAAAAGCACTTTAAATGAAACAGACTGAATGCTTTCATCAGGGAATAAAGTATGTATGTAACTAGACTTTTCCATGTTTTGCTATAACTGTACTCTATAAAAATGAAACAGGAGGTATCACTCTTTAAGTTACTCCATCAGTCCTGTCTTGAGGAGGTTTGCTTTTATAGAGAATGAAATTTTACTCAATTGGGAATTGAAACTTTAAAAAAAAAATAATATATTACTCTCTGTTGTGTCATTCCTTAACACTGCAATTATGTCCCACACACTCTATCACTCATTCACACACCTGTATGCAAAGAAATTCAAAATATATAAATTTCTATCTTCTTTTCCCTAAAAAAGTGCACATATTACTGAATAAATGTTCATACAACAAACGGGAGCTTTTTAGAGTTGTAAGTGAAAAAGGCAAAAAACCCAATTGGACTTTACTTATCAGTTATTCAAGCTCATTTACATACTTTAAACTTTTCATCCCTGATATAAAAATTACAAAACCTAAGTTTACAAAACTTACTTTGCACAGTTCAAGAGAAATGATAATACCTGCTTTAGCTCTTCTTGATGTATATACGTAACTATCTCAGAGCTCCCTAACATTTTTCATTCACTGTGCTACACACTTCACATGTTGTATATCATGTTTCAAAAGCATCTTCAAAGACCACAGAAGAGTTAGTCCCTTCACAGGCTATTTAAACTGCAGTTCTAACAACACAAGTCATTCAGTGCACTTTCTGAAGTCTGAAAAGTTTCACGCATGGATTGCCACCCCTTAAATAAGCACACATTATATTAGAGTACAACCTGCTATATATTTAGTTGCTCAGTGACCTGACATTGGTCTAAAATAAATATTCAAAAAGAGAAGTCTTCAAGCTACTTGTTTTAACTTGACAGTCATCCAAATCCATTTAATCAAACCCACACAGCTCTTTTAAACAGGGTATAAGACTGAAAGCAGACTGCACTTAATTCAGTCACTCTTCCCAAAAACGTACCATGGGAAAAATGGTTAAGGACAAAGTCATTCTTAGCTTCTTTTACATTCTGAAAACCAGGAGAAATTTGGTAGTTATTTCTGCAAAACCCTTCACCTGGAAGTGTTAACAGTCTTCAAGGAGAGAAAACATACCTGCTATAGGCACATATCCAACTCCTTGCTGATATACAGTGGGCATCAGGACCACTGGCTGGGGCTGCATCATCATGGCAGCTGGCAAAGACTTCACACAAAAACAACAGATTAGAATAGAGGAAACTACTCAAGATATAGAAAAAAACCTTAACCCGGCAATTAAAATAGTATTTGCAAACAAATCGTGACATTGCAAATCCATGTTCAATATTACAATATGACTAGTATTAAGTGCTGATTTATATATTAAGCAAAATCTCAGGTAAATTAACTAAACTACCATGCTTTTAAATGGCAACTAACTTGCCCATAAATCAATACAAATGCATCATGTCAAACTAGCCTTTTGCAACAATTTGATAAATTTTTGTCACTGAAATTTTGTTACTGAAGACAAACGCGTATTCTAAAATACAGGTTTGATCAGCTTCCGTGCCTCATTCTTATTAAATATACAACATATTCATTGTAACTGAAATCTTAGCACAAACCTGATTTTTATTAAAAGCAGTATACTGCTCCTAAAAGCAAATTTTAGTTCAAATCAATTACTTTTTAGGTAAACCAGTACTTTAACTCCATTCCCTTTTACTATCACAACTCTTGTTCAGTTTTATCCTGGAAAAAATTAAAAGGTCAAATTCTATGTACACTACATTCATGGGCAGACAGTTTTAAATGTTAATTACAAAGTCATTTATCCTAGGGCTAACAAAACAACTGTTCTGATGTGGGACAGAATGTGAATTTCAAACAGCAGGGAACATCTGTTCCCAGTTGTGCTCTCAACAGCAACTTGGAACTTTTGATGATGGACAAGCATAGTAGGAGGCATTCAGGGCTGCATATGTTATCCAACAGCTTTTTAAGACAAAAGTGACAGATGAAAGAATAGTCCATGAGCTGCTACATGGACCAGTGTAAGTCAGCAGTTCATGAGGAGGAGAACCAAATGAACAAGAATGGAAGTAAAAAAAACAGACATCAGAAATAGCATTCAAACTATCCAAGAAAGACATGAGACAGACAAGACTTTCCGTTATTTTTGCTTTTAAGTTGAAAAGAATTTCTAAAGATTAGGGGGGGGGGAATAAGTTATTGTTCAGATTCCACCAAGCTTTTGAAAATTATTATTATTAAATTAGAAATTAAAATGGACCATTTGACTGAGGATTTATTTTTAATAGATGTATTAGCTCAGGAATAAGTTGAATTTTTGTAATTGCAAAACCGGGTAAATAAATATCTATTTACCACCTCACCAAAAAGTATTTACTGCCTTAACCAATATTTTTGACTGCTATTCCCAAAATTATCATTATCTTAAATGCAAACATGCACAAACACCCAGTAAGGTACAATGAAACTACTTCTACTTCAATCTAGAATATCACCCTCCATTACCCAAGAAGCTTCTCTCCCTTCCTCCCACCCCAAACTTGGCTTACCGTGTACGACATAACCAGATTAATCATTCCTTCTTTGTCATCACCCTGCCTTCCGCTCAGGCTATACCATTCATCCTCCACATTTCCTTGTTTCAGAGACTCAGGAATTGTAATGTGTGTCCAAGCAATGCGGTCATCCATTGAAAAGGCCCGCTGGAATATAATTTAAAAACAGCATCAAGTTAAATGCCCTGAAAAATACCCAAAATCTTAAAATTATTTTTACCTAACACTTCCTTCAGTTTTATGCTATTTCATTTTGCCAATTTTATTTTTAAGTTATTCCTTTTGAAGCTACTGAAGTGTCAGGAAATATTTTAGCCACCTCCTTTCCAACAAGGATGAACAATGCTTGAAGTGGCATTATAGACTGACTGCAGATATTTAATAAGAAATAGAAAACCTGAAGCAGAACACTTCCATAAATACATGTTCATATCAGCATAGTCTGAGTAAATCTAGTGATATAATATTAGAGGCCATTAAATTAATGTAAACAGCTTCTGTTTATACTCCTAACATAGGCTGTTAACTCCAGTGATTCAAGACCAGACAAAAGTACTGATCTGCCACCCTGTTGCAGCAATGAAATGGACACTTTAACCAATCCACTAAACTCACAAAACAGCATCCAAAAGCCCCACTTGTGTAATGACCACACAGCTGCTGCAGTGTCAAGTTTTACTATACACAGTAATAGACGCAGCAAAAAGATACAAACTACAGACTTTAGCCTCAGTTGCAGCCTCTTAGTTTCTCTGAATAAATCCTAGTGACTACAGAGAGTCTATATTTGACTATTTCACACTCAGCATTTCCAAGCTTGGGAAAGCTTCCAAGGCCCTCCTGGGCTAGAACAACACTGAATAACTTCTGAGTAAAACAGTATTGTATAAACAGGCTATTTTTAATAGGGACAGTACAGAATATAAGGGTGCAGGGCATTTTTATTGCAAAGAAGAGCTTAAACACCACTCAGACTTTTTTTTCTTCTCTTCCTTTGCAGGGAAACCTGCTAATGCATCTTATCAGCTACCAAAGGAAAAGTAATAGCTCTGACATTCTTGGGAGGAATGAAGCCTTATGCATTGCTGCTCTTGAGATTCTGAAAAAGCTTTGTCACCTCCCAGAGAGTACAGCTAAGAAACAGCCTTTGGTAATTCAACCATTTTTTGCAAAACTTCACCCAAACGTCAGTCCAAATAGGAGACAGGGAGGCAGGGGAAAATATATAGCAGTTCTGACCTCATCAAATATCTCCAGATAAAAAGAGTCCACACCCGGGGGAACAGTACACTGAATAACTTTGTTCCAGCGGGGGTTCTTGGCTCCATTATGTGCTGTTGGAGTTTCATACACAGCATAACCCAACCGTATTCGACAATATGGATCCATGCGGGTCATTCCATAGTTCTTCGCCAATTTTGCCTGGAAAGAAAAGAAAACCTATAAGTGTACTATATTTACATTAACTTGAGAAATTAATTACTATTAGTTCAAAAAGAGGATCAAATATTGAACAAAGGCTAGATTTGATTATGAGGTAGATAGGAAGGAAGAAAAAAAAAAAAAAGGCATTCACATCAAAATGTAAGGCAGCAACACCATTAAATGGCTGGGAGACCTTGGAATGGGAACCTTGTTTTAACCCATCTGTTGCTGAAAATACACATCTTCACCATATCTAAAGTAAGTTACTTCATACCAAACCAAAAATTTGATTTTTGCCTAGGTATCTGCTTTCCAATATACAATCCTGAACTTAAAGTGACAGGAAGCCTGTCCTCTTTCATTGAAGTACTTTTAAATAATGAAATACAGAAATCCAGTAGCTTCAAGAATATCACACAATACAAAAGCACAAACCGCAAAAGCAGTTCAGTTGAGGTAAAACCTGGTAAATCATGCTTCTTGAAGTTATTAGAAAATTCAATTAATTCAATGTGTGCATTCAGTATTACTTAATTCAGTGGGTAACTTAAGTTCTACGTTACAATAAAAACAGATGCTGTACAGAATCAGAAGATATCCAACATACTTTTTCTGTAACATCAGAGGAATAGGACAAAACAAGTTGATGACAGTCCTGAAGACAACACTGAGTACTGTTGCATAGCTATGTCAAAGTAGAAATTGGACTCTTTGGACATGCTGTTCCTTCGACCCGTACTAAGTAGCCTATCTTCTCTTAGTAAGACAACTAAAAAAAATACAGTGCCTAGGGTGCCTGCCACCTACAGGACATTTAAAGAACTGGAACAGCTGAGACTTGCATAAGGTTTAGTCATAATGGCTGCAGATCTGGCCTCGAAAGTCCTCTTCTTCATGGCACATGCTGCTTCAGTAACTCATATATTAGAGCTGGTAAGGTCTTCAACTGTTTCTTGTAAATCTAGGTTTAACAATTAAAGTAGAAAAGTTGGCACCTAAATTATGTACTCTATAGACTCTGAAGTCCTGAGATTAAGCAGTTTATCACAAAATTTTGCCAAAGAAAAGAGCGTATAAATTGTCTGTCTAGTAATTTAAGATGACACAATTAACTGTGCCTAGACAAACTCATCACCATTCCTATATATCTCCAAGAAAAAGAGAACAGTAAATTACCTTCCCAAAAACATTTTCTGATCTTCCACCAGTTTATTAATAACGGAATTAAGGCATGCTGCTCTACTTACTTTAGCAGCACATATTTAAATACAAAAGACTTCAACCAGCTTTTCACGTTTCACAGGTTAACTATGCCATGCTAAGTCTCCTATCCATAATGCCACATGTCTCAACATGCAGCCAGATTCCCACAGCAATCCTGCATAAACTCCCAGACAGGTATAGAAAACTATCTCTCTTGGGACACCAGAGGATTGTACTGCCATTCAGAAGGACCTTGACAGGCTGGATAAGTGCACAGACAGGAATCTCAAAGTTTAACAAATGAAAAAGCAACATTCTGCCCTGAGAAGGAATAACCACACGCATCACTATAGGCTATAGGCCAGTTGGTTGGAGAGCAGGTTTGCAGAGAAGGATGTACGGGTCTTGGTGGACACCAAGTTGGAAATAAGCCAGAAGTGCACCCTTGCAGCAACAAAGACAGCATCCTGGGCTGCATAAGGGAAAGCACAGCTAGCAGGCCAAGGAAAATGATCCCTTCTACTCAGCATTGAGGAGACCATATCTGGAGTACTGTTGTCTTTAGCTCTGGGCTGCCCAGAAGAAGACATGGTCATAGTTGAACAAGTCCAGCAAAGGGCCACTGACACAATTAAGTGTTTCACAGAATGGCTGAGGTTGGATGGGACCTCTAGAGACTAGCTAGTCCAAGCTCCCCACTCAAAGCAGGGTCAAATGCTCAGTCAAGTTCTGAGTATCTCCCTGGACAGAAGCTACACAAACCCTTTTGGCAACCTGTTCTGCTATTTGACAACTCTCATGGTAAGAAAGCTTTTCATATACTTAAATAGAGTTTGTTGTATTTCAATTTGTGCCCCCTGCATCTTTTGTCTTTCCTCTAGATAGCATTGGAAAGAGCCAAGCTGTCTTCTTCATAGATCATCATACCTGATGGCAGGGACTTCGCATTGATAAGATTCCCCCAAAGGCTGTTGTCTAGCTCTCTCAGCCTTTTCTTGTATGTAACATCCTCTTTAACCCTTGATTAAGGAACTGGCCTGTGGCAGGGATAAGGGGTGGGATGAGGTTTGGACTAAATAAGCTCCAGAGGTCCCCTCTAACCTCAACTATCCTGTGATTCTATAAAAAGTAGTTACTTTCAGACATGACATCAAGAACAGCCATTAGGTTTTATTCTTCAAGCAGCATATTTTTTCTTGTATGCACAAACACCTAAAAATAAACAACAACTGAACCTGATAAAGACCAGTGTCAGCTCCAGTAGCTTCAAAAACTTTTAAAAAAATTACTCATTCCTTATATACAAGTAATTCAGCAACTCAAATTCCAACACAACATCATCTTTTTTGTCATCGTTCCAATAAGATTAGCATTATTATTTAATTACATTTCCTCAATTGTATAGAGATGGTACCATGTATACCTGTACTACGGTAATGCTGAGTCTGCCTACTGTACCCATGGGTCCTCCATACTGTAGCTGCTGTGCTGCCTGGGCATCCAGCTGGATTTGCTGTTGCTGCTGGGTTGGGGTAATGCGAAGAAAATCTTGAGGAAGCTCGCCAACATATACCTTCAAAAAGAAAAGAAAAAAACCCTTCAAACTTAAGTCTTCCACTTTCATAATAAAAAGGGAGAAGAATATAAATCAAAGAAAAGCTTAGCAAAAGCATTCATTGCAATTTAGTCACCTTCTGACAGCACAAAGAACGAACTAATTAAACGACAAAACTGCCAGTCATGTAGAGGATGTTCTCATACTCACTTCCAAAACCACTAACTTTCAACATCTGCCTCTGAAAAAAGTAGGATGTACAGAACCAAGTCTGCTCTGCAACTAAATATTTTAGTCCATATAGAGGTCAGAGCTACTAAGGTTTTACATCCCATTCACGTAAGACATCTGATGGCACTCAGCACCTTCACATGTTCATCACTCATGTTGCATCCCATCATTCCTGTGACAAGATACAGCATGATGCTTTCATTTGAAATTGTCATTTTCATAGTCACCTTCAAGACAGATCATAAAGACAACGTTTCCTATGAACCCAATCCTTCAACATAACTAAGAATCTTTCAACACAACAAAAATGTCCTAATGGTTTTCCAATGTTAATCACAGCCAGCCTGCAACTAACCTTGAGGACAATTAGGGGACAAAAGGCTCACCATGCTCAAAAACATAATGGGGGAATTCAAACACTGGTCTGTCATAAGAAAGAACCATGACAAAAAAATTCAAGTAGATCAACACTAAAGGAACTTTGTCACATGTGCCAATACAAACTAGCAGCCAACCATGTATTTTCTCTAAGTTTAAGAGTAAAAGAAGGGAAAGTGTATACCTATTACTTGTCAATTTTATTACTGTCAATTCAATAACATGGTGTTTCTAGGTTTTAATTGGTCAGGGGACATTATTCATAAGACATCTAGAGAGATTAAAATAACATTAAAATAACAATCATACTATAATAAACTTTAAAAGGGAAATAAAGTGGCATAGAAAATTTATAACTAAGCTGTACTCATTAATGTTGTCTATAGGGTTGCTTACATATTTAATACAGAACTTTTCACCACAGCAAGATATAAAACAGTGCAATTTCTTATGTTGCAATCCCAGGCAGGATTACTCAACTGTATATCTGGCAGATGCATGCCTACAGAACATAATTTAATATAACAGGCCTCTAGAACACAGCTTTTGAAGATTAGACAGCACTTGCATGTAAAGATTGCATCTTGAAGACAGAAGTTGCAGCCAAATCACATGTTGTATTACTATTGGTATCTGAGAGCCTCTGACTCCTGTCAACAATTGGTGTTATATGGCAGAAAGGAACTTGATCAAAAACCTAGGGAGGAAATACTGAATGCCTGCTGCTAGGCTATTGGGAACAAATAAATTTTGCTTACAAGCATCTCAAAATTTTACAATTAAGATCCTAAGTACCTTATGTTTTAAAAAGTGAAGGGGGAAATGGAGGCAGAGAAGGAAAAGACTAAAGTAAAAGATAGTGCTAATATTAAAAGAAAGCTCATTTAAATTAGGTTGGAAATTAGACAGGTTCTTGTAACAAGGAATAAAAAGGAATTGGTTTTAAAATAAAACATAATCCATTTATGAGAGATTTGAAGTGGCACCAGAATTAGCAAGGTGATGGCATTTACAACACAGAAGGTGCCCTTCAACCCCTGACCTCCAGGAAGTTTCAATTCTGGTGTTATTAGCATCTCTAAGAATAGACATCATAAAGACTTCCCATAGCCAGAAGCGCTGCTTAAGAAACTTAATTTCTTTTTATGATAAGGTTACCCACCTAGTTGACCACGAGAAGTCTGTTGATGTGATCTTATTGGATTTCAGTAAAGACTTTGATACTGTCTCTCACAGTATCCTCCTGGACAAGATGTCCAGCACACAGCTGGATAAACACACAATGCAGTGGGAGAGCAACTGGCTGATGGGCCAGGCTCAAAGAGTTTTAGTAAATGGGGTTATGTCGGGCTGGCAACCAGTCACTAATTGGGTTCTGCAGGGATGCCTCTTAGGGTCTGCACGCTTTGATTTCTTCATAAATGACTTAGACACAGTACTTGGGGGAATACTAAGTAAGTTCATCAATGACACTAAATTGGGAGGAGCTGTAGACACGCTCAAGGGCAGAAAGGCCCTGCAGAGGAATCTAGACCAATTAGAGAACTGGGCAATCACCAACCGCATGCAGTTCAATAAGGGCAAGTGCTGGATTTTGCACCTGGGACAAGGCAACCCTGGCTGTACATACAGACTAGGGGACAAGATGCTGAAAAGCAGCTCTGCAGAGAAGGATCTGGGGGTTCTGGTGAACAGCAAGTTGAACATGAGCCACCAGCGTGCCCTGGCAGCCAAGAGGACAACTGTGTCCTGGGTGCATCCAGCACAGCATTGCCAGCCAGGCGAGGGAGGTGATTGTCTCGCTCTGCTCTGAACTGGTGCGACCTCACCTGTGTGCAGTTCTGGGCACCACAGTATAAAAAGGATATAAAGCTACTGGAGGGTATCCAGAAGAGGGCTACAAAGTTCGTGAAGGGTTTGGAGGGGAAGCCATATCAAGAGTGGCTAAAGTCACTTGGTTCGTTCAGCCTTGAGAAGAAGAGACCGAGACGAGACCTGACTGCAGTCTACAGCTTCCTCACAAGGGAAGGAGGAAAGGTAAGGTGCCGATCTCTTTTACTCTGGCAACCAATGACAGAACCTGAGGGAATGCCAGGAGGATGTTCCAGGGGAGGTTTAGGTTGTATGTTAGGAAAAGGTTCTTCACCCAAACAGTGGTGGAGCACTGGAACAGGCTTCCTAGGGAGGTGTCATGGCTCCAAGCCTGTCAGTATTCAAGAAGAGACAGGACAACTCCCTCAGACCCATGGTGTGAACTGTGGGGTTGTCCTATGCAGGGACAGGAGTTGCACTCAATGACACGTGTGGGTCCCTTTCAACTCGGGACATTCTGTGGTGGCTGCAGCCCTGAAATTACATTCCCATATATGCAAATATTTATTAGAATATATAATGTCCTAATGGAGTTTTGACATACTTTGCATCATATTAATACATCATGATTTACTTTAAAAACTCGGGTATGACAAATTGAAGCTGCATGATGCAGAAGTTGACTCTGTCAACTTCTTAGAAAACAGGACAGCATATTTTGTATCTACCATCTTAACATGGATACTGGAAAGCGAGAAGTCTAATATCTTTCACCTTTTAAATTTTATTTTAAGTCACCTAAATACTGTTCCCAAATAAAATATATAATCTACTCTCCATAATTAAGACAACAAGGACAAACAAAATCTCTAAGGGAGATCAAAGTTTTCTTACAGCATCTAAGCCAATTTTAAGTAATTCAGTTATCTCACACAAGGCTACGTTCTTATCCTGAACTGCAGAGCAGACATACACAGAAACTGAAAACAGTTAGTGTCACTCAAAAGATCTGAGTGGTAAACCTCTCCAAAAGGAAGAGTGGGGAACGGGAGATGCATACACACCCATCTTAAAGGTGCAGCTCTGACTGAGATCCGGTACACAAGTCCTGATGATATATTCAGTAAAATACCTAGGAGACATGCTCACTGAGGCAAATACACAGTTCTTATGCTAATTATCTGTTGATTCCATATTGATAGAGACAAATCAGTAGCGTGCAACCTGTAAAGAAAACAGCCTAACTTATGTCCTCCTAAAAGCATTTAAAAGCCAGCACATAACTGCCACCTCCAACCCTGAATCAAAGACAAAAAGTCAACGTAATCAGAATTAAACCACAATTTTTGGTTCTAAAGTAAGGAGACTACAAGTGACAAGCTTGTATCAGTGATCCTACTCAACACTTGCTTTAAAACAAATGCACTTCCCTCTACTACAACAACATTTAAGGAAGAATGTGAAATTCATACCTGCTCTGCCATTAACTGTAGAACAAAACATTAATTCCATTTAACATTTGAATTTTACTAGAACTATCTTTTCAAGCAAGACAGCAACACGATAATGCTATGATAAAGCTAAAATTCTGAAGACAAATGTGGAGTAGGCATTCATAAAAACTAAGCATGCCTTGTAATTACTTCCTAACAAATGTGATTGACAGCAATGCATATCAAAAATTGCCCTTCTTATCTTCTAAAAACATTGAAGAACTGGTTTTGAGGATCTTCAAAGTAAAATGCTGCAGGTATAAAAATTTCATCTCAATTTCTTCAAACTGAAGGTAGTGTGATATTCTACCACTATTTGAACAAATTTATGACTGAGCTGTCTCAGTCTTACCTTCCTGTTCCTTTTCACAACCTTTTCTTATGCAACATTAAGTGGTACCACGGCAACTGTAAAGTACACTAGTGCAGAGGGCTGATCAGAAGAAAATTAAACAAGGGTCAGGGCAAAGGGAAGAAGAGAAGAAGTCATCAGGGCCCTTACATCGCTAACTGATCATGTGAGTACTGGTACCTACATAAGGGAGGGAAAGGGAATGCAGAGCCAAGAATGACCACAAATGCCCTGACTTATGAAACCATATGCCAAGACAAGACACATTCAGGGAACCTTAACTAAGGTTTCCACACTAGCAATTACCAAGAAACCCTGACACCACATTTTAAAGAAATTTCATGTTGAAGAGCTTTAAACATCTAGCTACTCAAAACAGTTCTAACCACTCTCCTTTGAATGGTTTTACTGTTTTTTAAGAAAGAATAGATAAGCAAATGAGAGAGAATTCCTGTTAGTTTGCACACTAAAGAAAAAGTTGGGACCAGATAGGATGCATACAGAGGCTCTGAAAGAGCTAGCTGGTATTTTTTCAAGACTACTCTCTATCATCTTTGAAAGGTCATAGAGATCAGAGGAAGTCCTCTATAGCTGTCACAAGACAACTCTCATACCCAGCTATCAAAAGTGAAGAAAGATGACATGAGGAACCACAGTCGGGTCAGCTTCACTTCGGTTGCTAAGAAATACATAGAGCAAGTTCATCTTCAAGCTATTTCTAGACACACAAAGGAAAAACCAAAGACTAGGAACAGCCAGCCTTTACACCCTAATGAGCCTCATCTGCCTTCTATAATACAATAAAATTATTGAAATCTCCAAATAAGGAAAGAGCAGTAGGAATCAAAGCTGGGTCATGACAATTCAAACAGGCAAACCACTGGATGGGCAAAACACTGGCTGGATCACCGAGCTCTGAATTTGAAGTCCAGTGCTTTAAGACACTGGAGATTTGTTAAAAGCAAAGTTCCTCAGCATACTGAAACTAATTATATGTGTCTAATATTTTTACTTTCCAGTATCTGGAGGTGAAGACAGAATGTACTCTTATCAGTTTTGAGGATGGCACCAAATCTAGGGGGGAATGACTGGTATACTTGAGGACCGGACCAACAACCAATGAGATGCAAGAATTCACTGCCAGGAATCTTATGAATTTCATCAAGTGCAAAGTCCTGTACTTTGTACAGAAAAATCCCTGGCATCAGTACAGACTAGAGAACAACCGGAAAGGCTGCAGGTCTACAGAAAATAAATATGTAGGTCCTGGTGGAAAGCAAGCTAAACATGAATGAACAGAGCACTCTCACAACAATGAAGCCTAACAGTGTACTACACAGTGTACAAAAGCCTAGCCAGTAGGCTGAAGAACACGATTGTTTTCCTTTAGTTGGCACTCATTAGACCACATCTGGAATACTGCAACCCATTTGAGGCCCAGCAGTCCATGAAAAATTATAAAGTTGAGTGAGCCCAGCAAAGATCCACCAAGATGGCCCACAAAATGGGCTGTGTCACAAGACTTGTGAGGATACACGGAAGATTTGTTTAGAGTAGAAGAAATTAAGAATGCACCTCATAGCAGCTTTCCAATATCTATGAGACGGTCATTAAGAAAACAGAGCCAGGTTGTCATCTGAGATGCAAGGCAAGAAGAAAAGAGACCTCAATTATCAAACTGAAACAGAGGAGGTTTGACGCGAAATAAGGAGGAAAGAGGAAAACAAAAATAAAAACAAAACAAAACAAAACCAAAACAAAACAAAAAAAAAAGCGAGAGGTGAGACAGAGTCCTGAGCAACCTGGTCTGAATTAAAATTAAAATTAAAAATCGACCATTTTTTAGAAAGAGGTTGGCCTCCTGACATCCCTTCTAACCTGAACTGTTCTATAGGACTCACATTACACCATGATACGCCCCCAGTTAAACTCCTGTAGCATTATAGTCAAAGGCTCTACTCCAGAACTTCAATTTAGAGATGGATAAAAGAAAGAATGTAAGAGTAATTAAGTTTATTGCATTTACAGATTTTTGCCCCCTCATCCCCTTTTTTAATGTCACAAAATAACAAGTGTTATGGACTGCAAGGTACCAGATTTGCTTCTCCTGTTTTCATTATTTTTTCCTGTTGCCAGAAATTTCCCCATCTACTCTGTCACTTCATTGCTTCCATATGTCTACCTGTAAAGGCTTTATGATTTTATAGTCATCACCTTAATAGCACTTTTCCTTTCCCCCAAGTACACCACCTATATTTAGTCTTGACTAAGTATTTTCCCAGCACACCTACACTTCTCCATTTAAATATTCACAAAATACATTCCACAGTGCAAAAGCACAACTGTTAATAAAGAAAAAAGAGTTTGGTTTTACTGCAGAAGAAAAAGAAAATATTCCCTTCTTCATTTAAAGAATAATTCGAATTACTACTAAGTATGGCATGAACTATTGTATGCAGATGTGAGTTAAAAATTAAAGATAGAATAAATGTCCATAGTAATCTCAAACTCACCAAGCATTTACAGCATATTTGAGCTACACAGATTTAGTCTACATTCAAAGTAACAGAGTAATAATATCAGAAAAAGCCATACAAACAGCTCAAAATAAGGAAACCCATGAATTCACGTTGCAGTTAGCATTAAGGAGAAGGATAACTTCCATTAATTCCAGGAAGAGACATCTGATTTTTTTTTTTTTTTTTCCTACTCTATCACTGCACATACCTCTTTCTTTCCTCCAAGTCTTGGTTAAAAGAAAATGCCATTGGATGCAACAGAAAATAAGACCCTTAGTGCCTAAAGGTACATCTCTTATCTGTTAAGAGAGCAAGAGCTTCAAAGCATTACCAATGCTGCCCTCAACAGTTTCTGTCAAAGGAACATGCTTCAGAGAGCAGATCACAGCACTTAAAAATTAATCCACATTTTGCTTAGAAACACTCAATGACATCTTACTCCCTCAACTTTTTAAACTACTTCTGAAATCCAAATTGATTGCAACAATGTGTCTTCATGAAATTTCCAGCTTCGCAGATCAGGATTTTATACTATATATATATCCACATTCTAATGAAAACAAAAAAAGAAAATCTAAAACAACACTAAATTATACCCAGAAATATCAATACAATTATTTTGACCATGGGACTTTGTATTCAAAACTGCCCTATCACAGCATAACATGTATGACAATATAAACAGGAACTGCTTTTTTGTCAATTTTGTTCAGAAAAAGATATCAAAGTTTTGAAGAGTCTTAAGACAAAACTTCAAGTAAAATCAGAAACAACAAGCCTTACATAGATAAATGACAGTGTTAGTACAAGAAAATAGAAGTAAACATAAATATAGCATTAGAAAATTTCCAGTCAGAGCAGTGATTATTAGGGAAATTAGAAGAAGAAATAGACATAATCTTAGCTTAGTACTTGATCTGATTTTGGAGGTGCTGACATATTTGCCAGCACGGTGAATAACCACAGAGATGAATTTTAGGTGTGCTTGGATCAATCTGCTTATTAATACCTCTCACTTGGAAAAGGTATCACTTAGCAGCCCTTACATATCCAGCTATAGTTTAGGTTTCAAAAGCAGGTTTTTTTTTCAAAAGCAGGTTTTTTTCTCAAAAGATGACAGTGTGACAACACACTGTCCTGACAGTGTGACAACTACAACATCCTGAAAACAGACAGAGAAATCTATATTCTAGCAGAATATTTACTAGTAACAGGCAGGATGAATTCCAGTTCTTTTTCATATGAAAGACTAAACAGCAATCAGAAATTTTAATTACTCACCAAACAAGGAACATCACAAACTGGAAAGCACAGGTACAAGAACAAGACTGGCAACAGTATAGTAGCATAGTTTATTTTCTTACCAACATGAAAAAACCTTGAATATTTTCTTGCCTGTTCAAACAGAAAGACAGAACTGTGCTCTGCAGCGCTAAAGAGAAAATGTTTCCCAGTCCTTTAGCACCATTTAGTGGCTACTCATTTGTAATGCAGCTGAATATATGGAAAGAAGTACAATTCTGTAATCCTCTTTAGAGAGAATTAAGAAACACTGGCATGTACCATATAAACATCCCCACCTGTGAACGACAGCTTAAAATTGCATAATTTATTCATTCATCTTGAAAACATTCAAATCTCTACAGTGATTAAGACAAGGAAGTAAAGCATGCATAACATTAGGAACACATAAGAAAAAATAATAATTAAAAAAAGAAAAAAAAAAAACACACCACAATTAGAAAGCCAGAATTGTACAAGGTAAGTCACCATACACCTCTCCATTTGCCAGGCTTCAATTGATTTTAAGCAACAAAAGACTGCCAAGAGACTATACAGAAGTACCTGGGTAATTATAAAATAAGACATGTAGAATAATATTCTAAGCATTGAGATGTTCCTTTAAAACATTTAAGAAAGACTAGGCAGTTATAATATTCAAACATCTGCAAGATTATAGGCATGTCAAAGAAGGTTCTCAATAAAATCTTATCTCAACCCAGGAAGGGGATTTCACCAAGCTAAAACAGGCAGATATTCAAACTACTCCATACTAACAAGGTGTTTAGCACCACAAGCAAACAAAACTTCTCCCAAAAAAGAAATGCCACTCCATTTCAGAGATAGAAATAATTGCACAATTTTATCTCTCCACAAATTAGGACTGAAATAAGGCCTACTGTTCAGCTTTAGCCAGACCACTTAGGTTGTTGCCAATTCCTTCTATCCCTTTTCTCAAATAAACTCCCTCAATCTCCCCAACGTGCTCCAAACATAAACTAAAGGATAACTACAAGTGAAGTTACTTTTAAACAAAATTTGACAATTTTTCAGGTATTTGTATTATTTTGAACTTTTTTGAGTCAAACCTGTCACATATTGATAGAATTCTACTTGGATGTATTCACACTACCAACTCTTCAAACACCAAGCCTTTGGGGACAGCAACTACCTAATTCACCACAGATTCAACCAGAACCGCAGCCGTTGTCTTTTCCTGACACCATCATGAGACAACAAAAAACCTCATTCACTTTTCCACCTTAGTTTTCCACTTAAAACTTTTATTCCCAACAACAGAACCATCATCACAATCCATTGTAAAAGGAATATATTCTGGAAGACCAGACAAATAATCCATTTTAAGGAATTACATTTATGATCATATAGTATTACTGTCATGAGATAACAGACAGCAATGCAGTTTTTCAAGATCAGCAGTTTAATAATTCACTCCTCTCGTCTTGAACAGACAGATTAAAAAGTAGCTGTTTCTAAGAAATAAAATAGAGCAGTTTTAATTGATTGTTTAAGAAAAACCTTACTCTGCTTGTAGAGCAACACAGTATCGTCAATTACTATTACTTTCTTCCACACAGGAGGACCAGACAGGAACAGCACATCAGTCGAGAGCTGATGCTATACTGCAGTTATACACCACACAGTAGAACATCCCAGTGCTGGGCAAGGTTATTCCAGGGCAAAACTAGACAATAACACATTCCCAATAAATTATCAGCACTAATTCCCAGAAGACTGTTAAATTGGTTTTAAGACTGCTCAATCCCTTCCTCCTCCAACACACACACCTACCTACTACCACTGAATGTGTTTTTCAGCACGTTTCGCGTTCCAGATTTAAAGCAGCAATTTCAGAGACATTTACCTAAATCTGCCCTGCCCAACCATGAAAACCCAAAGCTCAACTCTAGTTTGAAGAGGAAGAGGTTTAGCGTCGGTTTAGTTTCAGCCGTTGGCTCCTTTGGGAGGCCCTTAGCCGAAGAACGGGCAGAAAAGCCTCTTCAAGCCCTACAGGCAGATAGGAGGGACCTTCCCCTCCCCTTTCCCAAAGCCGCATCGCAAGGCGGAGAACCGGGAGAAAAGGCAGACTTTCGTCCTCCCGCCCCCTTCCCCAGTATCACGGCAGTCCGAAGAACAGAGGTCTCTCCTCTTCCCTCTGCCGCGAGCCGCAAGCGTGGGAAGGGAGAGCTAAGAAGGGTGAGTCATCCTCCCACCGAGGCCCACTGACAGTAGCTGGGCCGAGGGGGAGAGGGACAGAAGCCGAAGCCCAGAAGGGTCCAAGCTGGGCCTCACCAGCCCAATGCGCTGCAGTCGCAAGAACTAACAGGAGACAGCCTTCAGAGGCTCCGCCGCTGACTCTAACCCGGCAGCACTCACCGGGCCCCGCTGAGTAGTGACGGTGGTCGCCATAGCGCCTCCCTCGGGCCGAGCCCCCGCCGTCCGCCCCGCCAGGCCGCCGCCCTCGCTACCGTTACTGCTCCCACAGCCGCCGCTAACCGTCACTCAGCGCGAGCCTCCCAGTCACCTGACGCCGGCCCCGCCCCCAGCTCCCGCCGTGCCTGCAGCAACGTATCCTTCCCCCGCCCCTTCGGGCGGGCTCCAAAGCCGCGGCGTGCGCATGCGCCAAGGGAAGGCGGACGGCACGTGCACGCGCCTGTCGGCACACTTGGGGAGGGGAGCGAGCGGGAGGGGCGGAGCGACTCTCGCGCATGCGCTCTTCTGCTCTGCGGTGCCGCAACCGAGCGGAGCGCTGTGTGGGGGCGCTGCATTCGCTAGGGGGCGCCACGGCCCCCTGGGAGGAGCAGGAGCGGGGGCGGGGCCTCGGGGCGACATCTTGCGGCCGGGAGGACCTTCCCCCGCCCGCGAGGAGTACAAGGGGGCGGGGGTTTGCGCGGGAGTCCGCGTAGCGGTTGCCCAACAGGGTTTTCTGCCAGTGGGTGCGATGTGCGTAAGGAGGTGACTTTGTGCCTCGCCCACCCTGGTCTCCGTACAGCTGGCCCCGTGTCAGTGGTTTTCTAAAGCGGAGGCTGACCTTCGGCGTGTTGAGCAAGTGCAGCCCTTTGCAGAAGAACAAAAGCTGCTCTAATATTCATCTGAGTGCTGCTTTGGGAGATAAAATCTGATCATTTCAAAGCCTATTTAAATAACATAACTGTTTCCTGTTGTTAGGATCTGCTGCACGGATTTAGCCCTTAATTAAAATTCTAGCACAGATTTCGGCAGCTGGAAATAGAACAGTGCAATTAGGAACGCTCCAAATATAGCAGCAGCTTTTTTTACCATGCTACCCTAGCATCCACTTGGAGTGATAACGGCCTCATCTTTTTACTTGTGTCTTGATATTTAGAAAAATGAGTACTACGGAACATAATTGATTGGGGGCCATTGAATGCATATAGTTGATGCCAGCTGTAAGTCATCCAGCCAGCTTAAGAGAAAGGCTGTGATGTTCCCTCTTACTCTTACCAACTGTTCCTTTGCTGGAAGCAGGATTCAGGTCAATCTACAAAACAAAGCAGCAAATCATCCTTCCCTTGTTCCTACCACTAGAAAAGAACACGAACTGGAAAATACGTGGATATTTTTTTTTTTTTTTGCAGGAAGAAGAGGTTGAGTTTCTTGGAAGAAGCTAAAGGGGCTAGGATTTTTTCATTGCCTTTTATATAGGCCTTTCAACAGAGATAGTTCAATATACAAAGGGGCAATGCAATTTAAAATTAAACTGCATGATTAAGAACATTCGGAATCTTACCATGTCAGATATGTGCCTTGTCTGTACAAAGCTTGTGTATTGATATATTAGTTTATGACATGCTAGCCAGATGTAGGCTTTTTCAGGAAACTCTCAGTTTCTTCATCCTGTATATACATATAACTGAGTTTCAATGATTAAATGATAGAAGTTTCTTGAGCCAACATGTTTAAAACAGTAAGAATGTGCAGAGGTTTTGAGTGGGAGTCCACGGAGTGGTTACCCACAGGGTTTTCTGCCAGTGGCTGCAATGTGTGTAAGGAAGACTTTGTGCCTTACTCCATAGAGGTAAGGGAAGATGATCAGCACTTTTCTCCATCATTACAATCTTGACATTATGAAGCAGCCTGGAGAGAAAAGGGTGTTAACAAGCCTCATTGCTATTCTTATGTCTGTAACCACATAAGCTAGGAAATTAGTTTTAGGTAAGTCATGGGCAGTTTACTTACCATGGATTTCGTTCTAAGACCTGGTCTAATGACAACAACTTCAGATAGATTAGACATGAAAAAACATTATTGTCTGTATAAAACATATATCAATGGAAAAAGTAGTAATGGTAACTCAGAGATTCTTGAGATTTGTTTTCCTCATACACAGTGACTGGAGTGAACATGGTACATTTCTAACATCATCACCATTTTCTAACTGCATCTTTTATTCTCCTGTTTTATTTTTATTTCCAGGAAATCCACATAGAATCTAATAACTTCTTGCTAATTGCCATTTTTAATCTATGTAGTAAAGGATCTGTTGTTAAACAAAGCCCCACTCTCCCTAGGGTAAATAGATATCTGAAGGTGGCCTGGAAACTCTACAAAAATACTGGCTTTGCCATCTGGTGGTCATGCACAAGAACAGCAAGTAGCTTTCGACCTGGAGAGACAGGTGTTTTTGTTTCCCCAAGTGCGACATCACCACAAATAGGGAGCACGGGTGCAAAAACATCAGGCAAAGCATCTGATGTCAATGCAGTAATTAAAGTGGGAATGTAAGCCATGGGAAAGGTGAGAGAACAAAAGTCATAAAACCCTGTTATTTGCACCATATGGGCATCATTAAAAAAAAAGGTTGAAAGGTAATTAAAGAAGCTATAATCATAATAAATTATATTTATCTTGTGATAAAAATTTAGACATCCATTTCTCCTGTGTCATTCTTTCATTCTGATTCCCAGGCTCTTCTCTCTTCTTCCCAGTTCTTCATTTGTCTCTCCCAGAATCTCTCCTACCCCAATCTGCCCCTTTTTTCCATTGCCCTATCTGTTCTTTCCTAAATGCTTCTGCCCCTTTTGCTTCTCCTCTCCATTTTCTCTTTTGCTTTGACACTCTGATTCATGTCCTACATTTTTCTATTTAACTTTCCTTCCTACAGAGTTGTCATAAGCCCCATATTCCCTGAAATTTCACCTGGAGCTTTCTGTTCATGTTTTTTGTAACCTCATCTCCTTGCTTCCAGCTACTGCCTGGGTCAGAGGCAGTGCATGTTTCTGAGCTCTCTGTGATGCTTCCTCAATACCAGATCAAATGCCAAAGATGACTGTTACCTTTGATGAAACCTTTGTCTCATGGGGTCACTCATATGGTTTATCTTCTGTAACCAATTGCCTATTTTTATGAATTTTCTAAGAGCTTATTATCTCTGAAGACATTTAGTAAGAATTGGTTGAAATTGGACAGCAGGTTGGCGATGAGTAGAGACAAACAAATGTATGTCCACATGGTGTGGTTGCTTGAAAATTATCAAATAGGCATTGATTCCTTGGCTGGCTCCAGAATCTGAGAGTGTAGATACTACCTATGCTTTTCTTCACAAAAACAGAAGATGAGTTGAAGTTAATAGCACTCAAGTGTGACAGGGGAGAAGACCAAAGGGATCCACTGCCCTGTGGATCTAGCCCATACCAAAGTGGAAGTGCAGAAAAAGGAAAAGGATGTTGCAGACTTCAAGGACTAGCCCTCGGAGTCCTAGTGTGCCTAGCACAACAGCTCAGGATGTATGTGGCCTTGTATAGGTGCTGGACGCAGCACCAAACACACAACAACAGAGTGCAGTGTTATTCGTCTATTCATGGTACCAGCTCAAGCTTGGTGATGTACAACAGAGCCCAAACAGGAACATCGAAGTCCCAGATGGCATTCAGACTGGCTGTAACAAGCAGTAATTTCCACTTCAATAGCATGCAAGGTACTCACAGTGCACTGCAAACTTTAATTAATCCTCACAGGCCAGTTGGGATGCAGAAGGATTACATCCTTTGTCACAAAGGAAAGATAGCTCCAGCATGAAACACGGCAACTCTGTAACAGCATACAACAACATTACCCAGGAATTTCAGCCAAGGTGCATACTGCACTGAAACTGCAAGAGAATTAATTGATAGGCTGAAGAGAGAAAGAATTAAATACAAACTGTAGCTCAAAATCAGCACTGCATCCCTCCTGACACCAGGCCGTGAAACAGAGATGTTAAACAGCAGGCAACTTACCACCATTGCAACCACCGCATAATTTCGTACCCCAGCATTATAGCTACTGATTGAGCTAGATGAATATTGGCAAAAGTGGTGTTCAAGCAATTGCAGGGGATTCTAGCAGAAAAGCCAAGAGCACTGCCGAGCAGCTAATAAGTGGCTGTTCTTCAGTCATGCTGCACTCAAAATAGCTTTCCAACAGAGGGAAAGCAAATTCTATTGGCTTCAACACCTGGTTGAGCAACCTAATAAGGACAAAATTGAAAGTTAGAGCTGAATCATTATTTATTTTATAACTACATCTTCATCATGCAGTCCATTCCAAAATGAGAGTTATTTCATTTCAAATCGAGTTCGTGCCAGGTTTTTCTGTAGGCTCATTCAGCACAGAGGTGAGGAGAAGGTTCTTTGAAAACAATTTCGGACAGCAGCTGCTTCAGAGGAGGAAAGTAATCTATAATCACAGGAAGATTTTTTCCCTTTTCTCCAGTTCTGCCATGCTTTTCCCAAATTGTATTTATTAAGTGTATGTTTAATACACCAGGAAAATGGTAGTGGTGCAAAGACTGTATTTAGTGTTATTTGGGTAACATGTTCATTTCCAGACAGCTCTTTGAAAGAGATGAGCAAACAGTTATAAGAGCGAAATGTCTCTGTCCTGTCCATAACAGACACAGAAAACAGCTTGTTCCTCTCATTGAAATTACCTTTTATATATTTGAAAACTGCTGTTGTTTTACCTCCTAGTTTTCTCTGAGGTTCAGATGTTCAGAAGAATGTCAGTCTAAACTTAACCCAATTCCCTCAGCCTTTCCTTACAAGTATACTTTTACGAAGGCAGATAATTTTTATTTTCCTCTACTTTTTCCCAAAAGGTCCATAGTTTCCTTGAAGTATCCAAAATTGGACACAGCACCCCAGCTGGGGCACAGACAGATCCAAGGAGAGCTGAAGAGTTACTAAATGTTTTGTAGGTGACAACACTGTCTATAAATTGCAATAAGGGTTTGCCTTTTTACAGTAGCATAATATTGTTTACTTCTGTTCAGCCTATGATCTATGTTAATATCCAAATCTTTTTCTGCCACGCTGTTACTTAGTTTGTCCTTTCTTGCCTTATGTTTTTGTGGTTCATTATTCTTGCCTAAGTGTGGTTACTTGTTTGTTTTTATTGAGTTGCATCCTCTCTAATCCTGAAATTGTTCTACAATATACACCTGTTATGTTGGATTGGCAAAGATACCCACCCACAGCAATTGTGAATAAATCAACATGTTTATTTAAAAATAATCTACTCTCTTGTCTAGAGAATGAAATATTCACATCTGTTTTTATTGAATCAGATTATCTGGTCTTTTATCCACATTATTTTTCAAATAGGAGAATTTTCTGCTGCCTCATTTTTAAAAAGACTGAATTCAGAAGTCATTAGTTGAAAATAAAGGCTAAGGCAACTTAGAGTTTGGCATTCTAGTCTCACAGGACATGCAGCACTCTCAGTTGTGATATCCATATTTGTACCTAGTACCATGCAGTCTGCGAGTAGATATTGTAGGAATCCTGTTTGTGTGTTGTACAATTTTCCATGTATTTGTTTTATTTTTTCCTTTCCTTTCCTTTCCTTTCCTTTCCTTTCCTTTCCCTTCCTTTTTTTTCTTTTTTTTTTCTCACAAAATAAAATAAATATGCAGAAAAATGAAGGTATTCATTTTGTCTGCTCACCAAACTTCCCCTCAACAAATAAATTAAGATACAGAAGTAGAGAAACGATGAAAAATAAGAGTGAAATGACACAGGAAGAAGTAGCAACTTCCTTCACAAAGTTAAGGATATTATTTTAAAGTGTAATGCTAACAAGCCCAAATGTTTTTGAGATTTCTTCCAAGTACTTCATACTCAATTTGTTCATGTATCTCCCACTTCATATAATAATTTACATAGACACAAGTAGTGCAAATGTGAATCTCTGCTCAACACAACAAACATTTCCCCCTGGTTCAGGAAGGGTACAGTTCCCTACACTCATAGTAATGGGCAGAAATTCTTTCTCTCCCACTTGATGCCCAGGCAAGGAAACATTGCTCTTCTACTTACCCAAGTTCATTATAGAAATCCTTGTCTAAATGCAGCAAGACAGTTTTTATCCTTTGTAATTTAGCTAATTTGTTGCTCCTCCTTGATAACAAGATATACATGCAAATCAATATGCTCTCTCTCCTCACTCCAACTGCTGTTTTTTACAGAATAAGCACCAATTTTTTGTGTATGTAAAAGTACTGAAGGGAGAAGGAATTCTGCAAGTTAAATGTCATACTTTCTCCCACTGGGCACTTCAGTTTTATAGATATTAGTTTTTATAATTAACAGTTAATATTATGAGGACTCTACAATAATGGTGGCTTTCAATAGTGATATTTATCAGGTTCTTTCTCTGGTTGACTCTTCCTCCATGTCTCCATATTTGGTGCCTAAGTGCCTGCAAGGAAATCATTCTTTCCTTTCATTATTTTAGATATTTAATCACAAACCTTGCAAGGAAATTTGCTGTTTTCCAGACAGTGCAGAACTAACTTCATTACCACATTGACATGCTAGATACACTTGTCAGCTCTAAAGTCCCATCTTCTTAAAAGTCCCTAGCCTATATTCCCTTTGGAAAATATTAATTTCAAATAATACAATAGCCTGATTCACTATTTCCATCTTTTCTCCAGAGCATTTCTTGCTGAATGTGACAGGTTATAGGGAAGAGTGTAAGTTACACAGAAATACACTTGGTGCCTTCAGTGAAAGGATTCTTACACATACTGTCTCTGGTTTCTTTGTGGTCAGATCCTCTCCCTCCTTTGAAGTCAGCACAAATGTACAAAGAGGGTCTGGAGCTCTGTCCAGGGAGGGACAGTGGTTTTGCTTCTCTACAGAGCTGCCTCTGGTGGGTTGACCTTGGCTGGATGCCTGATGCCCACAAAGCCACTCTATCACTCCCCTCCTCAGCAGGACTGGGGGAAAAAATGAGACAGAAAAAAACTTGTGGGTCAAGATAAAGACAGTTTAATAAAGTAAAAGCAAATGCTGCATGCACAAGCAAAGGAAAACAACAGATTTATTTTCTGCTTCCCACCAGCAGGTGATGTCCAGCCACTTCCTGAGAAGTAGGACTTCAGTACACATAGCAGTTGCTCCCAAAGACACACATCTTATTAATGAATGTCCCCTTCTTCCTTCCTTTCTCTTAGCTTTTATTGCTGAGCAGATGTCATATGGTATGGAATATCCCTTTAGTCAGTTTGGGTCAGCTGTCCTGGCTATGTCCTCTCCCGTGATCTTGCCCACCCCCAACCTACTGGTGAGGGAGGAATGATTGGAGAGACAACCTTGATGCTGTCCAAGCACTGCTCAGCAGCAGCCAAAACACCAGTGTGTTATCAACACCTTTCTAGCTACCAATACAAAGCACAGCACTATGTGGGCTGCTATGGGGAAAATCCCAGCTTGACCCAGTACACCGCTCTACCTCAGCCTCAGGGAGCTGCAGGAGTGCAGCACCTCTGAAAAGACAGCACATTTGGCCACTTTCTAGCAGGTTTCTTCCAACAACCTGAGTTGTTAGGGTACCAGAGGCAGTGCTGAGGAAAAGCAATTAGATGCTGAGTCATCTGTAGCTTCAGAGTTCTCAGACATCTGGATGGATGAGTCTACATCTATAGCTAAATGTCTGAAGAATTTCCTGACTCCTACTTCTGTTCACTGATCATTTGGTGTCACCATATAAGGTGTCACCTTAGTGTTCAGTCACACAAGTATCTGAGTGAAGAAGAAAAATAATTTTCCTCCTTACAAGGGAGACTTCTAATGAGGTATTGGTCTTGCATTTAAAGCTAATTGCTTTAAACACAAGGGCAATATTCATCTTGTTAGACTTGCTGAAGATCTAAATTCAGTTTCCATAGGCTCTATGATTTCAATAAATAAATTGATCTCACCACACTGCCTGTCCATTCCCAAACAAGGCGAAATCAACACATCTGTTGTGTGTTACAGTTCTGCATGCTGAAGGGTAGGATCTCTGTGTCAATAAACATGCATAGAATGTATAGCACCAAAGGTCATTTTGGTCAAGGTCTTCAGCACTTACTGCGATATGTAATACACATACTGTAATTTACAGGAAGATATTACAAACCCAATATTTAAGGAGTGTACTTCATTCCTTTCTATCTTCTGACAGACTGGAGAAGAACTTAGAAAAATGAAAGTGTGATTTAAGATACAGGACATGTGGGTGGTGTAATAGCTGGTGCCACACAGGAGCTGTCAACAGGCTCCTTACTTACAATTAGCAGGCTAGGTTTCCCCTGTGGTTAAAGGATATGTGCAGCACACCAGAGGACCAAATACCAAGCTGAATGTACAGCACAGCACAAGCCTGCACCTTCTCAGGTTAAGTGTTCTGTAGATGACTAATTTGTTGATATACAATGGTCTTCTAGTTGGGATAACTGCAGAAGTACATGTGCGTATAAACCCTCATGAGACTTCATGTACACCTCAAGGTGTCTGCAAGAATGCACTTGGAAAGAATGAATGCCAGAAAAAGTATTGAGTTGAATCAAAGAGTGAAAATGAAATAAGGCAGGTAAGAAGAGCTAGTTTTTATCATCTTTGTATGTAAAGTTTTCAGGTTAAGAAATTTGCTGTTTACAAGGAATGAATTGCTGTTGTAAGTGTGATTTTAACTAAAGTTCTAAAAAAACTGTAAAGAAAGCAAAAGTTTGTACAACACACAGATATATCTGCATAACACATATGCTCACATGCCTGTTTCAAGACACTTCTTGTTCAGCTTCCCTTCTGCTGTTTATAGCATTGTGTAGCACTTTCTGGCACAGGTGATATCTTCAACCAAAAGGTGTTGTCACCTGACTGTAATTGTACAGATTTCCCCTGTGGGGATGCAGCCCTACAGCTACATTCAGAACATGACAAATGTGCAAATTAAAAATATGACTTTGTGCTTTTTTCATGATAACCAAGTACTTTGGCTTTTTTTTCTAAAATAAAGGTGGGAAAGACAGAAACATCATAGGATTATCTGAGCCTTCTATACATCATTTTTAAAGACTGCAAATTGTAGAAAGGACAGTGTTACGTATGGGATTTTTTGCCTCATTCTGGTTCTTTATCCTTGGTTTAACAGAAAAGCCTTATTTTTATATGACCTGTAAATACTGGTAGTGAAAGAGTGTATCAAAAATAGAGAGATTTGTTTTCTCTCTGTGTAGAATTCACCACATATTTATGTGTTATATGAAATAGCAATTTTATACTGTAAATACATTTGCAATCTGTAGTGCTGCCATTGGCTCCTACAGAAGCCTCTAAAGTTCTATATGAGCCACCCTAAAATTTCATATGTGTTATGCATACAGGACAGCAGCTAAAGCTGGTTAAGAAGACCTGTTGAAAAATGAGGGCAACAAAGCTACCCGCCCCATTGCAGAGCTATCTTCGTCTCAGGAACCCCTGCCTTTGTGACCATATTTCCTTTTTAACTTTGACCACACTGAACCTTTGTTTTTGTCATGGCTTTTCCTGTGTATTGGGCAACAAGAATTAGGTAACATCAGTCTGGCTTTGCACAGCTGCAATTGTCAATGAATTGCCAGGTAATACAGTTCAGACTACCTTGGCATAAATACCCCCTCACAGGCAGTTCACCTCTCATTATTAGTATCATCCAATAACAATAGTAATTAAAGTTCTCTGTTTAGATTGGGTCCTAATTGTACCAGGCATTATCTCTGATTAAACCGTTTTTATGTGTACATAAATGGTTCTGACTGGTGTTGTTGATCGAGGGTAAGAGATCTCTACCCTCAGCCTTTGCCACAACTCCTTCTCTTTTGCCCCCTCCACTTTGCTTTTTCAACTATTTATCTTATCGTTCCCTCCCTCAGTTCTGTAAAATTAGTCTAGTTTAAAGCAAACAAACCCACAAATGCTCTCAAATATTAAGAGAAACACAATATTTAATATTACTGCCTCATTATTCAGTTGGGGAACTGAGATATGGAGAGATTAAGTGACTTGCCAGAGGAAAAGGAGGAAGGATGCAGGGAGAAAATTTAGTTCCTCTGAGTTACAGTTCAGCATCTTAAATAGAAACCTTCTTTGTTCTGACTTCACCTTACCTCTGAGCATTGCCCGGTCTCTTTATGCTCAAACTTTCCACTTCCAGACTGTATCTCTTCTGATTTCAAAGGATGACTTGTCACACAGGACAGTCATGAAGGAGATTAAGGGGTTGTTCTAGCCTTTTCATCTCTGCAATTTTTCTCCACTGCCACTGTTACAAGCTACAGTGAAAATAAGTCCTGGAATCACAGCTTTCCCTTCACTGTCTAAGATTTTTTTCCCTGTATCATATTTGTTCAGCACAGTGTTTGTTTGCTAGCTTCTTCCTGGCAAGCTTCATCTACCTGCTTTGTGCATAAATGTCAGGGATAATTCTGAAGCCTCAGCGTAACTATCAGTTGGCCATCTGCATGTTGGTCTTTAGGATTTAACTTTCCATCCACAGAATGGCATGTATTTACTTGTTTGTATTTTTAAAGTTCCTGTGCCTATTGTTGCTAGATGCACAAACAAAAGCTTTTACCCAAATTTAAATATGTACGGTCTGAATTAATATCCATTAATGAAGGCCCTTCTTAACCAACCTCAATTAACATATTAAACTCTCCCACAATTTTACATTCAGAGAATCAGAGAATGGTTGGGGTTGGAAGGGGCCTCTGAAGATCATCTAGTCCAACCCACCTGCTAAAGCAGGTTCACCAGAGCAGATCGCACAGGAATGTGTCCAGGTGGGTTTTGAATGTCTCAAGAGAAGAAGACTCCACAACCCCTCTGGACAACCTGTTGCCATGCTCTGTCACCCTCAAAGTAAAGAAAGGAGTCTGGTCCCATCCTCTTGACACCCACGCTTGAGATATTTATAAGCAGAAATAAGGTCCCCTCTCAGCCTCCTCTTCTCCAGGCTGAACAGACCCAGCTCTCTCAGTCTCTCCTCATAAGAAAGGTGCTCTAGGCCCTTAATCATCTTTGTAGCCCATTGCTGTGGTCCCTCCAGTCATTTCTTGTCCTTCTTAAACTGGAGAGCCCAGAACTGGACGCAGTACTTCAGATGTGGCCTCACCAGGGCAGAGTAGGAGGAGGATAACTTCCCTTGACCTGCTGGTCACATTCTTCCTAATGCACCCAGGATATTGTTGGCCTTCTTGGCTATCAGGGCACATTGCTGGCTCATGGTCAACCTGTTGTCCACTAGGACTCCCAATTCCTTCTCCTCAATGCTGCTTTCCAGCAGGTCTGCTCCTAACCTGTAGTGGTGCCTGGGGTTATTCCTCCCCAGGTACAGGACCCTACAGTTTCCCTTGTTGAATTCCATCAGGTTCTTCTCTGTCCAGTCCTCCAGCCTGTCCAGGTTTTGCTGAATGGCAGCACAGCTTTCTGGTATATCAACTCTTCCTCCCCAGTTTGGTATCATCAGCAAACTTGCTGAGAGTCCACTCAGTCTCTACATCAGGTCATTGATGAACAGGATGAACAAGAATGGACCCAGTACTGACCCGTGGGGAACCCCGCCAGCTACAGGCCTCTAACTGGACTCTGCACCATTGATCACAACCCTCTGAGCTCTTCCATCCAGGCAGTTCATGATCCATCTCACTGTGCACTCATCCAACCCACAGTTCCTATGAGTATGTTGTGGGAGACAGTGTCAAAAGCCTTGCTGAAGTCAAGGTAGACAACATCCACTTCTCTACCCTCATCTACCCAGCCAGTCATGCTATCATAGAAGGCTACCAGGTTCCTCAAACATGATTTCCCCTTGGTGAATCCATGTTGGCTACTCCTGATAACCTTCTTTTCCTCTGCATGCATGGAGATAACGTCCAGAATAAGTTGTTCCATTACCAAAGATGAAGATGAGACTGAGTGGCCTGTAGTTTTCTGGGTCATCCTTCTTGCTGTTTTTGAAGATTGGCATGACATTGGCTTTCTTTCAGTCCTCAGGCACCCCTCCTGTTCTCCAGGACCTTTCAAAGATGATGGAGAGCAGCTTAGCAGTAACATCTACCACCTCTCTCAGCACTCACGGGTGCATCCCATAACGCCCCATGGAAGTGTGTGTCCAGTTTGCCTAAATTATCTATAACCCGATCCTCCTCAACCAAGGGAAAGTCTTCCTTTTGCCAGGCTTTCTCTCTTACCTCCAGGGTCTGGGATTCCTGAGGGCCAGTCTTAGCAGTAAAGACAGAAGCAAAGAAAGCATTCAGTAATTCTGCCTTCTCTGTACGTTCCATCACCAGGGCACACACCTCTCTCAGCAGCAGACCTACATTTTCCCTAACCTTCCTTTTGCTGCTGATGTACTTGAAGAAATCCCTTCTTGTTGTCCTTTACATCCCTGGCCATACTTAATTCTAGTTGGAGCTTCGCCTTCCTCACCACATCCCTGCATACTGTAACAGCCATGTTATACTCCTCCCAGGTGGTCTGTCCCTTTTTCTGTTTTACATAAACATCCTTCTTTCACCTGAGTTTTGACAGGACCTTCTTACTCATCCATGCTGGGCTCTCTTACTTCGTGTCTTGCTCATAGGGATGCATCAGTCTTGAGCTTGGAGGAAGTGATGTTTGAATATTAACCAGCTTTCTTGGACCCCCCTACCTTCTAGAGCCCTAACCCATGAGATTCTTCCAAGTAATACCTTGAAGGGACCAAAGTTCACCCTGCTGAAGTCCATGGATGCTTATAAGCCTGCTTCCTCTATGCAGGATCCTGAACTCCACCAACTCATGGGCACTGCAGCCAAGGCTGCTCCCAACTGTCCCATCTCCAACCAGTCCTTCTTGGTGTGTTAGGACAAGGTCCAGCAGCACACCTCTCCTCATTGGCTCCTCCACCACCTGTGTCAAGAAGTTAGCATTAATGATCTGTAGGAACCTCCTGGACTGTGTATGCTAAATGTAACAGAAAAAAACTTGTGTTTTAAGCAAAGCAAGAGAGACCCTCCAGAAGTTTGCATTGGGCAGACATATGCAGTGAGGAGGAGGATGCCCAGGATTTGTTTTCATTCACTACTGCCAAAAGTTCAGCTTCCTCAGCTAATTATTCTAGTTGTCCTTCCACATTCATGATGCAATTCCTCTGAACTTCTTTAAGTTTGTCAAATTCTTCTAATATGTTCTTTAACTGGCGGGCTCATAGCTTTTCTTGCTCAAACAGTTTCTCCTTCAATTCCAGTCTGATTTGCTAGCATTCCAACTGCCTGTCATATTCAAACATATTCCTCACTTCTAATATATCCATCTTTTGATATCCTTAGTATCCCAAAAATCTGGCATGATCCATCATCCATGATCTCTGCATTCAGTTGTTTATTGATTTCATCCAAATTTTTATTCTGCAGTTCTAATTGTTTGATTTTGTTTTCTTGGTCTTTCTGTGTGTCCCTGACATCATCCACATCTCTATGTAGGTCTCCCACTAATCTCCTCAAACAGCTTGCACTGGCCTGCAGTTGCCTGTACCCATCCTTCAAGTCTTCACTTTCAGTAAATTCTGATTTTCAATATCCAGCTCTGCTACTGTCTCTCTGAGGTGCCACCTTTGATTTTCTAAGTTTTCATTTTTCAAAGATAGTTTATTAATCAGAGAGGTTTTGATATTGGATGGAGAAAGCACGGCCAAGGTGGCAGGACATGACTGTGCTCTGAGAGCTTCCAGCCTGCCCAAGCGCGACATAGTGAGGATGCTGCAAGCCCATGGTTCCCAACTGCCTGCTCCCACTGGGCAGCCATGGCTTGGGAGATGTGATAAAAATATCAGAAGATGTTACTGAGAAAATTAAGAGCTTTAGGGTAAAATGTCTTAATTAGAACTTAGTTAAGAGTTAAACAGTGAGTGGAAATAGATAATTTTTCAAAACAGTTAAGTATTAACTGAGAGTGGTGAAAGGCACCATGCTAGGACTGATGCTTTTGGTATATTTACTGAAGGAATGTTCAGACAACTGTTACGAACAGTTTAGTGACCTCATTTTTTGATTACATAGTATTCTGTAGTATCATGAAAACAAAGAAATTTAAAAGACACCTAGACAGATGATGTAATGATAAGTGCATGTTAGAGCAATTCCAGCTGAATTGCATATCAGATTCTTAGATAACAGGGAGACAAACGTGGAAATCGTGGTGGATAGATCAGTAAAGTAACAATCCCCATACCATTAGCTAGAGCAGGGAGAATTCATACTGGATGTAAAAAAAAATTATAGGGGAATCAAAGACCTAGAGGGGCATTCTTGCAGCAGAGCTCCTCTACCCCTCCCTCCTTGGCTTTCCCACACATCTCCTGCTCATATCCATGGCAATTCTTCTTGTTTTTTCTCTAGCCTGAGCCTGCGGTACTACACCCTTTTCTCTTGGTTGGCATCATATTATATCTATACCTCTACTGTGGTTGTTTTAAAATTAAGGAGCAGCCTAGAATAGCTGTATACAGCACTGTCATTGCTATTCTCACACTGGTCCCATTCTCACATACTCTAGTACCAGGACAAGTAAAGTGGGCTGTATAGGGCTGTCTATCTTATTCTCCAGTGGAGATCTGTGGCACCTTTAGAACATCCATGTGTTGGAATAATTAATGAAGTTTCCCAGACCAGCTCATCAACCTTCATATTTTTTTCAGTGTGTGTAGCACTTATTTTGCTTTGCTACTGAGTGTCCTTTGTGGGGTAGAGCCCACAGCTTCCATTAACTCAGCACACTTTCACACCAAATCCTTAATGTGGTGTGTTATGCCTCTCCCAGCACTCAACTATACTGCTCCTGTTTGACATGACTTGTAACAGGCTGTGCACATCCCTATGCCGAATGTCTCATTCTTCATTCACAATGGCTGAAATACACCAGTGACACCAAAGATACTGGTTTTGTCACAGTCTGTAATACTATGGAAAAGAAATGGAGAAGCAAAAGCAAGCATTCATGAGATGAAGCCTGGGCAGGATTTTATTCAGCTGCAATATACCTTCTTGTCTGAGTGAATTTAGGTGAGCTGTATTAATACTAAGCTTTTTTCCTCCCTCTTTTTTCTTCTGCTTTTTAAAAATGTATCTTCCCATTGTTTGAAACCAATTAGGAGGTGTATGGCACTGCAGAACAAGCAACATGACTTTCCAAAGCATCTTCACTGTCTCTGCTGATTCTCCTTCACTACTGTTACATATTCCTCTCCTTCTAGATGAGTTATTCTTCCATTTTATGCTGTTCTAGCATGAAATTACAAAACCCCATGCTGCAAATTAGATTTCTGCAGGGATACCAGGTGTATCAAGAAAGGCAATTCCGAGTGGCCTCAAAAAACTGCCCTTTTAAAATGTCTCTTGAATGGGAGCATCCACCAATTTTGTAGGGAAAAGAGCAGGGGGAGGAGCAAGAAATATTGTGGTATGTTTTGCATTGTGAAGTTTGAGCTTGTTAAGCCTCATTTTCAGTGTGTGAAGTCTTTATTGTTTTTAATAAGTTTAGGACATGCAGCAGGTCTGCATATACAGCAACTAACTTTTAATAAAATATCCTTGAATAAATGTCCCTTTAAAACGCACTTCACTAAGAAGCAAAAAGGGAAGAGAGAAGGGGGTTCAGAAATGTGCAGTGAATTTCTATGAAAGGAAAACCTTGTCAGGAGGATATGAGGTTATGTCCCAAGCTATTTTAACCCATACAGGATTCGTTTGTCACAGCTAACGTTCACCACAGCTGCACTTCACCAGCTGCACAAAACCCCAGGGAGATCAAGGAGAATGATAATCACTGAAAAACCCTGCTGATGACTTCACACGTGGCTTCAGGCTACCTCTTGAAGACTCCATGTGGCTGTTTCAGATGTGCAGCCTCCCTGTCTATGTGTGGTGATTTAACCCCAGCTGGCAACGAAGCACCATGCAGCCGCTCATTCACTCCTTTCACAGTGGGATGGGGAAGAGAACTGGAAGAGTAAAAGTGAGAAAAATCGTGGGTTGAGATAAAGACAGTTTAATAAGTAAAGCAAAAGCTACATGTGCAAGTGAAGCAAAACAAGGATTTCATTCACTACTTCTCAGCAGGCAGGTGTTCAGTCACTTCCAGGGACACAGGGGTCTGTCATGCATGACAGTTACTTCAGAAGACAAACACTGTAAATCTGAACATATCCCTTTCTTTCTTCTTCCCCCAGCTTTATGTGCTGAGCATGATATCATATGGTCTGCAATATCCCTTTGGTTAGTTGGGATCAGCTGTCCCATCTGCGCCTCCTCCCAACTTCCTCTGCACTCCGCAGCCTACTTGCTGGTGGGCTGAGAAGCAGAAGAGGCCTTGACTCTGTGAGCACTGCTGAACAATAACAAAATCATCCCTGTATTATCAACACTGTTTTCAGCACAAGTCCAAAACATAGCACCATACTAGCTACTGTGAAGAAAATCAGCTACTCCAGCCAAAACCAGTGCACTGTGTTGTTTGTTGATGCAGAAGACAAAGAGAAACTCCTGTAGACAACAGTGTGGGAATATTAAAATGTGAGGAGGATAAAAATGTTCAGCTTTCGAAACCAAAAGAAGGTACTCTTTAGACCACTGTGGCTTCTCATAAAACTGGAAAAGAAATATCTACATTCAACATCAATTCATCTATTGGTCCAAAATTATAATTTTCTGTTTGAAAGGAAGTTGGAAAGCCACAGAGTTACACCAGAGCTAAACCAGACCTACTGAATTTAAGGGAATATTCAGAAGGTTTGGGGGAAGGAGGAATAAAATGTACAAAAGAAAAAAGATGCATTGAACAAGACAGAAACACTCCATAATAGGTGAAATCATAAAGTCCTCATATATTTTAAACTCATTTCTTATTCAACAAAATGACTGTTTATGTCAAAAGGAAGCTAGTGAAGGAAGGAAACAAAAATTTGGCGCTAAATTAATTTCATGCTCCCCTTGTTTCGGACTCATAAGCACCAAATTAACTTTGTGCTAATTAAGGGGTTAGAAAACATTACAGAGACGGATGATTTCTGCTGATTATGGTAAAGAAAAAAGTATTTAAGACAGCCAGACAATACAGTAGTGCATTTCTCCTAAAACAATAAGTTTTACAACATTTCAAGCTTTTCATGCAAAAAAGAAAGCCCTGAGAAGCCTTTTCTTTCTCTCCACTCTCCAGACCCCTGTCTCCACTACTGCCCCCTGCTACAGTACTTCACCACTTCCATTCGGAGAACAGCAGGAGGGAGAATCAAACAGAAAATCATGTTGCTCTGCTTTCCCTTTTATCATATTCGACACTTGACCCAAGCAATCAGAAAGCAATTAAAGGCTTCTGTTTCAGCTCCCCATCCTGTTCAAATTCTTGCTCTCATTTTGTTTGTCTGAAACTTTGCTCTTTTAAAAGCTTGCCGGTGTGTGTGAATGTGAGTATGTGTGTGTACTTACAGACATATGTATGCCCTTGTTCTTTCAGTCAAGTAGTATTACTAAATGTCTTTTCATTTCTAACAGGATTCAGTCATCTTTGTAATAAACACATCCTTTAACAAAATTCTCAACCTTAATGCTTTTAAAAATGTCTCTAATGATTTCTAATTTACTGGCATTTTCCCTGAGCCCCTCATCAATTTAACTATTCAAATTGCTAACACTGTTAATAATTCCTCTGTCTCCAGTAGCCCCACTGCAGACCTTGCAATCCCTCTGCTGCCTGTGCAGATAAGAACACATCTGGCTGTGCATCCACACCATGCTGGATCAGAGTATTTATTACCCTGCTACCAGAGCCTCATCACCATGCAGTATGATGATTATCGGGTTCATTTTCACCATTGCTATCCAGAAGGGCCTCTCATGGGGCCATTTCCTCCCCTCACTTCTATCTTACAGTGGTGTGATTCCACTTATTTCAGCACATGGAGAACAGCATGAGCACAAGGGTCTGTATTTCTAAGGGTTTGTGGGGAAGATTTTGAGAAATATTTGGAGCCACATGCCAAATTGCCTTCCATGCCTTTAAAAAAGTCCAGATGTCTGTACTTCGGTGGAGATTTGAAGGGGAAGCAGATGCAGGCTGACCTGTCTTCAGACAAAAGCCCAAATTTTCAAAATGGCCCAATTCATGCTCTGCTGGGACTTGAGGACTGAAGACACTAAAACAAGCGAGGCATGACCTTCCTGCCCTGTGCTAGTTGCTCTTATCCTGTGGTATATAAAAAGCATTTGGATTTGGAAATGGCTCATCTGTCAGAGGCAGTTCAGGCCTTGGAGTGTTTTGCAGTTCAGGCCTTGGAGTGTTTTGCACTCCAGCTTTCTAAGCAAAGCTCCCATGCAGAGGCAGCTTGTTAAGTGGCTCACCATAAAATTTCATGGACAGACATGCTCATGTCTATGGTGGTACACATGCAGCTAGAAAGTGGTATGTGACAGTTTCCTAAAACAGATCCTCCTGCTTTTACATGCAGAACAAAGAGATGGAGTGCCTATGCTGACAATTCCACAGCCCATGAAAATAACCAAGCTCAGGCATGGACCGGATGGTCTGCAGCAGATAGCCAGGAGAGCGTTTGTGAAATAGCAGTGCTTCAGGGAAGAATCCCTTCAGAAATGCAGCCCAGTAATTAGAGCGTGAGGAACTTAGTAAAAATTTCTAGACTCTATGTCTTAACCACAAGCTTCATGTTAATCAAGTTACTTAAACCTTCTGAGTCTTGGTTTCTTTCTTTGTGAATCTGCAGTTGAGATACCCATCCTGGGGCAATGTAATTAGCTTATGCTTACAAAATGCTTTGTAATACTGCAAGGGATGTTGCTGGCTACAGGCAATGAGTGTTTTTTGTATAGGACAGCATGCATGAGTTTCTCAGCCTGTCTTGGTAGCTGCATGTTCTGTAAAACTGGGGTAATAAAAATTACTAAGCATCTTCAATGAGTGGTCTTAATGCCTCTGGATAACTGTGAAAAGTTGTCCACAGAAAACAGAAGTCTGCCTCTCTGAATAGTGTTTGCTCCTTGAAAAACAAATTTGCTTCCATGAAAAACAAGCTTAGAAACAAATCTAGGAAAATAATGGCAGAATTAAGTTCCACATCTCCACTGAAGTAGCTTTCTGAGGAAGATAAAAAACATTATTTTGTAGCCCTGATAACTTCCCATGTGGACTCTAAAGTTCATAATGAGGCCCTAAACTAAAGTCCCTTCATGCAACTAAATTAATCCATTCCCATTTAACACTTTGAAACATATTATATAGGAATAATTGGAGCAGACACAAATTATGAGCTCCAGGTCTATATAAAAATCTAATAAAGTCATTAAGGAAAAAAGTTAGTAAGGGGAGCCACACCTTCAACAGGGCTCTGAGTTGTGAAGGAGTTGCTAGTTGTGGGACAAAGAGTGTCACTGAGCTATTCTGATTTATTTAACTTCCTTGCAAGGCCAGCCCTATCAATAACCCTATCCAGTGCAGCAAAACATTAGGGACAGCTAATTGTCCAGGAAAGATGTGTGGGCGATGCCACACAGGAGATTTGCTGCTGGGCCTACGGCAACAAAGCCCTTAGAGCTGCCCGCCCTGCCTCTCTGCATCTTTCAGGCTCAGGTGCTGCTGACACTTTGTTGCTGAGATGATCTGTTTCCCCAGATGTATTAATTTGTAATATTAAAAACAGCTTCTTCATGCATAAAGGCTGAGTGAAGAAGGAGGCATTCTTCTCTGTTGTTCCATTGTCTCTGGAGATTCCCCATAGCCACAGTGCCTCTTCAAACAAGTTTAGGGCAACATGTTTGAACGTTAGTTAGAAACTTATCCTCATGATATAAGGAATCAGTCAACATAGAAGATGTAAATGTGTTAGAAAACATAAGATCAGGGTTTAAAGCTCTTAATGTTGTCATTGCAGTAGCACAAAATCTTGATTTGTATCCCTTACTCTGCCAATAGAAAGGAGAAAAGGCACATTCCCTACAACTCCATATTGGCCATATGCAGATTGTATATCTAAAGACATGAACAAATAGAATCATAGAATCATTTAGGTTGGAAAAAGACTCATAAGATCATTGTGTCTAACCTTAAACCTAGAACTGGCAAGTTCACCACTAAACCACAGCTACATGTTTTTTAAATATGTTGAAGATGTTGAGCCAACCGCTTCCCTGGGCAGCCTGTTCCAATGCCTGACAACCCTTTCAGTGAAAAAAAAATTCCTAATATTCAATATAAACCTCCCCTGGTGCAATTTGAGGTTATTTCCCTTTGTCCTATCACTTGCTACTTGGGAAAAGAGGCCAACAGTCACCTCTCTACAACCGCCTTTCAGGTAGTTGTCAAGAGCAATACGGTCTCCTCTGAGCCTCCTTTTCTCCGGGCTAAACAACCGCAGTTCCCTTGGCTGCTCCTCACAGGACTTGTTCTCCAGACTGTTCACCAGCTTTGTTGCCCTTCTCTGAACTCACTCCAGCACCTCAATGTCTTTCTAACATGAGGGGCCCAAAACTGAAAACGGTATTCAAGGTGCAGCCTCACCAGCACTGAGTAGAGGGGGACAATCATGCCCCTAGTCCTGCTGGCCACATTACTTCTGATACAGGCCAGGATACTGTTGGCCTTCTTGGCCCTCTGGGCACACTTCTGGCTCATGTTCAGATGGCTGTTGATCAACACTCCCAGGTCCTTTTCCACCAGGCAGCTTTCCAGCCACTCTTCCCTGAGCTATTGCGCTGCCTGGCGTTGTTGTGACCCAAGTGCAGGACCTGGCACTTGGCCTCGTTCATTCTCATACAGTTGGCCTTGGCCCATTGATCCAGCCTGTCCAGATCACCCTGTAGACCCTTCCTACCCTCCAGCAGATCAACACTCTATCAACACTCCTGCCCAACTTGGTGTCATCTCCAAACTTATTGAGGGTCCACTCAATCCTCTTTTCGAGATCATTGATAAAGAGATTAAAAAGAACTGTCTCCAATGGTGAGCCCTGAGGAACACCACCTGTGACCAGCCACCAACTGGATTTATTTCCATTTAACACAACTCTTTGGGCCCGGCCATCCTGTGCAAGCAGGACCTTGCTGGCACACCTGCCCTCAAACATTGGCACTCTGGCACCTTTCACGCCTGGGTTTATCCATTTCCCCCTTCAAATCTCCTTTGAAGCTCTTTCAATGAGCCCTGCCAACTCCTGCATAAAGATCTTTTTCCCCCTTTGAGACAGGTGTCCCTCATGTATTGCCAGCAGGCCTGGTGTCATGTAGACAGATCCATGATCAAAAACCCAAAAGTTTACCAGTGACACCAGTCTCAGAGCCAGTTATTAATCCTGGATCCTCCCATTTCCTCCACCATTCCCCACAACTGAAAGGATAGAAGAGAACACTACTTGTGCTCCTGATCCCTTAACCAGTCATCTCAAGGCCCTGAAGTCTCTTTTGATTGCCCCTGGGCTTCTTATTGCAACTTCACTGCTGCCTACATGAAAAAGAAATAATGGATACCGCACCAGGGCCACATCAGGGTAGAAAGTTTCATCACATCTTTAACCTGGGCCCCAGGGAGGGAGCAGATTTCCCTAACAAGTGTGTCTGGTCCACAGATTGGACCTTCTGTTCCCCTCAGAAGAGACTCTCCTATGCCAATAACTTGTCTTTTTTTCTTTATGAAAGTGGTTTTGACACAGTGCACAGGCCAACTTAACCTTGGTGACAGCTCCAAGCTAGACAGCCCATAGTCATCCTCATTGTTTGGTTCCATTTGCAGAGCCTTGTATCTATTATGCAAGGGCACCTGGGAAGATGTACTTGCTACGCCAGGCAGGAACTTGTTGCCATTGTCCACAGTCCCTTAAGTCACTGCATGAATACATAAGGAGTATATATTTCTACCTTTTAAGATCAAAAAGGTAGGAAATTGAAGGATTAGGCCTTCAGTGGGTGTAAGCTACTCCACAAAAGGGGGAAAGAAACAAAGAGGAGATCATCTGGTGTTCAGAAATCAGGCCGTGATGCATAAAGGCAGGTAGGTGATTGAGTGTGTTGCCCAAATGCCCTTGTGGATCTTAGCATATTTATGCTGTTAGGAAAGGTTGAGGGAACTGTTTTGTTTTTTTTTTTTTCACTCTTAAGGAGAAAAGGCAAAGAGGAGATCTTCTGGCTATCTGAAACAACCTAATGGGAGAGTGTAAAAAAGAAATGCTCCCCATTCTTAAACTGGGGAACAACCACCCTGTTGTGGGGTGATAAAAGGAGATAGACATTAGGTTACTGACTTGCAGCCACCTGAGGTTTATCTGAAAGAAGGCTGCACCTCTGTCTTCCCTTTTCTGACAGCCATTCCTTGCAGAGGCAGGGAAAGTACTCATTAACCTTCCTCCGTTTGATTTTTATACTTCTGGAGAATTTTAAAACCACAAGAGGGGCCTTTTGACCAGTTCACTTTCCTTTGCAGGGTATTTTCTCAATTCCTTTTTACCTTTGAGACCTTGTGCACTCAAGCTATTTGCAATGTCTACTTTATACTACATTCAGTGCAACTGATTAGGTATTTCAGGCTTCACAGCTCTTTGCCCGTATCCTGACTCAGGAGCCCAGACCTTAAAACACAGTCCTCAATATTATGACTGCAAGCAGGAATTACCTACAACTTTTTTTTTATTCCGTCTCTGGTCTATTTCTTGTCTCCATTCTCTTCATACCACTTAAAATAACTTCGCTTTTTTCTGTCTGTAAAATAGGACTAATAAGAACAACTTTAAAAAGTGGACTCCACTTTGACATTAACAATCAGAATGGTCCTTGTCATGATTAAGCATCCTGAGCTATAAACATGCTTTTACCTGCACATGCCAGACAAATAACTAACAAATACAGTATAAGATTCTGTAAGATCTGTTTCCCTTAGACACCACTTCAATTATGTGAAACACCATTGTGTAAAATTCAATGAAAGGGGAAAGAGAGCAGCACTTCCATTGCATGGGACAGAAGTGAAAATGTGGACTTCCAGTTTAACAAGGCCAGTCTACAGAGGAAACTGAAGTAATTCTCAATTAACATAACTAATTAGCAGCCTTAGATAACATAATTGCTATGCAGAACTTCCCAGTTTTAGTTAGCATTCTGTATTAACTACTATGTAATTATTAAGGCACCATACTCAGCACCAGCACCTTAATTATCTTCAGTATTGCTCCAGTCTCAAGCTTGAGTGATGATGATTAATAAACCACAATTATTTACATTGTAATTATGGCATTTTAATTAAACTGAAAATGCACTTGATTTGCTTTTTGCCACAGTGTTAATTTTTTAAATTAAGGTCAGATCTTTTCATCAAGCTTCTTTTTAATCCCTAATTGCAAGTTAGATAGACTGATTTCTTGTCATCTTAAGACAACATTGTGACTGTTGGTGACAAATTGGTCTTGGTGTAACAAAATAGCCTCATTGCTCTGGAGTTATGTAATCCCAGTGCTAACAGACAATACCTTGATATGTTATTTCCATTATTCTTAAGTAACTTCAATATAAGTCGGTCCTGTTTAATTTTATTTTAGAATTAGTCCTTGCAAGGATCAGTTTGTTATTACTTACGTTATTACAATACTTAGAAGGTCCCATTGACAACAAAGAATTTATGGACCAACAAGACCTAAAGTGAAAAGGAAAATGTTGGCTTACAAAAGTAAAATGATCTGCTCATTTTCACCTAATATGTCACTGTCAGAACCAGGAATAGAGTTAAGGCCTCCCAGCTCTTATTTCTGTGCTTTGCCTGCTCAGTCACATTGCTTCTCATGTTAGCAAGTTTAGAAATGCCGAATGCATGGACACAGAGGCTTAGTCCTTATTTTCATAATAGGATTCCTGGCCTTAGTCATAATTTGATTTTTTAATGCATTTTTGTAACTTTTCTGACTTAGAGGATTTCTTTCTGATATACACCAGTATAAAGACTGATCAGGCCCAGGATTATTAGCTTTCCTCAGAGTGCCTGAGCACAGTGAGGTTTGCTTATATAGAGGAAGAATTATTTCCCTGCCATTACCCAGAGAAATTGACTATGAATTTGCAGCAAGTTCTGCCCCAGTTTTTGCCCTCTGAGAGATTCTCAGTACTAGCCATTAGGAATTTTATAGGTGGGCTTCAGTCTCTTTTTATATACCCAGAACATAATTCGTAACATCAATGTGTTTGCCTTGGGGAAGATTAGGAAGGAGAATTACCTAGTCCATTTCGGGGATTAGTCTTACTTGTGCTTACTTTATTGCTATATCTTCCAAGTTACAGGACTGTAAACCCACGGGTGAAATGGCTGAACAGTGGATCAAAAGCCAGGTTTTTGGAAGCACAGTGAGAGAGGATTTGTCAGAAGGACTGACTGAAAGCCACGATACTGGAAATGAAGACTGGAAAACATTCAGAGGGGAAAACATACCTGTCACTTTAGGAAAGAAACAGGTTATGGAAAGCAGGATGCTTTGGGCTGGTCTACTTAAAACAGAAGCAAGGAATTAGCAGACTTTGGAACTAAAGAAGGCTGTGTAGGAAGCAAACCTGGAAGCTGAGAATGAAGAAGAGAAGAAAATTGCAGATCCACTTAAATGTGATCTAATCTCTCACCTGGGCAAAACCAAGACCTCTGTGTCTGCCCAGCACAACAGTGAAATGATTGACTGCCAAGAAAGGGAAAACCAATTAATTGCCTGTCTATAGAGACAGTGCAGATATCTCTGCAGCTGTATGTCTAATACTTGATGAAACTTGAACAGGTAAAGAAGATTTCAGTCTATAGGGACAAAAAGTCTATGTCCACTATGCAGATTCATAAATATGTGTCCATCTTTTCTAGCTTTTACAGAGGTCTATTAAAAAGTTAATCCTCATTTTTTTACCCATATGAGACAAAAGTACATCACCAAAATAAAATAAAATAAGCAAAAGCAGATCAACAGGTAACAAGAAAGATAAAGAGCCTTTTGTGAGAAAGGTCTCATAAGCCTTTCCATCCACTTTCACATTCCCCTTCTACATTGGAAAATCCCCCTTTTTTAAAGATGCAATTAGCAATAATTGTGGGGCTGGATGCTTTTGTCATTTGATTCTTCTGCTGCTGTAACTTCTGTGAAGCAGCTATGGACTTATTTAAGCAAAAGAAGAGTCATAAAGCCTCCCTACTCTAGGGATCACTTGCCTATTGTTTTTGTTGCAGATCTCTTAATCTCTGGAGATTATTCTTCAGTTACTTAAGCATCCTGGCTGAATTTCAAGACATTGTAATAATGAGCGGGTGAGGACAGGGGATTTCTAGGCATTAAGAGAAGCACTTTCATTTTGTCCTGAAGCAGACATATAAAGTTAAGGATGGCAGCTTGATTCCTGAAGCTATTGGAGGCTTTGGGGATGACAGTACTTGCCAATTTAGTGAGAAGATAACAGAGCTGATTTACACCAACTAAAGACTGAGCTAGATTCTCTAGTGCTGCATAGCCATCACAAAAATGTCCTATATGATGGCCTCATTAGCTTGGAAAGATGTCAGCTGAATTCTACTGCTTAGATAAAACAGAAGGATACTGAAGTTTTTCTCAGTCAGATTTATTATCAATATTCTCATCTGTATCTAATGAGAAGTGTGGTGTGACTTTTTCTTTCAGGAGTAATTCCTGCCAGAGTAATCCGTACTTCTATCACTTCAAGATTACTTAGCTGCATTACACTTTACCATAACACCCCTGGGAAACTCAAGCTGAGGAACAATTCTATGACCAATTTTCAAAGCAGAATCATGACAAAATTATTATTACACCAATATTTCTGAATGTGTAGCAGCTGCCACTAGGTTTCTGAATGGAGTTTAAAATACTAGGATGAACCTGTAAATCCCTAAATTTATGGGATATGATTACCAAAGGGACAGTCTCTTGATTTCTTCACAACTGTCCTGGCTGAGATTTCTAAGGGCAGTTCAGTGGGAATTCTCTGGCTATAAATCAAAGAGGTTACAGAGACAATGCTTTTCACAAGGACAGGGTAAGGGCTGGAGATAATTGGATGAAATCTGTATTTTGTAAAAGAAAAAGGAATTGGTTAGTGCAATTTTACTACAAATTACATATATCTGTAGTTCATAGGGTAGGAACGAATAGGAGGGCATAAGTCTCCTCTGCATAGGGGATTTCATGAACTTATATCCATTTAATTATTGCTATGTACTTAGTGCTTTTGCGGCAAGAGGCAGAGTAATGCTTTTCTGGTGTGAAGAATTGTCACCTGAAAAATTGCTGCTTAGTTTCAGTGGCTCTAGATTAGACCTATTAAAAGGAACAGCCATAGTAAAAGCCCTTACAAGAAATTCAAGCTAGTTAAATGTTGACAACTGCTGTATAGAATAATATTATTTTCATAAGGCACTCAGAGTTACAGAAGTGTGATCTTCATGCAATGAATTAGATAAATCTTGAATGCTTTGCATAATTGTTCAATATTTTTCTATTACTTTAATTTAAAGAGCTTTTTATGATAACTACTTACACCTCCACATGATGTCTTTCATATAGTGTTTGGGATGTAATATACTTCTGATTTTTAAAAACTCAAAAAAAAATTAATTAAAACCAAAAATAAATTATCCCATTACATGGTTGAGCATATTCACCTTCTACTTCACAGAGTTTCTTCTGAAGAAGGAGCACTGAAAAGGTCTCAAGATCCATATTTCATTAAATAAGTCAATACGAAGCTTGTCATACTAAAAATGCATGCAATAGTAAGCCACATTCACTTGAGTATGAACAATATTAGATTTTGATGCACACCATGATCAATCAGAGAAGTACACACAGTCCCATTTATTTTATGCCCAATTGCTTTTGCTACAGTTACTTCTTCATCGATTCTTTTTTGGTGAATTCACAGGGAAAATTGAAAAGAAAACAAGCAGCCCCCACCCCTCCACAGTACTTTACTTGTGTTTCTTTAATTTAGCTCAATTTATGTTTATTTTAGTTAGATCTTTCCTAGTTTTCACTGAATTACATTTCCTATTGTTTCAGCAGCACAGCAACCCTGCTGCATCTTTCTTCTCCAGTTAGCCATGGAGAGCATCAATCCTAGCCACTGCCTCCTGCCCATTCAGGAGCTCTCAGAGGGTGTGATGAAAGTCAGGAGTTGAGTATACGTGGGCCAGGTTCTCACTGTCAGCACAAACCTAAATGAGGCATAAATCAACGCATCCATTTCCAAGGATATTGTATACCAATTCAAGTGGAGATTTAGCCCTGTTTTGGCAATGCAGCTATTGGATAGCATATGAAGTAACTGGGGAATTAAGGAGACTGTCTGGTTTTTGTAACTTTAATAAGTAATCCCTCTGGGCTCTTTACAACTAAAAACCAATTCTTCCATTCTTTTTATATATGCCAGTTTGAATTTCATGGCTGTTTCTTGGTTCTAGATGGTATTCCAACATTGCCAAGGCTGGAAGGTGAGTAGCAAATGAAGCCAGAGATGCTAAGAAGAGGACAGCACAGGCCCATGCTTAAGGTAATCATTGATACCCTGGGAAACTGTATTCTTTCCGTGCCACCTGTGATAGTCCTCAGATGACATGCTGCAAGATAAGAAGTCACGTATTTGACAAGGGTTCATTAATTGCTTCCTGCTTTTAAGCATCTGATCAGATGTGCTAAGAATTTGCAGCTAAAATTAGCATCAATGAAAGCTATTTAATTTATAATGCCTAACACAAAAGTGCATAAACAATCTGCATCTAAATCATCCTGTCTTAATTTCCATCTGGAAAAATATGAATAAAAATGACTAATATAAGAATGTTGTCGGGAAAAAATGGTGAAGTACTGACATACTACAGTGATCACTGACATAGGAAAACCCACAAGGAAATTAATAATTGTCTTTTTATAGGGATTCAATTAATATTAAGTAAATAAGTAAAATCTGCCAACCAAACAGTTATCAATGATAATGCAATTAATTTTTGTTAGATAAAATTAAACATGCTTGCACTAAAAGAAGTATGGTCACCTGAAAAAAATAAAATCCTGACGTGAAATAGTGTCATGCTACAATCAGCTTAAACTTGTGAACTTCCCAGATTTAAAGGTGTCTGTCTTTGCAACCTTAGTGATGAAGCTAGTATTATTCATATAAAAAACAGCAAACCACTGCTGAACACAATTTCAAAACATTGCTTTTTTTTTTTAAAAAAAAAAAAAAAATAATCAGCCTCTCTGCAGTATGTAAAAAGACTCCATGTATCATCCCCAAACTTACAGCATATAAACTCTGAATTTTCTGATAACTTACAAGTAAATCCATTAAGTAGATTAAGTTAAATTAATTGAAACAGCATCCTAACAGAGATCTGTCATCTGTGAACTGGACTTGAATGACCTTCCTAACAAATAACACAGACACATCCAACTTTTCACATAGCAAAAAATTATCAAAACCCCCTATTTGAAGACATTAAATGGAGATTAGCAATTGTTATGATTATTTAGGTTAGTGACAAGCTTAAGTCAAGTTAACATGAGTCAGCATTTGTAGAGATCAAGGAAAGAAAAATTAAGAAGGGGTCTGAATGTCTTAGTCTGATCAGGGAAAAGCAACTCCAAAACTGTTAGCTGGTGTGAAGACTCATCAGAGTAATGAACTGGCAGTTTAAATTTTGATTAGGCTGAATAGTATCTGCCAGGAGGAAACAGAAATCTCCATCACTAGGGAAGAAAAACAAAACTACAGCCTAAGAGACTGACAGCTCCTCATGCCAATATCCTCATATTCTCTTTTCCATATCCCCAGAAGACTTGGAAGCAATGAAGGATTCCTCAGAGCATGCTGAAGGAGGAAAAACCTAGGTTACGCATTATTTCTGAATTGAATGCCCCAAGAGTAACGTCTAAGCAGTGTCCTTGTCTGGAAATTGTTTTAAGCAAGCACTCCGACTGCTTAATTCTAAGCTTGCACTTAAATGCCTGACTGAATTAGTCCCTGTGAATCTGTGGAACTTGAGCACTTTCTCATCCTCAAAGTTTTTGTCTAACTTCACCCTTCACAGGCTGTTGTGGCTTAAGGTGCATTTAGGCAAAAGCACGTCAATGATGACTACAGAGGCTGTAGAAAAAGTCCATGTGCTGGCAATCTCAAATAACACTTTTTTGTTATTTGAGGTTTTGGAGAGGGGTTTTTGCACAACATGTTTTTGCATACAGTTTCAAATTGACAGCTGCAGGGGAGAAGTAGGGCTGTTCTTCCTCTTCATCACTGACTTGTTGGCCACAGCTCGGCCCACAAGTGATGGTGCAGTATGAGAACTCTACTGAAAGGCACCTAGCAGCAGCCACATTGAAGAGAATGACAATATCCCTGTGTGTCTCTCAGTTTGACTCCCTACAAGCCACTTTTGGTACCAGTTTACAGACAGGAGCCACAAATATGGAGGCCTCAGTGCTTGTCTCCTTTCTGCCATCAGAAATCAGTGGAAATATAGTGCTGTTAAGTTATTAATGAAGTGAGACAGATGGTTTTACAGACAAGTTCTAAACCACAAGGTAGGTCAAAATTTCCTTTAAGTAGGAACAGTGGCTGCATTGGTTTATAGAGGTGTAAGGTTTAATTCTTCAATTTGTATACAAACACTAAATCAATGGGATACCTGGGTATGCAAAACTCAGTCAAGTCAATTATCTCCACTGGGTATTAGATTAGACTCTGCCTGCAAGACAAATTGCATATGTGCTGACTGAAACCAAAACCAAGGCTACTGTGAAAGGTACTCTGAAATCTAAGACACCATATAACTAAAGAATGAGTTTACATAAAAAAGGCAAAATGATGAAAAGAATTGTCATTAAACACTGTATTGATAAAGATAACCTCTACCACTATTTGTTTGGCATCTGTCTACTTGTGCTTGCGTTGTTATTCTACCTCTCTTCCTAAATCATGTTGAAATATAAGACTTCCATATTTATTCACTTTTCTAAAATATGTTGTGTGAGCAACTGAGGATGAAGGAAAGGTGACTATTGCCAGGCAACTGATTCATTAGCTACCCAAATTTGCCTCTAGTTATGTCCTTTTAAGTAGTCCATCCTCATTGATCTTGAACTCCCATAAAGCAACACCACCACCTACAGCTCAAACATCAGACTCGCCACCATATGCTAACAGACCTTTTTGTCCTGAGCTAAAACCACGTCAGACCTAAGAGTAACAGATCACTTCTTCTGAAAATATACAGTATCACTTTTATTTTCATTATCCAAAACTAAAGGTTGCTTTGGAAAAACAACAACAAAAAAAACAATAAAAACAAAAACAAAAACAAAAACAAACAAACAAAAAAGAAACACCTCAATGCAACTCTTTTAAAAGAAAAAGTCTTCTCTATGTCTTCGTCCTGCACTCTGACTTCTGCAGCACAGGACTCCCATGAAATGCCTTTATGCATTGTAAGTAAGAATGTTTTAGTTCCAGAGAAATCTAAGTTCCTCAGAAGTTGATGCTTCTTTATTTCTATGGAAAAAAAATACCTTTATCAGCAATGGGAGCCCATGAGGTGAAAGTTATGGAGAGATATTTCTTTTTCTACTACTGGAAATGGATACCACAACATAAAAATCATTTTACTGCAACCATTTTCCAGTGATTATTTCTTTGATTCTTTATCCCATGTTGCCAACCACACTGTGGCTTTGGCAGGCTGAAAGGGATATTTCCCCCACAGTTTCACAAAGGTGGGTACCAGGCTGCATTGCACAGCTGACAGAACCATGGTCTCCACAGTGACAGTGATGAGTTTAAAATCTTGTCATTTGCAGACAACAGGAATTGAAGGGAAGTCAGAGAGACCACAAATGCTATTCTGTCCTGTGGCCTTTACTCATTCCTCTCCAAAGTAGTGAAGCCAATGTTTTAGCAGCTTTTGACTCCTTGTCTGCCCTAGAAAGCTCTGTTAGTGCTCTTCTGTACCAGTGTAGTCTGGCTGTTAGAGGGAACCACAAAAGCTTCAATATAGAAAAGGCCAGTGATTACTTGAATTTACTGTCTGTAACCTTGGCTGCGCCTGTTTATGCACCATGTTTTCTATTGTCACCAGATGTACAGTTATGCAGAATAATGCATACAAATTGTTCTTAAGATGCAATCCTAAGCCACTCATGGAACTGTTTATAGCTTTCAGCACCAAGATATTGGTTTATAGCTTTGGCATTAGTCCAGTCAAGAAAGCTCTGTTCAAGTCTTTTGTAGTGTGTTTTCACATGATTAACCAATTCATGATCAAAGGAGGCTTAAATGTGCAGTTTAAGTATTCCAGAGAACTGCAGGTAATAGCTATTAAATTTTTTTAAAATTAGGAAAACCAGTGTGTGTCAGTTTACTGGCAGCTTTGCTTAAATAGAAACCTAAAGGATCACTAGACAGGGGAGTTTCTTTTAGTGAAAAGGCACAGAAAGCTTAATAAATTTTCACTTCAAATAATATGATCCGTAAGGTCAGTGACACTAATACTAATTTACACTAGCTGAAGATCTGAGCTTGTCTGTTCATACTTTCATACCTCTACAGTATTAATGCCATACTATATATCACGCTAATGCTTAAAGGAGTTAGAACTGATAATAGAAAATTACTACTGCCAATACTGAAAAGTGACTGACAGTGAGTTATGATTAGATGCAGCCATAGGCACCTGCTGTGCAAACACCTAAGCAATCAACAGACAAGACCCGGAAGAATTTTGAAGATGCCATTCACAGGGGCTCCATTCTCTGAGGAGCCACAGATGTAAGCAAAGAGAACTTTGCAGCCTGTTTTAGAATTAGAGTTATTACCTCTAACTCCAATTTACCCATCCTACCCCTGCAGGCTAGGACAAACCGCATGTGTGTAATGCGTGCAGGCTTCAATTCTGCCAAACAAAATGCATTTGTGGGGTGGATCCCAATAGTATTAGTTGCAAAACCCATCTGTAACATGAGATAAGGACCCCTTACCCCAGCTGTGTTTATTAGGCCTTTTAACTTTGCGACGTTGACCACTAGAGGGTAGTAACATGCATTTGCACTAGGTGCCTTAGGAGTAGGAGAATGGAGTAAGATATGAAAGAAGATAAAATGGAAATCTCGTGTACAGGGAAGAGCTGCCAGACCACACCAATTTAAGTGTGTTGTGCCCTCCATACATGTGTCACTCTACAGACAACAATTCACTACTGTGAATCTGCTAGATCAAAAATTATTGGCCAGCCAGGAGAACCATCTATGAAATTCCTTATTTAAAGTTAGTCGTGTATATTTGTTTTCAAGACCTTACCTTAGACAATACAGAACATAAAGGTAACATGCTACATTACTTTCCACAGTTGTATGAGTAGCTAGGAATAGCTTAAATGCATTGTACTGTTACTAATGCTGGCAGAGCTACCAGCATGATTTCTGCATGAGAGGGCAAGACGTTTTTGACTTGTAATCATCCAAATCTTTACAGGTGAGATAGAAATTTTTAAGTGATCTTGGTAATCCAACATCTGACTTAGGTTCACATAGAACTGAGATGCTGTAAAAAAGCTGTTCATGAGTCTGCAATATATAAACAGGTACAATTTGCAGAAGGATCTCTTGAACAGTAGGATTTAGTATAGTTTATCCATAGACCTAAATCATTTTTGTCTTTATATATGTATTATTCTCATCTGGCTTAGTCCGTGTGTCCCTGTTCCTGTTTATGCCACCTAGAGCTCTATCCAGAATATCTATGAGTAACAAATATCTGCAACTGTTGTTAATGATAGCACAATTTTTACTGTAATGGGAACAAAAACAGTATCTTGACCCTTTTGTTTCTCAACTCTTCATGATTCTCTGTTTTACAAGCAAAATTTTTTCTACTTATCTCCTTTGGGGTAGTCAGCTTGAGTTCACATCATCAATAATCAGATGGACTTCATGACACATACTAAGTTGCTAAGGTTTAGCAGAAAGTTTCTTTGGTTTGGGGTTTGTTTGGTTTGGTTTGGTTTTGCTTTTCAGTGTCCCAAGATTTCATGGCTTTTGGCAAGAAAGAATATTAGAAAAAGATGCCTGGTGGCTGCTAGATTGGCACTCCAAAGTTGTTTTCAACCCTGTTTCAGTCGTAGACTTCTCAAATGATGCTGGGTAAAGTATTTTATCTTCTGTACCAACAAGTCTGTCTCTGTGAACTGGGGGGAGTCATCACTAGGAGATTGTCACATACCTGACCAAAACTTCTTAAGATACAGCTTTTATTCAGGTTTGGACTTATACATCAAATTGTAGCATAAAATTTAATAATCTGTAAATTATAATGTGAACAACATAGGTGCAGCAGGAATTCTCCTTTTGAAAAGTGCTCTTTTTTGCAAAAATGTCCACCAGAATGGAAACAGTGTTAAGGCCATATCTTGACTTTACCACCACCGATGTTTATTTACTTGATGCATTGTTTAAAAGTCTAGGCTCAGGACCTGGTCTTCAGACTTTTAAGAGACATACAACGCTATCCCCACCTCATTTCATTACAGGTGTTTTGCTTACTTCTACAATTCCAGTTCAGGCTGTTTCACTAGTATTTCTTTCCACATAAGCTGTGTGTTCTTCATTTTAGTGGACAAATGGAAAACTCAATGAAATACCTCTTCTTGTGACTTGGAAGTTCTGGGACTTCTAATGTCAGTCTCTGTGATTTATCTGCTAGGGTGAAGTTGTTCTGACCTGCAATAACAAAGTACATCATTGTTGGCTTGCACGTTATAAAAATGATGCACAATACTCACATCTAAAAGTCAAAACAAACCTTTTACGCAGCTCTTTGTCAGTTCTACAAATGGCTGCAGTTAATCGATGCTATAAAACTTTCCTTCAGGCACTGGTATTCAGCTTTCACACTGGGAAATGCAGTTCGAGTCTGACATTTTAAATACCAGTGGTATTATCTAATGAAATAACTCAGGGTTTGAAAATTCCCATCTGTAAAAAAGCACAAAACTGCTGTTGAGTTAGAATATTTAAAAGCCTCTTTTGGAGCACTGGGGAAAAAATACATTGTATAGACACTATTAGTTTGTTCTCTTTTCTTGCAGACACTTCTAACTCAACCAGGGGTCTACTGTCCCATCACGGTATCCATGTAATTTTCATCAACATTAATGGGAGCTATGTGTGTGAGCTGATGAGGGCATATATTGAATTCAAAGTTCTTTTTTCTTTACTAATAAGTGTCATGCGAGTCTTGCCACAAGGGAAGCCCTAGAGACTTTTTTTCTACCTTGCCACAATGAACATTGTAGATTTAGCAAATGGTTTTTGATTTCTCCAGAATACGGGTTTTTTTCTCATTTTGTATTTTACAGATCAGCCATTCTGAAATCAACCAGCTCCATCTCAGGAGATGTGCAAAGAAAAGAGACGAAGGAAAGTCTCTCAGGTGATGACAAACTGTGGAAATTCCATAGGCTTTTATCTGATTGTTTAATAGTGAATCATTGCCTAGAGATTTTCTTACTCAGATTTAGGTGTATAAAGAGTAAAGATGGCATTTGGAATTTTGCTCTTATGAAGCTCTCAAAAAAACCCATTATATCTATTGAGGTAATTTTCTTAGCATTTCCTGAAATTCTGGACACGCAAAAAAGGATAACATATACCAAGTATGTAGAAAGATGATGGTGGAAAAGGCAGAGAAAAAATTAAAGCCTTCTGGGACTCTCCTCCTACAGTACCTGCTGTACTATATCCGAGGCAAGCCCATGCCTAGAGGGCACAATCCATCCTTAAGTGTATGTGACCTGCTAACCACAGAGAAAAAAAAGCAGGTGATCTGATGTACTGCTTTTCTAAGAGAACAACTTTTGTTCTGGCAGGAGAAACCTGAAGAAGGCACCCATGCTAACGTGTGCACTGCTACTTCCATGGGGTTCATGAAGTATTCTTCAGAGCAGTTTTGTCCCAGCTTTTCAGCAAAACTGTTGAAAAAGTCAGTGCAAACTGAACGTATTTAAAAAAAGAAAAATGATCCTTCAGTCCTGCTGTTGGAGCATTTGTTGTTCTCATCTCTAGGAAGGTGAAAAAAACTAAATAATATGTGAAGAATGCATTCCTGATATTAATACAACTTTTCAAGCATCCTTTTCAAGGATCTTCAAGTATACCATAAAGAACAGGTGAGTTGGAAATATTTTCTGAAAAGGAATGAAACAAAGAAAAGGAAGCTAAGAGCAGTAATGGGATTTGAGACATCTCAGTTTTGGACTGCCTACTTTCAGCTAATTTTAGTAGGACTGATGTTTAGGAGGGCAGAGGCTCTGTGACTTTTGGTAACAGCCTCTGTCAATGGAGTGGTAAATATCTGTGACACATAAACTCACTAGTTAGTTTGGCAATTCTTGGTCAGAGCGACTTGCCCAAGCTCATGCAGTAAATCAAAAGCAAAACTTGTGTAACGGGACAGAGTCCTATTTTCCAAAGTTTGTTTATTCAACCAGTTCTTAACGCTTTATTCGTGTTCCAGCTGAATCATTTAATCACTACAATGCAATAGTTTGTTTAAGCTTTTTATATTGCCAGCAGGTAGGGATTTTAAAAAGCGCTTTGCTGTTCACCTTTTGGCCATCCTCATAACTTTCAACTGTGTATTGTTTTATTTTGCTAGAGGCTTTCCCAACAGGCTGGCATTTTCTCTGAAAAGCTGGATCGCCTGTGCAGCTAGGAGCTCTGACCCTCTGGTGTTTGAATGGTTCTACAGAAACTTCAGAACTTCCTTTACCTTAAAAAAAAAAAAAAAAAGCCATTAAACATAGATTTTAGAGAGCCTGAAATCCCTTCCTACAATTCTTTGCTCTCTGTGGACACAGCACAAGTGCTTCAGCCCTCAGCATTCTGGACTGCACTGTTCAATACCTCACAGATTTTGGAGCTGGATTTTTCAGTCTTTGATAAATACTAATTGTACTTTTATGTTAGCAGCATTAGCATAGCTCAATTGTCTAAATATTGTTCTAGTATCTAGTAATACAAATAAAATCTCAGCACTGGTGAGGCCACACCTTGAATACTGTGTTCAGTTTGGGGCCCCTCACTACAAGAAAGACTTTGAGGTGCTGAAGAGAGTTCAGAGAAGGGCAACACAGCTGGTGAAGGATCTGGAGTACAAGTCTTAAGAGGAGCAGCTGAGGGAACTGGGCTTGTTTAATCTGGAGAAAAGGAAGCTTATCACTGTCTACAACTACCTGAAAGGAGGTTGTAGCATGGAGGGTGTTGGGCTCTTTTCCCAAATAACAAGTGATAGGACAAGAAGAAATGGCCTCAAGTTGTGCCAGGGGAGGTTTAGATTGGATATTAGGAAAGAAATCTTCACCGAAGGGTTTTCAGGCATCAGAACAGGCTGCCCAGGGAAGTGGTCGAGTCACCATCCCTGCAGGTATTTTAAAGATGTGTAGATGAGGTTCTTAGGGACATGGTTTAACAGTGAACTTGGCAATGCTAGGTAATGCTTGGACTCTATGATCTTAGGGTCTTTTCCAACCAAAATGTTTCTACGATTCTATAATATTGTTCTAATATCTAATAAATATTCCATCTAGTATCTGGTGCTTCCATTCTGAACGTTTGGGCCTCTTTGTCACTAAGCAGAAAGGCTCGAAAGAAAATTCAGTTACTCAGGAAGGTGTTAGTATTTCATTATATGTTGTTTGTTAGTTTTGTTGATTTTTTTTTTTTTCCGATTGAACAAATGATTCCTTTAGTTAGGAAATACATTTTAAGGGAAATAATGTTGATTTTTGTTTGTGATTTAAACCCAGTATTTTGGCCAGTATAAGCAACCACCTGCACCAATTAATAGACCTTAGTATGAAAATCTTCAGAATTGCATCTCCCTTCTTGCTTGCGCAACTGGTGGGAGAAGAATTCTACAGCTGTTTTCCTTTTCCTGAGCAATATCCTTCTGACTCCTCAAATTGTTCATCAGTTTTTTACTTTCTTCCATCAGATGAAACTCTTCTTATTGCCTTATGCTTGATTCCACTCTCAGGTGTGCTGGGTGTTGCCAACCTACACCTGCCTTGAAGTTTTCATCCTAACTACTGTCCTAAGTCAGGAACTACCTCATGTGACCTGTCTTCCTTAGAAGCTTATCTTTTGCACTTGCCACTGCTATGTGTGGTAATTTGATGAATAGACATAGCTCTGCTCACTGGTGCGTAGTGGCCTCAGGTTCTTGGCTCCTTTATTGTCTTTGCATACTGCTTATCTTGGCACTCTTTTTTATTGTTTTTGAGCAATGTTTTTTGTTTTCTGTGAATAAAAAGGCTGAAGTAATACTTTTTCACCTCATCAATCTCTTTGCTCATCTTTTACCCAACACCTGTGATAGTGCATTTTTATGTAGCATGAAACCCCTTATCATTTTGCAACTGCCATCAGTTGCTGGCATGCTTTCACCTCTGACTGTGCCTTCCAGTATTTTGTGGGAACCAAGGCTGGATGTCCTCTTCTCAAATTCCCAGTCAGTGCTACATCGCTACAAATCTGTGCACTTTTCTGTTTCCCACTATGTGTCAAATGCCAGTATGCCTTATCTTCCAAGAGATATGGCACACCTCCAGATCACAATTCCTGCCTGAGGGTCATTTCTATAATTCTCCCTGCGGCAGGAATGCCAGACTAGTGTAACCAAGGAACCAAGTGCTTCTTGTAGTTAAAAGACAAATTATCCAACAGCATAAGACAGCAAAGACATTGAGGTGCTGGAGAGAATTCAGAGAAAGGCAACAAAGCTGGTGAGGGGTCTGGATCATGTCTTATCAGAAGCAGCAGAGAGAACTGGGCTTGCTTAGCCTGGAGAAAAGGAGGCTGAGGGGAGACCTCATTGCTGTCTGCAACTACTTGAAAGAAGGTTGTAGCATGGAGGGTGTTGTGCTCTTCTTCCAAGTACCAAGAGATAGGACAACAGGAAATGGCCTCAAATTGTGCCAGGGAAGGTTCAGATTGGATATTAGGAAACATTTCTTCATGGAAAGTGTCGTGAAGCAGTGGAACAGGCTGCCCAGGGAAGTGGTGGAGCGATAATCTATGGAGCTGTTTAAAAGATGTATAGATGATGCTCTTAGCGACATGGTTTTGGACCCCATGATCTTAAGGGTCTCTTCCAACCAAAGTGATTCTATGATTCTATAACATATACAATGTTGAGTTGTGTGTAAAAGCCAATGAAGGCGCTCAGAGAGAGGATAACAGGATAAATAATACCCTGTTGGCCTACTCCCAGGCCCATCACAGGGGCCATCAGCACAATCCTAGATGAGCACAAGACCACAGCGGATGGCAGGAATCCACATCAAGGACTGTCCGCTCAGCTTTCCGGATAAAGGGCTGACTGCCTAGGGGTGGGACACGTGAAAAGGAAAAGCATTTCTGGATCACACAGGACTTATTATGGGATGTTTAGGGGAGGAATCAAAGGTGGAGAAAGGGAGAGGCTTATGTGATTTGAGGAGGGACAGGAGTGGTGAAACAGAGGGGTGAGTAAAAAGGGCTGATAGTCAGAATGGCTGCTGGCTACACCCTGGGCCTTATCAGTGCAGTCTGTCCTGTACTCTTATTAAACTCTTTTCTAAATATTTTCAGGGTAAGGAGTCTTTATTCTATGTGCAGATGTGTAAGAGGGTGTGAGTCCAGCAGCTGGAGGCAGCCCACAGGCTGGATGGCCTCTGTGTCTGTGACATGGGGACTGACTCTGTGTGTGCGTGTGTGCATGTGTGCGTGTGTGTGATCACTAGTGAAGATCAAGCCAAACCAGCTGGTGAGGAGGTGAAGTGACCTGGGAGCAAGGGCGTGAGGGGGTCCCTAAGGGACAGTTCTGGGTGTGAGAGCACCTGTGCATGTCCAGGGGTGAGAGCACAAGGGAGTGGGGGCGTGGAGAGGAGAAGTGAGGAGTGGCCACACTGCCTTGTATGTGCAGGTGCTAGTGACTGAGCAGACTGGGATCCAGGGGCCAGCTACTCGGCAGACTGACTGAATGAGTGCAGTTGCTGGAGACATCCCCCTTGTGCATATATACATATATTCTCAATAACGGACTTCCATCCTGCTGAGCCAGAGAGTTGATAAAGGTAAGTACACCAGTGCTGCCTATATTCACAAGTGCTCCAAGAGTCTGTCTATAAATTGTGTGTCCAGACATGTAGACATGTAGACATGTAGTAGATATGTAGTGTATATGGGTATATGTAGAATCATAGAATCACAGAATCATTTTGGTTGGAAGAGACAGTCAAGATCATGGAGTCCAGCCCCGCTGGCACTAAAACACGTCCCTAAGAAACTCATCTACACATCTTTTAAACACCTCCAAGGACAGGGACTCCACCACTTCCCTGGGCAGCCTGTTCCAATGCCTGACAACCCTTTCCAAGAAGAAATTTTTTCTAATATCCAATCTAAAACTCCCCTAGTGCACTTGAGGCCATTTTCCCTTGTCCTGTCACTTGCTACTTGTGAGAAAAGGCCAACATCCACCATGCTACAAGCTCCTTTCAGGTAGTTGTAGACAGCAATAAGCTCTCCTCTCAGCCTCCTTTTCTCCAGGCTAAACAACCACAGTTCCCTCGGCTACTCCTCACAAGACTTATTCACCAGACTGTTCACCAGCTTTTTTGCTCTTCTCTGAACTCACTTCCAGCAACTCAGTGTCTTTCCTGTAGTGAGGGGCCCAAAACTGAAAACAGTATTCAAGGTACAGCCTCACCATTGCTGAGTACAAGGGGAAAGTTAACTGCCCTAGTCCTGCTGGCCACATTACTTCTGATACAAGCCAGGGTGCTATTGGCCTTCTTGGCCATCTGAGCACACTACTGGCTCATGTTCAGTTGGCTGTCAATCAACACCCCAATATCCTCTTCCACCAGGCAGCTTTCCAGCCACTCTTCTCTGAGCCTGTAGCGCTGCCTGGAGTTGTTGTGACCCAAGTGCAGGACCTGGCACTTGGCCTTGTTCATTCTCATACAGTTGGCCTTGGCCCATTGATCCAGCCTGTCCATATCACCCTGTAGACCCTTCCTACCCTCCAGCAGATTAACACTCCTGCCCAACTTGGTGTCATCTCCAGACTTACTGAGGATCCACTCAATCCCCTTTCCCAAATCATTAATAAAGAGATTAAACAGAACTGGCCCCAATACTGAGCCCTGGGGAACACCACCTGTGACCAGCCACCAACTGAATTTATTTCCATTCACCACAACTCTTTGGGCCTGGCCATCCAGCCTTTTCTTTAGCCAGCTGAGTATGCCCGTTCAAGCCATGAGCAGACAGTTTTTTCTGAAGAATGCTGGGGGAAATAGTGTCAAAGGCTTTACTGAACTCCAGGTAAACAACATTCACAGCCCTTCCCTCATCCACTAAGTAGGTTGCCTTGTCATAGAAAGAGATCAGGTTGGTTGAGCAGGACCTGCCTTTCATAAATCCATGCTGACTGGGCCTGATCGCTTGGTTGTATTTCATGTGCTGTGTGATGACACTGAAGATGATCTGCTCCATAGCCGCCTTCAGCACTGAGGTCAGGCTGAGGGGCCTCTAGTTTCCAGGATCCTCATTCCAGACCTTCTTATAGATGGGCATCGTACTCGCTGACTTCCAGTCAAGTGAGACTTCTCTGGTTAGCCCAGATTGCTGATAAATTATTGAAAGTTGTTTGGTGAGCACCTCTGCCAGCTCCCTCAGTACCCTGGAGTGGATCCCATCTGGTCACAGAGACTTGTGTGTGTCTAAGTGTTGTAGCAGGTTGCCAGTCATTTCCCCTTGGATTTTTTGGGCTTCTTTCTGCTCCCTGTCTCTGTCTTCCAGCTCAGGGGGCTGTGTACTTGGAGCAGAACTGATCTTACTGTTAAAGACTGAGGCAAAGAAGGCATTTAGTTACTTTAGTTAGCTTTTCCCTCATCCTCTGTCACTATGTTTCCGCCTGCATCCACCACTGATTTATATGTGTGCTCTGTGTGTGTATCTGCTGGCTATACATCTTCAGCCTTGCTAGTGGTCAGACATGGGCATATGGAGTAGCAACAGTTTCACCTCCCTCAGCCTGTTGGATCAAGGATGATGTATTTTCCTCTAACATACACATGTTGCATTGCTCCAGTTCATTTCTGCATTGTTGTCAGCCCAATAGTTACATTCCCTGGCTTATCTCACGAGTACCCCTATGTGCACACATGAAACATGCATCCAGCCAGGCATCCATACCTAGTTGTATAGTAAATCTTGATCCCTTTTTCATCAAAACCGTGTGTTGCATATATAGCTAAAACTACTGTGCATGTTTAACTCAAACTGCATGTCTTACTTTCTTTGGTAAAAGATCCCCTGTGGTCTAGAGAATTAATATTTTTACTTGTTCATTTTGATCAAAACCTTTTAGCCTACTTGAAATCTTTGCAGAGAAATGCAGGGATATTCTAGAAGGCTGACTAAATGTTCCACTGAATGATCTGTGATAAAATCTAGAAAATGTGTTTTATTTAGTGCAATTGATATCATACAACTTCACTGCATATTATTAGAGTCACAATGAAATATTAATGATAGCTGCTCATACATGCTCAATGGTCACTTCTTTACGATATAGTCCACCAGCTTGTGATTAGACCACACATAGCATTTTGTGGCAGAAGCTGAATGGGTGGAATTGCCCCACAACACAAAAGCACAGCCAAAAAGTGTGTTTCTGTTTTCACATACCTATTTTCAACATCTTAACCACCAAATACTCTGGTGTCTCAGCTCTACTGTTTCTAGGCTTCCTGAGCAGTAACCTTGCAGCTGGAACTGCTCCATCCAGCTGCAGGATTTCAAGAATGGTGCCTCACTCATAATTTTCTTCATTTTTGGCGTTCTTGAGTATCGATCAATGGATGGTACTTATCTCAAGGACTCACTCTCTTCTGAGAAGTATGCACGTAATCTGAAGAGAAACCTGGCCATCTGTCATGGTGTCAAGTTTTTAAGGGAAGAGAAAAACAAGCTCATGGAGAAAGAAATCTGTTGAGGACAACAGCATACACAGAAATTACATCTGGCTCAGAAAGTCCTAGAGCTGAAAACAATTGGATCCTGAGAGAATACTGCAGGGAAGAATCATACGCACTTGCCCTGGACCTATTCTTCCCTAAGTTTGTGTTTAGAAGCACCATTGGAGACACGGTATTAGGGTAGGTGAACACGTGATCTGACTAACTCAAGACAGACATGCTTTTGGTCTCTTGTACCTCAAAGACAGGTCAGTTACCACATATCCATATTTATCCTGAAGCATCTGATTGCTTCCAAGTTTGGTTTCCATCAAGACCCAGTCAAAAGCTTCACACATTGTACCTATGAATGTATCTGCATAGAGCGTTCATATTTTTATGAAATAAAAAGCTCAGTGTATGAAAAAAAACTTCACACAGGTTTTCACATTGCTTTATTAAGCTGGAAAGATCTTTTTATTTATTAATAGTTTAACAGTTCTGTGAAGCACCAGTAATGACAGAAGGCGGCTTGAAAAAAGGTCATTAATATTTCCAAAGGAATAAAGACAGTCTCCAGTCCAGAGGAAGTAATACTGTGGAAGCAGTTATCTGTTTTGTTACTAAACATTCTACAAGCCCTTACCTTAACCTGGCTTGAAAAAAAGATGACATGTAGATGATGAGCTAATAGTTCATTTTTCTGTGTGAAAGCCTCCAAAGTATCTAACTACTATCATGGTATGCCTCTGCTGAGCAATGTGGACCAGTTTAGGAGCTGCTAAAATTGAAATTTTTGTGGAATCACTGTCTTCCAGTAACCAATATTAACTAGTTCAAGTTCCTCAGCATTTGGTGACTAGTAGAAAAAATGTCTGAACGCTTAGTATGTTCCAAGAATTTGAAACACCATCCACCTACTGAAATCTCTTTATTTCTTTTCTTAGGGTCTACCTGGTCTTCTTAGGAATAAGGTAGATATCTAATGCAAAGGGGACAAATTCCCAATTTTAATGATATTAAAATTTAGACTGTTAGCATCTGTTTGGAGATGTTGCAGATTTATATCATTATTCTTAATACACTTATTATGATTTCGCCTAAATGTCCTTCAAATACCTGGCTCAGTTTATTATGGAGTATTTATACAATGGTTAATTCCCAAAATATTTTATTCCCGATACCACTTATCAAAGGGGTGTCACGTGTTCATAGGTATGTGGATGGAACATGTAATTCAGGATGTGATAATGGATCCTGACATTGTGAATGCTCAATATTTTTATCTTTAATATGTCCTTATAATTAGTACTAGCTATTAGGTTATTCTAATTGGAGACAAATTCCTAGTTTATGTGAAATTCTTCTTACCATGAGACCACTAATGATTCATTCTATGTTAAATACACAAGTTCATTGGTGTCTTTTCTTGGAAGCCTTACAGTTCCTTTTAAAAAGTTTTATTATTAACTCCACAAATACATGCAACTGAGTAAGTGGAAAATATTGAATAAAATGTCTTCATAGACCTGTTTTTTCCTCTAGCTTCTTGCATAATTTCATGATCCATCTTGACCCTTAAGATCCTCACGGGAATAAGAAGAAAGGCAATGGCAAGCATCTAAGTAAACAAATGAGCATAAGGACTTTCATTTAGATATAAGCTAGTGTCAATGGGAGTGGGTGAAATGTGTCAACAATTTTGCTCTGCTTTCTTTCATAAGTATGATAAAACTGAGCAAAATTCTAGATAATTACTTTTTTATTCACTTCTTACTCAAGGAAAACTTTTGCTGGCATCTGTGTTGGGTCCTTGAGTTATGTAATTTCAGAGATTTAGTCCTTTAATGAGGACAACAAATGAAAAATAATTAATGGAGAAAGAAGTAAAAATACTGAAGATGGTGCCAATACCCTAACTATACACTTAAGTTTATACTGTCTGTTCATTTTAGCACAAGTTGATACAGAATAAGGTCAGGGGAAATCATCCTATATGCATCCCCAAAGATATCCGATACATCCACCGACAGTGGAGCCCTGTTTATTCAAAATACTTTTGGAACATCAAAACATTTGGATAAACAGGGCTTCAGATAATTGAGGGAGTTATTGTATAAGTAATTCATACCAGGGGGACATAACCTAGATTCAAAGGAGTGAGTTTCAGATCAAAGTGGTACAGATAAATGGGATTTTGCTCTATATGAACAAATAAAATAAGCAGCATTTGATTATTCAGGAATCAATAAGTGTCCAAACATTTTTTTTAGACAGACTTTAGGACAAAAGGTCAAAATTGTTGCAACAGGCCATACAGAAGTATATTCCTATAGAACAAAATATAATAAAAAACTAAAAAGGTAAAGGTATGTTTGTTTGTTTTTAAACTTGCTGATCTTCCAGTCAGGATCATATGAACTTTACCAAGTTTTTTGATCTTATTCCAGCTGTGACACTGACACATATTTTGTGGCAGAAGGTGGGGATTTGTAACATTTGTGGTCTGTAACTCATTTTCTCCAATGCCCAATGGAAGCAAACTGTAAAATACACAAGTCAGGTCTTGGATGGACAATATAGTCTGATTGCTCATCTTTCTATTAATATCATGACCCAGATACAGTTCATCTACATACAGACATCATAATCACCTATTAAATGCCCTTTAAAATACAAATCTTGGAATTTAAAATTATGCTAAGTGTAAAAATCTGTGCTGATGTTCACCCCTGCATTGTTAATATGTGCATAATTTACTAATTTAAACATTTTTTTTCTCCATTTTCTGAAAGTTATGCTCACATTCCTGCAGTTCAGTATTGCCCCTTACTGTCTGTGTAGGGATGTCTTCGTACTGGGGGTGGGAGGGGAGAAGACAGACACAACATTTAAGGTGGAGTGAAAGGTGTGAAAACAAGACATATTTCGGTTTCCCCCAACTCATGATTTCTGTGGCGCAAAGAGCGGCCAGGGCAGCGCTGCTCCTGCCGCGGAGCCGCACACACCCCAACGCGCCCAGCCCGTGTGGACGGTGCCTTGTGCCTCAAGTTTCAGAGACATGTTTTCAACCGTGTCGCAGGATTTTCCAGACCGTCCTGTTGAATCCGCCCTGACGTTTCCGGTCGTCGTGGTTGGGATTTGAGCGCCGGGGTCTGTCAGCGCTGCCAGATCCGCGCCCCGCGCCACACTTGGAGCAGGTTCAGCTGGTGCCACGAGCAGGCTGCGCCTCACCCCTTGGCCTCAGCCGCCCGTTCAGCCGTCGGTCCTGATAGCCTCCACTGCGCCTCGCCACAGCAGGACCCCACGCAGCCCTCCCTCCCCCCACCTCAGCTCCAGACCCCGCACACACACTTTTGCCCGGAAGACCGCTGCCGCGCCGACGCCATGTCACCGTGGCTGCCAGCAGGGCCCGCTGCCTCCTCTCATCTCCCCCCCCGGCTCCGCCGGGGTGTGCAGAGCGGAGGGGTGCACGGCGTGGGGAAGTGCAGACCCAGTTGGTGGCATCGGTGTCCCCACCTGCCTTTCCTCCCTCCTCGGTGAGGGACCGCGGGCTCAGGTGCGTGAGGTGACACACCGGGGCTCTGAGGGGGAGCAAGGATTAAAGAGGAGCTGTTGGGGGTGCGCGCAGGTGGGGGAAGAGCAATGCTTAATGAAAGATTTGGGGGAGGGAGCTTGGAGAAATGGCAGTTTGGAGTTGAATTTAGTAGGGGTGGAAAGGAAACACCTGTCAGGACAGAGGGTGCTGCTGCCAAAAGGTAGAGGCAGCCCTCGGCACAGGAGGCTCAGTGAGAGGTCACACAGGGTGAGCGAGATCTGAAGGGAAGCAGAGGAATGGGGACAGTTTGTGGTATTTTGGAGTTTGCTGGCAGTTTACTGTAGTCACACTGTCTGGAAGTGAGTAAAGATGAACCATAAAGAGCAAAGGAGGTGAAGATCAAAGCAAGTGGTGTGGTTTTGTTTCCCAAGGAGATAGGAGGATACCTTCTAGTTGCTGTAAGCTTTCAGTCCACTGGCCTGGTTTCTTCCCACCTCATCTTGTTACTCCTCTGCAACCTGTTGGGTAGAGTTGTGTTGCTGGTGATATAGATAAAGAACCAATTTCTAGTTTTATTTCAATTTACATCAGCAGTTGTTGTCTGTAGATATAGTTATTTAAAAAAGGTAAATTCCCCTCATGAAAAGAAAGCAAAACCAAGACAAGAAACAAACCTAGAAATAGTCTTTTCTCTCAATGAGAAACATATAATGGTAAGGTTTGTCCAGGTTTTGCCCTCTACTTACTCTCCCTGTATTTTACAGGCTTGTCAAGTCTTGCCTCTCTGGCTGAAGAATCCTTGCTGTGTGTTGTGTCACAGTTGCAATTTGATAAGAGTATCTCAACGAGTTTTCTGTCTGGAGAAGGTAAAAATGGAGCTTTGTGTGTGATGATGGTTTCAGTTTGATAGCCCTGGAGTCTGGCTGGAACTGTTGTATGGTCCTGAATCCGGAATATACATAGGCTTGCACCTAACTTGAATCATATCTGCAGAATCCTCTCCCTTCAGCTCTGAAGAGTAAACACAGGCATAAGTACTTGGACAAAAGCAGTGAAAGTTTTGTTATGCTGCTAGTATAGGACCTGTGGATCTGGGAATCAGTTCCTGTTGCCATCTAATCCCTGGATTTTCTCCTGTATTTCTAATTAAGATAGTGGCTATGTCATTTTTAATGTTCATCTAAGGACCTGAAGTCTGTTTGCTCCTGTTAAACCCAAAAGCAGGTCTGTCAGTTCAGTGGTTACAGCACTGGCCTTTCCCCCCCCCCCTTATTTTTTGCTTTGTCCCACCCCCGCAAAGGCTCTCTCTAAAGGGTAAAAGTCACAGAAGGTTTAGGTCCTCCAGAATCAAACAGAATCACTGAATTTCTCAAGCTCATTTCAGAGTAGTGGGGATTTTTTTTCCTTTCCTGTTTCCTGTCACAATGTCAGCCTTTCTTTAACACTCTCTAAGTACAGCTGTGTAGTGGAGGAGGATAATTCAGAGAAATATAAAGTCCGTGTTTGGGTCTTAATATAAACATTAAAGTGTATTTAATTGTGCCTTATCAGTAAGCTGATAAACTTAGGTGTTTGCTGTTGCCATTGATGATGATGCTCTGTAGCAGGCAGAGGCAGCAACTGCTGCTGATGGAAAAGAAAAGGTAGTGGAAGGAGGAGGGGAGAAGGAGGTGGGAGACGACGGGATTGGCTGCTTTCAATGTCAATCGCAGCTGCGGGCCGCAGCTCTTCCGCTGCTCTGGCTCTGGCTCTGCCTTGAACAGCTCCCAGAGAGAACAAGGCGTGCGGAGCTCAGATCACCAGCATCATGCTCCTTGGGCTTGGATCGTAGATTCCCCTCTTGAACATTAAAATAACTCCGTCGTCCATCAGCGTGCCAGGCAAACCCAGCGAGAAAACACGCATGTGAGAGAGAGAGGAAAGAAAGAGGAGGAAGAGAAAAATCTGCAACCAAGTGGACTAACGCAAAAAGAGAGAGTGCTTTGCTTGCACAGCTGCAAAGTGGGAATTTAAAGAACTGCGGAGAGAGAAATTCCAGCTCATCAGCACATACACATTGCAGAATTACAGATCCAGGTAGAAATGACATCAACAGGGAAAGAAGGCAGCGGAGCGCAACATGCACAATATGTTGGACCCTATCGTTTGGAGAAAACCCTAGGAAAAGGACAGACAGGTTGGTTCTTTTGCAGCAGCACCGGCGCTAGGGGGAAGGTGCTGTAGCAGCCAGTGAGATGCTGGGGCTGGTATATTTGAGGGTTCAGGTTTTCCTATTTGCTGTTTTAGTGGATATAATATTCATAGGGGATTTTTGCCTTTTTTAATTTTATTTTTTTTTTTTAGTTTTAATTTAAATTATTTACTTTCCTTTTATTTTTTTTTTTTAAACAAACAAAAAAGCTGGGATGCTTTATGTTCATTACTCCTGCTAATGGGTGTTGTTCTGATGACAGCCAGAGTGCCTGCAGAGGAAAAAAATAGGTGATCTGCTGGTGGTGAATTTTCACATCATTTTCTTCACTGCCCTACTTCCAAGCATTTTCTTTTTAATCAAATTATATTGAAATGAAAGGTTCACAGCATGTAGTACCAAGGAGGTGATGGTGGTGGTAGTGGGGGAGTCACCAGCAGTATTTCATGACATCATGATTGAAAAGGGTGTAGTCCTTAAGGTGCAGTTGGAGGGGTGGAAACATGTACAGTATGTCTGTGGCAGTGACTGCTGTGGGTATTTAGCAAATACGGATGGATGGGCTGGTGGGTTTTGTGGGTAGAGTGTGAAATAAAAGAAAAATAGAGCATCAGTAGCAGAATTCATTCTAGCTATGCTGTGTTTTTGTAGGAGGGACGGGGGGGGGAGGGGAGGTTATTTAATTATTTTTCTTAAAGCTTGTTTATGAAACTCACCCCCAGCAGATTTTCCAGAATGGAACAATGGTAAGAAATATTAAAAAGAGGAAACCAAGGGGAGGGAATTAGCAAAGAGCAGGTGCGTTTACCCTATATGACATAATTAGATCCCCTAAATGCATTCAAGATCTGGACTTACTGTTGCTTGCTTGGATAGCATATTCACTTCAAGGGCAGGGGAGCATTAATTGGAAGAAAAACCCTTACAAAGAAGCCCAAATGTCTTCCTTATTTAATTTTACTTTCTTTTTTAGTAACAGCAATGGTATCTGGTTGGGAGCCCCCCAAAAGTGGATTGAAAGTCAAGATTATAATTTAAGGAAGGGGGATAGGGGGAAGATCAGCTATAGGGGGGCTTCTTTGGGCATGTGGGTGTTAAGTGTTGTTCATTATGGTGGGACAATAAAACATGATGCATTGTGGTGTATTTTTTTTTTTTTTTTTTTTTTTATAACCCAGCCGAGCTTTGCCCATCTGTTGTCTAAAGGATTTAATAGGCGTTTCCATCCCCAGCTGCTGCCTCTGCTCTGCCTGCTTCCTCACTGCCCTGCGTGGCAGCAGCTCTGCAGTCCGCAATTTTCTTAGGGACACAGTCAAAATCCAGATCTTTCTCTGTAAGAAGCAATGCTCTTCTGAGATGATTGATTATACCCCCCCCCCATCCTTCCCTTCCTCTTCACAACCCCATAGCAACCGTTCAGAGACATGGATGAAGATGACATTGTCTTCTAGTGAAAGTGACTTTTATTTATATTTAATTTTTTTCCAAATCTCTTCAGTGTATCAGCTGATAAAGGTAGCTAGCTCTCTGTCACTGTTTTGGTTACCACCTTTATTCTTTGCATAGCTCAATAAGCCCTTACTTCTGCAGCTTTTTTTTTTTTTACCAAAACCTGTTCTGATTATGATAATTAAAATGCCAAAAAACTTGCTGGGTATTGGCAATAAAACTACTCTATTTCTGCTGGTAATCCTTTCATGGATAGTCCAGGTGATGAAAGAGACAGCTGTAGATGACAAATTCATTTTTGTCTTCATCACCATTTCCATTTTTCTCTCTCTCACCTTCTCGGCACCCCTCCCTCCTCTTTAAATATAATTGTGTCTGGGGTTCCTGAAAATACAGCTGCATTAACCTTTTGCTCCATGTCTCATAGCCTGACGTTGTGGTCCTAAAGGGTTATCTACAGCTTTGGTTATTTTTTTCCTCTGCTAATCTTCCTATCTTCCTCCTAAGTGATTAGAGACGTGGGGGTGGAGGGGGAAGAGGATGTGTTCAGGGGCTTGCTGCTGTTGGCCTCTGCAGTTATTCAACGGGCTGGACAAGGGTGAAAGTTTCCTTTTGCAGTTTTACCATATAACTGATCTTTATAGATAAGTCTCTGCTGTTTGCACACATGAATGCACGTAAAATGCACAATGCAGGGTGTCATAGAACCTGAAAGTGGAGGGGGAGGAAGAGGAAGAGAAAAGTAGCTGATGTCAGTCTATGTCTTCCTTGCTATACCTGCCCTTGATTAATGGAATAATGTACTAAGGTGAAATCTAACTTGATATTAAACATACATGGCCAAACATGGAAGATGCACTCTGGTCTTCTCGCATTTTCTGTGCTAATCACATTTGGGAGCATGCAGAATGGCATGAACAGTGTGTGGTACGCAGCTAGTCCTTATCCTGCTTGTTTTGGAGGGTAAGCTGGCAAACTGCAGCATTTTAGGGAGAGGACAACAAGCGCAGTGTGAGGGCCTGGTTTACCATACTGTGTTGTCGTGGTCTGTAACTTTGAATTTGGGTTGCAATGGCATATAGCTGAAGAAAGTAGTGGTTATAATAATTCCTCTAGCGCTTGGCTTTAAAGCTTGGAAGATTAGGAGGTAATGGCTTGGATTTTTTTTTTCTTCCAAGGGGATGGGGAGGAGCAAGAAATAAAATCTGGCACAATGTAACGATGAATGGAAAGAAAGTATAAGTTGTGTTGCAAAATCCTACCAGTTTTGCAGTGATCTTCATATCCATCATTTTTATTTTTGAATAAAAAGTTATTGACTCTACAAAGTTATTTCAGATAGTCTAGCTTTGCTTCCAGGTACATTAATATTATACAAATGTATTAATCATTCTTACTTGCTTTTACTGAGGTCAAAAGAAGAGAGTTTTGGGAAGGAGCGTGGGTTCATAGTTCAGGGCGGACTTAGAAAGTGTGCCATGGAGGGACCACTTAATGATAAGTAGAACTCTTACTTGCCGCCTTAATAGCTGAAAAAAAACCCATTTACCAACAGCAGCCTATTGGTCCCTGCAAACTGGTTCAGTTGCCCCGTCTGTGACATGAGTGGAACTTGGTGATATCTGCTTGTGGATGGGCAAAACTGACAGGGAAGAGCCTTCAGTTCAAATTGGTGGGTAACAACCATTGTTGAAAGCATTGATTAGAATTTAAATTCGAGTATGCGAAATGTATCCTGGGCGGCCTTCTGTGCTGGTGTGTCAAGCTTGCTGAGGGTGACGGATGCCACAAAGAGAGGATTAGGGCCCCTTATCTGGAGAAGTTGGAAAAGGGCTACACGGGGCAGTGCTGGAAAATGTCTGTGCTTAGCTCTTTGCTGGTAATGACAATGATAGAGGAACTAAGGGAAAATATTTTTAATAATGTAGCATATAAATTTACCATATAACTTGAGTACTGTAGCAAGAGGTTTTGTAAGAGGCTGAGTTCAGAACATCTTTTGTTTACTGCAGCTGGAGAAATAGCTCATGGAATCTATTTTTGAATGATTTTGCAAGAATGCAAGAAGCAGCATAATCTTAATTGTTGTACTAAAAAAATTTTTTACAAAACTGTCAGTGTAAAAGATCATTACTATATATATGCAGGTGTATGAAGAAAGGTTGGTTTACATAAGTTTCATTGATACATTCTTCTACAGTTAATTATAGGAGGTTTTCATTGTAATTAACTGTAATGAGCAAAGGATGTGTGTAATATTACAATAACACATGTGGAAATAGTGTGATGTGAGAAACCCCAATCATACCTGATCATGAAGCACTGTTTTAGTCAGAGAAGCTTTTCTCCCTTTGCCATTAATTCTGCATGAAATCAGCTTCTTGTGTATTCTTTGCTTTATTTTTTGTTTTGAATGTCACAAGTATCTTTGTTCATATGTTTCTTTTGGCCTCATTAACCCCTATTTAACTCTTGAAACTCTGAAGAGTAATTGACTGTAGTGAATATTTATTAACAAGTGCACAGGTGAGGAACTGAAGTATTTCTTTTGAAGGGCTTCAGTGTTTCAGAGGATTTTCTTGTGTTTTCATGTAACAGTCACTGTATAAGATTCAGCATAATTGTTTGCTATGGCACAAATTCACTGTCCAGTTGAAATTTCTTAAGCGCTGCTTTGTCTACAAGCAATAAGACATTGACGCTTAAGTGGGAGTTACCCTATTGAATTTGAGATGAACTTGATGAAAAATTTAATGTTGCTGATCCATTTTGGTTTTGTTCCTTTCATTCTGTTTTAAGCTTAGTTCTGCAGACATGCAATACAAAGAATCCTGCTTGAAAATAACTGCACTTTGATGTTCGCAGAAAGTGTAGGAGGTCCCTTTTCTGCATTGTATACCATATAACTTATAGCTATTTTGGTGTATAACATGTTAATTATAGATGAGCTATCAGTGAGGTGTGTAGCAGTATGCTGTTGGGTTATGAGAGAACAGAAGTAATTAAATTTGGGTCCTAGCAAATTTAATGGCCTTTTATTCAGTGAGGGCTTAAACAGCGTGTTTCTTTACAGCCTTCACCACCTGTTTCCATGACACCAGCAGAAACTGAAATGTGTTAATTTTTTATTTGTCTCTGTCAAATTTGGTTGAAATTGAAAGCTTCAGATTTATTCAAGGAGTGTTTGGTAGACCATGTGATCTCAGAAGTCTGGTTTCCTTAGGTGAGTAGGCTAAACAAAGTGTGTCCTTTTAATTCATACTGCTATATTTTTTTTTTTTTCTACTCAGTGTACTGGATGTAGAGAGAATCTAAAGAGTACAGCTTTATTCCATTTAGCTGTCCAGATTAATGTGTTGTTATAGAGGTGTAAATCATTGTAGTTCCCCCCATGGCCTGTTTAAAGAAACAAACAATGAACTAGCATATATTCAATTATTGTTTTCATATATATGTTTTACTTTCCTTAAAAAGGTTCTTTTCAAAACAGTGAACTGTACCCTTTGTCATCGTAGTCTGTGAAGATTTAAATGGTTAATTAGTAATCATAGAAATAAAATATTGGAAGCAGTAGAGGTCATAAGAATGAAATTTTGCCAAGAAAGGCTATGTCATAGTGACTTAGACTTAAAGGATTTTCAAGTAATAATTTGGTCTTTCTTACCTTTATATACTTTTGATCTGATTGTTCAAAAGTACTGTTTGCCTGCATCACTGACTGAAGTAAACTAGTATTACCATGCTGCGTGTCTGAACTGCAAAGTCCAGATATCCCTTTTATGACTTTCACTCTTTTTCTTAATTTATTTTTCAGAAAGCAAATTCCTGTTTGCTCACTAGAGAGAAAATGATTTTTAGCTTCCATTCTTCTGCAGACTTTGTAGAGGCACACCATTAGTCTTTTACCTAATATTGCTAGCAAAATTGTTATGAACTTGTTGAAACAGGAACAGGCTCTGAATGTTTTTCTTCATAAAGCACAGTAAGCGTTCTCACGCAAGCATAGTTAAAATGCAGATACTGTCAAATGAGTAAGACTACATGACTACTTATATGCCTATGTTTCCATAGCGGGAGCTACGGAAGCAGTGATTTCACAGAGTTCTTGCGCTGTTCAAATGCTTTTCTACTTTCTGTCACCACTCTGATGTCATTTTGTGCGGCTACAGTGGGAAGGACTGCATTAGAATTGTGGGAGAGGTTGAAGAAATTAATAAAGCTTCTCAGTAGAATTTACCTCTTGAGAGGAATCCTTTCTGATCTCCAGAAAACCTGTGTCTCCATGAGAAGAGCAAATGTAGCTTTTCAAGTGTGTTCTTACAATTTCTTTTGCAAATTAAGTGGAGGAGCCAGTGTATGTTTTGTATTCTCCAACACTGCATTATTTTTCAGTATACTATAAAATTACTCCATAAATTATATTTTAGGAAGTCTTTTATATTGTATATTTTAGAGAGTTAAACAGTAATAGCAATGGCGATGATACATGCTGATATCCACTTCAAAATTAATAGTCAGGTAATATAGAACAAATGTAGGTGGTAAAAGAATTCCAGCTCTCAGAAGAAATTTGAAAGAAATGAGAAATTTAGAAGTAATGCCCTCTGAAGTAAGAGACATTGCATGAGGAATATATTATGCATATAGGAGAACAGTCAAAATAAGAAGAGGTGAAAGCCTATATGTACATTTCCATGAAGGCAGAGTGAGGGTGGAGATGAATGCTCAAAGAGTGTTCCTCTTGATATGATGAGATACCATAAATTGCCCTTGTGAAGTCAGTCAGTGTTTCAAGTTGAACTGACTTCAGCAGGAAGACCATCAAGCTCATGATAAATAGGTAAGAGTGGAATTTTTTGTTTGTTGTGGAATGATCTATTAGGAAGTATCCCAAAGAAATGTTCTGGATTTGTTTCAAACAAACTCAAGATGTTTAACAATCCTAGTCAATAATGCTTGTTTGTTCTACTTGTGGAAAATGAGGAGATTACTCCATTTTAGGTTCATTCATGAACAGTACTGGTTTTCTACAAAACACCTATGCTGATCTATAGAGTAACATGAATAATTTGTTCTAAATAGTGTTCTTAATGAATTTGAACTATCTTCATCTGAAGTGTCTGTAAGTGCAGAGTGATGTCCCTTAAGTTCTTGTTTGTTGCAGATTTTCTGGGAAATAACTGTTTTTATCTCCTTTCCTCAGCTGTCATTACCTTGCTTATGGATTCATTGCACTTAATCAATATTCAAATATTTGAATTGTACTCTTGAATGTAGTCTGAATATGTTACACAAGAGTATTACATTCTACTCAGTTCTGCGAGCACTTCTAACGTAAATGTTTGCAACTGAAACCTGAAAATTTGGTTTTCCTGGGCAGTTTGGACACGATTCCCATGAGCACCCCTGCCTGGAAGATATGAAGTTTTTCGGAAAGTTTTTTTAAAAGGCACACAAATGTGAACAAATCAAACTTAATTAATTTCAAATGCCTACTTTTAGAACATATTAATAATTTTCATCCAGTTCCATTTGACTTATTCTAGGTTTAATTTTGAATAGGCATATAATAATTTTATTAATTCCTTTAATTCTGTTTACAGACCAGAAAAATTACAGATAAAATTATGGTAAAAAATCCACCCAGAAGACTTTTATTGCTTCATAGCTTTTTAAAGTAGGGCTTAAATAGAACAGAGGAAATTGTATTGGTTCCTTTCATAAAAGGCTATTACTTGCTATTGATGTAGCTGCAAGCATTTTTTTCTTGAATGCATCATTTGTGGCAGAGATGCCTATGAGATCGCCATTGCCCTGTGGACCACATAAACAGGAATGTACTGTTTCTTTTGCACTGACCTTGGGATACAGTTTTTAAAGGATAATAAATGGAAGTGTGTCATGAGACTGAGGATAAAGAGCAGTATGGATAAAGAAGGTAAATGATGGTGTTTAAACAAATCCAGGTACATTCTCTGCAAATAATATTGTTGCCTTTATAGCAGTGCAGGATAACCCTCAGGCTGATGCAGGTAGCTGATGGATAGTTACTCAGTGCTGGAGTGGATAGAATAAATGTTTTTAATTTGGGTGGTAGAAGGAATGAGGTTAGACTGGAAAGGACCATTCCTTGTATAGTTTACCACTGATAACAGGCCACTCTTCGGTTTCTTATCCAGCATCCTCCCATTGATAATTACCGATTTAATAATTAAGGAGTTTGGAAAAAAGGTAGATAATTTAGCAGTAACTGACAAAAGGTTATTATTGTGGATAAAAGCTTTGCACTAAGTTTTGCAACATCAACTGGCAGTGAATGGGTTAATGCAGAGTGCAGGGGAGAATTGAGGAAATCAGCGTCAGGTGGCTTAGAGTGTGCAAGTACCAAGTGCTATCTTTTTATTCTCTTTTTCGTCCTAGTGTTTCAACCCTGTGAGGGAATTACAGGCATGATAATATTTCCAGTGAAGTGCTTAACTTTAACAAATAACTTAAAAAAATGTTAAAAAAAGGAATACTGTTTTCAGGCATCCATTTAGTAAGTGCTCTTCTGGCTGCCTGCTTCTACTTACAAAACAGCACCACTCTCTCTATATCCTAAGGCTCTTGCAATTTTGATTTGCTATCTTTTGCAGTATATGCCTAATGTGGGAGAAAAAAAATCAGTGTGACAATTTGTTGTGTTTTTTTTTTTTTTAATAATGTCTGCCTTACATACATATTAACAAGCTCTCCTTTTGCAGTGTCATTCCTCTGTGTGTTCAGTGTTACATGCCGTAAGCTGACTGCAATTATCATTTAGCTATTAAAAACACTATTGACTGGAACAGAAATAATGGAGGAGCTGGTTTCTGGGAGAGGCAAAGTGGTCTGGACCAAAGATGTGCTAATTTTCTGCTGTCTGCCTACTCTTAGAACTGCAAGTTTCAATCTCCCAAAGGTTGAACAGCAGTCCTGCAGCTGCAGATGACAATGTACCAGGTCTTCATACTGACCCAGCAAAGAACATTGATGGAATTGCTTGGCTTTTTATCTTCTTCCACTCTTTTTCTTAATTATTTTATGTGTGGCTAGTAATATAGACACTAGATTTCTACACAGATGCTCTTCTTGGAAAAATAATTGTTTTTATTGTTTTGGTCCGGGATGAGTTACACCATAGCCCAGATTCATAACGTTGGCTCATCTGCCCTATGGTAGTATAAGCTACAAAGAAGGGAGATCAGAAATAACATATTAGCAGCTAACCATGAGGTGATGATGTATGGTTTCCTTTTTTTAAGTGTACTGCTCTGATAAAGTTTCAGCTAAGCAAGTATAAGGTTTTGCTAAGACTACTGTTTTATTGTATTTTAATTAAAACACACATTTAATTAGGAAAAGATGACTTTATATTCCAAATCCTTGTGGTATGAAATGAACTGTGTGGGGTATTTAAACATTTCTCACATCTTTTGCTCACTGTTTGCCAGCTGAGGGTTGTGTTACTCATCACACCAGCCATTTGCCCTGGGTAAGTTTCATTCAGTGACTGTGAATTCCTTTCAATAAGTGTGACCTATCCCTAAGATCAAGGAATGGATTTGACTCTTCGATTGTTACCTTACTAGTATCTCTTCACTTCTCTGAGTATTCTATTCCAAAGTGCTCATCTTATTTTCAGGTTGTAAATGATGGATAGCTTGGCCGTTATGTTGAGATGACCTGCTGTCAGCAGTTACAGGATTGGTCTATGGTTTTACTTTTGAACTTTAGGTCAACTGTGTTTTGGTTTGGTGTTTTTGTTAGGTTGTTGTTGGCTTTTGTTTTGGGTTTTGTTTTGTTTTAATTTTTAAACTTTGAGGTTACTTTGCCTCTTCAAGCTGGAAACCGGTTCAAGGATTGGCATCTTAATCTAGAGGATGCTAGACAGTATTTGGTTCTTTCTACAGCTGCAATCTCCTACAGCAATGAGGAGGACCTTAGGAGGGTACCTTCAGAAGGCTTTTGAGGATGTTACAGTTCCAAGACTGAGACCCTTAATCATTTCAGCCCTGTTTAAATAGGTTGATGGTTACTGCCAGAAGAGCTGGTAGAAATACTCTAAGCAAGAAAATAGCCTATGTTATATGTAAGCATATATTATTGTTAGAGATTTTCTTTTTAACTGTATGGTCACAGTAGACTGAAAAATAAGGTACTTCTAGGGTTTTTTCCCACTTCTTGTACAGATGCATTGTCTTTGGGAAGTTAACAATTTTCTCTTACCTATGTTTTATCATCCACATTTCATGTCCATTCCCTAGGTTGTGAGCTGAGAGGAAAGACAATATGTTACATTATCTGCATATAATCCCTTTCATGCTAAGGCACTACTCTTAGTTGAGCCTTTGTGTCTCTATAGGAAGTTGCATTTAAATATAAGAAGCAGCTTTTCCACTTTGAGGGTGGGCTGAACCTGGCACAGGTAGCCTGGACATGTTGGGAAGTCACTATTGTTGCATATTTTCAAAAACAGACTAGACGCAGCCTTGGGCAGCCCACTCTAGTCGACTCTGCTTTTATCAAGGGTAGTGGACTCCATGTTCTCTAGAAATCAGTTCCAACCTTAAGTCTTCTGCTATTCTGTGTTATCTTGTGCAACCAAACCATAGCTTGTTCAGTGAACATTGAAACTAAGAAACTCTATTTCCTCCACTTTTGTACCCTATATCGCCCTCCTCCTCTTGCTCTCTCTAGGTGTCTGTTGTCTCTTTGGCTGGGTGATGACAGTCTTTGTGTGTGGCTTGTTTGGAACCATCTCTGCTGCCTGTCCATGTTTTTCTTTCTCTTGGAATACGTGAAGGATTAAATCACAATTATTCTTTCAGTTGTGGGAGAAATAGTTTGAATCTCTTTTTTTTTTAGCTGGACACTGAGCACTTTCCATGAGATGTGTAGAATCTTAGAGGCTTCCCTTACTCTTTCAAACTTCTTTGAAACTTGCTAATTATGCTGCTGTTATGGGAATATTGCAGACAGACAGCCTTAATGTTTAAATTTTGTTAAATTTCCTTAAGAAACCAGGCTAAAGCAAGGCTGTTCTACACAGCACAGCTTCTCTAATCCGCATTTAGTTTTGAAGGCCATGAGATGCTGCCATAGCAGACTGGGATTGCTGGAATACAGCTACTCTTCAGATATTGCCCTCACCTTGATTAAGACTCTTACACCAAAGTTAAGGGGAGAAAGTGGTGCTAAACCATGTTGTGATTCCCCAGTGCTGGAGGAATCCCCAGCCAGCTTGGTAGGCCGGATTCCTGCCTACTTTGTGCTGCTGGAGCAGTGCAAATGAGGGAGGATGGAGTCTAGAATTTGGTCCTTTCTGTTGGCAAGCTGAGCTCAGTGATTGGGGAGTGTGAGAAGAAGGGAGCCTTCTCTCTATCCTCCATGTATCCATTTTGGTACAGTGGCAGTATTTGAAGTAGCCCTTTCCTGCAGAAAGCTGAGAGGAAGACTAAGAGCTGCTTGTCTGTTTGCAATGCCTGTCTGTACAAAAAATCGTGACCAAAGACAAAGCCAAGTATTATATTAGAACTTGGCAATGGCACAAGCACTAAAGCCCTATTAAACGCGGGCATTTGTTTTGTTGAAAAGACATGGCTATGAGTGGCACTGCTTTTAAGATTTCTTATACTTTTTGAGCACCAGGATTAGACAGTTTTTCTTTAGCTTTTGGAAGTAGTTAAACCTACGCTTTTTTTCCAAACTTCCCATTCCTATAAATCAGTAAAGTTTGATTAAAATCAATAATCATTGATGAGGAAGAAAGATCTATACTAGTGTTTCTGGCTTTTGTCCTGTGCTGCTTTTCTTCTGCGTCTGTGTTTTATTTTATTGGTCATATTTGTGAAATTGCATCTCTTTTTCTTCTGGTTGTTTCCTGATTGTGCAGAAGACATTACTTAGTCAAATTCCCCACTCATTTACATCTGTGCAGTCCCAGTGACTTCAAGGCCTTGCTCAAGTTCATCCAAGAGGGGAGGCTGACCTATGAGTAAGCTTCTCATTGATGGCAGCAAAGGCAGACCTCTGGCAGTGTTCTAGTTCAGAGCAGCCAAGGAGTACGTCTCCTCTGCATTGAATATTCAAGCAAATTAGAGCACATAGTTGAATGATACTGTAAGCAAATTGAATTCAAACTGAAAATACAGGCCCAGCATTTTACAAATTACTTCCATCCTTAAAGCAGAAGTCTGTTTGCTCAACTAACAGACAAATTAAGGCAAGCAAATGTTTTAATACTTTTAGCAGTAATTCTCTTTTAGTATTCCACACATGCATGTACTGAAATCACCTGGCCAGTTTGCATTAAGATTCAGGATGTCCGAAATGTCTTCACCTTTATCATCACTGCATCTTTGCTGGAGAAGGCAACAGCCAGGCTACTAGCATGGTTGGGACAATTGCCATGCTCTTACCAGGTGGCTCTTCCTGCTCAGAGGAAATGCTGCAAAAATAGGCATGGTTTCTGGATCTGTGTCATAATGCTATCATCACCATTATTCTTGTCACCATTGAATCAGATTACTTACAGCTTAGAGCCTCTTTTGCTTCACTTATTCTTAATTATTCTCAGTGTTTTGGCACCTTTCGCTCTGCAAAACCAGGTGATCTCTGGACTGCTTCTCAAGAATTCATGAAAAGATTGATGAGAATAGCAAACTTAACATCGTATTTACTGTTCACATGTATACTTCTCTACTGCAGATTTCTGAAGAGTCTATCAGAAGAGAGAAACGCATGTGTCTTAGGCCTTTTCCTCCTCATTGAAATGGTGGGAATGGAAAACATGGCAAGGCAAAGGATCTTGATCAAAATGTATGTCTACCTTGCAGTCAGAGGTGGTTCTCTAGCACTGGTGGGTAACACTATTATCTCTGGGCACCAGCAGGAGTGAAAATAGGGCAGTGCAGGCTGTGTGAGAGTTGAAGCGTACCAGAGCATCTAAGAATCTTACCCTGTGTAGAAGTCCAGTCTTCCTATCTTCACCCAATTATTTACTTGTACCAGTTGTGCCTTTGTTTTGCTCTCTTGATAAATTTTTTTTTTTTTTTTTTTTTCCATGATGCCCTGCTGTAAAACTAAGATAATGCTTGACTTTCCTTTTGGGACTGACTGGATTAGCTAGCTAGTATTGATAACTTCTTCAGAAATAAAAAGCATCACGGAAAGGCCTGGGATAACCCTACTATTTAGGCCTAGTGACTTTTTTTCTTTGCTGGTGTTAATTTTTGCTAACTTAATTTTATTTAACCTACCTCTGTGGATTTTCATCTCCTGAGGACAGACTGGTCCATACAGCTTGGTCTGTCCAGGTGATGATACCTTTTTATTCTGCATTTGTCTTCCATAGCTTCTCCTGCAGATTATTGTAATATAGATGCTGAAATCTCTGTGGCTGCAACTTAAAACTAAAGTTGTTTTATCTATCTAATAAAACAGAAAAATTGCTTTGATGTTCCCATTTTGACAATTTATGGCTGTGCTGACTTTTGTTGCTTCTTTCCTTAGGGACATTTGTCCCTGGTCTCTCAAACAAAATGTCACTGAGTAAAACTATGTTTGTGTGATGCTGTGTGTTCTACTTACAGAAGATTTAGAACTTGGTCACTTTTATTTATGCTCTTGTGGAGCTGGTAGGATTATACGGCAGTGTTAAAATGCATCAGTTTCACTTTCCTGCAGGCAGCAGCCCTCTGGTGATGTGGGGGTTTTTTCTTATTTTTTTTAAAGTTATCTCTGCAAATTCTGACAGACTGACAGAGAAGCCTTTAAAAATGCTACCCATTAAGCTGCCACATAGTCGCACATCTCTCTTTCCAATCCTCAGTGCATCACCACCCCCACCTAAATTTGGAAGTGGAATGTGAAAGGCAAAGCAAGGTTAATACATGGACACAGCTCATAATACCAATGGTCTTATTTGGCAAAATGATATTTACCAAATGCTATTTGAGTAAGTTTCAGCTTCAAGAACTATTGCCTGGAAGGGGTATAGGTCAGAGTAAAGTGGGTGGTGAGGCTAATGGGTTATTCTGAAGACTGGCTGAATTGTTAAGAATGTAGGCATTTCTGAGGAGGCTGCTGATGAACTTCAAAATTGAAATATCAAAGAACTTTTTAAAGGGATGACCTTAGTAATCTGTTATATGGATGCTAATGTTAGTTATAGATGGTTGCAAGTTGCTGCCTCGAAAAAAATATTTTGGCTAATAGAGAAGGAGAATCTTCTCATCAGTTCCCTTGGACTGAATCTTGCCATTTTGTTAGTATGAGATTTAGCTATCACTTGATTCCTACTTAACACCTATATTGAAGTATTAAGCTGTATACTGGGAGGTAAAAATGGGAGTTCAGAAGGTAGACAAAATAAAATATTACTTCTTATTGTTTGTGAGATGGTAAGCCAGAGTTACGTGCAAATGTTTTTTTAAATTATTAAGGCTGTGCCAGGGATGCATTTGGCTTGTTCCTTTTCCAAGACTACAGTAAATGTCAAAATCATGCTGTATCTGCAAGTGCATTACTGGATAAATACTCTGTAGGAAGAAATACAATTTTGTTATGATTGGAGCCTGAAGTTGTATTTAAAAAAAAAAAAGGGGGGGGGGGCAGAAAAACAAACAAACAAACAAGCTTTTCTATAACTGAAGCTGCACAGAAGCAATGATTTCTGCAGTTTCAGGTTTTAAGGCAAGTAATTCCAGTTAAAATTGGTTGGGTTTAAATGCACTGATTTTGAAATCCATAGTGTGTCTGTAAAGAGAAATGAAAGCTACTGAGTAGTTTTGTGTGTTTTATTTATTTGTTTGTTTGTTTTAAATAAGGCTAATGGGATTGGTAAATAGAAAGCATTAAGATACAGAATAAATGCAGTGTATGAGCACTTCTCAGTATTTGGTTGAACTTCATTCTGTGGACAGCAGATAATAATAAATTTGTGACCTTACTGGATAATGCTTTAAGTCACTTGTGATATAACTGCTAAGAATTATCAAAAGACATTTATGTCAGCTGAGACACATGATGCAAAAGAATTGTTTCAGCCATCTTACTTTTGGGGCATGTCAATCTTGACTATTTTTGCCAGATTTGCCTCCCTTATGAAGGCTGTCCAGCCTAATGCATGTGTCACTTGCAAAGTTTGGGGTCCATGCAAAGAACTCTCTCCATGCGCATAGTTTATATATTGAAGGGCTAATGTCAACTTCTGACTTAATTCTTGCAGTTAACATAGGGTGAAAAGGAAGTAGAATGAAAGCAGAAAGCTAGAAAGAAGAAAATTCCATCACCCCACTACCGTTACCCCATCGCTGATCTAGAAGGTGTAAGGTTACTTGAGATATTCCCACTTTTAATTGTAAAAAAAGAAATTTGAGACTCAATCCACTAAACTGAGTAGAGTTATGTTGGCATAAAAATAAGATGAACAAAGGGGAGGTCTGGCATCTTTAAATGTTAAAAAATCAGAGCTTTTGTGTCCTTAGAGCTATTTTCTGAAACGTTAAAAAGTCGAGAATCATAGTAAAGGTCCAGGCATCACTAGCCCTTGAATAATTTCAGTGTCTCCAAAACATTATTTTATTTTTGATTATTCAGATTCTTGTTTATGATTTAAAACACAAAACATTGTAATACCTGCTGTAGTAGGTCACTGGCCATTTTTTGAAGGCAGAATAAAAATGGGTTATCACCTGCTCAGGCATGGCTTAGGAAAAAAAAAATATATAAAAAAGGACAGGCACACCTTGGGCCCTTTGTATCCTTTTTCCTATATGTGCTTGTCAAATTGGACCTGAGAGGCCTAAGCAAAACAACTTTCTGCCATTCAGTGGAGAGGGTTACAAACTTCTAAACTAAATCCATAAAAATGTTAACAATGCAAAAGCCAGCGTAAGATAATTCACTTCTTAAAAAAAATAATAATTTGCCCTGTCTCTACATAGAAACAGTGATGAATCCATGCTGTGTGAACAAAGTGGCATATAGTTTTGTGGAGATTACTACTGTCTTCCAGTAAGTTAACATCGCCAGTTTTAAATGAGAATTTTCAGTTTGTTCTTTCCATATTCTTTTATGCTGATATAATACACCGTGAGTGAAACACATCCTGATGTGGAAGGCCAATTCTAGACCACTTCAAACAAATTTCAACTCCCTACATTGTCAAAGCTGCTGGTTTTTGGTTTGTTCGTTGGTTGTTTTTTTGTTTTGGTTTGTTGTTGTTTGTTTAGTTGTTTTCTTAAAATAAAAAGGAAAAAATGTAGTTACTGGAGTGGGGATGCGATGAGTCATCTTTCAACTAGAAAAGCATAATGTCCCACCCCCCTCCTCCCCCCCTTATGTTTATTTCCAGCCTAAAAATAAATTCAGGTGGTTTATGTCCACTGCTGGTGGTAGGGTGTTGAACTTGATGAGACTTTTGATTTGATCCCAGTGTAGCTGTACATGTATACTAGAAGGAATTAAATCTCCAAGACTTTTTTATCTTATTGTAACAGAGAAGCAGTTTCTATTATAGTGTCAGTAGCCTGTTGCAAATGCACATTTTCTGTTATCTCCTAACCTGCAGCATACTGAAACTTGAAAGGAAATATTTAAAATTCATTTTCCCGCTTACTGGCTATGTTGTTTTTGTTCCTGAGTGCATTTGGTGACATGGCCTTTGCAATTTTTGCCATCCTAATATTTGTCCTGCTGTGAAGTCGCATAGATGTGCTATATCACTATGTTTTGGCAGTTGTGTAATGTGAGCCAGTTGATATGCAAAATAGTGTATAATAGTATATAATAGTTTTATACTGTCACATTGGTGTCCTGGAGTTCCTTGGTTTACTGTGGTTATAACAGGCTGTTTTACATGAAAGTCTAAACTTCTCCAGGGTCATCAGATTTGTACCATTTGTCTTTCGTTAAGAGATTGTTTTACGTGAAAATTTTCCTATAATGATGGGTCACATTTTTGTTCTTGCTACACGTGTTTGTTTGCTTTTTTTTTTTTTTTTTTAAACGTTACGACTCCGGTGCTTCACTGACATTTACTTGGATTTACAGCAGTTTGACACAGCAGTATAACGTCCTACTGTGGACCTTATTGTCTTCCATGTGTTCATGTAAGAGTTGCCATACCGAAGTCAGAAAATGTGTGCTGCCAGAAAGCTTTTCAATGAAAATATTTTGTAGTTGCTGCTCCTGGACTAAGCAACTGCAGCAAAGACTGGACCATAAGCATTAAAGTGTATAGATAGAGATATTAGTCAAATACAATTTGATTAGAAGTCGTACCAAAAAAAACCCTGATAGATTCAGTTATTGTCAACATTCCTTAAAAGCACATATACTGCTGAAGAAGCATTCAGTAATTGCAACGTGAGTGACTAAGAAACAATACATATGCAGCAGCGTTTTTTCTTGGTTTTGTTGTTGGTGTGTTTTGTTTTGTGCTGGTTTTTTTCCCCTCTGTTTTGTGTTTCCAAAAAAAAACCCCATCTCTGACTCTCATAGTAACAACTATTGACAGTATTGGAAGTAACTTTTTTATTTTCTTATTCCTCTGATACTTTATTAAATCTTTATTATCTGGTATTCAGCAGGTCAGTGGTATAGGATCATCTTACTGCTCACCCTTTGATTTTTCACTCCTTCCCTGTGGCAACTTTCCCTGCTGGATGCATCTGGATTTAGCTTAATTCTCAACCTCGCCAGCAGCACTGTAAAATCGAACTGTAGCATTTGAAAAAAAACTGGTCTACTGAAAAACAAGCTGGAGCAATCCAGACTTGGATTTCAAAGGGAATGGAAAGATCTTGATCCATGTTGCTGTTGCAAGCTCAGCACCATGGAGTGTGATTGACTTGTAAGCTCACTCACCATTATAAAAAAAAAAATGAAGGGTATTTAGTGTAAGGTATTTAGTGTAAGGTAGGTTAGGGTATTTAGGCTGTAAAAGTGAGGTACATGAGATCCACAGGTATATTGGTGCTTTCCTTATGCTGCTGTAAAAATGGCATGATGGTTCTGAGGCTATAAAATCTTACTTTAGGTTACACTGCTGCAGAAAGCCTCACAATTTAGCCATGCATTACTCCATAAACAGTCTGACTTTGTATCCCATCACCTTAATTTGGGTTGATTTATTTTATCCAGTGTAACTGAAAGGTCAAGTTCTGTGACTTTGGGCTAGATCCTCAGCTGGTGCTATTTAGTTAAGAGCCTTGGACTTGATGCTGCTGGACTGACTTACCCTGGTTATGGATTTGACCTTCTATATTTAAGGCAGAGGCTATAAATTTGGGAAAGAGTCTACATGTTGGATTCTCTTTTCTCAAACATTGCTACTTGAGGGAAATACAAAACCATCCTCATTGTGAAAGGTTTTGGTATCTACAGTTTCAGATATCACATGCTTTCTGCAAAGAGGGGTGTATTTGTCTCTGGAAAAACCTTTCAACTGTCTTTGTTTTTCTTTCTTTCTGTAAGTAAATGATCTCCGAATTTATAGCAACTGTATTTCTCTGTTGATATAATAGTCGCAGCTCGGATATTGCCTCTTCTAAACTATCTACAGGTACTTAAAATTATCTTAGAAAATTGACCTTTGGGCTTAAAGTTCTTATGTGACTTTTATTCCAGAAATTACTTTTTTCTCTCTCAGGAGATTTTGATAAATATCTATATGACTAGGTTTATTTTATCTGACTGTTGGCAGCAGGAGTTTATAAGGAAGGGGAGGTCACTAGTTCAATTCCTTGCTGGCATTAAATCCTTGAGAAAATAAGGATAATCCATCATTTGAGGTTTACTGTGTTGCTTCCCAGTACTTAAATTGCTCCACATCAGATGTCATAATTTTTGTACTTCCTTTCCTTTTCATTAGAAGGCCTAGAAGTTGTTAATTTTGCATTGATAAATAGTCATGTAGGTGAAACATTCACAGTTAAATAGAGATACTGTTAGTTACAGGTAAAACTGAAAATCTGAGTTCTAAACATTTTTTAATTTCAGGAGAATGCTTCTAAGAAAAGTGGGTTTTATTCCAGAACTGAGCACAACTGCATACTTTTCATCTGAGTAAGATGCAAAACTGTAAGAGAGTTTATGGTCCAGTCTTTGCTGTAGTTGCTTAGTTTCAGATCAATTTTGGATGTTGTCCAAAATCCAAAATCTCCTGCCATTTGGCACTGTCAAGCCCAAACATCAGCCAGTTCAACTTTGTATATGTCTACACTGCACTTAACTAGCCAGGCAAGAAGGAGGGCTGCAAACTGCTGTGATGAGTCAGGCTGATACCTTAATCATTTGCTGATTTGAAAGTATCTTGGTTATCTCTACACTGTCTGTTTTAGACAGATTAGTTCTTGATGGGCACAACAGGAATGTTATGATAGAACAGTAGTTTTTGAATCAGACCAGTGTTCTCTCTTATTACGCTATGGTGTGGGAGATATTTTTTCAGTGGACAGTTTTAGAATCACGCTTCAGGATTACTAACAGTAGGGTTATTTTTTGGTCCCCAGTATCTCTTGGTTAGTAATTGCCTTCTAGTCAAATGCATTCAAAGCTTATCTTTTGCTTGGGTTTTTTTGTTTTTTTTCCAATATAGGCATCCGAACCTATTCCTAACATCCATTTGTATTTCACATACATGTGATTCTATATTGTGCAAACCCTTAAGTGAATGAAAAGGAGCATCAAAATCCTTTTCTCATTTTATTTCCTTATGTGTAAAACTTTTTTCCCTTTTACTTTCTCAAGATAACACACATGCTGTTATTAAGAAAAGGGCCTTCTTGATAAATCATTTTTATAGCTTTCATCATCCTGTGTTTAGCATTATTTAGTACATCTCTCTCTCACTCAGGTCTTCAAAACTGGCAATCTGTATACTTTCATTCTACCCTCATATGATCTTCACACACTCATCATTTTTGCTGTTTGTCTCTTAGTGTTACCTATTTCTGCTGTGCATTTTTAGGTCATTATTCAAACTGAGGATATATCATTGATTTATACATTGGCATTATATCATTCTCAAGTATAATTTTTTTATCTCATTATTCAATGTTTTGTTGTCAGTTTTGATTACCTCTGCACGTCGAGTTGATATTTTTATTATGCTGTCTGCAGTAGTGGTCTTTTCTTGAATGACTTAACTTGAGAGTCAGAAATGTATATTACTAGTTCATGTTATTCTTTCTATTGTGCATTTGTTGATACTGAATTTCATCTACAGTCATGCTGTCCACCCACCAAACTTTGATACTTTGTTGTTTTAAGTGCTTAAATGGGACTTAAGTAATACATTGGTCTTGTGCTAGCCTGCTCTGCAAGGGTAAGTATTCACCCCTTATGAACTGATGCAGCCTGTCACATTAATCAAGTATATACTGTGTATTTCCTAGGGCGATATAAAGGATCAAATTTCCCTCTTAACCCCTTCAGAACTGAATTGAGTGTTGATGCCATATCCAGAATGTGCACCACAAACTTGATGTGTTATGATCTTTAGTTCTGGTGATCTATCCCAGTGCGACCATAGGGGAAATACAGAAGTAGCAATCTGCTGGATACTTGAGACATCCTGATATTGAAAAGGTCATAACAAGGGTATCCAGGTGTTGAAAGATTTGTGGGGTTATTCTGTCACTCCTATTTGTAAGATAGCTTGCCTTTTTTTTTTTTTCTCCCCCCAAAGCAAGTCTGTGAGAGTTCCCTTAAAGCCTAAAATATTAAGTGGAATTTTGAAGAAGTGACTCATTTATGCCCATCTACCTGTTTTATTAAAATGAAAATCCATTTCTTTGGTGTTTAATGAAAAATTTTCTAGGTGGATGAGCAGATGCCTGGACTCAAGCTTAGGAAGCTTAATTATTCAGCATCTCTGATTTTAAGACTTGTTTCTTCAAACTTCTGTTTTGCCACTTACAACGTTGATAATGTTCCTTACACAAACTACTTAGAGTTGCTGACTTGGTATTCTATAAAAGCTAGACAATTTTTTTAAGGTATAACATATAAAATATAGCAGGGCTTGCTGATGTCTGATTTGCCTTTCTATAGGTCATCAAAAATATCAACTAATTGACAGACTGGATAAAACATCTCTCCTACAGATCCTCCAAATGAGAGGGGAAACTGTAAAGCTATGAAGGTGATGCTTAGTCCTACTTCCCCAAAATACCCAAACAAAATAAAATTGCAGTATAAGGCGTGTAAAAAGGTGAACAGATTTAAGTTTGGGGGTGTTTTTTGTTTGTTTGTGTTTTTTTGTGGGTTTTTGGTGTGTTTGTTGTTGTTTGTTTCTTTGTTTTTTGGTGTTTTTATTTTGTGTGGGTTGGGTTGTTTTGTTTTGTGTTTTTCCCCCATCCCTGCAAGCTTATTATTACTTTGGTGCATCTGGTTTGGGAAGAGAACTTGATGGGTTCAGTGATCACTGATTGCTGTAAAATTGGCAAACTGTGCCCAGCTGTTCAGTGGATGCTTGTCTGATCATGGAAATCCTGCTTATGAAGTAGTGTAGGGAGAAAAAGAGAGGAACGTGCTGCTATCTTAGTGGATTTAGTTTTAAACAGTAGCATCTGCTAAACAGGCAGTGACTTTTACTTAGCAATTTAGACTAAACCCCATAATTATTTAATGAGCAACCTCCCTCTTTCTCTCCCATTTGTTTTGTTCCCCACCCACTAAAAGCGCCGGCTTGAAGATCTATGTAAGGCATGGCTTGGTCTGTTTACCCACTGCCCATCTTGGCTATTGGTACATTGTTTTGATTTATTTATAAGTCTTTATTTTTTAATATTTGTAAAATTGGGGCGGGGGGGGGGGGAGACATAGGACCTTTACATGACACACCACAGCTCCTATTAACTAATGAGAGGTGCCTCTTAACATGACATTTTTAGGGACTTCAAGGATCTTGACAATAATATTTGTGGTTTGGGAATGACCTTGCATATCAAAAGGTCTTCGCCTATCCTGCATGTCACCATGAGTTAAACATTCTGGTGAAACAGCACAAAACCAGTAAGTGCTGTGTCTGAGGCTTCTACAGCCTCTTTATCCCCTTGTCATGTTTAGTAAGAAAATAAAAATGGATGTATCTTTATAGAGAATAGGGAAAAATTGTTGCTGAAAGGAAAGAGCTGTTTGTGTATAGTCTGCAGGCTATGCTGTTACTTGACTCAGTCATGGGCAGTACATAGGAAAAGAACTGCAAGAACTCTGGTATGAAGCCAGTTCAGAACTTTGCAAACAAACTTCTAGGTTCATTAAATTACTTATGTTTTAAGCTATTCTGGTTAAACTAAGTTTGTCTTTCTTACAGGTACCTTTTTATATTAACTTTTATTTATGGTGTTAGATGGGGAGCCTAGCAGAAGTTGCATTTCAGTTTCCAAAATCAACATTTTTCCAGATTACTAAACAGCTCATGCTCATTTACACCAACATCACAGTGAGTTACTGAGGGGGAATGAATGTGTCATCAGAACTGAGAATTATGATTTAGATTTAGCAGTGGAAAACAGCAATATCTGCATTACATGCAAATGCTCAGGAATACCATTTTGTATCTAGAGGTTTAGGTTGGGAAAACAAGATCTAAAGGGGTTGCTGTTTCAAATGATACATTCACTTATAATGAGGTTGTGATATAGCTTATTGCAGTTATTATCCAGTGTTGCACTGTGAAGCTTTGGCCTGATCATGCTTCAGCTTTGGGCTGAGTTCCCACTGATGTGAACTCCTTATCAGAGGCTTGAAGCCAATCTGTTGTAGTCACCTCACTGACTGAAATACTGTTCTTCATTGGCATTGTGAGTCTGGTGGAGTCATCAGAATGCGTCTTCCAATCTGACACTTAAACCTCTATGAGGGTTCATTGGTATGCCTTCTTTCTTTAGAAATAATATAGGACAAAACACAGGCTTGTTGCTCATGTTGGCTCTGAAGTCTGAAGCAACTGCAAAACTTATAATTACATCTAGTTCTTGAATTGAGACCATTATTGCTTCCTGCAGTGGTAGCATTTATTTATTATCATGGCAGGGCTTGGTGGAAGGCCGGTTGACTTTATTTTTTTTCACTGGATTTTAAATGATGGAGGAAGTCTTATGAAGATTCCTAAAAATCAAGCCACTCTCCCATCCAGTTTGGATAGCCAGGGGAGAGATTCTGCCTTCCTCTATATATGTCACACTTCAGGAGCAATGGCTGTTTCGAAAACAAAGCAAATATGTGAGAAAAATTGTGATACCGCTTCCAGTGATACATGCTTCCAGTAGTACATGTGGACTTGCTTATATTTTTGCCATTCTGGGCAACGTTATTTTTGTGCCTCTCTAGATAGGAGCAAGTAATGTTGAAATTATAATATTAAAGTGTATTACAGCCCTGAGGCCAATTGTCACCATTGTTGTATGTATATAGCCCTTTCTGAAGTAGGAGTTATTTGGAATTCTGGAAATATCAGAAACTGAACAATGGGACACCTGTTTTTAACATGGCTAGGTAACAGCTCCGTAATGTGTTTATAGTAAAATTCCTATCACCTTATGCAATGTCTAGAAAGGTCATAGCAAATCACATTATAAAATAGACATGTGATTGTCATTGTAAAGGATGATCTCTGGCACAGGATGATGGTGAAAGTCATTACTACTTCATTTCTCACATCATTCTTGAACACTGAACATTTTCTCAGCTGTTCAAACAGCAGATATCTAGAACCAATTCATTAAGCAGCGATAAACATCTGATGGTTATTGTTACTGTTTTCATATTATGTAAATACCTTGGGAGACACCCTCTCTTGGGGAGCTTCATCCTGACTGAGCAGTTGCTACCCTGAGAAACCTGCATTCTGAATATTAAACTTCGTGGATATTAAGTACTGCTAGAGGCCAAAAAAAGTCATTTAAAAATAAATGTATTCTTTATACTTGCAAAACATTATATATATATTAAAAAACCAACACCTTACATGATGATGCCCTCTTCTACTAAATATTTCCATAATACAAATAACTGAGAATTTTAAACCAACTTTCTTCACCGACTCATTTCACATATTTTGAAACAGGAGTGTCTGTACTCTGAAAAAATGCATTAGAAAATTGCATGTGTATGGAAAATCATTTTTTGTGTCTTCGTCATCCTGCAGGTATTATCATAAAACTTGTACTGTAAAACATTATTCAGTAACAATTGTTTCTGAATTGCAACAGCTATTCTGAGAGCCCAGCAGAACACAATTTTTTTTTCACCATTTTTTACAGACAATGTATCCTCTAGTTGGACTTTTTGTTTCTGTATTTCAGACTGTGTTGATTACATATAGAACATTCATACCAATTGTATACTCATATCTGTTTAAAACTGACCTAAATATACAGGGTAACAATATACAATTTATGGATTCTTAGCACAGTGATAGATGGCACTGCATTTGTTCAGCTCCCAGTTCTCCAGTGATATTCTTGATCCTGAGGAATTAAGCCACCTATGTAATTTTTTCCACAGGAGTCCTATGTAAGAGCAGGAAATCCTCGTTTCTGCAAACAAAAGGAGCTGTCCAGCATTTTCCAAGCTGAATATATTGAAACAATGAGAAACTTGAAATAGCTTTTAATGTTGTCTTTCAATCCTTTAAAAGCTTCTCATATATGAAATATTTTTCTATACATTGGGGCTTGTATGTTTATATATTAATATATTTCTGTATGTTGAGAGAAACTCCAGATAGTCACAAAGACAAATACTGTTTGTAGCCTAATTCTAGCAGTTGCAGTGCAAAAGCGATCCAAGCTTTAAACTTCTGAATATCCTTATGAAGCCTCCAAAAACTTCTGAGTTTGAGAAAGGGTACAAAATGAAGAAAATTGGTTTTAACAGCAATGATAAACTTTGATGCGTCTAGATATTCAGACTAAATAATAAAGAGTTGTGTCTAAATTATGGCACAGCTGAGAATATCAGTAAAGATGGAAGGAAAGGAGAAGAGAGGTGTAATACTCAGATTATTGATTTACTTGGTATCAAAAAACATTTTAAACATTTCAAAATTAATGAGACATAAAATCATCTCCCTCCTTTGCAGCTGATTCTTATCAGCCAGTTATAAAAGAGCTATTGTAGAAGAAGAGAGCATATCATTAGCTGTTAGTTCAGAATGACTCTGCAAAATAGTCCATAAAGGTCTACTGACATCTTTCTGACAATCTCCTAAAGGTCTCAAAGCTGCTAGTTGTTGCAGTATATCAGGCTGTCATCAGACCTGGATCTGAGTTGTATAGCAGAAATGTCCTCACTCTGCAATTTGCTTTAAAGCCACAGTCTCTGGATAATGTCACTCAGGAAGATATGCTTCTGCAGGGGTCATCTGAGCTCTGTGTTAACCTGTGTAGCAGTAGGGGTGATAAGTTTATCACTAACACAGTCAAATTTTCTGCCAACAGCCTTTACGGTTGGATTTCTACACTTAATATCATTTTGTTTGTTTGTTTTTTAAAAAAGAATACTCACATCCTCTCTGCAGAGTAGCACTTGCTTGCAAGTCTACTTTGTGACTTTTAGTATGCAGGCTGTAATGTAGTATATTGTTCCTGGAACACTTTTTTTTACTTGAAAATATATTTCAACAGTATTTAACCTTGAGCGTCCCAAACTGCCCAACAACCGTCTTTCATTATGCAGATACTAATCATTGTGATATCTAAATTTTCATTACTGTCATTTTTTTTAATAACTGCTGTAGAGACTGAGGGATGGAAGGAAAAGGATTTAAAAGAATGAAAGCTGTATTGAAGTCAGGTATTATAGGACTATTGTGTGTTACCTACTGTCCTGGTTTTGGCTGGGGTAGAGTTACTTTTCTTTCTAGTAGCTGGTATAGTTGCGTATTTTGGATTTTGTGTGAGAAGAATGTTGATAGTACAGGAATGTTTGGTTGTTGCCAGGTAGTCAAGAACTTTTTGGCTTCTCATGCTCTACCAGGTGCACAAGAAGCTGGAAGGGAGCAAAGCCAGGACAGCTGACCCAAGCTGGCCACAGGGGTGTTCCTTACCATGTGGTGTCATGCTCAGTATAAAAACTGGGGTTGGTGGGGGGAAAATACTTCTGCTTGGGTGCAAACAGCCTGTCGGTGTTGTGGGCAGCGAGCAATTGCATTGTGCTTTGCTTGTTTTGTATATTCTATTATTACTATTATATTCTCTTCCTTTGCTGTCCTATAAAACTATTCTTATCTCAGTCCATGAGGCTTTTTTCCCTTTCCTGTTCTCTCCCTTGTCCCACTTGGGAGGGGACTAAGCAAGTGGTTGCGTGGTCCTAGTGGCTGGCTGAGGTTAAACCACAACAAATGCAAGTTATGTTCACTTGCAGGAAGTTACAGCTGGGTGAGAAAGTATTTTGGTTGTTCAAAAACATGTGATAAGTTCTCTTCCTGAATGGTGAAAGGCAGTGTTGGAAGTGGAATCCTCTCCCATTTAGCTCATGTGAGCCAGGTGTCATGCTGCCAGCTGGAAAAGCAACATTTCCATTAGTGCTTTGCCAAATGTACCACATTCTCTGAGGTAGGATCAGCCCATTTTTGCTTTGCTTATTTTAAGGGCTGACAACTAGCTTGGTTTGCACGTTTTGATCCTTGGTGTATTTTGAGAATAGCCTTCCAGTCATTCTGAATTGCATGTGTTGCTTTGATATTAAATTTTCATATTATGAGTTCCATTGAAAATAAATGTTTTCTACCCCTTCAGTAAAATGTTGGTTTATATCAAAGTAGTCTGAGAGGCAAATTGGCTGCTTATCTAAGGAGGTATTAATGAAGAGCTGTGAACCTAAATATCTTTATTGGTATGAGCAGATTTTATGAAGATAGCTAGCTATACTGTGTTACTATTGCCACCCACAAATTACCCCAGTAACCAGAATAACTGAGGGTTCTTCCTTGTGCATTGTTGTCTGGTGCTGGTGAGAAAGTGGGGAGCCATTAAAAGCAGAGGACAGTGCTACCTACATATATAATTTTGAGTCACGACGGTGTTTGATAGTTCTCAGAGAATGTTTCCCTAGTAAATGACAAGGGGCAGCAGGGAGGGAGCGAGAAAAAAGTGACTGGAACGGTGGTGACATTTGAAAAGGGAAGAGCCTTGTCAGAGGCTTGACTTCGTACAGATAAGAAATATATTTTCAGATTATGCAGGAGGTTGGGAGAGGCTGCTGCACTGGGCAGATAAGAAGTGGGGTTACATGCTGGTTTATCTGTAAGGAGATGGAGTGTTCCTCTCAGACTTGTGGTGTATTTAATTTAGATCAAAAAATCCTAAGGGATTTACAGTTAATCGTAAACCAGCATAGATTAAGAAAAAACCCTCTGAAACATATTATAGTGAGATATATTGTATATGAATGGATGTAAGTATACATAAAATATAGTTTAGCTGAATGAAAGGTCATTCCACTGTACTAGTGAAGAACATTGTAAATGTTTCTTGTGGGAAATGAAATGTAGGTGTGTTAGGGAATCTTGCTGAATGTAGTGCAGGGTATGCCCTTTGGCTGTTAAACTGGCCCCTGCATGGGCAGCATGCATGATGATGTGACTTCTTCCAGTACCAGGCTGATCTCTGGTAGGAACTCACTGCTGTTAGTTACACCAGATCTCAGGCAACCCTGGGCAGTATTTGGTATCCAGAATATACCTGGTTTTGCTGTATATGTTGTTGCACTTAATGAAGGAGATGATAATACTTGATATGGTTTTTAAGTTTTCATGTTTTAACTCATACTGGTTATGACAGTTGTTCAGTAAATTAATTCATCTGAGTTCTAAAACAGGTACCATATGGGCAGTGGTAGTATGTTTATTTTCAGATTGCTTCAATATATTAGCAGGGCAGCAGACCAAAAAAAAAAAAAAAAAAAAAATCCAAAAACCATACACAAAACCCCATAAACAACAACAACAAAAAACCCCACCCCACCCCCAGACATACAAATGACCAAACAGAAAAACCCACAACCAAATAAACCCCAAACTATTTTTTAAGCTTCCCTACCCGTAGTCTCCATGGCCTTTTCATTCCTGCAAATTTTAGTGCTTTTTCTGCAACATACAGCACATCTACCATGCTGTAGTAGCTATGACTGCAATCTATAGGCATCCTTAAACTATCTTTCATCTTACTAGGTCAACAACCTACAGAGTGAAGCAACAGCATTACAGACCTGGGCTGGATAAACTCGCCCAGACCTTAAGTACATGGATCAAAAAACAGCCAGCCAGTGCTGAGGCCTTGCTGCTGTTCTAATTGTGCTCAGGTAGGCAGATACCTGCCACAACACAGATGCAAGATGCAAATCTTATGATACTTGTTAAAGGTCTTACCATACTTTGAGTCCTGAAAGCTGTCACTTGTGGTGATATCTTTGGTTGTGTCAGAGACAAAGGACTCAAATGGCACCGCATCTTTGGAGGGAGACCTGTTGGACCATCTAGCTGCTGTTCTGGCAAAGCTTCATGGTATCTTTCTGTCTGTATGCTACATGAGAGAAAATGGGGTGTTTTATATGAATATAATTTTAAAGTATGTTTTTGTCTTCTTTCTCTATTTGCATATGTTTTATGATATACAGCCTTTAAACATATTCACAAAGATTTAAGTATATAGCAGTTCCTAGACTAATGAACCTGCACTTGTTGAACTGTTGGAGCACAGTTAAATAAATAGTGCTTAAATAAACCACTGCAAGGTGAATAATTTTAGTGATAGAGTGGGAGAACAGCAACTTTGTTTACATAAAAATGGAATTTTGAAAAGTACGTGATTCAGAAACAGATCTGGGTTCTGAATAAACCAAAGAATTGCCATAGAAGGATTCAGATACCTGTTGGGAGTTTCACTGACTCCATTTTGGCAAGAGACGGTGTGCAAGCTGGTCATTTTGCTGAGACCTTGGTGCAGTCCTGTTCTTTAATACTTCCGAAGGGTTCAGAGCCAGCTACTTACACTATGTTTCAAGCATACAGGGTGATGAACCAACTTCAGTTCTTTTTACTTAAAATTGCATTTTAATTTTCTCATCAATATATATCATAAACTTCTAATGCTCTTCTAGCCTAGAAATAATATTAAGCTTTTCCATTTTTTTTTTTGGAAATGTCTGTATTTCATAAGCTAAATTGCCACTTTTTTTTTTATCCTCTCTCCACCCATTCTACCCATGAGTACCAGCTTTGAGTTATTTTTCAAAATATTCTATATTTGGAAGATATATCAAACCTTAATCCATAAAAAGTATTTAACTTTGCCTTTTTTGGAGGCTTGTTTTTTATTTTTAAAGAGGTGCAATGTTGAGTAAGCAGGTCATATGGTGGTGATGAAGGCAGCAAAATGTGTCCTGAAGTTAAGTCAATATGTAAATTTATTAACTTGCCAAGTTACAGAATAGCGTGGTGTGGCTGGCAGAATCCCCATCACATGAGCAAAGGTAGAAGGGATGTGCCTTCTATTACATTTCACAAATACTCCTTCACTTTCTAATTATGTGGGTTGCTTTTTGGTTTAAGGAAGAGAGAAAAGGGCGTCCTGATTCCCTGCAATCTGCACCATCGCTTGTTCCTTGGGACCCCACTAGTCAAAACAACGGGATTCATATGTTGATGACAGCTGAGAGACCAAAGTATGACCAGATGGCAAGGGGGAGCTGAGCTGTCTGTTTCTGCAAGCGATAGGCACATTATGGTTATTCTCTTCTGGGGACGAGGGGGTGGAGAGGAGGGGGAGGGGGAGAGAGAAAGAGAAAGAGGGAGATATTAGATAAACAGACTGTAGCCTGAATACATATGACATGTGGGAGGAAAGCTTTGTTAAGCAAGAACTGAAAGCCTCTCGCAGAGCATTAAGCAGCACCGCCTGTGCATTGGACTAAGCCAAAGCAGAGGAAACACAAGCACGAACCGGTAAAATGGTTGCAAGGCCAGCAAGGTTCACCAGGCTTCTGCAGAGGTGCCTGAAAGTACTGGACAGTTTTACTGTTTCCTTAGATCAGCTTTCTTTTTTTTGGTAGGAAGGGTCATTTAGTAGCAGAGCTGCCAAAGGTGTGTTTTCCTTATTTTTGTGATGTGTAAGCTATGTTTTTATGAGTCAGAGTTGATTCATAGCTTCATTCTGCTAGACTTTTTCATCAGCTTCATGCATAGGAGATCACTTTATGGGCTTATGTGTCTCTGCTGTTCACAATGAAGTCACTGGAAGTTCAGTCTAGCCAGTGATTTGCAGGTGGTGCTCAGCATGCTCTGTAAATAGGGAATGCATCCTTGATCTACATCACTCTGAGAATCGTCTGGAGCCTGCTGGAATCTCTAAAAAGATTTCCAACTTCACTGTATTAGGGCCTGGATTATGTCTTCTGATAGAAACTGAAGTATACGTTTATCAGTTATTGATAGAAAACCTATCAAATCTTTTGTTACTCTCCTCTCTGGCTCAGGAGCATAAGTTGCAATGTTTGTCCCATTTTCTTCTCATATTTTTTTGAATGTTCTTGTGGGTCATGAGTGAATGAGTAACTAGAGCAACTGATACTTGCATTACACGAAAACAGAAGAGGAAATTTTCATTATTTTGCTTATATGAGGACAGTGTCTGTCTAGAAACTGTTAAGAGACCATAGAGAAAATTTGTTTGAGAAGGATTTTATATTCTTTCCCATCTACAAATCATATGCTAGTAATTTTACTTCCTTTTTCCCCCCTTTCTCTTTTGTTTTAACTTTTGCTTGTCTGATTTTCTGACCTTTGAGTAGTTCTTTCTGAAGTAAGGTGATATGAAAGCACCCTCCTACTGTTGTTTTCCTGACGAACCGCCCTTTCGCTCTAGTTTACATAGGAAGAAACGTAACAGATGTGTTGATCTGTGGCACCTAACACCACTGTTGAATAACCTATTGGAGTGTTGGAACACGATCACCAGCTTGGCATCCCTGCTGCTCCCCAGATAGCTGCTGTGACATTGATCCGTGGGGGGCAGGGGCAGAAAACTGATTTATAGATGTAGTCTATTGCCTGGAGGAGTGGGATAGCCAAGATTACATTCTGCCTGGTTTTGGTCATAATAATACAAAGACTTTAGGTGGCCTTTGCTACACAAAAAGTACAGCTGGAAAACTGAAAATTTTGATACTCGTACATACATAATGAAAACCTTAAAAACAAAGAAACAAAAAACCAAAACCAATAGAACACCAACCTTTTGTTGCCTTCTTTTTTTTAAAAAAAAAAAAAATAATAAAAAATAAAAAAAAATAAGGCCCTAAAAGCATTTAAACTCTTTTTGGAAGGATGCTGAGTCTTGTATGCCAGTTTTCTATTCACTTCTTGGAAAACCTTTTGCAGTTCCATATGGGATACCATCTTTTAGAACACTGTTATTTTAATTAGTGAACCAAAAAAAGCATTCTGCTAATTACTGTTGCTTATCTAGCTATGCAGAAGTCCCTTTCACTGTTTAATAGTAGTACGATGCATATAACCACAATGTATTGGAGATTAACTTTTTAATTTTTTTTTTTTTTGCTAATTATAATAGCTGAACCAGAGATGCCAGTAAGTTTTTGTTGTCACCCTCACTGATCAGATACTTTGTGATACAGTCTTTCTACAAAACTTCTACCCCATTGTCAGGACTCATGAAAAGTTAAGTAAACTTCATTTTGTTTAGATGCAGCTTTTCAATACATGACCTTAAAAGTTACTTCCAAGTAAAGGGAAAGAATAAAATATTAAATTGTTCCAAGTTTGCTTTACTTTTAAAATGTCTGCAGTTACATTGGGAAAAATTTCTCTGTATTGTAAATATGAAAGCCTGTTAAAAACTACTACTTCATTTCTAATTTAAATAATGCAGGAAGCATCAGTTATTTTATAACAGATAAAGAAGATACGCAGTTCAGCAGTAGCTGTGTAATAAATGCCATTAGTATTGAGATGTACCATGTTTACATACTATAAAGGGATACAGGTACTAGGGAGAAGGCTGGAGTTCTCCTCATATATGTTATGATAGTAGCTAGCTCTTCCACTGTGTCTAGGACCTTGGGTTCTTAAATCCATATATAACATGAAAATGCACCTATTTTTCACAAAATTCTGTCAGCATGAACCTGTCACTTCTGTGAGATTTGGCATTGTCAGGTCATTTTGCAAATGTGATGGTTTTGGTATTTTCAAAATGTTTATGGGACTTTGTAGTATACAAAATAATTTGGTTTTAAGCCAGAAAAGCTGAGCCAAAAATATCTAAACCAATATGGTGAACATAAATTGTGTAATTATTTGGTCATTTGCTGTTCTTCTGGAGTTGTCATCTTTTGTCATTGGCTTTGCTAGGGGCAGGACTGTGCCCATTCTAACTCTTCTGTTTTGGATGATCTATTACTAGTTTGGTGTTGATAGTTTTTACATTGTGATCTGCTATTATCTGAACTAGTAGGGAGGAATCTTAATACAAAGCTGTATTTAACCGTTTAAGTTTGCTGTCTGTTTGGCCCATTCCAGTGTTGATGGTCTAATTGGGACATCAGCCTCCAAGCCAAGGAAGCAAAGAAGATAACTGGAATAAGGATCCACAAAGTTAAATTCACATTTTGTCTTTCTCTCTGCTATTAAGTTACTTTGACATTTTAAAAACCTTCAGGCACAGGAGTTTGTATCATATCCCATTAATGTTCAATCTGATTGTTTTGAGAACTTGTACCTAGAATTAAATAACTGAAAATAATGGACCTCGAAAATTGTTCTAGATGTTTCTGGGCTTCAGTTTTCTGTGTGTATAAATTGTACTCATCTACCTCGTGCATATATTGGACTGCTAATGTGAGAATTGAAAAATGCTCTGCAATTATCAGAACAGAGGTGCCCAGTACTTATCTTATAAAAATGGCAGAATACACTTTGTATCTTGTCTCTGTGTTTTTTCCTCTTTGCTCTTTGATTTTGCTGCCAAAATGCACTTGAATGTCACCATATCCATGCTGTTATAATCTGAGAGTTTTCATCATGTGAATAAACTGGCAGCTATTAGTGGCAATGGAGATGTTTTTTAATTTCAACTCTTCAGTACAGCACTAGAAGTTCTAAGCATTAATGACTGCATTCTTGGATCAGTCCATATACTGAAATGAAAGAGTACCCATGTTTTACAGTGATCAATTTTCTGTATAGAAAAGTCAACCATAATTGGGACTTAAAACAGCTCTTAGTGATGGCTGCTTTGATAAAAAGTGATAGGATGAGATCAGTGGGTTGTGGCTGGCAGTTTTTTCTTAGCAAAAGGCAGATTACTGGAGTTTTCATGTTCTGAATGTAACCAGACTACAGTAGTTTACAGCATTTAGTTTGCTGCTATAGACTCACACTTTATTGTATCACCAGTGGATCACATATTTCTTACGTGAATACAAGTGTATATGAGATTAATTTATTTCTACTCAGTTACTTAGGTCAGATAAGGATTTCCTGTTCTGTGCATAAATACTTACTCATTACATGTTCAGTTTCTTAATCACAATTAATAACACTCTAGGTATGTTTCTATAGCAACTTCTACGCAGGGATCTCAAAGCGCTTTAGAAATGTTAGTCTTAGTTTCATAATAGCACTCAGATAAAATGCATATAATTATTCATATTTTGCAAGTGAGGAAACTGAATTGGAGAGGTTGAGTTGCTGACAGATGTACAGAAATTGGTAACGGAATTAGGAACATTATCTGGAGATTTGATCTGAAGCCTATTGGAAGTGCTTCGATTTTGTCACAGCTTTCTAATTCCTTTGCAGTGTTATATCCACAAAACCAAGTATCCTTCTGTGATGAGGCAGCCTTGAATAAAAATCCTGTTTTCCCATAAGGTTTCTCTTTTGCCCTACCTTTAGACTACCTTACAAGTTTTCTGAAACAATCACTATTCATGGTTGCAGATTTTTACATTTCAAAAACCACTAAATACTGGAGAATATCCACATGGAAAGGGCAAGAGGACAGGTTATCATCTGAACATTTTGACCGTTTGTTCCAGCTATGCAGACAAAACCAAGACCATTCTCAGTTTCTCTGAAGGCAGATAGATTGCTTAAAGCTCATGTCCTTTGCACAATATCATCGATTGATATCTCAGTAACGTTTATACAGGAAGTGGGAGGAAATGGAGGCATCTTGTTGCTTTTTTTTCTTTTCCTAATGCACTTATTTTATTTGAACTCTATTTGCAATTAAAGCTATCTTGAACATTGCACTCAGGAAAAGTATAGTTTTGTCTGAAATGCAGTTGCTCAGCTTTGCCGAAGCAGAGAGAGATTGGGATAGAAAAAAAAGTCTTAATTTTCAATCCCCATTCAAGAAGAACTGAATTCTCCATGTACTCAACTGAAATGGATTTAATTCTGTTCTCCTCCTTACTTGTTCCCTCCACCTTCTAATAGCTGCCCAGCAAAGTGAAACCAACTCTACAAAAAGAAGAACTCGTAATCTTTTTACTTGGGAGTAATATCTATGGCGACCAAAGAAATAATTTGTTTCTAGTGCACAAGTGGTATTGTGGAGTGACAGAAATATTTCTTTTTCAAAATTCTTTATACTTCCTACAGCAAAATGAGGTAGGAAATGCAGCCTTTCTTTTGATTCTCTCAGGAGACCTACATTCAGGTTTCTGTCTCTTCTACAAGCTCTGTTTGCTCATCCATCACTCCGCATGTCTTAGCTTCCAGTCTGTAAAAGGATTTTCATGAAGTTTCCTTTTCTTTGCTTGTCTGTCTTCTCAGTGACTAGAGGAAAGAAAACTTGATCTTAACTGAAACTTTTATAGTGTCATAACACAAATAATAATGAAATAGATGGAGAAGAATGAATCTGAGAAAGAAAGGAATTGATCCTTTCTGGCTCTTGTGTTGCACCTTGCACTAGTCATGATGCTGGAGACTTAGAAATCACACCTTTGACTGAGCAGTGCACTGCTGCTTTTGTCTGCAGGAAGCAGGCAGGTTTTCTTCAATTTTGGATCCTTCAGGAGAGTTGTCTGTTTGTAAAAAGCTTCTTTCCTTCCTCTTCCCTCTCCCTACTTCTTTTGTCCAGTTCCTTCACTTCTTATTGAAAATGAAAGGTTACTGACAGCCAGAGAAATGGAGGGTAGAATTGTGAAATTCAGCTTTATGACATTTAGTGTAGATGTTTGTCCAAAATTCACAAGATGGCTTTGAGATTCAGAGCAGAGTGATAGAAGTTTTTATTTCAGTTCCTGGCAGAGTGTATGCAGATCCAGTAAAAAAAGAAAAAAAACCCCTCCCCTCCCAACAACCAACAAACCAATTACAAAAAAACCCAAAGCAAACAATAAAAAAATCCCCTATATTTTGCAGTCTGTAGGTACCTGGAGTAACAGGGGCAGGATAAAACTTGAATATATGGGAAGGCTGTTGGGAAGCTGACTTAGGCTATTGTAAATGGCCAGCCAATACCTGCTAGCCAGTGAGTGTTTGAGTGGGCCCATCCTATCTTTTACAAAGCCCCTGCTTTCCTAGGTATTTAAAAAAAATTAGGACTGTTAGCCAGCTTCAAGTTTTTGTAGAGCAGGAGGATTATTTTGCAGTGTCATCATTAACAAATGGAATAAATCAGTGTTGGTAAGGAACAGTTCATGAATACTTTGAGTGTTGGTGCACTTGGCGCTGCTTAATTACACACCCTATTTAGTACAACTGGTGACAGCAGAGCATGCTGTTTATATTGTTTGCTCTAGGCACTGGTATTTAAAAGGCTTCATTAGTCAGTGTAACATTTTGGCATATCAGTGCTGAAGGTTTGCATCTTAATGTAAGGGTGTAGATGATACTTGCCGATGACCTGTTGTTTGCTAACAGAGGAGGACTTGTGGGTGCTGTGATAGTTGGAGACAGTCCTGGGCACAGTGATCATGAGACAGTAGAGTTTTCAATTCTCAGAGAAGTAAGGAGGTGAGTCAGCAGAACTGCCACCTTGCACTTCTGTAGGGCAGACTTTGGCTTGTTTAGGGCCCTGGTTGACAAAGTCCCTTGGGAGGCAGTCCTGAAGGACAAAGGAGTCCAGAAAGGTTGGACACTCTTCAAGAAGGAAATCTAAAGGCATGGGTGCAAGCCATCTCCATGTGCCAAAAGGAAATGGCAGGGAAGAAGACCAGCCTGACTGAATAGAGAGCTTTGGCTGGAACTCAGGAAAAAAAAAAAAAGGAGAGTTTATGATCTTTGGAAGAAGGAGCAGGCAACTCAGGAGAGCTACTAGGAAATCATGACATTATGCAGGGAGAAAATTAGAGGGGCCAAAGCCCAACTAGAACAGAATCTGACTACTGCTATAAAAGATAATAGAAGTGTTTCTATAAATGCATTATCAACATAACACCCATCTACACCAAGGGCCGGAAGGAGGAGCGGGGAAACTACAGTCCTGTCAGTCCTGTCAGTCTGACCTCAGTGTTGGGGAAGGTCATGGAGCAGATGATCTTTGGTGCCATCAAATGGCATGTGTAGGACAACCAGATGATCAGGCCCAGTCAGCATTGGTTTATGAAAGGCAGGTCCTGCTTGACTGGGCTGATCTCCTTCCGTGAAAAGCTGACGCACATAGTGGATGAAGGAAGCGTTGTGAGTGTTGCCTACCTGGGCTTCTGTAAAGCCTTTGACACTGTTTCTCACAGCCTTCTCCAGGAGAAACTGCCTGCTCATGTCTTGGATAGGCATACTGTTGACTGGCTAAAGAACTGGCTGGATGGCTGGACCCAAAGAGTTGGGGTGAATGGAGTTAAATCCAGTTGATGGCCAGTCATGAGTGGTGTTCCCCAGGGCTCAGTATTGGGGCCAGTTCTGTTAAAAATCTTTATCAATGATCTGGACAAGGGCATTGAGTGTGCTCTCAGCAGGTTTGCAGATGATACTAGGAGTGTTGATCTGTTGGAGCGTAAGAAGGCTCTACAGAGGGATCTGGACAGGCTGGATCAATGGGCCGAGCCCAATTGTATGAGGTTGAACAAGGCCAAGTGCTGAGTCCTGCAGCTGGGTCACAACAACTCCAGGCAGTCCTACAGGCTCAGAGAAGACTGGCTGGAAAGCTGCCTAGTAGAAAAGGATCTGGGGGTGTTGATTGACAGACAGCTGAACATGAGTCAGCAGTTTGCCTAGGTGGCCAAGAAGACCAGCTTCTGGGTTGTATCAGGAATAGTGTGGCCAGTAGGACTAGGACAGTGATCATACCCCTATACTCGTCACTGGTGAAGCTGCACCTGTGTTCATTTTTGGGCCCCTCATCGTAAGAAAGACATTGAGGTGCTGGAGTGAGTTCAGAGAAGACCAGTGAAGCTGGTGAAAGGTCTGGAGAACAAGTCCTGTGAAGAGCAGCTGAGGGAACTGTGATTGAGAAAAGGAGGCTGGCAGGAGACTTTGTCACTCTTTACAACTACCTGAAAGAAGGTTGTAGCTAGGTGGGTGATGATTTCTTTTCCTGAGTAACAAGTGGTAGGATGAAAGCAAATGGCCTCAAGTTTGCCCAGGGAGGTTTAGATTGGATATTAGGAAAAAATTCTTCCCTGAAATGTTTGTCAGGCATTGGAACAGGCTGCCCAGGGAAGTTGTGGAGTCACCATCCCTGGAGGTGTTTAAAAACTTGTAGATGTGGTGCTTAGGGACATGGTTTAGTGGTGGAATTGACAGTTTTAGCTTGATGGTTGAACCTGATGATCGTAAAGGTCTTTTTCAACCTACGTGATTCTGTGACTTTGTAACTAGAGTAACTGCATATTGTTGCTGTCACCTTTAACATGAACTGTGTTACAGTGTTGGATCAAATTAATCTTCTGTGCTACTGAAACAAGGTGATTGTGCTTGTCATAAATATTTGTTGTCTCCTAGTAGTGTGTAAGCAAAGATTTGTAATGATAATGACATCCAGGAAATGCCTATTTCTACCCTAGTATAAATAGCACTTCAGCTGCTTTTTCCTGGGATAATTTTGTGTGTTTTGAAATTTCCTTTCCTGTTATAATTTTTCTGGTTATTTGCAATCTGTTTGTCAGTTAGCATAGTTGTAATATTTGGTCCAGGATCAATACTTGACCCACCACTTCTGTAACATCTCTGAAATACTTTTCCGTGGTTTTGTATAAGAAATACAGCTTTCTGTGTGCCTCTGAGTTATAAACATGTTGGCTAGTTGCACAGAGGGGACAGATGTTGTACTGTCACAAATAATGAATGTCTAAAAGTTTGTTTAAAGAAGACTCTTAGAGGAAAGAAAACAGGTTAGTGCTCCATTTAAAGGAAGTGGAATCTCAGCTTCTTCTAGGTACCAGAGAATCTGTGTATGAGAGATGCTTCACATGGCTCAACTATAAAAAAGTCCGATGTGAGCTCACCCAGTTAGAAACCAAAGTATCTGATATGAACTGAATACCTGCAGGAGAGCAGACTTCTTTAGTTGTGCTGTTCACATAACTACTTTTTTACCCAACAGCAGGTAGATGCTGGCAGTTTGATATGATCCACTATAGTACCTGACCATCTCTGCAAACATTCAGGCACAACTTTCCAAGGTAGCAACTCTGTCATCTCTCTGATTGTGTCACATTGGATCCATAAGAAAGATGGTCGGATTAGTTAGGAATGCCAGCTATCTGTAACACAGTAAGAAATGCCATATACAAGCTTCATTCTACTTGCTGAAGGTTAGAAGTTTTACCTATTGGATAGCATCCAAATGTAACTTATGATTTTTGATGAGGGAGGGTCAGTAGTTGCTCTTGGCTGTGACACTTTATTGTATTCAATTATATAGTTACCCATTGGATAGTCCAAAGGAACTCTGTGGGTAGCTTGCATATTTGGAGACAAGCAGGGAGAGTTTGCAAAAATCATCTCTTCCCACTTACATATTTCTAACTTATCCTATGAGAGTTGGTGGTTTCAGTATCTGTCACTGGCTGGTACAGAAAAAAAAGTGATTAAAAAACCCTCTCACTACAGTTCTGTACAATAATTAGGAAAATCTCCATGAAGATCTTCCAAAGGCCAGTGTTGCTATTTTAACTGTGGGCCTTCAGGAGTTTCCCACTGAAGCAAGGTTTCAGTGTGCAGGTCTGCCAGTGTCTCCAAGAACTGCCACAAGGAGCCTTGCTTCTTGTTGAGTTTTCACATTGGAAATCGCAATTAAACTTTGAAGGACCAAAGAAAAAAAGATCTTTGCGGCTCCAAGTCAGCTGTAGATGATGGCATAGTGTGCAGATATACTTTGGCAGGAAATACATGAAATCTGTTTCTTGGTATCGTCACTGTCAGTGCTCCCAGTGGTGGTTGGGCTTGTTCATCTCCAAAAAATAGCCAAAACAAAGCAAAAAAACCCCAAATAAAATTAAAAATACCCTACCAAAACAGTTGCCTTTTAATCAGTATCACTTCCCTTGGTACAGAATACTGAGACCATAAAACAATATGGCTAAGATATGTTCTTTATCTCAAGGATGGAAGTTTGCACTGGAATTGGGCAACGCAGTTGACTTCTGTGACATTTGCGATGAGGTGGTGGGGATTGGCCTTCTAGCTTAAAGCTTGCTTTTGGTCCAAGAAACTCCATCTTTTGTTAGAGCCTTCTTGTCTTTCAGTTTCAGCAATATGTGCTGTGTTTGAGGAAAGTGAATGTGTACTTAAGTTCTTGCAAAGAAATGTTGTCTCGCCCCACCGTATAGGCTATGTGGATGTGTTGCAGTGTTTCACTTGGTTTATGAGATCTTCCTTGCCATGCTCCAGTTGTTAACAGGACAGATCCCTGTTACTCTGTTATAGGGTAAGGTTTACAGAGCAGCCTATGTCTATTCTTCTCTGGAAAACTGTAGTTGACAAAATCTAGAAAAAAATACTGAAGAAATTTTTTAGTCTGTGTATGTAGCTATGGACAGATGCTTATGGGGCTGTGGACAGACTCATAGAGGAGACCATACAAGTCCAGTGTAAATATTTTTAGGGAGGGTTGCAAAACCTTTCTAATTTGCTAAAGCTTTTATACCTCCATAGTGTTCACAGTGTCATTTAGCCCTCTATCCTAAATCTCCAGGGAGTCCTTGTTGTGGCCTTTCAGTACTTTAAAGGGGCATTTAAGAAAGATGGAGACAGACTTTTTAGCAGGGCCTGTTGTGATGGGACAAGGGATAAACTAAAGGAGGGGAGATTCAGGCTGGACATGAGGAAGAAATTTTTTACAATGAGGGTGGTGAAACACTGGGACAGGTTTCCCAGAGAGGTGGTAGGTGCCCCGTTCCTGCAGACATTCGAGGCCAGGCTGGGTGGGGCTCTGAGCGACATGATGTAGTTGAAGATGTCCCTGCTCATTGCAGAGGGGTTTGGACTAGATGACCTTTGAAGGTCCCTTTCGACCCAAACTATTTGATGATTTTATGATCTTCTTCAATGAAAACCAGATATAACATTTTGTTGCATGTTTGAAGTCTTCAAGAGATTTACATTGCCATCCTATGCAGAAGAGGTGGAATGTGTTCAGATGCTGAAATAATGGGTGACAGAACAAAGTTAAATACAGGGGGATCGAGAAGAATACACGTTTCTAGCTCTTTGTTCTGATTGATAGACTGGCTGTTGTCAGTCTGGACCACCAGTCTTATTTAGTATGGCAATTCTTATGTCCCCAAAGAAGTCACCTAGTTGATATGTGCTTTCTGCATCCACAAGGTTATTTTACTTTGTGCTCCCTTCCACTGCACCTTGAAATATCTACAGAAAAAATCAGCACTACGTGTATGACTAGATTTAAAAAATAAAATAGCCCACCAAACCTCTTTCCCTTTGCTCCTCATTTTCAGAAAAAAACTGTGAAATTTCTCTCGTTTCACCATGAGTGGTCTGTGAAATTGGGCATCACTCTCTTTAGTTGACTGAAGGCCCCAGTTGTAAGATCAGTCTCAGGAACCATAAGCTTAGCCTGACATGGAAATTTTGTCTGGGTTTCTGTGTGTGTGCAGAATGCAGAAGCTTTTTTACGTTGAAGGTTTTCTCTGAAGCAGAAAGCCAACTGACCTTTCAATGTAATTCTTATACATAAATGGTCTAAACACGTACATACTAATTTTTCATAAAGGTGTGTGTGTTTAAAAACTCATGATCTTAACTACAAATGTTCGCATTTGTTCCTACCTAGCACTTAACTATTATTAGAAGACAGAATAATATTAAATGTAATCATACACGTATGACCACAGGACTAATTAGCGCTTTTCCTTCAGCAATCTTAAAACATTTAGGCACAAAGGAGGTATTACTTAAGACCATCTTGCATCTGTTAATGGGATCTTAGAGAGTCTGACCAATGGCTGATCCTGCAGAGAACTGCAAATGGTGTGTTGGTGACAGTTATTTTAGGGTACTGACTAACCTATAGTGAAGGAAAACTTCTTCAGTTGAGTGTTCTAATATTCCTGTTGCACCAGTTTACTTGCAAAAGTAAGTCTAGTCTAACCTGACCCACATCACGAAGAGTGACTGTATAAGATGGGAGAAACAGCCTCCACCACCTGAACCCGTCTCCTGTTCTGATCTCTGCTTCTCCTTCAGTGAAATGTGAATACCGAAGCCCTGGCTGCGTCCTCCTGTTCATTCATATGCTAAGTAAGATTTCTGTGTCAGTCACACATTCGGATTTAGTGACTAAATTGAAAACTGATGCATTTATTCAGTACAACTGGTTTCATGTGAGTTTCTGGTAATTGCATTTCACACAAATAATGCTAAGTTTTCTGTGACTAAGTACTGCTCTGAAGGATTCAGCTGTGTTTTGCTATTTTGTCCAGATTTTTATTCTTTAGTCAAGCCTTGCCATCAAGACTAAATCTGCTGGAGATAGATATTCTCTGTAGCATATATTTATTACTAAAATAATTCACCGGGGAGCGGGGTTGGGAAGTGTAATATAATCTGCACCATTATTTTTAGGAGATTTCAGAGGGATTATTTTGCCTTTCTATCTGTATATAGATATATAATTTTTAAAAAAATTATGAAAATGAAGGGAAAATTTTGATTTACTGTAGAGAAGGATTCAGGAGTGTCAGCTCTAGGTGTAAAAGCTTGCTTACAGCAGTTATAGGTGACTGGAAAGCCTTTGAAACCCTGAGGTCTGTAATGTATGCTGCAGAGATGGTGCTTTTTGATATAATACCAGCAGAAATGAGATTTAGTGGTATTTTTTAAAAGAATAGTCAATACTGAGTTATCTAAAAGTGATCCCTGAAACAGTGCTTGTGAATCCCCACAGAAACTGTGTTTCACTAGCTTTAAAATATGCCTATTTTTAAACTCTAATTGCTCAAAACAAGTGCAGTCTATTAAAAACTGTTGTTTTAAAATGTGTCCCTAGAGCTGTTTATCTAAATAGCAGGAAAGTATTTATGGTATTTAGGCAAGAATAATCTACTATATTGCTTTGGATAACCCTTGCTGAATGTTATTTTGGGGATATTTTAATCCTCCTAAAAATTCTTTATCCCTTTGTGATATATGTCACCACCACAACTGTAGTCTTTTAAAGCTAACCTTAAGTTATCTGTTAGATATCTATTAGTATCTAACAGATACATTAGGTATCTATTTATTTCAGAAGTTTTTCCTTTCTCTTAAAGGAAGGAATAGTACTTCAGTGTTACTGGCAAGAATATCAGCTGTTTTAACATGCTACTTTTCTTTAAAATGACTTAAGGTAGCATATCAGACTTGAAATTTTCAAATACTCAAAGGTGTTGAGTAAGAACATACCAGCCTTCTCAGAAGGAGAGAGGGCAGAAGGCATGACCTGTGAGTGGACTACAGATTTGGGCAAACTACAGAAATACGTGATAAGGGTAACTACAAAATAGTAATTATTCAGGAAATGCTATTAAAATGAGGAGGCTGTCTCAATCCAGAATGGTTTTGAATTATATGTGTGGGTTTATGGTGGCCGATGTGGGAACTGTAGGAAGTAAATGTCACATAATGAGGAAATATATGAGGTTCTATCCCTCAGCTGGTTGAAAGTATTTTGAACTAAGGGTAGTAGGGAGTGGTGTGACAAGGGGTACACTACAAATGTTGCAGCCTTTTGGGATTGTTCTGATTTTTTTGCTCCATTCCTGTTTTTTTGTAAAGAACATCCTGGAGTAGTTGGCTTTTTTTATGCATCTGTCCCAGTCCCTCAAGAAACACTGGCAACTTCTGTTTTTACTTTTACTTCACCCATGTTGTACTAGCAGTATATTTCTTTCTCTCTCTCTTTTTTTTTTTTTTTTTTTTTTTCCTCCAGTGTGGAAGGTGGTAAGTAATAACTAAGATGAGATGCCCTGAACAAAATATGTCATATCTAATCCTTTAGTGCCTGGTGATGGAAAAACAAAGAAATTATGTGTGTCAGATATCTCAGAATGTGTAAAGACACAAAGGCTTGGTAATCTGATATTGTCTTGTTTTCTTGCTATGCTAGTGAATAAATTTTAAATCGTCACACCTTTCATAGATGGCTTAACACCCTGCCTTACTCAGTCTTTGAAAGGCCTGGTAAATAGTTTCTTTTACAAAGTATGGAGCAGTTTTAACAAGATTTTTGGAATTATTAATAGGGTGTTTTGATTTTCTTTTTACTATATCTAGGAGAGAACTAGAGACTGAGAGAGAAAATATTTGAGAAAAGGCAAAATGAAAGTGAACAGAACTTAAACCAAGAAGTTGGTACAGACATTGAAGTGTAAGTGATCAGTTATGGGCCAGCTGTTGCAGCAGCAAAGATTTTGGTCCTGCAGTTGCTCTTTTTGGTAACTTCTGAGACCATGTCAGATAAGAGTGATCTTTCTTCAGAAAGGAGATCATTCTTGCTAGTGTTGTGCTGCAACGTTGCATGAAGGCTGTTTGACAAGGGGGCAGTTTCCTGAGAGATGCAGGTCTGTACGACACAATTTCTTTTTGTTGTGACAGAAGTTGGCCTGTTCACAGTTCTGGCATAGCATCAAAAATGCTCAGTCTGTTTGTAGTAAATTTTTTCCCTGTCTCACTGATCAGGTTTTTAGGTCTTTTTTCTCTTTGCTTACCTATCAGGGTACTCCTGTGAATGGTGTGATTTTACACATCAAACTGTGAGTGGTTTCCCTTTACCTTGTAGTGGAGACAAAGGATTGAGTGTAGGGGTAAGTCTTTGTGTGCAGGTGATCTCCACTATGTTCCTACAGACCTAGTCCATGCTATGGAGGATTGAATTGTGTGTTGAATTTGCAGAATGTTTCTGAGGAGCCAGACGTGGTAATTTGTGCTGGAGTTATTGAAAAAAATAGGAGATCTTGTCATTAGTCATCTTCCTGCTGAGTGGCATTCCCCTTGCCTCTTTTGGGAAGCCTTCTGTTTGTAGGTTTTATATTAATGGGACATTCAGATTGTTTCAGTCTCAGGCTTCACAAATTGTGGAGCCTTGTTCAGTGAATTTCAGTCAGGGCAAATGAACAATTAATTTGCCCCAAATCTGTCATCCTTAGATAAGAGATAGAGAGATCCATGTGTCCATTGGGTTGCTCAACACGGTCTCTTTATTTTATGCAGTCTTGATTGTTTCTGAAATGTTGGAGCAGTAGTGTGATGAAAAATATACTTGAGGTTGGTTGGATTTCAGGTGGTGCTAGGGGAGGTGCCTAATCTGCATATTTTTGCTTGTGATGTTTTTATTTCTTAAGTTTCCTTTTATGTTGCAACATAAAGATCTAAGGCTGTTTATGCCATTCTTCTGACATAAACTGAGTTGCATTTTGGCTTTCAGGTTCTACTGTTGGCTTCTCAGCTCCGTATTTTAACTGTTGCTTCACCTCCAACTCATCATGCGGGTCAGAATGACATTGCCTCTTAGCTTGGAAAGGCAGAGTCATGTAGGAAGACCTGCAAGGCCTCTGGTCATGCCAATTGGTCTTCCTTGTCTCCACCAGTCCCATGTTTTGATCACCTTGCTCTGAGAAGAATATGAGTAGATTTGTACTGTGTTAGGCAAAAAAAGCAAAATTGTCTTCAGTTTGTAAATTAATGAAGCAAGTATATGCAAGACTGTGACCTTCCTCTAGGCTTAATATTTACAGGTCATTATCTCCGAGTACACTGACTATTTAAAATAAAGCTCCAGTGCTGCTTTGCAGTCCACACAAATCTTGGAGATAGCACCTTTGAGGATCAGTGACAAAATCATTTTAAAACCAGAATCTTCTGAAAGGTGATGTTTCTGGAAGGAGCCACTGTGTAGAGTGCTGAAATGCTTTTGAAGATTGTGTCCTTGAGTAGGTAAGTTGGGATCCACATTCCAGAGATAAAGATGACAGTTAAGGAAAGTAAATATCTGCAGCTATTTCTGAAAATCTTGTCTACCATTGCTGTTAACTGTAATTGCAGCTATGTTTAAGATTTACATTTTTTTAAAAAAGCCCAAATGACAAATTAGAATGAAAGCAAATAATCCTTTGGAGTTTGGTTAACCTACTTCTAATTGTTGGTTTGTTGCCACCACAAGGGATGTGGCCTTCCAAGAAGGGAAGTTTTGCATGGATGCTAGGACATGTAAAAAGGTCTTTTCAGCTGCAGTCTGTCTCTTTTGTTTAGCGACCTCTTTTAAGGATTTTGGACTCTGAAACTAAGAGACTATGGTATAGGGACACTCAAAATCGTGGAGCACACAATTTTAAGGCAATTTCTTTGCTTTTAAAAGGCCTATTTTAATTAAATATAACATCTCTTTATTTCAAAAGGAATGTGTACCAGTGAATGGTATTATCACTATATTTTTCAAGGTTTTTCATTTGGTCTATGTATCTCTGCTTAACTTTTGCTTATATATGTATGTGAGTTTTGCACCTATGCATCCTTCTTTCCTTGTGTTTGTGTCAATGTTTATAAATGGAGATATACACAGTTTGAAGCTGGAATAGTATTTTAAGAGTTTTTGTTGTTTCTGAGTGTTACTCGTGGTTGTTACTATGTATGTGAATACAGTTTAGCTACCTGACAGGTTTCAATGCTGCTGCAACCCATACCAACAATCAAGAAAACAATGGAAGGGTTCAATCTTTTGTTCTTTTTTTTCAGTGAAGGAGCCATTTGTTCTAGAGATCATTTCCTTCACTATGTGCTATAACCTTTGTCCTTTTGAATTCTTCACTTGATTTTTAAAATGGCAAAGGAGTTTGGAGGGTTCAGTAGTTAGTAATAGATGTGCGTTCTATTGTTGACAATGTCTTTTAAATTTATTTTTATTTTATTATTGGTGTGTACGGTGTTAATGAATTGCAATTGAAAAATCTGAGCATGGAGAAGAGGGGAGATGCTCTTGACATAAGTAATGATCTTAAACTTGTCTGTACTTAACATTTATAAAAAGAACTATGGAGGGCAACTACTGATTAAAGAGGCTTGTGAACTAATGCTGTTGATATCAGTAGCAAAACTCCTCAGTGAATGCAAAACCAAGTTCTACATAGAAGATATGCCCATGTTTTGGACATTGGATGACATAATAAGGTAATATTCTGCTTAATATGTGTGTCAGAGTGACTGTGATGGTCTTAAACTAAGTATTAAAAACTGAGATGCTGGCAGTCAGTGTTTAAGAAATGCTCTTTTCTGTAAGTTGTGAAAGCCCTGTTCAGAGATGGCGCTACATCTGGTTCCCATACAATCTTGTCCTGTTTTGCCATTGCCTTGAAAGTTGCTTTACGGAGTTTTGTGACCAGGGCATTACTGAGAGAAGTGTAGTAGAAAGTGGGAACGTCTTTGTGTCCTGTTGTCTGTTGGAGTTGTTCTGACCAGGTAAAACAGGTAAGTGTTTTAGAGTTCTGTTCTTCACTTGTGAATTCCCTTCCTCATCACAAATTGTTTCAGTACTGAAGACCTCTTTGAAAAATACAGGCTGAAGAATTGGGAATTATAGTGGAAATTAATATCTGATGGAAGAGAGACCCAGTCCAGAATTGTAATTTGCCAGGAAAGCATCCCTTGAATAATAACTCACACACAAAGACAGGTTCAGTCTTTAAACTTTAGTGATTCCTGTCATAGCTAAACCTGTGAGATTAGGTTAAATTCCAGAAGCCTGATCCAGATCTTATTAAATTCAGTAGAGGGACTGGAGATCCAAAATGGTTTGATTTGTATTAAACCTCTCCCACAATGAGATGACATGAGATGAATAGTATGGATTGTTCAGCATGAGAATTTGGATTTGGAGTTGTGGACAGCTGACAGTAAAGAAAACTCTAACAGAACTGTGGATTTTGTAATGGTAAAATGTCTTTTTCTCCATGTAAATGTGTTCTTTAAACATTTCACATTGCTATTCCCAGTTCTGTCCTGCACCGTTACATTATTATGTAGTAATGGCATTAACCACAACAGAGTCCCGGTGAAGGTAAGTCCAAAGGTATGGGTGTGAGGAATATGAGTAATGGTTTATCACACAGGTTTACTAAAGTAAATGAATAACCTTGTTCTTCTATGAATCTCCCCTTCTCTCCTCTTTCTCCAGATAACTTAAACTTTACATAAATAGCTGGGATACTGTGCAGGGCCCGATAAGCGGATTTCTACATCCACGTTGAGCCTCCCTTGTATCATATATCCATTCCATTATCTTGTGTGAAATGCTTATTGCAATTTCTTCCATTTAGTCTCCTATATACATTATCTATAATGCATAATGGAGTGTGTGTGTGAATGAAGGACAATATCCCATAAAGCAAGAAAATTACTTGTAAGTTGTAAGCAGTGGAGCCTTAATGGTATGATCTCATTATGTTAGGAAAAAAATTTCCTTTATACCATACAGCTTGATTTAATTGTCTCTTTCTTTTTTAATCTTCAACATATTTAATCAAGCTATGCTGTGAAAGAAATAGATAATGATGTTGAAGTAAGTTACAGGGTCTATACCATGAATTCTTTTTCTAAATCTGTCTATTTAAAGGAATGTTATTAGCTCCCAGTGTTTGTTACATACCAAGTGTCAAATTAGGAATTTTGAAGTAATATTATAATATTAGATGTAAGTACTGTTTTTCCTCTTCAAGAGCTGTGTTCTAAACTTTGAGATATGGAGTGTATGTGAATGTTCATTTTTGAGTTCTCCAGTTTATGTAGATATTTTGAAGTTCTGAGGTTATTCAGCAGCATTATTTGTAAGAGGGAAGAGGGATTAACCTAAGGTCTTAGCAGTTATCGGTGTTCAGTTGCATTTGTGTAGTCTGCAGTGCCCTTATTTTCAATCAAATTGTAATCAGCAAATAGGTGTTAAGAGAAGCTGCCTTAGGTTATCCAGACAACACTCTGTCATTGGAGGATTTTTATGAGTTGTACACTGAGACACTTCTTTTGGTTATTTAAACATTTTTGCCTACACTTGTTTTTAAGAATTTTGAATACTGGACCTTTGTTTTTTTCATCTGGAGACTGTTTTGCAGTTTCAGTTTCTTTGCTGAATGATACAGTTGTCTGCATTGCTACATTCTTTTTTTTTTTTTTTCCCTCTTAACTGTCTTTCATACTGCAGTAAATCATTCCTTTCCATCACAGGGGCATATGTTTTTCTATATTTCTATTTTTTTTAATAATTTCTTTCTTTATTCACTGTTAAGCAAGCTCTGAATATCCAGTAATTTGTTTGTTTGTTTAGTTTTAAGTATCCAAAGATAGTCCTTCCAAGCAGATATTATTTTTCCATAATCGATACTCTTGAAGTTGTGCTAGTATCTCTTTTGGGAATGGAGTGACTGGAACCAGATGAGAGACTCAAGATAGTCTGACACAGGCTCAACTGAACTGTGTCACCACAGTCTCATTGGGGGACTTGCAGCCCTAGGACATGGCTGTGTTGGTATCACCGGGGCCATGGCTGTGCCTCCTCCCATCATGACCTGGCTCTGTGGCCTGGGGGAGCGGCCAGCCAGGGACAGCAGCTGTTGGCACCAGCTGCAGAAGCGGCTCAGCAAGGGCTGGAGCCCATGCAGAGAGTGCCCTGTGCTTCTGGCCCGGGTGGCTGCTGGCCTGTGCTCACTGGTGATGCGCTGAAAACTTAATCTCAGTCACTCAGTCCTGTCTGGTTTTACCCTCCCTGCGTTATAGCCTTTATTCCAGGCTCCTCCCTTCCCTTTTTGGTAGGTGTTCACAATAAACACCCTACCCACACACCCCCACGTTCCTCAAACTGCCCAGAGGGTTACAAACCTTTGCTGCACTTGTGCTACTTGTGTTTATCTTCAGCCTTTCCTCTGTCCTGCTTACTGTCTTCTGTTAGACTTTGGGAGATATCCCAGCTATGTTTCTAAACTTGCAGAGTGCCTAGCACTGTAAGCAGGCACTCTAACCATTTTTTGGTTAACGTTTAGAAATTGCAAGTATGAATACAGTTGTTAGTAGTAGTACCATTAGAGACCTGTGTCTGGTTTGTGGTTGGCTGCCTCCCATAGGTTTGGCAATGTGGCACGTAAATGTCTCTCTTAGCTCAGTATCTGAGTTTCGGATAATCTCTTCAATAGCTATCTGCTTTTCCTTCTTCCTTTCCTCCTTCTAAATTATTTCTTATTTGACAGTTCTTGGTGCATCGTTTCACCTTGAAAGCCCATTGTTTATGGGTATCAGTGAACAAAAGCCTTCAGTGGATTTTTGCCCGAAAACCCTTAGTTTTGATTTTGTAATTGTGACCAAATTTCTGTCAAATCTGTCCTTAAACGTAAACAAACTAACAAAAATAATTGTTTTATAATGTCATATGTTATTAAACAGCTGTCAGGTACTGCTTCATATACAGTAACATTTCTGTTGTGAGTGACAATCAAAATGCCTATTGCATATGCAGCACTGAATTTTAAAGACCTTTTAGGCGCTTGATGAAGCACTATTTTTTATTTTTACCGGAATGTGCCTTCAGCTATGCCAAGAAGCACTGAAGTGTATTATATTTTGAATCATTGCAAGGTTGCGTTTTACAGTGTTTCTTTCTAAGGCTTCTTTACTTCTTAAAATAGCTATAGTACATTTAATGTTTCTAAGAAGCATTATCACCTTATTGAATGTGGAACATAAGCTCCTAGAGACAGGGGAATTATCAGTTTTTTTGTAAAACACTAAGCACATTTATGGCACTGTAGGTCTAATGCACTTGTATACATGAAAGTTTAGTTTTGTGGTGTATATTTTCAGTCATCTTCCTCATGCCCCCTACTTTGATACATGTAACTTCTCCTAAAATTAGTCCTGAATTATGTGCTCTTTGTTGGCTGTGAGAGGACCTTGTTATGTCTAGAGCCCCATTCAGGTTGCTGGTTTCCTATGTGCTTCTAAGACGACAGCAAGAAATGCACAGTGGGGCTGGCCTTCGATGAAATTCTTTTATGCCCACAGTTCTTTGCATGATATGTTTGCTCACTAAAATGTGCAGATATAATTCTGTAGTACTGCAGTAACTGTTGATTGGGATTGAATATTTTCACCTCTCTGTATACTTCTTTTGCATATAAAAAGGTGTTTGTTCACGCTGTGGTTGCTTATTTTAAAACGTCTGAGATGGTAATTGCAAGGAAGGTGCTACCTTTGCATGTCTTCCTGGGACGGATTCTGGCATCCTTGGGGTCTGTGATGCTTAAGCATGAATTCTTCAGGATTTTGTGCATAATGAATATTGAGCATGGATAAAAGTTGCAGGAGTTCATTCTAGGAGGTGTTTTGGGATTTTTTTTTTTTAATTTTTTTTTTTTTTTGGAGCATACCGTAATATTCTCCAGCTTTGACCCTCCTGATATTCTAAATTAATGTAACTGCAATACTGTGTCCATTGACACTCTCTCACATCTTAGTGCCTGCAGAAATGTTTGAGTGACTGCCTGAGTTAAAAATCAAAATCCTAGTGTATTTTTAAGTATTGAAACAGAGAGATTCAAGGAAGTGGATATGGCGTAGTTTGGAAGAAGATGAGGAGTTTTGAGGTTAAGCCTGCCAGCATCTATGAAATGGAATTAGTGCTGCATGCCTGGAGTGAGAAATATGACTCTCCTTGCTCAAGTCACCTTCTTAGCCCCTGTTTTGTGTCCTGCTGTTTTGTGTCCCCTTGTGTTTGTGGTATCGTGACACAGACCAAGGAGCGGTGGTGAATGGAATCAAGTGCAGTTGGAGCCCAGTCACAAGTGGTATTCCCCATGGCTTAGTATTGGGGCCAGTTCTGTTTAATCTCTTTATCAATGATCTGGACAAGGGGATTGAGTGCACTTTCAGCAAGTTTGCAGACAACACCAAGTTGGGTGGGAGTGTTGATCTGCTGGAGGGTAGGAAGGCCACACAGAGGGATCTGGAACAGCTGGATCAATGGGCCAAGGCTGATTGTACAAGGTTGAACAAGGCCAAGTGCCAGGTCCTGCACTTGGGTCACAACAACCCCAGGCAGCGCTACAGGCTCAGGGAAGAGTGGCTGGAAAGCTGCCTGGTGGAAAAGGACCTGAGGGTGCTGATTGACAGATGGCTGAACATGAGCCAGCATTGTGCCCAGGTGGCCAAAAAGGCCAACAGTATCCTGGCTTGTATCAGGAATAGTGTGGCCAGCAGGACTAGGGAAGTAATTGTTTCCTTGTACTTAGCACTGGTGAAGCTGCACCTCGAATACTGTTTTCAGTTTTGGGCCCCTCACTACAGGAAAGGCATTGAGATGCTGGAGTGATTTCAGAGAAGTCCAGTGAAGCTAGTGATAGGTCTGGAGTACAAGTCTTATGAGGAGTGGCTGAGGAAACTGGGGTTGTTTAGTCTGGAGAAAAGGAGGCTGAGGGGAGATGTTATCACTCTTTACAACTCCTCAAAATGAGGTTGTAGCAAGGTGGGGCGCTCTTCTCCCAAGTAGCAAGTGATAGGACAAGAGGAAATGAACTCAAATTGCACCAGTGGATGTTTAGACTGGATATTAGAAAAAATTCTTCTTGGAAGGGTTTGTCAGGCATTGGAACAGGCTGCCCAGGGAAGTTTTTGAGTCCCTGTCCCTGGAGGTGTTTAAAAGATGTGTAGATGAGGTTCTTAGGAACATGGTGTAGAGATGGACTTGACAGTGTTTCTAGACATATTCCTTTATGCATCATCCCTTCTTTTTTCATGCACAAATAGAAGGGCAGTGGCAGGGGAGCTGAAACTGTTACTGGAAGTAAAATCTTTCATGTTAACTAGACTTCGCTGTAAGATTTGTTCAAATAATTAGGTTGCTAACAGTGATTTTTAAAAATTGTGATGTGGCTGCCTGCTTTTCTGAATGCTTGTTTGGTAAGTGAAAGGGGGAAGAGATGGACATTTTTGTTCTTCACTGTGTCTGTGTCACTTCTGGCCAGGAGTGTCCTCTTAATTTCTTTCCCTGCCCACATGGGCTGTCAGACTCTCTCGACACCAATATATTACCCTCCATTATGTGCACTTTTACTGCACATATCTGCACTTCCACTGCAGTTATTGTCCCACCCGGTTGGGGTTTGGGGCTCTAGCCAGTGACTGGTGTCATTTGAAGCTCCCTTAAGAGGCAGAAGGTGTCCTTTTACTCTGCAGTGACTGATCGTCTCCCCACTGTAACTTGGAAAACAACCTTAGGATGCTAGGGAGGTGTTTGACAAATCACTGTAACTGCTCTGCTTTATGGAGAGAATCACAAGTTCTCCTGTGCATACAGCTCTAGTTTGAGAGACTTCATCAACTGAGAGCTGCGCAAAGTACGAAGTTTATTAAGAGGTAATAATGTTACTTTTGTGTAAAAAGAAGAATAAAAATAAACATCATTACAAAAACTGAGGACAGGTAAATTATAAAATGTAGCCTGTTTGGCAGCTTACAAACTGTAAGAAGTTTCTGATGTGGGAAGTAGAGACTGTCTAGTGATATGTCTTTTCATGGGAACATGAAGGTTAGGAAGTAGTGATTGTTGTGCTCAGCCGGTGGGGATGTAATGATACACCGTTAGATGTATCCTTATATTTGACTAGAGGTGGGCTTTAATGCTTTGCTGTTTTTGAGGTAGAGCAATATAGTCTCTCTTACCATTAAAAATCAGTTGAAAATGGATTAAAAAAAATGTGTTTTAAGATGCATCCCATACAGCACTGTGAGTTTTATCTGAAGAGCTTGTCCAAGACTCTGGGTTCTCACTCTGTTTCAATATTGTGCTGTGATGAGTTTAAAAACCTCCACAATGTGACTCCAGCTGAGCTATTTAACAAGAAGAACCAAAGAAGGCTCCTCTTATTTTTATTCCAAAACAGAAACCTTTGGTCAGACCGACCTGCTATTAACAGCACCTTTTAAAAAAGAAGGGGAAAACTCCCCCAGAGGTAACTGGGGATTTTGACATCACCTTCAACAAGAAGCAAAAGCTTTTTTGGATTGGGGAGTTGGGAGAAAATGTTTCCCTCCTGGTCCCAGTTATTTTCTGGGTCTGCTCTGTTATATGGGCATCAAATTTACATGGACTTTTTTTAGAAGCTCATTTTGATTGCATTTGAGTGTCTCTTTTGTGTAGATAAGTGCGAAAGTATGTGTAAGTATTTAAATGCACACACATACACAAAATGCAGGTATATAACTAAACACATTCGCCCAACATAAAAAGCTGAAAAAATCTTAAGATTTGGGAACTGGGGAACTGTTTGATTATTTGTTAGTGTGGAAAAAGAGTTTGCAGCTCGTGAAAAGGAAGAGCTACTTGTAGTTGCATTGAACTGAACTGCAAACAATAGGAATAGGTAACTGTAACACCTTGTTGTTTTTCTACTTTATGGAAGTCTTTTTCTGTTTTGTTTCTAAGTGTTTTTAGTGAAATACTGTTTTGAGGCATGTGACTTAGGAACAGTATCCAAAATTTAAGCACAAACCAGGAGCAATTTTCTATATTTACAGACCCTCAGCTTATTTCATAAATAACATGACAGTAATAAAAAGGTGCTGGTTTGTCCACATAAAATTTAGCAAGCAACACACTTAAGATTAAATCTGTGTACAGTAGAGAGAGATTTCAAAGCTGCTGCGTAATTAAAGTTTCTCCTCATGAGTTTGGAGTACCTTCTTAATTGGAAATAGAAATGACACTTTTGTGGTGGTAATATGTGGGGAAGGACCGTTCCGTCTTACAATTGAGTACTCTAAGAAAGAGGCAAATGATACCTTTTTTATCCATTGAGAGTGTTATAGTAACTATGGCAAAAATATTACTTCTGTTGAGAAAAGCAGAGAATTAATAACAGCGTGTTCAGGAGCACAGTAGTGTAGACACTGTGAGTAGACACTCATAAAGTAGTGGATTTTGAGAGGAAATGAAATCATCACCTGTTGTTGTTATTGGGGAGATGAGAATTGTGAGAGTGGGGCTAATAGCCTCTGCTAGCTTACTCCTTGGAGAGCAGAGATCCTGAATGAGATGTGAATGTGCCTGGTACAGATCTAGGAGATCCTCACAGACACACAGCACTTTGTGACTTTCTCTAGACTTCTTTTGTTAATAAATTATATGTCACTTCTACTTTTAGGTAATAGAAACAAGGTTGTCTTCCTGGGTACACTAGTGAATCCTCTGGACTTTGGAATCTTGCCCTAAATCAAAGAAACCAGTGGGTTTTGTTCTTTAAATACCATTATCAAAGGTTCGGGTCCTAGTTCTGTCATGTGAAACTAATTCATAGGCTTGTGTTTCTTGAGGAGTTGTGCCCAAATGTCAGGATCTTGCTGAGAAAGTGGGACTATTCCATTGTTGTTTTCACAATGGAGGGGAACTGTGGTGTCAAATGTGTGCTCTAATACCTGTAATGCAAGTTCATACCCTACTCTCTGTTTTTACAAGCATATGTTATATCTACTGTCAGCACTAGGTTTAAAGCCTGACACTGAATTACAGAAGAAATTTAATGCAGTGTATTAGACACTCATATGACCGGCTCTAGTCTCAAAAAAAGGTTGTTCCCTTGCCATGGTGAGCTTCAGAAATTGATTCAGGTGCACTGAGAATTGATTCGAGAAGTCTGTCTGGCATTATCGTACAGGACTGTAAAGAAAGCTCGATAAAAGTATGTTGTAAAAGCAACCTGGAATAATAGGCAGTAGCTAAGATCAAGGAAATTGGAATAGGTGAACATTCGATGGGCACTATCACTTTGAATTTGCGTTTTAACTGATTAAGAAAACTATGTGATAGTAAGGGACAGTTTAATAGTAGAACTTTTCTTTTTTAAGTATTAGATTTTTTTTATCTTTTATGCCATGTCTTTTAGAAAGATGTAAGTTACAATACCAAGATAATTCTCAGGCCTATTCTTTCTTCTTTGTTTTTCTTCATTATGCCTTTCTTGTTGAAATGTCTTCTCAGTTATTTTTTATTAAATGGTATACATTACCAAAAAAAAAAAAAAAGTGTCAGTTTGCTGCACAGAAAAAAAAGGCTAAATATGCCAAACAAATGAACTCAAGAATGAAAGAGAAGACAATAAGACAGATTTAAAAATCACAAACAAAATAATATATCTTGTCTACTCTCTCCTGGTCAATAATCTTAGTAATTACAGGAACAGATTTTTAACTTTCTTGGGATAATATGATTTTCAAATAGATGCAGTTCTTTTAAAATATCTTGGCCTACTTACTTGGAGGTCAGTAGAAGTTAAATCTGGAGGATATTATAGATAAGCACTTGAGACAGATCCTGGGCTAGAATACTAAACTTTAACTTGGAAAAACACTGTCAGAAATCTACCACCAAATAACAGAGAAAACCCTTCTTCAGGTAAATAAAAATTTGTGTAGTACAGGGCAATGAGCAAATTACTGCTAGTGTGGCAAATCAGAATAACTGAAAACTACTGTGGCAAACTCTAGGTTTTATTCCATGTATATCCTTAACCTGTATTGTGTAAGAGGACCTGACTTGTTTGCATGTCTTATGGGAATGATTGGAGACAGCAGGATTTTAAAACTAGATGGAGGTTATATTAAGAATTTCCAACACCAGGGAATTGCATTTCCCAAGGCACTTGTTGAAGCAGTAAGAGTGATGCTGTGCACTCCCTCTTCTTACAAAGGAGATCAGCGAGACCTAAACAGGTAGTAATTTCTGTGTAGCATGGATTGTTTCTGTAGGAATCAAATAGATTAGAGGGACATAAATAGATGCAGGTCACTTTAGTCTACTGATTCCAGCATGGACAAAAATGCATATGACCCTTTGGAGGCATGAAGTTAACTAAGACTTAGAATAATTGGTAGAAGCATTGGCCTGTCAAGTCCAGTATATTGATTAAGAGTTCATATTGTTATCTCTTTATCCTATGGATACCTCATTCAGTTTTGTCCCTTCCTTAGACAGCTTTTTTGGTTTTTAGTTCTCTCATGGGATTGTTTTATGAAGTGATTTTCTCCACTGAGCATGCAAGCACACTTGTTAGGATTTGATATATGTAAGCCACGTATTTTATTATGGTGGATGTGTTCGCATAGGATTCTTATTGATTTTCTTGTGTTCTAGTCAATGATGAAGTGAAGCGATAATGAAGCATGTACGTGCCGGGTTTGTTTTCTTTACCTCTGCTGTGACTTGGACATGCCATTGTAATTTTTTTTAGATATGCCAAGTGCAGTGGAGAAGTAATCTTTCTCTCAAGTAAAGCAATGTAGGATTACAGGAATAACTGCTGTTAGCTGCTGTATTTGTCTTTTGTAGCTAACTCCTGTGTGCTGAGAATCCTCTTCAGTTTTTCCTTTTATGTCATGCAAAGGTGGCTTTAGATCTTTGTTCACAAAGGGCTTATTCCTGTTTCCAGTGAAGCCAGTGCTAAAATTCATATTGGTCTAGGGGAAGGTTAGAGACAACTGTGTAAAATAAATGCCATCAGATTATGAAACAATGTCAGAACACATTAGTTTTTACATGGGGGACAAAGTATTGCTTATCTACCTGCTGATATTTCTGAAGGATTCTTGTCATTATGGCATTAAGATGATAGCATCCAGAGAATATGTTGCTTGGCATTAGAAACTTGTACTACCCAACCTGTTGATGAAAAATGTCTTTTATCCACACTGCAAAAATTAGAATACGTGCAACGTAATTGTACAGATGTCCTGTCCTATAGCATTTTAAATAGGTACACTGTGTATGCCCAGTAAGGCAGAATTGCCTGTACAAGGCAATTGCTAGCTGCTGCTTATCAAATAATGTTGTCATGAAATGTGGTGAGAGTTTTCAGTCCAGTGGTTTACTCTTCTTCACCTGTTCTCTGAGGATGATTAACTTCAGATTTGTGTAGTATGTATGTATAAAACAAATGCTCATTTGTGGAGCACATTTTCAGCCTCTTAGATGCAAGAAAGTGCTAACATGTTGTGTTCAAATGACAGGGTTAAATTCCCTTCAGCATTTGCTTAAAACTGTGTGGCCATTAATCATTCATTTCTTGCTTTTCTGATGTTGTGGAGATTCCAAATAAATTCCCTGTTTTGATGGAAAGCATCAGTTTAAAGCCTGATTTAAAAATAGAAAATAAAGTTGGAAACATTCACGTCCCATTGGTTGAAAGTACAGTCTCACAGAGGAAGGTGAAATCTCACAGTGTAAATGTGCATATATAGCAGGCTGGAGGTGTAACACCCGCTGTCACCAAAGGGACAATCATGTGATGAACTTGTATTTATTTGAATTCTCTAAGAGGATGCCTTACCTAGTATATTAGTGAGCACATTTCCATTGAAGTAATAATGACACAGCTAATGACTTTAAAATATTTTCAGAGTCTAAAGAAAAATTTGTCTAAATCTGGAAAAGAAAATAATATTTTGACCAATGGAAACTCATAAATTGTCTGGAAAAAACAAAACCCACTAGGACAATGCAAGGATAGTGACTGTGTGTTATTGCCTTCTTGAGGATTGTGTCATTATCCTGAAATGTTGACAATGCAGTTCTGCTCCAGGTGAATCAGTACTACGTTCATCAAGCAGCAGAACTTAAGAAATGTCCTCTTCCACTTGGTCATTGAAGGCCGGGCTTTACACTTCCTGCCTTTCTTGAACTCTCTCTCTCCTTTTTTTTTTATTTTCTTTCGCTTTTATTTCTTTGTTCTGTATCTGAAACTTAAAAACATAAATAATAAAAATTAACAAGTCTTTTATTTCCTGGTAAACAGAGATTGCATCTTTCCTCCCAGGGCTTGCTCAGGGTCAGTAACAATTCTGCAAGAATGATTTATTGACTTCTCTACTCTGACCAGAATTAAAACTGTCACCAAAGGGCCTGTAGTCCCTAGGCACCAGCTTGGCCTTCTCAGTCAATCTGCCAGAGAGATGGCTTTAGTTACATAGCAATTAAAAGACTTATTTCGTGGTGAGTAACTAAAGGGAAGTGGAGGGCAGAGAGAGAAAGGTTAACAGACTGAGGCAGAAGTAGTATAGACGACTAATTCTGTGCTCATATAGAAGTCTCTTTTCCCTGCTGCTAATTTTCCAGTTTTACTTTGTATGTGCCTCTTGGTTTATTGAACCATGTTTGGGAAACTTGGAGGCTTTATGAAAAGTGTTAAGATTACTGGGCTAAAAATGTGACAGATTTACTTCATAGCATCTTAAACCTGGTTTCATGAGGGATCATGATCCCTATGTGATCGTGAGCAATTTTGCTATCCTTGGTTGTCTTCCATCTTTTTCCCCTTACAGCTGTGGGCCTGTTGGTCAGTTTAAGCCAAGTTTGACAAGAAAGGTAATGGCCTCCACTGTGCAGAGAGGGGAAGCTCTTAGTGCTCTGCTGAGAAAACACCTTCACAGATACAACCTTAACTAAGCACTAGCAACTGCAAGTGAAAAAAAGCTCTGTTGTGAAAATTGTAACTTGAAGGTAAGTTGAGCTTTGCACCTCATTGGAAAACAACTGGCACACAAAACTGTAGGAGACCTCATGACTTCATTTTCTTCTGGTCCTACTTGTTTTGTGATCAGTCAGCTGCTTAATATCTCTGGAAAAGAACTGTCCCCGTGGAAATTAGTGCAATGTCTATGTGAATATCAAGGGCATTTCATTAATACAGTTGTTGGAACCAAGCTCATGCAGAATCAAAGCATTAGGCCTCTCTTTGTTTTGCCTTTTTGGTGTTTTGGAGAATTAATGTCTTCTCATGCTGTAGTCTTCTGCACTGTGATATGCTGGGGAGGGAACAATACTTTTTGGATGGCTGGTTAAAAGTACGTGCTTTTTTCTCTGCTTATTGCTTTGCTGTCTTGTTGCTTGATTACTGTTGTATTGCATGACGGACTCCAGGCCTTCAGGTCTTACAGAACTGCCATTCTAGCAGCACGTAGTGAATTACACTAGGTAAGAGGTGCTGGCATTATGAATTTTACTTTGTTTGGCTGCAGGGATAGATTGTGTCAGGGAATATCTTATTCAGAAGACCTGAGTATATCCCTTTCTTATTGATAGTGCAGCCAGTTTTAAAAAAACTTTTGAAGAAGGACACTTGCAGATGTATTTTTTTTAGCTATAGCTTCCTTTCCCAACTGACTTCCCATGGTGAAGAACTGGTGTCGAAACTCTGTACTACAGTGGTACTGTGGGAACTGAAATGTGAGTCAAGCCCTATTTTACTAGATTCAATAAGTGCATAAATGTTTTTATTCCAAATAGATATGATAAAGAAAATAATTATAAACATTGTTGGATATGTTGATCATAAAGGGATTAAATGACAGCTTAGACTTTCCAAGGAAATCTGTGACATAGCTGTGAGCTGAACTCCAGATTTCTGCATCTCTCCATAGTGTTTTAATGACCAGATCCTACAATTATTTTATTAGGGAAGTGTTAATCACTCTGTTGTCTGTGTGCCAGACTGGCTTTAGTATCATACGTAGACTAGAAAGTAGGTCTTTTTCTTACTAAATCCTCTCTGTCAAATAAAATTTTGGCAGAACTTAATGCCCAAGTATATTTGAGATTTATAGCAAATAATGAAGTCAGTATGAGTTTCTCCTCCCTTAGTTTGCCAATGCATCTTAGTTTGTTCATTGCTGGAGCAAATGGATCCCATGTCAGAGTTGAAGGCTGTTCTGCCTGTCTGAGAGAATTTCATGTGAGGCAGGCAAAGGTCCCGAGGGCCAGTTTAAGAGAACCAATTTAATTTAATGTGCATACTAATCTGAATTTGAAATAACTCTCATAAGCTTTGTTGTTTTTTTTTTTTTCCACAAAGTTCTTAGTGGTATGTCCATTTATTTCACATTTATTAAATCACAGTAAGCACAGTATAAAAAAAGTTCATGGCAAAGAGGAAAGTTAGTGGCATTGTAAATTAGAAGCCTTGGATAAAAATGTTAACCGTTTTTACTTACAGTATTGTCATTGAACCCAAATTGAATTTTAGTCAACTTACAGTATTGTCATTAAACCCAATTTTAATATTTTGTCACAACAAATATTAAAATAAAAAAAAGCTTTTGCTGAAGAGGTTGGCAGCCAGTCTTGCAGATTTTGGGAACCTTCCCAATAAGAAGTGAGGGCTGTATCCTGTCGTGAGAGCATCACTGTAATTTACCAGGTGTAGCAAGGAGACTATGTTGTTAGACCTGAAATACTATCTGGAGTAACATCACATTCAGGATGTTTCCAATTTTCTTGAAGCTGCTTAATATACATTAAAGCCCCCTGGGAACTGGAAATCTCCAAAGCTCTTTTTTTTTCCTCCTGGATCCAGTGGAAATGCACCTCCCTGCTCTGGATGTATTTATTGCTCTGAAGCCCCCATATGTGTATGATGCAGGAGTTCCAGAGGTAGCAAGATGTTGAGTCTTGGGAATCCTGATCGAGTGACTGCGCCAAATGCTATGTGTCTATAAACATGAACATTCATGTTGGCTTCACCATGTCCTTCTATGCCATGGAGTCTGTCAACGTATATTTAACTCTGTGTATAACTATAAAGAAAGATTCGAGATTCTGGTCTCTGCTTCTATTCTGGTCCTTTCAAAGACTGTGTCCACATGCTGAAAGACTGTCACTCTCCAAATTGGCACCAAGTTCAGCTAACTGTTTTGTTTTTCATTTGAGGAGAATCTGTCAGAGTTGTATGTTGGAGCAGCTCTGTAAACTGAGGTTTTTTGGAAGGGAATTGAAGAGTAAGCAGCACTCTGGGGGCGTGATTTGACCTGAAATGAAAAACAAATTGCTTAAAAAACACAAAAACCACAAAAATCTTCACATGCAAAAAAAAAAACCAAACCCGCCCCACCCCCCAACAAAACAAAACAAAAAACAAAGCAAAACAAACAAACAAAAAACAACGAACCCCCACCAAACTAATTCCTTTATGAGAATAGAATAAGTCAGAACATTCTTCAGAATGTTTGTTGAAAAAGCTTCTAGCAGATACAACCAAGAATTGCTCAAAGTAAGCTTTAAAACTCCCAAAGTGGCACATAAACGGAGAGCCAGACTTTCAGGGTAGTTTATTAGTGATGTCTTGTAATTAGTTAATTAATGGATCGTTGTTCAGTTGAGGTGTTGGATGTAGATGATGCTGCCAGAGATGCCCTCACCATTTCTAACTACTCTGGGTCAACATCTGAGTGCTGCTTTATTTTCTGGTCTAACAGCTAGGTATCTGTGTCTGCATTTCAGGTATGTTAATGTGTATTGTACATGCCCCTAAAAAATCGGCAATTTTTCATTTTCAGGCTTGGACTAAAAAAGTTGGTAGCTAACCCTGCTGGAGATGACAAAGAATTGGTGTTATCAAAAAAGCCTGTGGGTTGATGCAGATGGTGGTTCTTATTCCAGTTCACATATAGCTTGATTTGCCATGGAGAGAAAGATAGTAATTGGTCCAAATTAAGCACGTTTTGTTGCTTGTTAATGCTTGTTTATTCCTTTTTTCTAAAGGAATGCATGGGCCCTTAATATGGAAATTATTTAAGTCTTCATTTACACTCAGCCAAAAAAAAGGCAGGGCTGGGGGTAGAATCAAGGGGGAATTAAAGGATCAATTCTGATCAAACCAGACTTACTTAAAACCAAAACCAGAAAAGCTCAGCTTTGGACCTGTGAAAAGTACTGTTTCTCTTGTTAGCACTTTTCTAACTTCTGTAAACACAAACGTAACCATCTTGTGGTTTCTCTGTAGCTTCTGTCACTGCAGCTTCACCCTCAGGTTAAGATGCAAGGCAAAATTTCTCAAAGGGACCATCCAACTTACTGATAAAACTGTGAAGTTTATTTAGAAAAAAAAAAAAAGATATTTCAGGTTAATCCTGGAAGTGGGTGATGATCATCTCAAGTGGTCTCTTAATGAAATATGTTTCCTATTATTATGTTAAGGTTTCATCTGGACTCATCAGATTTTAATTCATTGCAAATATAGTTTTGACTTCTTTGGACAGTGGATATGACCATTAGTGAATTCTGTGCTTTTATGAAACTCGTACTTCTCTGAATTAGTAGATGGAGGAAGAGAGCAAGGTCTTTAATTTGTTATAAATTTTACTCTGTATGTGTGTCAATTATATATTGTGTGTCAATTATAATCTTAAAATGTAAAGGAGTGTTGGCAGCAAACGATAAGAAATGTCAAGGAAAGCGCAGAAGTGGGGAAGGGATTTTAACATACTGGTATCATGCTCTGTCCTCTTTTTGATAAGCTGTAATGACAGTGGCTGTCAAAGCTGTCAGGGTACGGAATGGCCCTTCTTGAGATGTATCTCTCTGTTATCGACAGGCAAGGAGAAGTGTCTGCATGTGCCTGTACACGCGTATGTGGAGGGATAGAGTTTGATCCCTTTTATTCTGGATCAGAAGAAAAGATGAAATGTTAAGTAATATTCTGATTCTCATTGGTAACCATTGTATTTTCTTAAAGTCTTTGCGGTGTGCATGGTCATTTCTTTTGCACCTGTGGTATAATATTAGGGAGCTCATGTAATTATAGATAAGTTAATGAATATCCATTTTGTTTATATTGTGTAAATGTATGTCTAAGATAATCCATAGCTGTGATGTATGTATTAGTCCAGAGTTATTTTAGTTAAGTGCAAGGCGTTCTAAGAATGGGATGAATAGATCCTTTGCTTGTAATGTCTTTCCCAGAACTGCTGCAGTAGAATGTTCCAAATTCAGATACTGTCAGGTTTCTAACTTAATGTAAGAGTGGGCAAGTTTTAGCATGGAAGCATGCTCAATACTCTGTCTTTATGTTATCTCCCAGCTTCATGAGACACTTGTTAATTAATTGAGACACTGAAATAAAAGTAAGTGCTCATAATGTAATTGTATTTGGGCTGAGGCCTTTGGGCAAATTTGAGGTAAATGAGAGATGGAATTATTGACAAAACCTTGATTTTTTTAATTGGGTGTATTTGCCAGTTCCCTGCTACATCCATGCCCTGCCTTTTGGTGGGGCAGTGTCCTTTGCTCTCTCGCTTTGAGGATAATACTAAAATGTTCTCTGCTGACATAACTCCATGGAACTGACAGAATTTGCAGGAACAGTTGGATCTTTTATTTTTCAGTAATGTCAGTGAAATCATCTTGCTAATCTTGAGTTTAAGCTTGTAGTCAACTATGTGAGTTTAACTTCGGTTGTGCCAACGTGAATCTTGCCAGAGTAGACAAAATGAATCTCAGAAGCACATAATCGGCATATGAGTAGAGATTTGGAGAACACAAGACGAAAGTACCAGACCTGTGGGGAGAAATATTGCTTTAATTTTAAAAATAAATACAAATAAAGAAGCAAATGGAACAGAGAGCTATTTTATTTTCCCATTCTGATGACTCCAGTAGTGTACAATTTTTCTTTTAAAATGTTTATTCAGAAATATATCTGATACAATACGTTATCCATTCTTCTTACAGGTTAAGAACCATATACAGATGTAAAAGAACAGTATACCTGCAGTTTGGCAGCATTTGGATTCAGGTTCACTAGTATAAACCCATCTGAAGCATTCTGATTGATGGCTGATTAGTCATGTAATTTCCAGCACCTTGTATCAATAGGCTCAGGTTTTTTCACTGACTGCTGTTGCCTTTCCATTGTATCTTGGAGCCCTAGGCATAAAATTGCTGTGAAGAAAACATAGAAGCTAAAGTATAATGACAATACTGCTGATCTGGGTTGCAAAAGTAGCAACTTTCGCCCTCGAACTACCAAATCATTCTTAAGAAACCTTGGAATTCTGACTCTAATCCTTTGGAAATATCTCCCTCAATTCAACTCTCTATTATTTCTGCCGTTTGACAGGTGCTGAAATGGCTGGATGGCAAGGCTATAGACTAGAACACATGAGAGATTATGCTGTAGCTAAACTTATGTGATGGAAGATACTTGTGTTTACAAAAGTGGTTTGCCAGGTCTTTTGGGAAGTACAATTTCTGTTTTTGCAGCAATGAATGACTTCAGCTCTGTAGGCCAGAGGAAATACAAATGCAGAGAATCACAGTGAGGCCCATAGTGCAGGAGAGTGACTCAACAGTTATTTAAGAAATTAGAAACAGGATTTCACTCTGCAATGATTTCCACGCACATTTCTTTGTTTTTCTGGAAAGTCTTTTGGGCAGCGGCCCTCCAGAGTGGAACCACTCAGGCTGTGAAGTACTAAGTGCAATCTTCACGTTGCTGTAACCTGGAGGGCACAGGGAATGGAGAGAGCTCCTTGTCATCTCCTCTTCTGTAAGGTAACACTGGACTGGCAAAACAAGGATTCCTGCTGCTTATTCTGTAGCCTAGCCAGCCATCTTCTGCCTGCTGAAACACAACAGCTGCTGTATATCCAGGGTGTTCATACTCCTGCTGCTGCTGAACAGAACAGCATGCTATGCGAAAGCTTGAGGAAGTGTTTCGGGCCCCTTCACTTAGCCCTCCTTCCTGCATTTACATGACCTGCATATGTAGAGGTGAAGATCCCTACATTGAGCATGCAAAGGGTTTGGGGCCTTGCTAACCATTAGGAGTGGGACATGTGTCTAAGAATATGGTGGATGCTTTGCCGCCTATGCCTAGTTCAGAATGTTGTTACATCTCAAATCTGGAGTCCAAAGGCTTGGCGAGTGCATTTTACTTTTCATTTTATGCAGCTGATTAATATCTGATGAATCCAAATACTACACGTGTTTCTTGGCACTGCAGAGATTGGTGGAGCCGAAGGCTTTTGTCTGTGAATTCTGGCCTTGTTACTGCTGTTGATGTAGGTGCTGTAAAAAAGTAATAGGTGCCTCTAGTCCTGCAAGCAGAGTGGTTTAGAGTTTATACAAACAAAGCTCTAAAACAATGCTGATGTAAGTAGATAATTTTAGAGGATGTAACTAAAGGTTACTGAAAGTATCAGATTACACAGGTGTTTAATGAACTAAGGACATGTACTGGAGATTATGAGTCAAAAGGCATCACCTGTCACTTGGAGTGCAGCTTCTGAATCCTAGAGATGGCATGATTCTTATTGATATAAAACTTAACATTGAATCCTCTCTCTTTTAAGGGTGCATTCCAAGATCTTTGATTTGGTTCTAAAATTTTGGTGTATGTTTGAGGGGACAATGGATGCCTTATTGCTTACAGATTTATTGGCAAGCACTAACACGTGACACGGCTCTTGTGAGGGTGTTATCGAAAGTGGAAGCTTTAGAAGGCCGAGTGAGCAGTTTCTAACCATTAGCTTCGGTGTCCCTTTTTGCCAGAGACCTTCAGTTGGTCTTTCTTCTGTGGAGGTAGCAACTGTGCTCACATCTAAAGGTTTGATCTGTAGACCTGTGAAATCAGTGGCTCTCAGGGGCAGTGATGTAGGATCAGGGGCTGAAATGGCAATTCCCTTCCTTACTGGAAGTGTCACTACACTGCTCTGCTATAGGGAAAAACATGAGCATCCTCAGCTTACTACTTGGTTGCTGAGTAAAAGAAACAGGACTGTCTTTCTGTTTTGCATTTGGTTTGTGTTTACTAAAATCAGTACTGTACACCTGTAGTTTGGAAATTAACATTTTGGTTCCTTTTAATAACAGAGAACATCTATCTGAATCTATCATTTAGATTTTATTTAGCAAACGTTTCCTTTTCCCTCTGCCCTATTCCTGTTTTGTTGTCACAGATGGTACCAGGCTAAGGCTGAAGAAGAAATGGTGAGTTATCGATTAGTTAGCCTGGGGCAGGTTAGTGAATTAAAATGTGTGTGTGGAAAAAAAAAAAATAGTTACACCAATACTTTCTCCATTTATTAAAATAACAGGTTTTATTGGGCTGAATATGTCTACACTGGTGTTCGTACAAATAGCTATGCTGGAGAGAGATGAGTGGCTGCTTCTGTGTTCCCATATTCTATTCATTAACTCATTACAGTTTAACATGGCTTTTGTTACAGTGCTGGTTGTGGTATTTTGATATGGCATAGGGGTGGAAAATGGGCAAGTACAAACACTCAAAGAAAGTGTCCTCAACACTCAGCTAATGCAGCCATAGAAGGATGAGAAGGGAGAGTGTTTGCAGCCTCTTCTGCAGTTTATGACATAATTTGTTAGAGAAAAAAAAGATTTTCTTGCTCCCCGTTTGAGAGATAGGGAAATAAATGGGAGAGATAATAGCTCATTGTTTCCTGCTCTTTGAATAACATTTCTCTATTGTCTTAAAGCCCCAGTGGAGTGAACAGAACACAGTGGGCTTTGTTGAAAGAAAAGCACTTGTGCCCCATGTCACCAAGAGAGCTACAGTGGAAATGCTAATTTGGTGGCACTGAAAGTGTGTGAGGTAGAGCCACTGGGCTAAATATGAGATCCTCAGCATCAGCTATTTACAGCCTTTGGTTTCCTGTCCTGAGTGAACAGCCTGGTTTACAGAAACATCAATTTTTGTGCCTTGTCATTTCACCAATTGCATCACGCAGGCAGATTTCAAATGCCTTAAGAGTAACCATAGTAACTGCAGGTCATTTAAATAAGCTGAAAGAAAAGGAATTCCCTCCCTCGGAAAACCCTTCAGTCAAACAGGCTCCAAAGGTACAGCAGGATTTGGATTCTCCTCTGCTGCAAACTGGCACTTCTCCACCGGGTTCTAGTAAGGTTCTGTAGATTTGCACAGGTTGATCTCATTCTAAAAGTATCTACAGAGCAAATCAGTGTAAGTGGGTGTAGCTTCCACAGGACGGCAGAGCTGTGGGTGCTGGCACAAGGACAGATTTGTGTCTTTGTGTGTGTGCCTGCCTGTCTGCTCAGGCAAGCACGGATGTGCCCGCTCATTCCCTTCTCCGCTCCTGAAAAATGTCATGTTTGTTATCTGACACAGAACAACTATTGCTGTTGTGCTCTTATTAGCAGAACGATGTCAAAGCCTCTGGTTTCACTTCAACAGGGTTTCTGTAGTCAATTTTGGATGGGTTATAAATCTAATCTTAAATGTTCTGAATCAGAATTGTAATGAAACTGGGTAGACTCAATTCCAAGTGCAACATGATATACTTGGTATCATTTAATACCACGTTATCCATGCAGGAACACAAGAAATAAGTCAGGTTTGAACTGTCTTTTTGTTGTGACAATGAGAAAAATCTAGATTTCGCTGTCATTCGTAACCTAAACTTACCCTTACCTACAGTTCTTACATTTTGCCTGTTCCCTTTGTTTACTGAACTGAAAATCAGGGTGCTATATTGTTATGGAGGCCTGAATATTTTATTGAGAAGACTTTTCCATCCGCTCACTTATTGATTCATTGAATAATTCTCCCAGATTCATGCTTACATTGATTTCAGCGAAACATGGTGCTGGCGATGCTAAATATCAGTGATTCTTATAATTTCTTCTGTAGGCATCTCTTCTTTACTCTGAGTTTACAATGCAAGAGTATAAATGCATTTAATTTAGATTAATCATTTAATTGCTAACTTTTCTAAAAAAGAGAAGGACTAAGCTAGGTAAGTAGGCAATTGTTCCTAACTCCTAAGCTCAATGCACTGATGAATTGGCTATGTACTGACTGGACATACTGGTGTCTGTGCCACTTGTTAAGAAAACTGTTTTATCTGCTTTAATTTTCTTGTCTGGCATAAGTGAGAATTAAAATCTAGGGTAAATTTTGAGTCTAATTATAGATTTAATAGCAAAGAATATCTTAAAACATCTCTCATTCAAGGCTAGTATTTTAAATCTTTGTGATTTTAAGTTATTAAACTTCCAAAACCCGATTTTTTAATAGGGAGTGATTAAGAAACAGATTTAAGTACTGGCTATTAGAATCTTATCGTTTGGCCTTATAGTGTTAGCATTTTCTGTTCTTTGGAGACATTCAGGCACTTTTTGAGGGGCTAATGCTTAATGCTTGTTATATACCCACACTGGAATACAGGCTTTCTCATCCTTTGTTGGGTTAACCCGGATGCAAGTTGGATGTTGACTGAATTGTTTATTACTCTCTTTCTTTTGAATTTGGTCATCAGCAAAATAGTATGCATTTTTATTGTGCATGATTCTTTCCCAAAATTCTTCTAATGAATGATTCCCTAAACGCCTTCCATGATCACACTTTCAGACATCTTTTCTGCCTGTGTGGTCTTAACCAACTATGTCTTTTGAGGGCTGTTGTCAGCCCATAGTACATTCTTGCAACAGCGGGATTTCTCCTGGCTGTTTGACTTTAGTACAACTGCAGAGATCAATAGTCTCTGTGTGGCAGTGTGCTGAACAAGCACATTTTGGAGTCATCCCAGGAAGAAGGAGGTAAAGCTCCCTGACCTTGTGCAGACAGAGATGGAAGTGGAGGTGACATTTATACCTCTTGGCAAGGAAGTGAGAATAAAAAAGAAAGGTAATATGTCTTTGGGACATCTTTATCAACAGTTACAGGAACCCTGCGTTTGGGTCTCATTTTTCCTGTGTTAAATAATATTTCCATCTTTCTAGCTGTGTAGAGGTAGTATTTTCTCTCCCCTTGCCACTTCAAAAGTTTGCTCAGTTTGTCATCAGGTTATCTTTTGGGGTTCTTTGTTCCATGTGTTAGAATTTTCATCATGTTAACTTTTTTTCCATAACCTACTTGGAAAAAAGTATTTGTATAGTTTCAGATTTTCAACTGTGAAATGTTACCAGCAGCACCTACTAAAATAAATGCTTTTGCATTCTATCCTCTGTTTTATAAGAAGTTCAAGATAGAGTAATTAATCTTTCAGTAGGGTACTTAAGTATAATTATTCAGTGCTGTGTCCCCTCCCTTCCATCTCAAATTCAGTGGTCTGGATTAATCTAGGGAAAACCGAAGTAAAGTACCAGATCTGAGCTTGGCTAAAGCTTCTCTGGTATCTAGAAATCCTAATCTACAGCGATCGGTCTCAACTGATAGTGTTTCATTTACTTCAGTGGTTGTTGGAGCAGGCAAGGTGCTATTTGGCAGTGGTGGGAGCCTGGAGTTAGTTATAGCCTGGACTGTTGTATAAGCACTGAAGATTTTGGAGATTATGAAGAGATTTCGTAGTTTTGAGAAGCAGAGAGCAAGTAACATTTCCTCTACCATATTTATAAGGAGGGTGCCTCATAGAGCCATGATAGTTTGAGAGCTGAGGTGATCTTGAACTATTTCCGTTGACATTTAGAGAATTCAAATCCATCTCCAGTCTCTTCCTTCTGAAGGGTGGCTTTGTATTTCTGACTAATAGCTGCCATCAAGTGCTGCTTCTCTGGACTGCTGGAGGCTGGCCAGTTGTGGAGCCAAAACGTTACATGAAGAACTTCTTGAAGAAGTATCTATACAATGGGTAGCAATATAGATATACTGTGCACATTTTGACAGAAATAAAACCACACATTTACACTTCCAGTCTCTGATTTTTTTATGGCAGTGATTTACAACCCTATTCACACTTGGCAGTCCAAGGTCTGGAGAATAATATCAAGCCATCTGCTTGTGCCTCTGTGGGGCTGCTTGTAGCTGTGATCCTGTGTTCCAAATACATCAGTGGAACTTGCATGCTGGATATCTTGTTGCATATCTTGGATCTGTTGTTTTATTTTTTATTTTTTTTTTCCTTTTGCCTGCAGGATGGTAGCAGATGTGCAGGATACACATGTGGTTTTTGTATGATTGGCTATGCTGTAAATAGTTGAAATTACAATCTGTGATATTTTTGGCTTTTCTTGGTATATAGCCTGAGAAAATGGGGAAGGGGCCTTCGAGGAAAGGCTGGCATGCACTAGAAGCAAGATAAAATCTTTTGATAGAGAACAAAAAAGCTGTTTCCCATAAATAGTTTTTGAGCTAATTGTCTTGCTAATTCTTCTCTTGAAAACACATTCCTGTCTTACTGGTATCATACTTGGGTACTATGGAAACTAATTGGGGGCTTAACTGACTTTAGATTGCATTCTTTACTATGGATACTATGCATACCACTCCGCAGCAAATGTAAGTTCAGATGTACCCTACCACGGAAAGCCTCTCTGTGTTTTTTCTCTTTCTCCTCTCTTCTCTGGCTACTCTGTGAGGACTGATGCTGTTCTTCGATGAGTATCTTCAGACAAGAAGATAAAGACAGACTGCACTGAAAGTTGTTCACATGCAGGGTTGCATATCAAGTTTAATTCTTACCACACTTCCACAAACTGGTGAGATGTGTTATCTTTGGGATTAAGTTTTCCTGTGCAAGGTCTGTGCCAAGGAGCATGCTGTTGTGCAAAACCTGAGAAATACCCTTTTCAGACCCTGTTGGTGAAGGTGCAGTTACAAAATGGTAATGCTGAGGTTCTTAACTGGAGAACACTGCTGGCATTGCTGCAAACTTCATTTTTAAGCTATGTGTCATTACTCCTTTTGGCTCCAAGCTGTAGAGAGTAGGTTAGATGGGAGTAATAATCAGGAGGTGATGGGTCAGCAATGCGATAGTTAATAAAAGAGAGAAATGGGCAGATCATATAAATCCCTGATTTCTGGTCGTTGATGTGATTATACCATGTAATCTGGCTGCTTTTAATTATTCATTATATTGGAAAGGTTTACAGTAATAGACAAAATGGCAGCATCTTGGAGCATAGATTGTGAAGCCATTCTGAACTGTGGCACATGCAGGGATTTCCTCTTCATTTTACCTGCTTGTGTTTCTCCACTTAATGAAGATTCCATCTGTAGTGTCCCAAATGTATCTTGTGTTACTCATTCATAACAAACTGTATAAATGAACACCTGGCAAGGAGAATATTCCTTGAAGGACTGTAGACAAGAGCAGGAAATTTATTTTGGGATTATTATTGTTATACCTTCAGTATGTCTAAAATTACTTGGAAAAAAAATCTGTCGGAAGTGAAGAGAGAATTGCAGTGGCAATAACTGGACCTATTCAAGGTTGAAAGGTGTATTATTTTTGAAAGTGCATTTTATTTTTAGGAGTAGTTTCTAGTGCATACATGTTGCACTATTTATATTTCTAAAACTGGAATGTAGTTTTCCTGTTTGACAATTGTACATGCAATCTGAGATCCCGTAGTGAAACTTGTCATATTTGTATGGTTCTTTACATGGCAGGTAGGTTTGAATTCAAGTGGCTTCTGTTTCAGATGTAGATACTGTGTGCATGTCAGAGACACAATGCATTTGGAAGGGTTATGCTGACCGAGTTTCACTTAACATTTGTGTGATGCAGAAATGTTGGTTGTTGCCTAAGTTTACTCTGGTTTTATGCAAAATCTTCAGGCTAGACCTGCAAGGCTAAACTGTTCAGTTTTGGATACTGAGCTTAGTGGGTCTTGTTCTCTGTCAGAAAACTATTCTGTTCTGTTCCCTCTTGATGTCTTGCTCTGTAGATGTGATAGTCTGTTTAATAAATATAGAAGGAGCTGCTTTTAGGGAATCCATCTGTTTCCAGGTATGCAGATATTGGATAGGAAAGTAAGGATCATGCTGAAGAGAGGCCAAGCAGAGACTTGGAACAGATCCTCAGGATCTTGCAATACGGACAGTGAGCCCAGCTTCCCAGACTTGCTTCTGGAAAGACATTGGCTGGAGAAATCAGGCAGGATTTCAGCTGCCTATCTGCAGTCGGTGCTGGTGGGATGGTTGGTCCTGTGGGGAACCACCATCTCCCTGCAGAGCTGCTCCACAGCCCTACGTGATGTGTTATTCCAGTAGGGAGCTTGACTAGAAGTAAGCATTTGGAAGTAGCTCAAAATCATTCCTCACATCTGTGTGCGTGCTTTGGCACACACGGCAACATGCTGACCATAATCCTGTATTAGTGATATTGCCAACCATTCCCCACAGCAACAGACACTGATGTCACAACTAGAAGATTATGACCTCTTAAGAGATCTGGCAGCAGAGAAGAGGCCAGATTAATAGGGCACGTAGATGAGGAGAGAGAAAATTCTTTATTAAAGCCTAAATCTTTGAATGAATTTTATTGTCTCTTTCACAGAAGAATTGACAACAAACTCAGACAAGAAGCTGATATAAATTTTTTTATTTATTTATTTTTGAACGTTGTGTCATGGAATCTATACGTATGTGTATTGATCTCACTCCCTTCTCTAAACAAGTTAATCGCTCTGGGCTTTCTTCTGTATTAGAAAATGTTTTCTTCTGTGGATTCATGGGGCTCCTTGCTTTGTTCATTTGGTGTATTAATAAATGCTCTATTTAAGGGCCAGGTGGTGAGGAATATGTAGTCCACGTTTGGGTGGATGGAGCAATCCACAAGTTTTCTTTCATATAAACTGTATGTTTCAAGTAAACACGAGAACAGCTACCTTGGGGTACAGTGCTAGTTGCTGGGGAAATCCCATCCATTTATATAATATTGTATTATAACTGTAAAGATGATACTTTTTTTTTTTTTTTGGTAGCTTTGTATTTCTATGTGTATGTATGCATGTATCTCCCTTCAAGATCCTCCCTTATTTCCAGTCCAGTAGTTTAATCTGATCAATGCTTCCTCAAACGTTGCAGATTGGGAAAGGTGTATTGTACATGTTGCTCTCCAGAATTTGAATCTGAACTTGCTGCATCTGTGACATATCTGCAAAACCCTTCTGAGTAACTCTGCTTCTTTACCAGTGTAATTGAGGGAAGTGTTTGACTACTTATGGGATTTTTTTAAAGCTCCTGAAGGAGTAAGATATCAATTCTTATTGAGAGGCAGTGGCCATAGGGTGCTTAATTTTCTTAAACTGATCTTAAAAAAATCTTAACCCTGTGTGAATATTAACATTTGGGTAGGAAATAGGGGTGAATTTTTAATCCTCAGTAAAAGAGATTTGATTCAAAACATACCACAAGGAGAAAGAAAAATGGAATAACATACTTTGATACAAATTGGTAAAGTTTTGTGGACTTAGTGGAGCTGCAGTGGTTTATATCCTCAGCTGTTTGGCTTAGTAAGTTTAATTTTAAAATTAAGGTATGTCCCCCACTGAGGCTCTTTACAAATTATGAGGAGATCAAGCAGACAGAAAGTACAAAGAGAGGAGGAGAAGGAGAAAAATAAGAAAATATGTACTGGTATTTTTCAGACATTAGAATTGCCTCCCATGCTCTTGGCTGGAAAAAATTAAAAAGGAAAAAACAATAAAGCTCTGAAAACTTTTTCAGTATAGGATGTGAGATCCCAGAGGTTGGTCTTCACGTTTTCTGGGTTTTTAGAAATACAGTGGTCTGATCTTGTACAACTAGTTTACTGCACACTCATTTCCCACCTCTGTTTTTTTTTCTTTGGCTTTCTGCATGTCACTGATTGTGATGTACTGCTGGTTCTTCTGCTAAAAGGGTTTGTACTGCCAGGGTTAACATCATGATTTGGTTTCTGTTACTAATTTCTTTATTTAATTAATTATTTAAATGCATTAGCACCGTGCTACTTTAGGATTTCCATCCTCAGTTGTGTAAATAGTTCTGCTAGACCATTTGACTGTCATTGTGCTTCCAGATGTGTCAAAACCTGCTCCTTAGACTCTCATAGTTACCAGTCAACCCTATGCTAACTCTGCTTCCAGATTGGTTTTATGGAAGTAGCCAACCAGCGATGGCCATGTACAGTGAATGTTGGGATAGATACACTACTTATGAAAGTATTATACTTATAAAAGTATACTTATAAAAGTATTATACACTATTTATAAAAGTATTAACTTACATGGCTAAATGAACAACACATTAATCAGTTTAACCATATGATTTTATTACCTATATTTCTTCTTTTTTTTTCATTTTCTCCCTGATGTTTATTTTAGTTTCTTGCTGACTTGGTTAAAATTACTGATGTTTTTATGAATGTTTCTTAGAACTTGTTCTTGCCTTTTAACTTCTTCTTTTTTTTTTTTTTTTTAATATGCTTTACAAGCACAAATTAGGCTATTAAGTTGTACTGGAATCAGTGCTTGTAGACAAAGATGAGACAAATTCACATTCAGCAACAGCTTTTAGCTGAAATATGTTCACAAGATGTATTCCCCCGCACATCAGAAGAAAAAAATGATTCCTTGCATCTGACTCGGTCATGCCTAACAAAGCAAAATAGATCACATCTTAGGTTTGGAATGTCAAATCACAGGAAACAAAAATAATGAGAAAAAGTACTGAATGGGCAATAAGCTTGTAAAAATTACAGGATGCAGACAAGAAGGGTGAACTTCGTGAAATGTCTTAGCTGTTCTGAATTGCTCACTCAGGTCTCTTTGCAAGAGGCTGGTGTGTGCCTGGTGGATTAGGGGGTCTAAGAGGCTTCAGACTCTCTGGAGGTCTGTTATCTCATGCAGGCAGCTCTCTGCTTTGTGTACCTGCATGAAACCCAGCTGCTGTCATGGCATGATCACATTAATAAAGGGTGCCAGTAGAGCAGGGTAAACACTAACTTAACACCTGCAAGGAGACAAATGGAAAACAAACCAGAAAATGGGAATGGAGGACCAAGCAGGGTAGAGGCCTGCCCTTCTCTTTGCAGTTTGCCTGCGTAGCCCTTGAAGCCCTTGATGCTCTACATTGCTTTGCATATTCCCTTGTTACATCTGCAGAACTCTAGGGGCAGCAGTGGGAAACCCTGCATTGCTCATGTCCTGTGAGTAAACAGTGGGTTTGAACTGCTAGTATTTTTGACCTATTTTTTGATATTTATTTCTTTGAAACGACTAAACAACTCTGAAATAAAACTACTTTGACTTCTCCAAGCTGTGAGCACTGAACTGGTTAAAAAGGGAAACAAGCTAAAAGCTCTGTTTCCTTTGCCTGAAAATCCACTGATGCAGGATGAAATTAAAGGCTATAAATAGCTCCTGTCCCTTTAGCTTCATCATACCAGCTTCGGCTGTGCGCAAGGATTAGAAGAAGACAGAATGGATTTCTGTGTGGCGTCAACAAGAGTCAAGGATTATGCCCACTGTGCACATCGTATTGTTCATTTCTCACAGGCCCTTGCAGGGAAATTAAATCCCTTCTGATGCTCAAGGTGCAGGGAGCAGAGTCGGCTTTGAGCAGGACACGTGCATTGCAAAGCAATTTTACACAGTAGCACTTAGCTTCCCATGGGTCTGCAGCATCAAGCCCTGGCTTCCTTTTCATACAGGCAGACGACCTAGCACAGATCACAGCAGCAGGGGCTGGGCCTTTCCAGGCTTTGAGCTGGAGCTAACATCAGTGAAGTTCATTGCTACAGAATACGTCTTGAAAATGAGTTGTTTGTTCCTCATTTCATCATTAATTCACTCTGTTCCCTTCTCTCATGCAAATCCTCTGTCGTGTGAGTGACTAGAGTTGGGTGACAGAAGGATTTCACAGAGTTAACTGCAAATAGACCCTTGTGATATGCGTAAGGCTCTTGAAGAAAGGATGTGATTTCTTTCCTTAGAGGAGCATTCAAGGTTGCCACGACCTTAGCGGTGTGAAAAGTTATTGCATCTTTTCTTTCTTCTCCACTTGCCTTTTCCCTCATGCATCGTGTGTGTAGTTGGAAGACATTTGTTTCAAAAAGAAGGGTAAATTTCTCTTTATTAAAAAGTAGAAGTGTTGAGTAACAGTATTTGTCCGAAAGGTGGATGTAAAAAGAAACAACTCCTTTTTGGAGCAGTTTACAAAACTTACTTTTTCAGATTCCTGTCCTGTGAGATGTGAAAGCCCAATTGCTTGCAACCGAAGGTTTAGATGAAGTCTGATGGTGCAAAGCGTCTTTCAGAATTGAATCCTCAGCTGCATATATATTTAGAGCTGTATAATTACAAGTACTATTAATATCTCTGCATCAAGTGTGATAATTTCAGTGGAGAGAAAGGCAAGAGAGTAGTTACTTTGGATTGCCACTTATTACTTTATGAATAATAGCAGGTGTCTTTGCTTTGGACATTTAAATAAGAAAATAGTGTAGTAATTTTTACTAGCTGGTAGCAAGATTTTATCTACATGTTATCTTGTCCATATCGTAAATATACCTTGGGACTGCTAACAGTATAACTTGGTTGTGGTAATTCTTCCACTAAGATGTCCGCAAGTCAGCATTATGGCAGCATGAGAACTTGTCCCAGTACTTAAACCTACCCCAAAAGCCTCCCTAAGGATTGAGGATGTCATTGATTGAGGATGTAGAATTTGCAGTAGCCACAGAAAGTAGACGGAAAAAAAAAAAGAAAAAAAGAAAAAAAGAAAAAAAGAATAAAGCAATTCTATTATTAAGTCTTGTAGATACATCTGGTATTACAGTGTGCATGTTTTAACCTGCTGTTTCAAACAGCTAAGAGCAAGAAAGATTGATCCTTTTTCTGATCTTGTAGTCCTCTTGATCCCATCAGCTGATCTGGTGGACACCATATGTCCATCTCCTACTGTAGCACTAAGGAGAAGAGCATCAATCCTCTGGGAATTCAGTAGGTAGAAGGAAAAACCCTATCCCCTCCTATGCTTTGAAGCCTAAACAGATGTGTTCTACCCATTGGACTGTGAACCTATCACTTTTGCAGAAATGTGATTTTTATTTTTTTCTTGTTGAAATCATTAGACACTGTGGTGTTTGGACTTCCTTCAGTGAGACAGTACATGCAAGTCTGATTAAGAGAGGACTCATTGACTGGTAGATCTCAAGGTCATTCAGTCAATTCCCTAACACTTTTATTTTAATTTTTTTTTAGGCACATCCATTGTAGCTGTCCAGTTATAAGTGTTATTCAGTAATTGCTTTTAAAACATGTCAATAAATAACAAACAGGAAAACAAGAAATGCAGAATTAAGGTTATATGTTAGAAGAGCCAGAACAGCTACTCATCTCTGCCTTGAATTAGCAATGAGAAAAGTTATGAGGCTTTGGATACTTTGTTCATTTGTTCACATTGAAGACAACTAAAACAAAAAGCCTTGATTTGGACTCCCTAGTTACTATGAAGAAGTTGGAAAGGCTGCTGGGTGCAGCTATTCCTTATGATCAGGCTGTGTTCCCTCTCCTGTTGCCTTTGAAAATGGAAGCTTACTAGAGTCCTGCTGACCTGCTCTCCATGATACAGCTTCTCATTGCAGTGCAGATTCATCAAAATAGTAACCTGGCCAACAGCTCCAGCTTCATCCGCTTGCATTGAGGCAGTGCTCAAAGAGACTCCAGTGATGCATATTTGACTCTAATTTGGTTCTATCAAGGATGGCTGCTATTAAACAGCTCTTTTGCCAGCGATGTAAAAAGTCTCTATGGGTCCAAACCTCCTGCAGTTTGTACTTTAGAAGTTCTAGTGATTAGATGTTTGTGAATGTTTTTGTTGTAATATATTTACTGATTACTTTTCCTCATGTGTGAGCTAAATAACATTTTATCTCCGTGCTCCATGGCCAAGGAAAGTTTATTTCTTCTCTCCAAAAGTTACTGCAAATGTCCTGAGGGTGACATGCAATGCACAGACTGCAACAGAAAAACAAGATGTATGTTGTCACATGTAGACAGGAGGAAAGATAGGGGGGCAGGAATTATTTATTCCATTAGTTCTGAATTCTACCTGTTTCACATTTCCATATACTGTAATACTGTAAACAAGGAGTCCTAATGGAGTAAAGTAGTAGGCATTTTAGCTGGAGGCATGTAAGAATATAAACTAAACATACGCTTGAAACATCCATTGGGAAAATAAGATTTAGTAGCTGTCATTGCAGAATGTTAACCTCCTTTCCCCTTCTTTGCCCCCACCTCTTTTCTAGGCTTCTCTTCCAAGCCTCCAGCTCCTCACTCCATGAACTATATTGCAACAGCAGTTCTCCAAAAAGACCCCACAAGGACTTGCTGTTTGGGGCCCATTTCTGCATCAATCTAGAAATTAGCTAACCCATACTTCAGTTGACTTCAGTGTACAGGCACAGACTCAAATCTTTAAATTGTTTTACTAACAGAAGATAAGGCAGCGACATAAGCATGGCCACTCCCCATGGGGTGAATGCCCAGCGGCGAGGACTCTGTGGAGCCCAGAACACATTGCCTATCATACCATTCTGCGTATCGCTGATGTAAGATGTGTTCCTGAACAGACAGATGGTATAGCTCCACAGGGGATTATCAGGTCTTCCCCTGTGGAAGTAAAAGTCTACATTCAGCACTTTCTGAGAATTGTGAGGGAATAGTACAGCCATACTCCTGAAGAGACCAGCCAGCTGCTGCCTTGCCTTTTTTGACCCCATCCTTGATGCAGGTCTTCATGAAACAGGTTTTGCAAAATGGCATCATATCCCCCCAGTGAAACCTTAAAATACGTAGGCTGTGGTCAAAGGAGTCAGAACCATTACTATTCCTAGACATCCATCCAGTCAGACGAGCAGATGGAAAAGCACAAACCGTTCTCAGAGAGAGTAGGAAATATGGACCAATGCCTGTAGCTCAATTTCTATGCCAAAAAAACAGTGGGAAATCATCAAGAGTAGGGATCCTACTACACAAAGCCACCAAATAATGCTCAGTATAGTATCTAATAGGGAAAAGACCTAAAATACATTGACCTACAATACAACTGCGTAAAGTTTGTCATCTGAAAAATCTTTGCTTTTTGATGCAAATTGGTTCTGTCAAGCATGGGCACTATTAAGCAGCTCTTTTGCCAGCTATGTAAAAAGCCTTTACTGGTCCTAACCTCCTGCAGTTTGTACTTTGAAAGTTCTAATGATTAGACCTTTGTGAATATTTTTCTTGTAATATATGTATTGATTACTTCCCCTGTGTATGAGCTAAACAACATTTTATCTCCATGTTCCATGGGACAGGAAAGTTTATTTCTCCTCTCCAACCAGCTAGGCTGGTTACATTTTGAGGTGTTTATTAGGAAAACAGAGAAGGGGAAAGAACCTAGTGTGTGATAACTAGTTGTACTGTTAACAAGCTGTGAAACTCAAGATGGAATGGAAGAAAGGAAGAGTGAGGAGGGGAGATGAGAGATGCAGAATAAGTGGAGGCTTGACAGGAAGGCATGGATTAACTATTGCCTGACATTAGGTATTTGTGGAACAGTAGGTATTGCATGGCTTGAATGAAATATCATTGAGGAAGCATATGTCAGTCTAGGTGGCTGAAGGTACAGCTGGATGGAAGAGAGAAGGGGAAAAAAAAAAGAAAGCCACTCTTGCAGAAGGGAAGTATGATCAAAACTCAAGCCACTGCTTTCATACAGTGCTGACGACTGTCTTTACAAGGTTCTCCAGCGATTCTGAAGTGCACTGAAGGGTTTCAAGTTCTCCTTCCAGATGGATCATGCACGTATTAAAAGTTGTAATCAAGAATTTCAGTGTGTCAGCCATATTATGCTGCATGAGCATTGCCTGAGCTCAGTCAATTAACAAGGCAAGGAGAACATACAATGTGTGAAGCAAATCGAAAGAACTCACTGGAGGTCTAAAACAGCTTTTGCCATGTGTGGTGTAATCCAAAACACTGTCCACTTGCTCATACTGGATTGGAACATCTGAATCTGTAGCTGACAGCTCTTTCCACACAATGCAAACAAGACAGCAAGGTGACGTTAGAAAGGGACCATGTTAGATCATGTAATGTGGCTCTTAGTGAGACCATTGACTGTGGAATTATTTCCAGTAAAGTAGGGCAAAAAAAGCCATCAGCCATGCTTCTGAAAATTTAAAACTAAGTAAAAAAAAAAAGTAACAACGTGGGCAGATGATGTTAAAGGTGTTCTGCTTTGCCTACATAGAGCTGACACGCTGATAATTCTCCATAACTAGAGTTTGAGCATAGGGTGGAAAATTTTTTTTCAGTAGATTTATCAGTGAGCTAGTAAGGAAAGCAGTCAGGATATTTACATGTCAATCTGATATAAACTGATCAGACCACGACATGACTTGAGCATAACCTGTAAGTGCCTGAAATGAGCATCGCCAAGACTACATTGGAAGTTTTAGACTATGGAAAGGCTGGGATGTTTCCTGAAAGCAATGGGTTATGCTGGCCAGCACTGACCATGGTAGCCTAGAAGACTGGTGACCTCTAGGTGAGTAGTTATCATCTTTCAACTCCATCTTTTTTTTAGACATAATTTAAAAAGGGCTGGCAAGACTTAAAGCTTAATCATTCCTCTTGCATTCTATCAGATCAAAGCCTTTTTCAGACTGTTTTAAAAAAGGTATTAATATGTTTGCTCCATATTTATGGTTGTTTTACAAGCTTTGAAGTGGGGAACAGTGGAAATGTTAATAGATAGTGAGGAAGGTTATGTAGTGATTTTTGTTGTAGAGGATGTCCTCTGTGAGACTCTGTAAATCAGTCATTCATAATGTATACCTGTGCTTCCGAGAGCAGCAGTGCCCCACTGTGAGACAGTGTTTTCCCTCTCTGTGATAGAGGGAAGGTGTTAGGCAGGAAAACAAAGTCTTGTAGTTGCCATTAGAGCTGTACTTAATTTTTTAGGCTAGTGTTTCAGGGAGCTGCACCTTTTCATCTTGGAACAGAGCCGGTCAACACCCACAAAGAAGGCAAGAGCAAAGTATTTTTTCTAAATCAAGACAAGTCCCATGCGCAGTTTCTTTATTCATATAGAGGATCTATAGATTCTTTCACAGAATTACCATTAGGGTTAAGTTCTTCTAGAAACATAGGAAATGTCTCACTTGGTTCTTTTCTGTGGTGAATAATGTACACCTTCCTCTTCCTCCCTTTGTATACCATGTCATGTGCGGTAAAGCCACTCTGAGACTAGATGTCATAAGATTTCATCTGTTATGACTTGTGCTTCTGAAAAAGATAACCCACAATACAGGATTCCAGAGTGGTCATTTAACGAACTTTTAATTTCCTTAGTGGTCATTTTGCTCCTTGGATCTATGGTTGTGGAGGAGGAGATAGCATACCTACTTCACTCTGAGACCACACTGGCTGATGGGAAGCCAGTGAGAGTTGCACCAGTGGGCAGGATGGGCAACTGCTGGTCTCCAGCTGATCCATTTTGTGTTTCCTCGCCCCTCCCCACTATTTTATTCACAAAGTCTCAGACTCTGAAAGACATTTAAGGATCTGTCACCCATGGAAAACAGTAAGGTTTGGCTGCCTATATCACCTTTTCCTCATCTGTGAAAGAGTGGGTAAATACTGTTTCATGTTTATTATGAGCATATTTATACTAAAGATTGTAAGGCACTCCACTACCCTGGCAATGGCAGAGAGGAGTCCATATTTATTAGAAGAACAATATAAGATCAATATCATACCCTATTACACCATTTCAGCCAAAAGGTAGTGGAACAATATACTGTCACAAGAGAGTTAATGGATTGTTGACCTGTTATATGGTGACCTTCTACATTATTAAAAACATAATGTTTCCTATATTTTGTGGGCTTTGCTGTTTGGGTGCAGAATGTAGGTGACCTTTTGGGAGAAGAGCTTTTCTGTATGTGTCTAGAAGACATTTTTAGAAACAATGTAATATATTCTTATGCTGTCTTTTGCTTCTTCAGACAGTGCATGTCTGCTTTATGTACAGTGTTGTGTTATTTTTGTTTGATTTTGTTGTTGGTTTTTTTTTTTTCATATATTTATCACTGAGTTTTTGTGCATCTGGAGATGAGATTTCACCAACTTGGAGTTATTAAGGAGACCATCAACTCATTTAATGAAAGACATTTTAGACCCAGTTTTCTGGGCAAAACTCCAGCTTGGGAAATCATGTTTTTCTCTCTGTTAATTTCTTCTCCTCATCTACTTAAATACCATGCCTTTCACTCTGTGTCTTAAGCAGTTTTTTTACTATTACCTCATTTTAGTAAAAAGCTATTGCATTTCACCATAAAAGACACTGTATTTCAATGATAGAAAAAAATAGTCTAATATTCACCTTTTGAAAAGTTCTTTGGGATTTGCTCAGATAGATCCCTTATAAATACATATTTTGTGTCTGTAGTGATTTGCTTAACCACTTCTTCAAACCAGAAAACATGTCCTGTTTCCAGGAAGACATGCCAGGTATGACTTCAGGCTTACACATCCTACTGGATTTGAGATCTTTACTCACTGCCTAAGAACATATTTATGTAGGTTTTAAATATTGCCATGTCTGTGCTTTGGGATTATAGATATTTCTGTTAATTAGTTGCCAGTGGGCAGTCAAACAATATTCAGTATGAATTTGCTTATTGTGTTTGCATGTTGAGTCATTGCTTTGTCTATGGACTGTAAGCGACTTGATGTAAGTATTTAGTATTCAAAATCTGATCTGATTGTGTAATTTTGCTTGGATACTTAAATAATTTTTTTCATTCTAGAGTGGGATTTATCTTGCCTAACTAAACATCTTAATGGAAGCCTAGTTTAAGGTACTTGTGTAGGCTACCATGAATAAAGAGAAACATGGGAAGAAAACATATGACCAGGGTAACTTATAGGACACTCTGACAGTGAAGGGAAAATAAGTCAGGGAAAAAAAGATAATATTTTCTTTCAAGCTCACCTTTCTCCTCTGTCTTTTGGTTATTCGATGCTGGGATATTACTTCAAGCAGTACTATGTAAGATTTTTTTATTTTTTAAATAACAGTGAGATTTTTTTTAATCTGACTGTATTCCTTTAAAAGTGTTTATGTCCCTTCACTTTCCTCCTTTAGATTTCTGCAAATAAAATCATTACTGTGCTCTTTTTAGAGGTGGAACATGAAAGAGTGAGGAATATGGAAGGGCAAAAATCAATTTCTTTTGTCTGTTTGAGTGCAAAGGCCATAGCTCAGTTTGGGTGTACAGCTGAAGACGTGTTTCTTTTGCAAATAAACTGTGCAATTCGAGGTGTTGTTTTCCCGCTTTGCCTGTAATTGTTTTGAATTAGAATGTGGATGCAGCCCTGAAGAGCTGGAGAATGAGGCCTGCAGACAGGGTTGTCCAGAGGATGGGTCTGTGCTGTTTCACCTACACAAGCGGATGAGTGGAAAACAGCACACTGCTGTAGCAGATCTGTTTACTGGTTTCTGTGCTGCATGTCCACAGATGTCTGAAATGCCTAAATCTTAATAGTTCAAGGCTTTCCTTTCTGCTTCTTGTCTCCGTAATCCGTTGTGATGTTTTTTATCTGAGGCAGAGACATCGATGCTCCTGTTTGAATGCGTTTTTGGAAGGAGCGTTTAGCAGTTGCTGTCCTCTCAAAACTCATTAATTCAGGTGAATAGCGAGCAGAGGGAGAGGTTGCTCTGCCTGTGTTGCCATACTGCAGTGTTTGTGTGCTACGGAGCCTAAATGAGGGAACAAGGGACAGAGGCAGCTGTGTTAGCCTGTTGTCACTGCCATCGCTAATAGAACACGATGATTTCCATCTTTTCCCATCTGCCTATGGGGGGAGAGGCGCTGATAAGGCCTTGGGATTGGTTACAATCTTCTGAAATCACAAAGCAGATGGATATTGAGCAGATAAGCATTAATCTGTCCTGGGAGAGGATTAATCGGGTGAAAGATGGCAATCTACGTGTGCGTGCGGGTGTGTGGAAGGAGGCGGGGGTGGGAATGGTGGGCAGCTGGTGCTGCTGTCATCTCTTTTGGTCCTGCTTTTGTCTTGTTTGTGTGCCATGATGGCAAATAAGGTCTGTTTCCTACAGAAGTCTTATTCCTCTAATTTTCACTGAACTTTGGCTTCAAAAGCTGGGGAGGTCGTCTTACATTTTTTAAACAAGCTAAGTCTTCTTTTTCAAGTCTATAACTTTATAGCTCAGCTTTTCTTTCTCGTCATTGCTGAAACAAATTCTCTAGCATTTGATTGTCTACTTTTCCTATTTAGCCAACACACTGTTTGCAAGCACCGTCTTTCCCCAACACACATTCAGTGATTACGTGACATTTGATTTAAATTATTGTTCTGACGTCTACAGCATTTTATGGGAGAATCAATAAACGTTTTACAGGCATTAGTTAATTAATCCTCACAACATCCCAGAGAGGTTAGGTAAGCATTAGAGACCTGGGTTTGGTTGTGAGTGGTTTTGTTGTTGTTTTTTGTTTGGTTGGCTGAGTGGTGGGTTTTTTTGGTTGTGTGTTGTTTGTTTGTTTTCCCCCCAGAGCATTTGAATACCTGTAGCACCTGTTGTCTGAATTTGGAGTTACAGTGCTAAGCACTTTTGAAATTGAGACCCTATATCCATTATTGGTGAGTATGCTGTGGAATAAAAGCTGGACAAAATTCTGTCAGTGACAAAGATGGGAATAAACCAATGAATCCAGTCTTTTCCTCCTAAATCTCCTTTTTTCACCACAAAATACAGAGTTTTTCTGATGCTGTGCATTGAAGACTAATCTCTTGTTTTGCTCTGAAATACAGCTGTCCCTTTTTCTGCCTCCCAGTTGTGGTTCACATGGTTCCTTTTTCTTCATATCCGTCTCTACCTCTCTGCTAATTTGCTTTTCACTGTAGAAGAGTATGCAGTGCTGCCAGTGTCCTCTCACAGCTATCGTGACATGCCTGTTCAATTCACTGTTTTGGTTGCCAGCATCTGTGAAATACCTGGCAGCCTTGTATAAAGCCAGAAGATTATAAACTACTGGGGCTATGTGAAGTGCATAAAGCCAAATTCTGTCCTGCTGTTGTGCCTTGGGGTTGGCTCTCGGTATCTGCACTGACTTTAGCGGTGAGTGGTTGAACAGCATGACGTAGCTTGTGTAGGAGAGGTATGATTACATACCACAGCCAGATTTTCAGAGGGGCCGTAATTCAGTGTCTTATTTTTATGTGCTCTGAACATTTATTTCTGTATGTAAATGAGCTCAATCACAAAGGGCATATAAAAAGAGCCTTTTGTAGATTTAAAACTCAACCAATCTGTCTATTTCTATAGCAGTAGTATGATAAATGAACACTATATTTGGTTAGTTGTGTAGGCTTTTAGGGGCTTATTTCATTCACCGGGTCTGCCAAAGGCATGAGAAAAGAGTCAGTCATGAACTAGAAATAAGATACAGTTTTTATTTTTGTTTCTTTTTACAGTTACGATATTTTGTCAGTGGTACAAATTGATAAGGAGGAGTTTTCCCCTCTCATAAATGAAGACTGGATATCTCTTAAATTGGGTAGCCCGTAGTCCTGACCATGGTTTGCAGACCTGTTATGCAGGAAGTAGGATGAGATAATTAGGATGGTTCTTTCTGTCTTCTAATCTCTTATTTGAACAGAAAGAGATCAGGGGTTTCCAGCCTGGAGATGCTGGTTTGTGTCACCTGACGGTCTTTTTCTTGCACATTGGGGCAGGGACTGCATTCTTCTGTCTTTATTCTTCCTGTAATTTGTAATCCTAGACTGAGTTTCTAAAAGTTATTTTCTCCCCCTTATTTTGTGCTTCTGAATGTCCTGATGTTGTTTTACAAGTTTCCTGTGGTCAGTTTGCCAGAGTTTGCTGTGACACATGGAGTTGAAAAAGAAAACCTTTTGAGACATCAAGTTATTAAAGCCAAGGGGACACACTGGGAAAATAAATTACCAGCAGCATGAACTGAAGTATAAATATTTGTTAACTTGCTGTCAGATGCAGATTTTTTTCTTTCCTAAGAAAAATTACAGACTCTTAATTTTTCTTTCATCCCTGTCATTTTAATGATGATTTCTTTACTCTCCTTACCATTTTGATCTGCACCCTTTCCATCACCTTTAGGAGGAACTTTTTCTGTCTCACTGTTATAATTTCCTTCATTTGGAGTGCTTAAATAGTAAAAGCCTACATTTCTGACAGGTAAGAGGACACAGCAAAATTGGATTCTAGCGACAAAGATTGAATATATAATGCTCATGAAAGATCCATCTCATAAAGGGCTGGATCCAGGGCTGCACTGGTCAAACAAAGAGAATTCTGTTGATTGCTGTGGCTTAGGATGAAATGCAAAATGGTGTTCTACTGACTTTCCTTTTACATAATTCTCCACCTCCTTTTTCAGACCCAAAGTGAGGGCTCTCTTCTTTTATCAAGGCAGGGCTTGACAGAGTCTTTCACATAATGGAGTAAAATAATTTGTTTAAAAAAAAAAGTCTCCAATTGCTATTCCCTTTGAAATTTCTTCAACAAGTTTGACAAAGAGATAAAATTCCTGTTCTAGTTGAGAATGTGTGTGTATATCCGGGGGTTAAGAGATGGTATTAAATGAGATTTAACACTTTCTTCATATAGTTTTAATGACAGTCATGACAGAGTCAAAGCAAGCAAAAATAGAATAAAAACTGGAAATGTGCATTTGTTTTCCCCACCCTCTTTCCGGTGAAATTCAACTCTCAGTGCTTCAGTTAATCATTTCAGTCTGCTGAAGTGCAGCTGACTGGCGGTGATCAAGGTACCGACCATATCATCTCTTGCACTGTTGTAATTTTTTCCCCACAATGGAAGTTGCTTTTAAATATCAGGCAGGTAAAAATTAACCTTGTGGAGTAAAGTCTTATATTTGATTCTCTTGTACAGATGTAGTCTGGACTGTTGGATTCTATGATCTGCAATGTCTTTAACAAGAGGAAGAGGACTGTTCAATTAGATGTTTCCATGACTTTATAGAAGTAGACATAGTTATGAATTAAGTTAGTGCTTCCCATTTTATTTTGAGGGGGTATATGTAGTATACAAATGTATCTAGACATCATGGGTATGGCATTAGAACTCTCAGCGTACAAATAAATGCTCCAATTCATCTCATTTGAGAAAACTGGAGCTCTTTCCACTGTGCTGGGATCACTCAGAAAACTGAAATATAGATTCTGTCCCTATTTGCGTGAAATGTTTTAATTACTTAACTTAGGGACATGATCACACTGGGAAATACTTAATATGATGTGCCAAATCCTTAGCTAATATAAATCGACATAGCTCCATTGAATTCTCTAGCCAAGGATTAGAGCTGATTGAAAATCAGGCAATAGCAATGAAAAAATATCACTCAGCTGAAAATACATACTTTGATTTAGTTCCATTTGTTTCCAAAGTTTTTATTTTGGTTTTGTTTTGTTTTTACTTTTGTTATTTTCTCTTATGCTCTGTGGCAGACTTGTCACTTTTTTTTATTTCTTTAGGTTTGCTTTTCTATTTTTTCTGATATAAAAGAATGTGAAGAAACAGAGAAAAACTGTAACAAAAAAGATAAGAAGAACTCAACTTGCAACAATTCTCCGTTCCATGAAAGTAAAAGATGCTTTCCTATAAGCTTCCAAGGAAATCTATAGAGTGAGAACAACACCAGAGCGTCTTCAAGTGCCTTTATAATTTTAACTTCTTTACACTAATTTTTCTAGCCCTTCAGGTAGTGATACATTGCTTGGTTCACATTTCAGTCCTGACTTGTCTCATTAAAAGGGGAATAGGGACCTTAACACATGGCCTAGGAGTCCTCTTTTTTTTTTCCCTGAGAAGAGTGCCACATGCTAACTTAATGAGATTTTACTTGAAGCAAGATACTTCCAGCCTGCTTTTCCTCTTCCCCCTTCATTTCTTAGTGTAATTGTTTCTGGTTTTTTGCCTTTTCGCTGTTAGAAATGTCATGTTGTTCAGTTATCAGCATACTCATTTGGAGAAGTTTATTAAAGGCGACACAGAGTTTCTGACATACTAGTGGCAGAAAAGTAAAATGAATTTCATGGCTCGTTTGGTAAAACACTCCTTTTTGAACTGCTGGATTTAATGTGACTATTATCTGCTTAAGAAAATTGTTGCCCAAAATAGACAGTGTGTTTTATGTGAAAGTAGTAATTAATGAATATGGAGTGGGAAAGATGCTTCAACTGAATAATGGTGTGTGAGATGATTTAAAGCAAGTGGAATTTTTCTTGCGTTACTGGAACTACACTGCACACTGTTGACTTGTATTTTTGCGTAGTTGAACAGCATTCAGGTGCGTGGTTCATCTTTAGTTTCACTGTCATACTTAAGTAGCTGGCAATGACAGGCCTGTCGTGCATATGTGGCTTCTGCCTTGTCCCTGTACTGCATTTCGCATGTGCAGCTGCAGTGAGAGGTCCAGGTACATACTAAAATGCATTATTTAAGGGTGCTCACTGTCCGTGCTCCCTAGCACGTTCATCTCAGTCAAGCAGGAAATTGAAGTTGACTGTAGTTGGCTTTTCTTTAACACCAGTTCAGAAGTTAGTCCAAATCATTTATTGCTTTGCACAAGTGAAAGTTGAGACTAAGAACCTAAATTTATTTGCTTGAGAGCACCTACTCAAAAATGTTGCTGTCAGTGGGATGTGGGGGGAGGACTAAATGCAAAATGGAATTTAGAAAAGGGAAGAATGGAGAAATCTTTTTCAAAATATACTTTCTTGTTTGCAGCCAGCCTGTTTTCCAGTATTTTACCCTAAATCTTGTTGTAGTGAATGAAGTTCACGCCTTTAGGTGCAGGAAGGTGTTTGGTGTCACTTGATACGATTCCTGATAACACTTCCATTTTTCTCAAGCAGAAGTTGGTAACCTCTGTCAGAAACCACTTTACAAAGTAAAGCAGTGGTTATTAAATTCCCATTAATTCTACCCAGGAGTTTAGGAGAAAAGAGGAACCAGAGTAAGTAGTAGGAGAGACATTATAAACAAAGATAGCCTGCATTTCCCATGCTAACATTAGGCCACGATGCCTGAGATAAACACAGATGAACAAAACCCAGTCAGGATTCCAGCTTTATATTTCATGAAAGTACAGTTCTGTAATCTGTAATTCTTAAGAGAGAGTCAGTTTTGGTGGAGATCCAGGAAAAAAAATCTCATTGTTTAAGTCAGACCGTGCCTTAAGGCCATGATTAAGGAGGTGGCAAGGAGGTAGAGAAGAATTCTGCTGTTGTGGAGCTTGAGAGAACAGCCCTGTTGAGATTCCACTGGGGTGCAAAGCAGCACGGCTGGAGAGGAGTCCTCTGCAGGCCTGCGTGTGCACGTCCCAGCTCTTCTGTCAGGACTCATTCCCCTCAAGATGCAGCACAGTGACTGTGGGGACCGGAGCTTGGGAGCGGCTCAGCTGCCTGGAGCTGCCAGGGCTGACTCAGGAGCTGCTGCTGTGGACTGTCCTGGTCCCAGCTGCACCACAAGCAGGGGAGTCATACTTAGTTCAGGGACAATTTAGAATGTGTTTACATGTGTTGGGGAATCAATATCAACAAAATAATAAAACACTTTGTTATTTTTCTGACACTATTTTATAGTTATGTGTGAATTTTTCTTTTAATCTTTTATTCTTAGAATTAATGCATTCCCACATGTATTGAATCACGGGCCCCTGTTGTCAGGATTGGAAGAATAGTGCATGGTGATTTGAGAGGTGCCTTTCAGTCCATGAAATGACAGCTTGAAACCTCATATTTTTGCACTGGCAGATGTTCAGGGTTTGTAAAAGTACAAATAATAACAAAGGAGAGAGAGAACAGGTTGGAAAAAATTACAATTAATATTTTAGAAATATGTTTATTTTAAATAAATAGTAAAATAGAAATGAAAGCAAATGCTTTGCTTCAAAATTTTGTGTTTCGAATATGGTTGCTATTTTTGGTGTCCAGAAAGTGATAAATAATAATGTTTTTCTGTAGCGAATGGACACTGTTTTAGAGTTTTCTTTTAGGTTGAGATGAAGGGAGAAATAATGATAGATCAGAGACAAAAAAGTTGCAAGTTTCTGATCTCCATTGGTTTGATGAGGAATGGTGAGAACATTATGTTTTATCTACAGAATGTGAATCAGAACTTAACACCCATTCTACTGTACCCATAAAAGCTGTCATGAGGAAAGTGCTTGGAGCACTAGAATGCCAATATGTTTTCTGGCAAAAGCAGTAGGCTGTGCAGCTATGTGCTGCACTTGCAAAAGCTGTAAAATCAAATAAATAAATCTGTACTTGTGTGAAAGAGACCTGGGCAGAATAGCTGTGCAGGTTGGTGCTGAGCTGCCTTTTCACTGCTTTTGAATGTGTAGTCCCAGCCTGCCTATTGCTGTTTTTGATCTCTGCATTATGTGCTGGCAGTTGAAAAAATGAAAAGCAAAAGAAAATTTATTAAAATCTGTTGAGCTGCACTAACAGCAGCAGTGATGCTTCCAGGACCTTCTCCGTCTTGGGAGACTGTAGATGTTTCTAGGAACGACCACGGGGCCTGATGTAAAGCATATCTAATTACATATTTCTGAGGTGCGATGGAGGCTTTGTGTCCAAGATCTGTCATTGCTCTGCCCGAGCAGATGAATGCAGGCATTTGCGTGGGCTGTCTTCTGCATTTATAATTGAATGTTTAGCTTGAAAAGTTACTGTTTATTTTAAAAAATATTATTTCCAGTGTGCATAGTTCCAAGGGAATATATACTGCTTTATCAGTTCTTTCTTCTCTCAGGTCATACAAACTTTTTTGAATTGCTGCAACTGTTTACTGTTTTCCGAAGTGAGCAGGCCAGCAAAGTGAATATCCTTGGAGGAGGAGTTAGGTGAGGTAGAACCAAGCTGAAGAGAAGTGCTCAGTTGTGTTACAGGCAGCTCATGTGACAGATGTAGAAAAAGCTCAATGTCAGTGTTTATTGTGGGGTTCAAATAGTTGTGCTTTGTGTATTCCTGTCTGCAAAACAAAGTACTTTAAATATTATTATGCTTTTGGGGTGATAAAGGTGGGAGATGATCTGAGGACAGTGCAGGTGTGAAAGATTGGTGACTTGCCTGAAGTCACCTAGAGCCTAATGGCAGAATCATAAGAGGTATGCAGAACCCATGAGACCCAATCTGTGCTTAATTTAATTTAGTTTCATTGTTTGGAGTATACTCTAACTTAAATAGCAACTGGAGGAGGAAATCCACTCTCTCATTTAGTCTCAGTTTGTAGTCTGACACAGAGACCACCACATCTAGCAGTGGCTGCCATTATTTAATATTCAGTCCTTTTTGGGTACATATGAGCCTTTTCATAATGGTTCAGGATGGATATAGATTGAGACTTGGTCCTCATTCTACCTGCATCGGTACAAGTCTGAAGAATTTCAGCCTGCATCATGTCCTTCCCAAAATACACTTCCTGGGGTTTGGAGAGATGTTTGCAGAAGAAGCGGCAAGGAATGCAAAGCATGTTGGTGGAAAGCTGTGCCAGACATTGCAGACCCAGGACAGTGTTTCTGAAAGAGTCATTCAGCAATACCAAGCCTCTTTAACATAACAAAATTGTCAATAATTAATAGTGTCCATGGCATCTGATTGCCTTGGAATGATTGAATTATTAGGTTTTACACTCACCACCCAGTGAGATGGAAAGCCATTATCTGCATTACACAAAGAAGAAACTAAAAGATGTAATAAATTAAACAACTTGTTCGAAGTCACACAGAGAATCATTAACTGAAGAGGGCTTGAACCCAGGTGTCCTGAATCCTAACCTCATGTCTTATTCACTAAGCCATCCTTCATAGCAGCTCATTGTGTCCTGTCATACAGGGCTTTGCCTCGAGGGCTTATGAGATCTAGCCTTTTTGTAACAAAGGTATTCCAGTAAAAAGATTATTTTTCTTGGGTGAATCTACTCTTTCAGTAATTAACTTTTTCTTTTGAACGTATTAAATATTTTTGAATTAGATATATACGTATATGCAGGAGGAGTATCAGACAAATGCAAGAACACATGTAAACATCAACCCATGAGAAATAAGTAAGTGCTCCACACCTTGCTGAGAGTAATTTAAAATAACATTGGCCTCACTATAATTCATCTTATTGTTCCAGTGATGCAGACTAGCATGGGGTGATATTAATAATTTAAACAGTCTTGCCCCTCAGCCTTCCTCCTTTACAACAGAAGGATTAGCACTTAGCAGAACACCGTTGTTTTAGCTTTTGAAGACTTTAATTGCTGTTTCAAAGAGTATGACCTCATTCGCTCTCACAGCATTTTTCATTCACTTTCTGTTCTCTTCATAAGTTGTCTAGAGTTCAGGTTTGCTTATTTTTCAGGATTCTGCCCTAAGTAGTTTGGTGTATAATGAGGTTTACTGTGACATCAGTAGTTCTTGCTACCTGAAAATTTTTAACAAGCCATTCAGAGTCAAAATACCCACTTTTAATTTCTCTCTGCTCTCCTTGAAAAGTTGAGCAATAATACCAGGTGAGCAGGTCCCATGACCTGGAATATTAACCCTTAAAAGCTACTGAAATCTACCTATGCTGTTACTTGTCTTACTGTCACAACCGTGTAACAGTGTGTCAGTTGAATCCTGGTGTTTTCCCTGCCATCCCAGGCACTTAGAATTTCAGTTTTGTTGGTTTTCAGGTGACAAAACTGATTGATTTGTACCATAGCTTGCTGGGTTAGGAATTTCCTCTAGTGTGTACAAGGCTGTATAACTGATCTGTGAGTGGGTTGGGCTTTTTTTAATAGAATATTTCTGCAAGGCACTGGATCAGTAAGCAGAAGTAATTGTAACCCAATAAATACTATTTTTTATTTTGTACTAAAAGTAATAATTTAAATGGCAAAACCCTCATTAGTGTGTATATCTTGCTTACACAGGCAAGGTTAGGAATAAACCCCTGGGAAGCAGCCTTGGATTTCTTTCCAATAGTTGGATATTAAATGTGAGGAAGCCTGGAGTAATAATATTAGCTCTGTTCTTGCTCTGCTTACCAGCTCTGTTCCTGCGTGTTCTCTCTCTGTTACTCTTTGGTATCTCATTGTTTCAAGGTTTCTTTCTCCATCCCACCCCACCCCATTTGCTATTTTTTTCCTTGACTTTCATCAGATACCTCTGTCATCTCTGTTTCACTCACTTCATTCTGTCCTTGTTTGACTGCTCTTTTCTTTGCTTAACCCACCCCACCAAACATACCTCCAAAGAGCTGGATCCTGGAGGGCAGGTAGGAAGTGATTCTGTGAGTTCTTCCAATAGATACTGCTACTGGCAGGGATTTGAACTTAGAAGGGAATGCCTCCCCATGCCAGGCATGGGGAGGTAGCTACTAGGAGCAAGGACAGTGGAGTGGAAAAGAGCTCTCTGGTGCGGAGAGGCTGGAGAGGTATAACTTTAGGACAGAGATGAGGTGAAATCAAGCTGCCAGTTGCTGCTGTGCACCAAGCAGGCTCATGATAATGCTGATTATATATAGGAAATGGGATCTTGCTTTCACAGCCACGCTTTACTTTTGTGGGGCTTAACCAGAATCCTTTTGAACAGTACAGGAGTCCTCCCTTTGTTGGCAGTGGTCCTTGGATGAGATCTATGGCAGGATGGCTTTGGATTCTGGTGGCATTTTAGTGTTTAAAATTTTGTGGTCCTTTTTAAGACAGCAGGCAGCGTCAGAATTAAAAATTTGTATATTAAGTGAGGTTGGCTGAGGTCAGCAGTGGCTTGGAGTATCTATCATCAAAGAAAACTCTGCTTTGGGAGTGAGGTCACTGAATCAGAAGGCAGCACTTTTCACGCAGATTCAGTGTGACAATGTGATACGGGAGCCATGGTACTTTAAATGACAAGTCTTGCTGAGGCACTGTCTATTCGTGGGCATCAAAAGGTAGTGTAACTTTGCTGGTGAGTTACCAACTTCAGAGTCCAAAAGGAATCTGCTCTGCCTGGTCAGACTCCTTCCTTAAGAGTGTCTTGCACGTAGTAGGTTTTGATCCCAGTTTTTAAATGACCATGTTGCATTGCAGCACAGTCAAATAATTACCATGTTTCATCCCAGTGATGGGAATGCTTTGTTGTCTAGGGAATTATGTGTGTAGTAGCTGATAAACCAGTATGTTAATCCTGTTAATGCTTGTGTGAATCCACAAATTTTGACAGTGTTGCATTGTCACAAGGTAACAGGATTGTATGGGTGACCCAAGTCTGTGTCATGTTTAAAAACATGAACTTTGTCATGTTTTTAAATAGCAGTTCTTATGATTAGTTAAGGATCTATTTTTCCTTCTAAGAAATTGTAATGTAATTGTGGTTCTTCTTAGGTTGTAGATACTGTGTTGCATCACGTTGTCTGCAGAAATAGCTAGAGACTAAAGCCCAAGTGCAAAGTCTTAACTGGAGTTAAGAACAGGATCAGTTTTGTGAGCAACTCAGCAGGGGAGCTTACAGCATCCCCAATAATAGCAACAATAATAATTCTTTATGTTTGCATTAGCATTTTATTTGCATTTTTTGAAGAGTTTTATAAAGATAATACATTCTCCAGATTACAAATGGAAGAGCAGAAAGTTTAAATCCTGAAAGTCAGAGTGACTAAACTAGAGAGATCTTGGAGGGAAAAGGTATTACCCAACATATTCGTTTCTGTCACTTTATGTTTTCCCCTGCCCCATAAAACATGCTCTTAGTCTATTCCAGTCTAACTATACATTCTCTCCACACTTAGCTCTGTGTCACAGCTGGTCTAAGCTGCTGTAATTTCTCTGAAGTTGTTGGCTTTGCGTCTACCGTTTATCTCTTGCCTATGCTTTCCAGTTAACATTCCTCAAGGTAATTTCCATTCCATTTGTGTGTTTATTTTGGCACCATTTTTTTGCTTTCTCTCTGCTAGTGCTGTTTGAACAGCTTGGAAGGATGGATTTTGTTTAGATTCAAGAATCGCCCCAAGGTTTGTTTTAGAGGGGTGGAACCTGTAGGCACACTGCCTTTGAATCACTCTTTGCAACCATCTCACAGGGCAGACATGACCCTGTCTCTCCCACTCCTTCCCTCCACAGGCTCCAGCAAAACTGTCCCCATTTGTGTTTCCCCCTCTCATGCCTATGTGTTTTGTTCCTAGTGCAGATGGTTATTTAGTACTGACAGGCTTTGCAAAGACATCTTTGCATTTCACGTTGGTTTGAATGCTAATGAAAGGTTTGTTGTTTCATTTCTGAGTCTTCAAAAAGAGACTGGACAACACCCTCAGACACATGGTGTGAACTGTGGGGTTGTCATATGCAGGGACAGGAGTTGGACTCAATGATCCCTGTGGGTCTCTTCCAACTCAGGACATTCTATGATTTTATGATTCTAAGCAAGCAGTTCCACTGTAGATGCATTCAGAAGATGAAGTTGCTAACTCTGTTTTCTGCCTCTCCTCCCATGTTTGGTACCAGTTTCTGCCTCCCGGTTAGGTGCTGTTAATGTAGTAACCAGTCATCTTGCTTTAGGCTATATTCATACGCGTTTGTGTTTAGGTGGTGGAAATGTATAAAAAGAAACTGTGAAATGTCAGGAGCTGGAAATATATACAAAAGCACTGTTGGTAAGGTGTTTGGATGAAAACACTGCAGAGGTCCATAGTATGTAGAAACTTTATTCCTTGCATGTGGTAACACAGAGGAAGTCTCTTGGATTGCCTTTAACTGGGATTTCCTAGAATGGACTGACACAAATTCCCTAAGTGCCTACATTGCCCTAAACGTTCCTGCAGTGTCAAAGCACTGTAGGAGCATAGGAACAGGAAAGAGAATTTTCTCTGTAGTGGAAATGCAATATTGTCACAGAAGTCTTCTCTTTTTGTACCAGGCCTCACTAGTTGTTGCAGTTTTAAATAATTGCTTTAGCATAATGCAAATTTGGGGGTATTATAGTAACAATCTTGGCTATTCTTACTATAATCTTTTCATCAAGCTATGACAGCCAATAATGAAGAATGAAATAGGAGCCTGTCCCCTCTGTGTCTGCATATGATCTTTGATCTGGAAAGAGGTTGCACGACACAACCTTAATTCTCTAATTTCCAGTTCCAAGAAAGATGGAGTTTGGGGAATTTAATTTGCCTCCTATTGTCTCTATGCCACCTTATCTTCACACGTCTTGTAGGAAGTCGTTAGGCTGCCCACATTTTCATACTGGCACATTGCCAGTCACATGAATAGCCTTTGTATCTTTGCAGCCAAGGGGGTTCAGAGAAAAGAAGGTAAATATTCCAAGACTGTTTGATGTATGGGCAAGTTATGCAGCACTGTGGCAGCAGAAACATATACTGAGCTACTTCCAGTAGCTCATTAAAGCTGTTCCAGTGAGACAAGAGGTCTTCTAATATCCTACTGACATTAGAAATGTGCTTCAGTGCTTCACATAGAGAGTTCCAAAATATACTCAGAACAATGACTTTAATAATAATGCTTTTATGTGGCAGCTGTAAAAGGTAGTCCTCAAAGCATTCAATATAGAAAGCAAATATAGAAAGAAAAAAAAAAATCCATTCTGCAGACAGGGGAGCTGAATTATGAAGTAGAAGTGAATTACAAAGATGATGCAGCAAGCCACACAAGCATGAATAAAGCTTAGGTCTCAAGTCCTGTATCTAGTGACAGTACCATATTGCTGTGCTAAAGGTGAGGGTATGAAACCAGAAGGTTATTAGGTATTGATATGTTTTACTCTATCTTGGATATATATGTTCTTAGCCATTGTCGCAAACAGCTCAGCCAGTTGTACAGCCTTTTCTGATACATTCAATTTGGTATTGAGATGGGTAAGTACCTCTCACATTACTCTTGCAGCTGTTGTGTACCCAGACTCTGTTCCAGATTCCAGGATGCAGGCACATGACTCTGCAGAGATCAACAGACCATGTATGTCAGCTTAAAAAAAAATCTCTGTATTTGGCCCATCCTCTTGAGTAGCTGAGCAGCGCTGCTGCTTGTTCTCTCAGCCAAAAATATCCGTGGAGGGTATGAAGAATGGCAGTCTTACAGTTCTTCAGCAAGTTTGGACAATGTGGTATTAAACTGAGTGTATCAAATAGTAGGAAGAACACAGTCCTTACAGGGCAGAGTGCAGAGACATTATAAAGGGATCTATTTGTATCAGAGAGCTACACCTGTAACAATGCAGTATTCTGGAAGCTATCAGTCATGGCTGCTCTCCTATTAAAAACATGTGACAGAGATAGATTCTGCAGTAATAATTTCCTCTAATCACTTTAAAAAAAATTCTGTCCCATATGTCTTTCCTTTTGTATTTTTTAAAGCATTGTGGTTGAATTTTGTCATCTGAGGGATAATTCCAAGTGAAAAATATTTACTCTAGGCCTTTGCAAGGTCAGGTATATAGTACTGTGGGCAGCTACTGTGCAAGTTCCTCAGCAATGCCGTTCTGTCAAAAGTGTACTGCCCCCTGGACCTGCCAAATCCCTCCTGGTTATCTGGTATGTGCCTTTCTGCGCTGTAGCAATAATGAATACTCACACTGAAGTATATAATGCTTCTGTGGGAAAGATGTATATCTGTATGATAGATAGGTCTCTTTGAGTGGGCATTGGACTAGATGACCTTTAAAGGTCCCATCCAACCCAAACCATTCTATGATATGTACAGAGCTTCCAGGCTGCAGTTCAGTGCCTTTTAGATGCGTTTGAATGGTTTCCTATGGCAAATTTGAATCCAAGGTTTATATAACAAAAGATGGAAAGGAAAACATTCAGTTTTCAGATGTTTCAGATTTTCTGCTTTTGTCACTGAGTTGTATTGATGTAGACTATGAATAGTATGTTTGCAGTGCTAGTATGTCCATGTCAACCTCAACATACCTGCTGGGCCTAGAGGGGTAATGAGCATGTGGTTGGGTGGACTGTGCTACAGTCACAGTTTCATTATTTTATGTAAATGTAGCAACACTAAATCTAGACAGAACAGTGAGATACTGCAGCCCACAAAATCCATAAGTTACAGCTTGTATCCATTTGCTTATTCATCATTATCCTTTTCTGTACTTCTCTGAAGTATAGCTTGTTATGTGATGACCTGTTCTATTTTCTCCTTTAAGCAGTTACAGCCTTATATGAATGTTCATGTTATGACCAAATAACAAGAGAATCAGATGAAATATGTTGTTCACAGCGAAGTAGAATAGAAGGCATTATTTCTTTCAGAAGATTACATGGGACTGTTTAATCAAGGACAGCAGAGCAGAGTTAGCCTGTACAGCTTTTGTCACTGGTAGATCCTTTCATGCAGTGATATTTTTATAATGATGTTGCTTGCAATAAAGTAAGTTTGATAGTGTTGGAATAAGCCTCTCTGCTTGACCAGTCCTCAAAGAATATTGCTTGATTCTTGTAGTTGATAGGAAGGACAAAATTAAGTGATCATCAAAATACAAGCTCAGCCTGGCACCACTGTTTTAAATTAAAATGCACACAGTTTAGTTGGTATCATTTGACCTCTTTCCTTGCTTTTGTGCATAAGATGCTCCATGCTCAGCAAAAGGTGACAGTTTCCAAAAAAGAAACCAATTAGGTTGCTGGTGCCCAGATGCTTAGCCAGGGAGAAGTATGGAGCCCTGGAAGAGCCAAAGCAAGAGGTTTCTCTTAGAATATGGCAGTCTCTGTCACAACACAAGTACTGGCTGTGGTGACCTGGAGAGGAGCCTAGCTACAGGCTTTTTATGCAGTAGGTCTGTTTAGTCCTATGGAGTCTTGTAGGGAAGTTTATATGAGGAAAATATTTTGTGTTGTACATGAGTGGTGAAAAAACAACTCTGCCTTTTGGAGAAAGTGCAGAATCAAGTGTCATGATCACTCCCTAGATTTTGTAACAACAACAAGAATCTTTGTAAGTGTGTGTCTGGTCTAAACAGATCAGGGCTTGATCTATGGATGATGCTTTTTGTATCAAAGAAACACCTGTGGAGTGAGCTCAATGTATTCTGTTCATGCATTAACTTTCTATTTAGTGAAAATTAATGGTTGCCATTAAAATGCTGTTTGGAAGCACATTTCCCAAAAATAATATATGAAAGATGGAGGTTTGCTGCTTCTTCTTCTGGAAGATTAAAATTCTACTTTCTTTCCCTCACTTCCCCTTCAGATCTTTCCTGAAAATTACACCTTTATTAAAAAAGGACAAGAAAGACTTGAAACAAAACAAAAGCCACTCCTGCTTCTCACTGATTTCAGCAAAATATTGAAAAGATGTGCCATGTTTCTGTATATGTCAGTAAGCACTTGCAGAAGAACTGCTGTACATCATGTCATGGTAGGGGAAAAAGGAGTTTATAAAATTCCCTTCAGGAAGCAGGAATAGATTGGCACTAGAAAGCTCTTCTGGTGAATTTAAGAGAGAATGGGGCAGGGTGGGAGAGAGGCAAGTGGCTTGGAATGAGAAATGCAAAACAGATTTAAAAACAAAATTGAAAAAGAAGGAATAAAAACAAGGCAAAGTCCATTGGGGGATTCTGTGCTGCATTTTCTGTGTGTGCTGGAGTATTAAACATCTTCAGGCCACGCTAATGATGTTGATAACAAGCCTGATCTTTTGATGTTTCTGAAAACATCAAAGTAAAGGTCCTAGAAGGCCCCAGTTCATCAAAATCCAAATCCCAGACAAAAAAGAACTGGTTTTTGTTTGGTTTAATAGACATGGATATTTTGTTACACTTAATTTTATGTTTCCAGGGGCTTTGGGAAAAGGAAGGAGGAAATGGAATCAAAATAAGCAAGAGTTTTGAAGTATGCATGAATGGAGCTGAAATGCAATTCAAAATAACAGTTTAGAGAACAGTTAAAACCCTTTAAACTACTTTTTGCTTCTTCTTATTTGTGTGGGGAGGAGGCAGAAACCATCTTCTGTGGCTTTTTGTTTTGGTGAGGAGAGTTTTGTTGATTAGGAACATCAATAGGTCCATGCAGCCTGTAAGAAAGGAATTACTGTGGCAGTTGCTTTGTGATGTCTGCCACCCTTTTCCATTACTAACCAAGCAAGACCTTTTCACTTCAGTGTTGGTGCTCTGACTCCTACAGTCCTTCCGCAGGAGCACTTCCAAAGCACAGGCAGGTGTCCTGTAACTCAGGTTACTGACACTGTAACCTGCTCCTGTGTCAGGGCTGCAAAGAAGTTAGGTAGATTACCAAAAATGTATAAAGGTACTGGAATGAGGTAGAATGGATTTTGTAGTTGGGAAATCTCTTAGTATTTCGTTTAGTTTTGGTAGCCAGTACTTCTAATGATAGGAAACACTGGCAAGATATCAGTAGTACTTGTATGTCACACACCTTTAGAATACCAGGAAATTATATTAAACTGGAAAGTAGAAGGCCCCTGCTTGAAGTGGAACTGCTGGCATGTATAAGCATAAGGACGAGCTTTTCAGATAACTTCAAATAGAACAGAATCACTCTTGGGTGCGTGAGGGCAGGAGCAGAGAAATGGTTTTGACTCTTTTGTCAGAACGTAAAACCCAAGTTATGCCCCTTTTGAAATTGATGGTTCTTGTGTAACATCCCTCAACTTTGAGTCAGATGCACATCTGTTTGATCACAAGTGCTTACTGGGCTGTAGTTTGCTGTCAATAGGTGCAAAATAAAAATTAAAATATTTATGTAACTGGAGTTTGCTGTGTACCAAAAAGCTGCTGAATAACCTCTTCAAATGTCATTGCTGCTGTGCTTTCTACAAATGGCATTTGGTTTCTTGAATTCGGAAGTTGTGGTGAAAATCAGGTATTGATTCAGGGAAACTAGAGATTAAATACGTTTAGATTAATTCATCTAGTTAAAGTCCTCCTTACAGAAGGTTGTGTACTGCAGTATATTTTGGGGGCTGCTGAAGCAACTCAGGGTGAAGTGCTGACATTCTGTCTGACGCCGTCCTGGTTTGGAGGCCTTCCCGTTGGGTTCAGTCTTTTCACGATGGCTGCATTGCCATGAGAACCCACAAGCTCATGTTAAAGGCCGTATGGTGGAGGAACAAATGATAACCACTGTTGGCACTATGGTGCAACTGGCAGTTCAGTCAAATGTTTCTAGATGCTTTTCTGCTTGTATTTTGAAGCTGAGGGGCACTTTTTACTTTTAGTCATATAATAATTTATGGTATTTTTTATCATTGTTTAATTCCTCAGATTTAGATGAACTTGTGATTGGACTGCCCAGCTGCAACAGCCTTTTCTGAAAAGAGATTCCTTCTAGTGCTTTGGAATCTTTACATAGTAGACTGGCCATACAGGGTGCAAGTCACTGAAGGGACATCAAGGACAATGTTTGTTGCAGCCTTTCATGAATCATGAGGGCAGTGAGTTCAGGGGCGCACTCTTGAACAGTGCAATATACGTCTATATAAACCTTGTGTGAACAGGATGAGACCCAGTTTTGTCTTACTTTTGACCATGACAGGAGGGAACTATGGTTCTGATTCATACTCAGTCTTGAGTGATAATCTGTGTCTGTGAAGTTCACAGCAGTATAAAACCCCAGAATCTAGTTGTTAATCTTTAGGGTAGGAACTGGCAGCAGATGGAAGCCTAGGAATGCTGTATATGAAATTTTACAGAATAGACATTTTTCATTCACTGAAATTTTACCATTGACTCTTCTTTCTGCCCTTTTTATTGCAAACTTTCTACCCTTTTATATTTATGATTGGCAGCAGTAAGTATTACTACATGGAGATGTAAATAATTGCATTACAAAACTCTTTTTTTTTAAAGCATGAAAAACAGAGGCTAGTCTTCTCAATCATAGTGAATAACTTTCTTTTTTCCCCCATACTAACAGCTGCTACATTGTTTCAGGTTTGATCTTCAGTTTGCTGTTGCCACAGCTTTTCTTTTCTATTCTATCCTATTCTATCCTATTCTATCCTATTCTATCCTATCCTATTCTATCCTATCCTATCCTATCCTATCCTATCCTATTCTATTCTATTCTAATACTGTTAAACTGTACCTTACAACCAAATTTCTTCAGTCCTATCCTCTAGCTTCTTTCCTTCTCCCCCTGCCCAGTCTTTTCAAAATGCATCAATTCACTGATTTTTTTCATACACCTCTCTGACTTTGTTCTACCCATATCAACCGCAGACTTCCAATATTCTTTCTTCTACAAGTACTCTGTGCTTCATACATTTACTTTTAAAGCTGTATGGAGCTGCCCTGTGATTCCAGCTCTTTTGGTTTTTGTGTTCTCCTGCTCTGCTAGTCCTCAGTCCTTGCATTTCTTTTTCCTGCCTTTGAGACTTGCACACACTGAAATATGCAGTAAGTTCAGGCAGGCCTAACTAAGCTGGCTTTAATCCATCTAGTTTGACTATTGGAAGCAGTGAAGTCGCACTGAGCACAATTTTTCTTCTGTAGTTGTGTTCGCCTATCTGATAGCATGGTGGACTGGGCTGAGTCTGCTCATCGTGCCCAGTGTGCTTTGAGTAGCTTGCTGCTTCTCACAGAAGAAGGAACTGCACTTCTTTTCTCCATTGGATACTGCCTAAAACTCCAGACTGTGGAAAACCTCCTGTTGTGGCTCTCCAGGCTGAGGCTGATAATTTGATATGGAGTTCTTAATTTTCTTTACTGTAAAAGAGATTGTAGACTTTGTTTTCCTGTGAATGTGCTTGTGTATGTTTAGGTGAGAACAGTGATAATAAAAAGGTCTCATGATGGAACTAAGATCATTGCTGGCTGATGACTGTCTAATGTCTTTCATTTGCTTTCCTTCTGGAGAAAACCAAGAGAAATGCATTCACAGGCTTGTTGCCTGGGATTGTATGGGCGAAATGGCTGCTTCATTGTTGGAATCTCTCTCTGCTCATGTGCACTGGTATTTTTTTTGATATTTTGTTTAAATGCCATCCCATCAGCAGTGTTAAAGGAGGCTGAACAACCACTCAGTGCAGAAGATCCATGGTTATGGTTGGATACATAGATGATTGTGAGCATGACATTCAGAGATGAGTTTCAGAAAGAAGAAAAAGAGGTTTTTAAAAATAAATAAATAAGAGATGCCATCCAGCAGTCCCAGACACATACCTAGACAAGACACTTAAAATCACTGAACTGTTAACAGTAAGTTTGCCTCATTTCATCAAATGCATCAAGCACAGTGCTGCTGAGAGATAAAAGATCAAAACTTCCATTGGTCACCCTCTTTTGGATTTCTTTTGCGTTTCTGGGTGTTTTGTTGCTTTGCTTTCTTGGGTTGGGATGTTGGGGGGAGAAGTGGTGTTTCTGCTGAACTCAGTTTTAACTCAAGTGATTGACAAACTGTTCCAGGTGAGAATAGTTTAGCTGAGTTGAGAAGTTGGCAGGCAGTCGTTTGCATTCCAGAAACCTTAGCACCATGGAAGTTATCCTAGTGGGCATAACCCAGTGGCTCAAACAGCTATTCTACACCTGTTGAAATAGTGTTTTTTCCACAGGAATTTTACAGCATCTGATAAGGGCTTGTAGTTTGTTTTAACACACCGAGTCCAAAACTCAAGGTTCTACTGCACCCACAGTAAATTATATATAGTACAGTAAATAGTTTTAAAATGAAGAAGCAATAAAGGTGCTGTCAAAACAGGAGAGACAATCAGGAACAGACAGACCTCACTGGACTCCCTCTTGTAATAATTTATCTTGAGAGATTATTCCAGGTAACTTTTCACTCTTATGTTTGTCTTACATGTCCATGGCACCTGCCTGTTTTTGCAAAATTCAACATTACAGTTCTTGTGATTTCTGTGCATTTACTGGGTTGGGTGCTGATGGAACTGTTTTCTTGGCAAGTTCGTATTATGGGAGAGAAACCAATGTTTGCTGCTGCTGTTATTAACATTCTGTCACTTAAAAAGAAGGTGGCATTTTATGTAGTTGAAAGATCCCAGGCTTGAGTAAAAAGCATTTAGTTTCCCTTATCATCTTTATGTAAAACTTTTTGAAACAGTTCTTCATATGTAAGTTTGATTGAGTTTTTCAGATTTTTGAACAAAGAAAGCACACAAGGAGAATGCCCCTGAAACTGGTAACTCTCTACTAGATCTTGTGATCTGCCTACCACCAATTTTAGCTTGCAAGTTTTGCCTTTCTTAAGGTGATGAGGAGATCCTGACAAAGGGAATTTCTTTATAATGCCCAGTGTTTCTCATTGGAGAACATAATTAGACAAATCCGGGTAGCTAAATGATGAGGAATACCTTCTCAGCTGCCAGCTTAACTCTGACTATTTGTCTGCATTGTTAAAATCTTAGCTCTGTTTTCTTCTGCCCCAGTCTTGTTAATCTCAGAAACCGCTTCCTCACTGGTATCTCTAAACACCTCTGTCATTCCCACTTTGGCGCATGTGTGCTACAATAGTCTTCCTTGCTTGTAACTCTGATCATGTCAGTCTCTTTCATTCTTTCAGTTACTCTGCTTTTTTTACCATATCAAATTCAAGCTTCTGGTTTCCACCTCCAGAGCCCATTAGCTTTCCCCCTTCCATGTCTTTTATTTACTTTTATTTTTCCTGTCACTGTGTTTATCCATGTCTTTGCTGCCTGTGGCACGATGTCCTTTATGCACAGTTGCCCACCTGACATCATCTGCCCCCCTTTTAGACATCCTTAAGACTGACTCCTGTTTAGTGCCTGGAAGCAATCAGCTTGCTAATGATGGCTAGGTTTAGCAGCAGACTAGGGATTGCTAATGGTATTTATTTATTTATGCTCCTCGTGGAAGATAAAACATCCAGTTGATTGTGATTGGCTGATCTAGATAACCTTATCCTTATTTTCATCTTCCCTCCCAGTCCCTATTGAAGTCTTTTACTTAATTAGTTTTGTGTTTCAGTTCCAAACTTTTAAGTGGCCTGTCCTTTTCAGCCCTTATACTGCAACTTGCATAGTGAGATCCTCATCCCAATTAGGAGCTTGAACTTAATGACATAAATGATAGCTGTTGCTACTACTGTACAGTTTTAGCCTGGGATTTTCAAACATGCTCAGGAATGTAGGTGTGTGTGTGGTTTTCTAGAATCCTGAATAAACTGTAGCCATATTTTTAAATTTAATGGGATTTTTCTTTGAAATGTTTCCATGTTCTCAAGGAGATACTTGTGGGGTGTGAAAAGTGTCATTTGGGGTGCTTGGTGGACAATAAAGTCAGTCCCTGCAGTGGAGGTGTGGCTATAGGACAGCACTAGCAGTGCAGGCTGTGCCCCAAGAAATAACATGGTGCAGCACAGAAAAACAAGGCTAGATTCCCTCAAATGTGTGTGATACAGTTGTTGTTCATCGGGTAGTTTGGATTTGGTTAGTTACAATTTTTCTATTCTGTTGAAATCAGTGCAATTTCAAATGTCTTCAACTTTAGTGGTTGTGAAAGAGGGCCTGAAAAAGTGCAAATTAAGATCAAGGTTATTGTATTTGATCACTGCTCAGAACTTCCAACCCATACCATTTCACTGCTTTCCATCATAGACCTTGCACAGGTCAGCTATTGGAAGTTTCACAGGAGGTGTGAGAGGGACCTTGAGAGATACATGTTGCATCTGTTACCCACACCGTCTCTGACAGACTTCACCTAGCTTGTTCTGAAAGAACTCCCAAACATGGAGATTATGTGACTTTTCCAGTGTTTAACTGATCTCACCATTAGAAAAGTTTTTTTGGACTGCAACTTTCCTGCTACAATTTGAAACCTTTTAAACATCGTTTGTGATTCTTGTAAATTCCTTCAAATTCACTCTAGATGACCCATAGCCTTCTTGAAGTATGATACATGATGCTGCAGTACAAAATATATAGGCAGGACTGTTGCTTAAAGAGTGTGGCTTACAGATGGTACTTCCATTCATGCTGTCTATTGTGGTCTAGCGGCTGGTGACTCTGCTGTGCTGTACATAGCTGAGTCCTGGGCTGCCACATATGTTTCTGGAATGTAATTTAAGCCTTTCTGAAAGAGAGTGAAAGTTGCCCAATGTTGTGAAATAGTTTTATAATATGGCTAAAAACACTACTTGCCAGTCTGGACCCTCTAAAGGTATATATGTCATGAAAGGGATGTGAGCTTGTTTTCCACATTGGCCTTGCCAAAATCCCATTGGAATTCAACAGACAACTCCCAGCTGTGAGTCATAGATGCTATATGAGCAAAACTGGTGTCATAAACGAGCACCAGTCCAGCCCTTGGCTGAAATAGTTTCTGAAGGTTGAAGTAGTTAAGCATTTTATTTTTCCCCCTGTCTGTATCTGTTTTAAACTCCATTGGTAAATCAGGCTCAGATTGCCTACTCTTCTGTAGGCTCATTGTGGAAAGTGTGTTGAGAGGCAACGGATACTTTGCATTACTCACCTGCTGCTGTATCATTTTGCTTATGGATAGGTGTGCATGAGCTGTAGTTAATGGCAGAAGCAAAAAACCTTTTTCCCAGTATGGATTTTATTATGGACCCTCTCTTTATCCTTCAGTTGTCTGTAGTGTTTGTAGCGGTATCAGTGGCAGAGCAGAACAGATTGCCAGAGACCCACGGCTACTGAGTTTATCAGTTCCAGCCAGGGGAGAAAATAGAGTGAGAAGCAGTCAAAGACGTAGCCTTCAGGCATGAAATACAACTTCTTGAAACATTTTAAAAAAACCCAAACAAACTGAAAAGCACTGAATGAGACTTCATGTTATCTTTATCAAGTCGTCAAAAAATGCCTTATGCTGAATTTTTCTGCAGGAGCCTAATGGACTAGTTCATTCCTTAAGAGTGGAGCTTCTGGAATGAAATAGAACAAGCTTTACATTTTTCATGAGTGCTGGAAGATTTAAACTGTAGGTTCATAAATTGCTTAAGCACATCTCTCAATATTTTGATTTGTTTATAAAGCCCTGTATGTCTAGGACAGGACAGAAAGGAGAAAAAGTTGTTTAAGACTTGTACACTTACTGGTTTTTAATCTTCAAATGTTAATCATATTTAATTTTCTACTTATTTCAGTTGACCCTCTCTGGTTTTACTATGCTTGAGTTATGTATTCCAAGTGAAAATATCCCTCTTGTTTTTTAATGACTTTCAGTAAATATTCAGCTTTTCTATGTACTTATTTGTACCAGAAATGGAAACATCTAAATGCTTGTGTTTTCTTACTGAAGCCCTTCTGTGCTTCACTCTGTCATTTATGAAGTAAATTATACAAAATTCAACACCTTTATTTTTTTAAAGGAAGATGATTTGTGCTATGTAGCAAAAGGATCTTTGTGATGGCAAGACTTAAGGTGTGGTATCTTCTTAGCAAGCTTAGATGTTGTCTTTATTATTTCTTTAGTTTTGTATAATTTCTGCATTTATTGCACAATGGTCATGTACAACTGACGTGTCACAGAAATACCTCAGAAGCTGAATTGTCAAGAGAAAATCCTGAGGTGAGGTCACTAAATTCCTCAAGACCCTGTCACAGGCAAGCTATTTGTTGTCCATGAGTGCAAATACCCATGAACTTGTGCAGTATGTGAAGACAGGCATTCTCGCCTGAAGTGCTCACGGTTGAACTCCGGCAAATAACGCAACAATGAGAAGAGTAGTGCTTGGCCTGGGTGGAAATACGACTGTGGAGCAGATCTGCATAGAATGTTTTCTGTATGAATAATCAGGCCCTCAGATTGACAAGAATCAACAAAATAAAAAATGAAAAAAAAAGAAAAAAGTAAAAAATAATGAGAAAATGCCTTTGTCTCCAAGGGAAGTCAAGTAAGAGAGATGTACATGTCCTGGAACAAAGTCCCTATGCTGTTTAAATATAGTTGGTCATATTTGGACGGAGCATCTCATCCTGCATTACTGACCTTCCTGCAATGTCATTTGCATACATGGTCCAGGAGAGCACCGACCTTACAAACTGGAGTTAGTGTTGCAGGATCAGGGCCTTTGTACTGCGAGAAAAACAGAGTGCAGGGAGGGGACATGGTAGACCAGGGCAGGTGTTGACAATTAATTCACAAATTAGAAGGGGAAACTCACAAGGTCATCATGTCCCCCACTGTGTTGTTCATATGCTTATAGAAAGCCTTCCCCATTTCCCCCTGCTGATGCGAGGCGAAGGGAGGTGCAGAGCTGACAGGATGAATGATGAAGGCTTCCCCCAACCCGTTGCCTCACTGTGATGGAGTGACATATTTAACCTCCCCTGATGCTGCTGCTGCAGGTGAAATGAATTATGCGACCCTCTGAATCCCTTATCGGTGCTAGGCCGTCTCAGGGGCTGGTTGCAGCTGCCATAATTTTGGAGTTCTTTCCCTGCTTTAATGCCAAATACAAATCATGCACATTTCTCTGCCTGAAGACCCCAGGCTGCTTTGAATATGGAACTGATCTCCCTAGGGAATGTGAAGGGGGAGGGGAGAACATGGATAGAATACAGGAAACCTGCACAGAATTGCTAATCAGGCTCTGCCCTGTGTCTTCCTAGGCTGCAGATGACTTCTTGCTCTGTTGTGAACCTTGCAAAACCAAACACCTTCTTTGTCAGACCTGCAGAAAGTGCTTTAAGTATCTGCTGCAAAGGGTGGGTGGAGAATGGATAGCCCCATTTCTAAGGTTGCTGGAGGAACCTAATTAAGCTAGTGATTTTCTTGTTTGGCACATGGTCACTGGTAGCCTTGAAGGTAAGGAAATATGTTGGTCTCAACTGCTTTTCATCTCTCTGGAGTAATGAATTTTACTTGTCAATTGGCCATTGCCTATTTTTACTCTGGTGAGTCAGAACTGTGAGACTTTCTTGGCTTGATTCCCCTTTCTGTATCAGCATTGTTTGCTCATGTCTCTTATTGCCTTTTCCAAAGAACTGTGAGCTCTCCTCTTGCCTTCATGTATGGCTAGATAGAAAGATTCCTCTTTTTAAAAACAACAAAACCCCACTAACAACACAAAAAAACTTCATTACACTGAAGAAGCAAGGACTCTAGCACTGCAGAACAGGGTAGCCTTTTATGTCCTGAAACACTGAGAACAAATACCTCAAAATACAAGTTCCCTGATGTTGGATGGTTAAAGAACCCATAGGTGGGAATGCAGAGAAGGCGCTAATAGCACACCCAGCATTTAATTATTAATACAGCCTATAAATTGCAATGGTCTATTTATACTCATTATATTCCTCCTTTTGCTTCTCTTCCTGTTGAGATCAAGCACTTGAGATGCTCGAGATCTTTCCTGTACAGTGCCGTGGGCTGTGGGCTCAATTTCCTCTGCTACACATACTCCATGGGCTGGAATTTAGTAGAAATTCTAGAATAAAAACAAACAAAAATACTAGTGAGATGGAGAGCAGCGAAGTGCTCACAGCTACTTCTGTGCACAAGCAACAATTTATATGTGTGTGTGTGTGTGTAAGACCTCTTGTCAGTATTTTCTGCTGTTGCTTAGGAGCCTGAGATGGGCTAGCTCTGGACCACTGCAAGAAGTGGTCACTAGGCTGTCATTTCAGTTTATTCGTGAGCTGTGTGTTGCATGACGTGCTTCCTGTAGTTTTTTTCTTGGTTAGTTATGAGAATTACATGAGATCTTGTAGTGATTGCTCAATCACTTTCACTCTGTTCTGTTCTGATAATATGCAGTGCAAAATCTATATTCTGAATAAATTCAAGCATCATTTTTATTGGAAATAAATTCAATATTTTATTATTATAGACAGTTCAGGAAAAGAGAAATATATAAATGCTGTAGTTGATTTATTTTTAAGAACCTGTGTAGACTAGACATTTATTAATTTTTTTTCAGGCTATTTGTATACATTTTAATAAGGTTGCCAGTTGTCACGTTGCCTGAACACTACCTCAAGCCCTAACGTAGGCTGATTTTTACTGTTTTCAGTAGTGGAAATTGACTTCATTGGAGAAACAGTCAGCAATAAACAAATAACAACTGCAGAAGCCTTAAGAAAAGGAAATAATATAGCAATTTGTTTCCTGAAGTTTTGCTGATGAGCACAACTCCTTTTTTCTGAAATGTTGACTTGCTCTTTGCTCAACAACATCAAGAAATGTCATCAGAGATCATGTGACACTTCTGAAGCGTGTTAACCTTGTTTATTTGCATTATTCAGAGGGGTGGGTTTTTTTGTTCTGGTTAGTCTTTCTACAAACTATTTTATCCAATTTAATGTCTGATGAATTTCCACTGAATACATTTTTAAAACTTTTAAAAGCATAATTTAGGTGGGTTTTTTGTTTTAGTTTGTGATGGAAGTTTATTTTAGCGTCATATGTTTGTTACGCGTATACATTGTTGTTACTTCACTCAACTGCTTGGCATAGAAGAAGAGTTGTAAGCATCATGAAATGTTTACTTGATTTTCATGGAAAATAGAAGGGAGGAAACACTACATCCTCTTGCAAGGAGAACAGTAGATTGTCTTCCCTTACTTTTCTGGTGTTGCATCTTATTTCATAACATTCTTTGTGGGTTGCATGTTGAGTCTTGCTGCTCATGCTGAAGGACAGTTGGAGAGAAGACACAAAGGTGTCTGTTCTAGTTTCTCTTCCCAGAGAAGCCAGGTCCTCTTTTTTTCTGTTCAATGGGAATAAAGTACTTCATAGGATTGCCTGTAAACATTATTTTTCTGTGTTTCATATTCCATGCCTTTCATCACAAGAGGCATTGTGCAAGTGTAGAGTACTCAATGGGTGAGAATAAATAGGTGCTATTTTCAGTTTTATGAGTCCTTGTCTCTCTCCTGTGAACTGTATAGGGAGGGCATTTTTCTCCTGTCAAGTTTAGGGAATTTAGACAAGTCAGCATTTCCTTATCTTTCTAGGTGACTGCTGAAGTTATTAGATTAAGACTTTAAGGCATATTTACTCATACAGTCTAGCTCCTTTGTGTTAGCTGAGTGAAATGGGTCTGAGTATATCATTTCTGCTTCTCTTTCATGTTTGCTCCTAGCTTTCATTGATCATAGAGTTTTGAGACTACTGTTAAGAGCACCCCTTATTCCAAGGCTGGCGGGACCGTGAGCAAGCAAAAGTAAGAGGAACAGCAGCAATTTTGAAGGCATTGATAGAGAAACTTCTCAAGGAGGTACTGTTAGTATCAAGCACTGGAGCCTGAATTTTAGTTTCCACATATATTGGCACTTGCAGACTGCTGTTCTGTCTCGTAAGTGCTACATTCATTGCTTTGTGTGCAAAGTAGACTGTCAAACCCGGGCTGAGGCTTTGCTTGGAAGGTGGTGCTGTTTAGCAGAAGACAGTAAAAGAAGATGAATGACTTAACACAAAGTGTTTGGGATCAGTGGCTCCTCGTCAGTCACCAGATGTCTATCTCTGTACTAATAACAGCAGAGCTGGTACCTGGCAGGCGGTGCTGCTGAGCTCTGACTCCCCATGCTCTGTGCTGGCAGCAGGTGGACGGGTGAAGCTGGGCAGTTGCTGTGGTGTCAGAGCTGGGCAGCGGTGACTTCTTCCCTGTTACTGAAGCCTTCTTGTGTGCTGCTGCAGTCTGGCATGTTTTGTGATGCCAGCGCTGCTAATGTGAGACACTCCTTAACTGCTGGATGCGCCAGCACCAGAGTTGGGAGATGCCAGAGCTGAGTCTGTGATGAACACTTTTTCATATTTCTTTGCTGTGCTCTTCCTTCGTGGCTTTTCTAAAGCCTCATCACAGATCAGGAATTCTTCATTCGCTCTGTCTCCTAGTGTGCTGCATATCCTGAAAAGTACATGTTGGAAGACCACTGCAAAGATTCACCTGCCAAGTAATTATAGGAACAGTAGTGAATCAGAATGTAGTATAGCAGTATCCTTTTCCCATCTACAAATAGCAAGTGGAATTAATGCCTGGTTTTGTTTATTCATCTTTACATTTCCTTTAGATCTATTTCCTCCTCACTTTTAATGCTACATTTGAAGTTGCACTGTGAACCAGGGCCTATACTGCTTTTTATATTATTTTTGTTACAAGTTTTTAATTATCTTCCTGTTTTTTCTTCTCTCACAGTGTTAGAAAAAAGAGAATGTTTGAGTATATAGCACTTTCACTGTGCAGAGTGAAGGAGATGTTTATGGCATTATGTATCATAAATGATGGACCAGAAGCAACTTTCAGCATTCTGGGCCACAGGTCAAATAAATTATCTAAATCCTTTTGAATATGTATGGATGGCCTCTAGCTTCCTATGAAAAACTCCTCTTGTGTAGTGTTAACGCTTCTTCTGTATCATTAAGTGTTGATTCCATGTCTGTGCTGCCACACTGAGAATTGTGGCTTTTTCTCGCAACCAGATGGATTTGTCACTTTTCAGCAGTTACCAGTGTGTTCCAGGATTTATCCCTGTACTAAGTCTGTGGAAACTCTCCTGTTTGTGTCTCTGGACACTGTAGGATCAGATCCTTACTGACACATGCTTCATGTAACTTTCTTGACATACGTGGTTTTGAACAGACTGTAAATCAAAGGAACTTCGTGTATGTTCAGTAACATTTTCAAGTTTTAAGCTGTGCAAAAAGAGATGTGCACTTCTGAGAGATTAACAATGCATTCCCAGTGTTGCAGGTTGGGGCTGGAGAACTGCTGACTTTCTGTTGTATCACCTATTCATATGTCAGATTTGATTCAAGTCAACTGTGGGGTGCCATAGCATCTCAGTACTTTGTATTGTTAAAGAACAAGGTAATAGGATATACCAGGTTAATAAGGTAAATAGGAGAGAGAAACGTCAGAGGGAGAAACTTCTGTTAAAGAGCAGCTGATGTCCCTGTTTCCCTTAGAGTTGCTCTCTGTACAAGAATGGTGCAGCAGGATTCCATGATATATGAAAAGCTTGTACTGGGGTCAAGAGTTGTGATCATCTGTATCACCTGGTCATAGCCTAACTGATGGAATAAACTATGGCCACAACTACTTTATTCACACCTCTGTTGCCCCTTGAGTCTAGCATCATGATTAAATCTGCCAAACATTGCCTTTGCAATATTAGTCAAGATGTCAACTATTGCAGCCACTACCAGGCAATGTATCTGGATTTTGTGCCTATTTGAATATCTTACCAAGTTTACTTATTAAACTATAAGGGAAGGAAGCTGATTTTCTGCCCATGTGGTGCTGAGGTTGGAGACAGAGGTTTGTGTTGCACCGGTGTGTAGAAGCCTTGGGGCTTCTTACAAAAATTAAAGAAAAAACCCTACAAAAACAAACTAACTTTAGAATGAGAGTTCATTTGAAAGATAAGAAGTATAAAATAGCTGCATCAGGAACCTCACCAACTATGAAAAGCAGGAGGTGTTGTGTTTTCTGCATTAATTTTATACTCTCCCATTCCACACACACTTCAATGAGCACAGTTTGGTTTCATTTTCTTTTAATGGAAAACAAAGAAGTAATGGTCTGTACCTTTCCAGGAACAGACTTCCTTGGGTTTAATGCAGTAGAGAATTACAGGTTTATAAAGCAATGCCGGTAAGTCTGAGAAAAGAAAGTCTTTGAAAGAGGAAATAATGTATGTGACTATAAGAACAACTTATTGCAGACAACAATTATTTTTACTTCATAAGTTGAGCTTGGTCATTACGGCAAAGGTTGCTCATACCAATGTGCCTTACAGTGGGGTATAAATGTAGGAATTTGTAATGTTCAGACCTAAGTTCTTTGTGATACTTTTTGTATCTTCATTTAAGGTGGGAAGTTCACTCATATTTGTGATTGCCATGTGATTAATTACATTCCTTAAGATTTGGCAGGCAACAGGATAAGACATTCATTTCCGTAATTAATTTTCTGTTTGATTTTTTTCCCCACTCTTTGAAGGATATAATGGTTGTATTCTGCTGAAAATCATATAAAATCTGCCATTCAAGACTTAATTTTTTCAGTTACTAGAAATCCCTTTGCTAATATTTGTGTTACACAAATGATAACAAAACTTAAACAACCGAACAGCCTCCACAGTCACACAGTTGATGAGTTATTTGGGTCCAGGAGATAAAATTGATTGCATGAAGTGGATATTGATATTCCAAGCAGGTTATTTGGATGCCTTATTATTCAAGGGTCAGCTGCTGATAGTAGCATTTAGTATAATCTTGCGCTCTATTTATCCACATAGAAGGCTTAATCTGTGGAGTAAAGGCACTGAAATAGTGGAATAACAACAACATACAGTTTGCTATAGTCCATCTAGTTCATTACAACCAAGGAGGACAAGGGGTAATTGGTTCAAACTGGAACACAAGAGGTTCCACTTAAATTTGAGAAGAAACTTCTTCTCAGTAAGGGTGACAGAGCACTGGAACAGGCTGCCCGGGGGTGTTGTGGAGTTTCCTACTCTGGAGACATTCAAGACCCACCTGGACGCCGCCTTCCTGTGTAACCTCATCTAGTTGTTCCTGCTCTGGCTGGGGGATTGGACTGGATGATCTTTTGAGGTCCCTTCCAATCCCTGACATTCTGTGATTCTATGAATAGGTCATGTCCTTCTCATTCTTCTACAAGTACTTTACTTGTGATTCCAGCAGAGCATCTTAGAGACTAATGTTTTTTACAGGTTGCCTGAATGGATAAATGAGGGATGGAGGCCCAGGATCAAGGCCTGAGCTAATGTATCCTGCTTCTTGATGTCCCGTGTTGCATGAAATGTTTCAGGTTTTGACCTTATTTCTTCCAGCGCAGAATGGTCCTCCTTTCCCATTACTTATGTGTAGAAGAATGATCAGCAATAGTTTTAATAGTTCTCAAAGCACTGTGTCTTAAAACAAGCTCAGCTGGATTTTTTCACACCACCTCTTGCTTGCATCTCCAGGAAACTGTTAGTGGTGACTTGAGTTTTCATCTTTTATCTTGGTCAGTTAGTGTGAACTTATGATGTTCAAAAATAAAGTTCCAGTTTTGACTTTCCACTCCCTAGTTTTGGGAGCCGGATTTTACAATAATGAGTCAAGAGGAGTGATAGACTAGGAATTTTCTTTCTCTGTAGCTTTCAGGTCCATTTCTTTTCCAGAGGAAAACACAAGAAAAAAAGAATGAGTTTTCCAAAATCAAGCAAATACATCTAAAAATAAACACTCTTGCAGCCTCAGTCCATGTTGCCTATGGAAAAGAGATTCAGCAATTTAATAAAATAGTCATGAAGTAATAGTGAATCCCAGCTCTTGTTTGTTTCCTAGTGGCCCAGTGACTTGGATTTTAGGATGTGTTAATGATCTTGGCATAAAACTATTGCATTTGCAAATGCATTTATAACCAGCAGCCTTTATTATGTAGGTTTCTCTTCACACTGGTTTGAAGCGTGGGCCAGCACTGTGCCCTCGCCAGTGCTGAGTATTGCCTTCTCTCTGTGTGCGAAGCTGACAGGATCAGAAATTCTCTTACCCTTTTCAGTTGGGTTTTCTTGGTGTCTATCTCTCTTCAAATCTTTATGCTGATACTAGTTATGAATGCTCTTGATTTTTCCTGACAAAGTCATGTTTTCTGCCCAGTGTAGGGCTTTGTCCTTCACCTCAAAGAAGGCAGACCCAGCCTGTTTTAAGTAGCTGAACAGCTAGGTGGATAATATGCAAAGATGACTTACAGCAGAAATCCAGAAAATGCATGTCTAGGGAGAATCTCCGTAACTGGAGAGAATTAAACCTGCATTCTAGTTATAACAGAAATTAGTCTAGAATTTTTGTAGTGCAGCCATTGAGGAGCAAGGAGAGTGTCTCCAACTTTACTGTTTTTACAGGACCCCGTAGTCATTACAGAATCGTAGCTTAAAACAAAGCATTGGAAGGAATCTTCTAGGAACTGAAGTTATTCCTCAGCTTTTTCAGACAATAATTCCAAGCTCTCTGAGTCCTCTGAACTGTTGGCACAATAGCAAGTGTTCTTGATACAGTCTTATGTGACTATGAAATCAACACCTTTTGTTAAGCCTTTGTGCAGTTCAATGTGAAGCAGTTTGAAGTTCCTCAGAGTCAGGAGAAAATCTGTTTGTGAGTTAAATGGAGCGGTGCTGGTAGCTGCTGCTGTGGACAGGAGTCCTTGCTTTGCTTAAGTGGCACAGTCTCTTGGCTCCTGTGCAATTACTTGCTCTTCTCCCACCACCTAAGAATAGGCTGACCCACTGTAGTCCATTTGACTTCTCTGTGCTCCCCATGGTGCACAAGCACAATAATGTTTCAATTGGATTTTTTTGTAAATAATCAACAGTGTTTATACAGCAAAAGGCCTGTAGCGATGGGAGTTCCTGAGGGTCCAGTTGCAATGCAAGTCAGGATTCATGGCTTCAGGAGGGCAGATTGGAGGGATGTGTATGTTAATATTGAATTGCAGGAAGGTTCTGACACTGCACTCTCTCTTCCTTCACTTGCAAAACTGTACAGATGTTGTAAAGAAGTATGTTTTGGGTTTTTTTTCAAGTGAGGAAAGTCTTCCTAATGTTCTCTGAAGTGTCATCTTCAACTACAGAGGCCTATAGCAATCATCACTTCCCTATTATGTTGTTTCTTACTTCCTTTAAGTTCTCTTTGCTGCTTTCCAGCCTCAGCTGTTAGTCTTACTGGGGAAAAAAAAAAAAAAAGCCTTACATTGGAGAAAGCAAAAATTCTTTATTAGTGTATGTAGCATGTCTAATAGTGCTAATGACTGTGTCTATATCCTGCTGAGTTTTACCATTTTAATGTTGGCATGCTAACAGATCTGGGATCCAAAATGTTGATAAAGTGCTACATCCAGCCTGTAAGTAAACAGTAAATCTCTGTTTCCTGCACTCACAAACATGCCATATGAGTTCTTAATCCTATTATTTTTAAATATAATCTGAAGGTTGCATTAAATACTCATAGTATTGACGTTTGTCTTTTGAAATTTAATATATAGGGACAAAACTCTTTCATGTGGATAAATAATGGTTTTGGTCTTTTTTCATATCTTCGAATAACAAAGAAATTACTTTTCATGTATGTCATTTCTACCCGACACAATCCTCTGTCTCTCCTCAGCCAGCAGCAACTTTATAATTTCATTATAATGTTGCTGTAGCAATACTATATTTAAGGTTGAGATGGCATTTTCACTGGCAACCTTATATTCTCTGTCATTTACAACTTTCCCAGAACAATACCTTTCAAGCTGAAATATCCATATTTGCTCTCTGCCAAGAAGTAGGGGTCTGCATAGGTGGGAAACATGTTTTTCTTAAAAATAGCAATAGTAATTTCTTTGAGTGATGATTTTTTTTTTCCCTCTTTTCTTCCCCTATGAAAGGGTTTGACTAACTCAGGAAATGTCAGAATTGTAATTCTGAAGGAAGACGAACACCTTTCTTTTAGCGTGTTTGAAAATCTCTCAGAGCCAGATCTTACCTGGTGCTGCACAACTTTACACATGTACAGAAATGAGTAAGAAGTTCCTCTGTGCTGCTTCGGGTACAACTTTTTGTATCGTGGTTTGCACATTTGTGGCAGTTGCTTCAACTGCTGAGCTACAAGAGGCTGGGAGTAAAAGTGCATAGGAAGCCCTGTCCACAAATGTGCTTGCCACCTTCATCTTTGAGGTGCAGCCTGCCTTTCTTAAACTGGCGGATATATGTGAAAGATCTAGTCTAGTTTTTTTATAGATTACTTTCTGTAACCTTTAAGGTCTTAATTTAACAGGAAAGCTAAGTATATGCTTGGTATATGAACTATACCTAAGTGCTTTGCTAAATGAGGTCTTAATACCTACTAAAGCCTGGGAAAATTTTTCATTTTACAGATAAGTTTTTCATTGAATAAATAGAGTCAAGGAGCAGATGGGGAAGGGTAAAATAGTTTGACCTAACAGAATTTCACATCAGAGAACTTAATGCAGCCCAATTACATACTTATAGATCTGCCTTGTCTTAGTCCTGTGGCTGCTCTTCAGAGGCCGGGCTCTGCCACCCCTGTTGTCTGCCAGGCAGCCGATGTGTGAGGGGAGTCTGTTCATATATGTAACTTTTGTTCCTGTTCTCTTGTTTACAGGTCTCAGATTTCTTGCAAGGAAAAAAATGCACATTTATCTTAGTTCAATAGGTTCCTTCACTGCTTTTGGATTAATGGGTGGTGGTTCAGTTTCTCGCTGGAATAGATTCTTTACAAACAAGAATAATTCTTAATTTGATTTTATTTTCTTGGTTACCTTTCAGAATGTTTATCTACATCAACCTTTGCCATTTTTATCCTTTATGGATTGAATGCATCTAATTATTATAGGTTTTCATTATGGTTACACTTGAGTTGGCATCATAATTCTGAATCTGTAGCTTCTATGGCTTCAACCAGTTCAGAAGAAAGGCTTTGATGTCCTGGAATTTTATTATTCTCCTCAGCAAAAAGGTGAATTTGTGTTTTCTATTTTTATTTATTTTTGAGACTTTGAAAGAGTGTTTTCTCTTCAGTGAAAGCAAAATTCTTAATTTTAGCTTATAAATGCTAATAGAGCATCGGATAGGTATTTTGTTCTGCAGTGACAATGATTTAAACAAATCACCAATATGGCTGATGTCACAAGTACAGTTTTATTCTCCCTCAATTTTTAGATATCAGCTTTCAAGCTTGGAAGGTACAGAACAAGAAAGAATGAAAGAAAAAAAAAAAAAAGCACAGAATTAGTCTTGTATGTTGCTTTAAATCCTGAGATTTGTGGTATTATTTTGGCATGGGAAGTCGGACCACAACAGCATCAAGACACAGAGTCTGGTAACATGTGAGGGAAGGGCAACTCATGCTTAAATAACTTCTAAGCTGATAACTGTTTGCTTAGGATTTTGTGAGGTTTTATTTTTTAATAGGCTTTAGGGAATTAAAGTTTTAGAATAGATTTTATGAATAATTGTTTATATAAGAATTTTTGGAACACTGTTAGGTTTATCTAAGAAAAGGTGTTTATACCTGTTGAGACATTTAGAATACATAGATCCTGAAGACACTCAGTTAGGACCATGTAATGTAAAATGAGAGGTGATCTTTGTCATGAACATATTTTATGCGAAGAAACTTCTTCATAGTGATGGTAACAGACACTGGAACAAGCTGCCCAGGGGGGTTGTGGAGTCTCCTTCTCTGGAGACGTTCCAAACCCGCCTGGACACATTCCTATGTAACCTCATCCAAGTGTTCCAGCTCTGGCGGGGGTATTGGACTAGGTGATCTTTTGAGGTCCATTCCAATCCCTAACATTCTGTGATTCTGTGTGATTCTGTGAGAACAGGCAGGAGAAGTGAGAAGAGAACATGACCCTCCTATTTAAATTGTACTGTATGTAAATGGTACCATATTTTGCAAAGTACCGCAAAACTACCTACTTGGCCATAGTATCAAAGAAAGTAAAGAGAGCTTCAGAACAAGATCTTCAAAGCCATTTCTGTTTCTTATCCACCAGACTCCATTGTACAATCAAATGCAAGATTGGATTGACCTTTAGTAGTAAGAATTTAAATAAGTCTGCAGTAACCTTGGATGTATTTTGTCATGCATGTGGAAATAGGTGGTAGTTGCACAGAACTAGAAGACTTTGGAAGATTTTAGTCTAAGTATTTATCTGCAAAACTGGGAATACAGCATAATGCTTAACATTTAATATGATATGAACATGAATGTGGCTGCCTACTTCCATTGTCTAAATTGAGGGGAAAAATTATAAATAATCAACTAGCAGAAAGTAAATTATAAAGCATAATTTAATCTTAATAGTTTTTCCATTTTGATAATGTAATGTGATGGTTGTAGCAGAAAGCAATTTTAAAAACACAGGTTTCTTATCATGACAGTTTTATAGTTAAATTGTTTTGTGGTTTGGAAATGTGTAATAAAAATATCACATTACAAATAAAACCCTAATGTCATAAGTGAGCTTCAGTCCACCAGGCACCATAGCAGTGAAAGAGTTTGGTATCTTGCCCTCATCTGCAGTGCACCAAGAGAGCAGGGATCCAACCACCAGCAGAGGCTCGCAGCATGAAAACATCTTAGCTACCAATCAAAGAAGTCCTTTTGGAAACATATAGTTATTTAGAGTTTATTCCAGTGATTAGAAGAAAATGATTAAATTGTGGCCAAATGACCATTGATTAGAAAAAAAGAGGAAAGAACATCACTAGTTAAAGCTGCTGTTGCAAAGTGGGGCGTTAAACCAGTACAAAATGTTGATGTTATGCTTTGATTTTTTTCCTTTCTTAATTATGCAATACCCAGAAACTGGAATGCCTATCACTGCTAAAAATTTACCATGTACAGGTCCAGAAAGCAGGGTGTGATTAGTACTTTTTTGAATGTGAAGATGATAATTTCCAGTGCAGTGTACCAACTCTCTTACCTTGTGACTGAGAGATCTCCAACTTCACATCCCTACTCAAATTTTCCTTTGTGCTAGCATGAAAAAAAAAAAAAAAGGTGTTTTAAATGCTGATTTATAAATAAGATTTTTGAAGTCTTTTGTCTCTCTTTCCTCATGCAAAACTTATCGATGAGTTATGCCTGTTGGTGATGTTGAATTTTCGTTTAGGGTGTCGTACCAGTTGATTACAGAGTGAGGGACAGAGGCTGCTCAACTTGCATTACTTTTAAGTTGGGAATGGGGTTTCTAGTAGACGGTGTGTTGTGGATGCCAACTGCCAAGTGAACTATTGTACAATTAACTGTGAGGACTGAGAGAGACCAAATTATAGGGCAAGCTATGACTTGAAGGCATGCCTTGGCTTTTCAGGAGCCACTCATCACTGCATTGTCACCTACAGCTTCGTGAAATGCTTGTGATGGTGTGAGGTTCAAAACAGCAGAGAAGCAGCAGTTCCTTGCCTTTCCCCAAGTCGAAAAGGTCATTTTTAGGACTGGGGGGATGTGTTTGAAGAGAGATCTGAGAGGATGGTTCAGTCCCGTAGTGCGAGCTGTGCATCATGTAACCTGAGTACACACACTTCTGAGAAGGTGATGTATGGCTGTCCCTGTGGGCATTTCCAGAAGCTGGCTGCAGGCCTGCCTTTCTTCCTTCATCAGCAGTTAGGAAAACGCACCTCTGGCCACATCTTAATGCTATTTCTGAGCCATCGTTACAGCATGAAGTTACTTAAGGTTGATTACTGTGAGTGCTGAGTGAAGCTGTACCTAGTTCCCTAAACCAGCTCGTGCTGTAGGATATATATTGCAATGTTAAAACATCAAACGGTTTGGTGTTCTGTGAGCTATTTGATGGAGTAAAAGGCTTAAAAATGAGGGGGGAAAAATAAAATAAAATAAAGAAGTGTTGAGTTTTAATATTGCATAGCAGTTTTCTTGCTTTGTACTTCAGTACCCAGAGGGTGGGAAGTGGTGTCTGGGGCACTGTGCAGGAGTGCGCAGAGACTTCCCTGAGTTTGTTTGTGCCAGAGTTTACTCTGCTTACCCCACAAGACAAAGTGAAGCTCTAGGAATGCAAGCTAAATCAAGAGTTCCTTGTACATGCAGTGCTTTGTGATACAATGTGATACAATGATGCGTGAGTCATGCAACACTTGGTAGCCCACCTTTCATTTCCCCTCAAACTGCAGAAAGTGGCCATGTGGAATGACAGGCTTACATAAAGCTCTTGGAAACAGATCTTATATTACCTCTTACCTGTCCTTGCTTCTTCAGTTACAAAGCAATTCAGTAACTACAAGGCATGGCTGTTAACAAGAGAAAATAATCCAGTGTTTTACAGCAGTGAGAAAACTTCAGCGTGTTGGTGTGTTCTGCTGATGGCCTGTTGTAGTTGTTTTTGGCTGCAGCATGTCCTCTCTCCCCTTTCTGGTGGTGTTACCTCATGCATCAAGACCATTTTTTCACAATTTTATTAGATATCAATTTGATTTCATTCTTGTAGATGTTGATGGCTTTTTTGTGAAAAGTGCAGTTAGAGGATCTCCAAGAAAATCTTGTAGATTACTGGACCAACTCACTTAAGATAGAAAAAGGGATTGAGAGGAAAGAGAGACAGATATTTCATAGGAAAGGAGGAAGCAGGAGGGTAAGAGATGGGACTACAGGGGTCCAGATTCTGTTCTTGCCTCAGGCATTGACTCCCCTGGGCAACTTGATTTGGCCAAGTCAGCATATACCTCCCTGTCTTCATTTCTCGGCTTCTGTAATGGTCAAAGTCACAGATCCCTTCTGACAGGAAAAATACGAGGATTTATTGATTGTGAGTACTGTAAAGTACTGAAATACAGTGCTCCTGGGTGTAGTAAAAATGTAGATAGAAACAAATCAGCTATGCATCTAACCACATGTGAATCTTTGTTGCTAGCTTTAGAGTATGGGCATGGGCAAGGCATCTAATCTTTCTGAGCCTGAGTCTTCTCACCTATGAAATGAAGATGAAAATTCATATGGCTATTGTGGCATTAGTAAAAATCTGTTGATGAATTTAAATAAATAGTTTTGCACTCACAGTATGATATTATTCTGCTCTGAGAGACTACTACAATGTATTCTTCTTCATTTTAGACGTTTTTACTTATTTAATGAAATTCCATTGAGTTTGAAAACAGAATGGATTTAGTAGACACCCTACTTCAATGAATCAGAAAACAGTACATGGCATCTACAGCAAATAAATGCTGTATCATTTCATAACAAATGAATAATAAATGCATACAATTTAATAATAAATATATATTACGTATGTATAGAAAGTTGTTAATTATGTAATCTTCTTATAAAGAAGAGCCCCAATTCAGGAGAACACAAGAAGAAGTTTGTCTTTATTTGTCACAGAAGTTAGAAACAAGGTTAAGATGCATATGTGAGTAAACATCTGGATCAGATCCTTAAATCCGTTCATGGCCTGGGCAGTTTCCCAGGTGAGATCCTAAAAAAACGGGAACAGAGCAAAATAAAAATACAGGAGCTTCTTCTTAGGGTGCCATGGGTGTTGATTCACCAGTGGTTCAGCTATGACAGTCAGGCTTTCCAGTTGTTTGAGGTGTGATATAATGTATTTGTGAAAGGGTTTTCCTCTTTCAGATTTTGAATTGCCTTAAGAGGAAAGAAATGGAAGTTGGTTTAGGTCACCTACCTTTGGCAGGTGGTTGCTTATGTTACATGCTCCACTGCCATAATCTGTCCTGTTTCAAAAGCAAGTGAAAAGGATGCTACCTTTTCTGTGGGGAGTTTGTTTTTTAGTATGATTGATCTTGCTGTTAGGAAATGGTTTGTGGTACTTAACCTACATTTTTCTTGTGCTGAATTCTATCATATTAAACTGAGTTACTACTCCAGACCATACTAAATAATTATTTTTCTTTGCCTCTACTTTGTGCTGTTGTACTTGAATTTGATTTACAGGTTATTTTGAATAGAAATAGCTGTGAAATGATAACATTATTAAACAATTAGGCATCCAGTAGGAGAAAATAATGAAAGCAGAAACATTTCTAAAGGCCTCTGTGTTATTAGGTGCAATGACAGAGGGAGAATGTAATGGGAAACCACACTGGAGCTTTCTGATACACCTCAACAGTTTAAAATAAAGATCCTTAAAGCAGAAGGGGGTTAATGTAACTGGAAATTGTTGGTCTTCATCCATCTCCTTCCTTTCCTTGAATAGTACCTATCATACACCTTTGTTCCCATTTGAAACTCTTATACTTTTTACACCTGTTGGAAAGGTAAGCTGTTGGGCTAGAAAGAATTTACCACTGACTAAAATATTTTCTTCTCTGCCCTAATATTTTATGCACTTGTGATTAGGTCCTCTCATCTCTATAGTACAAATAATACAACTACTGCTGCTAGTGATGTTTTCTGGGTTGCATTTTTTCTATGTAAACAGGATATTGGACAGAGAGTATCAGTCTGTCTGTACAAACAGATACTGGGCAGTGAGTCAAGGCAGGCTGTCAGTGCGCCCACTGCCGCTGTCTCCTTCTGTCCTGCTAGGAGAACTCTAGATGGAAACCCATGATGGTATGAAGACTTCTCCTTTTCGTGTGTTTGGTAAAAGCTATATTTTAAACCTCTTTTCACTATGCTTTGCATGTTTATAGTAAGCTCAGAATGGAAAGGCACAACCAATTTAAACTTCATTACAGTTAGTTCTTCTCCTGCAAGCATTTCAGTTTCCTCTTAGTAAAAACTAGAAAGTAAATAAAACATAAATATAATAATTAATTCTGCTGTTTCCTTTGGAAACTTTCTTTTGTGGCTCTGGCTTCACTATATTTTGATCTCACAACTGAGAATGTTGACATCATTGCTGTAAGGAGCATGTCACCATTTCAAGTGTAAAGCCATAGCATTGGGTTGTTTCCCATTTTGAATGAAATGGAGTTAAATGCTCATCACTGGTAGACACAGGGAGGGAGCATGCCTGATTTCTGGCTGTGGCAGGTTATCTGCCCTCTGTCACAGAGTGAAATGGTGACAGTGGCTTTCAGCTTCGCCTTCGAAGGGCAGAGAATTCAATGCTTCCTGCTGAGTCTCTGTGCTGGCCTTGCAAAAGTAGTACGTGCCTCCAGTCCTTGAAACATGATGCATGAAGTAAGACTGTGAGAAGGATAGCTGTTATTTCCATGTATTGGCCAGGACTTGGGGAAGCGCAGAAAACTCAGGGTGTGAGTCTTTTACAACTTCGTTCACCCAAAGTGACCTTAGGTGGAAACAGGTGAGGCTGTCATGTGGCCTTTGCTCTCTGTACATGATTTTGAATCACTGTACCCCCTTGTTTCTGTTTGGTTGTGGTTTGGTTTTTTGGTTTGATTTTGTCCATAATGATGTTCTGTCCTATGAGGAAATGTCACCCAAATGATCTATTTCATTCTTCATCTAATAGCTATATGATTTCAGCATTGGCTGGAAAAACACTGAGAGGAGAAGTCCTCTGGCAAATGTTAATTAATCAGGATTTTATTAAAGTGTGCGTGGATATTTATAGCATGAAAACTGATATAGTTGACACAGAATTCTTATTCCTGTTTCTAGTTGACTGCTATAATAGTTTTTTATAGTATGGTGGTGTCTAAACATTCACAGGGAGAAAGCAGGGCTATGTTATGTTAGGTGCTGTATCTCTCTAATACCCCTGATCATATTTAGTCATAATCTGCATTGAGTTTCTGCAGCACTGTACCTGAGCTTTGTGCTGGCCAGGATTGGATGCATATACAGAAAAGTAGTTGAAGCTGTGCTGGCCTGATGCGGACTCCATGGGGCTTAGTGTGAGTAAACAGACAGCTTTGGGATTCATACTTAGGTGGCTATTTGGATCTGCTTGTAGATGTTTTGCTTCTCTAAACTGTTAGTACTTATGTTGCTAAAGCGTTAGGAGTTTCTGTTAATTCTGTTTGTTTTAAAGTATGATTCAAATTAGTTTAGTTTAACTCTGGGTATGAAAGTTGTCACAATTCATGAGTCTCTGTGACAGTGACACAGGAGAGCACCACAGAGATACTTGCTCAACGACTGGCACATAATATTTGCATGGCTAACTTGTCAAAACTAGTTTCTGCTACCCTCAGCCCTGAAGCACCAACCTGGCTCATGAGAACTGGGCTTCTATCTTCCTGCTTCATACTCCATTGCCAAATAGCCCAAGGACAAGCAAAAAATAATTTGGGATTGCAAATCATAATTGCTGATGAGGATACAGGAATCCAAAATTTCAAGTGTCCCTTTGGGAGAGCTATTGCTGTGTCCTACAGGACCTGCAAAAACTGCACAGGCAGCTTGTCAAGACTTCCTCTTAACACATGTTTATTTCTGCTCCTGTTTTCTGAAGTGTCCTTACAGATAATGTGGGAGAGTTTAAGTTAGGGTACTGGCCTGGGTATGGGAAAGTCTGCTGTGTTGAGAGACAGAGAAATGCAGATGTGGTTGATCCAGCAATGCCTTTTAGAATATTGCTTGCACAAAAGCAGCGCTCACCTTTTTAGGTAATAAGAGGCATAGTAGAATGAAGAGCTGGTCTGCTAGCAGAAGAATTTTGTTTTCACAGTAGGGGGGTTTTCCATGGTATAGAAAAACGTAATAAAAATAATGTAGACTAAGTTGCTACCTCCTTTTTTTTTTTTTTTTTTCTTTTTTTTTAAATGGTCGTCAAGAAGGACATTAAACACACAAACTCCATTCAGCCCTGATGCTACTTTGGAGGAGTTCTTGTCTAGGTCATGGGGTAGGGTCACCTGGATTTGTAGGTGGAAATGGAGAATGAGAAGCAATGAGATAGGCTGGAGCTTTCTTATCATCCTGATGTGTGTATCACACATGCTTATGTTAGATTCACATCGCTGCGTTCTCCAGGTTGTTTAAGCTCATGATCTCAGACCTCCACCTGTGGAGGGACTTGATTCTAGTTCACTCCTCAAAGGATATGTGACAGTCCAAGGCGCAGACTTTGTGAAAGACTCAAACCCAGTTATGTCAGAACAAAATAGATAGTAACAGGTAGATGAAATAGTAAAGATACTATCACACATATAACCCTTCTGAAGCAAGTTAGGAAATCAAGCCCTTTTACCTCTCTTAGATTTATCTGTGCATCCTTTTTACGTGTGAATCCTTCTGAGTTTTTAAAAGTGACCACTGATGACAAGTTTTCTTGTTCAGAAGAAGGTTCTTTCTTTAAACCGAAGCTGTCACTCTATCTGGAGTACACATACAAATGTCATTCATTGTCTCTCTGGGACAAGTAATGCAAGACAGTTCCTAAATCAGAAGTAGTATCTTTTACTGATTGCCCCAAATCATGACAGTTGATGTGGTGTTGTGTTCTACTGACTTCAGAAGCATGGAGGGATCAGAGACAATTGCTCACTTGAATTGTTTCATGGACTTGCTCCTGGGTAAACACACACCTAGAGGTTTGCCTGGATCAGGGCCTTAATGCTTTCTGGATTTGCTGGAGCCAGAATCTCAGATCTTCAAGCACTCATGAACTTCAAAATATGCATTTCATATGCTTAGCATTGTTTCTAGAAATCATGTTCCACCTCTTTTTTTCCCCATGCCTGTGTTTGTATACCTGAGTAATTTATTTGGACTCCTTTGCCACCAAGTTTCAGCAACTTACATAAAGTGCAATCCAGGTCTGCCTCTGAACTAGATTATTTACAATGAAAGTTAAATTGAAAACTTTTGCAAAATTATTCATCCCCTCACCACCTTTTTCCTGCCAGCTTAGTTTATGTGTATGTATCTCATGTCAAGAAAAGGCCTGTGATGTATCATAGTCAAATTACGTGAGGGACTGAACTCTGATGTCAGCTACCTGTGATGCAGGGAGGCTGCGGTGGTGCTCAGAATTACCGAGACCCCCTGGAGAGCTTAATTTCTCTCATCTCTTCCTCCAGTGGATCTAAGGTGCTGGGCTGTGAGTTCCTCTACATCTGACTGATGCAAGATTCATGCTGCTGAGGGCTAGAGGGGGAAAACTGCATCTCGGTCAGATCATGTTAGAAGAGTTATGCATAAGGAGTGGGCAGAAGAAGTCCCTACCGCATACTTCAAAGAGTTTCTCCTCTGATTTGTGAACATCTTTTTGAAGGGGAAAAAAGAACAACACTGCTACCACAAACATAAATTCCCACAGTGATAATAAAGGTCCTTAGGCCCCCAGTGTATTAATTACTATAAAGAAAAAGCAAAATATGCATTTAGTTTGTTTCTAATTACATTTAGAAAAGCATACACAAATTGCATTTTGAAGTGTTCCTTTGAATGCTATGGAGTATCCTATGTTCATTACTTTATCTTATATTTTTAAAACATTTTTTGGGTTAAATCCAGCAAGGCTGAATCTGTCTTGTGATATGCAAGTGAAGACAAATAGAGCAATTACATACATATATATGTATATTTTATATATATATATATATATGCAGATTGTTCATGTGTAAGAAAGCAAGAAACTGAGATGTGAAACTCGGGCTGTGAGCTGCTTTTCAATATAAATGATATTTTAAATTTTGCACCTAGGAGATTGGCATTCTTTTAAATGTCAGCAGGTCTTATGCACTGTCCATAGAGAGAACAAGAATATGGTCCGTGCCCTACCCAGGAGCTTAGGGAGACAAGGTCACTGTACTTGGTGTGAATTTCTAGATTTTCTTGTCACAGCAGGAGGAATTCCAAAAACAGGAGTTATTTTCTTAATCACGGCTGATTCACTGGCCTGTTCCTAAAGTGCTGCAACCAGCACCCTTCACCCTTCACCTAAAGGGGTCTTGGCGTTACAAGCCAGTCTCAAGGTTACTGGAGCCTGCAGGCACGCTCTGAGGTGCGTTCTTGGGAGCAGCGTTTCTGACCAGGACTGCAAATGGTGCAACATGAGTTGTCTTGCCATCGGGTAACTGGGGCACTTCAGAAGCATCCTTGTGCCCCTGCTGCTCCATACTGCTTGTGGACAGAAAACGCTGGCCAGGCTGGGTTTGACATGCGTACTGCTCCTAAGGGAACTGATGGGGCAAAAGAACTGGGGAATTTTTTATCCTTGCTGGTTGAAGCAAAATTCAAAAGCAGATGGGAACGCGTCCTGTGATATCTCAGACTTACTGCAACAACGGATGAACGCCTAATGTTGGCAATGTAGGATTCCCTGTGCTCCTTGAGCATATGGCAGAGAAGTGGAGTTTGTTTTGGATAACAAAATATAAGCTGGATGGAATAAATGTCAGTGCTTCCACGTTTCAGCAATTTTCTACAGGAAATGTGAGAAAATACTGTATATATTAAGGAAATACCTCGATTTCTCTTCAATTAAATGATTTATTTGCCTTTAAACTAGTACAGACGTATTTATGAGCTTTGGTTTTCACTTTTTCTTTCTTTTTTTCTTCTCATGAATGAAATATGTGTAGGACTGCAGAATATTTACTTAGCATCCTTATTGTGTTTGTTCAGAATTATTTACTGAGTGCTATGATTCCTGTGGGACAGGGACTAGTGAGATGATCGACTTTTCCAAACCTGGCACAGGTAATGAATTGTGCTAGACAGCAGAGCATGAGCACGAGCACTATGTATGCCTGATTAATTACTTTGTGTCTCTTATTGTAGTGATGACAGAAAATTACAAACCAGTAAATTCAGTAACCCACGTAGGGCGTTTTAATATGGCAGAGTTTTCCATGATGCAGTGGTTGAATTGGGGCTCCCCGGGAGCCTTGCCATAGAGGCAATTTAATGGACATGTCGATATTAAAATACCTTTGCAGCTGCAATTACCTGGGTATGCAAAGTGATTTTTGGTTGAAAGTTGCAAAGTGATTTTAGGGTTGACAACATCATCTTATAGCTTGGTGTTTTTTACAGTTCATGTCTTGGGCAAGACACAGGTGGCTAGGAGAAAAAAAGATTGAAAGTACTTTTAAATCCCTAACATGTAATTGTTTTCTACTTCTTCACAAAAGTTGTAGCTTTCTGTTGGAGGTTCAAAGGCCCAGGCAATTCCTTTAAGCCCTTCTCCTAACTTTGAAAGCTGTGCTCAGCTGATTGGGGGAAGCAAGTTATTCTATCTCTTGATGATGTCTAACTCTTAAGATAATCACAACTAACCAGTATCTGTGTTTTATGTATTGTGTATCCAGTACTCACTGCAAGTTATTTTTAATTTCTGTGGAGTGATTAAAAATCTCTCAGAAATAATCCAGAGCTGACACTGACGTCTCCAGTACTGCTTGCTTACCATTGTATTTCAAAAGATGTCCCCAGGAATCTACTGGGGCCCTGTGTGAGGTGAAGCACTAATTCAGTGTAAGTAAGACTGGCAGCTTGGTTTTTTAGGGATAACTTTAAGTAATAAATAAATTGGAGGAAACCGCAATCTCCTCTGAAATGAGAATTAGTTATGTAGGTAAACGACTCTAAACCAGTGACTAGATGGCAATACCTCTGGTTTCTGGGTGAAGTAGTGAAATATATGCAGAGTGAGCAGGGAGGACCTGTCTGCCAATGATTTTTTTCTTGTGTGCATATATGTTTGTTTACAATCTGTCTCTAATGAATTTATATTCTTGGAAGAACTGCATCCAAATTGGATGAGACAGGATTATGTGACCTAGATGTTTTCCACTACTGTATTGTGAGGTGGTCAAGAGTTGGAGGGCTTGTCTTAGAGTCAAATTAGAGTCAGATGGCCCCATGACCTAGAAGAGAAGTGCATCTTTCTAGAGAGAATGTTAATCCTATTGCATGTTGTAGGGTGAAAAAAAGAAGCCCTCTATCTGAGCTGGTGTTATTTTACCAGAAACTATACTAGCAACGTAGATTATTTTTTTCCCTGCACATCTGCTACTCTTTAGGCTTGCCAAGCAGAGCAGAAAGCAAAAATAATAGAAAAGTAGTAAAATTAGACACTTTAAAGCATTCTTGCAGAAAGTCAGTGTCACTGATGAGCATGTTCTGGGCAAAAAGAAATGTAAAAATAGATTTCAGAGAGAACATATTTTTCAATTTATTGTTTTAAATCATGTACTGAACTGCTTGGCAGAAAGACACAAATTTGCAAGTATCTTATTGTTACCAAATCTGCACATTGGATTGTGAAAAATAATCTTGACTGAAATGTATTGTCCATCACTAGCTATAGATCTCCTTCTTTGTTCCAATTTTAGAAAAGCAAATCTATTCGTTTAGAAGACTGCTTATCACTGAGTACCATTGATTGAAATTTGGTTAAGTATGTTGCTGAATTAAGCTCACATTTATTCTTTGGTGGATAGGAGTCCCCCAGCCATTTTTGTTCACATCAGGTCAGAATGGAAAAAGATTGAGAATGCTGATCTACAATTACCCTTGAGCCCCACTCTGTGTTAGGGTTTCTAGGCACTAAGTCCAGAAAGAGAATTTTTAATCCAGTGTTTAATTCAGGTAAATGATGTGGTGATTTGACCCCCTTGTTCCTTGGTCTTGCATCTCCACCTGCAAAACTCACGTCCTTGTAGGCACTTTCTGATACTGCAATTCCCATTCTTTGTCAGCATATTTGGGAGGAGCCTGGGAGGCAATAGAAAAAGAACATCCTCTTTTTAGACAAAAATAACTTCTATTCATAAGAGATTTTAAGATATCGCTTTGAACAGCTACTGCTGAGTTGATTTTTTTTTTTTTTTTTTTTTTTTTCCCCTCCCCTCTTTCCTCCAGCCCTTGGAGCTGTTCTTTTTCCTTTGGAAAGTAAAATCCTGAAAAATGGCTCAGTTGGCCATTCATGTCCCTGGAAAACTGACCTGGACTGTTTCTTTCTGCTTCACACTCCGCTTATTAGTTGGGTTTCATGTAGTATATGTGCGGTGAGATTTGTGGATAGGTGGATTAGCCCTGTTACATGGCAGGCAGCAGAACAGTTGCCCTGCCTCTCTGCTAGAGGCAAATCCTTATTTCTGCTTTGCCTTAAAGAAATCTGAGTTTGAGGCGATGTATTCTGCTCCTCTTTTCATCCAGGTCTGCAGCACCACTTTAATTCATCGGTATGATTTAGAATCTTATGTTATTTCACTTTTCTTTCAAGGAGGCTTTTAAGCTGCTCTGAAAGTATCCAAAGTATAACTGAGGCAAAAGCACTTGTGTCAAAGTGTAGAGGGAAAGACTGAAACTGTTGAAGGTTTGTATTTGTAGGGGTTGGAAACAAGATGATTAGGGAGAGGAGACAGAAAAATCCAGTCTCTCCAAAGGAAGCACAGATGTGCAACCTCCAATTAAGAACAAGGAAAAGGGGAGTTTGTGACTCCTGTACCATTTTTCATGCTCTTCACTGTGGAAACTTTTTACAGCTGCCTCTGCTGCCTATTCACTGGCTTTTATTATTTAGGCACTTTTGTATGGAAAACATGGAGCTTGGTAGATTGGCCAAAAGATGTTAAATGCTACTGAAGTCTTGTAGCCGTGCTTGCCTGAAGGGGAGGTTTCCTGCCAGTGTGATTTCCTTGAACTGGACATAGCAAGATTTAGCAATGCTTGTATGATATAATATGCAGATCAAATGGAGCTCACCTAAGTTACTTTAATTTCTGGCAGTCGTTCCTGGTGCTTGACAAGTAGGAGGACGTTGCCAGAGACTTAGATTTGTGTGTGCGTGTGTGTGTGTGTGTATGTGTAAACATTTTGTTAAAGTGGGCTGAAATCACAGAATTAGTGGAGAATTAGATGGTATCCAGAACAGTGAAATTATTTAGGCATAACATTGCTTTGGAGGGTAACCTCCACGAGCAATCCTGGTTAAAAGTGGAAAGTTCAACTGTTATTTTTAAGGTGCTCTCATATAATGCTTGCTTTCAAATTGTGTTCAACTTGTGGGTTAATTTATTTCCTCAACAAAACCAGATGGACCTGGGCTGAATTCTGCTTTCTGAAATCCAAATGGACCCTCTTCCTCAGACCTCAGTGAGAAAATGCAAAGTCTCTTCTATGGCAATTTAGATTCTTAATGCCCAGCAATTTGCTAAGTAATGTATCTTACCTCATGGGCCTTGGGTTTATCTAGCTTGTGCTCAAGGTGTTCTGTCTGCTGGATCCTGGTAAAATTCTCAGGATTTCTGTCTGATTCTGACATGTTTGAGACACAGTTCCTGAGCTGAGGCACTTCACTGCAGGGACCTCATTCCTTCCATGAGGCCAGATGCTGTTGAAATCAGTGAGTAAGATTCCTCCTAGTTCTTGAATATGACAGCCTATACTAAAGAAATAGGCTTAACAAAAGCTAATCCTGCATGAAAGAGCTTTTGTCCCCAAAATTATGAGCTCAGTAATATGCTTTGGGGCTCATTAAGAAGCCAGTTTATGAACAACTACAGCTGCTTTCATTAGGACCATGTCATTAAAACTTCATGGTACTTCAGACTGGAGACAGTTGGCATGAACAGGTAAGATCTTTTCCCCACCGGTCTGTCTACTTCAAAGAGACCTCAAATTGGAGGGACAGATCAATTGAATGCTCAGAGGCCAGAGAACCTTCCCCTAAACTTTCCTGAAAATGAAGACCATTGATAATGATACAAGGATGTCACATGCAAAATATTTTTAGTGTTATAAATGGAACAAATTTGATATGAAAATAATGGGGAGGAAATAGGGAAACACATAATACTGTAGATAGTCTTTGAATAGGTTCAACGCACTTCTGCAAACTTGCATAAACCTGACTGGAGTGATTTGAGTTATTCTTGCTTTACACTGGTGTAATTCATAGCATATTGTGGCAGTTACCGCCTCATGTTTGATGGCAGCTCTGGTGAAAATGATGCCAGCCTACTTAAGGGTAAATGGGCTTTAGGGCTGTGTTTGCAAGTTGTTTGAGATGGGATGTGTCAGTAGCAATAGGGCCTACTTCAACAGCTCAAAGAAAAAAAAAAATAATGTTTTTTAATTTGGTGAGAGTTGGGCTTGGTGTGATGTATGGCTGTCATAAAGACTAACATGAGCCTGTGTATACTAGAGTTATTGTTGTTTGTATACTCTGATGGTTTTATATTTGCATAATCTGTCTGTGTGTGTGCCTGTACTCTATATCCTTCACAGAAAGCTTAGAGCTTGACTGTCTGCAGTAAAGGGTTCAGAGTTATTAACTGGTGATGCCTTTCTGGTCTATAGACTGAAATGTATTTCTTTGAGATTTTTTAAAATTCAAAATAAGCTTAAAATTAATCTGTAGACAGAACAGTATGGGTCTAAAAGCTGCTTTCTCATTCTGTAAGTGAATGGACTATATGCACCTTTTAGCCCTTTGGGTTTCTCTATTGGATAAAATCTTTGGCATAGTTTCCTTCTACTTGGGAGAAGAGTTACCAGCTTGTCAAGTAGTTGGTTATACTGTTAGTGTTCTCCATTGCTTACAAAGGGTGATTGTAGTCCTCCCTTGTTTGTACTCATCTAACTCCTAAGTAGTTCCACTAATCTCACTTAGCCTTCTCTTTGTTCACATGCTTTTAACCAGGATCACATCATGTATTTTTTTCTGTCGCATCTGTTTTGTTTGTTGACTTGAACTCATTTGTTCTACTGCTGTCAGTGTCACCAATGTAAATACATAGTTTATGAAGGCTGATACATCCTTCAATACATAGCTAGAAATTCCGGTGTAATATTTGAAAAGAATTGTTTGCTGATTTCCTAGTGTGATGGGGATGGACTTCAAATATGGAGGAGAGGAGTGCATGGTAGAGGACTAACAATGAGAACATTTGCTATCATAGTAAGCTGCACAGCGTGCTTATGATGAGCTCAGAGCTGTGTCTGAAACACAAAGGAAGAAGACATGTTACTGTCTCACTGTGGTACGTGCTCATACATGCTAGCTGGCACAGACTAACTGCCGTTTTATGAAATACATATTTATTTTTAAGCAGCAACTTGGAAAGGAAATCACTAAAGCAAACAATCCATCAATTTGAGCAATTACAAATGGCATGTATATGATTAGACCTGACTTAGCCGTGTTTAATCTAGCTGTGTTTAATCACTTCTGTGGTTTTGAAAGGGAACAAGAGTAACTTGCTCAAGTGAAGGTATAAATTTTGCAAGAAGAAACCTTTATGCTTACTCAATTTGATGACCCACTCTAGTGTTAAGGGGCACAGTACATTCTGGAGGGTGCGACATGTTATGTACAGACTGAGATATGAATTTGGGGTGGACATGTTACAAGTGCAGTCTGGTCAGGGAGCGTTGATAGATTCTGTAAATATGCTGCTGTAGAATACTTAGAAATAGTAAGTTCGGCAAATTGTCTTTCCTGCTCAGGTCTAAGTGGGAAGAAAAGGAGCCTTTACAAAAACACCTTAGAAGTACTCTTTGACATTTTACCAACCTGAGTACATTAATTCTTAGTATTTCCATCTGGCAAGTTAATATTACCAATGGAAAAAACAAAGGCACAGGAAGATTGAGGCTCAGATTCAAAAAGACCTTGAGGTAGTTAGGCCCATGTTGACTGCTGCACTTAAATGACTAGTTCCACAGGACAGTTTCCATGAGGCTGGCAATACAGGTCTTTTGAGTTCCCATCCTGTGCTTTACCAGGATAATCCTCTTCCTCTTTGTGTCAGCCATAGTCCAGAAAAAGTGTCATCTCTTATTTGACACCAGAACAAAACATGCAAGAAACAGCTCACCTCAGCTCTATTTCAAAAGTAGTAGTATCACATTAATGAAGTTACTACAGCCTTCAGTTATGAAGAGGCATAGCTGTCAGCTCTCCTTCTTTTACTATTGTATCTTAATTGTAATACAACAGTGGCTACACTTTTTGGTCAGAATTGGAGATGTGTTGGTGCTGTACAAATTTTACTAGTCTGTTGCCCTGGTGCTAAAACTCTTGTGCTCCGAATAGATGGAAAGAACAGAGGGAATAACATTGCCCCATGTCACCGATGGGGAATCAAGGCTTGGGAAAAAAAAAGTGGTTGATCAGTGATGTGAAAGGGAGTTTGTAACAGAGAAAGGAATTGAATTTGGATGTTCTGGAGCTATACTTGTAGCATTGTGTTTGTACATGTCAGTGTGGCTAAGCTGACATTGCTGTTCAGGGAAGTGACCTCTCTTCTCCTGCAAGTTGTGTGGTTCTTCTGTGTACTGGGTTACAGGTACAGACCTTAGTTAAACCCTTTTTTATCTTCCTGGATTGGCTTTCACCTGCATCAGGTCTCTGAGCTGGGTTATGTGGACAAGAAAACACCTACAGGTGACATGAGAAGGTTGAACTGCTGCTTGTAGCATTAGTGTTAGCTTCCGTGAGTTTAAAGTGTATGTGAAATGACAATACAGAACCTTGACCAAAGTTTGGGGTTGCTAAACAGTTTAATACATATTTTATGTACATATTTTATACATATTTTATGTATTATCCATGGAAACAGGCAACTTATGTCAGTAAGATTCACTGACGTTTTCACTGCTGCTGAGGATCACTCAGCTAGTCCTGTTGAAAGAGAGCAGGGATGCATGGAGAAATTTTAGTTTTCTGCCTGTGTCGTACCCCTCACCATCTTGCTTGTTCTGAATGTATAAGCTACCGCCTTTCATTCCCTACATGATAATTTACAGACGACTCTGTGGTGGAAGAATCTCTTTACATTTGAAGCAGTAACAATTTTGAAATAATTCCCTGAAGCTTAGTAGCTTCACTTCACAAACAAATAAGCCTCTTACAAATACCTACAGGAAAAACAACCAAAACCCTTAATTACAAAAGATGCCTCTACACATTCAAAATCTTTGCCTCATTTTTCTGTCTGGCCTCATTTCCACCAAGGGATCTCATTGCTAAGGCCAGCAGAACTGCTGTGATGTAGGAACAGCTAAATAAATATGACAAAGGATGTGAAGGGGCAGAGCCCTGCCTTGACATTGACACAGATAATTGAGTTATTTGGGAGTCAGTGTAAAAGTTGATTGTTTCTTGGGAGAGATGTCATATGGCATTCTGGTTGTGGGAACAATAAGTATCCTCTGGCAGCATTTACACTTTCCATTTTTCCCCCTCAGTTAATGCTCCTAATTCCTTTGGCACTATTTTCAGCAACTCCAGAACAGATGTTTAAGAAAAAAATTCTAGATACAGTGCGGTATATGTCATCTGGTCACTTTGGTAGAGGTCATTGGCAGGTGTGGTCTTTCAAGACATTGCTGTTTACAACAAGAAAACCATTTCATGTTCACATATGCTTATGTAGGGTTGCCAGAATTTCACCACCTCTCTCAGCTTTGTTAAAAGTACTGAGAGACTTTGGCCAGCAATTGAAATGGAAACCTGGTATTCCTATATAAAAACAAAACAAAACACCACAACTTTTATTTTTCTTTTTTTTTTTTTTCTATGAAATGTGTATACTTTGTTTCTAATTTGCACAGAAGTACAGATGTAAATGTTTGATGTTCTGAGTAGTACCATTCGTTAAGGTATGGTATTGTATACTAGTAATTACAGATGTTAATTATGGAGGAGACCTGGATTATGACTTTGGGTGCCCTCGTTAGGACAGGACAGTGTATAAGTGGTCCTGGGAGGCTTTGCTAATTGGAGAAAACTTGTAACATCTTCCTCACCTTTTTCACCAGCAGGTAGTAGTTTACTATTGCTTATACAAACACCGAATGAGATGCTGCTACTGTAGGTCAGCGCTGCCCCTTGGCGAGAGGAGAAGTGAATGTGACTCAGCTTTGTTGGTTTGTTTCCAGTGTTTCCCCACCTTTTGCCCTCTTTGGCCCCGCTTCACTTGTGCTTTCCTGGATTTGGTTCGGGCAGTCTGTATGGATGCGTGTGCACACCATGTGATGCTTCATCAAAGACTCCCTTGCAAAACCTAAATTCACAGAGGGCTTCTTCTGAAATACCAAGTGTATCATATGGCAATAGTTGACCACTTCCCATGTTTCTTTAGGAACCCAACAATATACACATGAATAGGCATCTGTAATTCTGGACAGATACATTAGGTGCAGTTATCTTGCACCCTGGAGGCCTTTGCACTTCAGGAAACTCAAATAACTCTTCAGTATCTTTAAAAAGGATAGTAACCACAGGACCTCTGGAACTCTCTTAAGTTGCCTGTGCATGCAGCTAATTATTTTGAGATTGAAACAGCACCTTTGAAGCATGTCCATGAAACACATAATTAAAGTATCTTGTGTTCGATCATACCATTAGACAGCTAATTGAAAATCACATTATGTCTACATAAAGAGACAAATAATATACGCATTTGTGTACTGATGAAGTGAGTCATCCTATAGCCTTTTCCCCTTTAATTGCTACGATGACAACTGGCAGTAGAGGACCACGTGCTGGGCTGTCCTTGATCAGCAAATCTAACAGACGCAGAGTTACTGTTAGGTACTCCCGTGAGTTCAAATAAAAGAGGCTCTGAAGGATGCAACTCCTGCTTCCAACAATTTCTGTACAGATGTGTAAGGTGGGCAGAACATGTTGGGTTTCCTGCTGTCTAGGAAGTCAGTGGCTAGCACAGTATCTGCCTAGGCTTCATAAAGGAACAAAGCGTATGTATTTATGATGAGGAATGACTTGAATGGTTTTCACCTGTGTCTGCCTGTAGGATTGTGCCATTCAGGACTCCCTGTGATGCCTCGTTGGCTCTGCTGCAGCAGAGAGTCCCTGCAGAGCAACTGATACTTCAGCAAGTGAAAGTCTGGGGTTTGCCAAGCTCCAAATAACGTCTGGAAGTCTTGCAAGCAGTGAGGTGTCCTCAGTCAGTCTCTTGGGGATCCAGTGACTCAAGAAGTATTAAGGGCAAAGAGTACATCCCTCTTAGCCACACCCCTTGTGTGGTACCTGTCTTGCTCCCTGTGGTAGAGGAAGTGCTGTGCTGTGTTTTATCATCATGCCCTGAACCTGTTTCTGGGAACATAAGTACACAGGAAGGATTCCTTTGCCCTTCTTTCCACCGTATGTTGTACATTTGTGGAAGACAGGCATACCTGCATCAGTAAAATAATTGGTTTTCTTATCTTTCTTGCTGCAGTTTATAGATTCAGGGAGAGACAAGATTTATTGTGTTATGCTGTACAGTTATTTGCAGGAACTAAGGTTGGTAGAGGAGAAAATTAATTTGAGGATAAACACATATGAGGAGAATTCCATTCTGGTTGTTTCCTCTGAAGTGCACTGATGGCAGTAGCCATAGAGAGGAGGACTTAGGGATGTTGCTTCTTCCTCAGAAGACTCAGAGCTGCATCAGGGCTTAACTACAGTGGATTTTACAGTCTTATTTTTACGATGATGACTTGCACGATTTCCCTCTCAGCACAGCAAGAACAGCTTTCCAGCTTACTAAGGTCATTCATTTGGCTGTAGAATAGCCTGAAAAGAGCTAGTTATTTCAGGTTAACATTTACACATATGTATGTTCATGTATATGTTCTTTATGTGAAATAAATTAAGTCATTTTTTCTCAGCCTACAGTCATATAACCAATTATAGCTTTCCTCTGTAGCTTTTGTACTTTCTGACATCTAAAAAAATGTCATAGTGCATTAGTGCTAGGGAGACAAAGACAAGTAATGAAGTCTGCTGATGCTGCTTTTTACATTTAAGATCATGCAACATATCCAGGGGTGTAGGATGCATTTTCTCAGGGGGCTACTGTGACCTGAGTTCCCTGCTGTTTACCTTTTGCAGTCACAGTCTTCTAATTACGATGCCACAGTTTTGGGAAAGGTTATAGTTGCTTCGACTGGCTTCCAGTCTTGTGTTGCAAAATTATATTCTGCTGCTGCTAGTGCCTGACAAAGATGTGGCTTCCAAACAAAGGCAAAGAGAAAAGAATGAAGCAGCAGACCCTGCAAGAGATAGAATATTGTCTGTGTGATTAAAGCTCTTTTATTAGGCTGTGGTCTGTAATGGGAAAGAAAAAGCATGATCTCCACTGATCTGCATTTTAAACAATGTTGAGGATTAGCAGAGGGGCAGCAGATGCACCTATTGAGCTGTAAAGGAAGGGATTCAAAGCTATATCGTGCAGATGGGAGATTATTGTACTGTACCTCCCCGCATGTGCCAGTCGGTACTCCTGCTGCTCTGCAGACGGGCACTTATCATCTCCATCAGCCCTCCCTGTCCCAGGGCACACACAGCACAATGAACGTGCCCCAGCCCTGCCACTGAGCTGGGCGCACACTCAGCCAATCTAAACAAGCAGAAACAGAGCTGTGGCAGCCATTCTGCTGCTGCCGCTAGGAACATGGTATGGGCACTGGATGATTATCGCATCCCTCCCTTTCAACCAGCTTAACCCTTTCCATTTGAACAGCTTGGCCTAATGATGCCGCCTATCATTTTGCTACAGAACCATCCTTTTCCTAGAGAGGAGTGAGTAAAATGATAGTCGAGAGGAGAGAGATTTTCCTTCATGTTTGTGGTTTTTTTTTTTTTCTGGTTTTCTGTCATTGCTTCTACCAATGAGCATCCCTTCTCCTATCTAAAATACAGCATTGCAATTTTGTTACTTTTATTTGCATTAAATGGATCATACATTGGAAAACTCTCTCACCAAATTTATACGTTTGTGTATAACGTAGAAAGACCACCACTTTTGCACACAGATTTTCTGCTCAAAGTCAGGAACAGATCTAGTGCCACAAAAGGAATTATTCTTCTTTTACACTGATGTAGCAGGGGTGCGTGTGAGGTTTATCTGGAATTTAATAAAAATTATGGTCTACTGGCAAATTATTTCTACTCTAGCGTATAGTTTGTAGTTGAAAATACATTAAGAATGTTCTTCTAGCTTTTACCTACTCTCACTAACATAAAATGTGATTGTGGCATGTGCTTGGTTTCCAGCTCTGCCACAGGGTTTCCGTATGAACTTCACCAAGTTACCCAATTTCTTCATGACTGAATTATCTTCAACCAGAGAAATAGTATATAATCAGATATACTCTTTGACTGCCTTATCTGTTTGTATCATAACCATCTATCCCTAGGCAGGGCCTAACACCTATTATGTGTATGTGCAATGTTTATCATAGTAGAGTCCTAGCCTTGGATTGAGTCTTCCAATCTAAACAGCAATAATAATATCATAATTCACATAATTAATTCTGTGTTCTGCTCTGTATTTCCTCTTTAAAACCAGTTTTCTTTCTAGTCCTGAAATATGTTCATGAGGCTTGAAAATGACTGGAGAAAACAAGTATTTTCTGTAGCATTCTATTTTTATTGTGTTAAATGTGTCATAAAGTTGGACTTTACCAATAGCAGCCTGAATATTACCTCATGCTTTGTCTGGTCATATGTGGGCAGGAGAGAGAGTGCATATTCCTATATCTATCTATCTATCTATATGTAAATATTAATATCTCTTTGCTTCTTGGTTAGCGTTGATTCTGCCTGGTTTACATCAGTAGCTCCATCCCTTTGTAGACAGTTATCTGACTCCATCTTGAAGACTAAGCTCTGCTTGAAGCTGGAACCCACCTCAAATCACAGAATCACAGAATGTTAGGGATTGGAAGGGACCTCAAAAGATCATCTAGTCCAATATCCCTGCTGGAGCAGGAACACTTAGATGAGGCTACATAGGAAGGTGTCCCAGTGGGATTTGAATGTCTCCAGAGTAGGAGACTCCACAACCTCCCTGGGCAGCCTGTTCCAGTGCTCTGTCACCCTTACTGAGAAGAAGTTTCTTCTCAAATTTAAGTGGAACCTCTTGTGTTTCAGTTTGAACCCCTTACCCCTTGTCCTACCATTGTTTGCCACCGAGAAGAGCCTGGCTCCATCCTCGTGACACTCACCCTTTATATATTTGTAAACATAAATGAGGTCACCCCTCAGTCTCCTCTTCTCCAGGGTAAAGAGACTCAGCTCCCTCAGCCTTTCCTCATAAGGGAGATGCTCCACTCCCTTGACCATCTTCGTTGCCCTGCGCTGGACTCTCTCCAGCAGTTACTGACATACTTCCCATAGCACCCCTGTTTCTCCATGTTGAACAGCCGAGTTCCCACATTCAACAGCAGATTAGGAAACGCGAACCCTGAACCACAGAGCAAGGCTCTAGATGCCAGTAAGTTAAGTGCAGAAGTGGCAAGGATGCTGCTGGGGAGGTGGGCTTCGGCTGCAGCAACGCGCTCCTGTTTGCACTTCTGTTGATCTCCTAGCCGTAAAGAGAATTATTATCTGAAAAGCAGGGTTGATTAATTTATATAATTTATATTTAAATCAATGCAATTTAAATTGTGGCTTTTTATTATGATTTAAGTCAACAAGGGAAAAACCTTGATTTCATTTATTGATTCCATGGTTATTTGTCATTTGTACATTTAGCTGTTTTCCAAAGGAAAGGTTAATTTTCAAGTTGGTGGCCATTCAGGTATGTTGGATTGCAAAAAAAAGTATAGTATTTCTTTTCTATGCTTAGGAAGACATTCTTTACTGCTGCCCATTCATTGAAGTCATAATGTGGTTAATGTTAATGAACATATATTCTTTATAGGTCATTTCCATCAATTTCCCTTGATTTGGAAATAAAGTTGATAAGGAAATTTAAAATCATTATCTATTATCCAGGTGTGTTGGTTCCATTTAAAAAGAAACATAAAGTAAAAAAATTTTCAAACAGTTTGTTTTGAAGAGGTATGATGGCATGTCACCATATACTGGGCAGACACTATATAGAGAGCTTTCTCTGCTGACTTTCCAGTGCACCTCATGGCTCACCTGACATTTGTGGGCTCTGGAAAACAGTGTTGCACTGGGATCTGCAGCAAGTGGTTGAATCCCCATTTGGAATTAGAATGAGACCAACCAGACCTTAAAGCCAGGTCTCTGGAGGAGAAGTCAGAGCTTCAGTTACATATATCCTTACTCTTCCTTTTAGCAATTCCAAAAAAAAAAATTGATTGATTGGAACTGTTTGAGGTAGGTTTAATGTTGTCAGATAAACCCTCATATTGTCAGCACTTAATACTTGGTCCAGCAGTGGCTCTTTCCTGCCATGTGGGAAGAAGTAAAGAGCAACTTGTATGGCTGGATGTCTTGTGAGGGCATGGAAGCTGAAAGAATCAGGAGGAAGGTTGGGGTGAGGAAGGAGAAGTCTTGCTTCACACATCCAGCTAACAGAAGCATGACATTGCTTGTAGTTAGAGCAGAAGCATGGAAAGTTATCTTTAAGCCAGAAGGGTCTCTGCTAATAGGAGGAGAAACAAACGGCTCATTCACATCTTTCTCACTCCCTTTTTGTTGTACAACTTCTGCTTTAGTTTTCTTTGGGTTGCCTTGTACTAGTTAGTAAACCTTAGGGGAAAGTTTTTCTTTTAGGATAAAACATGTAGAAAATATGAAGAATTATTTAGACTAGTTTAAATAATGTCTTTTAAAATTCCTGCAAAGAAGCATTGTTGTTCCATTAAACATCCTTAAAACACTAAAAATTTTCTTTGTTCTTTAATACCTATAGAGACTGAATGGAAGAAAACCATTGGATGAACCAAATTCAATAAATTGTATTTTTGAGACCAAAACTAGCAGGAATGGGCTATACACCAGATGGTTGTGCTGCTATCCAGAGGTACCTGGACACACTGGAGAGTGGCACAGGCAGGAATGTCACAGCATTCAGCAAGGGAAGTGCAGAGACCTGCACCTGGGGAGGAATAACCACCAGTACATGCAGGGGACCAGCCAGCTGGAAGGCAGATCTGCAGAGAAGGACCTTGGGGTCCTTGTGGACAACAAGCTTGACCATAAGCCAGACGCGCACCCTTATAGAGAAGGTGGCCAACAATATCTGGGGCTGTGGGATCAACCTGATCAAGGAAAGTGATCCTTCTTCTCGGCTCAGTACTGATGGGGCCACAAATGGATGACTGCATCCAGTTCTGACCTCCCCAGTACAAGAAACATATGGACTTACAGGAGTGATTCCAGGATAGGGGCACAAAGATTAAGAGACTGAAGCATCTCTTGTAAGAGGAGAGCTGAGACTTTTCAGCCTGGTGAAAAAACTTGGGGATTTCTCATCAGCGTGTATAAATACCTGATGGGAGGGAAAGAAGAGGGAGCTGACTCTTCTCAGTGGTGCCCACAAGACAAGAGGCACAAAATAAAACACAATTAAGTCTGAACACAAGAAAACACTTTTTTTACTGTGAGGGTGGTCAAACAATGGAAGGTATGTGAAGGTATTCAAAACCCCACTGGACATGGTCTTGGGCAGCCTGCTGTAGCTGGCCATGCTTGAACAAGGGCTTCGATTAGCTGATCTGGCAATGTCCCTCCCAGCCTGCATGATTCTGTGACTTTGTAACCAGCAGCAGATTCTAGGTTCTCTTTTCTTTTCTTCTCGGCAGTGGATTCTGGACTGCTAGCACAAATCAGGTAGCAAGCATAGAGAAGACTTGTTTCATTTCTTTAACCCTGTTACTAAATAACTGGCCATCTGCTGCCCTGATTTTCTTTCTGCTGTTTCCAGTGCACTGCCACCAGGTGCAGTCTGGACAATCATGCTCCAGTATTCTCTCACTTGTTTGCCTCTGTGCTTTCGGAAGGCACCTTCTCTTCCCAATACAGCATTAGCTACAGTACACATCAACATTCACATACAGCTGCAAAGGTACATTTTGAGTCAGGTATGCTGCAGAGAAGAAGGACAAAGGTTTTCAAAAGAACCTTTATTTTTGGCTTCTTCACATAGTTGTTTGTGGGATTTACAGTTGATGCTGTGGGCAGAGGGATTCTGCTTCACATTTGACAACTTGTAATTGCACAAAGCCACAGATTTGCCTTAATTCCCTTTAATCTAACCAGAGGGGTGCACCTTTGCTCTTTCTCAGTTCTGGTTTTCTCAACTGCAACTATGAATATAAACCTCTATTTAGACAAACCTTATCTGAAAAGTAAGCTTCTCTTTCTATGTTTCTCTGTCTCTTGGAGGTTGCTGAGATTTCTATCCCAGTGAAAGGAAAGGAAAGAGATCAAATGTTAAGGACTTTTAAAGTCTTATATCTGCAAGTCAAAATGGTCCCTCAGGAAACTTAGAGCCGGTCCTTCTGCAGCCGAAACCTGTGGTGCTGCATCTGCTACTCACTCTACTGTTGGTAAGGCTCACACAACACCTGTGCTTCCAGGCACTCTGTTTCTAATACATGTAGGGAGTCTGCTTGCACAGGAGGCCTCAGGGACCTGGGCTGTGTCTCAGGAAGCAGATCCTGTGCTTATGGCAGCATCGTCGCACCACTTTGTGACATTACATATCATTACTCCAGTTCTTGGTGTTTTCTGTATTGGTTTTTGTTTGTCCAACTGACTGAACCATGTTAATTGGCTTGCAGATTGAGTTACCAGAACTGGACTTTCTGTCTGTGAAGGCTAAGTCTTTTCTATATTTGTCCTTTGCCAGAGTTCCTGATTCTCTTTGAAGAGTCTTTTTCCATCCTTACTGAGATTTTTAAAAATTATTCCCCTAATGAGATTTGGACTGCAACCTCTAGCCTTTAGTGCCTTAAGCACAGAGGGTCACAGACAAGTAATGTTTCTGTGGGATACCTGTCCTGCCAGACAAATGCTATTCAGCTGCTGATGGTTCTTGTGCTCATGAGAGACACTTACATCTCCACTCTATGCAATTTGGCCATAGCCTTAATGTGTGAGTGGCCTGACCCCGCAGTATGAGTAAAGAATATTACAGCAGTTTCTAGTCACTTTGGAGCCCATAATACAAAGCCAAAGAACTTAAGTATGTGTAATGTTCATAAGAACAAGACAGTATTTTCTTGTGCTCTTTACAGGCAGTATCCCTTAAGGCCAGTGGCTTTGCAGAAAGTGATACATGATTTGTCTAATGCCATTATTGCTGGGTAGTACTGTATTATCTTAGCACGTTTATCCCTGGTGTATGGTGGGACACTGAACAGGGACAGCAAGCTCAAATTATTTCTGAGCTGCCTCCTCATCTGAGCATGAGCAGCTCCGAGTCAACACTGAGCTCCTCTGTGGCTGTTGTTTATAGACTGCACTGTGCTGTGTCACCTCCTTGGAGAGGCTGGGAGGGTTGCAGCTCTTCTCAGACAGTGGGAATTGGGAATAATTGCAAGGAAGCCAATGTGATCACTCTAGTGTATGTGCAGGGAAAACCGGATCCTCAGTGTCCTTCTTGAGGGATGGTATTTTAAACTTCTGCCCAGACTTTGTAGCTTGCAGGGAGAAGATGCCTGTTGGTCTTTTGCTTAGTTCTATGTACTTGTCCAGACTTAAAACTTGTCCTTCTCCTTAAGGTGATTTTTTTTTTTTTTTATTGAATCTTCCTGAATCTTCTGCCACCTTATGCTGTGTGGGACTAAGAAATACAATTGTTAATAGAATAGAAAGCAATGAGAGGGAAAACCCTGGGGATGAGATCCTCTTTTGACACCTGGAAAACTCATCCACTCTTTACCCTTCTTTATTATGTTTCTGACCTTGAACTAGTCTTTGTGAGGAGCCTAATTTTGAGGGTTTATGATGATACTAAGGAATTACCAGTGTGAGTAAAGGCAGAACCCTTTCCCGTCTGGGGGGCGTGCAGTAGACGGTGCTGTAGATTCAACAATAACAACGCCTGCAGATTTGTTTTGCCTTACTGATAGTTACCACAACAGGGAGTTGCATACTTTGGTAACTGTTGAGAACAGCTAGTTGTGGCATAGCTATAAGGTCTACTACAGCCAAATCTTTCAGCACTTCCATCTCATTCTCTACAGTAATACCCATTAGAAGAAACAAGGTTTGGATAGCCGTAAGCTGCTGATGAATAACCTAGTCTGCAAGTTCCTGAAACAGATGAGCCTTGCATTGACTTCAGTGGGCTTTAGATCAGACCCATGGGGTTGTTCGTCATCCTCCCCAGTGAATTCTTGCAGAAGAGAAAAATTCACTGTGGGATCTTCCAGCAACCAAGGCAGGGGTTGTTGAACAGAAAGCCTGGAACAGAAGTGTGACACAAAGATGTGTTTTGACAGCACAGTTTCCATGCCACTATTCTTTTATAATCACTGGTTACTGCCTGAGTTTGAAATTGAACTCTGTTTCAGGACATACTTAGCCTCAGCCACTCTGGTATGAATTTCCAAGTGATGAAGCTCAGTATCAGAAGGTGGGTTACAGTGTTTGTGTTTCTATTTATCCAACCACCTTTCTTTTGAAAGGAAATTAAATTCACTTTTTTTTTTTTTTGTTTTTGGTGGAGGCACAGCTGACCATGCTCTCTAGGTACTGCATTGTTTCTCATAAGCCCTACCTTAAATTAATGAGGTGCTTGGGCCTTTTTTATAAACGTGTATTGAATATGACCCCCTGCTTACCTCTCTCTGTAAGCAACACGGTGAACCAGCTGTAGTGAAGTTTGTACTACATAAGCAGGCAGCTCCTGATCTCGATGTAGAAGTCGATAAATGCTTTCAGCTGCATGCTGTGACCTGAACCATTATTCTCACATTAAAGGAAATAAATACTTTCAAAAAAAGTTATATGCATGTTTCTGTTCATTAAAATGAGAATAGTCTAATTTTTCTGACCTTTAATTCTTTTACTGTGACTTTCATTTTATAAAACCAGAAATCAGTTTTCAAATGGTCTTTCTTCCCATTGTCCTAAGCCAGAGGCAGACCATTTCTCATATTTAGTATTATTAAGAAAATGTGCTATTTCCTAAACTTTTCACAGAAGAACATGTTGCATAAAGTGAAAAGCAGTCTTATGTCATGAGATCTCTGCCCGCATAGTTTTATACTGCACACAATCCCCTATGGAGGACTGGAAGCACTTAAAGCGTTTGTTCAAATTGAGACTACGTAAACCCACATGTAGGGCTGTAGGAGTCACATGAAAGTATCAGAATCTTATTAAAATTATTTATTTCCATTTATTTGCATTTCATCCTGTGGAGCTGTGTTCTGCAGGCCTGTAAGTCTGCTGTTACTAGTCCCCAGACCTTCCCCTAACATCTCGCCCCTCTGGTAGCCCCAGAGCCGTCCCCTCTCCACCTCCCTTCCCGGTCTCTTGTCTAGCCTGCAGCCAAGGCAGTACAGTTGGGCTCTGCTCTGGAGTTCATTCTCAAGCTGATTGACCCACAAGGTCTTTTCTCTTAGCCTGACTGAATGACTGAAGGCTAACCTGTATCTTTACTTTTCCCACACTGGGGTGACTTACAAGATCTTTCCATAGCCAACTGCTGAATTTTGTGGAACCTATTACTGATGGCTCACTGTTGAATTTAGCTGGTGTTGGCCAGTGGGATCCAGAGTTGTTTGAGACAGAGGGTGTGTGGACAACTAGACATGCAAGGTATCTGTATTAACCTTGTTTCACTAGGAAGCCACATTAATATTTTTTACAAATAAATAATCCAGATATCATGCTTCCAGAGGGGAACTTAAGAAGACTGAAACTTTAGTAGGAGGAACTGCATTAACAATTAGGAGAGCTTTGAACTTGGGCATTGACTCAACAAAATTTAAATTGTAAAGCCCACTGCCCTCTTGGGATGTCTCAGAATCTTTTGAAAAGGGCTAGGGCCATACCATGGGAGCCATATACAGAACAGGGAAGATGAAGTGTCCTGCCCAAATGCCAGCCTGTATGTGATAACATGATAATGTATGGTGGGAGTATCGCCATGTAAAGAAATGGAATTTCGTCAACATACAGGCCTCACTGTCACAAAAATCTTTCAAAGATAATGAAGTCCTTTCAAGCTTTTATACAAAAACTCCCTCTCTAATTTTGTTGGATGCTGTTGACTGAGTATGGGACAGAGAACCAAAACCAAGAGGGAAATACAAGGACAACTCAGACGGTAGATATTCTGTTTGGTAGATGCTGGTTGACAAACAAGACGAGGTGCTTAGAGGTCAGGACTAGCCATAGCATCTGTTGTCTTCTACATAGGAGAAAGGAAAGAGTAAGCTATGTGGAAGGAAACTAGGCCAGTGATAAGTGTACTGCAGGACAAATGGGTAAGACTGTGGAGACTGTTACTGCAGGAGACCATGAAAGAGACGTAAGAAGCTGGAGACAATGGGGGAGGAAATTGTAGGTAATATGATGAGGAGGGGAAAGTAGTATGTCCATAGATGTGGTGAGGACCTGTTAGGGTGGGACTGGAGATCTCATTAGGGAACATGAGGAATATTTAAGGTTTTTCAGTTAAATGAAATTTATGGTGTGGATCTGCAAGAGATCAGCCCCTATTAGTTCTACTGGGTACAAAACAATTTGTCCTTGGAAAAAAATCTTTAGCTGTAGAACAGTGTATGCAGTGGCTATCCAGCATGTTTCTCCCCTGGCTGTGTATGGGCCACACCCCACTGTCATCAACAAGCCCTTCTGGAATTCACGGGAACTGGGATATGCTGTGTCCTTGTGACTTGCTGGTTTGCACCTTGTTCCTAGCATGGGTGCAAGCATGGTTAATCCAAATCACTTCTTGAGCCTGAAGTGCAGCATATTGTCAGTCAGTGAAAATCCTGTTAGGAATCTGTCAGTGGGTGATTAAGAAATGTCAGAGGGCAGAGTAAGCTGTATCAGCACTGAGCTGGGTAGATGAAATGCTCTGTGGTGAACCTAATCTTGTGAAGAGCACGACCTTTGTCTTCTGTATAAAGGTTTTCCATGGTAACCCCCTTTCTTAATTGAGTTCTTAATATACATATAATCTTGCTGAAACAATCTTGGGTGATGGTGGGGTCAAAAGGGTGTGAGGACTTCCTGACAGAAGGAGAACGGAAAGGTGTGGTGAAGAAGGGGAGATGTAAGAAATGAGCATAGAAAATGGGATTAACCTCAGCTAAAAGCATACACGAAGAGCGGTTTATCCGCTGTTTGGCCTGCTCCTTCCTCACCTCCTCTTTCTCTGCTGTGCAGTGTTCACTCCTTGTTAATGCATCAGCCCTTCGCTGTAGATCACTGGACCAAGCAGGGACATTGTGACTCATTACCCAGATGTTACCAAATTATAGTGACATGTTTTCTGAAGTACATCTTAGGCAGGATAGACAGAGCTCTGTTGGCTTCCCGCTGTACCTGAAAATGTCCATCTTTGATCATCTCTTGAGAAAGGATTAATGAAATCTGAAGGGGGACATGGATCTCATCATTCCTCAAAAAGAGTTTTTCAAGATGTACAGGGTGTTTAAAAAAGATGGAACCAAAATGCCTTGTGTTGCAGGGTTGCCATCTTGAGAATGGCTGGGGGCTGTTTAGGCACAGGGAGAGGCATCTCATGGTAATCATTTGAAACTCTGTGCCCTCCTCTTTCAAGTGGTAAAGAGTTTCATTCATGGGCGGTTCATGGTAGCAGAGATATAGTGATTTCAAATAGGGTCCGTCTTTCTGAAACACCCTGTATAGCTCTTGGGAAGTGGAAAGAAAAGGTTTAGACTAGGAGAGTTGTGGGCAAAACTGGAGTCTTTCCAATACTCATCCAGAGATATAAAAAAGGGATTTTTTTTTTTTCCTGGTGTATCAATGGGAAGATATTAGATTTTAATTTATGTTTTTAATTTGAAAACAATGAAACCACTCTTCTCCCTGTCTGCAGGGGCTGGGGGTGCTACCCAAATGCTTTCCGGCGTACATGTTGGAGGCTGAAGCCTGCACTTCTCCCGTGGCAGCAAAGCTTAGTCTCCCAAGTGTTTTTATGTGGGAACAAAGACTTGATCTGAAATAGGAGCTCAGCCCACTAGACATCACAAGCTGCTTATAGATCCCAGAGGACTTCAAGAGTTTGTTGGAGTTTGACTGATGAAATAATGACATTTTACAAAAGCAGCCTCCAGTGTGCCCATCAAGGTTTGTGTCCTGGTTCCCTGGGGGCTCCTCTTTAGACACATGAGAGTGTTTGGTAAGTTGGGAAAGAGAACATGTCAAAAGGACTCAACAGTCATGTTCTTTGCTATATTCAGGGGGCACAAAGGGTTTCTGAGAAGTATTGATTTATGAAATATTGTAAGAAAGAAACCAAGATAAAAATCAATAGAGGTGATGTTGGTTCTGTGTGTTTTGATCCTGCTGAGCTTGGAGGATGATCTTACCATAATCTCTGAGGTGTACAGTGTAAAACCTGCTCCTGGTGAGCTGCTGTGTGTATGTATGTGTGTCTGTCTCTTGTTCTCTAATATCAGGCGTGTGGATCCAGTCACATCTGAGCTGATACGTTGTTCTCACCAATCTCTGAGTTTAGGAGTGTGTCCCTTTGGCTAGCCAAGGTGGTGTGCGTGACAGCGCTCATAGCTCAGGAGAATAAACATGGGCAACAGCAATTCAGCATGCAGCTTCCCTGTGCTCTGAGGTGAGGTACATGAATCCCAGCACGAATGAACATCATCTTCCATGCTCCTGCTGAGCATTTGAACTCTGGCTTTAGTCCTACTGTAATTACAGTTTATTCAATTTAGAAACAGTTACTGTATGAACTCTCAGAACAGCCTTTTAGCACTAGAATCTTTCTGTAGAAGGACCCATGGTCAAATTATTTTGTTACCAATGTAGTTAGCTGCTTCCTCATCCTTTTAGATTTCTAGGCAACCCTATACCTCCTTTCCCCATATGCAATTATAAATTGATACAGTATAATTTGCCTGTCACTTGATATAAGGCTCTGTTTATTTTAAAGACAATAATTAGAGATAACAATTGCTATAGAAAAACAAACATCCATTCAATGAGAAGACTGAGTAATTAAGGGCAATTATTGTTTTTCATAAGTAGAATGCTTGGTAACAAAGTTCTTTCCAGTGCAGCTAAGAGCGTAAGATGCATATTATAGGAGACCAGAAATCTATGTGCTAGAAGAATTGGGAAATTAAATGGAAGCTATTAATAAGAAATTATCTAGACCTTTCTTTCCAGATTGTATTTAAGATACAGTTTTCCTGGTTGTACTATGTAAAACTTTATTAGGGTTTAGATCCCTTTCCAACATTCTTTGCAAGGATTAATCAGTTAATCCTTCTACAGCCCTTGCAAGGTAAGTAAGTGTTATTATCCTTATTTTATGGGTATGGAAATGATGTTGCTGTGGGCCAAATTTTAATCTGTTTTCCACTGTTGTAGATCTAAAGCAGCTTCACTGCAGTCAGCAGAGTTAGGCACTGTAACTGAACTGATTTAACCCTAATTGAAACTACAGTGCTTGCAAAGATATCTGTTGAGAATAAAGAGCAATAATATTACAAGCATTGTCCTATGCACCACTTCATTTGCATTAATGCTTTTGTTTGCTTTAAGAGTTGATTTTCTAAATTAGCATTCTTGAATTTGCAAATCTTGTAAATGCTAGTGCATGTGGTTTTCAGGAAGGAGTATCCATAAATATGTTTACGATTTACAACAGCAACCGCTGTTTGTGAGGCTAAATTACGTTACTTGTACATAAAGATTGTATATACAAAGCTAATGTGCAGCAAAGGTGTACATACACTTAGCTTTTTAAAGAAACTGTGTACGTGGGTTTGTTCAGCCCAAGATTTTTGTTCCTTCTTTAATCCAGAGAGTTTGGTACCAGCACTAGTGTGAGCCCTGAAGTAAGCCACAAATATGTTTGTCCTGCAGTGCCTAGATTAACATTTGCAGAGTATTCATTGACTTGAATTAATTGGCAATTAGCTAACTCAGATTAAAAGAGGAATGATATTTCTCTGTAGACATTCTTTTAATTGCTTATCAAGCCAAAATAGATACTACTGGCCAGACCAGGGCTTTCTGCTCAGATTTTTTAAGAAGTTTTTTGGCAATGCACTCTGAAGTGAAATGAAGAACAAGCAACATGTTAAGTGCAGGTGATCTTCTGAAGTCACTGGCTAGTTTGCCTACTACAGGAATGTATCAATACGTAAAGAGAGGACATTGGCTTGGTTTCATTTCAGAAGGAAATTAAAGACCTCCATTTACCATTGGAAAACTCATATGTATTAAATATAGCAAGTGTACCTAACTTTTCATTCCACTTCTTGAAGTAGTTATTTGCCTTATGGTTAAAAATTGGGGTAATGAGTTACTTGTGTTTAACATTTCTGAAAGACTGTGGGAACATTATTTATTAGCAATGAGTATACCATAAGTGCTGTATTTAAACAACAATGTTGTTTCATTGTTTATTAGTCTCCCACTCTCAAAACGATAATTTGTTTCAGATCTGTGGCGGGATCCAGTTTTGGATAGGAGTGAAAACCGGTTCCCTGTTGTTTCCAGATAGTTGTGGGGTTTTTTCTGTAATGAAGACTCGTAATACCAGGATTATTAGTAAGGTGTTACTATCCACAGTTGTGTTTCCTCATGCTGCTATTCACACAACTGTAAAGTGGATATGGAATAGCACCAGCTCTGAACTCTTAGTGTTTCATTCAGTCTGTGTTAGGGAAAATTACCACACAAAATGCAAGGCAAAAGTAAATCAGCCTTTTCTATAATCCTGTCCTTGGCTGAACTGTCATGGAGGTGATTACCAGTTACAGTGCAGGCCATGGAGATGACTTCTGTGATCATGGGTTTATAGTGAATATATTATCTTAGCTGGAGGGAAGCTTTTTTTTTCTCCACCCCCACAGTACATTCTTCTTGGGCAAAATAAAGGATTTGTCTCTGTACTGCTTCAGGGTGGGCTGTCCACCTGTCCAGCTGATCTAAATCTGTCGCTTGTTCATCACACAAGCTCCTGTCCTTTTCAGAAAATATCTGTGTATCTTTAAGCATCCACAGAGCAGGAGATTCCCAGCAGCAAAGAGCACAGGCGTGGTTGTTAGCAGGTCAGCGCAGCATGAGGCTGTGTCAGGCCTGTACACTTCCCTTTGCTCTTCTGCCTTCAATTGCACCTTCCCCTTGTGTCACCTGGGGTTACTTATGCTCATTGGTTTTCAACTCATGGCTTTTAATCATAAATGAAAATACAATGTTAGCTTACACATCCTCTTGCTTTTAAGCATGCTTATGTTTTCTTCTGTACTTCCAACCTGAAATTATAGGGCTGGTTCTGGTGCAGTTCAGTGGCTAAGATCAAAAGCAGTCCGATGTTTGCAGCTCACAGGATATAACAGCCCATTTGAAAGCCTGAGAGCCCCCAGGAACCACTTGTGGATGAAAATCTGAACTGTGCCCAGAGGACTGGGGAGGCAAGGCAGAGCGATATGTCTTCATTTTATCCTAAAATTACATTCAGTGAATTTAGTACAGTGAAAAGTGCTGTCTTGGGCTGTTCATAGGGTTGTCTTAAAGTTCTGTCTCCACAGAGCAGATAGCAGTGACAGTGTTTTTTTTCCTTGATTTTTAAAATGTGAATCATAAGAAGAGGAAAAATACATTAAATCTTATGTGTGTTTTTTCATTCTGTTTCCTGGTAATGTGGTGTAAATCAAGAATGACTTCTTGAGGTCAATGAAATTAATTTGATATAAAATCAGTGTGATTCAGTATCAATGTGATTTTTGCAAGGTGTGCAGTGTCTTCTAACAGTTGATTAACATTTTTATTGGCATAAACAGAATGGTTTAATCTTAATTTTTTAGTTTCTGTGGTAGGCAAAAGGACAGAGGATGCTGTGAGGATTGCCTGCACAGCATGGTGGTGTCCCAGAAGTTAATGGTTAAAACCTTTCTAGGACTCAATCACAGGGTGCTTCAGGGAGGACAAAGGAAAAATAGTTTACAGATTGGCCAGGTTCAGTGGGACAGATGTTTTGATTTGGGAGCAACAACATTTGAAATCAAACCCTGAAGGGTGAGATAAACCTTTATATTTTCTTCAGGGTGAAGGACTAGTTACAGAGAGCAGTTGTTTGTCACCTTTATTGACCTCTTAAAATAACTGGTCTGCAGCATGTGACAGTACAGCACTGTGTCACAGACCCCGGGAGCTGAGATATAAAGGACTGAGCTAGAAGTTCTGCTGAGATTTGAAAGAGCGATGTAAATAGTGATGTGGTCATGCTACAAGCGTGATGTGGAGCTGCGATTTGTGCTGGAAGCAGGAAGGAAGCAATCAGCACAAATTGAAACTGTGTGCACTTTCAACAAAGCGGTGCCAAGTAGCCACTATCCAAACACATAACAAAGCCAAAGAGAAGAAGCATAAGTAAGGCTGCAGCTGCTATGAGTGGTGAACACAGAGCCAACAGTGCTGTGGGTAATATTATAAATTTATTGAATAGACAAAATTGAGATGTAAGAGTGAGGATTGGATGGACATCACAGCATCTTCCCGCAGCTGTGCTTCTTGGCTGCGTCAGGCAAGGGACAGGCTATTGCTTTACACAGTTTCAAATGAATTTGTCAGTGTGCAGCGTTCTTCATTTTTGTGACTTGTTAATGTCATGGCTGAAAGTAAGGATGTCAGCATTTAACCAGATGAGACTGAGAAATTATGTGACTAGAAATATCCAGAACACTTGAGCATGCCGTAAAAAGAGATCTGACTGGAAGTGAGTTTGGAGTTTATTTCTCAGCATAATAACCAGTGATTAATGGTTCAAAATTTATAATTAACTCAGTAGCAAAAAGATGGAGAAGTATCTTGCGGGACGTTGCTGGAGTCCCCAATGAAACTCCAGTTCACTTCGCTGGGAATAGTTTGTGGTAAGGCTATAGTCTATATATTCAGCCCCCAGTAAGACGTGTGAAGTCCTGTGTTCATTGTTTTGCTGGACTGCAGATCTGTTGTATCCAATTTGCAGGTAAAGCAATGTGTTTGATTGTGTGGTTTGCATCAGGGGATGGGGTCAGGATCTGAACTCCAACACAACCTAGGACCTGCAAGCTGAGCTAGACTTTTTCTTATTGTGCAACATCATTGCTCACAAATGCTCTGTGAAGCTGCAAGAGTCTCAGTAACACCAAGGAGGTGCCATTCTTACTTCAGTTATAACTGAATTAAACTAAATGGCAATTTGGCATATTGTGTGCAGAGTGGGATGGGATGCAGCCGATCAGGTGTTGTGCTGCATTTGCATGTTTGACAAGACTAAAAGCTGAAGCAAACAAAATCACACTTGAAGAGACCTACAAAGTACAATATTTCTGGGTACAAATTTTCTTAATGGTGTTAGAGTTGAGAACTCACGGGACTATCTTAAACTCACTTGTGGGAGATATCTCAATGTATTTTCGTGAAAGTCAGCGGATTTAGGTCAACGTTTAGTAGAAGATAATGCTTCGTGTATATTACTTACCTCTTTCTTTTAATTCTTGAAGGTTTGTTCCATATTTTGGTGATAGCTCAGACATCCTGATCCTGTCAGGGATATCCATATGCTTTTGTCAATTATATCATTTAACAGCACTTTAAGTTATTTGAGGACAAAGATATAGTAAATAATAACAAATAAGAACAACTTAGAATTGTATCAGCATATGTTGATGTTCTTCCATGCCACAATGGCAACCGTCACAGTATTAACTTTATACAGCAGGCTAAATTTAAAAAGTACAGGAAGTCATAATTAAGTACCTTTATTTTATGATCATGAGAGCTTTGCAAGGAGCTAGAAAAATGTAGAGACCATGTCTACACTGCAGATATTATTTGATTATCTATTTTTTTTTTATTTCTGAGCTTTCCTTGATGTCAGGTGTCAGCAAAAGCCCTTAGCCTAGTGTGGTAAAATTGGCAGAAGTTTACTTCTTACTGATATATCACACTTTGAGTGGTGCAAGCTGGAATTCACTTCTTCAACAGAAATACAGCTTTAATGGCAGAAACTGCAGCAGCATTAAGGATGTTGGTGGCTTCACTGCCAAATGGTCACGATGTGGGCTGCAGGGTTTTCATTACTCACAAGACCTTATGTGGCTGTAGGAGGGACTAGTGTTTATTTCTTTGCATTTAACTTGCCAAATGCTGGGTGGTGTACTAATAGCAAAAATCTCAACAGCGGCTATCTAACCACTTCTTCCTTTCTATTTTTCTGTTTCTCCTGCAGGGCTTGTGAAGTTGGGGGTTCACTGTGTCACGTGTCAGAAAGTCGCGATAAAAATTGTCAACAGAGAGAAGCTCAGCGAGTCGGTGTTAATGAAGGTAATTTTCTAATGGGAGACTTAAAAAAAAATGAGGTTCTTGGCTCTGTGTCTTGTGTTCTATGCAAAATTAATATCTTTAATTACGTATAACAAACATCCTTGTCAGTACTAGGATTATGTGGAGCATAATAACAATAATTTAGTTATGGGGGAAGCCAAGGCAGCTGAAATTAAATGGGAGTATGCCTGTGCTTTGTGAACAAAACAAACGGTCAGCTGCAGAGTTGTTGCTTCTCTGCTGGGCAGATGCGTGTTGGGCATCTGACTTCCACTGCTGCAGCAGTGCATAATAGTTGCGGTACATTGCAGGCTGAGCTGTACAAATGCCAGTAGGCAGAGATTTAAGAGAGGCTGGTGAATCTGTTGTTTGAATACTCCTACTGCTTGCTCCACTGCATGGGTTCTTTATGATCTAACACGCCAAAGTCCTTGACTGTTTAAAGCTGTTGTAATTCTGTTAACAATCCACAGAGCTGTGCCATTGGAAACCATTGAAGTGTCTGTCCCAATGGTCCAAATGACAGTAGTGTTCAGAAGAGTTTAATTAGTTTTTTACCTGGCCTTGTAATATCCATCTCCTTACATTAGTGTCATTGTTTGATCTTGGAAACCTAAAAATAAAATAAATATATGCATAAAAATTTATTCATGTGATTTGGTGACTAGAAAGGCTTAATTCAGCTTGATGGGAGGGAACACACTGCTCTGCAATCAACACAATTCCATCAAGCTGGCACATGCAAATGATGTTAACAGGTCTTCATGCAGCCTAGAGCACTTTATCGATATAACTTCCCTATAAGCACATAGAACATATATCTTTACACTGCTGTTTCTTATATCTACTTCTGTGTCAGCTGTTTTCCATCACAAGTAAGTATACCAACCTTACTAGGAGGAGAAAGAAAATTGAGATTAAAGGTCAATGAATGTTACGCATACAATGTAAGTTTATTTTTTTCAGAGAAAAAATATGGGGTATTTATATTCAATTGTAATGTGTTTGGACTTACCTTTCTGGAATTTCATAGAAGTATTCCTTCTCCTGCAGTACTGTGGATTCAAACAGTCTTCTAATGTAGACCGAAAGTTAAATAGGTAAGCAAACTGCACTTTAAAGGGAGATTCAGCAGATGAAGGGAATACAGTGAAAGCAACAAAGTCTGTAAATGGTAATATCTGAATGAGACTCTAAACGCTTTGAGTATTTTCCAGAGTAACATAATAGGAATATTTTTAAATAACACGAGCATTTTGTTTGCTTAGATATGCTGTCTGGTATCTGTATAAAACATGTTATTTACTTCATTGATTTTTCAGAGTAGGAAGCAAATCACTTAGCATAGCACAGTGGTCTCTCTGCTTTAGTCGTGTTGCATTACCTTGGTTGTAGTCTGAAATCTGAGTAGTGAAATGGTGTGTTAGACCTTTGTTTACGCAGACTCATGCCAAAGCATGCCATATTTTCTGTAAGATTGTATAGCACCCTTCTCAGGAGTAAACCACACATTGTATCGTGAGTCTCATTTTCAGACCATTCTTGGTGAGATTTTTCGCTTTTAAGGATTCTGTTCTCTGTGCTCAGGAGGTTGAAATAACAGATGGTATTTGAAGTGGTTTGCCCAGTTCCTGCATAAACTCAGTAACCAGATGTCTTTTCAGGAATGCCCTGTGTCTGATGGTCACAGACAGTGCCTGTGACTTCTAAGTGAATTTGGAATTAACTGTACTGTTAGCCAGCTTAATCCAGCTTGGCCAAAGGGGAAAAATGCTTGCAGCTCTCAACAATCCCAGTGTGACCATTGCCAAGCATCCAGCTGGCAGCTTGCTGTGTGGAATCAGCAGCCACAGGGAAACAGCCAACAGTGAAGCCAAGTCATGGTGGTGTGGTGGCATTCCCACTTTGCAAATCTTCCCATTAGCCTATCAGTTCCAGTGACTATCTCTGCCAGTGGGCCATGCAGAAACAGTCCCTGGGGCCAAATGATTCAAGACCACAGCTACTCTCCCAAGCCAGGCCCAGACTGATGGATTTAGCTTTAATCCATCCTTGGACAGAAAAACTGGATCTGACAAATATGCACACCTGCTGCATGAAGCTGTAACACTGCAGTGCTGTGGCCATTTATCCTAGAGCATAAGGCAGAAGTCTGCTTGCGGGCCTTTCAACATCTAAAATGACAGGCAGAAGCATATACAGCAGGCTGCTTTCCCAACCATCATTATTCTGTTTTGACATGCTTCTCACAGCCTTGGTTTCTCCTGTGTTTTTGCAGCGCTTTATTCTGTACATTCAGGGAACTGTCCCTTCTTTCTGCAGCTGCTCTTCCTCTGAGCTGTGCAGAATTGAGAGGGATTTGGTAAAGTGCTTTCTAATCACAACGTCATAGTATCGATATTTCTGGAGCGAAGAATTTGGAATTGAAGCAGCTGGTCTCAATTAGCAGAACTGCTGCTATGGAGATGTTACACAGGCAGGCACGATGCAGCACAAGCTGCAGTAAATGTATCATCCAAGCGCTTGCTGCTGTACCAAAGGACAGGGCTGCTCACTGCACATGTGAGCCTTCTGCTTTGTCATGCCTGTATTCGCTCAGCACAGGCTGGGGAGCTGTGTTCTTTTCCCAGCTCCAGCTTGGGACTGTTTGGGAGCCTGGTTTTGGGGCAAAGCTACAAAATGTAGTTTCACAGATGTGAACAGAAGGGCTGGTTCTGTTCTTGCTCCTGCTCTTACACAATGGGTAAAAGCTTCAGCTGGGTTTCATCAGCTGCACTGTAGTAATCCCCACTGATGTGGAGACCTGACTCCCATGGTACCTTTAGCTTGCTCTTGCACAAATTGGGAGAAAGATTTCAGAAAGTGGCATGTTATAGGGAGGATTTTGAGATGGAAATAGGGTTAGTTAATCTCCCTGAATTACTTCTGGATCGCAGAGAGGGAAATTGGGGCCAGAAGATGAGAGCTGAATGTGTCTGTGAAGGAGTAAGCTTACCTGAACAGGCAGGTTTACTATTGATGGTTCCATTTTCAGTACCAGCACAAGCATTTGGAGTTTATAACTTTGGAATATAAAGGTTAAAGCAAATCTTTCCTCTGATGTGGCAAAAGCTTGTTTGAAAACATTGAGGCATCTCATGAGACTTACTCACAAGAGTCCTTTCTTCTTTACCACCTCACCAGTTCTCTTCCACTCCCTCCTTCCAAAGAATAAACAAGAGCAAAAAAGCTACTCATTTGTTGATCCATCAGATGAAATACTCTTTGGACAGACAATAGTAGTAGAAGCAGTGGGAACATAAAAGGGTGAAGAGCAAGAAGGGGACAGCTGGTTTTGGACTAATTACTTGAACACACAGGCATCCTGCGAAAGCCACAGATGTCCCAGACTTGATGGCTGGATGACCTCCATATGTGCGCTTTGTGTGTCTGGGCCTTTTGTTTATTCTGAGTCCTGCGGTGCTGGCCTTGAAATGGGGCAGGTATTTCCAGGGTGAAGGATGGGAAGAGACACAGTCCCTTCCTCATTTCTCTTGTGGAAGTCCATTGAGACATGGGTATGGGTTTGGGGGAGGTTAGTTTGTTGTTCTTGTGCCTTGTGGTGCTAATGAGCTCTGCTTCCAAAAACCTCTGCAAAGGTGTAGTTTGTATTCCTAAGCAGGGGGAGGGTCATGCAACGATTGCCTGAATTAATTGAGTGGAGGGATAGGTAGCAGGATGAAGTGTCAGCCTCTTGGAACTGCCAAGCCAAGTTATGCAAGCATACTTGTAAATAGGCACTACTTTGCACGGTCTTTTTGTTATCTCTTGCTTCTTCCTGAGCTTCTATTTCAGTAGCTACATATTTCTTTACTACCTTGCCCTACTTTGAGTCTTTCCTTCCTTCTCCATTTTCTTTCAGTTGTTATTTTGCCTCTTTTTAACCCCTCTCATTATTCTTTCTCCCCTAGTCTGTGATTTCTTACCTTTTTTTTTTTTTTCTCTTTCTTTCCCCCTTTTGCTAGAGAAAGATGGGTAATAAGTGGCATTGTTTTGTTGCAAAACTGCTGAAACACAGCATGTATGGTTGAGATGCTCCTTGTTTAAGGCAAAAGTTTAGAAATTGGCTACAATTTAGAAAATATCTGAGAGAGTAAGTAGCAATCAGAGCTCATGTTTTAGGAGAGACTCAAGGGACTCAATCTGCCTGGTTTATTAAATAGAAGGTTAAGACACAGCTTAATCATGGTCTGTAAATACTGACAAGGAGGATAGGCATTTGGTAATAGAGGATATTACACTCGTAGGGGCAAAAGGCTTATAGTTGTAAGCTGTAGGCAGACAGATTAAGTGTCAAAATACTAGTCCTGTTTGACCACTGGATGAAGTTACTAATTCCAACAAGCTTGCCTGAAGTTCTGGTGAGTTTTTCCCCTGGAAGTCTATTAAACTTCATCTGTGTGTTTTCTAAAACCTAGATCCTAGTTCAGCTTCAGCAGCTGGATTTGCAGCAGGAAGTAGTTGAAGATGGTTTCTTGACCCGTGCTACGCATTAGCTCTGACTAGATTAACGCAGCAGCCTCTCTGGCCTTAAAATCCATGGAGCTGTGAATTTCTAATCACACACTTGAAATCTGTAAAAAGTCTTTTATCAGTGTCTGGAGCATAAAGAAAGGCACTTGTGCAAGGTATACGCAGAAGCGGAAATTTAGGCGCTCCCAAGTGAAGCTAAAGAAGGGAATACTTGAGAGCAGGATCTTTGCTTTGGAATACCTCATTTTCAGACTTTTGAAACGAAAGACTGTAATATTGTCTGACCTAGCTGTCCTCAGCTGCTGAGTGGATGCCTGGTCTACAGAAATCATTACCAGAGTATCAGAACAGTGTCAAGGAGAAGCTAAATCTGAGGCAGAGTCAGAAACAGACTGAATAGTGCAACTTAGTTGAAATTCAGCTTTGATTATAACAAGGGCAGTTTCCCTGACATCAGCAAAGCCAAACTCACCAATGCCAAAACTGAATTTCACTAAAACAAATTCTTTTCTTAATGTGTTCAACACTAACCCAATAATTTTCCAGCCTCAGTATTAAGGAGTTCTACTATTGATTATAGTGGAAATAGTGTTAAGGTGCTGCTGAATCACAGTGAATTCGCCTATTATTTGGTACAAATGAACAAAGAAACAAGACCATATGATTTCACCAGTAAAATGTGTTTACATTAATCTAGGATGCTGGCACACAAGATTTTGGAGATGGTCCTATTAAAAATAGCAAATAGGAGGGAAGCTATTTCCCTTTATTAATCAGAAGTCCTAAGGAAAAGGTTTTAAAGCATTCATCAAACTTTCTAGGACTTCCTGATTAAGAAATACTATCCTGATTTGCTTGTACTCATCTATTATTCTTCTGATTGATTGACATATTGCTGCAAGAGGAGAATGACCCAGAGAACCTTGTATTCATGACCAAAAAAAAAAAGAAAGGATGAGGGAAGTTAAATCTCTCCAAAACATGTATGTACACTCTGATATGCATATTTTTATTTGCTGTTGAACAGGTTGCAATGTACAAGTGAGTATGTTCACACTTACATGGATTGTCCCTTGCACATTTGCCACATATGCTTGATAAAAACACACACTCACACCCTCATTGAGGGTTATCTTTAACCTGGAGAATTACCACATGCTTGTCTGCTTTTAGCACTGGAACACAGCAGATGATAAGTGTGTGTGTGTCTGTGTGTATGTTTGACAGTGGTGGTGAACAAACTGCAGGAGTGATTGGCACTCATCAAAGAGCACGAGTGCACAAATACACACTCCCTGCCTCTGTGACCCTAGTTCGTATTCCAGTAGCAACCCAGTTAGCACAGCACAGCTTCACGTGTGCAGGTCTCTCTTCTGAGTTCAAAGAAATAAAAAAGCACCTTGCAATATGAAAAACATGGAGAAAATAAAAGCAGCTTTCCTCGCCCCGGTTCCCTTCTGCTATAGGGAGTTTGGGAGTAGGGATCTGTTGCTGAATGCATAATGCAGAGTGTTTTGTTTTATACTGGAGCTGGTGGGGAGCACTGAAAGCCTGTTTGCTTGTCATCTGTTTGCGCAGTTAAAGAAGTTGGATAATTGTATTTTCCTTCAGAGAAGAATCACTTTCTTCCTCCACTTTCCACCACACCCATGAGGAACACAGTTTGAGGTTTTCTTAAAGAAGGAAATTAAACAGGAATCACGAGCACATGATGTACCTGTCAGAGGAACAAACCTGTCAAGTGTGCACAGTGCCTTTTGCTTTCTAAAGTTAGTATGATCAATTGAGGCATTTGGGCAAGCTATAAAAATAATTGGCTCTATTTTTTCCACCCAACTTTTAATTCTGCAGACTTGTATTATGTATCAGTCTGGCTCAAATCTCTGTTGTACCAGACACATTCTACCCACAGCCCTGTGTGTGCAAACACATAGACACAGACAGTGTACCATCCTCATGTGCTGCCTTGGTCATACAGCGATAACTGTCCATCATGAGCCTCGGCTAGAGCTAGTTAAAGTCAAGGAATGCTTTTTCCATTCATTTCACTTCATCATAACCATAATGCCTGGATAGGGAAATAACTGCTCCCAGAGACGAGACGTCTAAATGTGCTCTGCCATCCAGTCCTCATCCACCTGTGAAGTTTCTGTCAACAATTAGCTGGTAAAAACCCTTTCTGTTCAGCTTTCTCTTTTAACTGTTTCCACTGTGATTGATTGCACCATGCTCGCATTTGGGGTGAGGCAGACCATAGTTTGACTTTACGTTGCTTTCTCTACCAAAGCTTCTGGGAATTCTCTTCCTTTGCCAAAGCTTAGTTCTATCAAAAGATGCTTATTCACTAAAATGTTTTCTCCTGACATAACTTTGGCTCAGTGAACTCCCAATATATCAAAGACTAGGTTTCTTTTGAACTCTGTCTGGATTCATAGCAGGCTCTTAGGCAGTTCTGCTTGCCACCTCCAAAGCAGAGACCCTGAAAACCATGTTTCTGCAGGGACTCTCACCACCTCTGAGCATCTAGACAAGATGTAAGAAATTTTGAGATGGGCTCCACGAATCCACAGCTATGCGGCAGACACAGAATCCCCAGCCAGAGAGATGTGACCCTACAAAACATTGGTATGTGGGGGAGTGGCAGAAAGCACAGGAATCCTTGGCTGTTGTCAGGCTTGATGCTCAGTGTCCTGGGAAGGACAACCAGTAGGAGTTACCCTAAAAGGCAAGGGGAATCTCACGTGAAGGTTAGGTTCCAGGCTCCGCCTTACAGAGTTGGGGTGTGGAGTCTGAAAATCTTGAGACTGGCATGCAGAGCTTGTAACCCCTGTCAGTATTTCCAGAATTTATGGCTGTCTGGAAACCCAGTAGGTCTGTGAACCTGAAGCTTCACACTCTCCCAGCCTGGGTGGTGTGTATAGCAGAGCCACCTGGAGCTGTAGTTTCTGTTAACCGCAGATGTGAACCATGGGTCTGGTGAGATTCTGGTGGGTTTTTTGTTTGTTTGTGTTGTTGTTGTTGTTTGTTGCAGGGGGGTTGTTGTTGCTGTTGTTGTGGTTGTTTGTTTGTTTGTCTTTCAATCTAGAGCTGCAGGCTCTTTGGTGCAGTTAAAACTTCCTTCTTTTTTTCCTGACTCACTGAATGTTGATGAAAAAAGCTAAAAAGCTAAAACTTCTTTTAATTGACTTTTCCTACCAGCACTTCAGCTAGCCCTGTTCTGTGGTTAGTTAACCAGTCTGAAGAGATGCAGAATGAAACCTACCCCTGTCTGCAGAGAGCAGAGGATGCCACAGGGGAGTGGGTTCTGGTTGAGCCATAGGTAGAATTAGCCACATTTACGGATAGGAAAAGCATTTTAGATTATGCATTAATCACTTCCCAAATCTTTTAAGCAAAAAAAGAAGTTAGGGGGACATGTTTTCTGGCGCGAACTACAGACAGATTTTTAAGTTACGCAGCTCCTTATAAAAATGATTTTCATTGCTCACACATTTTATTCCTGAACTAAGAGCAAAACTCAGGTGCAGTCAGCAGCTTGAATGCAAATCGTCCAAACCATCTGAAACCCGTATCTATAACACCAGAGCAATGGTGTAGGGTTTTGTAAATCATTCCTCACCCCACTTCCATGCTAGGTTTTTTTAGAGACTATTATTGTCGTGGTTGAAACAGACAAACAACACAGACCAAGTTCTTCCAGGATGGAAGTAGTAGATGACATTTATTGCCACAAGTGCATTTTTACACAGTTTACCAATTCATGTGTCTCTTCACTATTGGTTACAAGTTACAGCAGTAACATCTCTTTGGCTAATTTTGCTATCATCAATGTTACTCTTATGCTCCCTTCTCTCTCACGGGTACACCTTAATATCTCTGGATACTCCTTTACTCCCATCTTTCTCACGAGTAGGCCTTAATATCTTCAAGGCTAATTTCTGTTCCCATGCCCTCTGTCAGGGAATCCACGGGCCCACTGTAGTCCCCTACATATTATATCCCACTCTTGTGATTCTACTATGCCAGTGTTTGCTCAGTGTCATTGCAAAAGCATTGCCAGCAGCTTTGTCCTCCTAAACTGTTTACATGCTTTGCAGGCTGATTTCATTAAGGATCAAGGTAACTTGGTAAGTGTGGTTTAGGTGGTTGGATATTTTCTTTTCTGTCTTAAACTCTCTTTTTTTTTCTGGGTTGCAGAGGAAAAGACTTCTGACTTCTTTTTACATTGGTTTGTATTTCACAAAGACAACCAGCATTACATCAGAAGAGCTCTAGCGGTAATGGGATGGCAAGCCTTAAGTAGATTGACTGAGAGCAGAACTGGCTTAGGTTATTTGACCCTGCATCTATCATGTAGAATAAGCACCATAAACATCAATATACTGATCCATCCCAATTAAGGCAGGTAAGCCATTTGAGCAAAGACTTTGCTCAAAGATTATCTTAAGTTTTTGCTCTAACAGCTGGATGGTGCCTTGTACACCAGCCATTACCTTTCTGTTAAGAAGCATTTCATAGCCCCATATAGTTTGAGTTTCACAGCTCAGGCAAAATCTGTCACCTAATAGATGTTTAACTAGTACAGCTGAGAGACAAGAGCTGGCATTGCGCTGTCAGCTAGGGGATGCAGGCTCTTTTTGTTTGTTTTACGTTCTTCTATCCAGCGTGAACATTTTGCAGGTCATTTGTTGAGCGTAAAGCAGGCCTCACTCAGTCTACCCCTGCAGTTCATGCTGTTAAGTAGTTGTCACAAATTTAGGAAAAATCTGGGAAGGCTCAATCCCAGTGCAATTAACTGTTAGTTTCAGAGCTGTCAAGTGGAGCTGGGTACAAAATGCCATGGGCTTGCTTTGCTGCCCTTAGAGAATATTGATCTCTCTAGTGATAAGTTTTTAGGTATTTGGGCATTTCTTCTTCTACCAGGCGATATCTTTGAACTCACTGCCTTGCCTCCTGGCAGCCAGATGCCAAATCCACACTTAGCATGTATTTAAATGCTGGTCTGTTCATGAAGAGCACTCCCACAGCCATAAACCATTGTTTGCATTCCGCTGCTGTCCTCCCATGGATGCACACACCACACCTAGAGAAGGCTCCAGAGTTTTAGTTCAAAATGGTGTTTCTCGTCCACCTCCAAGAGAATCTTCCAGGTGTGCTAATACTAAGAGAGCTCAAGCCCATGCTTTAGTGGTCCAGCTACCATGCAGTGACAAAATTGCAGTCATGGCATGGTCAATTTTTTTCTGATGTGGGAGAAGCAATCACTGCTTTGTCAGAACACCTGGTATTCTTGAATCTTGCAGTGTAATATAATACGGTATGCCCTGCAGCTGCATGAGAAGGCAGCAGCAGTGGCTTTGTGCTGTGAGGGATAATGGAGAAGTTACCTTAATTCTCTACAAACCACAGGGAAGGAGAGATTGAGTTTAATCGTGAACTTCTGCATCTGTTTCAGTCACTCAGCATGTGACAATTTCACAGTAACATCTCTGTTATGTCATTACACGTTGCCCCTGGTAGAAATAGGGACTTTTTAAAGTGGCAAGAAATTCTGGCTGGCTTTTTTAAGAATAATTCGTGAAAAGTCAGGCAACCAAAATCATTGACCTATCTGGGAATTTGGGACTGATGCTCCAGATTATGCTAAAATTAACACATTCAATGTCTTGTTTTAGAACATTTTAGTAAGGCAGGAATGAACAGCTGTCAACACTCAAGAAGAAGGATCTGGCCTAAGAAACATCATCACTTGTTCCTGTTTCTGACACATACCACAGGCAGAAACATTCTTACGTTGCTTACAGCACTCACAACAAGCACCTCCTCTTCTGTACATTCAGTAGAAAAGTGGTGAGAAAATGTCACTGGTGCAAGGTGTAACGCAACAGAGTGTGGCTCTGTCATTTTTTTTCCCTACTTTTAGGTGTCCTATTGCTCCAGGAGACAGAAACACGCTTCATCATCTATATCTCTCAGATGCAGGCCTAACTACAGAAAGTAAATAATAGCTATGTGTATAAATAAGGGAGCACCACCTAGTTTAATCTCAAGTCTATTCGTAAGGAATGCTCCTGTTTTTAGTGGGGTATGTATTTTAGCTTATTTCTGGAGTTCTGAATAGCTTGTTGTACCGTTCAGTACAGCTCTATATCTAAGTAACCAAGCTTAAAAATATAAAATTGAAGAGACACCAGAGTATGCAAAAACTGACATAACCAACATACCAGGAGATGGAGAATATGTTACTAGTTTTAACCATTGTACCTGAAGCAGATTTTCAACAGTCATGATACACATATACATTGTCCTATAAGTTTTGTCCTTATAGTCCTTATTTGTCCTTATATGTCCTTATAGTTGTCCTATAAGAATTGCTAAGAGATTACATTTCACAGCCCCATCACCCTGTATGTCAGGAACCTATTGCCACGGATCCTTGTAATAGACTGGAATTTACTACTGCTCTGTGGGCAGAAAGCTGGTGTGCATGTCTAGATTCATGTATGTAGAGATAGTCCAGCAGAAAGAACTTGATGTCAATAGAGGCTGAATAATTTCCCCCTGCTGTGAAATACTTTAGCATAAGGTTATGTTTTAGAGAGTTTTCTTCTTATGTTTCCTTCCTAATACCCTGAAATAAATCCCCTCAGTCTAATGTTCTTATCTCTTTTCTTTGATGAATTTCCTCTCTTCACTCCTGCTCCCTCAGCTGTCCCTGAGTTTCCTTCCTAAATCCCTTCTGTCCTTTGCTAACCTCCTGTTGTCCCTCAGTGTCCACTGCAGCACTTTCAAAGGAGAAAGTCGCACATAGAGAATATTATCCTCTAGGTATTACGGATTCATTTTATCCTCATTTCCACCTCTTAAATCAATCCCTGATTTATCAAATCCAGAAAATAATAATGTTTACTTAAGAAATGTGGGTAAGATCATTTGACACAAGACAGAGTGGCACACAGCTTTTCTTACAGTCATCTGGGGTTGTGTTTTCGCTTCTTTCTCATACAGGGGTATAAGTTGTGAGTTTAGCAGCCACAGAGGTACTTGGATTAGGGAGTAGTGTTGTGGGGATACCTAAGAGTGCTAAACCCTATCTGGGCACCAGTGCAGTGCAAATTGTAGATTTGATTGCTCTATAGTACCAGAATATCCTCAGTATAAGAGATAATGCTTCTGGGTGGTGCTCAGTAGTTTAGCAGAATAAAAAGATGTTTTTCACGGGGACTGATATGGAAGTCCAGCAACAGGTAGAAACGTATCTAAATACTGCCTTAACAGTAAAAACAAACAAACCAAAACCAAACCAACCTGAGACATCTGTTAACCTTAAAGTGTTCATTTTTGAGAAAAAAGGTGCCCTTGCCCTCCTACATGGCTGAGCAAGGTCGACAGTGATGAGAACACTTCTAGATAAAAACACTGCTGAAAACTATTTTACTCATTACTGAGGAGAGAGAGTGGTACCAGTTACCAGTGACTGAGGACATAGTATTTGCTCAGTGCTGGAGAACAGCCACTTGCTGCTTGTGTACCAAGAGGGCATATAGCTTATTGAGCCACCATGCCACCTGACAACCAGTCACCCATTTTTTGGCAGATATCAATGATTCACTGTCTCTCTGCATCTGTTTGGCCACGGATGCATCACAATACAAATTGAACCAGCGTTCAGACTCTCAAAAGTCAAGACTGGACCTGACATACTGCTTAAGGAAGAAAGGAGATATCAAGGATAAAGAAATCTAAAATAGCCAGACTGTTACAAGGTACAGGAGTGAAATTTTGGACAAATGTGTAGAATCTTAGAAATAAGGGTAGGAAGGGACCTCCAAGGGTTTATATAGTTCATCCTTCCACTCATGCAAGGCCTGCTGCCAGCATGGGTCAACCATGGCTTTGTCTAGCTTGGTGTTGAAAACCTTAAGGGACTGAGATTCATCAGCCACTCTGGATAGCCTGTTCCAGTGCTACATTACACTCCTCGTGATTTGATTAATCCTTGGTGTCTAACCTGAACCTGAGTGCAGATACGAGGAGAGAGATTGGCCAGATATCATGGCTGTTGTGTTCAGTAATGAATAAACTTGTGTCAGTTATCAAATAAAGACTTTGAACAATTAAAAAAATCCATAGGAGTTGGAAGAAAAACGTAATGCCTTGGAGAACTGTGGAGACAGTACTGAATGCCACAGCCTCATGGTAGGAATAACCAATCAGTGAAAGCAAGAGGAAAGTAAGTCAGGAAAATTTAGTATGAAAAGGGCCAGCAGAAACAAAATTTCTGAGTAAAACTGAGAATCAACAGACTAGAGTACAAAGAATGGGAGTCTCAGCAGGTGAAAATAAACACTACAGGAGTAGCATGAAGAGGGTTTAGTTCAAAGGCTGCTTTACTAAGGGGACTCTGAGGCTTAAGCAGCCTAAAGGAACTCATGGTAATGATTGCATCTCGTTTGTGGTTTGAATACCAACAAGAGAGAAAACACATCAGCAGGCAAAGGAGGAACACTTTCTTAGAGCCTGCCTGGAGTCTTGTGAGGAGATCTTGGCGATATGTAGGAGGGAACACTGGATGTGGGATCATAAATGCACTGAGGTGCAATAAAGGACACGATTACTGAATTTCTGTGGTTTAAGTGTTAGATATATATCACATTTTAAATATAGATAGAGTTCTGTAACTATAGTTTGAGGAACAACTAGCAGACAATAGATGAAATAATGAACATACTGACATGCCTTCACTGCACTTCTAAAGAGGTCTCAGCCATTTCTGATTCTTTCATTTCTCACTCTCTCAAATTGCTGGTTCTCACAGAGGCTTGACCTCCATCCTCTGATATAATCTCTCCAGCTGTCCTTTCATTACAGTTTCTATTTCTCTTCCACTTGTTTTCCAGGTGCAGATCCAGTTAGAAATGCTTGGTTTCTCTCCCATTATTTTTATGCATCTTTTGAACAGTAATGCCATTCGTATCATCCTGAATTTCTACCTCCTCATTGCTATAACTGTCTGCTACTACTGCATATAGATCTTTCTTCTCCAGTTTTCATTCTGGGTCCTCTATGTTCCTCTCTTCAGACCACGCCACACCCCACGTCCTTCTTTACAGCTACTGTAGTTACAACCCCTTTGGCAGTTCTGTATCCTCAGACCTCAGTTCAACATTTAGCTGTGGTTACTAGTACCCACATGTTTTAAGAACTGTTCATTTACCTTTTTTTCAAAAGCTTATGGAACTTAAACAAAACTGAGGTCTATTTTGTTTGCATTCTTAACCTGAAATAAGATGCCACAAATCCTCCTCTCATGTCTAATAGTCTAATACCAGCTCTGCGACCTTCAGAATTTAACACAGCCTGATTTAAAGAAAATTCTGTCCACAGCCAGTCAGAACGATCAGCTCCTCTACTTACATATGCGGATATGAATTTTTAAAGTTACAGTTTTTCAACCAGTGTATATCAACAGTTTGAGCATTATTCTTATGATCAGGACTATGAATACAGAGACCTGCAGCCCACAATGTAAGGAGAAAAGGGAGAGATCTGAGCAAATTTGAAGAATTGAGAGCCTGGCAAAAAGGTTACATCAATAGGTTTAATGGATATATAGATGTTTATATATCATAAGCTTAAAGTGTATACTTAACCGTATAGAAATTAAGAACATGTTTCAGGGCTTTATGGGCCAGGCATATTCCTGAGAATATTTTTAATTAATTAGTTTTGGTTATGAGATTCAGGAAGCTAACGATGTAGTACTTGAAATGTCAAGGTTGCTCTGAAATGCATCAGAATGTATTGATGCTGGATGGGAACTTTTTAATTGATGCAGTAGACAATATAAAACAATTATTTTTTGCTTGATGAGTAAGTGGTATATGAAGTAATTCTGCTAACCATCATGGAAATAACTTTCATTCATTTTCAAGCAAGACTTCTGTGGCTCGAAATGTGTATAAAACATACTGGCCTAAGGGGTCAGAGTTACCGTAAGAGGATTCTACTCCTGTTGGAGTCAGCAGAACTGCAGCTATTTTCTACAGGTCTGAATTTGGCCCTGGAGTTTTATTTACACTGTGTCATCTCTGAGATAAAGTTCACAGCCTCTATGATTCCTGCTCTGAGAAATAAATTTTACTCACCCGTGGGCATTTTTGCTCCACTCATTATGTACATTTTCCAAGCCATAGCCTCCTTGTTCTCAAACAGATGATTTGATTTTTGTTTATTTCCTTTTTAAGTGTTTTCCTGGGGATGGGGGGAATTTCTGTGCATGCAGAACAACCGTTAAACTGAATCCTCATTATAGTAACATCAAGTGGCTGGTTTGAACTGCTGACCACCCATCTGAGTCATTATGCTAAATGTTCTTTGCTTCTGGGCACCTCCCTCCCTGTGTGTGCCACAGTGATGTGAGAAGAAACACAGAGGTTTCTGTGGGATCTTGACGTCTCACCCAAAGCACCAAAGGGCATGGACTGCATGAGTTTGCAAGTTAGTCTCTTCCCATAGACTTGAATTCACCCGATGGGTCTGCTAGTACAGTGCAGTCACAAAAATGTATAGATCAGAAAACCAGAGTAGAACTGGAATAAGTTTTAAATGGTTGTTTGTAAACGTGTACAAATACTTTTGGAATTGTGCCTTTGAAAAAGCAGTATGCAGGTAACCTGAACAGTACTTTGACTCCCAAAATATACTGCGTATAAAACACACCCAGCATAATATATCTGGGGAGGATGTGTGGCTGCCTCATGAAGAGCAAACTTTGGAGGCAGCAGAGATCTCATTTTATCAAAGAGGATGTTTTCCTTCAGCCATCCCTAGCTGCAAAACCAAAGGTGGCAGGATTTTCGCCTCTTCATATAGGAACCTGGTTTTAGTTCCTCTTCACTGTTAACACACATCCCAGTAATCTAGCACTTGCTTTGGGACGGCTACTAGCTATCTGCTGTGAGGGGTGAACATAGAATGCTTTTGTCACTGCTGTGTTATTTTGGTTTTTATTAGGTACAGAATGTGAAAGGACACTACACAGGTACAGACCTATCAACTCCTGAACATATTAGGCAACAGTATTCCCAGAACTTCCAGGGAATTAGCTCCACAGAATAGGTTAGCTGAAAAGTATATTTATCTTCAAATGATAACTGGAAACCCTAAGGGAAAACAGACTTTGTGGCAGCTGTTTTTCTCCCCTTGACTGCTCTGTTTTCACTTTGTACTCTAACTCTTTTGCCCTCAATTAACCAGTTCTTGATACCTGCCTGGCTTTGCACAATCAACTGCTTAATCATAGACAAAGGCTAAACCTTCTTCTTCCTGAAACAGTTTAACCTCTGAACTTATGCTCTGTGTGTCTTTCTCTTCCCATGCTTTTACATTTCCCCAGTCCTGCAATCAAACTCATCTTAAGCATCTGAAAGTACAACTGCAATTCTTTTCCTTATGGTGATGAATTAGCATGAGTGGAAACGGGGCTGTTTTTCTATTAGCATGTTAGAACTCCTAGGCTGCAGCATTATAAACTGTTTGTTACTTCAGAAAACTTGGTGCTGCTAGAGGGAAGACTGTACGTGTTTCAGGTTTGGAGCAGGATGAGACTGCTTTTTGCCTTGATTTTGGAGAGTAAGATGCCAGGCAAATTGAAATGGCTTTGTTACAGTATTCATATCTCCATACAGTATTCATATCTCCATAAGAAACAGCCAAAATCTGCTCCCTGTCTTACCCTGAGCACATCCACAGCTAATTTCCATTATTTTCATTTTCATTCTTCCATTTCAAGTGGAACAAATGATACTTAATAGACGGTTTCATCCTTTTCTGCTAGCCATACCTTTTTTGGGGTTACCAGACCTAATTGGGTTACCAGAACCCTTTTTTTCTTCTTGGGCTTCATGCAGTAGTCCCACCTCAGCTAAGACTCCTATGTTGTGGAAAACCATGCTCTTCCAAAATTCCATGCCCATTCATTCACCCATAGTGAATTTTCTTTAATTTCTTGCTTTCCATCCTCATTTACTAGTCTCACACCAGTCCCTTTGACGTTCAGTTGTATCCCAGGGCTGTTTCTGAAGGTATTAAGTAGCTTGAGCAGTCTTTGCTGTGGAAGTTTCCAGCTGAAGCTGGTGGACAGCTGAGTAACTTCAGGTTGCATAACTTGCAGTCTGACCCAATGTATCTCTTCACAGGAAAACTAAACAAAGCAGGTGCCAAAAACAGGTACTTGGCTTTTTATCTGCAGAGCTGCACTGTCTACAGCCACGTTATTGTAGGAGAGAACTTTCTGGTTTTGCTGGAGTCCCAAGCTTGAGCTGGAGGAGCTGTACCCTAAACCCCTGTGAGACATCAGCCCAGCACTTAGGAGACGTCAAAGCTCTTACTTCTGAGATACTTGCTGCTTTTTTAACAATACTGAAACATGCTGAGGTGGGACTTCAGGAGTTTCAGCCAGAATCATGTGGGTACATGGGCAGCGTCCCCCATGTTAAGGATTGTTCTCCTCATGCTCTTCTAGCATTTGTGTAAAGCTCTTGCAATAAGGAGCCAGCAAAGAGTTGGCTTGGTGGAAGTAAACTGTAACCAGTGCTGCCTTTTCCTCTTCTACACTGGTGTGGGGTTGTGTTCTTGTCTATCCCTCAGTTGCTTTGGGGTCTTGAAAGCTAGAGCAAGTGTACTTTGCTGAAATGAGAAGAGTGGGCTTGGTGCTCACATACCGCAATTCATTGAAGGACAACAATGACCAGCTTTCCCATTTCAGTTCTCCTGTTGTGTGTGAATTTCAGACACATGGCTCAGAAAAGCTTTTATTTATGTACATTGTTTGTAGAGCTTGCTATTTGATTTAGGGATCTCTCAGTCATCTCATCTGCAATACAGGCTCTACTTTGCAGTTTACTGCTATAGCTAGAAGGCAAGTTATCTCCAAAAAGAGTTTGCCTTTGACCTTGAATGTTCTTGCAGTTGTTAAATGCTTCTGCAGGTTTCCTGAGGAGCTGGAAGACAGTTTTAAAGTATTATTCTGCTTCTCAATGTGTCTGTAAAAACCAGTGGTATTTTAGGTTTTTTCTGTTTGTTTTTTCTTTCCATAGCTTGTAGATCAAATAGGTCCAAACTTGCTAGTGAGAAAAAGGATTTTCTAATTGCTGTCCTTCTGTTATGGCTGTGCTTACTCCGTAAGGATGTTAGAAGTGTTAAAACCTTGTTTGTGTCATTTAGCTATGCAGAATTGTCTACAAATACACAATTGGGAACAAGAGGATGTTTTTTTGAAAGCTGTGCCAACTGCACTGTCAAAACACTTATGCAATACCAGCACAGCACTGCTGTTGGGAATACAGCCTTACTAGTTACCCTCACCCTACGCAAGGCAAACTAAACCAGTGAAAATGGTGTTTTCATGCTGTCACTGCATTCATGGTAGGGGTTTCTGTGGTCATGGCTTTTTTTAGTCACCTGTTGTCGTGACACTGTCTGATATAGTCATGTTGGCAGCACCCTGAAGTGCAACCACTTTTCTGAGTGTACGTTACAGAAAAGCACTACCAGCCCTCTCAGAGCAGGAGACAGATCTGTCCTGATTGTCATGAGAGTACCAGAATCATCAAATTTGGGGAAAAGACAATCAAAATAAGATACTGCATGATAATCAGAAAATTTGGTCCTGCAATGCAGCATTATGGAAGGAAAAAAAAAAAAAAAAAGCAAGAGCGAGAGAGAAAACAGAGCACTTTTCTCCCTGCTCCATATAGGGGAATTCAGAGCAAGAGAACTGTGTATTTGGGTCAGCTGAGTCCTAAAGAAGAATGTTCATGCAGTCTTTTCAACCCATTTTCATACATGGTTGTTGAAGATGCCAAACCTCAAAGGGGAAAATATTAATAAGAAATAATCCTATAATTGTAAACTGCCTTTTCTGTTGCTGCTGCTATCATTTCAAAAGGAAAGTGATAAAGCAGCTAGAGTATGTCTACGTGATCCAATACGGGGTCATGCAGAGACACGTAAGTCAGCTCCGAACGTGCCCATATGGGGACAGGAACATTATAGCTGTATCAGGGCAGCACTCAGCTTGGGCTCATTAGGCAGCTTGTTTGAAGCTAGCTGAGACATCTCTGCCCAGCATGGAAATTTCTTAGTTCTCCAAATGAGCTTAGGCTTTATCTAGGCCTGATCCACAGCACACTAAATTCTGAGAAAGTCTTTCTACTGATTTTGGTGGACCTTGGAACAGACCTGGACGTTGTTTTCACAAAGGTGTCCTTCAGGGTTGTGCTCATGTCTGCTGTGCAGGGCAGCTCTTTTGCACGGTGTTCTGCAGGGTCAGATGAAAATAAAAACAACTCACTGGGGACAGTGGGAATGGTCAAATACAGAGGAGTATCACATTGAAAAAAATTCACATTAGTAAGAAAGATGCTTAGCATTAAGTGATCTTCTGCCACATTCTCTGTGTCAAATGAGACTGAAGTCAAATGCTCATTCCCTCAAAAATCTTCATGCAACTCCTGCTTCACTTCAGTAACTTCTGCTTGGCTGCTTTTGCTCCTCTTTGTCCCAAGCATTTCACACTTCCCAGGATGCCCTCCACCCTACTACTGCCAGGGTCAGTTCAGCTTGCATTAGTCTGTTCTCTTCCAGATCTAGCTTCAGGTTTTTTATCTAAACTCAGAGATCCAGAGAGAGCAAGGCTTCCCCACATCCCCTCTTTGTAATGACCACTTTTTACAGTAAACCTGAACTAGACCAACCAACCCCTCCCTCCCCCTTGTCAAGAATATGAGCATGTAGAAGAAACGTAATTTTTTATGGGAGGGGTAATCAAAGCTTTATTTTACTATGTGAGGGTATTGAAGAATAAATTGATACTTGCACAACACCGAATTTTCTAAAACTTGTGTGGTGTTGTGAATCAGTTGAGAGTCTAGCCTGTGTGTTTGTGTGTGTTTAAAGAAAGGCAGCTTGGGTTTTTTCCTTCTTTTAAGACTAATGGATAGGAAAGGATGTCTGAGAAAATCCTTCTGATGTCCAGATCATGGGGTCCTAAACCAGGCAATTTTTGAAGTGTCTTAAAAGGTGCTATAGTGTTTTAATGTGCCAGCTACAAACTGGCCCAGATAAATTTTATTTGTTTACAGAAAGTACATGATAGTGGTGCAGCAAGAGTACTTGTGCTTTTTGTACTCAGAAGCTGCTCTAGTCAGTGGGAGCTTTTGGTGCAGACTATAGTTGTACCTCTTCTTGGGGGTCTCCCATAGTTGCCACTGCAGGAATATTGAATCGCCAGGTTTAAAACAGGCTGTGCCTTGTCCTTTGCCTGATGTTTTATTCCTTGCCTTTATTACCACAGTGTCTGAGGAACCACACCATGTTTTGCTTCCTTTGCCAAGTAGCCTAACACAAAGTGAACATGAAGCAGCTGTGAATTAGTCCTGGAGGTTGTAACAGTGGAGTTAGGGGTAATGCATGTATGTGAACTGCTTGTGATTAATATCAAGAGTGTCTTTTTTTTAGCAAGAAGCTGTCATCTTCAAAGTTCCCCACCACTTCATCTTTCTCATTAATTTTAATTTTTTTCCCAGTCTTCCTGTTAAAAATGAATTCTTAATGAGTGCTTCTGCTATTTAAAATGCCTCAAATTCCCTCCATAATGATGCCTCTCCATCAAACTGAAAACACAATCTTTGTAAACAAAAAACAAGACCTTGTGGCATACAATTTGCATACCTTCTGTGGCATCTTTTAATTTATAGTATTGAAATTTGCTTTTAATTTCTTTCTATCTATTTCATTTTGGCTACGCTGAATGAGCACATGATGTCGGTGGTTAGTTGTAATTTATTTTTTTACTTGGCCTCTGTTGAAAAAATGGTCCTATAAAAGCAGCGTTTCTAGTCCTTCTGTGTCTGAAGTTCAAATAAAGTTTGACTTCTTAGTAGCGAATGATTCTTCTTAGCACCTGTGTTTCACTATTATTTGGAGCTTTGGAAATGTATTCCACTAATTGTTTTCAGCCTTTAAAAAATCTTTTGCTGTCCTTGGACAGAAGTTTTAATCCCATTGACATGGACATTAATAAAATAAAATAGTTAGGCCGTAAGTTCAGCTCTGATTGGTATCAGAAGATTGCAGTACTCCTCTTTTTCTATCAGTACATATAAAGAAAAATTAGCCTCTTTGTAGTAAATTTCTGATGTCTTTTGATTAGCCATGATAGCTATGAACTGCAGCGCAGCAGCAGAAGGCAAGGCCTCGATGAGGCCCTGTGCTCCTTCTCTTTCTACCTACATGTCATCTTCAGCCACAAGTGAACAAAATATGGTTGACTACCTTTTATCCTGCAGTAGCCTCAAGATCGAAGGGGAGCAACCTCAGATGGAAGTATATTTTCCTCTTGTCAGCCTTGAAAGCCTGACATCTCTTACATTTTGGCCACCCAGTCCAAAAATTACCTTCTTCAATGAGGCCTCAGACTGGGCATTCAAATACAGTACTAGCTTTTAAAAATGCTCTGCTCCAATGCAGAATCACAGTGTTGCCTCCTTAAATAGGCCGTTTGTCCTCAGATGTTCAATGCTGACTAATCTTGGAAGATACCGACATATCAGCTATAAAGCTGAGTACTTAATAGGTGGCGTTAACAATTACCAGTCAGTTGAATGAGTGTCCTCCAAGCTTCTAACTTAGGTTCTTCACAACCTTTGCCTCACTGCTTGCAGATTGTCCACAGAAATTTCTCCTGTATTGAAGTCAAGGTACCTTAGGAACTAAAAATCTACTCTTCTGAAGATACTGTGCTTTGAGTCTTGAGCTAGAAACCCTGTTTCAGGTGAAAGTTTTAGACACTTTGCATGGGAAGTAGCTAATTTCCAAGGCATTTTGGTTCTATTTGAGCCATGTCTACTATATTTTATCATTGTTAACTGTCTTTTCATGATGTTATAACCAGTAGGAAGGAGATATTTTTCCTCTTGACACCAAGGGTAAACCAAGACCATAAAGGGAGAGAGGAACTGTCCATGTTGTTAAAAAATAATTGTTTATACATCAACAAAACTGTGATAGAAATTGAGAGGATTCTTAATGGAAGCCAAAAATTATTCATGCAGCAGAGGAGGATGTAATTTCCAATCAGAAGCACTTTAGGGGCCTTCATCTGCCTTTTGCTGTGTACTGGCTGGCATTTAATTTCCAGGAGTTATTCTGCCTCTGTCAGCACAGCTGTAACCTGCACACACTGCTGTGCTAGCCGGGAAGTCACTGCAGCCGTTTACATGCTCCATGTTCCTGCGCGCAGTCTGAACGCGCTACAGAGGACCCTTCCTGCTAGCATTTCTGCTTTTCCTCGATGAGACTTTCTTCATTTTGGAGATCTGCTCCCTGGTATTAGAGGGCTCTGTACAACAGAATCTCGTCCTTGCTTGGCAGTTGGTGAGATACAAACAATAAATCAGTTTTGTTATGATACGCCCTCCTAAGTATTTAGGTAGGGTAGATATACCAGTGGCTTTAATTTGTGCTGGTGATAGAAGAATTGTGAAAAGGGAAATGCATTTTTAGTATCTCTGTCTTTCCCACTGACCTAAATGCAAAATTCCCTGAAGTATGTTCCTTAGCAAATTTGGTTATGATATTCATTTCAAATGAATTTGATGGTAAATTTAAGTCAGGTTTCTGCTTCTGAGTTCATGATCAGTGTGCTAGTTTGTGAACTTACTGAAGCTTCTATGAATCCATTTGTCAGTATTTCAGTGACTCATTTGGGATTAGGCAATTGTTCGGAAATACGTTCTTAGCAAAACCATTTGTATTAGTTGCTGGTTTATATTAACTATTTCTAGTTTGTGTCCCTTGTGATCTTGGTTACATGGGTTACCCTCTCATTATCTGACTGTACCTTTTTAAAGCAGGCGAAAGAAGAGGTTGTGATGGTAAATAACGAGCAGTATATGCCCCTCTCCTCACATAAGTAGTGGGGATGCACAGAAAACAATGCAGTCCTTGGGCCAGTGAGAAAACATCTTTGCCTCGGGGTCTTTAGAAAGACTGGATGGAAAGGGGCAGACTTAGTGAGCAAAGTGGCCAGTAGTTTCTCCACAGGTATTGTTTGATTACTTTATTCCTACACAAGGATAACAGAGTGTGTCACTCAGTCAAAAGTATCTAATTACAAAAACAAACAAACAAAAAACCAAAATTAACCAAACAAATAAAAAGCAGGAGCTGGAAGCATGCACAAGCTTGGTGAAAACGGAGGGGTTACTGTATAGCACATTATTTTGGTGGCAGTGTTGCAGTCCTGTCTGTGTTGCTGAGAATCCGCTCTCAGAATTATATACTCTAACAGAAGTTGTGCCTGTGTTATGACAACGGAGCAAGATATATATAAATGGGTAGTCAGAGGTGCTGTAACACATGCGAGCAGAGGTTTTTGCCAGAGCAGCAACGACCCATCTTGCTGGTCTAAACCTGTAGGTCACAGCCCTTGTCTTGTTTCTTTTTAATTGTTTCTTTTATTTTAACTGTTTGGCAGCCAACACTGAGTGAAATAATGACTGAAGATGCAGAAATAGCCTTGTAGTGAGAGGAATGAGGGTAGTGATCAGGAGGCAGGACTGGGAGTTTTGGAGGAACTAAGATCTCTTCTCTGGCAGTCACATGCTTTCTGGTGGCATTTGGCTTTGGCATGATGTCTTAAGCTTCTGCTTCTCAGCCCTTCTCTTTCTCTCATGGATCCATAATGTGCTAAATTGATGTACGTTTCTTAAGGATATTCTGCTCAACACTGGGAGGCTTGAGTGTGAGAGAAAAGACCTCCAGACTTTTTACTGATAATCCAATTTACCAGACAGCAGTTGGAGCCTGCTCTTCACTAGCCCCACGAAGTAGGAGTAGGTGCTGTGGCCTCATGCATCACTAAGTAAACAGCTGCCGTGGTTTAGGATATCAACATCCTCTTACTGCTCATTACTGTTCCCATTGCAGAGCCTGCTGAAGAGAAGAACCATCAGGCACATTAGCTTACCATTATCTGGGGTTTAAACTGACATGCTGGACAGTGAATGAGTGACTGAGGTGCAGGCGAAGGGTTCACTCCTTCTGAAGGACTAAAAGTGAAGTGGGTACATGGGCACAAGTACACTTGGCAGACCAGTTGAGGGTAGGAGGGATGTGCCAGCAGCCAGACCTTGTAATAGCCCTCAATGGTGGCTTGTTTTGGGAAGGCTGAGATATTTTTTTGACCTTTCTGAAGGTTAAAGAAGAAACCTGTCTATAGAGTCTTGGCACTCAGGTCTATATTTCAGTCACTGGTGTGGCACAGTGGCAGGCAAGAATAGTATTTCTCCTGTGGCTTGTTTGAAATTTTGAGATTACCTATAGGACTTGTGTAGATAAGGAACCTAGCTGGAATAGCTGTTGAAACATGAGCTTCTTGAAGCACCTCAGAACTAGCTCTGTGTGTAGAACATCCCATTCTGGACCAATAATTTGTTTTTTTCATAGAATTTAATACCCTTTCAAACTTCTGCTGAATGGAAAAAGACAATTTTTAGTTTACTCCCTATGCAAAGTAATTTGACAGTACTTCTTTTAAAATTCACTTTCTTGTGTAGAGAAGGAGCTAGACATGTAGATGTGAGGGGAATGTGTTTTGCCCTGTAAATTTGAGAGGAGAAGGGAACCTGCTTTGCAAAACTAAATCCAGCCCCCATAAGAAATCAAAGGTAAATTCAAAGGTACAGGAGCATAAACACTATCAATTGCAAATGAGTGGCCTTTTCTGCTAAGTTTCAGAGCCTGATCTTGTCACGTTCCCGGTTCCTAATAACTGCAACTGTGTGATTGCAACTACATCATGTGCCTGGGAGCACAGAAGGCACACTGGGAGGTGCTAATCAGATGAAGGTAAGGGTTAGGACTGTGGTTACAATTACAACCCCTAGTAAATCTACTCCTGGTTTTGGGCCACAAGGTTATTCGTGCTAAGGAGAGAATAGCCTGCTTTGTGTAATCTGTTGTGGGGTGTGGGAAGGGGAGTGCTGCTTGGACTAGCGCAGCTTTTGCTTTAATTTGTGCCTCCCCACTTTCTCCTATTTGTTTGACGCATTTTGGTCTGTATATTTTAAATAAATGGAGGAATGTATTTAGCTGGGCTTCTACTGAAAGGCAAGATATATCTCTGTGCATGATCTGTGAAGTTTTCTCTTCCAATAAAAAGGGTAGCTAATAAAACCCATAGCTGCAGCATGATGTAGTTTCTACCTCTGTCTCTTCTCGGTGGGAGCTGTTTTTCCTGTGAACCAAGGTCAGCCATTTGAAGAGTCCCCAGCACAGTCTAAACCAAATTTCCTATTGATGCTCACTAGTTTTGGTGTCTGTGAAAGGTACATCTTTAGCAAGCTATGTGGCTCTGCCTGTCCAAGGCTCTGATGCATACTTAAGTGTCATTCTTATTAAAGCTAATCAGTTATAGGCTCTGTCTGTCACCAAGAGCAGCTGTTTGTCTCCTAAATGAGAATTCCCACACCTGCGCCTGCCCTCATTACCATTACATCCCCACCACACTACCTCCTGCTCTCTTCCTTCCCTTCCTGTGCCTCTTCTAGCTGGAAGTCAAAGACAAAGATTCTCTGGCCTGTAGGTGTTGTGTGCACCATATGACAATTTAGAGGGAAGCCTCACAGTCCAGCGGCTGGAGCAAATGTCCGCAGGACTGGTGGTGCCTGGGATGCAATGCTGGTGAAGCAGCTGACTGCGTGGCCTTGGGCGAGTCACTTGACCTCGGCATGCCTCAGTTAACCCAGCTGGAAAATTGGGTAAAAAGCAGAAACCTTAATGCTGTGTCTGAGTTCTCCTGGGGAAAGATATAAATGGCAGGAAGGTGGGTGTTCACTGCTTTAGGCTTATGAATTATGTGAAGTATTTGGATGACTGGAAGTGCCAACTGGTGTAAATAGCTGGTGCCCAGGTGCATGTAGAGAATGGTGACGGAAATTGATGGCAGCGCTCCCTAGGGAAATGCACGCTCAAATTTTGTCTCAGGCCAGGCACATGCCATGTTTGCATGGGAGGTAGTGGCCAGCTGTAACTAGAGTTTAGTGAAGGACTGCTGTGCTCACACTGGAATGCTTTTTCTTGGTGTATTCCTTAAAGATCTGATCTTTCCTGTTTGGGGCATCCCTGCTTTTGCTAGAATATTGGTAGACTGTGAGATGAATTAGAAATGTATTGGGCAGAACTCAATAGTCTCAATTCTATGTGATTTACCCATACTTGTGAAGTAAAAACACAAAAGAAGGCAGAGGGGGAGGAAATAAATACTGCAGTGGTAGGTGCGTGAAAGCAAATCTCAGGAAGAAAAGGAAGTAAAAAGAAACTTTCAGACCCAGTGGCTGCTATTTCTTTTGAAATATTTTGTGAGATTTGGTTGGCTTGTGATTTAGCTAGAGCTAGGCACACTGTAAGTCCAAAGTTGCACAAATTGCCTTCAAACACCTTCTTTATGGCCTTGCATCTGGCTCTGGGTCAGGAACCTCTCCATGACTTCAGTTCTGTAGCTCCAGGCTGCCATTTACCAGCCTACCATAGTCCTTCCCACTTCCCACATTGAAATCCTGAATCTCCCAACACCTAGCACCATGCAAATTAAATAAATTAAGATATGGGCTTTTTGTATCTTGCAAATAGATTGGTAGATGCGTCTTAGCCTGTCAGGAAGAGTAATAGCTGGTAAGTAAAGATCTTGCATGTTTGAATGGTTCCTCTCACCACCCTCGTTTTCCTCCACTTTCTTCAAGCAGCACGACCGACTCACATGTGCCATTTGTTTTTGCAATAGGGAGGTGTGGTATCCGGTCCAGAGAAAGTAAGTTGCACAGTGTGAAATTCAAGCATAAACTTCAGCCAGAAACAAAATTATTTAAATAGCAGTAAAGACTCATTCCTCACAGATTACCCCATGCAGCCTGAGTGGCATTCTTCCCAGTTCCAGTCCAGAGGGATTCATATTAAGAGCAGACCTGAGTGTGCTCTAAAGTAACATAAATCATTGGCCAAGGTCAACAGGACAGAACTTGCAATAGTGGAGTGTGTTTAGCATGTGTCGTCCTTGTCGTCTTTTTCTATCTGTCCAATTTGTTTTACCTGCATGTGTTCACCAGCTTGTGCCATCCCCACTCGCTGTACCTCCACCCTGTTTTAACTTAGTGACAATTTACATTGCTGTACTCAGAGGCAGGCACTTTGTCTTGGTGGCTGGCTGCCAGTTTATCTAATCCGTGGCTGACGCCTTTGACTTAAGGCTGTGCTGTCACTTGCCCCCGAGCTGTGCACCTGTCTGAGGTGTTCTGTCCATCTCATTTGGACTAGCATCCGCCCTTTGCCAAGGCTTCTTGCAGGTTGTCTGCTACGGATAAAGGAAAGATGGGCCAATGTTAGAAAGAGCATAGAAGGAAAAGAAGGAAGAAGAGCAAGGAACAGTAATAAACTACTAACAGTCATCACTGTGAGCCATCTGCAGAAATCCCCATGACAATACAGACATTGGGGATATTACTTGTAAGCAGTGCTGTTAACACCTTCTGCAAGGGAAAAGCTTTGTGAATACCCACTGATCCCAGAAAAGGCACCCACTGGAAGCCAAGTTTGCAACAGGCATTAATAATCCCATAGAACAATATGTGCCAGTTAGAAATAGCTGAGCTATTTATCTCCAGAGCTCTCCTTGGGCAACTGCAGAGGGGCTGGCCTTGTGTTTCTGATTGACACTTACTAATCCAATATCTTTTCTATCTAAAACACATTAACAGAATGATACAGGGCAGATGACACTCTTTGAAATTGTGTTATTTCATGTAGACCTGGCTGAAGCACGAACATGGTGTTGTACAAATAGGTAGGAATAGGCAATCCTTACTCCAAAACTTTGCCAATTAAAGGATAGATCCAGTGAAGTGACGTACCTGGCATCACATGGAAGGTAAATGGCAGAGAGAAGACACCAGCTCTTCTTGCTGCTGGTGTAATGCCTTTCTATTGTATCATGTTATATGAACACTGCTTTTCATTGAAGAGTTTCACAGTGCTTTGCAAAAATTCGTAAATTAATCTCCATCTAGTTCCCATGAAGATTTCATGAACGAAACTATATCACAGTCCTGCAAATGAAGTGTTATTGTTCCTGGTTTGTAGGGAGACACAAGTTGCTAACACAGAGGTGAACAGTGAACACACCTCAAGGTTTTCACTTTAGATCCTTTTCAGGTATTACTTAAAATATTATTAAGTGATGCCAGACCAACCATTTCTCTTTTCGTGTGGAAAGAGTCAGTCAGCAGTTGGCTGCCATTATTCACATTTAATATGTTCTTCCTTATGTGGAAATACAAGTGAATACAAGCAGCCCAGTGACTAGGAGATGGAGGTTTGGTGTGGCCCATGTAAGTCAAATGAAGTTTAATCCAGCCACTGAAACCTTTCCTAAGAGCGAGATTGATTTTTCTCTTGCTGTTCTTTTTTCTGACCCAGAAACACCAAACTCTTGAGGTTTTATGCTGCACAAGGACCCAAAAGACTATGGGGTATTTTGACTAGTGAAATGTCATAGAGCTCTAAATTTGAGGTAGGCAGCTCAGCTTGACCTCTGGACATGCTCATAATGGATGAAGGCAAACCACTGGTTGTCACTGAAGGAACACACAGTATGCTTGGTTTAGATCCTCTGTCAAATAAGAGTCCTCATAAATAGATACATTTGTGGCCAGACCTTCCCAAATACGGCAACTAGCAGGTGGAAGTGAGCAGGTTTGGTTTCTCCATTTATGTCAGTGAATGTTTGTCCAAATGGACTGACTTTCCAGGGAAGATGCATGCTATATAAAACACCTGACATCTGCTGAGTTCCAGGTGCCTGCCAAATTCTGCCCTGTCCCAGGTGTGCTTATTCCCTATGAAGTTTGTTGCTGCCAGCACAGTGACAGCACACCACAAGTCGAAGGGAAGATAGTGATGATGAGTCCCTCTGATAGCCGTTTGGCTGAGTCAAATTGTGTTGCCATGCACTCAGTCCCCTGCTTATCACAGGATGCAGCTGTGTGCTACTGGAACCAGCTCTAATTGTGCTTGTGACTGTCTCCTGGAGGATTTTAATAAGCCCTGCAGAGTATGTAGGAATTAGACAGTGTCTCTTTAAGCAATTTGTAAACTCCTGGGAGCATTCTTTATTTTTCTGGTAGAAGCCACCAGAACTAATCCACGTAGCAGTTCATGCAGGTAGTATGGCTTTGTTTGTTTGTGTCCAGCAAAGACTGTAATTTTGAATGAACAGTGGCCATGTGACTTCTTCATATTCCTGACATTGTACAAAGAGCAAATACACCATCCCCTGGTGAGAAACCTAGTCTGAAGCAGTCTGCCTGTATAGCAAAGATGTGCAATTCCTCAAATATACTGTTACTCTTCAGCTAGTGTCTTCCTTGATGCCGTCACCAACAGCACCTCCCGCTGCAGCTCTCTAGGGGCACAGCATAGAACTGACCTTTGTCAGATGGAGCACCCCTTTAAAAACTCTTCCCATATATTTTAATCAAAGTAAAATAGCAAATTTTTAGATGAACTTTTTAGGTCAGCTTTATTCCTAAAAGCAAATACAAGAAGCAGGTAGTGAAAAGAACTAGATCTTTATTACAGAGCATTCTAGGTAATAAATATTTATCAACTTAATTCTCTGGTACAAATAAGAGCTCATCTGTGACTTTTTTCCACTAGTCCTCCTCCTCCATCTCAACTAGGCACAGCATTTACCTGTTATCCATTGGTTCACTCCACTGTGATCTGCAACTGATTACAGAATCTTCTTTCCAATGTTTACTTCTCTAGAAAAGGCATCAGTTAAGAAAGCTAACACAATATCATTTAAAACTTTCCATTAATGAATGGAAAAGGATTTATTTGTCCTTACAGAGAAAAAAAAGAAAGACAAAGTAATGCAGTCATTTATTGTGTAGTTTCACATAACAGAGCAGAAAACGCTGCTGTTTTTACTGAGTGGTATTTTTGAAGTGAGTGAACTCCTGGGAGAAAGATTAAAAAATGGCTACTGGGAGGCAGCTTCCGTCTCATTTCCCAAATACTCTGCAACGTCTGAGTCCTTGTCCTGGTTGCTGTTGGCTATGGGCCTATCATGAAAATATGGGTTTTGAGAAGTTATTAGGGAATCACCTGCTGGGAAATCAAGTGATTGTGGTAGGGGGTTTAAAATGAACAAAAACCACATTGTGAAACTGCACACTAATGGAAGCCTAAAGCATGTATAGGTTCAAGAGTTAAAGAGAGCTGGTTGGATAAACGTTCCAGAACCTGAAAGGGGTAAATAAACTAGGGAAGACTCACTCCTTAGTTGCTCTGTTTGTTAGTGTCTTTCCAGAAGCAGTGGTTGCTGGCATCTGTTGGGAAACCTCTGGGCTAGCCAGACCCCTAGTCTAAGGTCCACCTCTAACTGCTTTGCCAGTCTCTATAAGACTAAGACTGTCTCATTTTGTACTTAGAGCTATCAAAACAAAGGCATTAAATTAATTGCAGCCTTAGCAAAATGTGAATAATAAAACGATAAATTATAAATATGTAAAAAAGTATTTTATCAGCACAAATAACTAAATTATAAGACCAGACTCAGCTGAGTTAATTAATCCTACTTTTTGTATGGCATTAGTAAATTTGGGACTGACTCTTCAAATCTAGGTTCAATGTGCTGCTCCTCTGTTTGGCCATATCTTTAGACCCCATATGCCTGTTCAGAGATGCACTGGGATATCCCATCAAGTGGACAACTTGAGCGAACAAAGCAGCTCCAGCTGTGAGGGTAGGAGAGGGTACTGTGCGTTAGTGAGATTAACAAAGTTTTTGCGTGGTTTCTCTGTTTTGGCAAGATGATACAGCCCTTCTTCAGTTGTGGTGGAAAAAGCATTGAGTGTGCATGCTCTTTGTCATTAGGAAAATGCCCTTTGGAGCAGGTGATCATTTAAGGGGCTCCTTTGTTTGATAAAATGAGTTTGGGGTTTGGTTGAGCGGAAAATGTATTCATTGCAGATGAGCTTTCAGTCATAGCTGGTTTTTTTAAGCTGTCGATGTATGGGAGCTGGGCTTTGTGTATAAGCCCCATTCTGTGTGAGAGCTCATTGAAAAATATTAGATATGTGATTTCCCATATGTGTTGTCTGAATGCACTGAGTACTGAAAATCCTGGAGCAGACGTTATGTTCCTGTCAGGCATTATGAAAGTTTGGGTGTTGTATCAGCTTCCTCCCTTGCAGCTCTACCTGGGCACATTTGCTTTGCCATGATTTCCCATCCTGGGATACCCATAGGGAACTATAGATTTACTTCATGTCATCCCTCTCACCACGTCTCCTGATCTTTTCCCTTTTCCTCTTGCACCGTCTGAATACCTCATTACTGCTTGGGCTGTTGTATCTCTGGTGATGTGACTGAAGCTCCTACATGCCTGGACACAAAGTCATCCAGTTAATTTTGCTTCAGGCTGGGACTGCACTGAAACCTGTAACTGCAGCAGATAGAATGTGAACTTGTGAGGTTGGTACATCATCAGAGTCTCCAGGTTTCTTCCTGTCATCTGCATTGAGCAAAAAACAGTAAAAAAAAAAATTGGTAATCAGTTATAGAGAGGAATATATTGATTCACTCTTGTTCTTGAAATGCAACATTTGAAAAGCAGAGATGAAAGAAATAGCTGTTTGTGCAACCTTTGTTTTGTTCTTGCAACCTTTGTTTTGTTCCTTTTTGTGAAGGGAATGGGAAGGCCTTTTACAGGGGCTAGGGGCACTACTCGGTGCTTTCCCGTCCTCCTGGTGCTCAGATGATGGATTGCTGAGCTGCACATGCGCTCTCCTTCTCTCTCCAATGCATCATTACATTATTAACCCCTTTCTGGAGAGCAGCAGTATTTAGGATTGGGCAAAGATGCCTTTAGGATGCATGTTTATTTGCTCATAAAACAGGAGCGATAGAGGGACTGAAAAGTGTGAGAATGAGAATTGGGTCAGACAGAAGCTTCCAAAAAGCTTAGCTTATTTGGAGAAGAGAAGCAGCAGCCAGAATAACAAACCATAGGACAGTGAAATTGATTCCCCGTTCCCTCTTCATCATACCCTCCTCCGGGTAAACCTGTTTCGGCTGATAGTGAATATTTCATGCAGTGCTGAGCGTTTTCCGAACTGTGGTGTCCTAGTTTTTCCACCTCCAGCCCCAAAGGAATGTTTTTACATCATGGAGCTTTATTTTTGGGAAGGGGAGGAGGGAGCGGAGGCTGCAGGCTTGGAAAGAGACAGCAACAAAGAGTGGTTCAGAGAACAGCTTGGCTCTGATGTCTCGGCTGAGAATCTCACCTCCACTTCTTTGCTCCCTCCAGAAAGCTCAGTGAAAAGGGTCAGCTCCCAAGGGGCCAGAGCATGGTTCCACTCAGAATAAAATAACCCTAAAAATGGCCCCCTGCCTCTGCCTAGGTCTGCTCTCTGCACTGTTATTGTCGTAGTTGCTTCGTTAGCTGACAGCGACAAGCTGTTGTTACTGTCAGCACTGCAGGTCTGTACAGCTACTGGAGGGAAGAGCCGTGTCTGTTGTACCTCACGCACCAGCACCCAGAGGACTGCCTGGCTCCTCTCTGCATGTCAACTATCCCTTCAGGAAAGGCACTGAGCCTTGTCCCTTTTTACTACCTCTTCACCTCCCCTCCACGTAGAAAGACCAGTTAAGGGTTTGCAGGTGTGGCAGTGCGAGTCCAAAAGCCTCGTAGCTCCTGATCCAGGATCCTCCAGTGTCAGTCTTTTGAGTTCATTACAGTAGCCTTTAGGTTGGGCACTTAGTCCTTTAAAGGAAACCCTCTCATCCTCCTCAGTACTTAAGAAATAGGTTAGGGAGCCATGTCATTCTGTCCCAGTGTTTTATTCCCTTTTTGAAAAAAGTTTCCACATATGCTTTTAAACAGCTGATGAAGGGTTCTTGCCTGAACCTGAGGCCTTCCACACCACAGTGCCTACAGCTGCCTCTGAAGCACCACAGCAGAATAAACTGCCCTACTAATCTGCCAAACAGCTCAGAGTCTTGTGTTATCCCCCTCCCCAGCAAACTCTGAAGGAGGTTGGTATCCCAGACCCGGCTGTGGATTTACATTTCACAAGTGCTTCTTTGCTTTAGGATAGACAGAACAGCTATGAAGCTTGGAAAAATCCCAGAGCCTCAATATGCTTGCTTGTATTAGCCTCCTAAAAGCACACTTTACCTGACCGGCTGAATTAGCATCTACTGTAACCAAGATTGCAGCACAGCAGTTCAGAGGCTGACTCACCCCTATTATGGACTGCAAAGCCCAGCACTCGTGTTGCATGATTCCCTAGATAGCCTCTTTTCTCCTACCTAGTCACGCTTGCCCTCTATGCTCACTGCCTATTATTAAGGGGCACAAACTGGCAGAGCTTTTTCCTCAGACCACTGAGCTGCAGCTTTAGATCCTCTGCTCCCCTGATGTTAGTCCACAATGTGAATTGTTTGCTGTGTGGCTTGTTAGTCTGCAGCAAACTATGTTCACACACCCTGAAGGACGTGGGGCAAGAGCGAAGCACAGAACTGCTTACTTAATGCTTTAGATTTGGAAGATTTTGTTTGGTGCAAAAAGGCCTGAAGAAGGTGATGGTACATCTTTCTTCCTTGGTGATTCTTGTCCCCTTACAGGATAGGAAAGGTGAAGGGAAGGGAGAGGAAAAATGGTTATTTTGTGGTGTGGTGGAGGCAAGAGGAGAGCTGTGGAAGATCCCCAAAGCATGCTCCACCTCCACAGCGTTACAAAACAGCAGTTCAACAGGGGACACAGAAGCACTTAAGGAAACTGCAGCTGAAACTAAGTGAACCTTTCAGTCTACTTATCACAGCATTTGCAGTCCCTGCTTCAAGGAGAAACAATAATAAATAAAAAAAAAATCTTGCACAAGGAGCTTGTATCCATCTAGAGCATTGGATGAAATAAAAAGTGACAAACAAACAAAATCACCAGCTCCTGCTTTAGAGGCTGTTGTTAAAAATAAACCATCATTCACTGCTGCAGTCCTGCCAGTTCTTCCCTGCTGAGAGCAGGAGACCCAAAATACTGCCTATCTTTATATTCCCTGTGCATGTTGTATAGTTTTACAGCTCTCTCTGTTGTCATTACAAAGATTCCCTGCTTTTCAGCATGAAGCTTGTTCTGTTATTTCTAGTCTACCTGCAATGCCGCCTGCCCTCCCTCCCAGCTTATGAGGCACTGTATTTTCCTGTGCTCAGAAGATGCGTGGTGCCTCTGCTCGCTTCTGACTTAGATGAGGACAGTTGCTGACTCCCGATTCCCTGCATGGAGCCAGGTCAATAGAAGAGCACCTGCACCAATCACAATCATGTGCTCAGCCGTGACAGCATGCTTTGAACTTATACTTTGCTCCATATGACATATTGCAGACTTCACCCCCCACTGCTTCATTCTCTGCAGGCTGTAAGTTGAGTTAGTGAGGGCATTTGAAACGTCATTTTTTGTCTGCATTTTTCAGAGGGTGTGTCTTAGTGTGTGTCCTGGCACAGTACGCACTGTAGCTGTGTTTAAAAACAAAGCAAGGGACCATCTCTGATCTGAAGCTTTTAGAGTCTAACAGGCAATGCACAAAAAAGGACAGGAAAATATGCAAAAAGTCATATATCTTTCTGTCTTCATTCTGTAAATACTGTACTAAGGCACAGGTAGATTAAGTAACCCATCCAGGGCAAAAGAAGCTATCAAGAAAATCAGAAAGTAAAACTAGGATTCGATAGTCTAGTGCCTCAGCCTCACATCCTCCTTTGTATACCCCATCAGAGCAAGCCAGTATTGATGCCATATTTCCCAGAGAGGTTTGCCAAAGTCTTTCCAGACTCAGTGAATCCAGACTAAGTTAAGAGATGCTTCGGCAACTTTATGGCTTCATTTGGATATCATTTCAGATAATCATTCCAGCTTTAACCCCACTCCATGAAACCTCCAGATTTGAGCTGATTGTCAGTTTGTGTATGCTAAAGGTGGGTTTGGATACAAGCCTCATTTAGATTCCAGTTTGGAACTATGTATATACATGCAATAAAAGGTCTTGCACCTGTTATTTAATTATAATTTTATCTCTGTTTTATATGTGTATTTATGCCAAATAGTATAGTTGTGTCCAGTATTTAGGGTGCTTTTCTTGAGGAATATGTAGAAGACATTTGCTGTGATGGGGCTGACTGCACCCACCTCTGGTAGAACCTTGCAGCAGCCCCTTAGCACCTCCAAAATTTAGGGCTTGGACTTTTTAGAGGCTCTCAACTTCCATTGTTAGGCAGATTTTCATTAGACCCTATCAACTACAGTATCTGAGCAACTTGAAAATCCAGTTTTGATATTGTACCTAGCTGGAAAGGAGATTCTTCTTAAAATCTTAGCTGCAGGTAGTTCAGCAGCTGAAAGTCTCTGCAGAGTGCTTAAGTGCAGGGGAACCAAAATTACTGAACTTTTTGAAAATGTGGCAGTTACTTGCTGCTGCCACCCATAGGAGAGCTGCCAGAGGGGAAACATCCTTAAGGGGTTTCCTAATGGGGGGAGTTGTCAGCATTTGATGAAGCTCCCAATAGCAGTACCTGAGTTCCCAGAGGGAAACAAATACTCACAGTAAGCAGTTTTACAGAAAGCTTTTTGGTGTTTCTCAGTTGTGATTTTTAACAAATTATAATGATTGGACTTTTGGAAAAAAAGAAACAAAAACAAGCAAAGAACAAACTCAACTCATTTAAGAAGCAGCTGAAAGCTCCTGAATCCTAATGTAAGAGAATCCCCTGTGCTCCAGTTTGAAGAATATTTTTCTTGGGAATGAAAAGTGTGCTAGCACGTATCAAGGGCCTGACCCAAGTTATGTTAGTACCAGGACACTGCTTTGCAGTGACTGACAGCAGTCCCCGGTGAGGAAGATGTGCCAGTGCGGTGTTCAATGGTGATGCTTTCTAATGCAGCCTGCCCGCTCACATGTGCCCCGCAGGTCCTGGAGCTGCTATCCATGTGATAGTGACACTGCTCTGAAGTGACTGCTTGTTCCAAGGTCCCAAAGAAAAATTGCTTGGAAAGGATAAAGGAATAAAATAAACAAAGGATCACAACCATTCTTGAAAAGACCACCTTGGATCTGGCCACTGCCAGAGCTGATCTAGGTGGGGTGGAGGGATGTCACTGAAGGGAAAGACAGGTATGCAGGTGGAAGTTACCACCAATGAAACATTAAATCCTCTCTCATTGGGTTTTAGTGGAGCTGTTGTATGGGCAAAATGTTATGTGAAGGTTGAAGCACCTTGAGTACATCAGAGCTGCCCTAGGAGTCTGTAGAAGGCAGTTAGTTTTCTTAATTTCTCTCTGAATTCTTGTTTCTGCCTATTTGTCCTGCTGAACAAAATACGTTGTAAGGGTAATCTGTGACAGTGAAGGGGTTGTTGTTGTTTGTGCTCAGCCAGTGCTGCAGAGGGGTTAGGAGCTCATTGCATCTACTTTGTGCTAGCACATCAGGTCATGGGCAGCTCCCCCGTTTTCCTGTTCATAAGTTGAAAAATGGAAATGCACCTTACATTTTTGAAATGCTTGGCAGTCGTGTTCTGGCTGCTGACTGATCTTTGGTTTGGAAAATTTATTACTGAAAGAGGACTTCCCTTTTGGTAGTACATACTGCATTTTGCCAGTCAGTTATGTTTGTTGATGGCTTGAGGGTCACAGCCTGCTTTCTTGTCTCTCTACTGCATTAGAGGGAGTAGAGATAAAGATGCCTGTCTCTAAGTTAGAGTAGCCTCACAAATGCTGACTTCTGTTTTGATTCCCCTAGTTTTGTACTCCAAGGACTGAAGGAGAATAGCACCTGTGCTTCATCCAACAGCTGGTACTTTTGTGTGGCCCTGACATACCCGAGTGGTAAACTGGCACAGAATCTTTAGTCCAACTCTCCTATGTAAAAGGCCACTGCAATTGTTGCAAGTTGCTTCCACGCCTGCATTTTAATGCCATGACTCTGCCAGAACATCATGGTAGCAGAGAGCCAGCCGCAGCCACCATGAAGACTGAACTACAACTCTTTTTCCTGCTTTTGAGGTCAGAACTTACATTCCTCTGTCACAGCACCAGAAAAAAAGGGGAAAAAAAAAAAAAAAAAAAAAAAAGAAAGATGTTTCACTTTAAAAGCAGCCGAGGAAAGGAGAAAAGCCTTGTGTAGCAAGGAGGAGACAACATCCTCAGTCTTGTGGTGTCTGCAGCAGCGGCAGCAGCAGTCGCATCCCAAATGATTAATGAGCAGGCAGGGTGGATGTGCGGAGCTGAGCTCAAGCCCCGTTGCGGAGCTGGCTGTGGGATCCCCCTGGGAGAGGCGGGCTGCTCCGATATGGCAGAGAACTGGGGGCGGCTTACGGAAAGCTGACTGCACAGAATACAGCAGCTCTTAATGGTGCTGGTGTCTTAATCATTGGTGGCTTCGGCAAAGACTTATCTCGCGCCCCCATACTGCTCCAGTGAACAAAGGACTTGAGAAACATAGCTTGACCCCTTGGCATTAGGTGGGTTTGGGGCTGGAAAAAAGCAGCTCTATTTAAAGAGGTGTCATAAGGGGAAGGGAAAAAGGAAGGAAGGGAATTCTCCAGCCTGGGTTAAAAATAAAATGCAAATCCTATTTTAACCCCATGCCAGATTTGTTCTGCTGGTTTAGGGTCATTCCTATAAAATGCAGGTGGTGTTTTGAGCAAAATTAGGATGTTTCTAGAAAGGTGCCCTGGTTTTCTGTAGCAGAACAACAGTATATATGTATATATATATATATATATATGTATATATATAAATGTCCTCCTAGGCTGCACAATAAACTGTTTGGCAGTGCTGGAGGCATAAAAGCATTGAACTATGTAGGCCATGCACCTGCTAGATCCCTGGTGCGTTATGAAAATGGAAGTTTGCACAGGACTCGGGGACAGCCAGGAGGCCAAGAAAAGCATCTTGCAGCAGGGGCAACGGAACCAAAATGCTTATAATAAAAGTCTTTCTGCCAAATAGGACTTCTGGTAAAATGCACACTCACCCATGAAGGCAATTCCCTCCAGTTATCTGAAAATCCTTTTGGTTGAATAAACAGTGTGAGGGAGAAAAAATTGGGCTGGGCAGGCTGCTTCTGGCCTAAATTTGAAAATCAAACTCATTCATTCATGTAAACCCTCTGTAGATTCTTGCAGTCCTGTTTTACTTCTGAAGTCCTGTGTTCCCTTGTAACCTCAGAGATTTCTCCCAGAAGAAGGAAACGTGCTGCAAACTAGGTGGTTAAGCAAATCCTCAGGCCTAAAAGAGATCATCATCAGAGTGATCCCACTAAAGAGCTGAATAGAGGTGCTGACTCCCATCCCGAGACTTGGAGAGCATGCACATGTGTCATGGAAAATGATGAGGAAGAGCCGTTACAGTTTGTACTGAGGAAAGGACATGGCTGTGTCCTGCACATTTCCATCTGCAAGGAACGTTGTCTTATTTGAAAACATTCTGACCACTTTTAAGGGCGGGCTGTTTGCTTTTTTTTTTTCCTCTTTTGCTTATTTCCTGTTTCAGATTTAAAGAACTGCTTCATATTTCCGTAATGAGAGTGTATCAGAGCTTTACACTTGTATGTATTTTCCCTAAGGGAAGCTTCTACTCATTTGTTTGAAGACAGAACTGACAAACTCAGGCCCTCAGTAGATAGGCAGCAACCTCCTCTCCTGTGGTCTTTACACGACTGATCATTTGCAGATCATGGGCAAGACGAGGGATCAGAGAGACAAAACAGTGCTTCAGGGATCTTGGTATCCTTGGAAAGTGCTAAATTATACCCTGTGGAGGCATCTCAGGTTTCTCAAACAGGTCACTGTTCCCACAGAAGGAGGAGGAACGACAGTGCCTAGCTCTCTGGGTAAATGAAGATGTGTCCAAAGGAATATAATCAAAAAAGTAACTCTGCAAAATGCCTGCTTTATGAGTCAGAAGTAAGGACTATCCCCACTTCCTGATTGACCACCAAAAACATTCACATTGGCCACCAAGAGCTTTCAGAATAAATTTGTTACTCTCCTATAGGTTTGCTAGAAGTTACAAGGTAATTTTTTCCTCACCTTCTTTCATCACTTCGCTTTTTATTGCTTGCAGGTGGACCCTAGGCTATGTAGTAGTGGTGCAGAATAAATTGTGCACTTCAGGCTCCTAGTCTGGATGTGTAACGTTACCCTCCTCTAAATATAGAAACATGTGGGCAGCAGAATGATACCAAAGGACATGACAAAACTCTAGATAACCCTCAAGTCATCCACTTGGGATGGAGTAAGACGGTTACCAAGGGAGGTAAAATTGCCTCAACTCTGTTAAATGGTTACTTAGGTCTTGCAGAGAAAAGGGCTGGCCTCCTAAAATCACCATGATTCTTTATCAGCTGCTGTCGCAGCCTTTCTCACTGAATAACACCCAGCAATAATTTTAGGACTCTCAGAAACAAAAGAGGCTTGTCAATGTTACTGTGTTCCTCTGGCAAACAAAACATGGGATGAGCTTGGGGCAAACGTCACCGAGATTTCCTGAGTACCCTGCAAGGAAGCTTTGCAGAAGTCTTTACTTCACCTTGGCTCCTCAGACCTGGCAACACATGCCCAGCAGAGAGCAGCTAAAAGAAAATGCTGCCTTGCTATCCCATGGTGTCTGGCAACAAAGCACAAAGGGCAAATCCTTTACTTAAGAGTACACGTTTCCTACTCAGAGTGGGGACTGAATAGGAATTATTGGTGTTTCAGTGCAGGAGCTTAAGGGTAGGAGGTAGTACACAAATGAAATTTCTGACCTACACACAAATCGATATTATACAGCATCAGGATGCACTCTAATCCCTGCCATCATATATACATTAATTTAATGATCAGCTGCCTCTAAATATCTGGAGGTTTTACATCCAAACTCACTTGAGTTCTATACGATGCAAAGAGAGCATCTCTGCAGTACTTTCCTCCCAAATGCATTTGTGTAAGTCAATATTCAAGATGTGAGCCTCACAGCATAGGCACCGTTTCCTCCTGAGTTTACTGCTGGGTTTCCTCAGTATGGCATCTACCTCAGCTGCATTTTGGTGGGGTTTTTGTCTGTCCTGTGTTTGTGTGGGAGGCAGCATAAGCTTTTCATGGAGGGAAAGGCTTTCTCCATTGGAAAATGAGCTAGTTGTGTTTCCTGTAAAGAGATGTAATTGGCTTTCTTTTCTGTAAGGAGAGGATGACACGAATAGCATCCCTTCCCTTTTCATTCCAAAACTCTGCTGTGACCATATTGCTGAGTCTTGGAAAACTCCCCAATTCACAGGTTGGTTTTTTTGCATGTTCCAAACATCTGGGAACGAGGTTCAGCTGACTGATGAATGTGATCTCTGGCAGAAAATGCTGAAAAGTTGAGGAGGGAGGGGGCTAGATCTAGCCCAGCTGTCCATTTCAAGTATTGCTGGTTTCAAATTTAGCCTGACATCTTCTTAGCAAATTGTTTGCAAGCACTTTTCCATCTGCACATGTAAGTATTATCATAAGCACTTGGCAAGTGCAAGGGTTTTTGAATTAAAATTAGAAAAGAGGATGCTTGTATACATGTCAAAGAATCCCAAGGTGTACAGACCAAAGATGGTTTTATTTAAGTGAACCCAAATTTTCAAATTTTCTTCTACTTTTGGAATGCTTGGTCTGCTGCTTTCAGGAATAGCTAGAGTAAGCATGTCCAGCCAAGTCCATTCTTTTCAGATAATTAGGCTAATTTGCTTAGTGTTAGGACTTTCCTGTTGCTTCCTCTATGTAATTTTTGAGTCATTAGCACTTTCTTTAGTGATGTGTTACTGCCTGACATAACAAAGTGTTGGATCCTGTCTTTGCTCTTCATCAGGAGCCAAATAGCTTTGAACTCTGCATTAAATGTGTTGTGTAGGGCAGATACAAACAAATGAGAAGAGACAGTAAGCAATGGCACTTAAAGACGACTATTCTCAAGACGCACAACCCACAACAACACCTTTAGAAATAATAAAAACACCGCCTTCCTCAAGTTTCAAAGGCCTTCATTCCTTTGCTTTTCCTGATCTCCATGCAATAACGGTGTATTGGTGGGTGCGTCTGTACTGCAGTGTATAGCGCTTGCTATAAACACATAGGTTGCTTTGGAGTGACACAGGTAATTCAAGGGAGAAGTTTTCTGTACTGCAGAAATGATTGTCACTGTGTGAAAAAGATTATCTGTTTTAGGATAGGGAATACTCTTGGCTATGGTTTAGTATGGTGAAGCTGAAGGACTTAGGCTGAGAAATACTGCAGGATCTGGAAACTAATGCTCGAGGCGCAGATTCATAAATAACGAGGCAGGCCTCATATTACAAGACCCATCTCCAAGGACTTAGAACTAAAAGATGGAATTTACTATTCATTCCTGGCTGACTCTGGTCCCATTTAGTAGTAAAAGTCCCATTAACGTTGAGATAAAGAGATAGGCCAATGCTAAGTAGTTCTGAAAGTCCGAAGAGACTGAATAATGTATTGCCAAATATAATGAAGATGTGGAAAACAATTGTATTCAGCTCCAGAGAATAAGCTGGACCCTTCTGTGAGGCTGTGGCCAGGGATGTCTGAGGCCTCCTTTCTAAAGGAGGTTTGGACAGCGTGGAGAAGGAATGACTTGGCTTATTCTCATTGCCTGTTCCAAGATGATCGAGAGCATATCTTTACAATGTTGTTTGTAAACCTCCCTTCCCAAGAGGTTTCTTGATCCTGATATTGATGTTGATAGGCTGCAAGGTGTCATCAGCACCTCCAGCAATAAGGGATGGGTGTACGATGGGAAGGATATGCGAAGAACAGAGATAAAATAACTGAGAAACAAAATGTTCCTTCGTTGCTGTCTTTGATCTCTTAACTCCCAGCTGTGAGAGATCCTGGATGCTGATGGCAGCAATTGACTAATTTTCTGCTGCTTCTGTTGCTTGTACAAAACAGAGGAAGACGTTGTCTTCACTGAGGGGAGTACAAGTCTTGCTGCAATGTCTTCTGTTGCAGGCTGAACCTGAGGTGAGGCAGGGAACGAGCACACGCTGCCTCAAGACCAAGGCAAAATATGCAATTTTATTTCTTCCTCTCTTATCTCTTTCTGGCTCTTGCTTTGTATTACAATTCCTGCCTTATTAGCCATCCTTTTGCAGATTAAGACCCAAAGGAAAGCTCCCAGCTGGTATCGCTGTCTTTGCTGTATCCCTGATACCGAAGGAGGAATTGGCAGCGCCATGGACAGAACTGTTGTGTCAAGGCTGTCATCATCTTGCGTCATTTGTCAGCACTGAGGTGTGGTGGTTGAAGGGAAGAGTCAGTGTTACAGTAGCCATTTAACTGTCTACCAATAGTTTACTCTTGATCTGGGACTGAAACTGAGTCCATAAAGCTAATTTTGCTGTATGAACAACTGAGCAGCTGAGACTAACAGGCTTTGAGTCCATATGCTGTTGGCTAGATCTGAATAGGTAGCTCGGAGATGAAGGTATTGAGCGGTCACTGCTGTTCAGGTCTGTCTTGCAAGATATGAAAAGACATGCTTGTGGTTGAGGTGGGCGAGAATGTTTGGAACTGAAGTGCTGGTTCATGTCATTATAGAGGGTACACCAGTTATGGTCATGTCATTATAGAGAGACACTGAACAAGTGTGTTCCTCAGACACAGTCTGGTCTCAGAGCACTTATTTTATGGGAGAAGCAGACTAATTTCAAAATCGTGGATAAGAATAAATAGTTATTTGGATCAGTGTCCCTGAGATAGAATGGACACAGATGTGCTAATATACAGCTGGTGCATATCAGGCAGGAGCTGCTGTTCGTGCTGCAGTGCGATAGAAACTGCTGCCGACCTGCTGTGAAAGAAGAGCTGGGCTGAAGGGTTGCTCGGCCTCTCAGGGTACACAGCTGCTGGCTCCACAGTTTGGCAGAAAGTCAGCTGTGGATTCCTCTGCCTGCAGCTGCCAAGCCTCCCCTCAAGGCTTCCTCTGTATTGCAAAGTGAAGTGCAAACACTTTTTGAGTCTGTGTTTCTCTTGGCCTTTTCACAGGTCCTGGATGAGGTCTGTGCTACTGTTTGTCTGCAACCATGTTCCTCTGGGAGGTGCCGTTGCGCTTCAACGGTGTATTTAGAAGGTGGAAACAAAGGATAGAGCTGTGGGTTGCTTCAGCTTCTGCTTCTGTCACTTCCAGCTCTGGGGGACTGCTGGGATGGAGAATCCCTTCTAGATACAATACCAACTATTTGTATCTCACTCTGTTTATTAGCTCAGCTGAAATGAGATCCTAATATACAAGTACATACAAATATCCATCAGAAGAGTCAAGGGGCATCCAAAAGTGAAGGATAGGTGAATATAGTAGAATAACAAAAATCGTATTATCTGTTTTCTGCTCTTGGAAGTGATTAATGTCAGTAGGCTTGTTGTGGAGCAGGTCAAGGCAGGGATGGAATCTGGCATTCTGCTTTCAGTCTCTGCAAAGCTCTGCCTGTTCTGCCCTCTCCTGGAGCATTTGTTACCTGCCTTATTTCCTAGGGAATCAGAGATGGCCATTAAGGCAAGATGTAGAGAAGAAAACAGCATAAATCCTATTGATTGCTTCTGGAAGAGTATTAGGAAGAAAGTGTAAAGGACATTTGTGTAAGACAATGCCAAGGAGCTAAACAAGGCCAGTGTGACTAATGGAGAAAAAGATAGGGGGAAAGAGGCTAGCAGAGACACATAAGAAATGGTGGAGGGTTTATCCTTTGAAGCTTTTCCAAAACTGTGCTTTTAAATTTCTCTTCCTACTGATGGTGGACTCCCTAAGGATCCAGCCCCTGGTACTGTCAACATCACTTCACTGTCTCAATCCCTTTCCTGGGTGCTCCTGGGAAAGCCTTTGCCTTATCATATTCTCCACCAATGCTCTCAGAAGCTCTCCACTACATTTTTGGCAGAACGTTATGCTGTGCCATGCTGTACCACGTCCTTCGTGCTTCCCTATATTCCCTTAATGGATTCAGCATCCTCCACCCACTCTTCGGTTCAGATGTTCCAACACTGTGTTTCGTACTGCCCATATTAAATCTGTAATGTGTCAAATAATACAAGAAGCTCTGTACTTGTATTATTTGGAACTGAACTCTCTATATCCCTCAATTTTGCAGCTTGTTTCTCCTCTGTGGGTAGTGACTGTTTTTCCACAGCTGAGCATAGCAGCCCACAAAGCATTAAATGTTCTTGAATGTACGTTCTACCTTCAGTAGAAGTAACTTCTACTGGAGGAAGGTGAGTTATGAATAGTGTTACTTGCCTGTGCTCCTGCACAGGGTTTGTTGGCTTCCTGCTCTTGCATTCTTTATTAACACACCCACACACCCACACTCACACACATACATACGCACACATCCCTGGAACAAGCCAGGCATAAGCTTGTTGGTTTTGGGGGGTAAAGGCTGCAGGTGAGTACTGTCTACAGCACTACTTGTCAAGGCTAGACTTACATTTCTAAGTTTGGGGTGAGTGCGTCACGTCTGGCATGGCAGGGAGGGCTGCTCACGTGAGAGAGACTGAGTGTGCTGCTTTGAAGCAGCAGATATTGGTGTTCACACAGGCTTGGCTGTGGCTCGTGATGGGAGGTGGCAGGTTTCTCGTAAGCACTGGGCTGGATCCGTGTCAGTTTTTTTTCTCCAGAAAAAAACAAAAACAACCAGCTGTGCAAACATTTTGCTTTGGGTTAAAGAAAGCACAGTGCATATTAACATTAAAAAACAGGATAATGAGGGGGAAAGAGTAGTAGGTCAAAGATCAGGTTATTTCTCCAGCAGAGTGGCTGTTGGTATGTGTCCTGTGTCCTGCACTACTCAGCGATGGCAGCCAGGATGTGGCACTCGCCGAAGGTGACAGGAGGCACAGGGAGGCTATTTGCCTTCTGGTGTAAGGGGCCAATTCTGCTGACTGCTGGCAGAGACTTGCACATCAGTCACTTGTTAGCTGTGTACCACCAGGCAGTGGATAATCTCAAGTGCTGAATGAATAAATCCACTCCTTGTCAGCTCCCATCAGTGTCTTGCATGAAGCCCTGATGCTTCTTAAAGAAGCATAGGCTGCAGATAAGTCTAAGTGCCATATTCACTTGGCAGTCTATGACAAAATGCTAAGGAACACTGCAGGTGTTAACTACTGAATCAAACTGTTAAGTTCCTGGGAAGGCTTTTCCATGGTTAGATAACCTGAAGGATCACTTCAAGAACTTGGAATCAGTATGTCAGGGCAGACCAGGGTACTCTTCTGTTGTGGAGGTTCGTTGGCACTAGCAGGAGGGATTTCCAAGAAAATTCACAAAATATCTGTTCAGCTGACTTCATACCCTCATACTTTATCACGCATTTTGAGGTTCAGTGGAGCTTTAGAGTTCCATTTTTGAAGGGACTACGAAAAAATACTTGTTTCAGTAAAGACAAGTAGAAACTGACATTCTGTTACAATAGTAGTTTGTGGAAAATGCAGTATAGAAGTTTGCACATGCAAATTTTAACATCAAATATGCATCTCGCTTCTCACACGTACCTATTTTCATTTATGGGGAAATAGCTTTGAGAAGCACACATGCAAACAAAAATTGTGGTGGAATGAGCCCATAATAGAGCTTTCAATAAACTGAGGAATTGCTCAGCTTTCCAGTAATTTTATCTGTTTGTTGTAAGTATTTTGTACAGCATTGTCTAGCTCCCTGATTCTATCTAGTTTTCCCCCCTCATTTATTCAGTTTTTATGGAATCTTTTTGTAATTACTAGTACTTAGCTGAAAACCTGAATTCATGTTAAAGCATTTAATTTGTCAAAATTATGTAATAGAAGATTTCTTCCAGATACCACTTAATGATCATTAGAAGGTCTGGTTCAAAATCCACTTAAGTCAATTGGTGTCTTTTGTTGACTTCAATACATTTTGGATATGGCTCAGTATATTTAGAAATCTGAAGCTAATGGCTACAGTAGTAGCGGGAAACATTCTCTGTAGATTGACAGCTTCTGTGGTTCTCTGCTTCCATAGTGCCCTGCTGAAGAAGTTTTGGACAAAGGTGATGAAAGGCCACTTTAAGTGAAAAATCAACTAAATGCAGAGCTGCAGAATAAGATACTTTAATGTTTAGTCATTTAAAATGTTTTTTTTCCACTTCTGCTCTGTTTATGCTCCCATTGAAATTAAGGATGCGACTGATACAATGTGTTATTGGTTAGATTTGGCAATGGCTTAAGTTTTTTTGAAAGAATGATATCCCCACAGCAGTGATGACCCTACAGGACATACTGGGCCTACAGTTACTTGTCATATAAAGCCCTTTCTGCTTTAATGCTTTTCTCTTCTGATTTCAAGAGTAATCTATTTATTCTGTGATTATGGGAAAGAGTGAACAGATGACCTAGATGGTCTTTACCGAAGCCAGTCATGTTTAACTTTCAGTCTGACATAACTTGGAGGCAAAAATACCAAATCAATAAAATGCTAGAGTCTGTTCCTGCAATATTTGTTACGGCAGAAACACAGACTTTCCAGAGAACTTGAGATTAGTTTCTTCTTATCTTTGGTTTTGCTGCTTCAACTCATTGAAGTATCACAGTGATTTACTTTCTGCTTTCTGTGCTCTCATCATGGAAATCCAAATTACTACAGATCAGACCAGACATTGGAGAAAGCAGGTACTTTGGTACAAGGTTTCCAGCCCGAATTCTAACCCGAGAAGTTGAATGAGCATCCAAATCTCTGCATCCTTTGAAGTTCATCTTAAATCGAAATAATTCTGAACTCAGAGGAAATTCATGTCCAGGTTTCTGGTAACTGAGGGACAGCCCAGCCATGAGTTCTGAAAATTATTCCATTAATTGCTTCAAAGCAAAGCAGAGACAACATCAGAAAGCTTGATTTTCACATGAAAATCTATCACACCCACACACTCTCCCCCCATTTTGCTGTGAGTAGCAAAACCAGCACAACACATGTGCAGCTTGCAGGGCTTTATTGGCCCTCGCCACTTCTGCAGCTCCAGACTTCCTTCTCAGGGCAGTGTTTTGAGTGATGTAGGAGACACTGATGTCAATTGAAATCTGTGGTGTGCTGCTGGTGGACTTCAAAGCATCTGAGCAGAATTGTCATCTGTTTTTCCCCAGCTTTTTGGAAATCAGTGTTCTTTGAGAAACACTGCTATTGATGACCATGGTGTAGTGCTTCCACAGGTTTGGTAGATAAAATAAGAGACAGCTGTCCTCCTCATTTTTCAAGTTCTCAAAGCACCACGTGGGTGATGAGTGACCCAATTGTTATTGAGCAAATAAATTCAAGAGAAAAAGTAACATACTTCGTCATTGAGACAAGCTTTCAGACTCCCTCAACCTGCCCTCCTTACCTTCTAGGTGAATTAGCACCTCGTATGTCTGTGAGAGCAGACACTTGTCGCCAGAGATGTGATTTCCTCTGGGGAGGGAGGGTGAAGTAGAGATGGAGTTGAGGGAACTGGAGTTTTGCATTATTCCTCTAAGGGTCACGTTGTCCCCATGTTGCAAGTAGCTGAATCACTGGAGCATCTTGTCAAATCAGCCTCCTGCATAGATTTTTAAAACCTCTAATTGGCATCTGCAAGGTTACAAGTTAGCAATGTGTCTCCATCTGAGCTGCGTAGCCCTTCACAGCTCTCTCCCCCAGCCCCAAGGTGCTGAGTGCTGTATAGTCTGTAACTTACCGTGCCATGAGGCAGCCCAGGCTGTAGTTGGGACCCTGTGACATGACCCAGTGTTTGTGTGACAGAGAAGGATCCATTTTTTTCCTTTCTTTCAACCACTATGCAAATGTTTCTCCATGTTTCCTGTTTATCACAGACTCTGAGCTTCCCCAGACAGGCTATTCTGAGCTTGGCCTGCTTTCTGATAATTGCATCTGCATTAAAGCAAACACCCCTGCAGGGTTTCTCTGTTCCCCTGTCCTTGCCAGCTCCGAGCTGGACAGCACTCCGTGGCTTGCAAACACAGGGATGCGCAAAAAAAGGCATGCCAAGGGCTGACAAAGCTCTAGGGAAGAAGGCAAAGCCGCATGCTATTTCAGGCCTCTTTTATTTTGCCAATGAGTTCAGGTACCTCTCCTTTGCTAATGACACAGTGGCTGCTAGGTCCTCATGAGCCATGCATTAGTAAAATTGCTATTGAGATCTACAGTCTGTGTCCAGCCTGTATTAATTACTGGCTTCTCTGTAGGGATGTGAAAAATGAATAGGATCTGGTAGAGTCACCCATCAGCAATGAGTGCAGTAGTAATTTTGAGAAGGTGGTCCATTGTATGTTTTTGTGAACTATTGTTTTTCTTTGGAAAGAAAAAGAGCCAGGACAGTGTTTTAATATTTTTGAGGATAATCTGTACCAGATTGCTGTTTAGAGAGCTGAGAATCTCTAGTTCTTGAAGTAATGCAGCCGTTAGTGTCTTGCTTCTCTAAATAGGACGAAGGCCTGGACTATGAGAGTTACAGTAATGACAGTTTTCCTTCATAAAGCCCCTTTTCACAGAAGGATTATACAAAGTTTTACTGAGATGCATAGATTATTTTTGTCCGTGGTTTACCGCTAGAAGAGGTAAAAGACTGTGGAAAGCTGCCTGCTGCCTGCACTGAAGTGGTGCAACACACCACTGTACTGAATACGTTGTAGTGAAATGCTGCCAGGCACATCAAGCCTGATGCTTTCTGCATACCCAGGGCTAAAATCAAGACCTCCAAAACTGTATTTCCTCTAAGGATTTAGTTCCCAGGCAGTTTAAGATATGCATAGCACCTTCTACACTCACACATGTGAAATTATGAAAGTAACTCAGGTTATTTCTTTTTAATTGCTTCCTAGAGTAAATCTGTAGGTAGTAAGTAGATATTCGCTTTCTGGTCTTATTTTTTGTTGCTGAACATAGGCTATGTAGTGCCATAATTGAATCCCCTCCTCCAAGCAGTAGTCATAAATCACTGCCTCTTCTCATGCTTTAGGACAGTAACCAAGAAGGACCCTGACTGGATCCATCCATCACTCACACGGTGTGAACATACATTGCCACTGCACCCACCAAGAGGTTTTTCAGAAGTGAATCTGTAGTGCAGTTAGACAGCCCATCTCCAGGGAATTTCATCCTTCACAGGCAGGATATCCCCAGGAGGGAGAGCGGGGTGGAATGATCCCTGCTGTGACAGTGGTCACATTCTCCATGAAATACCTGGTCTGCCCCATCCAAAGGGAAATCTGTTGGAGTTTCAGTTCCTGAGCAGCTGCGGTACATGATGCTGATGGTGAACCTCAGTACTATTGCAGGAGTGTTATGGGAGTGGGTGCTGCTTCTATTTTGTTTTTCATCATTCTTGAAGCAAATTCAACTTAATCAGTTACAGGGCTGAACAAGCGCTCTGCAAACATCAGTGTATATCTTGTAAGAGAAAGGAGTAACAGATCTTTTTGAAGAGGAGACAAAAATTGAATAAAGTAGCTCTCCCCCCATTTTTTTTGGTGGGATAGTTGTACCATTAAAATCTACACAACCTTAATTTCCTGTTTGTATGAGCAGCTTTCATATAAGTGCTGGTCATGAGTAAGTTACACCTACAGACCTGTTACTGTCAAGTACTGTGTATTGCTGAATTCATAGCTGTTCTGGCAGGGCTGAAGTGCATACATATATGTTTACATGCATTCCCCACTTCTCTGAAGAAGCTGTTTCCAGACATCCCCAGTGTGGAAACGAGTCTCTCAGATGACTTTTGACTCTGCAAAGAGGAATAAATGTCTCTGAAAGACTAAGATTGACACACGCACAAACATACTTTTGTCCATCCTTATATCCAAGAAAGGCCAAGGGTGATACGATACGAGAGTTGCCTTTGGGGTTTTTTTGGTGTGGTGGTGTAGAGGAAGAGAGATGTGGGGTGATAAGCAACATGCTGGGAAATCCTCCTCCTCTGCACAGTGCTGGAAAACTGCTGCTTTCTAATTTCCTGCTGAGTATCTTACTGGCATTCAGGGAAAGTTGTTTGTGTTCAGGCTTAGCGGAGGATGGTATCTCAGGAAATTAAAAGACATCAAGAACTCAAGGTATACTGCGGCAAGTTCCAAATTACTTGTCTGATCCCTGCAGGGGAGATGTTAAGGGATGGTTTTGTAGTTTATGTGTCGTTTGTTAGCGTGGCAGCTCCAGGACAATCAGTTATTTGAAGGACTGGAAGAAAACCTACCCATTTGTCCTTGTTTGCATCTTTAGGTCTTCTTTCTGCCTTTGTGGATTCCTGGAAATCTGTCGTGCACGACCACGTGATGCTTCGACTGCCTCTTGTTGCAGAGTTTATTTCCATTATCTACAGTTTCCATAGTGCTACGTTAACTCCCTTCGAGTTAGCCTAGGTCAGATAAGAACCATTACAGTGTGGCTTCGAGCAGCACAGAGCAATTTTGGTAGCAGCTGAGGAGTTACACTGGCTCCATCTCTAATGAATACCCTTAGTAAATTCAAGTTAAAAGCACCATGGCAATCATTATAGGAATTTTGGGTGAGAACAGGCCTTGTGCTAATTACAGGGATTTAGTCATGACTTGTTAACTCCGCGTTGAAGACATGCTCTTAGAAGTAGCCATGCTAGGACAGATTGGGAATTGAGAGAAAACACAGTCTTTCGCTTAAGGCTCTGAACACTGTGTCTTCAGTAATCAGGTTTAATTTCTTGTTGTGCCTTGTACTTCTTTTGTCACTTCTTATATTTCTTTCCCCTTCTGTGTCTCAGTTCTGCAGCTATAAAATCAAGCTGCTGTCTGTCTTCCACTCTTTGTTTCCCCTACATACACTGCAAATTCTTCAGGATGAGGATTTTCTAATATTAGTTGAGTATGCAATACATAGTACAGCATGGCTACACCTGTGCTTGTTGAAGGTCAGGAGAGCCCTAAATAACATCTTACAATTTCTGCACTTTGAGAATATGTCATTGGCTTTGGGTTGTGGGGCAGGAACAGCCTTGAATGCTCATATAACTCCTACAGCTAACTCCCTTTAGTAAACTCGGGAATTTTCTTTCAACCTTGAAATTTTGCTGGTTTTCTGTCCAGCAGGTCAGAGAGTGCAGAGGCTGAATAAATTTAATTTTTCTTGAATTATATGAGTGCTAAACTTGATATATTGTTGTAAGTTTCCATATCTTCTGCATATAAAGAGAAGCAGAAAATGGATAAATAGGAAGAAAATGTGTGATGATGTCTAATGTATTCCAAGACCAAGCTTCTAATCTTCTCTATTTCTTTTTGTTTCTTCCAGGTGGAGCGGGAAATAGCCATCCTGAAGTTGATAGAACATCCACATGTTTTAAAGCTGCATGATGTTTACGAAAATAAAAAATATTTGTAGGTATTACTGGCTTTTGCCAGAGAATGGGGAAGGGAGGGAGAGGAGGGGTTTGGAACTTGGTAACATTTGTGATAGAATGGAGCAGGGTGTGTTTTCATCCCCAGCTAGTGTCCATGTGATATCTGGTACTTGGATGAGTAAAGAACAGTCCTTATTTCTTTGGTTTTTCTCGTTTTCTTCTCTGTACTTAACTTATATGGTGTTTCTTTTCCTACTTAAATGTAGGGTAGAGGACAAACCAATGTTTTCTCTTAAACAGCAAGAGGGGAGGAACCTCTAAGATCTGGAACCATTTTGAATAAACACTGTAATAGCCTGTTACAGTGAATAATTTGGATAACCTCCCTCATTGAAACCCTTGACTCTGACTAACAATATTTTAAATTTGCCCCATCAATAACAGTTTTTGGTTTTAAGAGCTGCTGAAATCTCCTGATGGTTCTGCAGTTACAGTTAAGTAGCAAAGCCTTTTTTTTTTTCAGTTCATTACCAGTGGCAGACAGGGATGTTGTCCACAGACAGAGTTATTTTACCTTGACAGGGCACTAGATATGTTGAATATGTTGTCAAACAAACATGCCACATTAATCTTGGCACAACAGGAAAAAAAAAAATGTTATCCAAATGGAAAAGGGCAACCCAGTAGAGAACTCAGTGTTAGTTTCAGCTTTTTAACAGGTTATTGCAAATAGAGTGCTTAAGACAAAAGAAAACAAAAACACCGTACAGGTTGTTTCAGAAAGATGGATCTTTTTTCAAAGCAGTGTTTTTCACAATGGCAACATGTTACAATTAACAAAAATTTACAAAAGGTTTAATGACAGGCATCTAGCAGTAATCACTTGAAACTCTGTGCCCTGCCCTTTCAAGTGGTAAGAGTTTCATTAGTGGGCAGTTTGTGGTTGCAGAGATATAGTGATTTCAAATTGGGTCCATCTTTTTGAAACACCCTGTATTTTTAAAAACCACCATCCATTGGTGACCTCTCCTTAATGTCATGACACAAGAAGGTAATGACTCTTTACCTAGAGAAAGTGAGTTGAATGGAGACAACAATCCCTCATGGACCACTCAGCCAGTCCTGTTACTGGAGTAGTTAATTCTTATTCCAAGAAGTGAGGCCTCTGTGCCTGAGGGTTAGCTTAGCAGAGCAAGCAGTAATTTCTCCTGGATTCCCCACTCTCATTCAGGGCAGAACCTGCCATCCACCATGAAATGTGGTTTCCAGCATGAGCTTGTGCAGGCACTGGGCAGAGCCTGGGTCAGATGTTCCCTGAGCTGCTGCTGAGTGCTCTGTCCTCAGTGGCACAGACAGTCATGATTCCATTAAGCCCAGTTTGTCCCAGCTGAGGACAGAGGCCCAGATCTGCCACAGCCTGCTCTGCATGCAGGAGAAGGGTAGCAAAGGGAAATGAGGCTTTACAACCAATAAGTTCTCCTTTAACCCTAAAAAGAGAGGCACTATTTGTATGAATACATTTCACTGTATTCTGGTTTAAAGGGGGATAGGATGAGGACCTATGCTTTCTTTTGGTTAAGAAAGAGGTAATATCCTTCTTTGTCATCCTTGTTTATTTGTACATTATGTATACACACATACAACACACACACCCTTGCATAAACACAGCATGCAGCTGATGTATTCCAAGTAGGTGTAGGATACTCGGGTGGTGGAGGCAGTGTATGAATATATGAAGAAGAAAAGGCCGTGATCACCACTGGCGGTGAGGGGATAGGTTATAGAGATACTGGAGCTTTCTTCTTACTCTGAAAGCCTGTGAAGCCAACAGCCGAGCTGAACTCTCCTTCTTTACCCCCAAAGACTTGGGAGCTGTTTTGCTCCACGTGAAGAATGTCTAGTGCTAAAGGCGGTAGGGATGGTCTTACACCAATATTTCAAAAAAAATTACTGCGTTCCTTGGCAGGAAAGTATCTCCCTGCAGAAGATCACTTTGAAAAGAGAAGCATCCCACATCTTTAAGCCCTATCTGGATATCCTGGCTTCTAAAAAATGTGGGGCTCCAAAGCGGGTTTTGCCAGTGAACATTTAGTCTTTAACAATCACTAAATTTTCTTTCTGTTGTAGCTCCTCTGCCTGTAGGATTGAGCTGTCTGCATCTCCCCACAAAGGCACTGAATCTCTCTGCTGAAAGGCACTGATTCTGTGAAAGAGCCAACGACTGTTAATTATGTTTCATTTTTTATTAGTCACTATTTTAAAGAAAGGGCACAATGCAGAGCTTCTGCCAAGCCTTTGTGTTTAAAATTAGAAACACCCATGGCCTTGAATAAATCTATAAGGTGGAAGAGAGTGCCTGTGGAGGGGTGAAGTGTTACAAGCATGTGGGGGTTGATAAGTGTGTATGCATGTACTTTCCCAAATAATAAGATAAAGTAACCTCTAGTTCTCACCAGCATCAAAAAAGGAACTGCTCTCTGGTTCTGGCATCACCTTTCTATCATGCGTGCCATGTCAGCAGTAACGGTAGTTGCATGGTTTCAGAGGAGCTTGTGAATTATGGGTGATATTTCAGATGCCAGAGACTAATCACGATGCAGCGCTGGGGAGTGTTTCCTTCATAAATGTTAATTTCACAAATCATGTTTGACTTTTCATTTATGATTTAATTTGTGACAAGGGGCTTTGGTTGAGCAGATTCCTAATGCAGCCATGAATCAAATCCTTTTTCCAGAGTTTATTTAACACTGAAAATTAGTTTTAAAAAATACTACTAATAAAAAATCTGTTAGCATATGTGTGTAAGCCTAGCAGTCTTTTCCATTTGTTTTGGTGGGTTTTTTTGCCAAGATGGTTGGGGAGATGGAGATAGCTATGAACCCTTAAGACTTTCAGGTCTTTATCCAGAGTTCTGAGTTGTCTTATATAGTAGGACTGTGAACTACAGTTCTAGGTGCATAGGGGAAAACACAGCTGCACTGTTGCTCTCTGTATGTATGCTGATACACCACCTTGGGTATACATTATGTTGGCTAAACTAGCAATATTACTCACAGTTGAATTATTTTGTATTTGTTCTATGATCACACTTAAGGCCTTCAAGCAAGATTAGGAGTCCACAGTAACAGGCAATTTAGAAATAGCTATAGACAATCTATGCCTCCCTCTTTCCCATCATATAATGTTAATAGATAAAACAGCCAAGAATTGGGGAGCATCCTTGTATTTTAAAGATCGATTTAAAGTAGCCTGGTATGGGCTAAGCCCAGAGTTGTTTAAGAATTTATATTGCTGGTTCATAATGGGGAATGATCAATGAGCTACCAGAATTTATGTGTGCACCAGTCATTTTGACTAACCAAGTTCAGACAGTCAGGAATTTTAAGGAAATATAAGTAAACTAAAGGAATGAGCAAGGCAGTAACAAAGCTGATAGCAAAGTTTTGGTGCGTTTTGTAATTTATATTGGACGGGAAACACTCCTTTGATCATATGTTTTCTGCATTGTAAATGAACTGAGTAATGGTCCTCTTTCCTCTGTGCTATGTATAGAAAGGGTCTTTCCAGAATTGGCCCTTGTTAGTGTTTGTGTGGTAACCGGGGAGGAAGACGGAGCTCATACGCACTTAGCAGCACTACCACTGTGAATGGGCAGGAGGTTCTCATTAGCAGCCTTGTTGAGGATTAAATAAGAGGAAACATGCTAAGGCTAGTCTCCTTCATGAGTGAAGTGGTTGGCTCGGAGGTTTTCTAGGAAGCAATCTTATGCTTTATTCTTAAATCTCTGACTTGTACATTTACTGCATTTTATGCAGTAAATTCAGCTTTCCTTTTGATCTTAGAACAGCTCCTCTGTTGAAGGAGCTGTTAGCATGGCAACCTGAGTGTCATCACATTGTCCACAGGAGATGGACCTTCTCTTTCAAAAAGGGATAAAGCTGAGTGATAGAGTTTTGCTGCAGAACTCCTGACAGAGGTAGTATTATCCATTTGATCTTATTTGTTTAGCGATTTAGTTTAAATTATCGGGGGATTGGTGGAGGGTGGAAACGAGATAAAAACATCCTAGGACTACTTCATGCCCTTTTCTTTCAGATGTTTATACAAGTATTTCTTGATGCCCTTTCCATCAATGTCTGTGTGTATATATCAACAAATTTATTTTTGTAGGTGCATATAGATACATAGATTTCTATCAATTAATTTTCAAATCTTCACACTTAAGATTTCAAATTTTGTGGGAACATTTATTTTAAATCTCTATGTTGTCCAACTTGATTAGCATTTTAAACAAGAATCTGTTTTGAGACAGGGAGTGGACGTCAGAATATTGTTCTCTGAAATGTGCAGTGCATTCATCAGCTCTTTTTCCAAGCGCAAGTCCCTTTCTCATCATTCAGCAGTATAGTGGTAACATTGGCCAAGTGCCCAAGCCTCATTGCAATGTACACAACACACCACCTCCTGATTTCAGAGGTGAAGGTGCTTCCCAGTGAGCCAGATAACAAAATTAAAATGTCCTCCTACCTGTGCACAGCTCACATTTCTGGCTTATACAGGATCAACTGACAGCAGGAGTCAAAGACTAACAAGTCTGGTGGTGTCTGCAGAGGCATTCATGCTGCCAGCCCTCTCTTGCAGGGTTTTCCTGTAATTCTGTTTATTCTTTTGCAAACTAATTGTGAGGTGCCAGAAGATGCAAGAAAGAGGAAAAATGTTTCTGCGTGTTCCTCTGTTAATGGTAGCCCAGGAATTTCACATTCGGTCCATCTGCAGGGAAACCTGTCTAAAGGCAGAAGGAGGGTTCAGAAAGCTGGAGCAGCTCCAAGGGCTCAGTGCTGAAAATTATTTCATGGTAGCTATGCTTCTTGGTAGTCTGGTGGTGAGATGTCAGATGCTGTGGATACAGGAAAAGAAAATAGAACAAGATTGAAAGACAAAATTATGTTCCACCTGAGCCTTGATTAGAATTAAGAGAAATATTCTTAATCAGCTACTTTGACCCCTTTTCTTCTTCTATTCACTAGTTTTAGTACTGTCATGAATTGCAAGCACATGTAGCCAAAGGAAAGCCTGTCAGCTGTAGGAGTGGCGCCAGCGCACGTGAGGTTTGGAGCCAGGCGTGGGCCTGGAGACCAGCAGCTGGGTAGAGGCCAGAGGAGGTGATGCTGCAGCCAGGACAGGTGTCCCTGCTCACAGGAGGGGTGCCAGCCTGGCACAAAGCAGGGCTTGCACAGAGCTGGTGGGGATGATTAATACTACACCCTGTGCAGCACAGTCCTAATAAGCTCCACACAAAAAGCCTGAGTGTATCTTCTCCTCACTGCCTGACATGTGCACTTGCATAACGTCCAAACCATTATTCTGGGCTTGAGAGAAAACAGGCCCATAGTGAAGCCATGCTGCAACGTGAACAAAGGTCAAGGGGAGAAGTATCTCCAGAGCCGTGGTATATTTAGGTGTCTAATTTCTCTTTCAGGCTTTGGTAGGAATCATTGTGTGTGTCTCGGCCCTGGTTGTTAAAGGAGAGGCCACTTAGCTCTGAAGAGTAAAACCCCAATGTCTATGGTTGCTAGCAGAATTGCAGCAGTGAGCTGATGGGTGTTGTCTTAGTTCTGCCTGTCCTGTGCTGAGGATCCCTCTAGCTGGATCCATTCCATATTGTGTGCCCAAGTAGGATGGCTGCTGCAGTGCCTTGGCATGCATGGCTACACACCGTGAAGGCACTGCTCAAAACACCTTTCATCCCCAATAAATCAAAGGTACAAAGCACAGCAGCAGCATCTCCTACTACTTCTCTTTTCCCCAGAAGCGCCAACCTGTTCATGTCCAAACATAATGAGCAATCAAATACAATCTCCATTCAAACAAGCAGACTAGAGTTAAAATTGTCTTTTGGGGAAAAAAAAAAAAAATCTACTGCGTGCGCATTTTCTTGCAAGGGACGAAAAAATTAAAAACAAACAAACAAACAGAAAAAATAGAGTTCCAGGCCTTTTGCCAAATTAGGGTTTAAAAATTCATGCCCACTACAAGAATTTATATAACTTCTGAATAATTTATAGGCTGCACCAATAACAAGAGGCTTAATATCTGATAGAGATTATTTAATCAATAGAAAATATTGCAGTGAAAAAGCCGTCAAAGAACTAAAACATATCAATCTGGGCTGAGCAATTCTTCCTTGCTACACATATGTCTGTTCATATATATGTATGGAAGGACATTTTGCAAGTAGGGTGGTAGCATGGAAGATGAATTGCCAGGACTTTTTTCTTCTGGAAGCTTTTCTTCAGCAGTCTGCTGTTACAAACCCTTGCTGATTCACCAGACCTTTGAAATGGAATGATTTTTCCACCTCTTAGCTGAATTTGTTGAAAAGAGTGGTTGGTTTCTTGTGAATAATCTGCTGGGGATTGTGGGTTACTTTGAGATGGTTTGAGATTCATCAAAATCAGTGGCAGTGCCTTGCACATGCCATTTGTGAAGCAGCCATCTCCATTTGCATTTGATTCTGTGGCCAAACTTCAAGAGGCTTTTACAGATGTGGAGAGTAATAAACATAGGGACAGAAAAGAACTATAGACATATCTCCCTTTATAAAGGAGATTCCTACCTGTCTTGTATCCCTGACCTCGGTAATTGTTTAGACACTTGCATCAGTTCCAAATTGCCTTGATCCTTGCCACATTCCCCAGTTTTAGAATTATGCCCATGATTTTCACGCAGTAATTGACTATTAAGTGATAAAATAGAGTAGCTGAGCTTTTCAGCAGGTGTGGTCATTCCATGAAATGTCTTACCTGTAGGTATCACAAAACAGTAAACTCCTGAGCAAAGAGGAAGCAAGCAGGAGCTCTCCTGACTTTAATTGTCTTTGTGTGTATCTCTTTCTATGTAAGTGCATCCGTGCTTTGCATCTTGCTGCAGTGCACACCTGAAGCTGTGCATCCTAAAAGTTAGGCAGTGCCACGAGAATATCCAGTCTCACTTCTGGTTTAGTAAAAGTCCCAGAACATCACCCAGTGGTGTGCAATGGTTCCCAGTGGTTCATTTCAGGCTTATGCAGAAGACCAACCTGCCTGGTTAGATTTAAGTGAGGTTGTACATCATATGTGTAAGTATCATACCATTTAATTAAAAATGGGTTATTAACTTGTTCCCTAACAGGCAGCTAATCGCATGCCCTGATGAACAAAACTTGCATTGCCTGACCCAAACAAGAAGCCATGTGAATTGGCTAGCATTCCTAGAGCACCATAGAGTATATCTTGTTACTCTTATTTTTTTTGCATTTATAATCCTTACCTGAAATACTTTGTGTTTCAGTATGAGCTTTCATCTAAAGATGTCTATCCATCTAATGCTTTTATAATAATAAATAAACTTGTATTGCTGCAGAGGACCTAATTTGTGTAGCTATGAATGTCTCATAAATTGTCTTCATCTATAAGGCGGAGAAAGCAAGAGCTGCATACCCACACTGGGATGTATAGTGATGTGCCGCTGCAGGGCAATCCCATCTGGCAAGAATTTTAGTATTTCACACTATTCTTGCTAATCACTTCAAGACAGTTTTTCATTCTTTACAGATCATAACTGGTGTTTTTGTTTCAGGGATTTTTTTGTTATCTTGCCATAAATATCTGGTAATACATGGTCCTGGTGTTCTCTGTGCCAGTTAGTCTTTCTTTAACAGCATTTTTCCAGGCGTTGCTCAGAGCCAGCCTGTTTGTTTTATTATAGTCCTGCCTTGGAGGTAGCACATAGCTCCCTTGCCTCAGTGAGTTATTCCTCAAAGCTCCCTTGGGCTTGGGCAAAGGTACCTTTTAATAAGTTGTGGTGTAGTCCACCAGAAGGGAAGGAGAAATCATAAAGTGCCATTGTTACTGAATTAAGTGATGTCTTCATAGTATTGTAGCACAAAGGCAATCTGGTCATGGAGAAGATCTTGCTATGCTGACGCTGGCCAAGAATGGGACAAAAGCAGAGCCCATGCCCTCATCAGCTTACAATCCAAAGCACTGAGCAACACTGGAAGCCCTGTGATGGAAAAGTCCAAGCGATTGTCAAGCATCACAGCAAAGTACAGTCTTCAGGAAGGGGCTGAAGAAAAATGATGATGTATTAATAGCTGTCTCATTAACAATTATGCTCTTCCTTGTGTAGGTGTGTGTTGTGACAGGAGAGAATCCTTTGCTTGGATATTTAGCAAGGGGATGGTAGAACCCGGTTTTGGAGGCTGGTCAGAGATAGAAGTCAACCTCCAAGGCCAAGGAAGAGGTCCTAGATTGGTTACAGAATGGGCTACAAGGTATCTAGAAGTGAAGGCATCTAATTTGTGTTAGATACAGTATTAAAAAAAAAGGAGACAATGGAGGCATGGAGGGAGTGGTCAAAATAGAAAGCTAAGAAAATGTTCTTGTAATGATATCTATTTTGAATCACCAGCAGTGAGACAAAAATGTATTTATTGAAGTGAAAAAGACGATGTTGAATTAATTTAGATACAAGATACCTAGCTAAAATTAGACATGAAATTTTAGCCATGTGGGTGGATAGGAAAACCATTATCATAGAGGTATAATAAAGAAAACATGTAAAAGATACCAGTTACAACCAAGTTATAGGGACCTGAAGAAAGCTGGAGCCAAAGGTAAATACCTGCACTACAAGCCTGAATTGTAGTCAAACAAGCAGTGTTGTCCCTAGGGGTAGAGAAAGGAAGAAGTGGAATGGGGTGGTAAGACTAAGAGTTCTATTTTAGCCTTATTGTGTTTGAGCTGAAGACAGGACAACCAAAGATGTTAGAAATGAAATCAAACATCTTAGTTTATTCAGGAGCAAAGCAAGAAAACATTACTGATTTCTATCTGTCTATATTTTGCAAATTTTTTTGTGTGTTTGGGGGCAATAGTCACAGCTGTGATTTTTTAAACTTATGGTAGTGGTATCATAAATTCCCATAGCCCTGTCAGGTAGTTAGCCTATTGGATATAATAAAAAATATTATTATTATAGACAAAATTGGTTTTGATCATTAAATATTTAGAGATCATTCCCAGAGGAAAGTGGACCATCATCTCTGTTTATAGTAGTCCTACTGACATGCAGGATTTGGAAAAAAATAAAGTGACTTGAAGGATGCAGGAATGATGTGAAACTGATGGGCTGTCTTATCTTGTGATCCCCAGAATACAGGCAAGTTGGAGTACTAAGGAGGACAGGCACAGTGGGGTTTTTTTGTTACATTTCCAGTCTAAGCTATAGAACAAGCCACAGTCAACCGTGGGGGCCCTGCTGTGAATTAGGGAGCTCTGGAGTCTGTGCTGGTTCCTGGGATAAGCAGAATCTGAGGGGCACAAAGGTAGTGTAAGACCACACTTTTCCACATTCATCTTGGCTACTCCATCTCTTTCATGTGCAGAAGTCATCCCTCCTTTGCTATATTGTTTAGTTTTCATTATTACTTCTTTACTGTTTTGGTTCCTGAAAGAGTAAATAAAATGAACCAAAAAGAAAGAAAAGAGTCTAGGATTATTCTAAGCTTACTTTTATAAGCTGTATGCGTGTCTCTGATATGACACGTAGTGGTTCATTTGAGGTTAGGAACTTATTAGCTTGATTGGGGAGGTGGTGATGGTGGGATGCAGATAGAAAAATGGCAAAAGGAATAGATAAAATGCTGCTGCACGCAATCTCTCTGATTCTCTCCAGTAGGCTAATTTATTCTTGTATTAAGCATTAAGCTTCTTTGTCTTTAAAGGCCAAAGTCATCTCCCCTTCAAGCTCTAAAACTTAACCAGAGATTTTTTTGTTTTGTGTCTTGGCTTGTAGCAGGCATATGAGATATCATGCAAGACGTGGACATTAGTGTCTTTATGAAAGCAAGCTGTGGCCTATGAAAACTTTTGCAGCCTCTTAAGAGTATATCTAGTGAGGAAAACAAGTAATCAAGAGTTTGTTTGTCACACCACGTGCACTTGGCTTCATATTGAGTGTCAGAAGCTGGATGTTTTCTTGCTTTTCCAGTGCCCTCGCAAGCAGAGAGGAAATTGGTGATGGGGACAGCATGGACTGGAAGGCATAAGGGACCACAGGTGTTAATCCCAGGTCTGATACTGGGTCACTGTCACCCTGGGCAAGTCACTTTGGTATGCAGTTCCCTATCAGTAAAGAACAGGAGGTTAATACTGGTAATGCTTCTCTCATGTGACATGAAAGGATTAGAAGAGCTGGTGCATGTCCAGAGCATCCAAGTTGTGAGAGTTAAGTGTTAAGAGTCTTTTTTCTTAATATAGTAATACATATATAGCTATATATGTATTACTACAGGAGGCTGATTCTTCCCTTTCCTTGAACCTCCTTGCACTAGCTATTACAGAGCAGGGTTTCCTACATTTTTACAGTGGGAAGACTGATGCTGTCAATCTTACGTAGACAGGAGTTTTTTAAAAAAGCTTGATTCACCGGTAAGTTACTTTTCATCTGCAAATGTAATAGGCTAGTTCTGGTTATTGTTCTGGGATTTTTAGAATTCACTCACTTGCTTAGGACAAATGGGAAAAGTAGTACTATGATGACATGAGAGCCCGTTGTATCTGAGAAAGATAAAAGGGAAAGGGAAGTCAGGAAAATACTTTGTAGTGGTTTTCTCCCCTACAGGCTATGTGTTATTTACCTTCTCCTAGCTCCTTCAAGAGCTGGCACTGGCGTACTTCCAATCCTATAGCACTTTGATAAAGGATTTTAGACACTGGTGTGGACTCAGGAGATCTGGATTCTCTTCTATGCCAGATTCTATATGCCTTATTTTCCAGCCTCTGGAATAATGTTCTTTCTTTCCTTTGCTTTTTCTTTTTGACTTTTCAGAGTACATATTCTCTTCTTTCATGGAGCCACTCAAACACACTCACACATACACAGATATATACAGATACACGGTATTAAGTGAGGATTGTATAAGCCATACAGTGATAGAACCAGTGCAACACTTGGAAATGTTCAAACCCCTCTTGTTGGCCTGTTTGGAAATAACACATGTACTACTACTGCGGCATGTAATGCACCAGCAAAACTCTGGCTTGCACAGAGATGGAGGCAGGTTCTGAATTATGACCTTGTTTAATAAAAAAATCTCCTAGTTGGGGGCTATCCTAAAAAAGAACACATCATACTGGAGGGAATAAGGTTGGTGGGTGATCAGCTGCAAATCTGAACTCAGAAATCCTAGCTGAAATATAACCACACAGCACTTGTGGAATGATCCCTGCAGCATTTATTTCTTTACTTGACCACTGGGGAACGTGTTTGTCGTCCTTCTCACTCCGGTCACGTTGGGGGCTTGTCAGATCAGAGTGCATTGTCACTGTGTTTCTCTGTGTCCCTTGACTTGTCATAGGCACAAATCTTTTTCAAATGTTCTCCCCTGTTCATTTCCATTATTATATCTGGTGCTTCTAGGTGGCAAGCAAAAATGAATAACCTTGTAAATGCTCCCTGTCTTTCAATTTGTTTCATTTTTCATAAAATGTGTCAGTGCATTTTTGTTGAGTGTTTTTAATAAGATGAAGTTGATGAAAATAAATTGCTTTGCAGTTCCTGCTGTGGGTGACAGAAATGCTGGGTCTGTAATTTTCCAAAACTGTGCATTTGAAACCAGTGTGGAGGGTGTTCTGTATGCCTGTAACTGCAATCATCTTCATAAAATGCCTCCCAGGAAAAAAAAAAAAATAGCAGTTATCAGTTTGAATTTTGGGGGCAAGATCCAGTTTCTGCTGGGCACAGTGTGAGAGGGAACTGTCAAGGAGAATTTTAGGATTGATTCTGTGCCAGGCTTGGGTCTGCCATAATGGATAGTTAGGCAGATCTATCTCTGGTATGAGAGAGTGAATGAATTACATAGCAAGCGCTCTTACCAGAGTGTCTGTTAGTCAAGGCTTGGACAGTGAGGATTGGGATTTGAAAATGTGGACACCGCAGTGCCCATGGGTACTGCATATCAGCTTTCTTCTGAGCAGTTTGATGTCTTGCTCAAAAAATGTAATGTGGATAAGCGGTAATCTTTGTGTTATGAAGGTGAAGTCAGTGGACAGCCTGGTAAGTGCTCATCTCTTCTTGGACAGAAAGTAACCCACATATTGCAAATGTGATTTTCAAGTTAAGATTTTTCTCTTTTTTACTAATTTTAGTGAAAAAGAAAAGGTCAATATTACCCTATTTCTTGTATCTGTTTCTGTTTTTATAAGAATTGGAGAAAATACCACTTTAATTTCCTAAAGCAGGACTGTCAAACTCATTTTCACCAGGGGCCACATCATCCTTGCAGTTGCCTTCAAAGGGCCAAATGTAATTTTAGGACTGTATAGATGTAGGAGTAGTTACATAGAATTTCATTGTTGTTATCCACTTTTTTGTGCTTTTGTACTACTTACTTAGCTGGCAAGACAATATTAACATCTATCTCTTGCTGTGTTCTCTGCTGCATTTCCGTAAGAAGGGAAAGGCTTTCTCCTTGTGCTGACTGGGAGCAGACACGTCGAAGTCACACAGGAGCTGATGATGGACCTGGAGCTCAGGTCCCACTTTTGCAACTACAAGGCTAATGCCATTATTATTAAGCCAGTCTTACTTTCCTCAGAACAGCTTTACTCCTACTTTTCCATCTTTTTGGAAACATTGACAGCAGGAATAATTAAGCCCCTGGATTTGTAATAGTCTTCTTTCCATTTCAAATTTAGAAATTTCTTCCATGCTTATGCTGCTTGAGGTACAGAAGAGACAGTATCCTGGATTAATTATTTTAATTGTCCACTCAAATTTGAAGAGTTGGATTAATACTGTTAATAAAATTAGCTTGCTGTAAAGCCAAACATTAAAAAATAGGGATTGTGGCACATACTGTTCAGCCTGGTCTGCTGGACTGTTGGGAGGAGGGGAAAGGGAAATACACTCAAAATTTGGAAAAATATCAGATTCTTGCTTGCAAGTTTTCTGGTGATGTCTCTCAAACAAACTGCCAAATGTTTGAATGCCCTGTTCACCTTTGCATTGTTGCTTTACAGAAACCACCTTTCAGAGCACATGCCTTGCTGTGCAACCCTGAAACTCACTTCAGAGGAGGGGAGGCAGTAAGAGAGGAGTACAGGTTTCTGCCTCTCTTCCAAAGTTTAAACCAGCTAACAGAACCAAAGAACAAAAGTGTTTTTTCAGTAAAAAGTATTAGTAATTTGTTGTTTATACTTGTCATTTCAGATTATGAATAAGTAACTTGACTGCATAATTTATTCATTCTATATTAAAATAATATATGTTGGGCAAACAAGGAGACAGTAGAACACAAAATCACAAAGGAGTTGGGAAAAGTCCATGGAGTTTTCAGGCAGTCCTCTTGCCAATAGAAGTCTATTGCTTAGTCCATTTTATATCTGGTTTATTTTAAAATGGTTCAATTTACAGTGTTCCTGCCACTTCCCTGGGGAAACTATTTCATTCCCACTATTAGGCAACATTTCCAGAGATTTATACTAAGTTTTCCTCTGCTTGGCTGCCTTTTATTAGTCCTACTTACAAGAACAAGACAGTCCATCCATGGCAAGTCCTGTCTTTCCAGAAGATTTCATGCTCCTCTCTATGACTGCTGGGGGCGCTATGTGAGGTTTCCTCTCTCACTCCAAGGTCCCTGTTGTGCTGCCTTCCTTCACATTTTCATGTGTGAGTTGTAAGGAGGGGCAGCTACTCCAGCAAATCACTGCTGTTCAGCAGCAAAAGCTGAAGCCCTTATATAAACTGCACATGTGTCATTCTTTTTATCTTTTTTTCGTAATTTAAACTTTTTTTTTTTTTTAAATTCCCTCTACTTTGTTGACATCTGTCTGGTTTTCAAGTGTCCAAGGCAGAACAGTCTGTGAGTGCAGCTTTGCCACAGCTGTTTTAAGGGACCTCAGGCTTCCTAGTACACAGTCTCACTCCACAGAATTTATACCTGATTATTCTCTTCTTCCCCTCCTGGTCTTTTGAGTCATTTTTAGCTTCCAGATTATCTCTCACTATTACATTGAACACTGAATCCAACAGTGGTATGTCTTAAGTTTGCAGAACCCTTGTTAAAAATATTAAGCACTCCTGATTCTCTTCCCCTGCTCTTTCCAGAAGTGTTCTCCTTGACCACATGTAAATAGAGGTGTTTGTTTGTAACTGAGTGTGTGAGGGAGTTGTTACAACAATGTGCTTACAAAATCCTGGCTTTGTTATTTTCTAGGTATTTGGTGCTAGAACATGTGTCAGGTGGGGAGCTCTTCGACTATCTTGTAAAAAAGGGAAGATTGACACCAAAAGAAGCCAGGAAGTTCTTCCGACAAATCATCTCTGCTTTAGACTTCTGCCATAGTCATTCAATATGGTGAGTACAGCCGTTTCCAACAGGAATTACTTGTTACATAAAGGCACAGAATAAAGGGATCTTATTTCCTGATACTTTTACTTACTATTAAGTAGCTGGTGGTGTAAATCTCTAAAAGCATTGTGTAAAGTGCTGATGTGATTTTTAATTCTTGGCTGTCTGTGAGGCAGTGCACCATTCACAGATACAGACTCATCATGGAGAAGAGTGTCCTTTTCTCACTGGAGGAAAATTCATTCACAGGGAATGCTTTAACCAGGAAAACCAAAATCACCAAGGAAAAGCAGTTTAATTTCCATCGTTGTTGGGCCGCTTGCTAATAACCGAGAATACAGTATATCAAAATAAGATCAGAAACTCGACATGACCCAGCAATTTGTGCTGACAGCCCGGAAAGCCAACTGTATCCTGGGCTGCATTAAAAGAAGCATGGACGGCAGGTTGAGGGAGGTGTTTCACCCCTTATACTTCACTTTCATGAGACCCAACCTCGAGTACTGTGTCCAACTCTGGAGCCTCCAGCATAAGAGGGACATAGACCTGTTGGAGCAAGTCCAGACGCTGGAAGAGCTCTCCTATGCAGGCAGGCTGAAAGACTTGGGGTTGTTCAACCTGGAGAAGAGAAGGCTCCAGGGAAACATTATAGCAGCTGCCAGTTCCCTCAAGGGAACCTACAAGAAAGCTGGAGAGGAACTTTTTACAAGGGCATGTAGTGATGGGACAAGGCAAAGGGTAAATTGAAACTAGATATAAGGAAGAAATTCTTCACCATGAGGGTGGTGAGACACTGGAACAGGCTGCCTAGAGAAGCTGTGGATGCCACATCCCTGGAATTGTTCAAGACCAGATGGGGTGGGGTTTTGAGCAACCTAGTCTAGTGGAATGTGTCCCTGTTGGTGTCGCGGGGGTTGGAACTAGGTGATCTTTAAGGTCTCTTCCAACCCAAACCATTCTGTGATTCTGTGATTTTATGAAAATGAGTTCCTGAAGAAGCTTGGGACAATTATGAATACAGCAAAGTAATTTTATGTATTCCTTCAGTTTTTGGAAGCCTACTGGCTTTTGGCAACCTTCACTGAATCCCTTCTAGGCATTTGAGTCACTGTTGCTTTTAATTTCTTTTCCAGTAGGGAAGAATTTCCTTGATCTGACTGTTGTTGATACTCACTAAGTCCATCATATGATTTAACCATCAAGTGTGGTTTAACCTGTGCTTTCAGGTGGTGTTTTAAATTGGACCTGTTTCTCCTTCACCTTCAGCAAGTTTAGGTAATTCAATTATACTGAAATCAAGTTGTTATAATCAATCTGAGTACAGAGTTTCTGTATAGCTGCTGACCCATAACTGCCTGCTTATTTCTCAGAAACGCAACTCCTCACAGGTTGGCCGGGGGAGACCATATACATTATGTCTGCGTGGCTGCTTCTCTGTAGCCACAGACAGCTGTAGATGCCCACCTTCAGGAGGCTGGGGGCCACTGATAGATTCTGCACTAGCTGGATTTGCGTAATCACTGTGTGGTTACTTCTGAGTAACCATACGGTGATTTTCTGTACCGTTTTGTACTGAGAATTCACAAATCAGACATCCACAGCAAAAATGAATGCCTAAATATTTAGTTTGCTCTTAGACTCCCACCCTCTGTATCTCTGACTCGTTTCAACAGGAACTATTAATCTGAAAGATAGCCTATTTCTAATAAATGGAAAGGGAAATAAGAGCTGTTCTTGAGGGTATAATAAGGTGAGTATACTGTCAGCAGAAGAGGCAGTTCAAAGGTGGTAGATCTGGGTGAGAAGGCCCTCTGAGGTCGATGCCTACCTGGCACAGGCAGGGTTACAAGAGTCAGAGAAATTCCCAGAGGAACTGAGAGCAGCTCATGTACCCTAACTAGAGGATCTAAGCTTTTTCTCTTGGCAAAGACCTCTGACAAGTTTTATTCTGCAAATTCCACAATTTTCCTGCTTGCTAATCGACTGGGTTGAGTGATCATGACTTTCTTATAACGAGCATAATCCTTGGTAAGGTCATACAGCTGTTATTTTTTAAGTACACTGGGCAGCGTAATCACCAGTGGATTGCATACATACACACTTCTGTTCCCTGCTTGGCTTAACACTTACAGACCCAGTCCAGGAAGACTCAAAAATGTTTAAGTACAACTGAAGAGAAATTATTTACTCTTCCAAATGAATATTCCAGAAAATTATGGATCTCCATTGGGATAGCAGTTTCTATGAAAGCATGCATATATACACATACATACTGGTCCTCTTGATATGGCAAACTTTAATAAACTGAGTGAGGATCATGGTGAGCCTGTCAGATGGACAAGAACCTCTGCAGTTTTAACAGTGTGTGGAAATTCCAAGGCAGAATGCATGTCTCTCTTGAGGAATCCATTTTCCTCTGTTAAACATATTGGACTGTGGGCAGTAGTCTTGTTTAGAAGTAAATCCCCTATCTCCTTGCCAACTCCCACTCAAGTAGCATCTAGAGCTGAATAAGTTAGCAGTAAATCATAAGCTCCCCTTCCCTCCAGGTCTGAGATTGTATGGTCTGTGTTATATTAGATTCTGTGTTGTATTCCGAACAGTTATCATTAAAACCTTTTTGAAAATCAGAGCATACCTAAATGTATGTGTGTGTGTATGTGAGTATAAAAGTTAATGTGCTTTCCTAAGCAATGAAGCCTGACCTTGTCCTGTCATGGGGCAGTGAAATGACAAATCATCTCATCAGCCAGGTTATCCAGTTATGACCATATTGAAAAATGAAGGCTTCTATTTTGGTTAATAACTAAATGTGGGTGCCTCTAACCAACTGGCAGAATAGATTGATAGCTTGGTGTCTCAAGCCCCGTATCATTGTCTCATCTTCTTCCTGAACCTCCCAAGACACTAAAATATCTGTGGCGTACTTTCACAGCAGTATGTAACTACATTCAGCTTTCATTGCTCAAAATGTATTGATGCACGAGGATTCCCAGATCAAAGAATCTGCAAGGAGGATTCCCCAATCCTCACGTCAGTAAAAGGCTTCTGCTGCTGCTTTGTGGAGAGATCACCTGTGTCCGAGAGTTGTTTTCAAACAAGCAGCTCAGACAAGGAATCAGAATAGGCTTGGAGCTTGAGTCTATATGTTGTTTTAAGAAAGTATGAGCTTTCTTTTTTTGTTTTTATTTAATGGAAACAGTGGGGGAAGATTTGATGTAACTTACTCTTGAGGTGCAATCATGTATGGGGTTTTGTGGTATGGGGAAATTTTATAGGTAACCCACTGTAGGGCTGTCTAAGGACTTTTCTGTATACATAGCAGAGCGCTGTGTGAGGGACCCACGGGCAACCATGGGTGTGAACAGACAGCACTGTGCAGAGGTACTGCGTGGGAACCTGCAAACAGTGTATCTGTGTTACCTTGCGGCTCTGCCTGAGCTAGCAAGCGGCGCGGTTAGCTCAGTGATGCAGCGCTATTGCTTCTGCTTCCAGCTCTTCCTCTGTGCCAGCTCCCAGGGCTTTGCACCCTGCTGCAGTGCCCAGAGCGGACTCGCTCAGCAGTGGTGCAAGAAATGGCAGAGGAGCCCAGGCTTCCTTGGACATCAGTGTAAGAAAGCTTTATTTGGACATAACTGTTTGGTTTTGTTTTTTTTCCTAAGCTGCCATTCACCAAATGCTGGTTGTCTGCTCTCCTAAGTTCAGGGCCTTTAAGATGTCGCAGCTGCGTGCCCCAAATCAATAGCCCCTTTCTAATATCCTGCCTCTATACTGTAGGAGAGCTCTCAGCCATTTCAGTGCCGGCTGTATTTTCTGTTGGAAACAATGTAGGAGCACGTATAGGGGTAGGTTGCAAATCCTTGCTTTCCTTAGGAAGAGCCTCTTTTCTGTGGAGCGAGGGGATGCTGCAGTGCACTGGGGGTGGTAGCGGGTGGGGAGCTGGCGGGCGCCTCATTGGCTGGGCATGACATCACCGGCAAGGGCCGGGATTGGCGACGTGCGTATTTTATCTGTGTTGGGGTTTTGCTTTGGTCAAGCTCATATTTGGTGTTTGTATCTCACAAGCTGACAAATAAAAATATGATTACAGAAAATGCCCCGTGGCAAACCTTATTATGGCTTCAGAGATAACAGATAATGCCAATTACTGCACAGGGCAGTGGTGACATTGAGAGGAAATCCCCTGCGGTAATGAGCAGCAAGATGATTATTTCATTTTATTTTTATTTTGGTTGGATTTCATTTTGTATTTTTTTTCCCAAGTATGCACAAGAGGGGGCTAAGGCAGGTTCCTTATGAATATTGATAAATGACAATTATGAGGGCTCTTTCTCCTTTCATTGCCTGGGGCTGTGCCTGCTTGTGTACGCACAAGGCTCTTGCTGAAGTGTGTCTGTGTGTGCATGCGTAGGCATGGGAGTGTGTGACTTAGAGGGCTGAGGCAATGAATAAGAGCTTTGTTTGACTTTGCCTTGTGTTCTTCCCGTTAGTGCGGGGGGAGGAAGACTCCTTATAAAATAATGCTTCGAGATTTCACAGCGGTTGTGCCAAAATCTCTGGTATATTCCTGCAGACAGGAGCTGCAGAGCACTGTCAGTAAAGGAAGCATGCTTTTAGGGGAAAACCTGGGATGTCTTCAAGAAACAGAGAGAGCTGAAGAATGCCAGGTTGCCATGTTCTGTCAGATAGTGCTACCCTCCTAGTGACTGCTACTCTGCCTTGCTTCATTTATAAGGAGCATGCTATAGTCTTCTGCAAGGATGGTCTGTGAAACACTTAAGATTGCAGCAACTGGACAGTATGAAATGATAACTGAAGCCCTCCAAATGTGAAACTGGTCTAGAAATTGTGAAATTTCATAAGATTGGTTTCTGGTGGTTTTTTTTATTTTTTTTGGTCCTTGTGTCTCTAGGTTATCAAGTTTTCTTTCAGACCATTAGAAGTGAGGAATGTACTTTTTTGCCCTGTCGAGAGCTGAGATTCACCCATCATTGCCTGAATCCAGGAGATTCAGATCTGTGACTGAGACTCACTCCAAAACAGTGAGGGATTTTCAGATTTCCATTGTACAGGGAACTGGAGAAAACCCGTCAGGTACGGTGGCTGCAGTGCCAAAGATAAAGTTAACAGCTCAGATAAAGTCAGACAACATGTATTTTTGTAAGTTTACTTCTTTATACAAGCCACTGGAAACTCAAAAATGGCATAGTCTTATTGTAAGCATAACCAGGTAACATTCTCTGGCAAGTACAGCAGTGGTGATCAAAACTGACAGTCTGTTCTGTCTTTGAAATACGTGACTATTTTTTGAGGCAATGTTGGTAAGGGAGAGCAATATATTTTAATAAATCAGTGGAAATAATTGTTAAAAAGCAAGCAAGGTTTTATGCATGCAATCTCTTTTCCAGGTTTCCTGATATGTTTATAGATGTTTTCCTTTTTCCTTGCTATAATTATATTTACTTGTTCTGCACATTTCTGTGAAAATTTGCTAAATTTGAGCATAGCCACAATGACTTTAAACAAAGGTTCTTCTGTAGGTAGACTCAAGTTACACATTCAGATCTGATCTGCAGAAGCAAGAGAAAATAAGATGAAAAGCTTTTTCTGCTCAAGAAAATTAAAAATATTGCTTCTCATACTATCAATTATTACTGATGAATTATTTGCATCACATCAGGCACTTTTAAGAGGCACACTGAAGAACAATTATTCTGTGGTCTGGCCCTTCTGGGAGTTTGGGGTCAGTAAGAAAAGCATTTGCAAAGTAGCCAACAATTTGATTAGTACAAATGACCTGCAACTACTGCAATTAGGAGGTTTCTTGGGTTAGAAATCTGTGACCTACAATGAGTTGTCATAGAAACTGATATGAACGTTTCAGCTCAAAAATCACTTTAAAATAATGGGATAGTTCATCATGTCGTGCCTGCTGACATAGCTCCTTTGAATCCAAGATCTGGAGTCTGTCACTACACCAAAAATCTTCTGCTAACCTTGGGTGACAGGGAGAGAATGTTTTACTTCTTTTTTTATGTTTGCTGCAATTGCCTGCAGTACAGATACAGGGATATTCCCAGAGTAGGAGGATGGACTAGAAAGGCAACGGAGGGAGCTAGAGGAGCTGTCTGAATAGCATCACTGCGAGCAAGCAGAAAGCGTGGCACATGTGTAAGTGGGAAACTGGAACATGTTAATCTATATGTGTGCCTTTCATCTTCTATGCACCACCTCCAACATCTGTGCCCATTTCCATAGGACCTCTCTCTGGACCCATTTTGTGCTGCAAGGGAATTGTAAAGCCTTTGTTGTAATCTGTAATAGAGGGATGCTGTGGAGAGTCTGACAATGTGTGCTTCCACTGTCATGGCTTGTTTAATGGCTCCCTTTCACTCACACGCTCTCCCTTCAAAAACATGCCAGTGCAGGCTCCTGGAACTAACTTCTTGTTCCGTTCTCTTGGCTGAGGAGCTCTGGGCAGCCTGTGGCCACTCTGAATGAGGCTTGCACTGACTTCTTCTGCAGTGCTGCATTTCATATTCTTTCTCAGCATATGGAGAGTTTGCTGTGTTTGTCACTAAAGAAGCTGCTTGCTTCTCTTCTGATTTTCCACCCACGTGATAAAGCCCCTACAGCTTTAAAGCCTTTAGAACAACAAAAGGGTAACGAGTCCTCTGTTCACCTGCAGAGAGAGGAGTTGATGTGGTCATATAAGACACGGAGAGTTAGAGAGATCAGCTGGAATGAGACCAAATTAAATGCATTTACTCTGCAATGTTCCATTAATGCCAAGTAATTACCACATACAGTGGGATTTTCATTTTGTTTTGTTTCATTTTGGCACAAGAGACTTCTTTCCAAATATGAATGCATGAGGCTGTCCGGGCTGCTGGGCTCTTAGGTAAATTATAACAGGCCTTCCCTATTCCCATATGTTCCTCTCCCTTCCCTCTGGCATTTGAAAAGCTGGCAATACAAAGATGGGAAATGCAAATGCAGAGAGGAAGGCTCATTCCCAGTGGCAGTGGTGCTGGTTCCGCCACTCTGGTGCAGATTCTTGGCATGACTTCTGTCCCCAGAAGTGGTCCAAAGATGGATAGCAGAGGAAAATTCCAGCTAGAGTAAAATTTTCATTGGGGCATAAAATTCTCTTGTGTTTGAATGTGCAAGCACTGCCCAATCCCACTGGCACCCGGGTATCTGAAAGGAATGCTGCTACAGTACAAAGAAAATACCCAGGCTCTGCCATGAAATTCCTGTGCTAGCCATCCATACTGGGCACTAGGGCCATTTTGAAAGAGGGATGGAGAAGGGTCAGAGAGATGCAAAACTTCCGTATGACAGTTCTTGTATTTTAGGACCCAGGTAGCAATAAAATTAACAGTTCTCAACAGAGTCCACACTCTCCTCAGTGGGCTATAGTGAAGAGCTGATACTTTCTCTTGGTTTATTTTAGTGAGCATCTGGAGGGCAAAAAAGAAAGAAAAACTTCAAGGTCTGTTGCCAATCCAGATTTCCTTTCACACATACTGTCCCAGTCCTGTGAATCCCCAGATCTCAACTTAAGGCTTTCAAAATGCTCTCTGGGAGGTGGATCAGGACCTCTGCCTAAAGACCTACAGCAGCCCATGTAGGCTGATCATTCATGGAACAGCATTGCACAGCACAGTGCTCCACATTTGGAATGTGGATGATTGCACCCCCTTTTTCCTCTCTCTCTTGCAGTGGCTCTCTACAAAAAACCTGATTATATTTCCCACCTTATGAGAAACTCATTTTCCCACTTGATCCTGCTAAAATTCCAGGCCTAAAACTGTCTGTGTTGTGGAGTCCACCTGATGGAAAGGCAGAATGAAATGGGTAGAAAGAGACTTCTTTCCACCAGTAAATACTGTACTCATTTTCATTCTCCAGCATCCAGGCTGGATAAACCCTTGTGGACATCCTGTGCTTAGGTCATGCTATGCCTTGAACATTCCTTCGAGTTTTCTTCTCTCTCAAAAAAGTACACAATTTTAGGATAAGCAAAGAATTTCAGGTTTTAGGTACAAAAGACACATGTCAGCAGTATGCCTGGTATAGACTGAACATGTATGAATAATATCAGCCAGTGCACAAACAGCACAACAGGTGCAGGCAGCACCACCCTCAGCTTCTACACCATGTATCTGTTCAGCAGTCAGCTAGAAGCAGTCACCCAGGCTGAAAAACAACCATAACCGCTGAAAAACTACACGCAGTAGAAGGACATGCACTCAGCCGTAGCTGTGGGTAGGTTTCTGGTTTCACAGCATCAAACAAGCACTGTTCACTTCACAGGCAGCTGTTACTTGCCACTGAGCCCTAGTCTTCAGACAGGAGAACTTCAGCGCATCTCCCCAGGTGGATGAGGTCTTCCCAGCACCCCGTTAATGAAACCAGTTGCAAGATGAGAACTGTCCAGGATGTCTGCTGGAGGAAAGATTAAATCACACACTACTGTCTCATTAGTGTCTAGCTACCCTAGCTTGTGTTAGGACTGTGGGCTCTTCACTCCGTTTTACTGCTGGGGCTGGAGGATGTTCGGATTTGGCACATGTTGACAATCTTGCCTTTGTCAAGGACTGCTGTCCTTGGTGATTGCATTCAGGGACTCTTTTCATGGCCATTAACCGGTCATTCACTGCCTCTAGGATGTTTCTTTGTCACTCATCTCCTGCTTTTCTGTCAAGTAGCTATTACTATCTTCATAGTTATTGTATGGCTAATAAGTCTTCTGTCTCCAGTTACCTCAAAATTTTGATTTCTATGAGAAAGGTAGATTTGATAAAGCACCTTTGGCTTTGTCAGATGACAATATGTACGTATTCTGAATCATGCTGCTCTTTTATCTACTGGATTGTTTGCCTATGGTTAACAAGGCCACTTTAACACACAGAGTTCATCATCTTTATTCAAGATTGGAGACCAAATTTTATGCTTTTTAAAAAGTGAGGGGAAAGGAATTGTAGGACTCAGTGATAAGGGACATGACCAGTACCTGCTTTGAATGTGTGCTATTTTGCTGAAAGTCTCCTTTGCAAGTATCTGTTACACTTTCCAGGTGTCCTATTACAGTGTGCTCTGGTTTTACATAGAATTCATCTGCATTATTTACAAATTGTCTCTAACTGATCATCCCAGACTTCTCTTCAGATTAGAGGAGATAATTTCCAAGACATTATCATGCCTCTCATGTTTCTTTGAGAGGGTAGAGACTGACCTCCTCTAGAATGGTATAGAGATAGAATTACACTTGTATGAAGTGTGCTAGAGAAATGTTCTGAGAAGTGAAGAGGGAATGGCATGGAGATAAAGCTGCCTTCCATTATGGGTGTCACTGGGCTAGGCTATCCTGACACTGGTTCTTTTGTGGAGTTCGGTTTCTGGTCAGGGTAACTGGTTTCAGTGAACCATTGTTGTGAAAGGATGTTTTTTGCCTGACACTCACACATGTTACCAGCTTGCCATTTCCAATGGGTTTGTGCTCTGAGTGGCCACCGAAGCTGGTCGTTTTGCCTGCAAGGTTTAAGTACTTCTATTTGGAGCTTTTGTTAGCAAGACATCGAAGACTCATTTTGCCTACTCATAAGCAAAAACAATAAAAGAGCTGCTTCTTTAGTCTGCCTAAAGTGCTTCTCATCTCTGTGACTCTTCAAGAGTTGCAAATAAAAAGAAAGAAAAGCAAAGTTGTCACAAATTTTGTGCAAGATTTTTGTCTTTGGGTATAAAATCAAGTAAATGTAATACTTGTACAAAAGGACTTGAATACTAAGAAGCAGACACAGGTGCACAGTGGTGTTCGCTGAGGGTAACGGAGATTAGCAAATTAGTCAATGTATTAGACATTTGATTTAAAGTGGGAGTTTCCATCTTGAAGATCATGGCTGCCTGACTCTTCCATGTTGTCAAATAATAAGAAAATTGAATTTTGATGGAAAGGAGAGAATTCTCTATCTTCCTTCCTGCTGCTGGCACCCTCAGTTATTAGCAGTGCTGGGCTGAAGGGATTTCTCCATCAGAGCTAATTACCCAAAATTATTTCAAAGCTATATGACTATGTAAACAACTCCTAATAGGGGCTTTTTGCAGTAGCATTTACACCGAGGATGTTTTATTCTTTAGATACTACTCATTTTGTTTCCTGTTGTTGACGGAATATACTGATGGTGTTGCCTCCTACCCTAAGGAGCTGGCATATGTTGGAGTATATCAGCCCTGAATCCAAGCTGAAATTCTCCCCTGACCTATTTCCCTCAGTCATTCCCTCAGATTGTGGTGGTATCACTGGAAGTTGAAGATGTTCATTTCCAGTTAGGGCACTTCAGGCTCCAGCCTTGCATTCATCAGGAGTGAGCATTTGGGATACAGTCAGGAGTAGTGCAAATAGTGGGGCTGGGATATGTGTGTTCTCCTGCCTGGGACACACAAAAAAACCCCTAACATCGATTAATATATAATAGGTTGCAGGATATGCTGGATAAAGTACAAGTTTTGGAGTGGAAAAGCTGTCGTGGATAATTTAACTCACATTTTGATCTTCTCTTTACAGCCACAGGGACTTAAAACCAGAAAACCTACTGCTGGATGAAAAGAACAACATTCGGATAGCAGACTTCGGGATGGCATCGCTGCAGGTTGGGGACAGCTTGTTAGAAACCAGTTGCGGGTGAGTGTCTCAGAACATATTGCAAAAATCAATGATAGATTCCAGACATAAAAGTTGTCAATAGTAAGAGTTTCAATAAAGACCTGCTGACTTACACCGTGCATTGTTATTTCCCAGCAAGAAAATAAATTGATACGATGCAAGTAGTGTATAAGATAGCTAAACTAAGTTTTTTTAAGTGCTTCACAGTGAAAAGCAGGCCTCTGTAGGTGTCGCATGTGGATATAAAAATCAATGCTTTCAGGTTTGGATGCATCTGCATATGTACTGGCCATATAGTTTTTGGGAACTGAAAGCAGTGGTATTGGCTGTTTTATGAATAGGCTATAAAAATATTAAGGAGTGAAAAAAAACCCCAAATCTAGGAGTTCTGAAAGGGCATTTGCATGTCCTGATTAGGCTGCCTGCTTGCAGCTCTTCCTGTTCATGCTCCACGATGTTTCGTTTCGGCTTACATGCAGAAATGACAGGGAGTCAGCAGGGTCCTTTGCAATTAGAAGCAGGACATGAATGCAGATACAAAGAGACTGGAGGAATATCGAAGGGGCAATCTAAAACCAATTCTGTGACAATCTAGTTGCCAGCAAGGACTTCCTAGAAAATCCAGGGGAGACAGAAATAAGGCCAACAGCTGAGCAAAGCCCAGGTGCCTGGCCAGGGACAGAACGTGCTCTCCAGGGGCAATGCCCTCTCATCACCGTCACCCTTCAGGCCACCCCTGGACTGTGCCTCCCCGCTCCCCCCCATAGCTATGGCTCGATGCGGTGTTGGCTGTGCAGGGGCTGCCGCAGTGAGCTGTGGCAAGGGCAGCAGCTGCACTGAGCTGCTGCAACCTGGCACCGCTACGCCAGCTTTTAGTTGTGTCTGAATCTGTTATAACAGCGAGCTCAGCAACTGCAGTTGCAGTCAGTACCAGCAGATTTCCAGCTCCTCATGTACAGACCTGCTCTTCCTGGCCTTTGGTTGTGTGAATATGATGACTCCAGCCCAGTCCCATGCTCAGCTGGTTATAGTCCATGTTTATTCAGTCTGTGCTCTGAGCCAAGGCAATTCAGGGTAGGTATGGAACCATTGTGGTTCCCCGTACAACCCAGCCACTGCCTGTCAGTACTGAGCTGTACAGCTCTGCTTTCCAAGTCAGGAATAATGGATAGCAAAATTATTTGAAGTTCAGGGCATGATTGAATGCTGGTTGATGAGTTCACTGAGACCTACCCGTTCCTTCCTGTCCATGTCAAGTCAAGATTTGACCTCTTAATAGCACAGATGAAAAGCAAGGAGCTATGAGTCTACATATCTATTGCTTGCAGCTGCTGGCAAACCTCCCCTCTAGATTAGGAAATGAAGTCCTCCCTGCAGTTACCATAAAGCCTCTAGACTCTTTAAGATAAAATTTATCCCCTCCTGTCCCTGAAAAAAAACAGAGGAAGTATAAAAAACAACCCAGTCCCACATTGCCCCATAGGATTTTTCAAACTCCTCGGGAACCTCTCAGTAGGGTTCTGTTCTTGTTAGCTCTGGGCTCTATCATCCAGGTCTAGAGTCTCAAAGACAGACTTGCTTTCCATAAGTTGTGCTGGAATTCAAACCTTCATGCTTCAAGCAGAGCCAGCCCCCATATTGTGGCCTTAAAACACACTAATAAAGAAATCAATGGAACGGAAGAGACATGCCTGTAATAAACAGAACACAGCAGCAACACTATGATCTCCTGCCTTGCGGATGCATTTTAAGTGTGGTGCCAATCACTAGGCCTCCGTGTGAGCTATTACACCACTTCATTAATTCTCCTGGCATGGAGCCCAGCATGGCTGGTACTGGTGTCTTGTGATCTCTCTGGTTTGGAGGGTGAAAGGAGGAAGGAAGGAATATATAACATTACGCCACACTGTTCACAGAGAAAGGCAATCCAGTTATGACTCCCTTTTCCTCAGAGCACACACCATAACCAACCTTAGAGCTTTTCAAGTCAACAGTTTTACCTACCCTTGTAGTTGGTACTTTCAGCCAGCATAAAAAGGAAGAAAATAGAGTGAGTCATGGCTGAGATACTGAGCTTTAATGAGATGCTCCTCCATGCACCCAGAAGTTAATTTCCAGAATGGTTTTATCTGTGCTGTGAACACTGATAATGAGATGAAACTGTAACATTTCCACTGACAGTCAGGCAAGGAGTCTCCAGGTATTTCTGTCAGTCAGAGTGGGAGGATCAGATGAAGTTGAGCCGTGTGATGCAGCTAACTTTGTCAGTCCAGCAGAGCAGTTAGAGTGTGGTCAAAAGTTCTTTGCTCTCACAAGTGAACTGCTAAATTTAGTCCAAAGTTTGGGTAAGCTTTAGGTCACCACAGAGCCTTGACTGGCCTCATGAACGTAAATATGTAGCCTGACATATGCTGTTATTGCATACCTCAAAGTCTGTGCTTTCTGGGAGCTACTACTTAGATGTGCATGCTTTTCTGTCGTACTGGTAGCCACCCGGACAAAAAAATAATAGTTCAATCTATTCGTGTTTATGTAAGAGAAGAAGGTAAGGATGAACCTTCTGTTTCATTGACATAATTTGTCACTGACAGACTGCACATTGGGCCTTGATTGTAATGAATTCCCATTACTAGAAACGTATTTTATGCAAATGCTGTGTATACACAACACAGGGGAATAAGCCGTAGTGTTAAACTATAAGGGAGCTGTTTGTAGGGTCTGCAGGAATAATTCTGCTTATTGTAGAAATTGCACAGCAAGACAGTCTCATGAAGAGATGGTCCTCAAAATGCCAAAGTAACACAGTAAGTCTCTGCATTCCTCCAGGAGCAGGGGAGGTTTGTGAGCAAACAGCAGACAGGGGAGGAAGCAGAAGATGTGATAGGATGCTGCTTATGTTATTTCAGATGTCTTCGGCTCTTCCTTGTCTTTACCCAGCCAGGCAATGGTATGCAGAGACTTTCCCTGTCTCTTTTCACAGCGATTCTTCCCAGCATGCTGCCTTGCAGTGTTTCAGAGTGGTAGATACTGTCCAATCCATCCTGAATTGTCACTAGGCAAGAAGAGTGAGTCAAGTTAAACCTCAGGGCTGAGACCCAGCTGATCTGAGCTTGATTTCTGTCTCTACTGAAGGTATTCAGGGTGGTCTTGGACAAGATGCATTACATTTCTCTGCCTCAGTTCTCCATCTTGGCAAGTCATTGCAGTGCCCAGGTTGCTCTGAACATAAATTGCAGTGTGTCAGAGTCTTGGAAAAGTAGGAAGGGTTGGAGCATTCCCTGGACCTTGTTCTCTTTTCTTGAATTAAGAAGGCTTATGGCTAAAATGAAGAATGGACAGAGAATACTATTGAGATACAATTCTTGGGAGTTTGTAAAGATCTTTCCTAATTCCCCATTGCTCCGTACAGAAACCTGGCAAAGTAAAATTTTTGCCATTTCCTCACTTTGTTTCACTCATCACAGCTTCGAAACACCAAGTCCTGCTGAATATTGCTTCAAGCTGCCATGTGACTAAGAACCCACAGCAATGCTAGTCCCTGTGCTGCCTGCCCCCAAATCTCTCTATCCCAACCAAGAGCTAGGACAGAGCTGACTTGTACAAGTAGCTCACTCCAGCACCAGACCCAGTCTCTCGGAAGCAATGGGTGTGGAGACTGACACCCCTGCTGACAGCCCCACAATTCAATGACTGCAACAGTTCCCCCATGTTGGTGTCTCCATTGGGAGCCCCTGGCCTGATCCAGAAAGCTGTGTACATGTGGGAAGAGTGACGCTGATTAAATTATTGAGAGTGAGAAGAAAGCTTTGTGCCTGTTGATGGCATAATGGAGGAAAACAGCAGCTTCCAGCCCCAACACAGTCAATTCCTCTGCTCTCAGCTCTCCCTAGCAATTCCTAGCAACACTTTGCAGACCCACAGATTTGCTGAAACTATTAAAAAAAAACCCAAACCAAAACAAAAACAAAAGCCACAACCAAATCAAAACAAAAGCATGTATTCTCATTAGGACTGATTTCTGTCTCTTTTTGAGCTCAGGGTATTTATAACAACCAATGTACTGTGTTAGAAATGCTAGCAGAGATCATCTAGCTCCTGGTTCCCTTACATCTGTATTTGGTGTATCATCACACCTGTGATGAGCAGGCAATTCAGAAGAGTGATATTCAGTTGCCATACATCTCAGTGTCCCAAGAACCGTTTCTGATTTTAGTGACAAGACATGATGTTGCACATATTCTTTCTCCTTTTTAATAAATCTGTGCATGTTGTCTAAAACATACGCGAGTATCCTATATCCAGTTATTGTTAGGGTTGCAAATTTAGACTCTTAAAATTGAAATGCCAGAATCAGTACTTTTTACCACATCTCATCAAGTGCTTTCATTCCCAGCACTCCATTCCCATCTCCTTCCCTGATCTGCGCTCTAGCCTTACCGAATTCTCTACGTCATTTCTGCTCCATATTTGGCCCCAAATCACAGATCCTCTTCTCTTTTCAACTAGGTTCCAGCTCTAGTTTCCCCTACCTGTTTGTCTCAGTCAGTTGCTGTCAGTCCTGTGTCTGTTTCCTGTTGATTTTGCACTCACTTTGTTTTAAAGTTTGGTACCTTGTGATAACCCCAGCTATAGCAGCTCATAGTTTCTGGTTCAGGTAGAAAAATTGTTCTGTGGAGTGTTACCAGTGCAGGTAGAATTTTGATTCTGATGCTCTACACCAGGACTGTCAAACTCATTTTCACCAGGGACCACATCAGAATTGCAGTTGCCTTCAAAGGGCCAAATGTAACTTTAGGACTGTACAAGTGTAACGACTCCTACTTTGTACAGTCCTAAAGTTATATCCAGCTCTTTGAAGGCAATTGCAAGTCTGATGTGGCCCCCAGTGAAAATGAGTTTTACACCCCTGCTCTAGAGAGTTACTGCTAGTAAATGGAAACTGCAGTTTTCTAGTAGAAGATTGAGTAAATTTATCTAGAGAATACAAACAAATATTAAAGTTTTTCTTTTGCAGTTGAGGATACTAAACATTTTCCTTTTTTTTATGGGAAAAAAACATTTAATTTAGATTAGACTTAGAGGAAATGTTTCAGCCCATACACAACATGCATGCACCCACAAAGATGAAACCAGTGTGGCACAGATGAAATGCATAGAAAATTGTTGTTAGATTAACAGTAAATCATAGGGAGCTTAAAGTGAGGATTGTAAAGGGAAATATCAAACAACTTAAGAACCATTAATTCTACCCTTGCTTATAACACATCCTAAGTTATGTTGAAAGAGCTTTAAGTCTGCAAAATCAAGCACTGAGAATTTAAAATGTGCTGCTCTTCAGATTGTAAGTATAACATTAACTTAGCTCATGCACATTAGGATGTGGCCATTAATTATGAGCATGTACATGTTTTTTTGAACAAGTCTTTTCCTCATTTGGTGTTTGGATGGTGTTGATTTTTAATCATCATTTGTTTTATGGATCCATTCCTAATTTCTGCTCACTGCATTCAAGTTTTGCTATGAATGCTAGGTAGGATTTTCATCATAGTATCTTAAGTTTGCAAATATGAATTATACTGTTTTCATATTACATTTGTAACATTGATCTGGTTATCTCCATTTATATGAGGACACATGATTCTGCAAAATGAAACTCAAAATTGTCAGCCAGTTTTGAATGTGCAGGTGGGTACTCTGGGGCCTAATATCTCAGAATACTCGGTGCTTGATTACAGCCCTTTACTTGGACAGCAGAATGCCTACTGGCTTCAGCTGCTACTCCACGTGCTTAGAGATACTGTAAATCAAACTTTCGGATGTGTCACACTGTGATTTTGAAAACTAGGGGACCTGCAACTCATAATTACCTGTGAACGTCTCAGTTTAAGGCACCTGTTCATTTTCTTGCACAGAAGGATTCTGTGGCAAGGGCAGAGAAAGAGTTTGATTCTCAAGTGTGTCAGTCAGCTGCCTCTAGCACGAGCCTTTTCCTTCAGGACATTAAACTTCCCTCACATTGCTACAGACCTTCCAACTTCGGCCACAAGTAAAACAGAGGTGTTGGGACAGAAACTAATGCAATGTCTCACCATGACTTTCCTGCAGAGTACTATATAGCCTCTTCAAGCTTTATTTTAGCAATCCTTAATGTTTTAGTGCTTAACTTTGCAACCTTTATGTCCTTTTAATACAGGCTTCTGTTTATTTTTTAAATTAAGATCTCTTAAAGGTTCGAAGTCTTAATAATTTGAACTGATACAGTAATTAATGAACTGATTTGCAGATTCTCCCAAAAATGTAATTGTGCTCGAGGAGTAAACAGATGTAAGATGGTTGAGGGCTAGATGCTGAGTTTTCTTTATATAAAGTTAAATGACTGAGTTAAAGCTTTAAATGGCAAAATAGTGCTCAGCCTTAACTCCAGCTACTACCTTAATTACAGCCTTACCTACAGCTACTGCCTTCACTGCAGCCTTAACTGCTGCTGCTGGAACCATTTCTTCAGTCTCTCCTGGTCTTACTTTTCTGTGTGATCTGTGGCTGTTGCTTTCTCCACTCAGGATGTTCTAACATATGTACTTCCCCTGAAGAATTCCCTTCATCTATTTTTCTACTCCTCTGACATTCCCCGTCATCTCAGCCCTTTGCTTACCCAGCACAGGGGAAAGCATAAGCAACCTTTTGCACTGATGTGTAGCTTTCTGTCTCTGAAATCCAGCTTGGAGATGGTGGTTAACAGGAGGGGAAGAAGGGGCTCTACCCCCTGAGCAACAGCAAGACCAGCTAGACAGGGGAAGACTTCAGTGCACCTGTACCACCTCCTGGATCAGGCTAACTTCATGCATAAGAAAAACAGAGGAAAGGGGACTTCTTGTTCCTCCCTTTCTGCAGAAACTCTGCCTCTAGCTGTGAGGCCTAAAGAATGGCACCCAGATAAGCTTTTCTTCTTCCCCAAATAATACAATCTTAAGGCACGGGACCAAAGGACCCAGGCATGGATGCTCATCTTTGATGGGACCTGGGAACACATCAGGCAGTGTAACAGGTGATTTGTCACACTGTGGAGTAGGATCACACAGCTTTTCCTCTGCTTCTTGATCAACCAACTGCTTCTCTAGAAAAGCAGTCACTGTATATTCCCAGATAAACCATACACAGGCAGCTGATTCGTGTGTGCACAGTGCAGGTCTCTCTTACATAATGAGACCTGTAGGTCACAGGCACATCATATCTGCACTGAAGATAGGCCGTGGTTGTCTCAGATCTACTGTAGCTGTGCTGTATCTTGATGTGCACAAATCAAGAACTACTTTCTAGTTTCTCAGATGAAATTCAGGATAGATACATCAAGGATATATATGTTTATTTCTGAATGCCAGACTTACCTGTTCAGGGCTGTCCTGGATTTCACCAGTGGACTCTGGCTTATTTCCTCTAGTTAGAATTCCATGTAGATGCTTTGCTAAGGTCCCCCAAGGTCCTTAAGACTACTGAGTTCTGGAGTCATGGCTGTGAATGACCATTCAGGGAGCCCTTCCTGCCCAGGCAGACTAGCCTGGGAAAATCCACACCACCCTTGAAATAAACACTGCCAACATTGGTGCTTTTTTTGCAGCAGTACCCGCAGGCAGCAAATGCTTCTTGATCTTGCCGAGTGATACACTTATTTGTTATCATGGGCAGACTGTGACTTTTGCTGCACAGAGATGTAGGTGAACTGTGAGGAGATAGCCTAGGGGAAGAGGCAGGAAATGTTGCTCTTGACACACATGTATTGAGTAATTAGTGATAAAAGCCAAAGAAATATTCATTACTCTGTAGAAAGATAAATAGATTTTTGATGAAATTCGAGTTTTCTCTTTAAAGCAGTTGAAGTTGCTCTGTGAGTGGCAGCATGGAAGTGAGTTTTCTATGGATTCTGGCTGGCCAGAGGACCTGTTTTAGAGCTGTTAGCCAAGATAATGCTGCAGCTATCTAGTGAGTGTGTGCTGGCAAGAATTCAGAATGGCTATGTCAGAAAACTGTGCTCTCTGGGCAGTTGCAGTGCAGCTGTTGAATGATCAAATCAATCCACCTCGTTCAAAAGATTTATTATAGCATTTTCTCCACCCATTCTCCTAGTTTTTAGCACAATTTCAGTGGTGCCTTGTAAAACATCTAGCAGACTTCACTGCACTCCAGCTGACTTCACAAATGTAAATTCTGTAAGTGTATTTGCTAGTAGGTACATAAATAGGTGGTATGTACCTATGCTGCGAGTCCCCCAAATCAGCCCCTGCTTAGTCAAGAAGCAACAATTTTATTAACATTACTGACTGTTTTAGCTTTATTTCATCATAGTTGCTGTTACGCTCTTCGTTTCTATAGAAGCTTTCGCCTTAAAAGGTTAAAACTTAATTCAAATCCCAGTGAATTCAGTCATACAAACTTTTGTGAGATATGAAAGCTGTAGACTCAGAAGAGTAGACTCATGGAGACGTTCTGGTGACCTTTTTCCAACTGGCCAGCTGCAGCTTTTAAAAACGTTAGATAACCTTGTCCATGTCCTTATGGCTGCCAGTGACAGGACCGCCAAGAGAGCCCACATAGTCTTTCCTACCCACTAGGCACAAGTCTAGTCTTTTTGGTCTCCCAAGGGCCAACTCTAGCCAGCTCTCTGAGGAAAGGCTCTGATTTTCATTATTTGTTTTGACACTCAAACGAGGTTTTTAAAATCCAGTCTAAATTAGGACACTTGGGATCACTACTGAGCAGACAGACCTGGTCAGAGTACCTGTGATAACATCTTAAATGGAGGAATGGGGGGTATTAAATATAGTACTAAACTTCTGAATTCTACCTTTCCTAAAATTTGTGAGGAATCAACTGCATTTTTCTCCCTCGCTTAAGTTTTGCTGCCAAGGTAGCTGCAGTCCCAAGCGTACCCTGTGTTCATTATCATGGTCTGCCAAAGGCTGTGATACCAAATCAGAGCATTGCACACGCACATGATGATATTTTGCCATGAGATAAGTGTAGTGTATATGGAAATTCGGTTAATGGACTGTCTCAGTGGGCATTAATGTAGCATCCTAGCATAAAGCTAACCTCACCTCACTGTGTCACTATTTTGCTCATTACTTTGTGAGACAGGTATTGCCCAGCCATGATTGCGCTTGTCACAAGAAACAAATGCACAAATGAAGACAGGCTCAGGGGCTGCTGGGAGGTGTCAGTATAAACAATGGCATGATTTGCACACTGGTCTCAGACAGTGTGCATCCCTTTTACTTGTCAAGTTACTTTAATGATGGCTATAAAATAAATAGCTGTGGCTATAATCTTTAGGAATTAAAATGATTACCTGGCAACTTGAAGTAATTAACTATTCTCAGCCAGGAATCAAACAGGAGATATATGGGTAGAAGGATGTGAAAAGAATATATTAACTCAGTAGGTAACAGTACTATTGTCCATACATTTTAGTTTTTTAAAAGAAAAAAAATTGCATGTTGAAATCATGTACGGTCAGTTTTTATGACTGCTAGAGCAATTGAGAGCAATCTTAGCAGAAAAAATGCAAGACGTGGTATAGGGCTGCATGTGTTTGGTCTGAAAATACTCTTCTGTCTGTTTTCTTCTAAAGGTTATCAAGTGTGCGCCTTCCTTCTAATTAGATACAAGGCCAAATTGAAGGGTGGGATTAGAGGGCTGGAATTCTACATAGTCACAGAATGTACCTCCTCTTCTCTTCCTTCCTCACTTCTGAGAAATTCATAGTAGGGCCACAGAATTTTGAACTATGCTAGTTCTTTACCATTAATTTCCTGGAAATGTGTTCTCGCTGAAGTAACAAAAAAAGTGCTGGTTTTAGACACTTGCATTCTGTGGAATCATGATTCTGTGAAACAAAGTGGAAATGCACATAGTCCATAAATACCAGGCTGTTACATGCTCATTTGATTGTATTTTGTGTTCCAGATCACCACATTATGCTTGCCCTGAAGTAATCCGGGTAAGTTGGTTAACATTAGAGCGTATAAATATATTTTTTCAAGTGTCACTTCTTGCAAATATGCTGACAAACCCTCTGTACAGGAAATCTGTCCAAGGCATTGGAAAAGACATGAAGAACGTAGCTACAGTTTTGTTTGGCTCGGTCCCGAGTCAAGCCACACCAACTCTATGAGGGAAATGATCGTGTGCTATTGTCACAGTACCCTTTGTGCCACACGATCAGCCAGAAATACAGTAGCCTCGTTTAACTTGATCTTCCCACCCAGGGGATGCAGTCCCATACACTTTCCTGTCTCTGATGTAGCTGTCATTGGAGCAGAAGAACCGGGATTGGCTGTCAGTAGTGCTGGTCTCCATTAAATGATACAAACCATCCTTTCCCTGTAGTCTCCCTTTGTCCCCTGAAAATAAGTATCCAAGATTTCAGTGGCCAAGATCCCCCTCTTTTAAAGCATAGCTATGATGTAAAGACAAGCGGGAGGTGTACAGAAGAGACTGTCCAGACAATACTCTGAGTTTGCAAATGATGTGCCTGGTGACAAGCTACCTGAAGAACCAGGAAGATAAAAACACCTGCTTGATATCTTTATTGCAGCTCTGACACTGTGTAAGTGCCAGATCTAATCATTTGTGAGTTGTCAGCCATTCCTGCCCTGCTCCCTACTTCTGGGCCCATTCTCACAGATCCCAGAGAAGGCTGTAAACTGATGTTCATAAAAATTCAATTAATGGGCAGTGTCATGGCCTCCTAGTTGGGAAGCAGGTGGCTGAACTGAAATATGGGATTTCGCATTTTTCCCTCTCTTGTTCTTCAAGGATAATTAATACATTTACTGGTGAGCAGTGTTTTGAACTTCTATGTCATTGCTGCACAGGGAGAAAAATATGATGGAAGGAAAGCAGACGTCTGGAGCTGTGGAGTCATTTTATTTGCGTTGCTAGTGGTGAGTCATCTTCCTTGTGCTGTCCTTTAAAAAGAAAAGAAAAATCCGAAAATGCTTCTGTATGTAATGGTGATTCTATTGACATCATGTACAGATGGGTTTTTTTTAGTTCCCCTATTTTTGTATCTCTCAGTTGCATCCTTTCCTCTTATTTCTACATCAGTCCCAAAGGAAAAGCATGAGGAATATTTCACTGCTTCTTTGAAATGCTGCTGCCCTTCACAGGAGAGCATAGACAAGCATCAAAAACTTGTCTCCATAAATGCTCATTGCTGCCTTGCGATATTGCAGCACATTTTTTAATCTGGAAAGGATGTGCAGGGTTACAGCTCCATGATACATAGAGTGTCAAATACATTGTCCTTCACAGGATAAAAACATGGCTAAGTTTGGAAAGAGTTCGATTTTTCTGCTATATGTATATATGTTTTTCAGTAGGTACATGCATACGTTAACTGCAGTGTTTTATCAAGAGAAGATTTGAGTGCAACAATTTTGTTTCATGCAAGTATTGAGTTACATTCTAATTTGGTACTCTTAGGAATATAAAGCTGAACCAGTAGTACAAAGTTTAAATTGGTTTCCATCTGGCTCAGTAATACTTTCTTTAGTATTCAAGATGTGATATCTTGTAACTTACACTTCCTTAGATCAAAGTTTCAGTTCTCTGTGGAGTTTATTCTGATTTGCAGTGGTAATGTAATGCTACTGAACATAGAACAATTGGATATCCAGCTGAAGGCGGATAGGCTTGGCATTTGTTATCAGTTTCCATAGTATAGTACAGGAGAATATGGTTTATAATTATATAAGCATATATGATGTGCAGATTGAATCATGTATATGAGAATAGATTTTATGTGCATGTTAAGGTTTTTATATCTAGAATGGTTCAGATAATGTGTTCTATTTTGACAAAAGCACTTGTACACTGTACAATCAGAGATAGATTCTGCATATTGTTTTTGTTTAAAATACTTGAAAAATTGAAAATATTTTTGTTTAAAAACGTATGCCGATAATTTTTAATGGCCCGTATCAATATACCTTGAAGTGATCTCAGTGTAATGCTTTAATTCATCTTAACCGATCTTACTCTTTTTTTCTTTTTAGTCATTACAATTCACTCATGTCTTTTAAGTTTTTCAGTTTGTATCTTGATGTTGCAAGGGAAAAAATTTAACTTTCTTACTGGATAGCACCTGGTCATCTATTGCTCCTGAGGAGCTATTTTCATGGCTGATAAAACATAACTGTATAATGAGTTCTTAATAGAACTTCTTGAATTTGTAAAAATAGATGAGAGAATGTTTCAAAATGGTTAGGATTTGTAGGAATGGACTTCTCATTTTCAGAGGGATTCTCTGCCACACTTTGGTGTCTCTGTTGCTGCATGTTCATCTGTTCCTACGTATATACATGAGGCTGCAGAATGATTGAAATGAGTCTATTATTGACAGATGGTGCAGAGCTCTCCAGTTAATTATGTCAGGATAAATCCTACAAAAACTCCCAAGCTATAATAGCAGGTGGTAGTGACAAAAGAGCGACAAAAGAGCTGTAGTTGTTACATTCAGGAAATGCCACAAAGCAGCCTTGCTGACTTCATTGGGGCTTAAATTGTGTTAGCCAAAGTACTGAACTATCAGAGGTGATTTTCCTTTAAGTCTGGAAGGTTAAGGAAAGAAGTAGGTAACTGGGGAGATTGGTTGCAGAAGACAGGGAAGCTCTCTCTTCAAGGCTGCTTGAATGAACAAGCAACAGTAAATAGCACCCAGTAGCGCTTGCTGTCCAGCTTTCTGAGGCTGCTGTAAATGGAGATGTTGGTTGCTGCAAACCATGGACACAGAATTGCTTGTACAGATGCAATACTCACTGTAGTAAGAGCAGTGCCAAAACTGACAACTTAAAAGATTCATTATCACAGCAGCTGACAGCTTGGAGCTTCCCACCAACCGTCTTGGAAATCAAGGCAGCTCAGCACCTACTAGAATTAGGCAGTGAAAGAAGGAAGTGAGAATATCTAGGAAGGTGCAGACTTGCTATAAAAGCTTCAGTCGGTGGAGTTACATCCTAAAGATTTCAACTTTTTTTCCTTTTTGTCCTTGCAGCTAGGATATGTCTTTTGCAGTTTTTTGTAGCAAGCTGATGATCTATTCAAAATGTAATTTCAGCTAAAAAAACTTGAAGCCACTCATATAAGTGAGTTACAGTAGGGAAGCAATAGGAACTGATGACCTGACCACAGCATGGGAACCGGATAGAGTATATTAAACAGGTAGAATGTCTGCTGCTTCCAAAGGCCAGTGTTGCGGCTGTACCATTTCACTGCTCCATCAGAAAGATGATGTTCTTTACTGAAAGACTCTGAAATGCTGTTCACCTCCTTTTCAATGTCTGCAGTAAATGTGTCTCAGGAAGATTAAAAATAAGAGACAGTAAACATTGCTGCTGTGAAAGTATGCCCAGGAGGAATACCAGCAGATCAAACACTTGAGCTGAACTTAAGTGAATCCATGCATCTTTGGTGAATTTGCCTGGAAAGGCAATTTCATATTTTGTATTATGTTTTATACTGGTAGGCATTTTCTAATTAAAGGTCTAATAAAAAAACTCTGTCCTCAGTTTTGTTTCCTGTGTTGGAGAAAATACAGCAGCGCTAAGAAATTATTTATTTTCAATGTATAAAAAGGGGTTTTTAGTTATTACAGTAATTCATGATGAACTGATTTCCTCTCTTCCATTCTCTCACCATGTTTATCCTTTTCTCCATTTGCTATCTCCAATTCCCTTTTGCTCATCTTTCCCATCCACCACTCTGTCACATCCATGCAGGGTGCCCTGCCTTTCGATGACGACAACTTGCGGCAACTGCTGGAGAAGGTGAAACGTGGAGTGTTCCACATGCCACATTTTATCCCCCCGGACTGTCAGAACCTTTTGCGGGGGATGATTGAAGTGGATGCCTCGAAACGTCTCACGGTAAGAAGGCATTTGCTGCGAGTCGTGTGAGCAAGGCTTCATTTGTCACCTTGTTGCAATTATGGTTGAATAAGTAAGGTAACTTGCTGACTTACTGTCACTCCCGTGTGTTTCCTCCTGAGCAAAGAATGAGTGGAGTTGGTGGAGTCTTTGGGAAAACGTTAGTTACCCTCTCTTTTGAACCATGATGGCAGATTACCTTTGTGTCTCTTCTCTAACCTCAGAATTCTCCTTCATATGCAACAGTGGGCATTTTGAAGAAATCCCTCATAATGTCATCACAGTGCTACTGACCAATTAGCACATTTCAGAGTCCACCTGAGTTGTCTGGCTCTTCTGGCTGGTACAGCAGTTTGTCAGGGATATGATATAATTGTTTGAAGGTCAAAACTGTTAGGAGTGTTATTTGATGCTTTGCTATTAAACGGAGTATGCTTTTCCTACATTTCTGACAAAAGCAATGGCTTCTCACTTCACACCACACAACCTGCATTGTATTCTATCTATCCTGCATATGCTCTGCATTATCCTCCAGCAGCCTTACGAGCAAGTGTCTTCTAGTCTGCTCTTCTATCTTGTGCCCTGTGGTCCTGAGCACAAATAGGCCCACAGTGTTGAGCTCCTGGCATTCAGCACTGAGTCTTTGCACCAAGGATACATCCGTCATAAGGCTGAGCACTGTGTAGTGGTTGTATCCTTCATTAACACTGTGACAATGTTTAGGGGAATTAAAAAAATTAGCAATTGAAATAATTTTGAAAATTAAGATTGCCTTCTTGTCAGTGGAGGCTTCTGCCTTTATGGGTACATTGCCCTTGTAAATCCTATTGTCAGGCTCTGGTGATGATTTTATACAGATTTACTAAGCTCACAGATTCTGAGTGGGAGTATATATAAAGAAATGTAAATTTAAAACTCCTCTTGGTTCTTCAGTCTGCTAAAATATTTATAAATAAACTCTCAGATCAGTACTTGACCCCTCTGCTGAGATTGCTAACAACAGCATCAGTCTGTGCCAGCTGTGATGTTGCTTTTCGGATGCAAACACCTGTCTGCTAAGAGGTGAACTGAAACTCCAAAACTCCCTTCACAACTCTCCTTACAATATTACCTGGCAGCTGCAGCTGTTTTTTTCTTCATTCAGTACAAAACCAGGTCATGCTCTATTTAGTGACATAGGTGAAAAGTTCTTCATGCTATTACTAGTATCCCTACTTCTACAAACCCAGTAGCCATCATGTTTGCAGGACATAAGTACCACTGATTGGAAAAACAAACAAACAAACAAACAAAAAAAGCACTTTGAAAGGCCTTTTTTTAAACAGACTTTTAAAGAAATAAAGAATATTTGTCCAATTTTATTCATAGAAAGAACACTGCAGAGGTTAGGGCTGTACCCTGAAACACGAGACAAGTGTGCTTCATGATCAAGAAAGTCAGTGAGTCCCTGTCTAGCTTAATTTATTTTCCATGATGTAAACATAACAGATTTTCTGGGTTTTTTTGTGGGTTTGGTTTGGGGCTTTTGTTGGGGGGGGGAGGGCGGAGGGCGGTGTTTGTGGGGTTTTTTGTTTGTTTTGATTTTGTTTCATTTTGTCTCAAAGATCTTAGCGCTGGTAGTTTGAGTATGTCAGGGAGCAGAACATCAGATACTAGATCTTCTTCAAATTCTTCTGAGTTTTCACATAGAGCATAGTCCCTAAATGTTTTGAATTGTACAATAGCGCAGAGAATGCACATGCATAAGAGAGAAAACAGTTAAGTTAAATCAAGGTCCCAGAGAGACACACATGCACCCCTCTACTTTTCTTGATCAAAATGAAGCTCTTATTTCCTTAGGGTAGAAAGAAAAACAGATTGGATAGTTATTGACAAACACTAACCAGTGAATTGTGGATAAGAATTTCAAATAAAACATATTCAAGAGCTGAGAGCTGGGAGGGAAAAATTACAGCTCTTTGTTATTAGTTGCAATCTTATTTTCATTATTTTAGGATATCTTGGTTTGCTGTCAGTGCTGCTGTCACACTTCCCTTTCTATGCTGTTAGCATGCTGGTGGCTTGCATTACCAGGCAGAAGGGAGCTCTTTGTTTGCTGCACAGGAGCTGGGAATATATAGTCCATTTTGAGGAGAAATGCGAATTCTATTTTAGCCATGTCCTGTGAAAAAGCATATAAATATGGGTTTATCTGGAAGCCTCTATTCCTAGAAAATATCTCACTTGAATCAATTCGATATTTATACAAAGATCAGAGTGAAGTTGTGGCTTGGGTACAGTAAGTACAGATGTAGCTCTTAACATTACGGATCATTTGCTCAATGTCTCACTGGTGAATTCAGCAGAAAAATATAGTAAAATGTAAGGTCACTAGAATAATTTTCTTTCATTTTTCCCTTCCCCTCTCTGTTTTGTTCTTTTTTGTCATTTGTATCTCTTTTCATCCAACTGCATTTCCCTCCATGCAGTAGTTGCCATTTCACAGCACACCCACACCTTCCCCGGTCCATCTGTTAAAATGATCAACAAAACCAGAACCAGCATTCACGTTTAACTGTCATCATTCGGCTTCAGTATTAGAGCTTGAGAGGACTAATGGAGAGGAGAGTACTCAGAATTATTGTTGCTAGCCCTTTCCTGCCTTAAGAAATAGGCATTACCTTTCTTTGTATACAATTAATGTATGGAAAAAAAGGGTTTATTATGTCTCAGTGGAATATAAACAAGGCTCTTAGGGACATGGTTTAGTGCTAGAATTAGGTTATGGTTAGACTCAATGATCCTAAGGGTCTCTTCCAACTGCAGTGATTCTATCATTCTGTAATATTGTTCATGCTTGCCATATATTACGTAGCCTCAAGTATGGTTAGTGGGACATCCATGACACGTCGCCTATACTGGGCCTGTTTTATTAAACGTGCTTTAAAATAAAGGAATTTATGGTTTTCTTTCAGTAGACTGCAACAGTTGATCCTAGCTGCTGGTCATTATATTTCTGACCACCCATGTTCAGGAAAGATGAAATCAAAGGAGGAGCACTAAGGTGGTCAGCATTTGAGAGTGTGAATAGCACAGCCTGAAAGACTTCCATTTAGTCTACACAGATGATGTCTAAGAAAGCTTGTATTAGTTGTCTGCATATTCATTAGAGGTAATTACCAGAGAGAAAAGGATTATTTAAAGTAAAGGAAGATGTTGGCACAAAAACAATTGTCTGTCAAATGGCCTTACATGAAAGCAGGCTAGAAATTAAAAGCATTGTAGCCATATTAGTGGAGTTCTGGTATAGCTTTCTAGTAGGAATAGTGTCAGGAGGGAAAAGTGAACTAGTTTAAGCTTGAGAAGGTTTATGGAAGAGAATGAGCGCTCTCGGTGCCTGCAGTACTGCAGCATGAGGTTTCTTTTAGATATATGCTCTTCAGTAAGTGGAGGTTTTTTTTCCCCTGGAGGTTTCAAATGATTCAGCATCTGTACAGCAGAGAATTGCAGCTCCTGTAGTGGAATCCATTTGCATTCTCAGCTGATATTTTCTTCTAGAGAAACACAAAGGCAAAAGGGGCAAACTAAGGGTCTTTTGATCCGCTTTCTTTTTAAAGTTGGATGAGCATTATTGAAACTTTGTCTGTAGAGCAAAGTGGATCAGAGCAGATATTGCAGAATAAGCTATTCTGCTTAAGCTGTTATTGTTCCAGTGTTGACATTTTATTCTAGAGTAGAATGACTTGTCTTCCATGTTGGGTGTCCACATAGTCTGAAATACTTGTCTCTGAATGTTATCCAACTTCAGTTACGCACATTCTCAGAATCTCCTCTCTGCCGTCAGTTTAGTTCTGTTTTTTCTTGGGACTAACATATGCTAATGATGGACCACAGCATCTGAAGAATGTTAAAAAAATAAACAAGGGAAATCACACCCTGATTCCTTCTTTATTTTCCTAGAACTTCTTATGGTAAGGTGCCTATCAGATCATTTAAATAATCTCACTTCACCACCTGTAGAATGGAGGAAATTATCCAGCTAATGTATTTAGGCTGTAAGCTTTTGGCTGTCAAGGGCCTATTCATGCACTGTGCACGTAGCACTGTGATACCTTGCCCTTGTCAAGGTCCCTGGAGGCTGCTATAGTACGCCTGCTACCACTGACACAGATAATGGTTTAACCAGTGCCTTTTTGCACTGCCAGCTTGAATATTTTGGTCAGGAAAAGCCTCTGTCTTGACATTATACAATAGGCTTAAAGCTCAGACTAGAGGATCTTCTGAATGAAGAAGATTCATCTGAGATCTGGGTAGATTTAGTGCACAGATGGGTTTGAGACTGTTCCCCTTCTGGACAGGGAAGTTTGAAATTTGACATGAGTTCAAGCCCAGAAGCCTTCATCCATATCCGCAGACTTTAAGAAAGTTTTTCTTCAGGTCAAAACTTTTTAGCTTGGCAACCACTCTGCTGAGATCAGTGCCGAGGATGTAGACAGCGCTGTCTTGTTTTCCATCTGCCTGTCTGTCTCCATCTGTTGTTCCCTGCCTCAGAATTCAGACGTAAGCTCCTTAGGGGAGGAGACCTCTTTTTTCTGTTGAGCTCGTACAGCTTTGTGTCACAATGAGTCTTTCATCTGTGAGTTTAATATATATTGAGTGTATTTTTACCTAAAGCCATGATAAAGGAATTCCCCCTCTCCTTCCATTAGAGCATTTTAGCTTGCAGAAGTCTCTCCTTTGACTGTGCATATGCAGTGGTTCTGAGCATGTTTTGTTGTTTCAGAGATGACGTCATGAGATGATTGCCTGCGGTGGCTAGGAGATATTAGAAAGCAGCATTTTTACATCTTCCATAAAATGGCATTAAATTTGGCAAGCTCATGTGCAAACAGCAAGAAGAACCCTCTGGGAAGGGTTGTTAAATGCCTTCGTCACTTAAATGCATTTAAACATTGTGTTTAAATGAAGGCAGGAGGAGTGAGATTAGCTCCCACTGTGTATCTCCCTCCCCTGCATTGCACAGTAAAAAGCATACAGACTTCTCCTTGTCAAAACCAATCGCCCTCCCGTAACCCTCCTGTCACTTTAATGCAGATGAAAAGCAACAAAGCATTAATTAATTACCTTTAAAAAAGCACAGAAGACGTTGGCAGCAGCAAGCACACTTGTAATAATATTTCAGTGCAATTACATTTGAATCAGAATAGAAATTGGTTTCTTAGAATATTTTTTATATCTGGGATATCTCAGCGTGCTTCACAGCAATGGTTTTGATGTGGATTGATGTGGATTGAATGGCAGATGTGTAGATAAACAGCAACCATGAGAGCTCTCATACACCTTCAAATGTATATTAAGGTGCTACAGGGTTTCTCTTTCAGAAAAATGCTATGGATTCATTAGCTTCAAGGAGTTTGATCAGCAAGGATGGGCAGAAGTGATTTCTCTTTGACATCTTCTCTGAAGGAACCCAGAGGTTCTGTGACTAAAACACAAACCGGTGATCTTCCTTTCTTCCCTCTCTCCGACTCAAAAAATAAAGTGCTGTTGTCTGCTTTGCCATGGCCTTTCTGCATATCTCAGCCACAAAACAACAATGTGACCCATGAAGACAGAAAATGCAGCAGGAGAAGCAAGCATGAAAGAGGCTTGGACATCACTTAGCTGTATCATCTGCATCTTGTCTGAAATCATTAATGTCCTAACCCTCCATGTGGTGTATTTGAAATAACGGGTAGATATGCATCTCATAGGGTGGTTTCACCAAGCAAAGAAGGTACAGTACACTCCTTAGCAGATCCTTGCAGTACTGTGGACCTGATAAGTAGCCATACTAAATCCCCATCCTTTGGAAACTGTGCAGAATAGGCTCTTCTTATGTTCTGCGTTTGTACCTCAGCTTGCAAAGAAACGGGGTGAGGGGGGAGGGGGATGTCCAGGCTACTAGGGGAACACCCATAATATATGTCTTATTTCCTTTAGTTAAGCTGGTCAGGGGAGATGGTAGAATGTCAGGAATACTCCACCTTTCTCTTAATAGTGCAGGGATGAAAGGGCTACCTAATACAAGGGGAATTGTGACAAAAGGGAATTATTGTCACAGAGCTGAGGCCACAGCTGGAAGCTGTACAAGTCTGCCCAGGCCTGTGGGTATGTGTACTGCGGGGTACTGGTGCTCCCAGCACCTGGGCTGGTTAGAAGACAGCTAAATATGCAAGTACCATCTGCACCTCTGACTGCAGTGTTGATGCAGTCTTGGTTTTAAAGGAGGCTGTTTGTCTCTCTTACTGATCCCCCCAGCCTCCTGTCATGCTTTCCTAAGCTGCATTCCCTTGTTTCTTTGTTTTCAAGAAAAGCCCTGTCTCACTTAAAAAATGATCTCATGTAGAGCTGACCTCAGATCTTCCTGGTTTCCCAAGCACGGAGCTGTTGTTCCGTAGCACAGAGGCCTCCAATTCCTTGCTTTCTGTGGCAAACACCTACTTTCTATCTTTGGGATTTTGTTGTTTGTCCATTCTTCTTTTTTTCTTTTTTCTTTTTTTCCTCTCTGATTCTCTCTATTCCAGAATTGAAGTGGAAAGTGATAGGAGCAGGACAGCTGTTTCTGTTCTTCCTGACCAGTTTAATGGGTCTGTGATATCATCTTATAGCTGTTAACACTGGAGTTTCCTTCCAGCTCTCCCCTGTCTCTCACCTGCATTGTGCATGTTGTTCTGCATGTTCAAAGGTGCTCCATAAGGAGGAGTATGAGAAATATTGTCCACATAATAATTAATCCCTGGGAATCTATGAAGAGTTCTTTTCTACTGATGATGCTTATAAAAAAAAAGTTTAGGAATGTTCTACTGTAAGTATGTCATATGAACAGTTTGTTCTCTCCACTGTTATGAGTTTCTCTTGGTGAAATGGTGTTACTTTCTCCCGTGCTTGTGGAAAACATGGTCATCATGAAACATTTGACGGGATCTGCCTTCAGTAGGTGGACAAGGCCACCATTCAGCTTTGATCAGTCCTTCACTAAATAGTAAAATGCTCTTGTATAACAGGAAGGAATGAAGTAAAAGAAATTTGCAGTGTAGTGTTCAGGTGCTGGAACAATAAATGGTACTATTTTGACATTAAAAACATATTCTACTTGGTCTTTAGATTTTAATGGTACATGTGAAGCCAATCAAGAATGGGTCTTGGCAGAAGATCATATGACACATGCACAATTTATTTTTTCACATTATCTGTTTGAACCTGTCTATTTTCCTTCTCTCTTTTTTTTTTTTTTCCCCCAAAACAAAACTAGAAATGAATTTTAGGTGTAAAGACTCAGGTATTATGCACCTACAGAAAGGAGCGGTTTGTTAGCTTCAGTTCAGTTATAGAGGGGAAGGGCTTAGAAGGGCAAAAATGTAAATTGTCGCAATGCTTGTCTGTGAAGCCTTGAATTTATGCATTTTCCTGGGATTTGCTCCTGACTGATTCCTTGTGTCTGGAATTGTAGTCTCATTTCTGGTGGGGTGGGCGAGGATGAGCATACTCCTTATGCAGCATAAAGTTCCTGTTATTTGCATAGATCCAACTCTGGAATGTTGACAACTTGAGTAAGCCTTGATAAGGATGTCTTGTGGAGTTACCTTTTTGTTTTACAGCACTAAATCCTTGTTTTCTTTTTCTTTACAGCTAGAACATATTCAGAAACACATATGGTATATGTAAGTAACACTTTTTTAATTCACTTTTTGTTATTGATTCTGTTACGGGATCTTACATTCTAGTGATCTCTGAAGAGAGAGACTAGAATTTGAACGCAGCCTTCACAGAGATGGAGAAAGGGCCAGAGGACAGGAAGGCATCTAATTTTTGTATATATATATACAGTGGCTAACGATTGTTTGAAATAAGACATTCAGTCCAGCAACTTGCTGTGTTAGAAAGATACCTGCAAGTGATCAGCAAAAAAAACCCCAACTAACAGCAATATTTAGTTTGCAATCCAAGTGCTACAGACAATCCCTTGTAAAACCTTCTTGACAAGAAAGCTTTTATTTGTTCCTTCTTGGCATCTTGGCTTTTCTCTGAAGTAGAAACAAAAACGATTATATTGATAAGTAAGCACCTGTGAATAAGAGCTTTTCTGTCTCATAATCCCTGCTCCTTCTTTGCAGCAAGCTAAGAGGCTGCTTCTGACCTTGTAACCTGTTATGTGAGAGTAGTTCTGTGACTTGATTAAAAGCAGCAGTCTTGACAGTGAAACAGGAGGTCTGTGAGCAAAGTACGCACCTGTCTAGTACTTTGGGTATAAGGAAGATGGATGGCTTTTAAAAATGACCTTGCACTTTGTGTAGTATTTCAAGAAACCTAAGTAAATAACATTTTTTTAAAATACTGATGATAACCTAATCAAACTAATTAAACAAAGAAATGATGCTTTGATACATGCTTCAGGGAGTCAGCATACATATAGGTTCCCCAGGTGGGTGATAAGGAAAGTCCCGCTTTCATAATCCTATCATTGCTCTTGGGAAATACTTGAGTATTAAATGAACTGATATTTAAGCCTGTCACCAGGAAAAACAAACAAACCAACCACGCAAACCACTTTGTTTTGTTTTCTCTAATTCTGTCTTATGGGTGGTGTTCACCTCTGGATTTATCTGACTTCGGTAGGACCTGAGGGTGTTCAACAGTTTGTTGAATAAGATGTTTTTCTCTTAGTTCACCGGAAATGGTGGCAGCACTCTGCCCATGGCTTTTTCATGCTCTCTATAGTTATCACTTGACATGGCACCTTTTTAAAGCAAAGAAGGACCAGAGTGTTTTTTGCTGCAGGTATTGTTTTTTTTGAAACTCTCTTGGATAAATGTAGAAGGGGGAAGTCTCTTACTGTAATCTCTAAAATACCCCTTTTATAATGTCTTACTAGCAATTCCAGAAGTAAATGCTGTTTAGAGCAGACTGGATAGTTGATCCCCTCTGTTTCTTCATGGAGTGAAATCAGCTGACTTTCTCTGTGCTTTGATCATAACTAGAATAGGAATTAAAATGAAATGTCATTGATCACTTATTATTATACCTCTCCTCAAGATTTTTGCCTGGAAGTTTTCACCTGTTGGAAGACTGTTGTCTCAGGGTCACATGTACAATTAGGCACCTGTTATTTAATGGCTTTATTCTATATTTAGAATTGGAAGATTTTTGTTCTTTGCAGACATAAGCGTTTGAACATTTTCATGTCCTTTCAATGAAAGTCAGACTCTCTGATCATTGACACAGTAAACCTGTTTTTACTCTACTGGAAATGGTATCTGAGGCTGTTTTCAGATGTAGAAACTGAGCTTTGCAAAAGCAGGTCTGCCTTAGATTCCCAGTGTAGTCAACGCAGAGAGACAAAGGCTCTTCCAGAAGTCTGTTCAGATGGCCTAAAATGAAGTTTCTGCTCAAAATAGATTTTTTAATGAGTCTCTGTCTCTCATTCCCTCTATACTGGCTATGGATTGACCTAAGGTGGTTAGCCTCCTTTGGCTAAATTTAGTCTGTGAATAACCCTGCCACTTCCAAAAATCAACTGCTTTCATCCGGTAATGTTTCACAGCCTCTTCGCATTCATTTTGCCTGGAATTATTGATGCTGACAGAGAAGGAAGGGTTGTAAGTGTTTTACTCTATGGCTGTTTTGCTCACATCTTCCATTTCTTGTTTATTTCATGTAACACTGCTATTCTACGTAAAACTTCATTCTTTGTTATATATAGGTTACTGACCTGTCATTTGTACTCAGAAGATATAAGTGGTTTCACTTAATTCTTCAAATAAATATTAAGGCCTACTGCAGAACTGAAGAAAAGATTTAATTGCATAGTAGGCAGACAGGGAAAGGTCTTGAAAGTTGAAATCATGATTCACAGGCCTAAAAAAGGAAAGAAGAAACCAAAGAGAAACCTTTCATCAACAACCTCCAGTTCTTTTTGCTCTCCCACACAAACAAATTTAGTGAAGGTTTTTAAGCCTATTTTATTGAAATAATTTATTTTTGCCTCCAGCGCAAATAAACAGCAGTTATTTTCACATTTTTTAATAAAGCAAGAGGGCAAATAAAATTACCTATTATGGTAAATACATAACTCCTATTACACTGAGTATTTGCCCTAGTTGCGAAGATACAAAAATTGCTATTCTCAGGAAAAGTGTAACTGTACCAGTTCGGCTTTGCTTTGCGCTGATGTAAATGTGCATCTTGGTGAGATTCACCATAGAATTTCACAGAGAGAATGAAAAAGTCCACTTTGGTCTGGAATCACAGCCGTTGTACGCACCGATCCTCACAAAAGAGGATGGGGTTTAAAGCAGCAATTACATTCATGTGAGCCTTTAAAAAATATACGTGATTTGCAGTATTCATGGTGTGACATTGTTTGATGTCTGTGTGGGCTGAAATGCAACAAATTTGTCACTCTCTGCTAGACTGAGAATGGAACAGGGAATACAGTCATGCCAATCACAGCCCAGACCCGGTGATTTTCATTTCCTGAAGCACTGAATTGCGTTGCCAAATGACAAGGCACCTCTTTGCAGATTTTGCTTGTACCTGATGAGGAGGTGTGAAAATTCCTGACTATGTTTGAGGCTGACCAGGTGCAGGACATAAGGAAAACCCACTTTTCAGTGCAGAGAACGTGGCAAGCTGTGCTCTGTAGAAACGGTTCCCACACTGAATGACGTAAAAGAAGCTTGCAGGTGATATCCTGCTGAAGACTAGGGTGACTAGTAGGAAACTGAGATTTTGTGGAAATTTTCAACAGCAATAATTTGTTTTAATCTCTTTAAATTATCTTAAGAGCAGCTTCTTGTAACATAATTAATGACTAATTAAGTCAATACATTCAAAAAGTGAACTCCAGATCATTAAAAAAACAAAAAAGCCTCAGCTGCTGTTCAAAGGTCTATCCTGCAAGAATTTATCTTAATGACAGGGTCATCACTGGCTTTAATTGTGCAAAGTTATGATTTAATCATTGCCTATTACTTACTGAGAGCTAGATCCTGATCCTAAGAGGCAGAAGTAGCTACCTCTTAGAGACAGGGCACGCAAGGAATAAGATATTTCTGTACTTGAACAAGGATTTTTGAATCTAGCCTTTTGGTTCAGGACCATGGTGTCATTGCAGAAGACATAGACCCTACTGCAAGATTCCAAGGACATGTCAGAACCTGTGTTTTAGTGGTTCAAAACATAAGAACAAATCCCAAGGAGCAGATTCTGTCTCTGTCCTGTATATCATGCTTCCAGTCCCCTAAACTGAATGAAACTGAGCAGGGTGTATGTGAGTACTCAGTGTAAGCAAAGTGGCATCTGATCCTTGTTGTTATGACCCATGTAACACACACCAGATTCTGACTCCATGACATGTAATCAAGAAGGGCGGAGCACATTTTGCTGCCTGAAAAGAAAATAAAATGAAAATTTACGAGTCTTTCTGCAAGTGATGTCACGCAAATATGGGAAACAGAGCAGATGCCTCACAACTGCGTTTCAACTTGCTTAAAGATAAATTGCAAGTAGCACCCAGCAATCTCGTGTGGTTGAGGTGTAGCATGTAACCATCCTGCCCCAGCATCATAGCCCTGGCTGCGATGGCTTAGTGTTGCCTTCTTAGGTTGGAGGAGATAATCTGCATTGGCTCTCTTATTAGTACACTGCCTGAGACCTTGAGCTCATGTGTATGATCCTACCAGATTTGCTCTCTAACCTACCTGAGAAAAAAATAAACACATTTGAACTGGAGCTCCTTTTCTGTGTAGATGCTTGGATAGCTCACACCTGAGCCCACAGCATTTTAAGCTGTGTGAGTATGTTCACAAGCTGTGTTCTCCATATTTCAGTCAGCATCCAAAGGTAGAATCTCTTGCCCAAACACAGCCCCATAAACGCTGATATCTGATACAGTTTAAATATTCCCAGATCCTGTTGCCTACCCTGAGAGTCTGGACCAACAATTACACGTTTACATCACATCAAGAAAAGGAAGGACCTCACCTACAGAGTAGGAAAACCTCAACATCACATAAAGCGTCCATTGAGAAATAGCTAGAATTCAGAACAGACAGGTTCTCCAGCCAAAATACCACCCCCATCAAATCCACCTCTTCGGGTGGACAGAGTTTACATAAGTTGCTCACTGCCTGCCTAAACAAACTCAAAGGATATTCAGGGTACCTGCAAAAGATATACTTCAGCCAGTTATAGATATCCTGACACCTTGACCTATTCCTTATAGTCAGGGCCTTTAACTGCAATGAATAATCAATACTTCCTGAGTCTAGTGAATGGGATGAGATAATTATGCACAAGCCTGTGTTAACTACTTTTAAAAGAGTAATATGCTCTACCACTTGCTAATTGTGTGTTCCCAGGTCTGCCACTGACCTTGGGCATCACACTTGGGCCACAGTTTTCAAATTTGCATGGCTGAGGAGAAGCAGAGGTTGTGTATTTGGTGTAAATAAACAGCCTGGTTTCCCCAAAAACCCTTTAAAGTGTGTCAAGTGTGGACCTGAACACTGAGGTCTCTTAATCACATTAGAGGCTTTGCTGCTGCAATGCCAGGTGTAATAAGAATTTATGAAGAACAGAGACAATTTGTTTGCAGCTACTTCTTTGAAAGAGAATCATTCAGCTTGCACTTTTAAGCCTGATAGCCTGAGTTCTGACCTGCTGATGAGACAGTATCTCTAAAACTGCCTAGTGTTTTATAAATATTTGGCATTAGGACACTGAACAGCTGCTTAAATTATGAGGGCACTGGTAAGTGAAGTTCCTACTGCCTTTCTGACTGAATGTAGACATTTCTCATTAAAGACTCAAATCCACAAGGTGCTGGTCACTCTTAGCCTTCATGATGGTTTCTTCCGAAAAGAATATCTGCCTAGCTGCGAGGTCTGGTCTCTCAGCGGGAATTTAACAAGCTATTTCCATCTGTTGCTGCGGGCTGTGTTTCAGAGTATGGGTTCATTTGTGACTCATGTTTCTTTTCTCTCCTTCTTTCCCTGCCCCCTTTCTCTCTCTCATCTTCTTTCCTCTGCAGAGGGGGTAAGAATGAGCCAGAACCAGAGCAACCCATCCCTCGAAAGGTGCAGATTCGTTCTCTCCCTTCCTTGGAGGATATTGATCCAGATGTGTTAGATAGCATGCACTCGTTAGGCTGCTTCCGTGACCGAAACAAACTCTTACAGGACTTGTTGTCAGAAGAGTAAGCACTTGCTCAGTCTTAATATCAGTTGGGTGTCCATGGGCTGGGATGCGTACAAACCTGGGGAGAGGTAGAGATCACTTTAACATGTATTTCGCTGTGAAGGACCAGTAGCAACTTCTCACCCTCTGGCTGCTTGTTTGCTGGTGAGGTATTGGAAGCAAGCACTGAGCCTTGCTTGCACCGTGTAGCAGAAGCTCACAGAGTGACCAGCAACAGAGACATGGTGATGTCTCTTCCCTTGCTGCCAGGCAAGGTCACTTCATGAAGAGATGGGCCATGCAGTACGAATGGGGAGGTATCATTACTCTTTATTTGTGTTGGATATGCCTTTGTTGGCAAAATTTTATTTATTTCAAGCTTATGCCTGAGAGCTGGTGTATTTCATGAGGTGCTGAGAGAGGCACATTGTGGTAAGAATACTTAGAGGCTCAGGAGACCTGTCTTGCTGCCACTCTTGGTTTGAACTTCCTGTGGACACGTTATCTCATCTGTCCTGTGCCTCTGTTCTGTGTGTATAACATGGGAATCTTATTTCCTTTTCTCACTAGCTGCTTTGTGGGTTGTGTATCTAGGTGGCAGATACATGACCATTTCCAGCTTATTTAGAATAACTAACTGTTTGTTTGATAACAAATGATGTTGATTTTTTTTCTCATAAAAGTTAAAGATTTTTCTTCTTTTTTTCAGAGAAAACCAAGAGAAAATGATTTATTTTCTTCTGCTTGACCGGAAGGAGAGGTATCCTAGTCACGAAGATGAGGATCTCCCCCCTAGAAATGAAATAGGTACTACAGATATGACCTCTGTCACCATGAACCCATCTCAACTAGTTCCTCTTCAACTTCTTTTTTTTTTTTTAAATGTGTACCCAACCGCTAGCATCACTGTTACCTTCCCACTGAAATGGTGTACAGCATTGGTGAGAATCCTCAGCCTGAGGCAGGCAGATTCATGGTTGAACTCAAAGGCTTCATTTTTTAGGACATATCTGTCTCACAGTGCAGAAACATCCAAGTTGGTCTTGAACCAGGTATTAAAAAAGCTGGATCTATGCAAACAGATGAGATTTAACAGCAGTACAGTCTAGTGGCAGAATTTTCTAATTACTAATCTACATGCAGTGTTGCCAAAATGCTGCTGCTGGACTTCAGCCAATAAGACTGTGTAGCATTGCATCCATGTGGAGTTATATATGTACAGATTCTCTTTTCTATAGGTAAATATATACACACTGAAGTATGAGTAATATAATATTACATACCCATTTATAGTACATACATCAAACTCCCATGTTTTTAGACTATCGTAGAAAGATTTCTAAACCTTAATATGTAGTGAGACTATTGTTCCTAAGAATTGTCCTTTAGTGTTTTAGGGTACTGCTGACCACCAAGGACTTCACTAATCTAGACAACAGGAAAAATGCTTCTCTGAGGCGCTAACTATATAAATGACCCTTGCTGTGCAGAGTGACAAAAGTTTAACTAATAAACTATTAATCACTTCTGTTTATGACATGAAATTGCATTTTTACATTGTAGTGTTGTGATTTTTAGGTATTGTATTTCAGCACTTTACAAGGCTAGAAGCAAAGGACTCTTTATTTTCACTGGAAAGCCTGGAATCTCCCAAGCCTACAGGGCAGTGGTACAGTGAACTATGTTTGTTAGTACTCCATTGAATTATTACCTTATCTAAGTTGAAGGGACCAGAACCCATAATTTTGCAGGGAAATCTCTTCTGTGGGAGAAGAGATGGAAATTCTTAGCCAACACAGCAATTTTTAAACTCCTAGCTGGATGAAGCTACAGAGAGCATATTAGCAAGGATCCTGATGAAGACGGGTAGTTGTGCCCAGTGCAAGTCCTGTGGTCAGAAGTCCCTTTCTCAGTGCAGTTTGTTATCTAGCACTTTAGCAAATGGCTTTTGACTCAAATAGATTATCCAGCAATGTAAGGACACCATCATCTTGTTTTAGAAATACTTTTGTCATAAGAAGCAAATCAAGGTAACTCTAGAATCTTCATATTCAGCATGTGAGTGAATATGTAGCTATGCCATAAATGCATCATATATCTCTTTTCCACATGCCAAAATATTTCCATGGCTTGGAATGAAATATTATGCTCTACTATTGTATTTTTTGTACAAGGAGGGAAAATGTTCCCCAACGGGAAAACACTACTCTGAATGCATCGTTGTGCCTCACTGGCACATTTTAGACTCTTTGAGGATTATTCTTTGAGTGTTTGTATGTTGTGTTTCCTCTTCCACAGAGGGTTTCTAGCTCTTCTGTTCCCAGCAGTATCTCTGAGAACATGGGGCAAGGTTTAATTAAGAGCAGTCATGCTTCTGATTAATATCTCATCATTAGCTATTAACAATGGCTTTGCACAAAGAAAGAAGAGCAGAGAAAAAGTAACAGATTTAATAATAGCAGCTTGAAGAAACCACATTCATGAGAGCTGTGCATTGCCTGAGCTCTTCAAAAAATGAAAAGGTGCATCTCAGAGTATTTTGCTTTTTCCTCCTTCTTTGCATATTAGGTCTCAGAATGGATGGATGTCAGTAAAAACACTGCCAGCTCAGACTAGCGCTCTCCTCTGGCATCCCTTGTTCCCGCTATAGAAAGCTTTCTCAAAGGGCTAGGGAAGGGCCACCTTAGCCGTCCGTATTTTGAGTCCAGCTCCATTTTCTTTACCTGACAACATTTCTCAGTGAAATGAATTAATGTCAACTAATGTCTCCTTGAGGAAATGGCTTTTGTGGGGTGGAGTTTCTTAATAAACCAGAGAACAAGAGATTGGGCCAGAAGTTGAACCTTTATTTCCCACCTTCCAGATCAATGCCTTTATAATTGGATCATTACCTGTAAGATTCTCTGTTCCTCTGTAAAAATCCTTGGGAATGGCTTCACTTTTCTGATGTGAAATAAAAGGAAAATGTATCCTCCAAACTATCACAGATCCAAACTAGGATTTGACTTTTTTTCCCCATGTGATATATTTCCAGAGAGTCAAGAAGAGAAGGACAAATACTAGATGTTTTCCTGGTTTTAATTGCTGTACTTCTGCAAAATCTTCTGCTGCTTTTCTATGATATCACTTTAGACTTTATGGCAGAATGGCTGTCTATTTAACAATTTCTTTAGAATTTTTAGACTTGACAGACTCAGTGCCCTGACGTTTCTTACTCAGACTCCTCTAAAAAATATGTACAATACTTGCTACCATCAACCATGTATAGTGTAGGAATGTAGCCAGTCTTAAAGAGGAATCAAATACTTTTATTAGAACCTAAACCACATTCATGCAGGCTTCTGGATGTATTTTTCATTGAACCTTTGTGAACTGCAGGTGTGTTTCACCATCTGCCCTTTTTGCTTAGTCTCTCTCTTTGACAGTTTAAAATATAGATCGGAAATCAATATCTTCCAGCATCTTGAGCAGCAAGGTCTGATATAAAAGAACCATTTAGCTTGTTAGTAATATACTTCTCCTCCTTAATTGTTCTGTTGATTCCCTCATGGCCCCTCTGGCTACTGTCCTTCTCTCAAGCTTTCTGATGGCTGTACAATACACTGTTATTCAAGTCTTTAGCTAAATACTCTTCAATTTTCTTCTTCCCTCTTTTTTAATGTCCACCTTGTATTTTACGTGTCACTTTTGTAAGTGTCACTCAGCTGAATTTCCATTTGCTAAAGTCTTCTGGTTTGAATATGCTTGGATCAAATTGCCTTTTAAAATATCTGTTCATTAAATGTTTTTCTTGCCTTTTTCCATCTTTCTTACTTAGACTCTATTATTAACTAACATTGATGCAGTCTGAGCTTACTCATCTCCATTCTTTTGACATTAACTGCTTTCTTCATCTTCCTTCTTCCTTTTTTTTTCCTTTTTTTTTTTTTTAAACAGCACTCTTCTACTTTCCTGATGTCTGATATCCCTCTGCAAAACTTGCATCAGCTCTCTGTTATTGATAGCAAAAGTAATTATATTGTCATTATGCATGTTCCTTGTCTCTGGTCACACTTCTGATACTGTCAGTCATCCTATGGGATGAGTCCTTTCTCATTCTTTGAACTTCTTTGAAGAAGTAGGAGTTTGAAATGTCTAAATGTTGTCCCAGCTTACTTTTGAACCACTTATACATGTGCAAATGAAGTCACCCGATATAGCTGCTTTATTAGGTTTATCTCCCTTTGCATTTCTCTTAACTTCATGCATTATACATTTTTCTCAATCTGGAGGTCATTATCCCTACTGGTATCTTTTTATTACTGAATGTAGTTTGAAATTGAGTGAAATACAACAGCTTTTTTCCAATTAATTTTTAACAGGAAAACTGTTGCTCTTAATACAAAGAATATTTGGGTTATACAGTAATGGGTTCAGTTACTATCACTAGCTCATTTGCATTTGAGGCATCTTTGCTTATGCTCATTGCTTCAAGAATAAGCCCTGCCTTAAAGTTATCTTGTTCTAAAAAAACATTATATAAGAGAGAGAAGAAACAAGCAAGTAGATAGGGGGTGTGAAGAGGGCAGGATAATAAAAATAATATAATCAGAATAGGCAATAGAGGTAGAATTGTCAAATGCAATATTACTGGTTTTGCAAAGGAAGCCTTAAGGGCTGGGCACTATGAGGTTCTTTCTAACTCCAGAGGTGAAAGGTGCCTTTTTTTACAGGTGCTCGCTCTCCTCTAAAATTAAAAATTTGTCTATAAATAGAGGCAGGGAACTGAAATAGCCCAACCAAAGAAAAGAAAATCCTTCTGTGTTTTCCTTCCTTCCTACCTCCCTCCCTCTCTTCCTCCTTTCCTCCCTCCCTTCTTTCCTTCCTCCCTTCCTCCCTCCCTTCCTCCCTTCCTCTGTTTGGATGCCATGAGAAATATGAGTAATAAAACTTCTCAGCAGGTCTGCAGTTGGTTTACTGCTTCACCATGGAGGTGTGTATGGTTTGACAGATCACCTAGGAGCACTTTCTTCAAAGTGGTTTGGTATCTAAAGACCAACGATTAAAGAGCAATTCAGATGCTCCTCAGAACCTCAGTAAATGTTCGTCAGCACCTTTAGGAATGAATTGCCTTTAAATATCTCATTCCTGTACCTCAGTTTTCTCTCTGCAAAGTGAAAGTAGCACTTCGATACCTCATAGGAATGCTACACAATAAAAAGTGTAAAGCACTTCAGTTACTATATCTGTAAAAACTGTACAATGACCTCTGAGATAAATTTTAGTAGTTCTCATCGGAAACTCAGGTAGACTAGTATGTTTAATTTGTAATGCTGTAGGAGTAAAAATAAAAAGCAGCAGGGAAAACCTGAAGTCTAATCTGAAAGATGCAAAAAAAAGGGTATGTTTTTAGAGGAGAATGCAATTCTGAGTTCAGAGTGTACTCGTGTCTGTGTGACACATTTAATCTAGCTACTAGGGACATCAAATGCAAACTCTACCAACCTGGGTACATACACAGGATCCCTAGATGGCTTATGCTCTGGCTAACTACTTGTGCTATAGCCCATGCTGTCATCTTGTTGTTATTGTTACCAGCTTTGTAAGGTAATTTCTGCAAGCTGTGCTGTAGTTGTGCGTTTATTTTACAGTGCTGTAATAGCAGTGCTCCTTCTCTCTGTAGATAGATTGCAACTTATGTCTTAATTTTTGCAAATTCAGAAGAAGGGAAAGACTGCAAATGATCATCTCCATCACAAAGATACCTGTCTCTATAGGGGAGGTGTGATTGAGGTTGTTGAGAAAGGATTTAACCAGCCTGTGTGAGGTAAGTCACAGCCAGATTCATCTGACAGCATTTTCTTTTCATAAAGATCCCCCCAGGAAGCGTGTGGACTCCCCAATGCTGAACAGGCATGGGAAGCGGCGGCCAGAAAGGAAGTCGATGGAGGTTCTCAGTGTGACAGATGGCGGCTCCCCAGTCCCTGCTCGCAGAGCTATTGAAATGGCACAACATGGACAGAGGTGGGTCTCTCCTTTACCCAGGAGTCCTGCCTGTCTGGGTTTGCTACCCCCTTTTATGTTATACACACAGAGTTTTTTTATTCACACCAGTACTTCTTACAACTTCCAAGCACATTTGCAACATAATCTGGCAGCCAGAAGGGCTTATGCACACAGAAGTCCTGCCAGAGGCTTAAGGGTTCTGTTCGCTTGTACCTCAAGAAACCACCACATCCTCTGGGAAAAATTCATCTCAGCTCTTTTAAATTGTCAAGAACACAAGCATTCAGTCTAAGATTGTGATAGAGCCAGTCACTCTAGGCAATGGGGAGAGGCGAGGGCTTTGGAAGGACTCAGATGCATATGTCTTCTGTTCCAACAATTGTAGATGGGTTAAAGTACCCTCTGGTTGTTCCTCTCTGTCTCCATAGCATACCCCAGGAATCTAGGTGACTGTCTTGGATTAGGTGCCTAGCTTTTGGGTACCCGAAGTTAAATGAGATGAACCACACCCTCCATGTCATCAGAACAGCTCAAATTTGGAAGGCCCTGTCCAGGCATCTGAAGATGCCTCTAAAATGTGCTATCAGATCCAGCATGCATCTGACCCACAAAAATTACCACGTGCCTATAAAGTGATGGAATATGTATAACTTTGGCTCTTTTCTATCAAAGAAAGCATCAGTCTTGTGGAGAAACAGCAGAGGAAAATGATGTCTCCTCAAGGCAGGTTCTTGGAGAGTAAATTGTGGAAGTTCACTTATGTGAACCATGGCAGTTGCTTCCTCAGTCCCTATGACTAGCCTATGGGAAGCACGTGCGTTTGGATTCATACTTGCATAGATCAATCAGTATAAAAGAACGCTTCCCATATATGTATGCTGATGATGCTGTAACTTCTGTTTCAGCTTTATGACAAGACCTTTTTTTGTTCAGCTGTTAAGATCTGTTCAAAAGGAGTCTGTGTGCCCAGAAACTCCCTTTGCTGACTGAGAACTGGGTGAAAACTGTGAAATTATTTCATGTCCAAAGGCCTCTAGAATTGCTGGGAAGTTTTGCTGGCAACTGTTACAGTTCTGTCTACAGTGAGGAAAAAGTGGTGATTTCCAGAACCTGCTAGGACTTGTTTCAGACTGGATATGTGCCCTTGAGATACACTGCCATAAAGATTTTTTTCCTTATAGCATAGGTTGGAAACCTCTCTTGAATAGGTGGTTTGCTTTGATGTGAGTTCTGGATGAAGAAAGTATTCAAGACAGAGTGCGCTCAGTGTTTCTCATAGGCCTCAAAGTGATAAGGATGAATACAACACTGACAAACAGTTGCTCACTCCTTATTCAGCTTGCAGTGCTTAATTTGGTACCTGGTAGATGCGTGGACCATGAAGCTCCCTGAGCCAGACAGAGGTGAATCACTTTCCTCCACCCCAAGGCTGCCTGTGAGTCGCAGTACTCTGCAGCTGTTTGCAGTAAGTGTCCAACTGGGCGGAACAAACAGGAGGCGTTAGGTTGATTCCAAAGTTTTCTGAGAGCTGAAAGATTATTTTCCAGCTCTCAGCTTTGACTTTGGAGTAAAAAGTCTGAAGAGGCAAAGCTGTGTCTTGCTACCCAAAGTATTTCTTTTGCTTTTAAATGTCTCACTCAATCCTGCACATGAGAAAACAATTGAAGTCAAAAGGTCTGAGTTGAGTTCAGAGCAGAAACATATCAGTAAAGCAGGCTACATACCAGTGAAGAAGGTCTTTCACAGAATGGTTGAGGTTAGAAGGGGCCTCTGGAGATCATCTAGTCCAACCCACCTGCCAAAACTGGTTCACCAGAGCAGATCACACAGGAATGTATCCAGGTGGGTTTTGAATGTCTCAAGAGAAGGAGACTCCACAACCTCTCTGGGCACCCTTCCAGTGTTCCGTCACCCTGAAAGTAAAGAAGTTTCTCCTCATTTTCAAATGGAACCTCCTGTGTTTCAGTCTGTGCCCGTTGCCCCTCATCCTGTTGATGGGCACCACTTAAAAGAGTCTGGTCCCATCCTCTTGACACCCACCTTGAGATATTTATAAACAGTGATGAGATCCCTTCTCAGCCTTCTCTTCTCCAGGCTGAACAGACCCAACTCTCTCAGTCTTTCCTCATAAAAAAGATTCTCCAGAGTCCTCATCATCTTTGTAGCCCTCTACTGGGCTCCTTCCAGTAATTCCTTGTCCTTCTTAAACTGGGGAGCCCAGAACTGGATACAGTACTCCAGATACGGCCTCACCAGGCTTTGGCTTAAGGAGGAAGTGAAACCTGCCAGGCACAAAAACAGTACAGGGCAATGCAAACCACAACTGAGGGCTGGACATAAAGGTATGACTAATGATGGAGATGTAATAACACCACAATTGATGATGATGGGCTTGGCAGTGCTTGTTTTGGAAGGGGTTAAAGGGAAGATGTTATTTTACTCCATGTGTGAGCTTCCATAATTCATGCCATCCACATTCACAGATGACAATGGCACATTTTTTGTTGCTGGCAGCATGGCTGTTTATAACATGAACTGGTTTCATTAACGAACGCCACTGCATGGGGATTGTCTGGGGACGATGCATTGCTGATGGGGCACCATCTGTCAGAACAGTCATAACAAAATGGCGAGTGCCTTCCACCAGCAGTGGGGGAATTTTGATGGCTAGTTGCATATTCCATGAAATGACCGCTGACAGTGGATTTTACAGCAGCACGGCTTAGATCCCAGAGGTGGATAATTTTCTAAAAATATTTTTTGGTCTCAACAGGTGACTATTCAGTGTTTTTGTCCTGCAGTACTAGGAAGACAGGGAGGTGAATCATGGAAACGGGTCTCCTGTTTAGACACGGATGACTTGTGTAAACATCCAGAGACACAGAGATATTGCTTCTTTCTTCCGCTGGCAGAGATACTCTTCTAACCAGCAGGCAGAACACACCCATGTGTCTCGTGATTTAGTCCTATTGTCCTTTTTCCCAGTAGCAGAAAGGTGTTTGTTTGCATAAAGGGGATTTACGTTATAGCCTCTGTTTTATGCGTCTGTATGATGAACTGCTTTTGGTAACCATGTGAGGACCCTACAAGTATTTGGTCTTAGCTTACTTAAGGGCATATCTTTCCATTGAGATTTTAAACTTGGCAGCCTTCAACACTACAGGCTGAGAAATTACTAAGTGAAAAACATAGTCCTTCAGTGGTCCTTGAATGGTGGAAGGGAACTCAACACAAAGGCTGCTTGTTGAGCTTACAGACTTCTCGAAATGCTTGTGCTGACCTCTCCAAGCATTCTCTGTTGGGTCTTTGTTTATGGCAAAGTTAGTATGCATGAACACCAGCCACCTTAAAACTGGTGACTAAGTTTTGTTAATTTTGGTTATCCTTGCTAGTTGTCAGCTCAGACGGTTTATAATTATACCTTAATTGCTTTTACTGTTGTGGTATCTGCACCTCTCAGACTATCTGGTATTTCGTTGAAATGTCAAAAGAAAAGAGGTAGGTTCTGAGCTTAGTTTAATGCTAGCTAATTCGTCCCTTGTGCCAAAACCACAGAGACTAGGAAGAATTCCATGGGAGCTAGAATCCCTCGAGGGTATGCCAGAAATTTTCAGCAGCTCTCCTGTGAGAGTCCAAGAACTGTTCTAAAATGGGCTTCATTAGCTATTCATTTTCTTCTGGTTATTGAAGTGGATAGCTTGCATGAAAGATCAGCTAACATTAGGAAGCAGTGTACTGTGAAACAGTGGAGCGTATTACCAGTGAAATATATTACAGAGAGCTGCCCCTTTTTAGCAAAGCATAGGGAATTTTACTTCTAAGCTTCAGGGATTCAGACCCAAGATGATAAAGGAGGGCATTTCTCTCTACACTGAGTATAGGAGAGAGAGTTGGAAGTAAGTGGTAATGGTCCCTACAAATTAGAATACAAAATGGATTACTGTTCCTCTAAGAGGCTCTGTGGTCTCATTTTAACCTTTTCCCAAATCGTGCTTGGTGTTGAGGTCTTCTGGAAAAGTCTGAGTAATGAGCACTTTGCAATTTGTGCCTTCAGGCATCTTCTATTTTCCCTGGACAATGTGACAAAGTAGATGGTAACTGGGTTTTCAATTGGATAAAGGAGAGCAGGGTTTGCACGTATGTATGGGGGAAGTCATCTTTGACCTCACAAGTCAGAGAGACTGAACTTCAGCACTGTGTAGGTGTGAGCCATAGCTGGAAAGTAAAAAAAGTTTTTTTCAGAGCATTGCTTAAAAAAGGGAGGATGGGTTGGGGGGCTGGGTGTCCAGCATTGCTTCAGGTAACTCTCTTTTATAAATGTCCACACTAGTAACTCTGTTTTCTCGCTTTGTTCCTGCCATAGTAAAACAATGTTCAGTAAAAGCCTGGATATCTCTGAAGCCAATCCCAAATTCAACAAAGAAGAAAGGTATAAACACTGACAATATGTTCCTCTCCTCTACCTCACTGCTGAGACCTTAAAGATGCAGTACTTACCTTCTCCATGTGGGGACATAGCTGTTCTCTCTTAAGAGAGAAACAAAGAGGGTGGGATATTTACAGGCCCACACCACATATCTTTTTGTACAGTACCATTAATTTGAGGCTATCCCCAGTGCAGCCTGTGACTGTACCAACGTTTTCCCCACTAAAATCGCATCCTACTGCTGCTTCGGGTTCAGTTCTGCCATGAGTAAGGATGCCCAAGGTGGATGTATTTGCCAAGAGTGCTTGAAGGACTGGAATATAAAACACTAGGAAAGCCCAGAGTCCTCCACTCCCAGCACTAGAAACAGCTCCACAACTGAGTCAGTGACGCCACTGATAGGAAACTTTGGAAATCCTATCTGATGGAGCAAAATATGAAGTGCCTGTAGGTAAGAGACCAGTGCCTTAAGACAATCATGACTGCACCAGAGAACACAAGAGAAAAAGATGAACCGAGACAGAGTTTTTGGAGGACGATTCCAACCTAGCACTTCAAATGATGAATGGTGTAGAATAACAAAAAAAATAACTCCCAACTGTGGATAGAGGCACAATGAAAGACATGCAGGACCACTAGCTTTAGGGAGTTTAAGTGGGTCCATGAACAAAGAAAAAGTTTAGACTTTTGGGAAGGTTTTTAGTGAACATGTTGTTACAAACTTTTGGTCTTCAAGGAAGAAAAATTTTCTCTAATTTTAAAAGCTGGCATCCTAATTGATAATTCTTCATCAAAAGGTAATCCTTATATGTGTTCGACAAACACTTCACTTACCCAGACGTTAGGAGTGTTCCATATGATTCAAAAAGGCGGAAGCAGTGGATTCCTTAAAGGAACCTATGGACTTGGCAAACCATTCTTTTCATTTCCCTTTTAAATAGAAACCTTTCTATTTAAAGATAAATGTGACTTTAAGCCTCAGGAGACTTGTAGGATGTGTGAGGGACAGCCCGTTTTGGCCTTTTGCAGACTGAGGCAGTCCTTTGTGGGCAGCGTTTCAGGTCTTGAGCCTGACACAATGAAGAACATCGTGCATCTGCAGGAGAGATTGTGCCTCATGTGGTGTGTAAAGCACCCTCTTTGAGATGCCAAGATAGGAACAATTAAATTTTTGGCCGGTGTTTAATTATCCAACTTTATGATGTCTTTTTTAAAGGAATACTGCATCTTTAAGGGTCCCTTCCCTCTAGATGCACATGGTTGTCTTAGTAGCTGAGGCCACTGTCCCTTTCTTTTTCTTTCTTTCTGACTTTCACCCCCTCTTTCAGTGCTTCTCTTCTTCTGTATCTGGGTTGCTGCAGCTCCGTAGTTCACTTGCTTCAGTATTGTAGGGAATGCACATGTCTGCGCTTCTGGGTCTATTGTGTCCTGGGATTGTTCATTTTTTTTAAACCTCATTTCCCTTTTCCTTTTCCCTATTGTCAATTTGCTTTCCATTCTCTTTGTTAACCTCTTCCCTGTTGGGAAAATGACTTGAAAGAAAAACTAATCTACCTTCTTGCACCCATTCTATTTACATTTTAATATTCTGCATGTATGAATATGGGTGTGTTTTCTGTATAAATATACACATACGTTCCAATATACAATGGGTGTCAATTTGCTCTTCTCAGTTACATCACTATAGATAGATTTGTATGGGTACAATTAAGGACAGCGTTTGTCCTGGAATATATACATATATATGTATTTATATATATATGAATTAGATCTTACCCAAATTTGCACTCCAGACGGAAATACAAATGGAGTGTCACTCAAACACATGAAAAAGAACTTACTGTAATGCTTCTTTCCACTTCTCTATCAATGCATAGCACAACAGCTTTTTCTTTCGATTTTAACTATGTTTTAATTTTAAGTTTTTTCAAAACTGCCTTGCATTACCCAGCCCAGCATTTGCAATGTTGATGTAACCGGAAGCATGGCTAGTTGCACTGAGCAGTAAACTGTGAAATCTACTGGGCATATATTAAATTTGGCATTTCTGTTGGTGACTGTCTTGTGGAGAATGGATTTTCCTCACCCAGCCAGAGTTAGCTCTGGCAGCTTGGGAGCCTGTTATTGAAAATGGAGGGAATGAGAGAGAGAAAGAGACAGAGAGGAAAATAAGTGCTGCATCCAACTTGAAAATCATTTGGCTTAATAATGCACCAGATTTTTTTTTAATTTCTAATCTAATTTTTGTTAATGTGAAAAGGTGATGATACTTTCCTGAGTTTGCTTATCTTCACCCCCAAAACTAAATAACCTGTCTTCTTTCCAATTTTGAATGCTTTGGTTAGTAGTGAAAAATTAAGAATACTGAAGTTTTTGATTGTTGCTAGGATTCAAAGTCTATATGCTAGAGATTCATTCTGCTTTTAGAGCTGCTATTTCAGACTCTTTCCAGCACAGCATTGATTTATTCTCCATTCACATTTGAAAGATTTTCTTTGCAACCTTTAAGACCCAGAGACTGAATTTATTTTAAATGAAAAATGAGATCCTGGAGCACAAGATGGCATCCACAGAGATAAGTGCCAGGTTGCTGAGCTAGTATGTTCTAGCTGATCTGAATTCCTGACTGTAAGACCATCATGACTAATAAGCCAGTATCAAAGCAGATTCACAGCTTGAGCTACAATCTTGTACCCTGGGCTCCCAGGCTGGCTCAGAAATGCATGCTTTAATAACCAATACATTTCACAGTTCATTTGTGCCAAAAAAAAAGTACTTCTTACCAGGCCAGCTTGGGGGACAGAGGGACACTGCACTGAGCAAAATGGGGACAAAAAGAACAATTTCCTTGATAACAGTGTGATATAACTGTGTCTTATGTAAGAGGCAGAGAAAAAATGCAGCATGAAGTATGAACCCCTTTGCTCTGCTGACTGCTTTCATTGAGATTTGGCTGAGAAATTTTTTTTACAGCCTTAGTATGTCCCTCTCCTTATTCCCCAGTGCCAAAGTTGGATGTGTTTGCAATATTGTGAGTAGGACAAAAGTATTTTCTGGTAAATGAAACTGTCCCCCTACTGTTCCTGGTCTCTGAAGACATAGGCACCAGTGGCAATAATTATGACCGTTCAGTTCTCCAAACAGTATTTCACTCTACTTTCCCTACTCTTCTCTCCACCTGCCTCCACATCCCTCTCTCTTTCTTTCTCTCTCTCCCTCTCTCTTCATTTTCCCTTTCCGAGGATGGCGAGTGCTGATCCGTTGGGGTAAGCTCTAGTTTTGGATTACACCTGTTGCGGGACGTGTTGTATCTTGTAGAGAAACTTTTCATTTGCACTTTACAAAGACAATACAGTCTGATACACTTCAGTGAACGAGGCTTTAGAGGAGAGAGGGAGAGAAAGAGCTGTGGGAAGAAGCATTTTTGGTGCTTTTATGTGTGTTTGTGTGCTTTTATTTTGGAGTCACACTCCATATAATTTACTTTTTAGTTCTTTTTTGTTCTCTTTTTTGTCTCTCTGCTTCAATGTCTGTGGGCACAGAGAACTATCCTCAGACACTGTGGTACCAGGACACCTTCTGAGAATGAAACCCCCTTCTCCGCTTAGCACATCTTGTATCTGTTTGGTACCCTCCAGTTAATTTTGACCCGAATTTATCCTTTTTTCTTCTCTCTTTTTTTTTTTTTTTTCTTTTTTAAGAGGAAGCTGAACCTCATTAAAAAAATGCTGGGTATTCCCTCTCTTTTCAGGATATGTTTTCTTAAAAGGTGAACAGATGGCCCTAGAGACATTTTCGAAACTCTTTATTTTCAATAAAGAGGATATAGGTACAACTAGGAATGCAGTTACACACCAAATTAAAGTTCCATTTGTAAATACTTAACAGAAGGAGAATATTTTATTAATAAATGATTTAATGAAAACATTATAATAGATCACTACAGAGTACAGCAAAAGGTTATTGAGAGGGTACATACAGGGAAAGCTAATTAGCACCAGTAACATTTACTTTTTATGTTTGTAGCATGCTTTACTATTTATTAATTCTTTCTAAACCATTTATAAATGGAACTTTAGTGTAATTGGCCAATTAAGGAAGGTGGTGCTGTTTTACCATCACCCTCCACGTGCACTGAAAGGAAGAGGTGGTGTGTTACCAACACCTGCAGTCCTTTCTCTGTCCTCTTTGTAAGGGTTCATCTTACAAGCAGCTATTACCATAAGCAGACCTTCTGACTTGAGCATAAGTATTTTTAGTAAGAGGTGTTATAGTTAGTATTATTTGCATGGCGGACTATCAAAGGTATTCTATTCATATTCGCAAGATTAGAGAGCAAAGAACCACAGTTTGTATCTTTTGGACACCTAAGGGTAATAGTGATGAAATGTTGTAACACACAATGCCTGACTGCTCACCTATTGCATAGTAATTCAGGTCATTTTCAGAGGTTTCATACCCTGAAATGCAGTTAGAATTTTTCTATTTTATTTGAGTGAGCAGGCAAAGAGGAGTATCAAATTCCACCCAGTTTATGCTTGAAGCAAATAACAAGTTGGCTGGATATTTTGGGAATAACTTTCAAAACTACACATGGAATCAAACCAATTCAAAATTTCTAAGGCATTTCACCCAGGGACGCAAGTCTGATGCATCACTGCACGCTGCATGCATGCTGCAAGCTCCCCTCTTGGACGCATGGCTCCAGCTTCCCCAGCAAAGAGGCTTTATTCTGCATCCTAGTAAAACTGTGCTATGAAAGCAAGTTCTGCTGGGACTGCAACGGTGTACCAAACTCCCCTTTGACTGTAACAAAAGTTTCTGTGAGATGATTATTCAAAGAAGAAACAAATGCTAAATCTGACCCAGGTGTTTGCTGGCTGTGAAGCCTTTGTTACGCTACCGGTGTGTACTAGCAGATGTGCTGTTTAAAGCATTTGAAAATTAACCTGAGTGAAGGGCTATGTAGAGGTGCTCTATACATGTGCTGTACGTGTAGTATGGTTACCAGGTCAGCTGTGCTTTTCCTTCTTATATTTTTCTCTGCCTGTGCCTCAGCAGTGTGAGGCTTCAGCCCTTCACAGCTCTCAAGAAATTCTGCAGTTCTTTGATACCAGCTGGAAACTGGATTCCAGCTCCTCAGTTTCACCAGAAAGAGACCACTGATGTGGTCTCACATGGCCTCACATGGCTTCCCATTTGACAGCAGCTGGCTAAAATGAATAGAAAACTACATTAAAACAAAGGACCTTTTAACTTTGATACTTTGAAGTATCAAATAGATTGAATAAGGTATAAAATCACCACATCTATAAACTGCAGCCCACACATGCACATTTTGTTTCAGTCCTTGGCTCTTTCATAGCTCAGATGCTTCTAGATTATTGTTCATCTATGAGATGGAATAGCTTACAATGGTTTCAGTGCCCACCTTATGTTTAGAATGCCCTCTATATCTTCCCTCTCCTAACCCTTGGGTCTACCTCCCTTATGGTGTTTTGTTTGGTGTTTTGTTTTTGTTTTATTTTGGTTTTTTCTCGTTAGATATTTTTTAATTTCTCCCTTCAGGCTTGGCAGAATGACTCTGTCACTTTGGAAGGGACTGAAGAGTCTCTTCTTGGGTCTCTAAATCTGGCAATTGTATTTGAGGGAATGCTCTTTATCTGAGCAACTGCATTAACTTTTCTGCTTCTATTTTCAACTTTTTTACGGCTTCCATTGAGGTAGTGCCCAAACAGACATCAATGCAAAACACAGAGCAAAATGAGTCACACACAATGTTTGTAGTTTCCTAGATTGTTGCATTTCATATTAAGTTATTGGAATAATTATAGATTTAATACTTCCAATGGCATTTAATGCCTGTAGAGACTCTTAGGAGGTTACTCACTAATAGATATTTCTCATTAAATAAATTCAGTTCATAGCTATAGAGATAAGGTGATGTCATATTTTTCTCCTCTTTCCACACATAAGATCATCCAGGTTATGCTGTACCAACGTGCTGCCTGTAGGGCCTCATAGTTTCATTTTCTGGAGAGAGGGATAAAAATTTAAATTCTCTCTGTTCTTTCATTACAGCATTTCAGCATAATGCAGCATTTTCATTACCTTCTTTTGGCCCTGTCCCAGTTTCATCCACCTAACTCTGAGATACAGGAGCAGTGCCTGTGTTGGTTTTTTTCTAAAACTGAATTCTAGTATTTCCCAGCTAAGATGATCTTGATGGCAGAGACAAATCTGTCATTTTTGCTTGTTAGCATTTCTGTACTGGAGTATAGAAACTACCATTGTACTCAGTTTTTATAGCTAGGTTGGGAACTATGTCCCATTTGTAAAGGTGAATTACAGGAGTTTTATTAAATTGAAGAAGATGCAAGGAAGAGCTCTTCAGTTGGGGTTTCATATCCCATACTAGCACTCTCTTGTAAAGGGGAAAAATTCTGAAAATCTCTTTTCACTCCAACACTGAAAGTTAACTCAGAATTCTTTAAATTCTTTCCACTGCTCCTATATACAATTTCTAGTGTGGACAAACTAAAGCTTGCCATAGGGCCTCCTTTACTTCTTACATATTTTGCATGTGTATCAGCAGCAGAAACAAAGCTTGTTGATAGCAATCATGTGGATACTGAATGCATTTCCAGGAGGATTTCACACTAACTCTCTCTTCTGTCCCCTACCTCAGGCTCCTAGGCTGGATGAAAACACAGTACACAACAACTCTTTTTCAAATATTGCTTCCAATAAGGAACTGGGAGTTGGGAGGTGGGGCCTGCCATGTTTTGCCCTCTGTGCATGGGATTGTTTCTGTAAAAAGATAGGAGGCAATGGGCCTGGGAGGGGAGAATTCAGGGCTGTTGGAAACACCTGATTGCAAAGAGGAAATACCAAATTGGAACTTTTAATCAAGTGTCCTGGAATTCAGGTGAGTATCAGGGAAGATTTTCCCACCACAATTAAAAGTTGGTGGGAACAGATCCTAGTGGGAGTTTTAACTCCTAAGTAGGTGTTTAACTGCATCTCTGGGCACTTAAATGCCTTCCACATTTGCCTGAGATAATCTACAGGCTCCTCTTGTAATTTTTAGTTTGGAAGAAGCTTTTACTTGGTGACTCATACAAGGAAGATTTTAACTAAATGGTCTTCCCATATGCACAACACATCTATGTTGCACTCAGCTACTTCAGCTGTAGGAGAGGCATATAAAATAGTGGAGCAGACGGTTCTCCCCTTAAAATTACTCTGCATAAACCTTTATGAGTGCCTCAGATCTTGATGGTACAAATTTGGGTTTAATCAAATGCAAAAGAATGCCAAGATTGATCTTCTAGTTTTTGACTGCTGTACTGTGATGGGCAGACTGCAGCAGGGTACAAGGAAAAACGTAAGTGGGGAGTTTCTACATAGAATGGGTGCCCCAGATTTTCATGGTGCAAATTTAGATTTAATCTGGAAAAAAAGTGTACTGAGATGGGACTTCTGGATTTCGCCTACTTACTGTGATGGACAAACTGCAATGAGATACAAAGAAAACCATCAGTGAGTAGTTTCTGCAGAGGATACAAATAGAGGCAGGACCTGCCATTGTGTTCAGTTGTAACTTACTCTTACCTTGGAAATATTTCCTCTTTTGCAGCGCAAATATTATTTTTAATAATTCTGCTACTCAGATTTTTTTAGTAGTATATGTCTGAGACACCATTTCAGAAACTGTGGTTTTTTTGTTTTATTCTCCTTTAGGAATAGAAGAGAGTAAACTTGAGACAGTTTATGGTCTAAATTTGTTTTATATTCTCTTGTGTATATGCTGACATTAAATATCTGACCTGTATCGATTTTAAATATATAGATGCGTACACACACGCATAGACACATATGTATACACATACACACATGCACTGTATTTTTGAAGCATCTACAGTATTTCACCTTTTCATGTTTGTTACCCGAAGGCAAGCAATTGCTTTCGCTGATCTTACTATAGGTGAAACATTGGTAGATTTGCTATATGGACATGTTGCATGGGGGTTCTTGAACAACTAGGTTCTTAGCCAAGTCCTCTCCTGTAAAATTTTTCAGTCTTCAAGGCAACTTTATTTAAAATGGAGAGAAAGCAGCTGTCTCTGGGGCTTACTCATTTACAGTCACATGAAGGTGCTTTTTTTGCAGTTGCGCAACCCTCCTCCTGGAAACTTCTGCTGCTGAAATGTTTGTACGTTTGGCCTGTCTGCCATTTCAGCACATTTAGCATGTCACGTTTGTACATTTTATTGTCTACAGCTGACATTTTTCATAGGTGGGTTTTACTGGAGAGCATAAGAGCATTACAGTGTAGGTGACCTTGTCAGCAAATAGGACAGCTTATTCTCCCTTGACTGGCTTCTTTTTGAGGACACCTGAGCTGTTATCTTGATATTAGTAAAGTCATCAACTACAGCAGATCTTGTTATCCATGGAGAAGACCTGGCTTATTTAATGTAACAGCAGAGATGTGCATTCTATCAGTGAGAAGCTAGAAAGGGTCGAGCCAATGTGAACTTTGATTTTAGTGGGAAGTCATCACATAGGAAACTATTGTGTGCCTGGGTCATGAAGACTTGGGTTTTTTCTTAATACCTGGAAGAATCCCCTACCTTTGTGCTTTGTACACATGGTGCTTTTCCTTGTTGCTCATGACAGAGAACATCTCATTCTGTGTCCCCCAGCTCTGCACAGAAGAGAATTCTTAGCACCACCAGGAATGTCTTGACAGTCCTCTTTGATTTCTGCAGTTCAGCTTGCAGAGGGCAGATGTAGTAGCTTCCATCTGCTTGATGACCAAAAAAAGGGCAGCAACTCCCTTAATGAAAAGGGACTATAGTATCCCTCCTGAGCAACAGCATTTATTTGTTTTGAGGGTGGGACAACTGAAAAATGTGACAGTGAAAGAGTCATATGCTTTTCCAGTGACAGCCTCCCTCCTCCTCCTCACATCATGCCTGTGCCTGCAGTGGCTGGTGTTCAGGGTTATTACTTGTCCAAGTTTTCTGAGGGCTGTTTTCCTTATTGTGTCCATTCAGGTCTCGGTCGATCAGCGGAGCATCGTCTGGGCTCTCCACCAGTCCTCTCAGCAGTCCAAGGGTAAGTGGTGCTGCTTCAAGATCTGTTGGTCCAATTCACTCACACATGCTTGATGCCTTTTGACATCTGTTGCTGCAGAGCTGTGGCTCTTAGTTGGGATGCTTGCTTTTTCCTTGGCAGCTTGTAAATTTTCATGGGTGCCGAGGGAAATGTTATTTACAAATGCAAGCAGAGAATGGGATATAGTCTGTGTGTTACCATATAGATACACCTATGGGTCTACTCTTAGGTGTGTGAAGATAACATCAGTATTCCAAGTATTTAAAATTGTAATTCCCCAGTAACATTGTAATTCTTATGCATAAAATTGTCAGGTGTAAGTTTCTAGGCTAGTAAAGCTCCAACTCCTTACTTGACTGAACCATTTTCTGAAACATATTCTGGGTTCCTACCAGTTGTTACTTTTTTTGCAACTGGCATAAATACGTTTGTGGTCTCCTCTGTGTCTTTAATGTGCCAGGAGCCAGTGAATATCCATTTCCTTGATTCTGCACTGGGACTCCTGGATGACCGTGGAATGAAGCAGAGTTCTGAGAACTCTTATGCCACTGCAAAATGTACTGAAAAAGAGCATGGAAACAGTTTTGTGCACAAAATAAGGTTCCAGTGCAGCAAACCTGAGTCTTGATCTCATTAATTGATCTCTTGGGATCAACTTCTGACATCTGAGTAGGACTACATCAAAGAATAAAGATGACAAGATCTGTTCCATAGTTGCTGTATCTCACCATTATTACTTAATAGGCAGTTGATTAAATAATCTTCAAAGAGATTTAGCAACCAGATGGCATTTTCAGTAGATCATAACGATATTAAGGCAGGTCAAGTCTGAGGCTTAAAAGGAAATGTTGGAATAAAAATAATGTATTTTTTAACATCCTTACCTATGTCTCTAATAGCACCTTAGATAATTGGAAGAGAAGATACTTGAAAAAGTAAATACACATTTCACTATATAGAGTTGTAGAACAGTGTTTGTTGGAAGTGACCTTCAAAGGTTCACCTAGTCCAACCCGCCTGCAAGGAGCAGGGACATCTTCAAATAGATCACATTGTTCTGAGCCCCATCCAGCCTGGCTTGGAATGTCTTCAGGGATGGAAACCTCTCTGGCCAACCTGTTGCAGTATTTTACTACCCTCATTGTAAAAAATTTCTTCCTCATGTCCAGCCTGAATCCTTTAGTTTAAAACCATTACCCCTTGTGCTATCGCTACAGGCCCTGCTAAAAAGTCTGTCCCCATCTTTCCTATAAGCCCCTTTTGAGTACTGAAAGGCTGCAATAAGGTCTCCCCAGATCCTTCTCCATGCTGAACAACCCAAACTCTCTCAATCTGTCCTCACAGCAGAGGTGTTCCAGCACTGATAATTTTCATGTCCCTCCTCTGGACCCTCTCCAACAGGTCTATGTCTTTCCTGTCCTGAGGGCTCCAGAGCTGGACGCTGTACACCAGGTGGGATCTTACCAAAGTGGAGTAGACGGGCAGAATCACCTCCCTCAACCTGCTTGCCACACTACTTTTGATGCAGCCCAAGACACAATTTGCCTTCTGGGCTGCAAGCGCACATTGCCAGGTCATGTCCAGTCTCATCCACCAGTTTCTAGGCTAGTAAAGCTCCAACTCCTTGCTTGACTGAACCATTTTCTGAAACATATTCTGGGTTCCTACCAGTTGTTACCTTTTTTGCAACTGGCATAAATATGTTTGTGGTCCCCTCTGTGTCTTTAACGTGCCAGGAGCCAGTGAATATCCATTTCCTTGTTTCTGCACTGGGACTCCTGGACCCCCACATCCTTCTCCACAGGGCTGCTCTCAGTCCCTTTATCCCCCAGCCTGTATTGATACTGGGGGTTGCCCCAACCTAGGTGCAGGACCTTGCACGTGGCCTTGTTGAACCTCATGAGGTTCATATGGATATACTTCTTGAGCTTGTCCAGGTCTCCCTGGATGGCATCCTGTCCCTCAGGTCTGTCAGCTGCACCATTCAATTTGGTGTCATCTGCAAACTTGCTGAGTGTAAACTCCATCCCACTGTATATGTAATTGATGAAGATACTAAACAGTACTGGTCCCAATACAGAACCCTGAAGGACACCACTTGTCACCAGTGTCCATCCAGACATTGAACCAATGACCACTACCCCCTCGATGTGACCATCCAGCAAGTTCCTCATCCACTGAACGCTAATGGCATTCCCCATTGCCCCAGCTGAAATATAGACCTATCTTGTTCTTTATTATAATATTTAAAATGCAATAATTAAGGGTGCCCCTTCAGATTCTTAATGGCTTAAGTGGGAGTTATATTTGACTTTATTTCTTTCAGATTTGATTCTCAAACCATCATACACATAAGACAGAAAAATTGCAAGGAAATACTTGCAATCAACAGTCTTTGGTTAATTGTCTGATAGTAACTTCCACAAATTAATGCCTTTCCTCATCTTTTCCCTTTCTCATTGGTGATCAGAACTTATCAACATAACAGACTTTTGTTTAACTTTACAATCCTAATAATAATACAAATGTTTTCATGTAGTGATTTTCTTTTAATTTTGGTGGCCTAACCGTAAGTTCTTCCAAGCAATTACAAAACTTTGATGCAAACAAGTTTATTAGTGAAGTCTTAAATACATTTCTGCATTTTTAAAATATGGCAGCATTGTGTTAAGCCATCAAACCCAGGAAGGAAATTCACTAGTGAGTGTGCTAACCTGGGACTGAAATTTGAGGCATGGTTACATGTATATAGTATGTCTGGACAGTGCTTGATTACAGCTTTAAGGTATTCAGAATGGATAATGATAATAATAATAATAATAATAATGGTAACAAATAATTATAATAATTTCTAGAAATTGGAATCTTGAGTGCAGAACAAATCTAAAGGTCTTGAGTAGTACTTTCTATTTTTACAATTCTGCCAGTATTTGTAATCTAAGATCTTAACAGCAATGTTTTGTAAGGACGCTTATTTTGTTTTAAATGTGATTTTTAGCTTGCTAATTACCCTTTAAAAGGCTTCTATCCTCCCAAGTTGGTGTGTTGCTGTTTGCTGTCTACATATGAAGGCTTTCCCAAAATACCGCTAAAGTGTAAATGTTCTTGTTTGAGGAAAAAAAAAATCATAATCCCACTTTTGATAATGCATTGATGGATTATGAACTTTGGTTGTCCTTTTCTTTTTAAACTGTCTTATGAAACAATGGCCCACCCCATCCCCTCCATAGAATTGGGACTTAATGGCAAATATTGCTGTGACTTTATGACAGAAATTCCGATTATCAAGCTGTCCTTCAATGCAATGAGGGATGTTGCAAGAGAAGCATAAAGTCTGATGGGAAGTGTCATCTCTTCCCAGATAAATTTGCCAGGCCTCTCTGAAGTTTTAGCTGTAGCTGTTTACAAATCAAACACCAACCTGAGTTCATATTTTTCTCATGGCGGTGTGTGCTCTGAAGCCTCCAAGTGAGTGCTGAACAGCTTAACCTTCCAGGCCGGAGGAGGAGAGTGGATGCCCAGGTGGCCACGCTCTCCCTTTTCCCCTCTTTCTGCAATGGGAGGCAGCAGCCGGGGTGTGCGTTGGCCAGACTCAGGGGTCAAGAGGAAGGAAAGAGGTTCTGACTGGTGTGTGCAGTAACCTGTGTGTATTGCCTACCACGCCGTATGTATCACACACCTGTTTTGAGTTTCATCTCTCTGCTGGGTTCACACATGGGCACTTGGAGCTGAAAGAGGTGGTCCCATTCTTGGCACATTTCAATTTGTCTGTGGCTTGAGTGGTTCTTCTTCCTGTTCCTCACCTCCCTACAGCATCGTGCTTCTCTCACTGCAGGGCAATCAGAACAATCCCAGAGAGATGGCATTTCTCTCTTCTATTTTCTTGGTTATTTTCTTTCATTTTATTCATTTTGGTTTTTGATTTTTGTTGTTTTTCTTTTTTCTTTTTTCTTTTTTTTTTTTTACTTTTCCTTTGTTTTACTTTTCTTTCTGTTGTTTTCCTTTGCTGACACGTGGTTGGTTAATATGATGAAGCCTGTTATGACACTGTTGTTCTTGCTGCTGCCGCTGCTGCTGTTGTTGATTATGCTGTGTTCCCAGCTAACTGCATGTCTTTTTTTTTTGTTTTTTGTTTGTTTGTTCGTTTTTGTTTCTTTGCAAAATCCCTCTCCCCTCACTACCCCGTCACCTCCATCTCTTGTGTCTCCTTGTGACATGGTGCATCTTTGTGACTCGGATGGATTTTATTCTGACTTTCCTTTCTCTGCTCGCCCGCTCTATGCGTATTTCACTGTTTTTGATGTGCATGGACACTCTGCGTCTGTCTTGTAGCCTATCAGAAAGTTCTTCATCCCCCCTCAGACCTCCGACCTCCCTTTCTCTCCCCGACCCCAAGTCTCCTTGGACCCTGATGCTTGTAGGAACGCCTCCAGGCCTGGACATGTACTCCAACCAAAGCCAGCACTTCAGCCCAACCCAAAGACGCAGACTTTGCCATCCAAGAGCAAATTGGCCGAAAAACCACTCCAGTCTACTAAATCCAACCCACTCCCTACCAGCAATACCAGCGCCCCCTCTTCCCAGAACAGCCCGGTGCAGAATGCTCAGGGCCGCTTGCCTGCAGCCGGCTTTAACCCACAGCTGGCTGTTCCTAAAGTCCAGACCAACCCTATGTCTCCTGTTAGATTGCTCCCTTCTAGTACTGACCCAAGCACCAAATCTATCCCCATCATACAGGTCACCCCTCACCCCTCTCCAAGGGGAAGTCCCCTCCCTACCCCCAAGGGGACACCTGTCCATACGCCAAAGGAGAGTCCAGCAGGCACACCCAACCCAACACCACCATCCAGCCCCAGCATTGGAGGAATGCCATGGAGGACACGACTCAACTCAATCAAGAATAGTTTCCTGGGATCTCCTCGCTTCCATCGCCGGAAATTGCAAGGTGAGTGCTCACCCAAACATACAGGGTGGTTCTGATTTGGGCAGACATTCAGCAGCAAGTTGATACCTCTCTGTGGCTCTGCAAATTTCATGTACTGAGAACTGAACTGAAAATGACAGTGATAGTGTCAGCCAGCCCTAACCCAAGGCACATGTGAGCAGTCTCTGTCATGCCACTACACCTGATCCAACAGTGTCTCCTGAGCCCTCTTCACACTCTAGCCATACAGCTCTCACTAACCCTGCTGTGGCTCTTAGAACACAATAAAATTTTATCTTCAACTTCTCCACTAATTTTATCAGCAAATCTAGAGCTCTGCTATTTCCTCTATGGCTGTGCTCCGCTACCTCCCCATAGCCACAGGCTGGGCCTTCTGCTGAAAAAAGATAGTGGCAGTAGGCTGCAGTTGTCCTTCTGACACACAGCTTCTTTGATCTTGGCTAATGCTTTTTACCTCCTTTGGTAATTGGTGTAAAAATCTGCTTAATACAATCAGAGATTTCATATCTGCTGGCCTATTTCAGTTTTCAGAGTCTCTAGAGTGTTGAGATCTGCAAAATTTTCTTCTTCAAGCTCCAGGTGGGGTTTTTTTGCATTCAGGCAAAGGGCACCCAAAGTCACATGCATTATCTTCAGATGTTGTCAGCAACTCCCAATACCCTGTGGTTTTACAGAGTACTGCGATGCAATCCAGAAGGAAAGGAGGATTACAGCCATGGAAGAGTTATGTTTTGAACTGTGATGGTCAGGGATGTTGTTTCCGAGACGGTCAGAGAACTGCAGAGAATTGGAGCAGTGACCAAGCTGCATCCATTGAAGGAACTGTAAAACAATCGTGTTGGCACGGTGTTTGGGTCTGAACCAGAAACCGTTGAGGCCAGTGCAAGATTACATAATGATTTAGGGAAGGCTAGGGTGAGCCTTGAAATGCAACACTTTATTACATACAGTTATCTTGAGACATATGACCAATGTTCAAATGTCAAAACTAGTCTGCAGAGACAGTGGGCAAATACAACAGGGTACAATGCCAGAATTGTTTCATTGGTATACAAGGAGAAAATGGAAGGTGTACTGAATCATCAATTTCTTTTCTCCCTCCCTCTCTTTGGCTGTGCGTGCCTGGGCAGTACCTACACCAGAAGAGATGTCTAATTTAACCCCAGAATCATCCCCAGAGTAAGTAACTTGCCATTTCTTTGCCTGAATGTCATAGGATGACATATTCCTGTTCTGGATCAGTATCTGACTGTAACTTATTATCCTGTGAGTGGAACAGAGATGTGAAATGGTGGTTCTGCTAAGGACCCTGGATAAAATCTGTACCTCAGTAATGGCATAGGTGTCAGCAGGTGATGAAACATTCTCCCAGTAACCACCTCATTTTCTTATGGCTTGCTGAATTTACTAGGTTTGTAACATGTTCCTTCTCTCTTCTTTCATTTGGTTGTCAAGCAGATCACTCTTGGGGAGTGAAGAGGATAATCAATGGCTTATACTGGCACTATGTGCTAAAAAGTCTTACTCTTAATACAGGAGAATTTGCATCTTCAGGATAACATGCAGAAGCCTCTGCTAAGATAATTCAGGGGAATCTTTGGCTGCGATAGTAAATGCAGTGTTAATTCTGGGCAGCAGCACTGGGACATGCAGAAGCTGTTTCATATTCACCAGGCTCATTCCTAAAAGTCAGCGTACATTTCAACTGTTTCACCGCACAAATGTGCGTCACTGCATGGCAGGTTTGGAAGTCCCTGCCAGAGAGTGCTGCTCCGAGCACTTCCTAATATATGCAACAGATGCCAAATTATTCCTTTTTATTTTCACAGCTTGTGTTTGTGCACCCAGTGCCCATAGACTTATTCTGCCAGCCAAGGCAATTTGGCCTTTTGTCAAGATATTTGTATGAAATGTTCATGAGTTGTAGATGGAAATTTTGGGCCCAAAGTTTTGTAATTGGTGACACTGGTATTGCCTTAGCAAGTTTCCCCAGGTACAGCATTTATCTGGTATAAGATGGGCACAGAGTGGAGAGGAATAAAGACTTCAGGAGAGGGAGTAGTAGGGAATAGTAGAGGTTAGTAAAAGAAATCGAGGAAGAAAAATGGAATAAATTATGTTTTCAACACTGTGGAGCATTTACTAATAGAGAAGCGTGAGAGAATTTCATAAAATCAATGTGTCCTTATCAAAGAAGACTATGATACTCTCATCTCAAATGTTTTTAAGGCCATTAAAGCAGAAAACCTTCAGAATTAAACCTCTTCTCTTCATGCATGTATGTTGCTGGAAGTTTTTCTGTTAATTTATTGCCTTCTCTGCTTCCCACTAACTCCTTAGAAGCTGATGTAGAGAAGTAGTGCCTGTCATTTAGGGCAGTTTGGATGCAAGTCAAAGCCTAAGGCCCTTTTTTCTTTTTTTCTGCGTGATTCCCAAATTAATGAGTTCAATTGGTCATTACCCTGCAGTAAACATAATAAAAATCATAAAAAATAATGAACTGGATTATATTTTAACAATAGATGTCTTGTTGCTCAGTGCCCGCTTCGACATCTTAATTTTTTCTAGTATTTTCTTCCTTTCTATAAAAAATAAGGTATCTTTATCAAGAGCTGTATTGACCTCATGGGTTGAACAATAAAAATATGTGTCCTTGCTCTCATACAGCATTCTTTAATGACTGACATTCATTTAACACACCTGATGATAAGGTAATACACTTTGACGTGTCTGGGTAATGCTGTTCTTTCACATATGAAAAAGTCCTAGAAAATGTGTTAGGGATGACATTTAAAGAGATATAGCTCCAGCTGCTTTAAAACAGCAAAGCTCCATTTGCTTGAGTGGAAATGCTGTTATTTATGCCAAGCAAGTAAACCTCTGGAGGTTACAGATCCATGGGCTCAGGGACAGATAGGGAAGAGAGTGGGGTGCTCCAGAAGGTGATGCCATCAGACACTCCAACAGTAAGAAAAGGAAAAACAGTATAGCAGTGAGAAATTCAGTGCGAAGTAGTAAAGCACCAGCCTCCATTTTTGTGCTAAACCATTTGCTTTTTCATCAGCTGGACACCTGATTAGATTCCCCAGAGTAATCTGCATACCCAGCCTCTCACACGTATCTCCTATCTCCCTCCCCCTTAGGAGGTTTGTCATGACAAGAGAAGACTGTTAATTTTAAATACTTTTTTAACTGCCTACAGCCTGATCTTGTGAAAAGCTAGAGCATCTCATTCAGGATGCTGAGGATCCTTGATTCATACCCCTTTTAACACAAGTTAGTAGCACTAAACACCCTCTAAGAGGAGGGAAACCTTCACTGTGTCATTTTACTCCTTGTCTGCCCCCTCTTCTTCAGTGGGCCTATTCCCTGGCTGTATGAGCACAGCTAGTTCTGCCAGTTTCAAGAAAAGCCAGTGCATGTGTGCTAAGTCTTGATTCTGTTCATTCCAGAGACAGAAGAAGCCACTGACATCTCTTCCATCTTATGCTACATCAGCAAAATTATTTAGTGAATTCCAGTGATTTGCAATCTGGAGCATAGCCCAGGCTATCTTTGAATCTTCCAGAGTTAGTGTTACTGGTGATAACCTTGCTGAAGAAAAGAGCCCAGCTGGACTCTGGAGACTCCAGACCAGGTTTCCAAGTTGAAAAGCAGAAAACCTCCCTGTGTCCTGGGTCCATTTTAACCTGTGCTTGCTGAGAGACCTATCAATGAAGGGCCAACAAAACCATTAAAGAAAATACAAAAATGAAAAGCCATATTTTAACATGTCAGACCTGCAATTAAATATGCACATTATGCTAGGCCCAGCTTTCATGTGTGACACACACTCAGCCCCTGGAGTCCATATAGCCAACCCCAGTTCAGATTATGATGCATACAAGCCTAAGACAGCCAGCCGTTTTAGATGGATAACCAGGTGCTAATTTACTAATGAGCATAGACCCTTTACATGCAGGGAGCTATTGCCCCAGCTCTCCAGGGGCTTGCGGAGTTGTTATGGTGTGTGTGAGACACATGAGCTAATTAGTATGTAATTTCCTTTCACACTCTAACCCTGGCTCCTTAACGATCCATTTAAATGAGAGGCCCTTTCTCTTTACTGCTCCCTATGCTAATCTCTGGCTCACTGGCTTAGTTACAGCCGCCTATGAATATTTTAGGGAGTGATGGTTTTCCAGCCCACTTTTATTGAGTGGGGGGCACTGGTTTGCCAAATTGCAAGTGAATCTTTCTGTACTCTTATTTTTGGTTGCCTGCTGTAAGTAGAAGCAAATGATTATTTGCACAGCTAAGCTGTCTTCCAGTTGTGGTGTTTCCACTGTGTGCATTAGATGAGCAGTGAGATGACAGTCATGTGATTCATGGAGCACTCTGGAATGGGGGATGAGTGCAAATTGCTGGTTGCTTCTGAGGTCAAGCTTTGTTCTTTATCCCAAAGGTCTAGACTTCAAATTAATTTGCTAGTTTGCTCCTCTCTCTCCTAGTCTCTGCCCTTCCTCATTCTGTCTCAGTCTGAGTCTTTGCTGTGGAAAGTAAATCTACTAATAACCATCTCCAACTGTTTATTGCCTTGCTGGACAGCTGATGTATAGTAATCCCTTTTGTAGATGGCTCTGCTTGTCTGGAGAGGCTGTCTTCTTCCACTGAGCGGTGAATGTCCACTGAAACATGTGAAAGCCTATCGCTTGCCATACTGCAAACTAGACTTGTGGCATTATAAAATGTCCTGTAGAGGAAAAAAACTGCAGTCTCTTGGGGGCAGGTCTTTTCATTTCTGATATTTTCATGCTAAAGTTCTTCCCTACTATATTATGGCTGATTTAAGTTGGATTTTTCTTGGGTTTAGGGTGGTCCAGCAATTGTTTGGCTGGATCTCATGGCTGACAGCGTCTTCTGTTCCCTGAAAACCTTGCCTGTCAGAGGTGCTACTTTCAAGTGCTGGGTGGTGTCTCTCAGTAACGTTCATGTCCCTGCATTTTTCCTTTAGCCTGTTTAACTTAAAAGGAAATGTCAAAAAAGTGCATTGAGATGGTGAAATAATAAACAAAATCAAACATTTGCTAATTTGATCAGCAATTTTATTTTATTGTTAAACCACCATCTGATGCTGAAAAGACCTGTGAAGTTGGACTGCTGTCAGTAGAAAGCCTGAACTGTGTTTTGCATGGTGTTGATATCTTCTCTCTTAGTACTGAAAATTCTTTCCTCTGTAGGATGGCGGGAGTTCACTCACTATATAGACACCCTAAATGGGACTAATGAATGGGACAGTTTTTGTCCTGACCCTCTGAGTAGGAATGAGTATCGCTCACTGACTGATTAGAGGTCCAGTGAAACGTACGACTTGCTTTAAAAAGCAGGATCCTGTGATTGTACTTTCCAACAAGACACCTTCAGAAAAGGAACTTTCAAAGTCCTAGAACAACAAAGGGGTTGAAATCAAGTGGGAAGGAACTTAAATCCCTGTGTTACCAGCATCTGCATAGTGTCACAAGAAATGGAGAGGACCGTGGAGGCAAATCAGAAGTGTGTCCACTGGCTTATATGTACTTTATATATGCAGTATTAAGTATATTGCCTCAGTGAAAATAATTACCATTGATCCTAATTATTCTTTGTTGGTCACACATGCTGCCAGACTAACACTGTGTGGTCCATCATTTTAATGGTTTTCAGTAAGTGAAATGTTGTTTTGGAAGTTCTCTGACAGTTTTCCACTTACTAATACTATCACATCTGGAGTGTTACCAAAACTTCCTTGCGTGTTTTTTTACATTTTTTTTCTAGCTGAGGGTATGTAAGAAATAGTGCTCAATATTCTAAACCGTCTCTTTTGTTTTTTCATCACATCAGGCTTGCCAAAAAATCCTGGTTTGGTAACTTCATCAACCTGGAGAAAGAAGAACAGATTTTTGTGGTCATTAAGGACAAGCCACTAAGCTCCATTAAGGCTGATATTGTCCACGCTTTCCTCTCGGTAAGTCACCCCAGCTACCTCCTGGAGGCATCACTCATTGGGCAGTTTCAGGACTCCTTGTGCCATATGTTACTGGGCACGGTCTCTCCTCTTCCAAATGCATCCTCTGTGGATTTAATGTATATGGCATGTTGGTTCAGGCTCTCACTGGATTCTGTATTTCTAACTGTAGGTAATACTCTCAAAGGTGAGAAAATACTTCAGCCTTATTGGCAGGGTCTCCAGGTTGCCAATGCCTGGAATATCACTGCAGATAGAGCACTCTGCTGGTGTGGTATCAAGATGATGATTTGCTGCTTTGTCAAACTAACCTTACAGTCACCATCTGGGCATCAGATTTGGTCTCCCACTGCTGGGTATGCCCTCCAGCACTTTAGTCAGACAAAAATCCTGTCTCACATCTGCATTTGTTACTTTAGATCTCCTCTTCAATGCTGTGTGGCAGAAAGAAGGGTAATTTCCTCTGGTGACCAAAGAATCAGTTGTTGCAGACATGGTTTATTTACAATGTAGGAAAGCAGAGGGAAATTGTAATTTTTTACCTGTAGAAAGTTGTTATTCCTTCTGTCTAGAAGTACCAGTGATGAAAAAGTCAGCACAGTAAAGTTAATTTGAGAGATTTTTCAATTCAAGGTGGCTGACAACATAATTAGACTTTTTTTATTTCAATAGAACTAAGAGAAGGAGACTTTATTTCTTATATCCTCATTGAACTGATACCGTTCTCCACAAAATACTGCACTCTTTAGTCTCTATGATGCTGCAATGAATTTCGTCAAAAAAAGCCAGCCATAATCCTTTTAACTGTACAGGCATACAAGGAGCAAGTACAGTATATTAGCATGCATCAGACTCTGGTATCCATCTCAGATTGCTTTGGAACAGTCGTGTTACTATACTCATCTTCATTTTTCCTCCTAACTTAGAGGCCAGATTTCCAGGTGGTTTTTTGTGGGATTTTTGTTGTTTTTTATTTTTAACCTGGTCCTTTATGGAGTAATAAATAGTATGTGACTATGATAATTTTTGGCAGGAACTGTGAATGGTAACTTGTTGAAAATTAGGCAGTTATTAAATGCTGCCACAGGTTTGAAGATACAGGTATTGTATGATACCAGAAAGATTCTCAAAGTTCTTTTATGTTTTGATAGGAGTTGTGGTTTGGGTAATTTATTTGCAGACACACTTGCCCTGTGAATCTCCCAAGCATTTGTCTAAATCTCTGCTCTGTGTCCTGATCATCTATTTGATATCATAGAATCACTAAACAGTTGAGGCTGGAAAGGACTTCAGGGGGTCTCTTGCTCAAAACAGGACCAGCTATTAGATCAGACCATGCTACTCAGGTGGTTGTTTATATCCAGTCGTATATTTCACTGATTTTTCTGCCTCCTTCCTTAATATCAGCAAGAAGGCATTTCTCAAAACTGGTAGATGAGTAACAAAATAAAGACTGAGTGTATGAAGTTGTGTAATGTATAAATTTATAAGCATGCTGAGTATTCCACCAATACTCAGCCTTTAAATTGAGGTCAGTTCTGTAAGGTTCAGTGCATTCTTCTGCGACACCAAGCGACCTGCATTCTTACTGATTTCACGAGAACACTCTGTACATTACAAATTCAAGTCCAGAAGTAAATCCAGCAAATCTTATCCACTCTGGAAGTGTATATTGTTCTAAAGTAAATTCTGCAATTTTATTCCCTTTGTGCTCCGGTTCTATTATCTCCTCTACTGACATGTTTCAGATCCCAAGCCTCAGTCACAGTGTCATCTCACAGACAAGTTTCCGTGCAGAGTATAAGTCCACAGGAGGTCCTGCTGTCTTCCAGAAGCCAGTGAAGTTTCAGGTGGACATAACATACACAGAAGGGGGAGAGGCACAGAAGGAGAACGGGATCTATTCTGTCACTTTCACACTCTTATCAGGTAACCATGGCAAAGCTGTACAATGGGTGCAAGCTGGCTTTATCTTTGCTGATATAGAGGCCTGCAAAGAGAGCTCTGCCAGGGGAAAGAATATAACTGTCTTGACCTCGGGGGAAAATTCAAACATGAGCAAACACTGTGAACAAAAATGGTGTTGGTAGAAATGCTGGGAGGGAAAGAGATTCCCAAAGAGGTGAAGCTGCCACCACCATGGTTAGTGCTAAAATGGCTGCTGTATTCATCAGAAGCATCTCCCTGTACTCCTCTTGTTTCACCCGGAGGTCTCAGTGTCTCAGCTGAGCACTGTCAGGCCACTGGTTTATTCCTTCTGGCAGAAACAAGCAATCTCCCTTTTCCTCTGGGTAGCCACATGCCCACCACAGGGGTTAAAGCAGACAAACAAGGACCCCAGAAGCCATCCTTCCTCTTGTTAAGTCCAGCAGACCACAGTCCCTATTAACGTGGGGACTACGTAACAGTTCCTCAAAGCCATGCCTTCAACTGAGGGACAGATACACTGTTGGTATACTCCTGGGGACAAGACTGAAGGGAAGATGCTTGTGATCCTTCCCCTCCAGCCTGGGCTGTATGAGACTTTGGCTTCTGCCCATCTCACTGCTATTTGTGCCTCTTCTCTCTTCACAGGTCCAAGCCGTCGTTTTAAGAGGGTAGTAGAAACCATTCAGGCACAGTTGTTAAGCACACATGACCAACCTTCAGTGCAGCAGTTATCAGGTAAGTAGATTCTACTGTTGAGCACCTTGCTTCAGCAGGGACAGGAAGGTGAATGCCTCTCACTACCAGGAGGCTGAGGGAGGCCATCCCTCTGATTATAGCAAGAAATGAGTTCCATTCAGACAGAGCAGTAACTCCCCGCACCCAGCCCGCTCCTCCCTCTCTCATTTCCACTGCAGTGCTCCCAGCGCTTTCCCCAGTTAAACAGCTTCTGCCCTCCTCCCACCCAAAGAGCCATTTGCCCACTTCTCCATCAACAGCTGCATCATTAATAGATCTTCCAGATTTTCTCTGGCTCCAAAATCTCCCAGAACAGGGAGATGCGCTAGAAGATACCTGATTTTTAAACCCCTCAGGCATGCTTTAGAATCATCCAGTTTCAGAGGGTCCCAGAACAAAGTTGAGGCTACTTTTAGCTTAGCCATTAACAGCAGCATTTTCAGGTATCAGGTATAATTTCCAGTAATATGGTCAAATTCTTGGCCCAGTAGTGTGGTAGCACAGATCATATATTAAGGTTCTGCAAAAGCTATATTTTATCTATTTTTAAAGTAAATTTCAATTTCTCAAGGGAGTAAAAGAAGGCCTTATGTCTGTGACCCTGTGCAATGACATCAGTCTGCATTTGCAGGCAGCCTGAATTGATAATACAGAATCTGGCTTCATCCCACTACTACATACCAAATGTTGACTCTGAACACTGGTGGTGACATACACACACAAAAAAATACCAGTCTTAGCTCTTCTGTCATTTAAAAGGACAGAGCAAAGGAAGAAGGTGAAAATTTAAAACTTTAGGTAGCTTAGGTATTGGGAGTGCTTCAAAGAAGGAAAAATGGGGAGAAGCAGGAAGAATGTAGAGATACGGGGAAGAAATAGGAGCAAGTCAGAGAGCAGATGTTGCAGGAAGAAAACAAAGAGGCAGGAGGAATTTTCCCATTGTATGATGTTGAAAATATCATACATAAGAGCCAAATTCTATGCTTAACCTTTGTGTGAACCAGCCAAGACAAAAGTGGAGGAATGAAGTTGGCATTACCTCCTACAGTTAAATCCCAGATGTCCTTGGCTCATTGCACATATGGGTTAAATCCTTCTGGTCTAACAGCTGAAGATAAAATAACTCCATCTAGAAGAGCGTATGCTCACTACATGACAGAGAAGTATGCTCAATTCAGGAAATACTGTTTTCCACTTTGCTTTTGCCCTCCAGCACTATCTGACCTTCTGCATGCTGGATTGCAAGAGTGCCCAGCACATCCGTTATTCTGTTAGGAAACAGGAAAGGTGAGAATACTAGAATTAGGGTCAATTCAGATTTTTGCTAGCTGGACTTTTGAAATTAAATCAAACTCCAGGAAGCAGCCAGAATTTCCACTTGGAAAATGCTGAGGCCAAGTGAGATTGAGGGGAATTAGATAGAAAAGCATTCTTTGAATCTAGTTCATATTACCCTGGCTGCATGAACAATGTTCAAGCATTCCTTATTTCATAGGGAAAGAAGCGTACCCTTACTTTCTGGTGACGAAAAAACTGCTAAAAAGCAAATAACATGGTGATCTCTCTTAACTTCTTCAACGTAGTATGTGCTAGCTACTGAGGCTCTCTAGAAAGACTTGGATGCTGTTCCACACTTGCGTGTGAAGCAGGATATCTCCCTAAGAAAATCATATTGTAACAGGAATAAAAACCATTCATCTGACTAAGGCTCAGGGAGATGTTTGGGGCAAACTGTGCTGTGAGAAATGTATCTGACTTACGGTTTTGCTCTGCTTCTGGAGAGAGATCATATTACAGACACAGCATCTCATTCTACTGCTTAAAGCTACATGAGAGCATGTTGTTCTAGGAGGGAAAATCCAGCCTGACCTTGAACACTAGAGTGGAATGGATAACTCCACATGGAGCAAAATCAAAATGAATGGTCTCTTGAAACTTAAAAATGAGAATTCCCTTGGCATAGGAGTTATCCAGGCAAGTCAGCTCACAAGAGACAGGGTGCCAAACTGTCCTGTACCATATCACCTGACCTGATCAGGAATATGCAAGTCTCTTGAAAAAGAGAGAAGTAATTCAACCTGAAAAAAATAGGTTGGAGCAGACTACAAGGATAAGAGAAAAGGAAGGGTAAAAACGATTGTTACTAAGATGAGACAAGCTGTGCATCAAAGTAGGGATGCCCTGTGTTTCACATCCCCAGCCAGTGAGAGAGGAAGGGGAGATAAAGGGACAGCAAGAGTTCACATTCAGCACCTTGTTTAGCTGGGTGTCTGTGGTTGGGAAGATGAGTGCAAGAACTTCCTAGAAATTGCCGTGGAATTACTCAGCATTTCTTAATGGAAACAGGCAAATTCTTCTCTGTTTCTCTTCTTCTCCCATGTTCCCAGCCCTGAACACCTCACAGGAACTGTGGTGGTTGGACTTTGGTTCCGGTTCATGGTTTGAGGATACTCTGTAGGCAGTCCACTGCTGCAACAGAGGAAGTTCACAGTTCACTTTGACTTTCCTCCTCTGTGGCTCTGAGGATGCTGCTGGCTCTAACCAGCAATACTGGCCCAGCACTGCAGATTTTCCTAGCTCATTGTGTGCAGACATATCCTCCATGCTGTTTTCTCCCCTGCCTTTTAGTTTAGATTCCAGTACAGGTGGGATGATGAAAACCATCTGTGAAAGGTGCACGCATGTGACATGAGACCTGTGTAAGGTCTCACTTATACATACAAAGAAGATTCACTTATACATAAGAAGATTCAATGAACACAGTATAAAGCAGAACAGCAAGACCAAATAAGCATATGGCACTGATAGTCATTCTCTCTCCTGCCGCTCTTTGATCTGTTATGCAGCATGCCAGCCCACTAAGCCGGCTTGCCTGGGTTTCAGAACACGCTTTCCTCTTTCTCATTTCCTTCAGCTCACAACAGTGTTTGTAGATGTCACGTTGCCCATGCATCTGTGTGTGTGTATGTGAGCCTGATATGTATCTGATTTAGGCAGATGTGTTTCTGTGTCACACCTGAGCACCTTATAATCTCCCTTCCCCCTGGGTATCTCTCCATTCACTTCTAGTTTTCCTTCCTAAGACTGGTCGTGCTTATTTCTTCTGACATACTCTGAAGCAGGAAAATAGTTTCCGTCCCTTACCTGAATAAGTATATAAATAAATAAAATCTATCCAAAAAGCTAATGTAATACTGTAAAACTGCTGTTCAGTTGGCCAAATTTAGTGAAACATATTAGCTTTCTACCTTAGTGTTTCAAAACATTAAATCCTCTGTGGTATAACTGCTAAGACGATACCATGTCTATGGACTCATGACTGGCATAGAACAAGAAGCTAGAGATTGGTTGTTCATTTTTTCTTCCCCATGAAAGAACTAGAGGCTGTCAGATGAAACTAGTGGAAGCCATGTACCAAAAAATGTTGAGAGGTGTGTCTTCTTGTAATTTAAGACCTGTGGAACTGCTTGCTGAAGAAGGTTTTGAATGCAAGGAGCTTGCAGATGCTCATCTTCCCCTGAGAACTTCTTACTCACAAGGAGGCTGGACAACTCCTTGGAAGAGAAATCTTCGTGAGGATGGCTAAACAGAGAAACCACAGCAGGCTCAGGAAATCTCTAATCTGAAAGTGGTGAGGGAGTGGGGTAGTGTTAGGAGGATGTGTTCTGGACGCTTGGCCTGCTGTTACACTCCTGCATATCTATGTGTGGCTGCTGGTGGAGGCAGGGCACTGAATGGTTTTGGCCTTTGATCTGAACCAGTATAGCTGTCCATGTATTTTTGTTAGTGGTGTCGCAAAATCCATTAAACCCAGTGAGGCTATGGGAGGATGGTCTCTTTTGGATCAAGAGTGAGTATCTCTGCCTGTGAGGGCAGCCAGCCTTGTCTTTCATCCACGTATGGCTCCATCCAGGAGCCTTATCCTCACAATCTCTACTTAGGTAATCCCTGGGCCGGACTGCCCTTTGGTGGGATAAAAAGATCTCTCTCCATGGATGAAAATGTCTCAGATTTTTGCCTTTGTTTTGGCCCAATACTCTTTCAATTAAATCATAATCTGTTTTCCTCTGATGCCTTTGCACAAAAGAGTAATAGAAACAGCTGGTGAATAGTGACATGCAAAAGCCATCTGTGATCATCCACAGGGTATCAGTTTTTATTTCCCTAACATTATCTTGCCTCTTTGGGCTTTGGTTTTAAGTGTGGGATGCTGCATATTCTTATCTTTTCCCATTTTCCCGGGTTCTGGGCAATCAACAATGCTGAAATCACCTATAGAACTTCTTTGTAATAGGTTTTCTGCTTCTTTATTATACTTATTGGTTCCATGTCGATTTTAAGCATTGACATCTCAAAGTTCAGAGCATCTCAGTGTTGCTGCTGGAAATGCCTTTCATCAGCATAAATACATATTCAGAGACAATGTCCAACTTCAAAATAGGGCAGTGCAAAGTCTTGCTTATTGTGCGTATCTTCTGTATATGCACCTAAGCTCTCTTATCCTGCTGGTGCACATCTCAAAAAGCAAAACTTTTTCATGTGACTCAGAAAACTTTGCTAGAGTATTGATCTGTGCATTCTGGGTGTTCATCTGTGTAGCTAACAAGAGCTGTAGGTTGACTAATTTGATACAAAAAATTAGTAAGAAAATTACAGTTTCCAAATGTGTGAAGGATTTTATCATCAGGACAGAAAAGGGAGTAAGAAGCAAATGAAGTGCTTTGCGAGGTAACCTTTTGGTTGCAGACTTGAAACAGGGCTATGCAAATGCCAGTTTAGAATAGGACTGCAAGTCCGTTTTATTTGGGGCTCATCCAGGTCCCAGGTTTATCTCGTTTCCTGCATTCTTGTGCAATCCTTTATGTCTTACTGCTCTTGTAGTGTCTGGAGCAGCCACTTCATCTTGCTGTCATGGTTCCCACCTACAAAAGGTAATGCCTGGTTGGATTGGCAGAGCACTTTCTTTTTGCTAAACAGCTTTAGTATTGTTGCTGAACAGAACTCATTAAAATTAACTCAGTAGTTCTGAAATAAAGCATGTAGAAAAAAGTCCAAGCTCTCCAGAGTTTTTATAGGAGAACAGTGCATTTCAAATAAGCACTCGGACACAGGGGAGTTTCAATCTAAATGATATCTGCCATAGACCAGAGGAGCTGGTGGCTCCCTTGACATCATCTCCCTTAATGGAAATGTTTGTTGAGGACTATGAGCCTCTGCAGGAGATACTTGATGCTTTCTAGCCCTGATTTTGGAGATCTCAGAGGAGCAGCTGTTTGGGTGAGATTTCCTGGGCTGGGACAAGTCTCAGTCTCAGAGATATTAGAAGCATCACAAACTAGGCAGCTTGATTGAGAAATTTATGTAGGAAGGAAAAAGGAAAATTAAGAAAGAAAATTTGGCAGAACACTAGCATTTTTTAATGGATTCAGAGGTTTCTGGCCTTTTGAAGGGAGGTCTTATTTTAACCAGAGCATTTGTGATCTGAACTGGGTGTCATTTATGAAAGTGTCTTGGTCAAATCCAAGGTGTGACTAGCCAGCAGTCTCTATGATATAAGGAATTGCCTTATCATCAGAAGGACTGAGATCTGACACTGCCACTATGCTTTAATTAAAAAATTAAATAACAGACATTAAAAATGCAGTTACATGACCCATCAGTGCTCCTCAGACAGCTGAAGGCCTTTAGACCCAGCCTCACATAATGCCTGGATCTCACAGTCACTGGGTTATGGATTATTATCCATGAGCAGAAGCTGACTGCCAAGAATCGGCGGCTTTCTAATTAGAATGAAAATTCTGCTTTAAAATGATGAAATGTTTTATCATGTAGAGCGTTTACTAAAGCAGATGTTACAATATGATGGAAATGAAAGAAGTATAAAAGTAATTATTATAACAGAGAAACTGAAGGCATATTAACTCTGTTAGTCTTTCAAGCGGTATGATCTGTTGTTTCTGGTGTGCTCATGTTTGCTATACCTTAGGAATGGGGGAAATGCAACCTGATCATGATTTTTTCCATGGTCTTATATTTCAAAAGCAGGTTTGTGGTTTTCCCTATCCATCAAAACCAATTCTATAACCTGCAGATTTATCAAAATGGGGTACAGAACCCAAGATGTTATGCTGTCAAAAAGCCTATGTTACAACCCTGTTTTCCTGAGCTGTCAGTTTGTATTCTGATCACAAAATTAATGTATGTAGACCTGTTACACAATTAGCTTTAAATTAAATACTAAAAAGAGCTATGCTGACTGCAGGTGACTTTGAAAAAAAAGACAGTATTCTGAAGTATCAAGTTAAGGAGATGTTATTATTTTTAATATGATAAAATAGCAAGGAAGCAGAAATACCAGTTTCAGGAGAATCTTGGTAAACCAGCCACAATGTTTACCTACTCTGACACTATCCAGATACTACCTTTTTTGTTTCCAGACTGTTAGTGTGTGGCCAGTCAGTCAGGATACACTTGAGGGGAAAGTTCCGAGTGTTGGAAGTGAGAGTCAGAAGCAATTTTGCAGCTCTATTTGAGACTTTCCTTGCTCTTACATGTTTTTCCAAAGCATAAGTTCTGCTAATGGTTGGGTGAATGCTCTGAGCTCTGCCACTATAGACCTCTATTTCACTGCATTACAACAAGGTGTGGTTGACTCAGAGGGGGCTGAGCTGGAACTAAAATGCATGAGACCACAAACATCTCCAAGTTATTAAAGAAAAAAGTGATACAAACTCATGACTGTGGCTTCTGGTCATTGGCTCAGTCAGCAGCTGTAGGCAGTTCTTAAACCTGTTAGGCATCTTCAGGGAGAAATGTGTTTTGGGAGCTTAATCTGCTTTCGCTCAGTCAGACTAGCCAAAGAATTTCAAAGGCAGGTAAATTCCTGGCCCCTCTGACACCTCTGATACCTTGTTCCAGTTCTTGAATCCTCTCTTCTTGTTCAGCTCCTTCCTTTTTCCCCTTTCCCTTTCTCAGTCTTGTGTCTTTCTGAGAGACCTTCCATGGGTGTTATCTCTCATTCACCAATGTCAGCCTGTCTCTAACCTTGAGTTTGGAAAGCATAGAACTGCTGCTGAGATGCTTTGAGCAGTGTCACTGGACCAAGCACCTGCCCCCTCTACTGCACACTTTCTCAGAGGATCTATGCAGCACAGGCCTGGCTGCATCAGAAAATGCACATATCCATGCTCTTCTAGCATGGGTTCATCTTACCCAAGCGTATCCAGGACCCCTTCCCACTTTCTCTAATTTTATTTTCTCAGTATTTAAGGGGAGGAATACTGAGAAATTTTCCTTCCCTCTCTCCTGCAGACTCTTCAGCAGATAGGGAGTAGTTAGAGCTTCCTAGCAGTCAGGGATTTTCAGCTTATGTGTGCGTGTTTCTAAGAAGCCTACTACTTGAATATCCAAGTATTCATCAAGAGGCCAGGCAAGAGGAGAAATGAGACTGAGCTATGTGCTTTCACTGTTAACCGCTTGCTCAGCAGCCAGTGCTCCACATTGCCCAGCACTCATGGATACAATTATTTAAATCCCAAATGCAAGGGAATCCTGGCTGACAGCAGCAGATCTGGCTTGCCAGCAGGTTCCACATGGAAGTATCCATCAGGGCTAGTTCTTTTTGCTTTAAAGCTGACATGTACAGCTCCTTCTGCTTATTACACCGGAGTAAGAAGCACTCAGAGGCTGTGGCAATGGGAGCTATACACAAAGTGGACGGTTATGTCTTAGAGCCAGATTCTGCCACCCTTTCCAGAAGTATTGCCTGTGAATAGTGACATTGAAAGCAAGACAAGTGAGAGACTACATGTGAATGAGAGAGGCAGAGTTATGTTGAGGACATGGACATTATCCTTTGGTATCTAAAAGGTGTTTTTTAACCTCTGTAAGTAGCCTTTACATGTCATGTCCAACAGCTCACTGCTGCATTTCCTCCCTCTCTCCAGGTTTTTGATGTGCATAGATAGGCTGGCTGGGTATCTTGTGACTGCTGCAGGCTAACTTGCGAAGCTGGCCAGGTGAAACAATGTATTCAAGGCTTTTAGTTTGCTAATGTAGTAGCAGAATATTTCCCACATCTCATAAACACCTATCACTATGATAAAGAGGTGAGTGGAAGCAGCAGGACTGACATAGCATCCACTCTCAGTCACAGGGCCAGATTTGCGCTGGCATACAGTGGGTGGCAGAATTTGGTCTGGGTTGTGTAAAGACCAAGATGTGTATATGTTTCCTGCTTCAGGTAATAATGTGCTAAGTTACTACTTTATGCACAGAGGTATGGAAACCTTTTTTTTATGTTTTTCCCTCCCTCCTTCCTCTTTCCCTTCTATGATCCAGACACCACTAACTGTATGGAGTTGATGACTGGCAGACTTTCCAAATGTGGTAAGAACTTCCTTCCCTTCTGCCTTTTCTCCTTCCCCAGCCCCTGCTGAGCAACATAATAATGCGCCGTCCTGTCCCTTCCACCTGTTCCCCTTCCCTATCCCTGCTCTCCCACACTCTTTTCAAGACTACCCACTGTGTAACAGCTCACCGTGTCTTTCACTTACCTGGTGGACACACGCATATACCCCTTATTCTGTTCCTCCCCATCCATGCACAGATGCACAGGCTTCACCACGGCTTTCCCCTCATAGCACAAGTGTGTGGTGATGCACTTGAGATTCCCTCCCCCACTGTAATGCAGGCCAGTGATTTTCTTTTTTTTTTTTTCTGTTTTGTTGTTTTGGTTTAGTTTTTTTTTTTTCTCTTTTGTTTACTTGCTGCCTTTGATTCATGATTCTTCAGTCCCTTTTCTGCAGTGAAGCTGAATGCTGCCCTGCTAGCTGCTGTCTCCTTTGGCTTCCTGCTATTTATTGAGACAAGATTGCTATGTTATTTAATTCCCTTTTTCATCCACTCGCTTCTTCCCCAGGTATCCTTGGGGTAAGACCCATTTAAATCTTCTGTAAGACACACTGCATATTAGCTAGTGTAAATTGCCATAGTTCAAGTCTGGTCTTGGCGAAGGATGTTGTGTCTCTAGCTGGAGGAGTAGTGAACCTACTGAAGACCCAGAATTTTGCTAGGAATGAGAAAAATAAAAATAAAAAGTTTCTGCAAAACTTGCAGCTCAACTTGCTTATGGTTCCATGAATTTTGTCTGACTTTTCCCTTTCCTTCCCTCCTCTCTATGCACACATGGACTCTATTCTTTCTTTTATTACCTGTCCCCCTACTGACTTCTCCAAATACAGTAGTGGAAAGATCCAAATACTATGAAAGAGGTTTTTGTCTTATTACTTATATCTTGTACAGTAAGGTTCTGTGCAAGATAAGTCTGTTCTCTTTAGATTTCCTTTCTGGTATCTAGGTTGATTTCAGATATCTCTTGTTAAAGGGATGTGAGGAAGTGATCACTGAGGTAGTACCACTATCCAGCTGGACCAGAGACTCCTGTGTCATCTCTTTATAAACTGAAGGAGGTTGTTCTGGAGTTGTTATAGAATCTGTAACAACAAAGGAAGATTGTGACGGTGGAGATAATATTAGGTTTATGCATGTGTGAGTGAGGCAAAATTTGGCCTGCTTCCTGTATTTCAGATGAAGTCTTTCCCTTAAATTGCAACTTTGCTGGTGAGAGATTTTCCTTTACTCTGAAAGGCATTCCTTTGATTCCTTACTTGAGTTTTCTGGGTTGTACCATTTCTGCTCTCCTCAAGAAGACTCATTTAAGTTGTAGGCAGAGCTCCAGCTTGTTCTTGAAGGCATCAGGTAGCAAATCCCTCTTCTCCCTCAAGCCTTCGTTTCTTGCCTGGATCTGGCATTCACATCATATGAAAATATTGAAATGCTGACTGTATTGATGACTTGCAAGTCAATTGAGCTATCCAGATAACAAACCAATACTCTGTGTTCTCTAGATATAGAGCATTACTGCTCACCTCCAGTTCAGGCAGGTCTTCCAGCTGTCATGGTATCAGGATCAATCCAACAAGAGACAAAGAGGACAAGGCAAAGGCCAGCAGGGTGACTATTTTGTGGCAGCTACAGCACAGACAGAGCACATACCGGTCTCCAGAGAAGAGAGAGGATGGGCTATGGGGGTTTAATGCAGCTGCTTCCTTTAAATCATGTTCTTGTTGGTGTGCTCACACACAACATAAGCAGTGGTGGCTGCACCATGCTGAATTCCACCCTCCAATATGAGTGGAGAGCTAGTTCATGTGCAAGAGAGCTCACCCACAATTTAGACAGGGGAGTAAAAGGGAATGATGCCACCATTTAGCCTATTACTGGCAAACTATCCTCTGTGACTTTGAGGACAGGGAACCCTCTATAAAATTAACACAATGTTTATCTAGTAACAACAAATAGTGTAAGAAAAGCTATACTATGTGGTTTTTTTACCTCACCATTGTTCCATATTCTGAGAGTGAGCACAGGGGGTCATTTTTGCCAAAGCGTTAACACTGGAGCAGAAAGAGATAATCAGATGCTTTATTCCTGGCTCAGCCATGTGAAAGCTCTGGTTGGAATGAAGAATATCTTTACACCCACTAGAAACTATCAAGTGTTGTAATTAACAGCAAGGCAAATTTATCTAGTCCTTTAAATTTATCTCGTTTTCTGCTAGCAGTGATCACCAGCCTGAGAAGTGATTTTGCATTTATCTGTTGGCATTGAAATATAATGTTGAACAGCAGAGGTGTGTCATAGGAACTGCCAATATCCAGATGACGAAACAACTGCTGTATCAACCATACCTATACACACTAGAAAAATGCTGCCAACTCCTAATATTTCACAATAGAAAAGAATAATTTAGCTCATAATAAAGTTGAAATGCACATTGGGGTGCCATATTTTGTTTTGTGTTTCCACCTATTTCATCAGGGGAATGGGCATTTCTATTGTCAGAAAGACTAAAATGATTTCCATGAAGTCTTTCGTATCTGTTTATAAGATTAAATTTACCTTGTGAAAATGAAAACCTTTATATTTGAAATGCAACTGTAACCTGAAAACTGCCTGTACAAGTGATACCTTCCAACTTAGCTGTTCTATTCTTTTTATATATATAGAGCCAAATCAGTTTAGTGACAAATAAGCTTTACCACTTTATGTGCTGCCATTAAGCCTTACAAAATCAACACAACTCTAAAAGAACAAGCTAGATTCTGTTTATTTTGAGGCAGGACTGAGAGAACTGTTTACTACGATCTAATCTGGTATTTATGTCTATCTCACTGAAAAATAGGTTGTATAATTGAAAATGTGGTTTTAATAGGTTCTTTAGTGCCTTAAAAAAAAAATCAAGATAATACACAAACTGGAAGACCCTCCAACTTCCACCACAAATCTGGGAATTAGAGAGCAAGTATTCTGAGCACATTAGATCTGGAGCCATTGATATACCCCACACAGAAGCCCACAGTGCCATTTCAGTAGTCCTTGTTCAGAAAAGTCTATCTTTACAAACTTTAATGACTTTAAGTCCTCTAAATAGTGAGCTGAGAATTTCTTTGGGTGCTTGACTCAGTAGTACAGCTGATGTATAGCCTTTGATGGCTCCCCTTCCCAGCCATCCTCAGTTTTTTTGAGTCCTCAGTAATTACATTTTGCCAAGATTCTGGCTGCTGGCAGAAAGCTCTGAAAAGCCTGCCTTATTCCTGACTGTATCTTCTGAGAAACCCTTACCAGGGAGCCTGTAAACCTTCCAGTCTCCACACTGTAGCTGCCTGGGGCTGAATTTTATTTCCAAGTAGAGCAATCTTTGCTTGTTGCTTTCCATCCCTCATGACTCTCAGGAAAGTCTTCAGTTACATCAGTGGCACTTCATGGAATGGGGTGATGATAAGAGGAGGAAAAGATTAGTATGTACAACTAGTGCAGCTCCAGACAAATGATGTGATCATGTTAGGCACTGCACAAACATAAGCTCCTGAAAAGTCTTAGACCATAACCCTGTGACAAAAGGCTGGCCAAAAGACCTCGTGTTTATTCTTGAACATCCTGTGTTGCTGCTTACAATTCAAAACCTTGATTCCTGGCACCAAAGTTAAACAAAAACCCCTATTGATCCTTGTGTGTACCAGTGGCTATCACCAAAATGATGTGATCAAAGCAGAAGGACAGCAAATCCACTTGCTTTTCATATCTTTCCAGTGTATCTCACTTAAATCTCCTGCTTCCAGTGTTTAGGACTTGACATAGGTTCATATTCAGAGCTGTCTGACCTTGTCTGACACGGCCCATCATCCTTTGTGCACACAGAGCAACTGCACTGCAGTAAAGGCTTCTCTTCATAGCTCTTTACAGTCACAGCTTGATTCATGCAGACATGAGCCCATGCCAACAGCATCCCAAGCTACTTGAGAAACTAGGAGATTCTCTGTTGTTTAAAGATGGTTACATCACATTTGGGTTGCAGTTGCAGCATGTAGCTTTGTAAGTACTAATTTAGAGACTGTTGGTGTTACTAGCAGCAGCAAATATCTGGATTTGTTGTTCTTGGAAATGATCCTGATCTGTATTGGCATTAATTAGAGTAATCCTTCTTCTCATCAAGTAGCTGTTTTATGGAAAAGGAGGTTGGTGATTTGCATTCATGAAGTCATAACTGATGGTAGGAATACTGATGCTGAAACATGCAGAAAAAAAATGTATGCTGCCCTCCCAGCTGAAAGGCTCTTCTAACCACTGTCACAATGTGAGGTAGTCAGAACAACAATTTTTTTATTAGCATTTCTGAAAAATGTGCTGGCTACTGGTCTTTCTGAGCATGGCTGATTCTTCTGTCTAAATTGCAACCGAAATGAAAGAGAAGTGGAAGAAGACCCACGTGAAAGATCACATATTCATTCATAATGAGTAGATCACAGTAAGTAAGATAAATCAGATTCTCCAAGGAGTTCAAGGCAGGTCATCCAGTTATCCTTTCTCGTTCTTCTGGTATCCTTTGTTGTCCAAATGGATGGCTGATTCCCCGCACACTGTAGTCATCTCCATTCCAGTGTTGTGCTGGGGAGACATTTCTTTTTCCATTTATGACTCATGTTTTTGCACTATAGAACAAAGTAGCAACAAAACTGGCAATTTGACACCTATGGCTACATTTTTACTGTCCAGTAAAAGATCTTTCCTCTTTCTCTGTAATAATATCTAATGAAGAAAACACAGATATCTCTTTCTTAATTAAGATCACACTACTTTATTTATGGCAGGGAGTGCTTCAGGATACTCCATGTGAGTATTTTCTTCTGTACTAAGCTAAATTTGGGATGGCCTCTCCAGAAGATTAAATCATATTTCGAAGGTACTGATTCAGAGGAAATGAGGAGGCAACATTTCACCAGCATACACAGGTCGTTTCTCTTCTTAGGAACAGATCAGAGAACTTAAAACCCATAAGATCATACTTGTACATCCATCTGACAGGAAAGGACAAAATTTTATTATTAAGTGCCAATAGATTTCTGACAAAAATTGTAACGAAGCAGCAGAAGTCTCTAAGAGAATGAGTAGCAGCAGTACTGTCATCTGCTGTGGTTTTATGAGTGTAGGTCGTCAGCTTCCCTTCTCAGCACACATCTTTGTAAAAGGACAGGCAGATACAAAAAATTATTGGGCTGAGTCCTTTACCAGCCAATTTGCCAGAACAGCATGATTCCACAACAGAATCTGTCATCTCTTCATCTCACCACTATCCTTGCCTGCTCTTTCAGTGCCACCAGCTGTCCAAACGAATGTATGATTCCTTCCTCTCTATCATCATGTCACCTTTTTTAAATGTTTTTTGGTGGTACTGGATTGCCAGGGCTATTCATCAGTAATGGACACATTTGTTTTCTAATTAATTACTCATGCCTTAGCTCTGCAGAAGGTAGCAGCAAGGGAATATGCCTCATCTATTTGGGTCTTTGCTGTGTGTGTTCACCATTCTCTAACTCATTAGCCAAGAGCTACCTGTCTTAGTTACATTGTCTGTGACAGAAGAGCCTGAACTGGATCTCAGCTTCTGTGTGTGTGTGTGTGTGTGTGTGTGTGTATGAGAAAGAGAGAGAAAATGTGTAAAATAGAGGCAGAATGGCCATCTGGATGCATCTGGCTAGTCACAAATACCGGGCCACTCCGCTGCAGAGGAGATGGGATGTTTTAGGGGATTAAGAACAAGGATGGGTTATAGAGCATTTAAATGTCAGATTGGTTGTTCAGATCTGCCCAGCTGTGTAGGGATTGAAAATTCCTACCTTCTGCTGGTAGCACAGACACCTGTGATAACAGTGTGAATAATCTGATCCATTCCTACCAGCAGTCAGTTTCTGCAAACACTGTTTTCAGCTGGAATTTTTACTGGCAGAGTCTAAGGACTCTGAAAAATAAGCTCTGTTCTTACCTTCGAAAGTCACCTTTCCCAGTTGCAATTCAGGTGACCTGCTAAGAAATTGGAGTTGTTCTGTGGACTGTCTCCATTTTCTGGTCCTAAACTGAACTGAAGTAAAAACAACTATCCCATTAGGTAACTAACTGGGGAGGGCGTGGACAATGGGAAGACTTGTTCTGGTCAGTCTGTTGTGGCTATTCATAAATCCATTAAAAACCACATCCATGTCTCTTGAAATGTTTTCCTATATTTTTAGACAAGTACTAGCCTTGGGATTTCTGCAGTTTCTTCATCTCACTTCAGGTGGCCTGGGTTGGGTTCTGTATGATGGCCTCCAGCAAAGCATAGTAACGGCCTTTCTGTCACCCTTCTCCAATCTAGAGGGAAGCCTCATATATTCAGCCATTAAATGAGAAAAAAGTTCTTTCTGTAGCCTACTTCAGTAGTTGGTGAGCTTGTTGAGGCATCTCTCTGGTTTATATTTGCACAGTGCCTAGACTAGGGGCTCTTTAGTCTGGAGCAAGACCCCAATATGATATTGCAACTAAGCAAAGAGGAATAGGCAGCTCTTATTGTTCTGTCATCCCTTTCACTGCATATATCTTGGAGCGGGTTCTATAATTCAAGTGTTCTGTTTTCCAAGGCAGAAGGGACTCTGCCAACCAAAACCAAGCAAACAGGCAAAAAATGACTACTCTTAACAGAGAGGCCTTGAACTCCATCGAAGTAGTAAAATGAGTTTGAAAGAGAATGGATTATCACCCATCAAGGGAGTTTTTAAATGCTTTATGTGAAACAAGTTGGAGTTTTGTTACATGATTCACTGAAATCACAGCTGCTATTGAAATACAGAGCAAGCTTAGGGATGAAAAAGACAAGAGGTTAAAGAGAAAGGAATAAGTATAGGAAGAAAATCTTAGTAGCAGAGGCAGGTGGAAGACAGAAAGGTTGTGCAAGCACTAAGGGAAGGAATATGGGAAGTCAGGTTGACAAAGGGTGTCTGTTTCCAGTATAGACCTGTCTTTTCCCATTCAGCTTCTCCCAAAGCCTCTAAAAATGAAGACGCTCACAATTTCTCAGGCTATACAGAAAGGAAAGGCAGAGGATAATCCTACAGATGGCATATTTGTTTTGTGCAACTTTGTGTTCAGCACCACAAGGATTAGTGCATTAAAAATACATAGTCTTGAGAGAGATGGTTTCACAGGAAAAGGAAGTGCCTCAGGGTTTAATTCCATTAAGTCAATGAGAATGTTGCTATTTGCTTCAATAAAAACAGGACCAAGTCCCTATCTGTCTGTCTTAAAATGTTACAAAACAGCAGGCTCTAATCAGTGACTGAAGCCTCCAAGCTTGTCCTGAAGCTGCTTGTTCACCACCTCCTGTTATTTTCCATGGAGGACTTCGCAAGGTCAGAGCAGGGTCTTTGCAAGATACATCCTTTCCTGGTGTCACTTCTTGTGCCTGGAGTGAATAAACTCATTTTCTCTTTCCTCTCTTACCTGGGTGCTCCCCTTCCACTTTGCTTCTCAAGCCTGTGACACCACTGGGGCCAGGTCAATGTCAGATAGATTTCCTAAGGACAGCAGAAGAAATACTGAGGACAGTGAGGATTGATACAAGCCACCTGCCCAGCTTCCTTTTACATTTTTCTGTCTGTCTCCAGCCCCGTTTCTTCCTTTGAGTTCCCATTGTATTCAAATGCATTCAGTTTTTACTTCTTCTGTGATATTTGGCTGTGACAGTGCTGCACACAAGCGCAACAAACCAGTGCCTTCTCCATAAATGTATTTCTCTAGCATCCCTTCGATACATGACCCTTTCATAAGCTTCAGTGCTTGTTTTCAAACCCATTCCCCTTCCCCACACAGCTCCTTAGTCTAACTCAAAAATGCACATATCCATCTCCTCCTAACTGATGTAAACCTAATGCTCTGAACCTCCCCTCCTGCCTCTGATCCTTTTGAGAGCTTCTCACCCTTGCTACCCTTCATGCCTTCTTTGCTCTGTGTTGATGAACATTTGCTCTCAAGGGGAAAGAAAACCTTAGTTACAGATGCATGAAATACCAGGGAAGTTTTGAGGAATCAGTGAGCCAAACCTTCATCCCTGTTCAGAGGAAATGAGTTGTGATCTCACTTTCTGAAATAAGAGAGGGAGCCTTTTTGAGGCCACCAGCTGGACTTAGAGGTGTAAGAGCCTATCACACACTTTGCACTGAATGATAGGAGTGGAAGATTGCTGAAAAAGCTATTCTAATCTATCATCACTTGCATTTTCAAGTCTTGTTTTACTGGATATATAAGCCCAAAGGGAATGGAGAACTAAGAGGAGCAACATCACACACCATTTTCATGCTTCCGGCATAGCTGACCCATGTTTACATATCTCCAGAGAAAAAAGTGAGGATGCTTTATCTGTCCAAAGACCAGCCCAAGAGTGGGCTAACAAGCTGTCATGTAGACAACAGCGCAGTGGTTGTCTGCATTTCTTGGTGTAGGATCAGTTCTTTCTTGACTGTGGGATAGGAGAGCATTATTACCTAATATTAATTGCAAGTCCAGATACTACAAAAGGCAAAGGAAGGAAAGGGTTAGTGAAATGGCCTATTTTATTTTTCAGTAGCTCTCTTTAAACATCCCTAAGGACTTCTTACCTTCCATTAAAATTTTACCTGAAAATGCTGATTGTAAGGAATCCACTAGTTATAGAGGCAAAGAAAAGCAGACTGTTAAATACTTTTGCGGCAATAAATCTCCAGGCACTTGAAAGCTGGTAGGGCATGGGGAGGAAAAAGGGTGGACGAAACAGGGGCTGCATATCTTAATATGATGATAAAAATCCTGTATCAGGACTCAGCAAATACAAGATATATAATATTAAAAATGCTTTATTGCTCCATTCTTGCAAGTTGTACTTTTGTCTACTGTTCCTGTCTATGTGAAAACAAAAAACTTCCCTAATTCCTGCAGAGCTCTGCTTACTCTACCCTCTTCTTTCCCTCTAAGCTTGTTAAATAAACTGCTCAGCTGAATTACTAGAGATATTCCCCTCCCCTTTTCTCCCAACCTAGCAGTCTTTCCCACTCCAGTGTTTTTTTCAGTGCTCTTTTTCATTCTCTCTGCTGACTCCATTTGCTTACGAAGATGAGGGGTCCAAAGCCACATAAGAACCAGATCTGCCCACATTCCTGCATTCAAGGCTGAGTGTTTACTTTCCTTTTTTTTCTTTCTTTTAATTGAAAAAAGAGTATCCACGTAAAAGAAGTAGAAAGTAGTCTGCGCAGATAGAAATGAGTCTGAGCAGAGCATGTGCCCACAAACCTAGAACCTTTCCTCAGGGAAATCTCTGAGATGATAGAAGTCATTTGCATGCATGTGGAAGGAAGCAGGTGGAGCTCACAGAGATCTAACCCCGAAACAACTGAGAGTTTGGTAGCCCTTCTCAGCCAGAAATCAAGATATGTGCTTTGCCTGGCTGTTTGTTTGGGCCCATTTCCAGCGCATCAGTCAGTCAGGTGAACGATGCCCTTCCAGAAACTAACAGCCGTTTGCTTGTGACAATGGTGTAACTGAATGCACAGACAGAACTAGGGCCAACAGTAAGCTAACCACAAAGCAGCAAGTAGAGGAAGACAATTAATTAATTAGATTAATACGATCAAGATACTTCACTGCATATGCCAGCCATTTGATTTTTCTCAGTGCCTGTTAATATGCAGAGGAAAGCAGCAACTACCTGGTTAGCATGGGGCAGAAAAAAACGAGTAACACATTCAGTTTTGCAGGGCACAAATACTATATACTTCCTCTTTCTTTGTATAAGAGCAGCTGATATCTGTGTAGCATTTTCCATTAGAGAATAAGAAAGCACTCAAGCTCTTCAAAAAAGTTACCATGCACTGAAAGATGTACCTGCTGTAGTAACTGGTTTGCTTATGTTTGTAATAAAAATGAAGGGAAATATAAATTACCAAGCCACCAGTATCCACCAACTGTGGATAAATGGCAATCTCTGCTATGAATAAACCCCTTTGCTCCCAGCTGAATGTTGCCATCTCGAGGATGAAAGGTTCCACTCCTCACAGCATACCACAGCACTGGAAGGCAGATACAAGGAGCCTGTTTCCTTCTGGGAACTGGAGAATGAACTTACTTAGGTGGGATATAAATTATTTGAATTTGTTAGAAGAAGGAGTGAACAGTCCAAATATTGAGAAGAGCATCATGGGGTTTTAATGATCATGAACAGGCATCAGCTCCATGGTGTATGTTAGATAAACACCTTAAATATCCATGTTCAAAGAGCTCCGTGTGACCCCTCCAATGTCTGATCAAGATTAACGCCCCAGTCAAAGAATATTAAGAGGGACTAGAAATGCTCCCAAAAGGCTACCTTTCCAGTAGTAGCTGGTCCCTTTCCCTTGGTAGCAGCCTGGAGCCTTTCCTTTGATACAGGACTACACTAACAGCATACAGCCCTGCTGCCTCGAGGTCCAAATGGCGGGAATGATTGCATTCCCGTGCACAGTGCCCAACCCATGCTAATACTGTAACCTGTTCTAGCGGCTGGCTTAATGAGATACTTCTCTATTAGTACACAACCCTACCCCCCTCTTTGGCTCCTAACTCCACTGGAGTGAATGTCAGTGTCATGGAGGGTGTATTGTAGAGAGAACATAAATTCAGGGCAATGAGGACGTAGTTCTTGACACTGGTAGGTCCCAGAAATAGTTACATGCATAACAGCCTGCTTCCACAATGCATTCAGCATCTTCCTTTTCAGGTGCTGCTGTAAAAAGAATCTGAAGGTGCTTAGAAGCTTGCAAGTACAGGCCACAGACCACACATGCAGGTGGCAATGCTCGTGTCAGCCATAGCTCATTTTTTCAAATGCTGTTTCCCTTGGAGCACTCAGGTGCTTCAGGCTTAGTGACTGAAAGGTGAGCAATGAGATACTCAAGAAGAAATGAAATGCAAGCAAGGAAAGCCTGATGCCCCATGTATTCAGAGAGCTTAGGCAAGACTGCAAAAATGTTAGTGGACTACCACATACAAATACCCCGTGTTTGTAACATTGCCAATAAGATGGGATGTGCCCGTATCCAGCGTTACAGTCACTGATGTTTCAGTGCGGAGTGGCCAACTGACTCCAGGTGATAGACCAAACTATTTCAGCTACACGGCACAGTGTCCTCCTGCTAGTTCAGACACCTCCCTACTCAGGAGAAAACTAGGTACTTCCCCCAGGTGCTTTATGCTCCCTGCCTCTTTATTTCTGTAGGTGTCACATCCTAAACACTCTTCCTCTTCCTGCTCATTGTCTTCATGCCCCACACACCCCCACGCACGTGGCTCTGGATCTCCTCATCATGTTCTTCTCGTTAAAAACCCCATTGTTCATTTGTTTGTTTGTTCTCTCTCTTTCTCTTCTCTTCTCTTTTTCTCTCTCTTTCCCTCTTCCTTTTTTTTTTTTTTTTTTTACTTTATTTCTTTCTTTCTTCCTTTCTTCCTTTCTTTCTTTTTTTGTCTCCTCTGTTTTGTGTACCCAGGCAGCCCATTGAGTAACTTCTTTGACGTAATTAAACAACTTTTTTCAGACGAGAAGAACGGGCAGGTGAGCCACCCCCCCGGCACGCCAACCAAGCATAGCGCAAACAGCAAGCGGAGCGATTCCGGTTCTAATGACTATGGGTCTAGAGGAGACAATAAGTACCCTGCTGGCAAAGACAAGGCAAAGATGGTCTCATCAGTCGGCCTACAAGACCAACCTTAAATAAACACATAAAAAAATAAATAACTTAGAAAAAAACAAAAACAAAAGAGCAAGAAAGAATGAAAGAATATTCCTTAGCAAGCTAGCCTCTAAACTAGAAGGATGTATATACCTTGCCACAACAGTACAAAACTGTCTATAGACAAATTTTGTATGAAGGAATGACTGTATATATATACATATATATATTTATATATGATATATAATATATATCTCAGAAACAAACACAAAAACAAATCAATGAACAAATGAAAAGAAAAGAAAGAAAAGAAAAGGTAGCACAGATGACAAACCCAGTTCACCAGATCTTGGGTTGTGGTTTTTTCAATTGTTTTTTTTTCCTCCCTTTTTTTGAATGTTTTGCTTTTTTTCTCCTTCCTGATTTTTTGGGTTTTTTTGTTTGTTTTCTTTTGTTTTGTTTCTTGTTCCGTTCATGCTCTCTCTGTGTTTCTGACGACACCACTTGTTTCCGCTCTGCTACCAGGAATTATCCCGAAAAGTTAACATGTCAGCCACGGCTTCACCTTCTGTGCTCTGCGGACACTTGCTGACGGAAGGCAACCGATGTAGACTGTCCAAGGACCAGTCCTGTTTGAGGTTCCCAGCCTCCCCTCTCCCTTCAGGAAGTGGGTTTCTCCCCCACTTCTCCCCAAACACCTCCCCAATGCACGCCATTTTCTTTTTCCTCTTTTTCTTTTTTTGGTGCTCCACAAAAGAGATCTGCTCAGTTATGGGATTGCAGAGTCTGGGCTGAAAGGAGGTTGCAAATTGTTGGAGTGAAACCTTTACCCTTGGCAACTTCTGTCCATGCAGGTGAACTCAGCCTGGATGGGGAGGGTGTGGGGAAGGAGATGGGGTAGCGGAAGCACAGTGATTCACGAATCCAGAGCGCGTTCTCATCAGAAACCAGGCAGGAGCAACTCAAAATTAAGCATTAACCAAGACAATATTGGGGAGCTTCATCATGGGATTTTCTTAACCTTCTTTTTCTCCCCACCACCTTTTCCTTTTATTTTGCCCCCTTTTTTTATATATACATGTATATATGTGTGTATATTTATATATAAACATGCATACATACATATATATACAAAATAATTGTTTTGGTTTTTTTTTTATACGGTATCATTTTGCTTTTTGACCTGCTGGAAGGGGAAAGGAGTAAACTTAGGAGGGAGAGGGGGTTCAATGAATAAACACGTAGAAACAAAACATTAAAACTTAGGGAAAAGGCAACTTCTGGTAGCAAAGAAGAGGGACAAAACTCTGCCAAGGACTGTCTCTCCCGCCACCAGGCACAGTTGCCGCTGCTGCTACTGCTGCTCCTCCTCCAACACCTTCCTCCCCACCCATCAGCTCCCTGCCACTGTGCCACCGCGCTGAGACCTTCTTCGACCAGCTGGATCCTCCACCACACCCTGCATTTAGAGGCAATTGTTGTGTTTTGCTAGTGCTGCATTGATATCAGTATTATTATTTCTTTAAGTTATCAGTTTCATTTGTTGGCTTGGGTGATTCGTTTCTTAAAAAAAAAAAAAAAAAAGAAAAAAAAAGGAAAAAAAGAAAAAAAAAAAAGAAGATGAAGAAGAGGAAGAAAAGAGACTTATCTTGTGTTTTATCTCCTGTGTGTGTGTGTGTGCAAATCACTGGCACTTAGTTCATCGGAGCAAGACAAGGTGAAGTCAGGGCAATGGGAGACTTAATCACAAAGCTACTGTAAACTTTAAAAATTACTGCAAGATATTTTTATAAAGTTTTTGTTTTGTTTTGGTTTGGGTTTGTTTTTTGTTTTTTGAAGGGGAGGGGGGTGGGATTGGGTGGATGGGGACCATTTTTTTTGTGTTTCAGTTATTAGGTCTTGGTTATTTATATATACATATATATATTTAAAAATAAGCTGTTAGATATATCTTCTGTTTAATAACTGTGTAGAGGCAACATTGGTTCTTATTTATTTTGGGGAGGAGGGGGGAAAAAGATACAGAAACCCCATAAGTGTTCATCTTGTGACTTTGAGAAAGAAGAATCGCCAGCTTTTTTCCTCCTCCTCAAGAGTTATGTGACCAAGTGTAACTTATTCTGGCCCAAGCTCAAAGGTTAAACAAACAAAAAAATCATGGGTTTACGTGTGGAAGACAAAACACAGTAAGAAGTACTTCTTGACTGAAATTTTAAGAATGTAGGCTTAGCATTAGTGTTCAGCTCTTTTATGACCTTCGATTGCTGCTCGTTGGGTTCCTATGGGTGTATGTTGTATCGCAGGATTATTTTTTTTAATGATAATGTTGAATGAGTTCTTTTTTTGTTGTTGTTGTCGTTGTTGGTTTGTTTTTTTAATCATTTTCCCCCTTCTTGGACCAGTTTTACTTGTACATAGGTTTGAAGATTAAAAAGAATTTTTAAAGACACAACTGGGGCAAAGACCTTTGACTTTTGCCCTGTTTCCCCATTCCCCCAAATGGGATGGATTTATTTTATGGTTTTGTTTTATTTATTTATTTATTTTCCCTATTCTTAAACTTTTCTCTCTCGTATTGCTGTGTGCATGTCAGACACCAGGGGGTGATGGCTGGGGAGGGGGGGAGGCAAGGGTGCAGGAGAGGGGGGCAGTTTTAATTGCATGACATTGCTGTAAATTAGTCTCTTTTGCTTTTGTTGTCTTTCCTGCCTCCGCCCTCTCTCTACTTCTCCTCCGAGCTCCCCTCCCATCACCCCCGCCCTTCTTTTCCCTCTTTTCTCTTCCCTTGTGTATAGATTTTGATGCTTCTGTTACACTGTACCTCTACAAAAGGCTGGGATTTCAATACAAAATAATAATAATAATTTAAAAATACCTATATCAGCAAAACCATGTGGTACAAGCAGGAAGGGGATTACTTACACAAGATATAAGAATAAATGAAAGCAATACCTCTTGTTATCCTTCCTATTTTGTACTTTGAAGACACACGCGCGCACACACACATATACAGACACAAACTGACATTATTTAATGGTTTAAAATGGACAAAAAAAATCTGATGTATCCCTTGTTAAATAACTGTGAGCAACTTTAGTTCAAAAACCAATAAATTCATTCAGTAAAGATACTAGCTGTTGAGTGTCCTGTTTATGTCCCTGAAAACTAACTTCTCACCAGTGCCAGACCCAGTAAGAACGGTATCTCCCCAGTTTTCGACACCGAAGGAGCTGAAGATGGCCAGCACATAGGGCCACGTCTTCCTGGCCAAGGATTTAACGTCGTCACCTCACAGCACTGGGGTCCGTAGTGCTGTCCCCAGCGTGCTGCCCCCTCACAGCACAGACTCGCCACGTGTGGGCAAAGAGCAAGGACAGCTCAACCCTGCAGGCCTGATTTTCCACAGCAAAGTGTTTAAAAAGATTAATCCAAATTACAGAGCAATAACACAGCCCCTAGATCTGGTCTGGGTGGAAACCACGGTACCAAAAACTGTTGCTGCTTGTGATCATGCTTATCTCTAACCTGAGCTTCTCACGTTGCTTCCAGATTTAGCATAGGAAGGATTTCTCCACCCTCCCTGCCTGAAACACTCAGTCACATAGATTTGAAAAAGCTTATCAGGTATGTCCCTGGTTTGCGTTGGGTTTGGGGATTTTTTTACTGGTTGGTCGATTGGTTCGAGTGGCTGCTGGTTTGTCACGCATCTCTCAGCTTTTGGGTGTTCACCTTTATGCTGCCTTTTTAACTTCTTCCAGGTTACCACGAGAGCCTGGCTGTTTGCCTCATGGGCACAGAGGTTTGGCTGGTGCATGCCCAAGATAACCAAGGCCCGTGTGGGTGCTTCCCCACACAGCTGGGGTGAACGTGGCAGGTCCAAGCCCACAGCACGTCCATGGGACCATCCCTGCGGGTGTCCCAGCCTCTGGCCCTGCACTCGCCAGGTGCCAGCGGCCTCCTGCAGGGTCACCTCTCAGCCCCGACAGAGCCACCCTGAAACAGCCCGGTCTCCTGCCGTGGGTGCAGCAAGAGGCACCGCCTGGGGAGGGAGGAGGGCGGACTCTGCTCTGTGAGGAGTCGCACTCCGGCCTGTGTGGCAGCCATTGGCGAGTCACCGGTGGCAGAGAGCGGTGGGCAGCAAGCGCTGCTCCCGGGGCCTGGCCTGCTGGAGGGCAGCGGAGCGGAGCAGGCACGGCCTGTGGCAGAGCGGGGCAGCTGGCCGAGCCAGGCTGGGCTGGGCCAGCGCTGTCCCTGGGTCAGCAGGGAAGGGCGTTATGGCGAGGCAACATCTGGAAGGTTCCGAGGCCCTGCCCTGGCCGCAGGAGAGTGAGGCAAAGGTGGGGGGGCTGTGCCTAGGGGCTGGTCTGCATGACCTGTGAAGCCTCCCAGCGCAACAGGTCCCCTGCAGCCACCATCCCGCCAGGGCAACGTGTGGCGTCCTTTTGCAGGCCCTGCTAGAGTAAGCAAGTTTTCACCCCGTGCTTCCCTGTTGTTGTGGCCACCATTTGAGGCTGTAGCCCATCTCCGTGAGGTACAGCTGAAGTTTCTCCCAAAGGGTTTGTTTCCCAGGCCTGTGGGTGGCAAACTCTTGTCCTGGGCAGTCTTGTTAATAGCAGCGTGCAGGGAGGGTGTGCTGACCGATAGGAGAGGGTTCATCAGAGATGCCGGAAGCATCAAAGCAGCTGTCATCTTTCAAGGATGTCATGGAGATTGTTGTGGCCTGTGGCATCTTCCACAGATGTGTACATCAGCCTATAGATCTCTGTGTTGGAGTAGTGCAGATGTTGATAAAGCTATGAAGCTTCCCAGGTAGGGGTGACAGAGGAGGTGCCTCGTGAGAATCCTCCTGCTGCAGTAAGGTCTCAGCAGAGTGCTGGATTTACAGCGGTATCAGAGTGCTTCCTGGGAGGCTGTGGTTCTGGCAGGCAGTGTCTCTGGGGGTTTGCGTTCATGTACGCACCTGCCGCAGTGGCAGGGTGTGAAGGCTGGAGGGACACAGGTGTGCTGCAGGTCCTACAGGTGTTTGTGCTGGCAGAGGCAAAGGGGTCCAGGAGTCCAATCTCCCCAATGTCATGTGTGTTATTAATACAAAATACACTTTTAGCTAGGAAAATGAGTGTTTTTAAGGTCTTGGGGAGATCCGTTGGTCTGCTAAAACCCAAGGGGAGGGAGGAGCAGAAGCATGAGGGGAGTGAAGAAGCTGACAAAGATCAAAAGATCAAAAGATGAGGAGAGTCACAAGTGCCGCAGGATTTGGTCTCCGTAACACTGGAAACCCAGCACTGTGAACTAGCTGTGTGTCATTTGTAGCTCTGGAAGTGGAGGATGGGCTGAGCTGGAGTGTAATACAGAGGAAGGGGATTTAACAGCAGTATGGCAGTAGGTGTATGCTTCTTCTATAGCTGTTTTTCTATGTTTTCAGAAATATTAATAGGTTTTTATTATCTTCTTATGCCTCCAGTACTATTCACAATTGGGGTCCCCAGTATCGCTAATTATGGTCTCCAAAAGCTGTAAGAGGAAAACAGTGAGTTTGCAAAGTGAACAGCCTCATGCTTAGGGCCTACTCACATTTATTCTGACTTCTTGTTTGGCCATGTTACAGCACAGTCTCTAGCTACACAGTATTACGTTATCATCTGTAGTGTGTAGGAGAGACTGTGCTTCTGAGTGAATCTGGTTCATATTTAAACTGTTCTCTGCAAAACACCCTTCCTATTTCATAGCTTAAATCCAAAGGCAAATAGTAAATGCAGCAGAGGATTTTAGTGCACCTCTGTGGTTGAGGTAGTTGGATTATCTCTGCTGTCAGGTGGTGGCTATTGTCCTCATCCAAACCCCCTGCCAGGTGACAGCTGCTGAGATGCTGTGAGCTGTGACATCTGTACATCATTTACTGTGTTTCTGAGCTCTGCAGCTCTCTGGTTCTCTTGAAGAGCCCAACCCTTTGGAGTTAGCACCTAAAAAACGTACTATGTTTAATGTTCATCTGTCTGATTTCCTCTGGATAAAACAGCACAGCATTTGACCTTCCAAGTGTAAACTGAAGACAAGGCCAGCGTGTAAGACTCTGGGTGGCATTTTCTGTTTGTCTGCATGCATGTGGATATCACCTTTGTTTAGATACGTGCATACATGAAAAATGTATTTGCGCTCAAGGTGAACTGTTATTAATTGAGCCAGTGTCTGACATGTGCTAGATAAGCAATAAATTGTGTATATGTATCAAATGAGCAGCTGAGCCCGTAGTCATGAAGGTAATTCCCATTGCCACATGTCAGTGTACAGGCTGTTTGGGGGCTGAGAAAGGAGTCAGTTGTGTTTGAGAGCACTAATGCAAATTGTCTGAGCCTTGCAAGTGATGCATGAAAATTTCCTCAGTAGTTATGTTGGCTGTAATGAAAGTGATCTGATACAAATGACTGAGCTTTGATGGTTCACACTAGGCACAGGCAAAGACCAGTGTTTGTAAGGACAGCGAAACTCGCATGAGGCCTCTAGGTAGTGCTGATTCTGGTGCCTACTGTTATGAGGTAGGCCTTTTTTTCTGCTGATTTGGATGCTGCATTTAATCCAACAGGCTTGGACATTTTCTTAAATACTGCAGCAGAATGCTCACAGGGATTGTCTTCTGTATGAAATTCTGCAGGACTTTGCTTGATTTCAGCTTTACACAACCAATTGTACGTGAGCTCGTGATGGAAGGGCAGAGCGGTTTGGTAAGGAAGCAGATTTAGCTCTGAGTTTCTTATTATAGAAAAGGGAGGGGAGAGCGACACTTGTTTAAAACCTGGAAAGTATCTTAGCTCTTTGTTGTACCCTTTAATCTTCTTATTTTATTTAAAACCACTTCAACAGCTGCAGCTCCTGTTTAATTTAGAGAACAAAACCCTAGCAGTTCAACTGTCTGGGGACACTTGAGGCCGTAAGTGGAAGGGAAACCCACACTGAGGGCAAGTCCTTTCTTCTTCTAAATGCACAACTTATTGCGTGGGTTATTTTTAGTGCTGTAATCTCACTGAGTGCTGCTGAGAGAAACTGTGCCAGGCAGGCTGGCAGGCTTTGAAGGGCTTGAGAAATGGGATTTCCTGTTCCACTGGCTCAGAGCTGACTCTTGCCATTGTCAGGAGCTATTATCGCCTTCTTGCAGCCAAAGCAGATAACACAGCTTCAAGGTCAGGGAAGACACAAGCTTTCATCAACAGCATTAGTACAATGAAGGGTTTTCTTGCAGTCAGGGTAAATGTTTCTGCAGCCAATGTAGTCAGGCGCTGTGCCTGGGCAGAGCGGTCTACATGTGGATCACAGAACCACATGACAGTTGAGGTTAGAAGGGACGTCTGGAGACCTGCTCAGAACAGGGTGCTCTCTGCTCTGTATAGCTGGGCTCTGAGCATCTCCAAGGTGGACACTACGCAGCCTTTCTGGACAGCCTGTTTCAGAAACAGCTACTAGGGAGAGAAATTTATTTCTCTACTCCTTAGCTTCTCACTGACCTGCTCTTTGTTGTGGCTTTTGTGCTTCTGCTGGGCATTATGTCTTGTGTGGACATACCTGGCAGAAGTGGTCCAGCCCTGGTAGTGTGGCACATTTCTCTCCATGCTGTCCAGAATAGAAGGCAAACAGGTTGCTCTAGGCAAGCAGCAAGCCTTGGTGTAGGAAGCACTTCCACCTAGAGGTGTCAGAAAAGCAACTGTGTTTACAGTAAAGTCTCATAGGCTCTTGAAAATTATTCAGATTGAGACAGTGGCTTCAAATTGCATGTCTGCATGCTGGAGTTACCTGGAATTAGATTCCAATATTATGCTGTTCATGACAATTGGCTCGGTCAAGTCTTGTTATTTCTATAAGTAGTACAGTGCAATAGTTTTTCTAATTTCTCTTCTCTCTGAAACAAATTATTTCCATGGTTCTGATAGTTTATTGAATCATACTGCTCACAATTAGGTGCAAGAGTGGATCAGGGGATGTGTTGGAGCTACATATATTAGGGATATTAGGACATTTTTAGGACTGTGTTACAGATGAAGTCCTGACTGAGACCTCACTTCACTTAATGAGCACGCACATGAGGACTCATATAGGGTTTCTGATCTACACTCTAGTGCATAAATGCAGTGTAGGAAGTTGTTTCTCTCTACCAAAGAGCCTTCAGTTCTAGCACTGAGTTGCACAATGAGAGCAGAAATGGACCTGAATGGGGTAGTGCTTGTGTTCACAGAACAGCTAAAAATATTTTTAAAAAAGCAAAAAAAAAAAAAGCAAAAAAAAAAAAAGCTTTGAGTCTCAAGTCTAGTCCCAAAATCTGGTCTCTGTCTACTGAGCTGCAGACCTGTGTTTTGATAGGCTGTGATACCTTTGTGCAGCAGGGCCTCTGAGGAGGCTGGTTAAGAGAGGGCTGGGCTGGGATTACGATGTGTCCGGCTTTCGTTTTTGCCTACTGTGTGGCAGTGGGCAACTCCCCTTTCTTGCCATTGCAGAGACAAAGAAGCTGAGGAAGGCAGCAGCACCTCCTTTGCAAAGAGCTTTGAGGATCACTGTTAAAAGTGTGGTATAAGAAGTAGTTAATTTTGTCAGACTGTTCTGTTTTACTGCAGTTGAGGAGCAGAAACTGGGCATTGAATGGGAAACTGATGTTATGTCTGAAACACAACAAGTTCGCTGTGAGTCTCTGAAGGTACTGGCTCCTGATAGAGACATCTCAGTGTGAGCTATTCAGATGCTGTTATACTTATGTGAGAGTCGGGCACATTCTTTTGCTTTCACCAAGATAGCTCAGAAATATCTCTAGAGTAACCCTGTGGAGAGGAGATCTAGACCTAGCACAGGCATCTGTGGCACATGGTGCGGCTCGGTAGTGTCCTGGTCTTAAACTTCTCAAGTTTATTTTCCTGCGGGGAATCCAAATGTAGATTCAAAAATCAATTAAACTTAACCATCCAGTGTGAAGATGTTTATTTGCCAGGTACTTGAATGGCACACTGATGTTGGCTTTGTCAGCATTTTACAGAAATTACTGAAATCTTAATTGAGCTAGATAAAAGAAGGATGGCTCTTGCATTGGTTGTAAGTGAGAGCAGGAATCTGAGAGAGACAGCACACCTCTCTTCCCTTCTCTGCCCCTTGCCTTGTGTTGAATGTATAGCCTGGTAAGTGCGTGCGTGTAGGGAGACAAAATAGCTCATAACTCACAGCTGTAAACGGGCTCTGTGCAGTCTGCAGTTGGCCTGACATCAGAGCTGGTGGGTGTCCTCATGTGAGCAGCACCACTCTTAGGTATAGCAGAGCCATGGGAGGGTCCCAGCAGCCACATCTGGCAGAGGCCTGTATTGGCTGAAATGAGAATTGCATTCTGAGAAGGAGGTGAAGGTTCATGCTGCTGTTTCCTTGTTTTGACATTCATAGTTTAGTTTGCTAGGCCTTGGTCCTGCAAGTGACTATGCTCCAGATCAATGGTGGAGGAGTCAGCGCTCAATTGGAGACTGAAATATTGCTGCAGCCACACTGCGATGGTGATGAGACTTGACCCAAATGGGATCTGTTTGCTGCTCCATTAGGTACCCTGTGCATCTTTTAATTCTGCAGCTGTGCTTTTCACCCATGAAGTGGCAGATCCTTTTCTGTCCCCTGCTCTGGGCAGGGTGACTTGTGGAGGCTGTCATCCCAGAGCTGGGCTGCTGCATGGGAGCAGGTGCACATGTGAGGCAGGTTTCCTGCGCTTACATGCAGTGTGCTGACTCTGACCCCTTTGAGAAGCCAGGTTTTCCAGTTCCATTTACGCCAGTGCCCTGCTTTGCATGTGTTTTGCTTACCCGGGTAGCCCTGCTCCGTGCATTGATGTTAACATGGTATATCACACAGGTGTCTTTCCAGCGCAAAATTATGTTATTCTATGCACTAGTGCAGGCATGTTGCAAGAAGAGCCAGAGGCCATGAATGCATTTGCAAAGAGCAAGTTTTATTTTAGTTACCTCTCTACTGCGAGATCTCTGAAGTAGCACCTAAGCTCCCATGCAGAGGGAACACAAGCGGGGACGCAGACACTGCAGCAGTTCAGCTCTGGTAAGATCACTGGGCCACCTGCGCTCGCCTGTATTTCAAGGCTTCAAGCAGGCGCAGCCTCTTGCTCTTTCTCACAACAAAGCAGGAATCTCAGGCACAATGATAAGGTTTTTCACAGGCCTATGTTATCTATCACAGAGGTTCTACTCATCAAGCATACAAGGTCAGTAAAACAATTAATGTGATGTATGTGCTTTTTCTACAGACAGCTGCAAGTCACTTGAGCGCGTTTACATTTAACCAACCTCTTCGCCATTCTCCACTATATTCCCATACAGTTATTCACCCCCCAAATTTCTCGTCAGTTATTATACTGCATTTTATCTGCTTTTCCTGATTACCATTCATTTACAAATAATGACTCCACAGTTGCTGACTGGGTGAATGCCATCCTCCACCTCTTGACCAGGCATACATAAGCGAGATGTTGTCTGGCTTGACTGTGAGAGGGAAGGATGTAGGAAAGGCCCTTGAGGCTTCATCCTGTCATGTAGCAGTGTGAGTGGCCAGGTGCTGGCAGCTTTGAGAGCAGCAGAGCAGTCCCTCTGCCAGCCCCAGAAACATGCCTGCAGGAGCGGTTCCTCTTGGACAGCAGGTCCTGCTGTGGGGATGGAGATGGAGGGTTGGCTCCATGAGTTACTACCTCTCAGAGAGAAGGCAACTGTGCTCATTATGTTTCTGGTAAAAGAGTGCTGGTAAATTTGTACTTCTTTTAAAGACAGTGTTTGCAATGCACGTATTCTGCAATACTTGACAATGCAGAGGGTGTAGCTGAAGGAGGAGGCCTTTGGGAGAGCTGAGATCTGTTTTGGGGGTTTTTTTGCCAAAACTGATAAGCTTGGTGACTTTGTCCAGGCTGCTTTATCCTTTTTGTTTCTATTGTCTTTATATGTTGTCTCCTTCAACTTGTCAACTGGTCTAGAAGGCTTTCAACAGAAGGATTACAACTTACTCTGGGAATTATGTTTGGTATTGGCCTTGATGCAGCCTTTAAATGTTGCTGTTATCCAAATAATAAATATTGTAAAATATCTCTTATTTCTTGCCACTGCACTAAGTAATGAAGAAGCAAGCCTGAGCCTCTGATAGTAAATCTTTTGGTGAGTCTGGTAACTCTTTGTCTTGTAGTAGAAGAGGCAGCTTGCTGCTTTCCACATAGGTGCCAAAGCCAGAGAGTGCAGATGTGTCCACTGAAAGACTGGAAACAATGCTCTGCTTAGAGATGCCCGAGCTTGCTGTAAATGACCTGTTTTGGGTGCAGGAGGTGGTTGAGGTATGGGAGCTGGCACAGCTCCAGGCTAATGGAGCTCAACTGGATCCCATACCCAAGGGAGCTTATCTGCAGGTGCTTCAAGTAACACTGTGTGGTGCAGCACTGATTTGCTTGCTACTACCTTAGAGTTCCCAGGAGCTGAAGTTCCTGTGTATTATTTGAGGCAGCATTCCCTGGCTTGGAGGTGTCTTCCTCCTTGGTTGGGTGTATTTTAATCAGTCTTTCACTTTTTACCTTAAGACAATTTAAAATAAGAAACCTAGACCAAATAGGAGCATGGGTCATTGCAGGTGTATGTAAGTCTGAGCAGCCAGTGATCTTGTGCTTCTTGTTCCCTACAAAATCCTGGAACACATAAGGTTTGTATCCTGGCAGCAAACAGGGAGGCACACAGGTAAAGCAAGAACTAGTAAGTTCTCTGTCTGATACCATTAGGATTGAAGGTGGCATGGCCACAAGCTGCCCTGTCACACAATGCTCCATGAACTTACCATGCAGTATCCCCACGTAAGAGTTGAGTCACTGAGGGTGGTGATGGTATACCAGTTCTTGTTTAGGTATCAAGTGGTGTGTGAGAACTATTTGGATTTCCGACAACTTTGAATCTGCAGCATGTTACCTTGCATCCAGAAAGTGGTTCTAATGGTTAGTTCAGGTACTGTGACTGAGATTTTTAAGTGCTGACAATCTTTTCCTGCTGTTCTGTTGGAGCATAGTTAAGCAATCCTCAAACCCTCTGAAAATCCCATGCTACTGTAGTGCTTGTAGTAGCTGAACTAAGCCCTGAACTCAGGTATGCCTGATCCATGTGTCGATCAGGGAGAAGAGGATGATTACAAGGTGAGACTTTGACCTGAGTATAGATCTTGCCATCCCTGTGCAATCCCCAGCCAAACTGTGCTGTGCTCTGCCTTGGCCCTGATGCTGCTCTGAAGCAGGAAAGCAGCACCTGTCTCTGCAGCCTCTTCCTATCAGTGTGCAGACATGTTCCCCTGACTCGGTGTTCTCTGCAGGCTGCGTGCCCACACAGCATGCTGTGCCTCTCTTGCACTGGGGAAGTGTATCAGCTGGGGTGAGAGTTTAAAGGAGGCAGTGAAAAACACAATCTTAGGCCGGGTTAGGTCATCCTTTTAAGGAACACACGGAGACTGTGTGGGCATTTCTGGCCCTGTCCTACGAAGTAGCAGTGCAGACTTTCCCATCACCGCTGCCCTGCCAGGGACCTGTGGATGTCAATTCAAGCAATTGAGACGCAAATCAACATTGAGGGAAGGAGAAATTACATTTGTACCATTAGGTATTTAAAAGAGGACCAACGGTGTCTGTGATTTATGCATTAGAAAAGACTGAGTAGATTTAGTTGGTCGAATCAACATGGCAATGGCATAAGGCATAGAAATGGAATTTAGTAAGAAATATTTCAAGAAAGACTGATAGTTTTTGCTTCAGCTGATAGAAATCTGTACAACGCCATTGGCCTTGTTGAGTTCAACTAGCTGTAGAGCTGACCCTGAATTAGCAGTAATTCTGCCTCTAGGTTCTACTTCTGCCTTGCTATTCTTCCTTTTGCTGTGTTATGTGCTCAGCTCAGTTCAGAGTGCTGCATCTGACACAGCTGCTGGATTATCAAATAGTTCCAGCGAAAATGTTTGAGTTTTGCCTTAACTGTCACCTTCAAGTGGAGAATGAAATGGTGTTGCTCAGGGAGAATTCCCTCAGCAATGTTGGAAAATGCAGGATTCTTTGGCACTGTTGTTGTGGCTTGTGATACCTGGGAACTGAGAGCAGCGCTCCCTTCTGACACTGAAATGAAGAGTCTCCAAAATGAGAGTGGACTTGATTTAAACCACTAAACTTCAGTTCAGTTTATATGATGGTCTACCCTGGGCATTTTAGACTGAAGAAAAATGAAACCTTGGTTTAAGTGCAGTTTTAATTAAGTTTGATGCACTAGCTCTAGTTTTTAATTACATTGCTAGCATATGGAGGCTTGGATCCAACATGGCCATAAATGCCTACAGCCATTTATTTAAAAAAAATAGTTCTAAAAGTAGTTCTGTCAGTTATGTTTGGAAGTATGTGGGCTGCAGAATCATACAGAGCTGTGAAAGCAGATACAACCCTCATCTCCAGTTTCAGTGGAGTTGCACCACAAATTTGCTTTAGAAAAAGGGAAGTGAGGAGCCTGACAGTATTTGTAAGTCAGTATGAAAAGGCTTGTTGCCAAACAATCTCATTTGGGAAAGGGAGACAGAGATCTTTTGTTTCCTGAACTTAAACTATCCTGTAATGGAAAGGGCTGACTACTTGTTGAGCCACGTGTATAGTTTGTGCTTGGTCACTGTTTAGTTTGTGTTCACGTGCAGTTTCTGCTTGCACCTGCCTGTCCCATCTCCTGGGGAGATGGGCTGCAGTAGGATGGAGACAGCCAAAACCTACCGATCAGCACTGGCCACGTCCAGTGTGAAAGCTTATTGCAGCCCCTGAAGTGTGAGTGGGTAGAACCAAGTGTCATGATGTCACTTGCAAGTACAGGCTGTGTTTTGCACATTACTAATGTGTTTTGCACAAATATAACCTTCCCAGTCAGCCTGTTGCTTCCACAGCTGCTGCTGCTCCACTTTCCACAAGACAGAGGTCGAGAAACGCCATGACTTTTGTAGCATGCAAAAATCCTGTAGAGGGGCAGCATATGGTGTCACCCATTAGATGTTATATGAAGCAGCTGGGGAGTAGTTATGCTGCAGTGCTTTGTGCTGGGCCTTGTATGCTGGATGCCCTGCTGACTAGCTAGTATGGAGAAGAACAATGTCTAGAACACAGGAACTTCCTCAGAGAGGACTGGGTAGCAGAGATGCTGTCTTTTCTCTTTGCTTCCTACAGTCTTTTACAAGCTGTACCATGTGCCTGCTGTCAGTCGTGCTGTGCAGAGGCAGGAGGGCTGAAAGAGAGGTGTGGAGATGCTTCTACATATTTGGCAGAGACATGACAGCATTCTGTCTCGGTGTGACAGGGACACAGCTAAACATCAGAGTCAGTTTGCATGAGTGGAAGGACCATGCATAATCTAGTCCTTCTCAAATAGAAAAGTGAAGTAGAACTCACTACCACAGAAGCCTGGACAGATAAATACTGTGGCATATTATTGAGGTTTATTTCAGTAGCATATGAAAGCCATGAGTCTGTTCCATTACATTATTTGATAATACAAGGAATGGCTTTGTCCATATAGGTGTGATAGACAAGGAGAATGAAAACAGGTATCTGTTGCCCATTATTATTCAGCAACTAAGATGAACAGCAATTCAGTTATTCTTTCAGTTGCTTATAGGAACTCTGTGGCTTGGACTGGAACTTGAATTCAGATCTTAACCTGGCAATAGCATGTTCCAGTGAGCAAGTCTAAAAACGTCCTTGGTGGCCTGTCCCTAAAGACAGTTTCTTTCATTTCTCAGCACATCATTTTAGAGTACCCCATTTCAGTTCTTTGATAATTCTTTCTTTGATAATGAAAGGAAAGTTTTTCTGGCATTTCTTCTCTCTCTTGTGGTACAGCACTGAGATCCAGCATGGTATCTGCAAACTGGGAGACTGCAGAGGAAGTTTGGGTCATGCAGCCTATCCCAGTTGTGCAAGCAGCGAGACAGATGCCCACATTTCAGAAGACAGTGTTGTACAATTTGTGATTTGTGGTCGTTCTGAGCTCTTCTGTCCCTTTGTGTTTGGGAACTTTTATGAGTGTGCATTCTTGTGCAGGTTTTTCAGCATCTAGTAACATGGGAAGACAGGTTGCAATTTCTTCCTTGCTCAGGAGACTTAAGGGTTCATTTACAGGGTCTCTCTCCCCTTACAATGATTGCTTGTTTCTGCAAAACTTGTAAAAACTTTCTAATTGCATTGAGACTCTTACTTGTCTTCCAGCTTGGTTGAAATCAGACAGCAGTTCAAAAGTTATGGGGTAGGCAAGAAAAAGGGACAGGCAGATGGAGTCTTGCTTAAGCTTTCTTTGTTTTGGATATTTGGCTTTTAAAAAAGCTCATGTTTTCATTTCATGGGCCTCAAGTCTTTCACTGCAAAATAAAACAACACTTATAAACCACCTGAGCTATTTATCTGAGGAGCACCTGGATCAGAAATGGATGTTAATCCAGTAATAACAGATAATTAAACTGTTATAATGGGGTTTTTAATCTCTCTTCTCCAGCTGTAGCTTTGCTTTTTGCCTTCATCAGGGAGATTATAATGAAGCACAGAGGGCTTTTAATCCAATCAAAATTCCTTGATGATGGATTGGAGTATTTGTTGTACTTTCACATTTAAGCTGTGGTTACAGCACAAGATTAACTTCATTCATAGGGTCGCCATCTTGTTACTAAATTCATTCTAGTGATTTGATGTAGGCAGAAGATAGGTGATTCCAGCGTACGTCACCTCTATGATGGTCCATGAACATCTGTGTGGCAGGGCCGTGTTTGTGAAGAAGTCAAACCAGCTCTCAGCCAGGTGCTGACAGGAGTCCACAAAACCAGCACTCGGATCCTGTCCAGTCCTAATGGCACCCACAGGTTCCTGGCAGTTCTGGTTTGGCCCCTAAGCACAAACAGATCAAGGAGACTGTGAGTGGCAAAGGGCAGTTCTAGCCTATCTCAGCCTGCGTTCCTGTTAAGGTCTGCAAGATGCACTTTCTTTTTTCAGTGGCTCTGCTTGAGCTACCTCATCTGTACGCGCAATACAGCACAGTTCCCTTTGCAGGTAGCCCAGTAGTTGCTCAACAAGGAGGTTCAGACTCAGTTCTGCTTGATTTGGAGCAGGTCAGGTACTGATCATTCCCTGAGCGTCTCCTGTTCTTTCCTGCAGCATGTCATAAGTGTGGCTTTTGACCTTCAGTCCATCATGGTGTGCAACAGGGAGTTTGTGGCTGGGAGTGCAGGATACAAACATGCCCTGTATCTCTGTACTGAACATCCATTGAGAATTGCTTGCAATTGCAGTGGCCTAGGCTTTGTGATTCAGGTGACACTATGCAGTCTTCAGGTGCCTCAGTGCTGAGCTTTGTGTGAGCTTGAACTGATCGGGCTTAAGCCCTGAACTCAAGTACTGGCTTTGTAGTTGAATGTCTCATGTGGAAGGAGGCTTTCCTCTCCAGCTGGGAATTGTATGTTTGTGTTCTTTTGCTGTATAGATTTCATCTGATTCTTCCCAAGTGTCTGGGCTTCAAACTGTGATTTCTGTTTGTCAGCAGGACACTGACAAGTGTTGGTTTGCAGTGCCTGATCACCTTCCTGACATCTGCTTGCTAATGTCATCCTTCTGGGAGTGTAATGAGGGAATTCCTCCACAAACCTTATTGGGTCAAGAGGTAGTAATTCAAGGAAGTATCAGTCCTTTGCCATTCTGCAGACTGTGTTACTTGTGTAACAATGAATGAATTCACAATGATGAATAATAATGAGGTCTTGATGCACATCTTCTTTTAAGATTTGCTAGGAACTACCTGTCCAAGCTGCAGCCCTTTTCACATGCCAGGACTGTGATGCTCTGACCACAGTACAGCATCTGTTCTGTAGATTTCATTTAAGCCAGTTTAAAACAGTTTTAAACTGATAAGGTTATTTCAAGACAATTATTACTATTTGTGCTCTCTTGAAAATGTTCTTAAAGTAGCTAAAGTTTTGACAGTTCTGCTGCAGTGGGTTCAGCTGGCCTTTAGGCACAATTTGCCTTCTGCTTCTCCTATTCACTCCTGCGAAGAAAGGTTTTATAGCCATAGGGAGTGAAATTGACCTTCTTAAATTGTGTCCTTTTAACCAGGTTTACTGGCTCAACAGAGTTCTGTTACAGGTTTTATGTAATTCCATGTAACTGTAAAAACCTTGGATTATTCAATGTCAGTTTCCAGTTCTGTTCTGGATGATCCTTTTTAAGTGGAGCCAAGCACAGGGTTCTTCTTAGTCATAAAAGTAAATTCTTCCAATAGGCAGATGTAAGTATTCTGGCTGACTGCAATACCAGAGTCTCCAAATTTCTTGCAGAAGACTTTAAAAATCAATGTATTTCCACCATGTGAAGTAAAATTATCCCTTACATTTAGTCATCTGAAAACCAGACATACGATCTGCCTCTGCACTCTGTCATGTCGGAGAAAGTAAAGACTGTACCATTAGCTTGCAATGAAACTAAACAAACCCAGGTTGGCCAAGACAGAGAATTTGGATTAATTTCTATACTTATAGCTATTTCGTTGTCTACCAGACTTTAAATGAGAGACTTAGCTCTTCTACACAAACTACTCCATAAGCTTTGATGCTTGGGAACAGAAAGAATATTCCTTGAGACGATTTTGGGAATGACTCCTTTGGAAGTCAGGTTTCTGTGTTTGATGGTCAACTGCAGTTAACAGCAGGGGGAAGCCATTTAGGAAATCTCATCTGCTTAGAAATAGAGCTTTCAAGTATAAGTGTTTCCTAAAGGAATTCAGTCCATGCAGGAAGCAGCAGAACAGGACTCTAACCACTGTGTGGCCTTATGGGGCCTAATGAGTATGCGGTGCTGGAGAGCTGTGCAGCCTTCTATTTATCAGACTGAGGATTCACCTGCAGTTCCTTGTACGCCTGCATTAAAGGTCTTCTAGGGGAATCTCAGACCATTTAATTGGTTCAGTGTGGTAGTTGAATTAGCAACTTGTGCCAAGGAGCTGTTTGTTTTCCTTTTTTTTAGGTTTCCTTTTGCCATCCTTGAGGACAGTACTTGCTTTGGGGCATCTTCTAAGCCTTTCTGATGTCAGGTGACGCAGTGGTTTCACAGAAGCCACAGTCCTCAGTGGGAGGGCGTTTGACCTTTCTGTGTCTGAGCTCATGCTGCAGAGGTTTGCTCTCCACCGAGTGGAAAGGCTGAATAGCCCAGACTCTTCGCACCCTTTTGAGTTAGGGAGCTTTAAAAGGAGGAGGAGTTTTATGTAAGAGACCTTGTACCACTTTGAGAATGTTAACGATCTGCACTGGTGTCTGGGAAAGCATTAGAGTATTTTAGTGCCTCTTTTTCCAGATATAATGAGAAGAATTAGCAGATGACAACAGTTATGACACTAGTCTTTTTTTTTTGACTAGAAAAAAGAACTCCCTGAATGTTGTCTCATCTGAGTGCTTGGCCACAGCATTTTCTGTTTTCTCTGAGTCACGTGCTGATCTAGCTTTGAACAGTCTTATTGTTCATGTCAGTTGTCACAACCAGAACAGTTCTGCCCATGAAAAGAATAGAGATCCAGTAGCACACGGAGGGGTTTAGTCAGTTTTTTTGTCACTTTATATCATCAGTTCCATTGGGAATATTGGGATTTGCTTGTGCTGCATACAGGTCTCTCTTTAAAGCCTTCAAGTACTGAGCTTATATTCAAGCTCTAGTATTGCCACAGCAACATGGCTAACTTAGCCATACTGAACTCTTGTGCTGTAACTACTGCCAGCGCTCAGGCATTAGAACTAGATTTAAACTGTCTGGTGTTGCCATTTGTACTACAGACACAAACACTGGTTTCATTTATTTAGTGGGTTTGAACAGAATAAAACCACCACCTATTCCTCTGTCCTCAGTTCAGATAATGGAAGAGTATTTCTGGATTCAAGTCTTTCTGCTAACAGCTGAACTGGTGAGCTAAGAATTGGCTGGGACAAGACACATCATGGATGTAAGGGCTTGTTTGATGAAGCATGGTTTAGTATGAGCTCAGTATGAGCCCCTTGGTATGTGCATGTTTGGCCAGAACTGGTGGTATCTCAGAGCTGGAACACCTCTTTCTCCCTCTTCAGAGCTTCTTGTCAGAAAAGTGTTCCATAAGAAGCAAGGTTCGTTCTCTTAAAATTCTTGGTAAAAAGCTGTTATTCATATGTAAAATGAGTATGCTCTATGTGATCTCAGATTTGATAACTTCCTGCAATTGTCAGGAAAAGTGTATCTCTGATTTTGCTGAGCTGAAGATGTCTGACTCAATTTACAGCTTGCCACTTCTGAACTTCGCTTGGGTTTGGGGTGAAGCTGGTCCTGTGACCTCTACACAGCTTTATTGCCTTGAGGTCTGTCCTGGTTTTAGCTGGGATAGAGCTGATTTTCTTCCTAGCAGCTGGTGTAGTGCTGTGTTTTGGATTTTGTATGAAAATAACGTTGATAACACACTGATGTTTTAGTTTTTGCTAAGTAGCGCTTATATTAAGTCAAAGACTTTTCAGCTTCCCATGCTCTGCCAACAGGCAGGTGCACAAGAAGCTGTGAGAGGACGCAGCCATGGCAGCTGATCTGTTCTGGCCAAAGGGATATTCCATACCATGTGACATCATCTGCAGCATATAAACTAGAGGATCGCTGGTTGGGGACGGGCTGAGCATCAGTCAAAGGGTGGTGAGCAAATGCATTGTGCATCACTTGTTTTGTATATTGTTTTATAATTATTATTATTATTGCGTTCTCTTTCTGGCCTATTGACTTGTCTATCTTAACCCATGAGTTCTACTTTTTTCCAATTCTGTCGCCCATCCCACTGGCTGAGGGGAGTGAAGGGCTATGTGGTATTCAGCTGCCTGCTGGGTTAAACCACAACAAGGTCAAAGCTAAAGGTGGCTGTTTCTCTGTGCGAAAGACTTGGTGGCACTGTTCTGTGTCCCAGTCCTGTGAATGGCCAGAGGTAGCCCATGTGACAGACACAAGCTGCTGACTTTGGTGCTTGCTTACCTGCTGCTGGTATTTATTCCAGATGGCACATATGAAGAAATAATTTTCCTCCTGTTTTTACATGTGCTTATGTTAGGATTTCCCAAGGACACTGCAGGGAAGACTTACTGATAATGACAAAAAGAGAGAAAAATCTTTCAGCTTGTTATAACATTTCACCCCAGTGCTATGCATTTATGCAGCCTCAGGTCTCCAGCACATCACTCATGTGTCCAGAGCCCCAAATGCCAGGAACACAATCCTACAAACATGACTATTGTTGGGCTTAAGGTAAGGACTTTGGCCCTGTGATGGCTTGTGCTCTTTGCCCTAGTTTTAGGCCTGAAAGTTGCAATGGCAGATGTAAAGCTGAGAGTTTGACAAAGCAAGGCCTGAAAAAGGCATGTCTGGTAGGGGCGGGTTGTGGGAGGAGTGGGGTTGGTATGTGGTTATTTTTCTGGGGTATTTTGTGGTTTTATTTATTTAGCAACCCTTAAAGCATGGTATCTTCATTATCTTTAGAGCAGCGGGGTGGTATTTAATTTAGCATAACTAAGGTGCCTCTGTTGTTCTGCCAGTGCCTTAAATAATAATTTACAAAACATATTTAAAGCAGAAGTATGACAATTTCCTCCGTGTTAGAACACCTAATCCTGTCATTTAGATACAGGAGGATTCAAGCTTAGTACTTACAGTGTGGAGAGTCAGTGACCTGCTGCAAGCACACAAGGTCACCAACAGGCCTCTGTGGCATCACCCAAGCAAGTGGCCCTTCTGTATCTAATGCTACTACAGCATAATTCAGTAACCTCTGAAATATGCTTGGATACCTTGAGGTTAAGCTTTACAGTAAAATTTACTCATGACAAAAAGAACATTAGTGTTGGCACTATTTTAGTGTTTTCCTTATTCCCACTTGCTAAAACCAGTGAGGTACACTAAACTAAAATAGGATTCACTATTTGTGTTCTTGTTAACTGCTTGTAAAATATAAATTAAAAATACTGTGATAGATGAAGCGTCTACACTTTCAGAAATGTGAAATGTCTGCAGAGTAAACTCGGGACAGCTGCAATGAACAACAGCAGACTCTTCTAGAGGTAAGGTGGTACTTCACTGTTCTCCTGGATTAATGGTTTGCCACTTTGCCTCAATGCATGGGTTCCCAGACTTCCTATAAGGTTTTGTCAGTTCTCCTATGGGAAGCCAAGATATACTCACCCTTGCATTTGATATAGATATTACTATCACTGTGTTGTGATCTGACACAGGATGCAGTTGTAGCTAAGTCAGTCTTTTCCAGAGACTCTTGCTCAAGTCAAACCTTCCCCAAATGCATATAATTTCTAAATGGTCTTTTAGAATTAACACTGCAAATGCTTTTTTTTGTCATTACCAGAAACACTTGGGTTTGGGTTGTTGCCCTTGCTATTATTTCTTCCTTGAACTCCACTGAGTGCTCTCATTCCAAGTACCACAGGGGCCTTACAAATGGCACTGCTCCAATAGCATCTACTGACCTCTGGTTTTCCCTTCAGACGCTATATATAGGGAATCGTAATGGAAATGCTCATGTTATGTAGGGAATCGTAATGGAAAGGCTCGTGTCATGTCAGCACGAATGGAGCCTGAGTGGGAACATTCTCCTGGATACGGAGGCTGTAGCAGGAGCACATGGTGGGGAAGCTGTGCTCTTCAATAGCCTGCGTTAACAGCACCCAGATGAGCAGGGCAGCAAGAATCCAGCACATTTGCCTGCAGGTTCACAAGGTACCCACAATCTGGACACAAACACAGGACAAATATGGGCTCACATAGTTTGAGACTGTTTTCTCTCTCACTCCTCCACTTTCCTTCTCCTGTGCTCCTGCCTTTTTTGTTCTCCCACCCTCACTTTTATGACTTCTTACTCTTTCTCTCGCACATTTTTCTTCCTTTATGTGCTCTTGCACATTTCGTCACAAGTTTTTTTCTTTTGGGTGCTTTTTTTTTTCCCCTCCTTTCTTGCTCATTTTTGTTTGTTTGTTTGTTTTTTGTTTTTGTTTGGTTTTTTTACTTGCTTATGCTTTTCCTGCTCCTTTTCCTTTGTGCTTGCACTCCTTCTCTTTACTGCCTTTTACTGCAATTACAAACCCCTTCAGGAAAACCTTTTAGGATTCATGCCAGGTTAGATGTACATACCTCGAGACAATGACCAAAACCAGTAACAAACAAGTCTCAGAGACTGCCCCAGATTTGATAGAAGCACAATTGCAAGCACAACTGGGCATATTCCCAACTGGAAATGCTGACTACAAGAATTCAGTTGAAATGTGAAGGAAAGAATAATATCACTGTCCAGATACAAAGTTGATACAGTACTGTATCCACAGATACTGTGACACATTATTCACCACAAAATATCCAGAAGCTCACTGCATTTGCAGAATTTAAGTATGTACAAACAGAAACGTGGGCCTTTCCAAATGTTGCTTATCTTCGGACTACTTACCTTCAGATTACCTGGGGAGGAGGTTCCTAGCACTACTAGAAAGAGTAAGGAATTGATTATAAATGTAAGACTACAGGGTGGAAACAAACAATTATTTATAAAGCCGGCTGACAGCAGGGCCAACAGTGGTGACAGATTCGCTGTATGGGTGGATTGCACTGACTTTTGACGCTGCACACACAAAACCAAAGCTTATGGCTGATAAATTTGTTTTTATTATTATAGAACAGATGAACTAAAATAAGCCAACAATATAATTTTATGCCGACAGCCATCTTTCTAGCACAGGCGGTGACTGACTCAATGTACCCTTCTCCCCCCTCCCCGGGCCTCTGTTCAATGGGAAGCAAATGGCGGTGGCTCTTGCACACGGGTTCTGGACTCAGAGATCTTTTTATTTGTACAGGTGTGCCTGGGAAAAGAGGAGGCAGGGGGAGCAGAGAAAAGAGTATATGTGTTGTAGGAGCAATAAGCAGAAAGGCTTGTGGATCCTCTTGCACGTTCACACATTGTGACCAGTAGATGGGACAACTGGAGAATCATGCCCACCTTCAACATGTAGCAAGCTCCTACTTGCTACTCTAGTCAAGCCAGGAGTTTCTTTCCACTCCAAGCTAACAAAGGGCAAGATGCACTCAGCTGGGGAGATTTGGCAGGGCAAGGGGCAGCCTATGTAAAATCAAACCAAAAAAACACTCCTACCCCCCCGCAAACAAAACCCAAACAAACTTTCATTTTAAGCCACTTCAAAGTCACTTCTGATAATATAATAGATATTTTTTAAATGGCAGGACCACCATCCTAGAAAAACAAAGGGCTTGCACTCAAGACCAAAGAAAGAAAAACAAAAAACCAACCAACCAACCAGACAAAAAAAAAAAAAAAGAACAACCAAAAAAACCAAGAGCGGCCCCACTCTCAAGCTTGGCTCTTCTCTAAAAACAGCACTCATCATCCATCTGAATAGGTGAACAGAGGAGTGAACAGAAAATAAAAATAAAATTGGTGCAACTTCTCGCCAGGTGGCGCATAAAACCAAAGCTCCATACAGTCCCATACGACTACGTGTCCTGTGGTGGCAGCATAATTTCTTTCAGCTTTCATTGCTGTATATGTCTGTATGTATATCTGAACATATACATACACACAGAATATATAATATTGTTTTTAATGTTAGTTTTGATCCTGTAGGAGGGCTCATCTCTCTTTCACATGGTTCTGTGCTCCTGCGCTGTTGCTGCTCCCATTGCCGCTCCCGTTACTGCTGCTCCCACTGCTGCTGCAGAGGACCTCTGTGAGGTCGTCCATGATGGTGGTCTCTTTAGGGTCCACGAGGTTGAATTCCCTAATGAATAGGATAAAGTGTGTGTAGAGCGTGTTTAAATGTCCGTGCAGCTCCAGTGCCAAAGTCTCCTTAAAGTGTGAGGAGTAGATATGGGCCAGCACATGGAACAGGTACTTGCAGATCTTCTTCACTAGGGACTCAAACGAGTTTGGGAATTCCTTGCCTGAAAGGAAGACAGAGACACCATGATAGCTCCAGCTGCTCACCTTCAGCCCCACAGCAGTGCCAGGGCTGAGCTGTGGGGAAGAGCAACTAGCGGACCTTAGTTACAGCAGACAACCTGTGGGACCTGTATCATCCCCTCATCATTTTCATTTGAAGTTAAGTTTTAAACCTTAAGGGTTCAAAGATCATGAAGCAAGAGTAACCATTCTTTAAAATTACAACATTTTTTGTTACTAGCTGTAAAAATAATGAGAGGTTATCCCAGCTCCTTATCTAGTTTGTCCAGGAGTAGCATATTTTTTCCCTGGAAGTACATAATGCTTGGGAGACCAATTCACAGATCCAGAAGCTAAGGTACACGGGCCCTGGTAGTGTGCAGCACTAACTATATATAAAAACTTTCCTTATTTCATTTTTTAAATTATATCAAATGGGAAAAAAAAAGGGAAGGAAATATTGGGTGCCTTCTATCAGGTGCAGCTGAAACTGTGCTTGCTGGAGCAGGACTGTGCCTGCCTAGGAAAAGAGAATTATTGGACAACTACTTTGGTAACAATGAAAGTGAAACTGAGGCAAGCAAAAAAGCAACACTTGCTATCCTGTACGTGATGTATGTTACTGGTGCAAAGTGCACCTTGGCCACATAGACAAATCAGCTGCATGAAAGGCCCTCACTGATGTAGAACAAGCAAATTAAAAAAGTCAACTGCAGCTGGCTTACTAGACACAGCCTCTATCCAGATTCAGATGCTTGTAAGTAAAGGGTGTGGGTTTAACATTCGTGATATTGTAATGCCCTGGTAGCTCAATTATCTGTTGAAGGGGCTCAAGAAGCCAGCTGCTTTCAGTCATGATTAAGCTCACCTTCTGTAACTTCAGGTCTCTATTTTTTTCCCTTAACCAAAGGCACTGCATGCAATAATCTTGTTAGGATACAAATTTGAGTCAAAGTTACTTTCCTATTGATTTTTGATATTTACAATCACATTCTTTTTTTAATCTTTGAAGAAGGGAGACTGCAAACAATCTGTGAGACAACACCTAGTTAGGCAAGGAAGACAAGCCACATTTCCTGACAATCCAATTTACTTCCCCCTTAGTGCATCAGGGCTCTAAGGGCAATAGTAAAACAACAAGGTTAAATTTTACAAGCAACAGGCTGTACTGAGCACATGCATGCTCACAGTTTCCAAATCTTTGTCCTCTCTGAATACAGGCTAGAAGATCTCACAATGCTTGAAGAGATGTACTGATGATGAAATATAAGCCAAAAGGACAGGATTGTGAGCCTGTCACCCCAGTTCATATGCCAACAGTGCAAGTCTTTTTTACTGTAAGAACGAACCAAATTTAAAATCTCCCTTAAAAAAAAACCCAAACGAACAAACCAAACCACAAACAAAATTTTAAAAAATCAAGCAAACAAATGAGAAAGCTGTCTGGTATTAATGCATATGCTGAATTACAACTTTCACTCCACAGCATCTGCAAAGAGCCACAGAAAGCACCTGTCCAAAAGCAGACATACCATATTTTGTTGGAAAGACGTCCTCATCTGTCACTAGTTTCTGCACTGAACTCATGACGAAGTCAACATACTGAGGAGCAGTGCACTTGATCTTCTTTCCCCGCTCATCATACCAGTAGTACTGTCTGTGGAGGGAATTGACAGTGTCACCACATTATACCTTGGCTCCTCTGCTCAACTCCTCTAAGAGGTTAGTGCCTAAATAACATAAAGCAACAGCTGCAACATTACTCAAATACATCACGCTGCTATGGAAAAGATTAACTTCAGAGCATCTTTCTATATCAAAAGCCTGAATTTCTGCTAGCCAATTTTGGTTTTCCCTATCAATTTAGTAGCAGTACTAAGCACAAGAAGCCTGCTGACAAACCTCCATGCAGGGGATAACTCCCTATCCATGACAGACCGAGGGTTTACTTACAGTCTATAGAACTGTACAGGAAGGCATCACATAACTGTTTTTAAAGGGCAATAACACTGCACAGTGATAAATGGGTTATCTTCTGGTGCTTAACATCACAAAACATAAATTAGTCTTGTGGTGTAATTTGTTAAACAGACAGAAGGTGGCTCCAAAACACCAGCTTTCCCAAGCTGCTGCTCTCAAGTACTGGCAGCATTTTTAAGCCCTACAAATCCTCTTCTGGAGTCCAATCTGGTGAAAGTTTTCAGGACCCTTCTGCACATCCCTACGAGCATCCTAGAACTCTGCTGCTTTGGTTGCAGACTCCCCAAAACATCTGAATTTACACTGGACTGCCACCAGTGAATAATCCTGTTGGATCTTAAGGAAACAGAGACATTAGCATATTACCTGGCTTTTCAAAAGCAACCATAATTCAGTCAGTTAGTCAGAATCATCCTGATTAACTCCCTCACCTGAGAAAGAATCTGAAGGCTACAAAAGCACTGAAGCTTTGTTCCTTTTTTTTTTTTTTTGTCTAAGTCATGGTTAATTAAAGCACCTCTAACTGTTACCAGTAACAGCGATGCATTGCATTAGGCACACACAGTGAGAAATTGGGTTTTTGTAGCCTATGTCACGCTAGAGGTTGAGTTCCAGTTGCTGAACTCTTCCTTCAAACAGTTTAAGCTTCCGGCACTGTCCTATATCATTATGGAGCTGATAAGAAGTCCGTTGTGTGGCTCTTCTGAGAACACGGTGTAAGGGGCGGTTTGCTGACTGCCTTTGAAAGCAAGGCTGGAAGTGGTCTGAGCATCAGAACCTGGCCAGAAAGGTATCTCACCCAACATATGAGCCCCTAAAGCCAGGGTACCATTTCTTGCCTGACTGTTCAGCTCCAACTCTGCTGCTGTTGTCTATTGATCTGCTATCTGACATTGCTCACTCAAATCACTAAACAAGCCGCATTGTAGCCCTAGACAAACTGACATTTTGGTGTGATGTTTAGCCACTTTTGGACAATTTTTTTTTTTGGCATGGAAGATAAAGATTAAATATTTTTTTTCTGTGTCTAACAGGACTAGACTGCATTGAACTGGAAGGATCTATACATGCCACTTGGAAAATGAAGTTTTATGTATACTGGACAGCAGAAATCCCTGAAGCAACTCAAGAAAAATGTTAAGTAGCAAATGAAAAGTTTTGATTTGCACTGTGTTTTCATTTCCCTTAAACACTATTCAGGGACCTGAGGGCAGTGAGGTGAAGGCACTAACACCACTGTTCATGCCCTAAGCCATATGAAAACAAGAAGCAGCTGCAGAAATAAGAGTAATTCAAACTTTAAGAGAGGAACAGCAGCTGAAAACGAGTTCTGGAGACACTCAAAGTTTAGAATTTTTCTTTCAGATCATTTTCAGTGTGTGGTGCTCTGTCACTCTATTGTTTACTAGAGACTGACTGCAAAAGGGAATAAAAAGGTGAGCAAGTGGATGAAAACAGCAGGAATTTTTTTAAAGCTCTTTGTAGAGCTATGTCAGGCATTGAAACTAGCATTTGGGCCCTTAGGCGCAGACTGAGTTCTTAATCACTGCTTATTTCCTTTATACATTCCACATATAAGGAATTATACAATGTAGTGCACAAACACAAGCCACCTCATTTGTCTAGTCCTGCAGTAAGCTGGAGCAAGACAGTTCTAGGCAACTCGGACTTATTTTCAGTCTTAAGAGAATGCTTGTTGCCAAGAGCAGAAGCAGACTGGACTGTCTGCACCTCAGCAGCTTTCTCACGCTGCAGAAATCCTCAGCTGCAAGATAGAAAGCATTGAGTTGCCCTCAGGCACAAAACCCAATCTGAATAACTGGATTTTAGTTAAAAGAAACAGTTTGGCAATTGTGCAAGTTCACTTACGTGAAATTATAAGTGAATAAATCTGCTGTAACATCCTACTGCATACCTTTTTTGCCTTTCTGTGAGAATTAGGCTAATCATGCAAAACAGGAATTTAAAGGCAGCATCATTAAGAGTAAGGGGATAACTGCAAGGATTATCCTGTTGATTAGAATCATGTTAGTTATCACATTAGTGTTAGGTTAACAGTTGGATTTGATGATCTTGAGGGTCTCTTCCAACCCAAATGATTCTATGACTGTGTTTCAAGTGCTGTGAACAGTCTTCACAGGTCTTAGAGGAAAAAAGGAGCCCCTGGCATACCACGAACATCTCACAGCTGGTACACAGCTCCCACCCATGCCAGAGTTATCTCCGTTAACAAGACATGAAGCAGGTTGGGGCCATCAAAGGGCTCCGTTGGGCACAGAAGCCTAACTGCATTCCATCGCTGGCACTGTGACAGTACAGCCCCGTATTAGGCAATGGATGGGAAGCAGAAAGGACAAGAAGATGACACTTAAAGGCACTATTCAAAAAGTGCTCACATGATACAGAGTTTGATTATTTTGTTTCCTATGTAAAATTCTAGCAGATTTAAACATCCCCACTATGGAGAGCATGAGGAATTTGCAGCGCCATTCTAAATTCCAGGGAGAAATTATTAGAGGTTTAACAGAGAAAAGCCTATGATGCGAATAATAAAGTAGAACACGTATGAAATCACAGTGCTACATCTTAATATCTCGTACATGTTTTATCCCTTTTCCCCTAAAACTTTCTTGGTTTGTGTTCATGACAAAGAAGCCAATGCAGAAGTTACATCTGTATACAGGAAAAGCTTCTGGAAGGAAGGAAAGGCAAATGCTGTGGAGATTATGTGGTCTGGGAAGGAAGGAGAGACAGTTGTGCTAGAAATACCGAAAGACGTTTTATCAAGAAAGCACGGTAGCCTATTGTATCAAATGCAAGGGCAGGGATACAGCATTTGTCAGCAACTTGGAATAGCTTTGATGGTTTGACAGGGGCAAAGCAAAGAGAAAGGAGCAACCACATAGAAGCATACAGCTCAGGGAACTTAAATATAAGAAAATGCAAAATGTGCAAGTTAAGATTTTTAGAAGGAAATACCCTCCATATGCAGATACACTAAGGGCAAGGTAGACACGAGAAAGGAGACTGTAAGATTAGAAAAAATGAGTGATTAGGAATTATCAATTAAGTGATTTCACTGAACCAAAATGAGATCTTTCACTCGTATCTGTGGGCTGCCTAGAAGTTTGTATCCATCCTTGATTTCAGCCTCAGGAGTTTTGTAATCTCAGCCTTGTGAACAGCACTTTTATAGGCTCTTAGTTACCCCACTCACTTCAGGACTTTTGAGAAATTTTGCCCAAATGTCAGCTAGAAAACCAGTTTACAGCTCATGGTGCTTTAAAGCTAGTTTGTGTAATAATAAGCTATAAAGCATACTAAATCTAAACAGTAAATACTGTGTTAAAATATAGTACCTGCTTTACAGCAAGTGATATATTAATGAGCAAAATTAAGTAATTCCCAAAGTTACACTCATGGCACCCTCATTAAATCTTGAAGATAACTGGCCATTCTGGTATTTCTCTTGGCATTATCCCACCTTGCAGCAAATGATTCCATCTGTTCTACACAGAGACTAAGTTTTGGTCAGCTGTGCCTTAGTTATCCTAAGCAGAAATTCTCTTCCTCATTGTGTGCAGATGGCTGTGCTGTCTCATGCATCTGACACAGGGCTGAAAGCTGCATCTGTCTGCAGTTTGTCAGTCGGCTGGAGCTTCTCTGAGATGTTAAAACCTTACCTCAAATATTTAACTGCAACTGGTGTTTATTCTTGCCAGCAAATCCTCTAAACTTAGGACTGAGTATTTGCAGTGTTTTTGAATGCGAAGTAACTTGACAAGCAAATGTGTTCTGAATAGTTACTTTAACATCTCAGCCATAAATACAAAAAGCTTTCCTTAGGTATGACCAGAATGACACGATCCAAAACATGCCTTAGAGACCTGGGCAGGGAAAGCGTAAGAGGAACAGAATGCAGACCTTCATACTGAACTGCCTAAGAAATCAGCACGGAAAAGTGGCAAGCTGCACCCTTACTCCAAGGTACTGTAATTCTGTGGCAATCAAACATAGGGAGGTGCTATTTTATTCCAAAGCACCTGAACAAACAGATCACAGCCACAGAAGGTCAAATCTGGAGTGTCCATTGGGTTAATCAGCAACTGACTCTAATGTTTAGGTGATACTCTTTATACACTGGAGACAAGTCAGAGGCACAATAAATCATATCATCTGGTGTTTCTCCAACACAATAAGCATGTCCTTACCACACTTTGTTAGGGTAAGATTTAAAAAAAAAAATAAAAAAGGGAGGTGGGAAGCAACATGGCTTTATCATAGTCATAATTTAAGCTGAATAAATCTTTGAGATAGTTCTCAGTGTTCCATTTAGACATGTCTCTTACAAAAGGGAAGAGCTAGGAAAGTCAGAATATAAAAATAAGGATTATCCAAAATTGTTATTAGAGATACTTGGATAACACTGTTATGAACAGGGCCTTCAAAGCTGAACTGCAGAGGTGTGTAGCTAGGTGAACTCACCTCTCTGCTTTTTTCATAGACCCGCACACCTGATAGAAGAATGAAATATGCAGCCCACAGTTTGCAAACATGAATCAGTCATCTGCTCCCAAGTACAGGAAGATACATAAGTTGTTATGATTTAGCTAAACACAAACCATTTCTTCACCCAAGTGCAGACATGCTTCCTGTTATTCCCAAACAGTGCCATTTTTCAGTTTTCCAAAACAAAGGATAGGAACATTCTGCTATCGGTCCTCACCACTAAAAATACAGTCTACAGCTGGAGCCGCCTACAGGCACTTCCTTTCTTTATTCTGCAGTGTGAATTGCTTACAGAGAACTCTTGTTTAAGACTCACTAGAGCAGAATGGAGTGACAAGTGGGTTCCCTACCACCACCTTTTAGCCACTATTTCCCATCAAGCAAGTGGATAAACAGTTGAACTAAGTCCTTTGGACAGCCAGTGCTACATCCAGAATTAAAATATGAGAAAGCTTTGGAGTAAGAGTCTTACTGATCACCATGTCTCATTTAGAGACAAGCTGTCTCCTTTTGATAAAATCTGAGTTCAGCAGAGATTTATTCCCTTCTGTTCCAGCCTGTTGTCAAAGCCTCTAGCAATGCCTCTAATTCTCTACTGACAGTTATCTTTCCAACTTTTACATGTATAAGTATCCTTTGTACACTTTGCATTCTTCAGAGTGCTCTCAAAGAAAGCTCCTAATATTAATTTCAAGTGTACAAGATAGCCCAGTCCATTAAGTGAGGATTCCTTTCTAAGAGTTATGTAATTATTGCCAGAGATACAACATAGAGCTCTGGTTCTATTGCACACATTCCCTGGGATGTTAGTTTGATGTACTATAACATTAACTGTTCAGTCTTCTGTTTTAAAATCCATCTCAAATAAATTAATCCCAGGAAATACAAGAGGAGGGAAGAAAAGGACTATCAGCACATGTGCTGGAGAAAAAAAATAAAAACAAACCACAACACAACAGGCTTATTCATACTCAACTGGATCTCATATTCCATCATGTTGCACTGTGCTAATCAGAACCAGGAGTTTATGGTATATTCACCATGTACACTAAAACTACAAAGCTTTCTTTCATAAGTGACAGCTAGTCAATATTAAAAAAGTCTACTAAGTCCTACAGGGGGAAAGTGCCAAACCAAAACGTTTTCGTTACTCTTCACGAAGGTACCACTTGTGTCCCCTACGCCCAAGGGCTCAGGCAGAAAGCCAGTGGCTCACGTCAGGCTAGAGGTTATCCGTCAGCAGCCTAGTGCTCTGTCAGCATTCCAAATATCAAAAGCACCCTCTGAGGTTTTCGCAATTCATTTATCCTCCCCAGCCTTCTATGGAATCCCAGCCCTGTTTACCAGTAAGGACAGTTCTGCCTTGCCCTTCTTCCCCCTCTCCCCGCAAGCTACACACATGGTAATTTGCTTCTCTGATCTGTCCTTATAAAACCAACTCAGAACAAAGACTCGTCTTTCTAGTCCTCCACAAAACCAGACTTCCAGGACCCTTCACTGCTGAGGGGAGAGAAACGGATGCACAGCTGCCAAATTCTAAGTAGAGATCTGCTGTAAAACACTTGCCCAATGCCATCAAATACCAATATTCTCCCGCAAGCAACTCTGAAGACTTCATGGAAACCCTGTAATTGTAAATATTGACTTACGTATTGCACACTGCCATGGTCTGACATGACTCTCCTGTACAGAATTCTGAGATTGTGCTATACTGTAAGTTGATGTGATGAAAGAAAGTTGTTGCTGAAAAATAAACACAAAGGAAATTTAGAAGTAAAATACTTTCAAACACTGGTTATTCTCCAGATAATTATTTAAACAGAGCAAATGAAGTGACCTCAGAGTCTTGAGCTTGCATACAAATTTAAACACAATTTAGCCAAATTAGTCTAATGATGAACTGCAAAACAAAGAGGTACATAGAACGAAAACTCTTGTTTTAAGATGAAAGTACCATGATGCATCAGCTCTTATTACTCACTAAGCAGCAAGACTGGAAAGTGTCTTCATCATCAGCCTCACCTTTACAGTAGAATACTCTACTACGAGCTGAAGGCAGACAATTTGCTACGTTCTTTTGAAGTCAGACTTAAAATGTACAGTGGCTAGAAAACAGCATTAACAGTTCCCATAATATATCTCCTTTAAAAAAATAGCATGAAAACTAATATACTTCTATATTTTAAAAATCTCCTGAGATAATTTAAAATCTTAATACTCCTCAGGGAGCACCTCACTTTTTCCTCAATGAGTCTCTATAAATTTTCCTAGTGTGAAGTTTAAAGCAGTTTCTTGCTACTACCACACACTGCTGAAAATGTAAACAAGGCTGGGTCATAGCTGCAGGTCAGGACTGGTAGATGAAGCAGAAGCACAGGTAAGTACTGTAAATCAGAACTGAGATGCACAGATACAGCATTCAGCCACAGCAATCAGTCATATCTCTGAGTTCTGGCTTGACTACAATTAAAATTCACAGTAATTCCACCAAAGCTCGGAAGGAGTGGAGAGAAGAAATCCAACCACAAGACTTCAAAACTTCTGGCTTTAAGCATAACTTGCTTTTCACACAAGTTTTGATAAACTACCATTTTTACAATGCTTCTGGAAGACCAACAGCTTGAGTTGGAAACACGCTGAGCCAGCAGGTTCAGCGAATAGTCAAAGGGAAGCTGATGGTCCTCAAAAGAGCATAAAAAACTTTAATGCTCTCAGTGCTACAGTGAGAGAGCTGGAAGAAGGAAATGCATCAAAGCTTCCATGCTGCTGAGCACAGCTGGTTTGTACATAAGACAGCTTAATTACTGTTCAAGGTATAATGACATGCATTATGCAGTAAGCATAAATAGTCATTGAGTGGTTTTTTTAAGCATCAAAACCAGTAAAAGGAAACAGTGAATGAATATCTTCTTGGGTGTGGACAGCAAGCAAGGAGCTGTATGATCACAATACTCACTGTTGCTGGCTAGCCACTCGTTGAGGTCTATTTCTCGTGGTAACATCACTAGCTCCTTAAATTCAAAGTCAGTAATTCTGGATTTTGTGTATTCTGGCTCTAGGTAAAGTTTCTTCTCTTCCGGTGCTGGCTTTTTACCGTTTGGCTTTCCCTTGGACTTCCTGCAAGATATTAAAAAGACAGAAGAAAGGTTACCTTTGCTGTTGATGAACAGCTGCAGAAATCTGAAAGACCCTGGTTTATCCAAACTCCTGTACTTGTGTTTACACTGTCCCTCCAGCCTTCCCTCCCCTTAGCTTATTTTTTATTTAAGCAAAAGATAGTTTCTTAAAAAGTGTGTTAGAACTCAGTCACTTTTTTCAACTAACACTGAAGTTTTGAATGGCATTAAGAAACTTGAGACAGAGGCGCTCCATCTCCATTGTCCTTCTGTCAGTTCAGATTGCAAATTAGTGGGAGAGTGATGGTCTCTCTTTATGCCTGTGAACAGTCGTGACAGCAGAATGGCACTCTGCCTGAAGAAGCTACTCTAATGTGAGCATCCAAACAATCTGCCGCAGCACACAGCTGTCACCTGCAAAACAGGAGTTTGAGAGACAGTGAAAGCAGACTGCTCTCAGTCAGAAAAATGCTCTTTCCACACAATATTCTGGCACTGCTCCTTCAGAACTACAGCATTCCTCGCCACTACAGCCCTACATCTCTGAGATACCAGAAGCCTTCTAGAAGTGAGCATCTGTGACTCTAGCTTAGAAGCACTTACAACTACAGAAACACCTGCTTTCTCAGCTACCAGGATACCTGAGTCAGAAAGATCTGAGTTCATTTTTTTCCTTAAAATCTGTTACATTACAAAATAACCTTCCATGTGGATGCAGACAAATGACATTCCATAAAATGCATTTATCTCCATGGCATATTGTGACTTTTCACCTCCCATTTCTAAAGTGTTTGTTGTATCATCACTGGAGTGTTCCTCCTACTCTATTTTTAACATCCTCAAACTAGAATTTAAACCCAACCCATACTCCTGGGCTGGGGGTTCACAAGGACTGGTTGAGGAAGGACAGCAGGTCAGCACTTTGATCTTTTAGGCTACATAATAAAACAGCTGCAAATCCATGTGTTTCTACAGTTAAAAAATCCACCTAAACAGAGACAGAAGATCTATTTAATGGTGATGAACAAGTGCAGTAAGGCAATACTTGCTATGTACTGTCAGATGAACACAAGGAGGAGATGTCAAGGTTTTTTAATATCAAGTTTTCTTGGTTAAAGAGGTTTTTAAGGATCTGCAAAACCAAGACAAGTCTACCTTTGCAGAAGACTGCATTAAGTTTGCTGTTGAAAATCATCTAAATCCCACCCAAAGGAAACTGATCTTATGTTCTGGCTCTTAACACACTTTAAATAATCTTCCAACTGTGTCCCTGCCTGAGGTACACACAGGCTTGACTTTTGTTGTGAGGATGGGATGCACACCTTTCCTGTAACAGTGTTAGAAGTGTCAGTGCTTTCCCCAGAGAGAATACGATTATTCAGGTTTCTCTCTTCATGGGCTCTTTACTGAGCGGTTTATTAAACCCATCAGAATGACTCATCGTCCACATCATCAGGACTGCAGCAGGGAGAGACTGAGATTCACCTTCCACAAGAAACTAATGCCATAACTACCATACAGTCACCAGCACTGCCACTGTTTACTATCTTGAACTTGCATTGAGTCTTGTCAATGCCACCTTCTCCCTAACCAGTAAATTAAGACTGGAGAGACAGTAAGACTTCAGGGAAGGCCATCATCAAGGAAAAAAATCAAGGAAAATTGAAGGACAGCAGCATGATACACCCTCACAACATATTTACAAACCACAGATGTGCAGAAAGCACTGTAGAAGGTCTCTGGCGGGGAAAAGATGGTCACATTTTATTTCTGTATGTTAATGAGAAAGGTGGATTGCATGCTTAGAGAGAGGGCGTCTGTGACACTGAACTTTTTTTTAAAGAATACAAATATGGTATGAGAATGAACTAAAACCAGTCTATGTGAAGACTAATTTAACACATAGCTACTCTTGCACATTTCCCACCATATCCTTTTTCCACGACAGAGTATTCCAATTCAAACGAAGACTGCAAGATTTATCCCTTTCATTTATTTAATGAAGTAACCTGGACTAATTCTCATAGCTGCTCCACAAAGGGATGTTTTAGGACATGTGAAGTCAGATGTTCCTCAGCACAAGGCTCTTACTATAGAGGGGTTGCTCAGTCAGACCAACAGCTCCTGGTTGTCAGCAGCTAACTATTCTTGTCTTCAAACTCTTACATTTGCTAATCACATCTGAACCTCTCTACGCAAAAAATAAGCTACAGGTAAGAAAGAAAAGTCTGTGGCAGCAAGAACTGCAGGAGGGCCTTAAAGGTATTTTTAAAAGTTATGCAAGACAAACTTCATTTATGCTTGGGCCTGAGACTTCAGATTTTCATAGAACTTGAGATGATATCCAAGGAAAACGTAATAGCATAGAACAACAGTCTTATTTGATAGTCTGTAACTTGATTTCATAGCAGATGAAGCAACATGTTTGATGTCTTCCTTTTGTAGGAATACCATGTTAAGACTTGAAACTATCTTACCCTGACAGTCAACAGCATAAATCCAGTTCAATCTATGCACTTGGCCCTCAGCTATTAAAAAAACTTCAGGACATTGATTTGCTTAATTTCCAGCACTGGCTGCTTTACTGCTGTGCTGCTGAAACCAAGCCTGGCATGCTCCATACAGCACCTTCATACTTGCTGGGCCTCTGACAGACAAGGTCTATTCAGAATATACTCTCCAGGGTTTTTTTCAGCTGGTTGGATTTAGTGGTTTTGGGGTTGGAGGGAGACCGGGGTGGGGGGCAGGATTCAGGCATTCAAGGATAAGTTAATTTTTTAAGAAAATTACAGTTCCAGAAACAATCATGCAGAAAAAAACCTTTAACTTGAGAGGCTGGTTTGACAAACCACATCAACCACACTTGGGGAGAAAACTTATCAGTGAGAAGTAGTTTGGATAGAACAGAGTTTGTGTCTTTGCTTTATTTCGGGACACTTAAACTAAGGGCTCTAGGTTAGGACTGTGCCACGTCAGCAAAGAGCAGTGTTCTGAGAGCAGGAGGAGGGGAGAGAGAGAGAGATGAAGAGGTCAAAGACAGTCTGTCATAGAGCCAGGCTGTGGAGGGAAGCCACAGAACAAAGTCAGACGTAGGAGGCTGAGACAAGCCTTCCACTGAATAGAAATGAAATGTGTGTACCTCATTCTCACTTCAGCATCCTCTCCCCATTTCAAGAAAAGAAACAAAAATTCAACCCTAAATATACTTCACGAGTTTGCTAATGCAAATGATTATATGTTGTCCTTTTACAAAAATCAAACCCCCCCATTTCCACACAAATATCAGTTCTCTGTTAGAGTAGTACATGCAGCCACTTTGCTTCTTTTCTACAGAAAAGTCTGCAAGTCTTTCCACAAGTGCCTTGTGCTGGAACTGAAGCACTTCAAACAGAAGCTTCCTGAAGGATCCCATGCCCTGTCCCTTTCTAAAGCTTTGACTCAGTAAAATAAAGAACCTGACTCATGGGTATCCCCACCAAACCTGCAGCCCACAAGTCTCTGTGGCCAGATGGGATATATCCAAGGGTGCTGGGGGAGCTGGCATGATCACTAAGCCCCTTTCCATTATCTATCAGCAATCTTGGCTAACTGGGGAGGTCCCAGTTGACTGGAGCTGGCTAACATGACACCTATCTACAAGAATGGCTGCAAGGAGGATCTGGGGAACTACAGACCTATCAGTCTGACATCAGTGTTGGGGAAGGCCATGAAGCAGATGATCTTCAGTAACATCAAACGGCACATACAAGAAAAACAAGCGATCAGGCCCAGTCAACATGGGCTATGGAAGGCAGGTCCTGTTTGACCAATCTGATCTCTTTCTACAACAAGGTGACCCACCCAGTAGATGAAGGAAAGGCTGTGGATGTTGTGTATTTAGAATTGAGGGAAGTCTTTGACACCTTATCCCACAGCATCCTCATGGAGAAGCTGGCAGGTCATGGCCTGGATGGGTGTATGTGCGTTGGATAAGGAACCGGTTGGATGACTGGGCCCAAATAGTTGTGGTGAATGGAGCCAAATCCAGTTGGTGGCCAGTCACAAGTGGTGTTCCCTGGGGCTCAGTATTGGGGCCAGTTCTGTTTAATCTCTTTATCAATGATCTGGACAAGGGGATTGAGTGTACCCTCAGTAAGTTTGCAGATGAAACCAAATTGGGTGGGAGTGTTGACCTGCTGGAGGGTAGGAAGGTACTACAGAGGGATGTGGACCTGCTGGATCATTGGCTGAGGCCTGTTGCATGAGGTTGAACAAGGCCAAGTGCTGGGTCCTGCACTTGGGTCACAACAACCCCAGGCAGCTCTACAGACTCAGGGAAGAGTGTCTGGAAAGCTGCCTGGTGGGGGTGATGGTCAACAGCCAGCTGAACATGAGCCAGCAGTGTGCCCAGGTGGCCAAGAAGGTCAACAGCATCCTGGCTTGTATCAGGAATAGTGTGGCCAGCAGGACCAGAGAAGTGATCTTGCCACTGTACTCGGCACTGGTAAGGCCCCACCTTGAATCCTGTGTTCAGTTTTGGGGCCCTCATCATAAGTAAGACATGGAGGTACTGGAGGGAGTGCAGAGGAGGGTGACAAAGCTGGTGAGGGGCCTGGAGCACAAGTCTTGTGAGGAGTGGTTGAAGGAACTGGGTCTGTTTGGCCTTGAGAAAAGGAGGCTTAAGGGAGAGCTTATCGCTGTCTACAACTACCTGAAAGAAGGTTGTAGCATGGAGGGTGTTGGTTTCTTCTCCCAAGTAGCAAGAGACAGGACAAGAGGAAATGGCCTCAAGTTGCACCAGGGGAGGTCCAGATTGGATATTAGGAAAAAAATCTTCCTGGAAAGGGTTGTCAGGCATTGGAACAGGCTGCCCAGTTTAAAAGGTGTTTAGACGAGGTTCTTAGGGACACGGTTCAGTGCTAGAGTTAGGTTATGGTTGAACTTGATGATCCTGAGGGTCTCTTCCAACCAAAATGATTCTGTGATTCTAAAATGCCCATAAGGGTTTATTCACACCACTGAAACCTGAATGTCAAATCACCATGTGCAGCAGAAACTGCTTTTTAACCTTTTGCAGCTGCTAGGAGCTAAAGCAAGACCACAGAAATTTTTTCTGCCAACAGATTTTCATGGCCTGTATGCACTGCAGTTGGCCCAAATATTCAAAGTGCAAACTAAAAAAAAATTCTGGTCTTAAAAATGTCAAGTTTTGAACTGGACTACATATCTTCCCTTAACTACGCAGAACTTAGGTTATAAAGTCCAACTTACTGAGTTATGCTCAGTCTATTTTGTAAAACCGGCGTTTTAGTTTGGAAACTCTCAATACTAAAGCATTTTCTTTACTGACTTACAAAGCTGCAGCACACAGCAGTACAGAGAAAACAGTTTTAGAAACATGATTGTATATGATTAAGAATCCACAAATAATAGTTCTTTATTCTAGATAAACCAAAGCTCATAGATTCACAATTACCAGATTTACCAAAGAGCATAAAGCTTAGAAGTTAGCTTTCTTCCTTCTACTCTCCCCTATCTCCAAGTTCACCAAAGCTTCAAGGACTTACAAGAAAGCATCATCTATGTGGAACCAACTCCAAATATGCAAAGCAAAGCATCTATTATTTCCTTTGCTGTGAACTGCTCACATTCAAGATGCCTTCCTCAATTTTTCATTTTATGTTTAAAGTACACAAATACCAGAAATTGTGTGTGGCCATTTCTGAGATGTCCCAGAACACCCTTTTAAGTGAAGACTACGGCAGTGAGCATAAAGCAGCACACTGAGTAACAGCTTGTTCGGCCTGCTTTCAATGAAAGGAAAAGTGACAAGAATAGTAGAGTTTTACTGGCCTATTCAGGAAACACCAAATCCATCACCTGTAGATGATTATTTATTGAAAAACATAATTAAAAGTCTCATAAGATCACAAAAAGGGCAGTACCTTTCAAAAGACTGCTATAGGCACCCTAAAGCAAACCAAACCCCTAATCATGTTTACTTGTGTCTTTCTTGAAAATCAAGAATTCTGCTGAATGTGTCTTAACACGCCTGTGTCAGATCAACTGTACCTGCAAAGCAGCTGGAGGAATAGCTGTTATGCAGCAGTTTGGTGAAGGTCTGTCAAGAGGTCAGACCAAAACCTGTCTATCAATGCTTAACTACTAATTCAGAAAAGAAACATCTTTAGGGAACCCAAGGAGACAGCACTCAGCAGTTTTTATTGATGGGCAAACCAGAGTACAAACTAATTCTTTAGATTACTCCCAGGATAGGTTTGTATTTGGTTTTAGGCACTCAACTGAATAAGAAACCACAGGCCAAGTCACACACATGAATAAGTTTCAGAGAAGGAAAAGTGATGGGAGATGGCAGAAGAGAGGTCACTTGTCTGAAGTCTTAGAAGAAGGTTCAGCAAACTGGCTCCAGCCAAAGGCAGTAGATTCACTAATGCTTATAGCAGGGCTTCCATACTCAACCTTGTGTTCAGCTGAGAAAACACAGCAGCTGGAATTCTGCCTAGATTTCACTGGAGAAAGAGATCTACAAGATAATCCACCAAGTGACAGGCTCACTGGGCTCTAATGATTTTTTTTCCCCTGGTCTAACTGCTTTGTTAAGATCGAGTAAAACTGCCCATTTCCCAGCTTGCTTTCTTATCCCATCTCCGTTAATAAAGATAGTCCTCTAATCTTTCTCTTTCATTTCCTTCTTGATCAGATGCCCAGTATTTTCTTGGTTTAAAAATCCCCACACTTTGGAGCATCTTCAAAGCATCATCCACATATTTAGTTTTAAAACCCCATGAGGGAAGTATTATTCCAATTTCATAGCAGAAACTGGCTGTAAGGTTCAACATTTATTAACAGTACAAATACTAAAGATCTGCTTCAGTTTAAACTGATATGGTTTGTTTGGCAAGAAGCATATATGAAGCAACCTGATTTAGGTGTTTTATCAAACGTGCAGCATCCACTACATAGACCCCTTTCATAACATGATGCAGGTCACACCACTTTGGAATTGTACCACACATCCATGGTTTTGGTCATGAGAATCTGATTTATTGCAAGGCTGATCACACAGAGGGAATGCTAGTGATTTATTAAATGCCAAACTTGTCTCAACTGATCATGCAATTTAATATTATCTCTATCAATTCAGGATTCCTTTGTTCCAAAGGGAACCAGCACAGCTCTAATAATTTCTTACTGTCTCCAGCAAGCTGTGCAGTTCCTTACACTGCATCTGAAAACAGAAATCTCTTCAAGGACAAATGATGATTCAATCACTACCTCCTCCCCTTCACACCCAACTAACTACTGGGGTGAGTGGCTGTTTATTTTTTCTTTTTTACATAAAAGTAATCAGTGGCTTTTCACCTTTTCTTTGGTTTGGTTTTTATGTGGCATATCAAAGTGGTTTTAGATATGAGTCACTTTAGAAAGCTTAAAAATTTAAAAGACCTGGAGTGTTGAAGAGCAGAGCTGCAGGCAAAACTCCAATCACTCTGTGCCCTCTGGATCATGCACCAATTTCAGGCTCCAGCCAAGTCTCAAACATACTGATTTCCATTTGAAAAATTGACGGAACAGGTCCAACACACCTTATGTGCCAAATCTGTCTCCCTGTTTGCAAACCTCAAAACTCACAAAACCTCTCAAGTCTATGGGGATGAAAATCATCATGGATTATGAACCTTCCAAGACAAAGATGCTTATTTTGTGATTAATAATGACATTTATTTTTTAGTAACTGACCCTGCTTCTTACTCAAGGTTAACTGGGGTAGTCCTAGCATTCCCCAGCAAATTTAGAAGACAGCACAGCTCAGCTGTGACGTGTTCAGTCAGTTCTGGTGAGAGGACGCTAAAAGCCTCATGGTTCACAGCAATGCATGCAGAAGTGGCACAAAAAGAAAAATACCTTTCAAGAAAGATCAAAAAGATGTCCACAGAGATGTTACTACATTATATCTAAAATATCTACTCTTGAGGTTTGAGGTGTTATTTTCCAGTAACGTAGCTTACACTTTACAATTTGTATAGTTTACAAAGTAGAGAATTTTGGGGTTGAAATGGTACGCTCTCAAAGCATTTACGTGGAAAACTTACAGCCTCCAATATCAACACCATATTCCACTTCACCCGGCTGTACCTCTACAGTACCAAACTACCAGATACACCAAACTATCTCGGCCTTTGATTTTCATCCTGTAATTTTTTCCTCTTTCCTCTGGCTCCTCTTTTTGAAGTGTCATGTTTTAAAATGTCCTCCACGGATGAAGTATTCTAGTGAAGTACTCCAGCCAAAACCTACATTCTTGGTACTCTGAGAAGGGTGGTTTGCTTCTTGAAACATAAGCCAACACAGAATTAGAGAGGCAGTAAGCCCACGTTTTAACAGTTTCTTTTAGGCCAAGCTTTACAAACACTTTCATGCTTTTATATTCTCCACTGAATAAAGGTTTATAGTTAAAAATTTAAGGTATACTGGATTTTTTTGTTTAAGCTCCTCTCTTCTTTCCTGCTTTGGGTAAGGAGTCAAATGGGACGTGAGTGGAGCAGAAGAGGGAACAAAATGGATTAAGGTAAAAAATCATACTATGTAAGCTCTCTCCCTCTAAGGTACTCCCTTTGCAAAGGGGAAAAAAACCCAAATATTGCAGCCATCCATAGAAGGTGACAGCTTTGTAAAGAAAACCATGTTAGCTGCTCACGGATTCACTTGTTACCTTTTTTTCCTCTCCTTCTTTCCTGTGGCACTTTACTGGAACACAGTTAACTGATAACTTCTGGTTAGAAATGTTCTGTGTAAATATGGGAGTCCTGAACCTATTCATAGCGGGAAGGAAACTGTTTTATGGGCTAAAATTTATGAGTCCTAGTGACAAATTCCCACCAAGAACAAAGAAGCAGCAGGTTATGCCAGCTTCTATAAGACAGGAACAAACTCTTGAAGGCTGTCCGGGTTTCCTACCCCAGCAGAACACAGTCTTTTCTCCTCAGTTAAGTACAAGGGCTGGAAGCTTAGAGGTGCTATGCAGCTTAAAATCACTCATTGGTAATTCAACATCTTTATTTATTTGCATAGCAGGCAAGAAAAGGAGAATAACAGGTTTCATTTGAACATCTGTAGAGTTGCCCTTTCTTTGAGAAAAAAAGTGAGAGATGTTATTTATACTTCCCTCTTTCTTTAAAACCATACAAGATTAGTATCTCTGTGGATATTTTTCTGCAACCCCATGTCCTGCTTTAACCCAGATCACTGCTAAGTCTTCAGCTGAAAACGCCACGTGACAGCACACCCAGAACACAAATCCTGGATGTACATATCAGGACTGGGAAAGAAAAGAAAATCAGCATGGAAGGGAAGCAGTGTAAGGTATTGGAGAGCAAACTCAAATCCCAGTGCAACATATAATACAATTGTTCATGGATTCGTGTGATCTAACCATCTCTCCAGGGCTTGGGGAAAGGAAGGAGACTAAGTTTTTAAGGCAGTTTCCATTCAGATTTCCTCCCACCCCAGGTCTCTGATTGATCTCAGTTTCATTCTGCCCCTCTCCAGTCCCAGGTTAGCTCCAGGACTCGGCTGCTACGCAGGTCTAAGGGGGCTGCGCAGAATAAAATGTCTTTGGCAGCATTTCTGGCCCTGCTTCTTCATTTTTGTTCTGTTTTTAAAAGTTACTAATAGTTTACTTAAGAGGAGGAGGAGAGAAGAATGTACCCTACATGCCAGGGAAACATTTTCTTCTGGATTCTCATAGTGGCTCTTTGCCTTAAAAGGGAATCTTTGCTTGGCCTCCGGATGCTCTGCTGTAAACAGTCGGTGCCAAGGCATGGCAGGCATGTTAAGGGTGACAAGTGCCATAATATTATTTCATAATGCCTCTTCTCAACAGAAAGCCCAAAACATTCTGTAGGGCCAGACTGAGTTCCAGCTGTTGCTGCTGGCAAAGCAAGGAGGAGACAGGACACCTGCACAGAGTGTCTCTGACACATGAGGCCTTTCCATTCCCTTTTGTAGGACTCCCCACCCACCTACTGGTGAAGCGTCTCCTACAAAGAGCAGTTGAGGGAACTGGGGCTGTTCAGCCTAGAGAAAAGGAGGCTGAGGAGAGACAATATCACTGTCTACAACTACCTGAAAGGAGGCTGTAGCATGGAGGGCATCCGCCTCTTTTTCCAGGTAACAAGCCATATGATGAGAGAAAATGACCAAGTTGTGCCAGGGGAGGCTGAGATTGGATATTAGGGAAAATGTCTTTACTGAAAGGGTTGTCAGGCACTGGAACACGCTGCCCAGGGAAGCGGTGGAGTCACCATCCCTGGAGGTATTTAGAAGACATGTGGCACTTAGGGACATAGTTTAGTGGAGGACTTGGCAGTGTTAAGTTAATGGCTGAACTCACTGATCTTAACAGTCTTTTCCAGCCTACATGATTGTATGATTCTACTTCTCCCCCTCCTTCTCTCTTCCCATGTGTTTGCCCACGCTGGCCCTTCTCTTCTGCTGAGGATCCCCCATCTTCTCTTCAGTGCAGCTCTGGGAAGAATGGCTGCAGAGGCAAGGCCAGGCATGCCAGCAGCTCAGTTAATGCTACAAAAATGCACAGAGTGCATTCTTGTGGTAAAACATGCTGGACTGGAGTTCCCTTTCTTCTCTGAGCATACCTGCCAGAACTCCTCCCCCACACTGAGAGGACATATCCAGCCCCTCTGGTTGCTGGGGAGGGTCTTCTAACTGGTCCAGGTTCTCCTCCAGTCAGAACACTTGGGAACGGCTGAATGGTACAGAGTGCTAAGAACACAAGGGATATGATATCAGATGGGAGAAAAATAGATTACTTATTTCTAGGAGCCAGAGATGCAATTTAAAAGGAAACATTGTGTAGCAGAAACAGAAAATTACCTTACCCAAGCAAATACCCCGTTGTTCTTAATTTTGAAATGTCCTCTTTTACATTTGTGCCAAAAACCCCCTCATATTCAAACCAGGAGTTGCCAACATGAAACCTCAGCAAGATTCTTTTCCTAAGTGATTTACTATGATCCATATTTTTGGTGATTTATGGATTAGTAAAGAAAAAGGACACAAATCTTTCCTAATGTTTATTTTCAAGAGCTCTACATGGAGCCAAATTCGGTCTGTGGTAAGAGAGATTCAGTAGGTCATAGATTAAGAGTGTTGCAACAATTAATTTATCCAATGCTTAGAACAAACCATACAGGAGAACATTGCAACATAGGTGCCGAAGTCCCAAGCCTGTGATAGACATGTGGTGGCTGTTGGGGGTTTTTTGTTGCTGTTAAGTCTTCAATTGCAGGCTATCTAATAAAGGATGCCAAAAACTGAGCAGAAGAGAGAGCAAATCCCTGCTTGAGATGGTATCTCCTGGTATATTCTCCCCTGCTTGCAACTCCTCCCCTAGAATGGTGACCCCAGCACAGGGCACAAAGGCACAGGAGATGCCATGCCATACTAACTCTCCAGGGCATCTCTGCCCAGTTGTTCATCAGTTCACCGGCTGAAAATACAGGCTGGAGTTCTGTTTTCTGGGGTTTGTCTTGTTAACATGTAGCTCATTTTAGTCCCCAGGCATGTTTGTTCCAAACCCATCAGGCCCATACACAATACCAAGATAAGGATGTGCCTGTATCCTTGCCTCCTTTAGAGGAAAAATGTCATTTGTATTCTAACAACACAAATGCTTCCTCATCATTCTCCATTGCTAAATATACTCCCATACTGCAGCTAGACAGCATGAACAGGATTCATTTCACCTAGCCACAGACATCTCAATATGTAAATGTTCATATCTGAATTGGTTCTGTAAGGACCTTTTAAAATCAGCAGAGATAAATATGTTTGTGGGTTCTTTTTTCCTTTTTTTCTCTATACTGGAAAACCTTTCAGTCCAAGGCAGAAATCTATAGTATACCTTTTATATATATATATACACATATATATATACACATATATATACACATATACATATATATATATATATATATATATATATATATTTTTTTTTTTTAATTAAAACACACAGACAGAAGAGGAAAGTGGCTCTCAACTGAGAGCAGACGATAGCAGAGGTACCAAGCCTGGTTCCATTACAGGTGCTGCATGCTGCAGTGGGGAGAAATCCCACAGTACAGAGCCATGAGAACAAGTGATCTGCACCAAGATTTGAAAGCAAGTAAGTTCTGGCGTGGCTTTTAACACCTTTTTCACATTGGAGAAGGCAAAATACATCTGTCAGGTTTATTATTGCAATACTCAGAATGGTGTTTTTTTCAACACATGATTTGAAATTCTGGAGGCCAGAAAAACTGCTTATAAAAAAAATAATAATAAAAAAATAAAGTTAATCTAATTAGCAAAAAAAGCTTGTATCTTTCTTTCAAGGTTTTTAGACTCTGCAAATTGACAGAAAATGTAAATGTACTGTAGGCAAAACACAGAAACTTCTGAATTAACATATCTATTCCCTGTGTGTTTTCAGTCTATTAACTTAAGCAGTGATTCATTTATTATGCTGTAAACTTCTGTTGAAACACACTTAAATAGAGTTATTTTGACTTCTGCATCATGACTAAATTCAAGTCCTGGCAGCAACTGCTCCCCCTGGTTATTCCCAGACAGCCCTGTTATCTTCCTAGAAGAGCACACGCAGTGCTTTGGTCCACCTTCACGGGAGAGAGTTCACCACTGGAGTACATAAACCACTGAAGACACTGTTTGTTGCGTTCCAACCTTTACCAAGTTTGCAGAGCTGGCAGATTGCAAAGCTATCTTTTTATTTCTAAACCAAGCAAATTTAATTTAGAAACCTCACGCCCTCATAAATGCGGGATTTCACAACGTAGCTTACACAGAGTTGCTTTTCAGGATAGAACTGTGCTTTAATTGCTGGGAATTATTTCACCATGGAAACCTGGCTTCAGCAGTCAGACTTCTTTCTATATAGCCCAAGATATACAAATGTAGATAGTCTACTCTGCTCAGAGAGTACCAGGGTGCAGACAGGTTTGTCTTTGTAAGGAGTGTTTCAGTTTCATCACTGCCTTCTTGCCTTGCAAGCGCTTTTTGTACAACGAAAAACATTTATCTAACAATACTAACTAGTCTAAAGTACTGTACCCTAAATAAAACCTGCAACAAAGGAAATATGTTAGATATGCAGGCCAAGCTGCCTTTTTTGGAGGACAGGTACATGAAATGTCTCATGTATTTGTAGTTTGAATTTTGCAATTCTCAACTTTTTAAAATGTTGTATAATATATTTGATAATGATAAACTGCAGTATGAGAGAAGGCAATATGGACTGCATGACAGTCCCCAAACAGTTAATGAGAATCCTCGCTCCCAAAGTCTGTGCTCTCAATAGAAAAGTATTTTTCAACATGGTGCAACATGTCAACTTGCAGCTGAGCTCAGTCATAGTTGCTGTCTCTCTCCTCAGCTCCCCAGAGGCACAGAACAGTAAAGGACTGCCTTTTTTCCTTACGGCAAAACTGGGCAAATTACAACTATTTAGGCACAAAAAAGTGTCTTGCATTGGAAGATTAAGTTAGTTATTTTTGTTGGGAAGACAGTGAAAACAAATTCATCACCTGCCTTACTACTATAGTTCCACCTTTGAAAATGTCATCTATATGTAATCACACAGTAAGCAGGACTTCAACATCTGAATCCTTCACACAAACAGAGTCTGGTTTACATCTAAAAAAAACCCCAGTGATTTAATAGGACAGAAAAGTGCTAGGGCACAGCAGAACTGAGAGTGTACAGAGCACCACAGGTAACAACACAGCTACTTCAAACAGCTTAGCTTTTTTGTAGGAGTTTCAGTAGACAATATAAATTCAATTAGATACATAGAATGGGAAAAAAATGAATTTGTTTTCACTATTCATAAGCAATTTTGCATGCCTGCACCTGTAAACTCACTTTTAAAGCATTTGTACTGGGACACACATGTGCATCTTGTTGTATTGCAACACATGGCTGTGAGGAATTCAGTCAACTCCCCAGACATTAGTTATTGAACAGGCTGGGCAAAGAAATAACATGAAGAAACAGTACCACCTGATCTTTTCATCCAATGCATCAAGCTCCACAAACTCACCTCTTACATTTTAAATTAACTACAGCATTTCAATGAGGAAGGATGTTTATTTACTAGAAATGATCACGGGTCAAGGTCAGTTCTCTTTCAATGGCAGCTTTGAAGATCAAAAATGGATTTTTATTCTTTTCTTAATATTTTGGCTTTAATTTAAACCAAAGTTAGTTCAGGGAAGTCCCACCTCTCCTGACACACCTTAGATCAGATCCTGTGATGAAAAACATCTTTCTGTCTTTGTATGAACTATCTTGTTAAACAAAACGCCTGAAATCCATAGTTACAAAGCACGGACTGTGTCTCTTCAAAGGGTAACAGAGAGTTGAAGGTAAAAGGAATCAAACATTATCTTAATTAGGTAACTTTCATTAACAAATGATATGTACAAAACATTCACTAATCTAATAATGTAGTTAATTTTTAAACTTTGTGACAGAATGATGCAACGCTGCCATTAATAGCACAGAGCTGTTTTCAGTATTTCCTAGAAAACAGCACATTAAAGTTCTGCTTTCTGTACAGAGGAAGAGAAAAATATATTCAAAAAACAAACTCTAGGAAATTATGGGTCAAAGTAAAGAATATCTGAATGAATGATTGAAAAAAATAGTAAGGTGGATAATAGTTTAATTACAGGTACAGTTAGATCAGCCACTGTTAATTAGCTCATGAGGCAGCTGTGATTCCCAACCCTAATTTATTACTTTTCAGGATATGCCAAGGGAGACTCAACAGCTTAAGCAGAAGCACCTTCACAGGTGCAATCAGAAAAACCCCAAAACACAGACATATTCAAACTTGTAGTGCTACCTCCAAGGGCCTGTTGAAATACAAATTCATTCTTTTAATGAAATGCTGAAAGAGCAGCAAAGAAATGGTTAAGGAAGACTAATGATTTTCAAAAATAAGTATTAAAATTAGATGCACAGTTGTGTGCTGAATTTGTTCATTCCCTTGGCTACATGCGCAAATGACAAGCAATGTCTTCAGCCGTTCATGCGGATTTGCAATTAATCAGTTCATGCAAGCAGAGACCAATACCGAGGCTTCTTCCTTGGAACGCAATGTGAAGTGATGCTTTTACACTAGCTTCTGCAACTCAACGTCATACCTCAAAACACGGGACAATTATGACCAGCTAGTTCTCTCCGAACACAGCCTGCATCGCTCCCCTGAGAATCCCTTTTCAATTCCTGGCAGCAACTAGCAGCTCATACTGGTTTAGCAGAGGTGTAACCACATTGCTCCCGCACAGCTGCACCACTAGTTTCACCACAGAGAAATGACAGTCCCTAACCACTCGAGAGAGTAATTTACTTTCATTGTTCAGGGATCAGTTACTTCTCAATATTTAAGTCTCAACTTCAAAAATCAATAGGAATACTTCTCAAAAAGCTTGTAACTGAAATCACTGAACAGGTTAGCTTGATTACTAAATAAGATGTGTAGATTTTTAAAAAGTTTTTTGATGTATTTGAATGATGTGCCTAGACATGAAAAAAAGCTTTGTATGCTCATAACCAGATAAATAAATATTTCTGTTCTGACGGAATACAGTTTCCACTCTGTCCCACACAGATGGTAGTCTCAAGATCCCAGCTTCATCTTTCCCTGCACACATCTGTTCTGAAGAAATAAGGCAGTCACATCAAAACTGTGGACTTCGTATGATGAAGAATCAGCAAAACCTCGTTTATCACAATTTCCTTTCCCTCATTTTGCCAAATGCATCCTGCCAATTGTCAGCACTTAACCCGTAAGGCTTTGGTGTTCCAAATCTGGGATTTGTGGTCACATTGGACTGAAGAACAGATGTGGGTTCATGTCTGGAGTGCGAGTGGATCTACCAAGGGCACCTAATGTCATCTCTGCTGTGTGTGACTTTTTATAAATCACCATGAAGAGGCCCAAGACTTCTTTCTCCATTAACTCTATGTACTTCATATGGTGTGCCAGGATGATTTTTTTTCTTATATTAAGCTGTCCAAAGAGTTTTAATATTCTGTCACTATCTGCCTTTGAGGACAGCTGCACTCACTGCTGATTCCTCCTTTTTAAAAATACAAGGAATTGCACAGACATCCACAATGTTCCTTTCACCTGGGAAGCACCTGCTACCACCAGCCCCTGCTGTCTGAGCAAAAGCACTTCTAAACTTATTTCAGTAACAGACAGAAATTAACTTGGAAAATGAACACAGTGGCAATTTCTGACAAGCTCAAACAACCCAGCTCTAGTGTTAATGGGCTCTGTTAACTCCAAGAAGTGCTCTTTTTCTTCAGAAAGCAGGAAGAAAGGGTTAATCCATACATCCTATACCCTTTTATTTCCAGAGACTAGGTGCTGCGAGCTTTTAAAAGAAAAGCAACATACCTTTCTAACAGCAATTTGCTGAAGTCTTAGTTAAGATTCTGTTGAGCCCCACAGCACTAAGGATTAAGAAAAAGGATTAGAAAATCCCCCTCAACAACAGAACATTTTCTCAAACTCAGTTCTGGTGCAGTCACAGAGAAAGATGTTTAATAGGCAAATGGATAAATTGTGTCTTAGCCATCTTAGAGACAGAGCAACAGCCCGTGGGAGAATACATTCCTAACACCACACCTCTTCAGCAAAGATCATCAAGAATGGAAAGAGAAAAGGTCTTCTACAGAGGACTTTTTTTTCTCCTACAAACCTACTTAGTAAAGACTTTGATGTGCACAGATGGTTTGAGATACCAGAGAACAGTGGATAGAAATCAAGTGTGAAATAGATACTTTCTCCATAAAGAGCAGCACTAGAAACATGGGCTATTACAACACGGGAAGCAAAGAGACAAACTAGGAATTCTAGTCAGCTCCCAAAAGGACGAATGTTGCACGATCAAACTTCACACGTATATAAATCGAAATAATCTTCCAGGCTGAAACAACATCTAAAATCTGAAGCAAATCCTATAATGAAACAGAGGCATACCAAAGAACCAAGACAAAAGAAGGGTGGTGGACAATTTCAGAATTTTGAGATTACAATCAAATATATTCTCCTTAAAGTGTCCAGGATGGATCTTCGGGGAAAAAAGAAAAAGGCAGCATTCTTTTGCCCCCACAACAGCTGAAAATACTGTTAAACCTCAGGCAGGTACCCTTCCTATACAAGCTCTAGAGATACCTTACAGGGTTATTTCAACACATAGAAGAATTTTAGCAGTCCTCTCCCTCTGGCTATCGCTTCACAGGATGTAGAACACATAACCAAAATGTTGTAAATACCTCTGAAGAAAGACACCGACTTCATTAAGTTAATACATTGTACATGGTTCACCAACTTTCATAAATGCACCAGGGTCATGACACTCCTGCAGCAAATACAAGTGAACAGACGACTATCCCAAAGGAAGGGAGCAGTGCACGGCTCACTGGACCGCTAGCGAGACACAGCATCTTTCCAGAGCACAGTTTCAACTCCTGAGCTCCAGGAGACCCGGTTGTTAAATGCCGTTGTCAGAAAGTACCCAACAGCTTGTAGTGGGACTGAACATCAAGCAAAGCGCTACAACTTTTGCAGCCATGACCAGAAGAGACTTTGCTACCTGCATATGCTGGGAACACCTGCCCATGGCAGCGGGGAGAGTCATCCCCATGGAGAAGTCCAGCAGGCTGGCAGTGCCACTCAGGTCCAACTCCACTGCAACCTGCTCTGTCCCAAGGACAGGACACCTGTGTCAAAGAACAATCTCCACATGCACATCTCTGCTTTCATATGCACCCAACAGCTAGAACAAAGTCCCTCCTGCCTGGTCACAGCTTGGCAAAGCACAAGATGTTACTGCCCTGTGGTCTCAGTGGCCCCTTCTGAGTAGCTGGGTGAACATCCCAAAAGGCTGTCACTGAACAAGGAATCAGCTCCCGTTACAGAAATATTCAGCAAGACGCAGCACGACAATTTGTGATGTCAGTTGCCCTGAACCATAAACATTTTGAACTATTTTGGTACAATGGAAAGTTGTGTGAGGGAGAAAGAAAAAGAACAGGATAAAAATAACTGACATGGTTCTGAAGAGCATTTTGCCTATAAGCCCCTTCCCTGCACACTGCCCTTCCTTTTCTGCCTGTCCCCAGACTTCTGTGTTAATCAGATTAGCTAATGTTAAAAAAGGCTCTTCCTAATTACTTTCTAATACTGTAGACTGGACTAAATTATTGAGAATAGTTTCTACCTAAATTAGGATAAAACAAGACTGACACTTTATTTGTTTTAGTCTTGTTGATACACACAACCATCATGAACAATAGCTATTTTCAGCAACAAGAGTCAAGGCAGTGGAGACGAGTCAGCTACATCAAACACGCTCTTGCTTCTAGTCACCTATGTCCCGTTTCACGAACACGCTTAAGATAACTTAACAAACAGAATCCAATGTGAGTATTAACATGGTTTCTTTCTGATCTTGCTATGAATTATTTGATAGATGAGGAATTTTATTTTTCAAAACTTTGTATGTGCTAGATGTGAAAATACATAGCACCATCTAGGACGTAAATACAAACTTGCTAATTTATCTAACTGACACAATCATTATCACGCTATCACTGAAGACAAATTACTACACTCTTGAAAAGTATCTGTAAAAATTACCCAAAAATAGTGGGGTTGGTTGTTATCCAAATCAGTCTCTGCGCATTGCTGTAAGAAGGGAGGCTCTTACAAGAAAGAGCAGCTTTAAGTCATCTGGTTCCCACTCTCATCCTGGAGTATGTGTACCGCCATATATACCACACTGTACTTTATCAGAAGTCATTACACAATGACATGCCTGCATCATTCCTCTTTCCTGACACCATATCACCAATTATTAGTCAACTATCTCAGAGGGACTTGGTTTCACTGCAGACTTAACTAGAAAAGCACTGAGGAGCAGTCTCCTAAAACTGAACTGCATGAGGAGCAGTCTCCTAGAATTGCCTGTGCAGGACCCAAAGTGCCATGGCACAGCAAACACGCTGCAGTGTCAAAGAACAATCTGCTGCACTCAAGCAGCAGAGTCAAGATTTGAGCACTGCCACAGGCAGGGAACGCTGCATTCTGAAGTCACCAGCACGCGGCTCTGAAGAACACTGGTGGCCAGCTCAGTTATCTGCTGGGACCAAAGTGGGAGATCACTTGTGTACCTGAGTCTGCCTTCCACTTGTGCTGCTTGAGGCCAGTAAAAAGCACACCTCTGCAAGGAAGCCAAGAGTAATCAGCTGCTTCACAAAATCCTTGACTAATTAATTAAATAATGTTAAAAAGTAGAATAATACTCAAAACTTTTTACATCCTACTTTCCTTTTCCCCTTCTACCTGTCTCCAGAACACCAACTTGTAGAAAACAAAACAACAACAAAATAGAAAAACTGCATCCATTTTGTTTTTTCCCCTCCCTAACCACAGGCTACGTAATTACACAATTCATTAGAGGAGAGGGGAGAAATGGGATTAACATAGTTCAAAAACATCTGAAGTCAAATGAAAGCCCTAATTAAACACTGTGCCAAGGAATACACATAACTTCATTTCAGCTATGCTATGATTAATTTAAAAGGGAGATGACACTTTCCCAATGGTATTTCAATTTTTTAAAATCATTACAAGTGTGTAGTCTTGGTCTCATCCCTGAAGTGTTAAACACAGTTTACTAACCCTTATGATGAAAGATACAAGCATCTCCAGAGTTCTTCATAGCTGAATCACTAATAATTTAAAAGATTAATAATCCTAACAGTAGCTTTCATAAAAAATTAATTAAAAAGGCTGAGAGCACATCTGTTGCTTTTGTTACATTTTTACCCCTTTCTGGTTCAGTTGTCTTTTCCCCACACTCTTTTAAACTCTTCTCAGGTTCTCAGGGCTGCTGCTTTCTTCTCGTGGAGGCTTTTTGCTTCCTCGCATTTCCCTCCTTGTCCTCTCCCTGTACTGGTTCTTCCTTTGGCAGCTGTTACTACCAGCGTACGACACACTGTTCGGCACTCAGCAGCTAGGAAGACTTGGACCTACTAACTAATGAAAACTTGTTAAAGGCTTCAAAAGACGGAGTTATTTGTAAGAGTGAGTTACTTATAAGAACATACAACTCATGTAAATAATGTACAACAAATTTGCTATGGAGGAAAATCATACTGGAACAAGTGAGCTTTATAATTCACAACCAGGAGACAGACAGAAATGGAGAGCAATTTAGGGAAAAGATGTACACCCTATTCCTTGTCCATTGTGAATTTCTACAAGTCCTTGGCAGGCTGTGGAGGGTTGGGAGGGAACAGTGGTGATGATGGTTTCCAGTTACGCCTGAGAAAAAAAACTACAACACAGTAGGCTGTTCATAACGCCAGGCTATGCACAAGCAAGATAACCTTTGATCTCACCATCAAGCCATTAGCAGGCCTGATCGACAGAAGAAAAATTACTTAATCCAAAGTTTAGTACTGATTCATCTGAAGTCTAGTATTGATTCATCTTCTATACAGACTACAGAAAACTCAATCAGCCGTGTTTCAGTTGGGCAGCCTTCAAAGTGTTGTTTGATACCCTTTGTCTTATACTTACTCAGAAAGAGATGGTAAACCATTACAGTAATGTGGGATTTATCTCATTTAACTTCCCATGACTAGGACATAAGTGCTAACAAATGAGCTGGCCACTGTATCAGGCTGGCATTGCCCCTCTGTATTCAACCACATCTTTAAGCTCCCTGCTCTTCTCTACAAACAATAAAGTTGACCATGCTCAGCTGGGGATGTCTATGTTCAAAGAAATCCCACCACAGCTGTCATCAACAAGCCACCATTTTTTGCCTACACAAGGTCCCATGTAGCTCCTTCTTCCCCCATCACTGGGCTCAAATTTTCTTAAGCGCTAATACCCCATTTCTGCAGTAAGGAAACTTCAACCAGACTTATTATTTACCTAGGCTCCTGGCTAGTGCCTGTGCTCTTACAATGAGCTCTCTGCAGAACAGGATGAGTTTATGACTTACAGAATAAAAACCGAAGAAAAGTAAGATGAAGCAACACATGTACGGTCAGATAAGGCATCTGAAGTATATTCAAGAAAAGAAAGAACTGTGTGCAAAAGGATAACCCAGAATGAAAAGACATTAAAAAAACCTCTACTACAATATAGTAACCACTTCCATCTAGCAACAGCATAGCAAACTAAAGTTATGCTATTAATTCCAGACACCAAAATACTTCATGTACGACAACAACGTCTTCCTGCTTTCACAAGTTTTATAGTGCAGGTAGAAAATAAACCTCGGGAAAAAAAGGCAAATATAATTATCCACAGTTTCTGCACGTACTCCAGTTGGAGAAGAAATAAAAAGGCTATACTTTTTCAAAAGCAAGCATTGAGCATACCATAAAAATATATGTTTCACTGCTAAGACACAGGAAGTTACCTATACTTTAAAATAAACCACCATAGATGCTAAACAAAAGGTCTAGCAATTCTTCCCTACAGAAGCACCCATCTATTTACATCTGGGAGTGCTGCCAATAGAACAGCTACCAAAAACTTCAAAGGGTTCATGGCATGAATAACAAGCCACTGGCCAAAGGATTTTATGATATGACCAGCTGCATAACACCATCTCGAATTATAGACACCACCACCTCCTCAAAAAAAAAAAGCAAAAAAAGGATGTTAAACTTGTTAAAAAGTCAAAAAAGAAACCTGAATTTCCTAAAATAATGTTTTCTACAGGAAATTAATTTTAATGAGGGAAAAAAAAAAAAGTACTGCAATACACCACTTCTTTAAGAGAAACTCCAAGCAGTCCTTGTCACCAAGCTTACTTTGAGAGCAGTGAACTTCTCCAGTTTAAGTTGCAGCAAGAGCTCAGCTGCTTTGTGATCAGAATGCTCTGCTTTAATAAATGGCTCCCCTAAACTCACTTGGGAAGAGAGGAGACTTGAGTCAACGGAGGGAGAGAGGGATAATGTTTCTATTGACAAACATTTAACAACTGGCAACCGATAGTAAGAAACAGGGACAAACGAAAGCTCGTCAAATAAAGTTATGCAGAAGGAACAAGGCTCCTTTTTGAAGCAGCCCTACCATTCCTCATAGATCCCAGAAAATTATCTGAAAACACTTAACCAAAATAAAAAGCTGTAGTTGTTGAATAGCAAGGCTGCTAATCCTAATATTTGTGGTGACGCTTTTCCTTGCAAACCAGAACGGGTCAGAACTCCTCCAAATCAAATTACTGTGCGTCCTTTGCCAAGGAGTCTGGTTTTGGTCTCACTAGTCATACACGTCTCAGTGTTCACACAAGTCCTTCTGAGGTACATGAGCAATTTTTTCCCCTCATCTTACGACATTTCTGTAGGAAACATGCCAAAGCATATGTAGCGTCTTGGTCAGATTCCTTATTGAGGAAAGTCAAGACCTTCACTGTCTGCTTACGTCCTGGAAATTCAGTTCTTAGGGAGCACAAATAAAACTTGACTGCAGTATTATGCGTGGACAAATGTTTTCTCCAAGCAGCTACTCATATTCCAACTTCCACCCTCCCAGATTGCTACACAAGATCCAGAGGGAGCCAAACGCAGCTTCCCTCCTCCAGACACGAGAGGAACTAAGCAGAACAAGGCACCTGGGCCAGATCTTTAACTTAAGCTCCATCTCCCTTCCGGCTCCTCTCGGGGCCACAGAGACGAGTCCCGGGGGCAGCCCCGTTCAGACACACGCACTGGCCCCGCGGGGCAGCCGCCCTGCCCGCCCGCCGCCCCCGGCGGACCCGTCCTTACCGCAGCACTTTGCCCACCGCCTGCAGGACCATTTTGCAGCTTAATCCGGGTTTGGGACTCTGGGCGACGACGGGCCGTTCACCGGGGAGGCTGCAGTGATCCCCAACCATGGTACGGCGGGAGGAGCGCGGCGCAGCCGAGCGGAGCGGGGAAACGCCGAGGCGCCGGCGGGCTCGGCCCGGGCTCTCCGCCGAGCTCCCCGCCAGCAGCCGCCCGCCCCGCCCGGCGCCCCGGCCCGGCCCCCGCCCGGCGCCGCCAATGGGCAGCGGCCGCGGCTCCTCCGCCCGCCGCGCCCGGCCCGGCCCCTGCACCGGCCCTTTCCGGCCGGAGACGGGGCTTCTGCCGCGCCGCCCCGGGCCGGGTTACAGAGCCCTGTCTCTCCTCCCTCGGCCCTGGGCGCTGGGCAGGGCTTGGCAATACATTTCAGAAAATGCTGCGAGGAGCTGCGGGGCTGCAGCAGGAGGGAGGAAGCTCTGGCCCTAGAGAGTCAACCAAACCAGCACTGTCCAACACAAGCACCAGCATCAACAATAAAATCCTCTGCTGCTACTTTGGGCAGCCAAAAAGTAAGCAAGACAAAGTAGATTTGCTAGGATGGTGATGCCACAAGACACACACTGCTGTTGCTGTCTGCACTACAGGCACCATGCGTAATGGAGCCAACGCCAGACTCCTGGTGAGAAATGGGAGCGATGATGTCTTTTGCAAGCAAGACTTTGTACTGCTCTCTCTGGACACTGACAAACAAGGGCAAGAGCTAGCCCAAGAGCAAAGTTAGATACGTTCTGCCAGAAACATAGTGAATGTCAGCCCAGCAATGACATGAGGATCCTTACTAGAGGGGTTTAAACAGAGGAAGGGTGAAGAACAGTAAAGCCTTTAACAGCAAGAGCCACCTTGCCCTCATTACTGGAGTTAAGAGCAGGCATTTGAGTAATGGTCTTCAGAGGACGAGTGATTAAGTGGTGTCCCCAAACACAGTTTTACACAGAGAAACCACTTTGCCATGAGTTTTCCTAACAGATCTTATAAAGGCACTGAATGTCCAGTTCCTTAGCCACACCAGGTAACCACTAACCCCCACACACCTTTTGGACAGGCAGCTGTGCCCGCAGCTTGCTGATGTAGCATTTAGAGCCAAATCACAACAAAAATGTGATGGGTGTGGCATAACATGACCTATAACACAAAGGCCTGAGGACATTACTTATTTTGACACACTGAAACTCGACCCATGACATCTCTGGGAAAACAGTAGGTTTGCCATTTTATGTACACCTGCAACACTGGCTTGCAGTTGAAGGGGCAGTTCCCCAGACAAATATTGCCAAGCACTCCAGTCCATTTAATAAACAGGCATCTTGCCCTGTAAAGAGAAGGTCAGACTTGTTGAATTAAACCTAGCACAAATCATGACATTGTTGCCATCCTCAACTCAGCATCACTTGTTTAAATAGAATGGAAAAATGGCTACTGTTTGCACAAATCCGAGGAACCACTGCCACATTACGCAGCTGGAGGAATAATGTGCTGCTCAGCCCCAAAGCACCTACTCAGGCAGTGGTGGTGTCAGTTACGCGCTGTCTTTTAATCACACCTCCAAGTTAGGCCTCTGCACCCTTGTGAAGCGGGAGGTATTTGTATTCTCACTCTCCAAGCAATCCACTTAAGACAGAGTTTTAATGACTTCACTGATAGCACACAGGAAGTCTGCGGCTGAACACAGCTCAGCTTTTCACAGAGTGGCCCCGTGCTTCATATAGATTATCTGACCCTTGAAAAACCTGGTGCTCACTCAGTCTTTTCCCCAAGTAACAGCAAATTCTCCCAGTAACATTAAAAACCAGTCCTGGCAAACAGAGGAAGGACATCTGCCAAGAGGGCAGTTGCCCTCCTTTCGTTCACCAGTCAAGTCTGCACAGAGAGAATGTTGTTTGTTAAAAAAACACCCTAAAAACAACAAGCCTGTGATATAAAGCAGCTTAAGTTTTATTAAAAGTCTGTCTATCCAAAGTAAATTAAAGAAAAATCCAGGGGTAAAACCAAAATAAATACAGCTCTGTGGCGTTACGGTTGTATTAGGAAAGCTGGCCTCTCCGTGACTCTGACAGCTAACCATTCGCTCTTCAGAGATGGAGCTTCAATAGTCTCACACAGTTAGGAACTCATGCTCTGCTGTTAAAACTGATAGATAACCGAAATAAAATTTTTAAACCTGATATCTTTTTACTTTGACCCAGATAAATGACCCACTTCTCTATTCTGTTAGCTTCTGCAAACCAACATTTTCCTTTCCCTTTCCTCATCCATGTATCTCCACATATCTTTTCCAGCCTTTCCTCCACCTATCAGTTTTCGTTCATTTAAGCAACAACTCCTTTTTGCATCAACTGCATGCTACGGTTTACCTGTAGTACTAGATTTTATGCAAATTGTGGGAAACCCCAGCATCTCAAAGTCAATTTTAAATGCTCCAAAATAATAAAAATGAAACAAGGTTATTATAGAAAGCACAACTTAAGCACATACACTTTATTTATATACCATCAACATAAGCAATTTAAAACGTGTAGTACAGATTCTCACACTTCAGCAAAATTTAGAGCACATCAGCAGACACAAATGTGTTTACTTTAAAGGTGCTGCACCCAAAAAGTGCAGTACATGACCTAAAAGAAATGTATTTATTTGAATGCAACTACTGGTCTGATCTCTATGTATGCATATTCTGAAGGATGCATATCGGCACTTCCTCAAGGGTCTGTGGTACAGCCATCCAATATCCTGCCTATTCACATCCATTGGTAGCTTCTTTTACACTTGCTTCCTCAAAATCTGCACCTAACAACTGTTAAATCTGACCTCAGCACAAGTGTGCTTCAGCAGTCACAAACTGCTTCAAGTGTGTTCCTTACCCACCAGCCAGACTTCAAAGATCACGGAGTTGGATATTGAAATCATCACTAAAACGTTAATAGAAATACCTGTGAATGGACCTACCAACAGCTTTATAACTTGTGTCAGTCCTACAGGCATGTCAGTAATATCACCAGTGGTGCACAGTAAGGGCTGGGAAGAGGGGAGCCCTATTTCCCACCACTTAAACATGACTATAGGTTCTTATAGTACAGTGACTGAAAGTTTTCTACATTGATCTGAACTACCAAGCCAAGTAATGGTATTTATAAATTTTATGAATAATGCTTTGTATTTATAATGATGTTATAAGCAGCGGTTACACGTAATTATTTATTTGCCTCTTTCAGGGGTCCATAAAAATTAAGTGTAAAGCAACCACCACAGGGATGTATACTAGTACCCAGAGGTTTGGGAAAGAAAGCAAGTTATATCAACCCAGACAAGCAATGTCAGGGGAAAAAAAATCATAATCACTATTTTGATTAAGGTACAATTTAGCATTTATATGTATAGAAATGAGGCCTTGTAATATCAGATTGTAAAGCTCTGTTTTAAATTAAACTGAATTTTACTGTATGTCCCTGCCTGACATAGAACATTTCAATTTTGCCAGCTAATTAGCTCTTTGGTTTACCCCTAGTGTGCCCTGCTACCACGTAACCAAGTACCCTTTCCCGTTACCTGACAGTTCATCCCCCAGGTCTATGAAATCACTTAAAATCAGCAACAAAAACCTTTTATCTTTTAGCTTGCCTCTAAGAAGCATTTATATTGAGATTACATTTGCTCTCCATTTTGTCATCCTCACACAGCAGCAAAGATGGCCATGAGCAGCTCTCTTCCATATAGACAGTAAAGGCATAGCTTTTGGACAGAAGACAGACTGAAGTCACACATCTTAACCTCAAAAAGTAGTTTGGAGGTGGTCATAGTGAGGGGAGAAATAAAATATTTCAAGGGTATACTTTCAGCTCCACTCTTGAGTTAACAGCAGGAGAAACTGGTCTTCCTGACCACAGTGTCGTGATACAAGCCGTATCAACAATGGTCAGAAACATTGCAGAAAGTTTGTGCATAAAGGATTCAGCTTAAAAGCAGCACATTTCTAAGTGACAAGGTATGTACAATTGCTGCTTTATTGAAAACTTTGGTTACAATAAGTCAGTGTCTCTTCTGCAACCCCCACCCCTTTGGCTTCATCAGTAATGTGTGGGGTTTTTTCTGCGACAGGCAGAAAGAAAAAAATGGTACACAATATTCTCACTTAATCCGTAACATGATAAACAATCAATTGCTGCAAGAAAAGCAAAATACTGCAAAATATCAGTAAAGCTTCAATAGATACTCCAAAGAGTTTATATTACAACACTTTGGAAAGGATGCACAAAATGAGAAGAACCAAGAGTTCATGAAGTTATCACTTTACTGAATTAAAGGAGAAAAAGGAAAGTGAATGCTGCTGTATGTACCGAACAGAAATCCTGATCTCAAAGGTACTGTATTTCTGGCATGTGTGTAGGCACATCTATTGTTCTGAAATCCTCTGAAATGTCAAGTTAAGCTAGGTTCATCAAGAAGTGTGTATGGATGAGAGCTAAACAACACGGATGTGTTGAAGGATGCAGCAATAGCAGTAGCGCAGCAGGAGATATTCAACTCTACCAGCACTGAACAAGTACCCAAGTACTATTAGGAAAGGATAGGATGGCGACACTCAGGCTCTACATGGAGAAGTGATGTGAAACAGAGGGCAGAGCTGATTTTTTAATCGCCTGTTTTTCAGTCAGTTCTCCTGATTCAGCCCACCTCAAGTGACAGAAGCCCTCTGCAAAACCCACTGGCAGGACACTTGTTTCCTGCAGAGCTGCTCCACGCAAGTTTGTGGCAAGTAGATTCTGAGTCAATGAATTGCCATGGAGTTGGAGAGAAACATCAGATTCAGACCTTAGTTTGTAGTATCCCTGTAAACTTACCACTGTTATAAAAATAATTTATGTTTTTAAAAGTTATTCTTCTGAATACTGGGCAAATTCCAAGATTACTGCGTTCTGTTTAAAGTTTCCCCTGCTGTCAACTGAAAAGGTTCTTTGCTCTCCATACTAAGGTGTTGCATGCTATTACAAAGCACCCCATTTCAGTGACGGATGAAGCAGTCCCTATATGGTACCCTTTTTACATAGCTCATTCCAAAATAATACAACAACATAATGACACAGCCTCCAGAAGCAGAGAGTTTTCCTCTTTCTAGATTGCAAAATAATATGATTGACACTACTATTTCAAGGAACAATAAAATGGAAAATATTTACAAATAAACAGCTCAAATCTATCACCCTCATAAAACTGTCTTCCATATAGACAAGTTTGCTGGGCAAAAGCCCAGCAATAGCTCCAGGTGACACTGAAGCTCAAGTGACAGGCAACATCTATCTCAGAGAGGATAAAATCCCTTTTTTTCTTTCAGTAGGGGATGAGGACAGAAGAAAACACAAACAAGTAAAGATGTGCATTTATCATTTTGAGTGCCCAAAAGGATGTCTTCCAACACATGCGTCTCACAGATTAAGTCAGAGGAAGTTTTATTATGCAGAATACCTCGTAATAAGCTGCATGGGATGCTCACAGCATACTGTAAAGATGGAGATGCTTAATTTATACCATTGTAGCTGCTGCTAGTTCCTTCCTAGAGACAACACAAGTGACAATTTCTTGTCACATTTTACCATTCCTTTTTTTTTTTTTCTGTGTCCTAATTTTGAAGTTTAACTAGAGTGCACCCCAGGGAAACATTAGTGCAATATGCATTTCATACAGAAAAACTAAAATGAAAGGCTCCTTTTTCTTCCCTTCCCCAAATACACTGGACCTCAAGAATCATATAAAGAGGTAACACTTCTAAAACTTGGCTAAGAAGCTCTCCCTGGGGATTGTTTAACATATTCGGAGATATTTGCTAGATATATACAGAACTCTCCCTGAAAGTTTTACAACGCAACTACTGTTTTCACATGTTTGGGTAAATATGGCATGGAAAACAAAACCCTAATTGCAAACTGGCATGAAACTCTAGACTAAGGAGTCAAAGGTGTAATCAGCAGAGGAAAGGAGGGTATCTGTGTCAGCACTGTTATTGGTCAGGACTATCTACAGTTGGGTGGGAAAGACAGAGAGAGAAAAAGGGGAGATGCTGGGAGTGAACTTGCAGAGTTTTCCCAGACAGTTGTACAGCCAGTAAGGAAATACAAGTTACCCTCCTTGGTGCTAAGAATCACTTCATTGCAGTACAGCAAATGATTTTATCTGGTAACGTCATGTTTAGATGACAGCATGAGCGAAAAACAATTCATGAAATAAGTGTGAAATTTATTCTAGGAAATTTTTCTCCAGGCATTCATTACAAAATATAACACACGGAGCTTACATTACATAAGATTAAACAGAGGAAGCTATTCATTGTGATTTCTGGAACTTACAGAATCATTCCTTAGCTACTACTTCTAACGAGCAGGACCATAAAATCCAGAAGTCACAAAATTAACTTAGTTCACACCCAGACCAGTGCACATCTGCATTCCACATACAACCAAAACACACATGCTGCAACCCAGCTAATTTGATTTCTTAATACCTGACACACCTCACACAGATCATTGTGACAGGAGGACAATAACAGCTTCTGCCTTGCAAACAACGCCATAAAGTATCGAACTTAAAACCTGAAGTAGTTCAAATTTATGAAAAGATGAAAAAATTTCCAGCAGTGGTTCAGCCTTGCAAAGCTGTGTAAGTATTTGCATTGCAGCAGCTCAGCCCAGAGGAGCGGCCACTTCACAGAGCTGAAGTAAAACCTGTTTGGCCAGCATGCATGTAAAGGCGTGTGCTGGAGATGGACATGGGGCTGCGGAAAGACACTGACAAGTAGTTTGTCACAGGGACTCGCCTTGGAAGAGGTGAGGCTGAAGTTACACAGCTGCATTTCAAACACTCGTGGAAGCATGACGATCTCGTCTTTGAGATATCCTCGAACCTAGTATACCACTGATTAAGCATTTCAAGTCATTCAAAAACATTAACAGTTCTATTTCAGTATAGTAAATGATGGATTTGTAAATTTACTGAAAAAAATACCTTGAAATTCTTCACACCTGGTTACAGTGAAGATGTTACACACAAGAGCCCATAATTTTCTCACAGCAGTGCTGTTTTTGGTCTTTGCTGCGCTTGCCAGTCTTGGCCATGTGAGAGCTCAGCTGCATGTGGGACATACTAACATAGGCACAGCCACACAAAACCACACAGCCTAAGTAACCTGCTTGTAATTTTCCTAAAACTTGATACCAAAACATCGTCAGTTTTCATGCTTTGATTCTTCTGATAAAGAAAATGGCTTAAGTGCATTCATTTACCCAGTTGATTTGAATCTCACGCTTAGTACAAAACTTCAAACATCTTAGAAAACCCAACATGGTCATATATTCTTGAGATCAACCCTCTCCCACAAATTCTTGGCAGATTTGGACAAGAAGCAGCAGAATAACACAATTTAAGATTAAGACTACCATACACTTCTTTTCAGGCACTGCGGTAACATACAATGGAAGCACACTGATCTAGTTCAATAAGGAACTGGTGGATTAAAAAAGCTTGCATACATAGAATTGTTTGGTTTGTTTCTAAATAACATTTCTTCAAAAGCAAGTTAAGCTAATAGTTAAAAAACAAAACAAAACCCACCAAACCAAACCAACAAACAAAAAATCACACACAAAAGAAAAAACAAAACAAAACACCAACCAAAACCAACTCAAAGAACATCCAAAAGAGTAACATTTATGGAAAATATAATGTCTCTATACAACAATAGCATACAATACAACTACTTGAATTATGTCAAACCATTAGAACTTTCCTTTTTAGGCTCAGAATATTTGAAAGCAACCTTTTTAAAAGTAAAAAGCCCCTCCTGGAAGCACACAGAGGTCAGGAGGAGGTCTGCTTATGACAGAACTGCCTTCCAAATTGTGGTTAGATTATTGCTTTACAGTACACAAGTATTTTTATTACTGTGACATTCTTGCACTGGTGTAAACCCTAAGAGGCAATCACATCTTGAGAGAAGTGCCATAAAAGAAACTTCTATGAACCCAAATCTCATCTGATCAAGGAGAAATAAAAAAAATGGTAGAATGTAGAGTAGAAGAGACCTGAGTTTAAGCCAATCATAGAGAAATAAAGATATGGGTTTAAAAAATAACACCATTAAGCATAGATTTGTCTTTCAGCAACACTACTGTATATAAAGCTTTTGTGATGCTGTCTTGCTTAAAATCTCCATTTTGCCTAGAATTTGTCCTATGGCCATACTCACACTTTCTCCCCCCACAGTCCATTACAACTCTTGAATGGATGTTTATTTACTAGGAAACAAAGAAAAGCACTGGCTGACAGAAGAGCTTTGTCCTTCTGGTTAGACAAGATTGCCATGTTTTAGCAATGCAATAACAAAATTAGCCTTGCCTGCTCTCAAGCACAAAAAAAAAAAAAATCTCACTTAAGGTCCTGGACAGAAACTGAAGAGAGGACATTACTGTACCTACCAAGACCTGCATGAACTTTGCTGAATAAGTTTCTAACCCAATTCCACAGCCAAAAAAAAAAAAAATTAGTAAGTAGTTACTATAATCTACATTTTGCATACCTAGTTTTGCAGACTTTTCCTAAACTACTTGTTTTCAGACTTGGTCCATATCAATATGTACTAAGACTAGGACTAATGGGTGATGTCATGCTATCATAATTCCTACTTTACTGAGAAATACCATTGCCATGAACATGGCAAAGACATCTTTTTCAAAATGCTTGATGAAAATTGCTTTGTGATGAGGAAAAGGCCCTGAAGTTGCAGTGTTACTGTGAGGACACACAGGCAGGTTAGTGCCAGAGGAGAAACAAATACTACCAGCAAACAGAAGAGGGGAAGGATGACTCCAGACTTCTCAAAAGTCCAACTCTGCCACTACTCCTTTGGAACCGTGAGAGAAATTGAACTCCTCTCTAAAGCAAGATAAATATATATGAAATCTCATCTAATTTCAGTGATGCACACTACCTGAAGTTTTTTAGCATTTTTCTAGGCTTCTTACTGGGGAGGTGAAAGTGAATATTAGGATATGTATTCATCCTGTATCTTGAGCTACTTCTGTACTTTGAAAGGACATTATATGCACGAAGCAAATGTGCTCCAATACGCAATACACGAACCTTTCTCTTTTGACGTTCTGCCCTAAAAAAGGTTTGAAACTAGGGAAAATACATTGTGTTCCACTATACAAATAGCAACTTCCCTGTATAATTATAGCACATTTTACTGAGAATTGCATCATGACTAGTGTACTACCAAGAGGACAAACATTTAACCACTATTCTTAGTTTGGTAGAAAATTTTTCCCACATTACATAAACACATATACACACACCCAACATGGGCAGCACCATCAATCTTTCATTGTTTTTACTTTAGGAAAGGAGCAGTTATTTTTTAATTTCAGTAGCTTTATTTTTGTCAATGTTATGAAATAGGTATTAACTTCTCTCCTTCAGCTTTCTTCAATATTATTCTTCCCTTCTCTCTACTGCAGTTTCCTTAACTTTCTGTTAGACAAGACTGTAAAACAGGAATTAAAAAATTGGCATGCTGATTCCAAATATCCTTAAAACTTCAGTAAGACAATTCACTTCTAAATGTGTTTTCAACAAAAAAAGGAGATTGTTGAGGAGTTTCTCCTGATGTTTTCATAAAATGGAGAAGTGCACATCTGACAAAAGAAGAAATAGGATGTTCTTTTAGTTCGCACATATTAACCAGAAGCACCAGGAACAAAACATAGCAGATTGTTGAAAATATCTAACCTTTACAAGGTCTTCCACAGATGGCCAGAAGTATGAACCACACAAAATTATCTGAACAGATGCAGCCTTATATCATTTTACTTGTGCAAAGATCTCTGTCAAAGAGTCAGCCAGCTCAGGGTAACCATACCCAAGCAACAGATGCATTAAAAGATGACATGGAACAGGTAAGAAGAAATTAAGCACTCAAAAGTTAACCTTAGTATATCAATTTGCACTCCATATTCAAGCTTCTGATAATACTTCAGAATTCAGTTTTTCACTTCTTTGGCTGGAGGATGGTAAAATACAGAATATAGATTCTGTTCCCAGTTACTCTCCTACATGCTCAGTGCTAAATCTAAAAGAGCATATGAATGCTGTTAAGGATCCAGTTCGAGTCTTCTCAGTCTAACCAGACTGTTAGATATGTATATAAAACCAATCAGCTTCAAAAAGAATTTATGTGTGTGTTCAAGTGCTATATTAAACTGGAAATTAAAAGGTTGGATCTTAACCTCTTTAAGAATCATGATCAATATGATACAGCTTCTTCAGAGGGCCAGCGAGAAGTGGGGATGAAGGCATTTTAGCTCTACAGGGTAGAAGAAAATTCTCTTCCCAGTACACACTGTACATTTTTATAATGAACACACAGCCAACTAAATGCAAATTTTGAAAAGAATCTTTATCATTAGAAGTACAGCTGTTGCTTTTAATGAGAGAACATACAGAACATGTTGCTGTTTCTGAAAGTCATAAAATATTTTATTCCACAAATTAGGCTTTGCTTTGTTTGCATATTCAAGTATTCATGCATATTTGGAACCTCACCACAGCTATATTGCCTAGATGCTTTTTAACTGGCAATTGTTGCATAAAGTATCTTTCTGTGTGCCTTTCCCTATGACCAAATAAAGAACACCTAACTGAAGTCAATAGCCGTGTCCATCACAATTTGGGTGCATACCAAAACATAGAATAGATACAGAAATAATACTGCTGAGGAGTGAGGCCCTCCTATCAGTGAGCAGAGCAGTGACAAACACCCATGACGCTGTAATCCCCAGCCTCTCGATGTCCCTCGACACTGTAGCCCATTAAGTCATTCTGGTTGGCCCAATGTAGGTGGGAAAGTCTAGGGCATGGGGAGCCGCTAAACAAACACTGTTTACCTCCCACACCAAAAGGGACACTAAACTATGCCTCACTGTCTGAAGATTCAGTAAGTCCTTCAGGAAACAAGCCTTCTCAGATACAACTTTACCTTTTCAGGAGGCAGTTGGAGAAAGGATAAATTGGCATGAATTCAGCTGTTAGCAACGTGCAGGCAATGTACAGCTCCTCTTTTGCCTCACACGACTGTTGCGTTGTCTTCACCGGTAATGGTTTGTTGGAGGACAGCAAAATATGCAATACTTATCATAGCTTAAAATCTAGAGAGACAAGGTCTGCCAGGTAGATACAATCAGCACTGCACACCCCTTCCTTGGGTTGACTTCATCTGTTTTAAACTTGTAGATAAACTAAATAGCTGTGTCCCCACTATGGTTTTCACAGCTTACATATGCTAATTATTTCACAGTGAAAACTGCTTTTTTGATCCGAGAAGATATTTTGCCTACAAAAATATAGCATGCCAGCAAACAACGGCTGCTACTGTAGCCGCAGCACTTCCCATGAAACCTGTGCTTTGCACACACATTTTAGAAGTCAGCCCTCACTCGCACCTCTGAGCCATCCAAGTAAAACAAGCTACACTGGTAAAAAAAAAAAAAAAAAGCCTATAACTACATTTGACTTTCTTCCAGTGCAGGTGTTCTCTCAAAAACCTTCTTCATACCCCAACCAACAATGCCGGAAAACATTTGGAGCAGAGACAAAACGTATGCAGTTAACGCCCAGCTTTTCCAGTGGGTGATTCACAGGTTTCCTCCAGCAGCACGCTCAGCTCTACGCCCCGGTACCCACCCGGCGCTTCCCTGAAATGCCTGATTTACTGGGATTGCACGGATCAAAGGCACGGCACGTGCAGGGGACGCCACAGCCACCTCAGCCACATCCCTCCCACTAAGGAGCCCTCAGAGGACAGCAGCCAAGGCTGCCCCTCTGCCCCAGGGAAGCAGAAGCAATTAGGTGCCAGCCACAGAACCAGCTACCAGAGCCCAGATGCCCAGGTACGCTGTATTCCAGCACACCACAGTAACCGGAGCGGGAGGTTCTAGGGTCAGAATCAGCCTTCAGTTATTGTCTGCCTTCCATCTAGTTATCCCTGTAGTGAATCCAAGTCTTAATTAGCCTAAAGCACACCTTCCAGAAAGGCATCTAGTTTTAACTTGTATTTCTGACAAGAAAGAAAAATAACTTATTTTGCTCAGTAATTTGTTTCAATGGCTGAACATGTCCATTGTTAAAACACATGTCCTTTGAATATTTGAAGCCCCTTAGCATTAACATCCATTTATGTTTCCAATTGTTATCCTTTCTCTGTTAGATTATAGCTTTCTTCCTTTTTTTTCTTTTTTTTAACTTCATTAGTTAGTTGATATATTCACCTTTTGACCTTCTGAGAAACTAAAAATTTTGCTTATGTCTCATTATTAGGAATCTTTTTTCCAGTCTAAATACTGCAGGCCTTCTCTGCCTTTCTAATCTAGACCCTTCTGAAGACAATATAAGTACAACTGATCAAAAGATCTGGAGCAGTTCTTTAAAATCTTTATAGGAATGAACAAGCACACAATTTTATCTTCATATCCCAATAAATTAAAGGACCATTTTTCATTTAATAATGTTGCAAGTTTAAAATGTTTAAGTTTCTACCATTTAGAAATTCTACGAATATTTGCATCCTAAGACAAGAGAAAGAATACTAGTACTCATTATTTGAGCAAGGAAAGAAAAAAATCCATAAAATTATCAATTTATTTAAATTCTCCAGACAGAGTAGCTATAAATATAATCTAGCCTTCATTTTATAAATATTTAATCAGCTTAGTAACAATTAAGATAATTTCATCCCACACAGGTTGCGCTACCTTTGATTAAAACCTCAAGGAGGAAAAAAAAATTAAAAAATCTTGTTTTTCTTGTTATCCATTTTCTTTGCTTTCTTACTCACAATCATGGGGTAGAAAAAAACCACAGCATGATCATTCAAAATCAGGTTGTAAGAAATAAATGGAGAGCACATGGCAAAAGTGTTATGTCCCCACCACATAAAATTAGCTCCTTACCACTGCATTGCTTCCACGGTAATCCGTGAATACCCTTGAGCAAAGAACAGTATTGATCCAAGGCAAATTATCTGACCCAGGGGACTGTGTAGAAAGGAGTCGGGAAGATGATACAGCCTAAAACCTGAATGAATACATTTTATAATCTGCTAATATGACCATTAGTGTGGAGAGCCACTCAGTTCCACTTCACTGCCTGCTGTCTCCAACACATTCCTCATTCTTCGCCCTTACAGTCAGAAAGAGCAAATGCCTCCTCCCATCCTTTACAAGGAACGTATTCAGAGAGCAGCAATGAAAGACTCCAAATTGAGTGTGCCCCCAACTCCCTCATTACTGTCCTTTGTCTCGCTTTAACAAAGTTTTCCTGAGTTCTGTGTGTTAAAAGTAGCTATCTATCCATACCTGAACTCGCTGAAAAACATCATCCACTCTCACTCTCCATACACACTCCATATACGTAAGGATTGCTGAGTTGCCTGACAGATGAGAAACCCAAAGCTTGTTTTCCATTATGCAAGTCAAAACTTGCAGACATCTCCCAGCTTCAACACGTTACACCTCTACTAAAAGTGAAAACTACAGTTTACCCTCTTTGGGGCTTCATTTACTGCTTTATTTCTAATTCCAGATAATCGACTCCCAACAAAACTTGAAAGCCCATCTCTCTCACCATGCGACAAAGGAAGCCAGATTGTCCTCCTGTACTGTACACATCTGCTTTTGTACCACAACTTCTATTAGCAGATTGTTGCTTAAGAAAAACAGACTGGCAATGAGAAACAGATCAGCAGCTTGGTGTTTGTTCTACTTGTGTAACCTTTCACAAACAGCCTTGCATTTCCACATGAAGGCAACAAATGTCTGCTCCATGCAAATACAAATATTAGATAACTGAAAAGCTGCAGTGTTGTTCAGAAATTGGCTGAATGGATACAGAGATCCCAACTAGACTGTCATTCTAAAACTTCTAAATTAAAAGTTTTCATTTCTAAAAACCCATTTACTGTAAACTAATATTTAAATAGTGCTTATGCAATCAACAAATACAAGTCATCACTCCCTCTCTTAGCAGTGTTCTTTAGTAGTCCACCAGCACAAAATGCCACTAGGATCTTCTGAAACTCATCTGAGGGCATCTTTTAGTGACACAGCTAAGATACTCTATGAGCCAGCTTCTTCAGAGAGGATTATTCCCATTCATCCCTCCCTGCCCAAACCAACTGGAAATGGTGTATTTTCATTGCCTGTTTTCTGCTAGTTCAACACTGTGATGTAGTTCACCATGGAGCAATTTCAGAACTAGACATTTAAGAGAAACAGCAGAAGCCCAGCTAGGATTAGGAAATCCCTTTCAGGGTAGGCTTGCCACCATCATGGCCTAGCTCTACTATTGAAGGGCATGTTTATGCTAATCACTTCACACATGTGCTTGCCAAGAATAAAACTCATTGTGTATAACTGCATCAGTTCCCATAAATGAGAGTGGTAAGACTGTATACAGATAAAAATTATACTTGTTCCATTGTTCCGTGCTGCCAGGACGTGGTACTAAATAGCACTGTGGGAGGAAGCTGGAAGTGCTCCGGAATACAGAAAAACACTTGGAGAAATAGGGGACTTGGACTTGAGACCGGAGTGGGGTAACCCAAGTGGAGCTGTTCAGTGCACACTCACATGTCAGAAAACAGCTCAAGGACCACAGTCATAGATTACCACAAGACAACAATCTCCTTCCAATCTTGCAGTTTTATGATCACCCTTTGAAGGATCACTCTAAGTGATAACAATAAAGAAAATCAAGTGTGAGCATCATGCCTGTATCTGGAAGCGTGTATGAAGCTTGAAGCATGTATTTTGGGTAAACAGGGAATTACCCTCCTAAGGATGAGAGGAAGCATGCTCATAAAGAAGCACTTCAGTTATAATATTTTTTGAATCTTCAGAGATGGATCTATTTTGAAACTGCATTGCTGTATTCCAGTATGAACTTAGATGGGAACAAACTGCAAGTATTTTTCAAGAACATGAAATGAAAATATTTAACCAGTATTGCAATATAGTTTGTAACACACAGACCCCCTCATCATTATCATACTTACTCATGCTACAGAGAACATTTATTATGATAAACTATCCTGTGCTTACAGAAGTGGAAATTCAAACGTCTTATTTCCTATTTACAGTGCTGTGGCAGTGAAGTTGAAAACTTTGATTATTCTATCTAGCTTTTCAATACATGTAAAATATCAAAAGCTCGAATTATTTATTCAGTCCACTAAATTTATCCAAAACAGCAGGGTATTCTCTCCCTCCCTTCAACGCCCTTCAGAATCACTATTGCCTGAGTGTGAGCTGATGGACAGAGCAAAACCAGAAAGCTTACACACAATACAACTCCCTTCCAGAGCATAACACAGAAAAGGGAACTGATAATTCCACAACTGCTTTCTGAAAAACTTAAAGTCTTGCTTCTAGTTCTCCAGCCATTTTCAGGCTGATACTTATTCACAGGCCCCTCTACTACAGTGATGCACTACTACTTGTCCTGTATCTGAGCATCATGATTCCACTATTGATCATGTACTACATTGCTGACTGCAAACTTCTCCCACAGAGAGAAAAAGTACGGTGTTTTTTTTCCTTAAAAGAAAAGCATCAAGAGGAAACATGAACTCTTAACTTGAAGATGTCTTCATGAAAGTAAAATTTATTTCTGTAACCTGTAGCAGAGGAGCTGACTTTAAAACACAGGAGTTCCAATTGGTACTATTTTAAATTAGGATGCACATATATGAATAATGTTCAAAATTTAAGGTGGGAAAAGGCTGGAGCTACTCTTGTTCACATGAGACAGAAATGGAAGAGCCATAAAAATCTAAATTAATAGACTTGGTCTTGAAGAAACTGAGCTGCTGCACCTACATAGGTATCCCTGTAAGTCAAAAGAAAGATCATTCTATTCTTACACTGTACATTTTTACTGTTGTTACAAATTGATTAGCATTACACTTGGAAAGAGCCACAATTATGTTGTATCTTAAGCTTGTATCTTAAGCATGTTCCCTCCCTGCCACTGTATCCCATGTTCACTGCAAAACTCGCTCTTCAAAGTTTGACCTGTGACAAAAACTAATCCATTAAACTGAAAACAAGGGGTTTGGCATGAAATCCTGCAAGGAAAGGGGGAAGCTATTGACAATTTTTCTATGCTTCAAAGATTGGGTCAAAGCGACATAATACAACCTGCATGTCCAGCTCTCTTTACCACCTTTCAGCCAGTTTCTCTGTCATAAAACTTTGAGGGTAAGTCCCACTGAGACAGGCTGCAGTAGAACAAGCCATTTTGCCAAGTGTTGAATAACTACGGAACTCGCTGTAGCCTTCAGCCGTTCGCACGCTCACGTTCAGGCTGGCAGCTGAGGCGGGTATGTAGTCACTGCCTGTCTTTTGTTTTTCAGAACAAGGAGAAAACACATTTTTCCCCTCCCCTGTCTGGGAAACAGGAAATAGATTCTTATAAAGACTCTCCCACATACAGACTGGGCAGGAAAAAGGCGGAGTTTGGCAAAATTAAGATTTGTTCTTCAAATGCAGACCAGTAATTATTCTAAGGTAAGCGACAGGATGGCTCGGCTTAGTAATGTTTACCCATTCTGGTGCTGCTGTTTTCAAATGTATTTATATTTCATGCAGACTTACCCATAAATGTAAAACCCAGTTATTTTTACCTGAGTTTTCAGGTGGTTAGACTCTTGCTCAGACTTTATTTACCTTTACATAAAGGCAACTAATGAAAAGAAAATGCCTTTTTAAATAACTGTACAAGTTAATTAGTTCTTAAGCTCCTTATAAAATGGCTAGACATTTTTATCCCTATTTTATAAATGAGGCTATACTGTTTCAAGTGCACAATATAGCTCCCCAGAGCACATGAAAAGTTCCACACCTTCACTTCAGAAACCATAAGCTAGTAGCAATATTGTCTTTAGCTCAGGGGAAAAAAAAAAATCATTAGGACAGAAAAGCATGTGGATTTTCTATGGATGTCAGTTACTTGATAACTGCACATCTGGAAGGACAGATTTTCTTGTTGATTGTATGTATTCCAGGAACTTATATTAAAAACTAGTAACAGAGAGAACATTAGTATGAACACAACGATGGCTCCTCACTGAAAAAAAATCCTGAGATACTAGTTTGAACCTACCTGTGTATGAGCTACCCCCCCCATAAATCCTAAAATAACTTTCTAAACCCAAAAGTTAAGTATCTGACTGTATTTTTCACTAGCTAGAGTCTGAAATGTTTCTGTGACCACCTACATCAGAAAACCAGAACCTGGTCTGTATAAGTACTGTAGAAGGCCTTTCTAGTTATTGGTCAGGGGTAGGAAGGAACCCTAAACTCAGAAAAAAAATTTAAAAGTTGAACCTTGGGAAAAGTTGGGGATGATACAGAAGATGCTGAAGGAATATAATCATGATTGCTTATCCTCAGTAGGTACCAAGAACATACATATAACTTGCCTTTTGTTTTTATACGGGATGTCCTAGTGTACTTTTAAAATGCAAAGTTTTGCATGAGATTACACTTTGTGATGTGCTCTAAATTTATTCTAGGCTTAGAGCTTTGTAAAAGTTTTCATCAGACAGGAATGGCACAATTTGTTAAAAACATTAATTTTTACCGAGTTGGTTATCTGGCAGAAAAAAAGCACACAAACAAACTGGAATGTGCTCAACTTGTTCAGAGTTTATGCTGCCTATATTAAGAAAAGCTCTAATGTTCATGGAGTGCTATTAATCAGCAGCTCTCAAAATGGTTTAAACCACATTTTTCTTTTCTGTAGCATGTGCCTCTAACATAAATTTGCATAATATGCCTGTATCACATATTCCTCCATCATAGCTTATGTACTACAACTTCCAGCTTGTGCCAGTGCAATCCATGCATATACCGTGACCCATCCCTTCTGTCAGTCCTCCTCTCCCTTCCCTGCATGCCAAAATCTCCAGCTCTCTACCCCTTCCATGAGTCTCCAGGCACGAAGACTCAGCTAGTTTTCCAGCTTGTTGGCCAGAGACAACAGGCTCTCCTGCCTTGCCCTTCACCATAGCTGCCCACCTTTTTCTTCTCTGTCTCCTGAGCTTTGGATCCACTTGTGAGGACAGTGGCCAGAAGCACACCATGCAGATGGCTCCCACGCTAGAAAGGGGACCGGTCAGGAATTTGGGGCAGACAAGCTCTGCAAGAAATAAACCACTCCCAGCACAGAAAACCACCTCAGGCATTGCGGGACAGGGTCCTGCATGTAACAGCTCTGCAGGGTTCCAATATCACCTCAGAAAGCCATCAGCATTGGTTTCAAAGTTCAAGGAAGTTGCCAGAAGGCATTTCATACCCTGTGGCTTGGAAGTGGTTAAGAAAGCTATTAAAAGATAATTCTCTGATCACAAAGCCTTCTCTAAAACAACAATCAGCCCCTACACAAATCTGCTCAGTCCCTTCTATGTCAGAGAACAGGGGGGAAACCAAACAAAGCAAATGGATAGTATTCTTCCATGAAAGAGGTGTTACAGACCTAGAAAAATGTTTTTCAAACAGCTTTTGTTTAAAACGTACTCTAGAACACAAAAACAAAGGTCCCTCATGGCCTGAATGATCGGTACAACAGCACAAATTACAGACAAACGTTCCTTTGGCAACATCGTTGATTTTATGTAAAATCTAAGTTGCACAGTAAATGTCTGGGTAACTCCAAAGACCCTGGCTTTGTGCAAGCTAAGAGCCAGCACAGAGCTCCAAGTGACCTCCTCTAAAGTAATCTTTCCATGCTTGACTGCATCACACCTCAGTTTGGTATGTTATTCACCTTCACAGAAAACATCTAACATCTAAACCACTTAGTACTAGAGTGCTAAACTGGATGTGAGTGAATCTCAGAATGCCATATTCCAACTACTGAGAAATCAAATTATTTTAGTGAAAAGATGGAATGAACCTGCAAACACTGGCTGCTTTAAGTTCCTGAATAGCTACCTTAATTTGTTGAGGCCAGGCTCAACAGCCTTTTAGAGCTTAAAAAGTTTTTAAAAAAATAATGTGAAGTGCAGTGAGAATTCTGAGCATATTACAAAACACAGCATTTAACACCATAAAAGTACTTAAATATGTAGTCAATGTAGTCCCTCTTCAGAGTGTGGTGAGCCATTGCTCATTACAAAAATTCCCTAACAAGCTCCACAAAATGAAATTATAATGAAAAAACTCCCTCATTCCCCTCAGAAAACTGCCATGTGACTGTATCAAGCATACAGTCGTAATTGAAACTGACTGGAAAAGCTAAGACTTGTCTTCGAAAAGATTAGGTGGAACACCTTGGAGTAATGTAGCTTCATGACTGCCATGAAATAAACCTCCCAAGCCAATAAAACCTGACACGCACATTAAAGTCAGTGTGGTGCAGTCAGCTACGTAACATACAGCATTATGATTTTTCCTACCAATGCACAATGCTTCGTTATCTTTACCATTCATCGGCATTGCTGCTATTCTCTTCTCATATAGAATAAGTTAAAGAATTCTCATTTTCTTTTAGCTGAGCTAGCAGCACTAGGCAAAGTGCTGGTTCATCCTGCATCACTAGCAGGACAGAGCCTCAGGAATAGAAGACTTTAAAAAAATAATTTACAGGTTTTGCTCCATTTTTCTTAGCTTTAGAGCAGGCCATAATCAAGAGTCCTCTCAATACAGCTATGAGGGAAAAACCTCCATTTACATCACCATTACTGTAGGTATGGTTTGAGAGCAGGTAAGGGAAGAAAACAAACTCCCATTCTATTTCAATTGAAAGCTTGAATTAACTGAAAAAAAGCTTTAGAAATGGTGATGTTTGATACATTTGTTCATTAGGCTTTCACAATAATATCCCATTAAAAAGTTTTAGTCCTCAGAGCATTTTAAGGGGAAGATGCAGAAATAAACTGTCCATTGCATATCAAGCTACTAAATCTGCAAGTCACAGTAACTGGTGTAAAAGTTCAGAGTTAATTTACTCCCTCTATTTTTAATAAACTAGAAATTGGGATGTTAATAGTTCTGGTTTACAACAGATAAATTAGATGGCTACTTTTAGAAGGGTACTTCTTACCCTGCCTATATATCACCTTCATTATAAGCCCTGACCACACTACGTACTCCGCAAAGCAGTCTACTTGGAGGGAGGGAGGGAGGTGGCACAGAATCATAAAATTGTTTGGGTTGGAAGGGACCTTAAAAATCATCTAGTTCCAAACCCCCTGACATAGCCAGGGACACATTCTACTAGACCAGGTTGCTCAAAGCCGCCATCCCACCTGGCCTTGAACAATTCCAGGGATGTGGGATCCACCACTTCTCTGGGCAGCCTGTTCCAGTGTCTTACCACCCCCATGGTGAATAATTTCTTCCTTATATCTTATCTATATCTACCCTCTTTTAATTTAAAGCTATTATACCTTGTCCTATCATTACATGCCTTTCTAAGGAGTACCTCTGCAGCTTTCTTTTAGTTCCCCTTGAGGTACAAGAAAGCTGCTATAAGGTCTCCCCAGAGCCTTTTCCAGGCTGAACAACCCCAACTCTCTCAGTCTGTCTTCACAGGAGAGGTGTTTCAGCCCTCTGATCATCTTTGTGGCCCTCCTCTGGACTCACTCCAACAGGTCCATGTCCCTCTTAAGTTTGGAACCCCGTAGCTGAACGCAGTACTCCAGGTAGAGCCCCACAGGAACAGAGCAGAGGTGGAAAATCACCTCCCTTGACCTACTGGTCACACTTTTTTTGATGCAGCCCAGGAGACAATTGGCTTTCTGGCTGTGAGCACACATTGCTAGGTCATGTTGAGTTTCTCATCAATGAACACTCTCGAGTCTCTCTCCTCAGAGCTGTTCTCAATCCATTCTCTACTCAGCCTGTATTTGTGCTTGGGATTGCCCTGACCCATGTGCAGGACTTTGCACTTGGCCTTGTTGAACTAAATGAGGTTTGCACAGGCCCACTTCTCCAGCCTGTCAAGGTCCCTCTGGATGACATCCCTTCCCTCCAGCATGTCGACCACATCACACAGCTTGGTGTCATTGGCAAACTTGCTGAGGATACACTCAGTCCCACTGTCTATAACCCCAAAGATATTAAACAGCTACAGCTTCTCAAATATGATGGAAAGTGGCTTAGCAACTTCATCCACCAGTTCCCTCAGGACCCGCAGATGCATCTCATCAGGTCGCATGGACCTGTGCACCTTCAGGTTCCTTAGATGGTCTCAAACCTGATCTTCTCCTACAGTGGGAGGTTCTTCATTCTCTCAGTCCCTGCCCTTGCCTTCTGCAACTTGGGCAGTGTGGCTAGAGCACTTGCCAGTGAAGACTGAGGAAAAAAAGTCATTGAGTATCTCAGTCTTCTCCATATTCCAGGTAACCAGGTCTCCTATTTCCTTCCAGAGAGTGCACACATTTTCCCTACTCCTTTTATCACTGATGTACCTACAGAAGCTTTTCTTGTTGCCCTTGACATCCCTGGCCAGATTTAATTCCATCAGGGGTTTAGCTTTCCTAGCCTGAGCCCAGGCTGCTCAGGCAATTTCTCTTTATTCCTTGAAGGCTGCCTGCCCTTGCTTCCACTCTCTGTAGGCGTTCTTTTCATGTCTGAGTTTGTCCAGGAGCTCCTTGTTCATCCATGCAGGTGTCCTGGCATTTTTGCCTGACTTCTTGGTTGCAATGCATCACTCCTGAGCTTGGAGGAGGTGATCCTTGAATATTAACTAGCTTTCTTGGGCCCCTCTTCCCTCCAGGGCTTTATCCCATGGTACTCTACCAAGCAGATCCCTGAAGAGGACAAAGTCTGCTCTCCTTGAGTCCAAGATAGTGAGCTTGCTGTGTGCCCTCCTCACTGTCCTAAGGATCCTGAACTCCACCATTTCATGGTCACTGCAGCCAAGGCTGCCATTGAGCTTCACATTCCCCCACCAGCCCCTACTTGTTGGTGAGAACAAGGTCCAGTATAGCACTTGTCCTTGTTGGCTCCTCTGTCATTTGGAGAAGGAAGTTATCATCAACACATTCCAGGAACCTCCTGGAATGCCTATGCCCTGCTGTATTGTCTCTTCAACAGGTATCAGGGTGGTTGAGTCCCCCATGAGGCCTAGAGCTTGTGAATGTGAGGCTCTCCTGTCTGTCCGCAGAGGGCCTTATCTTCTTGGTCAGGTGGTCTGTAGCAGACTCGCACTATAATGTCACTTGTCTCTGCCCTCGCTTTAATCCTGACCCATAAGCTCTCAGTCAGCTCCGCATCCACCCCCACACGGAGCTCCATGCACTCCAGCTGGTCATTGACAGAGAGAGCGACACCTCCACCTCATCTCCCCGGCCTGTCCATTCCAACACCTCAGTCACAGGAGACATCTCACCACATCTCTGTGATGCCAATAAGGTCATAGCCCTGCACACGTCTCCAGTTCCTCTTGTTTACTCCCCATGTTATGTGTGTTTGCATAGAGGCATTTAAGTTGGGCCTCCAATAAAGCTGATTTACTGGCTGGAGTGCTGTCATAGAAGACACTAAAAAAAAAAAAAGTTCAGTGTCTGAAGTGTTTTGTTGTTCCCTGTTCTGCCTCCAGGTTGTTAATGGAACAACATATTTGTAATGCTTAAATCCTAGTACGAGCATTTATCACCGCTTGAGATTCTGTATAAAAGCAAGGATGACAGTTTCCTTGAATTTGTGCCACAACATTGTTTTATTTCAAGAGGTCAGACATTTCCAGTAAGTAAATATGTACACCATGGGGGAAGGAGAGAGAGAAGGAGAGAAAGAAGAATACATACACTCACATGAGACCTGCAACAGCAGCTTCTGGAGTTCTGAATTAAATCCTTGTTTCTAGTAGAGACTAAAATGTTTGTTACTGTTAGCTGCAGATACATAAGCTATGAGAACGAACATATTCCTATAAGTTATTCTTTGATTTAAATATTTCCAAGGGGTAGGAGACTAACTGATCAGGACAGTTTTAAAAGCATGTCACAGCCTGAGATTTTTATTTCTCACCCACTTTTTCCACATAAAACAACAAAGATTTTTCCAACTAAAATATAATCTAGCATAAGGTACTACAGGTTCAGACTGACATGATTATTCTAAACCATATGCTTCACTGATCTCAATAACTGGCTGATCAAGAGGCTGCCCCCCACCCCCACCCCCCCCCCCCCCCCCCAAAAAAAAAAATCTGTTTAAATACTTATTTTCTGTAAGTTGTCTCTAGCATTCACCATGAAGAAGGCCCAGTTACAAATCCATATTTGGGAACAGCTCTATTAATATAAAAATAATGACTCACAGTGAAAGTTCTAATGAAATCTTCTATTTAGAAGCATTATGTTTATAATACTTTCCCATATAAGGCTTACAGTTTAAGTCTTTACGCATGTATTGTTAATGACTATAAAAATGCTTAAACTACTTTTGCCTACTCACATATGCAAAAAAATCCCAAAGAAAACACATATGAGATCATAAGTCTTGTGTTGTAGGACAAATGCTACCAGAACAGCCAGACTGAATACACAGGACAACAGTTACAAAAATAATACCAGCAATCTGTATAAAAGGAACACTATTCCTGGAGGTGATGATTAAATCAAAATAATTACAATTCTAGAAACAGTTCAGTGTTTTGCACCATATTTCCATCTCCCTCTACTTGGCAAACCTACTGTCACCGTCTCATGTAAGGTAGCCAGTAGCAAGGCTGTCCAGAATACACAAATAATGCCAAAATGTGGTGGAATTGCTGCAAATGGTAAGTTCTTGCTACCAGACAGTGACAGTGAGGCTACTGTTAGCCCTATTGCTTTTTTTCAAGATCTTTGCGTTCATCGTCACTCTCCTCCAGCTTTTGACAGCTCCATACCCCTCCTCACAGTTCTTACAGCAGAGCCACCAGTAATGTAAGAGGGTTCTCAGACAGAGCATTGGGAAGAGCACAGCAACCAGAACCTGTAGTAAGGAACCTCCAAGGCATGGAGCACACAGCAGTGGCCAGAAACAGCTGGCAACCCTTCTGGGCTCCACTGCTTGGTACATGTGGGGAAAAAGGTCTAGACTGCAATCCTGTCCTGATCACATTACTGCTTGGTGACACGGCCAAATGATGTCAGCTGTGGGATGCAGGGGTGTGGAGTGGGAGACTTGGGGGAAAGTAATTTATAAAGGAAACTTCTGCTGGTTGTGAACAAAAAGATTTGCTGCATTTTGTTTGTTCTCAGAGGCTGGTCTCTCTCTCTGTACTCACTCAGTAGTCAGAACATCCTCAGATCTTAGTCTACACCCTCCTGCTCCACGAAAAGAGCAAAATAAGGGGCATTTTAATCACACAAGAGAAGCCACCCCACTTTGTAACTGAAGCATAGTGAATGAAAATCACCATCGGCTTCCAGAAAATGAAAGAGCAAACCTGTAACCAAGTTACAAATGAGCACAAAGGGCCACAGCTGACCAAGAGCACTAAGATCACCTGGAGTCAGGCAGAGTCAGCCAGCAGTGCTGGCACTGCAGCTCAGCTGACATTTTTTGACATCATAAAGCATTCTAAAGATGACTCTCCAAAATGGACTTGCAATCTAACAAAAACTCAAGTGGATAATCTACATTTTTTGGCCTTAATCGGATAAATCTGTGCTGTGCTTTCCAAGGCTAACAGTCTGTACTGCAACCCTTAGATGTTCCCTTTTTTCATTATAGAAACTGTGGTAATTTGGGAGAACCATAAAGCAGTTCAAACAGCTGCTTCTTCTCAGATAAGATATTTGGGTGTTTGTACTACTTCTGTTTGCCAGATGAGCTATTTCAACAGGCTTTCCTGAGCTGTTTGTCACAGCCTTTAACTCTATTTTCCTGCGGTTGCAACAATACTTAATAAAAAAGCCTTCTGAAGCAGACTTATTGTGCTCCTATTTTCTGCTTTTTTTGGGCAAAATAAACATAAGATATGACTTTTACTCTTTGGCTTGCTTTGCGTCAGAACAAGACAGAAGCACACAAGAAAAATAAATTATTTTTCAATTTCAGTGCTTGGCTCAAAATCAAGACTCTTTAGTTTAAAGCAGTGGCTTGGAGCAGAGGAAACAGATCTTGGGGCCAACAATATGTTATCAGAGTCAGTTGAGCATCCATTAATCATTAAGATATTCCTAAGTATTTTGTCCCTGTCCAACTTGAATTTGTTTCAAGGAATTGGTTACTTCTGCCTTGGATTATATATAATCACCTTCATGTACACATAGTCCTGAGACGAATGCAGAAAAAAAAAATCTCCATGCAGAGCAGAACTCAAAGAGCATTTTCAGAGGCGCCAGAGCAGCACTGGGCAGAAGAAGGGAGATGTCAAATGATTTGAATTCTGGGTTGAAACACTGGTATCACAAGTTAAGCACATACTTTTCAAAAAGGTTCAGCAAGTACTCAACTGACTGAGATGTTAGCTGCAAACACTGTCTTTTCAAAGCTTCCACCCAGTCAGATTTCTGAATGCACAATCTAGCTACGTTCCTCTAGCACTTGAAACCACCCAAGAGAAATGCCACACAACAGTTATTCAACAGTGCAGAGTCAAGTATAGTAAAGATGAGAAGAAAAACCTTAGCATTTAAACATTTTATTTTGTGCTATGTATTTGTTTCAATGAATAACCTCTTGTACATGCTGCTCAGTTTCCATTACCATAAATTTGAGATGGCTGCTTTGCAGGATTTGCAGATATCATTGCTTAGTTTTACACCATCTTCAAACAATTTTCAAGTTTCTAAACCTGCACCGAGTTTGTCATGCTAAGCAGAACAGAGTGATGGGGCATTGCGTGGCTCACTAACCAGGGTCATCAGAAAACCCAATTCGGGTGCAATTTTACCTAGTAGACTATTTATCACTATGTCATGTGGTATTTGAAGCAAGGTCAGAAAGTTTACATGTGTCCAAAGGAGCTCTTCACTTCTACAAGTGCATCATCTACTTCACATTGCAGCAAAGCTTCAACATGGTGGGCATGGCCATTGTGAAGGTAAATCACCATGGGCATGGTTCTGTATGCAGCACTACAAAGGTTATAGGAATGTGTAAGCCCATCCATTATGACTTTAAAAGGCACAGGAAGCTTACATCACACCAAAGTTCAAGCTGCGTATTTGTTTCAGGTGGGTTGAGGTCATATCTTGTGAAATGCATGCTTGGATTTACACCCTTCCTTAAACTCAAGTCATTAAGAGAAAAAAGAGGAAATAGATGTGTAATAAACAGTATTTGTTATTTGACAACTTACCAAAGACTTTACTGACTATCAGTAAATCCAAATGCTAAAGGGACAAGAAAAAATAGCATTTACAAAGAAAAAAAAAAGAGATGCTGAAACAATTACAGTACCAGTGCATTTTTCACTGTCAATAAGCCCAGCACCAAGCAAATAAAGGGATATCTCCCAAGTTAAGATGACCTTCAAAAGAGTTTGTTTATAAAAATAAACCTTGCTATGCAAAGAAATATAATCAGCACACTGCAGGCTAGCACATAAAAGCAAAGCTGACTTAACAACATTGTCAAAGAGATGCTGGCAGGTAAGATTTCTACGTCAGTCTCAGCAAGATAAGGTAGGTCTCCCAACTCAGTGTCTCCTGATGAATCTCAGCACTAGATCCTTCTGTCTCCACATACTTGTGTAAACATTACCGGCTTCAAAAAGCAAGAGCCCGTGTCCAGCGAGACCTACTCAAAGCACACCTACAAATCACTGTTTCTAAGTCAAACTCTGGATTTTACATGTTTCCAGTTTATATGTGTACAGTTCTTACAGTAGTATCAATTGAGGTACAACGGAACAGGAGAAAGGCTAGGAAGGGGGAGTTTTTTTGCTGGTATTAGGTTTGAAAATAACTTTCAGGCATCTTTGCTCCCCTTGCAGTCCTCCTTCTTGTATGAGTTTACAAGTACAACCAGAGCCTGACCAAATCATACACCCTGCCTCTGCCAAAAAAAAAAAATAAAAAATAAAAAAAAAAAAAAAAATTGTGATAACTCTCACTACAGTTCATTGTTTACAGGCAAAATTAAAAACAAAAATCAATATTTTCCTGAAAACTGGATCAAATATCTGCAGTTTTGGGGAGTATCTTATGATGTCAAAGACACGACTATTAAAAGAAAAAGTGACTATCTTTATGCAAAAGATACAAGGGTTCTCACATAACCCCTGTATCCTGTCTTCTCCAATCACTCCTTTTGGTCACTGCATCCAAGATATCAGGACCACCTAAAACAAAAACACTATCTGGAGCGTGATAAACCAATCTGTGAGAACTTTTTGAGTTAGGCATGGTTTATTTACTTTTTAAGAACATCTGGATACAGTATGTAAGAAAAACAAGAAGTTGCACTTTTGTTTTTAAAAATGAGATTTTAAACAAAATTCTTGTTCTCCCTCACAAATGCCATGTTACACTCTTTACTGTGAACTTCCTGCAAATTCAATAGCTCCACTTTACAAAATAAGACTTGATACAGTAGGAAGGTGCCAAACAAGTGACTCTTGATGTAAAGAATTCCCTCCTATTGCTCTCGATGCTCAACTTCTATGTTTTAACATTAAACATTTAGCATAATACCACCTTGTCTGATTCGGAGTATACCTGGGCAGTTTATCACCATACCCTGCAGTTAATCTCTGAACACACTCATTATCTGTGGAGGTACTCACGTTTGGCTGTGCAAACCACATGCTTTTTTCTTTTTTTTTCTTTTTTTTTTTTTAATAAGAGAAGATCAGTTTCCGTGCACTACACTGTGTACAGTAATCCCACAGTAACCATCTCCTTGCCTGCTGCAGCAGTGTCCAAGCAGCTCCTCTCTCCTGAAGTGACCTGTTAGGGGGCCACTGCACCTGATGAGTGGAACACACTGTCCCAAACAAAAACCCCTAACAATCAAAACAAGCTTTTCTGCTGACATGCCAAAAGTTTAGGCTAAACAGGAAAACATACTTGAAAATCTTTTTCCATTACCTTGCATTATTAAACCATCTAAGGCAAGAGATAAACATAAAAGGAACTTCTTTAATTAGAGGCATCCACTCCTCAGCATCTGCTATTTAATAGAGCAAAGCACATCAGCATGTTAGAATCAGATAATATTGGAGTCTCCCACAAACTCACAGTTGAAGCTTCTTTTTCATGCAAGCCATGGGTGCCACTGGTTTTACCCACTGCAATACAACACTTCCAGTTAAATGTTTGCTGTAAAATGTAATGCCAGGTATGCACTGGGCCACAACAAGTGAAATTCCTTAAAATCATGATGTAGCATCTTGCAAGTTAGAACAAGGCACAACAGATGTACAGGGTGATCTTGCACAGCTTATTTCCCTGAAGTTCTACACCATGCATTCATTTTTAATAAACCTCACATCAATTAAAGATCATGCTTCCTGTAACTAAAATCTAAAAAAAAAAAAAACCCTTTAACATAAGCAATATCCATTATGTTTTGCATTTCGGCACCATTTCTTAATTGACTCTCTAAATTAAGATAATCTCTCAAAGGGTCAAAAACCTCTGCCAAAAAGACAAGTTAATGCTAATATATTCTTAACTTCTACTACAAACTCAATCCCATTGAGTGGCAAACACATCTTACAACTTAAACCTAAATACTGCAAGACAGTAACTTTGAATTATGTTTTATTTTGTATGCTGCCAGATAATGGAATTTTTATTACAGTTGTTAAAAAAGTAAAACCAGGAAGATGTTAGCATCCATCTACTTTGCCATTAAAAAAACCTAATCCAAATCTAATTTAAAAACAAACAAAAATCAAATTTAAACATATGTTGGCAAAGCAATGGACCCTTCTAAGTGGCATTGTGCAAGCCAGTGCTGGCAAAACCAGTGAAGACCAGCTGAACAACGCTACTGAAGTATTTCCCATCTGATCTGATTGCACTGCTATATGCCTCTCTTGTGCAGAGACTGACAATCAAGTGCACTACAGATCATGAGTTTAAAGCACCTAGGCAGGTTTGGGCTAGTCTGCACACTCGGACACTGAAATAGCCTGGGCTTTTCAGGAACACAGTGCTAAGCCAATGGCACCACGAAGCACTTATTACAAGGCTTGCTCAGGACAGAACATTAAAAGCAGCACAAAGTAAAACAACATTCTGAGACTAACAACTTTCTTCATTTGTCAACTCGCCTGCCAGGTACTAATCAACAGTTAGAGAACTGTGGAAGTACAAGTCCTCTCCAGTTCAGGTACGGCTGTGCTGAAAAATAAAACTTACATCGTATGAAGACATACAATAACCTGCTTTATTGAAATCAAATGCAATTGTAAAAAACCACTTTCACCTGAAAATTCTCTATCTTCAATTATTACATAAACATTCTTTAAACAAGGAATATCTAGTTAGTGATCTTTACACTAACGGTATATTCTGTTACTGAGAGGATTTGATAGCAAACAGAAAAAATAATCAGTGTTTTTAAACCCACAAAACTAGTAAAGTGACTTAAAAGTAATTTTAAGTATTTGAAACTACTGAAACTAATTTTTTTTAGACTGACTAAATTTAAATAAATTTATATTCGCTATCAGAGAGCACCACATTTAAAGAGTTTAGCTGTTGTTCATACCAAAAGCATGGGGCATTTGCTGGCAAATGCCTGAAATAATTAGCACAGGTATCTCTTAAGGAATCACACAGTTTCTAATGCTTTGTGGTGCTTTTACTGAGCAGATCCACCTCATTTTAAACACAGACAACTCTAACCTGCCCCCAAAAGATGCACGTTTTAAAAGCAAATCTAACAAAATGTAGCAGAAAGCAAGCTAAATAAATGCATATTTCATATGCTGTGATCATCCGCTTTTTTTGAGACAAAAGACTTGGTCATTACTTCACATACCCTGTCACTAGAAAGAAAAATAGAGGCTTCCGTTTTCATGCCGGTTTAATGATGAAGATTCAAAGGAGGATAGAGGCTCTTTCTTACCCATTCAGCGTGTATGAACCATTCCTCTTGAGTCTCATACTTGCAGATAAGAATCTTAGGAAAAAATCCAGAATGAGGTGGTTTGTCCTCTGCTAGACCAAAATCCAGGCACCTGCTTGGTGGTTGTGCTTTTTGTTCACTAGGGGATCTCTTTCCTGTTTCTCTGAGTCATCAGTGAGGAACAATGTGAAACTGCCACCAGAATCACTTAGCAGGAAGCCCAGAGGAAACTGCCCGAAGCCAAACAAGGGTCTGGAAGTGTAAAATCTCTCCAAAACACCTCTAACAGAATCCTAGAGCCCACCAAGAAAAAGCAGCAAAAATTCATGCAGAAGGGGTTTCTTATAAAATCCCTCAACCGCTCCTTGCATGTGCATGAATAAGTCTTGTAGAAAGCCGTATTTTATTGGTGAGCTGCTCTTCTTCCAATTAGTCTGAAAGCAGTTTCAGATCTATTCCCTCCTTCTCACGAGCCCTGCTGTGACTGTCACTCAAGTATTCAGCACTGCACTCAGCATAAGGCAGCTAAGTAACAAGCCCTAAATAACAAACAGCCTATTTTGTATTTTTTTTCTCCCCCTAATACCAAGTTGGAAACTACACATGTGGAAAGGGACAAACAATTAGTGGTTAAAAAGGTTTATTTTCCTTGTAGAAAGTTAAAAACAGATCTAAAATCACGCTCGAATGCTGCAGAGAAAAATATCCTCTAGCAGTCCAGTCCTGGGCAGGCTGCCCAGCATAAATCACACCATCACACTGTCCCTGATGAGGCTGTTTTCCTCGCTTTCTGTTCACCCTACCATTCCCTGATAGCTGTGAACTAAACAGCTGCACGGCTTAACGTCTGGACCAGATGGGGGAAATCTACCACACAAAGCAAAAATTACTCCAGATAATTGTTGATCATTTACTGTCTGTGAGTAAATAGACACAGACTCAAGTAATAAATCACATTAAAAACATTTTTAACAATGTATGTTGAAATGACTGTCACTTGTGGCCTACATGAAACTACTCTAGGATAATGAGAAAACTGCACACTAGACAAATATAAAGATTAACTGTTCACTACCTAAACAGAGGAAAGCAACGGGTAGGGTCCCACAGAACTCTGGCCTGAGGACAACACTATTCTGTATTTTAATGGCCCAAATGTGTAAAGGCAATGTTCATCAAGCTAAATCTTTGCATTGTTCTTTTGGATTGGTAATCTGAAAATTTAACAGTTATAGAAAACAGCCTAAAATATAGTAGAATTATTTAATTTTTTTCTAGCCGCCTGAGATTATACAGTTCGGTGTAATCACATATACCTGTACAGGGACTGATCAGATCACACATGCTGAGAGAAAAAAGGGTTACAAGGAATTACAGGCTGAAGAAATCAACAATGTCATACTGTTGATAAAAGGCAACAAGACTGAACTTTACAAATATGCTGCGTCTGCAAGATAGAAAGCATCTGGAGTACCCTGCCCAACCCTTGGCACCCTAGTAGACAGATGTAGAATAAGTTGGAGCCCAGAAAGCACCAAGAAGAATACTATTTATCTCACAAATGAGAAAACTGAGGGAGGAAAACAAGATAACATCTTTCAAGAATGCACAACACTGCTGTAAAGAGAAAGGAAACAAAATGTTCTTCCTGCTCTAAGCCAGGTTAGTATCATTTTTTTTTGTTTGTTTGAGTTTTTTGGGGTGTTTTTTTTGGTCTGTTGTTGTTGTTTGGTTGTGTTGGTGTGGTGGTGGTGTTTTTTTGTTTTATTTTATTTTAAATATTACAGAGATTATCTTGCTCCAGAGCTGGGGACTGAGTAGGTGACCTCTATAGGTCTCTCTTAGCTTTCTATTATTTGCTTCCATTACTAGTTGGAAGAAAGAATGAAAAATAATTAAAATTGTGCTGTGTAACCACACAAGGCAAACTAGCTCAAGCCAAACCAGACTACAGCATGCTTTGGATTTTTTTTCCTCAAAATAAGCTACACTCGCCAGGACTGCAAATAGGTCCAATACATTACCAGCACAGCAGTAGCAGCACTCGATTTTATCATATACATCATGGGAAAGTATTACACTTCATGTTCTTCTCAACCATCAACTCTACGAAGATCCTGCCTATGTGGCGGCTGGCACCCGGGCCCCATTCTCCCAGTTGCTATGGCCAGGACCTGCTGTCCCTAAGGAGTGAGTGAAGATTTCACTACGGCCATCGAAGAACTAGAAGTCAGGTCCCTGCAGGCAGCTACCTACCAGTGCTGGATAAAGCAGAGACACATTTTTGGAAGTTTATCAAAGAAAACCAGGATGATTTATTTGGTTAACAATTTAGAGAAGAAAAAATAGTTAAAGCTAATAAATCAAAACTTGTACAAAAAGATCATTTCTAAATGCTCTGCAAACCCAGAATCAAACAAAAACTTGAACACAGTTTTCTTCTTGGAAGCCAGTACTTCTGTAGAGGTGGTCTTAAACTCAGGCTCAGAGTAAATCTGTTATGTCTTCAGTTTTAATTGAAATAAATCATGTCCCACTGAAAAGACGCAGCTGACAGTATAATTAAAGTATATATGACACTATTTTTTTTCAGGTATCTGCTAATTTGCATTGGAAGTGCACCAGCAGTATGGAACACATGAGGTGGTATCTGGTGACTATTATGTAACAGAAAGTGACTACTATGGTAAATTGGAGAATCACCATTTTCATAATTAATTAAAACCAGACCTTACCACAGCTTTTTTAAGCAGCTTTCTGGACGTAAAACATAAGGGATATACTCACGTATTTTGAGTGTTTTTACCAGCTACTTAATTTTTTTTTAAATAAATTTCAGTATTCTGTTGCTATAAGCAGCTGCTGTTTTTTTCCAAATTCTACTTCTGTCGAAAGACATCATTGCTTTTTTTTTTTTTTTTTTCTTTTTCACTCCTCCATGCTCTTTCAGGGATTACAGCAGCACAAGGGTATGTGTTCTTTAATATCTCCATCTGAAAACTATTATAGGAAACCAGCAACTAAATATAAACTATCCAATCAGAGTCAGGGGTAGCCACATTGATGCTGGGATCCCAAAATGCTATCACGGACAAAATAACTTACCACAGAAACACAGCAAAAGCCTACTTGCCAATACAACTGTTTCAGAAACAATAAATTCCTGCTCCAGAGAAGTCTCCTGGAGTTTTGTTTGGTTGGTTAACAAAGATTAAAAAAACCTTTATTTTTAGTCAACATGAAAATAAAGATGATGAACTCACTAAAGTAGGCAATTCTGTGGTGAAGCAAGATGCTATACACATTATCTCCTACAGTATTTACAATTAGCTGCACCTAAAAAAAAAAAATCCTTTTCTCCACTGTCTTCCTACACGTACGCATTCCAGTGAGCACACAAGCTGAATCATCATTACTGTGGTGAAAACACATGGGAGGAGGGAAAACGTCTTTACATCTCCTTAAAATCCCTTCTGACACATAAAGCATTCTTACAGCCCGTTTATGTTTTATTCCTTTCCCTAAGCAGAATCCATAAACTTTAGCATGGATTATTTGTTCCCAGGCTAAACGCTCATCCAATTACTGCTCTGCTTCTGAGGGGAATTTCAACATGACCATTTGGCCCAGTTATTTTGGGACGTTAGCTTAAAGTACAGTTCTTCAGATAACAGAAATTAGTATGGATGATTTACCGTTTTCCAACTGTTTCCCAGCCACTTTGTGCTTTGAAAACAGTGTTAAAAGAACTATGTTCCAGCTACTATTAAAAAAAAAATCTGAACTTAATCAAGGAATGTACAAGTTAAGTAAAAAGCTGGGTACACAAGAGAATAGCTATTCCTCTACTGCTTGGAAAGACTTACAGTACACTCAGAGCTTAATTATTCACCCAGGTGGAGTTTTGCATATGAATGAAACATCTTTCTACATCTAAAAAGAAACACTCACTAGCAACCTCAGTTCTCCACATCTGGCCAGGAAAGAGAGGAGACAGTGTGCCCATATGTACTCTATTTTCCAGAGCCATGGCTTTTTCACAAGTGTTGAACTTATTCTACAGCATTTTGTGTTTTATACATATATCCTCAGCCCATTCCCTCCAATGTTTTTGAAAAATCTATTTTAATTTTTCCCACTATTAAAGAGAACAATTTACTCCCTTTCTTCTGGAAATCACCCACTAACCTAATGCATAAGCTTGTTTTCTACTGTCTTGCATCATAACTTAAGGGCCGGTGATGTTAACTCCCAAGATAATCAATGAAACACTGAATCATAAGAAGAAACAAATGTGAGTCTACTTTTCTGGTCTGATTATGCACTTAGAGCACTTTTTATTAGTAAATATATTATACAGGGCACTGAACAGTGGGTCAGTCAGGTTCGCTTCTACTTTACTTAGCTAATTCAGGCTTAATTTAAACACTGATATTAGAGAAACAAAGAGCTTACAGGTCAATTCAATCATTGTTGAATAGGGAATGAAAAAGTAAAAGAGGAGAAGAACACAAGAAGTGAGACACAGCGGGAAATAAGTGTTTTCCCCAAATTCTGCTAATGCATTCTGCACATGAAGATAGTGCTGCCTCAGCTTCAGAGCTGAAGGGATTTCTTTGCCAAAGCTGTAAAGAAATCCCATTTCATTAGGGGTTTTGGCTTAGTATCGAAAAGAAGAAAAAACCCCGTGTGGGGAACGCTACAATGGTCGCTATACAAATGAATGCTGTATCACATTCCCTGTATACGAACAAAAAGCCATAACACGTGAGAAGTCTTTAATTTGTTTTTTAAGAGAAGATTTTGTTTTTCTTAAAGAACACAACAGCCAGTCCTGATTTAAGGCAAAGATGAGGGCAGCAATGAAAGGGTTATTGCAAGTATTTCATAATAAGCAAAACAGGACAGTGTTGGAGAAAGTTACAGAACTGAAATAACAGAAAAGCAATCCGCCTGGAAACGGAAAAGGGTGGGTGAGCAGTTTCTACCGGACAAGGGCAAAAGCCAGGGTTTATAAATTTAGAAGAAAATACACACCCACACAAAACTTCAAGTAAGAGGATAGGAGGGGGGAAAAAAAAAAAACATAACACCACCACAAAACAAAACAAAAAAAAAATCAAAACAAAAGAAAAAAAACACACCACACCAAAAAACCAAAACCACATGGTTTACAAGGCCTTTATGTAAGTTTTGCCTGATCATTCTTAATGGACATCAGCCCACGGCATAGTACAGGAAGGACCAAGCTTTCAGCGTGTGCCAGACTGGCAGAAACACAAGCCTTTGGCACGCTGCCTGCTCTGATCCCCCACTTTGGGCAGTGTCCTGGAGGCAGGTTTGGAGCGAATGAACACGGACAGATCACTCTTTTGGAAGGGCTGTCCAAAAGAGTCAATATAATGCGTTTTTGGTATCAGACTTCACAGTGCTCAACCGCATTATTTTTAACTTAAAGGATTTCTAGGTTTCAAAAACAGAAGCAGCTACACAGAATTTAATAACTACATTCAGTGTTAAAGAGAGGCCCTTACACAGGGTTAAGAAAGTACTGTGGCAAAATAAATTTTTCAGTGAGTTGCGCTGTTTCACGCAGATAGGCATTGAGACCAGCCACGTGGACAACGGTTATTTATATAACTGTGGTATATGGCTTGTCGAGCATGAAGACCCCCATTCAGATCAGACCTATCTCAAAGGAAGGCTCATAAAGAAACATAAATAATAAGAGAAGATTGATGTTCTTGGGAAGAGCAGCAAGCAGGTAATTCAGCGCAGGCACTGCCCCTTCAGTCCAAGAACAGGAAATAACTGTATGACTTACCAAATGCCCCACCCAAGAAGTCCCAGTTGGTATAAAAGTCTCTGCTGCAAAATTTAGCTAATGATATAATCCAGAAGTCTGAAAGTATCACACAGGGAGAACAGGATAAAAATTTCTGAGCAAGGGACTTTAGCTAAAATTAACTACACATGATCAGGCACATACGAATCCTGAAGCCTATAAAATAGGCAGAAAGAAAAAGTTTTCTACTGCACAAGTTCTTCTCTTTTTAATATATGTTTATTTACCTAAATGGCCTCACAATAACGTGCTAAAAGCTACAAGCAATTTTTCTACTAAAAAAAAAAAAAGTATAACACTAGATTGGCTTTGTTAATAATAAGACAATACCCAGATTCCAATACAGAAAGCTGGTATTCCACAAGTAAAATTTCTATTTGCTTTAACAAAGGAAAGGAAGGAAAATTCTTTAATTATAAAAAAAACTGTAATTTTGGTCAAATACAAAAAAAAGTAAAAGATATTAAAAGCGAGGTATCAGGAAAAACGATTGGATAATAAGGGTATAAATTTTATAAGACAGACTGCATGCTATTTATAGGTTAGCAAGTACAACGGGCAGTAAGGTTGACAACAACTATGTGCTTGGTCATTAAAATATTACCCTTGCATGAGGGTAAAGAAAACTCACTTAACTCTAAAGTTCAGACTGCAGATGCAGATTCTTATTATCAAATATTATAAATTTAAGAAAGTTACTTACTTAAGAAGATTAACATTTACACCTGAAAAAGACAACAAATCTGCCTGTCACTAAGTTGTTCTTCTGCAGTTCCTAATTCAGATGGGTCTGAAAGACCTATGCAAAAATGCTTACTTGGGAAACACTGATCAACTCTCTGCAATTCAGTATCCAGTAAAACTCTAAACAAACACACACTTCTGCACCCATGGCATATAGCTGGCTTTCACCAGAGGGATTCTGTGTGTGAAATGGGGCTTCTGAGTGGTGGAAGTGAGGGAATGGGACACAGAAGATTAGCAGAAAAAAACATGTAATGCTAAACACATACTACAGGAAGACAACTATAACCAGAAGCTTTAAACTAATCTATCAGTTCCCAACTGGCATGAAAACAGGAAAGAGTGGAAAACTGAACACTTCAGAATGAATTCTGATCATCAAAATTATCATCCTGCATCTGTAGAGTCACTTATCAAGCACACTTTATATGATATACCTTCAGAAATAAGCCAATTAATTGCCTACCTCAAAACAAATAAATACAGTATTATTTTTGCAGATTATTCTGTACTTCTAAACTAATGCACATAATGAAACAGCTTATCTGAAATGAAGTGCAGAGTGGATAAAAACCCCACGTGTCAATGGCAAAGGCAGCAATGTAAATCACCTGAATACTGGCTTTTTAGGTGATCCTAACAAAGCCCTTGTCATATAGGACTTCAGCTGCTGCTCTTCACGTTTTTGCTAAACAAAAAGAAGTCTTTGTAGACTAATCCCAGGCATAACCCTAGTCATCTGTCCTTCAAAGAAAGGCAAGAATACTTCACCCCAGTCAGACTTTGGACCTCATATGTGAGGACATCAGAACATTAACAAACATTTATATAGCAAGCACTTTTGGAAATTCTTACAGCATTTTGGAAAAAAGCCCTCACTCCCTGCAACCTGCGTCATCTCAGAGATTGTTACAGCCATTAGATTGGAAAAACCCAGGAAGACATGGCTATGAAGTTGAGCAGATAAAAGGAAACGTGGTTTGGAAACAGAACCAAAAATCTCACTGCCATTTCTTCCTACACTACTAAGGATAAGACATACAGGGTACCATCTGTACTATGCATTTTCATGGTGTTAGCTAAGGCACAGAATGAACGTGAAGCAAAAAGCCCAGTAAGGCCAGAATACTGGACTTTCAATATCAGATAGCTGGTAGCTATAAATGGTGGACTTCCCAGTACTTAAATGGTTTAAGGCCAGGAATGAATGATCTGTTGCACCTACCAGTTATCTCATGTCTTCCACTTTGGTATCTCCTTTCCCCAAAGTGTAAAATGGCAATAATGACACTTCAGGAAGCACTTGGACAGTCAGAAAATGAGAAGATACAAAATCTAGGGTTTTACAAGTTGCCAAGCACCAAGTGAGAGAATAACAATTCATAAGCCTTCAGCTCTCAATTCAAATGTCATCTCATGCTTTGTGCCTCTCAAAATACCTCTCAGATGAGAGAAGCTGCATTTCTTTTCTGAATAACTGTCTTTCATTCTCTCATCTGTGCACACACATACCTTCTCTAAAGATTTTTGGGGAGCTCAGCTTTCAAGGCAAAATTGTAGGCAAAGTCTAATTGCTAGATTCTTACTGTATATACTACTATTCTCAAGTCAGAAATTAAAAAAACAAAACAAAACACCTATACCTACCACTACATTTCATCCAACCTTTGTACAACTGCTGCCTGGTCACATTTCACAGAATGGTTGGGTTTGGAAGGGACCTCTGCAGATCATCCAGTCCAACCCACCTGCTAAAGCAGGTTCACCAGAGCAGATCGCCCAGGAATGTGTCCAGGCGCGTTTTCAATGTCTCCAGAGCAGGAGACTCCACAACCTCTCTGGGCAGCCTGTTCCAGTGCTCTGTCACCCTCAAAGTAAAGAAGTTATGTAATGGGAAAACCTACAATCCAAGGCAATCCCTAACTCCTCACTTAAATAATGTATCCCATGCCTATATGCAGTCTTGCGTCCTGAAAGAGTTCAGTCTAGAAAGCTGATCTTCAATGGCTTCAGAGATGCAGCAATATACTTCTTCAGTAGCCAACAGGTGATCTGGGACAACAAAGCAAAATAATCCTATTTTGGAATGAAATATTTTCTTCCTGCCAAAAGATGGAATAGCTCAACAATAAAAGCAGAATTTCTAAGCTATAACCAAAATTTTTATCCTTTTACTGTGCCATTGCCTAGAAGAAGGACAACTTAAGCAGAACAACTAATCTTGCTGTGAAGACCCAGGTGGGATGACAGAACCAGTTTTTGGTTGGAAACTCTGAATCACCAAGAAGTTACTTGGTTTGAATTTGAAATACTGACAAATTAATGAAGTCACAAAACTTCATAGACAGGTTAGAAATGTCTAAAAACCATCATGTTTTTCAGGTGGTATCACACTTTATTTGAAAGGCTCTTGAGTGTTCCTGAAAGATTTTAATCATCATCAGTTTAGCCCCACATACACTCTCATGTGCAATTTTTATGGTCAGGTACTTTTTTTTTTTTTTTAAGTATATCTAAGGGTACGTATCTCATAGCCCACTCTTTCCCCACAAGTCTCTTCTACTAATTTATCCAGCTAACTTAACTTTGGACTTGTGTTATGTTTCCCTTCTTTATGGATTCAACCAAGGGGTAATGGGATCAAGCTGGAACACAAGAGGTTCCACTTAAATTTGAGAAAAGCTTCTTCTCAGTAAGGGTGACAGAGCACTGGAACACGCAGCCCAGGGAGGTTGTGGAGTCTCCTTCTCTGGAGACATTCAAGACCCACCTGGACATGTTCCTATGCAACCTCACCTAGGCGTTCCTGCTCCAGCAGGAGGATTGGACTAGATGACCTTTTGAGGTCCCTTCCAATCCCAAACATACTGTGATACTGTGAACCTTTATTTCTTCCAGGCTTTAAAAGGAATACTAAGACTACAGTCACATGTTACCCATATACTTTCATTAGAGAACAGTTTCATTAACTGCAGTGAGTGAAACACAGGCCTGACAATCACAGAGGTTGCGAACTTATTTTCAAGGAGGCTGGGTAACTGTTTGAGCCGTTCCTTCTACACACATGCCCTTTTAGAGAATTTCAACTTACCCACTGGGGATTTAACTTAACTGTTGGATGCAAGGGTCACAGTCACAGAGTTGTTAGTTTACATTCATGATTCAGAAGAATTAATTCAAAACCCAATCATTAAACCCACTCTAAACAGAATTTTAGATTCCTAACAGATGGCAAAAGAAAGCCTACACAGCAGACTGAGAAGGGGGATCCTCCTTTCATGCTATTCTGGAATATCTACAATTTATCTAATGCTTTATTATTGTTGTTGTTATTATCTACCTTTTTTTTGCTTGGATTTTTAATCCAAGTTCAATGTAATTTTGCTTAAAGTTAGTAAGCTACAGTAATAAAAGCAGTCTTGCCTACAGCGCTGTGAACAGAATGCAAGCAAAAACTTAATAATTAGCATACAATTTTCAAAGGTCAATTGTCACATCATTAGCCAAGCCATTTACATCTCTGCAATGTGGAGTATTCTCCAATTTTAGATAGTGAAATAGGACAAAAATGGATTAAATTGCTTAGGGTCAAACAGTACAGTGTGTTGCTGAGTAAGAGTTTGAACTATCCAGTAGCTTGATTAGCTCATAATGGGCCATTTTCACACTATGCCCTTGTCCAGCTGACACCATCTTCTGTCACATCTTTAAAGAGCTAGAACAAGCTTATCTACCAAGAAATGTTAACATTCACTTATACTATGAGTAAATCTCATTTCTTTAGCTTAAAAAAAATAAAGGATCAATAAGCAAAAACTGTCTGGCTGTATCTTCTTAACCACATAATTTTAAAATGAAAGCATAAAGAATAATTAGCATCTATACATGTCATGCCTAGAAGCAAAACCAAAAAAAATACTAAGACGCAGGACAGCTTCTAGTTCAATAATCAAAACTTATATTACACAGTCAGAGCAACTTTGAAGGGTTCTCACCACTGTAATATAAATAAGGGTTTTTTTCTCCTGGATTTTAGCTGCATAGCTCATATCAAAAAAGATGTATATTAAAGCAACTTTGTGCATGCAATGTCAAGCAACTCAAGTTTCAAAGTGCAACAGTTAAAGACTACAGGCCTTAAAGCATCTTTGTTGCACATATGGATTGCAAACCACTTTATCATACTATTCCCTCTAAGAAAATATGACATTTCAAGCACTTTCCTACTAAACACAAAGACAAGTCATTTTTATATTGTAAAACTCTGTCATCTTCAGATACTAAAGTTATGAAAGTGTGCAGTTCTGGATCCACAGCAGATCTCTGCCACCTGAGCAGGTTCAGTTTTAGCACCTTTACAATGGCATTTTCTGCCAGCCTAGACAAGCCAGCCTGGCAGAGGAGTCCTGGGTTCGGCTCCAGGTGGTGAAAGAAGGAAATCGCAGAATGGTTGGGGTTGGAAGGGACCTCTGGAGATCATCTAGTCCAACCCACAAATCTCTAATAACTGGAAACATTTCTGTCTCCAGCAGAGCTGCCCTTCCTTCCCCTACCTATCCAGCTTTCTCCTCATCCATAATTTGCACCCATACCCTGTCATTGTATTTAATCTTTATATTGTACTCTCCTTCACATTGATGCTTCAAGCTCCTTTGCCAGTACAGGACCCTTCAGTTTTTCTGACAACCAAAAGGGCCTATGAAGGAGTAGTACAAAGCAAACTTAACTGTGCATGGCTCCATCAGCTTTTGACCTGCCTTTTGCTCCAACCTGCAACCCTCACCTCTTCTTCTCCCAGCTATTCCAAATTTCTTAAGAAAAATCTTTAAAAATGTTAGCAAAGCTCTCAATTTCCAATGAAATTCAGATGTGAGGAATCATCAGAACAAATACTGAACTGCTGCATTCCCAGAACAGCTGTTTACAGTCATAATGAGAACACCAAATGAGCACCATGCTTTAACCCCCCACCTTGCACACAAACAGTTGAAATCCCATTTCTTAGTTTAAAACTTGGGCTAGATCATCATTCAGAATATAATTTCTTTTCTATTTTTTCCTTCTGACAACTAATGCAATGAAATATTACATTATATTGATATATACCACCAGACTCTCCCCATCCTAGTAATGATAATGGATTATCCACTTGTTTTAGAAACAAACTCACTACATTGCCATAAAATAAGATAAAACATAGCTCAGAGTAGTCAAAGTTAGAAAGGGATATTATTATATTTTTGCTATTAACCTTTAAAAACATATCCATTTCACCTTTAATTGGTGAAAACCTTTATTCTTTGTAAGTGGTGAAAAACTGAGCCTCTTCAGTTTTCTATGAATCATTACCAGGACATGAACTAGTTATGGGCCTATACTAGACCTAACACTTCTAATAAAGCTTTGTTGCAGGCTGTCTGTGCTTCTATTTTTTTTTAAACAGCTTTTCATTTTCCTAATATGCTGCACTTAAATAACAATAGATACCAAGGATTTGGCTAATTAAGTGAGATGCTTTATCACTACCTTTGAAGTTGCAAGTGCCAAAGAAACAATTATGCAAGCACCTACAAAACACTAAAAATTCAGGGCCAGAGTCCTTGTCTCACCCTGTAAAATGTTTCTGCTTCTTCCAGTTTCCACCATCTCCTAAAGAGTGATAACTCTCTTATACTCGTGACCAGATTTAGGGAATGTAACTGAAACACTTGGACATTTGTTAACACAGGTCACCATTTTTTTATTGAAATGTTGACTAAGATAATTTCAAGTCCTCATACTACAAAGTTTTCCCCCTACACACATTATAATCAAAATTATTTTCAAGGCCATCTTTTCCTTCTCTTCCACTCTTGGTGCATGTATTTTGGTGCAATCACACGAAACCCAGTTGCTTCACTGACCAGCAACCCTGCTACTGGAGAGAATCCAAGACAGAGATACTTCATCCTATGAGTCAGGCATAAAGCAATAGTGTGCTATAAGAAAAGCATATGCATGTGGTTTTACATGGACCTTTTATGTAAAATTCCACCTTTCACCTGCAGATATATGAGCAAAATCCCATCATTCTTCTCCTCAAAAACTCTACCTCCATGAAAGAGCAACAAGTGCTCAGAGGAAAAGCAACTGTAGTAAGTTTTGACTAAGCATATTAGAAAAGCTTAAGTGTCATAATCTTTAAGCTATGTTTTGTTCTTTTCTGTAGGCAGTGCAAAAAGATTCAGTTTAAAATGTGTTTTCCATATATTTTCTTGTGACAGAAAGGTGAAAAACACTGCCACGAACTCAACAAGCTTCTTGAGAAGACAGGATTTTTTTCAAGTCTGGCTCAGAATTATACTAAATCAGTTCTGTGTCCTTTCCTTGTATCTAAAGGAAGACGTGCCCCCTCCATGTTGTCATATTGCATGGTACTTCAATTACACACACCACAAGCAAAAAAAGGTTATAAAATTTCTGAAGTTACTGCTGCAAAATTGACAGCAACCTAAAATCCTGGCACTTAGGACAACAAAAGATATACACAATAGGGAAAACGACAACTTTCTTTCAGCAAAGAATCAGCGATGACTCACTTAAACACTGACAAATTACTGAAATGCCTTTTCTGGCATGCTACTTCTCTATGAGAGGACTAATTAAATTCAAGAAAAAGCTTGCAAAAGAAAATAACATGTCACACTCTTAAACTTCGAGAATCCAGCTCACTGCTATTCAATCCTAAAACGTCTTATAAATATAAATAAATAAATCCTTAAAGCACCCACATGTGAGGTAATAAGCTGGCACAGAAATCATGTTATCCACTATTTATTTCTTCCTCTACAGCAAGATGCATTTAAACCTGTAAACTGGCATTTAATTTCGCAACACTATGCAGCTGTACTCTGTGCTATGGAGTTTGAAATAAGTACTGGAGCTGGAGAACCATTTAACCTGCACTTCCCCCAATTACAGACTCAAATGGTAGCTGTGTCCAAAGCCTCAGAAATAATTACTGTCCTCACTAATACACTGTAAGTGATGATATATCAAGTCATCTAGAGGGAAACGACAAGACAAACCTTCCAGCAGTAAAGATGTTACCGTAGAAGGATCTACTTTTTCCATTACAGTAAGTTTATAAAATTAATATAGTTTTTAAATTTGGAGTTATTGATCAACATGTAAATTAGAATTTCTAGACCAAGATTTCTGTTGGTAAGATACAAGATCTGTAAAAACATTAGGTCAACAGTCTCATTTACCAAACAAGTACAGTTAGGAACTTGAAAATTACTGTTACTTTATTGAAATCAACCTCATTCCAAGCCTGCACCTGAACTCATAGGTATCATGCCCTCATTACCCCATTAAGCTTCAATCAAACCATAAACTATCTGCAGTGATCTCACCAAGAAGCCTGCCAGTGCATGTACCTGATAAAGCAACGACTCTGGAAATCTCCCCTCTTACCCAGAAAATACCTTCTGCCGCTTCTCAGTTCTAGTAGGCCAGTGAGTGCTGCCACTTAACGCACACTCCACTTCCAAGGTCAGTAATAAGAAATGTACCACCACCTTCCCATGGGAAATACAGTAAACATTTGAGGATAATCTTATTTTTTCATTTTTCAGATGCATTAAAGGAAAATAGCTCAGTTATGCATGGAGTCTAACTTTCTCTAGCATCCATGTCTTCTGAGAGCATTCTTTAGATGATAATGGCCCTGAAATATTGTGAAGAGTCACTTATTGTGTGGATTGAAAAGCTCACTAATAGGAAGGAGCTGCTTCATGACCACATTCTTTGAAATATCTTGAGAAATGAAAACTTACCTCATTTAACTTAATACTTACAGGAGAGCACACAAAGCAAACCCATTATCTGGCTGGTTATCTTTAAAAACACAAAACAGGTGATACAAAGAATTTTCACTGTAAGGTTTCTCCAGAGGTCTAAGAAACTCTTAAAGGAAGAAAAGATGGGTGGTGTGATTAGCTGACATTCTCATTCTGAGAAGAGTACAAAGACCATGCCCCCCTCATAACCCAGAAAGGAAGAATATTGTTCTCCAGTATTATAACACTTATTAAAGCACACTGAAGGAATAAAATATCTCAGCTTGTTGGCTTTACTACATAAGAAAAATCATTGACGGCAGTATGGTCCACTCATAACATCATATGACCTGACTGCAACAGACCCCAACCAAACACCACACTTAAGTAACACACAGCTTTGAGACAACTCAAGTACAGCAGCATCAAGGTGAAATTTAAGACCAGCTGGCACCATTCTAGCTTTCCATAAACCTTTTCTATTTCAAAATCCCTAGTATGCCAAGAGCTACAAATTTAAGCTCTCCTTCCTACAAGGTAAAGAGATCTGAATTACTCAGATGAACCCCTATAACAAACAACTAGTATCCTCACATATCTAAAGCAGTAAGTAGAGGGGTCTTATGCCCCAGAGGAAGAGCTGCACACCTCTGAGCACAGCACAGAGACTCTCCTTATCTGCCCCTCATCCTTGGCAGTTCTGTAACCTGCTGAGCAGTGATGCTAACTGAGCAGCTCCCCTCCTCCAGCCCTCCTATGTCTCAGACACTTCCTGTCTCCACTGGCATTTATTTTCAGCCCTCAAGATTCCTTTCTATATGTTCCAGGAACCCTCTAGCCATCCTCTGTCCAGATGGCAGACTTCAGTTGAAGGGAACAGGGTCTTGAAGAGTCTTTTCTTGGACTGCTTCTCAGCAGCCTGCTGGAACTTAGAGGCAGGCTGAGTCTTGCACAGACAAGGCTCTGTTGCACTGCAAAAGCCCTTCAATCCCTCTCCACAGTTTTTCTCAATGCCCTCTTTGTCTTCAAACAAATTTGTCTTAAACCTTTTAACAGCCTCTGCTTTCCAGTGGCATGCTTTATACAATCTATTCCCCACAAAGCTGCAGAAAGCCAATAAAAGGGCAAAGGAAAGGGGTCTTAATGCAACGACAGCCAGAGCCTCAGTTTTCACTATGTACAAAGCAGATGCTGTTTTGAGAAGCAGATGCAGAAGAAAAAGGTAGGTGATAGGTTTCAGCCTTGTTGATCCCTGTCATCTACAAGAGGCTTCTGAAACATGACAGAAACACAGTAGTTTACATACGCAAATTCAAACAGGACCATCACCCTACAATGGACTATATTCAAACTATGACTCCCTCACATAACTAGTCTTTCTGAAAGATCACAGTGTTACCACCAACACTATAAGTTCACGTGCAAGCTTCATAGAATGACTTCGATGTGTCTTATACGCAAAAGTCAAAGTTTTACCAAAATAAACAGAAAAATGGGAAAAAAAAAAAAGTTGTTTCCAACTGAAGCTTCACTGAACAATGGTTTCATAAGTTTTAGTAGGATTTATTCAGGATTCCTTTAACTCTATTCATATCAAAGGCATTGACATTACTAGATTTTTTTTATATATATAAATGAAACAATATTTCCAAGACCCAGGAAAGTTTAAATATAAAATAAAGCTGAATGTCTCATAGTAGAATATATTTAAGCATAAACTATTCTGAAATCAAATGCAGTAAAGCAAGGCCAGTTCCTCATTTAAAGACTAGTGCTGTCAAGAAGATTCCAATGTAGCTCTTGGCTAGAAAGAATTATTTAGGAAATAAACCATAAGAGAAAGAACAAGTTGCAGAATTTCAGTAAAACCCAACTGGGGTAGAAAAGGAGAAGTTACAGAGAAGCTGCAGCAGAATAGAAAATTTACCAGTTTCAGGTAGAACCTTAAAGATCCAGCATCTCAAAGGAAATTATCAGAACAGTGAAGTGATAGGACAATTAAGCAGCACATGGCCTTGTCCTTTGAATGTTAAAAAAAAAAAATGCATCGTCTTTGGCGGGAAAAGCAACAAAATCTAGAGACAATGTTATACACTGCAGTGCCACTATCACACTTGTGATGGTGGTTTTTTTCAGTAAAATTATTGTTCATTAGGTTTACCATTGGTTTTAGAAAGTTAGTCAACTAGCTCCTTCTGTCTTTTATCATTCACATTTGCCATAACACTGCCTGTGAGAGGATCTCTTCAGTCTCATTTGAACCAAAAAAATCATACAAGAAATACCTTGAAGAAAATTCATCACTCCTTTATGGGACAGCTTGAAAACTAAATGCTATAAATAAGCCATATTTTATACCCTGGCCAGATTTTTATCATGTATACTGCATTTTTACATTCCTTAACATTAGAAACCAACCTTTTTCAGAGAGATGCATAGAAGATTCATAACTAATTTCAAATCATTCAAACCATTTTCAAGTATCTCCTTTTATTTAAGGGGTGCAATCTGTTTGCTTGTTAGGGTAACTGCACAATTATACCCATAGCTACTCCCAGAAACATTTGGAATTGTCTGAGATTTATCTACACTGTGATTTACAGTAATGTACTGTGTAGTAGCTGTAGCTGATGAACTGGTTTCAAGTTCCTGTTTTATCTCCTCTCTTCTTCAGTTTCTCAACAGATTAAAAAAGGTATAGCTTCATCAGAACTTATTTAAATTCCATTTATACATCCACAACCAAAGGCTAGCTACTACAAGAACATCACCTAATTTCATGAACTGAAAATCTGAAACATAAATTATGTTATTTAAAACTGAAATCAGTTACAGATCGCCTACAAGGCTTAGCTACTATGAGCTAGTCAATAAAACATAGGTGGAGTGAACCAAAGTACTAAAATAAGAGAAAATTAAGCCCATCAGACATAAGTGGAAGAAGTAAACCACCCCCCTTATGATTTGAGACACTCATCCCCTTACCATTGGTAAGATGCACTCTCTTTACTTAAGTCAATGGTTTACTAACCAGACACTTAGATGAAAGCTAGAGACTTGTGAGGGTGGTTCACCGAAAGCAGAGTGAAATACAGCAAGTACGGTGTGAGATGTTTGGCCTCTAATCTGAAGCCATGCCCCGCCATAATACCCTTGGCACTGAGGTTTCATATTTACCTTTCCCTGGATGGCTCCCTAGCCAACAGGTGCCTGAAAAACTTTCTAGAGGTATGAGAGTATGGAACAGAAAGGGAAAAAAAAATAGGATAATCCTTTCAAAACTCACACAATTAGTCACTCTTTGAATAAAACCTAGAAAAAACACAGAATATAAGTACACAAACAAGGCCAAGGGAGTGAACTGTCTGAGCGCAAGTGGGAAAGACAAGGATTGCAGCAGTACCTGAAAAGAAAATAATCTATCAGGATACACTAACAGAGCAAAGGAACAAATAAGAATGAACGTGTATTATGATTAATGGAGATCACAACTGTTTTATCTGCTAAATTCTACATGTTGTTGCTTTGAAAGTAGGATGGGAAGTGCACATGCTTGTTGTAGCAGTTACAGCTAAACTGTAGTAGACTTAGGGGTGAGCGAACAGAGAAAGTTTTGCACTGACTATTTCTGACAGAGTAGAGGGAAATACAAGAGTTTGCTGCATTGAAACTTAAGCATTACTTCCACATACCTGTCTTCAAGTCCAGTTTTAAGTCAAAATCAGTCTAGCACTTAATGGGGAATGAGCATTCTCCTTGCATCACAGCAAAGAGTTATCTTGGAATTCAGCACAAACAGCTCTAATAGCAATTGTACCACAGTCGAGGACAAAAGTACATTAAGAGCAGGAACAAAACAGTGACCTTTATATTGCAAGTCTCCCAGTTTTATGAGCATCTAGGTCTGCCAGCAACATGAAAAATAATGCAATATAATCATATGGAAGATGGGACAGTAATCCTGTAGAGTAGTAAATTTGAAAAAAGCAGATGCTGAAGCCACAGGCAGATTTGTTATAGACAGCATCTATCTACCCAGTCCTACCCAGACATTTTCCACTATCACCCTAAAAACTCATTGTGTCACGCTTCTCTCTTTGTAAGCTGCACAGGGATTTTTTGCACTGATTTGAAGTTAATAAATAGCTACACTGCATTTCTTTCACATTCTACTCTGAAAATAGGACTTGCAGAGAAAAGGGATCATAAGGGAATCCAGCTAAATAGTCATCAACTGCCTGTTCTGTTCTTTAAGAGTGGTTAGGCTACACTTAGCCCCTTTCCATGTGTATTCTCTGAAAGCATCTGGTTTGTTTAAACAAAGCAACTATGATCTTTTGGCTAATAAGTGCTAAGAAAATCTTTGCTCTAAGACAATCATATTCTGTTATCAACACATAAATGCCTCTGAATTGTCTGCTGAGGGTATTTTTATCAATAGAACATTGGCCTGTGTAGTAGAAAAAAAAAATATTTACCCCCTAGTAAATACACCCTCAGTATCCTTAGCTTTATTATCTCCACTCACCCTGAAACTCGCTGTCAAAATCACTGTTTCTGTAAAGCTGTGTGGGAAATGAGTAATTCTTTATCCAACTCTATAGACAGTCATTGGAGTTTAGAACTGACTGTCATAGAAGCACACAGTTACAAAACTTAAGGATTATGCAAAAGCTTCCATCTATAATATTTTAAAGTAATTGATAACTGCTATTGCTTTCATAAAAGAAAGGTATTTTTTGCTAGTGCTAGGAAACAGAAGGGGTGGAGTACTTTGAGAGTCCTTTGAAACGGGACATACACGTTGGCAGAAACAGTGGAAGGGAAGGGCAAGAATTCTTGCCCATACACAACCGCACATCCGTAAGATCTGGGCAAAAAACCCCACACGATTTCAAGCTCACTACAACACCCTACTCATATTACTTTATTTTTTTTGCAAGTCAAATATCTATTCAAAGGTTGTGGTTCAGAAATCTAACCTAACATTAAATCAGTAGTAGTCAGTCTGTGCAGAGAGGATCTTAGCTCATTGTAATTATGTATAAAGAACAACTGCTTTTTATTGCATTTGCCATATGCCATTCTCTGTGCCTAAAACTGGAGAGGACCATCAGATGGGGGGCTGCGACATTAGAAAGGGAGAAAGTGGATTTCTGATATGCAGTTTCTGTTCCAAGTTCTTAAGGTCCTAATTGTTATCCTAGGGAGACTCCTGAACTACAAAATGAAAAATCATAACGAATTTCTTATCTTTTGCTTACCAGCATACCACCTGCAAAGCAGTAACACAAATAATTTCCTTTGAGAAAATGTTTCGCAGCCTTCAACTGCAACTCCTCAAGTTAAGCACGAAGTGACAACATAAATCCTGAAGAAAGTACTAATAAAGTCTCTTGGTCTAAACATATTGAGAGTAACATAGGAGTTTATTGAAGAAAGGTGAGAGGGAAAGGGTACTTGTAAAGAGTCCTCAGTAAACTGCTTCTATCCTCAAGTTTTGTTTCATACAAAGAGGCATGGCAAATATGTATTACTAACATTTGTTATCATCAGAAAAGGCTAGCTTGAGGCAGAAAAGATGCACAGGAAAGACACTGAAGACTTTGGTTTCTCCTTCCCTGCTGCTACCTCCCCCCCCATCTAGTTCTTCTTCCCCCTCTCCAGCTAAGCTTTTTCCCAGTTTTTGTCTGCACAGTACCAGCTCATGTCCATACATGTCTGTGCTAGTTAATGCATAAAATTGTCTTACCAGCAGCAGCACAGCGAGCAGATGATGAATTCCATTCCAATAAAATTAACAGCAGGGGATTTCCGACAAAATGGCAACAGAGTAAAACACAGTTCGGATACTCAAAGAAATGGGGGAAGCCCAAGATAAATGATTACTGAAACATGGCCTGAAATACTGGTAGCACTTTTCTAGAATTCAGCAAGATACAACTTCTAGCAGGCAGAGTGAAAAGCAGAAGTTATCTTCTAGAGAAAGGGCATACATAGCTCATTCTTGAAGAGACAGCTGTGCAAAAGAAAGGAAAATGCTTTCTGCCTTTCTTTTATATATCAGAATAGCTGTTATCTAAAGTTTCCTCCTCTTCTTTTAGGGTAGAACTGCTTAAAAAAAAATAAAAACACTCCTCCCAATAAGAGAAGATTTAGCAAGTATTTTGATAATGCTTTTCTCTATCTAGTTCTGCCTATCTATCAAGTCAGTTTGGAAGCACAGAAAGAGTAATTCCAAAAAAAATAAATAAGTAATGAGAACTATTTTTTCCAATCCTTCGTTTCCTCTTTTACAACATTAATTGCAGTGACTCAGACATATTAAAGTCCAAAATATCTGTTGAGTCTGTTATTTGTTGGGGTTTGTTTGTTTGTTTGTTTTGTTGTTTTTTATTTTTTCTAAAACCCGCACACTTCCTTGAAAAGCATTGAAATGGTCGTTTTATACCTGTTTAAAGAGATTTCATGAACTCCATTCATCTTTCTGCTTATTAGTGTAGAGGGAAAAAAATCCCAGCTGCAGAGCATTAAAGCTCCACCTTGTGGAAGATGCCTACAATACACAAATAAGCTCCAGAGAGAAAAGGACTTTAAACAGAGCTTACCATTAATAACATGTTTAATGCTACACTTTGTCATCAGTCATACAGTAAGATAGCCCCTTAAATGCATTCTACCCCAGCAGAAAAACAAGCAGTGAAGGATCACAAGTAAAATGAAATACTGGTTTTATTTTGTGGCAATAGTCATCCTGCACTGAACCAGCAGACAGCACCTGCAGCAGTCCAGAGCAGGTCTTGCTTTTCTCATGTTTGCTGGCTCCTGCATGCTGGACTTAATTCTATTTGTAAGCAGGAAAACAGGGAATCACACACAGATTTACATGGCCAAGGGGCAGACAACCAAAGAATATAGAAACTCTGCCATTTAGATAACTGACTAACAGAACTTCATCTTCTGATAATTTTATATGGGTATGCTGAAGTCTATTCACAGTCCTTCTCCAGCCACCTATTACAAACAAACTCAATGTCTGCATTCAACCATTCCTAAAAGATTGTATTGAGAACAGCATGGCACAACTGGATGCTGTGACTGTGCATCTAGTGGACTTCAAAATAAACTTGAACCATTACTGCCCTCTACTGAAAGAAGAGCCTGCACATTAAAATTGCAGAAACTTCTACACCATTCTGTTTTTTGGTTTCATTTATGAGACTTTTTTTCCCTTCTTCTCTGTACACCTTTACAATACTCAGGGTTATGCTTTATCATGTTTTTTTCCCCACTTCTATCTTATGAGGGCTACAAATGCGGACAGCTTTCATCAAAGGCATCAAGATAAGTTTACATACTATTAATATCATGCCAGCACATATAAACTCCAGAAATCAGAGTTGCTGCACTAAAGCACTGCAGACACAGTTCATGTCTTTAGCAATGTTACAGCAGATAATAAATAAATTTTAAAAAAAAGAACAGAAAGCAAGGTGTTAAAAATAAACCTAGAAAAATGAATTTAAAATTTTCCTTCATCGTCTGCAGTACACCAATGAGATGAGATGTTCTTCTGTAGTAAACCCAAGATACTTAAATGTATATCCATATTGATTCAATACTTTGAATTAATAAATATGCCATAATTAGTAATTGATTTCTAGCAGTAATCTCATTACTTTCTCCAATATAAACCTTGTAATGTTTCTCTTTTCAATCTGTTGCTCCACTTTGATATTTTCATAACAACCTGAAACTCTGAATAACTCAAGGACTGAAATACTGTACAAAATCTGGAAGTGGCATACTTTTAGCAACATAATTTGGCTGAACGATATGTTGGCGTGGAACACTAAGGAGCACAAAGTTTGACCCGGTTGAACACAGGGTCTCTGAACTTGTAGAAAAGATGTAAACATGCCACTCACAGTAAAGTACATCACTTCAGAAGCACATCAGTTTGCTGATGCCCAGGAGCTGGACAGTCTGTATCTCAGCCTCAAATGCCCAACTGGCAGCAGCCACCAGAAGATTTCCAAAGTCCCTGTGAGGACACCGCATGTGCTTCAGAGGCTGACTCCATCCCCTCAGAATCATCCAGCACACTCCAACCTCAGCACAGCACACTGGCCTCCCCAGAAGCACTGGCCCCAGATGGCTGCAGAGGAACCCACTGCCCACGCCGTGTGGGGCTGGACACAAGGCAGTGACCCTCCTGACAAATACAGCAATCTGGAGTCCACTCTCGGTGTCACTTTTCAGCAATGATCATATTAGGAAAAAAAATGACGAGTAATTACTCAACCGGCCAGGAGAAGACGGCTTGATCTGTTGCTGCAGGGTACCCTTCAAATCCGTTTCTTAGAGTGCATGCTAAACTCCACACGTTAAAAGCTGTGCTTGTTTTAAATAACACTGAATATTTTATTCTTCCTGTTCCCTAAGCTATACCAGCTTGAACTCTGACTGACTTCTCACTTCACACAATGCTTCTGTGGGAAGGGTAGACTTTTTCTTCTAAAGAAAATAATTGAATACATCCCAGGTTGTTCAAGGCAGATCCTGGCTGCCCCTTTTAACTTATATACCAAAAGAAAAAAAAAAAAAAAAGGCAGGAGCCTTTTACTGCAAGAAAAATGTTCACAGCCCCTATGAAGTCCTCTGTACTTTTCATGGTTGGTGGCTGTTACCCAAAAAAAAAGTCCAGATACAGTAGAATAAAACATTGAATTTATTAATAGATTTTAAAACCAATAGAAGGGATTAAATATACCCCAGTACATAATCTGAACCAATTTGCCTCACCTTTTTACACTGTGGTCTTTGAGATGAAACTATTGAGTCTTTATAAGAAAAAAAAAAAAACAAAACAAAACAGTCTTTATTCCAAAATCTAGAAGCACATCTTAATTTTTATAGTTCATGAAGCAAGACCCAAATCACTGATAACAAAAACAATATGTAGGGATGAGAGGTCAAAAGCCCATTTGTGTATTAATAACCACAAAGTAAAGATCTTAAAAAAATGACATGCCAAAGCAAAAATATGTGCCATCACTGGCATGTGAAAATGCCCTGCTTAAATTAAGCTTTGCAAATTCATCTTCATTAAATCAAAGCTTTAGTCTAAAAATGACATCTTATATATAAAAGTTTCAAAACCACAGTTCTCACTCTGACCCTCATATGAACTTGTCCAAAAGGCCAGACATCTTGAACTACAATTTTTTACTGAATAATCTCCTTTTCCCCTCCTGCCTTGCTTCAGCTGTGCTTGTGTGCAAATATCAAATATAGTACCTTGCTTTGGATTAATTTACTTGCAGCACTAATCACTGCGTTCATGAATAGACAGACCACATTTCACTTATGGAAAGGTAATCCTAATTGCCACAGAATTGAAGGAACACACTGAAACTGAGAAAAGCAGCACTTTTTTTTGGAGGAAAGGCTGTATACAGCACTTTAAAACACAGATGCAGCCAAATTGTTCCTGCAACAGTAGAAGCAACAACACAGCTAGCCTAGTCCAAGTCAGTCTTGTTGAGATAAAACTGCATTCTGTTTCTAGCAATTTCTTCCTTAGAAATCAAAAGCGTCACAGATAGATTCTCTCTCTGCAAGCCCTGAGTGCTGCCACGTGCTTTATCACTACAGCAGTATCTTTCTGCTTGGCAGCTTCACCATGCTTTATCACTCTTTTACTTCAGCCGCCATATGCTCCATTTCTTTGGCTGGGAGAAATTGTGCCTGCTGAACCACTAGTCTGCAAGCCTAAGAAAAGCATCCGTTGCATGAAAGGGCTAGCAGGAACTGACTTTTTTTTTTTTTTAAAATCCACGATTTTGGTTAGATTCATCATCCTACAAAATAAAAATTCATTAAATTACAAAGATCCCCCAAGGAACCACTGGAGCAACCTGTCCATCAACAGAGGCATATTCTAAATTCACTTCTCAGCACATCCTCTCCACCATGAATAGTTAAAACAGGAAAACGTCATAAAAATATGGATGGACTCAGGCTGCCCGGCCATACAGAGAACTACACCCAAATGGTACGATTACAAGAAGAATATTTTGGGCAGATCATTCACCCAGAATACAAGAACTGGGCAGAAATTTTGGAACCACAAGAAGTTCATGCCAATTTCACCTTACAATAATAAAACAAAATAAGTTTATTCATCTCCTCCTTCCATAGAAATCACAACCCATAGAGACTGAGGGCATGGAACAAAATGCATCAGTTTGCCATAATGATGCACTCTGAGAGCAATACACATCCCGTGACCTTTAATCCACGTAGGCCTCTTCTGTACGTTTAAAAGGAAGTCAGGTTCAAAGCATGGACTGCAATGACAGATTACATGAGCCTCACTGACAATTCTATGTGTTACATCAGTTTAATGTATTTAGTAACCAAAGACATCAAATAATTTTGTTGTCGGCATCCTGCAGGTACGCTTATGGTGTCTGCAGCTCTCAAGTACAAAACAAGGAGGAAGATGTGAACCATACACCATTCCAGCAAAGGAGGTTAAACAGTTTAAAAAAACCCAAACCCTTGTTTATAATACTATGGCAAAATTGGACCACTACAATTTAAAACACCAAATCAGAATGGGCTTCCTTTAAGAAAACTATCTGGAGAAAATAGTAAATAGTAGTTTCAGTCACTTCCCTGGAAAGCAATATTGATGCAATAAATAGAAATTATAATAAAGTAATGGAAAGTATTTCTGAACTTACTACTGATATATGGAGGTATAGAAAGAAACCATTTTTCTCCCTAATTAGCACACTCACTCTCTGTGACCTTTGAGATATTTTTTATGAATACTGAGAAGACTGACATATTCTGGAACGTTGTCCTTGCCCAATGCTAGAGAAGAACTGTAACACATGAAGTTGAACAGGCAGACTAGTCCATATTTTGAACTTTCACACCTACATAGATGAAATAACTAAAACCTTAAAGCCAACCAAAGAAGAACTAACTGATAGTAAACTTAGTTTTCACCCCTGTTAGAGCCTGTGGGGAAGGGTCAACTCCTGAATGAGTCTCTTAAAGGAGATCTATGTTTTGGTTCTCTAGGTAAAACTGTTGAGAAAGACATCAATACACATGCAAAAAGGTAAGCATATGTGGCCTGCAATGAACGCAAACAAAAAACTTAAAATGTCCAGTCTTTTAATGCACTTGAAACATTTAAGCATTGTTTTGAATGCACATTTATATTAATTATTTCCTGCTTTATCTACAGCATTGCAGGCAAGGAAGCATCTGGACTCTGGAAATTCAGCTTCTCCCTGCTGCTTTTCCTCCTAATGTTACACGATGGACCAGCTTTTATACTGTGACTGCCATCCTTGTCTTTGGGCTCTGTTTTTAAAGAGTTTTCTGGTTTTTTAGTTTTGGTTTGTTTTGGTTTTTGTTGTTGCTTTTTTTGGTTTTGCCTTTTTTTTTTTTCTTTTTACAGTAACCTAGAATACACGAACAGTATCTCATCATAAAATCTTTCATGTCTAGCTAATGTGCAATGTCAGCGTTATATCCTTAACAGAGAATGACCTAATCCACCTTATTCTGCATGGAAAGTAAAGGACTCCTCAGTTATCTTCAAACATGTGACGTCAAACATACTGGAGTTATCAGAGGTAAACACACACGCTTTGAGTTTCTGGGAACCAGTACTGTTCTAGTTTGCCTGGTTTTATACAGGATATCCACACCTGCAGTACAGCACAATGACAGGAAAATCAAGCTGATTTTCAGAAGGTATTCATTTCTCTGATCAGAAACACCCAGAAGCAACAAGCCATTTTCACTTATGCTTCCCCTCTCCCCAACATGACTACAGTGTATTTGATTCTGTACATTTCATTTGAGTGATCATGACCAGTCCAAAAACCAAAAGTCAGTGTCAGACAGCAAGGCTGAGCTAATTAAACCCAGCATGCTGTACTGTTTCTGAAAAGCTCTCTCACTGACCAGCAGACCAGCACTGTAATAGTTCTTATCCATAAATATAAAAAAGCACTTTCTAAAACCTGTGTTTTCCAAAGGACTTTCCTGCTATGTATATGGTAGAAAAGCACAGCCTCACAAAAACAGAAACAAAGGCAGAAAAGAAATAGCCTGCATTTCTCCTTACAGCTTAAATAAATGTCTCATATACTGGCCTCAAAAAATATCACCCTTCAACCTATAGTAAAGTTCATTGAGGTCTCAGACCTTAATTAAAAATGTCATATAAGCAAACTTAAAAGTTGAAAAAGAAACTAACACTGTAAGTTGAGTAAACAGAAAAACACTCACAAAAGCCACTGTAAAGATATTGTAAAACAAAATATTGAACAGATAAACATGATTAACATTTTAGTAGTCATCACCAAAAGGGCAATAAAATATATTCAGTAACCTATTTCATTGATTAAGTTTATAAACCCATAGCACAGGAGTAAAATGTAATCATTAATCAGATAGTCTCCTCCAGCACATCATGAAGAGCAACCCAAAATCCACAAGTCAGATACCAGTAGTTTGGATGTTTCAGGAAGGAATTTAAGGAACTATCTTCCCTGTAGCATACGGCATATATATCCTGAGCTTTTCACAAATAAAATGAATCCTTTCGTATTTAGTATTTCTCACTTCCTTGCCCAGGGAGCTGTAAGGGGGATATATCACCACTACGTTAAAGGCCTTTCATCAGTCTTTTCTTTCTCCTACCTTACACAGACCCTTTACTCACATGCTAAGTACTTAGTTTGCTGTGGAAGCTTTTCCCAAAGGGGTGAATCATATTTCAAGGACATAGTCTAGCACTAATACATTTCATGGGAAAGTAACAGACAAGGTAAAGTACAGAGACAAGTAGCATATTCAATCATTATTAGTGTTGTTTTGACTTCCAGGTTACTAAAAATGTAACCATGATGCATGTAGCCCAAAAAGGTATTTAAGTTCACATCTCAAGAGACTTGTTTGAGCCTAACATAACTTTTATCAGTTATGCAACAGAGCTGCAATTTAGAGAGCCCCTTCACACAGCCACAAAAACTAATGCAGGAAGTCCTCCACTTCCTCTCATTCTCATTACACTTCCAGAATTATACTTGCGATAGAAGCAGCAGCATCCTTCATGTAAACATGTATCTTCTTGATTTGCTTGAGGCTACACAACGTTCCTTTGGAAATACATCACTAAGAGACCCAAAACACAACACTATCACCTCTGTGTATGCCTGAGAAATGCAATATTCACCTCCCAAGGTCGTTATGAGGAATACCATTGATAACTTGCTAAGCTTAAGAAGCTACAGAGCTTTGCATAGCTAACAGTTTAGGGCAGCTGCTTGAAGACAGGGTAGCAGCAAAGCCAAAGGTGAGAGAAGAGCTTGCCCTTCATGAAGGTCTCAGTTCTCTCACAGAAATTTCATAGACTAATGAGATACACCTCGCACATCAGATAGTATTCTTACATGACAAGCAGAAAGATGGCTTTAAATTAATAAACTGAAGCACAATTCATCTATAGGTCAGGAAGAGATGAATATTTCGGATCCTTAATATTACTGGTGGTCTTCCTCTTAAACTTCTCAGCCTGAAATCACTTTCTACTCTAAAGGAAGTCCCTTCTTGAGATACTGCAGTCTTTCAAAGAATACCTTCTCAAGGACTCCAAAAACATTTGTGAAGATGCAGTAGTCCACAGCAGAGAGAAACTGCCCTTGAAAATCCTGAGTCACGTACAATACATTTCAGTCATGTATTATCTAACAGGCAAATAAAAATACAGATTTTAAAGTTGATAGTGAAGATAAAGGGGTTTTTAATCAAAATCAGGGTGCTACGTTTTCTGACGATAACACAAGTGACTTAAACTAATTTTAAATATGGTGCTATTGTTTTCTTGTGAGACAAGCATGTCCCAGACCACTGTGGAAAATTATTAGTGAAAAATGTGCTCATAGTTATCATGTTTCCAGTAAAGCAACAGTAGAAACCCAAAGCCTGAGCAACAACGTAGATGGAAATCTAAGCTGAAACCACAGGACCTGAGAGTGTCACATTTCCTTCTTTCTGACTCAGGCCTGGAGATATTCTAGGGAAAAAAACCAAAACAAAACAAAAAAAAACCAAACAAACAAAAAAACCCCCCACAAACAAACAAAAAAACCCCCCACAAACAAACAAAAAAACCCCCCACAAACAAAATCGACTAAATGAAAACAACACAAAACAAACACACACCTATTGAGGATGGTAAAGTGTGCCTCTTTGACAAACCTGCTGCATCACTGCCTTTTTCAGAGGCTTCCTTGAAAATGCGGTGCAAGGAAGAGATTTATCTATCCTGAAAAGTAAAGTACTCAATACACTGTTTAGAGCTTTCAAGAGTAAATGCTACCAGAACTCATTCAGCTTATTGTAATGCCAGATGTATCCTAAATGACTGTAGTGTTTCACAGATAACTTAGAAACAAAATATAAGGGTACCTCTATTGCCAACTCTTGCTTACTTTTTAAAACATATAAACAAACCAAGCTGAATTGAAGTTATTATGTTTCAAAACTTCATCTTCACTATCACTTATTTCATGACTACAACAGTACAGTTATTTCTTATTAACCAGTTAATCAAAATACGAGCATTTTTGACAGTGTGGCTTAGGAAAAAAAGTCAAGATTTTTCCTACTTCAGGGTAAAGATTCCACTTCTACAGTGCAATTTTTCAGAAACTCACATAAATACATCTGTAGAGTAGAGAAACTCCAGCTTGTTTCTTCAAATAGTTTGCTGTTAATTCTTCCATTTAGCTTGAATCCAACAGTGTTTGTGTACAATACTGCTTCTGCAAATTAGACTGTTACCTGAGTTTCCACATTAGACTGAAGAATACAAAATGTACACAGAATAGCCACTTTTAAAACATAATTTTGATGTCACATGCAAGATTCTTTCTAGCAGCTGAAAACTAAGTTATTCTGACTATTGCCCCTTCATCAGGCCTACAACAGTGCTGCTACAATGGTAAATGTAGGTTATTCGCCATCACTTAGGTGGTGTGCAAGCAATCACTGCAGATCCAACACACACAGTTTCTCCAAAATGAAGAGCAGTAGATAACACATAGATAACTATAGATAACTATATCTACACTGACCCACTGGAATTACACTGCTACCTGTTCAGCCCGGTCTTACACTGGGGAGGGAATAAACGCAGTATGAAATTCAGTCACAGTCTGCAGTTACTGCCTGTATTGCTTTCCTAACACCAAATATTAATACAGAAGTCATCTGGGGTGGAGGGAGGGAGGGAGGGAAAGGAAGGGAAGGAGGCAGGGAGAGAAAAAAAAAAAAAGCTCATTTGTCCCTCTGCCTATCTAGATATTTATCACACCTACCAATGTTCCAGCCCTCTTACCAGCTTAATAAGATGCAGACAAAATATCTAAAGGATATAGTCATATCCAAGTCTTTTAAAACTAATTTAATAAACAGATCTCAACAACCTACCTGGGAGTTAACCACTGTAGAGATGAGAAGCAAAGACAAAGAGGAACTGGAGAGCTAGGTCTCATGCCACCTAGCACATTAACGGCCAAATTCAAAATAAAAAATATGGACACAGTTGAATTCTCTTACTGCCTCCCTCTGGAAATGCAAGTAAATTTGCAAGAAGCAAGTTTAAAAGTATTTTATCACCCTCATCAGAAATAGTTCTTCAAGGCTTCAGTGGGGGTGGAGATCACATTTCCCTATGATATGTCTATGTTACATGTTCAGCATAACCAAATGCAGATTGCATTTTCTGCCATCTACACGATACCTGCTTTGTACCTGATTCAGGCTCTACAACCACGAACTCAACAGCTTTCCAGGAACAACCATGTTTGTTGGAACATCCATTTTAGTTACGCTGAACGACATAGTTAAATACTATCCAATATTCTATGAAATACTTAATTACTTTTTCTTATTCAGTATTTCCCCAACAACAGATCTACAACAGATTGCTGCAGTCCTGTCTGCAACGTTTCCTACTTGTACATCTCCCATGATGTGGAGAGCACTATAGCACCAACAGCACTCCCCATTTCTCTTGCACAGTGCTCTGTGGCCTTGATGCACTACAATACCTAAAGGCAATGGAACAGCTACTGGGGATGGGGGGTGTGGAAGAACAGACATTAGAGGCTGTGAGGAAAAAAAACATCCTTCTCTTTTAGCAATACTATTCCATGTCTCACCTTCTTATTTCTTCATCTGGGGATCTAGCCGATTTGGAAATTACTTTGGAGACTCTGTATGTTTTGGATATGACCTATTTCTCTGTTGTTTCTTTTGTTTGTTTGTTTTTTGTGTTTTGGTTTGTTTTTTTTTTTTTCTATTTTCAGTTATTTAAGAACAGGGTTGAAAGAAGGAACCTGCACTTAGGAAGTAAAAAAAGCCAGAACCAAGCCATTCATATTTGAGGTTACTTTGTTACTTACTTTACACATTTTTATAACAAATCCCTGACGAAAATTCTGTTGTGAAATAATGCCCCTTTCATTTATTCACATGGACAAGTTATTTCAAGAACTTAGAGTGGTAAACTTTATTACATAAGACATTATTGAAAACTACAGCAGCCTATGCTCTCTCAAATACATGTGCAAACCTGTGCACAAACACTGCCCAGCCCTTAAATGAATGAAATATAGTGTGTCCTGGTACACACGCTCTTTTCTAATAACTGCTGCAGTGTACATTCTTACATTAGTGTTTACAGATATGTTTCCCTATTTCTTTTACCCTTAAAAGCAAAGTTCAGAGGTTTGTCTGTGCTGAAAACCACCGGCTATCACTTCTTAAATTGTCACCAAAAAAGCTGAAAAATGTCCGCTTCTTGACGATACCCTTGAAGTAATCGGACAGCCCCACTTCCACTGGTCTCCCATGGGCTGCTGGATGGAGCCTGCACTAGCGGCAGCAGCTCAGCAGGTGTCAGCTTGGTTTGAAGCTCTTGGCTACCATGCCCACAGCCATCAGGTCCCCCCCAAACAGAGCTCAGACTACTTGCTTCTGGAAGGCCTTGATAGCATAGGTGCACACATGTTCCTCCAAGCAACTCAGGCAAGACATAAACCGATTCATCATCAAGAAGAATAGCTGAACTAAACAGAGCCCAAAATTCATTAGTTAACAGAATTCACAGTGCGGTAATTATAAATCCTGGTAAAAAATGTTGGCTAATGAAGAAACAGAAATTCACAACACAATGCACAGTGAACTTTCAGGTTTCTCAAGCTTGACTGAGCAGGCAAAGGGATGCTGAGAACAGTGGAAAAAGCTATGTGGCTTGTTAAAACAGGGATTGCTGGCCTTTTAAATTGACTAATGTATTTTTTTTCCTCTAATTGTAGTTAGCAGGAAGGTGATATTAGAATAAGCGGCTCCAGGTAGTACATTTCTCCTATGATTATCCAACATTGATTTGGTTTTGGTAATTACCACTAGACATTTTAGAAAAGACATTATGAAATATACACAGAAGAAAAAAAATAAAAAGACAGTTTTTCATCAGACAGCCAAGTACACATTTATCTTGTACTGTGAATAATTTGTCCTCTTGTTTGTATCTGAAAGCAATGTTAAACTGAGGAAAAAACATTCCATAGTACATTACAGGCCTAGCACAGTCACAGCCAACATCAGCATGAAACTTATACAATTAAACAACGTTCATGTAAAAGCAAAGCAAACTGATCTGTACAACAGTTAAGTCTTGTGAAGCTTTGCAAAATGTTATCACTAGACATTTAAGACCTGCAGGTTGAAATACAAATATTGGAAAAGCTGCACACCAAATCTTATAATGTACTGCTGGTTTTGGAGCTGTTCTTTTGCATTTTATTTTTCAGTGTGAAAATAATTCAGAGGTAACTACTATGCACTCACCTGCACATAAAAATGCCCCAATACAACAGAAAATTCTCAAACAGGTCCATGTCGTGATACTCAAAATTGAATCAAACTCTGGTAGGGCAACAGATAACACTTATCCAACAGTTGCTGGCTGTTTTCACCACAAGGAAATACCCCCCACTTACAGTTACGTTCTTTCACAGCTGCACATTCCCGTGAACCAAATACATCATGCCACAGCACAATCTTGCAAGTCAAATAATATTGCAGAGTTGCATCTTTCCCTCTGTGTTCTTGTACTGGGGGCATACACATGGCAGGTACCTGCACACTGAGTGCATCTCTATTTCACAGTGGCTGTCTAGGTGGTACTGGCCTTCTAGTAAGACAATCTGAATTGTGCTTGGTTATTCTAATATATGGATTTGCATGGCATTCTTGAAATACTTTGCTGGAAACAGACTACATGAACTTAAGTTTTCTAAACAGCACTGTCATCCCAATCATTAAATGCTTCTGGAGACCATACCCCAGCTTTTATATTTCCACCAGTTGTAAGGAACAATTTCTTACCAAACATCAAGAAGCACCAAACAGCGTGCATTTCACAGTGTAAAGAATGCACTGTAGGTGAAGTAATTTTCCATGTTCTTCCTAAAGGTATTTCATCCCACAAACATTAGCTACTCCTTCTCCAGATTCTAAAACAATACGTGACACTAATCACAGATTTTGCCTGCTAAACAGCTATAAAGCATCAGCATCAGCATCATCACCTTCAATTAAGGACAGGGTGTTCTACTTCCTTAACGGTGTCAGACTTTGCCTGTTAAATAACTACAAAGCATCATTATTGTATTCTTGAATTAAGGTTATGGTGTTTTGCTTCCTTAACAGTGACCAACCAAACAATCCATAAGCCACAGGAAAAGATCACCATTCCTCTTCCAAGCTACCTACAGATTAATGGTAAGGAACTGTTATTGTAGTCAGTGCTAGAGACAGCAAAATGCAAGGTAAGTGTAGATGAGTACCTGATCTTGCAAGAACCAGCACATTTCTTCTGCAGTCAATCTTAATATATAAAATACTCAGACGCCAATTCAGAGTTGCTGAGTTCAAGTTCCTGCAAGAGTACTACAAGGTGTATTCACTTTTATCAGGAGTTAGTATCGATCATCACAACTACATATATATATATTATACACACACACATATATATGTGCGTATGTGTATCAGTCTGGAAGTACAGCCAGCTGTCCCAAATGCTCCTGAGCAACAGCACTGGTATTTGCTATATAGGAAGCATTATTTCACCATTCTTGAAAGCAGAAGGCAAATATTTTGCTGAGAACCAGAAGAGGTGAACACATAAAAATTACTCCCTTCAGGTGATGCCTGTGCTCTCTTCAGATGGGGATACTGGGACTTTCTTAGTGGTAAGGTGCCCCAAAAAGGAAAGATATTATACTTAAGATGAAGAACCCACTAACATTTGCCTGATGGACAAATTCAGCTTCTCCTTAACAAACAAGAGGAGCCAAAAACCATAGTGTAATTTTTGGAAACACAGAAAAACAGTTGATGATGCACTACTTTTTAAAGTTAGCTTCAGTTCCAATTAAATCACAAGTGGCATTGCTGAGAGCATGGTATTTTCTGCTCTGCTGGGGTGGCTGAGGTCCAGGCCATCTGTGTGGAATGCACGGCAGGACATTCCACCCTTCCGTCAGCATGGCCAGCGGTGCCAGCCGCTACGGCAACCCGCCGAGGGGACAGGGAGGGATCTGCTTTTGTTTTCCTTATTTGTTTATTTGCTTTACTCTGGCAGCAGGCAAAGGGCTCTTCTCTTGCCAAGTTCATTACTATTGTACAATGTTCCCAATTACACTGTTTAGAGCATGCTACAGTGAGGAGGGGAAAAAAAACCTGTGAAGTTTACAATTGAACTACAGGACTGTGTAAGCCTTGATTTCAGGGAACAGGTGAAAGCTGGATATAGCACATCTCTCCTAACTGCTCAAATCCACACAGATCACTCATTCAAAATATTTCTTCCAAATGTTTTAAGTTTTTTGTCAAATTAAAGAATCATCCAAGTGCTATCAGCCTCTTCATTTACTGATCTTCTACAAATCCCTTTCAAAACTTCACAGTTTTATATCTGGGACTGTTCAGTCATAACTGATTTATTAGTTACCATAGTCTACAAATGACAATGAGTTTGTTATTATCAACATTAAAAGGCATGTCTCTATTTCTTTGCTCCTCATTAACTCTCTCCCTCATCCCACAAAGTTATTGCTCCCACTCACTGAGTAAAGACACGAATTGTTCGTGCAGTATCTCAGTCTCCTAAAGACGACAAACTAACCAAGAACCAATACCTTGCTAGGGGCAGAACTGATTCAGGAAAAGGCCATCCCTGTTTTCCTCAGTGACACCACAGCATAAATCAGCATTTTTGTATGACTGTGCCCTGAGGGAGCGAAAAATGCTACTTAAAAGTATTTTAACACGTGCAATATTTTAGTATGCAAGGAAGCACCTATTACGCTTAAAAGACAAGATTAAGAACTCCAACTGTATCCCTTGCAAAACTGCACACGAAGTTGACTGTCATGGCCATATAAAGTATTTGCACAGGACAAGTTCTTATTCATTTACAACACAGAGTTGTTCTGTATCTACTGTGCAATTCAAACATTGCATGTTTTCCTCTGAAGACATTATACTTGCTGACTTGCATCTTATGTCTAACTTACAGTCCTGAAATATATCATTCTCTCACTTCTCAGATCAGCCAGTGCTATATCAGCAGGGCCTAAGCTGCAAAAGACAGGAGACCTTCCTCTTCAAGAAAGGAGTCCATTCCTATGTAGTAACTATAAATTCTCCAAGCACAGCAAGAGACAGTACAGAATTACAAACTGACATGCAGGAGCAAGGCTGTCCCTTCCAAGATAAAGATAATAGACAAAAATATTGGTACTTGTTTGAAAGGCATTATTCTCAAGTCCCTTCTGCTCAGTTGGAATGCAAAGCATTAAGAAACTAATAGAAGACCTGAGCATAGCAATAACTATCTGACAGACTACAAGAATGCTGAAGATCCCATAAAACCCATACCACTGTCTCCAAATATTCAAGGTTCCAACAGTCAAGAATTAAACCCAGAAAGTTTTCATTGCTCTTTCACTGCGGAAAGATTTCACAGTTACTGCTTACTACAAAAGGAAGCAATAAGCTGAACGTATGCTTACTGTCAACCCTTAACTGGCATAAACTTAATAAAAGGCATGAGCAGAGAAGCAGGAGAGTAGGAATAGCATCAAAAGCAAGCACTCACCACCACTTCCTTAAGTTAAACAAAAGGTGCAGAAACAAATCAAACTGCTGTAGGCCCTCTGCCCAGCTCATACCTGCCACACAGCTTCTGCCCACAAAATACCACGACACCAGACGTGAACATTTTGAAGACTGAATGTTACCCTTTCTTAAAATGTTCCCACATTTCTCAGCAAAAAGGAGCAAGACCATGGAGTGCTGTCTAAATCAGTTTACCTAAAATAAGCCATCCCTTCAACACTCCCTCCCTGCCCCAAGGGATTTAAGAAGCACGCATTGCCATGATCTGACAAGAGGTAATCCAATAAACCAGACAGCCTCCCTCTCGCCTGCACAAGGACACAGCTGCTCTGACTCCTCATCTAGGCCTCCTATGTCCAAATGTTGTCTGCAACAACTCAGTCAGATCTTTACTGAAGTAGTTAGTGTTAGGCAATCCAGTAATCAAGGCTGCAATTAGACCCACATGCAGATAACCGAATCCTGAAGGCTTCTTCTGACACTAAGAGATTAGTAGAGCTTGTGGAGGTTTTTTTTCACCATCCCTTTTCCCCTTCTATCTCCATTACAGTAGCTCTGCTAAAACTTGGTATGCTTCCCAAGCAAAACTGTCACCAGCTAATCTCTAAAAGCCACCAGCACTCTCTCTCCCCGCTCCACCCCAGACGGATCCCTCCACGGAACAAAAACAGCTGCTCCTGATAAACCCACATGGCTGCATTGCTGCATTTCACAATACTCTGGAGACCTCTATAGCACTATGTCTGAGCACAGCATACTTGGTCCTGTAACAAGTGTACTGACACACTGCCCCTTGCATTCTGGAAGCACAAGTATTACCAGAAAAAAGTGAAAAAAACCAGAAATTTTAAGAGTGAACTGAATCACAAGAATGAATGTAGTCTGAACAGCAGCTAGGTATCTTCAGGTTGAACAAAATTACAGTCATCTTCAGTGAGTCATACACAAAACAAAGTACAATTTGCAAAGAAAGTGAATTAAGAACATTCTGTTATAAATTATTTTAGTCAAGAACTTTATGTCATTTCATATTAAAATATATTTTTGTTTAGTAAGTTACATGCTGGATTTTCACATCAAAAAACATGTGGTGACAGTGTGTGAAGCACGGCCTACTGCCTAACCTCTCTTTGGTCCTGTGACCAGCATGAGTTTGCCATCTGTGGCACTAAGAGAGAGGAAGGACATTTATCATTATTCTTCTATAATCACATGTTCAATAAACAGGACTTCATGCATAACAGCTGCATCAGCAATGGGCAATGTGTTTTACCAAAGTCAGTCCATCTGACCACCCACAAAGGGAATCCATTCCTGTCCCAGGGATACAGAACATCCTAGTTGGAGGGTGTTATGTCAGCAGAAAAAAAACTAGCAAAAGAGAAATATAACTTGGAGTTGAGCTTTTTGCTGGCTGTTGCCATAGAGGGTGACAGAACACAAAAGAAACAATACAGAATGAGTCTGATTAGCATTCACTTTGCTGTAGCAAAGCAACTTGAATATAAAAGAGAGCCAGTCTAATTTTAGCAGAAAATAAGCTGATGTACAAACTATTCTTTCACCAATTATAATCAAGTTAGAAAGGCTAAATTCTCAGCTAAAAACTACATTTATAGGAAGTCTCCTAAAGCACCTGTTAAAACACACAAACCTAATTAGCATTTTCCCCAAAAAAATTAATACAAACCACCACCACAAACCCTCATGAGATCTGCAGCAACCGAACAGGACACCTGGCAAGCTGTCATGCAGCTTGTTTCTGGAATTGCTCTGGCCCCTCTATTCATCTGTTTACCGTGGCAGTCTGATTTTGCCATCCTGATTGACTATACTTCATCAGCAGATTTGAAGTTATTATACTTTCCTTCCTCCAAACAGAAGCACATTCTGTCATTGTGACATTTCTGGATCCACAGGTGTCACAAACAATTATTTCTCAGAGGACATATTACTTAACTGAAAATGGATTATTTTAGACTGTTTTAAAGAAGTGCTTTGAGTTGTCTAGTACATAAGTTTCTGAGAGAGACCATAGCACCTAACATCACAGTTTCACAAATACATTAAGCCAGCAAACTGTTACTACCACCATTAGATTTGATTCCACTACCCCTCCATCACTCCTGGTCTCTCAGTCTTCCTTCTGAGCCTCTCCCATGCAGAAATACTTGTGCAGTGAATTGGAACTTCACGAACTGATCCCCATTAAACCAAAATGCTGTTTTCTTTCTGTTAGTTTTAACCTGTATCACCAGCAGGATCCAGTTCCTAAAGATATCCATCAAGCACTTGAGCTGGCAAAGAAAGTAGAATAAACAGCTGGAGTAGTGAGAAGACAGCACTTCTCATGGCAGTCCAGTTGGTCAAAAGTGCTCAGAGAACTATGGCATAATACCTAACCTTTGCATGAGACTATTTTGTTATAGGATACTGTGGTGTTTTTTATAAAGACCTGTTACTCCTTGTAAATATGTATATTTAAAGGTCAGTTCCACAGAAAAAGCCTTCAAGGTTGCCTTTACATATCCTTGAATTGTTGCTAAAAGCCTCTTCTGGAGAGAAATTAAAGTAAATATATTAGGAAATTAAAAAAAAAAAAAAATCAAGAGATGTAGTAAGCAGAAGAAGGTATCAAACACAAGACATTTGTGCCAAGTCTAATAAAATTAAGACGTTTCACAGCAGTCAATACCTCTCTTCTTACCTTCTCCAGAAGTGGAGTTTTTAAAAACAGAGGAAGAATCACAGTCGTAGTGATTGGGCACAACTCCTAACACAGCCAGAGCTCACTGGGACTGAGGCCGGCTCTTCTATTCCTATGGTTTTCATTACTACAGGTGTAGTGGTACCAACATCTATGTTGGGTAGCACATTACAACCAGCAAAACAAATATCTGTTTGTTTTGCCTCAAGAGGACAATTCTCCTCCTCCTCAAAGTGATCCACCCCATGTCCTCCCTGTCACTACTATAAAAGTAATTTCATGGTTTCATATCTTCAACTCCATATTGATAATTCCGCGTTTACCTTCTCCAGTCTCAGTCATGAAGAGAAGCAACACATTTGTTACATTGCTCTTTTTTTTTTTTTTTTCCCAGCTGCATGCATATCAGGAGAGGAAAAGCGAAATGTAAAACAGATTTTTATTGATGTTGATTTTATGCAATAACTTCACAGTTCTCATACTTCAGTGCGCTAATTGTGCAAAATAAATCCAAATGATACAAAATGATGAGCTAAAGCTAGCATTTAATTTTCCAAATAGTACTTGCACATTCTGCATTTTGATACATATGCTAATACCTACTAATTAGAACCATAACAAAGACACTAAAGATAGGAATTAGGGAGAGGAACTTTCCAAACCAGATTTATTCATTACATGACAAAACAAACATTAGCACTATTCCTCCTGTATAATGATGCAAAATTTTCTCAATAGGAGAAATGGGGGGGGGGTGAAGAGGGGAGTACAGTATTAGAAATGAGTGACATACACACCATGCAATGGCTGAATGATGAAATCCATACTGCAGTATTACGTTTAAATTCTCTGTATCTGTAGCAAAAAACAGCCTTGTTTTAGAGAACTCAAAGGACTAGGAAAGCTTCTACACTCATAAGCTTTTTTACATGGATGAAGTAATATTTTACTTTTTATCAACATTGTAACTACATTAGGTTAAGAGGTCATTTTACAGTAGCCTACAAAAGAAGATGAAGCAATACGATTTCACTGAATGAAAAGAGCCTAATCAGTACCTTGTATTAGCAATTTAATACCAAAGACCACTGAGACAGGGATAGAGGTTAATACCAGTCATCTTCCCAGTAAAACTCCTTTGATACGTTCTATAAGCTCCTCCTCTGGTAATACTTAATTTCCATCAATCATTCTACTTTTGTATTAAACCCATAAGCAAAATAATATTAATATATTTCTAGAGAGCATACGCTGAAATCCTCAAACATATTTCAGCATGTCAGGAACAGGCTGTTACACTACTAGAATTGCAAATTATGTCACCTTTTAGCAAGTGACCAGCAACAGGCCACTCAGAAGTGCTTGGTAACGGAAGAAGGCTTGTTTTCACAGTAGTTAACGCTTATGTTACGGCTAAGCCATGTCAACTTTGCAGGCTTGCTTACCTCAGCAATCTGAACATTTGAAATAGATAAAGCAGTAGGAAGGGAGAAGTTTATACTTTTGTGCCAGGCTGCTGCTTTCAGTATTTGTGCAAGTTCATCTGTCATCACACTGTTCCATAATGACAGTGTGAACAGTCAAACTGTTCCCAGACTACTTTTTTTTCTTTTTAATACCCACACTGAGAAACAAACAGACAACAAAAGCAACTACAATTTAGAATACTTAGATATCTGTATCATCACAAAATACTTCTAAAAAAAGCTCCAAATCCATCCACTAGTTAAAACATTGCTAGTTATTCAACTCTTACTCCATTTACGAACATACGCACTTCTACATTCACCACCTTTGTCAGATGCAAGCACAAGACATCCTTCAAGCCACAGTCTCAGTAGGAGCGCAAGACTGAAGGAAATAACACAAGTTGAAAACAGGATATGCGCAAGAGATTTTTTGCATGCACATTCCCAACCTACATCTTCAAGGAAGATTTGAGCAAGAGGGGAAGAGATTCAAGCCTGAGGCTTTACATAACCAGCAAAACAAATAAACAGCAAGAAGAGGACAAAACAAGACTATGTTACAAATGCTGTTGTCTAACCAGAAGGCAAAGCCAAAAAGCCCTGCAGGAAACACAGGCTAGAAGCAAACTGTCTTATTTCCTATTGCTTCTGTGTTTAAAAACATCCCTAGCATGCATAAATCGAGATGTCATTGGCAGAGAAAACAGAAGACCAGCTTAACTCCATAGTTACAAGGCTCCGTTAATCCCTCTCTAACATTCTCACTGGGGTACCTAGCTTTCTTTTGTTCTCATGATATCAAGCTATGACAAAGCAGCTACGACAATGACACACACAAAAGAAATTTGTATTCACTTGTCAAATACTGGGTAAAAATATCTCCTTCATGGGTACAGTAATGAGAATTAAAGCAAGTAGAGCATACTGTGGCATATGGACAATCATTCCGATTTTTGAACACTTATTTATTTACTGCAGCACCCAAAACACTTGAGAACACTCATAGCTGTAGTCTAACACAGATCAACATAAAATACCAGTCCCATTATTTGTTTTTTTTAAGATAATCAGTCTTCAGAAACATTCTTAGTTCATGCATACATCAGCTCTGTTTATTAATATTGCAAGTTGCAGCAAGAAAAATGCTATCCTCAGTAAACTTACTGGAGGGAGAAATTGGAACAACAGAAAGCAGTATAGTTCTCCCCTGTAAAAAGGGGATGTCAAAGCATGCCTGCTTTGACACAGGCATGCTAAAAATGCAGATAGCTTTTGTTTTGACAAGATGTATCATACTGAAGTCTATCATGGAGGTTACAAACGTTGCTGACACAGTGCATCTGACGAAGCAGGCACTGTATTTTTAATTTTTCTTTGTTTCCCTTCCACTCTCTTATGTGAACTATTTTCAAAATTATCCAAAGAATTCATCAACAACTTCTTCATTGACTTGTTTTGGTAAAAGGTATATCTTCTACAGGAAGAAGGATGGAGACACAGCACTCAGAAAATCTGCACAGCTCTTCATAATAAGGGCTCATAAGAGCTGCTGCAGTCCATTTGCTCCCTTGGCATATGATGAGGTCATCCTTCAGATAATAAAGCACTTAAGCTCAAAGAGACTTTGGAGGATTTAATACATGAACAAGTCAGGTTCTGCTGTATTTTTAAGGAAGCGGAATCTCACTAAGAGCTGAGGTACAAGACTCAAATGTTAGACACTGTCTTACTTTAGTTCTCTTTTGAACAGAGTTAGCTAAACCAATGCAAATTCTCAGAAAATCTACATGGACAATATGTACACAATGGCTTTGTAACAATTTGATTTAGAACTTACTAAAGAACAAAGCCAGGGAAGAGAAGTGACTTCTCAAACATCTAAAGTGAAGACAGTTCCAAGGAATATAAAAAGGTCATTTCCAATCACTACACAAACCTGATTTATTCTCAGCATGATACCAACAAATCAGAGGTAGCATTCAAATGATCAGCTGTTTGAACTGGCTTTGTTATATATTATTGCTTGTGGTACCCAACAGAATAATATTTTTTTCATCTATGTACATAGATACTATTTATATGTTTTCCAAGCAAGACTCCCTATATTTATACTATATAAATAAAATAAAGCTTGAATTATTAAGCTAGCATGTTACTAACCATAAAACTTTAAAATCACAAAGTATATTTAGATCACATGCTGAGATCTCTCCTGTGCATATGCAAAACAAGCAAAATACACCACACAACATAAAGCACTCACCTAATGAGACCAAAAATAAAAACTAATAATTATTCTTTTCTATTAAGGATCCTCACCATTAGCATTTTGGGTGAGAGAAAAGTCACTTTAGCATTTATAGAATTTTAAGCAGCAACTACCTTTAGGGAAAGCACCTTCCATGAACTTTTTGTTCCACATTTCCAGATGCTAAAGTAATTCCTACTGAAGGATCACAATTAGGAAACTGTGTTCAAACATTATGTTGGAATTTTGGGGGTTTTGAGTGTTTTGTTAAAAAAAAAAATATACAAAAAAATACCATAGACTGAAACCAATCATTCAGATTTGACAAAAGTTTATTAAAACTTCAGAAGCTTCAGCTCAGAATAGCCAAGAGAAATATGCAGGTTTCAGGTATTTAAACTGTTTAAAAAGCACTGCAGATTCAAGACCAAGGCCTATGTACCATTTGGCATATCTGAAGACACATGCCCAGTCCAAACAGAGATTTGTTTTTGAAAAAGAGCTATAATAAAAAAAAAGAGACAAGTAAAGATTAGAAAAAACAGCAGTAGATCAATAATACAACTCATATATATAACCCAAGTGATCTTGTTTCCAAATTTACGTTCTATTCTTGCTGAGGTTAAAATAGATTCCATCTTCATTTTTAATTCTTTCTGAGGAAGGACAAAAAAAATCTGGTGTATTTTCACCTCTAGAAAACTAGTAATAAAAGAAGAGCACCATTGCGATTCAATATTAATATCCTGGAATGCTTTTAATTCCATGGAATTTCAAATCCTCCCAAGAACCAATTTCATCTTTTTCTCTCATTATCATTGCATTATCAATATCATTAAAAGTTAGTACAAGGATTAACATATGTCTAATGACAGTCACAGTCCCAAAGGTGACATTTCAACAATAGGGAACAGTAAATAACCAGAAAAAGAGTGACTTCGTCATGCTTAGGAACCAGATGCTGTAATACAAGGCATCTAAACAAATGCAAGAATGAAATACGCTAAGACAACAGCTGACTTCATGAATACTAAAACTGAAAAAGTTGACCTTAGACTAAAAAGTATTAATTTAAAACAAGGAAGATGAGATATCAATTTCTTAATCTTTCTGTAAGACACATCACTGAGGTGCAAATGCACTAATAGGCCTGACTTTAAAATCATGAGGAAAAGCATTCCAATAGTATTACTTAAAGTTTTCCAAACTTAAAGTCAAATCACCAACTAATACATTCATTAATTTTGTAATAAGAAAGAGATGTTGGAAATGAATGTTAAAAGTTATTTCAGAAGGGACTTATATTTTTGCCCCTCTATAACAATCATATTTTTATAAAGTATTTCAACTTCCTGTATGTTGAAAGGGAAGGTATTTGCAAACAGAAGAAAAGATTAAGCTTTGGCATGCTGTTATGTAAATATGTTCTGTATATCTACCTTCGCATCATAGGACCATGCATAATGCAAAACAACAGCCTACCAAGCCCAATATTCTATTTCTGACAACGGCCACCACTAAAGTGATTCAGAACACTCCATAAATCTCTGGAAATGCAGTTAATTGCCCAATATCATATCCCAAGAGAAATTTCTTCCTGGCTCTGACTGCTCAGCTTTGATGCACAGATTGAAAACCAGTATTATCCTAGCTAGTACTCTTGCTATTCGGGTTAATCTTTACAGAACTGTATTATTTACCTTAGTGAATCATAAAATTCAAACCACACAGTTAAGCTATGGGCCGTATGCAAAAATTCTTCCTATTTATTACTATTCCAACCTTCTATTGTTATGCAAGATACCAAAATTGTTCTTCACTGTAAAAGTATGCTGGCAAGTCAATTATCTTTAAATCCACTTTTGCCTTATTCTTCCCCCATTTTTGAACTTGCTGTTGCTTTTTGACATGATGAAGCAGAACAAGTATTTATTGAAACCTAGTTAATCTGAAGTTCTTTTGGATTTGATTTTGTAACAAGAGCATTTTGGATAATTTATTCTTTGGAGGTCTGAAACAGTGCCTGCTGTGATACTCACACTGCCATTTTACAACTAAACTTCAAAAAACTGGCACAAAAAAGCAAATCCAAAAGGAGATTTAAAAGTAACAGTTTCAAGTCAGTAGCTGGCTGTCACTCTAGAATAATATTTGTTTTAGCAATCCTGCGTTAATGAGTAGCCTATGGCTATATGATAACCACTGTCTTCTTTGGAGATTAGACTCCTTTTTAGACAGGTTTACCTCACAATGTTTTTACTTCATGTCCTGTGCACTCCACCCACATAGCCAGGTCTCTATGGATCTCAGGTTCCTGTAAGCAGCCACATTATTACTTTCAGTGGGAACATGGATACAGTTTGGATTAGTTATTCCCAGAGCTGTTTGGTCCTACCTTGCCCCCTCCCCCCTTTTTTTTTGGGTATGTAAAAAGTCCCTATACTTGGGCATATACTAGCAAAAGGATGAGGGGACAGTCAACTTCAGTTAGACTCTTTGAGAAACTTCATCTTGGCAACATCCTTTTATAATGATGTGATCTTTTTCATCCCAAACATACCATAGCTAGGATGCACTATCCCTCTTATTTTAGCTAATACAGACCAGATCTACTTCACTGTTTGGTCAGCAATACCAAATAGGTAAAATTAACTCCTTCCAACTATCTAGTAAAACTTTCAACAGTACGAGATTTAGGATAGCAGATCACAAAATTAAGAGGAATAGGGAAAAGAGATACATATTAACATTTCACTTTGCTAGGAACAAAAAGCTCAGGGTAGATATGGTTTGCACACACAGTCTGGCTTCCCCATTACAACAGCCTTTGAACTCCTCCAAGCCTCATGTACTTTTTCATAGGTTGTTCAACAGATGTCTAGTTTGACTTCTAGAGTACTTGATCAACATTAATAACAGCAGCAAACACGAAGCAGTTACCAAACTCTGGTTTCAAAGGAAATGGTAGAGGACGCAATTTTTCAAAAAGTTGCACAGTTGAGTCCAAACTTATTTCATTTTCCATTGTACTATCAAATCAAGCCCTCCAGAAAGCAAAACATTCTTTCCCATTCAGGTGCTGTGTAGTCTACAAAGGGCGCACTGACCTGGTAGTTAGGTGCTCTCAAGTTCAAATCTCACATCTTTAAGAAGATACCAGTGTTTCTCCATCTTAGCCCTCAAGACTGATCAGTAGTTTTGGCCTGACTTTGTGATGCCATCAAATTGCATACACTGATTTTTGGCATAGCTAGCACTAGAACCTTTGTCTGTGAAGTCATGGACCCAAACAAACCACATCCACACCTTATAGTAAAAGTGTGCTGAGTCCACAAATAGAAGCAAATATGATACACAAACCATGGGACAAGAACTATTGGCCTAGGGATTAAAGGACAGACAATAACGTTTGCAGCCACAGGCAACTGAAAAGTCATAAGAGACAACAACACAGACAGCATACTGTAATCCATGGTAGCATGTTGCAGGCGCCTATTTGCAAAACGTTCACTTGTGACTAATCAGGCCGCAAACATTTATCTGGATGATAAATTACTCCTTTAGGTCAGGCACATGCTGGAATCCCCCAGATCCAAGTTCTTCATGCACTTGTTTTGACAAGTAGAGTTCAATTACAAACAGTGATTCTACATAAGATACTATTATGTGCAGTATTTTATAAAAATATCAAGGTCTTGTTAATAATGGAAAACAATTATTATTCCTTTATTATACCCAAATTATGATGTATGTGCTAGCAAAGTTTTATTACATATATAAGCACCTTCTTTCTTTCTATATTTGCTTCCTCTTTGCTCAAATTCTATCTTCTTATTCCAGCAGAAATGGCTGTCCTTAACACTGGGGGCCATCAGCCTGGTGATCTGTCTCATGCACTCTCAGGTTTGTTTGTCATTGCAAGAGTGCTTTACTACACAGGAAGTCAAATCAAGTTAAAAGAGCGGATTTGAATTTTATCTGTTAAAACACATTAAAACCTTCATGGAAGCTGTCATTCAGAAGTTAAGCAACCTTCATGTTAGCTTAATTCGTGATACCCACAGAAATATTTAACCCACTTTTATTTTACATTTTTGGCTCAGCTCAGAAATACTGTGGGTAGCTGACACACCCTAAACAAGTGGAACCAATGTGTTGAAATGAGTCTGTCTTTATAATAAAGTTACTTCCTTCTCAATATTTTTTTGTCAACTAGAAAATAAATACAGCCCATTTTTCAGAAAATGTTTAAACATGGGCATTTAATAAATCTACTAAGCAAGAATATTTTTAATTTTATTTATTTAGAAAAAGGACTACAAACATTTCTAGTAAGTGATTTCGTCCTGCAATGTAGTGGATAATTATACTGCATGTGTTTCATGAACGGTAGAAAATATTTCTCCATTAACAAAATGACTAATTTCAAGTATTCCAAATCAGTCGACCTAGTATGTTTTCATTCTACCTAAAACCAAGATGAACCAAATTTAAACAAAAGCATTGACTCTATTAACAATAACGAGAAAATGCAAGTCTGAACATGTAAATAGTATTTTGCCCACCTGAAAACTTATAACACATAGAGCAACAGCTGTCTCCAGTTTAGTGGATGACTGGGCACATCCTGCCTGGAAACAGTGTGGGAAACATTTATAAACACTAAAAAAAATAAAAAACAACAACAAAAAAGAACAAAACAAAAAAAAAACCACAAAAAAAAACCCAAAAAAACCAAAACAAAACACAAAACAAAACCAAAAAACAAACCCCAACACCCCACACAAACAAAACACCAAATCTAAAGACCAACAAAGCAAAATGCATCACCTTATAGTACTATATGAAAACAGGAAGGCCACCTTTTAAAAAGTAAACCAACTGTAAACTTGCAGTTGCCTGTAAACTTGCAGCTAAATACCTACGTGTGCACTACAAGCATCAACACAGAATCTCCCCTTTTGTAGATGAGTTTTCATAGCACTTTATTCCACCAGCTCAAGCCTCAACAAGCCTGGGTGACTTGGACCAGTACCTTCATATTCAGCAATTCAGCTGGGTGGGGCAAGAGAGACAACCTCATTACAGACAGACAGGGGTTATATGGATGCAAATCACCAAATTCAGCATTTTGAATAGCACACAACTCAAAGCTAGAACTTGTGCTATGCCAGACCACACAGTAAAAACCTATCATATGCCTAATAAGAAACATTAATAAATACATCCAACAGAAGATGAAATTTCAAGTTAGTCGTCTAAAATTGCTCATAACCAACAGCACCGTAATAATCAAGTGAGGAAGGGACACAATAAGAACAGCTACTGTTAGACACACATTCAGGAATACTATACAGAAGAAACAGTGCCCCTTAATGCCCAAAACAAATCAAGGAGCAGAAGGGCACCCACCAGACACTCTCCTTCACAACTCGAATTGAATAAAGAGACAGCTACAGCTATTAGGCTGCAATATCCCCTTTGCTATTTCTTCTGCTCATCTTTTATCAGTCAGACTTCTTCCAAAACTCAAAAATCAGCTAATCAAAAAAAAATGGCACTATCTGGCTACAGCAAAAAGGAGATACAGACAAGACCTGTAAATACATCAGAAGTGCAAGTTAGCACATGAACCCCAACCAGAAACTACAAATGAACCATGGAAAGGCTGGCACGTGGAACAAAAAATATGACATTGGAAGGGATTAGGTGTATCTGAGGATCTGGATAACCTAGACCAGAACCAGCAAATACCCCCATTTCTAATCTATTTCCTATCCTAGAACAGATTCAGATAACTTTAAAGAGCAAGACCAGTGCCCACCTGTGGTTTTTTGAATATAGGCTGGTCAGCTCCTTAAAAAGGTACCAGCCTCCCTGCTAAATGAACAGGTGAGATTTACCCAGGTGACACAGAACTGTAGCAACTAACATGGTTTTGTTCAAGACACTCTATTAACATAAAGAAGAGATACAAGTATGCCCAGAAGCTGCTTCTTTCTTCTGTTGGCCTAATACAAGTTACTGGCCCTCACTACAAACTCAGTCCTTTTTATATCTGATGGAAAGCAGTCACACCCCAACACTTTATTAGTCATGACAATCCTGAAATTTACAGGCTGGAGTTCCAGCAACACCTGGATATTACCAGAAACAAAACTGACTGAAAAGTTATTTATCATATATCACACCTGACACAAACTTGAAACCACAGAATTAACTCTGTAATCTGAGCCCACCTGCAACGTAGACATAAAATGCCTCAATGTAAAAAACATCTCTATCCAGTTTTGCATAACCTGTTAAAGTACACTGTGTGGAACAAAGCATTTCCTGGACAACTCCCTGCTGTTTTATGAAGAACCATGCAAAAGAAATAAGTTTTCTAATTAAGAGATTCTAGACTGAAAAACATGAAGTTTGTAAAATGAAGCAGTTAAAAAAAAAAAATCATCAGTCTCAAGGTCACCTCTACACAACCTGTTTCACACATTTCTGTGCTTTATGTATAAATACTAGGAAGCTTCTCAGCTAAAAGTCCCAACTATTTACACATTTCCATGTAGAGAAGGGACAGCAGTGATCCAGTCACTGAACACTGATGATAAAAATATTCATTGAACAATTTTCTAACATGAACAGTGAAGAATGTTGTTTTGTTTTTTTTTTTTTAAATGCATGCAGATATATTCTAAACAGAGCAAGTTACAGGACCTGGATCATTTTGACTTCGCCCTAACCATCAAAGCCCATAAGATGCTCACTAAAAAAACAGTTTTCTGCATGCTTACATTTTAGCTTAATGGATTTACTGGATTTACTCTCAGAATGTTCACAGTAAGAAGGAATTTGATCTATGACAGTCATTCCTGTCCTGATTCCAGTTTAATTTCTGGCGTTCTTAAGGGCTTTGAAAATGGTATCTAAATTCTAGGTTTTGTTGTTATTGTTTGCTGTGTTTTTTCATTCGCTTGCTTGTTTTTATTTGTAATGTGTGTTCAATTCTCTTTTTCCACAGTCAGAAACAAAGCTTTGTGGATTGTGTGAAGAACTTGCACCCTGACCAGTTTCTCTTGGCTGGTAGAACAAAAGGAAACGAAGTTCAGACAAAACTGCCATTTTTTCCCCCTCCAAATGCTAAAATTATAGTACTGCTGTTCAGCCATTTATAGTTAATATTCATCATTCTAACTCCAAAATTCAGTTATTTAAAATTATTGCACACTGTCTCAGGAGCAGGGAAGGTCCAAGAGTGCAACTATTTGATGTGCTGGAACAAAATCATGAAGCAATTGTTCTTCCTTCAGTAGTCTCACTGATATAATAGTCTCCAGTAATATTATAAACAACATGATCACTTTTTTTTTTTTAAATCACACTTATAAAGTTTAATACAGTGAAGGGCACAGTCTAATTTTTTTATTATTATTGCATAATAAGATGGGTGGGAAAATTGCTAAGGAGGCTATTTACAAACTGAATCTAGCAAGTAAGTTTCACAGCCTTACCCTTGACTGCAGAACGCTAAATATGGGTTAAAAATGATGCACAAGATTACTTCAATAGCAGAGACACACATAAAAGTTGTTTAATAGGTCAGCAATGATTGCAGAATATGCAGATCTGACAACATCAAGTTCAAACTTGTATACACAGCTATCTAAAAACTGCAGTCTCCTATTAATTTTACTCTTTCAACTATGCTTGATCTGGGCCCACATCCAGTAGATGTAACAGATGGAAACTGCCAGTGAAATATGGCAAAGCTATGTAGGCCATCAGGCATGAACGAAGCTTCCCGAAAACTCTCTTGAATCAGGCTGCCAGATTCAGCTGGGCATCCAAAATAACACCTACCTTCGCATTTACACCATGACAGAGCCAGAAGTTTTCTTAGGTAGATTTAGATTTAGAGCAAATTATAAATTCTTTGTTATTCATAAATACCCATCTCACTACAAGTATATTTATAGTTTAGCCATTAAATGAATGTAACACAGTAGAACAGCAACTCGGATAGTACTCTGAGGCCATTACCGGCTCCACTACCAGCCTAGTCATAGCATTTCCTACTTTCAGATATTCCACAGTTCTTCCAAACAGTTCAAGACAAAATCATCACAAAATCACTAATTATTTGCAGAGTAATTAGCAATGGTCACATTACTACACAGTTACATTTGATTGATTTAAGTCCTTGCTGACACCAAAAAGAGTGTTCCCCAAGCTTTATGTTCTCACCAGCTCTATAGTGTTATCAACATTATTCATGCAGCTACACAAACAGGCTGCAGGAACTCACTTGGCTGAAAACTAATCTTAGTAGAGGAAAAAAAGGAGGGGGAAAAAAAAAAAAAAAGAGGAGTTTGGTTTTCAGTCAGATGAGCATCTTAACCTATCAGCCTTCCTGAATACTGATACTGGCACAAAGGAGAGGAGGGTAACATGCAGCAGAACGTAACAAAAGGGTATTGCTACCTTTTTAGAATGCTCAACTCTTTTTTCTGAGGAAAGCGATAGTTCATTTTACTTTAGGGACCTTGAGATTGATCTGGTCTTCTTGTCCATCAATAGAATCCTTGCTGGAAAAAGAACTTTCTCGTAAGAACAAACCAGTATTCCCATGCATCATACTGACCAAGGAAAAGTAACTGCCTAACAGATACAAATTCTGTGGTTTTCTAAAGTAAGACAGGTTTCAAAATGCACGATTATTTGGCATTTTCTCCCAAAAATCAATCATTAACTATACCAGGACACTTCAGGGAGCAAGGCTCTGCAGTTACTTTTTGTTTTGCATTACAGCAAAAAAGCCATAACAATCTCATCAATATAACCAAGCACTTTCAGAACCAGGGAGACATAACGGAACAACATGTTTAAATTGCTCTTGTCCGGTCCCGAATCCTTTTCTACAACTATGATAGCCCTGGAAACTCATGTTTTGAACTAACAGCACTGTTCCACTACTATACAAACGAATATTACAAGTTAATATTTACTGGAGAACTCTTATCTGTGGACTAGTTAGTTATACTGTCATACTATTAATAGTTGTTTTCACAGCTAACTTCTGGTTTAGCAAAGGTACTGCTCATGTCTAATAACCATAGGAAATAATATTGAAGTCTCATAAATAAGCAGTGAACTGAGCGCAAGTGGCTCACAGACAGACCTAGATTTATCCAGAGAGAACAACCTGGGACCCCATTAAGTAATGTTACACCTATAAATAGAAGTAAATAAGGAACATGTGAATATTTCCCTGCACAATGGGACTGGCCATGTCAAATTTACCGGTTCTGAGTTATTTTCAGCTCCCTCAAAGCAGGAAAAATGGCCTGTGAAGCCAAGAATTTGCAGGGAACGTAATGCAAGGGAAGCACCTGTTGTGAGGTCGGTTAAAAAACAGAACTAATGGACACATCGTGCAAGCTGTGAAAGGCGAGATGTTGCAGCAGAGTTTCTAGCGGGAAGACTGCCTTATAAAGGCAGGAGACTCTTCACAGAAAGTGACTAAGGGAGGAAAGGGGAAAGCATTCCTTATGGTTACAGCAGCCAAACAACTTCCAGTATCCTTCCTTTCTTCCTTTTTATAGAAATAGGAAGTTTCAAACAGTACCTAGAATAAAAATCATTAGCTACCTTTTTATGTAAAGGTCTGCGGGGCAAAGACATCAGTACTCTTCTAGATTCAACTGTATAATGCACCAGCCAAGCTGACATCTAAGTATGCTGCGTGATTTCTCACTATTCTCACTACAAAATGCGTTCTTTACAATTAGTGGACTTGATGATCCTTATGCTTCCCCTTCCAACTTGAGACATTCTATGATAATGCATTCCATTCAAAACCAATAAAGATTTAGTCTAACAGCTGAAAAATTAGCACATTGCATTTTTACCAACTCAGGACTAGAACACTAGTGTGCATTTTTTACATCTAGTCCCTAGCTGTTCTAGCTTAAGGCTAGGACTTCTCTGCATAACAATATTACTCATTTTTCACCACAGTGTATCTTGAACTGGACAGTGTCTTAAGGCTGTATGAGGAAAATTCTTAAAGACACTTCCATAAAAGCATAACGGAAGACAACAAAACAGCAGTATGTGTTACTTCTAGCCTTCGAAACCACTGCTGGGATAATGTGGCAAAATCCTATATCCAAAACAAGTGGAAAAACTGCTAGCTTTAAGCCCCTGACAATTATAGCTAAGTAAAAATAAATGCATGACACACAGGCCTTCTATACTAGACAAATCTAGCAGTGTGCAGACCCAGAGAAGTCCTCTTGCACTGTTCGTTAAAAATCATCATTATACCATATACTCAAAAAGATTGAATTTGCAGCTATTGTGCTCTTTTAACATACTTTCCAAGTACCTATTCTAGTCAGATGAAGACTAATGCAAGGCACTGTACATATGTGGTGTTTATAATGGATTGACATTACAATGTAAAACTTGCAAGTATGAAGGCTATTACATTGGATTAGACGTTCTTCAGTTTACAGCTGTTGCCACTTGCTCTATATTGCAGATCACAGAGCACCTGAGTAGACCAAATCTGTCTGTGCTGTCTTCAGGCACAAATATTCTGATCAGGAGTTTGCTTCTTTCTTCTGCCATCTGTATTGTCCTGGTCTTTCTAGGCCATTGCTTTTCTAATTGTCCTCAAAGCTGAAGATATGTGATATGAAAAAAGGATAGCCTTCAATCATTTTTAGGCCTGTCTTTCCAAGTCACCAGGGCAACATATGAAAGAACAGATAATTGAGCAGTAGATAGTAGGACATTGGGGATAGCAATACCTACAACTTAAAAAATAAGACAGGAGAAATCCCTACTGCATGCTGTCCCTTTTCTTTAGTCCACTTACACTCTAATTAAGTCTCGAGAACGAGCTGTGCATCTTTGCCAAATCACCATAATGTACAGAAAGGCAGAGAGAATAAATTTGTGTAAAGTCAGCACACTCCCACAACGTATTTCTTATTGTCATAAACCCCACCCACAAGAGCTAGACACTGCTGTCCAGAAGAAAAAAGCTTTGTTACACAACAAGAGTTTTGCATCTAACATTTTAGTTTTAACAAGCTGCCACATGCTGCAGTCTTCACTCGGAAAGAGACCTTAGCAGCACAGTGAAACCAAGCCACATGGATGAGGGCACTGATATTTTACTGGTACCAGAAGTGCTTGTGAAAGGACTGGACTCTGCAGCTCACAAGTACAAAAGATGCTCACAGTGATCCTGGAATAACACAGTCCTCTGAGGCAGAGAAAATACACATTCAACAGAAAATAATCTTAAGTGAAGAGTTTAAGGGTAGCATTTCACTTCTTGAGGATGCAGAGTTTTTCTTGTTCTCAGAGGTATTCAAGTAAGATTTGAGAGTGAATACCAATAGTTTATGGAAACAGCAGCTTTCCTGCAGGAGGAAAAAAATGAGCGAGCTTTCCCCCTCCACCCGTTTCCTTCACTAAGAGTCCCTTTTTATAGGGCTGGTCTACACGCTGAAGGCTTTTCAAGTAGCCTGTACAAAGATCTCCAGCCCACTGCTGTCTGCAGGCGTAGTTCTTTCCCAGTTTAAGATGCATCTAAAGACGTGTTTTGCCATCACAACTATCTTAAATTGTTGCAGTTTTCTTAGTTTCAATCTGCATTCAATCTACCCCATTATCCTGCTAAGCTACAAAGTTTATAGTAGAGATGTAGCCCCAAATAATGTTTTGTGTTTGTTTTGTGTTTAACAGGTAATGGTTGTTAAAATAGTTTGTTTCCCTCTCCTCCTTTTACATAACATTTCACAAAAAAGGCTACAGTACACAATCCTCCTCTATTAGGAAAAAATGTGTTACAACATCAGGCATCACAGCTGAAGACTAAAAATAACTGACACAATGTCAGGTTTACCAGTACTATTAATATGTTTTACTCCTTTTTAATTATGAATTTTAACACAAATTTAAATGCAAGTTTCACAACTGAAGGAACAATGCCTGTCTTTGTTACTACTTCGAACTTCAAGAGCAGATCAACATTATTTGTAACACAAAAGTTTGGAATCTCTTCCAAAGAAGGTAATGTAGATCTCTGTCAGATCTTGGTGAGCAAAGCAGTTAACCAACACTGATCTCTAGTCAAAATTGCACTGAAAATATGTCCTATGTACAACAAAACTGCTCAAAATGGTCTTTTTTTTTTTTTAATGGAGAGAATGCACTGAAGAAACCCTAGTCTTACATCAATATCAGTATTAAGGCTACATTCAGTAGAAAGGTAGAAGATAGCAACCACAGAGAAGACTTGGTGTTCATTTTGATGTAAACTGAGCACTGTAACATGCCAGCAGCTCATTTTTTTCAGCTTTCTTCCCTAGGACTGGACTGGATTTTGAAGCACTTGACTGAGCAGAAGGCAGCACCCAGCGAAGTTTTGCTGTGTGACCATGTAAGCCTATAGCTGTTTGTTAATCCATAATAAATTCACTATTGTTTATAAGCTTCAGCTTCCGTTTTTTGTATATTAAGCACTCTGAGGTGAACAGAGGCACTTGGGCTGCTGCCTTTTGTGGTATGATTAGAACTTACCCTTCCCCCACTTTCCAAGAGACCACAAGTGAAGGGGAGGACCAGCAAGGAATAAAGCAGATCTCACTCTAAATCATCTCTCAGATAAATGCAACACAAGCTGGAAGGGTAGAGATCTAGAACAGAAGCAACTGTTACTGTTGCCTGATTTAACACACTTGCACTTGAAGGTTAATTTCTCAGAAATACCAAATTAAAACACAGAAGGTGTTTCTCATACCAAAACATCAAGAAAGCACAACCATTAACATGAGACATACAAGACGGGTTCTTGTGAGCAAGCGCATGGAAAACTGTAACTGCAAACCAGCATGTTACCCAAGCAGATAGGAATAAAAAAGATCACAGTACTCTTATTAGTGGTGACACTCATTCAGGAGTGACAACACCAAGCAGACCAAAACAATTTGCTCTCCAGAGGTACAAGAAGACATTGACACAAATTGATGCATTATTGGGAGCGAACTGTTTTCCTACTACTTCTACAGCCCTTTCCTTCTCACAGAAGAGACCCAAACAGATAAGGTTGAGCTGAGCGAGTGACATTACCCAAAATTCTGCCCTGGCAGACAAATGTCCTCAGATTCTTTTCAACAGGCAGCAAGAAGAATGTTTTCATTTATACACATAGTTGCTAACAGCAGCCGTAAGTGGACAGAATATGAAACAGTCCCTCAGGCCTTATGCCCCTTCCCCGTTCGAAATATCAGTGCTGTCTTTTCCTGCCATGATAACCCCCAACCCAGGCCCCGGAAAAAAACAAAAAAACAAAACAAAAAAAACCCACCAAAACACCAAAACAAACAAACAAACAAACAAAAAACCACAACCTCACACAAATAGAACTCTCAAAGTTTGAAAGGAGAAAACATTAAGAGCATCAGTGGGACAACGCTGGGTTTGGTCGGGCAAGAAACATCAGGAAATAGCTAAGAACAAGCGAGTAATGCACAAATGACTCAGGATCCTTTCCCATTACAATGGGGAAAACAGGCAAGTCTTTTTCCACAGGCGGACAGATCCACCCACCCTGGGTAAAAAGTACAGAACAAATGCCAACTTTTTCATAGCAACTTAAAAAAAACCAAAATATTTTTCATAACAAAACTGGCATTTTAACATATTGAGAGTTTGGCTAAACTAAACCTTGTTTCTTTTCTGCCTTATAACGTAATTCACACAACGTAAGTACAACTGCTTCAATGAGGCAATTTGAGTCATCCAAATATCTTGCATAAGTTCAATGTATCTGTAATTATAGTGGCACTTTGACACTTCAGCTTTTACTTTTATAAAGTAAATATAACAGACCACCTGTGCTTTGTGGCTATTATGAAACAAATCAAAACAAGCTTGTCATTTACACTAATATTTTCCTTAAGATCATGTAATAATAGACTGGAGCCCCCTGACTTACCAGACACAAGTGTTGCAGTACATGGCATACAGATCCCTTCACATGCTACAACTACTGCATTTCCACTGCTCAGCCTGCTGGAGGAAAATCCAGCCATCCGTACCTACCCCACACATACTCAGCATTCACTCCATCAGATTGAGGGGTCAAACCTACAGTAAAACATAACGGATATAGACAATTGGCTCAAGAGTCAGCCACATCTGGTTTGAAAATGAGTAACAAGTGCTGCACTTTCACTACCAAATAGATCAGCTGCAGAGGAAAGGCAACACATACACCAGTGACCTTTCTAATACACCACATCTAGCAACTGCAACAAAATAGTTTATTTTGTATTCTAGGCACATTACATTAGAAAAAGAGACAACCTAGATGGTAAAGATCACATTCAAGAAGAAAAAACTAAAGGCAGCAAGTTATCCCTGCAATAATGGTTTTGCTGAAGCATAAACCCACTGCTCGTGAGATTTTTAAGCATAATTATTCACAGTTCACCTGAGTGCAGGTCGCCAGCACAATTCATGCAAGAAGTAACTGAGTTTATCTTGCTTGGAATACTGGTAGCATATCAGGTCACTCCTGTCAACTACATCTCCATCTCCTGCACTAAGGTTTTCAGACCTAAAACCACCAGCAAAGCGCTTTCTACCTTATGTCTGTATGTAATTAGCACTATTAATCCCAGGCTATCCAAGCCCCCTGGCATGGCTCTGATTTGGCTTTAATCTCTGCCGAGGTCTCTTCTTTCTCTGCACAGAAAGCTATTTAGACCTTGGCAAGTCTTTCGGTTTAAAGTGACATTCTCTTGCAGACGTATTAGTCCCACACTGTATTGGTGGGAAACACGGAGACTGCAATGCCTGGCCTTCCTATACCTCCAAAAGGGAACGAAAAGTTACTTTTTCAGAGAGTATCCGCTTAGGACAAGGCAAGGGCTCTCCTGCAGCGCAGCCGGCTGCACCCAGAGCAGCTCGCCCCTGCGGTCCAGCCGCCTGAGCTGACGCTTCCTCTCGCTGTCACCGCAGGACGCGAACACACCGCTTGTCACCTCCGCTGCGCACAGCCCGTCAGTCATTCGCGCCGCCCGCGGGGCACCCGGCAGGGCGGCCGGCGCCTCCCCGCTCGGCGGGCGCCCCTCACGCGCCCAACGGTTCGCCCTCGCGCCCCCAACGGCTCCCCCGCCGGCTCCGGCCCGCCCGTCCGCGGGGAGCTGCCGAGGCGGGAGCCGCTGCGGCGGGGCCGGCCCGCGGGGCAGGAGGGGCCCCACTCACCCCATGAGCCAGTCCATGGCTGGGTCCCGCCGCGCCGGGAAGCTCCCGCGGCCGCCGACTCCTCGCTCACCGTCCGCTCATGGGGGCCACTGCCGCCGCTGCGGGGACCGGGCTCCTCCCTCCCCCGCGGGCTCCCTCCCCCGCTGCCCGGCTCCGGGTGGGCGGTGCGGGCGGGGCGGCCGCCAGGCTGCGCCGGGTCCCCTCCTCAGCCTGACACTCGCGCACTGGGGCGGCCGGAAGTAAACACACGGCGCTGGCGGCCGCCAGCCGCCAACCCGGAAGCGGCCCCCCGCCTTCCCCCGGCCGACACCCGGAGCACGCTGGGAAATGTAGTTCGGGCGCGGCCATTAGCGGCGGCAGGGACGGCGGGGCCTGGCGCGCCCGAGTTCCTCAGGCCTGAGCGGAGCAGAGCCCCTCCAGGGGCTCCCTCTTGGCTGGGGACTGTTGGTTCCCGGACCGGGGCCCGCCAGCGTTACTCGTGCCCCTCCAGGGGCACTGGGAGGAGCTGTTGACACTCTGGAGGGCAGAGAGGCCCTGCAGAGGGATCTGGACAAATTGGAGAACTGGGCAATGACCAACTGCATGAGGTTCAACAAGGGCAAGTGCCAGATTTTGCACCTGAGACAAGGCAACCCTGACTGTACATACAGACTGGGGGATGAGGTGCTGGAAAGCAGATCTGCAGAGAGAGATCTGGGGGTTCTGGTCAACAACAAGTTCAACATGAGCCAACAGTGTGTCCTGGCAGTGAGAAGGCCAACCATGTCCTGGGTGCATCCAGCACAGCATTGCCAGATGGGCAGGGAGGGGATTGTCCTGCTCTGCTCTGCACTGGTGCAACCTCACCTGGAGCTCTGTGTGCAGGTCTGGGCACCACAGGATAAAAAGGATATAAAGCTACTGGAGGGTGTCCAGAAAAGGGCTACAAAGTTGGTGAAGGGTTTGGAGGGGAAGCCGTATAAGGAGCAGCTAAAGTCACTTATTTTGTTCAGCCTGGAAAAGAGGAGACTAAGAGGAGACCTCATTGCAGTCTACAGCTTCCTCACAATGGGGGGAGGAGGAACAGGTCCAGATCTCTTCTCTCTTGATGACCAATGACAGAACCTGAGGGAATGACAGGAAGATGTGCCAGGGGAGGTTTAGGCTGGACATTAGGTAAAGGTTCTTCACCCAGAGGGTGGTGGAGCACTGAAACAGGCTCCCTAGGGAGGTGTCATGGCTCCAAGCCTGTCGGTATTCAAGAAGAGACTGGACAATGCCCTCAGACGCTTGGTGTGAACTGTGGGGTTGTCATATGCAGGGACAGGAGTTGGACTCGATGATCCTTGTGGGTCTCTTCCAACTCAGGACATTTTATGATTTCACCATCTGGGGCTGGGCCTCAGCACTTCAGTTCTCGCTATGCCACAGGCTCCCTGAGGGAAGCTCCATGTCAGGGCCTTTGAAGTAGCACTGAGGTGGTACTCCTGTGTGCAAGACAAGACGTGTTAACTTGTAAGGGTGATGAAAGCCTAGAGCTCTCACAGGTCCACCAGGCACTGATCCTGCGTGGAGACCACTGTTCCTCTCACCTCTTCTGGCACCCTGGGCGAGCCCTGGAGCCTTGGATGTGGGGCACAGGGTGGCTGCCTCCTCACGTGTTTCATCCTTTCTGCTACTGGTTGCATCTTGTGCTCCAGAATCTCCTCTTTGACTTGAAATCATTCCTTTCTCTGTTCATCTAACTGCAAAAATAACTGACCAACTGCTAGCTCCACAAAAGCAGACAGGGTGATACTTACCTACACTCACAGACAGCCTAACACTACACCTCTGAGAGATTAACAATCCTAACTGTTTTAAAGAAGGGAAATCCTTTCAATTCCCTTCATCCCACAGGCACCCACACATGGCCCCACTTGTTCAGAGAGGATGAGTTGATCTCCAGCCATCACACCAACTCCCATGACAGTTTTAACAGAGCAGCGTTGTCCTGGGGTAGTAATGTATTGCAAGGAGATCTCATGGGGGTCATTTAATAAGAATGTGTTTTGGTCATGGTTGGTTTGTATCCCTCTGTCTTGAGGAAAGGTGGTAGGATTATCTTGTATTATAAATTATATTGTGCTGTCATTTTTGGAACTGATGCCCCTCTGAAATCTGCTGGGGATCCCTTTGCATGACACATTACTGCTTTTTTTTTTGCCATTCACCTGTAAGAGAATTTCACTCTGAGAATTATTTGAGTATCCAGCAGTGTAATATAAGAAATGGAAGACCAGAACATGAAAATATATGTTGTATATGTGCAAACTGAATATTTTTCTTTAGCACCTACATTTTATCTTTCAATTGTTTATAGTTTTAGTTATCTTTGCATTTAGAAAATGTAGCAGAGGATAGGAAAGAGGTCTCTTGTGACAAAACCCCACATGTAATATTTTACTGAATGGCTGGGATTAGAATTTTTACAATGTTTAAAACACCAGATCAAACCATCTGCAGAAAATAATTATCCTTTATGCAGACATTTGATCCAGTCATTATCTGAAAACATTTCAGAACAGATGTCCCTCATTTGAATTATGTTTTCTTGTTGCCCTTTGTTAGGAGTATTTTTGGCAGGGCATTTGAGGATGAGCTCCATCCAATTTTACTGTGGGGTGCATTGTACCAGGAGTGGGACGTTTAGTCATATGACACATGTTTTAAAGCAGAGATGACTTCTGATACAATGAGTTTGTCATGTCAGATTAACTATTTTCCTCCTGATTGTCTCAAGGAAAATACACGGCAACTGGCACTAGGAGAATTACTGGTGCAAAAGAAACTCAGACAACAAACATCTATTTCATTAATGTTTTGTATTGTACTTTCCAAAGGCACAACACATTTATGTATATCTCACCCGAGATGATAATTTTATAATTTTTTCCATTGTCAAATTGACATTACACCTACTGGTTTTTTTCCTTATCCCCTCAGCCACTGGGAACACCAGAAGTTCCTCTGGCAGACCAAGGATTTCACATTCATCCTCATTCAGTCAGGTCCCTCTGTGAGCAGCTCTGAGGAGCAAAGGATGTGCCAATCCAAAAGCAGTCTCCAGTGGTTGTCCTGCAACTCCCCTTATGTTTCTAAACTCTCTAAAATGTGTATCACAGTGATTATTTGTTTGACCATAGCAAACCTGGCAGACCATGGAGCATTTTTGTGCTAAGCCCTATGTACATGCACAAAGAAAGGGTGCTCCTTATTCAGGGCAACAGGTTTGCAAGACCCTGTAGAGCACAAATATAAGGTGCTTAACAAGGGACGGCACTTGGCACAGAGATGTGGTAGGAAGCGCAGAGGATCGAAAGGTTTATAACGCTTGACGTTGGAGGGTTTTGCACCGACTCTTCCCTGGATTACTGTCCCACAGCTTACTTGTGTCTAACAGGATTTAAAATGCAAGATTATTGCCAGACAGCCTGGGCAGAAAGGCTGTGGTGCACCTGTGGGCTTGCGAGATCCAGACTAGAAGACTTTTGGCCTGTGCGGCATTGCAAGGAATACTGCATTCATTTGCTCCTTGCCTCCTTCTTCTGCCACCTGTATCCCCTGGCCTGGCTGACACAAGAGGACCCCAAAAATTGTGTACCCTGCTCCTACCAGCCTCAAGGCATAGGGTGGCTTCGTTCACAGGTGTTCCTCAGCAGCACCAGAGCTTTTTGGGAACTGATGAGAGGCTGGGGAGGATCCCATGCAGACCAGACCACAGGAGCTAGGGCAGACAAACCTCTCACAAGAGGGTTTGGCGGTCACATAAAGCTCTGCAGAGCTCAGTATAAAAGCTAAGGTGTGGACCAAGATAAAAGCATGGACCTGAGGCCTGTCGCAGTCTATCGAAGGGCTGTGTTAGGTCCCATAGCCCCTGCAGAGAGGCACTGCGGTCCTGAGACTGGCTCAGCGCTGGCTGAGAGCTGCCTTGGAATAACAAGCCTGAAGGTTTCCTTCCTTATTTTTCCCTCCCATGGTTCTCATGACCAGATTTGTGCAAAACAGCACGTTTGATAGCAGTGCAGACAAAGTCTGTCACACATAGCAGGTTTTTTTATTGTTTTTTCAGACAGTTTGCTTTGCCCGTCTGGTAATAAAAGCAGTACCACAGAGAATAAGTGGCTATGAGGAAGTAACTAAGGCACCGGTCTCTGTGACTCTGTCTCTTTACTGCCTCTGATTTTACTGCCGTTACCTCGTGCAGCAGGAAAAGTGCAATGAATGCACAGGTGGGCAAACATCGCCTTGCACAGCCAAGCACTAAAGGAGTGGGAGTGAACTTCGATCCCTTAGTGCCTTATTGCATCAGAAACACCTGTCCCTCCTTCACCACCTAATGTCTGGTGTGGGGACAAGCAGCCTCATATTTGATACCTTGACAACAGCTTTGCATGTTCCCTCTTCTCTCCCTAAGTGGCTGTGGTAGCGTTGAAGGAATGGGCAAAGGAGGACAGAGCATTGCTCAGGGCTGTAATGAGTTTTCCTTCCCTTGATTTGGAGCAACATCATTCCCATGGAGCTCGTCTTACCCTGGGCAGCTGAGAAGTCTCATCAGGCAGAGAGATGTGAACCCATTTGTGTGGCTGAGGTATTTCCAGTGGGTGGAAGAGATGCAGAGCAGACAATGGCTGCCCTGACACAGAGGGGGTGTAATGTTTTTAAGCAAGCTGCAAATCTGAAGCTCAGATCTGGGTCTTCAGCAACAGGAGGAGATACACGCTCACTGGGAAAACATGGCAAACTGATGGGCTTGGAATCAAAATGGTGTTATATGAAGCTCTGAATGTGGCACTGGCTCTTTAAGTCAAAAACATCCACATACTCCTTCTCTGGGACAAAACGTCTTTGTCCCTGTGCATGAAACATGTTACGGTTCAAATTCCTGCAGAGCCATTAGAAAAAGCAAAGTGCATGAGTCTGACAGCGTGGGCTTGCCTGCAACTCTGAATGTGATTATTAATCATGCTGGATATTAATAACAGCATCTCTTCTTGGTTGGAACATTTGATTTTTTTTTATAAATAAACACTGTGAGTGGTTATAAATATTGATTGCTGCCAGTAATAGTAAGACATTTTAGATATAGTCTTGAACAAGACAATCAATTGTGCCAAGGACCATATTGGAAAAAATGTTGGCATTTTGGGTCCTGAACTAGCTGGGAAGTATGACTTACATTCAAATGTCTGAGAGAGGGCTGGAGCTTCACAACGGAGGGCTGAAAATCTGTCCTTGGGGGTCTGCATTTCCAGGGATGCTGAACAAAGTAAATCTCTGGGTAAACATTTTCTATCTCTCTCGGTCACACAAAACATTGTATTAGACATTTCCTCTTTTAGACAACAACTTATGAGTGGATGTTACAGCAAGAGACTAGTGGTGACTGGATTCTTTTTTTTCCCCCTCTAATTGGGTATTATTGAGCAATGCCTTCCTCACGCTTCAGCTTCCACATCTGGAAAGTGAAAGAAACACTTCCATCCACATCAAAGTCTTGTGAGAGCTGATGTGTAAATGGTCAGAAACCTTCATTGCTTAGGAGTGCTCAAAATTAGGTGCATTTCTCTGTTCTTCCAAGTGGGGAATATAAAAATTATGCTCAAGTGAATTGAATAGTAGCCAAGCTAGGAAGCTTAGGAAAAGCTGATGGCCACCCATGGGGTCAGTATGCCTGGGCTGACCCATGTGTGTCAGAGAGCTCTGTAAGCTGCATGAGTGTGGGTTTCCTTTTGTCCTTGTACTGGTGATACCATGTCATTGTGGACAGGCTGTAACCAAAGCCATGCTCTCATCTCGCCTGACCAACACTAGCCAATTTTAATGGCCCCCTCAGAAAGGGGAAGCAGGATCCATACACCAGCTCCCATGTAGCTTGCCATAGCTGGTGCTGATTTTCCTTACAGATGAGCTCTTCCCTGAGTGTATCTTATCCTACTGCCTGTATCAGGGTGGAGAAAAGGGCATAGGGTGAGAAACAGGAGATGTATTCTTAATTTTTGAGAGGCATGTCTGCCCAGTGTGGTTAGGTTGCAGGCTACCTGGAAGCAAAAGATGCTGCACACAAGTGGGAGCCAGGGTTTGCGCATTCCCCCTGAGTTTGCAGAAGATGGAGACGGTGCTGGAAATTGTTTGCATTATTCTCCTAATGCTGCATCTCTCTCCCAGATGGCAAAACTCCCCCTAGGCCTCCACCTCAAAAAAACCCAGCAAGCAGCAAAGGGCCTGTAAGTCTGTTTTTCAGAGTCCTGGATGCTTTTAACCAGTCCTTGACATTGTTGGAAAGCCAAAGAACCACTTTCTGGCATGTCTTTACCTCTGGTGCAGCTACAGGTAAAGCAGCTCATCAGATAACCTCTGAAGTTTCCTCGAAGCCTATGTCACCTCTTCTGCAAGGCAAGGAGGTGGGCAGCCCATCTACACATGCATGGGGCACTTCTCATGCAGGGCAGAGTTTGGCCCCCACAGCTGTATGGCCAAATGGAATCAGCCCTGGATTTGCAAGCCCCAGGGATGACAGTGGGACTCATGTGCTAGGATCACACCCAAAGATTTTGTTTGCGGGTTCTGTGTGCCCAGATCGGAGCAAGCTGTGTGCCCGCAGCCTGCTCACCTAATGAGAACGAGCAGCCGGCTGGATCCAGCCAGCAGCTCTGTGTCCCTGCTCCTGCTGAGGCCGGGAGCTCAGCATCCCGCAGGCGTTCAGCCCAGTGCAGGGTTGGAGCCTGCGGTACAAAGGAGGCCTCCAATGGCTGCATTAAAGTGTTCCCAGCCCCCACCGATTACAAAGGGTGCCTGGCAGAACAGGAGTCTGTTTGTCTGCTGCGCTCTGCACTAACAGTTGCTTCTGTAAATACATCTCACATGAGCAATTAGCCCTGACAGTTTAGAGGTCCTGTCTCTGCCGAGTGGTTCAGAGAAGCTGCTCTTTCACCGGGCACCAAAGACAAGTTCAAACAGCTAGATGTCCCCAGCCTGCCGCTTTCCTGGGGAGACCACAGGTCTGGGGCTGAAAAGCATCCCTTCCTCTCTGCTCCAGCCCCCTCGGCTGGGACTCAGTGCCTTAACGTGACACGTGTGACACCACCACTCTCAAAAACACCCCGGACGATGACCAAGCACAGAGCAGCGTGGGCCTGCGCAGGAAAGGGGCACACATTGCTCTTCAGGTCCTGTGACACCCTGGGTGCAGGGAGAAGTTATTTTAAGGGTGCAGGAAAGATTATGCTATGAAATTGAAGCTGGCTCCCACTGTGCTTGGAAACCGCCCAGCCCAGCTCAGCAGCCATTCTTATCACTGTCTAAATGCAATTGTAATTATTTCTTCTCTCCCTCCTTCCTCACATTACTGGCATTTTTCTCCTCTTTCATCTTGCACAATTAAAACCAAAAACCAACCTAGGAAAAGCACTAATCAGTTATTATTCACGCATATTTGCAATGCCAGGTAGAGGCCTCAGCTGGACAGCAGGGCTGTCTGTGCCAGGCTCTGGTCATTGCAAAAAAAAAAAACCCACAAAGAGAATTATTAATACCAAAGCCCTGGAAGTCCTGGGTACATATCTGGAGGGGAAATGTCAAATGCAATGAGCACATTGCAATTAGTATGCCTTGATGCACAAGCCTCTTCTCCTTACAGTTCACTCTGTGCTAAAAAAATAAAAGGGGAAGAGGCAGGGAGAAGTGGACAGGAGATGGTCACCCCCAAGCATGGGGCAGCCTGCTGCCTGCTGTCTAGGACTGTCTGAAAAGGGCAAGTCCTGTGTCCCACATTGCTGTTGTGGAAGGAAAGGGAGCTTTTGCTAATGGTGCTGCTCTCTTTCTTTTCTGGCCCTGCTACATGAACTCAGTTCACCACCTGTACATGTTCCCAGAAGTAAATGCAGCCAATTTTTTTTTGTGTGGAAACTGAAGTTGAATTGTTCCTAGGCTGCTATCACTTGCTCCTACACTGGTATTGTTGGAGTCCAGCTTCAGGAAGATAGCCAGTCTTGCAAGACTGGGGAGAAAAAAAAAAAAAGTGACACTATGACACTATGTTAACATATTTGTGCACAGCAGAACCCCCACATTTGCTTTGCTTTGCCAACACCAATGCTAAAGAGAAATATCTTTATTTTGCCACATTTGGAATTGGGCAACAAAGCTCTATTCCCAGATTGTGAGATGGATCAAGACGCCCCTATGATTCCTGGTGCCAGCCTGCTGTCCTCGGGGCTTCACATCCCGAGAAGACTCAATGGCACCATCTGATGGCTGTCAGAAAAGCAAGCAGTACAAGCGGCTCCTGGAGATGCAGTTGTGGGGGGATGATTCATCCCGTCCAGTAACATGGTTTCTAGCTAGCCGCAGACGGATTAGTGGTCTTTCTGGACAGAATAGGAGGCTTTGGGAAGGATTCAGAAGCGCTGAGAGTTGGGATGGTTTGGTCTGCATGGTGGGAATGCTACCCCCTTCCTCACTTGGCTCCTCTAGCACTGATAGAAGAGAAACAGCAGCACATCTGGAGTAGGTACATGGAAAATGGGGCTGGGTGACAGCCAACTTGAAGGCAAAAATGTAGTGTGCTGCTAAGGGTCCCCAAAGCCAGCTCAGAGCAGAGTACACAGTGCCAGAATTGGTGTGCTAGTAGAAACAAACAAACAAAAAGAAACTGCCAGAGCAACCTGAAGAAGGGAGGTGGAATTCTCTCTAGAGCTGCTGGGGAGGATTTGGGGTGCATGGGTGTCCACATGAGACTCTGTTGATGCAGGTGGTTCAGACCAATGAGGATTTGTTTGATAAGTGGTATTTCATTGATTTTTCTATGTATACGAAGTGTTGATTTCTCCAGCAAATGCTGTAAACGAAGGTCAGGTTTATTCCATGTCTACTTTGCAGCGTTGGCAGTGGGAGGCAACCTGTCCTCTTCCTCCTCTGACTCTGACCACCACAAGGGCAGTAAGTGCAAGGAGTCAGCTAAATTCTGGCCCCTGTGCACGATAACATGCTCCCACATGAAATCCAGGAGGGTAGGGTGAGGGGCAAGAAAGATTTGCCCAGAGCAGTTTCCTTGGATTTGTGGTTATCCAATGGTGCCATGACTGAGTCATCACTTAAAACAAATGTCACCATTTCTTACTGTAGGACCATCACTCATGTACATGGAACCAACTGAAACAACTCCTTGGAATTTATCTTCATGTGGGTATGGAAGTGCACTTGTTGATCCTTTCATGAGATCAGGCCTCTGCTCCAGGGCGTGCATCCCATCTGCAAACTGGGGCTGCATGAGCAGTTTTTAAAGGAAGAGATGAAAACCTATGTGCTTCACACACCAGGGCTCTGGCTAAGTGTGGAGGTTTCCTCAGGGCATCTATAGGATCCAAGGGTCTGTTGTCCACAAATCCACCCCAAAATGAGAGACTTCTCCTTACTGGCCCTAACCCATCTTCAGGGAAAAACACAGCCACCACCAACCCCACCCCTGCTTCTCTGGAGGGGCTCTGTGGAGGCAGCTGTAGCAAGACATGAGTTTTCCTCTCCCTTCCCTCTTCACTCCTTCCCATGGGCTGCCAGCCTCAGAGCTTGCCTGGTCAGGGCACTGGGTGGTTGGTTGTCTGCCTGTTTCTTAATCTGGCTGTTGTCAAAGGCAATTCTGCTTCCTGGGTGGAGCTGATTGATGCAAGGGAGTGCTTGATCTCCGTCTGCTTCTGGCAGCTGGCACTAGCGCTAATGTTTGCAATGGCTCATTAGACATTTATGAAGTGCACCCAGGCACCCGAAAGTCTTCCTGGGGATGCAGGGGGGGTGAGGGAGCCCATTTTATAAGGCAGCAAGTTGTTTACTTCATACCTAGGGAAGGAGCGGAGAGCAGATGATGCAGTTTCTGGCTGTAGCTCCAACAGTCTGTTTTGAGGCCGCAGCTGCCCAGTGTGGTTCCTCACCCTGCCACCTGGTTGCTTGGGCAAAGTGGACCTGAACGGATGGGAGAAGTGGCCTGAGGGGTGAAGGATTGTCCTTTGAGGGGTGGCAGGCTGGGATGCTGCTGAGTTGATCATGACAGTAACTGAGTGCTCCCCGGCAGAGTGACAGGCTCATCTGCTTGTGCCACCAGGGGATGAGTTTGCACAGAGACGCAATCGCCTGTTTACTTGTTGGCACAAGTCATGCTGACAACTTTGAAAGCATGGGAGAGGGAGGAGAGGACACTTCTGTGGGCACAGCCCCTTCAGAAAGTCCATGTCGTGTCTGAGCAGAAACCACATGGGGCAGTTTCTCAAGGCACCAGGTTTTCTTCCCTTAACCTGCAACTCTGAGGGAAAATGTCCTCCCCTTCCTCCACTGAGGAAGATGGAGAGGATGAACAATGCACACAGTCAGCCAAAGCAAACAAGCAGTGCTAGCCAGGCTAAATCCTTGTCCTTCTCACCACAGTCACGATCACTTTTCCTTTAACTCCCAGCTCCAAGGTCCCTGGAAAAACATTCCTGGAAGCTGTGGAGAAGAGACAGGGAGAGGAGAGTCAAAGAGGTTTCCTGAAACCAGAGCCCTGAGGGGGATGTGTAAGAGGTGTGGATCGATAGCCACGCTTCTGAGAGCCTCCAGACTCCCTGGATCAGTGATAACAGAGGGGTGAGCTCATTGCTAATAGCTTTGGTGGGCACAAGAGCCAAGCCTAGCCAGTCCGTCAGTGAAAGGCTTGATACTGTCTCTGTGAAACTGTACTGTGAAACTACAGAGGTTATCTGAGCTAGATGACTCCTTTTAGTGATCCAGGTTATCTTGCTGGCTGCATCCACTTTAATCCACTCTGATATAAAAATACCCCAAAGAACGATGATTGCCCTGCCCAAGAAGGTGATTCCTCTTCCTAAGAAATCTCCGTACCACTGCTGCTATGCTGGGCACCTGACCACTTGGCTTTGGAGGGTTGCAAAGGATGCCCCTCATGGGACTGGGGTGAAACCAGTTACCGTCAGGAGTCCATGCCCAGGGCCTGGTGCAGGAGGTACTTAAGACTTGGTTATTCCTGACAGTCTGCTCCTGCTTTGCCTGGCAGGGTTTGCCTCCCCTGCACCAGCCTTGCACTCAATGCTGCAGTATGGGGAACTGGGGGAGCCTGGCAAATAAGATTTGCAGAGGAATACTGAATTTGCCTTTTTTTTTTTTTCCCTTGGGTTCCCATAACTAATCAAACTCTTCAGAGCTGAAAGCACTTCAGGAACCCTGTATGACCCAGAAGACTAACTATAGGACCAAAGCGAGAGTGAGGGGGGCAGAAAGTTCACAGTCATCCAAAAGCATCCCACTGTGCTGGCCCAGTGACAATATAGTCTCAGCTACAGCTGCCACAGGCACTGCTTGATCAGCCAGTGCCTTCACCCTGAAGGAAATTGCTCTTCCCATCTCTGACTTGTCCTTACCTCCTATGCCCTGCTCTCAGAACAGCACCCAAGGCTGAACCCACAGCTCTCTGGGCTCACCCTGCAGCAGGGGTAAGTAGCACAAAGCTCTGGCTACCTGGGCATTTTCTCAGGGACTACATGACCAAAATATCCTGGTCATCTGTGATAGTCTGTTCTGGGGGTTTGTAGGGAGTGAAAGGCAAGCATGCCAGGTGCTTGCAGGAGCATCTCCTGCACATCCTGGCCCCTATCCCTAATGCATGGCCTTTGCAGCAATTAAGGGGGAAAGCAGGGCAGGAGGAGGCAGCTCTGGCAGCACTTTGACTTTATGATGTACTTTTGCTTGGCACCAGCAAGGTCTGAGGGATGTCTCTGGTAGGGGAAGGTTAATGGTCCCTAGCTGTAGATGAGGAAGTCTGCCCCCTGTGTGGCGCACCACCACATCTGCTGAGCAGTGGCTGTGTGGAGGCTTCTGTGGACCGAAAATGGAAGCTTTGTCACTGCACTGTGCCTGGGAGATGCCAGGGAAAATCCAAAGCCATGTCTTGAAGCCAGGCTGAAGGAAGCATCATTCCTACACACCCCAAAATGGTGAACTGAGCCAGAGAGGATTGCTGCTGAACTTCTCTTGGCTCCTGGCGTCGGGGACTGAACACGTGGGTCACAGATGGGGGACACAGTCTGGAAGGCAGTGGGGAACTGTCACTGACCTCTGATGAAGGAGATAGGCGGAGATGCCAGTAAGGCAGTTTTGGGGCACAGAGCAGGGTCTTCTAGAAGTGGAGTGGACTGTAGCACCTTGTACAGCCAACTGTCAGCAGCTCATCATTTGGTGCCTTCCGTTTGCCAACGCTGCAACCCAAACGTGGTCCCCACTGTCTTTAAAGATGGGAAAGATTTTAAACACATGATTCAAGTGAACAAAGCATGGCAGATGTGGCTCTGAGGAGCACATGAATCCCATTCCTCCTGGCCAGTGTGTTGGAGATAAGGTGGGAGCTGAACACTGTGAACACCAGAGCTCATGTGTCCTTCCCAGCCAGGCTACAGGAGGGCAGGTTGCTTGCAGATAAAATGAGCCAGCATGGCCTGGCTCTTATGCAGTAATTTGCACCTATAGGGTGCAAAAGACTTCAAAGCTGGAGCACAGAGGTGGGCACCTGCCCTTCCTCATGTCACACAGCCTGGTGGGGCCAGAGCCAGACCAGGAGTTCCTATTCCACTGTGGGCTGTCACCTTGCAGACAGCTTCACGCTCCAGACTTCTGTTCCGCATCTGTCCAACAACGTGTGTGATAAGCCATTGTCCTTCATCTCTCTCTCCTTTCCTCCTCCTCCTCCTTTCTGTACCAAACGCCTGCAGTGGTGCTTCAGCATGCTTGCAAAATGGGGTTCATCCATCACCGAGCAGCACCCCGAGTGCTCCCGCAGAACATGAAAAAATGAACTTCCTTTCCTGTCACCTGGTTTTGCACAGACAAAAGCCGTCAGGAGCTGCCACTAGAGGTTGCTCGCATGCCTTACTGCGGGCTGGGTGCTGCCAGGGCTGCACTGCCAGAGCAGTGCTCAAGCCAGCTTTTGCTCAAGACGTGGCTCAAGGACTTCCCTCCAGCCCTGCTCAGAGCCCGGCTTTCAAGCAGGTTCCAGGAAAAGGGGTCCCACCAAGCCACCGATGCCTCTTTGCTTCTTCCAGCATGGCCTGGCCCTGCTGTGCCCTCGGTTTGCAGGGTGGCCACCAGCTGCTTGGCAGCTGGTGGTGGTGTGGTGGATGTCATGGGGTGGCAGTGGGGTCTGCAAGATGAGAGCAAGCCTGGCAGATTAGTCCTGCTCTCCTACAGCATCATGCCTAGCCAGATGGCCCCGTGGGTTGACATTGAGGGGGGGTCCCTGGAACGGAGGGAGAACACAAATATATGTTTATCAGGGCATGCAGGGGATTCATTTCCAGCCTGCAGGTAGATGTCCACGTTCCCTCTGTCCTTCATCCCTGGTTGCTGTTGGCCTTGGCTGAGCTTAATGTGGCAGAGCTGTTGACATCATCTCCTCTGAGGTGTGAGCCCCTGGCTCTCCTGTGCATGGCTTTATGGAGAGGCACTAGGATTCTACTCATCCTAGGCGGGTAGAAAGGCTCTCCCCACATTAGCAGTGCAGGATCAGGCCCTTAGTATCTGTTATGAAGAGACTCAGAGCAGGGTGCTGAGGAGAAGCACCCCAGCCACAGTCCAAATCCAGACCATCTACTCACTTCTGTGCAGATTGGATCTGTTTGCACCTAGTGCGTGTCTCTGCAAGACACAAACTAGACCTGGTTTGAGGTACTCTAGGCATACCCCAGCATGAGGGCTGTGTCTGTTCTCAGGCAGCCCTCTTGATGTTGCTGAGGCTTCCTGAGGAATCTTGGGCTATAATAATGGGCTCCCTGATGACAGGAGGGTTGAAGAGTGATGCTGTGAAGCGACCAGGTTGGAAGACCTGGAATAAGAGCCTGAAGAACAGCAGAAGAGGGGAACTGCAGGGCTGAGGCAGCAGTAGGAGAATAAAATACCATCCCAAGACACCTCTTCCAACTCTGCTGCCAGCATGTCACTTGACACATCCTAAGTAACTGTCCCCACAGTGGTGGGGCAGTCAGAGCAGCAGAGTCCTCTCCCAGCAGTGGCAGCACTGGCACAGAAGCGCCTTGCAGACACGGATGTGCACCACACCAGTCAGGATGCAGCTCTGTTCCCAATATGACTGGCTATGACTCAGAGAGTGCCTCAGGGGAGCAAACCAGATGGAGAAGATGCTGCCTTTTTGTTGTTTGGAAATGGGGCCACTTTTTAACATGGAGGCCTGTTTTAATTTGCCAAGGTGTTTTACAGACACCACAGCACTCTCTGTGCGATGAGAGACTCTGCAGAGAGGAAGGAAGGTTCCAGCTAGTGTGGGCCGTGAGCAAGATGGGAGCAGCTGGGTCATGCCATGGGCATCTGAGTGGCCAGTTGGATCTGGCACAGCCAGATTCACACTGGCATTTAACATGGATGGTTTCTGGAGGATTTTTGTTTGCATGCTTACCCTGGTGCCATGAAATGTGATTTTGGGAGGCATTTTCTCTTGCCCTGCTCCTACCCACACAGCTCCCTACTGGCAGGACAGTGAACAGGAGCAATACCAAGGGGCTGCCTGCATGATCGATGGGGGTTGCAGCATTATGGGTCGTGGCACACATATTTAGTGGTAAATCCACAGCAGGATAATTACTTCTCTTTGTGGATGTCAGCTTAATTAAAAATAAATAAATAAAGCATCTTTAAAGGAGAGGCAAGTGAGAGACACAAACCCCATCCTTGGGGCAATGCAGACGGATGAGTAATGGGGCCCTTTGAGTAAGTGCCTGCCCGGCCAGCTCTGAGTCACTGAGCAAACAGCACCAGCCTGGAGCCAGCAGCAGGGCTATTCTTAGCCACTTGCCTGTCAGGAGATGCTGCCGAGGGAGAGGAGGCAGGTTAAGGACTGTCAGTGGGGGAAAACATTTGCTTTCCAACTAAAAAGCCCCCAGAGCCAGCCTGAGGCTCCATTGCAGTAACCCATACTGGAAATGACAAGTGTGAGGATGAGGATGGTGGCTGCTGCCACCCTGGGGAACTTGGGCAGAGTTTCTCAGGGAGCTGAAGGAAGGAAAAAGGCACCTGGGGAGATGAGTGCTCCTTGCCTGTGCACCTAGAGATTCCCTGGTCCTAGTGACAGTGGGCAGCACAGACTGAGCATCAGCCTCACCTGCACCTTGAAGCATCCCTCCCACCCATCCACCCCGCAGGGTCCCAGTTGAGACTTCCCAAAAGCGTCCTCCTCCAAGGCAGGCTGACATCCCCACTGCAGCCAGGGTTGCATCAGCAGGGAAGGGAGGTGGCAGAGGGGTGCTGCAAAGGCCTGGGCTCTGTTGCACTTGGTCTCCTTCTAAATAAAGCATCTCTAGTCATACTGGCTTGAGCTGCTGGCTCAGCCCAGAAGCCTGGAAAACTAAATGACATCATCTGGGTACCGCTGAGAGATAGTATTTCCACCCAGACACTGAGTGCACAGGTTTCAGCTGAAGAGTGTGGCCAGGGAGAATTTCTGGTTTTAGAGAATCCCTTAAGACTGCCCTTTCTCTCTGCAAAGGACCTGGGAAGGCAGCTGACATTCATTTTGGTCTCTGCTCTCACCCAGGGCATCCCAGCCCAGCCCCTCTGGGCCCCAAGAGGGACCTCATACCCCAGGAGGGACCCCAGCAGCATCTCAGGTCTCTAAGCCAGCCTTGCTCCAATGCTGTGTGGCTGGGACAAGCCCAGGGATTGACCCATTGGCTCTTTTCCCCCTGTGCTGCCAGCACTGCATTGGCCAGTGAGAGAGGCTGTTCACCAACTGGCTGGTGCGGTCAACTACAGGTGACAGCATGTCTGGGGCTGTGATTTCAGAAGGAAGGCTATGGGTGGGAATTTTAGGACTCACCAAAGTAGTACTCCAAACCAATATGCTCATGAACTTTTTCTGCATCTAGTCCCCCTGAGAGCAGAATATCTCACCTCATTGTGAAGTGACATTGTGGAGGAGAAGGTAAGCAGCAATACAAAGCATCCGCATCCCTCTGGCATCCCGCACATGAGGACCCGCAAAGGGACCAGAATTACTCTATCAGTTGAGGAATTATAGCCTGGTGGTGTAGGAGCAGGATTGGGGGCCAGGATTTCCCACACACTCTAGTTCAACTCCAGCTTTGCATTCCTGGGTGGCCTTTGGCAAATGTGTCATCTTTGCTCCAGGTTTCCTATTTGTACAAGCTGGGGTGAGTGAGATTCTCCTCTGATTTCCAAAGCTCTCTGGATTGAGTAGAGCTGGTCCTGATCTGCAGGGGTACGTGGGAAAGGAAAAATCAAGCCAAATAACAGTAATTACTTTTCTCCTTCCCATGGGTGTTGTAAGTATTAGCTCATGTTTAGCAAAACTCCCTGTAAGTGCTAAGTGTTATTAATGTCTTGGATTGCTCCAGGAGCGAATGTGGCTTTCCAGGGAGTGACAGGATTTTTCCCTTTGCTGGCATGGAGCTGCAACAAAGTCATCACAGCCCAAGGTATGTATCATCCTATTTCTATTAGGCTCAGGGTATAAAGCAATATCTGCAGCACAAGACCAGTCCTTTCTTTACTATCAGTATTGGGAATGTGGAGCCCATCCCTTCTTGCATGAACACACAACCAACAGGGCTCTGGAGAAACATGCATCCCATGGAGAGTCTCAGAGTGTAGTGGCTCATCTCACCAACACGGCAAATGGCATCTCTTGGACATGCAATGAAGCATGCCAGGAGCAAGCAGCGGATATGGCTGCAGCACTGTCTGAGGTCCACGCGGCAGCTGGGGCACGGTTCAGGATACAGCTTTGAGCGTCCTGACTCAAGCAGGGGTGCATGGGTGAGGGTCAGTTCATGCCCCCAGGTACCCTCAGGGTCCTGACACAGCATCTCTGTGCAGCAGGAGTATTTATACTCCTACAAAATGTGGAAAAGCAATGCACATCACCTAATGCTGGAAAGCCTGCAGAAGATAGTAAATTCTCTTTTCCAGGCTCCAGTGCTGGAAAAAGCTCCTGAGTCCTCCCCAGAGAGGAAACCAGCTTGTGGCTGGCTCAGCCCTTGCCCGACCACTCCAGTAAATGTTCCTCCTGGCGAGCCCCAACCTCTCTGGGTAGGAGTACATGGAGCTGAAGCTCCTCTGGCCGCCAGACCCTGCCACCCTGGTTCTCCAGTCCTGTGGAGACGGGGCTGATTTTTTGTGACTCCTTCTCCCTGTGCTGACTCAGCCATGCCCCCACGGTGGGTGGCCACAGCCTGTGGTGGGATGGCACAAAGGTAGAGCCAGTACGGACTGGCAAGGTTTCAGAGGCCACAAGCTAAATAAATAGCCGGCAGCCTATTTCAGTGGCTGCTATATTTAGCTCAAGGAACATTTATTTATAGGCTTGGCAGCCATTCTGAGTCAATAAAAGCCCGAGAGCTGGAAAAAAGACGTTCCTGGGTTTCTCGTTGCAGTAATGGTTTCTGCTGTGCAAACCATGATGAGCGAGAGGAGGGGCAGCCTCAGCACTGGGGCTGGGGTATGGAACTGTGCTGCGTACGCACCCATGGGTGCCTCTGCCAGGGGACAGAGCCTCCACATACTTGTAGCCCCAGCTAAGAGCAGACATCTCACAGCATCATCTGGGTCCCCTCCCATGTGGGTGCAGTTGCTGGTGACTCAATGGTCCAGTGATCTCCTAGCCCAGAGGGAATTTCTCTCTAAAACACGAGGGGATTTAGTTGTGCCCACAGAAACAATGACATGAGACATCAGCCCTGGTGACTCCGCTGGACCATCTTCCCCAGTGCAGTGGGTTTGGTAAAACAAAACCAGGAGCCGGTGAATGGGGAGGGAGATGGGAGCATTGTGCATGTTTCTGTATTAAATAATTCTCCCTTTCCGTGCCATACACAGCAACGAGTGGTTGAGAGAGAAGGGCATGCAAACAGCCCCTCTGAAGCTGCTAGTGGGGTCAGCCGAACAGGAGGCCAAAGCTTCACTCTTGGCAGTGTAATTTCTACCCCAGCAGCAGATGATGGCAGTAATTTCTAGAGGCTTTACAAAAGACTCAGCAATTGCAGCTGGATGAGGGGAGAGGGTTTATAAAAGACTAGGGGATTTAGCCCAGCCTGTGGAAAACAACCACAAGGATGGATGTCCCTTCTGTGTTTAAGTCAACAAGTACTGAGGCTTTCTGGAGCCAGAACTGCAGGGAGCCTGCTCATGCCTTCTCCTCCCTCCAAAGAAAACCTGCTGCAAGAAGGAGTGGGTTGAGCGCAGCCCAGCTGAAATGGGGCTGCTGGTTGGTGCTCACCGGCTGCCCCCTGAGCATGGTACAGCTGCTGCCGTGGGGAAGAGGTGACGGCTCAGTTGGCTGTGATGGGACTGGGGGCATATTTATAGGGTTTAGCCACAGTGTGCAGCAAACATGTGGCTACATGCTGCCACCATGCCAGAAGGAAAGTGAGAGCAGAGCATAGCTGGGAGGGAAAAAAATAATCATTATTATTATTACTACTACTACTAATAATAATAGAATGTATTTCAATGCAAACACTCCATGCCTTTGTATTCTTTAGCTCAGTAATCTGTACCATCCCCTACGCTTGTACATACCCATCTGGAGCAGGATCTAGCCATTTCTTTCCACTAGAGATGAGCTGCTCAGGTGCCTGCCTACAGCCTCAGAGCCATGAGCAAGACACTGGGCCATCACAAACCCCTAGAGCGGCTGTTTGCAGTTTGTGGGCCCATGAATGCCCCAATTACTTTTTATTTCCCTGCTCCATCAGCCGTGAGTCTTATTTATGCTTTGAATTAGTCCAACTGCAGCTTCCAGCCGATGGGCCCTATAGATAGACATGGATCTGGCTGAGTCCAGGTCTGGCTGTGTGTCCAGCTGTCTACCAGCTCTGGCCCCCACCAATGCAGCCAAAGATCCATTGCCCTCCTCAAACCCCCAAAGAGGACCCTCCAGCCCCACACTGAGAAGGTCCAACCCTCAAAAACCAAGGCTGACACCAGCTGTTAAAACATCTATTTGGGTATTTATTACAACACATTGTTCCAAAATACAAAAGAAAGGAAAAGAAAGTAGAGGGTAGAAAAGCACTGCTGTTTACAGCCTCTGGTAATAAATAAATAAACATGAGGCAGGGACAGGGTGTCTTCCCGGGTCTGATGCCGGCACTGGCCAAACGGGCAGCAAGGAAGGGAGCATGGTGGGGCTGGTGGCCAGACCCTCTCTTCCCTGCTCAGGAGTCTCCAGATATGCCAGGGTGGGCATAGACCCCCTCCCCGTGTTGTGCTTGCTGAGGAAGGGCCTGATCCTGCAGGGATGAGGGTGGGAGCTGAGGAGGCTCAGCCCCGGTGTTGTTGGGACCCGCCTGCTCCCTCCCCATCCACAGCTGCCCCAAAGGCAGGTGAGGTAGGAAGGGTGATGCTGGACCGGGACCCCAACAGGGGTCTGCCAGGGTCCCCCAAGAAAGGGGTGAGACCTGAGCTCTCTGCATTCTGGTATGGTCTCAGGGCAGCCTTGGAAATGAGTTTAGCACAGTATGATGAGAAGGACTCCAAGCCACGGCAAAGCAAAGTCATGACAGAGACAACACACTGTGCCTAGGCTGCTTGGAGAAGGGTGGTATTAAACTCCACAAATTAAAATGACTCTTTATGGGGCTGGCGCAGTACAGAGAGTGTTTTGTACTGTGGTGCAGATGGGGTTCCTCTGCCCTTCGTCTAATGTCTCCTCCTTCACCTTACAGGCATCTGGAATCCTCAATATTGTACAAGGAGCCCAGGTGACAAGTGCAAAAAAGCAGCACCAGAGTCTGTCCACTTATGACACTCTGATTCATCAGTGTTGGATAAAGGCTGTTTCCAGCCCCATTCCCAGCCCCTTTCTAAATCCCTCCAGGTATCGGAGCCTGCTCGTATCTCTCCTTGCTGCTCTGCCACTAAACTTGCACTAGCACCGGCCATGTGTCCTCCCTAGGCTGTGCTGTTCAAGTTAAGAAAGCCCAGGTCACCTGGCTAAAACAGGGCACCAGTGCATGGGCTCAGCTGAGCCGGGGGAACTTTGCAAACCAGCTGCCATGGCACAACAAGAAGCCCCTGCAAGTGAAGATCAAATCTGTAGGCACAGTCAGCAGAAAAAGGTGAGAGGACAGAAACCTGGAGGGAGCTGACTCCACAAGCTGGGTGCCTGGCCAATGTTCCTTAAAGCTGTTACAAAAAGCTTTAAGCTTTCGCCATTTAATCCTCTGTTCTTGGTGCCAGTGGGTTCCTGCCTCTTGCAAACATGAGCAGGAGCCTGTACAGCGGAGAGTAGCTGCAAAATGGGAAGAATGAAGGATCTGCCCCAAATATGGGTGTCTTTATATCCTTAGGAAGCACCACCCTTCAGCTCCTCTGACAAGGGTTTGCCTCCTAGGCCTTGGGACAGCTGGGAGCTGTGCCTAGTGCAGCCCCAGCCCGGCTGTGGGGAGCAGAGAGAAGGTGTGATGGGGTCTTGCGTTTATTCACAACACAGAAACAAAGAGCAACATACAAAGAGTAAGAAGCAAAAAAGTACAGAATCATAACCATAATAATTGTAATCATAAATACTCAAATCTATCATTCATAGATTGCAATGACAACACTGATAGCTTATTATCATTAGTATTAAGGATGGGAAGGGGAAGGGGACAGCAGGAGGGGGTTCTAGGGGCATCATCTCTTAAGGGACAGATGTAATGGGAATGGACATCCAAAGAAACCAGTAGAGAGAAGGGCCAGGAAGGCAGCAGGGGCTGGGGACCCTGCTGCTGAGGCCAGGGACCAGCCTGCTCTGACCCAGGCTTTTGGTTCAGTGTTGCCAACCTGATCACTGGCCCTCCCCCAGCTTTGCTCAGTCCCTCAAAAGGCTGCCGGGAAGAAGGCAGCTGGGAAGCTGAGCTCCAGGGACAGGCATGGGTTGGAGGGAAGGGTAGATATTCCTTCTAGTTTGAAGGAATGCTGTGGTTTACTCCATCCTTCATGTGGTGGAAAGCTCAGCCATTGCTGCTGCCATGACCATCGGTCGCTCAACAGCTTTGTTGATTTCTCCCTTAACAGAAGAGACCTTTCCTGTCCTCTGCTCACACTTCTATTACTCAGGTCCCTCTGAATAAATGTTCCCTCATCAGACTGGCATGGAAAGATTATTTTTTTGTTCCAGTGAGGCTTTGGGTTGAGGCATCTGTCTGTGAGAGCCCATAAAGTGTCTTGACTGAGAGATGATGGGGAGAACTACCAGCCAGCACATCCTTCTGTGTGATAACTCACAATGCTCTCATTCATGGACAGAGTGGTCTGTTAGACAGATTGATTTTAAGAAAAATCATTAAAGCGCAAAGCCCTCAGTGACCTTGGTGGCTTTGGGTCAGCACTGGCAGGGGACACTCAGGCAGGGATGCTCCATCAAGGGGTATTTTCTGGATGTAACCTAAAAATAGTGCCCGTGAGAGGGCTTCTAGTGCATACATCCAACATAAAGGGGAAAAATGAACACAAAGTATATCAAAATAAGGCTGCAGAGGTGGGTCATAAATGTGTCTTGGCAGTTATGATCTACCAGTCTTAAAATCTACTTCTTGCTCTTGTTTCAGAGGAGAGAGGAAGGAGTCTGTAGGGTCTAAAGTCTTGAACATGGCTGAGGAGCACCCAGGGACATAGCAGAGTAGCAAAAAAAAGGGCGAAAAAAAAGCAGTAAACCACGTTATCTGCCTCTTTGCAGACATTTTGAGTCTCGTTTACAACACTTGCTCTCTCCTTTCTGACTTACTCCAGCTGTTTTTTTGTGTTCAGAATACACTGTGTCAGCTAACAGGATGAGTTACACAAATTGCTAGCACCTCGTCTCATCTCCACACCTGGCTGTGCTGACCTATTGTCCTCTTTTTACTAAATCCCTTGGGAAGTCATCTGGCCCCCTCTTCACTGCCCAAAGCTACACCTAAACAGCTCCTGCCAGTAACTTGCCTGACGGGAGCTCAGGTGATCCATGCTGGCATCAACCCTGGAGGACTACGGGATGGGCAGGAACCGAGCAATACAGAGGATACAGAACAGAGCTCAGCCTGTGATGACCCCTGGCATGCATGAGAAGAGATGTCACTGCCAAGGGCAGCAACAGGGGAAGGAGGACCAGCAGTGCTGCTTGGGTAGGAGGTAGGTGACACTCACCCTGGGCTCAGGAAGCTTCCTGGAGGGAGGATGAAGCCTTTTGCCCTCCATCCTTGGACTTGACATCAATATCCTCTTTAGAGACCCTGCTGCAAGTACAGCTCCTGAATAGCTGCCCAGCTCTCAGAATGGACCCAAATACTTATTGGAAAATAAAAAGGGAGCTTAGAAAATAGTGTCATTGTCCTTTCAGGGTCAGAAGGGAGAAATGTTCAGGTTGGCAATACTGAGCTGGTTTGAGGTGGTTACTGAAGGCAACAATGGGTGATGGTGGGCTTTTGAGGGGTGACTATGAGATATCTTGCCCTCATTGAAAGTGATGTGAAGAGAGAGGCAGGTGGGCCCTGGCTCCTCAGCCATCACTGTCCCTCTCCACCACACCTTGGGGAATCAGCCAGGAACATGTGGGGATTTCCCAATATCTCACCTACGGAAAACCAGAAAAATTAAAGCTGGCCTGAAGAGAGCAATGAGCCTCTTGGGTGTCTCATCTCAACTGCAGACATAAGTGGTTGGGGTAGCAACCAGCTGAAGTGAGCAGCCCCTCCTTGCACAATTGCAGCTCCTCACGCCTCTGCTTTGTGTTCAGTTTTAAACCTGAGATCATTTCGTTTTGTCATATGTAGTTTGATTTAAAGGTAGAAACAAACGACGAGACGAGGAACAAAGGAAAGGGAGAGAAATGGTGCAGACCCAGAAAAGAAAAAACAACACTCCAAGGATGACACAGGACACAGACATGCATGAATGGAGACCCCTGAGGTATTAGCTTTGCAAACTAGCATGAGATGAGGGAGAAAGCAAAGACAGCCACAGGGAGAGAAGTGCTTTGCAGCAGAGGCAGCTCAGTGCCTACAGCTCCAGAAAGCAACTTCTGAGCAAGCCTGACATTGGGGTTGGGGGGCAAGAGCTTGGCTACCGACCAGGATGGGGGGAAGCAGCCAAACACCTCTGAAAGTAAGTTGGTTGTGCCCCCTGTGTGCTTGCAGAGCTTCATGTCCAGCCGTCTGGAAGGAGGGAAGCTGGCCCTGAGGGGAACAGGGCCAGAGGAGTCCCAGTGCCTGCAAACATGGTCCCCATTTTTCTTGGATGTGAAGTGAAGGGTGGGGAAAGCCTGAAAAACCACCAGTGCCAAAGGGAAAATGGTGCCCATACCTCCCAAGCAAGGTGGCTGAGGTGAGGGGGAACTGAGAGGCTGAGGCAGGCAGGCAGGACATCCCCCAGCAAAAAATCCCAGATACCACCAGCCCTCCCCGCCACCACTGTGGCAGCCTCTGATGCCTTCCCCTTCCCTGTGCAGCTGGAGGTGACACCTGGCACACTTCCCTGTGCTTTAGGTGACTCCCTCGTCACCCTCTCCAGCGAGAATGGGCAGCCCAGGGCAGGGGAGGGGGGCACAGCCTGGATGAGGTGATGGCATTGATGGGGATGATGGCTGGAATGGGATGATGGCCAGGATGGGGACATAAAGCAAACAGAGACCAAGGGGTGAAGCAGCAGCAGCAGCAGCTTCCAGAAGAGAGCTTTCTGGCTCAGTTTATGTTGTAAGAAGGTTTTATAGTTTGCTTGATCACTTGTTCATTTCTAGAAAAAGGGCCTAGAAGAGTCTCCTGTCCCCTTGTCACTGTGCCCAGAGGAAAGGGGGGGGAAATCTTTGTCGTCGACATGAGCTATAGAAGGAGCCACAGGCCTCATATATTGCTTAGAAACTCGTATTTTAGATTTAAATACCATACACAGTAAAAATAGAGCTGAAAGTACCGCCCCACATTGTCTGCAAATCATTGCCAGAATGAACAGCTTCAATAAATTAAAAACAAAGAAAAAAATTGAAATATTATTTACGTCTCAATAAAAATTGCAGTAAAACCATTTACCTTTTCCTTTGTGTGTGTGTTTTCATTTTTCTCTTTATATTATATATAATATATATTTATATATGTATAGGGCTGCTCCAGTGCAGCATTTTTAGGATATTTAGCCAGAGAAACATGAAGGAGCATGCTTAGTGCACCACAGTGCAGGGAAGGGGCAGCCATGGCCCCCCCACAGACACTGTGCCGTATTCATGCATCCAAAATTGCAACCTCTGCCCCTTTCCCGCTAGAATTTTATGCCCTAATTTTGAATGTGGGTTTCTGAGGGCTGGGACCCCCTGGAGATGGGGGACAATGACCAGGGCAGGTGCAGGAGGGACACTAAGCATGCACCATTATGTTTCCTGACTCTGGAAAGACTCATCCACTTTCGCTTCAGTTTCAGCGCGTGCACTCCCAAAAATGCACGAGCAGGTATAAATACTCCCTGCCCACCCCCACCATCGCCCTCCCCTCTCCCCCCAGCTTAAATACCCCCTCACCCCGTCCCCGCTCTCCAGGTGCCCTGGGTTGGTGTCAGGACACCTCGATGATCTCCATGCTGCCCGAAAAGCTGGACTGTTTGCCGATTTTGCCCAGCTCTTCTCGGGCCCTTCCCTCAGACATGGTCTCCTCAAACTCCATCTGGCAGCTCCTCCGCTTGAACTGCTTCTCAGCACCAGCCTCCTCGTGCCAGCTGTGCCGCCCGTCCCGCGGCTCAGCCCGCGCCTTGTCCCTCAGTCTGATCTCGCAGCCGCCTGCCACCCCACCACAGCCAAAGGGCGGTGGGTATGGGCCGGTGCTGGCAAACAGGCTCCCGCCGCTGCTGCCGGCGCCACCAGAGTCCATACCGAAGTACCAGCCGGTCTCGCTGCAGGGGGTGCCTGGGGACTCCAGGTGCACCCCGCTCCAGGTGGCAGTGGTGGTGGCGGCAGCTGGCTGGCTGAGCCGCGGGGGCAGCCCGTCCTCGGCGCTGGGGCTCTTGCGTGCAGCACAGGCCCCGCCAACGTTGAGGCTGAGGCCATGGGCCGGCGAGCCCGCCGGGTGCCGGTGCTTCCGCCGCTGCCTCACCTTGGCCTCCAGCAGGAGGTCGGGCCCGCTCGGCCGGTCGGGGCTGTCCGCCCCCGGGGAGAAGGGACTGAGGCCACCAGGGCCCGAGGGGCTGTCCAGCTTGCAGAGTTTGGGGCCATCCCCGGGGCCAGGAGGTCCAGGGGGTTCCTGCCGCAGGCCGGGTGCGTAGGCAGACTTGATGTCCAGGGAAAAGGAGCGTTTGAGGCGGTTGGTGTCCTGGATGCGCTCGGAGGAGAGGTGCAAGCCGTTGAGCCCCTGCTGCAGGGTGGTGGGCGACAGGACCTTCGGGGTCCCGCCGGGCCGCTCGGGTTCGCTGTGTGGGGACACCGGGCTGGCACCTCTCGGCACCTCTTCGGCCTTCTCTGAGGTAGGTGGTGGGGGGTGCCGGCTGCCCTCAGCCGCCTCTGACAGGTCCTGCTGGGCATCCCCCTCGCCCCGGTCACCCTTTGACTTCAGGGCCTTGAGGAGCTTCAGGCTCCTCTCGTACTCCAGGAGCTGGCCCAGGAAGTTGAAGTTGGGTGAGATGGATGGGCGACGGTCCTTAACGAACCTGCCAAGAGGCACAGACAGCTCCAGTTGGTGCTTGGTCCTACAGTGGGTCATCCCTATTCTCTCAGCCTCTTTGGGGAGAAGAGGTATTGTCCAGGACCTTCTAACCAGACTCTCTAAATAAAGGGGTCATGAGGAACCATAGGGTCTTGGGATGTCCCAGGGGTAGAACTGGGACTGCCTTGCTCCTCTATTTTACTGCTCCCAACCATTCCTCATTGCATACACTTAATGAAGGGAGGTTTGGTTTGGTTTGGTTCCACCGTGACTCAGCCAAAGCGAGACAGAGCTTCAAGGAGCTCCCACCCCCTCCTCCTGTGCTCAGCCTGCTTTCCTTCCCTGGACTGAAGCACACCAGTGTCACCCCTCCCTGCCCTCTGAGGAGAACTCACCTGTAAGCATCATCTGATGACATACCCATGGTCTTCATGATGTAGGCAATGGCAATGGTGGCTGACCGGGAGATCCCAGCCAAGCAGTGCACAATCACCTGGCAGCTGGACACCTTGGCCTTGTCTGGGGCATGGTAGAGGAAACAGAGACAAAAACATTGATGTGGTCAGAGATGGTGGGCAAAATTACTCTAGCCTCCCTCCCCAGCCCTCAATCCCTTTGTGTGAAAGGACAAGGGCTGCTGGAAGTAAAGACCATGGAGGACACAAGAAGAGTTCAGGTCTTGAAGGCTGAGAAATAGAGGGTCCACAAACATTTTAACAAAAGCTCACCAATGAATTCAATGGACTTGTCCAGCCAGGGAAGGAGCTTCTCACAGTAGTTGTCATTGACAGGAATGCGCATGAAGTGACTATCACAGATGAAGTCTGGCTTGGGACAGGAGTTGCTGGCGTTGAGAACATAGCTTATCCCATTCTGTGTCATCAAGTCCTGGTGGGAAAGAAGCAATCAAATGGATGGCTGACTTCAGCAAGCACTGAGTGCTGAAGATCTGCCTTTACATGCACTCCTTGCCTTTTCCCATCCTGATGTTTTCTCCTGTGAGTCTCCCACTGCTGCCTTGACCTAGTAGATGGTAGTACAGCAGAGGCCAGCTGAGAAGGTTGTGTCAATTTAGATGACACAGGTTTGAACCTCAGTAGGTCTTTGCATTGGTCCAAGTAAAAGTAAGCAAGACTAAAAATACCTGGAAGGGGGTTCCAGGGGGGAAAACCTCAGAACTCCATTATGAGTGGAAGAGGCAAATACAAGAAAGAAAATCAGTGGAAATTCTGACTGAAAGCTTTGAAAGTATCAGTTGAGGGAGAGAGGAGGCCTCTCACCAACAGAGTAGTGTGAGTCACTGGCAGCGCCCTATGCTGACCAATGTCAATCCATGTCTTTGCTCCCACACCTCTCAGAAGCACATCAGGAGTTCTTACAGATTTGTTCATTGCTCACAGTTCTTCACTGATCATATGCTCTTGTGTTAGGACATAGGCAGGTGGCAAGAGGAACCACCTCTTCCCTCTTTCTGACACTGGAGTGAACCTGGACTTGTTGTCTGTGACTTTTCTGCTTTGGCCACTTAAATGCCACCATCACTGCCCATTTTTTTGACTCAGCAAAATGAGATGGCACAAGGGAGACCTTAGGTAAATAGGGTCAGATGAAAAACTGCAATGAGGGGGTGAGGTTCGACCCACGGGCCATCCATCGGGGAACTGGCTTGCTGGGTGTGTACTGCTGCATCCACACCAATCTCCATTACTTCCCGTCCAAGGCTACAGTCAGCTTTACCTATATGTGGTGATGACACCAAATTTATGGCTCGTCGGACCTGTCTCTTTCCTCATCCCATCAGACTAAGTATCACCTGTACAACTGGTAGCAGGTTGCTTATAAAAAATAGGGGAACATCTGTGCCAGCTGCTGGGTCTCAGTGCCTGGTCTGTACTATTCCAAGAAGACCCAGGATTAAACAGGAGAAAACATGGAGATATAAGCGTCCTTCTATATGTTAGAGTGCGTGGAGCTGCCATGTGGGATCTCTCCTTTGCAACGTGCTGGAGAAGCATTGCCCATGCACAGCCTCTGCATTTGACCCCATTCTTGCTGCCTATGAATAGAGCATCCTCAGGACACATCATGGCAATGGCAGAAAACACAGCTCCAAAAGATGACCAAAACCCTCTGAGGAGGCAGGGAGAGAAGGAAACCATCCATTTCCAGCCTGACATTGGGTCCTTAAGATACCACATCTGGATTTCGGCCCTGGCTCTCCAGCAGCCGGTTCCTGCCCACCCCAGCAGCCTATGCAGAGCCCGGCCTCGGCTCAGTGGAGCCAGCCCAGCTCCCAGGCTCACATTCTTGGCATTTTTCTCTTTCATTTCCTTCTACTCCCTGTATATAATTTCACTCTCCCTCCTTTCTGTCTCCAACCCTGCTCTGGCGTCATGATTCCTCTCCCCCCTTGTCTGCCCCAGGCGAGGACGCCTGGTTGGCTCCCTCCTGCCTGTGGTAGGCAGGCGCCCAGTGGCATTTTAACTGCAATTCCTCTTTCTTTCTTCTCGCTGTTATTTTTCCTTTAAACAAAATTCCTTCCCTGGCATGACATCACAGCACAGCCCTTTCAGCACCTTTAAAAGGGCACTGTTCCTCTTTTCTTCTCTCTCCCTACAGCAAAACTTTGCTCATTTTTGAGCCTCCTGAACAAGCCCTTGGCCAGAGCTGCCTGTCCCTGCACTGCCATGGCTGAATATCCCAGCTTGCTCCCACTCTCTCTGGCTCCAAAGGGGATCGCAGGGTTGCTGAAATTGGTGTTATCTGGCAGCCTGCCTGGTGAAGTGGGTGGGTGCAAAGCAGGCTCCACATCTCCCCCCAGCTGTGGTAACTCCCCCTCCAAGCTCAGGTGTTTTCCTGGCTATGCTTCTCCTGCTACTGGCACTAGGGAAGAGTTTGACCAACCCAAAGCTCACCAATATAAGATGACTCATTCTGCGACCACCCTCCCCAGTTCTACCAGGCTCTGCCTATGCACTCCTTGCCTTTAGCCTCCTGGTAGGGTCAGACTGAGCATGTGTGGTCCTCTCACTGGGCAGGAGAAGAGTCCTTAATGCCCTCACCCTTCTGCATGGTTGGGGTCTCAGATGGGACAGGGCAGATGTGTTCCCTCAACCGGGCCGTACCTTGTTTAGGACATCTTTCTGGGAGCCCAGGTAGAGATGCGGGAGGATGCGTGTGGGGCCGATGTTGGCCACAGGCAAGCATGGCTGGGAGATGCTCATCGGCAGGATGGCAGCTGGCTTCCCCTCGCAGAGCCCTGGGAAGCAGGACGAGAAGGTGGCAAAGCCTCCTGTGGAGAAAATGGGAACACTGAGTTCATAGCAGTGAGGCTGAGACCATCAGTACCTGGCATCCCAAGACACAGGCTGGAGACAAAGCAGTGATAACCCTGCAACACTGAGAACAGAGCTTTTGGGAGCAAAAAGCCACCAGCCATCACTAAGCAGTGCAGACACGCTGTGATGACTGTGCCACACACATGAAGAAAGGAGTGGAGACCCAACTTTGATTTTTCCTGCTGCAGCTGAATATTAAGCCACATGTGAGGTATCCCGCACCCCCTCTTGCTCTTTGTAACTTCATTCAAATCCCAGGAAGAGAAAGTCCTTTTCTTGGCTGCCTACTGCTCTGAGCACAACCAGGGTCACTTTTTGATGGCAAAACCCACCAGTGCAGGATGAGGGCAAGCAAGCCCATCGAGCTACAAAGTTCCTGGGGCTGGGGAGATCAAGGCCAAACATTGTTGCAATGGCTACATGTAAACATTGCAGTTTCTTAGAGATGACCCCTCTGCCCAGCCTCACCAAGCCCATGTTTTCCACCACACTGGACCGGACCAACACATCGGTACCTGCAGGCCATTGCTGTTTTTCATGCTCCAATCTTACTGAATGTGACAGCAAGCAGTGCCCAATTTACCGCACCAAGCTGCTGGGCCATCATAATCAACTTGAGCATCTCAAAGACCGATATTAAGAGAAAATGCCCGGCTGGGTCCGCGGCAGGTGGCATCTGACAGCCAGAGCTATCACCACGGTGTCTGGCATGGCCAAAAGCATGGTCTAGATGTGAATGAGCCCATTCCAAGCTCAAGCAGCAAGAGCACTGACTTGACCTAGGCAGCAAGCATTGCCCTGCCTGCATGGTGGGCAACTCAGGGAGCTGGAAAAGCTCCACTGCTGTCATAAGTCCTGTGTGATTGTGTAAGGCCACAGGCGATCCTGATTTGCTCTCGCTCATTGATCCTGTCCTCCAGGGTAGAGCTGGGTCTGGCTAGTGATGGTCCAACCAGTGTCTCTTGAGATTTTCCCCTTTTATGTGAATAAGCAGATGCAGCTTGACATCACCCAAATGGCAGAGAAGACTGTGGTGCTTGACCACCTTGTACTGTCAGAGGGACTAGGATGTCCTCACAAGATCCTTCTGAAAGTCCAAATCTATGGAATCAGCACCATGGGAATCCTTGGCTCATCTCCACAGATAAACAGGACCTTTGGTAATGAACTTTTCATCCCATCTCTCCCCTTCACAAGCAGGGCAGCCTTTGCACATTCTCAATTTACCTTCTCCAGGACCTTGCCAGCATTTCTGCTGACCCTCCTGGAGCACCTCCCTGGCTGCTGGTCTGGCACACAGGCTCAGGTCAGGTACAACTGGTGCTGCCAACAACTCACCCCATGTATTTGGGAGGTGAAGTTAATGGAGAAGCCAGAGCAGTGCACAAAATCATGCTTACATCACCTAGGAACAAACGAGGTCCTCCACCACCCTCCATCTCATCAGTTCCTGGTGTCAGCTGCCACTGCTCCAAGAGGAAGGTGTCCTTCCACCAATCTCTTTCCTCCCCTATGTTTTCCTGGCTGGCAGCTGGCTGACAGCTCCCAGCTTCAAAATCTGGCCAAATGGGAGGGGTAGAGTTAAAGCACCTTATCTTCTCCAGCACTTCCTTTTCTTTGGCTCCCTCTGAAATGACATCACCTCTCAACTGGGACATTAAATCAGAGCAAAAGCAGGAGGCCCAGCACAGGTGCAGCACAGCTCTGGTTACTGCTCATCCCTGTGCTGTGTCCCCATTGCCAAGGAGCGTAAATCACCAGCCAGAGCCCCGCATGGACACATGTGAACTCCCCGCTTTGTCCCCAAGCTTGAGCACAGACTGCTGATGCCTGAGGGATGCTCAAGAAGAAACCCTGCAGGAAGGGCTTCCTTCAGCTACCCTCGGGAAGCCTGCAGCACACTGGGGTGCAGATTTCACCCCTGGAGTCATGCAAAACAACATGGGAATTTTTCCAAAAGAAACCAGCACTTTTTTTGAGGAGCAGAGTGCACACAAGTGCAGCCCTGGGGATCAGCAGCTACTCTGATCCTCATCCTCTCACCATCACTCATACCCATCAAGAGCTGCCCAGGGCTGTGTACAGCTTTGTATTGCTCTTCAAAAGCCAGAAGTGCAGGGTGATCTCACAGCTAAAGCAGGTTGTGGCACGCAGCTTTCTCCCCCTTGCTCACCTCTGCCGACACTTGCCCGGCCACAGATCCCCCGCCAGCCCTGCCTGGGGAAGTCCAGGCAGGGGCTGAGGGGGCTGCAAAGGACGTGGGGATGTTTACAGAAAGTGGCAGCAGCACCTTCTGCAGTGCCTATCCCAGCATGCTGCCAGCAGCCAGAGGATGCCAGCATCTGAAATTATGCCCGTAGCTCTCCCTGCTTGTCCCAAGCAGAGCGTCAATCATGTGTCTGGGAGCCCGGGCATGCTCTCATCCTCCCTGTCCTCATTTCCCCCATGCTTGCAGCTGCTGAGGGCAGCTGGGGCTTGGGGGAAACCCTAGAGATGGGGCTGGGTACCCAACACCATCCCAACCTCGGAGCAGCACTCACCCCACCCCGTGCCGGCTGCTCTAGCATGCCTTTCATTTTTAGAAAGTGAAGCAGCTATTCAAAACAATCCCAAAGGTAGTGAATGTCCCTGGCTGAGCTCCAACCCATACCTGGGCTTTCCCCGCTCCATACCCCGGGCCATAGATCCCAGCCTTTCCTGGGAGGGAGCGGCCCCACAGAGTAAGGAGCCAGGGCAGCATTGCATCTTTCCTCTTTTATTTTCCGTGCTGGCAGTGGGAGAGCCGTTTCTCTTGGAATGTGGGGAATTAAGCTCAGGAAGGATTTGTATCTGATGTAGAGCAGGTGCTTAGGGATCTCTGGTGTCTTGATGCTTCCCTTGAGCCTGGCAAGAGCTTGCTGGAGAGGAGCTGGTCCCTGCATGACACAGTCTCGTGCACTGTTCATGGTTCTAGCACTCCTGAGGGCTCTCAAAATCATTCCCTGGAAAAAACAGTGTCTTCCTGCCTCCTGCAATTACCTGAGGCAGGGGTGGGGCCCACAAAAGATGGGAGATATTTGGGTACAAGGAACCAGGCCAGAAATGGGGACACCTTCACTGCTCCTGCTGAGGATGGAGGAAGGAGGAGCCAAGAACCAGCATCAGGCAAGTCTCTGGGAGGGCTGGGGGGTGAAAATCACACCCCTGGCTTTGGAGGGTTCATTCAGCAATGCTCCCAGAGACACAAAAACCCTTAATGGTGTCGAGCTCAAGGTGGGGCTGAAGGGTAATGCAGCTTTGAGGAGGGAGAGGAATGCTGTAAGGAAAGAGGGAAACTGAGGCAAGGGCTGTTGCAGCAGCTTAGTGCCAGAAAAGCGTGAAAACTGATAGCTCATTTCTTCCCCCATCCCTGACTTTGCTCACAGGATGCTGAACCTCCATTCCACCACCTGCTGTGTCCTGCAGAGACCCCTCTGGGCCAGCCCTGCTCTGCATGGCCCTGGCAGCAAAAAGAGGAGGGGAAAAAACCCACAACGTCTCTCGCACTCCCATCTTTGCCAGGCCCTCCCCTCTGCATGTTTTGCAGCTGAACATCTATGACAACCTCTCAGTGAAACTGGATTTGCTGGGAGAACAGACGCTGCAGAGGGAAGGCGGCCAGCCTGGGAATCTTTCCCGAGCCCATCCATCAGGCAGTAGCATCTTTGAATTAGCGCCTGTGGTACCAGCACTACTGCAACCATTGGGGAGCCCTGCGACTTTTACCCCTGAGCAGCAAACTGCATGGTAAGGAGCCCCTTTGCCAGTCTCTCTTTGCACTAGTGGCTGTGTAAGACCCTGGGGTGGCTATAACCAAAATGAACTAAAAGCCCCAGTGCCTGGTGCTGGGCTGATGGGCATGGAAGGAGATCAGGTGGAAGGAAGAGGTGTTGGACTTTTGAATTGGGACCCTGCCACACCTGGGGACCTCCCCGCTGCCTTGACTGTCACCCTCAGGTGGTCTCTGGGGACATCCAGCAGATGGTTGGGACACTGACAACATGTAAGGCATCACCCAACACTTGCAAGTTACCCTGCTCCCCTCTTTGCCAAGGCAGGGCAGCAGTAGTGGTGCAGGGAGGCTGAAAAGTCCTGGACATGGTGTGGCATTGTTTTCCTCCTGGTGGTAAGCCCCAGCTTTGGGGATTTACAATCTGTTGAGCTGCATGGGATGTTATGGGAGATGCTGCTGGTGACAAAAGGGAGGTGTGGGGCACATTAGGCAGGGATATCCCAGACCCCTGTTGCTCCCTGTGCTCTCCCTGCAAGGAGGCTGTCTTCCTAGGCTGGAGGCATATAGTGGAGACAGGGAAATGATGGGGCTTGAAAACCCTTTTGCATCTCACTCTGATGACTGCACACTGCCTATTCATCTCCTGCCCCATGGACTCACCTCTTTCAGAGTCTCTTGAAACAGCCCAACAGCTCTGGCCTCAATGTGGTGCCCTGCTGACTGCAAGAAATCATGGAAGAGCTATCCAGGACACCTGCTTTACCCCAAAACTGCTCTTCAGGAGAGTCACTTGCCTCTTGAACACCCTCAGCCCCATGAGTCTCCTAATTGCCCCTCACAGCCACACCGAGCAGCAGGGACATGTCCTGTTCACCAGCCTCCCATGTGCATGGTGGAGCACATCCAACCCAAAGCCCCCGAACAGGAAACAGGGAATAAGAGGTGACACGTCACCCTGCTGTGCCATCAGCCTGTGGCAGCAAGAAGGAGAGGAACAAGCACAGCTGGAGCTGCAAACCCTTCCTCGGCCAGCAGCCACTGCACCCTACCTCCTCATCCCCAGCTCTTACACCAGGAGCTAGCAGGAGACCTATAAAGGGGTATTAAAGATGTAGCCTATAGCCCACCCTCATTGCTCCTATAATGAGTGTTAAAGAGCAGCAGCCAGAGCTGCTCAGAGACCAGTTCCCTGTGCAGGTGTTGCAGCTTTTGTTGCAGCCCACAACCTCATCAGTAGGTTTTGTGCCGGTGCTCATGCTGGACACCCTCTGCCCTCTTACAGCTCCTGGCGGCTGAGGAGGTTGAGAGAGGCTGGGCTTTGCCCAGCTCTCATTAAAATGCCTGCGGTGGCTGAGAGCTGCTGCCAGGATGGCACGTGGCGAGGAGCAGCGGGCATGCTCCAGCAGCAGCTGCCACACCAGCACGGCTCCCCAACTGCTGTGCTGGCTCTGTAGCCAGGATGGTGACTGGATGCCCCATCCCCATCACCCCAGCCCCCTGGGGACATGCTGCTCCCAGTGCCCTGACATCCATTCCCAAGTGTTAAACCACTTTGCTGAATTGAGGCATGGCAGATGACGAGAGCTGGGGGGACCTGCAAAACCCCAGCCCTCACCTGCATCGTGCTTAGCCTTGGCAGGGCAGTAAGCCTGAGTATTTGGCCGAACACCTTTATGGCAGGTTGAATTGAAGGAAAAAAAGTGGAGGGGCCAGACACACCACATGTCAACGCCCAGAGCCGCTGGGAAAATCCCTCTTTGCAAAACGCCGTCTCCCTGGCTCTTGTGCTGGGTGGGAGCCTGTTGGTGCTGGCAGCTAAGCCGGGTGATGTGTTGAAACGCTGCTTACTACCACCCTTACTCACTGCACTCCGGGAAGCTCCAGGGCTTTGTCAGCACTTCCCGCTGCCTGGGATGTTTCTGAGTTTTCCCTCTGCCTCCATCCTCACTGTTTCCCTCTTGGCACTGCAGCCCCCTTTGCTTTTCCACAGCTCTGCCAGCAATACCTGGTGCAGGCAGCCCTTCCAGTGATGCCCAATGCAGGCAGCCTTGCCCTTCCCACCTGCCTGGGTGAAATCCCGGTGCTCTGCAGCCTGGACAACTCGCCCTCTCCTGGCTGATGCTGTTTTTCTTCCCCCCATCCCAGTGCATCAGAGAGAGATGTCTGTTACTCACACAGTCCTCTATCCCCGCTTTGCATCCCCCTGCCCAGCCCCTCGGCTCTCTCCCAGCCCAGGTTTCAACCTCACTTCCCTCAGCACCAAATTTCATCACCCCACTGCTGGCAGTGGGGATGAGAAAGCCAATGAATCAGCCCTATTATGGATTCATGTGAATTCCCACTTCCCCAACAGTCACCCCGAACAGCCTCTGCCCATCTGCTGCTACATCGCCCTGCTGCTTCCCACCCAGCCCCGCCCGGCCTCACAGGCTGGTCTCAGACCCCACTCCCGTTCTCCCAAATGAGAGGAAAACGACCTTAAAAAAAAAAAAAAAGAAAAAAAAAAAGAAAAAAAAGCGGCAGAAAGGAAGCCCTCCACCCACACAACCACAGACATGCTCCCTGAGCTGCTGGGCTTGATTTTCCTCCAGTGACTGTGCCGGCTTTGGACCAGCCTTACTTGTTCTAAGTAAAGAAAAATGTGTCATTTCCAGGAGTGACTTATTACTAATGACACCATCACTGGGTTATGTGCTTCATGCCACAAAAACCTGTCAAGCACTTTTAGCAGGCTCCCATTTTAAGTGGTGATGGAGGGGAAGTTTCTTGATTCAATCCTTCGGTAATCTAGGTCATTCCAGGCTCGGCATATTTTTAAGCTACTCCATTTAATATCCCCTTCCTCCGCTTGCCCTTCACTTGAGGGGTGGAAACACTGCAAGCCCCCTTTCTGAAAGAAATCCCCGAACATGGGCAGGCAGCAACCACGCTAGTGAAGCGAAATGGCTCCGCCGGGCAGCTGCCTGGGCGCGGGCAGCAGCGCAGCGCTCCATCAGCCCATCGCTCCCGGCTCACCTCGCCGCCCTCCCCCGCAACTCCCCTTTGCCCGGGGCGCGCATGCCCGCAGCCTCGGTGACCCCTCCAAAGCGGCGCCCGAGGGAGCAGAGATGCCAGCGGCAGAGGCTGCGCTGGCTCCCGTAGCTTTCCTCTGCTCCGTCCGCGCACCCGCCAAGCTTGCCTGGCTGGAGGAGGGTTCAGGGGACTCCGGAGCGGTCCCTCTCCGGCCAGGCAGCTTCTCTGGACCCCGCAGCAGGTGGGAAAGCTGCTTAACGCCGGGCCCGCTGCAGATGCTCCTGCCCGCTGCAGGCAGCCTCTCACCTGTCTGAAGGAGCTGCCCGCTCCGTGCAGCTGTTTTCCTGCTGCTGCCTGCAGGACCGCGCTAGCTGCCTCCGCAACCGCTTCCGCGCATTGCCCGGGGCTGGGACCCGACGATCGCTCCCCCTCCGCACGCTCTCCGCTCGCCTCCATCGCCCCGCTCGCCAGCCACCGCGCTCCGCTCCCCGTCAGCCGCTCGGCAAAGGCGTCCCCCGGGCAAAGCAGGGCTCAGGCGGAGCAGCCCTCTCTTCCCCCTCCGTCCCCATCGGAAGGAAAGGAGCCGGCCGGCTGACAAACCTCTCATGTCCCTGCTCTCCTTCATCCTCCGCACCCTTATTTTCAGCTTCATCTGCCCTTCGCGCATGTCTGTCCAGAACTGGTCCTCGGAGGGAGCAATCACTACATCCACGGGCATCCAGGCAGCCGGGCTGCGGCTCGCGGAGGCACCTCTTGCCTTAGCAAAACAACAGCTGTCGGCCAAACAAAATCCTAAAAAAAATAAAAAAGCCCCCCTGCGGCAGAGCACCGCCAGCCTCCGCCCGGCTCCAGCCTTCAGGCTGAAAAAATAAAAAGCGCTAAAAAAATAACGATATCGAGGGGGGTGAGGGGTCCCGGCGTAGCCCCCTTTCCCCGGCCGCCCTCCGCCTCGCCTCTCGCTCCCTGCGTGCGCGGCTCCTGCTCCGGCTCGAATGAGCTCAGCGGTGCGCAGCAGCCCCGCGGATCCATCCGCCGCCGCGCTCCCAGCGCGCTCCTAGCTAACGGGTCAGGCATGCGGCCGCATTCCTTACTCAGCACACAGACACGCAGGAGAACGCCGGGCCTGACATATGCTTCGCTCCCTGCTTAAAGGCACAACCGCGATTTTCTCGCCCGCCCAAAGGCCCCCCACAGTGAGCAGCCGCTGCAGGAGGTGGATCGTTGTACCACGCCGGATTTGGCCCCGCAGAGTTAATTTGAGGACAGGGACTTGGAAGGAAGAAGCTAATGCCCACACCTCATTTTAACACCAGACAGGGTGGTGCATGATCAAACTCCTGCATCAAAGGAGGGATGCAGCACCACTCTCCATCCCTGCTCCCTGCTGCTCCCAGTCAGGTGACAGGCACCCCATGGCTGTGCACCATCCTGCCCCCTCCCCACAGCTGCTCCTGGCAGGACCAACATGCAGATGTTTAACTCTGAACAGCAGTGCCAGGCAGGGCAATGCCACAATCTGAGTTTCTCATGGGGGAAACTGAGGCACAAAAGCTTAAATAACTTATCCAGGGTTCTCTGCTGCAGGGCAGAGCCAGGGACCAGACAGCAGGTCTTCAGAACTAACCACTAACTCATCTTGATGTCTCCATTGAGAGTATCACCCAGGAGGGATGCTCATCCTGGAGTGGTTTCAAACAGCTGGAGACAAACGGGCTCCAACAGCTGGTGTGGGGAAGGGCTGGTGCTGGGCTGCTCACACCTGCGCATGGCCACGTCAGATGGAGTCACCTTCCCAGTCCCAGCAGATCAGGACTGCTGTCTAGAGGAGATGCACCCTCCACCAAAACTTTCTCATATGCAAAAGTCAAGCAAGAGGGAACATGTAGGAATGGGCTTTCCTAGTCTTTCTGGGGTCTATCCATCTGCAGTGGCTTCTGCAGCAGGTGGAGGCCAGTATGTTTTCTTCTTTACATTTGTCCTCGAGGAGAGAATTACTTGTCCCCCCTTTCCACCCATGGGACTCCTTAATACGTCTCCACACAGCTCCTTATGAGTTTATTGGTCTGAGCCCAGGCCTCCAGAAAATCATTCAGGATTATAGTACGTGGAGGAGTGAGGGGGAGCATGTATTGTGCCTTTGAAAATCTGAAGCTTTACGGGCTGAAAAACTCCAGGCTGAGCCACATGTGAGTGACTTCAGTGTTTTTCCTTTGAATGACATCACATGAGATGAGGTCATTGGCATTAACTAAGTGCTCTCCCCTCCCCCCCACTGCGAGTGGAGCCAGCCTCTTAACAAGCCTTGTTGTTGTAACAAATATGGTTTGATTATTATCAGATGTGGGTCAGAGGTTGGATAAAATTCAAAGCATGCTCCAACTAGGCTGGAAGAGAGAGGAGCAGCCTTACTCCAAGAGCCATGCTTCGGAAGGGGCTCTCACAGCAGCTCCCCAGGGGGTCCGTGCTCCACCACATTTGCCACCTCTGTCCTTATGAGGGAGGGTGCATGATGCTGGCGGCTAGTGCCAATAGCTCTTAACAATGGAGATGCCTCCATGCCCCATCACTGCTGTGACAGTGGTGCTCTACCCACTCTGGTGGGCTATTTGGCTGAGACTCGCTCCATCAGCTGTGGTGGGGGCTCCACTGGGGTGGAAACCATCGCTGGGCCATGCAGGGGCAGGGCATGGCTGCTCTGTGCCAGCCAAATGGGATGCTACAGGAAGCATGTGGTGAATTAGGGGGTGCAATCATCAACCTGCCCTTGATCCAGTAGTGCACAAACACGTATTTGCCTTCCATCGCTGCCCTCTGGCTGCCTGACTCGCTCAGACTTGCAAGAGCCCTCAGCACAATTTATTTTGGTACTGGCATGTTCCTTCAGGATATGTTTGGACTGAGTTTTCAGTTCAGGGCTGCTGGGAGCTGGGCATGACATCACCAGGCAGCACTTGATGCAAGGGGTTCACCAGTATCCCCATGTCCCTCTGAACCTCAGTAAGAAACAAGTGAGCGCAGTTAGTCAGCCACCTCCTTCCTCTACCAGTGCGGGGTCCAGCCACATGGAGCTGCCACCAGCAGCCACTGTTCCCCAGGCAGCATCCTCCTCTCTGCTCTCTCCCCATTTTCTTCACCCCTTTGCCAGGACCAGGGTAGGGGTTGGGAGCTGCTGCTGAGGCAGCGAGGAGCTGGCAAGTAGAGAGATGAAAGGCAACGTCCATAGAGCAGAGATACATCCCATGTATCAGCTGCTGCCCCTCAGCCCCTTTTCCCAGGTGCTCCTCCTGGCCAGGCTGTCGCCCATCCTGCCTCCAGCCCCTACTTAGGAGACAGAGGTGTATCATCAGGGAGAGATGAGCAGCCTTGCCAGCCCCACTTCATTCTCATTGCCACTGCACTCACCAGAAAAACATCTGCTGCAGTGGGTCAGAGAGACTTGTGCAACTCGCCTGCAAGGGCAGGGAGCAGAATGAGCTCCTGTTCAGCACCTTCATGCCCATCATGACAGAACCTATAGCCTGGTATGAGCCCAGCTGGGCGGTGGTTCCTCCCTCCACCCAGCGCCAGGGCCTTATAATAATTGCCAGTGCAGAACTTTCACAAGCATGTGGCATGGGCCCAGGGGAAGGGGGAGGCGGATAAGGGGAGGTAGGTTTCTCAAAAGGAAGGAAACCGTAACTGGGCAGTGGCTCCTGCGCATCGGGATCTCTTACTGGGGAAGTTGCCTTCTTCCCATCAGCTTTCCAGAAATGAGAAACGAAATTACACGGTGGATTTTTAAGTCTTGGCAACCAAAGTGCTGCTCTTCACTGAGCCCCTTCTCCTCCTTCCCTCTCTGCCTTTGGTCCTTTTGCTTGCCTTTTCTGGGTCCAATGGTTAAAAACATGGCTTGAGGGGGAGGGGAAGCTCCTCAGGGTAATTATAGAATCGGGAAAACAAGTTGTCTGACGACAGTGTTGCTAAACAGGGAGGTTTAGAGCATAGGTCTGGAATACAATCAGCTCACACATACATGACCTGGCTTAACCCCTCCTAGGGATGCAGCCGCTGCTCCCACCATGGCTGAAACCCTCCTAGGGATCTCCTGGTCATGGTGGAGGGTGGGAAGGGGGCACCTTACCCCAGTGCTGTGCATTGGACTGAGGAACTGGGAGCACTGCCTAGGGCCACCACCAGGCTGGGTGGCCAGGGTTGGATGCCAGCACCCACTGGATAGGGGCTGGAGGGCAAGAAAACACAGTCCTGCCCTGGTCAAGGTGATCCCAGACAGCTTTGCCGAAGGAAAGCAAGCAATTCCTCCAGTGCCATGGACTCAGGGATGTGCAAGAGGGAGGGAGTTTTGGAGAGTTACCTAAACCTCTAGGACTGTAAAAAAACCTCACAAAACTTGGTGTTGCCCTTTGAAATCCAACCTCCAGTGGCTAAAGCTAATGTTATGATTTTAAAAAAGCGCCTCTCCCACTAGGCTGGCAATAGCACCCTACCTCCATCCCTCTGGACGGTCAAAAGAAAAGCATCACCACCGGTAACCCTCCTGTGCCCCACCACATACTGCCTGAGAAAAGCCGGGTGTAACTCCTTCCACAACACTTCTTACCCTTCTTCCGTTCCCAAGCATCACGCAGGCAGTTTGTAGATTAACAACAAGCAAGATCCCCATTCACATTGTTTGCAAAACTGCTTATTCAAAACTCCCAGATCTGGGAGAAGTAAGCAATTGAGAGTACAATGTGAGTGCTCTTTCTCATCTCATTCCGCCCCACTCCTGCACCCTCTTTATTCATACCCTGCTATTCATTCCTGCTGGCTGAGGATCTGCTTTTTTGGTTCATCACAGTATGCTATGGGATAAGAGATGTCCACAGGTGGGCAGAGGTGCTTGTGGAAGATTCAGAGGCAATAATTAGACTTTAGAAGAAAAACTTGTGGGTACATCTGATGGATTCACACCTATAAGTCCCTAAGTACTCTTAGACCTTGCAGTGTGAAGGTACCTAAAATAGCCCCAAGACTTGACCTACAGATGCATCTTTAGGCCCATGTACCAAGCAGAGGCTCTGCTGGAGTCAAAGTCCACCAGCTAGTGCATCCTGTATGTGCGATGCCTGCAAGAGACACACTCACATATCAAACTTGACAGATGAAGTCGTGGTCCTGTCCAGAGCTGGTGATGAGGAAGCTGACCATCAAATAACCAGCTGCAGTGGGGTTCTGCGTGCTCACTCCCATCAGACAGCTTCGGACTGACAAACAAACTGTATGTATTTGGGGTATTTTCTTTCTTATGTTTTACACTATTTTTTCTTACATTTGGTTTGTAAAGACACCTTGATCCTGGTTCTGGATCCTGCTACGCTTTTAGCTTCAGCAGCCATGACAAGCTTTGCAGATTCCTTGGAATTTTTGCTGCCTTTTGGATACACATGTCACCTCCAGCCCCTGGGACTTTGACCAAAAGAAAGCCCCGTTTCTCTGCCCTGCCCATGTACTGTTTTTACACCTGCCTAGCTCAGCTTTTCTCATTCATCTTCTCTTTTCCTCCAGAACAGCCCCAGCTCAACTTGTTTCAAGAGGATCAGAAAGCAAGGGAGATCTGATGCTGGCATGTGGCTTCTCACTGACATGACACGCAAAAGCATCACGGTATTTTCAGCCAAGGATGAGCAAAGTCACATTCAGCTGCCCTGATGTTTAACCTTCTTTTAAGATTGTCCCTATGCAGAAAAAAAGTCCTTTCTCTCTTTTTATATTTTTTCAATGATCTATCCCTGAGTCCTTGTTTTAAAATTATTCTAGCCAGTGCTGAATCCACTCATGCCTGGGCAGCCCAAGTCAGCTCCTGCAATGGAAATCCCCTCTCCTTTTTCATGACTGCATTTTGCACATTCTGAAGTCACCTGCCTCTGGTAGATTCCCCTGAAATCCCCCAAATCTCAGCCCCCTCCAGATCACTGCCACCGTGCAATTACAACTCTCCTCGGCTGCTCCGTCTGACTGCGGCACTGCCAGGCTGGAGAGGACCTGGGCCATGGCCGGTGCTGTGGAGGCCACCGCACTCACCACAGAGGAGGATGGCGAGTGGAGGGCTAGGAGGGATTTCTTGCTGATGATACTGTTACATTCTTTCCGAATCCTGGGAGTAAACAGACGCTCCAAATTTAGAAAGAATAGGACTGGAAAATTTAAACATTCCTTGAAGAATTGGTACGGGGCGGGGCGGTGGAGGCTGAAGATGATCTCACACATGTTCCCAAGCCAGATGAAAAGCTCATGACTTGAGCTCAGAAAGCAAGCGAGGGGCCTGTTTCAGGTCAGAGTGCGATATCACAATGATAAAGCTCCTCCAGTGCATGAAACCGCAATGAAAAGAGCCTCTGCCATGCAAAGGGGTCCCAACCCCAGAGGTCTGGGCTACGCAGATCACCGCTGCTGGCCACACTGCCAGCCCAGTTTCATCTCCAGCTGGCATACGGCTTTGGGCACAAGAGAGGGGAGCCCAGTGCTTAGCCCAAGAACCAGGAGTAAGGACAGGATGGGTGCCTGAACATCATCTGGACAAGCATCCCAAGCCCTTGGCTATTGCGTTTAACTGCTGAATGGGAGAAAAGGAATATCTCTCCACCCTCTGCTGTATCTGGACAAATGGAGAGAAGCTGATGAAGCTCAGCACTCAGGAGCTCAGCATTATGCTACAGCTCTGGCCAGGCTCCAATATAAGAACTGGCACGTGGGAGCCATCAGGGAGTGATGGAGCCAGACTGCTGCTGCTGCTTCATAAACAGATAATGGCTGCTAATAAAAACCAAGCAGGAGTTTGCAAAGGGGAAGAAGGAGGGGGTGTGGGGGGAGGGAAGCAAAGTCAAACAAACAAACACACTAAAAAAGGGGGGGCAAAAAAGCGAGGGTTTGTGCTGAAGTAAATAAAGGTTAAAGAACAGTCAGGCTCCTGCAGGAATAGCAGAGCTGGTCTGGGAGGGAGGGGGCATTACGTAATGCAGGAAAAATGTTGGCTCCATTCAGTTTTCCACCACTCCATGTGATGTCAGGAAAACCATATAAATCAACAGGCTTTCTGCTCCCACGGATGGAGGGCAGCAAACAGCACTATTTATACTTACACAATTAGAAAAAAAAAAAAAAGGCAGGAAAAAAGAAGAGAAGCCGATGATTTCCAAGACTGGGAATAATTGACTCAGATTCCTCCTTCCAGCCCCGCTGGAATCACTGCTTCTGGGCTGTTAACCCTTCAGGGGTCCCCAACACTGTTCTTGCTACCCCCATCTCCCCTGTCCTCGCTCATCAGCCTCCACCAGCTGCTTCAAGAGTCCGAAGGATGATGGGCTGGAGGTGAACAAGAACGGTCAAGCATGGCATTTGCATGAGACAGAGACACTGAGGCACAGATGTGTGTCACTCCTGGAGAAACATCTGTTGGGGCTAAAGAGAGCTGGGGAGCACAGAGGGGCTTGGGAGATTCTAGGGCTGCATAGCACTGGCACACAGGTTTGGGGACCCTCAGGATGGGGTTCCCTACGGTACTGGCATCCATTCAGGGACAGGCTGAGATTTCAGGACAGCACCTTGAGATCTCAGCAGCCTTTGCCAGCCCAACTCCCCACTGTGGTCACAAGCCACCTCCAGGGAGGACCTAGGCACCTCTTCTGGGACACAGGATGGGTTGGCGCAAGACCAGGTGCCTGAGCTCAAAGCAGACAGACCAGGGGGTTAAAACCCACCAAGGTGAAGGGTCAGAATCAGGTCGGGCCTGCTCATCCCACCCCAGACCTCCCAAGCACTGCAGAGCTGCCTCTTAAACAACGTGGCTGCTGCCCATGCCGCAGGCAGGAGGAAGCTGCGCCTGTTGGCAAGTGTGCCCAGCCTCCCCCGGATGCTCTCTGCAGCCGCTTCCAGTCACGATTTCCATGTAAAATGCCGCTGCCATGACCCAGTGTTCTACATTTTGGTTCCCATTTTTTCCACCCGGTGATGGCCCACATTCCCCATCAGGCTGTGGCCCTGCAGTGCTTTTAATTAGGAACGTTTAAGCTTCGCTTAGTGCCTAGCACAGCTGTGCTCCTGCTTGGGGGTGTGGACTCCTGCAGCCCAGGGGGATGGAAATCACTGACCTTGGGATGGCAGACGCATGTGCCCAAGCTGGGCGCAGGATTGTTCGCAGGAGGCTCAGTGAAGGCAATGCTGATGGACAGGGAGAGGCATGCTACTGGCAATCACCCAGCATGGGGCATGCAGTGCATGTGGCTGGGATGCACCAGTACTACAGGGGTCCCCCAAGCCTGCCCTTGCTTTCCCAGGGAGAAGGCGGCTCTGGGGCTTTCAGGGCCACCTCACCCAGCCTCATCCCTGCCCCAAGAGGACTCTGGCAGCAGGGTTTTCCAGCCAGCCCATAACACTGCCCCTCGCCCAGCCCTGGGAAAGCGGTGGCGGGTGGGGGGTGCCAGGGTCACGCCATGAATGCTGTTTCCTGACCCGTCCTGGTGACTAAGCAGGTTCCTTCCCAGATGTGACTGAATTTGCGTTCTCCTGCACTGTACACAAGCTCTGCCCTTGTTTATGCCGCGATGACCTTGGAGCCACAGGCACGGCTGCAGGAGCAGGCCAGGGGCTGCTGTAGCAAGCTCATGGTGGCATCCTCAAGCACTAGCCTCAGTAGAGCTCCTGCAACCTGGGCCATGTAATTAGCTTTAACGTGATTTTGTGTAGTCCCTACTTGCTTTTGAAACCCTTGAACTGGTGGTTTATTCCTGCTGTTTCTCTGCTCTGTTCTCCCCATCACAACACAGCTGCTCTAATTCAACAGCACTTACCCATGGCTTGCACAGACAAGGCTCTCTGAATGCCACTTGCTTGTGGCACCTTCCCCATCACAACTACCCTTTCCCAGGGTCTGTCATGCTACCAGGTTTGCGGGGATGGCTGCTCCCTCCATCTCTGCGATGCTTGGGGGACACAGAGGCCAGTGCCCTCACCTCACCCCCAAAACAGTACCCAGTCACCACAGGATGGGGACGGGCTTGGGGAATAGAGATGATCCCCATCTCTGTCCTGTTAGCCCTATCTAGGAGCTTGGCTGAGCTCAGCAGGACCGAGGGGCTGCATGGGGCAGTGCCTGCCCTCCCTTCCATGTGCAGGAGCCGGGCAGACACCCAGCCATGAGGAATCAAAGGCAGCTTTAACTCTCTCTTCGGCAGCTTGCTGCCTCTTTCTTCTCCTTTCTGCTGGGTTAGAGTGTTTCATTCATCGGCCGCCTGCCTCCATTTTACTCTGCAGAAGGGCTGTAATTAGGACAGCACGTGCCTCCTCCTGCCTGTGTGCTCATGCCTGGAGAGCATCATCTCCAGCAGACCCTGAACTCACCCAGTGATGACCCTCTGCCCCAACCCTCATTCCCCTCCCCTTTCTAGAACATCCATGGATTTCCTCTCCTGCCCTCCCTTTGACAGCAGCAAGAGGGAGCAGAGCACCCAAACCACGTCCAGCCCATAGCACATTCACTGGGGATGAAGCAGCACAGGGATGGGGAAATGAAGGGCAGCTTTTGGGTGGCTGGATCTGTGTCACCACAGCCCCACTGTACTCTCCTCTTTCATTCACTCTGACTGGTGGGCGCAGTAACAGGGAGCTGGACAGTGCAAGGAATTAATTCAAGGGGGTCTGAGCTTCCTCAGACTGTGTGCAGGGCTGTCCTCTGTCACCACAGCCACCGGTGGCCAGGAAAGCAGGTGCAGATGGACATATGTGGCCACAGCTCCGTAACTCCAGACTGAGGGCATGAGCGCCAGGTGAAGTGGTAATCCAGGACTCCTACCTGTGAGGATGGAGACGCTGTGGAAACAGCTGTCCAGCTTGCCCAGGAGGATAGAAAGGAAGCTGTCGGCAGCCAAGCCGGTCACGTCCCGCGTGCTCTGGTCATAGACCACCACGTCCTGGTGCTCTTCTGCCTCAACCTGCAGGGAAATGGTGAAAGCCGTGTGTCAGAGAAATAGGCTGAGCATGCTGCTGCCCCCTGTATCATGGGAAACAAAGCTGAATTTAGTAGTCACACAAGTGGGAGACCACAGCTCCATGCTGTCCCCATGAGCTGGCTTCGCTCACTGAATGAAGGGTCCAGCCAGGCTGGGACTCTGTTCCACAGCTATAAGCAAGCGTGTCAGTGCAGATGCCCATCAGAGTAGCCCCAACAACTGTTAGCACTTTTAAGCATCCTACCCCAAATAGGGTCACTCCTCCCCATTGCCCACCCTCAGCTTGCCATTACTTAACCACATCCCAGAAGTCATCATGACTCCTTCCACCACTTCCTCCCCACCCAAACATTGCCCTCAGATAGTCCTCTGCAGCCTGGTTGGTGTCATGGGGATTTTTGGGTGGTTATGCAGGCAGGGGTGCTTCCAGTACAGCCCCCATGCTGCAGCTGGAGCAAGTGGGGCTGGAGTGACAGTTCTTCAGGGCTCAGCCTGGAGACATCATGCCCAGCACAGTAACACCTCTGTAGGTACTGCCCATCTGGAAGCACAACCCAAACCTGCAGATCACCCCTGAGGGCTGAAGGAGAGGGAAAAGCTCTTCTTTAGCTTGGTGGATGTTCAGGGGGATGCTCTTTCTTCCATTTGTAATGCATGGTGGGGCTTGCACACTGCAGATGTGCTGGGGTAGAGGGAAAGCAGCTCCTGGGCTACACTCACGTGACTTTACATGCCACAAACAGCACCCAGCCCTGTTGTTGCTGCAGGGTCTGTGGGGCAGGTGAGATGGGGGCATATCCCACAGGCAGGGATCTGCCTGCAGGCAGGAGTCTCCCCAAGCCTGAATTGCAGTGAGAGCATTCAAGCTGCAGCTGGCCATTCCTATGTCTACCTGAAGGTCTGTGCATGAAAAGAAGATAAAAATTCTTGTAGAGGCATGGCTCAGTGCATTCACTGAATAGCCTGCTGAATGGCATACACCTGCCTTGTGAATGCCGGCCCTCCCAGCTGACAGGGTAAGACATATCCATCATGCTGCAGGAGGGGGAAGAGGCAGGAGTGGGCAGGCAGGGAGAGTCTGTGTCCCTGAGTTGCTCTCTCCTTTGACTTGTGTTGAAGTGGCCCATTGCCCACCCCCTGCCTGTCCCTCTCCGAAATCCCCTTAGGAGACCACTGGAACTAGGAACCACTCACAGACACCTGCCTCCTTTTGTTATCTAACTGCCATGCCCTATCTTACCACCAGAGCAAATTTGCTCGGGATTGCTGCTGATATTAATGCTGCTTTCATACCCTGCCGCAGGTGCTTCCCTGCTCAGCAACGTGAGCACCATCCAAATACAACTGCAGGGAGGACTGATTTAGCTGAGCTCATCATGTCTCCTCGCTGCAGTGGAAGGACAGTCCCACACCAACAGAAATCCCTGCTGGGGCACCACGCCTGACTCTGCAATAGGAAGGGGAGAGCTCAAAGGAGCAGCCTGTTCCAGCCTGGCACTGGGCACTGGAGAGCAAAACTGGCCCTGCAGGTCAGCGAGATGATGAGAGGGATAAAAAGGCAGGATAAGAGGAAGAGAAAAGGACGTGGGAATTTAAAAATATGACACTGAAAAATTATCAAAGCTACGTGGGAGCAAGCCACCTGAGGATCTACCCCAGCATCTCTTCCTTGGCCATCCCTGAAGCAAGACTTACATGAGAGGCCATCCCCAGCACAGCTGGAGGGAAACATGGGGGCTGTTGAGCCAGCTCAGAGCTGGGAGACCACCAGTCCTTAGCAGGGCCACTATCCCTTCAAGCCCTCTAGCATGCTGTTAGCACATTCCAAAAATCCAGTTCCCAGCCTGAATCCCCATGCCAGCAACAGCATCTCCCCCAAAAGCACAGTGAGGCAGGGACCAAGCTGCAGGGGGGCCAGGGCTCATCCTGGCTGCATGGTCCAGGCTGGGGTGGCTGCAGAGGAGATACTGGCTCTAGCCAAGCAGAATTATCCCACAATAGGATTTAGTGTTCCTTTTGCACGGGAAGGCTTTGTTTGGGCCATTACTGCAGGGTTGCTGAGCGACGGCAGAGATGTGTGACACGGTTTATATCTTATTAAAGTTATAAGGTTTCACTCAATGTAAATGCCAAACAAGCACTGGCCTCATATGGCCCGGCTGCAGAAAAAAAATACCTGGCTTGCTGGGGTGAGGATGCCTGCAGGATGGTCCTGAGAAGCCCTGGTGGAGCCCACAAGGGCATCCCAGCTCCTTGCCACAAAGGGAAATGAGAGGGAGATATTTAATCAGGTCCACAGGTCTCCCATTAACTTCACACGCTCCTGATATGCAGGGGAAAGCACAGCCCCATCTCTGGCCTTAAACGTACAGAGCTTAAAAGCTAACCAGGGCAGAGGAGAAGGGTAAAGCTGAAGAGATGCTCAGCGCCAAATCCTGCCTCTTCCAGGTGCTGGCATAGGGTAGAGGCATGTCTGACAACAGAGGAGCAGCACCTCCATGGTGGGAGCTCTCCCATGGGGGTTGCCCATCACCCCGAGACTGCTGAAGTAACCAAACGCCCCAGGCATCATCCTCTAGGAAGGGTCACCAAATCCAGCCACAAGGGGTAGCGGGGCCAAGGTGCAGCAAGTCTTCTGGAAGGTGTTGAGTGGGCTTGCAAACTCATACATGCTTTTGAAAGGCTGCTGGCCCGCCCCAGCACTGGAGGTGCCCCAGGGCACCTCACCAGGGACAAACCTCCTCTTTGCCAGCATCTTGGCTGGAGGGATGGCCAGTCCAGAGCAGGGACCACCTGGCCAACAGCTTCAACCAAACTCCAGCTGAGACTACCCACTGCCTTTGTGCTGAGCCCAGTGCTCCCCAACACCCTCCCCAGCTTTGGCTGGAGATAACTCCCTTACAGACATTTGGTCCCAGGCATTGAGTGTTTCAACACAGTCTGAGTCCCCACTCTGCCTCTGCCTAGCTGCCAAACAGGGAGGATGATGCTCTACAGGTGAGCTGGGCTAAGATAGGAGCAAGCTATTCTTATTATCCCAATTACTACTGACATCTTAGTCACATATTGTTTCAAAACACAGTGAATCACACCACTGAAATAACAGGGCTTCCATCAACATAGAGAGCAGCCAGGCACACAGCTCAAAAATAAGCCCCGGCTTTTCCTCAAGAAAAAGAGCTGTTTGCAGAGCCACACTCCTAACGCAAATAAATAAATATTCCCATTGCCCGAAGAGACCCTCATAATGCCTCAAAATGCTGCTACAACTTCTCTGGAGATAGCTGCATTTTAGGAAGTGAGAAGAGGTCGAGAGGTGGAAAGACTTTCCGGGGGCATCTTGAAGAAGTGAAATTTTCAACATTTCCCTCAAGAAATGCTAGTGAAAACCCCAAGCAGGAATTTCCCATAACCTCTGCCCCTGAAACTGCACCAAGGAGCTGAATTATTCCAGTTGTTATTGGAATTTATTATTGGGAGAATGTATTATTGTTAGTATTGAGAGAAGCATTCAAAAACAAAACCAGAGCAGTAAATTGGTACAATTTTTTTTGTGGAGGGAGACTACTGCTAATTGGGAAATGAATTGCTGCTGTAGCTTTTCCCAGCTTGGGCAGCCTGAGAAGGTGCCACACAACAGGACTTGTGGAATACTGGCTTAGCTGTACTCATGATTCCAGGCATATTTCACTGAAAAAATAAAGGGATTTTTATTATTTTCCCTGTTTCTTCATTCCCATCAAATGGTCCTTTCCTTGCACCAAAAAAGCCAGGCGCTGATGTTATCCCACAACATTGCTCCAAATCACAGCATCCAGAAGCATTATTAATGCTACTCTCCCTTAACAGTGGTATGGAAAAGAAGGGTGCGAGCACTGGGAAAAGCAAACTAGACAAATGCTCTCATGCCCCCTGCCTGCTCACAGGCAGGAGAAGTGGAGGTGAGAGCCAGGTGAGGTCACCCAAAAGCTTTGCTCTGTATCAGCCCTTGCCTGCTTCCCCAAAAGGTGATTGCCACCCAGGGCATTGCTGAGCAGGGATGAGCAGGTCAAGCTCTCTTTGCACTGGGCAGGCAAGGAGGAGCAGGACGAGGTGGGGGCTCAGGGCTGCACGTCCCTGCCCGGGCCGCCCTGCAGCACTGGCAGCACCTTTGTCTCAGCAGCCCTGGCCAGCCGGGGAGCAGGAAACAGGGGGAGGGCGGGAGGCCCGTCAGGAGGAATAATGGGGCTGGACAATCACACCACTGATGTCACCCTTCCTGCCATCTGCTCCCAACACCAGCCATGCCCCTTGTTCCCCCCTTCCCCTAGTTCGCCCCACTGCCTCCCTCAGCCCTGGTGTGGGGAGCCAAGAGCAAAGCAGGGCTGGGGGGGGGTTGGCCAGCGATGGCAGGTCGGGGCAAGGAAACGATATGGTGGTAATGGAGGTCTTAACCAGCTTTCATCACCCCTTTCTGAGGATCTGTGCACCTTGAGGCAGCAGATCATATTAATTTCTGGGAGTCCCAAAATATGTCCAGGACCCAAGTGGCTGTAATCAGAGGTGTGAGGGAAGGAGAAAGGGCGAGAGTTCATCATCCAAAAACGCAAACTCGCAAGTGCATGCACAAAAAGGCTTTGACACCCCACGTCATGGTCACAACCCCTGCTTTATGCCAAATGATGACACAGCTGTGAGCCCCTCTGGGTCCCCAATTGGAGTTTCCCAGGGCAAGTGGCTTAACCTCACGAGGGTGCCCTGAAGCTTAATTAATTCCTGGGCTGTGTGTGCTGGGAGAGCCAGCGTGCAAGTGGCGAGTGCAGCTGGGGCTGCACAGAGCAGCAGTGGGGGCAGAGATTTCAGCCATACGGAAAAGGAAAAAGCTGTGAATTAAAGATGGTGGCAATGCCTCTCCTCTGACCCCTATCTTCCCTGGCTATAATCATGTCCCCAGCCAGTACCTGGATCATTACGCAACGATCCAGGAGGGGGAAGGAGGCAATTGCTCCTTCTATAGGGACAGAACAGAGACCGCCTATCCGTTTGGGAAACACTGCTCTGTGGTTGACAGGCTGTAGGTTTCCAGGCAGACAGCATCAGCTGACATTAACTCTTCCATGCTTCCTCCTTCCCCATCATCTTCCTCTTCATCCTCCCCCTTGCCCATCGCTTTTGCTGCTGCTACTGCTGCCGCTCCACGTGATGGCGGCCACTGCAGAGGTGACCCTTGCTGGGAGGGCAGCCGCGCCACTCTCCTCCTAGCTTGCGAAAAACTGATTATTCTGCTTTATTCTCCCGGGGATTTAAGAGCAGCTAAAGCCGTTCAGGAATCAGTCTCTGCAATCCCCTCCAAATCGCCCAGCCTGGAGCATCACTGCAGCAGATTGGCGCAGTGCCGGCCCCCCCGCGCTGCAAGTCCCCTTGATCCCGGCAGGGTGATGTCACCGGCAGCCAATGCGGACAGCAGTGGCTTCGTGGGGCAGCAGGGGGGGACACGCCGCAGATGGCTCCAGCTGGGCCCAGCATTTGATTAATCGCCTGAATTACCCTAGCTTTGCCATAAAATTACAAGGCGGGAGGGGGGAAACAGTAAAAGCGAGCCTGCAGGAGGGCGAGCATGAACGGCAAATCACCCTCTGGCTCATCCCGCAGCCTGGCACCCTCGGCAGCATCCCGGCACAGGGCAAGACCCGGCCTGTGGCACCATGGGGGCACCCGATGCTGTGCTGGCTGGGGCTCCAGCCCAGTTCCATGGCTCAGAGCCACCTCTATTATTTAACCAGGAGCGATAGAGGAGCCTGGGAGAGATAATATGCCATGACACCGGTTAAGAGCTTCTGGCGTCACAGGGGAGGAGGATTACATGTCCCTGAATGGAGTTAGAGATGACAGAGGGGAGGGGAAGAGTTTTTAGCAGGGGATTAAGCTTACGGCTTCAGGAAGGCTTTGGGGGGTTCTTTGCTGGCGTAGGACAAGTCCTAAGGCAGACAGACCTGTTAGACTTGCCTGGTAAGGGCTCCTGGAGCAGGGAGCCATGCCACTGGGGTGGGTCAACAAAAAGGTCCCCAAGGACAGTGCTATGGCCGCATGAGACCACACTCCAGATCTCCAAAGGGTGCCAGAGAGATGCCAGGAGAAACTGGCGTCAAGAGACGGAGGAGGAGGATGCACATACCAGGCGCAGACCGGCCATTAGGCCAGTCTGCATCCCACCCCCACCCTGCCCCTTTCTACTGGGGAAGAGAATGAGAGCATCCATCAGGAAAGATGAAGGCCAGATCCCATACCTTCATCTTGGAGGCAGGCTGGATGAGCTCTGTGATGGAGACCTTGTCCTGCTGGAGCCTCCTCTTGACGAGCTTGGAGCAGCAGATGTTGACAGAGCTGAGGACGTGCCAGGAGTTGTACTCCACAAAGGAGCGGCTGTCAATGACCAGGGTGCCTTCCGCTCCATTCCTCAGGAGGGTGGCCAGCTTCTTTGGGTCCATCACCTTGCGTGGGAGCCTGTCCCCAGCCATAACGGGCCCGTCCCCTCTATGGCGAGTGGCGTCAAGGGACGGAAGGGCAGGGCAGGGATGCCAGCACTCGTCTCCCAGAGGAGAACGAGCGAGGGGGTAAAAGGTGAGCAGAGCAGCACCCGTCCTGATCTCCTCACACACCGCTAACACCTAGGATGCCAACTCATTGTGCTGAACCTGCAAAGAGAGGAAAGGAGAAGACAACGGGTCAGCTGGGCAGGACACAACACTCACCTTGGGCCAAGTCCCCAGCAGCTTGGCCTTCGGAAGATGCCTTCGGAACAGTGTAAGAATGCAACAAGCCACATTTTCTAGGTATGTTCTCCCAGCCCACAGGCACCTGTGCATCTGCCCAAGCAGCTTTCCTCTTTGTATTTAACAGCCCTCAGCAGAGCTTTCTTGCATGAATTTGTCTAATTGCTTTTTGAAGCCATGTCAGCTTTTAACAGGCACAGTGGCTGGTGGCAGGGAGTGGAACAGTTTGCCAGCTACAATGAAGAAGTCCTTTCCTGTTTTGCTCCCAATCTGCTAACCAATGGCTCCTTTGGGTGACCCTTACTACTTGCACTGGAAAAGGGCATGCATGCCCATTCCGTAATTACCTTCCCCAGGGTTCTCACCACATTTAGACCTTGTTTAGGAGCCTTTTAGGTCAGATCATCCACAGAGCCGCTTGTTGCACAGGTGCCTTTTGCCACCCCAGCCAGCATTGACACACTGTGTTTGAGAGGCAGGCACACTGGCTCAGCACACCATGTCTGAGCTGCAGGCACACCAGCAGACCTGCATGGGGAAAGATATCTCCTCTTCTCCTGTTTCCAGCCCAACGGCTCCTCATGCTTTTTCTGACCTCTGCCGAGCACAGCACTAAGCTTTAAGGTTTTGCTGCCACATGATAGTAGCTAGCCCAGGACTCACCAGACACATGACCAACCAGATTTGCTCACCCATGTCCATCACTTCATGCTAGATTTCACCTGCCTTTTTACCAGACTCTGCTCATGGGTATCTTGCCAGCTTGCCTCCTGGCAAGTCAACAGAAGATGACCTCTCTGGGAAGCCAAAAAGTCGAGGTGACCTTCACTCCTGTCTTCAAGAAACAGGCCAGGCATAGGGCAGAGGCCCTGGGAAGTTGCACTTGGACTGAGATGCCCTCAAAGTGGCTACTGCTTTCCAACATCTAACTTGCAGAGACTTTGAAAGGGTGTTTGCATACAGGGGTACGTATCTCAGGTCCATCTTAGAAGCAGAGCAGGGTTGAGCCTTGTGCTCTCTGAAATTCTACCAGAAGAACAAGCTTCCTCCACACCCAGCCCATGGGGTCTGCAAGAGAAATAGGCAGGCTGGGGTCATTTCCGCTCAAGGGGTCTTCTTAAGTTTTAACGGTATGTGTCATTGCAGGCATGTTTTAAAGGCATTAAGTTTTAATGCTGCTGCAGTCATTCAGAAAATAATCCTTGGCTACTACTAGGCTCCTCTTGTGCCTGCCAGACAGTGTTTTAGAGAGAACCCACAAGCTGTTCCACAGAAGCTTTAATGCATCTGAATTAGGAGGACTATGAATGCCATGCCTGAAAAGGCCAGCATAAAGATTTTCATTGACTTCTGAAGGGCCAGGATTTGGTCCACGGAATAGGGGAGGCTTATGAGTCACCCTGATTTGAGTAAGCCAGCAGTTCTTGGAAGCTCCTACATCCAAAGCTCCTGGGTGCAGGCAATGGTAGCTCAAGACCCAAAAGAGATGTTTGAGTAGGACACAGTACTGGGTGAAATGACAGGGACCTCAGTGACCAGTCACCAACAGCTTGCACGAAAAGGATGGAAAGCCACAGAATCTGAGGATGGGGGTTCCAGCATTTGCTCTGGTTCATGACTCCAGCATTAACAGACCAGCTTCCCTGGGCTAGCAGACATGCTTCCCAATGCAGGTAGTAGATGTTCTAAACTTCAGCCTCAGTATTCAAGATCTCAATAGAAGGCCACAACAGGATGTGCAATTCACCCCTGCCCCTGTATCACACTCCTGATGCCTCTGCCAACGCGTTCATTCAAACCGGGGGGATGGAATCCCCTAAAAACTGCAATAGTGATGTCTCTTCCTGGCACAAAGCATTTTGGCATCCCCACAGCACTATGTCATCATTGTCCCCAGCCCCACACAAGCTTGTATCGCTCTGTGGCTCCTTGCAGCAACTCCAATTAGAGCTGCCCCCTCGGCGGGCAGCTGGCAGTCCCCACGCTGCAGGAACCCTGCTACCCCCCTTCCCCCCGGCACTCCTCCAGGGGGGCTTAAAAATTGAAACAGTTCTAATTAGGGGGTCTGAGGGGGAGCGATGCTGGCTCCTGCTGGGATATGACACACCTCATTACGTCGCTACCGCCTTGCCAGAAGACCCCCTGCTGTACCTTGGCTATAGAGCCAGGGCACTCAGAAAGGATGCAAATTAGCCAGCTTTTCCCCTTCGCCTTCCTTTCACACCCCAATCCCCAAATCACTTTCTGCCTCCCTTCCCCATCAGGATACCAGGCTGTGAATTCTTCTTGGCTCTTCCAATTACATCCAAGAAATAAAAAGGGAATGGAGAGAGCTGACAGACAAAAAAGATGGGGATAATACCGTGGCAGATGGATGAGAGTGAAAGACTCAAGAGGGAGGAAGGAGAGATCCAACATGGGGGGACACATTGTACAGTACCTCCAGAGATAATATGGTATCTGCTCTCCAGATCATGAGGAAGGGGTAAACTTTGGGGGTCTCAGACACAAATAGAGGGGTCTGGGAAAGATCCTTGACCACCTAACCACTCTGAGAGAAACCTTCTCAGAAGAGGCTTTCCATGCATGAAGTTCTGTAAGATGACCACGAGCTCAGGTGGAAGAGATTGGAGAAGACAGACAAGGAGGTTTCCCAGCTCAGCTAATAGCTGCCCTCCTGCAGAACAACTGGATAAACCTCCACTGCAGCATGCCCAGGTGGACGTGGTAGCAGATGTATGACACATCAGCCAGGCCCCACTCCCAGCTCCACCCAAAAGACATGGGGGAAGACAGAGTAAAATTGGTCCATTCTACCTCTCTTTCTGGGAGCCTTTATGGAGGATGGAGGTGACCAACTGAGAGCAGTCGTAGGGACCTATAACCTTGGCACTAGACCCAAGACACAGGGACTTCTCTAAGAGTATGCCCAGCCAGGTCAAAGGCAGAAAAGACACTTCTCTGCCAGCAACCACAGGACATTTTGAAGCCAGACTGAGGGTTCATCCCCAGCTAACAGGTACCTCAGCTACCACCAGGAGCTACAAGGCCTTCACTACTCGCAGCCTGTGTGTGAGAATGCCTCTGAGAAGAATGAGCTCTAACACCTTGGTACCTGGGAAAGCTACCAGAGAAGGAAGATGTCTTTCACTTCTGCTCAGATGGGTCAAAAGGAAAACTGAAGGAACAGGCACAGCCATGGAACACTGCTGAAGTAAGAGATCTCACCATGGTGACAGGACACCGGGGTAAAAGGTTAACCTGAAACCTAAATTAGGGTTTCAGAAACATAGCTGTGTCCCTCTCTTATCAGTTTATTAAAGCCATCTTAATCTTCTAAAGTGTTCCTGAAGAACATTACCATAATCCTTTAATCCCACCTCTCCCTGGAGTGCCTGTAATGAGGAGATGGACACATGGCTTAGCTGAATGGGGACAGCCAAGCAGGAGAGGCCACACTGCAGCCAAGGGACAGAAAGACAGGTAGAACTTAGCGCATAGTCTGGACCAGCTGCCCACTCAGGGGGTTCCGTCCCTGGCATCACCTCCACAGACGTGCATGTCAGGTGAAGAGTGCTGGCCACACAAGTCAAGAGTGTAAGAGACGTGTGTGGCAAGCCAGGCTAAGGGCAAGTGTTCGACCTGGCTGTGACTCTCCTCTGGTCAGGCCAGGCAAGAGAGGAACAAAACCTGAAACTCACCCCAGCCTGAGTCTATCCGTGTGGCATGACAGACCACAAGAATTCATCCCTGTGCTGTCTCAACATAGGTCACTGAGGTGGAGGCCACTTCCCTCATTTTGTCATCTTGCACAAGGCCCCCAGCTGAGAGAAGTGGTAGGGGAAAGGCAAAGATCTCATTTCTGTTTTACTGGAGACATCAACTGGAAGGCTGGCATGTCTCTGTAGCAACCATAAACCTCACTAACCAGCATGTTCACTCTTTGCCCCAAGCTAGTAGTTGTGTCCTGGAGACCTCTAACCTCCACACATGGTCCACTTGAGGAGATGCTCCCCTTGTTGTCTCAGGCAGGCCACCTCTGCTGTGGGAAGCAGCTTTGACCCCATGAACACATTTCCATCACATAAATGGGACTGGATTTGCAACATGCTCCCTGTGATGCTCATCCCAGGAGCAGGGTCTTCTGGTGGTATCTCCACCTTGAGTTTACCAAAGGATAAGAGCACCACAGAAAAACGCCTGTTTGTTTGTCCCCAGCAACCCACAAAAACAGATGTTCCTGAAGAACTGCCATGTTCACTAGAGACTCAGTAGCACTGAGTCAAGTGATTCGTCTTTTCCTCCTGCAGCCCACCTGGGGAAATACCCATGTCCTCTGAGCCCTGCAGTGAGATACTGCCTGGTTAGGGTTCCTCCACCCATCCAGGTCAGCCTTACCACCAGCCCCAGGCTTACTACTGGGACACTGGCAGAACCCCACTGGCCCCCAAGCTCTCTAGACGCTTATTAAAATGTAAAACACGGTGACTTTGCCAAGCCCTTCACCTTTTTTTCCTCCCCATGCCCTCATTTCTTTCAAGTGCTCCAGCACTCAGAAAACTCCCCTCAGCAGGCTCACACTGTTTGAGGGATTCCTAAATCACAGGCCTATTACTAATTATTATTATTTTGCAGCAGCAATCAGGGACGTTGGGTTCATTAACAAGTTAGCACCTCTGGTTTCCCTGGAAACCCACAGCTGCCAGGCAACGGTTGCATCTCCGGCCCAAGGCAATGCTACTGCAGTGCCTTCGGCTCAGTCCTGGAAAGATGCTCAGGTCCTGCATGGGCTGATAAATGCAGCTTAGCAAGTGGGATGGGGTTAAGGAAACTCTAGGACGTGTCCTCCTGCTCTATCCGATCTGCTGTGAACTTCAGTCCATATACTGATCCCCTTCTGCTACTCACAGCATCATAAACTGCCTAGCAGCTTCTCCCTCCCAGCGAGAGATGCAGGCTTTCTCCAAGGGTGAGGAATTTGGAGCACTAAAGATCCCCCAGGGTGGCAGTGGGACAAAGCTGTCCGGTGCCTGCAGTAGCCGCTTTGAAGGTGATGTAACCACTGATGATTTCTTAGCAGCCACTCAAGGTCCCTTTAGAAGGCAGCACAAAAGATTTCTCTGGTTAATGACTGAAAAACTGTTGTGTTTTTTGGTTTTTGGTTTTTTTTTTTGCTTTTGCTCCTTAAAACAAGGCCGGGAAATACCACCAACCACATCCAATAACCCAGATACAGAGTTAGCTTGTCCACCTTTCCCCAGCGAATCTCAAGGATGAAGAGGAATGACATCTCCCAAGCTCCAGCAATATGAAGATGCAGGGGAGATGGCAATGTGGTCTGCTGCCCTGCTCTAAGCCCCTGAGATCCACAGCGGGTTTTCCCAGGGCAGATAGAGGACTCCCCCTATGTCTCACCCATGCTGATCTCACATCCCCATCTCAGGTCCCTCCACACCGCAGGCATTCTCCCCCGAGAATGAGAGCCCCTGCACATGCCCTCCACACAGGGAGGGCTTCAGGAAGGGGCAGACTCCCCTTCTTCCTGCAGGTATCACTGAGAGGCAGCCACTACACCTCTGCCAGGCTTAAAGGCACAGCTGCTTGCTGATCTCATTTTTTTCCCCCTCCTTTCTATGCTGCAGTCTCTCTTCTATTCCTGTAGGCTGGAAGCAGCATGGTGGGGAGCCCTGCAAGAAGCTGCACATGCTCAAGCAGCATGCACTCACCTCCCCGTGCCCCCCAGTTCCCCTCTGTCGCTGCAGCCCTTGTTTCAGAAGGAGTTTTCCATCAGGAGCATAGCTGAAAGACCAGGATGTCCTTCAGCAAAGTGCCAGATGGTGCATTCACACCAGACAAGGGACATGGTGTGGAGGCACATTACAGCACTGGCATGAGGGTAGTCAGTTGGGTACATGGCTGGTGGCATGGGGCAGCTCAGGGGCTGCTCACGCTCAAGTCGCAGACAGGAACACAGGGATGAAAGGAAAGCGGACAAGTTGTACCCAGATGTAAGGGAGTCTTTCCCATGCACTCCCCACCTTGCAAGGCCGACCACCTCTTCTGGTTGCAGTTAAGTCAAACAGAGGGGTCCCCCATCCCCTCCCACCACCTGATGTTATGCCAGCAGCTTTGGATGGGCTGTGACTGCAAATGCAATTACCCCCTAGCCTGCTTCCATCAAAGTGACTCAGGTGCATCTAAGGATTTGCAGACTGGCCATTCCCAGAAAAATTTCTGAGTGCAGCCATGCTGGTCAGTCTGAAGATCCAGTCAAGAAAAGCCAACGGGGACAGGAGAGAAGGAAATTTAGCCAGAGTCTAGATGACAAGGCCAGTATCTCCTTCTCTTAGGCTTGTGCTTTTAACATGATTTATATGGTTTTTCCCTTGGGTATAAACACAAGCTTTCATTTTAAAGCCTACAAAAGCCAAGACCAAAGTTTACTCGTGACCAGCCAGACATTTAATTGCTGCCTTTGCCCAGGCTAAAGATGGAGCTCCCAAGCACATTGCTTTCTAATACCAAAGCTACCCATTTCCATCCTCACCCTGCCAAGCTGAGAACTGGCCACGCTCTCATCTCAGAGCTGAAAGCACTTTGTGCTTTGAGCAGCTTGGCACACATCTCAGAGGACATGTCACACTGGAGAAGGGAAATCTAGTCTGATGCTTCAAGGGCCCCTGCTGCCCATTGCCTGCTATCCCCATAATTTGCTGCATGACCCCATGAGCACAGTAGACTTATCTTGGTGATCTCCAGTAGCTTGTTTGCCTTTTTGCAACAAGAACAGACAGAGGCAGCCCAGAAAATTATGCAGCTAGATATTTCTGCAGGGCTGGTCTGGCTTTCCCATCCTAGGACACCAGACACCATAAATACCTGCTGGGTTCATTTGCAGTCTCCTGGAGAAAAAGTTTGTGGACCATTTTCCCATACCACCTTCACACTAAGTGAAAGAAATCACAGGATTACGCTGTGGTTCTTCAAGGCTACCAATAAACACAGCAGCACTTCACTTCTTCAGGACAATTGTAAGTGACCTGAGCTTGTCCATCTCAGCAGTGCACCAAATACAGTCACAGGTGAGGCCAAGGCTGGTGAAACAAGCACCTAACAAACATGGGGGCCGTCTGCTGGCACCTGCTCAGCACAGTGCCATTAGTCCTCCACATTTAAATGACAAATAGGACCCTTGGTCTCACTGAAGAAAAATGATGTCACTGCTTCCTGGCACGTTTTACACAGTTTCTGACAATAACCAGTGCAAACTGAGGTGCAGGTGGAGATCGCAGCACAGGTTTCCAGCCAGCAGAGGCCAAAGTCCACAGTTACACCACCCTACACACATTGAAACTGTGGTCCTCCTTAGCAGACCCAGAATTCAACTCAAATGCAAGGGGCTACACCGGTTTTCCATGGAATGAGACATTCCTCAGAGCAGTAAATGTGTTTTGCAAGACTTTCCTGACCTGGTTCAAGGCTTGCTGAATTTCCTATATGCACACAATAGTCAGATTGCTAACAGATTTGGGATGAATTAGCACCTGTCGGCTCAAGCTTTACCTCTTACCAGAGCCCCAAAGAGGAGGCACCAACTCCTGGTTTCGAAGGATTACCTTTATCTAGAAAAAACACACAAGATAGGCAAAGCCCAAGCTGACGTTCCCACTCCACTCTTTCCTTTTCCCTTGGGGGCTGTGATTCATTACCAGCTCATTTTGTTCTGTTAATCCAAGGTGACAGAGGGGTCAAACAAAGTGTTTTGCAGGTCTTCCTCCATCCTCACCACCTCAGACAATCACATGCCCATTGACCTCACCAAGCCACAGCTTGCTGGTCAGATGCCATAGTTCTTCATGTATGAAATCCTACAGACTAGCCTCTTCACTGAGAGCTGGGTGTTGCAGCATTTTGTAACATAGGCCCTCTCTCTTAATCCGGATCATCATTGTGGGTGGCAAACTAGATTAATTTACTCACTGGGGGAAATGAGCAGCAATATTCCCCTTGCCAACTCCAGGCAGAAGTTGAAGCATGGTATATAATTTTGTTACCCTACTTAAAAAATAAAAGCCAAAACCAAAAGCAAAACAACAACAAAACACACACAGAAACCCAAAACAAAAAAAAAAAAAGCCAAAAATACAACCAAGAGCAAACCAGGGATAAATAATTACATCCACCCAGATCTTCAACATCAGCTTATTTCCACACCAGCAAGTCTCACTCATCTCTGCTTCTGACCATGCAATAGAAAGCATGGGTGATCACACCAAGCCTTGCTCCTTTAGGGTTGTTGGTCGATCTCCCAGCTAAGATCAGTTCAGTCCTCCTCACCTTCCTGCCCATCCTGCTAGACTCCAATAGAACTCACACTTATCTTTATATCAGTTACTGCTGAATGAACCTTGCTCAGGTGCCAGACAAAGAGGCAGCCAAGCTCAAAGCAGAAGGGATTGTGAGGATGACACAGAATTACAGGCATCAGCATTTACCAAGCAAGCGGAGAACGCACCGATCTATTTTTAATGGTACAATGCAAGTTCTTTACAAAAGGATGTGTCTGGGGAGATTCTGCCCAGTCAGAGATTTGCATTCCCATTTTTTGCAGCAGTCAACTTCCCTTGGTGTGTGGGAGGCGTTTTGTCCCTTCACCACCCCACAGGATCATTCAGAGAGCCCCAGGGCTCAGTTTCAGCTGGAGGCTTGTCCCTCTGGGTCACCTCCCTGCCCTGCTGTGTCCTTCTGACTTTCCACCAGAAGAGCCAAACCTGAGGTGAGCAGCAGGTGAGGTGTCAAGGAGATCTCCAGACTTGCTTGGCTTCTGGGTTTCAGCTCTGCTGAGCTAGCACAGCTGCTGGGGACATCTCTGCAAGGTCCACTGACAGCAGCAAAGCAGTTAACATGTTTTTTCACAGGCTAGCCCACAAGTCAGCAGTGCTGGCACCTTCTCTGCACCAGCCCTCTACTCAACAGCCTCAAGTGCCAAGCGAGGCTCAGGCTGCACCTGTCCGCTTGCCACACAGGGCTGCCAGCCAAGGCAGATGAAGATGGCATGAATAAATCCACTCAAGCTATGGCTCAAGGAGAACCAGGCTGCCATCGCAAGCTTGGACATGAGGGTTGTTAGAGCCAATGCAAAAACAACTGGATGCTGTAGATACTTCTCGGTTGCTTCTTTTCAGCATTATGCCCCAGAGACAGATGAAGCCCCTTTGTGTGGAGCAAAGATTGCCTGGCGTTACTCAAGAAGGGCTGGATTTCAATGGGAGGTCTGTGATTTAAGCAGATACAGGTTTAATGTGAGGGAAGGGCTTGACTTGCTTGATAAAAAAACCCCACACTTCAGTCACGCAACAAATGCACTGAAATTTCTACCAGAGCTTCTGCTGCATCAGCTGAATTACCACGTGCAGGCTTTGGACAGCAGTGCTCCTCAAGGAACTAAATCCCCTATTAAAAAGAAGAAAAAAGGTGAGATGAAAAGCTGTGGATGCGGGTGCTACCTACATGCCGGATCAGTAACACGGATCGGCAGAGATGAACCGGAAAGACGCATTGCATCATTAGCAAGGCTGGAGGACGCGTGCTGTGGAGGTGAGGATGCCAGGGTCATGCTGTCATTGGAATCTCCATATAGGATCAAAGCAGTGGCCCACCTCATTTCATGTCCCCTTACCATCACTGCCTAATAACAGGTACTTTACAAAAGCCTGGGAGAAGCATGATGGTGGGTATTTATGGAGTAGTCATGGAATAATTCAGGTTGAAAGTGACCTCAGGAGCTCATCTAGTCCAACGCCTCTCTCCTTCAAAGGAGAGCTAATATTAACACCAGAATAGGTTGTCTTGTCCCTCTTCTGGTGACCAAATGACTTGTTCTCAGTCATCAGCAGGCTTAGAAATTATGTTTCCTATAACTCAGCATGCAGAAATGCTACACACAGAGCCTCTTTTGCAAATTTCTAGAGCACCCTGAAGGGCCCTGGAGAAATCCTTGAAGAACACAAGGTCTCTGCCTCAAGAGACTTGAAGGCTTGGTTTAAAAAAGGTACAGCCTAGGCAGACAAGTCATGCATGCACACATTGGGGTGGGAAAAAAGGAATTGTGCAGGCATTCCACGCACAGCAAACAACATGGAAAAAGGCAGGAGTGGGAACAAAAGAAGTAATCAAGGAAGGATTTCCAGCCCCGGATAGGTTGCTCTGTTGCACTTAATTTCAGTCAGTGCAAAATGCATCACTTATTTCATCTTTGTGTAACCAGTCTCTGCATTTCTGTGCTGTTATTGCTCCCTGTTTTTGCTACAAGACTCTTCATTTACTAGACCAGTTTCCAGTGAGCACCTCCAGGTTCTCCTCTGATCCTAGCCTGGGCTACCACCCCACCTATCTTCTGAAATACTGATCCTTCCAAGGCACCATGCAAACAAGCACTACCTGTCACTTTTGGAAATTAGAGGTCCAGAGCAGCAAAAACCCTAGAGAATCTCTGGGCAAAGCAAAGGAAGAAAACCCTTGAACACCAACCTAGATTACCTTTTCCAGCTGGGTCAGGGGAAGAGTCAAACTGCAGAGAGATGGAACAAGCCATCCTACAGGAATTATGGCAGTCTGCAGCGTACGCTAGGCAGGGCTCTGCACCGAGCACAGCCCCCCAACATAGCCCTCCCTCAGCCTTACTCTCCTTGCTCAAAGTGGAGAAGGTTGAGAGCCAAAGGAGTACATTGACCCAAAGGCTTGGGGTAGAAAATCTACAAACATCTCTTGGAAGAGGAAGAGATACAGCCTTGTTTTTCTTTCCATGACCTCAAGCTGAAGAGGAGACAGGGCAATCAAGGCACCTGCTGTGGCCAGAGCTTGGTATGTTCCACCATGGTCTCAGCTGCTGACCCACTAGGGATGTGACACATGCCATGGTCTCCCCCTCCATCTGAGGAGCAGGAAAAGCCATGAGGCTGTTGCTGGGGTGCCATACACCGTCTGCTGTCCCCATGAGAACCTCTGCTACCACTAATCATGCCACAAGCTCTGCCTGGCTTTGAGAGTAGCCCCTGATACCATTAGAGCAGAGTATCTTGGCATGATCAGTTTTTACCCCACTCACATTGCCCTGGCTGTGTTACAACCCTGTACACTAAGTATGCCCAGGTCTCTTGAGCATGCTTGACAAAATCTTGAGGAGAGAGCTGGTTGAGCTTCTTATCTGGTGAATGCTCCCAGGCCACTCACCTCCCTTCCCAAAGCCCGCCTATAGTTACGTCAGGTGCCTCCTTCCCACTCGGCATCAGGTGGGACAGGTGTATCTTCAGAGCAGAAGTGTAAAGCTTGAAAAACAGGTTTTGAAACCCAGAGGGCACGGGGATGGAGAGGAGAGCATTGAAGCTTTCCCCACAGAATGATGGCACTGCCGCTCTGGCTGCAGGAGTTTCTCCTGCATAGCAACAAGGAAAAAAGTAAGGTGAGACTGATTTGGCTGTGCTTGGAGGACTGGGAGCACCCAGGTGTTTCTGCACCCATCTCCCCCTTAACACTGCCACAGTGGAGAGCAAAAAGGTCTACAAAATCTCCTAATGCAACCTCTGAGCTCCTCTATCAGGTAGACAGGAGTTAGCATCCACAAACTCCTCTTTATCACCTCCTTCTCTACAATATTCAGATTGCCAGAACTGTTTCAGTATGACAGCAGTGTCATATGAGCCCACACTACAAATCAAAGCTGCCAAGCATTGGAGCACCTCCTTTTCCTCTTTCCATCCCTGATAGTGTTAACATGCTCCATACCTGCCTGTGCACAGGGCTCTGCGAGCCAAGCTGTGCACCGGAGAAACTAACCTCTGATCGCTAACAACAGCCTCCCTTAAAAGCAACAAAGCAAATCCAAAGAGGAAAAACACTTATAGCACGCTTTCTATCGGTTACGTAGATTAAAGCAGCTGGTGCAGAGGTAAGGGGTATAGATGGAGTGGGTACTTACTCAGATTAATGCCAAGAGAAGTTATTTCAGAAATCCAGAGGCATAATGTGTTTCCAGCCTTTGGGGAGGTCTTTTTTTGGGGATGTGGCTGCAGGGGGAGAAGCTAGTTTTCTCCCACGACCCAAGATCCAGTTTGGCGGAATGGGACAGACACTGCTGCAAAGTCCTGCCCAGCTACCGGGGGTGTTTTGGCAGTAATAGTGGCATTGCATTTAGTTTTGGGTCAATTTAAGCTCTCCAAAGGCAGGCACCTCAGTGGCTTTCTCAGCAGAGTGCCTGGCACCCAACAAAAACACGCTCCGCAGGCAAACACAGTGCAGTATTTCCAAGAATAATATCCATGCAGAGCCCCCAGTAAAAGCTCCTAAGAACTCTGGCCACATTGGTCAGCTCTCCCAAGCATAGCTAAGACTAGATTTTAAACAGCAATGCTAGATCCAAGTTCTCCTTCCCTTACATCAAGGCTGGGACTATGGAAAGCCATGGGGGCAAATCTGACGGGTTCAAAGCCTTTTGGTGTGAGATACTGCCATCTTGGCTCAGAGACCCTCCAGCCCCAGGTTTGTGCTGCTTGAGTGTGCTACCGATGGGCTGAGGGCAGGAATTTCTGCCTGCTGCCATTGAAAAGAGGTATTCGGCCATCCATCTGCTGCTCATGCGCCCAACCGTCCTCCCTGGTCCCAGCCATTTGGACAGTCCTACATAGCCAGGCTCTTCCAGCATGGCTGTGCCAGGCAAAAATGGAGACAAGACACCTGCAAAGACCTTGCAGGCATTTTAAAATCCCAAATACCTCCAGCTATGGCCAGGAAGGTTTTTCCCAGTGTTGCAGCTTATTTCATTTTGGGAACCATTACGAGCAAAACCAAAGCAAGCACAGGAACCCCGAGCCAGACCCAAACCCCCAACTAACCTCTTCTGCAGAGAGAGTCCTCCCGGCACAGATGCCCTTCAACAGCATGAGAAAACCCCATCTGACAGGGGCAATGCCAATTCCCGCGCACGGAGTCATTCCAAAACCAAAGCTCTCTGCAGCCACGTTTGGGCGCGTAGGCAGCTGTGCCCCCGAGCCTTTCGCCTTAGTGCAGGAGGATGAGACAATGCAAGCGAACATTAAATATTGCTCCACGGGCAAGCTGCTGCTTTCAAGGTTAACATTGCCCCTAGACTGCCAGGTGCAATCCTCAGTCCTGCCTGCTCAGGGCTCCTTGGATATACTGACCATCTCCTGGGAGAGAACTGCCATTATAACCCAAATTAGAGGGAGATGGAAGCCTCCAGCAACTATTTCCAATGCATTTGTCATCACTAGCTGCTTGGGACAGGGACGGTCTCATCCACACATGCTTATGCAGCATCTAGCTCCCACCAGGGAGCTGTTGATAACTACCGCAATACGAAGCATAAACGTATCTGTGCCTAGAAAAATCCAAATATCCTTAACAGCACTGCACTGCGTCCTTCCTTCTAACGAAACCGCAAATTACTGACCTGTGCACAGAGCTCCCCCAATGCAAGCTGAAGCACTGACATCAGCTTTTGCTGTTGCTCAGGAATTTAAATCTGGGGGAGGAGAAAAGGGAGGGGGGAGCAGGAAAGAGAAGGAACTTATTTATCAATAAAGGAAATAACCAGGAATCTTTAAAAACAGCCAATGCTGAACACAGAAAACAACATTTTTTGCTATATAATAATTGGGGAGGGTGATCAATCTGTCTATGCACATTAGGGGAGGTGGAGGGGATTATTTTAAACGGGCAGCTTAACTCATTAATCGCTAGCAGTGCCTTTGGAGCTGCAGCAGTGAAGTGTTGCATGAAAACCCCCGCTGCTGAACACATGCCGGTTTCATTTAAACGCCAAGGACACAGGGCGACACTCCAACCTCTTTCATCATCAGAAAAACCACAGCGCTCTTAACACCGGTTCCTCAAACACCAGCCCTCAGCCGCCAAGAGAAAACCCCTCCATACGCGACCCCAGGTCCGGCAGGACAGCGGGCATTCCCCGGTGCTTCCCAAACCCCCTCCTCACCTGCACCGCCACCGCCCGGCAAACGCGCACCGCGAAGGCAGGGTGGGATTTTCAATTCCTGCCCCGAAAACAAGCGCAGCGCCCCCGACCTGCGCGGCCGCGGAGCGCCAGCCCCCCCGCCCTATCCCCGCGGCGCAGCCAGCTGCAGGGCTGCTTCGTCCCCAGCCCCAGCGCAGCACCCCCTTTTTTCCTTGCACGATAATAATTCCACCCCCCCTTTAAAAACCCAAAGCCCTGTATCTACATACACGCATACAGATATAGGTATATGTTTTCGCGCTGTCCACCGGCGCTGGGAGGGATGCCGGCACCGTTCCGCACATGCGGGCGCGCTGCACCGCACCGTGCTGCACCGCACCGCACCGCGCCGCCCCCCTCCCTGCTTGTCTCCCCTCCTCGGGGCGCACAGACCCGGCACTTATAGACATCTATAAGGGGATGCACTGACCCGGCGCGGCGGGCGCGGACGGCCGCGCCGCTCCGCGGGCTGTCCGCTGGCGCGGCCGCTGCCGGCGCCGCAGGGCCCGCATGCCGCGGCGGGAGGGGATGACCCGCTCCGCGCTGCTCCGCGCCGCTCCGCGCCGCTCCGCGCACCGCCGAGAATGCGCCGGCGATGAGGTCATGCCTCGGGAACGGGGTGGGGGGGGAGGGAAAAAAAAAAAAAAGAAAAAAAAAAAGAGAAGGGGGGGAAGACAGCGTTGACGTCACCCGCAGCCAATCAGCGCGGGCGGCGCAGGGACAGGGTGACGTCAGCCCCGCGGACGCGGAGCGGCGCGGAGGGAGTGAGCGCTGCGCTCTCCTCCGCGGCTCGGCCGTGTGGAGCTCCGCGCTGCGCCGCTGCCCGCCCCTCCGGGGCCCGCGCTGCCTGCGCGCAGCCCGGGCAGTCTCGGCCCGGCCCGGCCCAGCCCGTCTGCTAGGCTGAGTGTTGGGTCCCACGCCTGGTGCTTTTAGGTGATGCCCCCCTCACAAGGAGATGGATTACCCCGCGGAGAGAGTGGCCTGAGCAGCAAAGGGCTTTTTTGGGGGTGACCGCCCTGGCAGCTGAGGTTCCCGGCGGAGAATTCCTATGCCATGGTGCCATGGCAAAAAATAGGCTTTGGTTCCTAGATGGTTCCCAGGCTATCCTTGTGGCCTGATGTGGACAACGCTGAGCCTGGAGTTCTCCTGCAGACACGGCCAGCCCTCCTGCCTGTCAGTGAACCCTGCCTGCAGTTCACGGGCTGGGTCTACCAACCTCAAATACCCTGATGCTGAACTTGGAGCAGTGGGATGGCTACCAGGACGGCCCCACAGGACTTGCTTGCTCTGAAGTGCCCAAGCTGGGGAAGAACAGACATAAATGCAGCACGGACAACATGGAAAAGAGTGGCCCAAAAGCTGGGGGGCTCAGGGGGACCTCAGCCCATGGGTTGGCACCTGGCTGAATGGGGTGGGCCCACCTTCATTCCACTGTGGTGGCACAAAAGAGTCACATGGCTGGCTTGGCTAGTGCAGCAGGCTCTTTTCTCTGTCCTTGGCCCTGGCCTGGCAGCTCCAGCTTAGAGGGGGATTAGGGTTTAGAAGCTTAGGTTTTGCTGGTGCTTAGGATATCAAGGGAACCTTCCTCCCTGCTGCCAATACAGATGCCGCATGTTTTAAAATTAACTCTCATTTCTCTGGACATGCAGCTGGCAACTCGCTAAAGAAGGGTGTTGATCTGCCATGGTCACTGGTGGCAAAAACTTTCTCAGAAAGGTCATTCCTTGTAAAGCACCAAAGGTCTAAAACCCTGGGATGCTAAAAAATCTCAGTCTCCCCATGGCATAAGCAGTACTGAGTTCATACCCTTCTCCCACCCCAGAAAATTGCCTCATCCAAAGCTGTCAGCAGGGAAACTTTTGCAAAATGAGCACTAGTCTACCTAAACAGCATGGATTTCAGCCCAGTGACTGTAATCAGTGGCAAGATGCTGGGGTAGGATGGGTGCTCCCTCCTCTAGCATCTCTGGAGTACTTGGCCCTGGGGGAAGTGGGAGCAGAAGCAGGTCCAGCATGGCTGGAACAAAGCTGGAGTCTTTCTTCCATTCTGCCTTTCCCACTGGTTTTCCTGATCAGCTCTGTCCTCACAGCTGTGTGGAGCACCCTGGCCAAGGAAAAACCAAGAAAGTCTTCTCCTGCTTCAGCTTCAGGCTGTTTTCTCCATCACCTGACACGTCTCTTTTTTCAGGGGTAAAATAGGAAAAAAAAAAGGGGGGGAGGGGGAAAGGAATGAGTTTGAAAGACCCAAAACTTCCTCATAAAAACTATTATCTAGGCAGAAAGCCATGAACTCTCAAAGCCTGCTGAAGGAAGAAGATTTCAATATTTTCTTTCAAAATTCCAGTTAAAATAAATGTTTTCAACCCCAGGCCTGGCACACTGCACCTAGATGAGCACCCAGATCAGCTGTCAGGAAGATCACTCCCAGCCAGTCAGTGGCATGATGCAAGGGAGGAGTATGAGGAAGGAGATGGGAGAAGGATGCCAAGCTGGGAGGAGGTAACGAATGGGAAGATGGTGAAGAAGAGGCAGAGGATGGGGTGTCCCAAGGGGCTGCCAGACACCTGCCTTGGACTGTTCTTTCTAGCAAGAGGCTGAGCTGACCTCCCTCTTGAGCCTTCATCTCTGGCAGCCTCTCCTCAGCAACCTCAAGGATGTCCTAGTGCATCACTTAGTGATGAGGACACAGGAGATATGAGCCATACAAAATCTCTAATGGCAGCAAATGGGAAGAGATGCTCCAGTGGGGTCAGGGACCAGTGGGACCATGGTTTTCACAGCTGCCAAGAGAGGCTCCAGCTCTCAAGCCGTGTATCCTTCCCACGCTCACTGCTTCTGTGCAAGGCGTTGTAACCGAACTCCTGGCGGGGAGAAACCAAAACATATGATTCACTGCTGTTAAACTGCTCCCAGGATCACAGGGGCCAGGAGCAGGCAGTGTTAGAGACTTGCAAAACCTCACCTGCCTCCCAAACCTGGGAGCTAACTCTGTTTTGATCCCAACCCTGTTCAACCTGAAATTCTGGCATTCGGGTGCGGACCCATGAGCCTGGCTACATGGAGGAAGGCAGCCAGCCTGAGCGAGTGCAGCGCGGCAAGCACACCCGGTCCACTCTTGACCAGGCAAGCAGCATCCCTGTTTTCCCCAGGGGAAATTAAGCAGGGAGAGCAGGGCAATGCTGTTATGGTCAGGCAGGCAGAACAAAGCAGCCTCATGCTCTAAGCTCCTATCTGCCAGATGTGAATCTATTGTCTCAGTCTCGGGGCTGCCAATCCCCCCTCCCAGCACAACCATCATGAACCAAGCAAAAATTACACGGCGAGTTGCTTATTGCTAAAGGGATGTGCTCTATTTCAGTAAAAAGCACTTTAAAAAATTATTTACCCCACTCTCTTTTTTCCTCTTTCCGAGATTTCAGGCACATCTGAAGATCTATTGCATCCCAGCTACGTGTTTTGAATGCGAGTTACAATTGTATACATAATAGCTCTTGCTAAAACATTTTCCAGGCCCCCTAATTGCAATGGCAGGCCAAGTGCAGAAGAGAGCAATGGAGCCTCCTGCATCCTACAGGGATTAAAATCAGAACCTGATCATAAAGGAAAACTGGGAAAAAGAAATTGCTACCAAGCCAACTTTCTTATCCATCAAAAAGGAGAGACTTTTCACTAACCTGCAATTGCTTTAAATGTCTGAAGATTTTTTTTTCAATCGTGTGTAGTGTTCAGATGCAGTTCCTTGCACCACTGGCCAAGCCGGACTCCCGGAGCTGGCAGCATTGGCTCCACACAGGTGGGGACTGGCACCCCAAGAATCTGCTGACAGCTGAAGCCAGGGTTGACCCTTGTGCTGACATGACTCTGCTTCTATCAGGCACAAGCTCTATATCACCCGGTTTCATAAAGAAATATATTGACTGCAGTGAACTGCACATCCCACCATGGGAACGGCATCACCCACTCTTTGGCTTCTGCCTACATGTTCCAGGGGACCCAGGTCTCCAGGTCTCCCACCCCATGTCTGGGATGGAGCCCAGCAGATTCCCAGTGGATCCCAGCATGCTACCTTCCTCCTGCAAAGCCCAAAATGGTTTCACTCCATTAGGGAAGAGATCTGCCATGCTTGAGCAGGCAAAAGGCACTTGCAACATGACCAGGAAGCCTTGTATGTGACACAGGGGGCTGCCCCAGATCTGTCTGCATTTCCCCAACAGAAATATCTGCTTGTGCTCAGTGTGGCTCAGCACTTGCAGGGCACAGAGTTGTGCGTGCATGTTGCAAAAGCAGCTACCATGCAATTAATTGCATAAGTAGCAGGCTGGAAGGCTGCATGCTGTGCCATTCAGCTCAGCGCATGCTGCAGAAGCATTCATTCTGTGGCTCTGACTGTGTTGCAAGGCACTCCTGCCAAAGGGAAAAAAGAAAAAAACCCTGTCATATGTTGAATAAATTCCCTTTGATTCCCTCTGCCCAGGACGCATCTGAGAGACGCTGGGCAGGAGCGTAGATATGTGCCAAATGTGGGGCACAATTGCTGAGTACCAGTATGACGGGTCAAAGTCAGGGGATGGGAGGCGTGGAGGAGCAGGACCTTTGTACTGGCACGCAGTGATCATGCTGGCGGAGCTGAGGCTGGTGGCAGCAGCTAAGCCTTGCAGAGGCTTTGCAGTAACACCCCTCAGGTGCAGGAAACGTTCCTGCTCCTTTGCCCCCAGTGCTGAACTGCTGTGCCACGCTGACACATATACAAGTTTGCTCTGGGCAGCGAGGGTAGGTGAGTGGCTTTGGTGTGCCTAGAAGCCATTCAGGGTCATATTCACACCTTTGTGTTTATGTATATGAATTGAGGATGGGAGAAACTTCACCCCAGGACAGAAGGTAGCACAGAGTTAGGTTCCATGCAAAGGTCCATCAGGTCTAGACCCTTTTTCTTTACCCCCATGCTGGTTTTCATTAGGCTGCTCACCAGTTGCTAGGTTTTTTCTGTTTTCTGTTTTGCTTCAATCATTTTCACTGATGAGAGCATTTGCTGCCATCTGTGCCTCCCCCTCCTCCCCCCGGCAGGGCTGCGCACAGCCTGCAAAGCTGGGCACTTTTCATTGTCCAGCCTGCCGAACAGATCCTGCACAGACCTGCCAGTGTCCGGGGATGGAGAGGAGGGAAGTGGCAACTCTATCAGCACCCTGCTCTTCCTCTGTATCTGCCACGTGTATCTGAGCATTGCTGTAATTGCACCAGTTGCAAGACACCTGCGGTGCCAAGGTCCCAAGCAAGGCAGACCTGGTAGGGCACCTAAGCAAGGTGACAGCTCCTCCTTTGAGAAGCCAACAACCAATGAGACAGTGTTGGAGGAGAAAACATAGAGGCAAAGAGACTTTGGTAAGGTCACCCAGGACATCAGCACATGGCTGGGAGAGGCCAGAGCTGCTACTTGCAGGCACTGTGACTCCGCCTCCTGGCCTATGGAGCAGCTGAGAACCAGAGTTATGATGCTACAGCTCGGTAACGGGTTTTGCTGGTGACTTACACACCCTGCAGAAGAATGGAGGTTGCCATTTGCATCTTTCTCTGATTGTTAATTTAGGTATCCAGGCTGAGGGCTGCGCTGGCCCTGACTCACTGTTCTTTGTTTGCACGCCTGGCAGCTCAGCCCCAGCGTGAGAATCGACAGATGCTGGTGTTGGGCTGGAAGATTGTCACCTGAATTAGCTCCAGCTCACCATGTTTATCACTGGCAGCTCCTAGATGTAGGAGACCTGTGGGGTCACGTTTACTGACCAAATCCAAACCAGCTCATCCCAGCCGGGATTCAATGCGACACTGCGAACTGGCTCGGCAGCATTTGCACAGGAGTGGCATCCCTGAGCTCTGCATGGCAGCCGATGCAGAGGCACAGGTGAGCGCTGAGGCTTGCGTCAGCACGGCTGGGTTTGCTCACACACAGGCGCGACACCTGCCCCTGGTGCTGCTTGGCACCCAGCCGCTTCTGGTTGGTTTTAGGGTACAGGAGCCACCCTCACCTCACATCTGCTTCTGGCACAAGCTAGCGCTTGCCCTGCGCGGGGCTCTCATCTCCCCGCCGGTGGTGCCTGGTGGGGGTGTGGGGAGTCCCGGCTGCTCGGGGTGAGCGGAGATGAACCCGTGTTCCCTTCAAGAGCCAGGGGGCACGGAGCAGCCAGGTCTGCCCGGGGCCGCTGGGCGGGCGGCGCGGCGGGAGCTGCCGGCTGCGGCGGAGCGGTGCGCGGGGGCCCTCTGCCTGCCGCCCGCTGCACGGCTCCGCTCGGCTGGGGCGCCCCACCGCCTCCCCCCGGCACCTCCTCACGGGTGCTGGGGCTGTCGTGAGGGTCCTTCCGAAGCCATTTCACCGCCGGGATGAACGAGCCCCATTCCCGGAGCGTCGCCTGCTGGTACAGTGGTGCACCTCACCTTTCCCCGCACTCAACCCAAACGCCTTTCATATACCAGGAGCACAAAACCAGCAGCAGCGCTTTAGGCACAATCTCACAATGTTGACTAAAAGACAACAATCGCCCCCCTTAGCCCTCTTCCCCATTTCTTCCCTCGAGCTAACAAAAAAAGAAATCCTCATCAAGCTGTCAAGCCTAGTTTCCCGAAGGAATACAATTAAATCTCAATATGGTAACATCACCATGAGTTCTTGCCTATCTCAAAAAATGCTTCTCAAGCAGCGCTTGACTGCTTCTCTCTTCCACCCCCTCCTCTCCGTTTTCTTTCCCGCCGCTGAGCGTAACAGAGGCTGTGGCTTCACAGCCAAAAAAAGGTGTGATTTGGAGAGCACAGCGCAACGTTGTGAATGGCAGAAGTGAAAAGGCAGAGAAGCAACCCTCGAAAGCCTGCCTTCTGCTGCCTCGGGTGTCAGCCTTGGCAAAACCTGAACTTCCAGAATTTTCTTGCAAAATTAAGAAAAAAAAGAAAAGGCAATTAGAGGACCTGTCAAATTTGGCCTCTGCTTTTCTTTCTTTTGTTCCCTCAAAATGAAAAAAAGTTCTTTCTTTGACTTAACAGCACAATTGGTGCAATCTGGGATGTACCTGCCTGCCAGCATATGGGGAGGTAGTATTGCTGTTTCAATTTGGGACTCCCTGAGACTGGCAAGATGAAATGAATGCTAAGAACCTTGATGCTGCTGTGCTTTGAAGACCTCTGGATGAAGAAATCACTTTTTTGTTGTTGTTTTTCCCCCCAAAGCAAGCTCAGAAATCCTCCCATTTGGGGGATGCTTTCCTACTGTGGCTCCACTAAAGTGAATGGGGGGGCCACTAAGAGAGAGAAGGGGATAACGCAGGGACTTTGCTGCTCCCAGCCCAGAGCTTCAGGTGGAGCCAAAATGAGGACTGTGGTGGAACTGAGTATCTGCCTGGGATCTAATAATCTCATCCTCCAGCCACAGGCTTACTGCACCCTCCTCCTTACCCTATTCTTGTCTGAGGCAGGTCTGGGTGGACTTGCGACCTGCTGCAACACAACGATTTCAGCATTCACACCTCCTACAATGTGGGCAATAAATAGTAAATACGATGGTTACTAATAATAGTCCACCCTCTCCATCCCTGATGGAGAATGCAAAAATGCTGCAGAGTCAGTTCAATATTCCCCCTGGTTCATTAAACCAGCATCCATTTTCCTGCAGATAAGACGGTCTGTCAGGGGAAGGGATGATGGTAACTCATTTGTCACACTTGTTAAATGTAGGAAAGGCTGGCTTTGGGTCACTTCCAATTTTGTGTCAGCTCTGCCTTTATCTGAGCAGCCCCACGCCTGCATGCCAACCAGGGCGGCTCTTTCCTGCATGCCATGGGAGATGAGGATGACAGCACTGTCCCTGCAAGATTTTGCAGAGTCGAGGAGGGTCTCCAAGTACAAAAGCACTTGCGATGTGGTTCTAACAAGTCCCAACTCATAGAGAGGAACATACTTGTTATTGAAAGAGATGCCAGGTACATTGGTCCCACAGTCACGTAAGCCTGTGGATTTGAGCTCCTGGCACTGCAAGCGAGGTTATGAGTTATGTCCCAAGCCCATCCTGCCAGGCTTGTGTTTGGGCTGCAAAGTTTGAGATGTACAATGGGCACCCACATGGTGAAGGATATCAAGTCAAGACCTTGGGAATGCCAAATATGAGCTTGGTGCAGGTACAGAGGAAGAGAAAACATGATGCAACCTCTCGCCTCTGCACTCCTCTTAACCCTTGGAAGATTTTGGGATGACTAGTTTGGGTCTTGCCTAAACTAGCACTGTCCCAGCAGGCTTTAATTTGCTCCAATTATCAGGTGCCAGCTCAGGGTGGCTTCAACGTGAGTCATTTTGGGTGCATCCTCTTTGGAGGCATTGCCATTGTAACAGGCCACGTCCTTCCTCTGCCAGGGATAGGAATGGGATAAAGCCCGAGATATGCTAGGATGGAAATGCCGATGGCTGTGACCCCTCAGATCTTGCTTCAGGGAAGGGAGCAAGAAATAACCACGAGAGGCTGGGAAGAATCTTAACCTCTGGATGACCGATCATAGAGCAGATCATGGCCGAGATACTTCCCAGGGCACCATGTGCTGCACTGCCAGCAGAAACTTCAGTGCAAACCAGACCCCTGATCTGGTCTGGTGTGGAAATGCTCTCTAGTGATTGTGAAGCAGGTAGGACTGCAAGTCCTTCTGTCTGTAGCTTCCCCCATAAATGAAGTCCAGGCCAGTGGGTAGGGCACAGAGACCTGGGCAGGAAGGAGGTGACATCTCATGAGGCTTTTAGGGAAGGACCCTCATGACCTGTCCCCATGGCTCACTATGGCACAGCCCTCACTGACCACAGCCCAGACAGCACGTTGATTTGACCACACAATCAGCAGAGAATAAAGTGTCCCACAACAGCCTGTCTGCATTCCCCATCTCTTGCTGCACCTTCACTTTCGTGGAGTGCACAAAGGTGGATGCTGTTGCCTCCTCCTGGCTCCATGGCTGGTCTGCAGTGACTGGTCTCCCTTGGCGTGAGGTCAACTTAAAGCTGGAAAAAGATGAGGCAGCTGTGGCATATGACATGGGATGGAGGGTCAGAGGGGTTGAAAAGCTGTATTTTAGTCCTGGTCTTGCCATTCCTTCGTGGTGTTTTCAAGTCAGGCTGTGTTGATTTGCAGCACCACAGGCACCTATAGGCAGCTATTGGGAAGGCCTCTGAGCTCCTGCCTTGTTCAGTGGCAAATGCGTGATGTCTCTGAAATCTGGCTTTTGGTAACAAGTCTGGTAAGTGCTGCTGTAGCAGCAAGATCAAGCTGTAATGATTTATTTCAGTCTTCAACATTGCTCGTAGCAGGGGAGGGGGGACCTGCCCTTGCAGCTGCCTTTGCTTGCTTGCCATTGATTGACCATCACAAGACTGACTGAGGTCTCTGCTCTTAAATCTGGATCTGTGCCCTCCTTCACGGCTGCATGCGGCCCCGACCTGCAGCATCATCCCTCACTCCGGCTTTAAATCTCTCCCAAGCAGCTGCTGGTGACATTAGCATTTTCTCTTGCCAGCCTGTAGGGACCAGGAGCCCAGCCCTGCTAAGGAAGGAATTAACCCAGCAGCATCAGATATCAGAGGTATCTTTTATTGACTGTTTACAGAAATACAGTAGCACTCAGTTTGAGAGGCTTAGGTGAGTTCTCCAGAAGGTGCCTTCCTTCTCAGCATTGCCAGGAGATCCCGGGGAGAAACTGAGAAAACTGCCCTTTAATGCTTTGGGGTTCCTCTGGAGGCTTTGAGGGTCCCTAGCATGAGCTTCCTAATACCCTCAGCTCTCCAGGTGCTGGAAGTTGTTTGAACCAGTGGATTAAATTCAAGAGGGGAAAATGAAAAGAAACCCCCATATGTCAGGGGGTGGTGGAGTGGTCTGAACACATCTGATATGTCATGAGCCAGCCTTGCCATGGTTCGCATCTGTCACTGCATGCATCTCCTGCTCAGCAGGACCCTGCTGCTCCCCAGAGCTCAGCTGTCTGCTGCAAGGCATGCATCGCTCTGGGATTTGCACGCTCTTGTCACACAGCTTGTTGGCCATAAAATAAATATTTCTTGGTCTGTTTTTCTCTCTGTGCATGTGTAAGACTGAGACCCTTTCCTACAGCAGTCCACATACTGTTAGGAGGCAGGAAGGGTATGCTCAGCTGGGCTGATACTAATTTAATTTTTATTTATGTATTTACTTGGATTTTTTTTTGCAATCAAGGTGGAGTGGTGGTGGCGGGGTTTTGTTTGTTTTTTGCGTCCTTGCTACAAGAAACAACTGCAGACACTTCTGGCATAGAGGCATCTTGGCGGCGGCCGCTGCTGTTGGCCTCACTCTAGTAGTCAGTGAGGGGGTATCGCAGGAAGATGAAGATAAGGATGATACAGAACGTGGCAAGGGCTGAGCTGGTGATGTTAAAAAGCCGGGCTGTCTTGGCATCTTCAACTGCTCCATTTAAGTCATTGAGGAGTTTCTTATCCCGGACCTGAGACAAAAGAAAAAAGAAAAAAGGGAGATGTATAAAAGGCATAACTTGTTTCAAGCAACACCCACAAAAACCAATGCACTTGTAGGGTACCTGTACAGTGGATAGGGGCTGGGCTGTCCCACTTCGCGTTTGAATGCCTGAAGTGCAGCAAAAGACCCTGCAGTGAGGTTTGCACCCCGGCTCTGCTGTGGGTTGAGCTTGTGAACTCAAGCACTGTAGTACCCGTGGGCTGAAAACCCTACAGATAAAGACCTGGAAAAGTGACCTGTTGCTGCTACTGACGAGGCAAACCAGGTCCCTGTGGGCCCTGGAATGGGGCAGTGTCACTTTGAGCCCAAGGGTGCACAAAGAAACTGAGGTGTCATCGTGCACCCCATGCACACGAGCAGTAAAGCATTCTTCCCACCATGCTGTAGCCCCCTGGCCCTGCACTGCTAAGCTTCAGCTCCTCCGGCCCGTGAACAAGAAGGCTGGCTGCGGTTTTGGTGTGCATCCCTGTGCCTCCCTCTGCACTGAGGGGCTGAGCAGGTGAAACCTGGCACGGCATCTTACTGCAGCTCCAGGGCTGCGCACGAGCCTCCAGCATATTAAGCAGTCCTGGGTTAATGAGATCCTTTTGCAGGTCTTATGCGGCTTGTGTAGCATCTCTGCCACTGGCAGTTTTCAATCCTGACAGCACAGTCTGCTCTCTTCATTATCCCACAGGCTGCAACTTTCATGGGCTTGTCTTGGGACAGCCCTGCAGTGTATGGCAGTGTCATTGGCCCGTCCACACTTCCAGGCTGCCAGGCAGTGGGTGGCACAGCTGGGCAGTGATGGCACCAGCAGGCAGTGGGTGGCAGAGCTGGGCAGCGGATGGCACAGCTGGGCAGTGAATGGCACTACCAGGCAGCAGATGGCATTGCCAGGCAGCGAACACCACTAACGGGCAGTGAAGACACTGCCAGGCAGCAATGGCATCATCAGGCAGCAGATGGCACTGCCTGCCAGCAGCAGCTCTGCAGTTTGAGCCCAGCAGACGAGGGGCTGGGCTCCATCCCATCCTAGAATGCATGTGTCCCTGTCCCCAAACTTTCCCATCAGCCAGCACTCAGCACACCCAGGCAGCTGGAGCCAGAAGGATGTGGGATAGAAGGACCAGGACGCTTTACTCCCCTTCCCTTTCCCATATCTGAGTGGGGTACCCAGCGTCTGGCATAGTGTGGCAGTGCCTGCTATGCTGCCCACTTTGTGGCTGAGAGATCACAGGCCTTGGAGCTGCATGTTTTGCCCACTGCCTTTGCTGCCAGCAGCGTGAGCCTTGCTGGGGTACTGCCAGCTGAATGCTCGCTGTCAGTGGCAGGCTCCAAAAACTGCCTCCAGAGTCCTACCTAGAAATATTAAACGGCTTTTATCGACCAGGAGCTCTCTGAAAAGATTCTGTGATTCTGGATTCAGACCACATCTTAGTGACTTTTTCTCTCTCCCTCCTGCAGTGCTTACCTACAGGGCTGTCCTGAAACCCTTCTGTGACTTGCTTGGATATGGGGAAGGGTTGCTGAACCCCTCGTTCCCACTGAGCCACTCTGGTTCATAGAGTCTTCGAAACCACATCTCAAAGCCCCAAGCAACGTCCTCTCCTCTGTCACACCAGCAAGAATCTCTCTGTACAAGCAGCCGCTGCTCTTCATTAGTCTTGGACCATGGGTATGGAGGCTGCTCTGGGCATGAGGCCTGCAGGAGCTGGCGCGGGTAGGCACATAGGCAAGATGGAGAGCTCTGTTTTCCTTCTCATACTACATTCTGCAGTGCCATGTCCTCAGCCTCTGTTGTGTCCCACTTTTGGGAGCCTGCAGCTGGAGCTAGGGCCATCTGACCATCACCCTGCTACTGAGTGCTCAGCAGTTACAGGGCATCCTTTGGGAAGCAGAGAGAGGGGACAGCCACAAACCACGCATGGCTCTGTGGCATGCTTGGCTGGTGCTCCTGGCAGCAGATGTAACCTCTGGGAAGGCAGTAAGACGGCAGCTGGGAAGACTGCATGGCTTTTTGTATCAGCTGCATGTCCGCGATGACTCACCTTTGAAATTATTCAGTAGGTTTAGCATCCTTCTGAAAACCCATGGGGCACAGCAGTGCTGGGCACTGGCATCTCCTCACCTACTGGTGAGCACAGAGATCCCTACAGCCAGAGTCCCAGGGGCACTGGATTTGGGCCAGAAATCCCTCCTGCTGCTCCCAGCAGGCTCTTTGAAGCTCTCACACCCTTTTCTCTTTCCAGCTGTGAGGCTGCTGGAGGCAAACTCTGAGTAGAGCAAATGCCTTTTGTTTCTTCCTCCTCTGTAACCCATCTGCAGCTGGGGGACATCTATCTCTGCTGCAGGCAAGCTGTGGTTTGCTGGCAGTGTTTGCCAGGCAGACAAACATTTCTCCAGCAGACCAGTGTGGTTGGCACATCGAGCTCTGCAAACCTCCTAATGCTGAGCCACTTGATTTGCCTTGGTGGGCCCAGTTCCTCTTGGCCCCAGGAGCTCTCCCCAGCTCCTTGCCTCCTGCTCCTCCTGTCCCTGGGGCACCCTGCCACCCTAATTTCTGTTCCCAGCCCTCTCCCAGTGCTCCCAGCAGCCTCTCCCACCTGACACCAGCTCACACTCGTGACTGGCGCTTTAGCCCTTTCCCACGCTGTGCTTCAGCAGTCCCTGCCCTGGGCTTTCCTGCGGCTCTGCCTCTGGCCCTGCTCCCATCTGCTGCTCCTCAGCATCTCTAGCAAGGGGCACTGCCCTCTCCCCCGGGCTACCATTTCCTCCCAGCTCCGTTTTTGTCCTTCCCATCTCTTCTCTTTCCTGCTGTTTGGGCCCAAATTAAGTTATGGACAGCTGCCTTCAACTCCTGCCAAAGGGCACCCAGCTGCCTCCTCTCTCTGCTCCTGTGGCTGGTCTCACCTGCCTGCTCCTGCTAACCCCTGCAGCACATGGTGTGCTGCCACACCACCTGTCTCTGGCAGCCCCCTGCCCTTTCTCTGTCCTTTCCCTTCCCTAGCTCTCCTCCAGCTGCTCTGTCCTTGGTTTCCTGGATGCCTTTTCTCTGCTGAGTCCTTGGTCCTCTTCCTCTCCTCCCTTATTATTTCTCCATATGCCCTATGGCTTCAACAGTCACCCTCATGCAAATCATCCTTTATTGTCCATTATAATTTATATTGCAATGGAGCCTTTAAGCTCCAGAGCCCCTGCGGCACACAAGCACAATGAAAAGGTGTTTCTCCTTCCAAACCACTCAAAGCCCCGGCCTCCCACATCTCTCCAGGGTGGCCTCACCTCCTCCTGCCTGGCCTTGCACCCTAAGATGCTTGCAGACATCTCCCCTCAATGTCCTGCTGCAGCATTGGACCCAGGCTCTGGAGGAGGAGCTCTCCTGGAGGGCAGATATGCATTTCGGCTCCTTCCTCACTCTGTCCTTAAGGAGATGCCAGTGTCTTTCTCATAGCCCAGCCTCAGCTTTTCCTGTTTTCATGCTCCTGTGGCAACCATCACCATAATGGCAACTGATGCACAAGCTTCTGGAAGCCCTGGAAACTGCTTTCTTCCACAGCGGAGGAGGTGAGACATGGCGGGGGACAGGTCCCCAAGGTCACAAGGCTGAACACCCCCTTTGTTTCCTTAGTCACAGACTCTTTTCTCATTGTCACTTTGACCATTCTCACCTTACTTAAAATTATTTGGAGATTTTTGGGCCTGCCTTGCACTAAGATGACTGGTGTGTAAAGATAATTATCCTGTATCTGCTGATTGCAGGGTTTCCCCAGGCACCCCAACGTGCTGCGTGGTGGCCCTTTTGGAGATATCACCTTGGACAAGGTGTCTCTGGTCTCACTTGACAACTTACACATTTTCTGTCCTCTTCCATGCCTGGCCTTCCACAAAACATAGCCCACTTTTGTGGTTTAACATGTGAACATTCCTTCTCCTCTCTCCCACCAGCAAAAAGGCAGTGATGGCCTTTCCCTCTGTTCCTGCTTGTCTCTCACTTCCCTGCTGTTCACCTTGTCCTCCACCATTTCCATCTCACCTTGTTCTTCACCATCTCCAGCTCACCTTGTCCTCCAGCATCTCAAGCCCACATTGTCTTCCACCATCTCCAGCTCACCTTGTTCTACAACATCTCCATCTCATCTTTTTCTCCAACATAGCCAGCACGCTAGTCCCTGAGGGTTCTTTCTCTCCTCTCTCTGCCCACTGTCTCCTGCCCTGCCTCCCCTTGGGGCTTTGCCTTCAGCTTCATCTACAAGCACACCCCTCAGCTCCTACCATCCTGCTCCTTGCCAGTCCCTTCCTCAGCAGCCACCTCCCCTCCCTCTGTTCTGAGGCTCAGCCCCTCTCTTTTTTGGGAGCAGAGAACTTGCTGTGTGGGTACAAAGTGCTGCCTCAGCTTGCAGGAGGAGACAAATGGTTTGTTGATAATGAGCCTAATGAGGCTGTATTTAAGGCAGCCCAGCTTTTAGCACACAGCCCACAGCTGGTTGTCTGTAAACCCATTTCTGTGCAGAGCTCTGCGTCCCTACACATAAGGAGCTCTGGAGGGGATACTTGGATTTATTTGCTCTGTGAATTGGTCAAGAGCTCTCCAGCCCACATAACTCCACCACGCTGGCACCAGCATCAAGTGGCTGTCATCTCTGCATTTCACCTGCTTCCATAAACCAGTGCTCCTCCCGAAAAGTGGTCTGAGAGCCTGCCTGAGAGGTCAGGTGCTACAGCCTCTCTTATTCTTGGGGTTAATAAATAGCTACAGATTTGAGCTGGTCATCTTCCATTCAAAATGGGGAAGGCCAACACATGAAGAGAGTAGTGCCCAGAGCTGTGTGCTAAGAGCCAGGCAGAGAGAAGGCAGGAGAGCTCATGTCTCCTGAGGTACTATCACACCACAAAGTTCGGTGGCTTTGAGGGATAGGAAATCTCTGTGAGCAACCTTGTGGGCTGCTGGTGGGACTTAAAAAGCCAGCAAGGCTTCTTGCCCTCTTCATCTCTATAAAACCACAACACAGCATCTGTACTACAGCTCATCTCAGATCGCAGCTTCTCTGATCTACAACCTCGTGGCATAATAGGTACTGAGAAGGACTTAGTGGTCTCCAGAGATGGAACTCCTAACAACTGAAGTGAGATCGCATGCCACCAGGTGCTGATGAATCATTCATTACCACTTGGAACTGGCAAAGAGGAGGGGAGTGAACTGTTGAGTATCGAGCCGTGGCATTTGCTCCTGATGAAAACAAAGTGAATCCAAAGTGGTGCTATTGGAGAGATCCTTGCATATGTTCTGGGCTGGGATTAAGGTTACTTTAGGATTTCTAACTTCCCTGGTCCTGCTGTTTATCTCTTCTTCCCCAGCACCAACACATGCTTACATGTGAGTGACTTGCTTATGCTCTGGGAGGCTGACCTTGAGAAGCTTAAGATGCTAGAAATAACCCCTGGAGGGATATGTGAGTTGGTGCAACTCCACTGCAGCCCAGCAAGCTGTATCTGCTGAAGATCTGGCCTGCTACGGCTGTAAATAAAGACAAGGTATGTCATCACACTGTTACTTGGAGTGCTTGGCTGGAGTGTCTGTCACACAGAGTACTTGGCTTGGATGTTACAGTCTTTGCCCTCACCTGACTTCATGTGTTTCTTTGAGTAAGAGCATAAATTCTTTGGTGCTGGAGTGTTTTTTTGGCATCTTTTAGTAAATGGTGGTCACTGTGAAACAGTATTTCCCTACAGAAAGAAATCTAGAAGGCTGCAGCTCGTATGCAAAAGGCCAGGCAGACATGGAGGTACTGTTTTCCCAGCTGTGGCTAAAACAAATAAAAGTAGGCATGGGAAAGGAGACAGCTTTATGGTAATACTTAAATATACCTAGGCCATCTTGCTTCCAGTGTGGGCATTGCGCTGCTGAAACTGGCAAAAATACTAGAGTGTGCTAAGGTCCATAATGAAGCATCTCATGGACGTGGGGCACGAAGGACTTACTGCTTTATTAACAGTATGAATCTGGCAAAAACAGATGATATGGCAGGCTATTGAAAATGCTATTTCTGATAAAGAAAACACTGATTCCTGAGATTGCTAGGTGTTTCAGTTATTTGAAGGAAATGGAAAAACCATAACCTGGCAACTGTTAATTGCCTGATGGTCCTTCAGCTAGGAAACCTGTGCTCCACTGGCCAAGGGCTCTGCTGCCAGGAGTGCCAGCATGAGCTCAGGAAGGGGAAGGTGCTGCTTCCCACATCTTCCTCCCACAGCACCTCATTCAGTCTCTGCAGAGCACAGACATCCTAGAAAGACTGGGACTTAAGTTATCTACTGCTAAATTGCTGCAGAGCAACAAGAGAAGTCTCCTTAAAGTCACATCTGTCCCCAGGGCATTCCTTGCTTCTGCTTTCTCTGAACTTCTGGGAGAAACCCTATTGACTGTAGATAAGATACAAACAACAGGCTTCTGGATAAATGACCCTGACATTCGGCCTAGCCAGGATATTGTGAAGGTCTCTAGAGTAGCTGTGAGTGAAGAAGGATCCTGTCTTTCTCAACAGCCCAGTGGTCTTCTCCAGGATGGACCTTCTGCTAATGCCTCAGCACCCCCATTGCCTCTCACCACACATCCCAACAGCAACCTGTGAGGGCATTCACCATCCCTTCAGCCACTTGCTAGTTCTGTCCTGTACCTCTGAGAGACATTTTATTTCTATCTTCCCCATGCCGCAGAATTACAGCCACTGGGGAGCTCCACAACCAAGTGCAGTGTTATTTCTACTTGCACAGACCCATGTCTGCTCAGATACCATCGTTACATCCCATCAGCTGCCAGCTTTGTGGTCCAAAAGCCAAGACTGTTTTTTGACAGCCATCTTGTCTTTTCCTTTCCCTGATTTGGAGCACATTTGTCCATTTGCCTTCCCTCATCACCATTTCTTTTTTTTTTTCCACACTGGAGTTTATGTCATCTAGACCTTCGCAGCTAGACACTGAGCCCATGCCTCTGTACTGGCACGAAACTCTGGCCCTGGGTTACTTCTGGGCTTTGCCCTTTCATTGTGTGTTGAGGATAGTGAGGGGTCAAGCCTTTAAAAATCTTGCAGGCGGCAGACCCTACTCTGTCCTCTCCCCTGGGGATGGATCTGCCCGGTCCTCAGGCTGTCCTGCCTGCACTGCTGCCTGCTGCTGAGGGACTGCATCTACCCAGATACCCACTGTAGCTACTGCTGTGTCCCCGTGATGTGAAATCCTTTCTTAGCCTACTGTGACCATGCCTCTTGCATGGGAAAGATGCTGATCATTAGAGGCAAATTCAGATGAGCAAAGACACATGGAAAAGGCGGAGGCCAGTTTCTTCCCTTGCTGGCTAAATGAGTGGGGGTGTTAAGGGACATCCTCACCTCCAGTCATGTTAAGCTGCTGCTGCTTGCATTTGCCCTTGGGACAGTCCTGTTTGTGGTGATGCTCAGCCCCAGCATGGTTTAAGCTATGAAATGTCTTGCCAAACAGCTCTGAAGCCTGCTGCATGGGTATCAGATGGGTGCTCACATCCCAACTCAAGACAGGGGAAACTGAGGCAGGCACCACGGTGCCAGTGCTGGCCGAGCCCAGGGCACATGTCCACAGACTTGACTCTGAGCCTTTCTCACAGGGACAGTGACAGGCTTGGGAGCAGCTTCCTTGCGGTGCTGGGCGCAGATTCCTTGCGGTGCTGGGAGCTCGCAGCCCAGCTCGCCGGCGCTGCATGGGGTTAATTGATCTGCTTCTGTGACGAAGCCTGTCTGTGCCATGGCCTTCCTCTAAATGTTGCCTGCCCAAACAAATCAGATAGCTCCTCTCCCGGGCCACCCAGCCGCCCGGGGCTCTCTATGCATCCATTCAGTCAGTTTTGAGGCTGGCAGGCAGCAAAGGGGAGGGCAGCCCAGGCCCCTCTCTGCTGGCAGGTGCTGAGGGGCTGCCTGTTTGCTGGGCTCCATCCCTGCCAGGCTGATCTCCCTTGTAGCTACCAGGAGTAACCCAATCCCACCTCTTTCACTGGCTGTGCTCCACACCATTGCCCTCTCCATCAACATGGCTCTATTTCACATCAGCCCTGACACTGTTCAAAGCCCCCCTACACTCTCTTCTCCCTCCTTATCTACCTGGGGTTCATTCCTATAATGCTGGCAGGTCTGCAGGGCTTGGCTTTGCATTTAGAGGGCTTGGGGTAGGGCAAACTGACCACCAGCTCTGGTATTTTAATAAGGGAGAGGGCAAGAAGAGAATAGGCAGGATTGCTGTGCACCTTGGCAGCCTCTCCTCCTGATAACTTGCCTGCTGCTGGCTGGTCCCAGCTGGCTGCTTCTTATTGCTTCTGCCCGACCACCCAACACTGCCAGATTCTACCCTGACAAGATCCCTAACCAAGAGGATCCTAAAGAAGGGACCCAGTGCTGGGATGCTTGTGGGTGCAGCACAAGCTGAGTGAGCCCCATGTTGCCTGCCCTGCTGCCACGGTACAGAGGAGCCTCTGAGGGTACCAGAGCAAGTCAAAGCACCTCTTCTCCACCTGAAGCAACACACCTTGCTCCAAAACACATCTCAGCTCACTCCATCCCCATGCCCAGCAGGTGCAACCTCTCATTTGGATAGCAAAGATATGATTTACATCAGGCACGACCCCCACATGTTCCACCTCCTCACTGGCCACCCTTTACCCCTTGCCGCATGGTCAGTACTCACTTTCAATGAATAGGCCAAGGCAATGAAGCCAAGGCAGCAGAAGTTGAGGTATACAAAGTTGAAGATGGACCAGAGATAGTAGTCGTTCACCTCAGTGGTGTCAGGGTAGATTTCAATGACGGTGGTGGGGTTGGTCATCGTCTTCTTCTCCACTGAGTGCTTGCATGGGACTGCTGGCCGCAGGCTGTCCCCTTTGCAGCTCTTGCTCTCCATGAGATAAACAGCAGAAGAAGGAGACAGGACAGGTGAAGCTTCCCGGAGAGCCGGAGGCTTGCTGATGCAGGCGAAGCAGCCCTGTGGGGGGCCCTGTGGGGGTCTTGGGGTCCAGGCCACCCCCTCAAAGGGGCACGGCGGACTCAGTGGGGGGTCCTGTGTCCTCTCCGTGGTGGCTGCCGTGGCGTCAACGTGCTCTGCCCTGGCAAAGTGAAATCCGCCCCCGTGAAAAACGGGGGTGAGGGGATGGAGAGGCGAGGGGCAGGGGAAGAAAAAGAGGGGAAGGATCAGAAAAGGGGAGAAGAGGGAGGATGGCAGGAAAGAGTGAGGGACCAGGAGACAGAGGAGAGAGCAGGGAGAGGAGCGAGGGAGTGGGCAGAGGAGAACGGGAGGAGAGGAGGGCAGACAGGAGGGGGAGGAGGGAGCTCCGCTACGCCCTGGGACCACAAAGCCGATGCCTCGGCGTGGAGATGCCGCCGGCCCCGCGGCGGGGGCAGAGCAGCGGGCAGCAGCGGGCAGCATCCCTCCCCCTCTCCCTCGTCTTCCCCTCCCCACTGGCCGCTGTCCTGCGTGACCCGCCCCGAGTCACGAGTGGGGAAATAAATTAGAAAAAAAGAAAAAAAAAAAGAAAAAAAAAAAAGAAGGAAACAAATAAAAACAGAAAGAAACACTCGGGAGGAGCCGGGGGTGCTCCAGGGGAGTTGCCAGCTAGCCGCACTGCATCCCCCCGCAGCCCTCCCCGCCCGCCGGTCTGTTTGTCTGTCAGGGCCTTCTGCTTTCTGTCCCACGCCGGGATGGGAGAGGGTCACTCGGCTGCGAGGCGGCAGGTGGAGCGGGTCTCCCGGTGCGGCAGAGCAGCCCGGCCCCTCGCCCTCCCTCTCTCCTGTTTGTTTTGGTTGCTTTTTTTTTTTTTTTTTTTAGGCAGGAGACTTATTTTTGGCTGAGTCCTCATCTCTGCGGGATTGCAGATGGGACTGCATTTCCCGATTCCTTCCACCTGCCGGCAGGTTTCTCCCCCCCACCTCGCCCCATTTCTGGTGGGAAGAATACCGTGGCTGGAGAGAAGGAGGAAGAGGGGATGAAAAGAGAGGATGGGAAAGGGGATATGGGAAGAGGCTCCCGTCCGCGCCCCCCCGCCTCTCCCTCAGCTTTGCAAATAGCAGAGACTAGTCCACCTCTGGCTGCCCGTCCGTCCGTCCATCCGTCTCCTCCGAAGGCATCAGGAGGAGCGAGGGATACTCACAAGGAGGGATGCGGGGAGTCGCTGCATATCCGGCTCAGCACTGCCTCCGGCTCGGCTTCCTCGGTGCTGGAGTTGCGGGAGGAGGGCAGGGCGGGGGGGCACCCATGGGCTAGGGGTGGGCAAGGGGGAGAGTTAGGGGCTGGGAAGGTCAACCTGCAGCCCCTCTCCTCCCCCCAAACATGCTCCACGCCGGAGACCTGCTCCGTGCTCCGGCCCTTCTCCTCGTGTCCCCCCTGCGGGGGCGTCACCTCCTGCTTGAAGCACCCCGGCAGCGCTCTGCCCGAGAAAGGCATCTCCGGGGCCCTGGCTGAGCACCTTCCCCAGCCTTCTGGAGGGGATGCTTGGCCCCACTGTCCTCAGCATCGCCCACAGAAACCTTTGCAGTGGGGACTCACTGCAGCCTGTGTTGCAGGTTCACTCCCAGGGGCCCGCGTGAAAAGCCTAAAGCAAGCGTGGCAGAGGTGTGTGGGGTCAATGGGGACAGTGTGATGAGGGGAGGTAGGGATGATACAGTGCTGTGGGGAAAAAAGTGCTCTGGTTGTGGGGGATGGCTGGAAAGGGAATAAATCCTGCATGTGGAGCGATAAATCCTGCCAGCACTGAGCAAATCCCAGTGTGGGCAGGGGCAGGAGCACCCCGCAGCAGGATGCAGGGCGTGTGGCTGCTTTAGGGGAGGGAGGTGGGTCTGTCATGAAGGATGGACAATCCTGCAAGGATCTGGCCGTGCCCAGGCTTGGCAGAGCATCACAGAAACGATTGCTGCCTCCCTTTGCCAAGTGCCCTGGGAGCTCTGTGGAAACCTGATTCCGGGGTGCTGTGGTTGCATCCCCCCCAGGGATGTGATGCTGGAGAGCCGCTGGTGCCACACAGGGACAGCTTGCAGGTCATTTGGCAGAATGCAGCCGTGGCACAGGGAGGGTGAGGAGATGAGGACACGCTGTGTCACCCCGCAGCAGCAGAGCCCAGCCCAGCACAGGTGGCTTTGAGGCAGCAGCCAGTTCAGCTGGGGCACTGGGGAATGGCAGCAGAGAAATCCCAGAGTGCTGGGAATAGGCTGGGCAAAACAAAAGTTTGTGTGAGTGGTACTCGCAGGGGAAGGGAAATCCCCTGGAAATGCCTTAAACCTACCTGCAGAGTACTGAGCTAAGACATAAGGATGATGATTCACTCAGCTGTTTGAAGCCAGGTTTGGCTCCTGCACAGAGGCACCCAACCTGTGTCTATCCCTGTGGGTCGGTGATATGTGAGGGGACTTCTCATGCAACCACAGCGCTCCCAGGCTGGAGGGGGTCCCACTTGCATGAGGCCTATTTAATGTCTCTGAAGGCACCCATGCTGGTTAAAAAAGGACAAACTGCCCTTTGGTTTAGGATTTATTGTTGCCAGAGTTGTGCTGGGTCCTGCCAAAATAAAGAGGGTTTTATTAGTGAAGGGCTGCCTGTGACAAGGCCCAGGTTTCTCTCCAAGAAGGTGCCAAGGAGCAGAAGCAGTGCCAAGGTGAGAGTGGTGTTCCCATGGGATTAAGAAGTCTGCAGGAAAGGCAGAGCCATGGTTAGCTGTCATCAGCTTTTCTAGAGGGCTTGGCCAAATCCAGGCAACCCAGCTGTTTAAAGCATTCTTCCCTCAGTCTCAGGAGGAACAAAACCCCTTGGTAAACAGATTGCGCCTTCTGTAGGAGATACTCATGAGCCTGCTATTCATTTGTCTGGGGAAAGTTGTATAGGTAGGACTGTTCCTCTTGACATGAGGCAGGGATGGAGGGTGAGCAGAGAAAAAGGTCAAAGACAGGATCTGGAGGAGGCAAGAGGAGGCAGCAGAGTGGTGTAGGAGAACGTGGGATCAACAGAGGTGTGTGCATTCCCTGGTGTGAATAGGGTTGAAAGGTCAGGGAGGGTGGATGGCTGCTGCTTCTCCTCTCTGGGTACCCGGTCAACCCTACAGTTTGCATTGCACTTTTGAGTCTTAGAGTTGGTAATTTATCATCTTTCTTGATGCTAAGTGTGCGCAGTGAGAGGTTTATTACCACAGACCATGACAGCATATATGCAGCATCACTGGTTCAAAAACCATTCGTGTGACCCTTCAGAGTTTGGGAACTGGCTTAAAAAAACAAACGAGACAAGGAATAAAAAACCCTCAATGTCCTGCATTTTTTTAACACTCCTGTTTTCTGTGAGTCTTTAAAGGTCATATATGCAAGGCCTCAACCGTAAGGTCCAGGGCCACTTTCCTTTCAAATAAAAGCTGCTATGAGTATCAATAATTGCCTGTATTATTGTGGCATCAAATCCTGCATTCTCGTGTGCTAAGCATGGGATGAACAGGACAGAAGGATGTTTCTTGCCCCAAAGCAATTCTCCTGTAATCATGTTAAAGACATGTGGGCTGTAGAATAATCAAGTGCTGTAAGACCTCTGAGAAAGTCTTCCACCGCAAATCCTACTCTAGCTCTCTGGAAAACCATTAGACTGTCCCTGCTGTTTTTACTTCTGAAGGAGAAATCCCACAACCTCCTGAATGGTCTGTCCTCTTCCCCCTGTGAAATTACTCAATGGGCTGCTAAGCCCCACAAGCAGTAAGGTGGCCTGAGGCCTGGAGGGGTAAATCCCATCTCCCCACTCTCCCTTGATCTCTGTCTCCTGTCCTCTAAGCTCTGAGTTTTCACTCTGCTTCTTTTCTTTCCCAAAGGAACCTAAAAATAAATCCAAGAAAGAGTGGAAAAATAAAAAACCACCAGCCCCCACAAAACAGCATTTTTCGTCATTGACGGTGAATAAAAATAGTTTCCCAAAGCAACAAATTGCTGAACCAACCAGATGAGGAAGTTATCTCCATAAACAAGGGGTCTCTTGATCCTCTCTCTCCTTAGGTAGGTCCTTGTCTGAGTGGAGGAGAGTTGGTTGGAGAAGGATCAGGCCCATGATGACAGGCCTGAAGGTCAGGGCCAAGTGCCCTACTACTCAAGGGGACGGGTAATGAAAAATTTTATCTTATTTGTATCAGTGGTGACATTTAACAGAGTGAGTTATGAAATTGCCATGTGCATGGAGTTCTCCAGAGCTGGTGCAGTAAATGGGTAGGGCTGGTGTAAACCTGGGCAAGATAACATGGGGCCACGTGCAGGCTGCTCGCAGGGTGGGGTGTGCTCTGCTCTCTGCTGGAAAGCGTGGGTGGACAACCCTGGCTCTTGGCTTCTCCAGCTCTTGGCCAAGATCAAGCCTGTGATTGCTCCCGCTGAGACATAACATTCAGTACTCACAGCACGATTAAAGGCTTAGGCACAATCCCGCCAGCAGAAACAACGCCCTCATATTCACATTGATAAATATTTGGCAGCCGATGGCTTGTTCTCCCCTTGGGCTACTGAGGAACGGTGGGCTGCATGATTTGTTTTCAGGACCTAGCCAGCCCTTTTGGGTTAAATCCACTTCTTTAACATAGGAGAACAATTGATCGCAGTATTAAGGCATCCTGGGGGAAGAGAGGCTTGGGATGTGCCAGTGGGGAAATCAGTTAAGCTCTGTGCATGCTTAGATCTGCGTTCAGAAAATGGGATGGGACTTGGCTGCATCCATCCTGCTTATGTAGATGACGCTTTTTTCAAAGTAGGGATTAGCTCTTATCTTCCACCTGGCACATGGGGCTTTCATTCTGCATTGGAGTCTCCAGCTCCTGTGCAGCAGCACTAGGACTAAAAATCACCCAGTCAGGAAAGAGGAATGGATTTTTCCTGCATTTGGGGAAAAAAAAAAAAAAGAAATAAAAAGTTCTCCATCACCAGGCTCTGGGAGCATAAACTCCACATCCTAGTTGGTTTTAGGCTAGACTTAGGAACTGGAGTCCCACTTTGGCTGCTACAGGACCACTCTATGTCCCAAGTCAAGCAGAAGCTTTCCTAGCTGGCCTAGAGGACAGCTTGAGTACCCTGCAGGAGAACTACCTTTGGCATCACTCAGCCATGGCCGTGTGGCCCCAGGAGAAGGCTGTAGGCTAGGAGAGATGCTGAAGTGCCTGGCACCCTGGTGGTGCTGGGTCAGGCAGGTGATACCATCACATCATCCTGAGGAGTCTGAGTTGTGTTTTAATACATCGAAAAAGACAAAACTGACAGGTTCCCAGCATATTTCCATATCGGAGAGAAGGGAAGTAGCCCTTTTGAATCATGTCTGGGTCCACCTGAGTGGGTGACCAGGCATAGCGAGACAACAGGTCAGGGAGACACAGTCTTCTGGACATCGAAAGAGAGTTTGGCATCTCAAACTGCTTAAGGAAAGACCAGTCTCCAAGGTAATGGGGGAAAATACTGTATTTTCATTTCCATTTTCTGTGATGAGACAGTAATTCTGACAGCAAATTAGATTAAAACAAAACCAGTCACATTGTTAGAGCTTGGTTTAAAAATGCAAATAAAAGAACAAGGGGAGGAGACCCATTCAGGGAAGACGAACCACTCCTCCATCCTATCCTAAGGTATGTCACTCAGGGCATCATTCTGGACCATGTTCTCTCCCCAGGCAGCAGTCTCCTGCCTGCCCAAGGACAGACACCAGCCCAGCCTTGGGTTACTGCAGAGGTTACAATGCAGACGGCATAAAGCACTGCACACCCAGCAGAACCACAGCCTGATGTTTTTTTTTCCAGGGCTGCGCTGCACATCCCCCTTAAATCTGATGCCAAAGATGTTTAAACCCCACCGCAAGCTCCATGTCAGGCTTCCCCCCCACATCAGGTCTGATTAGCGGGTACCCACGCGGCTGTCACTGTCTCTCCATGCTGGAGAAATCCTGCAGCTGGGAAAAAACGTAGCAGGCCTTGGAGGATCTCGGGGCACTTAACTGGTGTGAAACTGGGTCCCTCCAGAGAGGTGCTGAATAGCTGCTGATTTTGGAGTACCTATTAATGATTTTTTTGGGGGGGAACATGCTACTGTTCTCTAGCCCGTCTGCAACAGATGTCCTTAAGCAACCAGATGCAGGGTTGCGGGTGAAGATTACAGCAGGCAGAAGCAAGCTTAGGGAGCAGCATTTGTCACATCCATGGTTGCAGGAGACAACACACAGATCAGAATTGTGTCCAGGCCTGTCCCCACTGCCCACACCAGAGCCCTCCAAAGCACACGGCATGGTTATAAAGCCAAACCTATCAGCTGCAGAGGGTGGAGACAGGGGACATCTGCAGGCTATGTGCTTGCTGTCCTCTAACAGCTGACCTCAGAACCTCTTCCCCACCCGTGCCTCTGGTACCCGTGGAGAATTTAATATTGGGGATGATTTATACGTATTTCACTGGGCATAACCATCTATTCACCCACTGCCCATGGGGAACTTTTGAGGTCCCCCAGTACTGCTGTCAGGATTATCAGTGAATTTTGGGGAGCCAGGATTTTACCATCTGTTTTGTCTGGTCTGGGGTCATGGCTGGTACTGATTCAGTCCTCTTGCCACCCGCAGCTTTTCCCCTCACCTGCTGCCACTCCCTAACTTCAGGACCTGATCCAGTGCCCTGGGAAAATGAAGAGAGTCCTTCATTCCCAGCACAGGCTGGGACTCTTGCCAGACTCTCTTCTGCTTTCCAGTAGTGCTTAAAACTCACTTTATTGAGCTCCCAGCTCCACCAGTGTTTGCCTACTGACGCCAGCCCATTGAAGCAAGCGGCTCCATATGCACAGGTATCGGCTCTCCGGGAGAATCTGCGAGCACAGCTGCATCAGTTACAGGATTGTGCCTGACTCTGCAATACAGAGCTCTCAGCAGTGTTAGTAAGGTGGAAAGCAGGTAAGGAGGGTGATACAGACATCTGGGTTTCAGGACAAGGCAGCAGGGAAAGTGAATGCATGTCCAGCAGCTGCCACAGCATCCTCCTGCCTGGGAGGCTTGCTGGCTCTCCCAGCTGTCTGTTGAGCTTTGGGCAGTTTAAAATACTGCAAATAATGTTTCCAAAAGATCTTACATGCCTGACAAACACCTATGGATTTTATCAGTGTGATTTCAACTTGTAGATCACTTAGTTACTTTAGGAAACATTATTCTCGACTCACTGGCTGCAGATAGAGAGGAGAAGATCTATGGTTTAAAGAACCCGAGAGAAGTTCACCAAACTCAAGAAAACCTGTGTCAAGTGACTTTGCTCAGCAGAAAGCTGGGCCTTCATGACTATGAATTTAAGTGACTTCTATTAAATGCTATCTTGACCCTCCCTACTCCCTGAGGAGTCCCACTGGCTGAAGCCCACTACAAATCCCTGCCTTCTTAGGTGAGGCACATGATGTTTCCAGCTCTCTCACTGCTGCCTTCAAAACACAAAACCACACCACGAATGCCCCTGGGCTCTGAAAAGTCAACTCCTGGGCATGCTATCGTGATTCCCTATCACTTCAGCCTGGGATGCGCTCTCCTAGGACCAAACCAGCACAAACCTATTGAGAAATGACCTAGTGATCACTGCCTCAGCTCACCACCGAGAGGTGATGGAGACTGACTCTCCTTCCATCCCACTCCCCCACTTCATCAGTGAAAAAGCAAGAAGTAAACCCCTTCCCCATCCCTCTCCCCCCACGCAGAAGCCCAAACCCAAGAGCAGCTGCACAGCCTCTCCACAGGAACAGAGGCACCGGGCTCCAGCCAGCTGACCCTCCAGGAAAGAGACCAAGGCTGGGAGACATGAGAGGGCCTTGTTCAGCTCTGAGAATCATTCTTAAAAACAAATACTGGAAGACCTAGCAGTAAAGCAAGGGGCTACGCCAGCTGGCGTTGTCAGCTAGAGACCTCCCAGCACCACTTACTCAACAGAGGGAAAAAAGCAGCTAGCAGGGCACTAATGACTATTTTCCATGTAATTTTAAGTCTAGTTCCTTTTTTTTTTTTTTTTTCCTTTCCACTCACTGGATTTCTAATCCTGGTAATCTTTCTCTACAGCTCCTGTGCATGTGTGTGTGTGAGGCAGATGCAGTGGGGTCAGGCGCTTAGACACATTTGGCAAAGCCAACAGAGTCATTATCACGGTCAAAGACTGTGTAGTAGGGACCGATGAAGACATCTCCCAGGATCCAGAGTGGGCCCCCAGGGGGTGGGACATCAAGGCCTGAAAAGCCACTCAGGCAGATGGTCTCTCCTTGTACAGAAACCTAGAGAGAAGAGTGAGAGCTTCAGTACAAGGATATCCTCCCCTTCCCTCAACCTCACAGGCTCAGCAATAACACCTGCCAACACCAGCTGTGCTTCAGCCTCACCCAGCCCGAGATCTACAGCTTGCAAAACTAACTCCCAACCCACCACTCCCACAGCTCCAAACCCGGCTTCCCCTCCCAGAGCCTTTAGGCAGCAAGCAAAGCATCCAGTAAAGCCACATGTGCCCATGAACCTCCCAACTCACACAACTCTGAATTAGAGCTGTTGTTGAGATTCTGCATAAGATGGTCCTTCCAAATTGACTCTGATGGCTTAAATGCCAACTGGTGGCCTCTGCTATGATAGGGCTGGCATCATGGCACCAGAATCCCATAGAAACGGGCAGAATGTTTGTACAAAGTCCTGCAACAGCCTGCCTGCTCCTTCTCTCCCATTCTGCTGTTCCTCAAGAGCATCACACAGGGGATCTCCTTCCTGCAGGACTGCAATGAGGTTCCTTGGGTCCATCAGCCAGTGCCACCACCCCCGCATCCCAGCCTTTCAGATTTTTTCCCAAGTGCCAGCTCCAGCCTTGCTTTCGCTGCTCTGGATTTCCCAGTTGAGGTTTGAGTGGAGAAGGCAAAAGTCAGGCCTTGGGAGGAAGCGTAGGGTGGGTGAAAGCTGCCTAGACGCACCTTGAAGACATACTGCTCTCCAGTGAGCTGGTAGGGCTTCCCTCCTAGTGTTAGAGTGATGACAGGCAGAGATGACACCTTATCGCAGGGAATCACATACTGAAACAGAAACAGTCAAGGTTTTAGACTTAGACAGCAGCTCCCATGCCCTCAGGAAAGAGCACTGTCTGCCCCGGGCACAACCACTTCTTTGCTGTCATTCTTCCTAAGAACTGCTCATCTTGGGGTGCAAAAGAGGCTTGAGCAGGGGTAAGTGGGCTGCTACCTGCCCAGGGCTGCAAGCTGAGGGGCCAGAGGGTTTTAGAGGTGAACCCAGCATCCGTTGGCTGCATCCTTAGCTTTTGGCTCTGCTGAGCCCCAGGGTACAGCACCAATGCAGTAGGGCTGTGGTCTTTCCTCTGCCACAGGAGGATACATGGCTTACTACAGCCTAGAGACACAGACAGACCCGCAGTGTGACAAAAGGACAAAGCCAGTTTAATTAACACTGGTCAGTCTTGGGAAGGGTGGCAGGTCTAAGTCAGTTGTTGCTGCAGGCTGAGGTCTCCCCACACTGCTCCCTACAAGTGCTCACAGCTCTGTGATTTGTGAGGGGTTTCAGAACAGAGCATCCTTCCTAGAAGGTTCTTATAATCCCTGTTCCTCCACAATTTCAGGGAGGAGAGATGACCTTGTGAGATTAGCTAAGATGGTTAAACACTTGGCAGGGAAGGATTGTCATTTGCACTAAATGCATTTGTATTAAAGTGCCTCTGGACTCACGTTAATGTGAATACTTGGCCTCAGCTGCAACTTACACCCCTTCTCCTCCACCTCCCAAAGATGGGTGGCAGACATGACCCAAAGTGCCCTGAAGTTCATGGGACTGTGCCCTCTACTGAGAGCACCAGCAGAGGGTTGAATGCTACCTGGGGTCAAAAGACAGCAGGGTCCCTGCTATGCCAGGGGCCTTTCCAGGAGCAGGGGCTGAGAATGGAGATCAGAGAGAGCAGGAGACTGGGCTCTCCAGCAGCAACTGGGTGCAAAGCAAGGCATCAGCATGGATGCTGCAATAGCCATGGACTCCCACCTTCCCAGCCTGGCCTCACCTGGCCTTTGATGAGTGGTTTGGCACCGATGGCTGTCTGCAGCTCCTTTACTTCCTTGGTGGGACCAGTGATAAGTGAGGTCCCTGTGTCCACGATGGCCTCACAGCCCCCTTTGCACAGAGTCAGCCCGTTGGCAACATCCACCCTGGAGAGAGAGTCCAGACAGAAGACAACCCTTAGAGGCCTTCCAGCAAAGGCTGTGAGGAGCAGCAAGCACACAGCTGAAGGCAGCTGAGCCTGGGCAGTATGCAGACATGCAAGGGAGCACTGCAACAGACACCCAGGAAGGACAGGTGCTCAGAAACCCTGATGCAGCACCAACTGAGAGTGCAGAGCCCCTGATTCCCCTCAGGGCTCTGCCTGTCCCTGAACAAGCAGGTGCCTTGGCGCGTTACTGCATTTCTGCAGGCAGCCCTGACTGCTGCTCGCGTACACTGCCTGATAAACACGATGACTAATTGGCACGTGAGCCAGATAAGGGTGATGCATTAGGGACTTGTATGACCTGTGCCACTGCAAAAAGCAAAGGGTTAAAGGGGTGGTGTGGTAGCTGAGGGGGTCAGAGGCAAGGGAGAGGTTTGTGTACATCCAAGAGGCAAGACAGGAGCTGCTCAGCTTCCTCACCCACATCACATCTCACAGCAGTGCAGACAGATAAGCTTTCCAGCCAAGGGTCTGCCATGCCTCGCCAATGCATCAGGGCTGGGGGAAGATTAAAACCCTGCACTGGGTGGGGGGGATGCCATCCCTGGGAAAAGGACACACTCTGATCGCAGGCCACTTTTAAGTTCCCATCACGTGGGAGAGCTCAGAATAGACCGCAGGGCTGGCGGGCCAGCAGCTCAGCCCGCTCTCCTCCCCTCTGCCTCCAACAATGTGCACTGATTGCTGTGCCGTGCCCTTCAGTCAAGGGCTGGCTTCCTGGGGCCTTATCCTGCTCCTCTGGAGCTGTGTGCAAGTGAGCCGTGGAACTCAGGTCTCACTGAGAGCTGAGCAAAGCTGGGGTTTAATGTGTGGGGCTTGCCCTGCCTGCAAGGGGGACACGCTGGCTTTTTTTCCATTCTTTGCAAGGGCACAGCAGGTATCTTCAGGCACCAAACCATAAACTAGAGGAAAGGATTTTGTGGAATATCTCCTGATGTTTTCTGCCTCTCCTCCCCTTCCAGTAACATATGATCCAAACTTAGGGTGTGACTTTAATCAGCCTTTTTTGTTGTGGATGTGTTGCAGGCATAAAGGATGGTTCCCTTTCCAGAAGAGTCTTAGCCCAACCGCAGGCATGAGCTGTCTGCATGCGTGTCCCTATGCATGTAGTTGGGTGGAAGGGGGACTTACGCATCCATGTGGACCTGCCAGTAGGCCTTGCGTGTGACATTGACCCAGCTGAAGTCACCACTGTAATACTTGGGGTCAGTCCCTCCCAGGAGTAGCTCACCGCCAGGCTGAGCGGAGGGGTCTCTGGAAAAAAAACCAAAACCAAAGCCATGAACATCAGGGACAGGGTAAGAACAATCCCCTCCACGTGCCCCCAGAATACATGCTGCGGTGCTTGGGGGTGAAGAATGGCATTAGCAGCATTGGAGACAGACAAATTACATTGTGCTGTAATATGTTAAGATAAGGACAGTCACTGCAAGGTAGGCTGTGGTGAGGAAATGTGAATATTTTGGCCCAGCTGAAGCATACTACAGCTTTTTGCTTCATGCTTTCACATGGACACCTGAAGAAACTCACTGTAGAGAAGGGAGACAGCAAAGGGGAACAAAGCACTGGTGTAGGGAACCTCCCAAATAATCAGCCTGTAACAAGCACCTGCACAGGGCTGGACATGGCTGGTGCAGCATTAGGTTACTGCACCAGCCAGCAGCCTCAGAGCTGAATCCTCAAGGTTACTGTGAGATAAAAAGCTCACTATCGAGCAGATGGGAAGAAATATGGTGATGGGGGAGGGCTGGCACTTGAGCGGCCAGCAGCAGTACTCTCTGCCCTCCCCATTCTTGGTGTGCTACTTTTAGGGCTGAAGTAGTTCAAAGTCCACCCTGTGGTGCCAGGAGGATGACAGGGTGTCCTGGGGGGAGCAGCAGTGAGTATGCAGGCACTGGGAGCTGTGCAGGAGGATTTCCTGGGTGGTGATGGCTGGTGGGGTGCATGGTTGCCTACGATGTGACATGATGGTGGCCACATTGTTCATGGATTTCTGGCAACAGACTGGTGCTGTGTTTACACCCCTAACAGGGACTGCACTAGCAATGTGCAATTTCATGATCACAACCCTGTATATTTTTGTTTCTCTTCACTCTGGAAACATCCTCTGTCTCTTCAACAGTTGAGAAATCTGGTAGCAGATCTACCCAGCTTTTTATCAGTAAAATGGCTGCATTTCTACTTCCCTTCTTAATTCAGAGCAGTAAACAGAAGGGATTTTGGCCTAACTGCTCCAGCAAGGAGACCTTGCTTAGACCTCTCCAACGCTGCTGGCCAAGGCATAAACTGGCACATGGTAAGAGGTGCTAACAGGAGGCATAGAGAAATGCCCAGCTGGGCTCGCCAGAGGTGCCCCACCAAATCCAACACTACCTGTTCAGGTAGAAGGAGAAAATGTTTTTCTCAATCAGCTTCTGTTGCATGATGTTATCGAAGAAAGGGGTGACCTTGTCCACAGAGATCCTCGGGAACGCCATGCCCAGGATGCCGTCGAACTTGGCAGCGATGAACGTGATGCCTGGCTGCTTCAAGGCCTCCCCGAAAATTTGGTTCTTGATTTTCAAGTTACCAAGCTGAAGGGATATGGGGAGGGAAGGGAAAAGCAGGTTGTAAAGAAAACTGACTCAGGGGACCAGGGTAGAAATGGGATCACACTGAACACAGGCAATAGCACGTCTCTCAATGCACTGCCACGCTCCTGTCTGCTTTCACCCTTGCATTTGAAAGCAGCTGCAGAAACCAAATACCCTGGTGCCACTCTCTCTGGGAAGGGGGGCAGGGAGGAGGGTGGTCAGGCCACTCTGGCCACACAGTGGCACCTCCTCCTGTGGCAAAGCCCCACACACTCCTACAAGCAGCAGACTCCCTTTGCTCACCTCGCTCAGCACTTTCAGCCTTTTGCTGGATCCCGGCACTGTACGTGCCATTTTGCAGTTGCTCCTCTTTGCACAGAGGGCCCTATATCACTTTGTCACCTGTATATTCCTTCCCGTATTGCATACTTCACCCTTTTCTCCCAAACAGCTCTTCTGCTGCACCATTAATCCTCTTCCTCACCCTGGACAACTTCTAAAGTCATCTCTGTGTCCTATGTCCTCAAGTACTGCTTCCATTCCCAGCTGGGAGCACAAATCCCTCTCACCTCTGCAAATGACCCCTGCAATCTCAACTACAAAAGAAACATCCCCAGGATATTGCTGCATCTCCCAGAAGACCCAGCCTGCAGAGACTTCCCATGGGAGGGCAGAAGACACAGCCAGGAAAGTGAGGTTCAGCCGGAAGCATGAAAAATAGCCGAGTACTATGAATGCAAAGGTCACCTCTCTTGCCAGCCACAAGAAGAACTGGTGTTCCACACTGGTAAGCTGAAACGCCTCACAGGGGCAGATCGCAGGAAAGAAGGAGCTCACAGAAAGCAGGATAGCTCTGCTGACAGGGAGCAGGACATGTCTGCTGGCTCTAGCAGTTCGGGAAGTTTTCAAGCTTCTGGCTGATGATGGGCAATTTTAGCATCCATGCTAGGACAACTTCAGCCTCTCAGCCTGCAGCTAGCAGCCCTGTAGTGAACCAAGCTGGACTAAAAAGCTGCCCTCTCCTACCTGATGGCAGATAACGATCCCTGTAAATTACTAATATCCCTCCAGGGTTAGACAGCGCAAAGCTGGGATGGGTGGTGTTAGCTTTAATGGTATCAGAGGCTTGTGCTAGGAAAGGGCAATCGAGTCTTGCAAAAGCTAAAAGCCACAGGGCAGGATGTGGGGCGAAACAGCTCGCAGCAACGCATCCGCTTGCCGGCACCCGGCTGCATGCCACAGGTTTATGAAAGCTGCTGCTCTGCCACCCGGCACCGCTGGTCCTGCAGCAGCTAAAAGTTCAATAAGGCTTCCACTTAAAAATAAAATGCAATGGACTAATAAAACTGAGTGCAAGGTTTGTTTGAATATTGCTGTGGCTGCACATCCCAAGAGGGAGGCAGATATCTGCCCAGTGGTGGGGTCTCAGCAGACCCTGCCTGCGTTTGGTCCTTAGCAGGACTGAAACCCAAGAGCATCTTTATCAGAGCACTGGTGCCAGATCCTTTGTCTCTGTCCCTTGGCTGGCTCCCACCCAGACACTAGCGACCAAAAATCATTACCAGTGGATGGCTGTGTGGTGGCCACCTTCCAGAACCTGCAGACAGGTGTCAGCACCCTGCAGCTCACCTGGTCTGCTAGTGGCATCAGTTGAGCAGGCAAGTGCTAGATGGTGAAAAAAGACTAGAGATGAGAGCCTCTGTAGCATGGTTTGGCACCAGGGCTTCGGGCTCCCTACTGCAGAGGCACATGGGAAAGGTGGGGAGGGACATTTCCTGTGTGCTGTACCTGCACAGTAGCCTTGCGAGAGGCACCATGCCACACAGCCAGTGATGCTTCCTCTGCTGTCCTTGAAGGACATCCCAAGGTCGAGCTGCGACATAGGGCTGATATGCTCAAGCAACAGAGAGCTGGCTGAAGCCAGTGCTCTTCAGAGAGAGAGCAGCACTGAGGTGTGCTATGCTACATGGCATCATTTCTTCACAGGTGGAGAGAAGATGTTTGACATGAGCTTGTCACCCTCTCCAAAAAAATTTCTGGGCTGAAGAACTCTGGACTTCCTGCCAACCAGCATTTTTCGGTCAGATGTCAGCACTACCTACCACAGACTGCTTTGGCTGCTTCCAGCTTCTGAGATGGCTGAAGCTGAGAGGGTCACCCTGAAGGCTGTTTCAAGGTCTACCTTTTCAGACTACACCCAACTGGGAGCTTGCATCAGAGGAAGCATCTTGGTGTCCAAGCTGAAAGTCCCCAACCCTCTGAGTTGCCTCCACTCCTGCATACCATAAGTGTGACACTGCTCAGGCTCCCCACAGGAGGTTTCTCTTGCTTCTGCCCAGACAGAAACCAAATGCTACAAGCCATGCTGGCTGCCAAGAGCCATCCCCACTTCCCAAACAAGCTTAGGTACAAAATCCTTCCTCTGAGCCGCTGGAAACTGGAAAGCTAATTAGCAAGCAGGCATTAGGGTGATAATTACAAACCAGGGAAAAAAGAAAAAGCTGCAATTTTCCTTCTGCTCACTTCAGCCCCTGCATTAAGCTGGAAAATGCCTAAACCAGCCCACACTTTCACAGGACAATAAAGTTGACTGTTTGCCTCACTGCGCCGCTCCATTATTGGGACGAATGCAGATGCCTCCACCTGCTCTGTCTGTATTTTGCAAACTTAATGTAAGAGAATTCATTAATGCTACGTGCAGGGTGCCTTCACCTGGCGAGAGCTGTGGCAAGGCTCAGATGGGCAGCATTTTTTGTCTCGGGGTGTTTCTAAACAAACTGAGGGATGCAGGAAATGAAACTGAAATGGTTCCAAAGGTCAGTGGGCTGCAGGAGGCAGAAAACAAAACCAGAGGTGCAAAGCTGGTGGCAGCCCCCCGTGGCTCCTCACCCCCAGCCTTGTCTGCACTGATTTTCAGGGTTCACTGAGCCCATCAAAAGCCTTCTCCCTCAAAGACAGACCTGCACCCAGCCTGACCTGCTGTTGTCTTTGCATGTGACACAGAGGTAACAGCTGGTGCTTCCAGGCTAGCCTGAAATTTTCCTGCTATAACAATAGGCTAAAGAATGCTCCTTGCATGAGCTACCCACTTTGGGTTCCTCTTGGATATTTTTCTTTTGATACTGATGAAACTGATAAGCCCATACTTCTCAGACAAACCTAATACTGAAAATCACAAATCCTTAGATTATTGTACTTATTCAAAACTTTTGCTTTGTCTCCCTGCTGTGAATGAAGCATATGCTCTTATCCCTGACAAGAGACCAAGTAACCTGGGAGTGCATGCACTGCTGATGTTCAGCAGCTGGCAAACTCATGAGCACCTCTACCTGGGAGGCAGTTGTAAAAGGTGTGTACCCTTCTCAGGGCAGAAAGCTCAGCCTTCACTTGCTGAAAAGGAAACAAAGGGAAGCAACCACCAGCAACCCAGATACCTCAGGCAGCCCTGAATGGTACTGGGGAACCCACCCCAGGTCCTTGCAAACATAAACACCATCCTTGACACCAGAACACGATGGGGCTGCAAAGAGCCCATTCTGCTTGGTTTTCGGGCAACTGCCTGCATGAATGTCCACTTCCACATGAATATTGGCCAGGAATAAGCTGGGCACCACCAGCAGCCTGCAGTGGTGCTGACACATTCTTGGGCTTGGAAAGTTTAGGTTTCAGGGGAAAAGAATTGATGGGATGACCACAGACCGTGTTTGCAGGGCACCACGCATGCAGTCCACGCTCCTAGCCTGCTGATTAATACCTTCCCCCTTCTCTGCCTGCCTTGGTCATCACCACCTTGTTTCAAAGCACTTGGAAACGTGGTGTTGAAGCATACTCAACAGGAGCACGACACTCAAGAAGCGATACTCATTGAAATCAAACAGCTTTGAGCACTCTGCTGAAAGCGGGTGGGGGCAGCCCATGACAAGGACAGTTGCTACTCACTGTGACAGTGTCCTGGCTGAGGTATCCGGAAAGGCTCCCCGTCCCATAGTGGATGGCAAAGTCAGTGCCGTTCTCCACGTAGGTGCTGGATTTGGAGGAATCGTACTTGTGGTGCAGCACTGTGGCCAGGGAAGAGGACACAGGGAGACATACAACATCAGTGCTCCTTCAAACATAGGGCTCTCTGATAACCTAACCCCACAACACCCAGCTCCTCTGGACACACAGACACTCAACAATGCAAAGGTGGGCCTGAAGCTGGCATTTGCCAAGCCTGAAATGCTTAACTAAGCATTTCCAATGTCTGCGGGATTAGGTGGGCAGATCCAATTTGGCTCTTAAATCAGATTTGGTCATCAGGTATTAACAGCCAGAGGCTACACTGCTGGTGTGTCAGGGTGCATTAGATAGCAGAGTGAAACAATCCCCCTGTACCATGAAGAACCACAGTGGCTCTAAATACAGCCTGTTCTGGGCATTAACATTTTCACTTTATGGATAATACTAGATGAAAATGTTTTTATACTTTTTTTTTATTGTACAGAGAGGGGTCAAAATATTCTTTCATTTGCAGAGGAGGAGGGCTTTCCCCTAGTCCAACCTGCTTTTCTCCTTGGAAGGGTTGGGAACTGTAAGATATCCCTGGTTTCACGGTTGGGCAGATTCCTCCTCTGCAGATTCCTCCTGAGTCACGAGTTGGGCAGCGGCACACTGTGAGCTCAGCCAGCTCAGCTCTGTAGCTGCTCGCTAAGCGGAGCAGACAGTGGCAGAGGACAAACCAGCTGAGCCCTACAGAAACCATCATGCCATACGGGGACTTCCCCGGCAGGGCTGTCTGGATCCCAGCCTGGCAGGAGGTTAGACTCACTGCATACTTGTAAAACAAGCCCTTTGGTCCCAGCACGTCCCACACCACTGCCTTGAGAAACCAGCTCCCTACTGCAGATCAAGAACTCCCAAGACAGACCAGATCTGGACCTCACCACCCTACCAGTGTCCTAAATTTCATTTCACATGTACAAAAATGTTTGTCTTCCCTCTGGGTACTACAGGGCCATACAAAAAGTCCAAATTTCCTCCCTATCCCCAGTGAGCACTGTGGTCCACCTTTCATGGCTGTGGTTGTTGGCTCCACTGGCTTCTCTATTCTGCTTAGGCAGCACAGCTTCTGGTTTTAAAATGGCATTTTGCCATAGCTGGACTTGACACCTTCAGCTGTAGACGTTTGTTGCATAGGAATGTCACAGAACAAAAAAAAAAAACTTGTAGTCCCTAAGACATTCTCTCATCTCATCGTGCCTACCTGGCTCTTGTTAATTATAAATCCATAAACATGCAGGCACATGTTCCATGCAGCAATAAACCAGAAACTAGGACAGTTTTTATCAGATCTGGCAAGAAGCTGGTTTTTTTTTTTCCACCAGAATTTCGCAATGGGGCAACAGCAGTGTCAGTCTATAATTTGGGGAGAAACATCACAACCTGTGATGCTGCTCCCCAGCTGCACGGCCAAGGCAGCTGGGGAGGGATTGCAGCCATGTGTGGGTAACACAGAGGCACAAAAACCAGAAGGGAGTAATGAAGGATGGATGCAGGGGGTTGAGATCTTATTTCCACCTCTGACTCTACAGAGCCCATCACCCTTTGGAAAGATCTCTCATGCTGATGCCTCAGTTTCTCCCCTTGCAATGCCAGGATCTGCATTTTATGGTGAAAGATAAGCTGTTGAGCCATGGCTGGCACCAGTGACACTTACAGCAGGCAATGTCCAGCAGGTGACAGTGCACAGATGGCACCCAGAGGTTGGAGGAGCCAGTGTCAAAGACCACAGTGAACTTCTGAGGGGGAGTCCCAATGCCAATCTCACCGTAGTACTGGGCCTGCAAAGCAGGAAAAGGAAGCTATGATCAGAGGCAGCCAGGTAAAAACACGGATTAAAGATCAAAAGAAAAAAAATCTCTTAGGATTGAAAAAGGAACCAGCTTCTTAACTAGACACTGCTCTCCTCCTGTTTTTGGCAGTGACGGGCTCCCAGCATTTGTCCTCTGGAAGGGAGGCTCCCTTTCAGTGTTCACATCTCATTACAGAATCCGTGGAAAGGATAAATTGGTGGACGTGGGATGGGTGCTTGCGGGGGAGGACTTCTGGCATGGGGCAACATGGCAGAAGAGAAGGGGGAAGGTCTACAGGCCAGCATGCAGATCACTACAGGCATGAGAAAAAAGATGGGACAAAGCCAAGCAAAACACCTGCGTTATTGAAAAGCTGAAACTGGCTAGGAAGCTGTTTTGCTCGTGAGTTTGCAGAGGAGCTGTGGGTTGCAGTGAGCAGCAGCCTTGCCCACTGAAGGTGGAGGTAGTACAGCTGTGGGGGCTCAGTGCAGGCTGGCAAGTCCCTGGGGTGGGGAGCAATAAAATGCTCAGTCGTGGGCACCAGAAGGCTTTGGAGATGCTGGAGGGAGAAAAGGGCATCAGCATCCCTCTATCTGGAAGGGAGAGACCAAACAGGGAATGCTTGGCAGGTGTCACACAGACCCTTTTTTCCCCAGCCCTCAAAAAGGGGCAGAGAGCCACGTCATGCTTGGCAAGCAGCTGGATCAAGGCCTGGAGAACAGGCTGCTACCAAGGGAAGTCAACCTTTCCAAACCCCTTGTGTATCTAATTAAAGGGAGGGGGTGGGAGGGTGGGGAAGAAAACAGGATTATCAAAGCTGCTCACCTCCTGTGCACTTAGTTTGCAGGGATTGCACACTGAGTAATTAATAATCCATCACAATTAGCCATAATGGGGAAACAGCACTTGCTTCCAGTGATTCTGAAGTTACTGCTAGGGTTTGAAAATTAATCCCTGGTATAAGGGACCCGTACATCAAACACACAGACCCAGGAGGGGTCCCAAGGGCTGGTAGAGACCATACAGAGCAGTCTAGGGGAGACTATGCCTTTCATCCCAACAGCTCCTACAGTAGCAAGAGCTTTTGCAGCTAAGCTGGGAGAGACCCAACAGTCCCTTATCTCCCAGCACAGGTTGGGCTGGTCTACTTGTGACAAGGGAGCAGAGTCCTTCCCTAAGTGGTGGTCCAAGCTGTGGTTGTAAGAGACAATGCTGTGGTGCAACCACTAGTGCTCTGGCTTTCAACACCACCATTAAAACACCAGTGACCCTTCCCAGCACAGTCCTGGCAGGACAGTGTGGGCTGGGTGACAAGAGCCCCTGGGGAAAAGGAATAGGGGGGGAAGATCCTGAATTAACACATCAGCTTCATTCTGCTGGCCAATGCTCACACCCCTCAAGAGCCACAAAGGTACCCAGCAGGGAATCCAGAAATAGGAAACCCTGCGAGTGTTTGGCAGCTAGGCAAGGGCAAAACTCATGTGCTTTATCTGGCTTCTCCTTTCATCGCTGCTTCTACCATGAAGGTCCCTAAGCTACCAAGAAGGTAGAGGTACAGAGTAGCTTTTCCAAAGGCCACACAGAAGATGAACGATAGCAAGAGGAAGGGTTCAGCATACCCCCTCCCAGAGCAAACTGGTGCGCAGTCTGAGCCCTCTCCACCTGCCCCATGCTTGGCTCTTTTATGCGCCAGCACCCCACAGAGCGAAGTACAATTTTTATGACTCTATCTTCAGAAAGTGGAGCCCAAGCATGTCAGAGATGCTAAGAAGGGCTGCAAGCAAAAGGGCTCCTATTTACGATAGTTAATTAGTGACAGGGGAAAGGAAACAGGTCAGAGAAGCTGCAAAGCTCTTGCCTGGGTGGCAGTGGGCTGTTTATTATTATAATTATATTACTAGTAGTAGCATTTTTAGTCTAGCAATGATGGGAAGCAACTTACAGCAACGACCCACCAACACATGGGGGTGCATAAATCTCTCCTGTGGGATCAACATCTCTCCCTCCTTCACCTTCCCAGCTGTGGTGGGACAGTGCTGCTGCTATGTCCCCCCACCAGCCCAGGACAGGTACCCTCAGAAGTGATGGCCACTCTGTCAGCATTGCACTGGGGTTTGCCACAGTGGGGTAAACAGTCAGCAGGTTACTCACATCCATGTAGTTCTTCAGGATCTCTGGGGTGGGCTCCCCCACGTCAGCAAAGCCTAGCTTGAACTTGAGGAGCTGGGTCATGGCATTCATGTCTGGGATCTCGCTGCCCACCTCACTCAGGACCCGCCGCATGGAGGGGAACTTGGTCAGGGGGATCCTGTAGGGGAAAGGCAAACACCCACCTGTTAAGGAGGGAGTGTGTGGGGGGGTCCCTCTGGGGAGAGGGATCGCACAGCTCTGCTGAAACCAGGGGACCCACCAGCATAAGGTGGACGAGGTTTGGGCTCCCACCAGCACCCTGTGCCAGACCCCCGTGCTGTGCCAAGCACTTCTCCCAAAGCAGACGATACAGGGTGAGGGGGCAGGTGGCCGCCAAATGTCACCGGGAAAGCCAGGGAGAGGCCACCCGCCATGGGCAGGGCCCGAGTCTCCACCTGAGTCCCCGCTGCCTTAACGGGAGGCGGGGAGAGGACGCGGCCCCGGGAAGGGGGTGGCCGCGAGAGGTGGCTGGAGGCCACCATCGCACCAGCACCTTGGGGCGCATGTCTCCCAAACCCCTACCCCACCCGGGGGGCTCAACCAGACCCCGGGGGCGTCCCAGGGCTCACCTGATGAGGGCCGCGCAGGGCCCTGCCAAGGCGAGCAGCAGGAGCAGGCCGCGGGGGCCCATGGCGGCGATGGCGGTGCTGGCTGCGGGTGACGAGCCCAGAAGATCCCGCCGCTGCGAGGCCGCGACAGCGCCGGGTCCCGCCCGCCCTGTTTTTGTAGGCGCGGCCACCCCGCTGCAGCGCCCCGAGTCAGCTGACGGCCCGAACCGCCACCGGCCGCGTCACGTGGGGTGCGGGCTGGGGGCACCGCCCCCGGCCCCCGGCCCGACCCCCGGCGCCCCGGGCAGTGACTCAGCCTCCGGGAAGGGGGAATAAACACCACTGAGGAGATCACGAGGCGGCCGGGCGGCCCCGCGTGCCTGCTTTCCTTGCGTCTTTGACTTCCGTTCTGCTGGTTGTGTTCTTTCCAGGTTTTGTGGCTTTTCTCTGCAGCCTCGGCGCGGGGGCTGCAGCCCCCAGCCAGCAGCGCCCCCCGGCCTGGCACGGCAGGGGCTCAGCCTGCCAGAAGCCCTGGCTGCTCACAGACCTCGGCCACCCACCCACTGTCACCCGTGTCACCCGTTTTGCAGCCAGGCCCACGGGGATGTCTGCACCCCCTGGCCAATGGGGCTGTGGCAGCCTGCCAGCCCCATGCTTCTTTCCCAGGACACCCCTGGTTTGGAGGGAGCCATCCTTCTGGGCTGGGGTTTTGGAGGGACACAGGCGTATTCTGGATGATGGCTTGTTTGGGGTGCACCAGGGGGGTTGGCAAGCCAGATTTGCTGCACCCCCACCCCCAGTGAAATGCCACCATGGCAGTACCAGGCCACTTACTGGTACTGCCATGCCACCAGGCCATCGAGGATAATGCTGGTGTCAGGTACAGTCCAGGGACCACTGGCCACCAGCAGACCCTGAGGCCTCCCCACTGCAGGATGCAGGGCTGAGCATCGGGGAACATTCTTTGCCACCCCTGGGGTGCCAGGGCAGGGCTCTGAGGTGCCACCCCACCAGCCTGGGAAGCAGTGGACAGAGCTAATCTCTGCCTCATTCGCCCCCACTGAGCTCTTACAGCCACGAGACCAGCTGGGGAAAAAAAAAAAAATCGGATTTACAGACACTTCCCTTCCAAATCCTGAGGGTCAGGGCTGTTTGTTTTCTATTCCTGCTTGTGCTCAGCCTTGGGGACAGGAGAGCAGTGGCCCATGGGATGAGCTGGGCACTGCTGGGTGGTGGACCCCTGGCTATATGGTAGGGTCCCTGTCACTTGTCCACCTCCTTTGTGCTCATGCAACTTCTGGAAAATCGCTAGGTCATATCACTGGCACTGAGCTCGCATCCACCTACTCCCCCCTTTCCCTCCACAAGCCTCTTCCATCCTCCCACAGCCTCACACAGCACTCCACAGGTCTGTACCCACCACCCCCGATTGCTGTCTGTGTGGAGTGTTTTTAGGAGCTATTTCTGCTGTGGGCTGTGTCTTGTCCCGCTAGGCATCCAAATGGCCAAGCCTTGGTTAAGCTGGGGGTATCGGGAAACCTGCCACCTTCTCATGGGACACAGCACCCACAGACCGGTGGCCAGAGGCGTTGGCTGAACCCGCTGGATCCCGTTATTTTGGCCAGCCCCCGCTTCCCTTCTGCCTTGCGGGCCTGTGGTCAAGGCGAATGCCACTGATCCTGAGTCAGCAAAACCCAGCACTCTCCCGGCCCCATGGCGCTGCGTGACTCAGCAAAACCCTGTGTGACTCTTTTTGGGCAAGAGGCCAAGGCATGGTAGGTCCCCAGCATCTGTAGCCTTACTCCAGAGGCGTCACTGTTGCCAGTGGCTCTGGCTTGGGGGTATGCTCCTCTTTTCCCCCGGATACCATCAGTCCCAGCATTGAGTGCTGCAGGGGGCAGCAGGTCAGACATAAACTAACCCAACTGCAGTCCCATTCAAGCAAACCCATCCTCCACAAGGGCTTTAAACCCCTTTGTAAATGTGCTTTGCAGGCAAAAGGGGTAGTCCTGACACCAGGCCCGGGGCTCCTCTACACCCTTTCAGGCTCTGCCAGAGCCCATGGTGGAGCTGGTGGTACCAGCCTGCCTTCCTCCTCTTTGAAGTGGTCGGGAAATGTAGCTGGCTGGGCAATATGCACCTGGACCCCGGGCTGGAGCACCTACGGCAGCTCCTCTGCAAGCATTTCCAGTCCTGCCGGTCTCTCCCAGCATCCCGCGGCTACAGAGTGGGCTCTGGCATGCAAAGATAGGCTGGTGAGGACAGCACGCCATGCTAGCCCTGTACTGTCACACACTGCAGAGCAAAGGCTTTGAGCAGGGTAAAGCAGTCTGGACCCAGTCTGTGTCTGTTTCTGAATTCCAAGGGATTAAGGGCAATCTTTGGTGTTAGCAAAGCTGTTATGAACAAGCCTTTGCTTGGGCTTTGTGGCAGCAAGGCTTGTGTCTGCATCCAGAGCTGCTCTCGCATGAGCACAAGAGGGTCACTGCTTTCAGATGTGCTTCTCTAAATGACTTACATGTCCGTCACACTGGTGAGCCCAGATACTTCTCAATGGTTTATTGGGAAAAAGGTAAGATGGGGCTGTGTCAGGGAACATTACAATACTGATCCTCACCTGGGTGCTTGCAGGATGGAAAGGGACCAGAGGGCTTATCCCCAGAGCATTTAATCGTAGAATCATAGAACAGTTTGGGTTGGGAGGGACCTTCAATGATCATCTAGTCCAAGCCCCCTTTGATGAGCAGGGACATGTTCAAATAGATCAGGTTGCTCAGAGCCCCATCCAGGCTGGCCTTGAGTGTTTCCAGGAATGGAGCATCTACCACCTCTCTGGGCAACTTGTGCCAGTGTTTCACCACCCTCATTGTAAAAAATTTCTTCCTCATGTCCAGCCTGAATCTCCCCTTTAGTTGAAACCCCTTGTCCTATTGTAACAGGCCCTGCTAAAAAGTCTGTCCCCATCTTTCTTATAGGCCCCCTTTAAATACTGAAAGGCTGCACTAAGGTCTCCCTGGAGCCTTATTTTCTTCAGACTGAACAACCCCAACTCTCTCAGCCCTCAGGCCCTCTGATAATTTTCATGGCCCTCCTCTGGACCCCCTCCAACAGGTCTGTGTTTTTCCTTGGCACTGGTGGTTTTGGAGCTGACAGTGCAGTGCCTGCACACCAGAGGACTCGTGGCCCCAGCAAGGAGCCAGGATTACTGCATCCAGGCCCCCTCAGCACCTCTGTGGTTTGTTTGCCCTGATATCAAGGCCGTGAGAGGTGCAGCAGGGATGTTTAACCAGCAGCTAGAAGCACGTCTGGGTATTTATAGACTTCAACCACGAGAGTTGCACCTTATTATCTTCAGTGGATAGACTTGGCATGAGCCTGGGCTCAGGGGGTTTTACACATTTTTCCCTGTTTGTGGAGCATGACCTGGAGTGCTGCGGCTGAGGCATCTGGAGCAGGCAGAGATGTGCGAGAGATGGCCGAGAGACCTGTCCCTCCTCACTCCTATATCTGGCAGGGTGGATGAACCCCTTTCCTTGCTGTTCTATCTCCCTGGACAGGGGGTGAGCTGGAGTGCTGGCCACAGCAGCCACAGCCATGGGTGTGGGGTGACGCGCCCGTGGGAGCGGGCGACGCTTTTGCAACCCTGATCCCTGCCGGAGAGGATTCCCAGAGGGAGGTCGGATGACTCAGCCTCGGCGGCTCCTGCAGGGAGTGCACCCCAGCCCCAGGAGATTAGGGTCCTCTCTGTAGGTGATGCCAGGGTGTGCCACTTGCCCTTTGCCATGCAGATGGGGACCTGACATCACGTAGTTTCACTTTGTTTTTTGGGGGGGCTCTTGCAGCTCCCCCTCCTGCAGTCTGACAGCACTCTGGCAGGTATGCTATGGCAGCCTCCTTCTCTTTGCATTTGGCCATGCATTTGCCTTCACCCTTTCCTCCATGTTTCTTTTTATTTATTTAATTTATTTGTCACAGTGGTAGCTAGTACCCCAGACTGTAATGACCTGAAGGGCAAGGAAAGCTCCAGCTCAGAAACACCAATTGTTTTTTTGGCCAAGAGGTGTTAAATGCAAAGCTGCAGGTTGGATTTCTAGAGGATGAATGTCGTCTTCAAGTTCAGAAAAATGTTTTCAGTATTTTGAAGCTTGTTGCTAAAGGAAAAAAGAAAACTATTCTTCAGTCTGAGCTGAGCAGAGCTTACAGGTGTGCAAGCCCAGGCAGGTCTGGTTGCAAACACCCTGACTCTGGGGCTGATGTGAAGCTGCTGGATGCCGCTAATTAGCAAGGCCTGATTCACCGGCCCCAAGCCCCCGAGCAAAGCGGTAGTAACTTTTTCCCGGCACAGTGCCAGGATCTCGCCCACTCCCAACACCATTTCCTAAACAGATGTAGTCTGCAAGGCGAGGGTGCATTTTCCAGTGGCACTGGTACATCCCAAATTACACCCTTTTTCTGGGTAATACCTGCAAAAGCAAATCTGAAGGTGCTTTAGTAACAGCTCTGGCTGATGGGAAACTTGGGAGCAGGGGAGGGATTTCACTGATCATGGCAAAGGGACTCATCCAGACTCTGACCACCATGTCCCAGTGCTGCAGGCACTGGGGGAGATGTCCTGGGAATCACGGGTGGTGGCAATTCCTGGTCTGTCGGTGCCGGCTGGCTGGGGCTGGTTTGGAGGCAGAGCTGGCTGGCAGCCTGCTTAAACATTCTTTGGCTGCCAGCATGGGCTTCCGTGACCTCAGGGAGATGCTAAGTGGAGTTGCAAAAGGCTTAGGCTGGGTGGTAATTGTTCCCTTGGTGTCTCTCCCACCACAGACCCTGATCCTAGTGGCAGGTGAGCGCAGCTCTCTGGTGGCCAGGTGTCACGGCTGTGTGTCATGATGGGCAGGAGCCCTGACCATGGCTCCATCCCCCATGCTGTTTACAGCAGCCTTTGAGCATGGGGTGCTTTCAGCCCAGTGGACCTTCTCCATCATATCCTGCTCTTCAAGCCTTTTCTCTGGCTATTTAAAAAAAACAAAAAGGCTTTCTGCAGCAAAAGGCTTATGGTCTTCAAGCCTGTGAGCTGCCTTGATGTCTTCTTTAGGGCTTATTCGTACGCTGCCGTGCCTCGCCTAGCTGCTGCCAAACACAGCACCATTTGTCCCCACATCCCACACACTCTGTGGCCCTGCCCAAATCCCCGGCACTCTCGTGCCTCTTGCCCGCACCTGACTCCACTTGGTGTCGGACATCCTTCCGCATCCCCCAGCCCATCCTCCCCCATGGCCAGCGACACACCTGGCACCCATCTCAGGGAGGAGGGGACCTGCCTCACCCCGGCTGCTGGCCCTGGCTGCTCCTCAGGGTGTTTGCCTCACCCAAGTTATTTTGCAGTAAGCTGAAATTGCTGGGGATGGGCAACAACAACGCCGGCAGGCATCAGCAGCAGGCAGCGTGACCGGCGGCTGACGGGATGGCGTGGTAAGTGGCAGTGATGACACCAATTCAACAACTCCCACGCCAGGATGTGATGAGGAGCACCGGGACCCAACTCACCTTGTCGCCCACCTTAAGCAATCCCTACCACGGGCCCCAGGGCTCCGCAAACCCAGCTTGGGGCAGGGGGTTTTGGTTTGCAGGAGGTATCCTCCATGCACAATGCCAAGAATTGCCTCCAGCCTCATCCAAGCATGCCATCCATCTCATTTTCTTCACCAGCTCTAGATGCTGTTTAATTATTTCATTTAATTTCCAGCTGAGGTTGCCTGAAGAAAACCATCATTTATGCAATTACTTCTCCTCCATGTGACAAAGCACCAAAGCAATTGAGTTTTCTGGTCCTGGGAGGAGGGTGGGCTTGGAAAGATTAAGGTTAACACCTCATGATGATCCAAGGATTAGCTTAATATTGCAATGTGTTTCCATGGAGTGGGAGCAACCACCCAGCTCCTCTTTGGTGAATGATTCCTGACCTCCTGGGGCAGGTGCTGCTCAGTTAATATGCCCATAAAGGCTTTTAAGCCCCACCTATTTATTGTCACCTTTCTCCTGAGCACTGGCTTCACCTGCTGCCGCAGCTAGCATTTTCCAACGTGCCTGCCTGGGGTTATGATCTTGAACCCATGTTTAAGCACCTTGGCAAACACAGTCTGTGGCTTTGCACACCCGCTCTCTGAGCTTCTGCGCGTAAAACACCTTGTTAATAATTATTTGCAGCATGGGACTTCGTATCTCAGCCTCTCTGGCTGTGAACCTCTGAGCTTTTCCCAAAGAGCTCTGCCACTGGGGTGGTTTACGGTTAAGTGAAAATGTGGAGATGCTTGACCCATGCTTGTGGCTGAAGGCGATTGTAGGTTATGGGTGGAGGGAGGTGCGGGAGTATCCCTGGCAGACACCACAGCTGTGCCCAGGTCCAGCAGTCTCCAGCATCCTCTCCTGCTGCAGCCAGGAGACAATAAAGCCAAACTACTTGGACATTGCCAATGCAGATGTCTCTTAACAGCTAAATATCTGACAGTCTTCCCTTCCTGCAGCGCCACCTTTTCATAAAAAATTCCTTTCTTTCTCATAGTGCTAAGTTGTTTGGGGTTTTTTTTAGCATTGCAACTCTGACTGGTGCAGTGAGTGGGGGATTAAGGGCACACTCCTGGGCAAAGGTCTCCTGCATACTCCACGGGACCAGCTAGCTGCAGACTCCAATCCCTGGGGTCACGCGTCAGCCCCGAAACAAGGGCTGCTTGTTTGGCACTGCTGGCAGGGCTGGGGACAGTGCAGGAGGCAGCCGCCTACCTGTGGCTGAGCTTCCCTCCCCACACAGGGTGGGTGTCATGGGGGTGTCCCAAGCAGTGGTGGGTCAGTGCTAGGGGGAACTCCAACCTTGTGTGTGGGGTTGCTGAAAAGCAATGGCTAGAATCAAGTGAAGGTCCTTGGGGTCCCCTTTGGACCTCTTTGCACCCCTTTGCATTCCTTTGTTTCTTTTCCCAGAGTGGAAAGCTGTGAAACCCAGCAGAGCTCAAAGGGAGCCTGTCCCTGTGGGTGACATGGTGGTGTCACCTGCTCCTGCCTTGCCCTGGTCTCCCAAACCTGAGGTAAATTTTAGAGAAGCATCCTGAAACCAGCCCTAGCACCAATCCCCCTTTGGACTCTAGCTGCAGCAGGAGACCCCTGGGCACCAGCAACCCATTGAAGGAGGGAGATTGAAATGCCAAGACCCGAGGAACATCCCAAGCATTAATTAACTTATAGATATCTCCAAGTCAGAAACAATGTTTGCCCTTGCAGCATGGGGTGAAGCTGCAGAGGTTCTTGCCAGAGGGTGTTTTTGATGCTGCATCTTTGGAGCAGGGCAATAAGGAGCAGTTTTGATGCTGCAAATTTGAGCAATGGCCGAAAGCAGCTGCACTTGGCCCCATATGATGCAACCCTGCAAACCCTGAGTTTCCTTCCTTTTTTCCCATTTTGGGCACATTTTGCCCTGTCATCCCACTGTGCTGACAGTGCTGGAGGAAGGCACGTGGTGCTTTCCCCCTGCCTCAGCAGCTCACATCCTGCAAAGGCTCACATGTGCCTGCCCCCACCACCCTTGACTCAGCAAATTCCCTCTCGGCCAAGGCATTGACTGAGATCCTGCTGGTGCTTGCCAGACAATGGCAAAAGCGATGGGCCAGAGTAGCAGAGGATGTCCAGGACTACCACCAGTGCCACCACTGCCAGGTCCATGTTGCCACCAAAGCAGCCAGCCATGCACCATGAGCAGGGCTGGAGATGGGTGCTTGGATCTTTTGCACTGAGCCTGGTGGTATCTGACCTGCATAAAAGTGGGATGAACACCTGTACTTGCTCACCGGGAATGTTTTGAGCATCACGTAATTAATGTTTGCTCAGTGATTGAGGCTGATGGGTACTTAGCGTTATTAGCGAATGATGAGTAGCTAATGTTGTTGCTGTTGTTACCTCGAGACATCTAATTTCAGCATCTGGACTGAGCGAAAAGGCCTAGGGCCAGACTGCCAGTGCCAAAACTTTGTTGGGCTTTGCATCTTTGGAGATGGCTTCCTTGCAAAACTCTGTGCATGGGCATGCCTGCCCTGCCCTACCCTGAGTTTGGCCCTGTGTGGTGGCCATGGTGGCAGGGACAGGACCAATGCCAGTAGCACAGGAGGGCCAGCAGCTCGCCTTGACAGGGTGAGATTTGCAGGGCCCCCTAAGCCCAGGGTAGCAGAAGGGCATAGGTTTGGGGATGCAAGAAACTCGGCAGGCAACTAATCCAAAGCCCACTGAAGGTTTCTTGTGTACTGAACCCAGCTCAATGCGTACATATGATAAAAGAACCAAATGTCCATAAAGGAGAACCAAGTTATCCCATCTTTTCTCCCATGCTGCTGAATGTGGGTATGAGGGACAAGTGCTCACATGGGGATGCTCATTTATTTATTTATTGGGGAGAAAAAAGCATTGGCGAGTGACACTTGTGAAGACTTTAAAGAAAAATTACTTTCTGATTGTGCTGAGATTAAAAAAACTAAGCCACCGTCCTCTTTATCTCCTCGGTCCCTAATCCCACTGCCACCCAGCAGGCACTGGCCCAAGCAGCCAGTTTGTATTTTATTATGAAGTGGCTTTGGGAAGCTCCTGGGGGTTCCGGGCTGCCCTATCCCCAGGCAGCACAGTGGCCTCTAGTGGCAACTGCTCGCGTCTAGCTCTGGGGAAAGAAACCTGCAAATGAATCCTGGGGCGCTGCTTGCTCCCCGGGAAAATTAGGAGCAGAGTCCAAACTGCTGGAGGAGAGGCACCAGTGCACAGTGCATGGCTTGGTGCCGGGCAGGGTCCTGAGCACACCCATAGACCCCATATGCCCTGAACAGTCACACAGAATCACAAAACGTTTGTGGTTGGAAGGGACCTCTGGAGGTCATCTAGTCCAACCCACCTGCTAAAGCAGGTTCACCTAGAGCAGATCACACAGGAATGCATTCAGGTGAGGTTTGAATGTCTCCAGAGGAGACTCCACAACCTGTCTGGGCAGCCTGTTCCAGTGCTCCAGGACCCCCACCCTCGCCCTCCTCCCATGGCCCTGGAGACCCACTGAAGCTCAGGCCCAGGCACCCAATCCTGCCCTGGCCCCGAGGTGCTGTTCTGCAGCCCTGGCCCCTGCACGGCTGGTGTTGCAAGCAGCCCCTCTCCTGTGCCCTCTCCTGGCAGGATGCTGGAGCTACATGGCAGCTCTGTCCCCTGGATGGAGCTCAGACTTGGGTTGCAGCCTTGTCCCTGGGCCATTTCCTGCAGGTCCAGGAGCTGAGTGTTCTACAGGTCTGGGTTTCCTAAGGGCACTCTGTGAGCAGCCTGCATGCCTAAGGAAAGGTGACATGTGCTATAATCTCAACTATAAGGGAGAACAGCTTGGGCTTTCTTTCTTCAACCTGGTCACCCATTTCTTAAAAGTTTGTAGGTCCTTTACAGCTTTGAAGTCTTTCTCCCCCTGCTGAGTTTGGCTGGAGCTGTCTGAAGGACTTGCTAGCACATCGGCCTCCAAGCTGCATATGTCTGGTGAAGCAGAGACTTGAGGGCTTCCTTTGGGCAGAGGTCCTGGGCATAAACCTTGGAGACTGTCTGCGCACAACCAAAGCTAGCATTTTTAGTGCTTGGTTTCATGCTTCCTTTAGTTCATGGGGGGCAACAGTTTCATTTATTTCTCTGCAAAAAAGTCCCTAGCTCCTACTGGATAGATAGGTGATAGTCCTCAGTGTCACAGCAAAGGTGTCCTTCCTTCCTGGAGTAGTTGCATTTTTTGGCTTTATCCTAAGGCCTAAGAGACCTCATACCAGGAGCAGAAATGAGCATCAAGTTGAGCCTGGTAGCCTGTGCTCTCATGCAATGCTCTTGTACCCTTTCTGTGAGGCTTGCTTGCTGCAGGTTAGGACATCCTTCCCTCTCCACCAGCAGGTTTGCCTTCACCTGGCCCAGTCCTTTGTGCTGCTGAGAGGGAGTTTTGCCGGCCTGCAGCCCATCAGCAACAGGAAGGGACCCAGGCAGAAGGTACACCCACATCTTGAGCTCCATGTATGTTATGAAGGCCATCGTCAAAGAAAATGTGGGGCTGGATCTGGGCGAGGATGGGGCCCTTGGGAGCCCCATCCATGAAGAAAGCCTCATCAATGGCCAGACCCCACTCCCGGAGCGTCTTGATGGCTCGGATGCCCATGTCCCGGCCACTGCGGGCAGTCACCAGGTAGGTGCGGATGGGAGATTCTTCCTGGCTGAACTTCTTGCGTATCTTCCCAAGGTGCATGGCAAAAGCCTTCAGGGGACCCTGGAAGCACAGCAAGACACTTGGGAGTAGGTGGGAAATAAAGAGACATCCTCTGTGCCTGTACAAGCTACTTGTTCCTGTTTCAGGGTTCCTCAGGGCTTTGCAGAACACAGGGACACCCGTGCAGTGCAGGATTGGGCAGTACTGGAACTAGTGCTCTGCGCTTGAGTGTTTGGGAGGAAGGTGAGTAACGTGGTATTCAGTCTAAACCCTAAGTGACCAGGAAGGTACATTGCAGTGAGCAGTGCCTCTGGGTTCGAGTTCTCTAGGCACTTGTGCAGCAAGAGGTCCCTGCCTACAAAAAGTAATCGGAGTTAACTACAACCCTGGATATTTGGGAGCTGATGCTCACTTATAGGAGACGTTGAGGCAGAGCCAACTCTAGAGGGACTCTAGATTAGCCCCACAGCAGGGACCAAGTGGTGGATGCAAAGAGAACCTGTAAGGATTTGAGCTTTTTTGGCTACTCATGCCAAATCCCACATGGCAGAGATGCTCATGGTGGGTGCAGAGCCTGGGGGTGCCCATCAAAGTGAGGTGGTTTACTCACCTCTCCCATGGGCACGGCCTCCATCGCCCGCTCGTACTGCACTGCACCCTCCAGCCCCTGCTCCCGGAAGACCTGGTCTGTCTCGTCGGAGAAGAGCACAGCGTCCCCATCAAACACCACGCGGAGAGGGGTGCTGGGGGCCTGCACATCCTGCTGGAAGACGAGCGCTGCTGAGACCCCTGTGAGACAGAGTAAGGTGAGGGTCAGGAGGGACAGCCCCTCCTGTGGGCAGCTCATGCACAGCCAGGTCTTCCCCATGCAGTACATCTGCTGTGGCCCCATCCCACACCACAAACGTTGGGGTCTCCAAGCCAGGGGGCTTTCTGTGGAAGTCAGCCCAGCCTTTCTAGGTCTGTGTTATTCCCCCATGGGGATGGGCAAGAAAGTGCTGCTGATCAGAGACTAATGTCTAGAGAGACACTGAGGTTTGCTAAAAGATGATGGATGGTGCAGGCATGAGCAGCCCACCTCCGGGTGCTTGCTCACCCTGCCAAGTCTGGCTTTAATACCCAGATTTAGCTCTTCGTGATGTGAGTAATAGGGACTGGCACCTCCACTTGATTGGGGCAATTGGCTTAATTACAGGGCTCTTCCTGCCCGTCCTCATCCATGGACCCAGGCCACTTGTCAGTGCAATGACTCTCTTCGAGGAGGCTCCAGGAATGTGCTATGTAGCAAAGGAAAGGCCAGGCTGTAGATGGCTTGCTCCTGACCTTGAAGGACCTTGGCCAGCTGATGTGCTCACACCCAAGCAAGTTAATAAGGAGGTGATTAACCCCATTAGAGCTGTTGGGGAAACTGCACTCCCTCTGATCCAGGTCAAGCATGTGCTTACATCTATCACTGAGTACATTGTAATTCTGCATGTACCAAGAACGCAAATTTCTATAACATCCTCACAAAAGTGCTGGGAATCACTGATGCACTCTCATTGATTCAGGGATCTGCAACAGGCATTTAAATGTCACGGAGGGAATGACCAGCCCATGGCAGAGCTACAGCCAGAATTATGCATCAAGCACTCGGTGACTTGTGAAGGCATCTGAGAAAGCCTGATGTGTTTGCAGGCTACTAGCGGGGACAGAAGAGAGGACTGAACTGTTCAGGACTGTGCTGGTAATCATTGTGCCATTCATCTCCTTGCCTCTGTGAAAGCACAGGCTCTGGTGGTGCCTCTTGGTACTGAGCTGCTTGGGGTAAGTGTGGTGGGTTTGGGGATGTGGGACGAAGGGGAGAACACACCTCTCTGGAGGGCATTGCAGACATCTGTCCTGTCAGCTGAGAGGAAGAGTTTGACGCTGTGAGATTTCAGGTACTGCGTGGAGTCCTCATCGCTGACGAAGCAGAACTTTGAGATCTCCAGGCCTTTGGGTCAGGGGATGCAAGCAAAGTCTGTTATGGGGCAACATCCTCCATCCTCCTCGCAGCTCCACCTTCCCTCACTGCTTTGCTGCAGAACTCAGGGCATTTCATTTCCCAGTGCTTGTGTGGAGAACCCTCCCATATTCTTGCTGCATCTTCTTGCCCTATTATTCCTACAAAACTGCAGAGTGCAGTTAAATAGTCCCTTCACTCCTCCTTTAAATGAGCCTTCCTGACAGCACTCAGGGATTTTTTTTTTTTAAGAACTCCGTTTCTTTAGGAGCTGCCTGAGGATGCCCAGGCCATGCAAAATTCTGCCAGACCCCTTGGTACAAAGGATATAGCCGAAGGGAGCCAGGTTCTGCCAAGGACCCTGTGTGCTGGGTGTGCTCTGGCACCCTGAGCAAGGTGCATGGGACTGGCAGGAATCGGGCTTGTTTCTGAAAGAACCCCTTCCTTTCGCATCCCTTGGCTCTGTACTTGCCACTGATGCTCCACTGTGATGCCTTATCTGCTTTGCAGCCTCCCAGGGAGAAGCAACTACCCCCAGCAGTGGGGTCCACCTTACCGTAGTGCTTGGCGCTGTTGACAATGCACACGCCGCTTTCTGGGCTGTTGTTTGAGAGCACCAGGATGTCAAAGAGGTTTTTCTCTGCTGGGTTGCTCTCCAGGATCTTCTCGTTCACATACTGTGCTGCCTATGAGGTGAAGATGAGACTCTTTTGGAGGGCTTTGACAGGGCTCTATTGCAATTGAGAGGGGAGTGGTTTGTGCTGCATATGTCAGCTATGGCAAGGCTAGCAAGTTATGGAGAGCCAGACAGAGCAACTATCCTGCAAAAACCATTGCCAGGAGGGCAGGAAGCAGGATACCCCACTGCAGGGAGGTGGCTATATGGCACTGGAGAGGAGCACAGGTCTCTATGCCCAGCAACAAGGCCAAGAGGCCACGACAGCCACACCTGCACCCCATGAAGGAAGCTGAGACCTAAAGCTGGGAAGGCTGAGCTTTCACCCCATCCTGCAAGTGTCTGCATGTGCCCCAGCCAGGCACGGGGCTCACCTGGATGAAGGCGAAGGCTGTGCCTGGAGGCAGGAGTTTGTCCTGGTTGTCCTGCTGATGCCTCGTGTACTCCTCCTTGCCTTTCTCCAGATAGAGCTTGTGCTCCTCCTCTAGGTTGAAGATGGCTCTGGTGGTCACTGCAATGACCAGTGCCTCGCTGGGATCTTTCTGCAGGACAGGGAGGAAAGAGGGGTTGGAGGACAGCAAAGAGCGAGCTTGGGGAGGTGGGGTGAGCAGAAGGACACAGGGCTCCACTGACCAGGATGGTGGTGTTGGGCATTGGAGACATCACCCATGTGTCATGGTTCTTGATGCCAGAGGGCCTTTAGAGAAGAGGTACCAAGCCCAATTTTCATCTTCAGGCCACCAAGGATGGGGCAAGCAGCTGTGAAACCCTAACCTGTCTGGTGAGTGCCATATGCTCTGAGGACAGCACACACCAGAGGAGGTTGTTTCATAATTTTGGTGTCTGTGGGCACAGCACAGCCACGGTTGCCTCTTTGTGCTGAACTGAGCATTGCTGGATTCCTCTGTAGGTATTAGTGGTTTTATCCTTCATTTTTGCCTGCTCTGGAGAGCCTAATAAAGTCTCTGTACATGTACAGAAGCTGCTGCTTTCTCCCTGGCTGCTCCAAAGTGTAAGTGTAAGCAAATGCACCCATCCTGTCCATGCAACTGGAGGTTCAGCCCTGCAGCCTCTTCCGATGTGGAAATCACATAGACCTCATTAGGACCAGGTACCCAGCAGCCCTGGGACACACCACTTCTGCTGAAAACTAGGCATAAACAATTTGGGCCACCACAGCTCCATGTTGTAGTGTATCCTCTCCTGCAGTGGCATTGCAAAACTTGCTTTAGAAATACAGGATGCGTGTTTTGTAATGAATAACCTTTTACCTGTTTCACGTGGGTGTTTATGACTGTGCTTTCGGGCTCTGACATCTTCGACTTTCCTCCTCAAAGAGAAAATATACAATTAAACTGATACATTATAGTACAGCCAATCTGGAGAGAAGAGTGGAAAAGAGACAGAGGACATCATACCCATCAAGTGGAGCAGCCCAAATGAATCTGCTTCTGCTGGCAACAGCTCTGCCCTGAGAAAATCTAGTCTAATATGTCCAATTAAATATGATGAAAAAGTGGCTTTTTAACCCAAGATCACTGTTTCCCTGCACCCTCCAAGAGTATTTTTCTCAGGGGCATCTGCTGAAAATAGTTGTAGAGCTCTTTTCCCAGAAAAATAAATCTGCTTTTATGCACCTAAAATGGGGATTCGAGATTGACTTGGTCTAAAAATCCGAAAATAGGTCAGGTTTTATGGGTAGGCTTCTGGTTCACATCCTCTTGCCTTTCTTGCTAATTTTTTTTGTTTGAATGGTGAATTTGTATTCACAAATATGCAAATTCACTGATGAGCAGTTCATTTGCAGCTGTTAAAGGCCTGAATAAGTAGAGACGAGTGGTGAGGGCTTGCGTGCAGGATGGGACCCTGCTGATGGGGCTGGTGTGCTCCTCCAGAGCCCTGTGAGCCAGCCAGGCCCACACTGAAGGTCTCAGTCTAGGCTGTGCTAACCCAGGTCTGGCAGATGAAAGTCACCGCGGGTTACATGGTCTGCCTGTGCTTAGCAGCTGAATAAGAAATCACATTTATTTTTGTACAGCCAGGTCCTGTGTTTTTGGTAACCATCATGCTGTACACTTTTTTTTCTATGCACTAGTCAGTGTTGGAAATGGACTTTTAGGATTCAGCCTGTGGGATGGGAACTGCTCCCATTCCCACCAAGGGGGATGCCATGGGGATTATTTCCACCCAGCAGCTCCCACAAGTACACCGTGGGGTTTCTCTGGAGAGCAGGGGCAGCAATGACTGTTCTACACAAATGTCCTGGGAATAGCAAGAGGGTTAAGACCTCATTTATGAGTCCATGCCCTACCTGATTACTGGCTTGGGGTGCTGTGCAAGCACTGATGAAATCTGGCATACAGTATAAAAGGCAAGTCAGGGTCTCTAGGAGGACCTTTCTTTTGCCCAAATTTTCTTTAAATCATTTTTGTTCTTATTCAGGGGCTATGCAAGGCATTGTCTGGGCTGGTAGGAAATGCACGTGGCTGCTGCCAGCCCCAGGAGCTGGGGCATTGCCAGGGGGCTTGATGCTTGCATGTGCACTCCCCAACTGCTCCTGGGGTGGAAAGCCCCGCTGGCAGGGCTGTGCCCCCAGCCAGGCATGCCTGGAAAGCCAGGAGAACCAGGAAAGCCAGAGCATCTCTCTGCTTCCTCCATCCACACCCCATGCTGGGAAGGGGTCTTCTCCAACAGAGCAGGGCAGATGGTGGCAACCACCAGCCAAGATGTCTCCAGACAAGGGTCTTCTGAGCAGAGAGAAGTTTACCTCTAACCGAATTTCAGCCAAGCACTCTTCTAAAAGTGAAAATGAAATGAGAGGAGGCAATGGAGCAGCCCTTCCTGGAGGGAGAACACCACCTCTAATTTCGGCTCTTGTCGTTCCAATTGCCCCTAACCCAGCCTGACTTCTCCTTTCCATCTACCTACCTCTAATAACGGCAGTATTGTTCATATACAGATATGCACACAGGCACCCATCTCCGCTGCAAGCCCCCCCATGCCCGCAGTGCGAGACGCGTAGGAAAGCGTCGCAGGCGGATGCTGGCAGGTCCGGCAGCTCCACCTGCAGCTGCGGACGCGGAGCAGCTCCCGCCCCCCGCACACACCGGCGCTTCGCTGGAGACAAAAACCCGAACTCACCGCAAGCGCTGCCTCCGCTCCCGGCGCAGCCTGTCTGGTGGCAGCAGCCAAACTTTGCCCCAGATGCCGCCGTTTATATTTCCCCCTCCCCGCGCTGGCAGGAAGCTGGAGGAGCCAGGCGGGGTGCAGCTCCGCTCCCCGGGCTGCTGGGATGTGTAGGCAGCGGCGGAGCTGGCGCCGTGCCCGGGCCAGGCTGCATCCGCCACTGGCATCGCGCCGGCGGCTCATGGCTGCCGGGGCCGGCCTAGGACACGGGCACGCTCTGGGGAAGGGGCTCAAGTTCTACTTTTTGGGCCTTTTCGGAGCTTGTGCTCAGTCGCCACTCGCCACTCACAGGCGCTGCAGCGGTGTCTATTTCTGTAGCCATGGTACTTACAGCGCGCTGAGATCTCTGTCTTCCCAGCCCTCAAATACATAATGGTTTTGACTGAAAATATAGGAGGATCTGTTCAAGAGCGGCTTGCAGATAATGCAGGTGTATGCAGGGAGCTGAGCCAGGGAGAAGGGCTGGTGCAGAGTGTGGCAGGGTGCAGTGGGGACTTGCCACATTTGTAAATTTACTGTAATGTTTTCAGGTCCCCTTTCCTGTCTTTTCTGGAGGCTGCCTGTTATGTACCACAGGGGTGATTTTTGGGCTGAGACCTTGCTCCCCTGGGCAGGCTGTGCAGCACCCAGCTGGGCAACGCTGGTGCTGGCCAGGGGCAGGGGGCTGACACAGAGGGGTGGCAGCCACCCTGCAGCTCTTCTCCTGCCCAGCCAGGGCACATCCCTGCCCCAGTGCTGGAAGATGGACCAGAGCAGCAGCCTCCTCAGCCTGGCTCCTGCCAAAGAAGCTACTGATATGCTCAGCCTTTAGCATGTATATGTAAACCCCCTTTCCCTGACTGATTTTATTGGGGATGTTCCCTTTTCCCCTGCTCCTCTACGTATTTTTCCTATATATCCTCAGGGACTGCCAGTTTAGGGCAAAAAGTGTTTTGGCATCTACACATTCCTCTTACCGAGGTTTGCTGCAGCATCATCTCCTGCTCCTGGAGATGATGCTTTTCCTCTGAGCAGCAGGAATGCAGGGTGCTTCCACACAGGGCTGTGTTTCAGGTGGCTGAGAGGCAGCCCCAGCACCTCTTCCATGGCTGGTTGCCCATTGTGACAACACCTTGGTGGTCACAGGAAAATCTGGCAGGACTGGTGAGCTGGAGTAGTTGAGCAGCACTGGGACAGGTCTGGTTTCTGGGGTCTCTCCCCTCACATCAGTGTCAGCCACTGGTCACCTGTGGCATCACTTCCTGCTTCTGGCACTACCCCAAATGCTTGGGCTGACTTTGCTGAATTGGCAGCAAGCAATGGAAGTGTGCAAACATAAATTTAATGAGACAGGGATGCCAGTGAAATTGCTCCTGGCCATGCTCCTGGTGCTGCTCTAGTTAGTGCTGGGGGACAGAGCCACCCAAGCAGCGGCATTTAATCCCATCTGTCCTCCCTGCCATGTTGGAGCTGAGCATCTCTGTTCATCCCCACTGCTGCACGCATTTCCCATGCCCTCACATGGTGCCCCTGGGAGCCAATGAGCTGGGCTTCCTGGGTGCAGAGCTCCTCTGGGATGGACCCGTACCCTTGCAAGTGTCCATCCCCTTGTGCTGAGTGTCTGCAGCCACATGGTCCAGCCCAGTATCACTGCAGAGATATAACTTGAAGAAGCAAATTTGCTGGGCTGCAGAGCCTGGCAGCGATGCCCACCAGCTTCTTGCAGGCAAGAGGGCAGGTTTTGCTTCCTGGTTTGGCAGGGAGTTCCCCGCTGGCTTTTCATATGCGTGAGCACCTCTTGGGTCAGTGGTGAGGTGGGGCTGACAGAGCTGCTGGGGCCACCTGGTTCCTGGGCTAGCAAAGCAGACTTTCCTGTTTTGGCCGTGACGCACAGACACCATCTCCACAGTGCCCTTGGCTCCGTGTCTGGCAAGGTCCCATCTCATCCCACAACATGTCCCTGCCATGCATGGCAGCTGGGCCAGGAGTCTGCACAGAGGGAAAGGGAGACTAAGGCTGAGAAGGAGACGTGACGGTAAGTCGGATTTTGGGACTCTGATCAAGAGAGGGTGGAAGCGAGCAGCAGGGATCCCCCAGCTCCTTTTGCAGGAGCTGGGAAGCTCAGGCTCCCTGCAGAGCCCATCGAGGTTGTACTGCTTTGCCTGTACTGCCTCTCCTAGACTGCAGCAGGGCTATCCCCATTGTCCCCAAAACAGTGGCTCAGGTCACCCCACGGGGCTGGGCTGAACTTTTTTTCTAAACTGGGGCAAATGACAGACTAATGTGACACAGCCCATGGGGATCTGGCAAGGAAAAAGTGATCAGACACCTAATTCTGTGCTGAGTGGGCACCTGCTCTCCTGCATTGCTGCGTTCTCCTACTGCCACAGCCTGGCACCGGTCATTAAAGCTGCTGGCAGCAAGCCTGTGAGTGGAGTTCAGGTGTACAATGGTACAGACCTCCCAAGTGGCGCTGGGCAAGCCACTTAACCTGCATACTGTTGCTCCAGAGATGATGCTGCAGGGATGATAACAATTCCCATGTCCCTCCAGCCCTATACCCACATGCAGCAAAGCCCACTGCTGAAAAAATCAAAGGCTTGTGCTGGCTTTGTGTGCTCAGGGGAGGGAAGCACAGAAGTGGTTTCTCCCCGGGAGGATCCCCATGCAAGGAGCCATGGCCCTGCAGGGTGGGCAGAACATGGGCAGAGCACAGGCACAGCAAGTCGGTTTTGGCTGCTTGAGCAGGGACCTGCTTGGACACAGTGCCCGCAGCTGGGGCAGCCAAGGCAAACAGGCACATACCTGCCAGTCTTGGTCACAGCAGTGGGTGCTGCTGGCACTGTGATGGCTGCAGACCCCTTCGCCACCCAGCCCAGCTCCTGGTGCACCTCTCCCACTGCTGCTCCTCAGCCAAAAGGAGGTGAGAAGGAAGTTTTGGCTACGAGGAAGCATTTGTTGTAGAATAAGAGTCTTGCTATGGGGAGAGCAGTAGTGAAAAACCATTCTGCTTTAAATTTGAATACTTCCCTTAGGCTGCGTCAGTGTTGCTATGTGCACAGGTTGGGCTTACGCAAAGTTTCCAAACCGACATGACCCCAGCCTGGTGGCGCCACTGCCACCTGCAATTTGGGCACCAGACCCACTGCAAGCCCAGAAGCAAACCCATGCACTCCTCAGCCCTGCAAGACTGGGGGAAATAGCCAAAAAGGGGTGTTAGCTAATGGTGGGGTTTGCCTGGGGCTTAGCAAACCCTTCAGCACATGCTGCCTGGCCAGGGAGGAGCCAGCACAAAACAGCTCTTGTCATTTTTTCCTCCTACAGCCAGGTGATTCCTCTTCTCAAAAACAAAGGAAAACTCTCACATCCATGCCCGCCTCCCCCTCCCCCCCCCTACTCCCTCCCCTTCTGAAGGCAGGCTTGCAAGGATATAAATGTAGGGCTAGCTGGCACAGAGCCCTCCCTGCCTGCTGCTCCCTCCTGCTCCATTTCACACCTCATGGCCAAAGTGACCAAGCCCTAAATACCTACACAGGGCTCTATGTTTTAATTGTGTTTGCTCTCACTAGAGCCCTGGGCCACTGGCAGCACACGCGACTGGAAAGGAAATCTCCACCCTGTTAATTTTGTTTGTGTCCCCAGGTCACTCCAGCATAGCCATGGTGGTGGCAGCCAGGAAAGGCATGATGACGGCCTCACCGCTTACCGGCAGCCCCGTGGCCATTGCCACCACGGCTCAGCCAGGCTTCCTGGATGGCTGGCTTAGCCAGATCCCATGTGAGTACAGCAACACTTGCACTGCTCTCTCACACAGAGTTATGCAGGGAGGACTCCTTGTCTCTGAGGCTATGTATCCATTATTCACCCCCTCCAAATCCCTTTTTCTAGCAGGGTCCATTGAGGTGGGGATGCAGCTTAGAGGTACCATGCTGGTCCAGGAGTGGAGGGCATCCTTGCTGCCCATTTGGGGAATGGTCTCCAGCTGCAGCCTCCCTGCATGGGCCCTGTCCAGGATTACAGGGGTGATTCTGAAAGTACAAATCCTTAATACTGAAGTGCCAGGAAGGGGTTTAAATCCACTCTGGTTTTGCTTTGGTTTAACTCTTCTGTTCATCTCTGCTCCCTGAACATTGCACCAGTACCCAAATGGGCACTCATTGCTGTGGCTGTGGCAGTGGCCGTTCTCCTCCTCCTCTTCCTCATCTGCATCATCAGGTGCTGCTGTGGCAAGAAGAAGCCCAAGAAGAAGGAGAGAGTCAGTTTGCTTCCCGTCAGTGGCTTCAGCGCGCCCTGCCTTGTGCGTCCTGTTTCCCCTCTCCCCTGCCTCCCTCCTCCCCAGAGGTTTGCTCTCACACTGCCCAGTCCTGTGGGTGGTGGGAGCACAGCATGGCCAGGGACAGGTCTGAGCATGTCCTGAGGGTTTTGCTGCTCTCTGCCACAGGTCCAGCCTGAGATGGAGGATCTGGAGCGGTGTGCGGAGCAGACAGGACGAGGAAAGCTGCAGTACTCCCTGGAGTACAACTTCCGTGTGCAGGAGGTGGGGATGCTTGTGGCTATGGCGTGGCAGGGAAAAGGCTTTGCTACTGTATGGTCTCTCTTTGCTCCCCACCAAGGTGGACCACACCCTCTTGCATGTCCCCCCTACTCACAGCCTGACAAGTCTCACACCCACATGGCTAGAGGCATCTTTCCTGCTGCACATGCTTCCCACTGAGCCCCTGGTCATCTGCCCCATCCTTCTCCACCTGGTGACTTTGACCACTGCTCCTTTCAAGCTGAAAGTCGGCGTGAAGCAGGCAGCTGAGCTGAAGGCCATGGACAGTGGAGGCACATCTGATCCATACGTGATTGTCTACCTAACATCTGATGTGAAGAAGAAGTATGAGACCAAGGTTTACCGCAAGACCCTGAACCCTGTCTTCAATGAGACCTTCACATTCCAGGTAAGAAAGTACAGCTGATGATGGTTTTATAGTCTCATCAAGAGCATTGCATGGGCACTGTTCCCCAGGCACAAACCTCTCCAGGTAGGCAGATGCATTTGCAACTGAATGGGAAAGTGTTGGAGAGAAAGACTTGTATTGCATCCACCACCCCATCCTGTGGGGCAGGGTTGCCAGTAAGCAGTGAGTCTGGGCTCTTGGGTCTTCCCTTGCAGGTACCCCAGGCAGAGGTACCTGAATCCACACTGGTGATGCAAATCTATGACTTCAATCGCTTTGCCAAGCATGACATTATCGGTGAGATCCGGCTGCCCCTGGCCAGTGTTAGCCTGCAGCACGTCATCGAGCAGTGGAGTGACCTGGTGGCAGCCAGTAAAGTGGAGGTTAGTCCTGTTGGGTTGGAAACTCTGCCGGGAAGAGTGTACTGTTGCTTTTACTGTGCTTGCCACCACCCCCAGAAGCAGACCCTTGGGGGCAAGCATGAGGGTGGGTGAGACCCGAGAAACCTGGGTTCAGCCTGATGCTCCAGACACAGGTGAGTGAGCTCCTCTGCCTGGTGCTCACCGCTGGCACCTCTCCATCAGGAAGAGCAGCTGGGTGAGATCTGCTTCTCACTGCGCTACGTCCCCAGCACTGGCAAGTTAACGGTGCTTATCCTGGAAGCCAAGAAACTGAAGCGGATGGACTCCCATGGGCTCTCAGGTCAGCAGGGACTGCTTGTGCTCAGATCTCCCTACCCCTGTCCAGGTCCTAATGAAGGCACCTGGAGCTAAAAAGCATTGAAAGCTCTTGGTGCAGGGACTTGTTTCCCTCTCCCACCACCATACCATGCCCTTGGCAGGCTCCTAGCTTTCCCCAGCACAGATAGCCCAGATTTGGGCAGAGCTGGAGGTATCTCCCAAGAGGAGGTGTCATTGCTGGATGGTACGGGAAGCTCGTGGCGGGAGGAAGCAGGAGGACGTGAGCTCTGGGGTGGCTGGCAAGAGGAAGAGAGATGGATGCTCACCATAAGGAGTGACAAGTGGGGTGCCAGGCTCTAATTTGAAATGATCCAAGGAAGCTATTTTGTGGCTGAGATCCTCAATTAAAATTGTCACTTGTGCCAGCTTTATCCTCCCTCTCCTCAGATCCTTTTGTCAAGGTGCATCTCATCCTGAACAGGAAGAAATGGAAGAAGAAGACAACAAGTGTGAAGAAAAACACCTTAAGCCCTTACTTCAACGAGGTGTTTGTTTTTGAGGTGCCTTTCAGTCAGATCCAGGTGGGTTTCCCTGCAGCACCCAGGAGTGAGCAGGTCCCCACTGCAGTGAGCCCCCTCCTGCTGACCCTCTTTCTTTTGTCACCTACCAGAACGTGGACGTGGTCATTTCCGTCTGGGATCATGACAAAGTGACCAAGAACGAGCCCATCGGCAAACTCTTTCTGGGCTGTCGGGCCACGGGCAACCAGCTGAGGCACTGGTCTGACATGCTGTCCAACCCACGCCGGCCCCTCGCCCAGTGGCACAGCCTTCAGCCCCCAGATGTGGTTGACAAAGCCCTAGGGCTGAAATCCCACCTCAAGCTGCCCCTGCCCCCCAGATAGTTGGGGGGCTTCTCTGGAGGAGAGGGTGGGAGGCGTTTGCGGACGGATGGCGGGCTTCTGCTCAGCAGCATCTGGACATGTTGGTTCAGCTCAGTGTCAGCAGATAGTGGGCTGAAGGCTCTTTGTGGCCAATAACTGAGCTGACTGCTGGTGCAGCTCATGCTCTGTGCGATGCCTGGAGCAAGGTAGCTCTGCACCCTGGAGCAAGGCTGCATGTGGAACAGAGAATACTGGGGGGGCTGGCTTGTCCCAGCTGCTTATGGGCTGGAGAGACAAATACACAGATCTTCAAGCTCGTGCAAAACCACTGAGTCTGTTTATATTTCTAAAGCAGAGGATGAATGTGCTGGCAGCATGAGGTGGGAAGTTTCTTTGATTGTGAATAACTTGGCAAGAGGCAAGTTCTTGGGAGGGCCTTATGTGTCCTGGGAATGCTTTTAAACAAGTCTGAGATCTTGAAGCATGGTAAGAGGCTTGGGAGGAGAGAAAGAGGAAAGGCTGGCAAGGGAGGTGTTTGAGATACAACACTAGCCCCTTAGTGCCTCTGTGATAACCATGCTCTGTGTCCTGACTAGAGCCTAAATGAGACAGGTAGGTCAGCCACTGGTTGTCCACACAGCTTCATTTTTAGCCTGTTCTCAGCCCATTCCGACTTGTGCACCCCAAGATGCGACTTAGAGACTGGGGCTCAGCAGTGACCATCCCCACGGATGATGCAGATGAGGCATCACTGTTGTCTCCATCCACCCCATGTGGTTCTGCTGTTCTGCTGTGCTGGTGCAGTAAGGTTTGCACTCCCAGCACCTGGGGGTGCTGCCAGGGCAGAGTGGCTGAGGCTCTCACTTTCCTGCCACGACTAGTTCACACTACCATGTTGGAGGCTGAGTTGCAGCCCTCATGTCACTTCTGGGCAGGTTTCATGTAATCTGTGAGGTTTTTGTGGGCCCATGTCCTGCCCTCCTTTGTGGGACCTTGGGGTGAGGCTACATAAGTAATGATCCTTCCTAGAAAGATGAGGATATCAGAGAGGTGCCACTGTTCCTACTTGTCCTTGAGTTCGCTGCAGTTTGGGGTGGCTCTGGAGAAGCTCCTCTGAGCCACCTGCAGAACAAAGGTCACTGTATTTGCCTGGAGAAAGGAATCGCTCTTGCTGTGAAATACTTCTGCTACAAAGCAGTCATAGCACATGGAAGATTTGGGCTCCTATAATTGTATTTCTTCTCAAAAGATAAAAGGAAAGTATAATAATAATAGCTGTTGCCTGGGCTCTGGAGGGGAGAGAGCCTGGCACATTAATGAAGAGCAATTAATATTGAAAAGCAGTTAATCTGCAATTACGCAGAGCTCCACAGAGACACCATCTGAGAGTTAAACAAACATGGTGAAGCTGACTAAGATTATGAAAACTCTTGATAGAGATTAATGACTTGGGCTCAACTAGGAAAAGCTGCTGTGTCTGCTTCTCGACAAATCTTCTCCAGGGTTTGCCATGGCCTTGAGGAGGGAAGAAATGACAAGGTGGTTTCAAGATGGCTGTAACGAATGGAGTGTGGCTTCTGCTGGGGAAACAGCATCTGCTGGCGGCTGCTAATGAGATGGAGAAGGAAATCAGTCACCTGAGGAAGGACTTATAAAGGGATTCTTTATAGTCTCAACCTTCAGCCTCAGCCTTAAGTCAGACTGGAATGGGCTATCCAGAAGGAAACATCTCTGAATTGGGTTAGGAGTGCCAAATCCATTGCCAGGTTGTTTTTTGGTGATGCCGTGTGGTGATCTAGGGCCATGCAAGACCCAGAAGAGTTTTGGAGGAATTTGGAATGGGTATTTTGTTCGGTTTTTTTTTGTTTGTTTGTTTTGTTTTGTGTTTGTTTTGTTTTTCTGTTTTGTTTTGGGTTGTTTTTTTTGTTAGTTTGGGTTTTTTTTGCTTTGTTTGTTTGTTTGTTTTTGTGTTTTGTTTTGGTTTTATTTTTCTTTTTTTTCTTTGTATGTATGTTTTTTCCAGCTCCTTTTTTGAAGTCGTGCTCTTGACGTTCACTGCAGAGTTTATGGTGGCAGGCATAAAAGCATGTGCATCTTAGCCCCAAAATGTACACAGCTGAAGAAAGTGCAGGGATATCTCCTGCTTGAGAAATGTTACCCTCAGTACCAGTTCCACCACTTCTCTGTCCAGCTTTGGCCTCTAAAGCCTGAATCACCAGCACAGTCCTGGGTGAGCAGAGCTGGTGGGGGAAGCCTGTGGTGCTTTTTGGGGTGAAGCTGGGGATCCTGGCAGTGAGCATCTGGCTGGGGCAGCTCTGGGCACTCTGGGCTGAGCCTTAGTGCTGTTAAACTCAGCAAACTGATTTGTTTGCTCAGGAGGGTGAGGTGAGTGGGTGGGGATGATCTCCATCCAGTTGCAGTTTTTAATGCAGCTTTCTTCCTCCATCATTGCTTTTCCTTCTCAATCTGCCTTGTACTCTTAAAACAAGGCTCTGAGAGCTTTCCTCTTGCAGGATCCTCCTAGTATCTGCTGGCAACTCTTTGCAGCAGGGCTGGTAGAGCTGGGCATCATTTGGTGGCTTATTTCGCCCAAGGTGATCACAGCCTGCTTGGGACACTGTTCTTGGGAAGGCACACTTGTCTCGTGCGCAAAGTATCTCCTTTTCATGTCCCCATGGCCTGGGCAAGGCTAGCTGTCCCTCATCCACCAAGGCCAGATGTATGAGCATCTTCTGTTTGACCAATGCTCCTTGTGTACTTGGAGGACCTGGAGCGGGAAGATTTCCCTGTGGAAGATGCAACAAGTAGGGAAGTTAAGGAAGGGGGAAACCAGCTCCTCCTCAGCTTGTGACTGTGCTGGATTCTCATATCTGCATCTAGAGGGCAGGGCAGGTATGTGCTTTGAGCTGGGTCTCTGTCGTCTGGTCTATGATTCCAGTTACAGCCTCACTAGGCAACATTTCTTCTTGTGGAGATGAAGTGTGTGTGCAGGAGTGAGTGGAAGCTGTGATGCTGTGATGCAAGGCTGTTACTGCTGTGCCGTGATGCTAGGGGTGTCCAGGCGGCTTTTTCCCGAGGCAGGAGCCAGCCTTTACCTGATCCTATACCACAGGGGCAAAGGGAGTTTGCTAGTGGGTTAAGAGGGACAAAAGCAGGTATCCCAAACCAGTCTGCACGGTGCAAGTTGCCACAGTGGTGAGTGGGGAGTTTGTTCTTCTGCTTCACTCAAGGGATAGTCTCTCTGAATTTAATTAGCAGCTTTGCAGGTCAGTGGCATGGTGAAAAGCAGGGCTTGGGCCAGGCAGAGGTCTGTTAACAGAGGCAAGAAGTACTGAAAATTAAGGTGTTTGATATTAAGATTTATAATCTCAATCATTTACATCCAGATCGAAGTCTTCTGACCTCCAGAAGTCCCTCCCAAACCAAATTATTCCCTTGTTCAGTTATTTTTATGTTATTTGTCCCTGCACTTCAACAAATCAAGCAGGAGAGCCACACTAGAAGGCTGAGCCTTATATGTGCTTGTCACCATTCATCTGGCATGAGACAAAAATGATTATGGACTGTCATCGTTTAGCCTGGGTATGGGCTGGCTGTTCTCCAGACACAGATTTTTTTGGCTCATCTCACAGTTTTTTGAGATTTGGAGAGTATCTAAGCTCTTCTCACCAGGAGCAAGCATGCCCGTTTTATAAATATTCATTAGCTAGCATCATTATGTCTTGCAATTTTATGGGCAAAAGGTGTACTTTGCCATGCATGGTTTTCTTTTTTTTTAAAAGCTCCACCTCCTGCTTTTGTGGGTTCTGATGCAGCTTTTTCTTTTAAACCACATTTTTATCCTTTGCTGTTGCAGGGGCGGGGAAGGGTGGTAGGGAGCAGGAATATATGAGGATGCCTCCCACCTCAAAACCCAAAGGCAAAGCCAGGACAGTTGGCTTTTGTCTGAGGCTCTTGCAAAGGAAAGGGGGTCCCGACAGCAGCTGGGCCATGCGGCCAGCCCAGGGGGAGGCTGGCAGTGCGTGGTGGCAGAGGAAGGCCCCATGCAAGTGTCATCCGTGGCCGCTGAAGTTCGTAAGGCGGTGGGAGGAAAGCTGGTGCCTCCCGGCTGGAGCAGAGGAGGGGAGGCGGGACGCGCTGCAGCCAGCCGTCCCTCACCGGATCCCCGCTGTGTACCGCTCGCTCTCGGGGGGCCCAGGGCCACGCTTCCCACTGAAACTACATCTCCCAGGCTGCCCGGCACGCTGCCCCGCTGCCGGCTCCCCAGGGGTCTGCTGGGGGGATACGGGGGGGTGAGACAAGGGGAAGCAGCCGCTTCCTCGGCTTCTGCCACCCACAGCATCCTGCCCTTGCCTACGGTAAAGCACTGAAGTGGGGGGGAAACTTTGGTGAATTGTCCTGTGCGATGCGGGGCTGGAGGGGCGGCAGCCATCCTCCAAGTGGCGTCTGGGAAACTCCGGTGGGAAAGGGGGGTGCTGGGAGAGGTGCCGGTGGGAAAAAGGTAGAGGGGAGAGGTCGTGCCGGGGTGCTGGGGTCTTTGGGGAGGGCGGGACGGGGGCTTTGTGCTGGAGCCGGGCGCGGGGAAAGGGCGGAGCAGAGGAGGCGGCGGGCTGGTGCGCTGCTCCTTGCGGGTGATTGCTTCCTCCTCTGCCCTGGCCGAGGCTGCTGTGGATGAGACTTTCAGTTTCTCAGAGAGAGGCGAGGAACCCTGCCCCTATCCTTACCCTTATCCCTACTCCTTTCCTACCTTTCCCCCTTTTCCTACTCTTTCCCCCCTTTTCCCTACCCTTCCCCCACTTTTTCCTGCCCATTTCTCCTGCCCGTTTCCTCTGCCCCTACTGCTGCTGGGGCTCTTGCACCTGGAACTGTTCCTGTGACAGACTGGGCTTGTTTTGCTTCAGTCTGGTAACACGGAGGTGTTTTTAGGACCACTTTACATCTCAGTGCACCTTTCACTGCCACGGGCAGGAAGGGAGGAGGGTTTCCCTCATGGGGGTAGCAGCCTCCTGCCCCAAACAGCCTGGTCCAAGGAACAGGACTGAAAATGGCTGTGCGGAGATGCTCCCTGATGACTCCTTCCATTTGAACTTTGTGGGCAGACCTAAAAAACCTCAATCTCCCATTTCTCCATATTTCAAGTCTCGGCAGGATGGAGCCAGGGGAAAAGCAGAACAAGGACTTCATAGCTTTCACGCTGCTGGGCAAGAAATGCCCCCCAAAGAAGCTTGGCATTACAGGTGAGTGGGTACCCATCCGTGATGACTTGTTGCATGTCAACAAGGTGGGGATTTCTCAACCAGCCTTGCAAACTTCACACAGAGGTGATGAAACTCCTGCAGGCACTTATTGCAGTTCAATTTGAGCAGAAGCAAGCACAAAGTCAATTAAGAATAGGAATTCAACAGAACTGAAATGAGTTCTCACCCTCCAAACAGCCTGACACATATCTTAAGTCCTGTGAGCAGTGTCTGGGAGGATGGTAGATTTGCAAACAAGTGTTTCATCACCCTGCTTATAAACATGGACATTGCAGATGTCTTTCTCTGAGCCAGTTGTCCAGGGGCAGCAAGCCCTCTGTGGGAAATAAGCACCTCAAGTCATGAATCACTCATAGTTAGCTTAGGTTTGGAAAAACTGCACCCTTGGAAGAGCCAGTGATGAGCCCATTGCCTGTGATGGAGGTGGCTGGCTCAGCTGGAGGCCCCTTCCCAGTTGGCATCTGGGTTTACCCTGGACGGAAAGCATTTTCCTCTTAACTTACATAAAAGTCAGAGCAGTTTAGAGATAGGAACCTGAATTTTGGCTTGAAGGCTGTAACTTTAAACAGTCCAGTTAAAACGCTTGGCCTTGGTGTTATAAAAAGCTAGTGAGAAACTTTACTTTGGATGTGACAAAGGACACGTTCGTATCTGCACAGCCTCCTTTGAAGGTCCCTCTGCATTGGTTGCACTCATCTCACACCACCCCTGACTTTTGCACATGTGCTAAACTCAGGTTTGGTTCCATAGGGGAAAATTCATGTCACAGATACCCCCTGAATTAAGCAGCATTGGGGATGTTCTTGAAAGATGGTTGGTGGGGTTGGGTGTTGAGTTTTCCTGGCTCAGCCCTCTCCTAGTCTGAGCTCATGCCATCCCTTCCCAGGCCTGATTGTGAAGCACCTCCAGAAGACCTTCCAGAGGCCCATCTCCTTGCAGCTGTCTTCTCCCATGGCTGTGTCTCAGTGTTGTGCAGGTAGGTGAGGCTGCCAAGGGTCTTCACAGCTGCCATCTTTTTTTATAAAATGTGGTGTCTGGGAGGTCGCATAGCACTTGCAAAAAGCCATTGAGCTTGAAATGGATAATTTCTGGTGGGTCATTCCCTATGTGGCTACTGGTTTGTAGGGCCATTGTTGACCTTGAGGAGAGAAAAGATTCGTGATTTATCACTTTTTCATGAGCTCTATGGCCATTTTTTTTAACTACCACAGTGTTTTTGCTGCTGCTTTGTTTTGGCACAGTGAGCCTGAAAGACCTTTTGAGAGCAGAAACATGTTGCAGTCATACTGATTTGAGCACACAGAGGTCTCAGCCTGTTCTCCAGACATGTTCTGAGTCATGTCCTGGTCTTTAGAAGGTCTGAGGGCATACAGACACATGGAGGATTGTGATCAGGTGTCAGGTCACTGTGGTAATACTATCCAGGGGCAGGCTTGGTGGGAATGCCAGAGGGATCACCTCCTGGACACATCAGTTGCTGAAGGCCTGGGCATGGACCAGCGCTGGGCAGATGTGTTGGCTGTTGCCTTTCCAGAGGACCTGACAACTCAGCCTGAGGCTGTGGAGAAAGCTGTGCTGTGGTAGTGTCCAAGGCGCCTTCTGGTCCAAGTGTTCTGGGTGGAAATGGGAAAAGCTCCTGCGATGCATGAAGTGTGTGGCTGAGGCTGAGCTGGGAACCAAGTGACCTTGATTCTGGCTGTGAAGGCAAACTCTCCATTGCTGTAGACTGAAGCCCCTGGGTGCTAACATGGTCAGAAGGGGTGTCATCCAGAGGGGTTTTCTGTTGTTTGCCCTCTTCCTGCAGCTGCTCTTTAACCCTTTGTGTTTTCAGTTTGAAATGCTGTCCTTCCTCCTGGCTTCAGCTTGCAATGAGTTGCAAATCCCTGCAGCAGCCCACACTGAAGAGTGTCCCTCTGGAGTGGAAGAGATCATTAAAATGCCTTGCTTCTCTTCAAGGCCAGTGTTTGTATCAAAAGCATCTCCTATGGGTACTTGTGCATGACTGTATGGAGTTGTTCTGTTCCTACAGGATCTTGTCCAAACTTGGTGATGAGTAAACATGAAGTGCATGAAGAGAAGGGTGGAGATGTGGTGTCTGAAGCCCTGCAACCTGGCACACACCGGACACTCTGCTTAGTACCATCAGCGGGAGGGGACGACTGCTCCAGCATGCCAGCACCCCAGGACTGGCAGGGTGCTCTGCAGGCCCAGGTGAGCCTTTAGGGTGTGGTTGTACTTGTCCCCATGGAACAAGATGACTGGGTGTTTGGGTTGGTTATATGCAAGGTCTTCAGGATCTCTAGTGTCTCCAAGCTCTGCTGTAGGCAAGGCCAACTGCCAGCTCATGTCTCCTTGCTTGTGCAGCTGGAGAGATGAGTTTCAATGGTCTCACCAGTCCTTTCCTTTTTTTTTTTTTGGCAGATGGAGGTCGCTGAGAGCAGAGGGGCAGCCCACAGCACTGGGTCTCTGGTTCAGACATCCATTTCTTGTGCCCATAGATCTCCTCCCCTGCCTTGTCCAGTGGGCTTTCCTTCCAAGACCAAGCTCACCAGCCACTTCTCCCTCTTCTCACCACTGTCGTGGGGCTCTGAGACAGATTCTAGCCCCATGCCCCCTGCCAGCTCCAAGAAATACCTCTGGGGGAGCTGGAAGAAGAACTCACATCCTGAGGAGCCCATTAGTCTGAAACCAAGGGGGCTTGCATGTTCCCTCTTCACAGGACCCATCATTGCTCGGATAACTGACTGCATCTACTTGGGGAACCTCAACGCTGCCTACAGTGGACGGGCGCTGTGCACAAACAGCATTGACAGCATCATTGATGTGAGCAGCCTGCCCAGTGACTGCAGCCTGAGTGTCATCCCCTGCACCTGCCAACGGGGAGGGTTCAGGCACAGCTGGTCACGTCTCAAGGTCGACATCCAGGCTCCACTCCATGGGGATAATCATGACATGGGGCAGCCTTGCTTCCAACACATCAACAACTGCATCGAAGCCTCACTGGAGAAAGGGAAGCGTGTCCTCCTCCACTGCAGAGATGGTTCCTCTCTAGGTCCTACTTGCGTCATTCAGTACCTGATGGTCAAGCACAGCATGAGGTTGTTGGCAGCCTATGAGTTGGTGAGGGCGCGGTACCCACTGAACATCCAGGAGTGTCATCAGGATCTGCTGGTGGGTTTGGAGATGTCCCTGCAGCCTGGGAGCATCAACATCATGTGTCTGAAGCACTCCTTGTCAAGAAAGATGGCATGGAGCTAAACAGACAGGGTGGTTGTGTTGTTTGGCAGCAGCCCTGAAGAGGAAAAGCCATCTCATGGGTGAATGAGGTGACTGTAGCTGTGGGGTATGTTGGACAGTACTGGCACAAGATGCCAAGGCATTGGCCTTCCTTTGTAGCAGTTCCTAGAGGCTGGTGTTGGCAGAAGAGTATGGTGAACTCTTTTAGGGATACACTGGGGGGAGAGGGAATGTTGTGGGCAGGATGGAAGCCATGAGCTTTGCTTTGGTCTGATATGATTTTGAGAAAGCATAGAGCAGTCAGACACTGGTTTGCTCAGCAGTCCTGTCTATGCTTTTACCATAAGCACAATTGCTGCTGAGCATAAGGCTTTTTTTTTTTTTTTTTTGCTAACAGTCTCATCCATAGAAATAAGATTTAGTGTCATCTTGGTGTCATGTCACTCCATGGTGCCTGTTCATTTAATATGCGTAGGATGTTGAAGAGGAGGCAATGTGTAAGGGTGTAAGAGATGGCCATGAGGGACAGCTTGCGTGTATCCATCAGCTTAGTCCTTCCAACATGTGGTGGTTCCCTGGAGGAGCTTGGACCGAAAGTGCCACATCTGAGACTGTCTAAAGCATAAGACAGAACCTTCTGTATGTACCAGGTCTTCCCTCTGGCCTCGCAGGATGGTGAAAGTGCTCTGGGAATGGTGGACCATACCCATGGTGTATTCCTTTAGCATGAGCAGAGGGGAACAAGGTCATATGCACCACAGGAAAGGCACCCAAGTGTGAACAATGTGTATATTCCTGGCCCCTGTGCAATACCCTCACTCATATTTCATATTGACAGTGATGAGCACTTCTCTGATGGACTTGTCTGGAGCTTTTTTATGTCTTCCTTGAGTTTTTTTGCAAGGAACTTGTTCATTTGTCACTCAATTACACTACTTCCTTTGGAAACCTCTGTCTTTCTTAATGTTAACCATAGGTCTTAAGTATGGGTTGGTTTCTGCTCACCCTGGTACTACACCTCACCATCCACTCCTTCCGTATCCTACAAACACAACTGTTAACCAAAACTTTGCTAATGGGAGTTCTTTTTTTGAACTCTCTTATTCAACTATTTCAGGCAAACATTTCCTTATCACAAGGTGATAACCAAAACCTTGAACTCAGAGCAAATCTCTTTTGCTATGCTGCATGCCTGGACTCCAGGAGGTTAGGAAAGCCTTTGTTTCACAGGGCTGAAGGAAACTCCTTGGTGTGGGGAATATTTGAATGGATACCTCTGCCAGTTTTGATTCTATCACCAAGAGCAGAGCTGCTCTCTGGAGGGCTGGTGGGCCAACAGTGGCTGGAATGTGTGTATCTGTGTAGGGAGCTAAAGAAAATGGCTGTAGAGACTTTGGAAAGAGAAATAAAGAGTTGGTTTGACTCTAGAGTTGAATGTGGCTTATGGAGTTGGCACTGAGAGGAGAAGTGAAGCGGCTAAGCTGTCTCTGAATGGGTGATTATGGCTGTTGGCTGTTGAGAGTGGCTGCTGTCTGTCTGCAAATGTGTTTGCTTTGGTCTCTTTTTTGTTGTTGTTGTTTTATGAGAAACTGGCAGAAATTCCTTCTGCCAAACTGTTTTTTGTTGAAGTCCAGATGGGAGATGGGTGCCATGTTGCCTTTACTAATGAGTCTTCTTCAGCAGCCGCAGCAAGGGTTGTTCCTGAGAGGCAGAAGCTGCTGGAGTTTAACCTCCATGTTTTCTAGGTCTGCCTGGAGCTGAAGACCCCTGTCTCCCAGAGAGCTTGCAATCTGGGGGACATGGATGTGCAGGAGGTGAGTGGGGAGGAGGGTTGGATTGGGCTGATCCTCATTACAGCTCTTCCCAAGCCTGGCTCCTTCACTATGTGCTGACCCACAGCCGTTACATGAGAGCCCAGAATAGGGCAAAACCAGCCCAAACCTCTGCTGAATCACATGTTCACTGTGCATTTCCAGGAGTCTTACAGTGGATTTGAAAGGGGATAGCTCAGGTCTACAGGCCAGCATACACTGACACCGGGATGTTCACTACCTAAACCATCTACCTCTTGACATTTCAGAGGGACAAATCCTGAACGGATCCAGCCTGGCCCATGCTAGAGTTTTCTCCATCCTCCACCTGCTGCCAGGGCAAACACCAGCAAGACACCAGCCCCACTTGCTCTTCCTTCGCTGGCATCTGCAGCATTGCTTGAATGATGCTAAAGGTGGTGAAACAGGAAGCCTGCAACAGTGGATCTGCTGCTATCTATTAAAGATCTGAGAGCCGCCTGGAAAATATTGTCAGGGCCATGTCTGAATCAGCCTAAAAAACCCCGGCTGAAAGGCGAGGGAGCGCCTGGGCTGGGGGAGGAGGGCAGGAGCTGTTTGGGTTTCTGTCTCCATGGGATCCTCACACACACACACACTACATGTGCTGTGACAGGGGCTGGTAAATATTTCCAGCTACATTTCCACCTGACTCTCTTTCAGACCCATGGAGATATGGGTCTGGGTCATCCAACAGTGGGGTTACCTTTCTTGTTGGTAATGTGGGGCTGCTCCGCCATGCTCTGTGGCCTCTCCCCAGCCCTTGTGCTGCAGTGAGCCTTGGAGCTGCCCAAGTTTGTTTTCTAAAAAACTATTTGCATTGTAATATTTCACATGGGGAGGAACTACAAATGTTTCCTGTGTGGTAAGTGAAGTTAAAAAAACATGCTAGTGATGGATGGCTTGCTCAGGTATTGCTCTTGCACATGCTATTGGCAATTGATTGTGGGGTGCAGGCTCTTTCCCCTCTTCATTCCTGAAGGGCTGAGCTGCTCCCAAGTGCTTGGAGGCAAACGGAGTTGGGCCCTTGTCTGTGTCTCCAAGGGGAAATTTTATTAGAGGCCTTACAGATGGGTGGTTGTGTGCAGGGAGCCTGGGCTCCCACCAGTCTTGAAGCCATACCTAGTGTGGCTGGTTGGTGGGAGGAAGAGGGAGGAAAGCTCCCTTCTCGGCACTCCTGAGGAAAAGCACCTCTCCGGCCCCTCTGGGTGGCTCCGCTTGCCTACCCTACGGATAGAAGATGTCCTTCCCCTCCACACGCCTCGGCTTCTGGTGGCTGCCCTCTCCTGCAGGGCTGCCTGCCTGGCCTGCCCCAGCCAAGGGAGGTGCACAGGGGACTCTTGCACATCATTGGTCTGAGAAGGTCTCCATGCCCTTAAAAGAAGGTGGATTTTCTGCTGAGCCACCCGAGAAGCCCTTTTATACCTCCTTACTCAGCCAGCTGCCTGCGGCTCGCCAGTCCGTCCTGTCCAGCCAGCGGGACTTTCTGATTTTCTCGTCCAGACTTGGGTGAGCCGTTTTGCATGTCTCTTAATGACCCAGCTTGCTCTTAGGGGGTGACGGGGGAGCAGATTCACTCACCTGAGTTTTACGGAGATAAACACCGTGTGGGGGTGACCTGCTGGGAGAAACGGGGGTGCTAATAAAACCTTCTCCACACTTTGGGTGTTGGAGAGGGTCTGTGCATTGGAAAGTCTCTCTCTGTCTTTTCCAGTGACCTTCTTTCTCTTTGGTTTCATGCCTTCCCCTCCCATGGCTGGTTCTGCTCTCCAGCTTGAGTAGCGAGGGCAAGCAAATCCGCAGGTTCCCTAACACTGACCTCCCCAGGGCCCCAGGGCATGGGACCCTTCCATGTGGCAACTCAGTGATGCTTCCTACTTACACCCCTTCCTCCAGCTCCCAACACGGTCCTTGCAGTGCCTTCTGCCCAAAAAATACCCTCAGACAGGGACTGACATCCAGATTTACAGCCTGGCGTTGTCCCCTTGCTTTCTCAGCACTTGCAGCGTCGCTGCTGCTGAAGTGGGTGCATGTATGCGTGGGGCAGGGATGTCAGTAAAAATAGCTGGCGTTCCTCGGCCGCCCTGTCCCTCAGCTGTAGCCCAGGCACCTGCGGTGGCTTTTGCTTCGTGTCGCCCCGACCTCCCTGAGTCATGGGGGCTGGCACCAGGGAAAGGCTGCCGTCCGAGGAGACAGCTGCAGCTCCTTCTGCAGCTCCCTGCCCATTTTTAGAAGCACTTTTCCCCCCTCCTCCCTAAAGTAATGTGATGGGCCTGCACATTTTCCAGGATAAAATTTCCTTGGCCCTGGAAGCTGAGCCCCCATTAACACTTCACCTCCTGACAGAGCCTCCCAGGTTTGCAGGCTGTATTTTGGGGGCTTGCCTGCTCTGCAAAGGACCAGCTTAGTTTGGGCTTAGCCAACACCCCTGCATCCTTCCATTAGAAGATACAAGCAGGAGATACTACTCTACTAGAAAAGTAAAATTCTGTTTATGGGGAAATAATTTACAACAAAACAAAGGTGCTTTTCCATCTCTTCCCTAATGTGCTGCGTTGTACCCATAACATTTCTGCTCAAAGGATATGCAAGGAACTGTCTGAGGAAACTTTGTGCCTTTGCCAATTCAACAGCTTTCAACCTTGTTCTATGTCACCTGTGCTGAGGCTGTTGCAACAGGCTACTCTGCCCCATGCAGTGGATGCAAATACTGACATCAGCATCCTCTGAAGTCCTTCCTTGTCACCTGGGGTCACTGCCAACCCTCCACAGGCTTTGGGGTATTTTTTGTTCATGAAGTGGGGCAAGACTGCACGGCAAAGTGAAGCAGTAAACTGAAAATAGCTGTTTTCTTATCCTCCTTTCTGCATAAAATGGCTTCCTGGGTGTCAAACAAGAGATATAACTGCAGGAGTTACTGTCACAAATCTCTTTTCCTGCCCCAGTACCCTTTGGTCCAGTCCAGAAGTCCCCTAATGCTGAAGTTTGTGTGGATATGAGTAGGCACATGTTTGGCTCTCGTCCACAAATTGCAGCCTAGTTCCCTATATGCTGAAAATTTGGAGAAGTTGAGAAATAAGAGCAAACCTGTTCCTCTTTTTTTTTTTTTTTCTTTTTTCTTTCTTTTCCCCTCCTCCTAATGGAATCTGGCTTTGTTTTTCAACCCAAGAAAGTCACCACCAGCATGAATAATTGTGAACCATTTTTCTTGGTTTTCATTGCAGGCTCACAACCATCTAAAGCAAGATGTCTGAGTAAGTTCCCATTTTTTCTGACTCTAATATGTTGTTGGCATTTAAAAACTTTCGTTCAACAGCCAAATTTTTGTGTGTATTAAGATTCCTCTGCTTGTTTCCAATTTAGATGCTAACTGCCTTTTTCTCCCCTTTCCCCTTTCTCTTCTTTCCCTTCCTTGTCCATTTGCTCTTCCTGAACAGTGAAGAGGTAAGTGTGTCTTGCTGGGGTTTTTCCTTTAGCGATGCTCGTGGCATCAGTCCTGGCTTCACCATTCCTCCTTATGAAGAGCAGCTGCTGGGTGTGGGGAAGGGTGGTTAATGGCAGGGCTTGCTTGCTGACTCCTGGAAAAGATGGGAAGGAGAGGAAAAATCCCTTTTGAAGGTGGCTTGGAGTTAGATGCTTTTACTTCCTGGCTTGGAGTTAGATGCTTTTTCTCCTCCTTTTCCTGCTTCCCCAGCTAGCCACGAGATGGTGCTGGGAAAGCAGTGGTCCAGAGCCGCCTTTCCTCCACCCATTCACCATCCAGTCTTTGGCTTACCATCCTCTCCCTCTTCCCCTGCCTAGCCCCATGTTTTCTGCCCACTGAGGGCTGCCGAATCATTTCTCAAAGGCGATTCAGGGAGACCTGGGTCCAGGGGAGCATGAGCAGGAGGAAGGCTGCATCCTTAGCAAGTTCTCCCTGGTTTCTGACAGGGCCAGAGCAGGACTGGGCTCAAAGCCTGGGCGTGGCTGGGGAAACACAGGGGAAAGCATAGGACAGTTGTGTGTGGCTTTGTCACTCCATATCGCCTCTTAGCAGGTTGCTCCATTCTTCATCTCTGCTTGGCATCTCCTCATATGTCCAGAACACCACAACTTCAAGTTTATCCTCACTGAAAGAAAAAAAGGATTTCAGGGACACACAGAAGCTCTACAATATGGTGCTGGTGTCCAACAAGTGCTTTTATTCCCATCAAAGCCAGTGGCCCTGGAAAAGGCTGGGAAGGCACTTTTTGCTGCAGTACCAGTTTTCAGATAAAGAATAAGCCCTGGCCTAACAATGCTCGAGGGATCTGCTCTGTTGTGGACCATGACCAGATTCATATGAGCAAAATCCTCCCAGTTAATGGTGTACTGCATCCCTGAGCTGGATGCCTTTTTTCTGCAGAGCCTTCCGGCCCTGTCAGGAGTACCTTAGCACCATTTGTATATGCAAAACATCAGATTTTGTTACATTTCACTCTGTAGGTCCTTATCCACTTCCTCCTCTATGCAACACAGACTCACACCCAAATGCTGCTTTCTACTCTTCCACCACAGCGTATCAGATGTCAGGGTGCACTTCCCCTGCCTCAACCACAGTCAGCCTTGCTGGGTCTTCTGGACAAAATGTTGAGGAAACAGCTGCAATGCAGTGGCACATCAAGGTTATGACTTCTTTTACAAATAGGAGACCTGCTGCTGCTGCTCCAGCACATCATGGGTACAGAAGGGCTGGCTTGGTCTTCCAGGCTCCCCAAATTATTTCTCACCTGGGATCCCAGGAAAGAGGGAACTGGCTTGCATCTTGCAGCCACAGCCTTGTGGCCCTCCGCCTCTCCTGGCCAGAGCAGCCTCCAGGCCTGCAGATCTTGTAGTTGTGTCTGTCCTCCAGTTGTGATGAACCTTCAGCATCACCTGTGCTGGGCTTTTTGGCTCCAAGAAATTACACAGCCTTCATGTTTTCACCTGCCTGGCCATCATTCTCACCAGGTGTGCCATGGGCTGTTCAGAAAGACATCCCACAGCTCTCGAGTGCTGTCAGGCCTGTTGGCCTGAGTGCAAAGCAAAACATGTATTTGCATGAAGAGGGAATTAATGAAAAGGTTAAAAGTACCAAGAAGCCAAGTTTGAAATGATATTTTATATTTTCTGGAGGAACTTTGTAGGTTTTAACTACCTGAGGTTAGCAAAGCTGGGTTCAGTATGAACCCTCTTATTTGAGTGACGTTGTTTTGGAGACCAGCTGTGTCTTAACCCATCCATCCCAGCTGGAGCCAGCTCCCTGGCAGGGCTGCAGGTCCTCGTCAGACTGTGGGGTTGCATGGAGAAGGGGAATGGGCAGGGGAATGGGCATCCAATAACCTGCTTTTCTCTTATTCCTCCCACTTGCAGAAAAAAAGGAGGGCAGCTACTGCCCGTCGGCAGCACCTGAAGGTATGTGGCACTGCTGGGGCTGAGTGAGATGTGTCCCAACCATCCTATCTCTCATTCTGAGCCAGCCAGCTCTTGGCACTTTCCCTCCTGTATGAGGCCTCCCATGCTCTTCCCACTCCTTATTGAGTCCTCGCCAGTATCCCTTTCTTGGAGATGCTGGTATTGATGTGGAGCTCCCCAAGCTGCCTCTCCATCAGGGCTCTCTCTCCCTTGCCAGCCCCCCCTGCCCTCCTCCCTTGCCTTCACGCTGTGCTGACCATCCTTCTGCTGCCTTCCAGAGTGCTATGCTCCAGCTTGCCGTCTCTGAAATAGAAAAAGAACAAGCTGCTAAAGAAGTGGAAAAGCAAAACTACCTGGCAGAGCATTGCCCTCCTCTGTCGCTCCCAGGATCCATGCAGGAACTTCAGGTAAAGACTTCTTTAAGTCTTTCACTGTGCCAGAGAAGAAAGGATTTGGCTCCATCAGTGAACCTGGTGGATTTAGATCTTTCCCATCTTGACCTCCTTCTCACCTTTGGGGGCCCTGGAGCTGGCTGGATGTGGAACTGGCCTGTGAGGCAGCTGGGGTGTCTCTGCAAAAAAAAAAAAACAAAGGCTCTGGCTGGCAGGAAAGCTGTGTTTCTAACAACATGTTGAGGCAGCATTTGCCTGAAGCCAGCAGCATGGAGACTAGGAGCTGGCCTGCAAGCCACACTTCACCGTCTGGTCTTGGCCCCATCTGGTCTTCTGGACTGTGGCCTTTCAGAGCCAGAGCGGTCAGAAGAGAGTAATCATGTGTGTGGGTCCTAGCAGTCAACATCCCTCTCTGCTTTTCCTCCCAGGACCTGTGCAAAAAGCTTCATGCCAAGATAGAGTCAGTGGATGAGGAAAGGTATGACACAGAAGTAAAGCTACAGAAGACTACCAAGGAGGTGAGATTCCCCCAGAGACATCCTTCAGGGGAGTCTCCAGCCCATCCTTTGTGCCTCCCTGCACCACTTGGGTCCATCTCACGAAACCCATGCCCTCTGCCCTGAAACTCCCTCTGCCCCCTCCCATTTTGCCATTTTGCAGCTGGAAGACTTGAGCCAGAAGCTCTTTGACCTGCGGGGCAAATTCAAGAGGCCACCCCTGCGCAGGGTGCGCATGTCTGCCGATGCGATGCTGCGGGCCCTGCTGGGCTCCAAGCACAAGGTCAACATGGACCTCCGAGCCAACCTGAAGCAAGTCAAGAAGGAGGACACAGAGAAGGTACCCATTCCCTCTCCTCTGTGCCCATACATGAATTGGCCTCCATTTTTTGAGGCTCATGCCTCCCTGTGTGACAGAGAGGGTTGAGGGTGAGCCTTTCTCCATAGCATTCTTCCTGCTCAGTATTTCCTCTTCTGGCAGTCATGATGTTGAAAAACAAGGGTGCAGCCCCAAAAATGTACCGCTTGGGTAGAATTGGGTTTCTCTAGCTGACACAGGGTTTTCCATGGGTGGGCGGGTAGAGGGCCCTGCCTGGGTGGATTGTCACCCTGGAGGGCACTGCTTGCACCCATGTACCCATCCCACCCCCAGGAGAAGGACCTCCGTGATGTTGGCGACTGGAGGAAGAACATCGAGGAGAAGTCTGGCATGGAGGGCAGAAAGAAGATGTTCGAGGCTGGCGAATCCTAAGCCCTGATCTCTCCACACCCATCCTCCTTCCCCACCTGTCACTGTCATCCCCCTCCCGGCTCAGTTTCACCAGCTGGATGCTGTTCCTCCCTGGTTTTGCAAAGAGCTGCATCATGGCAGCAGTGGTGTAAATAAAGCTTTGGTGGGAGAGGCGGGTGTTGCCTGCCTGGGGTCCGGACCCTCATCCATGCCATGGTGACAGCAGGGTCTGCCCCCACTGAGGGGATCCTGGTAGGGATGGGGAGGCTTTGGTGGGGGCCATGCTGCGGGGATGGGGGACCTCTCTGTTGTTGATTCCAGCAAAGCTGAGATGCTCATCCCTCTGGTTGCAGGCAGGAAAGGGTGAGGCTGTGCCACCATGCTCTGCTGGCATCCTCCTGCCAGGCTGTACCACCCACTCTTGGCCATGTCTTCCACTAGTGGCAGAGACAAAGAGATGAGTGTCCAAGCCCCAGGAGGTGTTGTAGAACCCCCACGCACAGTAGTGACAGCAGGAAGCTGTGGGGAAGGAGCAGAGCTGGGCAGGGAGGTGAGGGGTGACAGCCGCAGGGCAGGAGCAGACCCTTCGGCTCCAGCAGGCTTTGAGAGGCGCCAGGTCAGGACAGCCCCAGCAGCTCCTGCTGCAGCACCTTGGTACCAGTGCACTGTAGGGCACTGTGGTATAGAGATGTTGGCTATCCCCAAAGTGGCATGGGCAGGTGGTGGAGTAGTGAGTCACTCCTCTGTCCTTACCACAGTGGGGATGTCTGTGTCTCCTGCTTTCCCCTGGGTAAGCCCAGAACTTCCCTATTTTGAGATGTCGGCAGAGACAAAACCTTAAAATGTTCCCAACGGTTTAGAAAAAAAAAACAACAAAAAACCTCCAAATTTGCCTTCCCTCTGCCCCTCACCCATCCCCCCAAACCCTCAGCCCACGAAGTTTCCGGCACAGCTCACTTCTGCTGTGCACAGGAAAGCAAAACGACGGCAGCACCCTCGCACCAGAGCTGTCTGTGGGGCCACTGTGCTGGCCAGGGGAGAAGATGTCAGACTCGGAGGGCTGCCAGGAGGGTGCGGAAGGTGTGAACCAAGTGGGAGACGAATCCTCTGGGGAGAGTGAGAGGTGAGGTCTGGGATCCCAGTTCCCCAACATCACAACTGCCTTCCAGTCCTGGGAAACTGGGAGACTGGGAAACTGGGGAGTTGCTGGTGGGAAAGGATGATGCATGGCCAAAACCATGATGACCCATGAATCTGAAATGGGTCAGATGCTCTGGAAGGCTTTTCACAAGCTCCTCCAGCTAGGGAGAGACTTCAGCATTCTAAGGGTCTCATCCCCTTTGAATTTCAAAGCCCTTGGGAGAGGGGTGATCCAGTGGGGAACTGCAGCTCCAGCAGCAGGCAAGCTCAGCAAGGAGTCTGGTAACCTGGACCAGCTCTGCAGCTGAAATCAACCCCATCTTTAAGACCAGTGGGTGGAGATCAGCTGCCTCCTCTAGCAGCAATGGCTGGGCACATCTGATTTCTTGCTGTGTCCTCTGTGTCTCTAATGGAATTAATCTGGCAATGTTTCAGGCTGGTTGCTGTAAGGTTATATATCACCCTGTGCCTTCACTCTGCTTTGTTGCTTTATCAGCAGAGATTGTAAAATTTGGGGTCTGTTCACTCCAATGCAGACAGCTTTCCACGGGGGATAGAAGATGACAGATCAGTAGCAGAGACCATATCTGTCTGTGACGGAGGTAGACAGAGATTTGGCCAAGGTATATCACCCAGAAGTACTCAGATTTGGACTGGATTCAGGCTGAGCACCCAGGGAGCTTGGGGTTGCCTGATTTTTCACCTCCATCTTCAAAGCTCGCATTAGCATTTCTCCACAAGGCTTCTTAAAGGCAGCGCTGTTACTGTTGATAGGAAACAAAAACCCTTGAGTGACAGTGAGAGGAGAAACGTGTGTCATCTCCTGTCACCAACGGTTGAAGTAAGTGTTTTGGCTGACACATGACAGCAATTAGCCTTGGCTGAAGACTTGACTGGAAGCTTCAAAAGCTGCTGGAAGGCTCCATGCATGGCTCTCTGCTGAAACAAAGGGGAAGCCTTGGCTGCTGGGGGAGTGCAGAGGTTTCCCAGTGTGATCTATGACATTCCCAGCATTGCTCCAGCCTGGCTGTGCCTCCATTGCAGGCTCAGCTCACCTCGCAGGAGCAAGGAGCAGATGCTGGGAGCAGCCCAAGGCAATTGATTCTTCCTGCTCCCCCTTTGCTGCAGCAGGTGCAGGTGTGTTGGCACAGCCGAGGCCAGTGGTGGGGGCTGCTGGTGGGGCAGGGGCAGTTTCTCTTCTCTTCTCTTCTCTTCTCTTCTCTTCTCTTCTCTTCTCTTCTCTTCTCTTCTCTTCTCTTCTCTTCTCTTCTCTTCTCTTCTCTTCTCTTCTCTTCTCTTCTCTTCTCTTCTCTTCTCTTCTCTTCCCTTCCCTTCCCTTCCCTTCCCTTCCCTTCCCTTCCCTTCCCTTCCCTTCCCTTCCCTTCCCTTCCCTTCCCTTCCCTTCCCTTTTCTCGCTGGAGTCGCAGCTAAATAAGAGGGTCTCTGGAGGGGTCTCTTCTGTAGCACTCCAACTCTTACAGTCTTCAGAAACATGTTTAAAAATTGTGTATATGAATAACGACGGCAGGGTGGCACATCCCTTCGTCCCTACCTGCATTTTAGAATTGTAATGAAATATGAAATTTGAGGGCAAAAGTAGTGAGCAAAAATAACTTCCTTTTTGCTTTAAAAATATGGAGAATTACTTTCCCTCCCAACTTGTGTAACAGTTTCACGTGCAGGTCTAAACTTCTGCTGCTTTTACTTACACTATTTAAACGCTTGCTGGACTCTGGTGATCTCCACTCCCAAAATGGAAGAAGGAAGCATTTAGTTGCTGTTTGAGGCTACTTCTTCTCACTCTGTGGCTAGCTCAGCTCTCTGATCTCCTCTCCTTGAGGACAAAAATGTTTTCAGGCTGACCTGTGTGGATGGAGTCAGGGCAGTGTTCCTATGACAGCTTAAGGCGTGCTGGAGGTGTGAGCAGTGAGTCTTGTGATGCAACTGCAAGGAAAGTAAATCCCAAGGCTCCCTAGTATAAACGCACAGTGAGTAGATATGGGGAGAAAAAGGGTGCTGGGTTTGCTTAACCGAGAAACCTTACCTATTTAACTGTGTGCAGGGTACATGGAAGACGAGCTTGCATTAGAAAATGTCCTGAAAGTCCTAATTTAGACATAGTTTACCATTTCCCCATATAAATCAGGACATGCTGGCAAAGTCTTGCTGACACTAGTGTATCACCACCTAAACCAAACTGATGTTATGTTACTTTCCATGAACTGGAATTGCTATATAGTAAACCACTGCACTGTGGGCCTTATGTGAAGCATTCTCAAAAGAAATGAGAAAGTGGGGGATGAGAGGATGGAGAGGTGGCTGCTCGGGTTGTCCTTGATGGTGGTTCAGGATGAAGGAGTCAGCTCTCCTGCCTTGACAGAGGGAGGCTGGGAGCCTGAGGTCTGGGAGAAGCCTGCCTTATAGCAGGGCTAGATAACCCAGTATGTTACTCAGAGGATTCTTCATAGAGCTCTGCAGTCTTCAGGCAAGTTTCCCTTGCATATAGGGTCTGAGATGAGAGATTGGCTTCTCCCAAATTCCCCTGTCTCCATCCTTCTGGGGCTTCCCACCCCTTGAGCTGCAGGGAGCCCTTGGCGGCCCATGTATGGTCACTGCTTGGGGAGAGGCTCTGCTGTGCCAGCAAGCCCCAGGCTTTCCTTTGCCATGTCTGTCCCCAGCTGTCTTGAATTCTCCAGATCCTTGGAGGAGTCTCGAGGGTCCTTGCTAGGATGACTGCTGTTGCTAAGTATACCCGTGGCTGGAAGGCGGTTGTCTGGGAAAACTGATACGCAGAGAGTCTTTGGACCCCATGGTGCACTGCATTCCTTAGAGGAGGGATGGAAGGGTGACTGATCCCTGCTCAGGAGTAACGGGTCACAGTTTGACCCAGCTGGGCTCATTAAAGTGGAAAAATAGTAGGGAAATAAACAAGGGAGGGCCAGATGGATAATTTAGTGAAGTTGGGCAATACTATAGTGTCTCAAAATTGGATATAGGTGCTCTGGCAGCGGCATTAGGGATACAGACCTGTCTCTAATTATAGAGAGGTATCAGGTGCCTCCACTGCCCCTTTCTCCTTGAAAAAAAAAAAAAGCCTGGCTTGCCTTACCTCTGAACTTATTTTGCAATGTAAAACTATGGGTTTGGAGGTGTGTGTGTTAAAGTAGGGAATTGCCCAGCAGCCTTTATTTGATTTTTAATTTTAAACCACAGGAGACTCTCTGCTGGCTGGAGGGCTGACTGTTTTAAGACTCTTGGGGTGAAGAATGTCTCTGAAGCTTGTGGGAATCCCTTGTGCCTGGATTTTAGAGAGACGGCTGTGGGGAAGGCTGGGCTGGCTGTCCAGGAGACCGTCCTGGGGGCTGCTAGGAGGAGGTTTTGCCAGACTGGCATTTCTAGGGTGGGGTGAAAAAGCACTTCTGCTGGACAAGGTGGTGCTGGGACTCCAGTTCCTCTGCAGGAAGTGGTGCAGCCCAGCCTGCACCCCGGGGCACCCGGCCCTGCTGGCTCTAGGGGGCCCAGGCAGCCCAGGCATTTCCTGGCTACACCCCACGAGAGGGCGAGCTCTGCTCAGCCTGATTTGTCCAAGAGCACTGATAGATCTGCAGCAAAGGGGAAAGCGGAGATGTCCAGACAGAGTTTTGGGACATGGCAGGGCTTTACCGTTTGCATGGAGCAGGCAGGCACCCCCCAGGGTGGCAGTGTCCCCAAGGGCGAGCTGCTGTCAGGGAATACGATGGCACTTTGGGACAGGGTGGCATCCTGTCCTTGGGTCAGATCAGAGTCTGTTTGCAGCTGTGCTGCCCATGTGGGTTAAGCTGCATGGGCTTTCCCAGGTTTGCTGCAACTGAGATAGGACAAGTGCTGCTCCATAGGCATGGCTGAGTGCAAGGTGTGTGGAGGGCTGGTTTGGGAAGGTGGGAGGAAAGAGAGTTTCTTGTACCTCCGTGGTCTTGGCATCTTCCCTGCACACCTGGGTTTTGTGTGGTGTGCTGCTTCAGAGGATTTCAGGCCTTTCCCAAAATCTGAAAGCCCTTTTCCTAGCAGTAACTGGAAGGGTAGAAGGTATCACAGCTGGTGCTGTGGCAGTGAAGTGGTTAACCTCGGCATGCTGGGCCCCTCTGCTCTGACCCCAACTGACCCCCTAACCCAGCCCAGGCTGATGCTCTGCCTGCATCCTCCCTTCGCATCCGTTACCCCCGTGACCCACACGCCTGGCTGTGGGGTCTGTGTGGTGGCTGAGTGGGCTCCTTGTTACCTCAGGGCTCTCCCCAGAGCTGGGCTTGCTCCAGTTAGGCACCCATGCAGCCTAGCTGCTGCCTCCGTCGGGACACTGACTCACATCTAGGCATCCTGAGGCCTTGTCAGCGCTATGTTTGTGTTGGGAACAGCTTTTTTTTGGGGGGGGGGGAGTTGGGAATCCTAGCCTTAAGAAAGTTGTTGCCCAGACTCTAGGGTGGATTGGTGGCTGCCAGGCTCTGGGGACTGTAATCTGGCTCTGACTGGCAGTGCAAACCTGCTGTGACCCTCAGGGGCTCAGGGGAAATGATGCTTTGCTGCTCTCTCTTCATTCTTCATGTGCAGCCTTGCCAGTACAGACCAGCTATGCGAACCTGTCTGGAAGGACAGTGCCTGCTCTCCTGGCACAGGTGAGGGAGGACTCTGCTCTGCCCAAGGCAACCCAGTTTGTGCAGTAGCTTTGACCTCTCATAGCTGCAGTTCCTATTCCCTTAATATGAGTCCAACAAGCTCCTCATCAGGCTGAGTCTTTGGGCTCACTGAGGAGGTACTTTGGCATCATTTGAAGCCAAATGCATGGAGAAAGGGTTCTCATGGGGCAGTTCTGTTCTCCTCAAGCCCTTCATAAGGAGAAATCCTGAGGATGTACATCAGTGAAAGGAAGACATAGTGGTGTATCTGTATGATAGGGACTCAGGGGCCCCTTCACCCAGCTTGTGTTCTGGATCATTTTAATCTGTTATATGGGCCAAAAAAATGCCCTAGGTGGTGCTGCACATGCTGGGAAGGCAGCTGTCATGCATGGCATGACTGCAATATGATTGGTATGACAGCAGCACCTACAGCGCTCAACCAAGGCCAGGGTGTCACCATGGTGGGTGCTCTGTGGGTATCCTGATGGCCTACTGCCTCGTGGCAAAGAGGACAGGCTATCTCTACTGCAAGGCCAGACAAGTGAGGCTGAGATGTTTAGGAAGAAATGCCCTAACTGTAGGATTAGCATACTGTGGATTGGGTACCCAGAAGAAGTGGTTTCCTGTTGGACCCACGTGACATCTGCCAGGCCTTGGCAGGTGTCTTATGGAACCCAAGGCATCCTCTGTGGCACTTGACACCTGTGTTTAGGCACCTGAATTGCCCCCTGGCTTCTCAATATCACCTAGGAAGCACAGGTCACTGCTGAGATTTGAGCTGACCTCTCCTGAGGCTTGGCCAGATATCTTGCAGTCCTCAGCCTGTCTGGGTGCTCCACAGAGGCGCAGTCACAAATGGGTTAACCATCCCTGCTTGGAGCCCGTGTGTGTTTTCTTTGCCAGTGTATCCATTCTAACACACACCAGATGTGTGAGGCAGCCTCTGGAGTGTCTTAATCCCAGGTTTCGGCACTCAGAGCTGTCTTTCTCATGGGCAGGTCTGCAGCAGTTTTCTAGGGTCTCCATTGCTGCTTGTGCACAGCATGAGCAGGGAGGCTGGCAGTCCCCATCCTCTGCAGGAGAATTTGCAGCAAGGCAGGATGAAATATCTTCTGTTATTTACTGCTTTAAACAAGTCACTTGTGGGATAGGCTGCTGGAGCTGGCAGCAGAGCTGATGATGATAGCTCCATCTTGAGTCATACGGGGTGAGTGTTAAACCCAGGAGCGACTTGTGTTCACCCTCTCTCAGCAGATCAATGGTGATTCACACCAGCCTGGTGTGTCTGGTAACTGTCCAGGGAATACATGGCTAAAGAGGAAAATACACGAGCTGTCCCAGCTGAATTTATTAATGAATGGAAATAGCAATGAGTGGACTTCTATTATTAGCTTGATTTGTGACGAGCATCCAGTGGTCTAAAAACTTGAAGCTACCTGGGAGCAACCACTCTGAGATATGCAAGACTTGGTTTATTTGGAAGTCAGAATATTTGGATTTCTCTTGCTATGCCACAGATGTGTGGGCCCAAATGCTTTTGCTAGTGTACATCAGCACCATCCAACTGTCTGCCATAAGGCTGTGCTGATTTCCATCAGCTGGAGGTCTCCAGTTCTTTCACTTACATGCTCATTTTGAAAATAGATCCTTTACTAGGGATTAATTCTGCATTGCCAAGAAGTCTTTCTCCCAGCTCTAGGTATCTGTTGCTTGCTTCAGCTAAATACACAGTATGTGCAATGCCTTTTATCAAGCCCTTGCCAGACAGTTTGAAAATATGGTATCTTTTTGTGTGCGTGTACATGCATGTGCTTTTCTGCTGCAAAAGCACTTTTCCTTCCAGTGAAAGCTTACTCTGGAGCCATTAACATTGACAAACTCTGAACTATTGACAGACCCCAAACAATCATCACTGCCAGCTCTTTGGCAGGGGCAAAGTTCTCCCCCAATAAAATTGATGTCAATAATTATTTCCTCTTAAAATAAGTGCATCCTTGCAGTTGTGATTTAGCGTCATGTATCAGGAGCTGACAGCAGTGTGTCTGAGCTGAGCTGTCCTCAAGGACAGACTAATGTGAAATATAGGCTGTGCACCCCTGCTGCGGTGGGACTTCCCCTTCCTTGGGGTGCCATTTGTCTCTTCTGCTGCTTTTCTGCTCCAGTTGCCATAATCTCTTGCATACAGGCTTAGCTGCCCCTTGTGCAGAAAGGATCATCTTAATTTTTTGCTGGGCCTCACTTTGTAGCATCAATGAGTATCTTCCCCCTTGACAGAGGCAAATGTTGGTCTTCAGGCTTTTTGGGTACTCTTGCTTGCCCTTTTGTAACAGATCCTATCTTTTGCCCAGCTCAATGAGGGAGGCATGGATGGATATTGGCAAGCTGAGATCAGATGCCTTTCCCCAGGACAAGGTGCAGCTTGAAGTGAGGGTGTAGCTTGGCAGCAGGAACTGTCAGATGATGCTTGGAGGTTCCTTCTTGTCCATTAGTTTACCCTGGCCCCAGCCTGGCAGTGTGAGGAAAGTATTAATGGCTGCTAAAACTGCTTGTGTTGCATAATGTGATGTTACATCAAAGCCTCCAGCCAGCTGCAGATGAGCTAATAAGTTTATACCAGGAAGAAGCTGTATTTCAGTTCTTGAAAGCTGTGCTGGTCAGCTCAGCAGTGTGGCTGGAGCATAAGGCAGTACTCACACAGTGGTACTATCCTACAGCCTGTCAACGAAATGTGTTGCTTGGCTTTGGGTTATGCTTTGAAGATATCACACAGATGCCACTTGGTGAAGGAAGATGGTGCCTCTATTATAGGTTGTGCTCCTCTTACGCTAAACTTGGGAGATACTGGGAGATGACTGAAGATATCTTCAGTTGCCCATTAGTGCCCATCTAATCCACCTAGCCAAAGCAAAGGCCATTCCATTTATTTTAAAAGGACATTCAAAGTTCAAATTAATTCAACAGCTTTCCAAATCTCAGTGAGCAAAGACCAGTGAAAAGGCAATGTGATGCTGTAAGAAGGCCTTTTTTAGACATTTCCTACAGTGTCTGCTGGTGGGGGGACAACCTCTTGGCAGCAATTGCCTATGGCTTATTCATCTTGGCTGGAGCCCTTTGTCCTGTTGCTTGGCCCTGAGGTGGAGAGGCACCCCAAAGAGACGAAGACAGTCTCCACAGGGCCAGTAGTTCTCTTGTCCTGTAATGACCCTCCTGTGTGGGCTGGGAGTGTCTTATCTGCAGCCATTGTTTTGTCTTCCTGTCTCTTTCCCAATGGTTTTGTTGATTTAACCTTATATATAGATACGGTGCACCCTGCAGTAACCAAGCTGGTTCAACGTGCTGGACTAGCTGTGCTCCTCCAGAGCTCTGCTGAGTCACATGGCCTTGGACCTGGTCTGTAAAACCCAGATGGTAGCTCACCAGAGTGACTCAGGTGGTATCTCTCCCTGTTTGCACAGCACACAGAGCAACAGGGGCTCTCATCTCCTTTAACCATTCTGGGCTGCCCAGTTAATGCTTACACTACCTCTCTTTGCTTTCTTCTTCCCCCTTTTTAAAATCCAGTTTTCAGATGTTCCTTTTGGTTCCTTCTCCCTTGATTCCCTCAACCTTTTTGCTCATTTGTATCACCCCTGGAGCAAAAGCATCTTCTCTTATAAGGTTTGTAAGCTTGCATCTTTGCTTCTCACTGAGCTTTAGATTTTAGGATGTACCCATGAAGTGCCCCAGAGAGAGGGTCCCTCCTCCATTCTGTGTGAGGGTGAGGGATGGCGGTGGTTTAGAGGAAGAGGGGTGCTCCTTCTAGATCCGGCTTCCTCTCCCTCTAGCACGTCTGCCTCTTTGGATATCATAGGAAGAAAGTCATCACTGATCCCAAGCCAAGAACTGCAGACTTATTATGAGATTGTGTTTATTGACTCTTTGGACCCAACCCACAATTATACATGTTCTTCATGGTAGTCCTCTGAGTGCATGGGCCAGACAAAAGCTCTGAGCCAAGACAACTCCTGCCTACAGCACTCCCTCCCTCAACACCCATGGGGTCACATGTTGGCTAGGGAATGTCCCCTCCCAACTCATGGCCAGGGCAGAGGAAGGCTTGCTGAGGAGCGTTATTGGGACTGGACTCCTTCCCCTGCACCCTGAGCTAACTACATAGATGGGGTGCTCTGCACTCCAGACAGCACACTTCTGGAGTTTGTAACAAGCTGTTATGGTGTGAAGGAGACAACATGCTACTTTTGTCTGCTAGACACCCTGTTTCCTTGGGGTTATCTCTGGATGCCTGTTTTGGCCTCCGTATTTGGCTGCCCAAAAGTGAGTGCTGGCATAGTAAGCTGGACTGAGCTAACTGGGAATTAGGAATGAAGGTGAGATGGGCAAACCCTATTCATCAGGCTAATGTGTAAACCACACAATTTACGCAGCTGATGTACCAACTGGTGTGCACCTCTCTCTGAACTGAGGCTTCCAGGGAGCTGGGCGACTGCTGATGTCCACCAGGCTGGTTTCAAAGTGGGGATTGCTAGTGCATGGTGAAGAGAGGTTGAGGAGATGTTGGGATAGGGAGAGAAGTTTGGGATTGCAGAGGGAAGGATGTATCACTTAAAAGGCAAAACAGACAGACCCCTCATCTACTCCATCATCCTAGGGGGGCTGCTGGTGGAAGTGCAGGGTCTCTGGCTGAGACACGGATGCTTAGTCCTTGCTGAAAAGGTGAGGCTGTTTCTGCAGGAGCATCTGCTCTGGGTGGGATCCTACAACTGACAAGCAGGCATGTACCTCTGAAAATAACATGGGCAGCTGATGGCACCTATAAAGGACTGGCCTTTGAAGCAGCTGTACATTGGGACTTACACTGACAGTGCTTTACATCCTTGCAATATTGGAGAAAATTGCTCGGGCTGCATTTCTTTGCTAGCAGGACTAGAGTTTTTTTTTTTTTTTTCCTAGACCATGTGTTAGCCTCCAACTGATTTTGCAACTAGTTCTACATAGCAGAGTGATTGTGTAATTAATGGGAAATGGTGCGGTCCTATCTCTCTGGGACTCCCGCCCTCCTCCTCACAGCAATGGAGACACACTCACTCCCCACTGGCGTTTCACCTTCTCTGCTTTCCCTGCTGCTGGGAAGAGCTCTGAGAAGCATTCTGGTGTCCTGTGGAGTGTTTCTGGGTGCTCCAGGCATCTCTGCTCCTGTAGTGGGGTGCAGTTTTGCTGCAGAGATTTATGATGGTTTTCCTAGCTTAAACTGTGCCAAAAAATAGCAGATGAATTAATTCTTTGTTTTTCTTCCTGTGTCCGCTGCACTCCTACCCACTTCCTGGTGGGACTGGGAGGTTTGTTTCTGTGAAAGGATATGAGCAGCTGTGGGACTGATGCTGACCTTACTGTTCTTGGATACATGGTATGACTCTGATGCACCTGGGCTCGGCAGCAAGTGCGGGAGGAGAGGGGACAGAAGGCGCCTCTGTTCTGCAAGTTGATGGTGTGGGATTTCTCCTGCACTGCTCTTTCTCCTTGGTCCCTTAGGCCCAGGCTTTGTGCCTTTGACTAGTGGGTTTAAATGCTCTGTGCCCCACAGAGATGGGGATAGTGAATCTGTCCACATGTCACTTAGTGCACAAGTTCTCTCCCTTCCTGCAAACTTTGAGTTTAGAAAGAGGGTCCTGCTCTGCTCTCCCTGTGGTCCTGTAGGACCCTGCTAATGCTGGAGGAAGGATGGGTTTTCTTGTCATATCTGGTGTCAAAGCTGAAAGCCAGAAAGAAGGGCAGGGAGAATTCCCCTGAGGTCAAGTAGCAGCACAGCCACCTTGTAAAAGCAGGAGGATTTTCCAGGCAGAGTTCAGTACCGGGAATTTCTCTCCCCAGAAGCAGTGCAGAGCTCAGCAGGCTGCCTGTTGTAATGGAGGGACCCCTTTCCTCACTGCTTTACTTCTGGTGTTTCCAAATGACCTTACCACCTTAGACCAGTAAGAGCTAATGTCATGACCTCTCTCTTGTCCTGGATTTCATCATCCAAGCATGGTTTTTCTCAGCCCTGTTCACTGAAGGCCCCCATCTCTCAAAGGCAGTCAGTCCTGGGCTTAGGTTGGAAGTCTGCCAAGTGCTTGCAAGATGAGGAGTTCATGCTGGCATCCTCCAGAAGGCAAACCTGGGCGTGGAGGCAAGGCTCTCTTCCTGGGCGAATCAACAGCTTTTCCCTCTGCCTGTTTACACAGAGGATCTCATCACTGTAGGTAGTGGTGTGCCATCACCTCTTCCCCTTCCCACACTCAGCAAGCTCCTGCTTTCTCCTAGCGACAGCGGCTGCATTCCTCCTTGCCCCCGCCAGCACCCTGAAGGTCGCCCAGCATCTCTGCCTGAAATAAGAGTGTTGCTGTGATTTCATTCAGCCCTCACTTGTTGCTGGCCCATGGCTGCTAGCTATGTCTTTGCCTGCCAGGACTCCTCTGTCTTGCATCCTTGGCTGACTTGGACCATGAGAATCAGTGGCAGGTTTGGGCTGATTCTCTCCAAAAAGAAAACCCTGTAGGTGCATACTTCATTTCAACTCTGTGGGTAATTGTGGTGAAGTCAGTAGGATTGTTCAAATGCTTAAACCTAATTACTCCTGTAAGTACTTGCACGGCTGGGACAGGCTCTTTTTGAGCAACAGAGACCTTTTGTGGTGGTTCTTTTGCATTTTCTCACCAAATTTAGAAAGAAAGAAAATGCAGTGTGACAGCATCTGAGTAGCCCACCGAGTGAGGTCATTATCAGTGTCCGTGCTTAGTGGGTTTTCTTGCTCCTGATCGTTTAGGGGATAGTTAGTAAATACCTGCAGAAAAAAATAAGGTGTTTTGAAATGAAGAAATAGTGGAGTGGAAGGCAGACACTTCCCTCTGATTTGGCTTTAATGTACTTCCCTTTTATTGAGATTTCTGGGTGTATTTCATGGGTAACTTCTCCATTTCAGCTTACCAGGCAGCAAGAAACATTTTTGCAGAAGTAATTAAAACGAAACATGTAAATGAGATGAGAGGCACTGAAAGCAGAAGGAAGGTGAGGGTCTTTGCAGGGTGGTCCCATCATAATAGTTCCCATCTTGGAGAGAGCCAGAGGAATATTCCCACTTACTGTAGGGGAATATGGACAGGCCATGCCATGAGCGCCATGATGTATAAGGTAGGACTGGAACTTGCTGGGTGCAAGTCCATGTGCCAGTTGGTTTGGTATAGCAGAAGATCTCTTCCCCCCAAAAAAAACCACATGTGGAGTGGGAGATGCAGGTTAGGGAAAAAAAAGACTGGTTTTTGTTGTTGTTGTTGTTTTGGTTTTTGTTTGTTTGTTTGTTTGATTTTTTTTTGTTGTTTGTTTGTTTTTTATCCCCAATACTGGTCCATGGTAGCATGAGAACACTCAACTGAATGCATGGCAGATGGTCATTTTGTTTTAGCAGGTGGCAGTGTTGATAGTTCTTCATCAAACACTCACACACCTCTTTAATGTCCTGAAATATCAGTGTTTCATGGAGGCAAGCCAGACTTTTTTATCCTTGCCCAGTTTGACAACTGGGGAAACTGAGGAATGGGAGAGTCGGTCAGTTGAGCAGGTGAGGGGGAGGTTTGAGAGCAGAAGCAGACTGCATGCTTCTTGCCTGCCTGGGGCTGGCTTTCCCCAGAATCCAGCTGCTATCTCCATCCCAGGAGAACATTTTTCTCTGGTGCAGTGTTTCCAAGCACAAAGCCTCTCTTGCATTATTGTGGCTGTCTGTTCATCTCTGGGCATGCGGAGACTGGAGGTGAGCCCTTCACTGGAGACTTCTGCTGTGAATGGACCAGGAGTGATTTACAGCCCGCTGAGCGCAAGTTGCCAACCTGGGTTTCTGCTCCCACGTTGCTTTGTGTAATAAGGGAAGCAGTGGTAAAGGTGGAAAAAAAAGGCGGGGGGAGGAAATATGGGGGAGTGGGACTGACTGAAGGAAGGAGGAGGGGGCAGGAGAAGACGAAAGAGGGACAGAAGAGGGTTAAAGCAGAGGAGGGAGGGGGAGAAGCCCTTCTCTCTGGGGATCGAGGAGCGCCGGGCTTTGTGCTGCGGGACCCGCCGCCGGCTGCGCTCCGAGAGATTCTCCCGTGACACTTCCACGACGCGGAGGGGGAGGAGGAGGAGGTAGAGGTGGAGGAGACAAGCCGGGGGTGTGGAGCAGGGGGGGCTCGCAGAAACAAAAGGAAACCAGCTGCAGAACTTCCTGAAGGCGGAGAGGGGGGACGCGGGAGCGCGCAGCGCCGGGCGGGCGGGCAGCTGCCTGCGGCGCTGGGGAAGGGGGCGGCAGCCGGGACCCTGCCTGCCGCTCAGCAGTAGCCACCATGACCAGCGCGATCCTGAGGAGGAACTCCAGCAAGCAGGGCCTGCAGAACCTCATCAGGTGAGAGCCCACCTGCCCGCGGGCGTCCGGACCAGGCTGGCTGCTGCCTGCAGGGGCGCGCCTCTGCCCGGGGGTCGCGGCTGGGGGTACCGGGGGAAGAAAGGAACTGTATTCCGGATGGACCGTCTTCATGTCCCTTTAAATGAGCTGAATTTCTTCCTCACCCCGGCTCTCCAGCAGACGCGATGCGTTAGGAGGAGGGAAAATAGATACCCCCCCTCTCCCCATCCTCCCCAAAAGCAATATGAGAAAAGCAGATTTGAACTTACTGATGGCTTTTCCAGGAGCAGACAACTGAAATAACTGAGCACAACTGTACTGTGACACTCACCTGAGCCGGCTGATTCCCCCCTCTCTCTGTGCAAGGGATGTCTCAGTATGTGTCTTTTTGTGCCCCTTGAGCACTGAAGGCTTCTGCCTAGAAAAAAGGATTTTTTTTTTGTTTTGTTTTTTGTTTTGTTTTGTTTTGTTTTTTTGTGTAGGAAACGTACGCTGGGCATGCTGTGCTGTGCATTTTCAATTCAGAGATATGTAAAGGGCCAGATCCTCCCAGTGCTGAAAGCTGACATTGCTCTTTGGATTTAATTGATCGTAATAGTGCTTTGAACCTTTCTCTCAAAGTAGAATTGCCAGGGCAGGGAGGTGGACGGTTCAGTTGGGTTTATTCCCATTTCTCAGCCAGGGCTGAGCTGGGGAGGATGGCTACATTGTCTGCTGGTGCTAGGATTCCCTTCCTCACAGTCACTCTGCTTTTCCCTGGGGGCTTTTCAGTGGGAGCTGGAAATGCTGCTTTCCGCTGTGGGTCTCTGGGACCCTCCTCAGGCTGCCGATTCTGGGGAAGCTTATTCTGTGCCATGCTGATGGCTCTGACTGGGCAGAAGAGGTGCACTCCTCACCTCTTCATGTCTAATTGAGCAGCTGGAGGGGTGAGAGATGCAATTAGGGAACGCTGGACTTGCATCCCATGTCTTAGGCACCTCTGGGCTCCCTTGTGCTTGCCAGTATCAGCTGGTCTACATCCCAGCTGGGATGTAAAAGATGTCAGGGTGGAGGTGTGGGGGTTATTTGGACAGGCATTTTTCCAGTCTCTCTGACCTTCTTCCAGGGCCCATTCTGGACTCAGGGGAGTCATCAGAAAAGCTCCCACTGCTTGCACGGACCCCTGGGATGGCAAGTGGGCAGGAGGAGCTGACTCCTCTTTGTTCATCTCCTGTTTGGCCTATTGCACTCCTTCCCTGGTCTCAGCCCAGAGGGACTGGGATCTTGGTATACAGATCTCTGTTTCAGAACAGGGCTTGGTCAGGGGCTCATGAGAGGTATGGAAACCTCTGTGTGGGTGTGCAGCAGGCAAGGATGAGCTCAGATTTGAGGCCAGCTAGTACTGAGAAGGGTCAGGCAAATGAACTGGGGTGGAAATCACCTGAATGCAGCTGTGTGGCAACTTATTTTGCAGAGTGGCACATGGAAGGGGAGACAAATGGTGCTTCATACACACCAAAAGGTCATCTGAAGATCCGTCCTCGGCACAGCCCAAGCCAGAGGTCTTTTCTTGTCCTTAATAGTGGCTCCAAGTTCCTCCTGCTGTGGATAAGGGACTTTTGGTGCTCTAGAGACTCACAGGGACTTTTGCCATAGGAACTCTGGGATGACTTTTGTCCTGTGCAGGGTTATTACACTTAATCTGGCTGAGGTTTGGCTTTGTGGCTGTGTTTTCCAGTCCCACTTGCAAATGAGGAGGCAGGTAGGATGTGAAGATATGTGACAGATTTCATCCAGGTTTATCATGGAATCATAGAATGGTTTGTGTTGAAAGGGACCTTAAAAATAATCTAGTTCCAAACCCCCTGACGTGGGCAGGGATGCCTTCCACTAGACCAGGTTGCTCAAAGCCCCATCCCACCTGGCCTTGAACACTTCCAGGGATGTGGCATCCACCACTTCTCTGGGCAGCCTGTTCTGGTGCCTCACCACCCTCATGGTGAATAATTTCTTCCTTATATCTTATCTATATCTACCCTCTTTTAATTTAAAGCTATTATACCTTGTCCTATCACTACATGCCCTTCTAAGAAGTCCCTCTGCAGCTTTCTTTTAGTTCCCCTTGAGGTACAAGAAAGCTGCTATAAGGTCTCCCCAGAGCCTTCTCCAGGCTGAACAACCCCAACTCTCTCAATCTGTCTTCATAGGAGAGGTGTTCCAGCCCTCTGATCATCTTGTGGCCCTCCTCCAGGCTTACTCCAGTAGCTCCATGTCCTTCTTATGCTGGAGGCCCCAGGGCTGAATGCAGTAGTCCACGTGGGATCCCTCCCTTCACCTACTGGTGACACTTTTTTTGATGCAGCCCAGGAGACAACTGGCTTTCTGGGCTGAAAGCAGCCATTGTTGGGACATGTTGAGTTTCTCATCAATGAACACTCTCGAGTCTCTCTCCTCAGGGCTGTTCTCAATCCATTCTCTACTCAGCCTGTATTTGTGCTTGGGATTGCCCTGACCCATGTGCAGGACTTTGCACTTGACTTTGTTGAACTACATGAGGTTTGCACAGGCCCACTTCTCCAGCCTGTCAAGGTCCCTCTGGATGACATCCCTTCCGTCCAGCATGTCAACCACACCACACAGCTTGGTGTCATTAGCAAACTTGCTGAGAGGGCACTCAGTCCCACTGTCTATAACCCCAAAGATATTAAACAGCCCTGATCCCAATACTGACCCCTGAGGAAAGGCATTCGTCAATGGTCTCCGCTTGCACATCAAGCCATTGACCACAACTCTTTGAGTGTGACCTTCGAGCCAATGCCTTATCCACCGAGTGGTCCATGTATCAAATCTGTGTCTCTTCAATTAAGAGATAAGGATGTCAGGTTGGACAGGGTCAAATACTTTGCACAAGTCCAGGTAGGTGATGTTGGTTCCTCTTCCCTTATCCACCAGTACTGTAACCCCATCACAGAAGGCCACCAAATTTGTCAGGCATGATTTGCCTTTAGTGAAGCTATGCTGGCTGGCACCAATCACCTCCTTATTTTTCATGTGCCTTAGCATAGGTTCCATGATCTTGCTGGGCACAGAGGTGAGACTAACTGGCCTGTAGTATCCCAGGTCTTCCTTTTTTCCCTGTTTAAAAGTGGGGTTTATGTTTCCTCTTTTCTAGTCAGTGGGAACTTCACTGGACTGTTACAGCTTCTCAAATATGATGGAAAGTGGCTTAGCAACTTCATCCACCAGTTCCCTCATGACCTGCAGATGCATCTCATCCAATCCCATGAACTTGTGCACCTTCAGGTTCCTTAGATGGTCTTGAACCTGATCTTCTTCTACAGTGGGAAGTTCTGCATTCTCTCAGTCCCTGCCCTTGCCTTCTGCAACTTGGGCAATGTGGCTAGAGCACTTGCCAGTGAAGACTCAGGCAAAAGTCATTGAGTATCTCAGCCTTTTCCATATCCTGGGTGACCAGGTCTCCTGTTGCCTTCTAGAAGAGTGCCCACATTCTCCCTAGTCTGCCTTTTTTCACTGATATACCTACAGAAACTTTTCTTGTTGCCCTTGACATCCCTGGCCAGATTTAATTCTATCAGGGCTTTAGCTTTCCTAACCTGATCCCTGTCTGCTCAGTTTCTCTATATTCCGCCCAGGGTACCTGTCCTTGCTTCCACCCTCTGTAGGCTTCCTTTTTGTGTTTGAGTTTGTCCATGCAGGCCTCCTGGTGTTTGTGCTGGACTTCCTCTTTGTTGAGATGCATCACTCCTGAGTTTGGAGGAGGTGATCCTCGAATATTAACCAGTTATGCCCAAATAACTCCACTAATGCTCACAGGAATCAACAGGAGAAAAGGCAGGATCTGCTCCATGCACAGCACATCCTATTTTGCAGTTATACTTTCTTGCAGAGCAGTTTCCCTGCTACGCCCAGCCATGGGGCTGGCTCTGCAAGCCCTGCTTGCCTGGGTGCAGGCACAAGCTCCTTCAGTCTGTGAGTGACTTGAGGCTCCTGGCTTGAAGATATATTGCTGTCAAGATTGCTGTGCTCTGCTTTTATCTGTCCCAAGGTGACTGCAGGCAGAGCGGTTACACTGCGTAGGCTCTTCTGATATGCCCAAGTGCATTGGTGACCTGGAGCACAAGAGTGAAAACGGCTGCTCACATTCATGAGCACTGGGGATTTTGGTGTGATGCCAAGATTTACCTGGCTGCTCCTGCTGCAGAGCATCAGCAGGGATAACCAGGGATTTACCTTCTCTGAGCACTGCTCAGCCAAGGGAGCTGCTTCCCAGGCCGTCCCATAGCTGAGCTGAAACCAGTGTTAAAGTCTTGTGGATTTTGGGTTGAAGAGCTGAATCTCAATGCTTGACCATCCAGCCTTGTCCTTGACACAAAACCTCAGCATTTCAGACAAAGTGGCCCATGCCCACATGTGGAGGAGGAGTCCCTGGCTGCCGTCACGCAAACATCAGTCCCAGGAGCCAAATTTATGTGAAATGGCTTTTCCGTGGACCATGCTGGCAGATTTAGCATAGGCCAGGCTTTGGGGTGGTTGGTGTGTGCTGGAGAGCAGTGGGCTGCATCAGAGGCACTGCAGGCTTAGGTGCTGAGTCAGCACTCTGGAAAACATCCTTCAGTTTATCCTATCCTGAAGGTGGGCTGGAAAGATTAGCCCCCTGTGTTCCTCTCTGCCTGCCACCAGTGGACACCGACCCCTTTGCAGGAGCGTGCCATTTACATCTGAAAGGTTGGAGGCTGAAAAGAGCCCAGGGTTTTGCCTTGGACTGAAGAGCACAAGAGCACAAATGGCCAAGTAATTACCTGGGAAAAACATAGGGAAGAATAGGCAATTGCAGGGTTATCTACTTCCCCTCTTTTGCCCTGCCTGTTGCCTCTTCTGGCATAGTCTCTCTATAGGGATACGCCTGGGGAAAGACTTCTCCCTTTTGTAGCATGTTAACAGTGGTGATCCCTCACATACTCACAAGACTTTGGATTTTTTAAAGCCCTCTCTAAACATTAGCTGCTTTATCTTGTTATTGTGGTCTGTTTTTCCTTATCCTTCTAATGAATTCCTATAAATAAGATAGAGATCCAGCGCCTGTCATGTCGATTCATTCAGTTCATTATCTGCTCCTGCTGGAATTTTACTCTCCCTCTATTTATCAAGCCTCGAGTGTTTCACAAAAGAATATGGCTGTTTAATTAACCTACAAATCAGCCTCTCTGTAAATCAGCTGTGCCGCTCCTCGAAACTGGATTATTAGGCCTTTCTGTTGACTCTGCTCCCGCTAAGTGCTGCGGTGGATTGCCGTGGTCACCTCCCCATTGCTGGGTTGGTTGTTGGTGCCTGCTTGGGGTCTGCAGCTGTGGGGTGAAGTGTGCATATGGATGGAAGTGTGTTAGAAGAGCTGCCACTCTCATCTCAGCTGATTTGGGTTTTATCCAGCGCGTGGGTTAATCCTGGGTGTCATTAGGAAGTGAGCTGTGGTCTGTTCTTGGAGAGAAAGGACAGTTTTCTTGCATGCTGCTTGCACCCTTCTTAGCACAGTCCCAGATCAGGGGCTCCAAAGCATGGCTGCTGCACGGGCAACAAATAAGAGAGTGTCTATAATTATATGTCTTTGCAACACCATAGAGTCTGAAGTGCAAATAATGCTGTTGGGGAAGCGGGACTGAATCTTGAGGACGAAAAGGCTCAGGGGAAGAAAATGAGTCAGAAAATTAGATTGGGTGAGAAACCTAATTATTTCCTCTGTAGGATGGGGCCTTTGCTTCTTTATCTTCTGTGGAGCCATTAACATGGGAAGCCAAACCGTGAGATCTGAAATCACGCTCACACACCGTGTGTTTTGTCTCTCCATAGATGATGAGATGCTTTCTGCCTCCAGTCGATGCCAGCCCTCGTGGTCCTGGTGCCCACAAGGCAGCTGCACAGCCTCTTCTTTCTCCCTGCAACATGCTGCTGCATCATTGAGCAATGCCATGGTGATGCTCAGTGTCCCCCAGCATTAGGGGAATCTTTAAAATTCCCTGAACACCTTGAATTTTAGTGCATGTCGTGAGTGTGATATTTAGTTTGACGGGGATGTGGGGGCTTTGCCCTCTTCTGTGGGAAACCTTCCTTTCTGCCTGTGCGCAATGTTTCCTGGAGCTTGCCAGGATGTGTCTCAGCAGGGAAGATGCTACTCCAGTATTTCTGTCTTGACCTCCTCAGGAACAAGAAGCTTGGAGTGCCTGGGAGAGCTGGATGATGATTTGAAAGGGAAGGACATTTTTCTGGAGAGTGTTTGATGCCAGGACATGGTCTGGGCATGATTTGTTGCAGTTACTGCCTCTGAGGGCTATTGCAGCATCTCTTCATCCCACCTGTCTGGGTTGTGGATAGGTGCAGGGAGTGAGGAAAGCTTGCCCTGAAGAAGTGAGGGAGATGGGGAAAATCAATGTGCAGAAAGAATCCATTAGCAGTGCTGATGCATGGTGGAAGAGGGAGGGATTCTGGTATGGGGACAGCAGGTGACACAAGGTCTTCATCAGTCTAATTCATACTTTACAATGCTGCCACAACCTTTCACAAGGAGCCTGTGGTCCCTGCAGGGCTCACCCATCACAGTGCTCTCCTTCCCAAACCCTCCCTACTTTCATGTGTTTTTTATTGGCCTTTTTTTCATCCCTTTGTGTCTCATGGCCTGGGCCAAGGCAGAACTCGTGGGCACCCTTGCTGACCCCGCGAGTGGAAGGCAGATGGGAAGGAAGAGGTGACCAGACACCGCTGGTGGAGAGGAGTGTCTGGGAAAGCCCTTTGGGCCAGACTGATCGCCCAGCACTGGTGGGGCAAGTCCAAGGGCTTTCCACATCTGTCTTTGGTGATGCTTGCAGAATGATGTCACCACATTTTTCAAGCCAGGAGGGACCTGGGGCTTTGCAGCCCAGCCGAGCTGTGGGGCAGGATGAGGGTAAGAGACCAAGCTGGTTCATGGTGGGTACCCACTCCCTGGGTACCTCATAGGATGCCCACCTTCTGCTTTCACTCCAAGGAGGGCAGCTCATCTTTCTCTCTCTAGTGATGACAGCTCACCCATCCCGTCTGAGTACCCTGTGGATCCATTCCCAGATTTTCCCAGCCCTGGGGCATTTTTCATCAGGAGCACTCCATCTAAAATTGACTTCTCCCAGAAGCCAGCTGATGGTTTTGTTTGTTTGTTTTGTTTTGTTTTGTTTTTTCCTTTTAGCCTTTCTTGACTCAAACTTTTACCTGCTCTCAAGCAACTGGATATATAGGCCCTGAACTTGAGCCCTTGGAAATTTTGGGGCTGCAGCAGCAGGTTATCTGGTGAAGTGGAGAAGGACCACCACACATCTGAGTATGGTTCAGCTGGAAAGGGCACTGGATGGGGACACCGAGGTCTGAGGCTTTGCAGCTGGGATAGTGTGTAAGAACAAATTTTCAGCTTCCAGACTCTTTTCCTTTCTCCCACCATTTGTATGACTGAACTTGTTTGATTGTATGGGAGTTGCAATCAGTATTTTCGGACACGACTGTTTTTTCTCATGAAGACAAGCTGCCTTAGTGCAGCAGGGACCAAGGGCTTGATGCTGACTTGGGTTCCTGTTGCAGTGCAACTCATCAGGAATGGCCATAAATGAAGAGAACCTCAGCTCTCCCAGGGAGTGGAGCAGTGTCTTCCCACGGCCTCTCTGCTGCCTCTTACCAGTGCTTCGGTAGCAAACTCCCTTCTGCTGCTGGGGGCTGCAGGGGTTGCAGAGACCGAGTCACCCTGAGGTCTGCCTAAATGAAGGACTCATGACCAAGCCAGTGGTGCTATAAAAAGCAGCATGCCTGGTACAAATCTCACTCTTAATCCCAGCTTGAAGCAGGGGTAAGGCTATTGCTTGCCTCCCTAGGCTCAGGCTTGTTTTCTAGCCTGGATGCATCAAGGAGGATGCTGGCTGACTGTAGCGGAGGCAAGAAGGCTTTGGAGGCTTGCTTCCCTCTCCAAGAGGGAAAAAATAAAATATAAAACTGGATAAGCCAGTCCAAACCTCTCTGACAAGTCTATTTTCTCCTCTGGCACGCTTCTCCCTTGCAAAAACAGAACCCAGACTTCCGGCACTGTTGAAAAAACTCAGATTTCTTGAACCTTAGGGCTGAAATGGAGAGACCGTGAGAAAGGGCTTCGGTTCGAAGTTGTATGTGGCACCAATTTCTCACACCTACTGAATACCATGGAGTGCTGAGAGGGCTCAAACTCCAGCCATTTCCTCCCCACTCCCCGCCAAATTCCTGACCGGTGATGTTAATACATTACTGCACCAGCCTATCTGTGTTCTAAGGACCCACAGTCCTGGGGGTGCAATCCGTCATCTTGTAAGGGATTCGTTTGGATTCTGTCTGCCATGATTAAAACCAATAATAATAAAAAGAACCAGTCGTTCCCATCGCGTGCCTCTGCAACTGGGCTATGCATCACCCATGGCATTTGGGAGTGTGGACCACCCCTGTGCCATTCTGGAGCCACTGTCCTCCAGGTCTGGAGCCTCCTCCAAGGTCTGCTCCTGCCATTCGCCACCAGCTTTTTCAAATGTCTCTTGTTTTGCTTGTGGAAGCTGTAAATTACCAGCTCAGGCCTTTCCCTGCCTGTCACCTCACAGTGGCAGGTCAGTTTCTGCAGGGAATTTAACAAAGGTTAAACCAGGCAAAGTTTTATACCTGGCACGTGTGGATGCTTGGCTGCACATTTACATATTCTTCTTTGGGCAGAAATGGGATGTCCTTTTCTGAAGAAACCCCCAGATTCTTTTAAAAAAGAAGAGTAGCTTGTATTTTTAAGGGGGAGTTAGATCTCCACTGTGCTGCCTGGGTTTTTGTTTCCGTTTCTGCTCAATGAAAGTTCAGGCTGTATCATATTCTGTTCAGATGCCTTGGCATGTCCTTATCACCCTGCGTGTGACACCTTTCTGCAATCCCGAGCTCCAGTGCATTGGTGGGGACAGGCTCTGCAGCTGCCCCTGGGTGTGAAGCGGCTCTACCCTGCTGCTCACGTCTTGAAGGCGAGCTGTGATTTATAGGAGAAACGGGAAGACGTGGCTGAGACTGCGCAACTATGGGTGGGGTAGGGAAGCTTGATATGAGAAAAAGGCTGAGGATGAAGCATATATACACATTTTTTTTCTCCCTCCCTTGTCCCCCTTCTTGTTCAAACTCTGTAGCCTGAACTCTGAATGGAGCCATGCAGCTGAGGAATTACATGAATGTAAGTAGGGAGAGGCTTGTGCAGCATATCTGGCTGCCTTTGACTGACTAGCTGATATTTCAGAGCTGTGATAGCCATCTTCCCCGAGACTAGGCTGCAGTAAACTCCAGGCGGTGACATAACAGTTTTTTATTTTATTTATTTTCCCAGTCTCCCTGTATTGTACCGCTCTCCAGAGCCCCTTCCTTATCCAATGGGATGATTACCCAGCTGTAGTCTTTGCTATCAAACCACATTACTCCTAAGCCACAGAAACCTGTCCATCAAGAAGCGTAACTGTTGCTTGCTGTCTGACTTACGATAGCCATACTGTAGATGCTTTGCCAGCCCATGTCCCCTGGTGTCAGAAAGCACAGCTGTGGTTGCTGGCATTCAGCACTAGCTTCTTGACTGGGTATTTATCAGGGGGTCAGGATGTCAGCTGGACGTCTGCTCCATTCCCAATGTCTTCCTGGCTTTATGGTGACCTTGGACAAGCCCTTGGTCTTAGAGGGGTTGAGATGCTGAACTCTGATGCCTAACACTGGTGCCCTACAGGGGTGCCTGCAGAGTGAGGCATCATCAGGGACACTGCTTTGAGGCAGCCCATATGTGATTTGCAGGAATGGAGAGACACTAAGCCATGGCAGTATGACCATGCATTGCATCCAAATGTCCTTACCCATGACTCCTGCAGTGGTCTAATACCAGTTGTCCTGAATTATGTGAGCGAAGGTATTATCTGGGTATTTCAGCATACTTGACTCAATCATACAGCTTCATTATATGCCATTTATAAGAGATTGATAAGTGACTAATTTGTTGGTGGAAGGTCAAGTGTGTGAGGGAGATGCTCCACTGTAGCCTTTTAAGGGTGTCCTCTTCCATTTCATGTGACAGTGAGCTGCGCCCCTGCCACATCTGGGCCCTTTATAAACAGGTGATAAATGAAGTAAAGCCCAGCAGCTCTGCTTGGCAGCAGAGGTGAACTTGTTGACAGTCCCAGGCTGTATTCTACACCAACATTGTATCTGGCACCATGACAGGGCAATGAAGGCTGCAATGGACTACGTAGGAAGGGGAAGTTCCCTTGCATAGATTTCGGGCATCTCCCTTTCCCCTAACCTCAACAGAGAGGCCAACGGGATGTCTGCTGGGGGATGCAGGGCCACCCTTCCCAGTTCTTCCCTACTTCATGCAGCCAAGTTTCTTGTGGGTGACGTTTTCAGTGGTGGTAGATGCTGTTGGTTTTTACAGGTGGTGGGGCAATATATCGTCTGGGAAACAGCAGTTGGCATGCCAGGGGTCGCACACAGCTCCTCCTATACCCTGCTCCCAAAACCTCTTCCCTTGTGAACCCTGGCTCTGTGGGGGCAGCCTACCCGACAGAGGCAGTGACCAAAGTCAACACTGTTCTGGCCTGATACCCTGTTGAGCTCAGAAGACAGGAATGTCCAGTGTGCTGGTAGATGGTTCCTGGGTTTTTCTGGCTCAGTTCTGCAAAGCCCAAAGCGTCTGGGAGGGATTTCATTTTACTTTCTGGAATTAGCTTTAGTGCTGAAGGTTGGTTTTGAGCCAGCAAAGCTTCCTTTGAGCTGTCGACCATGCAAAAGACTCCTTGAGTCTCTAGCATTTCTCTTAAACACAGATCATCTGGTGCCAGAAATTTCCCTTGCCTGAATATTATAATATCCTCAAGCACTGGTGAGGAATTGCCCAAAGGAAACATGACCTTTCCAGCAACGCTGGCTAGTCTGGAATCGGTGTTTGTGGCCATGTGGAACAGTGCAGCCAGAATGTGGGTGCCTGTATCGTTGTTCTGCGAGAGAAGGACGTGTTTTGTAGGGCGAATGGAAATAGAACCCCTCCCTTGGCTGGGGGTCTGAAGGGAGCTGAAGTCAAAGGCTGGATCTGAAATGGGCAACTGGCCACAGTCAGGGCAGAAGTCTGAGCATCCCAGATGCTTGGCAAGCTGTGACTCCATGGCTAAAGCTGAAACAATGTGCTTTCAACCCATCCTTAGACCTGCAGGATCTCGTCACCTCCTGAGGAAGAGATAAGCCTCTTCCACAGAGAGTCTCTTTTCACAAACCAAGACCTCCGAAAGCTATTGGCAGAGATGTAGGTACCACATAAGAGAATGACCTGGCTGAGTGATGAGGTCTTGCTGGAGCAAGCCTTGCTGCAGCTCCTGGCTGCTGGGGCAGCAGAGCAGTCTCTGCATTCCCTTCTTCCCTTCTCCAGTCCCCCTAATGTTTGTGTGAGGGAGTGAATTTCGTTTCACCTCACATGAATATCCCTCTATAGAGGCACTGACTGGATGCAGGAGTGCAGCATGCTGTAGCTCATCTTGCAAGTCCTCGAGCTTCAAGACTTCTTCCTTCCCGTTTCCCTGTCCTGTGTTGGGTGAAATGTAGTGGGGAGCTCTCAGTCTCACCAGCAGCTATGAGCCTGCTTCTTCCCAAAATTTCCCCAGCCTGGGACTGACCTGGGAAAGTACTGGCTGGAGGTGAAAGCAGAGGTACACAGTATCAGCCCAGTCGTGAAGTGCCAGGTAACTATTTCTAGAAATGGGAAAAATGGTTGTGCAATACTACTGTGGGCTGAGCATGTTGAGTTACCAAAAGTGATTGTGAGCAATTAGAGCAACTGGGAGACCGCGACCCCTCCTTAGAAAACAGAACCATTTGGAAATTAAATCTTTCCACCTTTTTGCTTTGAAAAGCAATTTAACAGCTGACCCCCTCCTCACACTTGGGCTTGTCCAAACTGAAATGGCACATTTGGTCTGCGGTCCAACAAACCTTTGTAGCTGACCCAAATGCAAACACTTTGGCAAGATTTAGCTTCTCATTTGTTGAGGTTTTGTTTTTCACTGAAGACAAATATTTGTGCTGCTAGGTCAGTCAAAAAGGAATCGTCCTTTTCCCTCTGCTTGTGGGTGTGACTGCAGAACCCCAAAGCATCACTTATTAAACTTAGCTCCACTGCTAGACTATTTGAGCATTAGAAAGAGCTCTGAACCTGCTAATAAACTGATTTTAGGTGTTTGCTGGAGAGTTCTGATATTTCTGAACGCAGGGTGAGTGGGGGCTTGTTGGGGGCTTTACCTGCAGCCCTTATTGCTAAGAGGAACAGGCATGGACCTTCCAGCATCACAGCCCCACCAGGATGCTCAGGGTGTCTGACCTGCATCCCAGCAGGGTGGCGGGCAACTTGGAGGCTGGTTTGCTCTGCGGCAAAGAGAGCTGGGAAAGATATTTCCTGCTTTTGCAGAAAAATCCTTCTGCCCAAAACAGTCGCCCCCAGCCCTGTCCTCAGCCTGTTTGGAGGATGCAGGGACAGAATAGCGAGCCGGTGAGGTCATGGGGAGAGAGTTAGTCACATCCAACTGGGAAAGGGAGAGGGCTGCCAACCAGTGTTGCTCTCGCACCATGGAAAGCTCACGTGGTTTGGAAAGGACCCCCTTTGGGGTCCCCGGGGCACCCTGGCTATGCTGGGGGGTTGGTGCAGCACTGCCTCTGCAACGGCTTCCCAAGGAGCTGGAGGAGGGAGTGAAGGAATTAAAGTAAAATCTAATTTGTTCTGGCATAAACATGGACCTTGCTTCTCGTAACTGGGGCAATATGAGCAAGAGGGGGTTAAGAGCCTTTCTGAATTGGAGACTATCTGGAGCTGTTGCACAAGGGAGGGAGATCATGGCAGAGTTTAATGAATGACTTCATTTATATATTAAAAAAAAAAATCAACAACACAGTGGCTTCCTGCCAGGTCCACAGACAAGGGTTTCTATGGGAACCTGGGAGAAAACAATAAATAGGAGTGTGGGATGAGTAGAAAAAGGAGGAGGGGAACTCGGGCTCTGGTCTGGTCTGCTTTGTCCCCCATGTAGAGCAAGGTGGCAAGGCATGATGAGGGGGAAGAAAGGGAAAGGGCTGCTGAACTTGCTGCTTGCAAAAAGACTCCACCCAAAATAAGGCCTTAATTACACAGTGGAAGAGAGGTCTCCTGGCCAAGTCCTGGGATCTATTTCAGTCCCTGCTCCCCCATGGGCTCAGTGAGAATGGGTGACTTGTCTCTGTTCAGCTCCACATCCCGACTCTACTGCCTGAGGGGAGGTGGGAGTTTGGGAGGGCAGGGATGTGGGGTCACCCTCTGCTTCCTGCCGGGGTGGTGGTGTGACCAGCAAAAGGGATGCTGCTGCCGCTAAGCTCAGCAGTCCAACCTGCTGCAGAGCAAAATAGGATCTGAATTAGCCTCCCTTGGAAAGGTTGAAAAAGGTAATTAGAAAAGCCAATTTGTTCTTGAACAAAATGTTTCAATCACATTTTTTTTTTCCTTTCCTTTGCTGGGAAAGGGGGGCATCTGTCCTGAACCTCAAATGAAAACAGCATCTTAGTGAGACCCAAGAGGGATGCAAGAGCATGGTTCATAGTCCAGGCCATAGGCAAAGCCAGGCAGGCTGGCACTTCTGGGCTCTGCTGAAATCTGCCTCTTGTTCACTCAAACTGTACTGAAACAAGGCTTAGCTAAGCCATTTTTGTTCATTTTTTCCTTTTCCTTTCCACAAGCTCTTTGCTCCAGTCTGAACTGATGTGTCTCCTACTGGGCAGGTTCATCCTATAGAGACTGCAGTCCTTGGGCTGTGCCCGAAGCAGGGAAGGCACAGGTCGGGCTGGGTCCTGCTGCTCGTGGGAGATCACCTTCCTGGCTCCCATGTGTGTGCCTTGTACAAGAGCATTTCTGATTTCTATAAATAGACTCGAAAATGCCAGGCAAAACAGCCTTCATGATCTGTTTTGCACCTGGCTGAGCCAGGGGTGAGTGGGGTGAGGGAGCACTTGCCCCAGCAGCTGCTCCAACATCTGCCCTGGCATCAGTCCACAAGCCTGACCTGCTCTGCTCCATCTGCCATTGCAGACCCTTTGGGTGAATGGTGACCCTGCCACCCTGGCCTGTCCCTTTCTGCCTGCATCCCAACTGGTGCTGCCAGCGGTGAAGCAGGAGCTGATCCTACATGGAGACGTCCACTACCACTGGACGAGGAATGTGGCAGCCACCTTATCACTTCCTCAGGGATGTGAGGGCCATCCTGCTGACAGAGGTGTTATTATCCAGCAGCTGAGACACCTGGGAAAAGCCAGGGCAGGTTTTTCATCTCTGCAGAGGAGGAAGGAAGCTCGGCAGGGCCAAGCAGGACACAGCCGCTGTCCTCCGCTACTGTTCCCTCTGCTCCCGATCAGGCAGGAACAGCTCAGCTGCTTAAGGAAACTCACGCTCTGGGGTGCAGATCTCGCCCTCCCTGGGCCAAAGCTTGACATGGGGGCATGGCATTCCTTGCAGCGCTGCAAGACCCCCCTCCTGAGGTGCAAAGCTGCTTTGCAGAGAATGGTGCTTCCCAGTGGGCCTGTTGGGAGGTGGTTGGTCTGGGAGGAGGAGAATATGCACCACATGTTCCTTGTGGTTGGGAAAGGCTCTCCTGTACACCTCTCCCAGTCCGTGCACATTGGCTGGTCCCGCTGCAGAACCATGCTGGTGGAGGCAGGGATGCTGCTTTGAGGACCAGCACTCATGCTGGGAACGCTCCTCTGCAGGAGCCCCCTGCTTGCTGCAGGAAGCCCCAACACCTTGGGGAGTTATTGCCAGGTCTCACAGGCACTGCACAACAGTGTTAAGGATGGGTTTTCCCTCTGGCAGGCTGACAGCACAGTGGAGCGTGGAAGATGAGGAGGAGGCGGCAAGAGAGCGGCGGCGGCGGGAGCGGGAAAAGCAGCTGAGGTCCCAGGCAGAAGAGGGCTTGAATGACACCAGCTCCTGCTCTGAGAGTGCGGGTCCAGCACAGGAGAACCAGTAAGAAATATTCACGGATAAATCCTTCAGACACACACTCTCTCCTTGCAGCAAAATCTTCCTGCATCCCCGGAGTTGGCGCCTCTGTTGTTTGGGTTCATTTGGGGAGATGGGGAAGTTCCCTAATAGGTTTGTCTTGGGGCATTTAGCCCGGACTAACAAATAGTGTGTTTCTAGTTTGGGCAGAAAAAGCCAGAAACCATGCTTTTTTTTTTTTTTTTTTTTTTTTTGGCTGGAGGCTGGTTATTTTACTGCCCTGAGAGTTTAAACTAGGACAGTTTGGGTTAGGCTGAGCTCAGGCAGGGAGTCCCCATCGCCAGGGATTTCAGTGCCTGGTTAAATTTCAGCTTGTGAGTCATCCTACACCGAAACTAATGGAAGTTCCTGATGTGTGCAAAGACACGTGCCTGAGGATGTGATGCACAGCCCCAGGCAGATCATGGCTGTGGTGGCCAAGCAATGGATCACCACTCCTGGCCAGGCTCCCTGCTCCTCTCTCAGGGTCTGCTGTCCCAGCAGTGGGGAGCATGGAGCAGCTTCCGAGCTGGTGCAGTTCACAGCTCTAAGGGCTGAAGTCAACTTGGTGCTCTAATTGGGCAAGTCTTAAATGGAAATAGCTCAAGAGGCATTTATGGAGATGCTGAGCTATCTGCTGTCAGAGATGGATCCCCTGGAGATGGGTTAGGATGGCCACTCACATCACCAGCATCCCACCGCAGCCTCCTTGTGTCCACAGTTCAGAAGCCCAGGTGCTTGGGGCTGGCACAAAAACCATTCTGCACTCTGAGTTGCCCAACTTTGCCTGAAAGACCCCAGTCTTCCCACTATTTGTGTGTTCAACCTTTTTCTAAATATATTAAACACAATGGAAAAGTGGCAGCAGGATTCGGGATTACAGTCAGAGGGATGCAGCAGCTTCATTTTCCTGGAAAAACAGCAAAGCTATTTATAAAGATCTTTTTTTCCATGAAAACATATTTTTTTTCTCAGATATTTTAAAAATTATTTAGTACCTTTTTTTTTTCTTTTTTTTTTTTTTTTTTGTCTAAAAGTGTTGCAAAGAAGCTTCAAAATCTTTTGTGGAAATACACTTGGTGATATTCTGCAGACAAACCTACTGCAGTCTGCCCTAAAAGCAAACAGAAGATCTGGAAAGTAATAATACTTGTTAGTTTTTCCATACGCCCCTTCACACAGAGGCTGGAAAATAATTTGTGAAGGTCTTTCAAATGGCAGACAAGATCTCTGGTCTCTGCTTTGCAGGGAGACTCTGTGAGCAGCCTCGGGCACAGACCAGCGTGCAGCAGCCCCAGCAACCCTGCTTGCAGGCTCCAGTCCCATGTGTATAGGTGTAGACACACTGCTGACCCCACGGGACCCTTGGTGTTGCCCAAATCTAATTGTGTGCTTAAACATCTGCAAAGTGGATAATGACAAGGACTTTGCTCCCTGCTACATGATGCTTGATCTTGCTGGGCCAAGCTTCACCAGAAGGATGTTTCTTCTTTGGCTATCCCCTGGTTTCTCCTGCAGCTGCTGACAGCCACCTGGGCTTGCTCATGCAGCCAGGGTCAGCCCTGACCATTAATCTTCTAAAAAGCTTTGCTCTCTCTTGTGTAAACACTGCCCCCTTCTTCCCTTGTCACTCCTGTTTTGTGCAAACATACCCTCGGGATTTCCTTACACCAAAGGGACAGAGCAAAGCTCCCCGCCCCCAAAAAAACCCTCAAACCAAAGCACAAAAAACCCCCCAAAACCCACTTGTAAAAATGGCAGGTTTACAGGAAAGACATGTGGGAGCCAGAGGGATGTGGATCAGCTTAAGCAGAGCTGATGGGGCTGTGCTGGCTCGGTGCTTCCCCTGGGGCTATGTTTGCAGAGGGTTACAGGGAAGTGACCAGTTTTCAAACAGCATTTGGCCAGTGTCCCTTGGTTTCTGGGAGCTTTTCTGATTGCCTGAGAATATGTTTGTGGCTGGGGCCACAAATATCAGAGCAGTTCTTCTTTGGGCATCATCAACACTGCAGCTCCCCAAATCTCTGACCTGAGACTCAGCAGATCCATGGTCTCATATTAAAAAAATCATGCTACAGTTTGGGTTGGAAGGGACATTCAAAGGTCATCTAGTCCACCACCTCTGCAATGAGAAGGGACTTCTTCGACTAGATCAGGTCTCGTCCTGGTCCTGCATCAAATTTTCTGAGTGTTGTCCTGGGACATCCACAAGCTCTCGCTACATGCAGCAGAAAATAATCCAGCCTGGGCTGCGTTGTCCTAGACTGACACAGCATCGCTACTCGGCAGTCTAACAGGATGCTGAAGCATGGCAGGAGCTAGGTAGTGCTCAGACTTGTGGCTGAGCAGCCATTTTTGATTTACCACCCCTGCTACCCTCCCTGATGAGCCTGGCAACAGCACGTCTTTTTTGGAAACCCTCAGCTGCTGCAGTCAGTTCAATAGGAGTCCCAAATCTCAGAGAAATGCCCGTATTTAATGCACATGTGGTCATGGAAGAGGCTAAGCATCTCCTGACACCTCCCAAGAGCCCAGAAGGGCAAAGAGAAGACTCAACTGCATTTATTATTTATTTTGAATCTCTGAGTTTTAAATGAATCTGTGTGTCCCACATCCTGATTCCTACTCCCAGATGACTGCCCTGCATCCCAAAAACATCTGTGAAACTACCACCTCAAGCCGATGCTTGCGACTTGGCTGCTCACCTAGGACCCCTGGCTGGGAGGTGATTCTCCTTGTGAACACAAGGAAACAAATACTAAGAACTCACCCGTTCCTGTGTATGGCCAGCCTGCATCTGGTGCCAGCAGCTCTGTGCCCAGGAGGGCTGTGGCTCAGTGCTGCAGTGAGGTATTCACAGGTGGGAGCCAGAGTCATGCAAGTGCACATGACTGGCTCAGTGTTGTAGGGGGAACATAAGGATTCAGTCTAGAACTTGAGCCAGTGTCCTAATCTTTGGGTCTTCATTCCTTTCTCACTCCTGTTCAGGCCAGCTCCTGATGATGTCTTTTCTATGGGGCTGCGTACAAGGATAGGACAAGCAGCAACACCTCTGGTCCAAACAAGCTAGGGCCAGCTCCGATGCAGAAGAAAACTATGGACTTTTTTGGTTTTGATGTGCTGCTTGCCTTTTGCTCATCTGTGTGTGGCCCCAGAGACCAGACAGGCAGTGGGGTGCTGCTGCTGAAGACACGGAGTTGCTCCTTCCTCTCCGTCTTGTTGTGATGCCCCAAGAGACCCCCTTTGTACAAGGGCACTCCTAAGCACATGGCAAAGGCATCTTTCCTGTAGCAGAGGATAAGGCTTCAAATGGGATTTGGGAGCAGCCAGAGGAGAGAAAATGCAATAGCTGGAGGGACAGAAGGATGGTATCAGGTTGGGGCTCTTTTAGGCCAGGTTTAGATTGTTTTATGTCTCTCTTATACTAATCTTACTTCTTGTGGTGTTTCAGCTATGACTTTAAGCCATCTGGGACGTCAGAGCTGGAGGAAGATGAGGGGTTCAGTGACTGGTCCCAGAAGCTTGAGCAGCGCAAACAGAGGTGAGTAGGACACAGCTGTACTGAGGGGAGGGAAACCAACATGCCCAGCAAAAGGACCGTCCCCGAGGCAGGGTGACCAAGCCCAGGTCAAGCCTAGCATGCATAAGAACAAGGCCAGAGGCTGGAGCATCATCGGGGCCAAACAGGCTCTGCACCACTGGGACGGATGCTCTCTGCCTGCTGTTTGGGCTAGTGGGGAGGAACAGGCTCAGGGGCTGCCCCAGGCTTCAGGGATGTTTGGATTGAGCTTTACACTCCAAGCAATGGCAGCCTGCCAGGACGCTTGGGTTTGGAGGAGCGACAATAGGAGATTTAAGCCACCTGAGCTGCTGCAGGGGCTGAAATGGCCTCTAACATAATCCAGGCCAACCTGAAAAGCTGTTCTAAGTTATTGCTGCTTCCTGACTCATGTCAGCATAGTGGGTGTTATGGCCCCAGCCCACCTTGTGCTTAACTGCTCTTTTAACGGGGGAAAACAGGCAGCAGAGAGCCCTAAGAGGTGCTTGTGTGCCAGCTGTTTAGTCCTCATCTCCCATCACTCTCCTCTTGCTGAGCTGAATCAAACTCCTGCTTTAACCACTTTCCTCGGACACCTTCTACCTGCATGTGAACTCTGTGACACAGCTCTCTCAGCAGCTTGATTTTATCAGGAATTTTGCCCCTGTGATGACACAGCCTCTTCTTTACCCCTGAGACTGAAAAAATGCCTAAGATTAATATTTACTGCTGAACAAATAAATAGAGCTTGCCTCTTTCTTACTTTTTCCCAAACACTGTAGCTAAACCGCTCCACAAGCTGTACCTTTGCAGCCCTGACCCTACAAGCATTGCTCAAGCATCTTGCTGTAGTGTTGATTACCACATCTGTGGGAGCAATTAGAAATCAGCCCCGTCTGCTTTTCAGCATGCTACCTCTTTTTCCACCCCCCTTGTAAAGAGCTTGTCTGGAGAGAAAGGCTGCTGCTATTCAGTGCTTTTCTTTCAAAAGAGAATTAGCTGGAAGGGTTGAGTTAACCTCTCCAGAAAATCCTCCTTGGGTTTTTGTGTGATGCTTGTGTTTATTCCGTAGCAAGGCGGGAGGGTACTGAGCAGGGCAGGTGGCATCTGTGGCAGGTGAAGTGCATCAGAGAGGGATGGTGTTTTAAAGACACTGGCTGTAGCTGAGGAGGCCTTTGCCTGGAGGCTGTTTGGGAGAGGTAGCTGGAGGGGCTTGGATTCTGTGGGCTTGCTGGGCCTGTTTCCTAGCAGGTGGCTGTGGCCTGTGAAGTTCCTTCAGGAGCTTTGCCTTTGCCCACCTGCCTCACGCAGAGGGTAAGCTTGGAGCGTGGTGTGAGCACAGATAGGTTCTGTGTCTGGCTGGGGTGCCCTATGCTGGGGCACCCTGTGCTGGTACAAGCAGCACTGTGGCTGGGGTTTCCTAACTCCCCTCTCTCCTGCTTAACTGAATATGGAGCAAACCCTGTTTTTTCATGTGAAGGATGTTTAGGTGCTGGCTATGAATGAGGAAATAGAGACAGCTGCTATCCTCTGGAGCTAAAACAGCTTGTGTGTCCCCTGAGAGCCTTGGTGCTGAGGGATGTTTTATTTTTGGTTCTAGTTCCCCACTTTGTGGAGGGAGATCCATGCTATCAGCTGCATGCAAAAGGATGGGAGCTGTGTCAGACTAGCTGTCTCCCATACGAAATTGCTGTAGTGCAGAAGACACCCTGTACACTGCATCATATTTGCTGGCCTTAATTTTTAATATGAACTTTCACTTTAGCTGGAGGCATTGCTGGGATCCTGGTTAAGAGGAACTAGTTACCTAGGCCTTCATAGCCTGTTCGTTGCTGGTGACTGCACTGTCGTGGGAGGGTGGTTAGTAGCAATCCAAGTGAGCCAGCACAGGCATCAGCTTTTTTCCCATGTGGTCAGTGAGGAGGGCTGAACAGTATCTGTCCTGTGAGCTGCCTTCCCAGCACCAGAGAGGTGGGTGGAAAAGTGTTCCTTGAACTTTTCTTCATGTTTGGTGAGGCAGAAGCAGTGAGTCAGCCTTGCCCTTTGGCAGCTGCCTGCTAGCCAGCTCTCTAGCCTTGCTGTCATAAGCTGGTTGATTTTCTAAGAAAATGGTGGGAGGAGAATGTTATTCTCTGGCTGGGGAAAGCAAGATGGCAATAACATCTTGGTGCATGGCAGTGAGCCAAGGGAGTACTCTGGGGTTACGTGCTCCTACTGACTTTCTGCTAAAAGGCATGGGCTGCTCTGTTTTTGCAAAGCCAATTGTTTAAACATACTCCTGGGTCTCCTCTCTGTAGCCTCAGAGACCTGAAGGAATCCTCTTGTAAAAATCTTGTAATGTTTTTTTTTTTAAACCTAAGACAAGGGGTGATGCTGGCTGCTTTGGGACTCTGCTGGGCTATGACATGAGTGATGTGATTAGGGGTGTAATTTATTCCAGTGGGCAAAGCTGAGGTTTGCAGTTGGGCATAGATATAGCATTGCCTGCAAAGCACTGTACCTTGCAAACAAACAAAAAACCCCACATGAGTGGCTGTGCAGCCTTGTCCTGCAGTTTAGCTTCAGCCAGGGAAAAGGGGGATCTTGGGAAGCACATTCACGTATCATTGTTGGATCCCTATCCAGCAAGAGGCTCTGTTAGCATGGAAAATTAGTTTAGGCAGAGGAAGGCTGCATTTGGTGCTCCATGTTGAACTGATGCTGGGAGCCATGGAGGTGGTGTCAGATGTGTGCTTGTGCACCAGGACCATGGAGCATGCTGGTTCATCTGGGATTTAGGCTATGGCTGAGCAGAGAATTGAGCCAGCACTACATCATGGTGGTAGTGTCCTCTCTGCCTAGGGTCTGAGCAGAGGCCAGGACTTTGTCTTGTTCAGGTCTCTCTGATCCTCTTGTTTTCCTGCAGGTCTCATCTGTAGTGAGGCTGGAAAGATACAGATACCTTCAGCTCAGCCACAACACTTAGTTGAGCTGCATCCTGGGCATTTAAAGTGTGGGAGTGTGATATGACTGCTGTTATATCTTGGTGCCTGGAACTGGATGGGACCATGGAAGTAGCTTTGAGCCTTGGTGTGAAAACACCCAGCAAGTTGCAGGCTTGGGGGAGTGATAAAATTGGATTTCTAGAGGTCTGAGGCACCTGATGGTGTCTGTAAGCTTATAACAACATGTTTTGCTTCTTTGACCTGTCTCCCTGACCTCTAGGTCTTCACAACAGTTGTATGAAGAAGAGGACAGTGGTGTGAGGGAAGCTGAAGTCAAACTGGAGCAGATCCAGCTAGAAAGCCCGGAGGAGATCCAGGAGGAGAATGTGGTCATCAGGGAGAAAGAGAGGCTGTGCCAAGAGGAAGAACGGGTCCAGGAGCAGGAGGAAGATGAGAGAGCTGAGCAAGAGGTGGGATCAGGAGGATCTGACTCTGTTTCTGCGGGGCTGGTGGGAGAACTGGGGCTGGGGGCTGCTCTCCAAGAACAGGGCTCACCATTGCTGCTTACAGTGCTGGGTGTTGAGCCCGCATAGATGTGCTGTCCTGGCATAACCTGGGGCTGGTGTCACTTGTACCTATGTGCTTTCTTGGGATCACTGCAGGCAGCTTCTGCCCTCTTCTGAGGGCAGTGTGTTTGCTCCTAGATCTTGTGGTGGTTTAGTCATGTCCCTGTAATGCTGAGGGGGAAAGTGCTACTATTTCTCCTGTGGTTTTCTGGGCAGCGAGTAGCTCTTCAGGAGAACTCAAATCCAAATTTTACTGCTTGTTTTTTATCTCCCCAGCCTTTATTGCACTTTTAGAGCACTTTGGCACTTCTAGAGATACTTTAAATCTTTCATTGCTCCCAGCTGAGCTTGCTTTCTTTGCTCTTCTGATAAGGTGTAATTTCTGATAAATGATGGAGACAAAGCTAGAACCTGAGTGGTGTGCAAGTTCATTAGGGTGGCTGAGCTGCAAATATCTTCTGTTGTAAATGGATTTTTTGACTTGCTGAGGCTAGTATGCGTTTTGTATTTGAACTTTGTGTGTGATTATTTCTAGCTCTTTATTCTAAAAGCAGCTGTTTTCTATTCTTGTGGCCTCTAAATGAGAAATTCCCATTTTCTGGTCTCAATAATCTAAGAAATCTTTATTAACTGATGCAAGGACCCCTTTCCATATCCTTTTGGAACCTTGAACCTGCAAAATTTCTCTGATATTTCTGCCCCCCACCCCTCAAATTAACACAAGAGCTTCTTCTTGGTTGTTTCAAAATTAGATGATGTGAACTTGAAGCTTCTGTGCTCACGTTTGTTTAATGTAAAGCAGGAAGCCTGGAAGACAGGAGAAAAATCACTCTTGTTGCGCAGTAAGTGCTTTGACCAGCTCACTTCCTGGCTTGTTCATTTTCTGCACTCAGGAAAAGAAGAGAAGGAGAAATGAAGAGGAGGAAGAAACACCAGAAAAACGCCAGAAGGCCCCAAGTCCCGCCAGCCTGGAGGAGGAGGAGGAGGAGCTGTGCTCTGACCACACTGCAGTGTGCTCCACCAAGGTTTGTGTTTCTGGGGCCTCTCTGGAGGATTGGCAGCTATTGCAATAGAGCATCTAACTAATGGGCTAGATAGCCATTAACTAATTAATTAACTAATGGGGTAGATGCCCCATTCCTGGAAACACTCAAAGCCAGGCTGGACAAGGCTCTGAGCAACCTGATCTCATTGAAAACATCCCTGCTTATTGCAGGGGTATTGGACTAGATGAACTTCCAAAGTCCCTTCCAACCTAAAATATTCTGTGGTTCTAATGATGAGGAAAGATGACCAGGGACTTGTGGTCATGTAGGGTGTGAATCCTGTTATTCCACTCCTGCTACAGGCTGGGACAAATCACTTAATCTGTTTCCTTTGTGTTGCTCAGCTGTCAGCTTCCTCTCCTCCTGCGGTGTCTGATTGAGCTGTTGGAGGCTGTAACTGTCTCTGTGTATACTTTGCCAATCACTGTAAATGTCTAAAGTTCATTGAGGACTCCAGGGAATATTGTAATACTGAGAAAGATGTCTGTGCTTTAAGCTTGTGAATTTGGTCAAAGGCGACACATGAACTCAATCAGAAAATGAAATTTCCCTTCCTCCAAAAAACCCTCAAAACTTGAAGCACTGGAATTTCCCTGTCTTTCTTAGAATAAAACCAGTAAGTATGATTTAAGTCTTTTTTTTTTAAACAAACTGGGATTCCTGGTCTCTGAATCATTGTATCCTTCCCAATCACATCTGTCTGCATTGATGCTCTTGTGAAACTTCCGTTTTCGACACCACCTGAATTGTATCTCATGACTTCTGTTGCATTTGCTACAAATCCTCGGTTCTGTGCATGTGCTTTTAAATACAATAGCTACAGATAAGTGGTTTCTGTAGTGAATGGCTTTTTGTCTTTGTAAGCCCTAAGCTTACAAAGTGAGGGTAATGGTGAGGAGCCTGGGTAGCCTGTTAATCTGCTCTTGGTGTAATATTTCCTCTTTTGCATTTATATCTGTGCTATTGACTTCTTAGTCAGTATCTCCTGGATGGGCAGGATTTGTATGAGCACTTCCTTTTACACCAGTAAATAGATCATAAAAGAAGGGTTTAATCATCTTACAACCATTGGATTCTTGCTCTTGGTGGAGGATTTAATAATCTACAGCCATCAGATTCTTGCTTTTTACAGAGAAGCCTTTTAAAAATCGATTAGAGAAGGGAGAAAGGGTGGGTTTGGATGCAGGCCATGTCCTAGTGATAGGTTTGAAAAGTGGGGTGGGGGTAGCCAAAGCATATCCCCAGAGTGGGGCTGGTGGGGAAATGTGGGTAATGCTTCCAGTGCCTTTTATGTGCTGAAATTCTCATCATTATGGCCCCAAAGCACACTAGCTTCCTGACCTGAGGTTAACTGCTGATGCTAGGATTAGCCCAGGGAAAGATTTAGAAATATAGTCTCTGTGTTTTATAATGGTGATGTCAGAGCTCACCAATACACAAAGCTGAATGTAAAGCTGTACAGGAAAAATGAGCTTGGGATTGTTCCAGAGGAGGAAGGATCTTTATACCCCAGCTAGCAGGGCTTTATATGAACACTAAAAATTAAACACGTTGACCACCAAGAAGGCGTTTTGACTTGGGATCGCTCAGCAGAAATACTTCTTGCAGTGGAAAGACAAGAGCATCTGCAGTGGGCGGTGAGCTCCCCTGACAGCTGTGGCTGATGGAGGCAAGGTGCACTTCTGGGGCAGGTAGATGTTGGGGTGCAGCATAACAGGGTGTTTGGGGTTCAGAGGTCCGGTGTGGCCTAGGGGCTGAAATAGATGTGTGGTGTCAGGGGGAAGTCTTGTACCAGCCTGGGATGCTTGTGAGCTCTGAGTTCTGAGGTTGGCTGAGTGGGCAGCTGTGATTTCCTCTGGCCTTCAAAAAGTACTGTGGACAACAGAAATGCAAGGAATTGCTTGTTGCAAGGAATTGCTGTACAGGGCAGGGAGAGGTGATCTCCAAATAGCTGAGAGAAACTTTACTACCACCTAGACTGTCATGCTGAGATCTACTGTCACCTACGGCCTTTTCTAGGCCACTCCGTGCTTAACTTTATGCTTATTGGAAGCACCTCTTGGAAGCACCTTGTGAGTGGTTTGCACCTGCACAGCATATCTCTGTCAGGGTTGGCAAGGTTTTTTTCCTATTGATATCTTATCTACTTGTGTTTGAAAAACTGAGACATAGGCTGGGGTCTACCAGATTCCCCTTTCAGGTGCTGTTATACCCTATGAGGTGCCAGCCTGTGCATCAGTATCCCAGAAGAAGGAGCAACCCAATTTCTGAAGTCACAGCTCAGAGGCAAGCATCAATTCCTGCAGCATCGAACAAAGGAGAGAGCCGTCAGACAGCCTGGCCAGCAGAGAAAGCTGGCTGATGGGATATCTGTCATGCTGCTGTGTTGGGACCCTGCAGAGTGACTCTCCCTGGCACATCTCTATTAGCCAGGGTTGCACTGTTTGTTGGTAGTTGTGTTCTTCTCTAATATGCCTCAGGCTCTTGGGCACAGCTGTTAAATGTGTCCTGTCTGTGACACTGTCTTGTATTCTGCTTAACTAAAATTTAGCACCAGCATCCTGAAGGCATTTTAAAATGAGCGCTTAGTGCTGCTTTTTATCTACTGACTTGGTGATGTTTCCTGTGGCACAGGCAGCAGTGGCAGCAGTTATACAGGGAGAGAAGGCTCCTTCTTACTTGATTGCTGCTCCTTGGCTCTGTGGGAGCTGGTGTTAAGAGTGAGCTTCCCCTTTGATTTCAAAGTGATTTTTTTTTTTTCTCTCCTAGTTCTCATTTCCTGGGGCACAAAAGAGATGCGAGGTTTAGCAACTTTTCACCTTTACTTTTTTCAGTGGTTGTGAAATGTTTACTTGCTTTCCTGTCTTGGCCAAAGCATTCTTGCACAGGAGCCTCTTGTGCAAAATTCTTTCCTGATGGCTTGACCTGAAGAGCTGCCTTGCAGTGCAAGTGAACACATGGAGCCAAATGTCTATGATCCTCTGGTGTGGATAAGTCAATGAAACTCATACCTGTGCTTCTCTCATGCTTAGCTCCTGTTCTTCTGCAGATGTGGCTGGCAGTGCTTCTAGCTTTCCCCCTTGTCTTTCTACACTTGCCACTTTCTCTGTTGTGTCTGGCTAGGAAATCAAGTATATGAGAAAGATACTTGGTCCTCGAGCAGAGGGAGTAGAGAACATGGTTCTGGTTGCTGTTTCAGCTGTCAGTCAAGCTGCACATTGTTGGTTTGTCCCTGAAACTGGTTGGATTGCTACTGTGCACTGATGCTTTTGGTTGGGATTCTGCTTACCTGCATTAGAAGGGAGAAGGAAAAGGGATGCTCAATGTCTCTCTGACCAGTGTGGGAACATGGAACTGAGTCAGGCATTTCTAACCAAAATCTGGGTGGGGGCTCAAGGAAGAGAAGTGGTTGCATTATGGTCAGCTGAGGTGACCTAAATCCATCTGAGGTATGTGGAGAAAAGTGATACATTTGTCTTCTCTCTCCCACTTTAGATCATGGACAGAACTGAGTCACTGAACCGCTCAATAAAGAAAAGGTATTTCTGGGGTTGACACCTGGGTAAAGCAGGTCCCTTCCTGCAAATGGAGGATGCTGGAGGGCCCTGCTGTGGGGAAGGGCAGGAGTGACAGGCTGTCTCTGGCTCTCAAAGTCCTTCCTTCAACTGGAGGCACTGTGTGAATCACCTTAATCCTCTTCTCTGCTCTCCAGTAACAGCATAAAGAAGACCCAGCCTCCCCTCCCTGTGTCAAAGATTGATGACAGGCTGGAACAGTACACTCAGGCTATTGAGGTGGGCTTCTGTGTTGTCTCTCTGTCCCCACACGTAAAGGAGCTCCTTTGCCAGGTGTTGCTGTCCCACTATGCCTCTTAGTCTTACCATCTGGGAGGTGACCACTGAATCACTTGCCCTTAGATGGGAGCAACTCTTTCTCCTGTCTCAATCTCCATCCACAGCATAAAGTAGGTTTCTTTAGTGAGCTGTCCCATCCTTTTCTCCTCCTGTTCCCTGCTTAAAGGGTGGGAGTATCTGGCAGGAACTAGCAAGACCTTACAACTCTCCTTTTGTAACATCTTGTCCCTGAGGACCTCCAATTACAAAGGAGAGAAAAAAAAAAAAGCACACTTTCCTCAATGGTGATATTTCTCTATTTATTTTTCAGACCTCTACAAAGGCTCCAAAACCTGTCCGACAGCCCTCTCTTGACCTTCCCACCACAAGCATGATGGTAGCCAGCACAAAAAGCCTTTGGGAGACTGGAGAGGTTGCAGCACAGTCTGCTGTGAAGTCCTCACCCTGTAAGGTATGGATCTTTTTTTGAGATGGCAATAAAATCAGCTGGTGGGGAGAATGCGTATATATTGTGCAGGGACTAGGACTGAGCTCCAGTTGTTGAACACGAAGTTGCAGGTAGTACCAGGATGATAAATCTTGTAAGCTTACAAAATTCAAGAGAGCAATGCATAATACTCTTTGTTAATTTCACTTTTTGGTGGTTGTGAGTGGGGCTGATTCTGTAACATGTTGGTTGCAAATCTATGTTTATCTGAGCGAAGTTCCTTCCACATAAAAAAGCCTTGATGTTAACATGTCTTAAATAGTTAACAAACTTAAGAAAATAAACATCTTGGATCTCTCACTCTCTTCAACAAAAGCCTGGATGAGAGAGATGAAAACATAGGATATACTGGGAATAGGAAGAAGTTTCCAGAGTCATGGGTTTTAGCTGCAGCTGCCATAGGTCAGATGATGTAATATAAATAAAAAAGGAGGTCAGATGTGTGGGTTTGAAAGAGACGTGAACAAAGGCATGTTCAGCAGTGTTAGCAGTGAAGAGTAATGAGACCATTATCTTCTCAGGATATTGTGGCTGGAGACATCATGAGTAAAAGAAGCCTTTGGGAACAGAAGGGCAATCCCAAACCTGAGACCAATGTCAAGGTGAGTTAGTATCTGTATGAGTATGAAAGCATGTGCTCTACTGTGAAAAAGAAAAGAGCTCTTGGCTGGGTTGTCGAAGTATTGAGAAGATGTTCTGTAGGGACAAGGGCTGCCTGTATCTATCAATACAATAACATACCTAGAAGCTCTTTCTAACAGTGAGCTGCTGTCGCTTAAGGGCTAGTGAAAATGGGGGCAGAAATAATTTTATAACCAGTAATACTGAAATGTCTCTTGAATAGCATGACATTTGCAGCCTGTGGGTTGGGAGACCCAGCCTTCTAAGCTCAAACTGAACTGTTCTTGTTATGCTTTTTAATCTCACGAGTAAAGAAAACATGCAAAATCAAGTGGAACCAAACCTCAAACAGTATCAACACTTGCAGATGAATCTGGGTTTTTGTGCCTACTGGTGCATTTGTGTGAATGCTTATTAAAATGCAGTGAGCAGCTGCTGCTCAAACTGTCCAGGCTTGAAGAGGAAGAACAAAGTATCTGGTTTGTTCCTGGGTCGGTACTGCTGCCAGCATGTGGTAAATGAAACTGGCTCTTGTCATGGGTGAAACCAACCCTGAGGCTCTTAAATGAGCATTCTCTTGTGGTGCCCTGACATTGCATCCTCCTTTTCCTATTGCACATCCCATGGTTGCTGTTACCTTATGCTTATAGAAAGTGGTGGTTGGTCTATGCAAAGAGTTTACATGGAAGGGGCAAGAAGGGAGTACAGAGGAGGCTGTTTCAAAGCCCTCTGGGATTACAGACAGCTATATCACATGCTTCTCTGGCTTCAGTTATTTGATCTTGACTGCTGATTTGAGGGAGAAAAATGCTGACTTTGGCTCTTTCTTTCTCTCCTGTTCAGTCCACTCCTTCTGGCAAAAAGTTCAAATTTGTTGCAACAGGCCATGGCCAGTACAAGAAGGTGTTGATAGATGAAGCCACAGAGCAATAGTATGCCTGGAGAACTCATTAACCAGGTAGGTGGGGAATGACCTTGCACTGTGTAACAAACTCCTGTTTCTGTTGTGGCAGGATGCTGGGGTTGTTTCTGCCAGCTACGCTTGGGGTGAGTTGGAAGGCAGTATATGATAACAGCTGGAGCCTTGCTTCTGAGCAGATGCCAGACTTTCTGAGCTGGAAGGGTGTGGATACACAGTGGGGATTCGTTTTGGTCTCTGGCTTTCTGATGCTGCTAGGACACTGGATACCTATGTTAGCTTAATCTGTGGAATAAGTGCCTTGGCTACTGCTGTTTGGGTGATGATGCATTTGCCTTTGCTAGTTCAAAGGAGCAGTCTCTCTCTGTTTTTTCTTATGCTCTTTTATGTTGTGAGGAATAGTAGATAGCTGGAGGTTGTTCTGGCTGACCAAGGGGGCTGGTGTACTCCTGAAATTCAGATGCTTCTCAGGTCTAATTTCCTGATATACTGAATTAATCACGGGAAAAACTTTTAATGATTTCAGTAACCTCTTGGACCCAGTTCATAATAGGCTTGTAGTGGGGATGCTGTGCTGAGTAGACCTACAGAGCAGAAAGGACTGTCCTCTGATGTGCAGCAAGGGGGAAGGCAGAGCTGAGTTGCTCTTTCTGTGCCCTCTTGCAATGGTCTTAGATCTCATGCTCATATTGTGTTTATGTTAATAGATGTCCTGATGTTATCTTGAGTGGATGATAACAGAGGGTTGCGGCAATAAGGGGGAATGGCGTAGAGGGAGGTGATAACTGCTTGAATCCAACCGGGCAGCATCTGGCACCGAGAGGAGAGGAAGTTGTTGGGAATGAAAACAAGTTTGATCTCTTTTTTTCCTACTATAAAAAAGAAGCTTTATTTCATAGCCAACATTATAAATAGCTCAGTCTGTTACAAAACACCTTTTGTTTCTGAAATCTTCTGGGGCTGTGTTCCTTTTTTTTTTTTTTAATTTTTCTTCAATGAATTGGTTTTTGAGTGTAGCATAAGCCTAGATGTTTTGTTTTGGTTTTTTTTTTTTTTTTTAATTTTCGTGGTGCCCATTTAGAAGAGAAGCTTTTTTTGAGTGCTACTTTGAGATAGCAACATAGCTTTGGGCAGGCTTGGGTTTGCACTGCTGCCTATATTCACAGGACTTGTATCCTCAACTTGTTTCTCTGCCTGTGGCTTTCAGAAACCTATTTTAAGGTCTCCTCTTTGATCAGTCCTCTTCTTTTTCCTGAAGTCTGTTTTGATGCACCAGGTGGGATCCTCCTGAGCTTCAGTTCTTCATAGCAAACAGGTTTTGCTGAGTTGTCAGCAGGTTTTGTTTGCAAGTAGCTCGAAGGAAAGTGCCCTCTGCTCTGATCCTTTTCTAGTATATCTTCTTGAAAGGCCAGTGACTATCATGTGATGTCCTCTACGATCCACCCAATGCTCCAACCAACCACTGCACAGCACTGTTGCCCTATGGGCTTATTCACAAGGAAGGGTTTTTTTGACTGAGAATAGCAAAATTACTGCAATAGCTTGAAGGATCTTGGCTTGTTTCTATTCTTGGGTTTTAGCTTGCTGTTTTGTGTGGTGAGAGGTCCCTGCTTCCTCAGCTCCTCTCTAGCCCCCTGAACTATGTTCATACTTTTTTCCTACTGCTGGATCCCTTTGTGATTGCCTTTTTCCTCCCAAGCCCTTCTGGCTCACCCCCATGTCACTCACTCAACACCACCTCATCAACTTTTCTTCTTCCTCGTCCTTCCTGGGCTGCAGGACCTCTAAGTGGGCTGCAGAGCAACATGTTTTCTGTAAGTAGCAGTTTGGGCTCTTACCAACTGCCTGAAGCTGTTTGACACTGAAAAACAAGCAAACTCTGTGCCCAGCAGCATTCCCCTTCCCTTGCTCAGCACCACAGCTCAGGCTGGGACATGCTGCAATGGGTCCCAATGCAGAGCCACTGGTGGAAATCTCCTCTTGCCTCCAGACATCTGTTTTCTCCTCTGCAATGCTCTCGTGCCAGGGGCTGTCTCTGCAGGACTTGCCATGCTTGCTGTATGTCTCTGTCTTTCACTGCTGGGGCAGAAGGGCTAAACCATGCAGCCAAACCTGCCTTCTTCTGCTTCCCACTACAGGCATCACTCTCCCCACTGGTGTTTGTCCATCCTCCATCCCTGTGCAGCAGGGCTGCATTGTGGATGTGGCCTGGTGGGAAGCCCAGTGAATTTGAGACATAAGCCTTTCCTCATTGCCACATGTGAGAGTTACTAATCTGTTCTGGGTGGTTGTCCTTGCTGCAGGACAAAGTGGATTAAAGCACAGTTGCTTCTGGAACCATCTTCTCTGGCCAGATTCACTTAGCCTCCCAAGTGTAATTGGTGTTGGCTGTGCTGCTTCACACAAATGCTGTGGATCTTGTGCATTCAGACTCTTATGCATCAGCATCTGTCTGTCTGTGCTACAGTAAGGTGCCATTTTATTGCTGTGTGGTAAGGTCATCTTTATCTGCATTAGGCTTTCTACATGTTTCAAGCTGCACTCTTTTTGATTTTGTGTTGCTGTGTGGATCTTTTGTTATAGCCTTCTTTTGCAGCATTTTGAATTATCCTGCAAAAGCTTACCTGGGATCCACTCGTGGTTACTGGTGTGTTTCCAACCAACCTCTTTTCAGCTTCTTTTTGGAAAACTGGGGGATTGGAGAAATCCTGACTTATGCTACTGGGGTTATTATTTTTTTTCCCTCAGTCCCTTGGACTAGGTAAGGGGTTACAAATCAGGGGATAAGACCAGCAAAGTGAAAACTTCAGTGAAGGTTTGATTATAACTGAGCTATTCTGATAGCATAATCTCAAAATTGGAAGACTCCAAAAAGGCAAAATGGCCTTTTGGTTTTGTTTCTAAGTCTATTAGCAGTTTGACTTGGGGAAACTTTGGTCGGCTCAATATCCTCTGCACACGAAGAGAATGTAAAGAGCTCTGTATTGAGTTTCCTATTTGGACTAAACATAGCAATCCTATATTAGCTCTGTAGGAACATCCTGGCATATGACAAAGTCCCTTTGAGAAACAGAAATAGCTGATCTCCAGCTTCCATGCTTGTAAGCTTGTTGGTGATGGAGATGTAGAGGGTGACTGTAATGCTGGAAAGCACAGCTGTCTTTTTGTATGGAGAGAGTTGGGGATTTTGTTTTAAATCCTTTTTTTTTTTTTTCGGGATATCAGGTACCAATAGGTCTGTAACTATCATGATGTTGAACCTGAAAATGAGGTGGCACGCTCTTAAAAGGAACCCCCAGAAAATAGCACCTTGTTAAAAACACAGTTAGATACCCACCAGCTGAAGGAGGCTCTTGCTGGTTATAATGAAAATGCTAACCCCCAGCTATACTTAAAAAGCACTGCAAAATATGTAACAGAATTATATTACTGCAACAAAGTTAGTCTTTTGCATGCTACCATTTAGTAGACTGACCTAGGAGGACATCAAATGATGATGCCCGGTTTTTTAGGCAGGGTAACTGCTATGTGAAAGCAGGATGGATCTTATACTGTCCCTTGCCTTGGGTGAAAGGATGAGTTTCCACCTTGTTTTCAGTGAACAGGTGTGGGGTGCCCTCCACAGCACCCTTGGTGTAGGAGCTAAAAGAGCCGTGTAGCCTCTTTGAGTTCAGTTTCTAAGATTCCCCAGAGGGGATGTGAAGCAATGCAAATTCCTTCATATCTCATCAATTTGATTTTGTCGCTAGGATTTCTCTTGTTCTTAAATAAACACAATCAAATACATTCAGATTCCATCATTCTCCTCTAAACTGGGCTTTTTCTACAGGCAATTCATCTTCACTGTGTGCCTCCCCTCTCTTCCTCATGTTACTGCATACAGTAAATCCACAGCATGAGGCTGCTGGCTTGGAGGTGTTTTATTTAATTTTATTTTTTCCTTATGCTTGGCTCTGCTGGGCAGTAAACCAGGTCATAGGTTCTCTTCTTGCTTGGTGCCCTGTAGGAAACTCCAGAGATGTGGGCCTGGTGAAGCAGCCTGGCTTCAGTTGACTGACCACCCCGATGCCGTTCTGTTAAAGCTCTTGGCATGCTCTTCAGCTGCTCTGGATCTAAATCGGCTCACCTCAAACACGGTGGTGATTTTTGACATGGGTTTGGCAGCCAGTTCCTTCAGTTTCCGGGCATCAAAGCGTGGCTTATGTAGAAGGATGGGTAAGCGGCGGGGAAGAAAGAAGCTTCCTTCCTTCTGTGACTTCCTCTCTTCCGCTTGCTGCTGCTTCTCCTTGTTGACTGTCATCTGGTATAAAATAGCATCCCACATCCTTGTGGCCCTTGATTTAAATGGCCTGTGGTCTTGACTGATGATTGCTTGAGAGCTGTCCTTCTCCTTGCTTTGTTCCTCCTGTCCCAGCTTTTCTGGCTCGGGCTCCGGGAAGCTGGGTCCTTCTGGCTGCACCAACAAGTGCTTCCTGAGGCGATACCAGCCACCAGCACTGGCTCTAGAAGGTCTTGCTGCTTCTGCTGATGATAATGCTGGTTCAGGTTTGAGGGAAGGGCTGGTGTTTGGTAAACTGGAGGTCAACTGGGGTTGAATGATGTGTTCTACCTTGGTGTCTGTGGAGGTGGCCCCTGTACTGCTAGTTTGTGCTGGAGCTGCTATCTCTAAGTGTGCTTGATTCCAGGGGGTGCTGGGTGTCAATGGTTTTAGGATGTTGACATCTTCCTTGGGTAATTCAGGAGCTGTCTCTGACCCAGATATTTCTGTGTCACTTCCATGGGTTGTGGGCTTGTTGACATGGACATCAGAGGTGCTGGGCTTGGGTGAAGGGGCCTTGATAGACTCTGCAGTAGGAGCAGGCTTGGGTGCTTGATTAGGAGGCTCTGCTTCTGCAGCAGAAAGGAGAGGAGGCTCCAGTGTGGGATCTGTGGTCTTGCTGTCATTGAGCAGGGTGGTTATCTGCTCTGGAGGTGGTTCAGAGCATCTTGCTTCAGCTGCTAGAGGAGATGACCTTTTGTCTTCATGGCTGGTGGTTGCTTGCATCTGATTTGATGTGGGTGTCTTAGCCCTGGGTGGCTTGACGCTGTGAAAATAAGTGTGCACCTTGGTGATATAGGTAACCTCTTGTGCCCTTTCTTTACTGGGCATACTGGAAAGAGGAGCCTGAGGCAAAACAGATATCGAAGGGCTGCTTGGAGAGGTGAGGTGGGTGTCTGTGCCTTCAGGCTGCTGTGGAGTCTCAGGAGCTCCTGGCCTGTGTAGCAGAGGCAAGGCTGTGGAGGTTGTGAGCGTGAGGTGTTCGGCAATGCGCCTCTGCTCGGTGACCTTCAGCGTGAAAGGCTTGCTCTTTCGGAAAGGGGAGTGGATGCGGTGAGTGACAGGCTTGACCGTGACACGGGTTGGGAGGCTGGCAGAGGGGGGTGCTGCAGTTTCAGGGATCTCTGGTGGGAGAGCACTCTCATTGTGCTCTAGGTCAGAGCTGGCCTCGTTCACAGGTGAGAGGCAGGACCGAAAGGACTTGGCTGGCTCCGAAGCTAGGACTGCATTCTTCTTGGCTGCTTTTTTCAGCAGCTTCTGGAGCCGCAGGTTGTCCTTCCCAGGCTTTGGTAGGGTGGGAGGGGGAGAAAGGTGGTGGTGGTGGATGGGAGCAGGCTGGATGGAGGATGATACAGTTATCAGCATTGTCATCTCCTGGAAGAAAACACAAAGCTTAGAATTGGTGTGAGCTTAGCCCTGGGGTAGACTCAAATGTTCTTACATAAGGCCTCCTTTTCCTCTCTCCAGAAGCTATGTGTATGGAGTCAGTATTGTAGGAGAAGAGCATCAGTCTTGGTGTCCTTAGTCTCCCAAGGTAGTCTCAGCCAGTCTTGAGGGTGGTGCGACAGAGCAAGAGATGTATTGAGAGGAAGCTGTATTACCAAACCTGGAACCCTCCTACTCCTGACATTAACACAGAATCCAGTGAGTGCTCTTTGGCACCCCGGATGTTCGTGTCTCGGCAAGTCCTAATGGGATTTGTAAGGAAAAGTCAAGAGAAACAGAGCAGGTCTGAAATTTTGAAGCTTTGAAACATTCTCCAGAGGCACAAATCAGGAATGTTTCATGACTTTCCAAATTCCAGTTATTAATACTCTGATACCATGTTATATACAACAGAACAGCCATAAGCTGCATGTATCATTTGAGTCAAACTCAACACTGGCCTTGACTGATTTCAGCTGACAGAAATTCATCCCTGTGAAATGCAGGGCTTAAAAAGATGTGTTTATCTGGTAAGAAAGTGGTTTGTCACAACACTAACTCTGACTGGTCTTTCCTTGCTGCATCAAGCACAGTGGTGACCTTCTCCTGCACTCAATTTAAGATAAACCCTAGCTTTCTCTTTCTTTTGGAGAGCATTGCCACTGTTCTGACTGCATTATTCATTCTTCAGTGAAACAGACATGGTTTGTGGTCTGGGTTGGGTCTTATCCCCAATGGCAATTGCACCTGGACCCCCTTTGGCCAACACTGCTAGTCTTGGGGGAATGCACAGCTGCTTTTCCCACTCTCTGTTGCTAACTCACTGTCATCCCCCATTATTTCTGGTAAGCACAGGTCAGATTACCTGCACAGTGGAGCTAAGGGCCTGTGTTGGGGATAGAAAAACAAAACTAGTCTTCGTTCTTTTTCTCTTCCTGAGCAAGGCTGGGGAACATCAAACACTCTGCCTCTGACCTGCAATGATTCTTTGGCAGCCCCTAGAAAGAAATCTGACTCTACCCTGGCTCTTACTCAGCACAGACTTGCAGAGTTTTGCTATGAAATGAGGCATAAATCACTGAGCCCCTTAATTCCCAGTGCTGGATGCAATTGAGCATCCTGAAATGAGGAAGAGGAGGTGGGGTGATGTCAGGGTTGCCTAGAGGGGCAATTGCTTGTGCTCTGCTCAGTTCCTGGTGGCTCCCAGTTAGTGTGGGTGTGAAGTGTGATACCTACTGTGCAGGAAAATTATTCTGAATAAAACTCTCAAAAGTGCAGAACAGTTATTTGTGCTTGAGTGCCCAGTGTTGCCTTTGCCTTGCAGTGCTGCTGTCAGCACTGGGCTGGGAAGCTGATCTGTGCTGAGCAAGTAGATGGTGTAATTGCCAAAACTGGTTGTGGATGGGGGAAAGAAAAGATGACTCTTCTTAAAACAAAAACCAAACCAAACAAAAAAACCCCTCAAATGTGCAGCAGCAAATAGAGGCACTGAAGAGGTGGCATGTGGGAGACAAAGCCTTGAAGACCCACCCCTCACCATGGTGGATGAGCTGTCCCCCAGAGCAGGCTGTGGTGGGCACTGTCTGGGCTGTGTCTAGCAAGTGGTGCAAGTGATTTCCTCAGCACAGGAAAGACATGGACCTGTTGGAGAGGGTTCAGAGAAGGGCTACAAAAATGATCAAAGAGCTGGAACAGGCTGAAAGAGTTGAGTTTGTTCAGCCTGGAGAAGAGAAGGCTCTGGGGAGATCTTATTGCAGCATTTTAGTACTTAAAATGGGTTTATAAGAAAGATAGGGGGTAGGCCAAGGGGTATAATGGTTTTAGACTAAGAGGGGAGGTTCAGACTAGATACAAGGAAGAAATTTTTTATAATGAGGGTGGTGAAACACTGGCCTAGGTTGCCCAGAGAGGTAGTAATGCCCCATCCCTGGAAACATTCAAGGCCAGGCTGGATGGGGCTCTGAGCAACCTGATCTATTTGAAGATGTCCCTGCCCCCTGGTATAAGGGGGTTGTGGACTAGATGACCTTTAAACATCCCATCCAACCCAAACTGTTCTGTGATTCCATGATTTATTTCAGCTGCAGGCATGAAAAACCTCCTGATGTTTTGGCAAGGGGGCTCAAAGGGATTTGTGCCAGCTGGGGTTGACAACTGTTGGGCATTCCCAGTGGCTTATCAGCTTCATGCTTTAGGCACAAGTCTGGGATTAGGACTTGCTCTGTTCTAAAAGTTACTCTTACAAAAAAGCCTGTGCTGGCCCAAAAAAGGCTGAGAGCCCATTTGTTCATCATATACCCGCTCTCCTTCCCGGCCTTGTGGATATTCTTGATTTTTCTGGGTCAGAAAACCAAAATGCCTCCGTTGAAGAGGTGTGTAGTTTCTTTTGTGCAATTATTCTGGTTCTGTTTGTAAGGGAATTGGTAACTGCAAGTATGAATTTTATCTGCTGCAAGGCGAGTACATGCATCTGATGTTAGGATTGATTGTGGAATGATAGTGTGCTCCTGTTTAATGTGGTCTCATGGACAGCCTGTACCACAAGATGAGCTGTGGTCTAGCAGCACTGGTAAACCAGAATTATAAGGTGGACCTGCTTCAGGCTTGTGCTGGTAATAATAAAGAGGCAGGACAGTGAGCTTCTCATATACTGATCAGCTCTTTTACTGTTTTCCTTGTCCTATGGACTTCCGCACCCCAGAAGAACACAGCTTTCCCACATGGGTCAGAGCAGGACCTTGCCTGGGATTTTTTTGCAAGATGCCAGATGCTACTGAGGAGGACATGGGGGTTCTGGAGTGGGAAGTTTATTATATAATCTACATGCACCAGGAAAATTTTCCTCTCAGAGGCTGCTTTGTGCCCTATAACCTCAAGATTTGTGGTCTCTTACAATAGTCTGTGCTATTAAAATCACTCTTGTTTCTATCTCAGCATCTCATCTGACTTGAAACCTGCTGTGCTGTAGGACTTGGAGACCTTGTGGGAGGTAACTTCCACGGCATGTGACTGTGCTGGAGTCTGTGTGTTTGCCTAGTGAGGCACAGAGCTACTAAGAGACAGCAAAAGGAAATGAGCTCTTAATTTATTTGCCTCCACTGTCATGCTTTGTTGGAGTCTCCTTCAGAGCTTTATGTGCTCAGGAGAAGTTCTGCAACAAGCAAGAGTTGTGTCTTTCCCCTTGCTGCATTATGAAGCAAAAGCAAAGGGACAGATAAACTTGCTTTATTGCCAGGGAAGAAAGACCAGAACTGAAAAACCAGGAGCAATGGGGAAAACACTGCCTGAAAAAGTTGGCTGGCTTTAGGATAAACTGGAAGAAAACTGAGCTAGAACCTGAGTCAAGGCTTTCAAAGGGTTAAGTTTCCTTGCTGCTAGTTGAGTGCTGGTGGGTGGAGGGGAGCTCACCTACTCTTGGATCCCAACTGTTCTCCTGAACTCTGCTCCATCTGCAATCAACCCCAAAGGGGGAATGGTGGGGAGACTGTCAGCGTGGAGGAGTCATTTATCATGTGATGGAAAAGTCATTTGTATGCTGGAGTCCCTTGGATGCACCAGCTGTCGCATGTGGAGCAGATCGAGAGCTGCAGGAACCCGATACTGCTGCAGATGGTCCCAAGCAGAGAGCTGTGGCAGCCAAGGGCTGTGGGAACAGGCTTTCCACTTTAGTGGCTTTCTCGGGCTGGAAGGAAAACTGCTAATCTCCTCCTTCTTGGGAGGAGGTGCCTTGGGCAGGAGGACATCCTTCCCACTGCTTGGGCAGCCGTGACCTCTGCCGGGCATGCAGCTCTCAGCATCTGCTTTGCCATGGGCACATAGCATGGTTGGCTGTTCTGCAGCCAGAGTTTTGTGGGTTGATTCACAGGGACTTATGGCAATGGGTGGGAGAAAGCCACCTGTAATTGCTGGGCAAGATGCAGCCCCTGTACACTGCCTAGGGTATTGTTCATGGTAGGCCAAACAGTATGCATAAACTTCTTGTTTTCTTGTCTTGCAGCTGAGCTTGGTCCTGGCTTGATGCAGCCCTCAATGCCACTACTTCCTCTGCTCCACAGAAGATAATTGAAGGACATTTCTCTTCTCCTGCTTGATTTCAGACTCCTCCTATTGAGGTGTGAACAACACCCCATTCTGCCTTTGTCTGGATGAAAGGAACTAGATCAGCTGGCACAACCCATCCCTGTTTTAACGTTCTATGTGACTCTGGCGTTTGTTTTTTTTTAATCCGGCTTTGTTCACTCTCTTCTTAAGCATAGGAAGAGAGGGATCTGATGGCCTGCCGAGCTGGCCAGGCTTTTGCTATGTGATAAATAATTTCTACATTTGAGGCTCCTGGTGGCTGGGTGATGGGAGAGAGGGAGCTCAACAGAAAACTGGTAAAAGAATCAGTGTTTGGAAGGAGGGCAATGGGCAGATCCTGAGCTTAAGGGGACCACAAGGACTGCTTGTCACTCTGTTGGTGCCAGCTGTGAGTAGAGTATTCCCCTGTTTATAACACAGCCTGTGTTGCTCTACAACGTTTGTGTTGAGGGACTTCCATCTCCTGGTCTCTCTGTGTACATCAAATCATATTCAACTTAGTCCTGTGGTGGTTTTACTTTTTTGGCTGGTTTTTTTTTTTCTCCCCCCTCTAGTTCCCAGCTCATCATTTAATAACAATTATGTACCCATGCCAAAACATTCCTGCAACTTTTCCATCCTGATAGCGGCAATGACAGCTTTGTTTCAAATAGCTGCTACCACCTTCTCCGTGTCTAACATGGGTTGGAGGTCTCCTTTCCCAGCTGAGCAGTGCAGTATTATTTCCCTTCTCTGGGAAAGGGATTTACTTTTCTCTAACCCATGGGATCCAGTGCCACCGATTGAAACCTTCTTTCTGAAAGTCAGATGTGGCAGGCACGTTGACAACCTGCCTGCTGTGTTCCTAGAGGTGGATGAGATACCCAGGAAACAGCTGCTTCTCTTATGCTGGAAGCTGTCTTGGTGAAAAGACATCCTGGTGATGGAGTTGACCCACCCTTCTTTGGGGAGGTCAGGCCTTGCTGTGAACATGGGGAAACTGAGCCTCTGAAGACTGACACTGTGGCCTTGGGCCTGAGGTCAGTAAGTCAGGGCTCTTTCTGAGCTCTTCCACATCTTCATACTTCATTGTGTTAGCATGTCCCCAAACTACTTCTTAAACTGTTATTCCTGCCCTCTTCCCACATCAACATAATTTTGCAACTTGTTTCTGCTGTCCTGGAGTGAGGGCAGCTTCTCTCTCCTCCTGCATCAGTTTGCTTTATGCTTAAATTTACTGTGTGTCCTGGATTTTTTTGTAAGCATTTAATAAAATTTGAGGAAGATGTTTAACAATGGCAACTCTGAGGATTTTGTTGATGTAGAAGCTTCTGCAGAAAAGCTGTTTTCCAAGACTTTGCAACTCTCTGCTTAACTGGAGGAGAAGAAACACCAGAGTGACAGACAAGACAAAAAGGAACTTGATGTATGCAGGCAAGTGGCTTTCTGTGTGGCTCCTCCATTGAGGAGATCATTGTCATCTTGCTGCATTCTTCATAGTTATTGTGGGTAGCTGACTGTAAAATGGGAATGAGCAAAGTTTTGGTGAACGATGGAGCAGCATGTGGAAGACTTCTGATGGAGGCATCAGCTAGGAGAAGCAGAGAGCTTAGTTCCACAACTAACAGACCTGAGCAGCATCACAGGCTTCAACCAAAATGTCAGCTATTAAAAAACACCCCCACCCCCAAAACAACAGTAAAAACAAAACAAAAAACACAAAAAAAAACCCCAAACAAACAACAGAAACCCCAAACTCTCTGTAGCCTACTTGTATGGCTGAGATGAGGTCAATATAGCTGTCTGTACAGGAACACTCTAATGAGCTGACTACCCTGTCTGGAACCATCTAATGAGAAACCTTTTTATGGAGATGACCTTCCAAGTAATAACACTTCTATGGTGCAGAGGCAGAAAATAGTTTGTGCTGTCTTTACCTGTGCTTTCCTAAAGTGCTGGGAACAGGAAAAAGTTCTCATATATCACTTCTTACTGTCATCTTTCTGCTTATTGGTACCCTTGTCCTCTCTATTCTTTGCTTCAGCTTCTCCTGGAGGTAAGAATTAAAGGAGTCTGCGCTCCTCAAAGAGCACTGAGGAGTATGGACATAATCTTATCTCATCTCCCACTCTTCAACTCTTTCTCTGCCATGCTGGAATTTTCAAGTGTGCCAGGGCAGTGGCAATGGGGTATATAGAGATGTACTAGCTTGAGGTGAAAGCAGCAGCAATGGGGTATATAGAGATGTACCAACTTGAGGTGAAAGCAGCGCTGCTGTGCCCTTGCACGCAGACAAACTGGTTGCACCATTTTGTTTCAACTTTGTTCTGCAGTTGTCTGGTGGAAAGGATGGCCAGAAACTTTTCTGTTATTATTCTTGTGCCCTGCCAGCTTGGCAAGTGCAGAAAAGGCCCCAAAGGCTGCATGTGTGAGGTTCCTTCTCTACAGAGGGTTAATTTGCAGGGCATATTTTCCCCACATAAGCACATGTGGACCTAGATGTGGTTTCAACAGAAACAACTGCCATAATTAAGGTTCTGGCTGCAGCACAGAAATGAGCACGATGTAGAAGCTCTCTGGGGAGATAGGAGTGCTTCAGTGGCGGTGTGGAACCAGGGAAAGACCTGGTTTGCAGGTGATGTTTGTAGCTATTTGAGATACCTGATACCTATATCTGCTAGGGGAATTTTTTCCACAATTAAATTAACTTTATGATGTGCTCTTTCTCCTCGCAAAATAACATGGTGTGCATATGGTGGGGGGAGTGTTGATGGGGTTACTAGAGTAGTAGAAAGATGCCCCAAAGAAGGGATGCTGCAGCCCAGGTGCTCTGGGTGTGTATCTTGGGCTATGCCAAGAGAGGGATGAAGGCTCGTTTCTCCCATCAGTAGCAAGTGAAGGGTGTTGTGGCTGGTTTCAGAAGAACACATGGTATCTGTGAAGTACCTTCTGCTCACCTCTTGCTAAAATGACAAGCTCCTGCAGGTGAATTTGCTGTGGAGAAACCACAGCATGATGACTGTGGTGATGAAGTTATGCAGCAACCTTTGTAAAGCCAGCCTGCTTCCAACTCCCCTGTGCAACTCTGTGTGTTGCTGGGACCTGCACTCTCCTAGGGATGTGAAGAGCACTTCTGGGGACTCATCTTGCTTGTGTGAGTAAAGGAGAGCAGACTGTGCCTCTCTGTAGCAGTTAACTGGTCTGGTCTTATTCAGTAGCTGACTGGTCCCTATCCTTCCTATGTTTGTTTTTCACAATATCGTATTTTTTGCAGCATTGGCATATCAGAGGCTCTCATTGTAAGATCTTAGTTCTATCTTTTTATGAGACTGTTGCATTTTGAGCACAACAAGGACAAACTGAGTTGTTGAGTGAGTCTTTCTTGCAGGATCAAGCTTCACCTCAAAGCCTGGTGGAGAAGAGCAATGCTTTCCAGATCCCTATATCTGTTGGCTACTTGTGTTCCTCGTTCTGTTATGCTATCTCATTCCAAATTACCATCCCCTTGGCAGGTCAACAGTGCCTGAAGAGAGTGGCTGGAACTTCTATGTGGGCTTTCAGTGCTCTGACCTTGAGGCAGACGCCAAGGTGTTGCTTCTCTACAGTCTGTTCTTTATCTGTCCTGTCTGTTTAGATTATGCAGAAGGAGAATGTCATTTTGTACAGCGTCCATTCTTCAATAAATCTGTGGGGGCTACAGTAATAGTGAAATGTGCTGCTTGTCTTTCTATAGCAGGCTTCAGTGCCTCTTTTTTTCCCAACAGACTTTAATGAATGATTCTACATGAGCTTATACAAGGTGGGATTGAAAAACATGGCTCACAACCGTGGCAATGCCTACTGCTTGCAAGCTGTAAAACAGCATTATTTAAACTTGGGGAAAGCTTAGCTGATGGAAAATCCAAGACTGTTTTGAACATTATGTCTTTATATAGTACTTGTTTTGCTTTGAAATGGGGAAGCTAGACTTCATCTGGGTCTCTTTCCAGGTACAGAATAATTATATGTTCAGTTTTATGACCATCCTTTTGTATATATGCTGGCTAATTAACAGATCTCTGCTCAACCCTTCCTTGCAGCTCTGTACTGGGCCTCCAGTGAGCTGGTGGACACAAGAGTCTGAAGTTTCCAAGTGACTGTGTTCCTTGAGATATGTCTGCAGTTTCTGCTCTTTGAAGGAAAGGTCAGACTCAGAGACACCTGGACCTGAATGTCAGAGCTTCCCCTCCAGCCACCACTACCTTAGGGAAGGAAAATAAACAAGCTCAAAGTGTGGGGCAGCTATAAATAATGAGGTGGCAGCTGATATGCTGCTGAACAAGGCTCTGAGGTTCGTCTATTGGTAACTCTTGCTGGTTCAACACACTTTTCTCTACTGCTGCATCGTATGTGTATTTTAAAGCAGGTAAAGGATGTGTGCTAGCACAACTGGAGCTAGCATTTGCTTCAGAAATGATGGACCTGTTACAAGGATCCTATGATGATAACGAGACAGACCATAAGTGATTTTCCTGTGATTTTTGCTTTGGGACCTCTGAGGGTTTTAGTTGCTGTGAAACCATTTGATTTAGATCATAAATTTCAGAAACATGCTTAATCTCTTCACAATAACTCTAAGTAATTGTGATTTAGCAATGCTAAAGACATGCACTCTTCATCCTTCAAATAAATAGAAAGAAAGTACCATGGGCTTGAGGCTTTTCAGGGTGATGGGAAGAACAGAGGAGGAAGTTGAAGCAAAGTAAGGGGAAAATATAATTGAGATTGATATGAGCAGCCATTTTAGAGCATGAAAGCAGCAAGGTGCTTGGCTGACTAGGAGTCTTTCCCCAAGGTTGTGGTGAGGCTTTGGGTGGCTACTGTGAGCACCTCAGCTGGTCTTCTGCCTCACTCTACTCTTCTGGGGACAGCCCAAAACAGCAGCTCCGAGCATTCATTCTGGCTCCCATGCTGCTGCTCAGGCTTCATCCTCACTGGCTGTCTTGTTCATTTAGATGTAAATTGCCTGAGGATAGATGTGTCTCAAATGATCCAGCCTGGTCCCTTATCTTCAGAGAGGCATCTAGCCTAGATCTAGGGTGTCCAAGGAGGATCTCTTGAATCCCACAGGGACTGTCTTACGTGGCTAAGGCAGACAGAGTGAGCACAAAGCAAACAGTGTAGTGATGGAGCAACAGTCTACCACAAAAATCAGGAACCAATATTAACTGAAGAAAGGTGGAATTCAGTACTTACCGATGTGTAATTTGTTTCCATCAGCAATCACTTGCATGTTGGATGCATTGTGTAATTTTGTTCCGTTTACAAAATTAACAGGTCATTGTTCCTTTGAGATCATCTCAGGTGCTATTTTCTTGTGATTTTTAGAGCCCTGTAGGTAAGTTCAAAACATCAGATGGAAGAGAATATTTACAGTAGCAAATAAATACAAGAAGGTTCTCAAAAATAAATAAAATGGTTCCTTTTTGAAAGAATGAAAAGTTCCATTTCCTAAAATTAGTGTGAAGAAGGACTATTGAGTACTACCATTGCATGCTCCCAGCTTTGTCCTTGCAGAGTTCAACATCTAAAGTACTGGTGAGGTGAAGGGCAGATGATGGTAATGTTTCCAGGACAGTTATTCTGGTGGAGTGTCTCCAGGCAATGAAACCAATTAGAGGCTTTTCAAGTTTGCCAGTCAGATTTGCTGTTTTGCAAAAGTCAGGGTTGCAAAATGCGAATTTGAAGATGTTCTTTGATTGTTACTGTCCCTGGAGAGGAAGAGTGCAAATTCTAGTGCTCTCTGCTCGTTCCTGGTGAGGGATGTGCTGTATGCAGAGGGTGCAAGTGTGGAAAATGCTGCGCTTGGAGCAGAAGGAGCTTGGGATTGATTCGTTTGGTGAATTTTGATTGGGGGTTTGTGTGCAGTTTGAGTAAAATATCGGGACTGAGACCGCTAAAGTATGCTGGTAAGAATGGCATGAATACCTGCCTTTGCCCTGGCTGAAAGCACGCACTGCCTAAACGCCATGCAGTTATTTACCACCTCTTGGTCCCTGTATGTTTCAGCCCCTTTTTCAGTTGCCATCCCAGTTTGGGCTTTGCTTTTTCAGAGCTTTTCAGGAGCATTCTAGTGTGAGTGCCAAGGCAGCTGGTAGGTTAAATGTGTTCACAGGGAGATGCACGTATGCAAGAGCGGTTTCTTTGGAGGTGTCCAAAAGCAGCTTGACACATGGGTTAAGCTTGGTCCATTTTGTCTGGCTTTTAAAATGCTGATGAGCTATGCCAGAAAGCCAACTCTGAAGGCAAATTCTTGTCTCTTTTCCAGTCCCACCCTGCTAAGCCCTGTTGCTCACTGACCTACTAATGTATCTCTAGCCTGACTTTGAGTTACTCTGTCATGGATCAAGATAGCAAAGCATTTTCTGCATCAGTCAGAGTTGTGGACTGTCTGATGAGGCCGGTTCTCATGGAAGGGATGCAGATACTGGTATCTTTGGGTTGGTATTGGAGGCAAGTTCTACATTTGCTTTCTCCTTCTCTGCCTCCCTCATGACTGATGAGATCACACATGCTGCTCCTTAGAGCAGTGGTGACCTGTGGAAGGATTTGAGGGTAGGTGCTCAATCCTTCGTGCAAATACCATAATGTGATTAATCCCTGTTTGAATGATGACTTCAAGAACTCAAATCTACCATTGTCTTTTAGAAGTGCTAGTGACTTTGTGTGTCTCCAAAACTGAAAATGTTGCTGGGGAAAAAAAGACGACAATAACAACCAGAGCCAACCCAACAGGAGACTCGGGAGAAAGAAAATAAATCTCATTATGAATAAGAAAAATTCAACATAATTTTAAAGTGCCCAAGAACACATTGTACCCTACTCTGCCACTGTCACCACTGAAACCACACCAGCATAATGAATGTGTTTGCAGTATGCACTGGATGAATGACACCAAAGGCTGGCTTATGTTTCCATCTGACACTGAAGCAGGAGTTGTTTGCACAAGAAATAAGGAGGGATCTGAACATGTAGAGTTTCTGCTCTTACAGGCTAAGAGGGGATAAGATGGGGCAGATTCTCCTGCTGACTGAGTTTCACATACTACAGTCCTCCACAGAAGCGTTGACTCTCTCTCTCCATATGCAAGGAGGAGAAAAGCAGTGTCAGGAAGGTGGCTGGAGGTGTATGTAGGTAATTTGGTCATTAATAAGAGAGAGCTTGTTTGTTGCCTTTTATTCTACTTTTCATGGCCCTGAACTTTTGAGATGTCATAGAGCCACCATCAGGAGAAGGTGTTGGCACCCTGAGGTTCCCCTGACACCCTCTGGGGATGTACGTAGGTGAGCCCACAGCCTGGTGAATACTCGCTCTCCCCTGTATCTGAGCAGCTGCACCTGGTCTCTCTGAGCTGGGAGAGGGAGAGATCAGCTGAGGACCAAGATCCCTGGGCCCAAATGCCAAGTGAATATATTAGAGGAGCCAAGGGGAAAGCCTGGTCTCTGCTTGGCCCATTTGAGTTGTGTTTCAGATTCCTCAGGAACCTGTCCTAACTAGTAAAATGGCAGCAGTCTGCTGATACTTCTGTAGAGGAGCTGACTTTAAAATTGAAGGTTATTCTGATCTCTTCTTGACTAGCTGCCTAAAACAGGTCATTAGATATTACTGGGGAACAGAAAATAATTATATATAGCTATTCTGTCCTTTCTCTGAGTGTACTTAGTTGATATTTAATCTACCTTTTTATTGGTAACTGCTTCCATTAAATTTGAAAGAATGTTTCAGTGAACACAGGGCATCTACCATAACCTTGAACTGCTGATTGAACCCCACAGAAGAAACCCTTTCTCTAGGGTGGGACAGAGAAGAAAGGGGGGTGGAAACTGGAATTTAGTTTTCCTTCCCAAATCGCTTTTGTGAGTCCCATTTCCCACCTGCCTTGAATCATAGTAAAAAGTTTATAATTGAAAGTGTCACAAAACATAAAAACAAATATCCTCACCCTTGCCCAGTCAGCTTAATCAACGTGTTTTACTTCAAGTATTTCAGCACTGTTTGTGTAAGTGGATGAACATGCTAAAAACAGAATAGCTGTATCATGCAAAATAATCAAAAGCCGTTGCTTTGAATACATTCAATTATAACTTCAGAGACGGGGGAAAAAATAAAATCAGACTGTGAATAATGGAACAACTCAAGTAAAAAGTGCTTTCCTGGCAAACAGTTTTGGTTTGGGTAACAACCATTTTCGGATAATAGAAGGTGTCAGTGAAAGCTCCTCTGCAGCTCCAGCACAAAGGTGTAAGTGCAGAGTCACAGGCAAGTTTTGCTGAGGAAGGACCTCAGGAGGTCCTCTGGCCCAGCTTGTGGGCCAAAGCAGGATCTGCTTCAGTATTAGATCAGTTTGCTCAGTATTGGTTACTGGTTGGTGAATAAGGGATAGGTATTTTTTAATTTCAGGAGTTAGATCTCTCCTAGGTTGTCAAAAAGCACATTTTATGGGAAGGATATAGCTGATTTTATTTACAAACTCTGTAGTCTTCAATGAATGTAAAGCTGCAAGTAGGATTTCAGACTTAGATGGCTGTGGAGGTTTATAGATGTACTTTTACAGCACTTTTTCAGCTTGCTGGCTAAGCACCATCCAGCTGCAGGAGGCAGTGATCCATGGAAATGCTGCCCACTGACCGGTGTGCAATGCACATGGGGGCGGAGGGTATTTAAAAAAAAGAGACAAACACTTGGCAAAAGTGTGCATCTCTATGCAATTTGTAAAATTATTGGGGCTAATGTGTGTGCACTGTATTTAAGGGCATCTCTTCATGAGTGCAGTGGCTGCTGCAATAGGTCAGCCAACAGCCAGAAAAGATGAGAAGGGCTGATTACAGCTCCCCTGCAAGTGCCCCGCTATACTATATATTCCTGTGGCCCATCTCAAATAACCTGTCTGGGTGCTCCTACCTACTGAAAAAAAAAAGTGATATTGGGGTAGGTTACCTAGGGGAAACTTCTCTAGAACTCTGCCCCAGCCTCCTGTTCCTATTCAAGGAGGAACACTGGTTTGCTGTATCCTCTCCCACGTAGAGATGCTGTCACTGTAAAAGCATACAAGGCTTTGGCATGAGGTGAGCAGGTAGATGGTCTTTATGCAGTTTGGGACCCTGGTTCATGTCTGTGACCTGCTCTCTTTGGCCTTGGTGCTGTCTCCTAATCTGGCAGCTGGCAAGAGGGACTTCTCCAAAGACAGGTGCTTGCTGTGCCCTCACTTAACAAAATCTGATAGCTTTTGGTAGAAAGGAAGCAACCTCCAGGATCATCTCTCCCTCATCTGGTTCATGTGACATAAACCATAAAATGAGTCGTGGGCAATAAGCCTTGGTTGTGAACCAGATGATGACAGAGCAAACAGAGGATGTGGGCATGAGATAAGCCCTCTTCCAGAGGGGTGGAGCAGATCCCCTCAGTCCTGGGGGAAGAGGGAGCTGCACCACACTGACACAGGAAACAAGATGCATGATGTGGACATGAAGGTGCTGGCAGAGGCAGCCCATGGGATGCGCAGATGTCCTTTGGAACAGTACTAAGCAGATGGGCTGTGATTATAGGGGGTGGTGAAGGGGAAGGCAGGGCATGGACATAATGCATAATGTAATGATGGACATTGTCTGGAGGAGTTACCCAACATGTCCAGATTAGGAACTGACCTGAGTGCAGGCGCATGTGTACAGGATCTGAGGAGATGCTGCAGGTAGCAATATTTGCATCTCACCTATGTGAAAACAGATCTGCAGCAGGTAGAAATGTCTAGTTAGTTACCTGTCATTCCTGTAGCCTGCATCAATGTTACATTTTTTTTCAAGATGGTTAGAGAGAAATTTGAGTGATGTGGAGTGCTTCACTCTCACTGGTGCACAAGCAGAGACACTCCAGTGGAGGCTGTGCAACCCTGCAAGATTCTCACATTGCTCTTGCCAACTGACTGGCAGCAAATGGGCCAGACAGAAGCATGGGAGCATTCAGCCTCGCATCTGCTCAGAAGCCCAGGCGTTACATGCATTTGCACACACATGCTTCCATTTTAACTGATTGATCCAACCCCTGGTGTGGGAGACGTGAGTCACGATGCCCTCTCAGCAGCAGGGACAGTCTATAATCGGCAGGCAAAGGAGGCCGGTGAATACCATTGCCAAACCGGGTCCACTGCATGCATAAAAGGAGAAACAGCTGGGGGACTCCCCTTCCATGCATCCCTGCTCTGCTGCCAGTTGGGGCAAATATAGTATTTCTTGGAGACGTGCCCAGTTAGTGGAGCACCCAAGGAAAATGAGCCAGCGGAAGATGGCAAAAATGCTTGATGGTGCTGAAAAAGCAGCATGAAAATTGGTTTACTGCATTAGTGCTTTTGGCAGTGCTGGGGTGGGGGAGCACAGGCCACAATACCTGCCTTGGTCACGCAGCCCCATATGGGTGTCACTCTCCTTGGCAGTGTGGGGTGTCCACTACAGCTCATCCAGCTAGCAAACCTTCCGACCAAAGCCAGGGCACTGGGGATGGATGCACTGTCCCCCTCCCACCCAATTAGTAACAAAAGCACTGACTCGAGCTGGGTTGCGGGAGGGAGGCAAGGGGATAAGCTGCCCGACAGCCAGAGAATACAAGCTGGAGAGAGGATTTTTGCTCGTGCATGTTACCTGCTGAATGGGAGGCTGCAGCGCTGTGCTCCCGCTCCTCGGCTTTAAAAGCTCATCTCTACATCGTTATGTGGGGACCCTTTCCTGCAAGTGGCAGGGAAAGAGTGGGCAGGAATGGATCTGTGACCCGGGTCAAAAATATCGCCCGCTCCACAGCTCCTAAAGTTTTTCTCTGCCCTTGCAGGCTGGGAGAAAGGGGGTGCTGGAGCTGCCAGGCACACCAGAGGACACTGCTGGGGAGCCCTGCCAAGGGGAGAGGAGTGGGAGGGAGCAGATGGGGAGCTGAAGCCTGTAAGGGTTAGTGAAATAGAAACTGCAAGCTAGAGGGTTGTGCAAGGCACTGCAATCCTCTACCGGCACTACCATGCAACTGCGGAGGGTGCTGGGGTAGCTAAACCCCTGCAGGCACATAGAAGATTCTGCGTGGGGTCCAGCCATCTGGGGTTTGCCCTAAGATGTCCTTACTTAAATAATGCTTTTTTATTGTGCTAAGAAGGGCTCTGAGTTTGGCTTGAGGTCAGACAAGCTCTCTTGCTGTGTTCCTCCTTTCTTGCTTTTTGCTCCAGGTCTCCTCAAGCCCTGACACATGGCAGAGCCCTGGTGGTCTTAGCAAAAGGTGGGTGCATGCCACACACCATCCATGCACAAACACACATGTGGCACATGTGCTATGTGCTACTGACTTCTCATACGTCCCATGGCCGCTCACTTCAAAGACTGTTGGATGGCAGAGGGTCCCCAAGCCCTTGCACAGGTTCTAACCCCGTAGCACAACTGAAGCCCTGTACATGTACCAGGGCAGCAGGGAAGAGCCCCTTCCCAGCCGGGAGAGCAGAGTCTGCTGCTGTGTGTAGAGATTGCAAGAGCCGGGGTGCCACGACCGTGCACCACATGAGGCTGTGGGGGCCCCACAATTTGTTTCTGAGGTGCCTTTGCCTCATATACCCCTCTTTAAGCTCTGCCTGCCTGGTGGGGTTGTAAATATAGAAACATAAGCCCTGGACTGTTGTGTGTGTGTTTTTTTTTTTTTTTTCTCCAAACATATCTCTCCCTTCTTAGCATCATCTGCGCAATTCCTCCAGCTGCTCCTATACATGGTATGACCTTTTCTTCCCCTTTTCCTTGCTCCCCTCTCAGTCTCTCCCCCGCCCCATCACCGCTCCCTTCCCTGCCCAGCGCAGGGGATCTAGGGCCAATCGGCTCCTCCAGAGGATCAAATGTCACTATAAGTTGAGAGCTGCATCACCTTGGGACGCTCGCAGATCCCAGCCTGCCTGTCCCCTTCGTCAGGGAGCTCAGCGCTTCTCTCAGTTCCTCCCAGGTAAGTGGGAGCCCCAGCAAGGGATGCTACGGTGGGGGTAAAACCATAGAGGGGCTGAACCTTGATTTGAATAGAAAAGTATCATGGGAGGGTTGGGGTCCACAGGATCCAGGATCCTGCACTGGATCCTAAGGAAAAGGTACTTTTCTTTCCTGACTTTTGTTGGGCATCACACAAGGCTTGTGTCACCTGTAGAGACTTGAGTGCTCTGAACTCTCAAGGATCAGTGGTGGGAGAAAAGACTCTCCTAAAACCAAGGTGTGGGGGTGGAAACGCAGTGGCATCTCTCAGGGCACTTGGGAAACTCCCTCCAGCAGCAGGGGGGAAATGCTGACCTTACCTCTGCTGGTCATCCAGAGAAAGGGATGTCCAAGGTGGGAGAGTTGAAGGGCAGAACCATGGGGGAGCTGCTGGCAGACAAGTAGTGCTGTGGGGCTTGAGGGAGACCTGAGAAACACAAATGTGGTCATGGAAAACTGCCCCCTCTCACAGAAAAGATGAAAATTGGGGGAGAAACGTCCTGTGTGCATGGAGGGAAAGGAGGAAGGGGTTACATTCAGAATGGTGATGGGATGCTCCCTGTGTGCATGGCTTTACATGCCTGGTGCAGGTGACCACTCCCTGTATGTGGGGCATCTCCCCCAGCAGCTGCCCCACGGGGCACAGCTCCTCACTGCTGGGGTGAGGGGTATCCTGCAAAGGCAGGAATGTCACCAGCACAGGTGGCTCTGATGCCAGTGATTTGGGTGGGAGCTGTGCTGCTGGTGTGGGGGAGCTCCAGAGAGGTAATTGCCAGCAGGCAGCTATCCCTCGTGGGCACAAGAGCAGAGGAAAGGCAGGGGATATAAGCTAAGCACAGTTGTTGTCTCTGAGTCCTCTCTCTCAGCCTTATTGTTCCCAGCAAACCCCATGCAGGCATCAGACAGATTATGTCACTCCAAAGACAAGGATAAAAAATGCATCTTGGGGCAGGGTGTAGGGATGTTGCTATGTGTTGTCGGAGCCTGCAGCAGTGCTTGGGTCCTGCTACCCTGTTTCAGCAGCAGCATTGTGATGGGGCCTTCACTTTCCAGCCCCCGGGGAGAGAAACACTTTCTGCTGGAAAGTACTAGTCCAGAAATAAAGGGAGGAGGCAGAGGGATGGAAGAAATATACATTAAAAAAATATACTTTTAATATAGAAAAGTATATATGTGTGCTTATATATTTAGTAGATCTATTATAGATAATAAACAGGTATTTTAATATCTGTATGTATATAAGAAAATTGATGCAGTGGGTTTGCAGCGGCTCCTGCTGGGAAAGCTTGGCCTTGTGGTGCTTGATGGATCACACCCCTAGTCCTCTCCTGATAGTTGTCCCTGCCAGGTCCCACTGCCTGTGCATGGCCACTTTTGTCCTCTCCCCTTTCCCTAGGGTTCCTGCTACCTTGCCTCCCTTGTATGGCCTGGTTTGGGAGGGAATGATTGATGGGCGGGTTATTTCCAGGGATGGCCTGGAGGTGCATGGCAGCCCATTCCCCCTCCCCGGTGCATTCTCAGCTGCCACAAGGCTTCTTGGGATGTGCTGGCTCTGCTCTTTCAGCCAAGGGCAGGAGCATTTGGGGCCAAAAGGGATGTGGTGTTCTTGCCCACCTGGGGCTCATGAAAATTGGGGTATTTGTCATTTCAGCTGTGACCCACTCAGCTTGAACAAACTTAAGAAAATAATCTTTGCTTTTACCTTTAAGGGGTGAATGTAGGCAGGAAGTTTTTTGTTTTGTGAATTTTTCCCATGTGTTTTGATTTCCTTCCAAATGTTGGGCAGTATTAACTAGTTGATTTTATTACATTTTTAAACCTCAGTCAAGACCAGACCCCATTTTTCTGCCACTGTACAAACAAAACCCAATTATTGCCTGAAGGTGCTAACAGCCTTAATGTTAGGCTGCATTTGCTGTGTGTAAAGTGATTTCCACCCAAGGGTAATCCTGAGCCAGCTGGAGTCTTTCCATTGCCTTCAGAGAACTTAATCCTAACTGCTCTTAGCAGATTACTTGCTTTATTGCCTTTTGGATGTAAATATGGTTTGGTTTTGTTGGCTGCTTTGATGACACAGTTACCTATGTGGACAGTGCTGGGCATCAAAGAGCCTTTCTCATCTCAGGTGGCTGTTGGTATGATGTTCAGATGGTTGGTATGATGGCCCCGTGCTTTGACAGACCAGATGGCTTTTGAATGCCACAAAGCAGACACCTTGCTCTTTAGGTGAGACCTTTCTCACTTTCCAGCCAGGGCAGCAGCAGTCAGCGACAGCCTTAACTGCCAAATGTGACTGAATGTTTGGCCCTTGCAAGAGTGAAATCTGCATCTCCACTTGGATTTTTTTTGTCCTGCCTGCCCTAGCCTGGGGAGTTTCTGCATGTGGCTCATCTCTGCACGGATTCTGCCAATGAACTTGTAATTAATTTGTTTTATCTGGGGCCCAGAAGCCCTCTCAGGGGTCTGAGGCCAGAGATGCTGGCATTCTCACTCAGCTTTTATAGCACACGGACAGATGCCATGCAAAATCTCATTCACATTTGCAGTACTTGGATTAACAAATATGGAAGGGTGTAGGGCAACAGCTAATGTGACAACCCTCAGCAAGATGTCCTTAGAGCTAAATTGGAGACTGGATGAGCTCATTCCAATAACTGTTAATGGAAAACCTGACTGCAAAGACTCCTGTTGACTTCAATTGCCTTGGAAAGAACAGTATGTGCTGCATTACATGCCTACCCTACACCAAACAGACATTTGCTCTTTCTATGAATATGCAGGGCTCTAGAGGTGGTTTCTTCTCCAGCGTTGAGCAGAATTACTCTTCTTGCCACTGGAGTGAGAAGGAAGAAGAGCTTAGCCCAAAGCCCTTTAAAAGTTCTCATTTTTTTTTTTCTCCACCTTGGGAAAACAGAAATCTGAATCTATAAATTAAAAGCAGAATCCGTGGGAGGATTTGCCATTGCCCTGAGTCTTTAGAGATCATGCATTTTGGAAGAAGCCAACAGCTGGGAATCTGACAGGTTTCCTCTATGGGCTTTTGCCAGGAGAAGCTCTGCTGTCCCACTGCATGAACCAACATACTGTCAAGCTTTACTACTAATAGCTTGAATAATTCTGGGAGACTGAAATGAGACTGGAAACCTATTATGCTGCTATCCACTGTGCAGATAGCAAGTGGAAGTCTTTATCCTGAAGGTTTGATGATCTAGATAAAAATGACCAGGGGAGAGAGACCAGAGCTGTTGGAACATCCAAGTAACAGGAGAAGCAGCAGGAATAGTTGCAGCAGAAAAGCCTTTTGCAGAGCTGAAATTCCTCCCAAACATGAAATTCCTCCCAGGTTCCTCCTGCCTGGTGGGGTTAGAGTACTCAAAGTACCCCTCAGATTGGTTATTGCACTTGAGGAGTGGGCAATCGCAGCTACCAAGTTAAAAGCAGCCTGGGACCAAGAGATCACAACCCAGCTCTCATGTGACCTAGCAGATCACCCTCCTGTCCAGCTACTCAGATTGGGTCATAACACAACCATTACTGGCACTACTTCCATGGCAATGCTGAAATTCAGAAAGAGGATAAAAGAGGAACTAGAAGAAAAAAGTGCTGGCTGTTTATTGCTGCTTAGAACATGTGGGTTTTAAATACTGTTGGCACTAACACATGGTGTCCAGGGTCATTGCTGGGGAATGGAGAGGATCCCTTATAGGGCAGGGTTGCAGCCTATGGGATTACTGCCTTTCTCTGAAATAGAAAGCTGCTGAGCTGCAGTTGTTGCTTTGAACCTAAGTCAGCCCACCTGCTCCTTCAAGACATCTCTCATATATCAGCTGAGTAATGAAGTCCTGAAAGTCATGGCTAGGGTTTCCCAGCGAGGAGGAGCTTGGCTTTCTAATTTAAGACCTGCCATGGATTTGGAGGAAGTTTTGGGGGTCCTTCCCCACCTCCACCCCTTGGCCTCAGGGCAGCTGATGCTTTTAGGAGAGCCATAGCTTTGCACCTCTGCCATCACTGAACCTGGTGCAGTGTGCGATACCATCATGATGTTACCCGAATAGCCACACCGTTCCCTCTGACTCCAGCTGAGGCTCCGATACACACATTTAGGGTCCAGCAAAAATCAGCAGAGCGGCTGTATCCAGCCCTCGCGCTTCCACAGATGCAGCTCTCCACAGGCGGGGGTCTGCACCCAGGCCCAGCTCGGGCTGTGCACAAATGCAACCCTTGACAGCACTGTGGGTGGGTTTGCTTCTGCCCATGGTGCAAAGATTGGTTGCAATAAATACAACTGGTTATATCAATATGATTTGCCTAGCCAGGCATTTAGCCTGTTCTCATCCTAAACTAATCAACAAATAATTGTTCATTCATCAGCTGTGTAAGCCAGACACTAGTATTTAAGGCACTTTTGAGTGCTGACAAATAGTTATCTCTGGGTATATTGGTAGTCTCAGTTATGTTTTTTTAGCTCTAAGGCTTTGGAGCTGGAGCCTTCTAACTTGCAGTAGTGTAAGAGAAGGAAAAAGTTCTCTGATCTTGCCAGAATGATGGAAATGTCAGGTGGGTGTGAGAGGACACTCACCTCCCTGAGCTTTGGAGGTTTTGTAACTTAAAGCCTGGTTGATGGGGCATATCTTTGCAGTTGATCTTTTCCTCTTCCCCTCTCCTTCTCCTCTGACCTGTCTGGCAAAGGTCTGTGCTGCTCCCAAAATGGCAGTGTTGGTGGGGGATTGGCTGCTGTGTGGGAAAGCAGGTGCCTGGCTTTTTTTGTCCTCAAATGTAGACCCATCTGCTTCTGCCTTGGCATTTTCTAGGAGGCACTCCTGCTAATAACACTTTTTTTTTTTCCTTTTCATCTTTTGTGTAGAAACTCGCTGCCAACATGTCTGATACCGAGGAAGTGTAAGTAGAGAGAAAAACGCCTGTGTATTCGTCTGTTCAGCTTGGCTCCATGCAGTGGAGAGTGGGCATCTCCATGGGGTGGAGAGGCTGGGTCTGCGCCGTGCATGGCCCAAAGACCCTGAGGCAGCGGGGTAGGGCCGTCCTGGATTTTGGGTGTCTAAGGGACCATTGAAGTTCACCTGACACCTTCCTTGTCCAACAAGGGGCCCCCTCCAAACACCTCCACTCTGCTCTGCACGTCCTTGGTGGCCATGGCACTACACCTGGAAGAGGGGAAATTAAACACACAGTGTAGCGGTGGAGCCACTTTTTGCCCTGATTTAACAAGTCTAGGGTAGTACAAAAAAACCCAATGTGGTCATTTGATGTTTATGCATCAGTAGGTACAGAGAAGAGATTTAGGGCAATCATGGGATCAGAGGCATCATGGACACACCTGTAATGGTCATTTAGTCCCCTCCTTTGCCATGAGGCAGGCTCAGATCAGCCTGTGTTGTTTTTTCCAGCTTGCTCTTTAAAACAATAAAAACTTGCCAAAGATGAGATTTCGCACTTTTTTCAAGCAATCTCTAACTAAGATGTCCTTTGTTTAAGCTCTGGCCTCAGGGCAGCTCTGGGCTTTGGATTTCATGCAAGTGATGGTAGAGCAGAAGAGGATGGCAAGTGGAGGCAAGGAACAGGAACAGATCTTGAGACTGATGTTAGTACAGCCAAGGGATAAACATTGAGCAGCATCTGGCTTATCCCAAATATTTATTAGACAGCCCCAAGGTTCAGGAAGCGTGGAGCACATCTGGATTGGTGTAGGTCATTGGACTTGCCTGGCACACTGGGGCTGAGGTCCAGCTTCATCAACCCCTGCACAACACTTATCTGTAGGTATCATGTTATAGTCCTGTGGTGGTAGGATTATTCCTGGGTATGGATCCATACACACCATCAGAATGAGGAACACTATTAAAAATAAAACCCAGACCCAGTCACTTTACTAATCTTAAAATAAATGCCTGCTGGAAGAGCAATGGGAGAATAGGGGAAAGAAGAAGTAATGGACTTTAAAGAACAGGCCATTAGGTTGCTTCAGTATATGGTTTAAAGCTTGCTGATAATATGGAGTGAAAGGAATATTTATCTAGTTTCAATAACCTTTTTTCCTCTCTCACAGGGAGCAAGGAGAGGGTAAGTCTTAAATCTGTCTTTAATTGCTTCCATGCAAGCCTGCAGCATTCGCTGACCGTGTCCGTCTTCTTTCTGGCCACTGTTGACATTTTAACAAAAAGTGCTGGTATGGTTAGACAAATCTGAGGTCTCCTTTTTTAGCTACTTATAGCCCCAAATCGATGCCGTGGTTGTGGGGTACACTGCTGGTTTTTGTAAAGACACTGCCATCTGCTGGCAATTTATTTGTGGCTTTTGTACATACTGTTTTCTGGTTTAAAACATAGAAACCCAAAATATGCATAGAAACATATGTTTGTTTTCTTTGCTGCTTTTTTTTTTTGTTTGTTTGGGGGTTTTTTTCCTTTTTTTTTTTTTTTTTTTTTCATATTCGGGGGCCCTCAATGCTACCTCTTTCCTTCTAATGTGTGTGTAAACCTGAGCTCCTGTTGCCCAAGAACAAAATCAATACAATATTGCCCTCCTCTCCTTCTATAACTTTTTCTTTTTTTTTTTTTTTTTTTCCCCTTCTGAAAGTCATTTTATTTGCTATTTTACTTGCTGATTGGGAAGTGGCCTCTCAGAGGTCGTCTTGCCTGGCAACCCTGGGAGTGTAATGGGCTCTGCCATGGGTAATGTCCTACTGATGAGTCAAAGCTGATGGTTGATTTGTCTGCTTTTTTCCTCTATTTCAATGCAGAGGAATACGAAGAAGAAGGTAACAAAAAAACTTGGAACGTAATTTATCCTTCTTTGATTCTTAGTCCTGCTTTTTCTTGTCTGTATTTCACCCTTCTCTTTGGTGTTTGCTGCTAAAGGTGATCTGAAACACTCGATCAGTAAATCAGTCAGAAACCACAAGAACAGCCAAGCTGGGGCTGTGATGTGCCAAGCCTTCACGTTATGGTGAAACGCAGTATTTGTATGAGCCATAGGGGATGGCTGTAAAGCTGAGAGTTAACCTGTTCTTAAACTCAGAGAGTTTTAGAGCAGGTCTGGCACAGAGCCCACACAAAATGTCACCTGTGACATCCTGCCTTTCTCATGTTGGCAATGTCCATGTATTGAGTTTAAACTTTGAAACTGAAAAGAAAAGCAGGTTGCCCAGCTCCTGGGGAGCATCAGACAGGGTACTGCTGAGGACAGATGAGGTGATGCAGGCAACTGACTGGCAAAGATGAAGTTTTTTAACATGCTTTTAGCTGGCAAAAGCTGATTTGACAAGCTGCAAGAGACAGTGCAGATCTAGAAAGATGGAGCATGAAAAGCCCTTCTCACCTGAGTTGCTTCAACTTTTGTAGGCAGCAGGGAGAGGAAGAATTTAAAGATCTATTGGTGTATTTGCTGGGAACTTTTGACACATTGGCTTCAGTTCAGATGAGGGTAGCTGCTGGTCCTCCATCCTCCACTTTACCAAGGTGTCTGGGACAGGGGTGAGGGCCAGACTCTGGGCTTTCTCCTAGGATCTGCCCTTAGTGTCCCAGGGGTCAAAAGGAAAACTCTTTATTGGGAGGTAGATTATTGGCATGTGGAGGGTAGGAGACCAGCTCTGAGACAGCGAGTTGCCCCTAAGCAGAAATATCCACCTTGTGGATTTTATACACAGCAGCTTTGGATTCCCCCAGATTGCTGCAACCAGCTAATTCCCATCAGTGATGGTGGTAACAGAGCTGTGACTGTGGCCGTGCTAAGAGTATTTCCTGCCCTAAAGTATATTATCCTTATGTCTCTAATTCCCCCAGCATTGCTCTCGAGGAAGCCAAGGGCTCAAAAAAAGAAAACAGAGACACCAAATGAAGTGCCTTCAGTCATTGTCATGTCTCTAGTCCTGCCCGGTGTGGCAAAGCCTGGGAGGTGAAGGTGCTATTCATGCCCCATCCTTCATGCCTTGTCAAATGTCCAAAGAGTAAGCAAAGGGTGTTGCTCCTACAGACAAGCCTTCCTAAAAGGAGAAGCATTTCTTCTTGCTCTTCTCTTTCCTTCTCTGTCTCCTTTTGGGTTTCAAGAATTTAATGATTAATATGAAACTAATAGGCAGGTGACTTCCTTTTTTTTTTAATCTGCATGACCTTCTTCCCTGAGGTGTATTTTTCTCCTTGCTTTCTGCTTTGGCTTGATCTTAGTGCTATCTTCCAAAGTCATCCATTTCCTTTCCATATAACTTGTCTCCATCACTTTCTAACCACCTTTATTTTTTTTCTCCAGGCCTAAGCTTACCCCCATACCAGTTTCTAACAGTTTTCTGTTTTCATTTTCCTGCTTGCTGTTGCTTTTTGTTCCGTGACACTTGCTGCCTGAAGCTCATGAAGAAGGTATGTGACATGGCTTCTGCTTTCTTTCTCTCTCAGTGTGGAGGAAGAATGTGTGTGAAGAAACTCAGAGCAAGTGGCTCACACCCAGTGGCCAGGACTCAGTCCTGAGCCACAGACATCAATGAAATGAGGGCATTGATGTCACTTATTGGGCTGGTAGGAAAACTGGCTTCTTTTTTTTAAAAAAAAAGTATTATATGTAAATACATGCATATATAAAATAATGTATAATATGTAATATACACACACATAATTTTTAGATATGTACACGCACATGTGTGTGTGTACATATATGCATATATGTATATGGAAACAAATATATATTTTTTTTTGTCTTACAGTTTTTGCTGAACTGCTTGCCTTTTTTTTTTTTTTTAATTTTAAAAATGGTGTCAAGTCCCTTCCTTTATCTCCAAAAGTTTAGATTTTTTTTAAGGGAAGGGGACACATTGAAAAGTTAGTATCCATCTGTTGAAACTCAGATATGAATTTATTTGGAATTTCAAAAATTGATAAAAGTTGGTGAAATTTTTCACCATTTGAGAAAAACACTTAAAGCAAAAGAAATGCAGCAATTTTAGTTTTGGTTAAAAATTCACCAAAAATTAGTTTCAGGAAATTTCAGCCAGCTCTAATAATGAATAAAATATTGAATGCCCTTAACATGGTTTCCATTTGTGGTCACATTCCCATATTTCAGTAACATTTATAACCCCATGATATTCCCATAAAAATGTTAGTTTTAATTCTTTCTCACCGTGTAATTCCATCATTGTGTATTCTTACCCACAATGGCTTGGGAGCTTGGCAAACCTCAAGAATGTTCCAATAAGATATTTCTTGTTTTAATGTTCTCCTCCTATTCCCTTTGCTGCTGTTTTCCACCCGCAGAAGAGGTTCAAGAAGAAGGTATGTGAAACAGCTTCTCAGCCTCCCCTTTATCCCACAGCAGCGCTTGGTGACGATGTGCATCTAGATTTTGCAACGTGGTAGAAGAAAACAAGAGGCAAGAGAAAGATGGATCTGCAGGCAGAGGGCTTCTCCGCTCCTTTGCACACGTTGCACTGAGGGTCCCCCTCACATATCTGTGCACACACCTCCACTGTGGTTTTGGGGAGGGAGCAGCAGGGGAAATGCAGATACTATCCCCTCATCCGAATCACAGCAGGCACCTAGGCTGAATTTTAGCCTTGAGTGTTTTAAACACCTGCCATGGAGTAGCTGGGGCCTGATTGTAAAGGTTTCTATCGGATGTCAACTGGTTTCTCCTACATAGCTTGGCAGATAATGATTTGATGGATTTTGAAATCAAAATCCATCTGTAGTAAGGTATGTATGTAGCCGTATGTTGCATAGTACATATTCTATAATATGTAATATTATATATAGTATATTGTATATATTATAATTTTATAAACTATAATATATAATATTATATATAATATAAACAACACTTCAGAAGGCAGATCTTGTTAGTTATTTCTATGTAGACGCTGGCAAGTAACCTCAGTGGGCTCCCCGTATTGCACATGGCATTTGCAAGTTGGGACACACAGGGCAGAGAGGGGCTGGAACAGAAACTCACCCTTTGCACATGAGAGGTCTGGGATGTGGTGCTCCAGGAAGGAGGAGCCAAAGGGTGCGTTGGTTCCGAATTTGCAAAGCTTTGTGCTGTGGATATATTTGAAACAAAGATAAACTGTTTTCGACACCATGGGAGACCTGCTCTGGGTGGTTTTCAGGGTTTTTACAGCATCCAGGTCCTGAAGGTTTTACATTTCTTGTACCTGTGCGTGCTTTGGTTGCCTGTCTCCATTTTGTCTCCTCCTCTGTTTTTCTATTTCATACCCTCTGTGTTTTTTCAGACCCCTCTGTTGCATTCACACACTCTTTAGTCTAACTGTTCTCATTTTCCATCTCATTGCTCTCCATCCCTGCCACGTCCCACCTGATGAAGCTCATGAAGAAGGTATGTGTCATCACATTCCAAATTGCTCCCCACTGGCTCCTTGGCAGTGGTGGGGGATTCAAGGATGGTGCAAGAGGAGCAGGATTCAGTTATTTTGCCTTATTGATTCTGTTGTATTTGCTTTCCACCTTTCCCCCCTGACCAGCTCTGCCCTAGGATAACACATGGGAATGATCTGAGTGAGGGGTCTGGCGGATGTTGGCTCAGTGGTAACTCAGCCTCTCCTGCTGTGTGTGGAGCTTGCCATGAAGCCCATCCAGGCAATGGCAGTAGGCTATTCCTCTAAGTCTGGAATTAGAGAGAAATTTCAGTATCTATTATTTGAGCTTTCTATGAGATTTTTCCTCTCCAATAAGCTTTTGCTTCTTCCCTTCACACGGTGAAGTTGTTTCTCAACCACACGTGCCTCAAATTCCTTCCCTTCCTGGCCATTAGCGCATGCTTTACTGGGATAAAACTTTTCCCTCTGGAAAAAGTGTTTTCAGCCTGTGTAATATCAGCCCATGTAATCATGTGTTTCTCCTAATGTTCCTTTGCATCCTGTCCTGTGGCTCTTCCCACCTATAGCAGCTCAGGAGGAAGATATGAGACATGACTCCTGAATTCCCATCTTTCGGAGTAGACTCTGGCTTAGCCAGTAAGCCGTAAGACGGTACAAGGAAACAGAAGTTTAAAATAGGCAAATTAATACAGAATAAAACTTGCCACTATTTTGGTTTTTTGTGCTATCTTCCCTCATGTTCTGTCTTGACATTGGATGCACTGGCAATACTAAGTGGTAATTATTGCATGAAAAAAAAGCATGAAAACTGCTGGGAAATGTAAACCTCTTAAAAGGATGAAGACTGAGAAGTCTTCGCTCTGAGATTGGTTGGGTGTTCCTGGAAGGCTTATTTTGGATGATTTGTGGTGGACTGGGCCTCTGGACGATGTGCAGGTGTGCCCGTGGTCAGTCTGCTGCTACAGCAGCTGCTGATGGTGCAACTGTGGAAGGATTTGCCCTTCTTTGCTGGGCTGACATTCTTATGATAGCCTTTCCACATGCCCTTTATTCAGCTTAAACCCTGTTGTATAAAGCAACTAGTGATAATTTTGATGCTTTAGCTTTGCAAATGATTAAAGATGGTTTTCTTCTTCATGAAATGGAGTTTTTAGGCCACTGTCTCATGGTAGTATGTGCAGCCATGTGCCACCAAAAACCTGCTGGCCTCAGGTTGTAAGTCCACTTGGGCGGGCATCAGGTTGTGAAATGGCGTGCTGCTCCAGGCTTTATGCAGGACTGCAGGAAAATGCATATAAGAAAAATGTCGTCTGATATGGCTACTTAAATCAGCTGTATGTTTTCAATATCCCAGACCATTTGTGTCCTCACTTCCAGTAGAGCTTTTCCTGTCTATATTCATTTTATTTCTTTGCAATATACTCTCAGAATTTCCCTCTTCCTACATTTTGTATGAGTGAAAGGTTGTTCTTATGTTTTTAATGCTCTTGTCTTCCTTTGCATTTTGCTCTGTGACTCTTCCCACCTGCTAAAGCTCATGAGGAAGGTATGTGCCATGACCTGCAAATTCTTCTGTTTCTGCCCAAAGTGGCAGTGCATGCAGGAATTCTGGAGGTGGTTGAAGAGGAGAGGATGCAAAACCATCCTCTGCACACTCACGGCTGCTTCGCTCTTGTAGGATAAGTGGTGTGATGAGTAATGTGTACTAACTGATGTTTTGAAAGCAAGGCCAAAGCACAGGCTGGGCATGGCTTATATATTTTCCAGTGCTCTGATTTCTCTAACCAGGCTATCAGTATGGATACCAGTTGGTTCGGGGATAGCGTTCCCAAAAGCATTCCCTCTGTGCCATGCACTGGGGCTGGAGGTGGGACAGCCATGCCCTGTGGCAATGCCACATCCCTCAGTCGCATGCAGCTCTTCCTCCTGTGCCCCCACCACTGCGCAGAGACAAGACTCGCTGTTGCAGCAATGTGCGCTGATGTGGAGAGACTTGCTCCTGAAGTCACGAGCAACAAGTGACACCGCATCATACCTAATTTTCTGTTGGGCTAAGAATTGGAACAAGTGGCATCATTTTGGTTGCAACATATTTGCAGAAAATGTCAATTCACAGAAATTATGTAGTTGCATGTTTTTTTCTGTAACTATTGGCGTTTTTCTGGGTTAATGTACATTATGCAAAAACGAGGGTAGCAGGGTCACCTTTTTGCTTGACTTTACAACATCAGTTAAAGTCCAGATCTGGTAAGACAGTCTGCGTGATTAGCAAAATAGTAGGTCATACTTATTAAGGCATTTGCATGCCAGCTCAAACCCATTTACCTTTCAGCTACCCTCCTTCCCCTCTCTCTGCATGTCCCGCTCGGCTTTCATCAGGCAATTTATCCTTCAGGTTGGAGAGCAGTAACGTTCTCATACTTACCTTCCTACATTGGTGTGTGATCCTACATACCAGTGGTGAAATTCTGGGCACTGAGGAAATCAATGCCAGCTCCTCTGAGCACATTGATTTCTGCAGAGGCTGGGATTTCTATGCACATGAATAAGTACAGGTTGTCTATACCCTTTTTGCACATTCAAACCTATGGGTAGTGGACGAGATTTAATACAAGTAAATATTTCTGTCAGCCAAAGGCTACCAATGGCATTTGATTTACAATACGCATTTGCATATTTTATCTCCCAACACTCCCTGTCCTTCCTCTCCATAATTATCTAATTTACATCCATATGTGCTCTCTGTATATTTTAATCTTATTAATAGTTTTTATCCCCTTAACCTCTCCACCCTGGCTAAAAAATATATACATATATATTTTAATCATCCTGTGTTTCTCGCTCTAATTCTCTTATCTTTCCTTGCATCTCCTTCCTTGCTACTTCCCTCTTAAAGAAGTCCATGAACCAGGTATGTGACTTCTGAATTCCTCTGCATCAATCTGAAGGGTTATTGTGTGCTGGAAATTCAACTGTGCTTGGCAATTTCACAATCAGGTCATGCTATGAAATGGGACAAGATTAAAACTTTTCAAACAAACAAAGAAAAAAAGGAGGAAATTCTTGTTTGGCAGCCATTGATTTTTTATTATTATTATTTAGTTGAAACAAAAGATTTTGTTCCAACATTTTTTGTTTCATCTTTCCTCTGTGGAAAATTTCCAGATTTCCAAATGAAAATTCTATTTTAGATGCTTCTGAAGCATTGTCTTTATGGATAATATGAGGTACATACAGTGTAATGCAAGAACAAATCTGGGACAAGACATTGTCACGAGGCAAAAAATGAAAACTTTTTCTTCTAGAGTTGTTAATATCTATGCAACCTTTTATGGTTGTGAAACTGTTTCATTTTTTTAACAAAAAACTCCACAATGAGTTTTGAAATTAGTTTTGAAATATTGAAATTGAATTTCTGATGGAAAATTATACCAGTAACTCTAATATTATACTCAGGAATTCAAAGATGGTGGAAGAAAACAGATAAAAATGAAACATTAATGATAAACTGTAACTAGCAGCTTCCTTACACCTTCTACTGGTAATAATTTCCTCTGCCTTCTGATACATAGTAATAAGGATAAGAGCTAACTGTTGCATGAAAAATGTGATAACATTTTTGTAAACAAATATCTTAATGTATAAGTTGTAATAATAGCCACTGACTGGACCTGGAGCCATCCTTAAACTGTGTACGGGAATGTTGTAATGTTTACTATCTGGAAAAGCAGAAACTGAAATTGCATAATCCCCTAAACTGTCTGTGACAATTATTCTGTGCTGTTTGGAGTAGCTTTATTGAAGCAGCCACATCTCAGCCGCTGCCCATCCCAGCTATTTCACTCTGCTGTCCACAGAGGGAGACCAGCCTCTTAGTTTAGATGAGATCACTGCTTGTGCCAGGGCTGAAGTGAGTGAGGTGAAAGCTCTCTGATTGATTTTTGGATGACTTAACACTTCAACATTTGTCTGTGTGCTGCTTCTCATTTCCTTCCTGTTCTCGCTGCTCCCCATTTCACATCCTTCTCTTTTTAATCACATTCATTCTTGTCTGTTATCTGCTCTGAAGGTTTTTCTAACCTTGGTTCGCACAAGTTAAAGGTCATTGCTACCATCCTAGCTGCTTTGCCTGCCCCTGTACCTCTTTTCCTTCATGTTTATTGAACTGCTACCCGCTACTTGAGTGTTTGTCTCAAGGTTTGACATACACATGAGCTTGAAATTTGTGCAAAACAGGTATTAATGTAATCTGCTTAACAATAAAGCCATACTCCCTGCCTCCCCATGCTTGCTTTCCCCTCTGTAATCATAACAAAAAGGGAAGTTTATAAAGAAGATGTAAATATAACAAACTTAAAAGAAAACTTTTAAGTAAAATATTTACTTTCTTAGCTTTTCATATCAGTGTATTATTATTTAGTGTCGCTGTTATTAATGCTGTCTTTGTCTAACACATGTTTAAGTCACAGCTTTGGCCTGCAAAAGTTCAGAGTTGTTGCTGTTGTGTGATTCTTGCTCTAATTCCTTTATCTTTCTTTGCTGGCACTTTGTCCCTAACCAAGTGCATGTGTATGACATCTAAATTCCTATGTATTAATCTGAAGCATCCCTATACATAGGAATTTGATGATGTTGAAGAAAATCAGAGTCATGAAGAATCAATCCATTCTTAGGATTCCCTAAAACTTATTTTCCTTATAGAAAAGTATAATTATTGCTTGTGACTGAAGAACCACCTTCTAAGGAGCTTAGAAGAAGCATTTTAGTGCCCCTGAAAACTTGTAGGGCTGTGATTACACCGCAGCCAGGGCAGAGAGTGGGTACCTGAGCCTGAGCTGAGAAACACAAGCTGCTGCTGCCCACAGGTATTGCCTGCAGCAGGATCCTGGCACACAGGCTCGAGGGGTTTCTCCTTTGCAGCCGATACTAGGCTTGTGTAGACCTGAATATTTCCAGTTCTGCAGAGCCAAGCCTCACATTTGACAGTGGAGGTTCTTAGGTGGTGGAGCTTGAAATGCAAACATGGAGATACATCGGAACAGTACTTCCCTGCAGTAACACCTGTATCCCCATGCCTCCTCTGACAGCTAAAAGGCCACATGGATAACTGAAACATAGGTTACACTGCACATTTGTAAAACTCTCTTCTTGGGTATGTTTTCTTTCAAATATAAGGATAACCAGTGTTGCTACAGGCACCCCCTGTTTATGCAGTTGCATGACTTACAGCATTTCAATTCATCACCATTCAAATTCCTTTTATCTTTCATCTCTATGGCATCCCTTACCCGTCTACTTCACACCTCACTCTCCTTTTCCACTCTTATTAACACCCTGTCCCTATAACCCACTCTGCAAATGATACTCCTTCAACCCAGTCTTACCAAGGTTTGAGGTGATCCCGTCCTGAATAACTTATTTCTAATTCTTTTATCTTCCTTTCCTATGTTTTTCCCCTGACACTTCCTACTAAATGAAGCCCCCCCTCCAGGTATGTGCTTTAACTTCTAAACTTCCTGGCGTCCGTCTGCTGGGACAGTGTGTGTGGAAAGCGAATACAAGGTGACAGGAGATAACAACCTATAATATCAGTTAAAAATAGCTCGTAACTTGCATGTCTTTTGGATTGTTGGTTTTGTAGCTTAATATTGTTTTTTCTCAGTAACATGAAATCAGCCTTAAGGAGGAAGAAACTTACCTGTTGCATGAAAATTTCACTAAAAACTAGGGGAACACATATACTATCATGAAAGAATAGCTTAGCAAAAAGTGTCCTTGTGGAATGGGTTAAATTCTGCACTGTGATATAAGTATGAATGTTTCTTCCTATAGCGGAAGCTTCATTTCAAACCTTGGGGCAGAATTTGGCCCGTTTACTGTACACAGGGAATATAAATACTGTGAGATTTTGCATTATTGTTATGTCTGCTTTGCAAAATATTCAGTGGTGCGTGTACGGCTGAAAAGCAAAATCTGCCTTACAAACCCGCTTTGCTGATCGATTCTTGCTTTGCTGAAAGAGCAGAAGAATGAAATGTGGACCTGCACAGACTTTTAATGAACTTTTCTTCCTACAAAGTAATGCGTTTGTAATTCTACATTGCAAATGGATGTGAAGAACAGCAGTAGATTTATACAGACATTCACGTTGTCATCAAGGAAGAAAATGGCCTGAGACATAGAACTAGAAAAGAGAAACGAGCTTCTTTGGAAGTTAGCTGAATGCTGATGATGAGTTACAGCAGATATTTCAGTAGGTTTCCAAACCACACTGTGTTTATTTAAAAAAACTGAAATACTGCTGTAGAAAAGGATGGATTTAATAGTGCTTTGAGAGTGCTGACTATGTTCATGTGCATATTTCAAATGAAGGTAAACCTTGGTACACTATGTTGTCAGGTTGTGCTTCATGTCATATAATGCTCATAAGTTTTTGGGTTTTTTCTGAAGCACTGCAGTATTATCATAAATATGCCTGTTTCACCTGAATTCCTTCCCTGTCTTGTGACTTCTGTTTATATGCTATTTCATATGTAATTAATCTATTTTATCTCAGGTTTACTTCTTAACTTGTTCACCTCTTCCCTTTTCCACTCTGCCCCTCCTCCCCTTTGGCTCAAAAGCTCTTTTGATGTGTGAAATAACAAGTTTCTCGTTCTCATTCTCTTATTTTTCATCGCATCTTGTTGCATGACACTTCACACCTGAAGTTCATGAGCCAGGTATGTGACATGACTTCTGATTTACTCCACCAAGTTGCAACATGAGAGTATGCGTGTGTGTGAGGGAGAGAACAGGAGTCCTGAGTTGGTAGAAGAGAACAAAACAAGAGAAACAAATATTAACCACAATGATCACTTGCAGCCCTTTTCTCCTTTAATCTCCACGCTTACTACTACTTTAACCTTACAACATCTTTAACTCCTGACAGCCTCTCCAGATACCTTTTCTCCTTGCCTTAATTCACTAATTCCTTTATTTCCCCCCACCTTCATGCATTCCCTGGTCTCTTCTCAGGCTTCCAAGAACTTTAAATATCTTTTTTTTTCTTTCTATTTCCCGTCTTTCCACCACTGCTCGCTCCATGCCACCAGCAGAGGAAGCCCATGAAGAAGGTATGTGATGCACCTGCAGACTCTCACTCTTTTTCTCTTTCAGTGCTGGGGAAAAAATGTTAAAAACACTGACCTTGTTCAATAGCCAAGAGAGCACGGAAGGGATATGGTCGCTCTGGATGGCTTTGGATGAACATGGAGAAAAGGGATGTATGTTTGTCAAATCAAATGTCTAAAAAGGTGGTTTTTCTTCTTGTTTGATCTCCAGAGACTCCAAGGTTCCCAGCATAGCAGGGAGGGAGTGGGGAGAGTTGCTCTTAGGAGAACAGCGCTGGTTGTGGATTGACACAACTTCTTCTCTTTTGCTTTTATCTTTCAACCTACAGCTGAAGAAGGCGGTGAATACTATGACGGTAGCTTGATGTTGTCTTAGGACAACAAAGTCCTCTTTCTGACATCTCACTCTTTTTATTTTCTTTATTTGTTTTTGTTCTTTACTCGATTTTAAACTCAGGAACTGGGCCAAAACCTCTCTGCTGCAAAGAATCGCTCACTGTGCATATCCAATCACCCTTGGGGGTCACTATCATATTGAGAAGCCTGTACATCCTAATCAGGACCGTAGATAGTGAAAACCAAGCTCTAGAAGCTTCCTCTGGACTTGTCTTTTAGCTAGAACTTGTTGTGTCACACTCTCATCAGCAAACCTTCTCTATCCCCAAAAAGTCAGGAAAGTATCTCTTAAGCATTGGCATGCTTGAAAATGGAGCTGAGCCCTGCATAGATATGAGTTTCTCACTCAACCTTAGAAGGTCATGGTCTCCAGGCTTGAATCTACAGATATTTAAACTTCTGCTCCTGTCATGCGCTTAAAATTGTGCTAAACATCAAGCATGTGAATAAATTTACTCAGACTGGTGAGGCAGGCCATGGGCTTAAGATAGTGTGTCCGTAATACTTGGTTGAGTGGGGGGCGGAAGCACATGGGTGGGGACAAGACTCATGTGAAAACGCCAGATCCAAATGCATGCAGGATGAGTTCTGGGCAAGATAACTTAGGCCCCCAGGGCCAAATTCAGAACCAGTTTAAATGTATAGAAAGACTCTCACAGACTTTTACAGGCCTTTGAAGCAGCCCAGTTGTGTTCTGGCTGCCTCAACCCCTAGAGCACCCGGCCAGCTGTTTCAAAAGACAAAGCCCACTGCCACTTGAAACCACCCTGCATTTTCTGTGTTTCCTTGTTTTGTTTGGTTTTGACATTTTTTTTCTTGTTTGTTTGTTTTAATCTTCTTGCTCACTTTTCAGGCTTTTTTCTTATTTAGGAAAATACCCTGAGGACCTTTCTGAACCCCTTTCTCTTCCTCTTTTTGTCTCTCCTTTTATTCTTAATAGTATATTGATTTTTTTTTTCAAGGACACACTGTGAGTTAGAAATGTTGCTTCTGAGAGGTGGGATGAAGGGAGGGTGTTTAGGGATCTCTCCAGGAAGTAAAGGCACTTCAGATGGATTCACAAAAAAGGGGAGCACTCTTAATATCTCACAGATCAGGCAGGAGAAAGCAAGGTTGTATTTATAGTGGTGTGTACTCTCCCTGTGTTAACCGTTTTGGAAACCAGAAACTCAGAGACTGTATCTCTAATCACCAAGGCAGTGAACTTGGATTTCCAGTGGCTCTTGCCTTCTTTTGGCAGGGTTGTATGTGGGGATTTTGTCACAGCTCCATGGTTCATGGAAAGAGTGACCAGAATGTCAGTCAAAATCCACCACAGGAACAGGAATTTGCTATGACAATTCTTGCTTGTCAACAAATTTTGGCCCAGTTCCTTGACTTGGTGTCTTGAAAGAAGGGGCATATCAAAATAAATCACATCCCTGGGCTGCTTTTGGTGCATACAGTATGAACCATGCTGGGTCATGCACTGCAAAGGACAGATTTATTACTGTTCATCTTTTAATAAAAGCTCCTATTTATTTGTTATCTCCTTTCTGGTTTTCTGGAGGTACCTATATATATTCTAACTGAAACTTCTTATTTCAAGAACTAACCTTAATTTTTCTTCTGTTTTTACAATTGTTTGTTGGTTTAATTAAGTTTAAAGTGCTGATTTGGTGGCAGCTGAAACCAAATTGACACAATCATTGACAGACAGTTGTCAATCCTGGTGACCAAGGTCAACAAACAAAACCAGTCATTTCCTGTCTATTTTTTTTTCCTCTCTCCAAAATATTACTAACTGGCAGCTTTAAGCTAAACAGGAATGTTTCCGAAAATCATGTAGGTATGTCACGAGGGAAGGGAACACTGTATGAATAACATCCCTGATAGACTGGTTAATTGTGATTATTTTTCCTCTCTCCAGATAAAAAAAAGCAATTTAACTAATGTGTTAAGAAGCTCACTGGCTATTTGACAAGAAAAACAATTAAAAAAATAACTGCCAAAATATAGAAGTACACTGTTTGCTAATGGTATTTTTCTTCAGGAGCTATTTGTGTCTTCCTTTATACAAGTGCTCTAAAACACTTTTCTATTTACGTGTTGTTTATTTTATTAGCATTGCTCTAGCATCCGTAGGCCACAATTGAGATATGTTTTGGTAGGTAGTGTTCTTGCAGTAAATGAGAGAAATGTACCCCCAAAATTTCATTACTGAAGTTGGTATGGGAAGGTGTGAGAGAAAGGAAAGGTAGGTTTCTGATCTCTTTTATGTATCTCCCGTGCCTTTTATCTCAATAACCCATTTCCAGCCACTTTCTCTGTTTTTTATTATCCAACATCGTTGCAACTGATGTCTCCACTAAATATTTTCCAGTATCAGTTTTTGCTATTCTTTTTCCTCTTATAATGTTTCACTTTATTTTATCCTAGTCTGTTCAATTTGTTATTCCCAATTTCCTTCATCAGTCCCAAAACACCCAGATGCAAATACACATTTGAAAAAATATTACATGATATGATTATGATATGATATAGTATAATATGATATTATATGATCTAATATATAATAGCTTTCTCTATCATGATACAGACACCAGGGTTTGTGTACCCATTCCTGAGGGAGGCTGTTTCTACTTTTACTTCACAAAGCTGTTTTTTTTTTACCAGATTCAATAGACTGTGAGCTTTTTACCTCAGTTCCTCCCACTGAACCAGTACAGGGAGAGTCTTGTACTGCAGAATCCAGCAGCATCCTTGAAAGTTCAAACGTAGCGTGTGGTTATGAAAGTCAACCTGGGCCCCTGTGAGACTGGGCCAGAATAAACACATAGGTTTAATTTACTTCTATTTGTGAGAATAACAGTGTTGAACTTACTGGCATTACACTGGAGTTAATAACTAAAATTTAAAAAGCAGAGCAAGGAGGGGAATTGATCACAAGCACAAATGTTAAGCAAGTGACTCATAAGATTGCACATTTCTGAGAGCATGGAAAGGTCAGTTGTTGCAAGGGAGCACTTCTGACTGCTGGGGGCCCAAGTTGACAGACTCTGTGATGGTTCAGCCTGCCCATCATGGCACCACACCTCTCCTGGAGATGCAAAGATCATTCCCGTTAATGCCCATGGGAATTCTGCATGTACCTCAGCAAGAGAGGATGCTCGCTAAGAGAGGATGGCCTTTCCAAGCTGGGTTTGAGGAGCACCACACAGTGCAGAAGAATAAGCTGCTTCCTCATGGCACCAGGGTATCTCAGGGACATGTGCCCTAAGCTGTCTTGGAAGTCAATGAACCTAGAGAATAATGGGTGTCATGAAGCTTTTTTCCTCCTGAACTCCATGTGAGGCATTTGAGCAGAAATGGTGAAGCCTAGTTATCATTGACATAACTTAGGATTCAGTTTCACTTTAGCAAAAGAAACGTTGATTAAAAAAGGCAATGTTTTCTTTTACCCTCAAGCCCAGCTGTCCTCCTTAGAGCTTTGGTCAGGATGGTCTGAGAAAAATAATTTAGCATTTATATGAAACCATTGCCTTCCAGATGCTACGTTTGAGACTTTTATACAGTCTCTTGATTCCTTTCTGCCAAATTCTGTTTCAAGGGTAAAAACAGTTTCACTCCTATCAAAATGGGTGTGTGAGTATTTCTTTTGGAAGTGCTTGAGATTTAACCAGTTTCTCTGGGATGTTTCCCCTAAGATTAAGTTTCCCTTCCCTCCTTTTACTTTAGCAGCTGGCATGATCTCTGTTATTCTAACTCTTCTCCCTCTTTTTCCTTTCCTGTTTTGCTCCATGTTTCCAAATACAGAGGAGAAGCCCAGAATAAAGTAAGTATGAGGGGCAGGGAGTTTCAAAACCCTGGGATCATTTTTCTCAGAAGCCCTTAGATTGCCTATTAGGCAAACGGCCACCAGAAGCCTTTATCCAACCCTCTCTCTTCAACCTTCCCTTCCCACTCCACTAGCTGCCCGGAATGGAGAGTGCAGCTCTGCACCGACAGCCATGTGGGCCAATGTCTTTCCGTGTGGCAGGGAATGACCACAGGCTTTGGGAATGAAAAGGGTTTTTAGGGGCAGCTCCCTGCCCTGCATGACCTTCCATGAGGGACAACAGTCCTTAGTGCTATTCTGGAGTAGTTTTCCATTGATTTGGTCTTTCACTCCTCTGTATCATCAATATTTCTCCTTGTCAGCATCATTCCAGAGGGCAGCTCGGGTCAGGATGTGCTACCTAAAAAGCTGCCTGCTCTTTAAGATTTTTTTTGTTTATTTGTTTGTTTGTTTTTTATTTTCTGCAGACTAACTGCTCCTAAAATACCGGAGGGTGAGAAAGTAGATTTTGATGTAAGTATTCCCGAGATTGGCATATTTTGTCTGTCCTACCTGAGCCATACACATGTGCGCAAAGCCACATAACTCCTCCTTTGTCGGACAGTGCTGAGGATAAAGTCAAGGACAAAAATATGGATGATTTGTCACCTCTTTTCGGTGAAAGGGTATGCTCTGCTCCCTGAAACTCTCTGAATACATTTGTTGCTGATGTGACTAAACTAAATTGTTAATTCATGGGGGTTTTTTTGTGGGTTTTTTTTTGGTTTTTTTTTTTTTTTTTTGGTTGGTTGGGTGGGTTTTTTTGGTCCTTGAATCTTTGAAGCCAATATATGAAGAAAGGAGAAAGTAAGTGGTTTAGGAGCTCTCAGATCCCCATTGTTTGAAAGTTACAGGTTGAAATAAAGCTGTTGCTGAGAAATACCACCTAAAATGACAACAGAATTTTAATAATAAAAAGAGATCCAAATACCTTCCTAGAAAGTTGATTGAAAAATTAAGAAACTCTGGAGCTGTAAATCTCCACAGAAACATCTTCTTTGTCCAAAAATGCAGGAGCATTTCCTAGGTAAGGTTCACATTCCAAAGTGAAGAGGAAGCAACAAAGCATATGCAAAGAGGAGGCAGCTTAGCAAAGCCATGGATAAAATATGGTGTAGGAGAATGGGAGGTGTGGATTCTCTTCCTTTCTGGGGTCCTGACTGTCACCTGGATGAGTCTGTTGCTGACCTGCATCAACAGCCATTTAAGCTAAACCCATAGATTTCCCTGGATATCTGCAGACAGTTTCTGCTTTTGTTTCTCTGTGTAGGCAGGGTGCTGGGAATGTTCAGGGCATGTTCCCAGAGCAATATGGGGTTGCTTAATGCATTTTCCTGCTCTCCTAGGACATCCAAAAGAAAAGGCAGAACAAAGATCTGATTGAACTGCAGGCCTTGATTGACAGCCACTTTGAAGCCAGGAGAAAGGAAGAGGAAGAGCTGGTTGCTCTCAAGGAGAGAATTGTGAGTTGTTGTATTGCCATTTCCCTGTATTAGATTGAGAGATCCTCTGTAGATGAGAAGTTGAATCCATTAGTCCACTGTCAGAGCTTGGCAGAAAGCTGTACTGCCATGTACAGAAGCGACTGCTTGGGTCACCACCAAATGGCTTCTTACCACACCTGTCCCCTCTTTGATTCTCTTGTTTTACATCTGGGAATTGCACCTTAAACCCTTCTGCATGTTCTGGCAAGGGAGTAGGTGGCTCACTCTCCAGGAACCAAACCTCTTGGTGGTGGGGCATGATATTAGAGGTAGGTAAAGCCACAATAATGACTCAATGCCTCTACCACTGCTTCTTCTTGCAGGAGAAGCGCAGAGCTGAAAGAGCAGAGCAACAGAGAATCCGGGCTGAGAAGGAGAAGGAGCGTCAAGCAAGGCTTGCGGTAAGTGTCCTTGCATCTCTGTCGTTGTGTCAACATCATATTGGAGGCGATCTCTAGAGACAGAAAAAAACTACAGGTTCTGCCTCTCTCAGTCTGGAGAAGAAATGCCCATCCTCTTAAAGCAAGGACAGGAGCCAGACTCTTCTCGTTGGCAAACAATGATAGGACAAGGGGTAATGGGATCAAGCTGGAACACAAGAGGTTCCACTTAAATTTGAGAAAAAACTTCTTCTCAGTAAGGGTGACAGACACTGGAACAGGCTGCCCAGGGGGGTTGTGGAGTCTCCTTCTCTGGAGACATTCAAGACCCACCTGGACATGTTCCTGTGCGACCTCACCTAGGCGTTCCTGCTCCAGCAGGAGGATTGGACTAGATGATCTTTTGAGGTCCCTTCCAATCCCAAACATACTGTGATACTGTGATACTGTGAAACAGGAGTTGCCAATTCTCATCAACACGCTTACCTGATCACATTCCCTGCAATGACAGTGGCTGCTGGGGAAGCTGTGAGTCTCTCCTGGAGTAATTCGCTTCTGTGTGTAACACTTTACAGGAGGAAAAGGCACGGAGAGAGGAAGAAGATGCCAAGAGAAAAGCTGAGGATGATCTCAAGAAGAAGAAGGCTTTGTCCTCCATGGGTGCCACATACAGCAGCTATCTGGCTAAGGTAAAAAGCATGAATCAGTGGAAGAAATATGGAAGCATTAAACCATGGGGTTAACTGGGAACGGTCTTTATTACAAAACAGCTTGCCTTTCCTTCTTCTGGATCCCTAGCAGCTTGTCTTGTATACTCTGTCACTGAAATAATTTCATCAGTCAATTGTTGTTCTGAAAATAGGCTGATCAGAAGAGAGGGAAGAAGCAAACAGCTAGAGAGACAAAGAAGAAGGTCTTGGCAGAGAGACGCAAGCCCTTGAACATCGACCACCTTAATGAAGACAAGCTGAGGTAACATGCTTACCCTAACTTACTGAATGTAATCCACTGAAATTTGGTCTGACTGTCCTGGAGTAGAGGCAAATGAGGTAGAGGAGGGGACCATCCTTGAAATTCATCACGAGACAATGTTAAGTTGTGTCTTTCCTTGTTCTGGAGAATGGAGGGGAAAACGGGACATGGGGAATTGTTGAAATGGTTTGGTAGCCATCTAGCCATGCTCCTGGCATAGCTCCGTTAGCCTCTCCTGCTAATTAGGATTAGTAGTTTACAGGACTAGGTACAAGCTTTAAACCTAGCTCTGAGATGAGTTGAACAAACCTACAGATTGGTGTCTGTAGCATTCTCAGGGATGAGCTGAGCTGCTACGGTATGAGTATGGGCCTCCACAGAAGCTGGAGGCTTGGAAGCCAAGTGCTCTGGTGCAGAGCAGTCAACAGATGATAGTCTGGATTCTACATGTTGGAGTTTACACATAATCAAAAGATGAAGTGGGCTCACAGCCCTGAAACAGATGAGATTGTGCAATGGCAGGTGCTCTTCTGCTCATCTAGGTGGCCTTCAGAGTCCTCCTTCCTTCTCATCTGATTTCCCTGGACTCTCTTCTTTCAGTAAGAGTGAGCAGGAGAAGTAAATCTGTAGAGAATATGTTAGTGTGTGATACATACAAGAGTGCAAGGTTCTTGGGTGAGAAGGTAAGAACAATGTGACCTTGAAAATTTTGAGTAGCTTTCAGAGGATTGAAAGGGTTTGCAGGAAGATGTGTGAACCGCATTAAATAAAACGTAAAAAGCCTCATTACTAGTGATGTGAAAATGGTAGAAAATATATGAAGTGATGTGTTCCTCTCATCTTCCTTTCCCCATAAATACATAGGGACAAGGCTAAGGAACTGTGGGACTGGTTATACCAGCTGGAGAATGAGAAGTATGACTTTACAGAGCAGATTAAGAGGAAAAAATACGAGGTGAGTTGAGAAGCCATTTTGCTAATGGGACTGGGTCCAAGATGTAAAAATCTTTGTAACTCCCTTGGCAAAAGCCATGTGGTGACATCATTTGGGTCTCCAATGCCCTTATGCAATATTTAAACAGCAAGACACCTGGAACTGCATTCCCCTAACATACATACTTGGTCTGGATCTCACATTTTAGGCTGAAATAGACCATTCTCGAGGTTTTCAGTGCCCCATGGAAAGGCAATCCCAACAGAAAATGAACTCTCCACCCTCTGCCCAAACATAGCTTGTTCATTCTTGTTTATCTATAGGTAGTTGTGGCCTGAAAAATCAGTAACTCTCAATTCACTGATCTCCATTCCGAAGTAATATTTTCAAATCCATCTTTGATTTCACACTTGAACTTTGTAAGTTTTATTCATAACCCAGACAGATTCCCTGTGGACTGAGCTCTCTGGAATCACTGCAAACTGTCTCCAGACAGCAACACCTGACTGAAGTGTCATATGGTAACAGAAAGTGGATGCGTTTCCATTACAGTCACAGGACAGGGCTGCACTCACCTATGTCAGGTCTCAGTGGCTGAGAAATCCTACTGTATCTCTCACCACCTCACTCTCCTTTTAATTTCCAATCACACAGACACATACTGACAGGGAATGAGCAACACCAATGTAACTATCTCAATCTCTCTTAGATTTTAACAATGCGTTGCAGGCTGCAGGAGCTTTCCAAGTTGTAAGTACAATGAACTTGCCTGTGTAACAGCAGCAGCAAAAGCTACCAAATGCATGAGCCTGCCGCATGGTCAGGTGCCAGACAGAAACTGGCACTTGGCTCCAAGTGCAGAGAGAAAAGAGAAAACTGGATCTTGTGTCTCTCCCTTCCCTTCCTTTTTCTCTCCCTTTCCATTATTTGAAAAGAGATAAAGCAGTAATGCAGGAAAACAGTCAGGATCCAACAGGGATGTGGCTAAAGAACAGGGCATGCAACCCACTCAGACCGTCACTAAAATAATTCCCTATCCAAACCTCTGGTATTACATGTGTGGTGAGTCGCCCTGATGCACCTGGGATACATGCAGAAGCTTAGGGATGCATGTGTAATAGCTTGGATTTCATTCAAGAAAGGAAAGGTTCTCTACCTTGTGGCTACATGCTTATCCAGATCCAAAATATTGGATATGGCTAGCTTAAAGATAACAGGTCAGCTGGGTGTGGAACAACAGGAATTAAAGCAGTGCTAGCAGAGATGTACGTGCTATGGTAATTAAACCTTTGCATAAATAGAGGGGTGGCTGCTGATGAAAAGCAAGGAAAGTCCAAGGAATTAGTAAAATAGAAGGAAAATGCACACTTGAGATTGTAGAAGAAAAGTGGAAGAAAAAGGAAAAAAGTGAGGAGAAAGGTAAGTGAAAACACAGAAGGGAATGAAGGAGACTCAAGCAAGGATGCAAGGGAGAGACAAAGGAAGGAACTGGGACACACAGGAGTGGAGCTATTTAGCTCTAGTATCTGTTGCTCTTCGGTGCTTCATAGGAGAGTGAGTGCTATAGTCACTATCACAAGGTTATCAGTCAAGGTAAGTCTTAAGTCTTTGGGTCAAACTGAAGACAGCTGGTTCTCCTCCATACGTGGGAAAAATACTCGGTTGCAAAAAATAATTTAAACCACTGCTGCAGATATTAAAACTTCCATGAGTAAGTACAAAAGCAGCCAATCTGCTGATCTTTCCTTCCTTGTGTTGTCCTGTTCCTGCTAATGTTTCAGTCTCTTATTTTGTTTCTGTTTGCCATGGAAAAACACGAGCCAGGAAATACTGGTTGTTGGGCCAATCTGAATGTATGATTTTTTTTTTCTTGTTTCACACACGGTGAATGTCAAGTGCCACTTTATATACTCAAATGTTGGGTCAGCAGTTCTTGGACCTGCAGAGCCAGTAGAGAACTCTGAATTACACCAAAAGCAGAAACAAGTGCATTTTTCCACCCAGAAAAACTAGGTAGAACTTTGACTCAGTTGCAAATGAGAAGGTGAAGGGATAAAAGAGCGTTCTCTATTACACCCTAGTTCCTGTGGGCTTTTCCAGTACCTGAGCTGGAGGAGCCCAAGGATTTCTGTACTGAGTCTGGGGCTACGGGCCAGGACTGAGGTGCTAAGTCAGGCCATGAGGTGCGCATCCTGTGTAAGGTAGGTGTTTGCTTTCCCATGCATCAGGTTGAAATATGCAGTTTACCTGTGGCTAAACAAAGAGATGCTCTGTCTTGTAGGACAGACTCTCTAGTGGCTTGCAGTTGTCAACAGAGCTTGGGAAGGTGTTCAGAGCCCCAACTCCAACCTTTTCCTCTGTGGCTGCTCAAGCTCTCCTCGAATATTTTCTTCAGCCCCTTTGAAAGTTGTGGCTGGGAAGGTGGTGACTGCTGCAAGCTCCTCACCTCCTGCTCTCCCAACCAACAAAGGTACTCCAGCAGAATGTGTGATCCATCTTCCATTCTTGAGGTCCCCATCCAAACCCCACCAAAGCTCTTTGAGTTTATACATGTCTGAATGTGAAGAGTGGAGGAAGAGTGAGAAGGTGAGATTGACACGTACAGGTGGATGGGGCCATGCAAGAACTTTCCAGCTGGCCATGGTGATGTTCATTCCAGTTCACTTGTCTGCGGTTTGACATGTGAGTTCACAGGATTAATTCATATACATAGGAACTCTTCTAGTAAGGATTATAAACATATAGCTTTTCTTTCCCTTGACATATGAAGTTGGCTTGGATTGATTTCCAGGGAACATTTCTCTCCTTCAAGCAAGGGTGAGCTTTTATTTCAAAGGAAGTATTAATTCCTACCGTAAGCACCTGCTTCCAGCACTTCGTCAGGTAAAACTCCCCTCTCTGTGAGGGAACAAGGTTTCTTTATCTCTAAAAACCCTGGTCATGTACGTTGTTTGCAGATTGTCACCCTCAGGAACCGGATTGATCAGGCTCAGAAGCAGTAAGTACCTATATCCCCTTCCTAGCTCCTGGCTTGGAGATATCTCCTCAGTGTTCAAAGTAGTTGCTTCAGCCTCAGCACCGACATTTTCTTGTTGCAATGAAATGAGGCTAGAGATGGAAGAGCAACTCCCATACTGCCTCACATTGAGAAAATGAAGGGGAAACTGAAGTGAATGTAACAGCTAACAAGACCAAATCTTGTTTCTTCACACCATGTCTGCAAAATCTCCGTCTGTCTATTGCTGGGGTTTTCAAACACCTGACTAAGGTGCTTTGAATACTTGAGAGAGCAGAACCATTGTTTACAAAGGGTAAACAAGTGGTTGCTAAGATTGTAAGGAATGGTGTGTAACAAGACTAACATCGTGGGATTACTGCTGTGAGCTCTTTTCACTCATTGTCTCTCTCCTACTTTCCTTCACCATAAGACTTCTATTTCATTAGATTTTTTTGTGTCTTATGTCTTTAACTATTCTAGGTGTTTACAATGAACTTACCAGAGACCAGGGCTAGACAAAGCCTGAGGGCTAAGGCATGTAGAAAACTAACAGACACAGAGAAGGAACTTCAGAGAAGCAAGAGCAAAGAGCTCTGCAGTGGTGGGATTTGATCTTCACTGTGCTTCTGTATCTCCTTAGCAAAGTCATTCCAGGAATGAAGTGGTGGTCTTTGGTGACATCTTTGGATGACAGGAGTGACCAGACACTGCCTTCCCACTTCCTCAAGCCACGCTGCCTTATCAAATGAATTTAACACTGAGGGCTCAGTTGTCTTGTAGATGCCAAACATAAGGCTTGACCTTCCCATGGTATTTTCTGTACAGAGCTGTAGGCTGATAAACCTCAGCAGAATGTGCAGCTGCAGAAGGATGCCATGGTTTATCTGGGTGTTGCTGCTATTCTGAGGGGCACTGCCACGCCACCCACAACAGGTAGTACCGTTACTGCATGCTTGTTCCCACAAAGGACATGATACTCTCTCAGGACATCATTTTGAAAGGTTTCACTGAGAAGCCCACAGCTCATGAGATTTCTGTGTACTTAAATTTCTATCCAGCCTAGACTGTATCATTCCAAAGCAATGTCTGCTAATGTGTTATACAAGGATCAAGTGATCCTTTTGCTTCAGACTTTATTAAGTCTCCTTAAGCACACTCTAAAGGTTAGGCATAACATCAAACATCACAGGCGCTTGTGGAGATTAAAGGGCTCTGCCTTCATTTGAGGAGCTATGCAGGTCCTGTGCTGGATTTTGAATCTGTGGAAAGGCTGGGAAAAGGAACACCAAGGTGAATTTAAGATAAGCAGAAAATGCTCTGCCCTCTGTCATGTAAAAGCTCAATTTTTTTAGTAGACCAAGTCTAACTTGGTCAGAAGGTAAAGTATCCACTATGTGTATGTCTGTGTCACTGTGCTATATCCTTCTGTAAATGGCTAGTACACTTGAATCAGTCCATGGGGCAACATCACAAAAATCTTCCCAGATGTTTTGTTCACATGTTTTTCTGCTCCTTGGAGGAACCAATGGTTCTGAAGAAGGCCTCTCTGTTGATAACAAGGCCTCACCACCTTGTGCTTGGCCTCCAAACCCATTCTCTGCCATGTCAGAGAGCTGCCCCCAGTTTGCATGTGCTTTGGTTCAAGAAACAGCCTTATCATTGTGTCTGTGAGATTGAAAGGTTTGTTAGTGTCCTGAGCCCCAAAGGCCGAGGTGCTGCCTATGGGACCCAGTGCAGAATCTAACCCAACTAACTTCATGCCTGGCCCTCTCGGACTCCAGGCATGCTTGCTTCTCAGACAGAAAGTAAGTGGCTTGCATGTAGGATTGCCCTTCTGTATGCAATAAGACACTGTTTGGAGAGAGTTTGCCTCAGTTACTTTGCATGGGGAGCATAGCTGAACTGCTCCCACACACACCATGAGCAGGACAGGAATACTGATTTGAGGGGAGGCCTAAAAAGTTGTTTGGACCATTTTGGAAGATCTTGCTCATGTGACGTAAGGAAGAAGCCACTCTGCCTCTGCTAGAGCAAAGCCATTCTTAGTTGCATTTAAATTATTACTCAGCTTTTGGCCTCCACTATTAGATGATGAGAGCATCTGGGCAATTTGACCAGAGCTCCCCTATGAGGAAATTTTCTCCAGAAATATCTCTGAATACTAAAATCCAGACCATAGCAGAATTTAATTCAGGAAGCATCAAGTCTGTGGCTGGATAGGCCTATCATTTAGTCTTGAGACCACCTGGACTTCTGTCCTAATAATGCAGGAATCTGGAAGGGTTTGCCTCTTTCAGGCAAGCAGATCCTGGCCTTTCACTAGGAGCCTAAGGAGGAATCTCTTTGCACAATATCAGCAATATTTTTATCAGGATGTGCACAGAGCATAGAGGCAGGTGTGCCCAACATGTGAGAAGTGAAAGCGACTCAATCCTAATCTGAGAGTCAGCAATGCACGGTGGTCACAGAGCCCCACCACTTCCATCATGTTTACATGCTTTTCTTTCCTTTTGCATTGTAGCAGCAAGAAGGCAGGAGCCAAGGGCAAGGTTGGCGGGCGCTGGAAGTAAAGAACCAGTCAGGATGGCCCTTGATGGCATGCCAAATCACTGCTGGCCTCCTCTTTCTTCCTTTACCAATCACTTGTGTTCCCACGCCTCAACGATAACAAAAATCGCAACATCAGCCTGGGTTGGCTATAGCTGCTGCTTTTCTTCTTTTTCTTCCTGGAGGAGTCTGGCTGCTTCCTCAGTCAAAAGGAAGCAGATTCCCTGTAAAACTGAGATGACTCCTTGCTGGCATCTTCAATTCCTGCTGAGCATGTCCTTTATCCTCCTGTTACCAGCCCTATGCTGTCCTGTAGATTGCTGTGTACAAATCTCTGGATTTTGTAAATAAAGCGCAACCAGTACCTACTCCAATGACAACTCTCTGAAATGGTGTTTCATACTTTGTTTAATCACATCCCATTTTGCAAGGATTTGGGAATTGTCAAAATCCTTATTTAATATCATTTGGTCCAGCTCTACAATTGGCAGTGAGGCACAGTATCATCAACAAAGAACCTGGATCACAGGCCCATTTTACAGCCAGCATACAGGCAGATAAGAAAAGCCAACTTTATTCTGGAGTAGCTCATAATCTGGATGCCAAATGTAGTTATCATTGACTTAAAAATTTGAGTGCTGAAGGGAATCAAAGAATTAGGAATAAAGGAACAAATCCATAGAAGTACACATCACAGTACAATACAGAGACTGATTCATTCAAATATTACATTAAAATGTTTATTGAAGCAGTTAACCTATATGTCACATTAAAACCAGATACCAAACTGTGAATTACTTGGTTAATGCAGTGTAGATGTCAAAACACAAATGGCTGTTACTAAATTTGGGATGTGAGCTATTCTATAGGGCCTGTTGTCTTTGTCAGCCCTTGAAATGCCCTGTTGGAGGGAAGCCCACCAGGGATGGTGATTCTCCCTGTGTTTCCATATTTCTGGCTGTTTCTGGTGCCTACGTTCACACTCTGGCTCTCAGCACATGCTGCGGCATCATAGATTCATAGGAGTGGTTTAGGCAGGAGGGGACCTTCAAAGATCATCTAGTCTAACGCCTCTGTCCGCAGGCGGGGACATAGTTCACTAGATCAGGTTGCTGGAAGCCACATCCAACCAGATCTTGAACACTTCCAGTGTGACGGGGCACTCATAGCTCCTCTGGGCAACCTAATCCAGTGTCCCACCACCCTCATCATAAAAAGTTTCTTCCTTATGGCCAATCTAAACCTACCCTAATTCAGTTTAAAGCTGTTGCCACTTGTCCTGTCATGACAGGCCTTGGTAAAAAATCTCTGTATAAGTTCCCTTCATATAATGAATGGCTGCAGTAAAGTCTCCCCAGAGCCTTCTCTTCTCTAGGCTGGACAACCCCAACCCTGTCACCTGTCCTCACTGGCCAGGTGTCCCAGCCCTCCCACCATTTTCGTGTCTCCCACCATTTCCACCATTAATCTGGACCCTCTCCAGCAGGCCCATGTCTGCCTTGTGCCGGGGACCCCCGAGCTGGGGTCTCACCAGAGCAGAGGGTGGGAATCACCACCCTCCTGTCACCATGAGGAAAAGACCAAGTGAAATGCAGCCAGGGCTGCAAATTCCCACCGAGGCATCATTTTGCAGTTGCCTCCACCCTCGTCCCTTGGCCTTGCACCTCCTCTGGTAAACTCTCCCCTGCCCCAAGGCTGTGTCCCCCCTCCTGGAGTGGGCCCAGTGGGCGGCGGAGCCCCCGGGCGGGCTGCGGTTGTGGGGACAGCCAGGGTGGGGGTTGGGTCAGGCGCCCCCCGGCGGTCCCGCAGAGCTCCTCCGCGCCAGCAGGGGGCGCGAGCCGCCGCCCCTCCGGCAGCCGCTCTGGCGCGGCGCCGTGCCGCTTCCGGGCCGGGCCGGGGCCATGGCGACGCGCGCCAGGAAAGCCGTGTGAGCGGGCCGGGCGGGTTCGGGCCGGGGTGGCGGGCGGGCGGGCGGTCAGTCAGTCAGTCAGTCAGTCTGTCTGTCATTCGGCGTCGTCTTCCCCGCAGGTACCCGCTGTTCCAGCTGGGCGGCCCGCAGCTGCGGATCTTCCGGCCCAACTTCTTCATGCTGGCGGTGCGGCCGGGCGTGCCGCAGCCCGAGGACACCGTCCAGTTCCGCGTCTCCATGGAGTGAGTGCGGGGGCGGCGGACGGGGCACGGCAATGCACGGCACGGCACGGCACGGCACTGTACAGCCCTGGCAGCCGCAGCCGCAGCCGTGGCGGGTCCAGGTCTGCCGCACGAATGGCTCAGCGCTGCCCGGGGGTGGAGGAGCGACCGCCGATTCTGAAGCACCCCCCTCTGTCCCTTGCCCCCTCCCCAGTGCCACACGTCCCGGCACAGTGCTTCTTGTCACCTCCTTCTGGGCCACAGCCTGTCCGGTTAGCTCAGGGATAGGAGACCAAGTGCCACATAGCGCCCTTTGGGCTGGGGGAAGAGCCTTCTAGCATCAGGGAGACCTCTTTAGAGGGCTGAGAGGGCAGTAATTTTAGTACGAGCTTTGCTTGGCTTTCCTTCCTCTTAGTGAGGTTCAGCCTTCCCAAGGACAGGCTTAGTGAGGAGGAAGTGCTTATGAAAATGATCCCGAGAAAATTAGGTATGTCTAGGTATTTGTCAGGATTCTTTCATCCTGACCGATCCAGTTGCACACTCTGAAGCCGACAAGGCTGTGGCAGGTCCTGAAAAGATTAGTAAATGCCTTTGAGAAGATTAGAAAGGATTCTCGGCTCGGACAGTGAGAAAGCCCACCCACTCTCACTGAATAGAGAAAATATCTGAGGTTTTTACTGTTTAGGCTACAGAGAATAAAATACTTGTCATTGTTACAGTTTATGGGTAATGAATTGCTGTAGCAGTCTATGATCTTTGTTGAGTTTATACTTTTGTGCGGTAAAGCTGCCTTGGTTGAAAGGAGAAGACATTAATTCCAGAGTATCAACCAGTCTGTAAATACTCTGGCTCTGTTTTATTTTAGTTAAATATTTATACTTTTCCTTATTTCTTTCTCCAAAATGTTTTTACATTGCCTAGAATGACAAAAGTGGATATCAAGAATTACCTTGAAAAAATATACAATGTGCCGGTAGCTACTGTGAGGACCAGAATACAGTATGGTAAGTGCAGTTTGAGTAATCCAAAAGCATGAATACAGCATCCCTGTGCAGTCAGAATAGACTTTTCATACCCAAATGTCCATTAGATTTCAACAAACTTTGGTTCCAGGTGCTTAGCTGGTGACCTCTATCAACTGAGTTGATTGTCCTTCAAATCAATATGCAGCACTTCATATTTTAATACTTTGATTAGATTATGACATAAGTTTAGTCTTAAAGATGTAATTTAAAACCACTTATCTTGGTAGTTGTCTAGCTTGTGCTACATGCTTTTGTAGTTGGTACCATTTCTCCTTGAAGACCAGTAGGTTTCTCACTTAAGAAGGAATTACTTCATGTGTTTTAATAAAATTAATCTCAGTTTCAGCCACAGCCTTTTTTTCAAAAAATGTGTAAGTTGAGATTAGCTGGCATGCATACAGAGGAGGTGCTGTGGTCTAACAACACGCAAAGTTTGTAGAGTAAAGAAAAATATTCTATTAGACCAGTAGATAATGTCAGAAAAACATCTCTACAAACTTTCAGTTTTTCATCAGCTGTCGTTACCATATTTCTGCTGTGGACTTGGATGCTTCCACTCATGGTGTTTCTCCCCTATGCCACCACTACAAAAAAAAAAGCCAAAACAAAAAAAACCACCACCAACAACAAAGTGACACCAAAACCAACCAAAAAAACAGCATAAAACCAACCTGAGAGAAAAACAGTGTTCCTGGGTTAAGTTATGCTCAACTCTAACTTGAAGCAGAGGGACCCGTCTCTCACTGAAACAGGCTATATTTATGTAGTGTCACCTTTACATATGAATACTTCCTTACCCAGAGCTTCTCTGACTGCACTTGCAGTGCAAAGTTAGGAATATACTTTTCATGTTATTTACCTTTTTGATCACTAGCCCATGCATTGATCAAACAGAGAGTGACTTGTTGGTTAGGGCATCTTTGGCTGCATTTTTTATTTTTCATGTAGTGACTCTAGCAAAGGAATTGATTGAGGTGTTTATAATGGTAAGAGTAGGGAAAATTTTTAAAAATTAATAGGAAAATAGATCTGTAATAATGAAAAATGAAGAATGAAAGAAAAACCTTTAAAATAAGTTTGTAAAACTCAGAAAATAGAAAAGAAGAAAAGAAAACAAAGATTATCTGTAATATGCTAATGTGAAAAATAAAATTCATTAAAGTCTTAAATACCAAACACATGTAGTTCCAAACAGTACTGAAAAGTGTTCATGTTTGTCCTTGCAACCATTTTGTCCCCCACTGCTATTGGATCTAATGGTAGAATGTATATATTCAGAGATAAAAGGGGAAAGAGGGTTAGAATGTCTAATAATTGAGAGCTTTAATGTCTGCATAACGCAGAAAATGAATTAGACTTCCCACTCAAGTGTGACCAGCATACTTGCAGCAGGTTGGGGTGTTCTGATTTTTTTGGATGTGGAGTGTAATTTTCTTGTGTATAAACAGTAGATCCAGCTCATTAGCTGGGTAGTAAAAATTGACAAGTTTGAAGCTGTTTAGTGGTCACTTCCTCTTTGCCTTCCTGAAGCTGTTGCTGTTGGGAGGATGGTTTATCACTCTTGGCCCCCTACTCAGGAGACTTTTCTCCTTGCTTCTTTGCAAACTTTGTGTGTGACGTGAAGGCACAGTGGCTATCAGCAGTCTGAGTCTGGTCATGTCTCCATTCCCTACTTGTGAATGAGGAGAGTAGTGTCTACCAATTCCAGTACGTTTTAGTAATTGTGATGCTGTGTTGGTACTGAAGAAAGAGTATTCCTCTTACCAATAAATCTGAACTAGTGAAGTGTCCCCCCCCACCTCTTCAACTTCGTTTTACTTTGGGGAATTTGGAAGTCCTGTGAAGTAAAAGGTGGGGCTCTCTTCATTTCTGCAGGGGCAAACAACAAGAGGAATCACAAAAATCAGAGAGTGAAGAAGCCAGATTACAAGGTCGCATATGTACAGCTGGTGAGTTAACATGGATGCTTGTGGGGAAAAAAGAGGGGACTCTTAACCAGCCAAGCTGGAAGTAATGTTAAGTGAATTCTCTGGCTGGCTGAGGGTTTCTACCATTTCTTTAATAATGACATTTTCTTTAGTACATTCCAGAATATATAAAGAGATTTAAATGACTTAGTCTAAAAATCAGATTCAAACAAATGGTTAGTTTTCAAGTCCAGTATTTGTTTGAGGTCTGTATGTAAGTTATGGTCTGATGTCATATGATGCTGCTTTGCCAGTGAGTTTCATGCTGACCCTGTACTCCCTGTGCTGGAAGGTTCATGACTTGTGTGGTTGATTGCTTAAATGTCCAGTAAGTGAAAGAATATATTGTAAGGGTAGGGAACTTCTTATTAAAGCTTTTTGGATTTCAGAGAAGACTAAGGCATATTCCTTGGAGAGCTTTTAGTCATGTCTAACAAGCGTGCTTTGTGGCTAAACCGGGTTCTGAAACGTGTGTTGGTTGCCCAGTGGAAAAGGAGCTTCATGTTCTTAGAAGTGTCTTTCATCACAGGAGCGTATTATAGTTCAGGCTTCTATTGGGCTTACCTGTCTCTATGTGAAAAAGAAATGTGACCACTGACAGAAAACCCCTTCACATACCAAAACTACATTTAAGGAATGTTATTTATGGTTGTAAAACCATAAGCTCAAAATTGCTGTTGGTAACACAACCTCAGTGTTACTCCATCCTGGGACAAGGATTCAGTGTGGGAGGAACACTGTGTGATCTCAAAGACTGCATAAGACTTCATATGAAATTGGATTCAAGCTAAAGAGGCACAGACAATGGAAAATCTGTTTTTATTTGGTTGGTTGGTTTTTAATTTTTCAAAGTTTAAATGTGCTTAGAACTTTTTTTCTAAGCCCCTTCTGGAAGGAGAGTATTAAAAGTGTGTTTTTCTAGACAGCCCTTACCTTGAAAGAACAGTATGAAGTACAATGTTTATAGAAAGTAACAGAGTTGTATTTAGATTAGAACTAACCTTGATTTACTATGCTGAAATTAAAGGCAACCTCACCCATGTGAGGATTTTGCCTTATGATGGCTAAAAAACACATTCCTTTTTCAAGTAACAAGCTGCTTTGGTGGGCAAATTCTCCCTTCTGGATTGTCTTTGCTAGGTTTTTGTCTGTGAGAGATCAGGTACAAATGATTTGTTAAGAACACAGCTGAGGAATTTAATGCCAGGAGTGATGTTGTCATTTTACAAGTTGCTTTCTCTGAGTGTTGTTCCTTAGTAGGTAATTGCAAGAACTTTCCATTGTTACTGCCTCTAGTGACTTTTTTGCTTTTAGAGACTCATTTCCCAAGATTGAAGCAGGCATGGATCTTTAGCAAACTGCACTTAGTTATCAAATTTTGTTTCACTGTGTTTAAAGCAGTCTTGTTTCTTTTGTCTGCTGAGCTGAGAAGGAGGTAGTTTGCAACCTGTAGATACTTGGGGAAGGAGTGGGAAGCAGAGTCTTCCTGTTGGGTGGAACAAGCCACTCACTTAAGGCAGTGCCTTTGTACATTTATTTCGCATCAAACCCCTAAGCCTAAAATTGTTGCCATTACCTTAAGGGCAGCTCCGTGGTGGAGAGGAGAATTACCCAGACTAAGTTGGTACTGGAGACAACTGGACAGCAGTAACTCTGGTCACTCCTCCAGCCTCTCATTTTGTCTGCTGGGCAGATGAGCCTACACAGAACCCTATGGTACTGTGGCTGAGGACTACTCTTGGTACATGAGATAGCACGTGTCCCTTGCTGCGTTGCCCTAAACTATAGTATCATTGTAAGTTTTTAAGGAATGACATGTTTTCTTTCTGACCCATGACAGGGTCAGGGGACTACCTTTTGATGCTATACCTCATCCCAAGTGGGAGAGTCCTGACCATTTACTAAACTCTTGTCAGCAAAGCTTGATCTGTGCATTTTCCCCTCACCTTGTTCCTAGTCTTCTTGCTCTCTTTTTTCTGTTATTGTTGGCGTCTATTAGTTACTTTAACATTTAGGTTTGTCTGTCCTTTTTTTTTTTTTCCCTTTTTCATTTTATCCTTTGCTTTTCACCACTAGTTCTGGTGTCTCAGACAATGAGCTCCCAGTTCTATGTTCACACCAGCTTTAAACAGTGAATGAGGCCAGAAACACAGTGTCATTTCTGAAACTGAAGGGTTTGGCTTCATTCTCATTCATGGTGTAATTTAGGCGGTAACAGTCCCCATGCAGTCCGTTGTTAATATCTGCCTAATTTAGGGAAGTCTTTGGTAACCACTGTAAAATCCTTATTTTCATGAGAATTAGTTTGCATCTGCCGCGAGTCAGAATAGCTGGGCTTTCCCATCATTTTTACCAGCTGTGTTTTCTCTCATTAATCCAGTTTCAAGTTAAAACTGCTTATGACTGGAAAAATAAGGATGTATTTTTGGAAGGTCTTGGGTTGATCTTTCTAGTCGCCACTAGGTGGAAGTATTGATCTTTGCAGCATGACTTCATAGCAGCTGTGGTGTGGTTTACCTGAATGAAATGGAGTATATTCTCATGACCAGTTATGCTTTCCTGCTTCATAAAACATCACCTTATGGGTCCCAGCACAACGTATATATCCACTAACTTACTGCAAGTGTCTCAAAGGTGGAAGGTGTATGAAGTCATAGTCAACATACCCTTAGGTGTCAGATTAGTGCCCCAGCTGTTCCACATGTAAGAATTGTTGTCCTTTCTTTTCCAAATACTATTTCTTGGATATTCGGAGCTGTTTACTTTGTTCTCGGGCTGTAACTGGACAAATACATGATCTGTCCAAGCATAATATTTTCACACTAAAAAAATACCTCAAATCATAGAAGGCTGTGGATCAACAATATCATACCATTTCAGAGCCTGCCTGCCTTTTTTCCCCTTTTGGAATGTGGTGAGAAAGGTTTGAGTTAGAGACTTATGGTCCTTGGTATCAAATACTACTTTTTTACAGTGTTTTTTTTAGTTAAAAACAAAGCTATATATCTTTGCAGAGTAGATAAACGAATGTAGTAGGGCAACCTTTCTTCTTACTCCAATACAGTTACAATTATTCTAACGTTATTTAAAAAAATCCAGTGGGAAACTTTACAGTTGCATCAACATAAGGGAAATTAAAAAAACCAACAACATCCCCTCCTCCTCCTTCAGTGTTCTCACTGGTTTAGCTCAACAGGTGTTAGCACCCGTGGGAGCACAACTGTAGACAAGCCTCTGGAATCCAGACCTATTTTTAATAAAACCTGTTTTGAGAAATCTAGTGGAGATGGCTGTAAGAAGGAGTCTGACCTTGTCAACATTAGGACTAACACCTATTTAGCTGCATGAATGATGGCACCGGTGGGAATATTTTTGCAAATGCTTTCTTCTCAAACCCCGTTTAGAGTGACTGGTACATTCGTAGTAATTAACCCGTTTGCACGTCAGATGTGACAGCAGTTTTCTTTTGATATGTGTTGAATTCAGAGGAAACCTGGATACTCTGTATACCGTGTCATTCCTGTATGGATTTTTGAAGTTGTTTTCCATGCTGTTTTTCCATATGTTTTAACATCAGATGTTACCACTGCAATAGTAGGAGAATTGTTCAAATGCACTGGATTATTAAACTTAGCTGCATTTGCTGCTACTGCTGGACTGAATCCCGTGCTGTTGGGAGTCCAACATTTTTTTTAGTTAACGATACTATAAACATCATTTTTCTCCTAATTCTGAAGGACAGTAGTAAGTGCTTCAATTATCTAAATAATCAGAAGATCTCACAGTTGTTTACACAATCAGTGTTTGCTGCGTCATTCCTACATAATGATATCTGTGCTGACCTTCCATTCCTAAACTTTTCAAGGGACTCAAAGGTCAGGGAAGTATAAGTAAGTTTGTGCCGGATAATCCTTCCAGCAATTTTCTGACATGAGGCTCAGCAGTGGAAAGGCTAACACTTGACTTCATAGGCCTAATTGTGGTCACTTAACCTCTCATTAAAATGAATGGAGGCAATTTGTACCACTGGATGTGATAACTCCTTCTACAGACTCGGAGAACAAAGTGTGTTTTCAGCCTTTGTAATGAAAAAGGCTTGAAATCTAAGGGGAAAATACATATTTGATGCTTGGGTCACTTTTTATCCTGAAAGACATAAGCATTTAAAAAGTGAATCCTCATAAGACCTTTTATATAAATCAGTTTTACATTTGGGTAATGCCGAAGCAAGGATTAGAGTTGTGCAGGTGTGGAAGTTTAATGGCTCCCATTTCTGTAATCAAAACACTGGACCACACGACTCACTTGTATTTAATCTTAGAATCTGTAGGAAAAAGGGAGGTCTGTGGGAAGACCCTAAACTGAGAATAGCAATGCATAAAATAATCACATTGCCTTTTTTTTTTTTGATGTTTTAATACTGCCTCTTTGGCTTGCCTTTTTTTTTTTTCCTTTTTCCTTCTTCACTTTTAACATTATAAGGGCTCATTTAGATGTAAAAGCATGTGGTGGTAGATCCTATCCTGACAAACTCCAGACTATCAGTGTTATCACCTCACATTGGTGAAAAAGTTCTTTTGATGGCAGTGTAGGATAGAGTTCCAAGACAGACTAAATTATCCGAGCAAAATGATTTTTTTACCAGGGTCAGTCTTTTTTACAGGATTTTCTTTTAGCACAGCTACGTCAGGTGAGAAGGTGTTCTTATTTTATCTTTCTTTCTCTGTGCTTCCAACTAAGGTAATTATGCTGGCAGAAGTTCTAAAGGAGGGCCAAGCCTTAGCCTTTTTAGAGCCCACTTCAACTTATGTGAATTTCAGTAATTCAATAATTAAAAGAATGACCTTGGTTAAGTGGATTGCAAAAGGTTAAACAGTGAACAAATGCAAGGTTTAGGAATAAGCCAAAATTTTGCTTTCTGGTTGAATATGCCAGTATTTTGTGTTCTAGCAGTTTGCAAAACAGATAAAACCCTGTTCAACTTGGTGGAAATATAGGTGTTTGCTTTATTTCAATTAGGGTTTAATTCTGAGGATGCATTTGTCGTATGGTTTTCAAATGGTGCTGTATAGAAGGGAAAATTTTGACCAAGGAAAGGTTTAAGAAAAAGCAGCACTATGTCAAGGATTGACAATCTCTCTGTTCCTTTGGTAGACACTTTTTTGAAAGTGTGGCATATGAGCGTGAACCTCAGTAGTCTCTGGCATCATGTGGAAGATGCACTGAATGTAAATATGCCTGGACAGGCTCACAGTCCTTTATGTAAGTTGATGCCTTTTGGTATTTTTGAAATTTTGAAATACCCAAGATACAGGCTTCTTTTGAAAACTAGCTACTGAGCATGCACAACAGCTATTTTTCATACAGCTTTCATCACTTCAGAATCTTACAGTGCGGTATTACTGCATAGTATTGTTGCTTAAGATTTATCAACCTTCAGTTCTCAGGGTGTAGTGTCTTGGCTGTTTCGAATCGTGTCTGGCTGCCAGCCAAAATCAGAATTTCTTCAGAAAACAAGAGCTGGAAAGAGCCAACTTGTCTGTGCTGATTTTGATTTATTAAAAGACTCAAGATACAAATTGACAATTTCAGCTCAATATTTGGCTTTCACCAGCCTTGAAAAGGGAACTGTGAGCACTTTGATAAACAGCTGAAAGATTTGTCTGGTTTGGCTACAGCCTCTGTGTGTATATATTTTTTTTTTCTTCTTTTTAAAATAATAACTGCTTTGCAATGCTTAGTGAATTACCATGGATGTTGTTAGTATGCTTTAGGGACAGCTTTCCTTCATTCTCCAATAAGGGAAGTGCATTGGTGCTGGAAGCATACCAGAATGGAAGTGCTGCGTAACAAGAGCAGTCCCTTACTACACTGTTACCAATATAAATAGTTCTCAAATTTTCAGTGTAGGTGGTATGCCTACCATGTTAGCCTGAATTGTTTTCTGACTAGTTTAACTAAAATGGCTTCCTCTCCAGGGCAGACGAGTCTTTAGAATCAGCCCCATCTGTTCTATAGATACCACAAGGCTGAATGACTTGCCCACAATGCAGTTAAAACACAATAATTTTTTGTACTATAAACCAATTTTTTTCTTTTCCAAGTGCTTCAGTGTGCTAAAGTCTTGGGCAGCGCTTGGCCTCAAGGGTACTTACTGCTGAGCCTACTACAGGAAGAGTTTCAGTAGCCTACAGCTTTGGGATTGCCTAATGACACTGCTAACTCCAGTTTCTGTGCCTTGAAATGGCGCTATGCTTTAATTGTGATAGGACAGCTATAATAAGCATACCTGTTGGTCATTTAAAAGTACAAAAGAATTGAAATCCCAGAGTGTACACTGTGGAATGGAAAACCTTGATTTGTTCCAGTTGATCTTATCCAGGCTAAAAATGAGGAAAGAGCAATATACACAGCGGCTCCCTTGTTGTTTTTGTAGTATGGTCAGGCTCTTAGGAAACCCCCAAGAAGTATGCACTACAAAAACAACCAGAGCATTGCTGGGTATGAGTTGATATTTCCTAGATTCTAGTCTGGATAAGCTCAACTGGGATAAGTCATGTTTTTTTCCACAGTGTATGCTTGAGATTTAAACTCTTTCACACCTGTAAATCACCAGGTTGAGTGTATATGACTGGATGAAACATAGCACACATTGAGCTGGGTCAGGGGTATGGTGACTTTTTATTTCAAGATTCAATTATGTCACATTTCTGATCCCAAAATGTAGTATAGGTAGCTGCGTTGTGGAAGGCTCCTTTCTTGTCCTTTGTAGAAGGACATTGTTTTAATCTGAAACAATTAAATACTTTTGTTGAGATTTCTCTATGTGGTATTCTGCCAAAGAAGTTAATGTATGGTAAGGTTTGTAAGTATTTTGGAGAGTAATTTTAGGGTTATGAACTATCAGTTATGAGTTTTATTATGCAGAATGAAAGGGCTGACGTTGAGTTTAATGAAGTTGTGCTTAGTGCAAACACCACTAAAAAGTAAGTAGATAATGTTAATGGGATAGAACATTTCCACAGAATAATGGTTTCCTGCTGTTAGATAAAAACCAGAGACCAAGCAAATGTTTATTTTCCAAGTGGGAGACATAGATCTGATGATGATGTTTCACTAAAATGACTTGTCTGTTAGGCAGAATGACTGATGCAGATGTAATCACTTTAATCTCATCAGTGATGTATTAGGCAGATTGTTCCCACTGTAATTGTTTTACACTACAGTCTTTATCCCTGTAGATAAGAGACCTCTGATATCTGTTATTGTGTATTCCCACGTTACACACCACAGTAACAGCTACTAGGACTATTCTCTCTTATCCTTAGCTGAGATCTAAACAACTATAACAGCTACTCATATCCTGAGCGCTAACATAAGAAAAGCTTGTCCCACCGTGTATTTCCCCAATGGTGTTACTTTAACAAAATCACTTATTTTTCTCATTGTGCTTTTACTTTATGACTCATACACCATCTCTGAGCTGGTTCAGAGTCTTTGCAGAGGTGTCCATCTCCTGACCATTCATCTGTGAAAAAAAGATGGCAGTGTCTTAATTAGCACACAAAGGAGCAGAGACTGGAAATTAGGGTTGCTTTGGGGGGCTGGAATATATGTGTACATTGGGGAGAGGGGTGGAAAGAGATCTTGGGAGGTAAGAGGTACCATTATGCACTAGCTGAAACTTCAGGGTGGTCTTTCACTGTAAGTATATGCATCATAGCTACTGCAGAAAGGCTGGAATGTCTCTCTGACCATTTGTTTTCTCTTTAGGGCCAAGGACAAACCTTTCAGTTTCCCAACCTATTTCCAGAGAAAGAACAAGACACAGAAACTCAGGCTTTTGATGACTTCAAGGATAAATATATGGAGAGAGAGAAGCAGAGGCAGAAGGGTGACCTCAGACGAGGTGGAGTCCCTGATTGGTTTGGACTTTGATGCAACAAGCCAGCTGCCTTTCTTTACACTCAGAGGGATTTTGATCAGCAGAACTTGCGCTCTTCACTTCTTGTAATGACCGAATGTTTATTCTTGAGCAGCCCTTGCTAGTGTGGTTTTTTTCCTGGCTGTTTGTGCACAACTACAACAAAATGGCCCTAAAGAAATAAAAAGGTAAAATAAATCTGACTGGTCTTTCCTGTGAACTTGGGACTGTTTCTAAAATGTGGACTTGCTTGTTGTTGTTCCTGACTATGAGAGTGTCTTTGTGCCTGCCTTTGTCCTGTTTCTACAGGTTGAGTAGGCATTTCATTTCCCAGGATAAGTGTAGTTTGCATTGAACAGAATGTGTAAGAGTCAAGATGGCTCAGTCAGAGGCAGACATGAAGATGTAGATAACTAGACTATTGGTGCAGGACACAGGGTTCTGTTATTGTCAGTTATGGTGTCCTGCTATCCTGTGCCTTGCCTTCCTTGCAAAGTGCCCCAGCCTTTCCTGGAGATGTGCATGTGATCTAATTGTGCTCCTTTGTTAACGGCTGTGTGACATTTTTGGAGACAGAGTTTATTGGATAGGCTTGTGACTGGACACATGTGCATTTGACCCCCAGAAGCAAAAAGGAATGGACAGAGGTGGTGCACGGTCTCTGCCTGCTGTTGTGCAGTGCAGGTAGTTGCTGTCTGTGGCCAGCTTGCCCTAGGAATGTTTACTGGCACGGCTATGCTAGTGTTCCTGTCCGCAGCTACCTTGCAGTGCTGGCAAGAGTCCTGTGTGGACACAGTTGTATTGGCATAGAAATGCTTCTGCCAGTGTAGGCTGTTTTGTGCTCAGGACTAATAAAAAGGCTCTTTTTACTTTTTCTGGTGCAAGTTTCTCTGCTTCCAAGTTGCTGATGCCAGGGCAGTGGCAGAACTTTTCAAGGCCTTGAGGGCTGCCACGTTCAGGTTTTTCATTTCTTGGCTCTGCAGCTCTTTCTCCTTGCACTGATGAGGATATTTCCTCTTTGCTTTTATCAAGTAATGTGCTCTGCTAATGCGTCAGAAACAGCAGGGGAAAAGGAGGACTAGGAAGGACTTCACCACAGATGCAGGCTGTTGGCTACACCACCAGCACACACAGAGTTAAACGTATGGCTAATGTTACCCCAGCTTTTGAATTCTGCCACTTGGAGCAATTGGCAGGGCAGTGAATGAGCCCATATCTTGCATGCTTCTGCATGGGTGCTCTCCTTTATTGTTCTCTATCTGAACTTCTTGTTTGGACAGCTAGCAAGATGTTTACAAGGAAACAGCTGTTCCCCAGAGAGGCAATCCTAGTAGGATTTTACACACCCCCTTCTGTTCATTAGTCGCCTCTTTCCCCCTGCTACTTCCCTTCTGCATGACAGTTCTTCTTCTGTGGTTTCTTGCTTACAGCCCCAGTGACTTTCCCATCCCACTCTGTCCGTTTTCCAAGGGGGATTGTGCATGATGATCTAAGTTAGCTGGTGCTTAAACAGCGAGATGTTCTCAAAGAGGAGGGAGATAAGGGAGAATTCGTTACTTCTTTCTTGCCAGCAGAGTTACACTAGTAGATGTGGAAAAATACTAACATCACTGAAAAAAATTCTGATGTTTGACATATCTGCATCTGCAAAGCCAATACTTCCAGAGTTTTGAAGTGGCATGTGAAACTCCAGGTGGAATCAGAAGCTGGCCTGCAGTTTTAAAGTAGGATGATTGAATTTGTCTAGATGCAAGGCTCTTGTCCTTGGCTCTACACAGCCTCCCCACTGCCCTCTCCTTTTTTAAATTTATATATATTTTTAAAGGGTTCTGTTTCTCAAACTCCCAGCTCCATGTGGAGCTGATCCATACTGGGGCTGGGGCTTTGTTCCTACTGTGTATTGTTAGGGCATTTGCTATTTGTTCTTCACTTTCCTTTGTGGTCACCTCCAATATAGGTAACTCCATCTTCTTCACCCTGGTGAAGATAAAATGAAAAGAATTCATCTAGTGCTGCCATATATCTTCCTAACTGGTTGGTCAGCCCTGAGAAAGCAAACAGCCAGGTATGTGATAGTTTTGCATAGATGAGGCCATATTCCATGTGTCAGGTGTAACAGCATCAGCCTCTCTACCTTCCCTGTTATGGTCCTCAGAAGAGGTTGGAGTCATTCTGTACTGGCATTGAGGACCCAAGCTGAGAGGAGTTAATTTGCAGTCCCAAATATGCTCTAAGATGACTATCAAAAGCCCCTGGGTACGTCTTCCATGCTTTGCTACTCCCTGATTTCTCAGGGTGCTAATTTCTAGCTCATGTTCAAGACAGGTTTCTGCCTGGAGTGTCACAAAAGGGAAGATGCAGAGGGACAAGTATACCTGTATCTATATGAAGTTGCAACCAAATTCTGGCAGATACTCAAGCTGCGTAAGAGAGTAATGTTACCAGCTACCTCTAAAATAGTTTTCCTGTGAAATTATGGTAAGATTAAAAAAAAGAAAATTCAAGACCCCTGACCCACTGTTGTTTTGCTGTAATGCTCCTGATTGCCATGGAAGTGGGATTAGGAAGATCTCAAGTCTTTCCCAGTCCCTTGTTGGCCAGTGTTTCTGTGGAAGTGCCAGTGCTTAATGTGATGGGATTTTTCACAAATCCCATCCCCCACACTGTACAGGTAGGCTAGAAGATAACAGCGATGATACTTGAATATGAAGGCAGAGATTGTATCATGTACCAGAGAGAAGTACATCAAATGAGTGGTAAAACTAGGACAAGGGCTCAAAATGATGTAGTTTTGTTTGGTAAATTGTGCTCATTCCAGCACAACCTGATGTTAATTTTGGGTCATGCAAGGAATCAGGAGATCCTGTGAGGTCATACAGAGGTGTCGAGCTGTCCTTGGCTGTGTCAGCAGCCATACCTGTGGGCCAAGGATTTGTATATACATGTGAAGTTAACGTCTCCAAGGACCAAAGTAATGACTTGGTTGAAGATGTTGATGTTCACTGTGGTGCAGGAGAAGCCACGTCCCGCACTTGGCGTGCACAGCTCTGCAGCTGCTGGTTCTCTGACGTGCAAGGGAGACGTTGAATGCAGACGTTGAATGCCGTTTCTTTTCCCTCTGAACGTGTGCAACCCCCCCAAAGAGCGTGATGTGCTGGAAAGGTCAGTGGATGCGCAATTGACTACGTCGGTGACTCTGGTGGAGAAAGGCGTCCAGCTATGATGAGCATTGTCCCCACAGTACCAGTGCACTTCAGAGAGAACACAATTGCTTTTTTGTTTGCTTGTATTTATTATTTTTTTAAAACAAATCCGAATGAATTGCAGAGGCATTGAAATTACTCTGTAAGTGGCTCTCCTAATGTTACAGCATTGAAATGAGTTTTCTGTTGTAGGACATGCTTGGTTGGGTGCTAGGGACAGGTTCCCTGTTGGTTGAAGTGGATCACAAGAATGTGGAGGTGTCTGCAGGTGTGGAGGGGTTTTGATAGATAAAGATCTGTTGCTGAATTAGTCAGGCTCAAAGATATCTCAAGGCCGCTTCGAGAAGCTGAGGGCAGAATCTGCTGTGAGAAAGAGGGGCGTTCCACAATCACCGGGGTCCTGGAGTGGCGTGAATCATCGGACGTATCATCAGTGAGACTCCAGAGCACGGACAGCCCACAATACTCATTTAGTGAATCCATGCTTGGAGCGTGGACGCGTGATTAGAATATAGTTACGTATATAAGGAGACTTGTTTCTGTAATAAATGGCTTAGCGTGATTCACATTGAATCGACTTGTTTTGCTGAGTCCTTATCTCGCTCCTACATGCAGGTATCAAAATTACTGTGTCTTGTAACCACTTGCCATGTGGGCCTTGCTGTGTGACCTCAGAGGGCAGAAGTAAGTAAATACAACCTTGTGGTAGATTCCAAAAGGGGAATTTATCTAATCCATTTAGTGAATATTCCTTCTCTGTGCAAAGATAAGCCAAGTCACAGGGAGGATAGATGGCTTTTTTTCATGGCTGAATGTGCCTCAGAATAGGTAATCCAGAGTTTCTTATACCTGCTCCCAAACTGGGACCCCCAAATTATGCCTCTGGTGACAGAAGGAGGTATTCAACGATCTGATCCACTGTTCACCCACTGTGGTTAGCACTTCCGAATGAACAGTAGGAAAATTTTGCTTGCTCTATCCAAGGCCATGTTGCTGTGGAAAATGTCTTCATGGGTGGGAAATTCCCGCTCTGCCCACGTTATCCCAATTACATCAAAGTTGCATGTTTTTTCTTTTTGGAAAATTATTTTATGTATTTGAATTGTCAGGTTGTAAAACAGACTGATGCTTCTTCAGCTCTGGTATGTTTGTGGAGTGGCTTGCACAGAGCGGTAAGGGTTGGATAGAGGATGTCTGCTTAGTGTGTGAAACAGGGCAAGGTACACAAAGCAAGGACTATTTTTGCTAGGAGAACTGAAAGCGGTAGAACTGTTATCTCGACAATGCTGCTTTCTCCTGAAGTAGAGTTCAAGGACTGCTCAGAGTCCAATTTTAAACAGTTGTCTGAGAATGGTTTTCCAGGGTGGCTTATATACCAAGGCTCATAGGTACCATGTCTAAAAAGGAACATTGTGATAATCTCATTTGACCTCTCGAATAACACAGACCATAAAATTTCATGCTGTAGTTTCTGTGCATAGGCCAGAAGCTTGTGGTTGAATGTTACCTGGAATGGATTTCAAGGCTTGAACTTGACAAGTGTTGCAGGACGAAATAAATTTCCTTGAATAAGCTGGGCCTAAACAGCCTCCAAGTCAGCAACACCTTGTCATCTGTCCTGTGAATTGCTTAAAGTGGGGAAAACTGAGCATGGCTGTTTAGGAATCGTGTTTGTAGAAAGAGAAGTAATTTTTATAAATATTACTTTATTTAAATGCAAAAGGTTTTAGACTAGCTAAGAGGACATCCTGCCTGAGCTATTTCTTTTAGAGTGATTTGTGGCTGTTTAGACAGAGTTTAGATCTTTCTGTATAGTAAGCCTTATAAAAATGTGTGCTGCTTTTGTGGACACCCCTAGCTTGCAGAGTTCAGGAGATATTGCAGAGTCACCTATTCTGTGGCCTGAGAACACAGTAACGGCGGCCTGGTGCAAAACTACTTGCTTTTAATTACAAATGAGGACTCTTAACCTTTCCTGCCTTCAGCTGTTAGTAAATGCTGCAAATGAAAAGTGAATAAAATGTTGGAGAATTTGTGTAGTGCAGAATTAGGCACTGCGTTGTCTTCTGTGGTGACTGGGACTTCAGAGAGCATCTTGAGGCCACACATGGTGTTCTAGGTAGTTAGGTCTTGCTTGGGATCTGGCCCTTAATGCTATCTACATTTTGTTTTCCAAAGTTCTTGGTTTACGAGTCAGACCAATGTCAGTCATTCAAGGCTTGGAAACCTTCCTTTCCTAAAAAAAAAAAGGCTTTGGAAAGTCCCTCTGTTGAATCACTGTGGTTTAGAAGTATTTTGACTGTTGTCTGTCTGTATGTACCTGGAAAAGAAATATTTCTCAGGAGCAGAGCATAGTTTGGTGTAGCTGAGCAAGTGAATTGAGCTGAGCAGAAAAGGAATGGCTGTGAGGTGCAGAAGTGATATCCTGGTAAGTGGAGGGAGAGGCCAGGGAGTTGTTCTGGATTGTGTGGCACATTTCTCTGTGCCACACATTTCCCTGAGCCTGTGCTGAAAATAGAGCTGGTGAAGTCCTCTTAGGTCATATAGTCCCTTCTCCTCAAATGAAGAGAGCCTGCTGCAGATCAAGCTGTGCCAGTGCTTGCACACATGGCAAACCCAGTGTGTGGTGTATCACAACAGCTGTCAAAGACTGGTCGTCATACCCAGAGTCTCTAAACATCCTGTTTATCCTTGCAAGGAGGAACATTTGATTGAAAGATAAATACCAAAAAAAACCCAAAAAACAACCCAACCCCAAAACTGGTGCTAGGAACAACATTTGCCCTTGGGCTAACAAACCTGAAAACAAAAGAAAATAAACATAGGATGGAGGCAAACAGATTTCCACACAAGGCCAGATTCTAAAAGGGATTTAGGAGCTTAGCTTGTTTTGGCATGCTTGAAAGAGAAAAAGCCGTCTGGGTGCCAGGATTCTTAGGGCTCCCTATGTGCGTGCGTGTGTCGGGGAAGAGCATGGGGAAAGATGGGGTGTCCGTGGTGGTGTGAGGGAGGAATGGAGGATGCTGGAGCTGCCAGAAAGCTTTGTGCAGGGTCACCCTTGGGGCATAGCTTGCACATTTTTTATTTTTATTTTTTTTTTAATTAAACATGCTGAAAAAAAAAAATCCAAGTTGGCAGCGAGGGTTTTTTTTCTTCCCTCTGTGTTTGTTGTTCATTTGTCGCTGCACGGGAGGTCTGTTTACTTTGCTCAAGAGAATGAGGGACCCAAGAGACGCTGCTCTGCATGCAAAGCTTTTATGGAAGGGACTAGGGGAAGAGAAGGAGAGGAACTTCCAAGCCTTTTGAAACAGAGCTGAAAGAGTTCTGTTGGCTGTTTCTTTTGCTTCTTTGCCCGATGCATGTTGCGCCTGGTGTTGCTACTGCTTATGCAGACATAGCTGGGCTGTAGACTTAAAAGATGGGTCCTGCTGTTAGGAGGTGATCAGGGAAATCTCTACAGGGTGAGTATGAGGAGGCCTGAGAAGCCCTAAGGCTTGATGTTGTAGCTCTGAGTAGCTGTCTAACACCACAGTCCTCCCCACGCTGCTGTGGGATCTCTCCTGGTAGGCTGCTTTCAAACTGGAGGTGGTGCTGCTCTCTCCTACCACCCTGTTAACCCCTCTGAATGAACTGGCACTGAAATTAGGGGTGAATTCATCCATGCCATTGAAATACGCTCATGGATGAGCCAACTAAGCCCTTCATTCCAGGGATTTAGTATTTTAAAGATGACTTTTCCAGAGCTGTGTGGCAGCCTGCTGCTGCTGATCTTTGTTGCTTTAGATGACTCAGTCAACTTCTGAATGCTTCAGTTTCCCCAGCTGGGCTTAATAGTGATTGTGACCCAACTGGAGATCCCGCTGAAGGAGGGTTAGCAGAGATCTGCATTACTTCTGCTTTCTGGCATCTCATAGAATCATAGAATGTCCCGAGTTGGAAGGGACCCACAAGAATCATGGAGTCCCACTCCTGTCCCTGCATATGACAACCCCACAGTTCACACCATGTGTCTGAGGGTGTTGTCCAGTCTCTTCTTGAACACTGTCAGGCTTGGGACTGTGACACCTCCCTGGGGAGCCTGTTCCAGTGCTCCACCACCCTCTGGGTGAAGAACCTTTACCTAATGTCCAACCTAAACCTCCCCGGCACATCTTCCTACCATTCCCTCAGGTCCTGTCATTGGTCGCTAGAGAGAAGAGATTAACCCCTGCCCCTCCTCTTCCCCTTGTGAGGAAGCTGTAGGCTGAAATGAAATCTCTTAGTCTCCTCTAGGCTGAACAAACCAAGTGACTTCAGCTGCTTCTCATACAGCTTCCTCTCCACAACCTTCACCACCTTTGTAGCCCTTCTCAGTGGATGGGGCAGCCTTGTCCAGCCAGATCTTCCTAATGTCTTATGATGCTGAAGCAACTAGAAAAGGACAGTGGGGAGAAAACTAAGGATGCTCTGTAATGGGGCTGAATGTCTTTAGATTAGCAGGTGGGCATATCCTGGGGGATACTTCTTTCATGTACTTTCTTCTACATTCTGGGCAGTGAAGCATGTGGCACGTAGAGGGCATCTTACTGCAGTGAGGGAGGTCAAGAGATGGCTAATGGGTAAATCAGCTAGAGATGTGTGATGTTCTTGGGGTTTTCTTACCCTTTTTGACTTGTGAGATAGAGCAGGAACTGATGGGTCTGCCTATAGCCTCAGTCTTGTGTTTGAAGCAGCTATTTTCTAACCCAAGTCAGTTCTTCTGTGCTGCCCTAATGCACCACAGAACAGAGAAATTTCAGTTGGCAGAGGGAGTTCACTCCTTTTATCTCCATATTTCCTGTTTTAACCAACAGGGAGGCTGCTCAGCAGTCCTGGGATGTCTTTCTGTATTAAGCATCCCTTAAAAACCGGGACACGCCATGTAGTTTTGGCCACTTTGTGTCCAAGAGGAGGGGGAGTTCTGGAGCCGGCTGTGATTGTAGTTAAGGGAAAAAAAAAAAAAAAAAGAAAAACAACCAACAACCAAAACCAAACACAAAACCAAACCAACCAAAAAAACCCCTTGTGACAAGAAATTGAAATGCCTGTAAATATTAGTTCTAGAAAAGGGAGGAGTGAGATGCAACATGATTAGAGGTGGCCTGTCCAGAAACACCCCTTTTCATGATATGTGTGAGTGGAGACTAGCAGTGAAACAAAAAAGAGGGCAAGATAGTAACTGACACAGAAATATTTTCACTCGACACTGGGTTACATTAGTGTTGTGCAATTCTTTGCCACAAAATATCAGGGCCAAGAACTTTGCTGGATGCAGACATACTCTGGCTGTTTCTGTAGATAACCAAGATATCAAAGAATTAATGGTAATAATGAAAGAACAAGAGTTTTGGGAAGTCGTCAGTGCCACATGCGTCAAGGCACCAGCTGACTCGAGCAGATGGAGGCGTGGATAGGAAGAGACTTATTTGCTTGGGATGTGAAATAGCCTGTGAGCTGTCTCTTGCAGGGTTTCTTCTTCTGACCTCTGGATCAGCCTCTGTGGTGTTGCAGAATCCCAGCCGAGATGAAGCTTGGCAGAGATGGCAGGTTGGGCAGCTGTTTCAGCTACACTACATCTAGATGTGTCTTAGACCCTGTGGGAAGGCAGAGCACCTTCCACATTCTTCAGCTGTCAATTGTGAATGTCTTGATTTTCCTCCCAAAAGAAAGGTCATTTCTGTGGCCTGGGAATCAGGAGAGTGACCTTAACTTCAAAACCGTATTCAGCTGAGCTTGGATCATTTCATTAACCTCTGTCTCTGCCTTCATTTTGTGTCATAGAAATTATCTAGGGGTGATCACTCTCCTCTGCCCCCATTTGTCTTTCTGGCCAACATCGAGGAGTCCTTAGTGAAAAGTGCCTCCTCCATTCCCTCTATGGTTGAGTATGACACACTACACAAAATACCAATATACTAAGGTTGAAGGCTGTTTTCATAATTTGCTGTTTTTTAATCACTCTTTTAACTATCTGGAAAAAGTAGTATGGGAGTTTTGAACAACTTAGCTGCAGAACCATGCCATTCAGTAACAACTCCTCAGTTAAAAAGCTGTTTATTGTATTTTCTTTTCACTGCTTTTAATAGCTATGAACAACCTCTGTGTGGAGCTTGTCTTGAAACTTGTGGCCAGTTGGGTGAGGGGCATTCGTATCAATTTCAAGCCTGTGGAGAGGAGAGCATAACAGGTCCTACTTCCTGCCTGCCAAGGAATGCTGGAAACAGAGGTCATTATTGCACAAGTAATTAAAGGTTCATCAGCCCTACCTCTCTGATTGCTTAAGGCCATTGTAGTAAGGGACAAATACTCCTGCTTGCCCACTGTTACTTGTTTTCTGCTTGCTCTGTTTTTCTTGGCTTGAAGAGGAATTATGAACACTCTTGAGTAGAATCTGGGAGTGCTGCGGTCTAATGCATTTGGCTGTGGCCCTGGGTGTGTTGTAGAACACTAGTACTGAGAAGTGGAGTGTTTTCAGGGCCTCGTTTCTTCCTGCTTCTCCCTCAAATCAAGACACCAGAGAGATGGTTCTCAAAAAGCAGGTCCAAGTTGCCCAGGCCCTTGCACAGAGTGGGTGAAGAAGCCGGGCTCTTGGGGATGTCTGTAGAGCTGTGCCTCTGAATAACTGAAGTGCCTTCTGCCCTCACATTAGCAAATACAGGGATTTTACTACAGCTGAGCTGGACTCCAAAAATGTGAGATTGGCTTATAATGGGAGAGTTTCTTATGGATTTTCTTAAAGTGATTCTTTTATCTTCCTGTGGTTTGAACTCTGAAGTTCAGATTTTTCTATGTTCTCTCCATTATAGTATGCAAGAAATTACTTTCTTTGTCTTTTAAATAGACACTGAGACTCACATATGGGCAGCAGCCTCTTAAAAAAAAAAAAAAGAAAAAGTACCAAATATTGTGAGTCTTTGACAGAATCACAAGAGCAGGACAGACTGAGCCATCCACCCTTTAACCATCTGTCCCTTGAGATCTGGAGAGTCTTTTATTTCTGGGGAGCACAGCCCACAGACATGGGAAGTCATGTTTCTGTCCTCCATTTTTTCCTTCTGTGGATGAATGATGATCATCACCACCACCAAAGAAGTGAGCTCACATTTCCCTGACTCTCCTTGTGCTTTGAGAGCAGCAGAGGAAACAGCTGAGAAGGAAGAGAGAGCTGGCTTTCAGCCCCGTTGGTCCAGTGACACTGTGGATGAGCCTGGCAGTTTGGCTGGTACAGGGTGGGCATCTCCCTCCCTCCTGGGACTGTATAAGGGGACTGAGCTTGGGCTGTGCTTGCTGCTTGCACCCCAAGAGCCTCCTTGTTACTGAAGATGTTTTGCCCTGGAGAGCCTGGCTGCAGGGTCTTGGCTGTAGCTCATGAACAGCTTGAAGGGCACATGTTGGGTAGGCAGATGGAGTGGGTGATGGAGATGATCTGCTGAAGAAGGGAAAGTGTGGAGTGAGAAGGGGAACGATAAAAGGGCAGCCCCGTGGGCGACCCCGTGGGAGTGGAGGAGGGCAATAACTCATCTCAAAAGGAGTGAGGGGCTAGCAGTGAAATTGCCTGGAATAAGCAGCTGAGGCAGAAAAGGGCTGGTGGAATGATTAAGTCTGGCAGACCTGAGGTTATTCTCTGCATGTGTCTGCGGGGGAGTCAAATAACTTCTTGGTCAGTCTGCAGAGGCTATCTAATCAATGGCCCCCGTGCTGGTGCAGCCCAGGATGCTCCAAGGTAACACTAACCCTGCCGCAGGGCGGAGAGCCGTCTCCGGAGGTCCCAGGGCATCTTGACACGTGAACACAGCCCCCAGCGCGGCAGCCTTACAACAGACACTGCGTAATGGCCTGTTTTGAATTTGTATTTCATTTTCCTCCCATATGGGATCAGTTTTTCCCTTTTCTTTATTTTTTTTAATAGTGTTTTTCCTAGTCATAATAATCAGCATTTCCCTGCCTTCCCTCCCTTCATTTTTCACAGCTGGCTTTGATTGGTTTCAATCCTGCAGATGCTCCTTCGGACTGAGAAGAAGGGGCAAAGGTTCCCTTCCTTTTCAGTGCGAGGCAGACAGCCTTGCCAGAGAGGTGGGGGAGGCCAGCATGCTCCCGGACTAGCCTAGTTTTTGCTGTGGCCCCAGCTGGCCTCTTGTGCATCTGGTGAGGTTTGCCAAATTGCGAGATAATTTCTCTGCTGAAGGCCTGGAGAAGATCACAAGCTGTTGATGGTGTCCATGCCCTTTCTCTTGCGTCGTTCAAAAACAACCATTCTTGCGAGTAAGAGGGGCAAGATCCCCAAACGCCTTGTGCTCACAGGCTGTGGGTACAAAGGGCCAGAATACATCTGTGGTCTGCAAAGAACGTGCCGAGACTGACTCAGATTTCTGTGTCTGTGTGCCATCAGGCTTACGGCAACTGCAGCCCCACGTGTCGGATTGTGCAAGGTATGTGGTCCTCTGCACAGGGCATGACCAACCTGTGCAGCCCTGTGCAGCGCACCACCAAAAGGAACTGGCAAATGCAAGTATGAAGAGCACCGAGTACCTGAACTGGCATAGGAAAAAATAGTTATCGGATGGACAGGCAGACTTTCCTGATTTTTAGGGCATGAGTCAAACGGAAATCTCATGGCAGAAAGAAGAAACTTCCCTCAGAAGCATCCTAATCCACAATTGCCCGATGAGGGGTTTCTAGCAACTTCCTTCGAAGCAGCTTGTGCTGGTCACTGTCAGAGTCGGATGGTTGAGTCGACAGTCGCTCCGCTGATGTGTTATGGCTATTCCTGCATTCCAGGCACCATCCAAGAGAATGAGACATAGCATTGCACAAGACCAAAAGAAAGTAAATGTTTACAGGCACAACGCACATTTCAGCTTGTTACATGTTCCTGAGCAGTGAAAGAAATGAAACAATAATTAAAACAGGTCCCAAGTCTCAGTGGTTATCTTGGCTTGCAGCACAGTCCTCTTGGAGCAGTGCCTCTGCCTCTCTCTGATTCCAGCCTGAGCAGTACCGCTGTGCCGTTGCATCCAGGTCAAGGTCCTTCCAGTTACTCCAAGTACGTCGTCTTTCTGAGAACTGCAGAAGCCTTTTGATGAGGTGGCTTTATGGCTTGCAATGGATTTGGGTGCTCGATGTTTTCCCCGTGCACAGCAGCAGTCACGCAGGGATCTCTCCCAAGCTGACTAGGAGATGTTTGCCATGGGTATCCAAAGTGTTAGTGTGGGTGAAATTATAGATGGGTTTATTCTCATGGGAGGAAAGTGGAGAAAGTAGAAGACATGAAGAGAAGTAGATATTTAAATTGTTTCTTCCCTGAATTATCCCTTTGTAAGGGTCTAGCTTGTCTCTGTGTCCATTCAGGGAAGCAATTAGGGTGCAACGAAGCAGATGCAGTGAAGGGCTGTGTTGGCACACCTGACAGCTGTGCCTGGAAGCAAGCATCAGCAGCCTACGTCTGCTCCTCTGCTCTGAGCAGAAGGTTGGTCACAACACAGCATGAAGCCTGGGATGTCTCGCTGTGGTGAGCCAGGTGGGTGGAGTAGAGAAGAGGGCTTCTGCTCTGGCTGCTCTGCCCCCTTTTTTTCCAAGGATAAAAGTGGAGAGCAGTGATGGAGGCAGTTTTTTTGCATGAAAGCATGAAGCAATTGAGGCTTTCTCCTTAGGACAAGGAAATCAGGAGGGAGCAGAGAGGTGACTGAAACACCCTCTCCCCAGAGATGCTCTGAGGGTGATGGTACCTCCTCCCAAGCTGTAAAGCTTTGGTAGCATTCACTTGGCCTTCACACCAGGAGAATGTATGTCACCCTGAAGGTTAGTCCTTGGCAAGGAGAAAGGCCTTTGTAGTAATGACCAGCCCAGTATGCAGATGACACAGGAAGACCAACCTCCACACGTGTTATCCTGGTCTCAGGCGTAAACTTAGTATCCATTTGTGAGCAATAGCCCTAGCTGCTGACTTGCATCACTTCTCTTGGTTGTCTCAGCTGAGTAGTGAGCTGGCCATTTTCCTTGAAACAATTACCTGAGATGTCTACTGAAGGTATAAATGTCTAGACTTCCTGTAAGGAACAGTGTGAAACCCAAAAAGCATACAGTAACTTGTGCAATGGGCTGTGAGAGCACACCTACAGCATTGCCTAGTGCCCATTCGTCAGGCAGGACAAACGTCCACAGCCTTTGCTGAGTCTGAAAATAGCTTGGATTTGTTCTTTAGTTTGTAATATAAAGGGTACTTTTAAAAGGTGGCAGCTACATGGCCTCTTGTCCTATGTGACAGAATTATTTAAAGATATTGTTCTTACGGAGAAATGCTGACTTTTCTAGAAGGCAAATTGCAACCTGTTTCTATGCAATCTTCTGTTACAGCTTTTCTCTGGCCTGGGGAAAGCCCGGTTTGACTCCAGACTTCTGAAAGCAAATGGTAGCGTTTGAATGGCCAGTGTCCTTGTCAGTCACTAACTTATGAAAAATTATTTTTATTTAAGGATTTGATATTTGTGTTCCTTCTGCTCAGAAACAACTTATCGCCAGCCCTTCAAAGTTTTCCTGTAGTTAAATCTCCTAAATAACTTGGATAGCAGCTATTGTTGAGGAAAATACAGACAACCTGAGCACCATTATAAGCACTTATTGTTGTAGAGTGTCTAGGGAGTCTAGCCTGGGAGTGAAAATCCCAAACCTAGTCCTGTCACTGATGGTGGGAGGTTGTTTTGTCTTCTCTTTTCCATTGAAGTTTCTGTGGATATAGTACAGAGCAAAACAGATGGGCGTGATGACATTTCTCTAACTGAGAACTATCAAAAATCTTCCTGTAAAGATTATCCGCTTTGGTCTTATTGGGGTAGTAAAGGCTTGTGTTTGTAAAGTGGAAGAGCCAACTTTTCAGAAGTCTGTTTTTTTTAAAGAATGCTTGACACAAAAGCCATAATTCTGGGGTTTTGGTTCCCTGGTTAAGTCCTTATGCTTTCAAATACTTGGAGCTAATTTTCATTGACAATAGGAACATTCCTTGAAAAATGCTGATGTAATGAAGTACGTGCTACTTGAGATTAAGAGATTTATTCAGTGACTTCTTTTTGAAACTTTTGTGAAGTGTCTTAATATTTTTATGTTTCTCCAACTGCCAACAAAGTCACATTGCACCACACAGTTTGCAACATTAGTCAGATTTTGACACTGGCTCACGCAAGAGGCAGTTTTCACAGTCAGGAATTGTAAAATGTTAAAGAAATTGCCATTATTTGAAAACTAGGCACAGTTCAGTGAAGCAGATGGACTTGCTAACAGTGACTTAGGAGGTCTGTAGCACAGCTGTGTTGACACGGATTATAGACAATCAAAATTGTATATAAAGTGCATGCCATAGTTTTAGTTTTAATCATATTGCTAACATTTAATGAAGTATGTAACCTTATATGGTGTATGTATTTTTGTACTGTAGCTACAAGTTATGCTAAGGCCTTCACTAAAACAACCTTCCAAGAAATCTCTATTGCTCTTTGTAATGCAGGCACACAGACTGAGAGTGCCAATAAGCCTTTGATTGAATCTTGATTCATATAAATACGTTAAGCCCGTAGGTGCCATTCCAGCCTAGGGAGCTTCTTACAACTTTTAACCATGTCCACATCAGAGTTAGAGCCCCTTTGCTTCAGATAATTTCCAAAGTCCAACTGGAGAATGTTTGGACTTACTCATGAAGGATCTGGGATAGAGACATTTCCTGAAGCCCCTGGCTGGCTTGTTTGCAACACCATCCCAATAAAAAATAAGCTCTCAGACACAAACTTAGGAAAGGAAAGAAGAAAACAGAATTCTGATATGTTTCACAACCACACTCTCTAACCCCAGGAGAAAGGTTGTGTAAGAAATGCTGTGATGTTTCTTACATGTCTATCTTCAAGGTTTTCAATTAGTTCTTTTACTAGTCAGGTCTCTTGGGTTAGGTGAAAAAGTTGCCTAATTGTTTCAGTGCATTGCTTTAACTAATTGGTTCCTCTACCAAGCAAGCAGAGAGGAGATGCAGGAGCACAATTTGTAACCAAGTGGAAAACGGGATATGTGGTAGGGGAGGAAGGCATGATGAAGCATGGTATGTTGCAGTGGGATCTGAATGGGTGAGGCAGATCAAAGCAAAGAGTTCTCCTGGCTCTGGTGCATGATACCATCTAGTACCTTACTACATGTTTTGGTGGCAAAATTTGAAGATTTTCATTTGCCGAGAAAATGTGCTGAACATGCATAACTTCTTCCGTGTGTGGAATGGGACAAGGCAGCTCCAGCATGGGGACTAGTTTCTTTCAAAGCCAATTTTTGTGGGAATAACTCTCCTGATCTATATTGCTGCCAGCACCTGCTAGGAATTCTGCCACTGAGCAAATGGTAACTGCAAAGGCACGTGATGAGAAAGGAGGGATGACTAAAGGAAAATATCCAGTGGCTTTTGTCCTTCCTGCTGCGGTAACATGCTGCAGTGTTTTCTCCTTCTAGATGGCTTCTTCAAAGTAAAGATAGTGAATATAATTCTGCAGGTTGGACCTATATGCAAAACAAATTACTTGTATCCCCTCCCACACCTTTCTGTCTAGACTCTATATGTTACAGATAACTGTGGGCTATTACTACAACTGCTACCAGGAGTCTGCCCTCACCATGATGGGAAGGATTTCAGTCTGTCATGCCCTAGTTTAACCTGTGGACAATTTTACCTCTCAGTGTAGTGTATCATGAGGCATTAATAGCAAAGAACTTATTTTCAACCCACTCAAGCTGGCCCTTTCCCCTATAGTCCATGTCTTTCTTTGGTGGGCATCATCAGAGCTTTTCATCTTCTTTCACCTGTCGGCTGCTGCATCTGAATGCCACCATGGTTCTTGGTACCTTCTAGGCTTTGATATCTTTGCACAGCAACAACAGAGAGCAGGGGCTGATATCCTGGTCTGTGTTTCAGGCTGGTAGGCATTTGGCTTCTGTTGCAGCTCAGCTTTTGGTGGACCTCTTGTCTTCCTTGTCAAAACTCTACACACCCGGGCACTTTCCAAAGCCACGTGCTCTTCTGCAGATGTCTGATCATTCCCACCTCCTGACTGCTCCAGGTGTTGTTTCAGTGGTTGCTGGCTTAGGTGTTCCCTGTGCCTTTCTGCCTCTGTGCCTTGCTCTGTGCCATATTCCGGATTTTCTGTCGTGTCAGCAGTATTTGAGCATTGTCCATCTGCCACAAAGTTTGTGCTGGGCTGGCTGACTCCTAACTGTTTTACCAGGTTGCTTTTCTCTGACTGCTCTAGGTGCCAGTCATAGTCTAGACCCTTCTCAGAGCCTTAAGCCCCACTATTGCAAGCTGGGTGGTTTAAAGCCTTGACTTCCTCTTAATTTGCACGAACTGGCATATACTCAGCAAAGCCTTGTCTAAACCTCTGTTTTTCCAGAAGGCTTTCTTTTTTCTTTTTCTTTTTCCTCCAGTCTTCCTTTCTGTTTATCTTAGTTTTGTTTCAGCCCTCCTATTGCATGTTGTTTGGTGTCGCTTCGAGCACAGGAGCCTGGGAGAGCCTACTTCACTGCTTGACTTCTCAAGAACTCTAGAATAGGCCTGTGCAACACGAACCTTTCTATTTTTAATGGGGCCTGTCCAAGGTATGGTTTCCTATCGTCATCTGGCCTAACTGGGTCACTGTTACACCTACTGGTATAACAGTACTGCAAACACTTTTAAGACTGATGCCATTACTGCGTGTTGACATTTCTCTGGCTGTCCAAATATTTCCTCTAACTTGTATTTTCTGTAACATCATTTTTCTCCTGTTTTCTATGGCTTACTGTACGTTTCTCTGCTTTATTTTTTTTCCTATTCTTCAGCTATTCTTGCAACACATGCAAAAAAAGTGCAGAACTGTCAAATATTGTAGGACTCACTGTGACTACATTTTGCTGAAAACATGACAGATCTCTTCACTTGCCTTTGCAAAATAAAACTATTTAATCAAAGAAGAAATCTTATTTAAAAAAAAAGTAATCCTGTCAGCCTTTAAATTATGCAGTGCCTTGATTTGTGGTTCCTATAAAATTGCGTGTCTTCAGCCAAAGTTGAGATGAATTATTGCCTTAAGTGGCAGAAGAAATGAAAAATGGTGGAACCTTGTCTTCCTCTAATGCACGTGTGCTGGGGGTCCCCAGTGATGTCATACCTGTGGCTGTGTCCCTGTGGTCCCAGCTTTTTTTTTTTGTAAGCAGAAATACTATTTCCTAATCTCAGTAAAACAATCCAGACAGTGTATTGTGGTATAATTACTGTATCTTTTCCTTGGCTGCAGTTGCTGGAGTTCTGGCTCTACGCACTGGAAGACCACCTCGATTGTTTTACACTCGCTGGCTTACACTCTGCCAGTTAAACTGCTGCATTATCACAGGGAGCCGGCTTGTCATGATTTCTGTGGAGGATGATGCATACATATTTGCACACTGATGCTAATGCAAGTGTGTTTTGCTTTGGAGAGAAAAAAAAGGCACATATACCAACAACCTTAGAGTATAGCGCAGGTGATGCTGCTGCAGCTGGTAAGGTATCTGGTCATACCTGGTCTCACAGCCTAGCAGACTTTGCTCAACATGCCGCAGCTCCCTCTGAAGACTTAGTACATGGCATGGTGTAGGCCAGGTAACAGTGCTTTTGAAGCCTTTCTGTGCAGTAGCATTGCAGGGATCCCTAAAGGATAGTGATCTCCTGATTAGGTAAATTAGGATGGTAACACACAAATTAGCGGTGTTGATCAGCTGCATTGTCCTACATGTGATCTGTTCTTTGCCTTTTCTGCCCCATTCAGTGTAACTTGGAGAATTTGATCTGATCTCCTCTGTGGCTTATAAAATCATAATAAGAGCTTTAGTGACGCCTCTCTAATTAAATGTGAATTGAATTTTGCCCTTCAAGCATGACTTAAACATTTATTACTTGTGAAAAATTATACCATACCCTCCCCAAGTTACACCAAGGATTCTTTGATTACCAAATGATATTTATGTGTGAGATTTTTTTGTTGTTGCTTATGCAAGTAGGAATTAAAAAGGGATCTGCTACACAATCCATGCATGCAGGGTCAAATCTTAAAAATAGTTTTCTTCAAATCACTCAGAAAATGCATCTCTAAACCTCCTCTCAGTGTGGTATCTGTCCACGTCCCAGATTTAATTTAAAGCTTATTGACCATAATGGGAAGACTCCCAGTTACTTCACTAACTTTTGGTTAGGAATTCTTTTGCACTGTCCTTCTAGCATTCGTCTTTCCTTTGCTGAAAGTAATAATAAAAATATTGATGTGGAAAGAACATTTTTCTTCAGTTCAGATTTAAATTGCTGTGTGAGCAGTTATACTCATCAGAAGTATGCAATGGGAGACTGAAGAACTACACTGTTTGATTCAGAGACGGATGGTGATGGGGCTGGCATTGAGCACAAGTTCCAAAAAGGGCAATTCCTATTATATATTAGGGGGAAAAAAATCACTTTGAGGATCGTGGAACATGACAATAGGGATACACAGTTGTTGTGGGATTGATATCCTTGGAGATGTTCAGAACTTGAATGGATAAGGTCCAGAGCAACCTGCTCTGAGTTGACTCTGCTTCAAGCAGGAGGTAGGACTAGATCATTTCTTGAGGTCCTTTGCAACTTGAAATAATCTGTGATACTAAGGTGTACCAATTTTTGAGGAGTAGGGGAAGAGTGTGATGAGACTGAAGAAAGTAGTTAATTGCAAAGGTTCAGAGGTAGCTGACAAGCATGATTAATCGGATTGAATTGCTTAAGTGCTGGAAGAATGTGAGGAACCAGATTAGCAGTTTTTGACCCATGTTTGAAAAACTTATGTGGGTGAAAGTTTGGTAAGAGAAGTAAAGGTGTTGTCTGTGGGTTTCCATTTACTTTTCAGGTGTATCCTACTGGAAGAACCTTTTGCAGTCAAAAAGGGCTGAAAGATACAATAGGACTCTTCAGACTGGGACATGATGAGTATGATGGCCTGAAAAAGTGATGTAGGAGTGGCTGTTCTTAGACAAAAAAGAAAGAAGGTCCTTTTTTCTTTTCCCATGAACATCTCTTTCCCTGGTGAGTCTCTCGTCTGCAGTTTGACTATGTGAACAGGGTGTGTGGGGGTTAAAGAGTAGAAGGTGTGATCTTGGATGGAAAAATAAAACCAATGAAAACTGCTCGGGGCTGTTTATCTTATAGGTGAGGCTCTTCCATGTTCCTTATTATTTGTCTTATTGTGAGACTCATTCATGTTTCTATTCAGGTTTCAGCTTATCAGTGGGGAAGCGTAAATGGAACTTCCCTGGCAGGGTCAAGTGGAGCTGGATGCAGAAGAGAACCATGTTATTAAAATATACATTAATTGTGCACGGCTGAGAAAATTCAGGGTTAATCTACAAACCTTAAGGATTAATTTCTTCCCATTATTTCTGTTATTTCACTTTATTCTCTTTGTGTGCCTTTTTTTTTTTTGGCATTTGGTTTCTCCTTTAAAAAACAAAAATACTTGTAAATTTTTCTAGTGATCTTGAAGATTTTTTTTTTAAAGGAATAGTCTGCAGAATAATCTCCTCTCTTAGGCAAACAAATGTCATTTTCAGAATAAAACATGCATACACAAGAAAATTCCATTGAAGGGGGGAAAAGCCTACTCGGCTTGGGCCTCTCTTGGCATTATCTGATATACAGTATTATGTTATCCTTAGATGGTCTGTTATTGTCTTCTTCCTCCTGAGCAACGTGCCAGCAACCATATGTGCGCAAGCGGCTTAAACTGTATATTGAGCTCTCTGCTGGCAGACTGACAGTGTGGTCAAGTGCACAGCTGGGCGCAGTACCTGGCTCTGTGGCTGACCAGCTGTGTAACCTCAGGCAAATGTCTCTCTTGCCTTTCCTGTCCTCTGGCTGTTTAGACTGTGACCCCACTGAGTGGCTCTACCCTGTGTGATGCAGTGCCCTGTGGAGATGCCCAAGGTAGCTCCAGCACTTGGAGAGGTGTAGTCATGTCAATGTGATACTGCAGCTAAGCCAAGCAGCTTGGGAGTTGGCCGGGCTTGGCAGTAGGCCACGCTGATGTGGCTCTCTTTCTCTTCAGAATAACCTAGAATCTCTCTATACGGGCCTTTGTCATGCTGGCTGGCTGTCCCAGCTTGTTTGGAGGTGGCTCAGGGAATCTTTGTGAGGACCTACATCTGGAATATTGTGTCCAGTTCTGGGCCCCTCAGTTCAAGAAGGACAGGGAACTGCTGGAGAGGGTCCAGCGTAGGGCAACAAAGATGATTAAGGGAGTGGAGCACCTCCCTTATGAGGAAAGGCTGAGGGAGCTGGGTCTCTTTAGTTTGGAGAAGAGGAGACTGAGGGGTGACCTTATTAATGTTTATAAATATATAAAGGGTGAGTGCCACGAGGATGGAGCCAGGCTCTTCTCGGTGACAAACAATGATAGGACAAGGGGTAATGGGATCAAGCTGGAACACAAGAGGTTCCACTTAAATTTGAGAAAAAACTTCTTCTCAGTAAGGGTGACAGACACTGGAACAGGCTGCCCAGGGAGGTTGTGGAGTCTCCTTCTCTGGAGACATTCAAAACCCGCCTGGACATGTTCCTGTGCGACCTCACCCAGGCGTTCCTGCTCCAGCAGGGGGATTGGACTAGATGATCTTTTGAGGTCCCTTCCAATCCCAAACATACTGTGATACTGTGATACTGTAACCTGGTGCTCCTGTGAGCTGTGCATGTGCATTCCTGTTGGCCAGGAGGTGGTAGGTGGTCTCCTGGGCTGTCTGTTTCTTGGCTCAGTCTTCCAGACATATGTATGTGCTAGATTTGATGCACGTGGGCTCATCTTTGCCACATCTGCATAGCAAAGAGCAACATCAGAAGGGACTGTCAATTTCCTTTGCCCTCATGATAACCATAAATTGTACCTGAACTTTCTCTGTGTACCTACCTTGAAAGCTTTGGGCAAATCTAGGGCAGCTACTTGCATAGGATACGGGCAACTACAGAAGAACATTGGCCTGTATTTATGGTTAGTGAAGATTGTCACCAAAGTTGGTGGCACAATACCAATTGGTCCTAGCCAGACATTTGATAAAATGCATGTGTTAAATTGTGATTGGAAGAAGCATAGTTACTGTCACATGAAAATCTCCTAAAAATGAATTTGCCTCTATTTCTATGATATCCATGCAAGCTGATTAATACACAAGCAGCAGTATTTAGTGTTTTGTGTTGAGCCTGCATCTTTATCCCTCAGAAGCTATTTTTTTCACTGATACCAAATAGTGGTGGTGGGACTTTGCAAACGCTCAGCCTGCATATAAAACGCTCGACTGCGTACTGATCTCTTTTAAGTAGATCCTTGGCTGTGCAGTGTACAGCAGAGCTCCCTCACCTTCAGCTAGCCAAGGATTTGCATGGAGTTACAGTTAAGAGTGTGTTTTAATCTTCATAGACTCCCATAGACTGACAGCAAGATACAGACAAGCTTCTCATGCTGGTGAGGTCTCTCCTTGATGGCTGCAGCTCTGAACCTCCAAAGGCCTCATTGGTCTTTCCCAGCCACTTCTGTTAGTTTCCTTTTCCAGAGAAGGCACAGGCCCAGTAAGATCTCTGCTAATTAGACAGCAATTAAAATGTACTGGATTTTGTGATAGTAAATTAACTGGAAAGACAGTTTGGAATTTTTAACAAATGGCATGTACTGGATTGCTTTTATCAGCCTGGCTTGAATGCAATGTTTTCCAGAAAACAAATGAAATCATCCAGTGCCACTGCTGCATGGTCTTCTTGGTTCAGAAGTAATCACTGGCCCCTGCTTTCACGGAAATGTCTGAGAGTTTGTGCAAAAAAGTTATACCACTTTATTTGGGCTGCTGCTTTTAATCAATATAACTTCTTGTCATTATAAGGTAACACCAGGTTCTCACTGAAAGTATGGATGTGGTCAGTCCATGCTCAGGATGCCATATTTATACTAGAAACACATCTAGATCAGGGTATTTAAATATTTATATTTATATTTAACATATATTTAAATTGATGGCTAGGCCAGAATATGTGTGACTGGGTTTCAGCCTGCCTGGAAAAACAACAGACATAACAAAGTACTCTATGACATTTTGAAGGGTTTTGACCCATTCAGTTTTGTACCTATGTTGTACTTCCATTGTGACAGGGCTCTAGTGTGGTTGGCTTTGCTTTAGAGCAAGGAGATGGTTGGTTAAAAGTTTGTCTGCAATGTGTGTGCTGGAGCTGTGAGGTTTAGCATTCTCTACGGCTGCCAGAGGGAACTGAGAGCAGAGTTGCCCAGTTCAGTGAGGACAGAGACCGTCTGGTCAGGGGAGGTGACCGTTCTTGGTATGCTGGGAATGCGAGGGAAGAGCCCTCTGTGGCACAACTCCATCTGCTTTTACTTATTTCTCCCTTTCATATTCCACAGGGTTTTGGTGCTGTCTGTTGTTGTCTGGACCTTCCTCTAGGCTTTGTAAGCACCGGAGACACCCCTCCCTCTGTGTTTGGAGACACTTCTCTCCCTCCAGCTGGGAGCATGGCATGCTCCATCCACTGTGACTGGGAATGGGAACCCACAGCTCCGCCGGGAACCAGCACTTCATCCTTTCCCCAGGAGGGCAGCTACATTGCCTCTTCTTTTTGGTGCATGTGGGGAGGGGAGATCACTTCCAAACCCACAGACCAATGCAGCTTGGTCTTACTGTGCCTTCTGCATGATTCCAGTGCAGCATAATGCTCTTCCACTTGTATTTCAGGGTTTTCCCCCTACTCCAAAATCTGATGAGGCACTTGGGGAAGACGTGTATTCCTCATGTTTCATTATCACTGCTTTGGGGTCCTGTTCAGGTCCCACTGAAACCAGTGGAGTGCTTTCCATCAGTGGAAGCCTTTTCCATTGACAGCAATAGGAGTTGAGTCAGGCGTTCAAGTAGCAGTGCCAGAGAGCCAGTCAAGGGAGAGCTGGTGGGTGCTTCTGAAAAATAAAATTGTCTGCATGCTGTGGTGAAGCGAGGAGAGACCAATGAGGGAGTGGAAACATTTTTGTAATGAATACTAAAGGTCTTCCCCAGACACTAGCTCCCTCATCTGGGATGATGAGACCATCTAGGAATGAGGAAGTTCTCACAGATCGCCAGAAGCAGAGCTGAAATGTGAAGAACAGCCTGTTTCCAATCAAGGTCTCACACGCACTCTGGACTGGCTACTCTTGCAGGATGCAGAGATTGCCTTCCATTGTGATGTCTTTTGAGTGGGCTGCCAAAGGCAAAGGGTATTGGTAGGTCCTGCTCTTTGCAAGCAGTGGCCAAAAGTTCTCACTTCTCTGTGATCCCCACTGGACCAGCCTCAATAACATGGCCTGCTTTCCTAATGAGTATATTGATTACCCACTGCTTGTTTCTGTGGTGGAGGTTGTCCAGTGCCTGGGCTAAGAAAGGCAGGTGAGATGTTCAGGAGTCTAAAGAGTCATGTCCTGTCTCCTGATGAGTTTCTCTTTCATGATGGACAACCCCAGTTTTTTACAAGCTTTACTTGCTGGTGAGGTTTTCTTAAACCTTCCAGTCTGTTGCTTTTCTCCAGACTGTTTCCAATCAGTGCACATCTTTTCTGAAGTTCGCTGTCCCAAGACTAGATGGGATGCTCTGGCCAAGGCCTTGTCATGCTGACCAGAGCAGAAGAGTTAGTCCACATGATTTACAGGCTGGACTCATATTTTTGCAGATCAAGATATTTGTCCTTTGCTTGTAGCCATGAGATGCAGCTGACTCAAGTTTAGCTTGCAGTCCACCTCAACTCCCTCCATAATTTCCTGAGGAACTGTGGAGAGTTATTCCCCATCCTTATCTCTACTGAACAGAATCATTTTTTTTTTTTCAGACATTTTCCCCACTTTGCCAAGATCAGAATTCAAACCTGTCTTCAAGCAGTCCTTCCCAGCTACATAGCAGCTGCAGATTTTACAAGCATTTGGTCTGTCTCATGGCCCAGGTTGTTAGAGAAAACTCTGAAGAAAGCTGGACTCACAACACAGTACAACTCCACTGGGTTAATCCCTCTGTTTTAACAGTGACCCATTGATAGTTAGCATCCAAGTGTCATATTTCCAGTCCGTTTTGCATCTGCTGTGTGAAAGTTTATTTGAGACCATTTATTTGATGTCTTATGCGGATGTTATGCATCTGAAGCTTTACAAGTCAAGGCATGGAACGTCAATGGCCTCTCTGCTATCCATGCAGCCTCTCACAGAGTGAAATTAGCTTGGTTTGATGCAATTTGTTTCTGATTAAATCCATATTAGCCTAAGACTGCATTGTTATCTTCTGTGCTTACAAATGGTTTGTGGTATTTATTCATTATTTATTTATGGTTTGGACTTTTTTCTGGGAATCATAGCTAACCTGACTTTTCCTCCTTCTGCAGTCCACAAGCTTTAGGGCATGAAGTTTACTTTGTTCTCTCTGTAGTGCACCTTGGCCACGCTTGAAAAGAGACACATAGGTAGTTGCTAATTATTTCAGCCAGTTCTCTAAATCCAGTGAGCTGAAGTTTATCAGATCTTGCTCCTTCCCCAATTTAGATTGAGGTACTAGCCCTCTGCCATTTGTTTTAGCTGTGCTTCATGTATCTGTTTAGTGGTAATTGCTGCTAGAAGTCCACGCATGTTTCAGTGTCTCACAGATGCAGCATAGGGAGAAAGTTGCATGAAAAGTAGTGTAGAGATGGTGCAGTGCAGCTCCTTGTCACAGCGTGGAAGTCAGGCAACAACAACAGCCTCAAAAACCTCTCTTGGAGCAAAATGTATGTAAACAGTGAGTAGCAGCCTCTTCTTCCAGACTGGAACATGTTAAGTAAACAGGTGAAGCTCAGGCTGAAGGGAGAACCTGTAGCAGCCATTTAGCTGAAGGCACTTACACATGGTAATGACCCAGGAGGCTGTCAAGGGCTCTTGCGCCAGTCCAGAGAGGGGAGTTGAAGCCTCAGAGTCCAGACTGGGGGATGGGCAGTGGTGACCTCAGTGTCTCTTGAAGTAAAGCAGTTCTGGCTTTTCTGAAACCTTCTCCAAGGGAAAGATTGTCCCTACTTTTGGTCTGCCTTGGCACTTTTCTGATTGCTGCAGTGATCAGAGGTCTCACCTAGCCTGGAAGTCTTGATGGGAGCCCTTGGTCAGAAGGGGTTGTTAACCAGTGGGGCAGCTAAGAGCGCCTCCTTTGCCTTGCCTTGCTGTCTGAACTGGCCTGCAGTTCCCCATCTGCTTTGTTAGCCAGGTCATGGTAGCTGGAGTCAGATCTTTTATTCAACAGGGGATATTTGCAGGGCCAAGAACTGAATCTAGAAGAGATGAAGAGTCATCCACAGAGCTCTAGCTCAAAAGGTTGTCTGGGAGTTTGTACCACACCAACTTTTCTAGGAGCTGGAATAATATATACCCTGGCAGGCTGTAAATCAAAGTCCTGCATGAAGAGAATCTTACTGTGCATTGTCTATTTCTTTTTGGAGACGCAAAGACTTGTAGCCTCCTTCTTGCCTTCTTTCACTTTCTTACTCTTCGTGCTGTTGGTGGTTCCTGGCTCTGCTCTTTCCTTCCACTGTTGTGTCCCAAGACCATCACTACCTGTGCTGTGGCCAAGCAGAGAACAGCTCCAGCGGTAAAGTGTAGAGTGGCCTTTCTGGCTGAGGTCTCACAAGCCCTTCTTACGAGTTTGAGACCCATCCCCAGTCTTAATTCTAGTTGTTGGCTTGGCTCCAAAGCCCGTGGGGAGGGGCCAGAAACGTAGTTGTGGCAAAGCTCTGAGCCAGATAAGCAAAATAAAGAGGAAAAAAAATAAATAGAAAACAACACAGTCCACTGATTAATTTTGCTCTGGGAATCCCTATAGTCTTAGGTTTCTAGACCTGGCCTTGTTTCCACTTTATCCTCCCTCTCTGAAGAGCCTTTTTGTCCTTAATTGCAACTATAAATAAATAATCGTAGCCAAAAGTAGTATTTTTCCAAGTCTACAACTGTAGTGTCCAAACCCTTCGATTTCCAGGAATTTGCTTCATCTTACCCAGAACTTGGGACAAAGATGTGAAAACTGCATTCAGCCTTTATAGTGCTAGCTCCAGGATAGAAAAGTTTTCCTCCAGGTATTTCTGTCCTAGATCCAGACCTGACCTATGAAACAGGATAAAGACTATTGTGTTAGCACCCGCCTGTGTACCTGGACCAGCTGCTCCCAAACCTCTCCCAGGCAGCCCTGTGGCTGTGTTCAGGTCTCTCTGGACCTCTTCTCTGTCGGCATAGCCTCAGGAAGCAAACAGACATAGACCACGGGGGACAGACCGTAGCAAATCAACTGAACTGAGGAAGGACCCTGCCCTTATGTTACCTACATGTAAGCACATCAGTTTCTGCTAAATTTAGTTTCCCACCTGCTGTTAATTAAGCTGATAATGGGGGGAGCAGTGAGAGAGAGAAAGGGTGCAGTCACAATCCAGATGCAAAAATCTCCAAGTGGCCTTGAGCATGTTCTGGGTAGCACATACTGGTCTACACTGCTCTTGTTATCTGCACTGGCTCAGGTGAATCAAAATTTGTAAGTGAGCTCTTTACTTGGCAGTGCAGGGTGCTCTGGGCTGTTGCAGAAGTCAGCCAACCTCAACAAGCTTGTCCCAGAGGGGAAAAACTGTCTTCCCTTGGGACTAAGCGACAAAAGGGTTTTATTGGAGCTCATAGCACAGTCTTCGGTGCATGGAAGTCAGTTAGGAGATCTGAGACCTGCCCTTGCAATGCTGCTAAAGCTCTCCGCTTAGGTTAGCCCTCCCCAGCCCAGAGGAGAGTGGCAGGCATGTACTGTGCTGAGAGCCAGAGAGGGGACTGAAGCCCCTCTGTTTATGGTAGGTGAGTGTTGAGATATCTCCAGGGCATGGAATAATCTGGACTGATACTGGTCAGAAATTTATAAAGTGCTTTATTTTCTGCTGGTGAAATACTTTGACTTCATTGATATATGATGTTTGGCTGCCTGTGCGAATAAGTAAAGGGAGAAGCAAACTGAGAGTGAAAACTGCCTTGTAAGGATAGTATATTAGTCTTTGTTTCGGCCTAATACCCTCATTGTCACAGGAACATGTGTGATGGTGGTAGTCATCCTTGTGGATTGTCTTCTTGTTCTTCAAAGATCATTAAACACAATTACAGGAAAAGAGATCTTTGTTTCTGAATAACACTCAGCTTTTATATAAGTGTTCCACATTTTCTTCAAAATACTTCACCAATTGTAGCTCATTTTAACTGTTTGGTTGGCATTAATATAAGCCAGCCCTTCTCTGCCTACTGATTCCCATTTGTTTTCATGGGAATCAAATGTCTGGATCCTTAAGTCACCTTTAAATATGCCAGCCTCAGATTGCATTTGCTTCATATGGCTTTCTCGCTGCTTAGTGTCTCAGGGTGAAAAACCTCCCATTTTGGATAGAGATGGTAAATTCCTAGGGGCCTCTGTGAGGGCTGAATTTCACATGTCTGAATGGAGAGAGGCTCTGTATTAATGAAACCCATCTTTACTCAGCTCTGCTGGTCTCTTTGTTGATTGTGGACAAATAATTGGTCCTCCATGGACCTCAGCTGGCCTGTCTGTGAAGGGGAGTGGGACTGCCTTCCTCTGCCAGGGGGTTTCAGAGCCAAAGGGGAGATGTGTTTTAGGAAGGACTGTGCTTGGTGTCAAAAAATAGGGAAGAAAATAGGGAGTTTCAGAGCCAGTGGCAGAGGGAGGCATGGTTTGAGCAGGGACTGGATGTGCAGAGTCAGCAGCAGCTGAGGTCTAACTCTGATCTGGCCCTGCAGCTTATGTTGCCTGTGTTCATTTGTAAAGTACCTCTCTGGTCAACAGGATTTTAGTGACCGTAGCATTGCCCAACAAAAGCCTCTCTTTAGAGATGTGGGCTTTCTAAGCTAGTAGAAGCTATGAAAAAAAATAATAATGAAAAAATACTAAAAACCTTCTAAGGCAAAGAGAGACAGGGCAGAACCAGTTGGAAAGTGGAAAATATTTCCCATGATGAATTATGAATGAAAGGAAACGTGTTCCTGTGCTTTGAAATTTCTGTGGCATTTTTTTTCCCCATCAGAAATGCTAAAACCTTAAAGAAATTAAGTCAAAAAGAAATAAATAAGATCTTAAGCGGCTCCTCCTGCCAGGAAATGAGCTCCTCCATCTCTCTTTTCTATGAAAATGTGTATTTAGAAAATAAACGGGGTTTCTGTTTGAAAATAAAACCAACTATCAAATATAAAAGGTTGACCAGCTCTAGGAAAGTGTGGTCTTGCACTTAAGGCACTGATTTTGGACCGAGAGACCTGGGTTTAATTTCCACTTCTGCTACAAACTTTTCCTGCGTGACCTTGGGCTAATCCTTTAATCTCGCTTTGCCTCTGTTCCTCATCTCTCAGATGAGGCTATGACTTCCCTACCTCACAGGGGTGTTATGAGAGTAAACACACCCTCCGTGCCCTGTGCCTCACCTTCCAGCCCGCTCCTCTCCTGGGACAGGGGAAAGGGGGGGGTATGATCTGCGCTTTGGGAGCCACTGAGTTTACTCCCTCCATGGCCATCAAATGGACTAGTGAAGACAAGGCTGCATAAGATCCCCAAGTGGGTCCTAAGTGTCCTTGGGGAGTGAGGAGCAAGGCAAGAGAGACACTAAGCACGTATGGGCCGTGTGAAGGAGAGATTTGTTGTCTTTCTGTCTTTTTTTTTTTTTTTTCCCTATCATTTCCCAGTGCTTGTTTCTGCCCCTCAACCCAGCACTCATGAAGTGTCTATAGCACTCTAACAGCACAAGAACTGGCCCTGTCTAGGGCTGGCTGCTTCCTGAATTAGTCTCCATTTGCAGCAATTACCTTCTTTCCTTTCTAGCCAAACGCTTCTCTGAGCCTGAGGCCCAGCTAATTTTTTTTTGTCAGCTCTGGTTGCGCTGGGCGGCCCTCCCTTCCATACGGGAAATATAGAGATGCCATTCAGGCACCTCTAATCCCACTTTCACTGCTGCACTCGTTAAAACATTCCTTTATTTGGTTTAATTTTATTCTCTCCTCCCCACCACCTTTTCTAAACAACCACTTGTATTATGCTTTTAATTGCCTTTAGATTTCCCTTGTGTAACTTCTCCGGTGTCCGCATAGCCGTAGGCAGAGTGTGCAGCGCTGGGAGCCTTGCACATGGTCTGTGGGCTCGCTATTGACTCAGTGGTGTGCTGCGAATGAGTCAAAGATCCGTGGGGATCACTGGGGGTGGATGAAAGGGTGGGGGGATCGAAAGCAGGAGTGGAGGGGGACGAGAAGGAAAAGCCGGCAAGACAAACACGCTCTGCTCTCCCTGCCTGTCAGCAGAGCATCTTCTCTCAGCTCAAGGAGGAAAACAACTTGAGCCGGGGACTGGAAGCCGGGCTGCCCTGCCAGGGCTGGGGGGCAGTGCTGTCTGCATCATGGCTCTGTGAGCATGAGCTGTAATATGGCATTATACAGGCATGACTTCATCTGTTTCCATAAGATTGCTTTCTCCCTCTCCCTTTCTTTGGCTGGTAATTGAGAAACGCATGAGCTCACCTCCTAGGAGCGGGAAATGAGAACCGCAAGAGGAAACGAGCTGGAAAGTATACATGGAGCAGGAAAAAAAAGTACATTAGGTGGGCGGGAAGTCAGAGATTGTATGGAGAAGAAAAGGGATTCCTCTTGCATGGGGTATCGCCATACCAGGTTCACAGCACCTTCCTCTGCATTGCAGGCTAGGGCAGGGATGGGGCAACCCAGCTGACACCTGTGTGACCGCACTTCAGCCTTTGAGGCATCCCCTTGGGCACAAAGGGCCCGGAGCCTTTTGAAAAGATGGTGTAACACATAACATGATGGTGGTATCTCATCTGCAATTTCTTGGTGAAAACACCACCCAGCTCTTCTCATGGGTGCAGCTTATGGGACCTGCTGGTGAGGAGGGCTGTAGCGCCGGTGTAAATGAGAGCAGGAGGCAAGCCCACTTAGGTGGTGAGGGCTTTCAGGGCTTGGGGGAGAAGGGGGAGGCAGGAGTGATGTTTTAGGTGGAGTTAATCCCAAGTGATGTCTCTCCTGGGCTGACAGATCTCGTGGTGAGGGCTGCAGGTTGCTGGTGATGGGAGAGCTGCTCAGTCAGGCCATGCTCTCTGCCCCAGGGACCTTACTCATAGGCAGGTAAGGAGCATCTGTTGCCAGCCCCTCATCTCTTTGTTTCTTGTCTCCGTTTTTGCCTAGAGCAGCCCTTAGGATGGGGAGAAATAAAATGCCTCTGGAGGCAGGCTATTCTCACTTTGGCTTCTACCTGGTTTCTTGGCTTTTGAAATGGAAATGTGTGACAGAGGAGGTGGTTTAATGTGATCAGATTTGTGAGAAAAGTCTTGTTTCTGCAATACCTTTCTCCTCTGCTACTCACTTTTCTCTTTCACCATGTGTCCTTTGCTTGTTTTTACTCCTTGCTTTAAGGATGTCTCACATCTTTACCTGCTGCTGCTTTTGAGGTGCAGTCTGGGAAGAGACCACCTACCTCCTCAGATAGGGTTAGGCTTTGAACTTGAAGGCCATTTTCTTTAGCTGATAGGCACTGATATAATGTCACCTATCTGAGAAAGGGCTGCCCCAATTTATTAGTTGTCACCCAAACACTTACTGCAACTAAGACACAACAGAAGAAAAGAAGAGATGTAAAATGAATGATGCTAATTATCTCTGGAAAGCTCGGCTGTTGGGAGTCCTACACACAGCCAAGTGCAGCCGAGGAGTGGATAAAGCTAATGAACCAACTACAGGATCTATGGAGAGTTTGCAGCACGTCCTGTTGACACAGAGGTTTGCTGCAATTCACCAAAGGTGGTCTGAGGGGCTTGGAGCTTTGCAAATTAGCTCTCTGTTCTTGATCTATGTTACCTTGATTTAAAAGTCTAAATGAAGACAGGTCAGTATTTAGGACCAGCTGCCCTTGGCATATGTATCCATCTCTTTTGACCCGTTCCATTGCTGTGTGGTAATTCAGGATTTTTTTTTTTTTTTTTTTTAACTATTTTAAAGGACCTTCTAGCTGAAGGGAAGCCTGTGCAATGTGTTAGGGCTTAGAAGGTCTGTGCTGGAACAAGTGGGTGCCCCATATACGTTATATGCTATTTATGTTTCCACTGGATATTTTTCCCCTTCTCTTCACCTTTTTTTTTTTTTTTTTCACAGTTTTTCCTAAGTGAAACAGTAATGCAGTAATGTTCAAACCCACAATGTTTGAATGGCCTCTAAATTAGGCAAAACAAGCTTGCCCAGCCCTAGTTGAACAGACAGGACTCATTTTCTAATTCATACACACTGTTCATTTTGCCCTAATAAATACATTTCTGTCCTAGACTAGGAGCACTGGGGGACCTCGGAAAGTTTGACGTAGCAGAAGAGGGGCAGGTGACCAGGGGAGAAGAGGAGAAACAGAATCAGTATCCAAAATGCATCTGGATGCCTAATAGGAAAAGCCATAAATCCCAAACAGGTGTTGCATTTGAAAAAGCCCATGTTGGAGATTCAGTGAAAACCAAGTTCCTTGGATGACACTCTTGTTTTTCAAGGGCTTGTCTTTTATTGGAGAAACTCAGAAGGTACTGAAACTACAGCTAATGAGCAGCAGAGTGGTCTGCTGGGATTTCTGAGAAATCATTGAAGATGTGCTGGGTTTTGACCCAATTTTAGGTCTCAGAGCACAGGTCTAGTTTGCATGGACCTGGTTGCTTTTATTCTAAATAATATCGAAAATCCAGAAAACTTGTTCCCTGCAGTGCACATCATTGTTTCTGTAAGAAATGAATGGGTTTTGTTAAGTGGAGTTTCTTAGGACCCTGAAAAGGATGGAGGTATATGGACTGCTGTTACTTACTTTTCCTCTTAAATATGGGTACAGTTGTGATAAGACTTGTAGCTGTGTCTTGCAGCCATGGCTGGTCTTAGAAGAGGCTCACATTCTTGACAAAGCTTGGCATCCCTGTGTGTGTACCTGAACTGACCTATGGGTGCCACTAGAGCTTTTTTAAATTTTCATTCTGCTTCATGCAGGTTGTTTGGAGTTTGGGAAGGTCTGTGGCCCAGACCTTGCAGTCCTCTTTCCCATTGTTAACTTGGGAACTGGCCATGAAAAAGACAATTTATTCTGGCAGTGGGAGATCCCTTCTGACAGACATGTATCCCGGAGAGAGAGCTTACTACACATCTGACGTGTTATAGAAGTGCTGTGGGTTCACATACCTGACTGCATAGCATGTTCAATCCTGTTACAGAGCCACAGAGGGGCTGTGGTGCACACCAGTTTTCTGCCATAGGGAGAAATTAGATGGTTTGCCTTACCCAAAGGATTCAGCCCCGATCTCAAGTCAAGTGTCTTTTAGTGCTTTGATGCTTTAATTCTAGATATCCAGTCCTGTGAGAAGGAAACTAAAGGACTCTGTTTCCCTTGACTTGGAAAGTTAACACCAGTCAGTTATTGCTGTGTAGTTTTTTATCCAGTGATGGCTTATTTGTGGGACTCTTGCTGGAGACCATAGGTTGTCATGTCCTCAATGCCAGTCAGGAAAAGCACTTTTACCCTGGAGCCATTTTCTCTGGTGGCCTCCCAAGGAAGCAAACACAGCTTTAGAGCAGGGTACAGGTCTGTGGTGTAGTCACCACTTGGTGTTACCAGGTCTAGGCTGATGATGAACCTGTTTGCCTCTGTCTGGGCTCATATTGAACACCCAACCTTTTCTGTGAAGCACACCAAATGATAGCATGGCCTAAAATAAATATTTATTTCTGCCTTCTGTGCCTGTTCACCCTGCCTTTCTACCTTCAGGCTGTATAGTATGAATCACAACCTGTTTGCCTGGCATTTAAAGTCTTTGCTTTTCTAACCAATGTCTTAATACCTTTGCTTTTGCCCGGCTTTCCTCTTCTTCCCAGCCCAGCACGTCTCCTTTTTTTTTTTACTTTCAGTCAGGCCCTTTGCCTGGAAAAAGCAAGCTGTGCCTTCGCCCTAACACACCTGCCCTCATCTGCGTTGGCCACTCTGGTATTTTAATTTCTTTTTCATTGGCCCATCACACGTGTTGATCGGCTTTGCAGCTGAGGTCAAGGAATTTCCATTTCGTACATGGAGAGAGGGTTTCCCCTTCACAGCCTCTGCCTCAACCAGGCACTGGTTCATGTAGAAATAGCTTGGCCACTCTTGGAAATAGGTCTGTGTGAAATAATATTGTCTTTTTGAGGTCAGGAAAAAAAAAAAGTCCTTTTATACAGTCATGCATACACTCTTAAAAAGAATTCCACAAAGCTTGGTCTGTTCCTCTCTCTCACACTCTCCTCTCACCCTACCTTTTTCCTAAAACACTGGAGAATTCAGCCTTGGAGTCTGACGGCACCGAGCATACAGCATGTACTGTGCTTTCTGAAATGCTGGCTACACATAAAAGCCCTGCTTAACACTGGACTCTGTTGCTTTATTATGTTGTGCACACAGTAGGTTGGTGGTGGGGTTCTCCACTGGCAAACCTGTGGTGGGGAAGAAGGGCAGGTGGGATGAGGAGCAGGAGGTGTGGAGAAGATTGGCTTGGGCAAGGGGCGTTATGTGCTGTGGATCACTGTGCTGGGGCTCCTGCCTTCCCCGCTGGGAGTGGGCCGCTTGGTGCTGAAGGTCGTGCAAGTTGCTGTGGGGTTGTTTGGGGGTTTTGCATTGTTGTTGGTTTTTACAGGTCCCACTGTCCTGGTACCATAAGGCAAGTTCTTACCCATCTGCTGTTTCCAAGGGAAAGATGGACAAGAGCTACACCTCTGGGAGTGGATGGTCTTATTCAAGGACCAGGACTGCTGCTTGATTTGCATGTGCTTGTAAATCCACTGCCATACATCTGTGTCATGGCTTGCCTGCTGGCACATTTCCAGTTCAGGCTCATAGTGGTGTGCCGGGGTGAGCATCCACACCACCAGCCATGCACAGTGGAGCAAAAAAGCCCATTGCCAGCTCTGCAAAGTGGAGGAAAGCCCTGCAATGAACATCCTATGGGAGTGTTGATGAACAGAGGAACAGACGGCCTTGTGCTCCTTAATACATGTGGGCAGGGTGATTGGGGCTAAGTGCTGTGCGGTGTCATGCTTTAATGCTTTCCATGTGTTCACAGTATTGCCTTGACCACTCTTGTTATTGTAGCTGGGGAGGACTTGGGTGAAATCCCTGAACACAAAGAAGAAATTGCTCTATTTCAGTGGCCATAAGGGTGTTTCTACTGCCCTTGCCTGTACACTTGTCCTTGAAAAGGGGGTCAGAGCCAAGTGCAGCTCAGGCTGACCCTTACAGCAAACACAGAGCCCATTCTCTGAAGAGGTTTGTTGGCTGTTGTAGGTAAGTGCTAGGATTGCACACACTGATGTGCACGCTTTGCCCTAGCAGAGGTATCTGATGAGTTGCAGGCACCTGCTGCTGCGCTGTGCTATCATGAGTTGCTGTGTGGTGAAGGGAAACCCTGCTCTGTACCCATCAGATATACTCAAAGACCATGAGGCTGTTGGATGATGGAGCTGGAGGCTCTGTGGCTCACCTAGAAAAAATGTTTTTTCCACGCACTGCTCAGAATGTGTACTGATGCTGCTCCCTAGCCCTTCATGCTGGTCAAGAGCTGAAGCTGGCCTATGTCAGCCTAAATAAAACCATACGCTGAAAATATGCAATGCCACCTGAAATTTCTCTATCTGCAGGGTGTTTGGATGTTACCTGTTAATCCTGGAGGTTTGAACGGTGAACCGGGATGCAAAAGGGATGCGGTGCTGGGGGTGGACCAGGGTGCTGGTGTTTGGAGCATGGCGTGGCAGTGTTGAATGGGGCAGCTCTGTTGTGGCTTGGCTGGTCTGTCTGCAGCCCAGCCAGCTGTGGTTGTAAACATTCACCTGTGGCCAGCATTTACTGTCTCCTCTTTTATCCAGAGAACTGGGATACATGCTCTAACACAGCCTACTAGCATCTTAATTTCCCCTCTTTCATGTAGAGAGTGAAGGAAGAAACCCCACAAAACACCTCCCTTACCTTTTTTCCAGATTGCTAAGAGTTTTTTATCTCCTATTTTCCTCTTTGAGATACCTTTTTCTCCTTCAACCTCTCCCTGCAGTCCTGCCAGGATGAGATTCCTCCCTGGCCTTCTTCATTGTCTTTGGTTACCTTATGTCTCCTCCTAAACCCAGGAGTTCAGTGCCTGCCCAGGCACATATGTGTCGTATACATTCATTCATTCTCATGTGATGGCAACGTGGTGAGAGGTGGCAAATCCCTCCCTGTATACCAGTTTAACTCTTAGCCTGGCACCTTGGAAGTTTCACATGTTAACCTGGCAATCTGCAAAATGCTGGTGAGCTTTCTTTTCCCTCTTTTAATATTTTTGGAGTGCTTTAGGTGGCCGCTATTCCTTCAGCATAAGAAAGGGCGAAAGGGAAAACTTTCATTGTCCCATTCTTCATTTTATACACTTCTAGCACAAGCTATTTTGAACCATTTGGACCTTAATCTTTCCTCCTGATGACCTTGGAAACCTTTCTGTGCCTTTGACGATTTTTGGCAGCCTTCTCTGGCCTCTGTTCCTGCTATTCCTGCTCTGAAACAGGGTGAGCAGACTTCAGCTCACTGCTCAAAGTGTGAATGTGTCATTGATTTATGTGGTGGCATTTGTAACATTTTTGGTATTGTTCTTTATCCTATTCAACCTAGCATTTTTTGGTTTCCTTTTTTTTTTTTTTTTTTGATGGCCTCTGCATGGAGCAGATGTTTTCATTGAGCTGTCCACAGTGACGCCTAGATCTTTTTCCTGAGTGGTTACAGTTAATTGAAAACCCATCAGTGTATTACCTCAGCAATCCCTTGATGTCACTGGTTAGAAGATCCCAGCTGGCTGCTGCTCTTAATTCTATTGCCTGTCTGTTTCCTATTATTTTTTATTATGCTTACATTTACTCGCATGCTGCGCCAGTTTTTAAAGTGAGGTGGGCACAGTGATTTACAAGCGGCTAGCGCAGGCTCTCAAATTCTTCTGTTCACGTATATAAAAGTAATGTTTTTGCTTAGATATTTTCACAGAATATAAATGCCTTTGCCATAGCAGATACTACTGAGTAATGCAGGTACAAGAAAACAAACAAATGTGGCATATATTTGCACATGCGCATCTTTGAAAGCTCACCTCACTCACTGCAGAGAAATGTGGATCCCTGCATGAAAGAGCAGCTTGTGTAGCTTGCCCTTCTGGATCGTGCCAACAAGCAACCCGTGCTGGGCAGCCCTGAATGTTTGGCGCTATGCTCTTTCGTGTAAAATTGTGTGGCTTCAGTGAACTAACAGGGAAGGGTAGGAATCCTGAATGCACGGCAGGTTGAAAACCGTCAGCACAGGCTTAGGCAACATAACGGTGTCTTTTGAGATCTCCATGTATGTGTGGTTTCATTGTTTATCTGTTACATGGTTTTGAAGACCTTTAAAATATTACATGATACTTTCCGATGTGTGAAAATAACCTAAATAATGCACGGAGTCCTATGGTGCTAAAAGCAGCACACTGAGGGGGGTGCTGTGGCCTGCCTTGGTCCCTGGTGAAGTCACGTAGCCCAAAATAGGGCAAGCAGGGACATTGCACTGGGGTTGCATTAGCAAGCTCCATCCTTCATCCTGGAAGCCAGTGGAAATTTCACTCTTGACTCCCAGAAGAGCAGTAGTAAACTGGTGTTAATGAGAGATACTGGGAGACTGGGGGAAGGAGCCAAATGCTGTAACTCTGCTTAATGACTGGAAACTTTGTGAAGTCCCCTCTTGCTTTGAACGGCTTTGCAAACAACCTTTGGCAACAGCCATTTTATCTCCTGTTTTGGAATCCATGTGCCTCAGCTACTCTGCCACTGAGGACAGAGTCGCAGGAAGATGGGATGGTTTAAACAGGAAAACAGAAAGACAGCTGCAGTATGTCCAATTTCCTACTGTGAGGAAGTTGAAACCAGCCTAATTTTGCTGAACTATGACTCAGTTTAGTCCAGAGATTCCAATACCATGCAGTAAATGTTATAAACTCCTTTGAGGGAGGGAAAAAACCCCTCTGATTCAAAGGCACAGAGAGGAAGTGCCCAGCAAGAGACAGAGATGAAATTGCTGGTAATGATGGATGAGGAAAGCCCAGTAGGGTACTGCTGAGCAGGACCTGAGAGCAAAGGAGAGGAATGGCCCTTGGTGACCAGGCTCCGCTGAAGTCTGTGATGTGGGTAAGAACAAAAGCCAGCCACACTCTGTTCCGTGTCACGGGGAGGGGATGATGACGTCCTGTTGCCTCGCTCTGCAGAGCTCATGCGTGGGTGATGGATGGTGTTCTCAAAGTCAATTCTTTGGTTCCTGAAAGCAAAACTCAACTGCTCCTTCCCTGTGAAGGACAGGCAGCTTGTCTGGCTGCATCACTGCAGCTTGTGTAAAAAATGATTGTGAACAGTGTTCTACACCCATTAACCTCGATGGAGAATTGCTCCCGTTAATCTTAAAGTAGAGCAAGAGCAACACATCTGATAGGCTAGTGTGTGGAAGAGATGAGCTGACTGGCTGCATATGCGTAATCCCAAAGAAATGCCGTATCAGAGCTATGTGTTGCAGCTGAAGTTTTGAATGTGATGGGGCTAAGCAGTCCAGGGACAGAAACACATGCAAAGGTTTTTGCAAGCATTTCGGTCCTTGGTATGCTCCAGCACAATGCTGGTGATCACAGCAAGTTTTGATGATTCATGATAGCAACCCAGAAGAGTGGGAAATGTTTTCCTGATGTGCTTAATGTTGGTAAACCTGACAAGCGGGTCTGTGGTGGATGCACTGAGGGTGTACAGAAGCCTGCTGCCTGAGCTAGGTCTTGGTTGCCAAAAAGCAGGAAATGGAAGCGAGGGAATACCTTCTGCTACAAAGAATATAGGATTACAAGGCAGGGGTAAAAACGGTCAAAGTATTCTGAAGCGTTGCTGATGTAGCAAGACTGTCACTGAAGTGCCACGTGTTACAGAAGTTGAAATACTCTGGTCTTCTGCAAATGAAGGAACAGGAGTGACTGTGCCTAGCACGTAAAAGGTGGAGGAAACCTGACTCTAGCACCAAACAAGTGAACCAGAGAACACAGGAATGGTCAGAAGAAATCCCCTTGCTCCTTTTTACAATCATAATTCCCTCTTTTTTACTGCTGAAGAAAAACTAGGCTGAGGCTGCAGTGGCCTGAGCCAGCCAGGCTGTCTGTCAACAGGGATAGGAAAGGAACATATAAGCAATAAGGGCAACTGTTTATGGGAAGATGAAAGGCAATGCAGAAACTTGGAGGCATTGCTGGCTTGCAACTGCACAGGAGAGAATAAATTAGCTTTCCTGCTGATAAAAGGCCTGTAGCAGATGAAGCAAACCTATGCAAGACATGGCAGATCAGCCCCGGCAATGATGAGGCTGAACTATGGGGAGTCAAAAAGCAGCTGAAACTTTCAGCAGGCCTGGAGTGTGCGGTGGGAAAGACTCTGTTGTTACTGGAACAAATCAATAGTCCTTTATCAGCTCCCTTTTCCCATAGACATAACTGATTTCGCTAGGGCAGTTGTTTTGCAGATATTACTCTACCGCAACATGGTGTGCAGTTCCCTCTGTTAAAACATGGGCTTGTTTCTCTTTGAATCAGCTGTTTGTTAACTTCTTTGCAAACTACAACAGAGCAGAATATTCCTAGCACAGAGCCAGACTCCTCACACAGATCTGTGGTTGATGACCAGATTCAGAGGCTATTCCTTTCTGCAGCAACTAATCTCTGTGACACCATGGTACTTACTGCCATTTTCTTGCTGGGGAACTCCTTGCCAGTCTGTTCTGGGATGGCTGCAGCCATTTTCGGCCTGCCTCAGAAAGGTGACTTAATTAAGGGCTTAGTGTGCTACTCATTGATGCAATTTACCTTTTTGGGATTTCTTTCTGAGCCCAAATCCACAGAAACCTCTCTTCCTTCCACACCTTTGTCTGCCTACTTGGTAGGACCCCTCAACACCAGAACTGTGTGTGTGTGCTTAGCAAATGAGGACTTACAGATGCAATACCACAAGGAACGATGTGAAGCAGAAATGTACTGAAGCCAGAGGCATTGTAACCTAGAGCTGTGCTGGACAATATGGAAGAAATGCTGTCAAATCTGTGTCTGTGTGAGCTATTATATCCCCAGCTAGCCCCTCTCCAAAAGTTTGCTCAGCATGCTGACTTTCCAGGAGCTTGCTTAGTGCTTGGAACAAGTTACCTATCTCCTGCCAGAATCAAGAGAGGAACATGACTAGCTGACAAATACCATATGTTCCAGGCTGGCCAAAGGAAACCTGATTGTATTTTGTTTAGCTTGTCTACTTAACTAGATTTCTGTAACAGGACTAAGTTTTTGTGGTTGGTGTTTTTTGTTTGTTTGTTTTTGTTTGTTTTGTGTTGGTTTTCCTTTCCTCAAATAAATGGGGATGATCCCTTCTACATGGGAACTGTCCTGTCACAGTTCTGTATTTTGCCTTGGAAATGCGGGGCACAGCCTTCTGCCACTTCCCTAATGGAAGAGATCAGGAGAGAGCCGAGTAGAGTGAAAGGCAGTTGCCAACAGGAGCAATCAGAAGTTGCAGGGCTAAAATCTCATTCTAGGCAGAGAACATCCAGTTCTGAGAATGCAACAAAAGTGCTTATGTTGACCAAAAGATTCCCCCTCTTTTTTTTACTGGTTGTTAACACATCAGAATGGAAAAGTGTGTGCTTGTGACCTGGGAGTGGGGGCACAGAACAGTGGATTTCTAATATCTAAATGTAGATTTGCTTTGTTTAATGTAGCTTAAAATTAGAGTTGCATCAAGCTGCAGAAGCTAAAGACTGATCTCTGTTCTGAGACGACTGGGGCAGAGTAAAGCCCCTGAAGGGAGTTTGCAGAGGCTGAAATTCACAGAATCACAGAATGTAAGGGTCTGGAAGAGACCTCAAGAGATCATCTAATCCAGTCCCTCTGCTGGAGCAGGAACACTTAGATGAGGTTACACAGGAATGTGTCCAGGCAGGTTTTGAATGTCTTCAGAGTAGGAGACTCCACAACCCTCCTGGGCAGCCTGTTCCAGTGCTCTGTTACCTTCACTGAGAAGTTTCTTCTCAAATTTAAGTGGAACCTCTTGTGTTCCAGTTTGGACTGGAAATTGGACTGATGCTGAGCAAGGTTCAGTTCCTAGAGACACCCAGACCTGGATGGAGCTAGAAGAGGACTTGTTCCCTCTTGTCCCTTCTGTTCCACTACACTACGTCACTTGGAGTTGGTCATTTCTGTCTGATAAATAAAGAGAATCAACATATACTTACATCTTGAAATCTCCTGTCTAGGATTTTGGAGCTCTCACATAATTTTTCAAATACTCTGAATTTCTAACATCAATGAAAAATTCTAGATGGCAACTAAACACCCCCCCAATCCATTTTGTCATCTTTAGCTGCCCAAATCAACTATATTAACTTTATCTGGGGGGATGTGGAGGGAGATCTGCAATATTTCATGGCTTTCTTTTTCACAATTTCCACAAGTTCACTGGAAATAGAAATGTCAATGAAACATGCTGGGTCTCTACAGCAGAGAGACAGCGACCTGCAAAACACATGCCTATTTTAATTAAGTGTTTGAAACATCAAAATAGAAAACCTTAATAGAAAACCTCATTGCCTCTAACCATCATAAACGCTTAGGAGGAGGCATCATCTTACATTGCATGATTGTGCAGCATCTAGCCCAACCTCCACTTGAGGAGGTGGAGGGGAGATCATTGGGCTTTGTCATGTTGCATAAAACAGCTTTGTCTCCCTTACAACAGAGCTAGCTGGAAATCTTGCACCCAGTCTTCTCCTTCAGGTTGTTGGAGCGTGTAGACATGTTGTCCCCAGCTTCCTGGACAGCCTCAGCAGTGGTGTTAACAGGGTGTGCAGTAAGCTTTGCATTGACTAGAAAAGAGTTGTAAGTGGTAAGAGTATGCTGTCTTGGCAGGCAAGCAGAAAATGGTGGGGGCCTTCATTTCTAGCTGAGCAGAAGAAAGTAAATGGAGCTAAAAAGCAACTGCGACTTTAAATAGATCTCTTTCCTCCCCATCTCCTATTTATCTCACGCCTTCCTGTTTACAGTGTCATTTCCTGTAGCTTCCATCCTGCTCATTTAGAGGTCAAGTCAACCCAATGTCTGCTCCATTTCTGAGCACCAAATCATTACAAGTGTTGCATCTGATGCCACCCAGGAGACAGGAGCTATTGGACACTTCCCTCTCCGTTAGCTGTACACTGTTGTGCCACAGCAAAGTAGTGGGATGTCCCAGGTTTAATGGAAGACAGAAACTGGCACAGCTCTTGGCTTGTTCTTCTGAACAAGTCCTCTGCTCTGCTGTGTCCTTTCACTTCTGACACACTTGTTTATCCATGGGCTGTCTGTGCCCTGTTGTTCTGCCATGTGCTTTGCTGCCCACACAAGCACACTCAGCTGCATGCTCAGCGACCCACCTATCTAGATATTCATACATGCTGAATCACCCTTCGAGGTACATTCATAGCCATGCTCGCAGATGAACTCTGATCCTTGTGAGCCAGACTGAAGTTCTTTCTCAATCTGCCACCCCTGTGTCTTCAAGACAGGGAATGCTCTTCCTTCTTGGAGGAAATACAGACCTTTGTAGTGTGTTTGCTCAACCACCCATTTCCTCTCAGGGCCATGGGGTAAAGGTGGTGATGCCTCCAGCCATGTGGAGAAAAATGATGCATGTTGACACCTCATTTCTCCAGCCTATCCATGCTCTGAGATCCACTTTTGAAACGTGGGTGCCAGCATCCTTATGTCTGGTGCTTCCTTTTAGTGGGATAAAATACCATCTCATTGTCATTTCATGGCTGGATTTCCAAGTGTCCCTCCTTGACCTGCCCCTGCCCCGCCCCCCCCAGGCTGTCATCCTAAGGTTTGTGATGACTGCCATGAGAAACTTTGAGGCCAAGCCCTTGCTGGAGGCTCTGTCCCACACCCATGCCTAGGACTACGCACAGTCCCACTGATGCTATGACGTGCACATGTTGGATAAGATGCTGCCTGATCAGAAACATCTTCAAAACAAAACAGCCTGTTGCCTGAACGTGCCTGTGACTGCCCTGTTCAGTGCACAGTACGTTAGCTCCCTCTCCAACCCACTCTGATTCCTCTGCCCATGTTGGACCATTTAAGAATTAATGAAGGCCAGATGCATGTTCTGCAAATGTAGGATCACTGCATTTTGGAGTAGACACTGGCTTGGTGCCTCCTCATCCTTCGAATCCTCGGTACAGCTAATAACAACCAGAGGCAGCCCTTCTCAGTCTAAGGTAGAGCCCACCTCAGCAGTGACGTCCCTGTGAATACAAAGGATTTCTTGGGACTTGGACGAGGACCAGCTTTTGGCTGTGGAGCCCCAGGATCTGATTTTGTCTCTCACCAGCATTGGCAGGATGAACTCGGTGTGACTGAGCTGTCCAAAAGGGAGGTGGAGAGCTAGGCTGGCGATGGATTTCTAAGGAGAAAGGAAGGAATTCTGTGTATTTTGGTGCATGTAAAAATAAGGGATGGATCATACTAGTCGGAGCTGTCCATGTGTTGAGATAACAAAGCAGATGTGCTGCATGACTATTGCAGCCTCACACTACGAAGTCTCTCATGAGCTGCTAACCCTCCAGGCAAGGATGGGACAAGGCAAAATGAGCGTTGTTTTTGAGATTCTGATCTGACCTGCTAAAATGTCATTTCCGCAGCAGCTATGCTTCCTTGCTGCACAAGCAGAGCTTTTTCTTCTTGCAAAGTGTCTCTTAGCTGCTGGCCAGTAGATCCAGGAGGTTATTGCAGAGCTGTTCTTTGGTGATCTTCATGCAAACACATGCTGGGGGTTGTCTAGCTTGATGTGGATGTCTCTGTGCAAGTGTGTGTGTGAGGGTATTAGGAGGAGGGGGATTTCGGCAGGTTGCAAAACTGATTTTGTTGCTCCTTGGGGTGAGAGAGCCTGTAAACCAAGTCTTTAGGCCTAAATCTCATTCTGATTTGTTTGTGGAACATAAGGTTTTGCACACAACTTTTATCCAGGGTGTTGTCCCTTGGCAGGAGGCTGGAGTTTGGTGGGCATAGATAACCTGCGGTGAGGAGTGGTGTTGCATGGCTTTGGTCATCACAGCTCTGCCATTAGCATTCAGAAATGGCTGGGCCATGACCTTTCTATATGATAATGACCCTAAATTGAGTTGCAGTGATTTATAGGAAAATGCTGTGGCTGCCTGTAGCAGTTCCTAATGGATATTTCCATCACCCATCAGTCTCTGGGATTCTGGGACTTGGGCAGCTCCCTAGTAGCGGGTGGGATTTCCACAGAAAAAACCCTCATCCCCAAACAAACCCAAACTTCTCAGATATTCAGCACAGAAACTTCTCTCTTTATCCCTTCTCTCCCCATCCCCTTCAAACATACCTGTGGGTAGAGGTAGTGTTATTGGAGCAGCCTATTTGACTGCTATAATATTTTCCACTCAGATCCATTGACTTCTATTTCATGTTTTCATTGGATCAACACCTTTTTGAGAGCAGTTAAAGCTGCTTGTATCTGAATAGTTGGAGACAGTGTGTCACCTTGCTATCTTTTCTTGGTTTCACCTCTATAAGTCAGTGATGATATGCCCATATACAGTCACCCAACTGAAATGTGTGTCTCCATGTCCCTCTCAGTGGGGGTCCTTCACCTGTGAGCCTCTCTATACTGCCAAACATGCTCTGAAGTAACACAGCATGATTTCAGAGTGTGTTTAGGGCAAATATATAAGGGAGGCAGGAATCACCATTTTTCTAAGCCCTTTTCTAAGACAGAAGAGTTTTTTCGGTTCTGATGACAGAAACAAAGGAAGGTCTTTGTTTTGGGTTCTTTTTATCCTTACCTACGATGATCTGGCAAAAAATAAAAAAAAGGCCAAAAAATAAAAAGATCTCCTGTGCGGGGCTGAGAGCACTGATGCTTCCTGCTAAATTCACTGTCTTGTTTTGGGCTCCCAAAGTTGCTATTGAGCTTGTGGTTTCTCCCTCTCAGGGTATTTTAATTTCCTAGGAGTCTGCCTTCCCGTCTTCTGTCCCTATATCCATCATCTGCTGGCTTTGGAGAGAGCAACCTAGGCACACACATGGCCTGACTGAGCAGTAGTAAACAAACAGAAGGGATAAATATGGGACTCTTGATGCAGCTTTTCTCATTAAGATCATTATTTGTTTTCTGTTTTTCCTTCTGTTGAACCACTGGTTTTCATGAAACCTCCAGGACTGAAGAATTTTAAAGGCAACTGACAAATACATAGGGTTACACCCTCTGCTGTATGGTAAGGAATAATTTTGTTTGCCCAGAAATGGAGCCCCTATAGGAAGAGAAAAATAGGTACAGAATCTGAGGTGAGAAAAATAAAATAAAATCAGATCCAGCGAGGTGGAAATTATCATTTCATGCTTCTGAATGTTGCCATCTCTTGTTGAATATCATCCTGAAACTTGTGATGTTTGTGGATTTTATTTGAGACTTGTGGTCTTTTTTTGAGCTCCTGGAATTAAGAGGCTGAATGAGATTCTCAGCTTTCTATTTATTTTTATTTTTTTAAACTAGCATTTCCAGCTCTCTTGATCCTGGAAAAAAACAACTTCACTCGAAAATATGAAGCCTCGAGGGTCCAAATGAGAAAACAGATGAAAAATACTCCAAATACTTTTGGGTTGGTTATGTCTTATTATTTTGAAGCCTATATCATTCTGTTCTAGGGCCACACACAACATTTTTGAAAGCTGGCAACGCTCATGCTTTTTATCCAAAGGATTTTACAAAGTGCATGAATGTTAGTGGCTATCGTAAATGTGGGTGTGTGGAGGTGATATTGCAAGCAGCGTCTCGCAGGCCTGTGGACTTGCTGTGCATGGCGACACACAGTCCCTGCCCTGCAGAGTTCATGGTCTAGTCCTGGTAGGCATGGGCATCTAAAGTGCTGTTTTCCCCTCTCCTGTTTTCAGTTACCCATCTACAAGGAGGCACTAAGTGAATTGCTCCTGAAGCTGAGGAGAGAGGTAGGAACGTAAATCCAGTTTGCCGCAGTGGGTTATATGACCATCGACAAAGCGATGCTGCAATTGTGGGAAGAGCGGGGAGGCACTTAATGGTGCCTCGTTGTGTCCTGGGACGGGGTGTGCGGCCAAACATTGCTCGGGGCAGAGCAAGGGCGAGAACAGCTCCTGCAAACGCAGGAAAACAGGGGCTGCACAGTGCTGGTCGCAGACACTCATCCTCGCCACGGTGGTTGCTGTTGTTGTTGTTTTTTCTGCTTCTAAAACAATATGCAAGGAACCATCCAATATCCTAGGGCTTTTGTTTATCTAGATTTTTATGAGGGAAAAAAAAAAAAAAAAGAGAAGAAAAAGAAATGAGAGAGGAAAGAGAGGAAACACACGCATTCCTTCCAACCAGAAATTCATGAGTTTTGATTCAGTCTAATTACACAAGTGATATTTTTATAACCTCTGTGAAGTCTCCTTGCTTTCTTGGTGTGTCTCCTTTGTTTATGTGAGAGTGGCCAGGTAGCCAAGGCAAAGTAATGTTGAGAGAAAAATTCCTTGGCCTTGGAATATGCTGCACTCTCTTTTTGGCTTCATAAACAAGCCTGTTTTCCTGGTTTCAGACATCTCTTAGGTTCTTTTGTTGCCTCTTCCTCTAAATCAGGGTTACTCATATTCTGCCCAGTCCTGGGCCATGTTGGCAACTTCATAGCATCCCTTAAATATGCACAAAGTGGTACATAATGGGCCCAGATCTCCAGTAAATTAGATCACCGCTGCTCTCCCTGGTCCTCTTCTGTTGGCAGCAATGAAACATGGCCCGTGTGTGCCCCTCTGCTGCCTGCTCAGGGCAGCTCCTGCCCAGCTGTGGTTTTCCCCAGTGCATGCACATGGTCTTTTTCTGTGGGTAGGGCCAGGCAGTTTGGGAGACTGCAGAGTGGAGGGAAGGTGTCAGGTATGGGATAAGACAAATGCTGTGATCTATGGCGTTGTGTCTTTCTGAGCAGCAAGAATGTAGTAGGAGTCCAGCTTCTGCTCTATCCATGCTGAGCATGAATTGCTTCCTCAGTTGAGCAAGCTTCAGAGATTGCTCCTGTACTAGCAAATAGTCCATCTGTCAGCTGCACCCTGTCCCCTCTTTTGGAGCTCTGTTTTAATTTATTTAAAGATTGAAGTTTCTTAAGACAGTGTGCTCAGAGTCAGTATTTAGAGATACAGAACCTACCAGGCCCAAGCAATGGCACGGCTGGACCTAGAGAAGGCGCAGTGAGGAGCAAGGAAGTGGAGAAGAAGCAGCTTGGGCTCATGGATAGACCTGATGGAATAAGGTGGATGAAGCTGTGGAGTTGTCATGTATTCTGAGCTTGGTTTACTTTGACTGGTCATGATCGCTAGTGGGTTTGTGGCATTTGCTGATAGCAAGAACGGTATTGGCAATGGCAGAGTTGGTTCTAGCTTTTCAGCATTGGTTTTTACCTTCTCAGTGGTGCAAGTGACTTTGTGGTGTGGGTGTTCCACTGATTGGAGCTGCATTTAGTCACCACAGGGCAGTGTTACTCTGTGGATGTGCTGGGGTTCTGGGGGCTGATAGGATCTGGAAGGAACATGTTTGTCCCTGCGGATAGCCAGCATCTACCCTACTGTCTGGCTGCTGCTAGCATGATGGCGGAGATGTTTGTCAGTGATTGGCTGATACTGAAGTTCAGGCAAGGTAGGCAAAATCTGATCCTTTGTAGAGGAGGTCTCTTGTGACCATTTTGAGCTCTTCTTATTTGGAATTAGCAGTGTCTTGGTTCACATGATAGTAAGATGAGTCTCTTCTACAGAGACTGCCCTGTAGGTGGGGAAGACAACATCTGCCTCAGGATTTCTGGGCTATTATGTATCTATGTCCCCTCTGCCCATCTTCTCAGGAACGTGGAAGTTTTTTTGGCAGGACAGGTCTGCGATGTGTCTCTTCTGTGAAGGGCAACGTTGCTTTCCGGGAAGGGGACACCAGTTCCTGGGTCAATTATATCACATTTGAAAGGAACATCCCTCTTTAGCTTCAGTTGTCAGTCAAAGTACTCTAGCGACTTATGCAACTGGTATATCCTACTCTGTCTTGTGTGAGCATGTGTGCTTCTCAGTCTGGTTGCAAACTGGCCTCCTTGCAGTTTTCACAGATGATGGCTCGGCTTCATATATCTCTCCTTGTGCTCCTATTAAGATGGAGTGCTAATCCTTTTGGACTCATTTTATGCTATACCAACTCAGCCAAAGTCCTGAAGCAGTAATTTCCACAGGTTTGTGAGGCCAGGTCTTGAGGCTCCCACCCTTTGCTTGAGTGGTCTCCCAAACTTGTGCCATTAGCCCCTTGGGTATGCTGCCTCTCTAGGGAGATGGAGTGCAGCCTGGGTTCTTGCTGCTGGAACCCATCTGCAGTATATGTCCCCTCTCTGCTTCTCCATCTACTTTTGCCTTTGCAGACTGCAAGGCTTTTGAAAAAGGCTTCAAAAATTGGCCTTGATTTGGGTTGTTCTGTTACTAATATAATGCCAGTACTAATTACAGATGCTTGTTGCTTTATGCTTGTTGCTCTTAAAATATTGCCTGTTGCCTTGTTAAAAATAACCTTGCGTGGTGATCCATCACACCTTTTTTAGTCCCTTCCTCATATATTTGAGCACTTTAGTCACTTGAGTGGTGTGCTGCTTGGACCTCCCTGTTGCTGCAACTGTTGCGCTACTGAGAGGTTTGGAGAGTCCAAAGGTAAAATGGACTGTTTCTGTGCATGGGTCTGCATGCTTTGACAGCACTACTGTGTACCATCTTCACAGCAAGCCTCTCTGCCCCTTCCAGCCCTCGTGAGAAATGAAGTTGAGGTCTTTCTTGGTGAGTGATTAGCACTGGTCTGTTGGAAGGAGGCTGTCAGCTCCTGTGTAGCCTTTGTGAGCTCTTCCCACATCTACTGATGTCACTCTGTGTTTTTATGACAGGCTGTCATGCATATATTGCATGTTTGGAACAAGCGGTACTAACTCTCCTCTTGGGTGGTGGTTTGGATGATGTAGAAATAAGTGGATGTTCTCCAAATGTAATTTTGTCAGGGGACTGCCTGAGGAATGACCTGAAGCTTTTAGCAGAGGCATAGAGAGCAGCGAAGAGTGGGCTCAGGAAAGAGAGAAAGACAAAGAAGAGAGGAGAAAATAGATTGGTAAGGCTTCAAAGATGGTACTTGGGTTCCTGGGCTTGCATGTGAGGTGAGGGCATGTGTGAAGGAAGGCAAATACTCACTCAGGAATAGAGGAGACAGAGGCTGTTCACCTGGAAGAGGGAGTGTTCACCTTGAGGAGCCCCTGAACAGGAAGATTTGAGACAGGCTAGGGTGGGAAGAGCTAGGAAGATGGTATTAGAAGCAAGGAAAGCCAAATTCAGCACTGCTTTTAAGCAGAGGAAACTCCACTGACATCTTATAGCTTCCGGCAAGAACGAGCAAAAACATCAGGGCTGGATCTTGAGCAGTATAAAACTGCGTGGGGACCATTGACTTCCATGGTGCCACACAGATTTATGCATGTGAAAGGTTTGGCCCTCTGCTCACTTTCCTGCCTTCAGTTCTGCCTGCTTTTGGGGTCCCGGGGAGCTCTCCAGCTGAATTTGTGGGGGTCGACACAGAGGATTTCCTGGTAAATGAGAAAAACACTGTCCTTCCATCCCGCTTCATCTGCCTGGGATTTCCGACCGAAAGGCACTGACTAATTCCATCTGGCAGGCTGACCAAGCTTCAAAGACTGCAAATCCTGAGACTTTTAACTTACAAACAAAACCATGCATTAAAATAAAAAAAAAAAAAAAGAGAGAGAGAGAGAGAAAAAAAAAAAAAAGACAGCTCTCCCCAGGGACAGTCTCTGCGAAATCCAAAACAAGGTCTCAGCGCCTGCCCTGGTGCTCCGGCTGACGCCAGTGTTTTTTCTGTCCCTTTTAAAACTGAGCTGGAGTGTTCCCGACTCCTCCGTTCGACACCTCCGGCTCCCTTATTCCCCTCGGTGAGTGGGGCGGGTGGGAGGAGGCTGGAAGGGAAAGGCCAGAGCAGAGGAGGAGAGAAATGCCTGGTATTGATCCACCAAGGCTGGCCAGACTGCAAGGAATTCCAGTTTGTGAAAAATGTTGCGGTTTAGAGCATTTGTTTTCGTTCCATGGTGGGATGAAACCAAGACTTTCTGGAAGGAGGGGGGAGGGATGGAGAGGAGAAGAAGAAGAAAAATGACCCTTTTTCATCTGTGTGGTTGTTGTTGAGGAGGGACAGCATCCCTATGTTATGAATGCCCACACCATGGTGCTGGGGAGTCAGTCCTCTCCTGACAGCCTCTCATGTGCAGCCTGTGCTCCTCTAGCAGGGTAGGGCAGGGATTGGGAATGAGGGGAGACCTCTTTCTGCCTCCAGCTTATTATACACTTTCAATGAAACAGAACCAAGGATCTTCAGGACAGTGACCAGGCAGGTCACTGCCTCTGTGACACTCACGATGGAGCTAGGCAGCAACACTCAGTGAGTGCCCACTTTTCGTGACAGTTCTGCCCTTGCTGAATTTTTGTTCACTCAGCTGGGCAAGTTTTCCCAGCACAGGTGTGAGGAGCCATCTGCACAGATTCTGAGAGGTGAAGAGGGTTCCTGACTTCAGTGATGTGAAGTAGGGAGACCCTGACCCAGAGTTCATACAAAGGGGAGTTTGGAGCAATTAGCCACTCCCCCAAAAAAAAAAAACAAACAACACAACAGCAGCAAAAAAGACTTGAAGATGTTGCTCTTCCCTTTTAAAATGAGGATGTTGGCTTTTCCCACAGCCCTCTGGTCTTGGGTAATGTCAATTCCTTGCAGGGAAGCATAGGAGAAGGTAAAAATCAGAGCAGACCTGGGACTGGAAGGTTTGAACATGTCAAATAGCAGGACACAGACATAGCACGGAGCTCTTGTGCCTTCCAGGCAACTCCTACAGCATGGTGAAGGGAGATTTGGGCTTACCTTTAGGTAAGTAAACAGTGTCTTAGGGCAAGGTAGTGGTGATCTGGCTCTTTTGCATCTCTCCCAAAGTCAGAGAGCAAATTGGCCAGTAGAGCTGGGAAGGGGATGGGGCAGTGCTGCCCTGGAGGGCACAGTGAAGGCTGTGAGCTGGAGGCATCTCTTGCTGCCTCTGTGGCATCCGTCAGCTCCAAAATCTCACCACGTGCACTTGCACGGCCCCCCCAGGCACAGCCTGCAAGAGCTCACCCCATTGACTGAAGAACTGTCGTGGCATCCCAGTACCTGATTTCCACCCTATCCCCACACCCCTAGAAAACCATCCCAAGCTGTGTCACCAGTTGACAAGATGGAAATGGCAAGGCATCCCGTGCTTGCAGCCTGCAGCCCTTGGGAGCTGGCTTGTCTGTTTTCCGGGAGGTAAAAACTCTTTTCTGGACGTCAGCAGGCAAACTATGCAGGCGAAAAGAGAGAGAGAAAAAAAAAGCGTCTGCTGTGAGTCAGAGGGCTCCTCCGGGGGGCTGTGGGATTGCGGGGAGGGGAGGCGAGGTGGAGGAGTGTGGCTGCTATAGGCAGACCTATGTACCACCAAGCCACAGGCATGAGGTTTTGGAGCTCACAGGCCCAGGAGCACAATGGGACCTTCATCAGCTCTTTCCAAGGCAGGAGAGCTTGCAATAAAACCTGAAGTGTCTGGTATTTTGATTGTCAAAGGCCACATCTTCCAAGGTGGACGCTTTGGAGCAGCCACAGAGGGTAAAGCCAAGGTTGCTAGGTAAAGGCTGCTAACAGAACAGGTTTATTCCTCCAAAAGGGATTTCCTGGCCATGACTATATCCAAAGCTTTTTCACTAGTTGTGAGCCTGTCTTGGTGGTGGTTCCCCCATTTCCTGGCACCTACTGCTTTCGCCCAACACAGTCCTCAGGACATTCGGCCACATGCTTGTTGCCCTTGTTCTCTTATTGTGGAGCAAAAATAGCTAAAACCTGTCGTGAGCCAGCATCTAAGGATTGTCCAGACTCTTTACCTTCCTCTCTAATGATGTTGGATGTCCCTTCTTATAGAAGAGGGCTTCCTGGTGAATGAGGGCAATTATGGTTGAAACTCTTGAGGTAAGATGATTGGAAGTCTTGGCTGCCAGAGCAGCTCATGGGCAGCTGCTCTTGAAGATCAGGGCTGCATCAGCTTGGTGAGGCGTGCGTAAGGCTTTCTGGTGTTGTCTAGTGGCAACCAGAAGTGCCCAGCATGTTCTGGGCTTCCCAGGTTCTGTATAGCTTATTCTCTTCCTTTTCCTACTGGTTACAAGAGACAGGTACCCAGTAGATACATGGATGGGATTAATCATCATGGCTGGGTGCTTTACTGGGGTATCCCTGATGTCGTGTCGTGTGCAGAATGGCACCAAAGTGGGCTCTTTATTGCTCTTCCTCTTTTTTACATTGACTCTAGTAGTAGGTTTCCCATGGCTTCATCTGGCTAGTGCCTGTGTTGCCGATGGGCTAAAGTGCTGCAAAGTAATGCTGAGTATCTGGTAAACCCATCACCACTGAAGCATCTGAGGTTAAGGCTGGAACTCCTTCAGTGAAGCTGAAGGCAGAGGTGAGGCTGCAACACTGTGTTTCATTACTTATTGTACTGACTTAGCTCAGAAGGGAGCAGGGAGAATGTTGTTTCCTTGGTCTTACTGTATTTATTTTCATACAAGAAACAAAGCTCACTCTCTTCCCCCTGCCGAAGTACGCATATGTGCTGTGCACCTCTGCAAGCTGTGTTGGAAGGAGTTCCTGTGATCTGGTTTAAAAACTTGACAGCCGCCTCATTAATTGTCGGAAAGCCTGCCTGGTAATGTGGTGGAGTCTGGAGCCTGCAAAATGTTACTGTGAGTGATAAGTATCTGTATATCCTATAGCGCTGGAAGAACTGTTGAATCCCGTGAAGCTCTTGGCTTTGGAAAGTCACTTTCCAGGCACATTTTTCCTTGTAACTGAATTCCAAGATTGTTAGTGGCTCTCCCTCCTCTTTCTCTTTCCCCTCCCCTCAAAAAGGACAATCGTTTGAAGAAAGATACAACTGTCTTCACGCCACATACTCCTCTCTGAAAAGAAATGGAAGTGACATACCAGGTGCTGAAGAACAATTGCAAATCAAGGCTAGGGAGAGTTCCCTCATTATATCCTACTTGAGGTGTAGACGGCACTCTTGGGAAGTTGCTCTACACTTCCTATCACAAGACCTGGTGTTCAGTTGCTTATGACTTCGCCGATCTCTAACTGTTCTCACTGGTGTTTATAGTGCCACACATGTGACTCAGACTGGAGTTTTCTTCGGATGGTGCAATTTGAAATGGTTCAGCCATTTCCAAGAATGAAATGAGGAGGAAAAACAATATTTTTCTTCCATGTTTGAAAAAAGACAAAAAGCAACGTGTGGATTTTTTGTTTATTTGGTTTGGTGTTTGTTTGTTTGTGTTTGTGTGTGTGTGTGTGTGTGTGTGTGTGTGTTTGATTTTACTGAAGCACTTTCCTGATTTCCTTCTCCTGAATGAGAGTCTGAGATGTCACTGAGGAACTATGGGGAGCTGGAACTTACCTAATTTTTAATGCTAGCTGTTTGTTAAGCATTCATTCCAGCTAATTTGTGTGAGCTGAGCTTCCTCCATCCTCTCTGGAGAAAGATGGGGGAGTTCAATCAGCCCATCTGAAAGCAGGTACCTCATAGAAGCAAAAAGAATTGCACCCTGGAGGTTAATTACAGAGATACTTTAGAAAACCTGTTTAAAGTTGACAAATGAGTCCAGTCCTCTGAAGCTGAGGAAGAGCCTGCTGTTGTTTCTATGAAAAGCTGATTGTGTTCAGCTGTGTTACATGTTTTGGACAAAAAAAAAACCCAAAAGATATCTCAGTTTGCTCAAGGTGGTGAGAATCTGGTAAATGCTTTGATGAGTCCATTCAAATAGGGCATTGTTGTGGTGCTTGTCCCAAAAGCAAGATGGTGTATTTCATTCATGAACCTTCTTAATGACTCTCATGGTACCATGATGCTAGGGAGGAGGTGAAAAAGCTGCCTGTCTCTCCTGTGATCTTGGTGGTTTTGGTTCTGCTGGTGCCTAGCAGGCAGGGAGAAGGTATGTAACCAGACTTCAAATGCAGAAGGAATGCTAGGAGCTGAACATGGTGGAGAAGGCAGCAAAAGAAGCAGATAGAGACAGGAAACCTGGCGTGGAAAAAAAGAGGGTGAAGTGAGGACTGACAGGAGGTCTGGGACTTGAAATGCTACTGAGCATCAGCAGGCAAGAGGAGGCCTATGCCAAGAAAGGTGCTGGAAGGATGGGAAGACAAAGTGAGACTTGAGAGATGGGGAGAGCACATGAGAAGGGAAAGCAACTGAGGCTGTTGATGGGGCAAGGAATGTCAGGGTGGCAAGCAGAGGGTCAAAATTCAAGACGGACCAAGTACAAGAGGAAAAGAAACTCAGTTATGGAGGCAGCAGCACAGAAAGAGGCAGAACAAGGACGGGCTGTGGGAGACAGGCAGAAAAATTCAGGCTTGGATGGGGACCAGGGAAGAATGATCTGGGATGTCCTGTGGAAAAAGCTGGCTGTGTCACAATGACCATGTTCAGGGGAAGCAGTTACTGCTGTGTGAATAAATTGGATTTTGGCACCTACAGGGCTTCCAGCTCCTGGCATATAACATCCTTTGTGGGTATAATACTGTATAGACTAAATGTATTTTTTCATCTAGATTTTTCTCTCTGCTCTATTTCTTGTGTTAACCTTTCCTTGCTGTTTTTATCTACTGCTTTTTCCAGCTTTTCATGTGCAAACTTTGGGCCCAATAAGGTTTATGCTGAGCTCTCAAACATATGCTGTTCAAGAGGTTTGAAATTTTGAGTGAAGTGTGTTCATCTTTCACTAGCTGGAGTAAATATATATATTTAAAAAATGGTTTCCAGGAAAAACACCCTTGAAAGTCTGAGTAAGAGCCTATCATCTGTTTACTAGGACATAGTCATTCCCTTCCAGATGTCAGCCCCTGTATTGGGTATCCCCATTATGCCTGGAACTTCATCTACATGATAATCCAGCCAACAGTTAAAATCAAGGAGGCTTCATCAGCGGAAGATCTGGCCCTGATCTTCCAGCTCAATGAGACCCAGAGCAGTCTGTTGCGAGGTCTGAGATACGTCTTGACTTTAAACACCTGCTGAAATGCTTTTGAACTTTAAGTTGCTGGGAAAAAAAGAGTCTGGGATTCCTGACTGGCAATCTGTAATTCATGCCCTTGCAAGGGGTCAGCAGAAATGGCATCATGCTTCTCCTGGCCTCGGAGCATACAACTGGATCTTGGTCTGTGTGCAGCAGTGCGTTTCAAACCCTGGCTGATATTGCATGTACTTCTTGGACCATTTTGCCTTTTTACGCACTTGCTGTTCCATGACCCTCTGGCAGAATCGCTTGTCCCCACTATTCAAACTGACACAGTTTGTAACGCATAGAGCCAACCTGTGGCATCGAGCCTGCAAATTCCCCTAAGACTGCAAGAGGAAGAAAAAATACGTATGCAAGAAGAAGCACATGTGCGCAAATATGTTTTTCATGTGTTTTGACATACTATATGTGCATGCGTATATTTATGCATGCTAGTCTGCACACACATATGCATTTTTTGAATACTTGTTTTGTGTCCTACTGGATGAAAACCCGAGAATGGAAAATATGTCGATAAACATAATGGAGCTTTTCAGAGCATTTTATGTGAAGCTGCAGCTTGCAGCTGCTTTCCAGTGTTAGGATAGGGAGAGTAAAAGGGAAGAAAGAGGGGAAGGGAGAAGGGAAAGCAAGAGGCAAGGGGAAAGAAAAGGGAAAAGGGATTGAAAGGCGAAAAGGAACAGAGCGGAGAGAAAAAAGCAGGAGAGGAAGGAGGAGAGAAGAGGTGCAGATAGCAATGCTGCCAGAGTTAGCATACCTTTAAAATGAGAGGTCCAAAAGTTTTTGACCTACATTCACCATTTCAGAAGCATAGTGCAATAACACATAGTGGTTTGTTTAAAACATGGCAACTTGACTTGAATCTTATGTTTTGGAGAAAGATTTTGCAATGATGCTGAGGAGAGAAAGCAAAAAGATTTAACTGTTCCCCTTTACTATCTCCCTCCCTCTGCCTTTTGGTATGCTTGGAATCAAACCCACTCCTGAAATATCGTAACATCGCTCTTTTGATGGGTCTAGGCTTGAATTAAAACTTAAAAAAAAATTCCTCAAATCCACTGAGACAGGATGCTAGTATTTATAATAAAATAGGTTTATAGACTGAAAGATTTGACATCTCGTATACAGACTAGTGGAAGTACATGCTGCAGAGTGGTCTGCAAGGGAACAGCCATCACGTGGTCTTCTGACTCATTCAGATGGATTTTGATTTGTTTGATTTTTGTTGTTGTTGTTGTTTTTGTTTTTAATTTCCTTCATTTCATTTGGAAAGGGCAGAGTCAAGTGCTCTGGTGCAGGGTCTGCTGCGCTAATGGAATAAACAGTATTGTGGACATGTTGGCAAAGTCTCAGTTTGACTTGGCTTCGCTGGTCTCCAAAGAGTTATATTATTGGTTATTTATGAGTATGCAGATGACCTTTGCGCGGTGGGGAAAATGTTTATGAATCTAAAAGGCTTCGCAAACTTCAGCACAAAAGCTTGTTTTGTCCAAAAAAATGTGAACTGTAAGTGACTTCTTCATCATTCACCCTTGCTTGTTCTCTTATTTTAAAAGCCTTTGGTCATCCAGTCAAGCTGTAGAATTAAACCATGAAGTGCGGATGAGCAGTCACATGCTCTGAATAGCAAAAAGTGAAAATCCAAGTGGAAAGCGTGTGAGTAACTCCGAGAGAGCAGCTGTTTTTGTTCAATAGGCTGGTGAAGGCTGAGTTGTTCAAAGGGAGTTAGGTACCGCTGACCCATTACGTTTGTGGACTTCCTCACCCGCAGGGGTATACTTTTGAAAGTTGTAGATTCACTTGGGAAAAATTAGGATCAGTTTGTGAACAATTTGTAAGTGGAAGAAAAAAACCAAGCCAGCGGCTGAATTTCTAATCAGTCCTACTGATAATGAATAACTTCTGCTTTCTGCAACAAACTTTGGTTTGTCCATTTCTTCGCATGCCATTTCAGGAATTGCTTTCTTGAAAGTCATCAGAGTTATTATTTTCTATCCTTATTTATTTTTTGTGTGTGTGTGATTTTTACTTTTCTATTGCTAACACCCCAGCATAATTTGAGTCCTGTTCCAGGCTCAGTATTTGCAGATGGAAAAAGGACTCACCAGAAGTGATTGGTGCATCCTACTTGCAAAAAGGCTGATCCCTTTTTACATTCTGTCTTAATGTGCTCTCTTTGTCCATTGTAGGCAAACTCTAAAGTATGCCACATTGTGAATTTGTAATGTTTAGTGTGTTGCTCCCCCAATGAAAGCCAAGAAATGATGGCTACTTAACTTCCTTGCACCTTGCTTCAGCTCCTAGAATGAATCAGAGCAGCCTAAAGCTTATCATAAATTACTCTGGGGGAGTCAAGGAAGGATCAAAGACGAATAAAAACCAGCCCAGCCACAGCTTCTTTCCTTTTCTGTGTCTGATGCTAAGTTTAGGTATCACTGCAGTGGCTTTGTGCTCTGATGTTTTTTTTTCTTGGGAGTATCCTCCACCTACGGAGTAGGACAGCATCGCCTGGCCGCTTTGTGCTGTCTGGGTCTTGTTACAACACCCTGCCTCTGATTTTCTGAAGATGGGCTGCAAAGTTCAAGCAGTGCTTAATCTTGTTTAAGGCACTCTGGCGTCCTGTTTGTGGCCTTAGAGGGTTTAGCAGTGTTTCCCAGGGCATAATGGATTTCATGCTCATTGGACCAGTGTAAGGCTGCACAATTTGTGGAGCTGTCTGGTAGGACAGTGCGAGGAGTGAGAGCAGAGTCCAGCCTGATTTCTGCTATTATCAGTGGTGCGATTGCAATGTTAGGGGAAATTAGGCACATCCCAGTACTAAGAGAATGGATGTGGTGTACCTAATCTTATTGTGCATGATGTGGCTTGAATAGCAGAAGGATACAGTTTTGGGTGAACCTATTGACTTTGTTATTCTGATATATGTATGTGAGTGTTCCTCTTCCACACCTTGTCCCAAATGCTTGTCTCTTCTAGATAGCTATGGCCATGTGATTAGAGCAACCTGTGACCTGCTGTCAGAAAGATGCAAAATAATTTATTGGGAAGGAAGCTAGCAACCATGGTTGTCAATTCTGAGGCAATCTTCCTATTGCTGGTTTTTATTCTCCAGAGGTTAAGCTCTTGGAGACATGGGTTTTGTGAGACCTTTAAGTATGAGCTCAGGGAAAAATAAACAAAAAAACAAACCACACACAACAAACCCCACCCGTATACACGCGGAGTCTGACAGCGTAAATCTTAAAACCTCAGAAAAACAGGTGACAAAGAAATGAAGGTCTGTATTTTGGCATTTTAAATAATAAAGGGCTTGTGATTTTTTAAAGCCAGTCTCTCTATGTTTTGAACACATCTTGTGATATTTGGAGGCATGGAGCCAGCGACATCAACCAGACACCTATAAAATGCCTAGATAGCTCTCTAAAATAGCCCTTGTTATAGGCAATATAATAAAACCCGGAGTATAACCCTCACCTGTGTTTTCATAGCTAAGTTAAAAAACCTCTCAGAAGAGACCTCTTCCTGTTATGTACAGTCATGCTTTCCATGAGGGAATCTCACCATGGAGCTATTCAAGCATCATTATGGCTTGTTTTCCCGCTCTTAATGAATTGTCCACCAACTCCAAGAACCAGAGCAAGGAAAATCAGACTGGGAGATGAAAGAGATGGAAGACCCTGTGTTTCCATGTACCTGCAGAAAATGGGGGCTGGAGGGGAAAAATGTCCTTTACAGCATGCCTTGGGGCTTGTCCCACAGGAGAAGAGGCAGCTTGCTAGATGGAGGGCTTTGAGCAGTTGCTGGCCGCTGAGATATGCTTGATTATGCAGAGGAGGAAGGGCGTGGGAAGAGAAACCAGAAAGGATTGAAGAGAAAGGACACCTATGCTGGGTTTCTCAGGCTACCCAGGTTCCCCACAGCCTCTGTGGTTGAGCTGCCCCAACCTTCCTCCCTTAGCCTCCAGCTGGTCATGGCTGGGCTGTGCCCACCATGGGGTGGAGGTCCAGGGCAGGAGAGTGAATCAAAGCAAACTGCCCAATACGTCTTTATTTTGTGCTGATTTTGGTGGTGGCTAGCACTGCTGTTATCTCACATGCAAGCTGCTGCCCCTTCCAGCCACAGTCCCCACCTCCATGCGATGGGCAGCTACTTCTCTGCTGATGGAACTCAAGGGACATGGAGCTGCAGGCTGCCCTGAGCCAGAGGACACGGCTCTTGTGAGTCTGCCCCTGTGCCATGCAGCTGGCATTTGCTCCTGGAGCATCTCTCCTGCATCACTGAAGTAGCTCTATCTCCATTAGTGACTGGAGAAAACAAACTGCTCTAGGCTGGCAGCTGCACTTGAGAGTATGCATGGCTTGTAGCCCTCACTTTTTCTTCTGCCTGTACGGGGCGAGAGCATCCGCTGCCCTGCCAAGTTTTCCTGCTGCTTGCCACTGCCTGCATGGGTGTTCCTTGAAAGGGATGTCTCGTGCCACTTGCCTGTCTTGCTCCATGTTCGTGTGCCATAGTACTATGAATAATTTAGAGGCTGTGCTCTGCCTTGTTGATTCAATACGGTGCATTGTAGTGGCACCGGGTCTAGATTCAGCAGGATTTGTTCCCCTCTTCTTCTCCCTGGCAGATGCTGCTGACTGGTTTCCAGAAGTTACACCCTGGGCTGTAAACTTGTAGCATGGTGGAAATGGCTATTGTCAAGGCTTTTACTCTATCTCTGACTCTGTCAAAGCTTTTCTGCTAGTAGTTACTCAGGAGAGCCCTGGAGGAAACCATCCCTCACTTTCCTTTCAGCCCCTTTGTAATTCTTTGTATAATAAATGTGTTAAATAACTGGTGTCTGAGAAGCATGACATTTTAAGTACTTAACTGAGCCTGCTTTGAATTGTTGACAAGGTCGTGCTGCACTATTTGAAGTGCTGTTCTTGTACTGGGGTGACTCTGCCAGGTGTCATACGGATGCCAGTGAGGTTACCTCCACTTGGTGCTGACCTGTGTGGTCATTCAGGAAAAGACGGTTCATATATTAGAGTTTGAAATAAAAACCACTGACATCTGTGGGGAGCTTTCACAGACCAGGAGGTGTCAGGACTTTGGATTTGCAGAGGCAGGTAGCTTTGCAAGTCTGCCCTTCCAGATCACCTTGAGCACAGCACTGTAACAGAGGAGGAGAGCGGTTTCTCCCACAGCAGCTTGAAGTTCATATACAGCAGCTGAGAAAGCGATCTGTCTTGTTTACAGGCGAGCAAGGGATTTGTGTATGCATGTGTCTGACTGACTGCTGGTGAATAAATCTATGTGACTGCTTGGCAGGTCTGTCTTTGTGCAACATGCTTTTCAGGCATAATTCTGCTTTTTATTAGAGCAAACTGGCAGTGAAGGAAATGGAGATGGTGTGTTATGTGTTACTGGGGCAATGGAAGGGAACTGGTGGTAATTCCTCCCTTAATCAAAACCAGCTTTAGAATAGACAGAAAAGACCTGGATAAACCTTTCTTTCCTGCAGAAGACTCTGTACCTCCCTCCTCTTGGGTAAAATCCCAGGTTTTGTTGCAGTCGAGTTTTGGAGGTTGTTTACCACCCCATCCGCCCAGTAGCTAGCCTCATTCTTCACCATGAGGAGCAACGCTGAGGAAAATTTAGTCTAGCCTTACCTTTGCTCTTTGAACCTCATAGCTTGGGATTTGTTATTTTAGTATTTGTTAGGGCATTTTTCTGCTTATGAAGTTTTGGAAAATTGCAGGTAAAGGTACCCTGAGGCAAATGCTTTGTGAGCAGTCTGTATGGACTCCCATCACTACCCTCAGTGCTTAGATCCTTGTGGCCAGAAGCAACCACAAAAGTCATTTAGTCTGACGTAGTGCAGCACTGAAGACAGAGCAAGGCACATTTGTATTGGGGTCAGGCAGTCTCCCCTCTGTTCCTACATTCATGCTGGGCATCTGCACAACTGGGCCAGAGAGAAGGCTTTTTAAATATCATTGTTTGGGATCTGAGGGGAAGAGTGCTGTGCCCTGGTAAGGTAAAGGGAGATGGGGGATGTGGCTCTGTAGGTTACGAGTACAGAGAGTTTGAGATAAATCTGGGGGTGGCAAGCACACCTCTGCTCAAGTGTCAGCATGGAGAGGTCTTTTGACAAGGCTGGTTTCTCCTGGAGCTACATCTCTCTGCATCTGCAGGCTCATTTCTTAACCTGCTCCCAAAGCCTCTCCTTTTTCTTTTCACTTCCTGGGTTTTTTTTCTCCTCCCCTCCCTGGGAGCGCAGTACTGCTTAGGAACTGGTGCAGTGACTGTGTCTCTGAGCTCAGGCAGGCAAGTGAACTGCAGGAAGGGGGACAGAGGTGTTTAGTCTGGGATGCTGTTAGTGGCAACCCTAGAGCATGCTCAGGGGCTGAGGGAAGGGAAATGTCTGTTTTAAGATGGAGCAGCTTGGGGAAGGGGGTGGGACGGTTATGTTAAGGGTTTTTTAATTTATATATATATATATATATATTTTTTTTTTTTTTTTTAATTTTCCCCGAGGCTAAGGAGAAAAGTAGAAACAAGAGTGGGCCGTCTTGTTACCTGTCCACCACTTCCTAGGATTAACCCTGTGTCTGAAGCATGATGAAGGGATTAGGAACTGGGAGGGAAGGAACTAGCTCTTTTTCAGGAGGGCAGAGGGAGAAGTAGGGATTTTTGTATTTTTTTTTTTACCTTGAAGGGTGGGAGCTGAAGACAAAATGTCTCTGAGGAAAGCTGTTAGTGGAGAGGGGAAAAGGGGGAGAAAACCATCTCATGTAGAGAGAAGGTGACCTCCAATCCAGCTGCCATGTAACTGTCTTGCTTTTTCCTCGTTTACTTTGGTGGGAAATCAGGGTTAACAGCACATGCAGGGACAGTGCAGAAGGGGACAGCCCATTGCATGAAGTGGAGACACTCATCCAAACCCATCAGTTGCCTAGAAGGCACTGTAGGAAGCTTGTTCAGCAAAGACAGCTGGGTGGAGAGAAGCAAAATCAAGCAGAAAAGAGACAGTGTGGCTGGAGCTTGGAAGGGGAGAAGTCAGGAGAGCTGTGAGCTAATCCCAACTCCACCACTGGCTGCCTGTAGGATATTGGGTAAGTCACCTGTGTGCCTTCCTAGTCTGTTCTCCCTCGCCTGTCCAGAGAGCTAATCCAGCTCTCAGTTTTGTTGGGTGACTGAGTGTAGCAAAGTGTTTTTTTGGGGCTTCTCTGCACAGTGGTCCTTTAGTGCTGGGTCTGCAAATGCTCACCTGTGCTGGGGCTCTTGTCACCACCATAATCCTGATAGCAACTACGGTATCTTCCTGCTCTCCATCACATCAACAGCTGGTTTCTAGAGGTGCTTGACTGGAAACCTCCGAGAGGAGATAGAGGGCACAGTTAGCATGGATCTCAAAACCAGGTTTGTACCCTGAGATTCGGAGTTGTGCAGGGGCTAATTAGTTATAACTGACAAGAGGTTTGTATTCATTGTAGTACAGTTTTACCTGCTTCTGCATCTGAGCTCTGTCTACAAGAACCAATTAAATGCAAGTTCTGGCTCCTTCCTTAAATGCAGGCTCACTTTTTGCCAAAGCTGCAGCTGTGCGAGGGAAGAGTATACACATGGAGTACCATGAATTTGGCTGGAGCTCTGTACCTCTGGAAGCCGGGGAGCATCCAGGGGTGGAGTAAGTCCAAGTGTGCTCTTCTCTTATGTTATTTCCTCCATTTCTCTTGTTGGTCCCCATGGGAGCTGTATATGGAGGCAGACAGACCTCTGCTCTGAGCTGGTGTGGCTTTCCTCATGTTGTTACCCTACTGATGCAATCATAAAACCCCTGAACATCTTGGAGGCTGCATGCCCCAAATCTCTCAAAGTAAGCCCGAATTCATTGAACCACAAAAGGGTTCTGGCAGCTTTACATGTAAGTGTGGGCTTTTGTATTGAAACCTAAACCCAGCTGTGTGTTACACAACTCACCTGCTAGCCTGACCAGTGGGCTTGCATACACCATGGCCCCCCCAGCCTGGGTCACTGAGCTGAACTGGCCACCCACATCCAGTTCGAAGAGACGTTGCGGGCCCATATTCCCCACCTGAGCTTGCAGAGTCTATGTTGACCTTCCCAAGGGTGCTGTGTATGTGGAGGCTCTCCAGCTGTCCAGGGACAGTTTGGCAGAGGACCCTTTGGGAATGAAGTCCCATGACTGCAAGGGGTTTGCTGCCACCCTATGGATTTGGCTGGTGCGGCTTGGGCCGGGGCACCAGGCTGGAGGAGGTGGTGGCTGGTGGTGCCCTGTCCTCCTCGTTCAGGCTTTTCCTGTGCTCTTGTGCAGCTGGTAGGTTGGAGTCTGGGCTCCTGTTCAACCAGTTGCATAAATGTTGTAGAACAATGTTTCCCCAAAGCAGCTCCATCTGTGCAGAGCACTTGTTCCTCAGGAGCCCCTTAGTTGTGCTGTGCTTTGCTGGAATTTGTGCCAAACCCAATACCCACAGTTTAAAAGTAACATTTGGGTGTGACAGCTCCATTATTTACCTAGAAGCCAACATTGTCTGGTAGGAAAAGCCAAACTGCTGGCAGTCTGGGGTGAGACATTCTTCTCATCTGCCACTGTGTTGTGTATTACCTCCTGCTGCCTCAGTTTCCATGCTCGTGAATCAGGGGTAGTGAAAAACAGCTCATGATAACTTCTGCAAGGCTTAGTTACTTTAAGAATCTTGATTAGGACTCTCCTACAGAATCCATGAGCAATATAATGCTAAGGAAGATGGAATAGTTGCACCTCTTTGTTGGTGACCAAACTTTGAAAGAAACTATTGACACAGAAATATGTAGTAAAGGACATCCTGGAAAACCTATGATAGTGATATTGGTATGTTGCTGCCTTGCCCTTTACACCCAGAAAAAAAATCATTGTACACTATTCCTCTTCATTTTCAACACTGCTGGCTCTGTCTGTGCTTTTCATTTCAATGACTGTTCAATGCCAGGCATCTTTTCTTCCTGATTCGGTACGTTAATAATGTCTTAACCTATGCAGACAACTATAACATATATGGAGTCACCTTGTATAGTTTGGTGGTGTGATCGTGTTTGTTGTTGTTGTTGTTGTTGTTGTTTTTAAATAGGCCAAACCTTAGAGGTTTTCTTCATTGTCTGAGAATGTTCATTCAAATGATCATGCCCATCATGGGCAAATATGGACTAGGAGGCATGAAGGTTGTCACAACCTCATCTGGGACAGCATGAGTTTCAGGAGTTGTGAAAAAGGTGTAATCAAAATGCTTTAACCTCTGACAGAAACTGGAAGCAACATGATGTGATGGAGCACTGTCCTGGCTTAAAAGTAGCTGTCTCCAGACTCTTCCTTTCCTCTCCACATTGCCCCTAAGGGAATGGTTTAACACCATGGGCGAAGACTGTCTGATCTTAAGTAAGGCAACCAATAGAAGAGTAGAGTGTGCATATTTCTTTACTGCTTTATGATGTACAAAGAAATGTCTTGAAAATTGGAGATTTCAAACTCTTTGGATGAGATGATATTTTTATTGTCTGCTTGAGGTAGCCCAACATGAATCAGGCTCCTGGATGATGTGCTTGGGCAACCAAGCAATACAGGTGTCAGGAATCTGTGCTTTCCAGAGGACTTCTTGGAGTTCTCTCATGTATACTGGGAATGCCCTCCCATCATAAGCTGAAGGCATAGAGCTATTGCATTTTAATAAATGTCAAGTTTCTGTCAGCTATCCATTAAACCCTGGAGTGCTGTGATTTTTTTTGAAGAAGGATAGATTCTTGGGTGGTGTGAATCCATGTGGTTCCACTGACTGTCTTGCAGCTAAGCTAGATTTCTGCCAGCTGGGAAGCCAGCCTGAAGAGCTTAAAGTAGCCTGCCTAGAAATCACTCCCAACTCCCCCCATTTTGTGATGACAAGTTTCCACTCCCATTTCCATTCTGCAGATGGCCAACAACTTCTGGGCCAGGCAAAACTGGAATTTCTAGGATAGCTTGGATCAGACCTTGATTCAGAGCCAAATTCTCCAGATGTTTGGGGCTTCAGTTTGGGCCATCCATTAAGAGATTTACCTACTGAATCTGGAGCAAGCAACAATGTTTGAAGTGGTTTCCCGTCAGACACCTGATGGACATCTAGTAGGAGACAAGACCACCCTGCTTCATCCATTGACTCCACTGTTGCAGAGCTGGGCAGGACCCTGACAACAGGAGAAAGGATTCTTGATGGAGTAATTTGTTTTTTCGTTTAGCTTTCCCTCCTCTCCCCCAACCCTTTTTTTTTTTTTTCCCCCCCCTTATTACTAAGTCAGAGAAGAAAGAAAGAAGAAAGAAATTCCAGAGTGAGCAGGAGGCAGGGAGTAAAATTAGCTGAGGAGCTTCCAAACAAATGTGTGGGTTGCACTTAGGAGAGCTTGTTTTTGTTTACTTATTTGTTTTGAATTTCTAGTCCTTGCCCTCAGATCAAGCTCCAGGAGAAGGGGGAGCCTGGAAGGAGGCCTCAGATGTCTGTGCAGCTCTTAAACACTGTGGAAGGAACCCTGATGAAAGGTTAAGGCAGTGGAATGGATGACACCCAACAAGAGGCGTGTACAGCACTTTTGGTGGCTTTTTGCTGTAGAATCCTAGTTTCCAGGGAGTTTAACCCTCCTTGCAAGGATGAAAACCATGGTCACAAGGGGAAGGCCAATCTCTGTTAACCTCTGCAGTGCTGTGATGGTTGTCACCTGTGTCACGGGAGAGCCTAAAGGCAGAGACCAAGCACTCTGTACCTCATAGGGGAGGATTCCTTCTTGTCTAGCAGACACAACTGAAGCACAAGACACACAAAGAAAGCGCAAGAGCTCTGTCACTTCTGTTAAGCAAAATCCAGCCTGCATGATTTCTGAGCAATGAATGGATTAACTTTTAACACACTAATGATCCTGTTGGAACTGGCTGCATATGTAAAATTAAACACAATAAGTGCTTAGTAAGTGCATTGCTAGGCTGAGTGAGGAACTCCGATGTCTTAAGGCACAAGCCAACTCTGAGAAGACTTAGGAATAAGCAGCCTGAGTGGGTAAAGTTTCTTCCTGACTACTACAACAAAGAATTTTTGCATCGGTTTTGTTTACAGACTGCTTATTTTTTTGGTCCTGATGACTGCTGAAACCAGGTTCCTTGCGTAGATTGCTCCCTGGTTTGAAGCCATGTGATTGTTCCAATGTTTTCAGTCCTGTAAACATCTCCTAGAACATGGCACACCAATTCATCTGTCTCTTGTTAAGTAGAGAATGTGATTATTGTAATGCATGGAGTTGTCAAACCAATCTGGTTTGTCTTCAGACTTCACCAAGGATCATGCAGTTTCACCAAGATGCCATCTTCTTCTTGACAGCTGACACGGAGATAGCTAAGAAACTTTTTTTAAAAAAATACTGTACACAAGAAAAAGTGCCAAAATGCAGGTGGAGTGTATGCCAGGGAATTTTTTACAGTGGCTGAAGTTTGAAATCCATTGAGGCTGAAGTTAAAATATAAGACAGGATCCCAGCCCGAGCTTGGTCACAAACGGAACGCGTCAAAAAGTGCTCAGGAAATGAGCAGAGGCCCTGCTGAGTAAAGCCAGCACTTCTGTGGCTGCTCCTTCCCACCCTGAGTTCCAGCAGAGAAAAAAAAACCCTTCTAAAAGAATGAGAGCAGCTGAAGGGAACAAGTGTCATTGCAGTGCAATGTCCTCTGGCGAGCCAGGGAACTGCTAGGCAAGTGCACTTCGGGCAGCAGTGCCCTGGGGAGCTGAGGGCCCTTGTAGCAGAGGCGGGGAGGACATTTGTGGCAGACTTAATTTTTATCTCACAGTTATTTTGGGTAGTAATAGGACCAGAGTGAGTTAAAACATCAGGCTAAATTTGCAGCTGGTGTGAACCGGCATTCTTCCACTGATAGTGGTAGCTCTGTGGTGGGAGAGACTGGATGAGGACCTGATTTGTTGGCAGCACCTTGTAGAGCACCATAGACCAGGTGGGACCCCCTGAGTGCAGATGATGCAGGAGCTGTGCTGAGAAGAGTGTGCCACCTCAGTGGCCGTGCCTTTGGTACAGCGAATGGTGAGTGACATGTAGACATAGTTTATGCAGGGAATAGGCACACACTGGTGTCGTAGCTCACGTGGGTGTCATCACCAAACCCAGGCAGAAGATTCTGTAACTACCAGTGTGTAAGAGTGTGAAGCAAAGGGAGTATGCAGGGAAAAGAGTGGTCTCACTTTGTGGGACCCCTGCCCATTGTTAATTTCACACGGATACACACACAGGCTTGTTGGTCCTCCCAATACAGGCATGCCTCCCCTTCCATTTCTCAGCTAGTTGGCATGTTTCCCGAGACAGGCAACAGCAACACCATGTGTTTGTCTGCTGCTGCTGCCTGGGCTTCTGGTGTCATCCTCCCCATGGATGGGTCCACATATCCTTGAGAGAAAGGCAGAGATTGATATAGACCGTGGACCAGCACTTGTTCCTCATGGTGGAAAGAAGAGTGGGACCCATCTGTCTTCTGTGATCACAGCATCTCTATGACTGGACCTTCACCTCTGAAGTGTTACATAGGACTTGTGTAAAGTACCCTTCATGCACAGCTGCTTGAGCTTACTTCCTGCTGGATCTGGGTAGGTTCCTTCAGGGCTAGCCATAACCAAGGGAAGGACACTCTTGCTACTCCACTCTGTTACCCAGCACCTGTACAACATCTTTGACCTGAATAAAAAGCAGGAGGCAACCAGTTTTTCTCCTGGACTTACTCGTGAGTGCTGATGCTTTTCAACCTGATGCTGCACTAGATCAGTGTCAGATACTAGTAAATTCTCTGGACTGTATCATAGCTCCTCCAACCCATCCAGTGGCTTTTCTTCCATTGTCTTTGCCTGGACTTGGAGAATACTTTTTGTTTAGGAGAACTGCCCCGGAGGTCCCTCCTCGTCCACATGCATGGTGCCCTCCTGGGATTGCCAAGAGGGGAGGCCCTGGACAGCAAAGCTATGTGATCTGTTGTGGAACACCACAAGCTAAACGAAACATTTCTCCTCCCTGGGGAACACTCACATGCTCTGAACAGCAGCAGCACCAGTGTGAGGACAACCCCAGCGTGGGCAGGAGGCTGACTCATCTCTCCAGAAGAGACAACACTCTTTATTAATCACTGCTCCTTTGAAGTGGAAAAATGGAGAAAACCTCTCATGGTCAACGTTGTGATTAACCATCTAATTGTTCTGCTGGTATGTTTGCTTAAGGGGTTTCATTTGCTCTGTGTACATTAAGAATAAGAAATAGTTTCTCATCCTACCGTTGTTGCCCCCAGATGATAGTAATTAACAGTGTACCAGACAGACCCATTGTATATGACTGATGCTTTTTTTTTTTTTTTTTCATTTCAATCCCTGTGTCCATCTTTGTTGAAGTGACTTCAGTGTTGGAGGGAGAATGACAGCTTTTCAGATTAAAGTCCTCCGTTGCCAAAACATCCAGGGAGTCTCTTCATGGAACAGAATTAATTCCTTGTGCCTGCCAACAGATCCTTCAGTCGTCTTTTCCATCATAGGAGATGGTGCCATAAGTGATGGAGAGTCCCCCAACATCTTTTCTGGGAGAAGACCCATCTGGCTGGGCTGCAGGTGCTGGCTGGGTACTCAAGCCTGGCTGAAATGCAGAATCACAGCCTCTTCCACCAGCTCTGAGCGTGCACATCCCAGGTATGGCTGGTGTGGAGCACAGGATTTTTCAGGGAGCTGGCACAGCTAGTCCTAGCTGTGCAAATGTCTCCTCTTCAGTGCACACAGGTTTACACAAGGGCTTAAACTCTGTTGATGGTCTGTGCCTCCTAGACTTTTCTTGTCTTTGCTTGAAATATTAGACTGGACTTAAGTCTTGGGGCTTGGCAGAGGATAGATGAGTGAGTTTTAGTTTGATCTGCAGTATGAGTAAGAAAGAAGATCACTTTGTCTTTGCCTGCCTAGATATCTATGTGTCTAAGAATATGCAGAAGTGTATCTTGATGAGCACAATATGAAAGAAAATAGTATCAGTGGAGGACAACTAGTTACAGAAATTTTGGTCTAATCATTCATTCTAGGCCAAGTCCAGCTAAATGTTCCATTTCAGATACAGATCCCATACAAATACATTTCGGTAACATTTCAAGCCATTTTTTACTATATCAAACAAACCAAAAGGAAGTTTTGAAATGACAGGTAGCCTAAAGCCAGTCTCACTGACATTGCTATTCCCTTCTATGCTGCAGTGCACATGGTGAGCTTTGCAAAACCACACATTTCCTTAGCCCTACTCCCATAGGCATCCATGCAAGTGTTTGTGTGTTTGTCACCAGACCCCAGAACACTTTAGATGTTCCCCTACATTGCACACAATGTGATAGTTCAGTTTAGAAAGGTATTTTCATTCACTGGGCAACTGTATTGTAACTGAAGTGTGGCAACTGGCTTGTGCTCTGTTTGGTGCTGCAAGACTGTGGACTGCAGCTAGAGGGGGTGAGCAGGCAGAAGATAGTTTCAGCTAAAATTTCACATTTGAAACGCTTCATCTTGCCCCTCTCTTTTCTCCTTCCCCTGGTCACAGTGGCACTTGCCTTAATTGCAGGCACATCTGTCTGCAGTAGACTTCTTTGTGCACATGCATTCTTAATATACATGCAGGTATACATGCTATGTGTGTATATGTCTGTATCTACGCATGCACAGCATATCTGACAATTTTCAGTAGTTACCATTATTTGTGATGAGACATAATGTGAGGTCTTGACTGGTGGCTGAGGTCAGAGTGCATGAAATGTTGTGCACACGTCATGAGTAGATGACCCTTTCTCCAGAGATCTTGCAGTCCAAGTATATGATTAGGAACAACAGATGGATACCACAAACAGACAGGCGGCGTGGGTGGGGGAGGAGCACAAAATACCACCAAGATAATTAAGATGAATGATTAATGACTCGAATGGGTAAGAAGGGGCCAAAACATGCTAGCTGAGTATTCTCTGGTGATGCTTCACAGGAGCCTCGGCAGAGGTGGACAACAGATATATCGTATTTTGGACTCGCTCATGATCCAGACTGCTAAATTTGTTCCCAGTGCATGTTTGTAGCAGTTCAGCTCTAACATTATGCTGTAGCTACACTGTGACGATGGTGTAAATACAGTGTATTCTGTATGGAATGCAAACCCAGCCACACTGAAACACTAGTCCTTGCCGGAATTTTGATCTCGTGGGATCTGATCCAACACCCACTGGAGTCAGTGAGCTCTTGACCTGTATGGGATTTGAGACAGTCCCAGAATGTTCAAGTGGGCTCCAATCTGGGCAAAGCAATCAGGATATATATTTAAAATGCTAAGAAGAAACGCTTTGTATGAAATGCATTTAATATACTTCTTTTTGCATGTACACATTTTTACTGTGTGAAATCAGACTGGTTTTATATCTGCTGCATCTATCTTAACGTGTGGTATATGTTACAGTGGACTGATCAGTTACATGATTAAAATACACGGTAAATAGATTCACAGCATGCTTAGCACTAGCAGGTTCGTGGGGTTTTTAGTGATTTTTAACCCAAATCCTTTTGGTTTTGTTGTTGCTTGTTTGTTTTCCTTTGAGAGATTGTCCAGTGGTTTCCTAATTCAGCTTGGTTTGTCCCACGAAGCTCCTTCCTTTATTTTTATGGTAGTTGAGTGGCTGGCTAGTCCTAGAAGTCACCCAGCTTTCTCTCCACTCGGATAGGTTGTATGTTGGTAGAAGAGGATCAAGCACAGCAGCTCCCCTTGGTATGGATAAACACAAAACTCCGTCAAGCTGGCAAGTTCCACCACCACAATTTTCTCTTAGAAGTAAATACAGGAGGGGCTCAGAAGGAGGTGGAAGGTGCCAAGGAAAGATTTCTTGCTTCATAATGCAGGATTTGGTTCTGGCTCCAGTCTGCATAAAAGTTCAGGCAGATAGGTGGTCAGGTGGGATTTCAGATCATTCGACTTCTCTCTGGAGAGGGTTGTGTATGCACAACTTTGGACTGTTCCCCTGAGTGAGCTCAAATGATTACAAAATCACTTCCAGTAAGTCCCTACCTCTAAGGCCAGGGTTGCTCTGACAACCACTCTGGGTGGATCATCTGTGGGAACTGAACCTGGAGCCTCTGGATCTGAAAGGACAAGCCTCTGTTGTTAGAACTAGAAGTTGAAATGCTTTCCTGCAACAGTAGCAGCAGCCTCATTTGTCCACCCCTCTGCCACTCACGAGGATGTAAGGTCCACCCAGGCACTGCAAATTATGCTGTGACAAAAGTTACAGCCCAGCCTGGTGTGCACAGATCCTGTGTATATGCTCATTGTTTGGACTACCGGTTGAATTTGAGGTGAAACCTTCACAGGTAAATGGGTACATATCTTCACAAGGGGGTACTACGGACTTTCACACTTTCCTCAGTGTCTAGGTGTTTTTTGTATCTATTAACATGGGTTATATTTGCACATATCTGGGGGTTCAATGGAGCATTAATGTGTTTGTACATAACTGAAAAGGGGAAGTATTTGTAGCTGTTGTCACAGGCATGCAAATAAATCTTGGGCTCTTTTTTAAATAGAGCTTTTCAAACAGCTAGACTTGGTGTGAGGATTCAAGGAAGGATGCTACCTTTTATACTGAACTTGTGGTTTCCTCCAATTAATTTTGCAGGGCCCCCTTTTGCTGGCTAGAAAGCCTTCACTTGAAATGCAATTACCCAGATGTAGAGAACAGGCATAGCGAGGCGAAGAGGAAATTTCCTCAGATTGCCCCTCCACCATCAACAATGGTACATTTTCTACACTTTCCAGATAACAAGGGAAAGACTTGGGCTGCATCCTTGTGTAAATGCGTAGCTGCATGGCCCTATTGACTTCAACAGAGCTTTGCCAGTAAACTTAAATCATAAGACAGGGTAGGTAGATATAGGGCCAGGTATAATGTCATCAGCAGTGCAAATTAGTAGTTTTATTGAAGTCAGTAGAGCAATATCAGTGGAGAATCTGACCTTTTTGGTGTACCCAACTGATGGCAACATTGTAGTGAACATCCTCCTAAAATCTGCCTTGCTTTTGTTAACTCTTACATTTGTTCAGATTTGCCATCCTTTTAAAAATGTTGGTTTTGTTGTTGGTTTTGTGGTTTTTTGTTTGTGGTTTTGTTTGTTTGGTTGGTTGGTTGGAGTTTTTTTGTTTGTTTTTGGTTTTGTTTTTGTTTTTGTTTTGTTTTGTTTGTTTGTTTGTTTTTGGTTTTTTTTGTTTCATTTATGGGCTGGTCTCTCTGATATTTCCAGCATTTCTGGTTCTCTCTTATATCCTTTCCATTCATTCAGTTCTTGACCTGTGTTGCCTTCTCTTCATTTTTCCCAGCTTCTCAGCTACATCTTCACCCTTTCACTGCATTAAGCAGTGCAAGGTGCTGGGATTAACTGAACTGAAATATTCCTATAGAGTGGATACCTTTATACTGTGGAGCTTCTCTTCATCACATGATCCTTCCCCTCTGATTCCTTCCCAGGTCTTCACACAGGACATGGTGGTTACCTCCTCACTGGGGCTAAGGTCTTGTCCACTCTCAAGCACATCTCTGCTTGGAAAGGGCCTACTGACAGTGCTGCACCATGCCAGGAATCTGGAGCTGGGGTATCTGCTTTCTTCTTTTCCAGCTGGAGATATGAGGAAGAAGTGCTGACTGTGATGATAGTATTGTATTCTGAATAAGAGTCAAGAAGATCAGGCAGGGAGTGGGAAACAGTCATTTCCCTTCATCCCTGTAAACAAGAAGATCGATCTAACTCTGAACTGCTGGATGATGGAGAGGATCTGAGCTGGTGATGGGGCTGTATTCTGTGGTCCACACACAGCAGCTGTTAGTGGAGGTAGAGCTGGTGTCACTTGTCTTCATTTATTCACAAGCCCATATAGAAACATGGTGTGCCCCAGACTTATGCCTGTTCTCTCAGAGAGAAGGTGTCCCTGTCACAGAGGGTACTGCCACCTCTCTGGTCCCCCCAGTCAGAAAAGCCAGTGGACCACCTCACAGAACAGAGATACTTCCTTGTGAGAAAGTACTGAATGTTCCCATATAACTTTCCAGAAACCTCAGCTTTACTTGTCCCTTCTGTAGCACTAAGAGGCAGAAAAATCTCCAACCTATGAAGGTCAACAAGCAGCTTAGCAAGTGACATACTGATTGGGAAGGGGGCTGTGTTGGACTTGCTCTTGGTAACAAGAAGACAATTCTTGTTTAGAGGGATAGACAGGCTTGTCAGAGGTCTGTCTGCTAGGTCTTTGCAGAGTGACAGCAGCCTTACTGCTGAGGGACTACCTCTACTCATAGATGAGCTTAATTAAGAGGTGGAACTGACCCAGGCAAAAGTTTTTTATCACCGACTAGCTAGGGCTCATTGAGGGTTTGTGGCCAAGGAAGTAGGTAGGAAGAAGATGGTGTGGCTGTACTATTTATTTTCAAAAGAAGAAGACAATTATTATAGTCATGGTTATTGGGGAGGTTCAAAGGCTGGCAGAGGACAGGAGTGTGATGGCAGAAGGGTGCTGTGGATGGATATTATCTTACTGAGGGTTTCTGGCAGAGACCATGTTGGCTTGGAACAGCAGGAGTATATGGGAGAGAAGATTAGAAAGCTGGAGCTGCAGCTGAGACTACTTTTCTTCATCTGATGTACTAGAGAGGTAGAGGAAGCTGCAGCTGTGACAGAGTTCTCCTAAAAAGCAGGAGACTGCAAAGGGCAGGTGTCCACCTAGAGTGAAGGATCTGTACTTGTGTGATTATGAGGGCAAAATGGAGGAAGGGGATTGCTGGTGGATGAGACCTAAAAATAAAGGTTGGTTTTGCTGAAAAGGTGAAAGAAACAAAAGAGATGTTGGTAAAGAAAAGATGAGTAGCTAGCCCCCACAAGAAGAGGGTTGTAGCCCAGAGTGATAGCTGAGGAATGGAGCTTAACAAGGAAAAAGGACACAGAGAAACTAGGCTGTTGAAAACAGAGGAGAATATCTACAGTGAAAAGGGAAAAATAAATCAGGTAAATAAATATGTGGTAAAGGGTAAATATCACTGGGTAGATGGATGGGTAGATGAGAGAAAGCAAGCTCTGATGCTTGTTTGGGTGGGTGATATGTTAGTGATAAGAGAGTGCCTAATCTCTTTGGGGTGTGGAGTTGGATCAATATGAGACAGCTGAAATATATCTTTGTGAAGTGGTGTGATTCTGGGTAACAAAATGTAGGAACTTGGATTAATCATACTAGGTGTGAAAGTCAGCATCTTGGGGTAAACAAAAGGACAGTGAAACATAAATATTGTTGAATGTGCTTGTGTGCTACAGAAAGGCAGAGATGGAATATAACCTTGTCCATGTATGTAGAAATATTGCTATATTTCTGTGAAGAAACTGGTAAGGGTAGCATGGATGAAAACCAGATGTGAGCTGGTCAAAATAGTTTTGGCTATGAGTTTCCAGCACTGAGACTTTTCCATAGGCCCCAGACTCATTTGGTGTGTTGTGGTGGCTTTGATTTTTCAGGGATAGATTGAAAAGTGTAAAGGAATTGTTAACAACAATGGCCAATGAATTATTTTTTCTGATAGTTCTTTCTTCTTCAGTTAGTTTTGGTACTGCTTTTTTTGCACAGAAATTAGAAAGCTGTGGAAGGGCTAGTGACCATGAGTTGATTAATTTTTAAATGGAACAGAAGACTAAATGAAACTTCCTGCAGCTCAGATTCTGAATTTGAAAGGGATTAGCTTCTCAGAGAGGTTGGCATGCTCAGCTCAGCTCAACTAAGGGGCTCAGCCATTGGATGTGGAGTTCTCTAAGTACAGGGCACTGTAGCTATTAGGAATCTGTCTCGGGTGAGGGGAGAGATCTGGGGAAGGGCTTCCAGGCTTAAATTAATGTGTGAAGGCAAAAGCATGTGCTGGTTAGCTATGAAGAATCTTTGCCCAAGTCAAACAGATATGCATGGGTTTTCTAAACAGTTGAGAAATCAGGTTCTGGGATTGTTTGTTGAAATCAAAACCCATTTAAAAAAAATTTTTAAAAAGGAGTGGAGATTACATGGTATTTGGTTCATACAATAAGACTGAACTTAGTGACCCAAGAGCAATCTGCCTGTCTGTGGTCTTAAAATGAAGAGATGTTTGCAAATGTGCAAGTTGTACGGTAAGGATGGAGACAATGTTCAAGCTTCTCAGTACGACGGGAGGGATGAAAGCAGAGATGCATAAACAAACCTGCTAGGGGGCCAGCTGAACATTTCATGCCACAATCATTCTGTAGCCTCGGGCAGCAAGGCAGGCTCAGAAAACCCTCTGGCTAGCAGCTGCAGCCATTTTTTAAATATGCAGGGCCCTCAGCTCTACTGTAGCTGCACAGAAAAGTTGCTCTCAGTTCCCAGTTTGTATTTGTTTGCCATGTGACTCAGTACCTCGCATCTGAAATGGCTGTAAGTGCCTGAGACGTGCCATGGCTGTTTGAAGTCAGTCAGTCTCCCATCAGGTCACATGAAGATGAAGGCACTTCATACAGAGAGCAGTTTGTTCCACTCTGCTCACCACAGTGGGAGTTTCCCTCCAGGAGGACGTTGAGGATAGTAGCCCACATTGGCCTTCTATGAGGAATGGGTGATGAGGTGTCCCCCATGTATCACTGCAAACTGGCAGTTGTGGCATCTTCTGGGTTATATTGAGGAAGGTCTTTACTGCCACATGATGCATAATGTGAGGAAACAGAATAGTAGAGGGAGCTATTAGCCAGTCACTGTTTGGTCTTGTGGTCCTTGTTGTTGTCATTCTTTATTCACATATCAACTCATTTTGGGTGAAGAAAGATTTAACTCACGTGTGTTTACAGCATGTGCCAATGGAGGAGCAGAAATCTGCTATTCATTTGTGCTGTGTTTGCGTTTTGACTTCTTGCACTACTCTTTCTTAAGAGGTTTCTATGTTTTTCTGCTCCTTTTGCTATTTTCTTTAGGAACTGCTTTAACAAAGTACATGACCCAGAATCAGTCCTAAATAGAATGACTCTGTCGGTTCTCCATTAAGATCTCCATTTACACATCTGGCTGCTCTCCATTAAGATATCTATTTGCACCTTGAATCCTGTGTTCAGTTTTGGGCCCCTCACTACAAGAAAGACATTGAAGTGCTGGAGAGAATTTAAAGGAGGGTGATGAAGCTGGTGAGGGGTCTTGAGAACAAGTCTTATGAGGAGCAGCTGAGGGATCTGGAGTTGTTGAGTCTGGAGAAAAGGAGGCTGAGGTGAGACCTTATCGGTGGGTGTAACTACCTGAAAGGAGGTTGTAGCGTGGAGGGTGTTGGTCTCTTCTCCCAAGTAGCAAGTGATGAGATGAGAGGAGATGGCCTCAGGTTGAGCCAGGGAAGGTTCAGATTGGTTATTAGGAAATATTTCTTCATGGAAATGGTTGTGAAGCACTGGAACAGGCTGTCCAGGGAAGAGGTGGAGTCACCATCCCTGGAGGTTTTTAAAAGGTGTATAGATGAGGTTCTTAGGGATATGGTTTAGTGCCAGAGTCAGGTTGTGGTTGCATTTGATGATCTTGAGGGTCTCTTCCAACCTAAATGATTCTATGATTCTATTCATTTCACAAACTGTTAGGAGGGGAGTGTGACAAAGACATCGGTCACAGTGGTCTGCTTTTGACAGCAGTTGCTGGTGGCTGCCATGGCTTTGATCAAGTACCTGCTACTCTGTATTGTGCATCCTTGTCTATCATGTACATGTCTTCTGCATACTTGGGTAATAGTCCAACCATTCATTAATACATTGTAAAGAATTATGGAAAGCGGGAGGCATTTCTTTGGAGAATCCATCTTTTTGGGGTTTCCTGAGATCAACTCATAGAATTGCATCTCTTGTGATTGCCTTACAGCTATATACCCATGTTGATCCATTGGGATAGACCTTGGTGTGAGTGCTTGGTGTTTCATGGCCCATCTTCTCTCTGCTGGAAACCATTCTGAAGGTGAACAAGGGGCATGCACCAAGTACCAAAATGTATCTTGAGTTGATCACTGATGGGCTGAGAATGGCTGGTGTGAAACTTTCCCAGTATACCTAAAGGTCATATGGATTTTGGGTTTAGATTCAAGTGAGGAGAGTGTTCAAGCATGTGTGCCGAGCACCAAATCGGGTAGGACCTACTGGCTTTAAAGGCATGTTAAATTCCTCTGTAGCAAAGAACTAAACAGAAGCTACAGAAAACATGCCCTTCTACAAGCTTGTTCAGCTAAGAGCTGAGACTTGTATTACCTACAAGTAATGAAGATATTCACTGACTTGAAGTCTTCAGGGAACTTAGATTTTTATGCTCAAAGAGTGAGGTTATATACCCTGTTTGTGTCAGTCAGTGCTCAGTTGTAATGCAAATCATAGTGCTGAAGTCCAGGTGTTCTGACTGGAATTCAAAACCTGTTGCTCCTTGACAGGTCAGTAGCACAGAAGTTACAGAAGCACATTTCTGATTCCCCTTTTGTACACAGAGAAGAGTCTTACCATAACTGAGTTATTCAGGCATTTTTCTTCTGGGTCTCTACAGGCTGGTTTTGCTGTGACTCTTTTTCCTTGCTTTTCACCTTTGGCTTTGAATAAGATCAAGTTTGAAATTTTGATAGTCCTCATCTTAGTGCTTCACAGGATGTCACGTTAATGTTTGCCCCTTTTAAAATAAAAAATGAAGTCCCTTATTGTGTTTTTTTTTCCCATTAATTGAATTTTAACTTAAAGTTAGGAGCTGAAAAAAGTGGGTATGTGTGCTTATGCAAAAGACAACAACAAAAAAATAGCATTATTGATAGGTTTGCTAACTCTTCATGTTGAGGTTGCATTAGCAATACTTTGTATCTTTAAATAAATTAGGGGTTTGAATATGCAGTCCCAGAACAAGTCTATATTCTCCTGCCAAAACACTGAAATGTGGAATCTGCTCTTGCCAGTTACTTAAAACATACAGTATTTTTTTCTCGTCTTTGAGCTCTATACTATCACTCATTGTCATGATATGGGATCCTATTCAACCCCAAATAATTTGGCAGGCCTGGAATTGCTGGCTTTTCCTCTTTCAGGTTATAGTGATGTTGCTTGGAGAATGTGCTGTGTCTATAATAGTACAAGTAATCTACTCCTTCCTTTTAGTCTGTCTCCAGTTGTGATAAGAGGCATTTTCCTTTTACGTTCCTGCTTAATAAAGCCTTTCTGTTGTGCTGGTGCGGGGGACACCACTGAAAGAGTTAAGTGGCTTTGAGGACTTGCCGAGATCCCAATTCTAGGTCGTTCTAAGTCAGGAATTCTGGGTCACTAACAATGGGAATTGTTCTGAATAATCTGATAATGTTCTCCTCGGTAGTGTTGCTTTGTTTAAGGGTGTTGTCACTTCATATCTGTCTGGAAGTGAGGTAGTGGAAGGAGTCCTGGAATAATTAAAAACTTTTCCTTTGCTCTTTATCCGAAATCTTTGGCCCATGCAGATATGTGTTTGGATGCCCAGCCCTCTTGAAACATAATGGGAATTTGTTCTCCTCTCTCCCCCTAAAGAAGTCAACCACTGAAGGCTGAGAATTAGATTTTTATTGAACTTTCTTTTTATTTGCATACATCTGGGCTGAGAGAGTAGACTGACCAGCAGAGAACAACAAAGTTCTTAGTACCAGAGAAACATCGTCTTTGGAAAGGAACATAAAGCATGTGGTGAGTGCCACAAACATCTAGTAGATCAGACGGTTTGTGTGGCATTCCCTTAGGAAATACTCCTCATAACTTGACTCAAAAGAATGTCTTTGTTACTTGGAGCCATTCGATATCTCATCTGAGCTGATGGTTGGTTTAAATTTTAAAAGCTCTTGTATTCCACCTGTGTGTGAGGGATGAGAGTTTGTTAACCCTTTTTGGTTTGTGCAGCACAATACAGTCAAAACATTTCCTCTGAAACCACTGGCTCTATCAGGTGCATCTCAAGTCTTCTATTTATTTTAATTTCATTTGCTCCTGGGGCCTGGTGGCTTCACAATGGTCAAAGGTATCAGAGTTCAAAAAGCAGACCTGTGTCTAGGAAATAAACTTGTCAGCTGGAAGCCAGACTTTTCCCCTGCCTTAGATCAGTTTTATATGGTAGTCACTCACTGTGGATTTACACTGGAGGGTTGGATCTGGGGCAAACTCTTGGCCGCTGTACTCAAACCACTGAGAATTTTTGCAGCTCTTCATGGAGTGTTTTCAGGATATATGACCAGGTTTTGGTGGTCTTATCCAGGTGTGCAATTGAGACACAGTTAAGATTTTTCTAGGAGGCAGAAATATAAGAGAAAGCAATCTGATTTACAGGTGGTCTTGGCTCTTCTGGGCATGCAATTTGAGTGCATTGGAGTTACTGCATCTGAATGCTTTATTGATTGTCAGCTGAGCATAAGCAACTGAACCCCAGCTGCGAGGCCATATGCATTAGCTCAGCTCTCACCAAAGCCCTTTTCCTTGTAGTGCCCTTTTGGTTTGTGTTAGCTCTAAGTTTTTACTGGTGTATCTCCCTCCCCAGCATTATGAGACTTAAAACCAAATTCTGCTCTTGATGCCACATATGAGCTTACTGCAAACATGTGTTTCTCTTAGCTTCACTAGTGGAAAGCAAAGGCAGTCTACAACCTGCCAAGAGGCACTCTGAACAGTCTTCAAAGTTTTGACTGTGTTTCTCCTCACTTAGGAAAACACACAGTATGGAGAGACAAGGGGGAGACATGGATCTCATAAAATATATCTCCCCTTTGGCTTAGATTATAATAACAAAATGTCTGAGTCACCGCATGGTACACTGATATGAAGCAACTGCCTGCAGAAAAAACAAAGCCATGCATTTTTCTGAAAAACGAGGAGGAAAGAAGAAGAAGAAAAACATGTATTTTCATTCTTTTGGCTAGCCTAATTTTCTTCTATTTCTCATTAACCTTTAGAAAATAAAGCTAGCTTTCCTGAGGGAAAATAGCACTTCTTTGCCTCACCCCAGTAGAGTTGCCCTTCAGCAGCCAAATTTAACTAAAGGCATGCAGTGGTTTCTTGGCCTACTGAGTTGAGTCTTACTTCTGGTCTGCAGGGGACCTGCCTTTGAGCCCCACAGAAGCTATTGCTGAGACTATGGAAAATCGTCTGTCACTTGGGCTAGATGCAAAGCCCTCTGGAGGCCACTGGAGCCACTGGAAGTGCTGATGAACTCTGGCATAGCCTTCTTGTTCATGTTGATTGCTTTTCAGATCCCAGATCACAAAGAGATACCATACCCCTTTCAGAGCTCAAAGCATGGAGTTCCTCTTGAACCTCAGCCTTTGAAGTTGTTTATCTAGGCCCTCTACCTTCTCAGGAGAAGGGGATGGGCACCCCCTGAGGTTACTTTGTCCCAATTTACATGACATGAAGTGTCCAAGATAATTTCCTTCTGTAGGACTTAATTTCTCCAGAGCTTATAACAGAAGACTAGCTGACTAGCATAGATATATCTTTTTGTCAGCTAGACATAGACATAATCGATGTGATACAAATTTGGTGGTTTCTCTTGTGTCTTAGTGATTACAGATCTCCCTATCTTGTTTGTTCACAAAGGAACATGGATTTTGAAACTCTGCTTTATCTCCAGCTAACCACAGATTTGTGTAATGGGTAGCTGGATTTTCATCTTGGGTGATGCAAAAACGTCAGTGAACTGGTGCTGGTTATTTGCATTAAGGCTTCCAGTATGCTTAAAACTTTAAAGGAGGCTGTTAGAAATGTAAATTATAACAGAGTTTGTGTACAGAAGTGTGTAGAGAATTTATTTTCTCCCCAGAGCAAAGCAGTGTGTGTTTTGACAGCTTGGAAAATTGAGAACGTGACATGAAGGTCTACCAAAAAGGCACTTTAGATACGTGATTTGGTGCTGGTACTAAGACACTGTATTTGCTTGGTGAAAACATGATGGGCTGCTTCTGTGGAGTACCTGGAGGATGCAGTCTAGAACTAAATTGTGTCTTCTGTTAGCTTCAAATCCAGCCTTGCCTGGTGGCATCAGTACCACTAAAATTTTTGACCTGTGCATTGGTACTACTTCTTCTCTTTGTGTCTCTGAAGTAAATGGTCATGTGGTATTTTAGGGACAATCTAGTGGCCCAGCACAAAGACTTGAAAAAAATACTTGGGCTAGCTCATATACTAGAAGCATCACAGTCATGTTAGTGTAATACACTCCCTTGGCCATGTAGGGCTTTTGAGGTTAGCAAATGTGATGCCCGCCTACAAGAACGGCCAGAAGGAGGATTTGGAGAATTATAGGCCTCTCAGTCCGATCTTAGTGCTGGGGAAGATTATGGAGTAGATCATCCTGAGAGCCATTATGTGGCACATACAGGACAACCAAGTGATCAGGCCCAGTCACCATGGGTTTATGAAAGGCCAGATACTGCTCGACTAACCTCATCTCTTTCTATGACAAGGTGACTTGCTTAGTGGATGAGGGAAGGGTTGTTCATGTTGTCTACCTGGACTTTAGTATAGCTTTTGACATAGTTTCTCATAACATTCTCTGGGAGAAACTGGCAGCTCATGACTTGCATGGGTGTACTCTTAGCTGTGTAAAGAACTGGCTGGATGGCTGGGCCCAAAGAGTTGTGGTGGAGTCAAATCCCCTTGGTGGCTGGTCACAGGTGGTGTTCCTCAGGGCTCATTATTGGGGACAGTTCTCTTTAATATCTCTATCAATGATCTGGAAAAGGGGATTGAGTGTACCCTCAGTAAGTTTGCAGACAACACCAAATTGGGTGGGAGTGTTGATCTGCCTGAGTGTAGGAAGGCTCTACAGGGGGATCTGGATTGTCTGAATCAATGGGCCAAAGCCAATTGTATGAGGTTCAACAAGGCCAAGTGCTAGATCCTGCACTTGGGTCACAACAACCCCATGCAACGCGACAGGCTTGGGGAAGAGTGGCTGGAAAACTGCCTGGTGGAAAAGGACCTGGGGGCGTTTATTGACAGCTGGTTGAACACGACCCAGCAGTGTGCCCAGGTGGCCAAAAAGGCCAACAGCATCCTGGATTGTATCAGAAATGGTGTAGCCAGCAGAACTAGGGCAGTGATTGTGCCACTGTACTTGGCACTGGTGAGGCTGCACCTTGAATACTGTGCTCAGTTTTGGTCCCCTCACTACAGGAAAGATGTAGAGGCACTGAAGAATGTGCAAAGAAAGGCAACGAACCTGGTGAAGGTTCTAGAGAACAAGTCTTATAAGGATCAGCTGGGGGATCTGAGGTTGTTTAGCTTGGAGCAAAGGCGGCTCCGGGAGAACTTATCACTTTCTACAAGAAAGGAGGTTGTAGCATGGAGGGTGTTGGTCTCTTTTCCCAAGTAGTAAGTGACAGGGTAAGAGGAGATGGCCTTGAGTTGAGCCAGAAGAAGTTTAGATTGGATATTAGGAAATATTTCTCCATGGAAATGGTTGTCAAGCACTGGAACAGGCTGCCCAGGGAAGTGATTGAGTCACCATCCCTGGAAGTGTTTAAAAGATGTATAGATGAGTTTTTTAGGGACATGGTTTAGAGGTGGACTTGGCAATGTTAGGTTAACAGTTGGACTTTATGATCTTAAAGGTCTTTTCCAACCCAAATGATTCTATGATGATTCTCTTTTCTCAAAGAACAAGGAGTGGCGCTTATAAAGGCTATTTCATTGAAACAAAGGTTTTGTCAGAAATTGCACATCTGTCTTTCCGTTGGGGTTTATTTCAGGAATATTTCAACCTGAATGATTTCCAGTGAGATGAATGGAAAAGGGTTGGCATAGACTATCCCATGGGCTGCTCACAGGCCAAGCTTTCCGGAGGCTTTCATGCTTTCTGGGTAATTGATTTTCCAGGCTGAGGATCTCATAAATAGAATTCATCCTATCTGCCTTCTCCTCATACAAAAGGATGAGATAAATCAACCTTTGGTTGTATCTGACTCTGTATAGTAACTGCCATAGAAGTTTGTCTAGTTTATACTATACAACTAACTTCTGGGCCTTAAACTAAGCCACAAATCCATATGCTCAAATGCTGTGTAGGTGAGATGGAGAAAAGGGTGATGGAAGAGGAGTCAACATTTGATTGGGGGAAAGGATGGATGACAGTTTTCTGTGGGTCAGAAACTTGTCTAGGTATGTGGTTGAGTAAGTGCCTAGTTTGCTTAAGAGTTGAATGCAAGAATCATTTGTAACATGTTGTAACAACAACTTTATTGACCATCAAGTTTGCCGACAAATGACAGATGGCATCTCCTCTGTAAGCCACTAGATGGTGATCTTTATATATGTTAGCCACATGCCCAGGTAGGTGAAGACACTACTTTTTCTATAAAACCTTCCCCCTGCCCCCCTCTGAGAGATTTCAGTGCACTTCCAGAAAGGAAAGTGAACATGGGCCCACTTGATTGAAACCAAAACAATTTGCTTTTACTGTATGAATGGAGTTGTAATTTAGAGAGGGAGATTGTCTTTGGTCAAGGTTTGAGTGGAGAGGAGGGTGGAGATCTGCCCCTGTTCTTCCTCTGCACACCAGGCTCTCCTTATTTGGGGTGGCAGGGTCACCTGAAGTGTGCTAATGCTGTTGTACTGGGTTCGGACATCTGGATTCCCTCTCTGTAGGGTCTGGATGCAGTTGGGGACGAATACAGTGGTGGTGGGATCACAGGTTCAACACCTAGAGGTTTAATGCAATCAGATCTCTTATTTCAGCTTGACTACATAGTTACCCTCAGGAAGCAGACAAATAGCACCAAGTTTGTTTTAATCAAAAGGTAACCACGGTAATATTTGTATTGGAAACCCCACAACAGCAGTGACTCCATGCTGATGTTTGTACTTGAACGTGTGGTACTGTACGTATCTGAAGCAGGTTCTGAGGTGGCCTTCCTGATCACAGACTAATATAGATTGGAAAGCAACTCCAGAGGTCATCTGGCTCAAGCACTTTCAGAGTAGGGCCAGATGAGTTCAGGTTGCTCAGGGCCTTGCCCAGGCCAATTTGGAGCCTCTCTGAGGATGGAGGTCCCACAACCTCTCTGAACAACATGTTCCAGTGCTTGACTAACCTTAAATGTGGATCTCTTTTTCCTAATATCTAACTAGATTTTCTCCTGTTAGGACTTGCATTGTTCAAGCACAAACTGCCTGCGAGCAACCAGTGCATAACTTAGAGTGTCTGTGGTGAAACTGATATTTCTTTTTAGTACCATCAGTCACTTAGGTCTCTAAGAGATGTTAAACTATTGACTTTTGCCAATGGTTTGCCAATTATCTAATTTATCACCACCCTGTACCTTGAAGAGCCATTTATAGCAGTTAAAGCTTTCCTGGTTGAGGATTTTAAATGCACTTTGTGTCAAGGAGGCAGGGGGCAAGTAGCCCTTGCAGAAGCTGCCAGATCAGTTGAATCCATACTAAACCTTCACAAAGATTTGGGGTGGGGAGAACTGAGGAATCCTTTGTAGAGTACAGTACTGTTTGCTGTATTTATCAGTGAGTCTGGTTCTGGTCTAGGCCATATGTAGAAATTGCAAAGTATAGCACAAATGGGTCTCTGTTATGATGCATCTTATCTCCTCAAACTGGTGGCAGACAGTGAAGGGTTAACTGCCAGTCAGAGAAGGAAGGGCTGTGCCAGCCAGTCTTGATGCACAGGAGGCCAGGGAGGTTAGCAAATGAGCTTGTCTGGGGAGGCTTCTAATTCAAAGGAGCAACACTGAATAGTAAGCACTCAGAGCTCATGGCACTTGACCAACCTGTCCTGTCAAGTACCACCAAGGGTGCTGAAGCTCAGCCAAAAGTGTAGCTGCATTGCTGCCCTCCCTTGTGAGGCGAGAGCTGTGGTTTGCTGGGGCTTTCAGCTCTGTCTTTAAGATTTGTGTTCTTTCTTGGAGGGGAGGGCAATTGCTGGAGTGCTTTAGAGGACACATCAACCTGCAGGATGTCTGACTCCTGCTGGTGTGAAAGGTAGCAGAAAACTGGATGGGCAGCCCAAAGAACAGGCTGGCCTGGTCCTTTTAAGGTACACTGTCTCTATAGAGGCTTTCCAACTGCATTTCTGCTCAGGTCCACATACAGCCATCTATAAAGAAGGGCTTGTTAGCCTTTCCCAGGAGGATGTATGTTCCAAAAAAGCTTGCCTCTCCCTTCCCCCACACTAAGATGACTAAACTCATTCCAGTGAGATCACGGTCAACATGACCAGAGAAGATCTAACACAGCCAGACCTATTCTGGAAGGTGAGGACTGAGCCTCAGCCAGCATCCAGGACCAGTCTGTGTGAGGAGGGCTTGTATAAGCTTGGACCAAACCTCATCTAGTTCATGCCCTGTGCTGTAAACATACAAAACATTTGGAACTCCAGAGCACCACATGGTCATTACTCTGTGTTTTCTCCCATGCTGTCAAACCAAAATGCTTGAGAAAGGTACTAGCTTAAGATGAAACTGCCTTGCGCTGAGTAAGAGGGTGACCCCCAGAGCCAGCTGAAAGACAAGCATAGTCCAAGTCTGCATTGTGCCAACCTGAAGAGTGTCAGTCAGTAGTAGATCTTGGTCTGGACCTGCCTGCCATTTTCTTGTCCCTTTTGGTTTTGAGGATGCCAGAAGGTGGCAAGGCTGTGACTGTTATTTCTAGACCCAGTGGTTTTCTCCTCTCTTTCTTGAGAGATAAACAGCTATGCTTTGGCAGCTTGATTATAAATGCTTGTAGATGTATTTACACCGGGGATGATGACTGTGCCCCTGAAACGTCCCCCTGCAAGCTGTTCTGCTCTGTGATGGAACCCCTAGAGATGGCTCCCGAAATCTCAGCTTGCAACCTCGTCCCTTTCTTTCTTTGCTCTTGCTTTGCGCTCTCTCTGTGTCTCTCACACACAGAGTGTGTTTCCACACACACCCCTCTGTTTTTCTTTCCTTTTTGGCTTCTTCTCACTGTATTGTTTTAAGTTGGTGGCTGGGCTGATTGCCAGTTTAAATTTCATCTGCCTCTCTTCTCCTTCTCTTCCTCTGCTCTCCTACTTGTCTCCCTCTTCATCCCCAGAAGTGATACTGTTTACTTTCTCTGCTGCTTTCTCAATGTCTTTGTATGCACTGCAAGGGATATAGTCACCAGCTGTGGAGAGCTTTCTGAAACTCGAACTTATTTCTCAGTGCCCCAGGGCTAGTGACCTCGCCACTACAAATAAATAAATAAATGAGTGCTGTCTTTAAAGACAAGAAAATGCATTTTTCAGATCCTGGGCTTGATTTTGAATAATCATGTCTGTTTTCTCCCTCCCTCATATGCAATTGTGGGGCTAAGAGATAGATAGATATTTAGCTGGGGGGAGGGGGAAAATAATAACCACCAAAAAAACACAACCTAATATAATAAAGTGAGAAAACCCAGCCTCCAAGAGCAGCTTCTTCCCCCCCCACACACTCTATTTTGTGGTGCTGCTGTTTTGCTTTATTTCCACCTTGAAGTGGAGGAGGAAGAGCCCAGCATGGAAGTGGAAAAGTCCAGCATGGAAGTGTCAGACTCCAAAGGGCACTTTGTCTGCCAGACAAAGCTTCCACAGCACTAAGGTGAAGAAAGATTAGAGGATAAAAGTGTTTGCCAGGATCTCGTCTTCCTTTTCTTCTTCCTCTGTGTGTGTGTGCATCTCTCCCTTTTGGGGAGGAGGTGAAAGGGAGGTCAAACCGTGCCTACTGACCTCTGCCCCTTGCCCCCTGTGAACCAGAGGGAAGCCTTTGAAGTTGTAAAGTGCCCACAAAAACAGCAAACCAAACATGCCGCTGGCTTTTCCCTCCCCTTCACAGGACTGCCAGCTGCATAATGGAAGGTGACAGTATGGAGGCAGCGAGACAGGGGCTCGGCACGCTGCACCTCCACCCCAGCCCCAGAGTCCACTTAATTGGCACTGTAAAAAGCCCACACACCAGGTGCAAGGGAGAGGGGGCACCGATAAAGGGCAAAAACAAGCCCTTGTCCCTCTTGGTGGCACTGAGGTGCCCTGCATCCCTCTGAGCAGCTGCAGTGTGTCTGGGGGAGACCTGCTTCCAGGGAGGTGTTGAGTTGAGGTGCCTGGAGTGAGCTGGAAGGTTGCTGCAGTGGCTAAGAAGAGGTTTGCCGGGTCTTTGCTGACCTTGATGTGGTTTCTGCTGGCACAGCTCATGGGCAGTGCAGGCAGGACCCTTGTGGAGTCCTTCCTTCCTCTGCTGCTTCTGCTGTCACAGCCACAAGAAGACAGTCAAGGTCTGCCATTCTGTGAGAAACTGGCAGAAGAAACTGGAGAAGTGCTTGGCTCTCCTTCCCTTGAACTTTGGATCACTTTCAGAGGCAGCCCCCAAGACCACAGCAGGTTGAAGTTTGTTATATGTTGTCTCATGTGCCATTAGGTAGGGCTTCCAAAGAGACAGCATATTAGCATTGAATGAGAGGTGTTTTTTTTTTTACTCTGATGCCTAGAGCATGGTACCTATTTTGTTTCTCCTTTTGTTTTAGAGGTCTATATCTTACCACTGGCAAGTGTAGCCTGCAGCATTTTGGATGTCCTCAGAGGACAGGGAGGTTGTTCTCCTTGTCTCTGTGCGAATGCCGCCTCTGTTTCCCACTGGACAGAGGGTTGTCCCTGGCTGAGAGCAGGGTCACCAAGCCCCAGCCCATGGGTGATGCTGTGAGCCTCCACCTGCAGGAGACTGCATCTGGCACAGCTCACTGTGAGCCTCTGTCTTTCTTCCAGCAAACTGGTGCCTCAGGTAAGATAGCAGGCTATTTCTTTGATGGATTGCTGCTTGATTTTCCATTTTTTGTTATAATTTTCTTATTTGTTCACAGTCTAACAGCTCTTTTCTCTTGGTATATCACTGGGATTTGATGTTGCTCTGACTCGCATCACATGGGGTTCCTGTCCTGGGAGCTGGAGAGCCATAGGTCATCTGAGAGCCTCCTCTGACAGCAGGCGAGCTGTTAATCTTTGTCACTTTGTGCACAGGAAAACATGCTCATATACCAAACATGACCCCTAATCCCCCCAAAAGGCCAACCCTAAACCTCAGAAAACCAGGCTGGCTACTGTCTGAGGAAAACAAAAAAAATTAAACAAGCAACCTTTCCTGTCTAACACAGGTAGGTTCATGCTGGACTCAAAACAAGTGCAACTGAGAGCTGTGCACAGCTTCAGTAGTTTCTGCTACCTTTTTCCTATGCTTAGTGTGGTTTTTACCCTTGCATGCTGGGCAGGAAATCCCAGCCCAAATGAAGTCAAACTGAGATTTATCATTGACTTAGTGAAACCTGGGACTTTGCTCCTTATCTACAGCGACAGTATTCAGGGATTCATATAAAATAAAACTCCTCTGGCTCTTGTTCTTCCTATGCTTCTGAGTGCCCGGATAAGCCCTCTGGGTTCCAGCTGGCATTTCTGATCCCATGCGTCTGAGGCCTGATAAGGTACTACAATGTCCAACATACAAAATCCTGCTTGGCAGTTTTACCTCCTCCATTCCTGTTTTATTTTGTTTTGTTTTTGTGCTTGGAGAGAATGTGGCTTTCCTGACTGATAACCTGTCAAGAGCACAATAGTTAACTACAGCTAAATAATTAATGTGCTGTGTGGCAGTGGCAACTGATGCTCAATGCTCCAGAGCTGAAACTGCTTTTTTTAAAAAATTCAAGTTCAGCCATGACCGCCACAACTGTTTGTATGGATTTATTCAACACCTTTTAGTATTTGACCTCACTGAAATATTTTATTTCTTGCTTCCAGTTATTGTATGCTCTTTCCATAGCACCTCTATGGAAGATCTGATTTTATCATCTGGTTTAGTTGAGGTCTTTCTCTCTCATTGAGAACAGCACTCTGTTTTATATGCATGTCTAGTGATGGACAAAGTCTATTCTACTTCTTCAGTCTTTAGCATGTGCCAGACTTCATCAAATTCCTAAAATAAATAAAAATAGTAAAGAAAAGTAGCATTTGCCACAGCTTGGTCATTCCAGCCTATGAGGCAGCATCACGTTCCCCACCTCATTTCCCTCTGGGCTCACACCATGCTTACACATAGAGGAGATTTCAGGGATTCGCTGTCATTGAGTAATATTCATCATTTAGCGTAGGAGCCTAAGTCAGGCTGCTTAAACTCTGAGTGTGGACTAAGAAGAGGGGAAGGCACTTCTGGGGGTGGTTTGGACCACATAAGTAGAATAGGAACTAGGTTCCTACCCTCTGGGCTCTGAATCATGTTCAAAAAATGTCTGTCTCTCTCTGTGGAGCTTGCAGGGAGCCTCAGTTTCTAATTTGGACATCCCAGTGAAGTCCACATGGTGAAATAGTGTGAGGACCCCCCTGCGTGTTTACTTGAACATCCATTAGAATAAGGCTGTGCTCACAGTGTCCTCAGGCTGTTCTTCAAGAGGAGCTTCTCTAGGAATGACTGCTTGTTACTGTATTTTTCATCTTGAGGTCCAACCTTGAAGTAGGACCTGCTTTCACAGATTTGTTTATGTATATACATATTTATTTATTTTAGGGGTCACTCTTTTCTGTCTACTCTCAGGCTTGGTTCTTCTTGCATATGTTGAAGAACATTGTTTTCTTGAGTGAGTCACTGCTATAGTTTCTGTAACTGCCCTCTCATTGCAGCATTGCAAGGAGCCTGTGTCTCCATGGGGAGACACAGCCACAAGCTCTGCTGGTCTCTGCTCCGGGTTTATCCTGGTGCAAAATTTGACTTCATGCCTTGGAGAAAGAGGTCTCATGTTTTAGTGCCAGGAATGCTAGATTTCCTTCCCTCTTGCCAACACCTTTACTTCAGGATGGCTGAAAGTGCTGGCCCTTGGATGATTCTGCGCATCAGGAAGCTAAGTCCATCTTCTGCAGTAACTTAGTCTGAACCTGACTTTATTATAGCACAAATTCCTGGCTTCCTAAAAAGTCTGAGTATTCCCACTTCTGTGACCCCAGATTTGTGGCCTAGGATGCCAAGGGACTGAATAGCCACACTGCGCTCCATGACCAGAGTATCAAAGCTTCTCTGTACTTGGCACTGTCACTGATTTTGCTGGGTGGTCTTAGATAAATTAACTTGTGGCTGTCTGCAGTGCAGAACAATGAAATTTTGCAAAATCCTCAATGGACTACAGCAATGTAAGGATTTTTCCTTTAAAGAGTTTTCTTAATATTTTCGCATAGTTTTGCCTGCTGTGTCCATTTTAGAAGGTAAGCACTCCTGTGTCAAGAAAATGGATCTTCTCCAGCATGGCTGGAAGCTTTTCCAAATGTCCTTGTCTAGCAGCTTGTGGTCCTACCAGTAGTTGCACTGTATGGGCACCCTTGGTACCCAGTGTCTCAAGACTTAACATCTGTCTTAGTTCCAGTCCATGTGGCTTCCTTCCATTTGCTGCCCTTTTCCACCCAGGCATTTAGGCAGCTTCCCTTGTTGCTTTTTATTTTAGCAGTGATTTCATCTTGGTAGCCCACATAATAAACAGAAGTGCTGCAAATGACCTGCCTTTGGGTTTTGTTTTGGTTTGTGGTTTTTGTTTCTTTTTGGTTTTTTTTGACCAAGCACTAACCTACAGGATATTAATCTCAGCTAAAATCTCCAAACCATCCTGCTGCTGATGGGATGGTCAGCATCTCCTGGTTCCAAAAAATGCTGCATAGTCTTTCTCTTCTTTGATACTGGGAAGAGTTTGGGACATAAAAGACAAACACCAAACCCCTCCTGTCTTGTTATTAGTTCATTCTGATACTTCTAGTGCCCTGAAGATGGTGAGATGCCCAGCAAAATGTTCTAAGATAATCTAAAAACACAAGGCCACATGGCTGAGCAGACTGGATGCTGAGCTACGGTGCAAAGGCATTTTGTCGTATTATTTTAGCAGGTGTTTCTCGGCTGCTTCTTGCTTATCATTTTGGTATGGTGTAATGAGAACATAATGGGTGGGATAATATTGTCAACGCATAGTATGAATACCAAATCTCCAAACACCAGAAGCTTTATCTTGGTGGACTAATGTGACCCCAGGTAAACAAAGGTCTGATAATGTGTTTGCCTTGCCTGATACTCCACCTTCAAGGTGGAGACCACTGCAGCTTACATGGCATGAGTCTCAGTGTCATGCTATTGTGTGATTTGTTTTTGTCTAAGTTTGCAGCTAGAACTCAAACCAGAAAAGTAGATTTATCTCTGCCTTGGATTTTCTCCTGTGGATGACATTGAAATCACAATGGCAAGCCTTTGATAAACAAATTTATTAAGCGCCAGATTTCTCTGTCTTCTCAATTTGTATCACCATCATAAGGTAGACCACAGAGATTGTAACCATGGCAGAGGGAGAGCTTATTTTTCAGTATCTAACACTGGAATTCTTGAGCACCAGACAAATAATGCAAGCCCTGGGACCAGCTGTAGCAAGCAAAGTTCTGGGAAGCATGGACTGCACCACTTTTAGTGTGCCTACATTTAAAGGGCATGTTGATTTCTGCTGCTTGGCATCTATCAAAACATAATACAGATGGCCAGTTCTTTTCTGAAATGTATGTTTTCTTTTCAGGTCTTCACTGAAAAGAACTTTAACATACGCAGACACAACAACAGGTTCGGTGCTGAGCTTGGCCCCCACGATGTGCCATTCATTCTGTACTGGGCAAGAACCTTTAATTCCCGTTCTAGGAGGGACCTAAGCAAGCCAGAGCTCTGTTGTTGCACAGACATTAACACACACAGTCTGAAACAAGCCATCAAGGATTATTCCTGGAGTGATTAGGGACAAGTTCTAACAAGCCTTCGTAATAATGCAGACTATTTAAAGCTCCTGAGGGCGGGGATCATATGGCAAAGGGCAGGGTAAATGAAAACAGGGTAGTTTCTGATGCCATGAACGTGCTAAAACGGGAGGTGGGGAATGTGTCTGTGGGTCTGTGGGGGGAGTTGACTGGAAGGAGGGGAACATTATAATAATAGTTAACATTTATATAACGCTTCATGTATTTAAAATACTGCGCAAACACTGGCTGGGAAGGAACTGGAATGCACTGCGTGATACCCAAGGGAGAGGTTTGGGTTTTTTTTGGTGTTGATCTATGGTAACAAGTAGCTCTGGTCAGGGGAGCAGCAGCATGGCTTGCCTGGCATGTGAACGGGTGTCACTTATTGCAGCAGTGCCAGAGGAATGCAGGAAGAAATGGCCATGGCTGTGGTGAGTAGCGCATTCCCTGGGGGACAGCGGGGAGATCCGGCTCTGTTATGCCTTCTCTTGTGCCCTTATGAAGGAGCCATTTAAGGCTCCTTGAAGTGACCACATATTGCCCTTGCCTCACCATTAGCTTGACAAAATGTGAAAAAATAAGTTCCGTGATCAGCAGCTGTGATTTATTTCCTCATGGGGTCAAGGCCAGCTTGGAAGGGCTCAAGTCAGACAGTAAAAGCTATGACATGAGAAGGTGAGGACAACATCAAGTCCAGCTGCTACCAATGGCAGGGTCCTTGGATACCCTCATTGAGGAGATGTGTGCCTTCCATCAGCTTGTCCTCTCTGTGTTACCGGAGAGCATCTGTTACGATACAACCAGAACAGCAGCAAATCCTAGCAGCGTAACAGGCCTCACTTGTTCCTGTCTTCCTAGCGTTAACTTTGGGTTTCTTAAGAGGTCCTGGTACTACTACCTGCAGCCTCTTACACAGTTGCCAGAATTCTTTTGCCTTGTGGTTAAGACACTCCTGTGGGTACTTCAGCTCCAGGATGCTTGAAAAGTGGGTGCATTCTCTTTAGAAATGACTGGGGGTTGGGTTGTGTGGATGACTAAAATGGCAGGGAGGATGGGAGAAATCTAGAAGCATTTTTTCCTGGCTTCCTTGCTGAGCTAAAAACTGTGAGGTTATGTGTGTTATTGTTTGTTTGTTTTCTTTTTTCAGTGTTGAATGAAGCACTTAAGGCTCTGGAATAAAGACTTAACACCAAAAACAGAAGTGTATATCAAGATAGAATCTCATTTCAAATGTAAAATTCAGGTTTTCTTCAGCAAAACTGAATAGCTTGATTTTTACCCACTCATGCTTGTCTTCTTCCAGAAAGAACCAAGTCACCAAAACCAGTAGGAGTGTAATGACTGTTTTCATCCACTGTATAAAACCGCCACTCAGTGAAAACATATCCCTGAAACATTTTCCTTAGTGTTCGCTTTGGGCGTTGGTGCTTCATGCTTTCTTCATGCAGGATGCGTGACTGGCCTCTTGCCACATCCTGCTTCCAAGATCCTTCTTTTATTTTTGATTTTTCTTAAAGACTTAACAAAGGACTGCAGAAGAAGTTGAGAAAACTGAACTGATCAACACCTCCTCAGTCCCAGTTCCTCCAACAGAGAGGAGAAAGCATCTGTTTAATTTTCTGTTTACAGCTCCCATTTCTTGTGTGTTCCCAAAGTGGAGATGGCTTGAGAGAGCTTGTTTGCTGTCTGGCCCCGATTGTAGGTTTCCATATCCCACGTGCCTGGATTTACAGTGCATCTTGCTTATTCGTGCTGAGTGACATCTGAGTACTATTTTACGTAATGTTTCCTCTTCTGATTCAGGCTGTTCCGCAGCACTTTGCTGTCTCTGCTGATTCTCTGTTCCAAAATATCTTTTTCTCTCTAAATGGAAAGGCCTGTCTTGGTTCTTAAGAACTTCTTGGGATACTCCTACTTGTGGACTTCAAGCACCATGCAGAGTATTTCTTCTGTTCTCTTTGCTTATGGCATCAAAATGGGCTACCTGTCTGGCACTCTTTAGTACTGTTGTTGGCTGTTGCTGGAGAAGAGCCATTGCTTTTTCTTGTGCCAATATACTCAGCTATTGCATACGTGAACTGAATATTTGAGGGCTACCTTTTCCTGCCTTCTCCTGCATGCCCTCTTGTTCAATACGCAACTTTATGGTTTGGAAACCCCACAAGAAGTGCCTTTGTCTTACTAACAGACTTGGCCTAGGTTGCAAATGTCAACCCAAGGTGTCAAAGTGAGTCACTGTGCACGCACATATCTAGAGAGGATTTTCCTTGCAACACGATGAAGTCATTGACAGCCACATTATGCAATTGTCAATCATGAATCACGAGGATTTCTGGCTGAGGAAGACTCAGGCTGTGGAACTAACTCATGTAATTATCTACAATAACATGACTATAGAACAAATTAATTAATAACTGACATATTATTTCCATTCACTTGGCCCCAGTTGTCCCATTGGGCAGCCTAACGTTCTGTTGGCAGGCTCCCTTAGTAATCTGCTGCTTTTGTGGGCGAACTGAATGAGTCTCTGTCATGTAAGGGAGATGCCAATGAATCTGACTGCTGGCAGGTAAATAGGGAGCAGCAAGACTTCCTAGTGTGAACTCTGTTCTCTGTCCCACTCTCTTTGCCCTTTCTTCCTTCTTTTCTTTTTTTTTAATCAGTTTCTTAATCCATATTCCTCTCCCTCCTTTTTTGTCCCCCTTCTTTCACCCTCCTCTCGCTACCCCACTTTTCCTCTTCTGTTTCTTCTCCCTTTTGTTATGCACAGAAAAGAGTTGTGATAGATACTTTTTGCATTTGCCAGCCAAAATTCTGTGCTCTTTTCCTGTAAATATTTCAATATCATCATGAGACAGCACTAATTTGTTAGCATTTTTTTTGACTGAATGGGCAGGATATTCTTCTTATGTTTGTTTCTTCTGGGAGGTTTTTTTCGGTGTTTTTTAGTGTCTTAGTTTTTTATTAGCGCTTCCTCTTGCCAATGTTTTGCTGCGGAGTGCTGCCTGGTCTTACTATGAGTGTTTTGGTATGGGACAAAGAGAATTCATATTTCTGGAAGACTCATTCCCTTGGTATGTGCTTTGGGCAAGACCCAGTCTCCATGAATGTGCCAAAGGCAAAAATTCTAATGGATTCCTGTGAGGAGCAGGACTGGGTCTTGCTTTTGCACCCGTGAAGGATTACTCTGTCCCACATGTGTCCTCTGGGAGAGGGCTGGCTTGGACAAGAGAGAGCTGGGACTTGTGCGTGCTGTCTCCATGGGACAGTATTCTGCTGAGATGCCCAACAGGCTTGAATTGCTTGAGCGCTGAAAGGCATCAGCATCACAAGCTTGAGTCCCCACTTTCCTTTCATTAAATTGTCAAAAGCTCTCAAAGCTCATGGTCAATATTGCCAGTCTTGGCAACGTTCAAAAACCATGACTCAAATCCTGATGAACCACAGTGCTGGAAGAAATATCACAAGCTGAAATATATACCTACCTCTTTAATGCTGCTGCCTGGTTTGTGAGCCTGTAACTATGTTCGGATGTCACCTCCAAGTTTTCCTGTGCAAGCATGAAGGCTAGAAAACATTTTTGTTAATACGAATTTCGCCTGATTACAATACCTGGAGTGTGGGAAAGGTATTGACTGTTGCAACAGGTGGGGTAAAATTGAGAGCGTTGCCATATGCTGAGACAAGGTGGCAGCCTGGGAGGGACACAGGTAGTGCTAGGAAGTGATGTGGGGTGCAAGACCTTGTCTTCAGCTGGTTAACTTTGGGTGGGAAAGCAGGGGGATGAGTATGTGTTTATGCTGCTCATAAATTAGAGAAATCATGACTTCAGAGAGAAGGAGGCTGTAGACAGTGGAGGCCTGAGGCATAGCATATGTTCTGCTAAAGGTTCATTTCTCTGGGCAGGATAACTATGACAGAGGTAGGTCTGATGACAGGAGGTTGTGGTTGTGTGCTACAGAGACTGAGGACTCCTCTGAGATCTGGCATTAAAATGCTTCACAGGAATACAGGTAGCATGTGGTGTCTAGTGAGCTGTGCTGCTGGACCACATCTGGGCTGTGTTTGAGTGCTAGTTGTGTCTGCAGATATCAAGGACGTTTCTTGCATGAGTAAGGGTGTGTTAAGGGAGGCAGGAGCAATATAGATTGTCTCCTAATAGTGTTACCTGCAAGTGCTTTTGAGCACTGCTCAAAGAAATATTCAGTTTTTTGATTTGTCAGTAAAATACAAACAAGACAAAAATTGGAAGCCATCTCAGAAAAGCAGCAGAAAACAGCTCTGAGAACTCTAGTTTAAAAGAATTAAATGAAAATATTTTGTTAGTTTAAGTATTCTTTATTTTTCCCTTCACCTCTCATCAGCTTTTATTCTGTTTTGCCATGAAAAGGGAGGCAACAGAGAAAGAATGAAGAAAGACAAAGCTGAAAAACAGTTTCTTTTTTTCTGTTTTTTTTGGGATTTTTTACTAAAAAATTAGAAAAAATTGAGGGAGGGGAGAAGAAAATGCTCATAAATTAATTTTCTTTTGAAGAAAAAACACTGTTCATTAAAAAACAAAACAAAACAAAAACTTTGAGCAATTCCATGCAAGGAGAAAGAAGATTGGTTTCAGAATTCAGGTTCTGGATCCATGGTTTGGCTCAACTCCTTCTTTTTAAATACCAGTGTAGGTAAACATATCTGAGCTTGAACAGTTCTTGCAGAATAATAAGGCTATTTATTTGGAATAGCCCTTTCTCCCCACCTACTTATGATGTGTTTAGTTTTCAGTGACTAACTGGAATGATGATCAAGACCTCTGTCTGGACAGCAACCGCTTGCCTTCAAGTGTAGTCTGACTTCCACCTCCACCATAAATAGTTAGCTATATACGGTTTGCCACGTTTCTTCGAAGAAGTTTTTGGACAGTCTTAACCTGAATTTCCAGGAATCTCCTCTCCCTTGTACTTGGAAACTGCTATTAAGTAGTGCCTTTCTCTTTCCATCCCCATAACGCATCCCAAGGGTCCGGATGAAATGCGAAGTCCAATGATCCAACACTGAACATAAGCGCAGCTAAGTAACATCAAAAGAAAGACAGGGGGAGGAAAGAGTTTATGACCAGGAGACTGTTGAACAATGTGGCCTCCTTCATGTGCATCCAATTGTGGTGTCTCTTCCTAGATCACTTTGGCTTAGAGCTAAAGGACAAATCCATGCTGTACGTGAGCCCTGGCTTTCAATATAGTGCCCGTGTGTGGGGCCACCATTCAGGAGACCCAGGCTGGAAATGTAAGCTGAAGAGTCGATGGCTCTTGGGTGTATCTGTATGTGATCAAGCAGGTCAGAAGAGCATCTTCTTTTGAAGCCCTCAAATAATTGTCCTCTCCTCAACAATTCTCAGCTAATAATGCCTTTCTTTTTGACCCAGTGGGGTGCACTGTGCCATTTCTCAACAATGCATGTATTTTCTTTCCATTGAAATGCTATGGGGTTACAGTTTTTCAAATTAAAAACTGAATGGTTTTGATTTTTATTTTTTTTTTCCCACATGAACATTTCTGTTGACTTGCAAAATCCTTTTCCGTTAAAAGTGTCAGTAGTAGATTTTTAACCCATTCTAAGAAACTTCCTTCTGTTAAAAATTACTGACGTCCTAAACTCTCTTAAGAACTGTTTGTCCCCATTTCCCTTGCTGAAAAATGATGATTTCTGGAGTTGTTTTTCTTCCCTTTTCTCCCTTCAGCATTCCTTTTGTCTATCCATAATTTTTCCCCATTCCTGTACAGCACTAAACTTTGTGAAGAGTGATATTTCTGAACATGGAAAGTAACAGAAATGGCACAGTAGTTTAGCTGGGATTAAAGAAATATCTATAGGGAGAAGTTTTCTGGAATGAAAGCTGTCATGCTCCTGCAGCTTTTTCAAGCTTAATAGCTTTTTAAGTCCAATGTACAGTTCTACAAGAACTTCCGAATGGGTCTTGCTTGCTAATAAATTCCAAATAATTCTTGCCAGCTCTTGGGCTTCTTCTCCATTAGATTTTTATTATAGGATTTTTTACATAATGGGAGCACACAAACAGGAGACTTGGAGCCACAGTTTCAGAGGTCTTTGTTCTGGGGTTGGGAAATCAGTTTCCAGATGTGGATCGTGTTGGTGGTTTTTTCCTTTCTCACCCCCACCCACCCCCCTCCTTTTGTGTGTATGTATATCTGTCTGTCTTTCTCTTTTTGCCAGGAGTGTGAGAGAGAAATTAAGATGATGAATGAAATAATGAAAATAATAAAATAACAATGGTCAAAATCCCCTTTGTTCATGAGTCATGACTCAGCTGAGGGCAGCAGCAGGAGTGCTGCTGTGAGTCTGCTCTGATGTCAACAGCAGACATCACTATAGGGCACATTTAGGTACTTTGGGTGGAAGAGGTGGAGTCTGGAGGATGTATGGAGAAATTTGCTAAGGACTTAGAAGGATTCTTAGGTCCATGTTCTCTCCCACGCTCTGATTTCTTTGCACCGCTTTGGAAAGACAACAGATACCCCCAGCTGAGGGTTTTCCCAGCACGGGGTAGTCCACAGATGGCAAAACTGGCTTCTAAATTAACTTCCCACAGCACAGGGCATGGAGGGGGTAGGCTGTCACCAGCTGATGGAGAATAGAGCTGCTCTGAGAACAACTCCCAAGACCAAGAATGAGCTCTTCTGTCAGCAGCGCTCTGGCTGTGGAACAAATGCTCCAGGTGTTGGTGTGGGTCAGGCTGTCTCCTCGCTTTCTCTTCCTTCTTTCCTCTTCAAGGGAAAATCAAAAGCCTTCAGTACCACACAGAAGTGAGTTTGTGTGCCTGCCCACCACAGTCCACATGACCTGCCACCAAAAGAGACCTCCAGTCTGGCTACTGAAAAAAGACCCAGGGCTGGAGATGTCTGCAGGACAGAGCCTTTTGCCAGAGTTGCATGAGTGAGGACAGTTGGATTAAGATATATTAGTGTCATACGTGCAGTTGCATCTATCGAGGCAATCAAGTACTAGTCAGTGCCATCACTTCCATTGTTCTGCAGGCGTCTGTTTCATTCCAGCATGGGGAAGGACAACAAACTGGTTTCTTGTTAGATATCTGTTAACAGCGCGTTAGCCAAAGATCTCTAGGAGTGAATTCTGAGACAGTGAGCTGAGAGAGAGGCTTTAAGTGTAATGGGGAGAAGAAAAGTTGCGTTGTTTCTTTAATCTGTCCACATGCAGACACTTCCGTGGTGTGTTGAGTCCCCTAGAACCATTCAGTGTTGCTTGTGTAGATGACCTGGACAGATGCTGAAGGAAAGGGAGGGGAAGGGGAACTCAACTCTGCTAGCTCTAAAGTCTTTTTTTTTTCCTCTGAAATCACTGCTTTCAAGTTGTGGATACATCTGGAAGTAACAGCAAACATGTGTAGACTGTGGTTTTGGAGGAGGGGAGATTAGATTAATTTGTAAGGGGTGAGATGTTGTCCCTGTCCTGACAGCATGACCTTGGAGGCAATTGGAGACAAACTGGAGGTAGAGGAAGAACTCCCCAGATCAAAGAGAGATGTCCATCCATCTCTGCCATCCCCTCTGGAGGAGCTGGGAGGTTATTCTTGAATGTAATGGACATGCACAGAAGTTGTAACACATGACTCACTCTGGTGGTTATAATGAGATTTGCACCTCCTACTTAGGTGACAGATGAGACACAAGGCTCAAGTTGGGTGGGTGATGGATGCTCAAAATAATCCCGACTGTGTCTTTACAGCTGTGGTTGCAGCTAGGATATCCATCATAGCCTGGGAATCATAAACTTTTACCTAAGCTGGACATTTAAGAGTACAGCCACAAAGAAAGTACAGCTCTGAGCCCCTTCACTGGCTGTAAAGATCATTGAGCTAGAGAGCTTGGGAGGTATCAGGTAGCTTTGATAGATTTTTTTTTTTTTACTTCAGTCCTTTGTGGTTTTGGGTTTCAAAGGGTGGAACCAGATTTTGGCCATGGACCAGACTGCTGATTTATCTGTCTTTACATTAGTTTTATGCTATTATCTGTCTTTATGTTGTGTGAAATGCTTTCAATCTGAACAGTGGATGAACTACATGTTGGAGTCCATGGAGTTCCTTATCTGGTCCTGCTTTTGGAGGTTTCAAACTCTGTTTTAGATACAGTTTCATGGTTACACTTATTTAAAACAAACAAAAAAATTACTTCTGTTTAGATTGGTTTATTTCAGGAGACCTCTTTAAGATTGTCTGGGATTTTTTGGTTAGAGGAGGAGTGTGAATAGTGCATCCTTGTTCCTAAAACAAAGTTTTTGTAGTGTTCACTCCTGATTACTGAATCATAGAGTCACCAGATGGGGGAACAAGTGAAGGAGAAGATAGTGTTTGACCTTCCTGTCACAATCTTTCCTCTGATGGAGGTAAATGCTGTCTCATCATATGGTGGGCAAGCATTATAGAATGGAGTAAAAATTTTCTATTAAATATTTGTCTCGAAATAACAAGACTATGATTTTGGGCTGGATATCTTAGTGTCCTGGGAAACAAGGAAGAATCTGATTTTTGCTCTGTCAGTGTCTGTATTTTTTTTGAGTGTTCTTTCCTTTTACGTTGTTTCCTTTAGACTTTCCATTGCTATGAGAGAAGTCAAAATAGCAAGAGAAGCAGAAGTGGCAGTTCACGGGATTGCCACTGGTTTACATCTAAATCTCTGTGCTTGGTATTTCTTACTGCACAGGCACTTCCGAAGAGCTGGTGCCAGCAAACGGGAAACTGCGTGCATGGAGTTTGGCAACTTGTAGGCAGGCTGAATCTGCGTTTTCCTTTGTAAAGATGAGCTGACTCCTGGAACTGGGTTACTGTGACTTTCAAATATTTTTGACAGAATTAGACCTTGAAAACCAGAGAAGCAGAAATGCATGGTTTCCTTCACTGTCCGTCTTGGTGGTGCAGTAGTCAGAGGAAACGTGGGTGGTGTTTGCAAACATGAGCAGGTAGAAGCAACGCTTGAGTTGGAAGAAATCAGAAGGTAGCTGACCAAAGATATCCATGCTGCATGTGGCCTCCTTGGAGCTGTAGCCAAAAAGGAATCATCTGCATTTCATTTCTCTCATTTGTATCCAATCAGGACACTGAGGATCTGAATGGATAATAACTTCTCAGAGAAACTACTATTCCCTAAGTCATATAAAACAGGACACAGAGTCTATGTCAATGAGCAACCCAGCTTGGTCTTTAAGTGTTTTCATGAATCCTTTTTATCTTTGAGTTGAATAGCTCCAATTGCATGGCAAGATGGAATGCTAGAATGAATGAAGAAAAAAAGGAGAAACAATAACCTAAACCGAGCACTTATATTGAAAACAGGACCCAGGGAAGAAGTAACTGCCGGCTCTGTAGGACAGCTCGCTCTCTCCTGGAAATTTCTTTCATTGATGACAGCATGTTTCAGATTGCAGATAGCATGTTGGCAGATGAACGGACAATAGATATCAGAGATTACATGGATGACCTTAGCCTACAAATGTTACTCCAAGCTCGTATTCACAGGCAAGACTTCTGGTAGTTTGGTCAAGCAAGGAAAGTGAGTAAATTATCACTTCACCAGCACTGCAGCTGTGCAGGGCTTGCACAGGGTAGTTGTCCTAGCACACAAATCCCAGATGCTGTCAAAGCCTTGTGCTACCCAGCAGAAAAACCGGAGCAGTAGCATCGCTCAAAACAAGAAGAAAAGAAAAAAACAAGAACAACTAATTCATTGTCTTTAAAAAGAGAATTACTTTCGATGTCTGCATAGCCAGCCATGACAGCCATCTGCTTTTCTCTTTCACAGCATGTCCAACGCTGCTGAAGGTATGGGTGAGAAATCCATGTGGTAGTTTAAAATTCAGCATGTGCCTTGAAACGAGAACTCAGCTGGGCAACATCAATGTGGTTGTAGAAGCATCATTTCTTTAGCCTCAATAATGGGAAGACAAAACCTCAGTCCATGTGTTCCAGTAACCAATTGTTAGTTAACAACTACTCACAGTCTTATTTAATCCTAGAGTGCTAATAGAGGAGCAGTGACACGATTGTTTAAAAAATAGTCTTTCATTAAAAATATTTTCTGAGGTTTATTAGTTAAGAAACAAATGTATCTAATGGGCCATAAATAATATATCTAAGCATACAATATAAAAAATAAAAATGACACATAGGCCAAATACCACTTCTGGTTATATTGTGTAACCCAATGGAGAAGATAAGTGTAAATGAGAACAAGACGCAGTCCTATAATTGTAAATATATAGATTCATAGAGAGCTTTAACCACAAAAAAGTGTCTGAAATTGTCAAACTCCTGACTTCGTGCCAGATACTTCAGGGCTGAATTTTACATCCACTGTGATGTGTTGTTTAGGGAGAGGACTCAAAGGAAGAAACATACCTTTGTCCTGAAAACCCCTGCCTTGAACTGGGCTGGCTGCCCAAGAGTGGTGTGCTGTATCACAGCATCTCTGTTTGTCCCACCACATTTGTCCTCCCATGGTTTTCATTGATCTTTCACCCTTTTTCTTCCTCTCCTCAATGCCTCAGTCTTGAACCTACTGAGTTGGTGGTGTTGCCGCCTTTGAAGCTGAAGCAAGTCCTCCCAGCTGTCAGTGCTGCTGTTTTGTGCACAAGGCACCCATGGGTTTCATGCCAGTCCTGAGCTGCCAGTGCTTCCTCTGCCTATTAGGTCAAATGAAGTTTGGATCCCCAAAGCCACAACCTTTGCTCATTTGGCTCAGTACAATGGTAGGAAAAAAATTGTGGTGCTACTCCCTTGAAGGCTGATGTTGGCAATGAAAGGAAATTGTTTGATTTGAATGCTTGTCTCTTTACTTATTTATTTACTTCTGTGTTCAACAGTTGGAAAATATTTTCATCTTCTTCCTTGTCTTGTCACACCCCTTTATTCATCACAGCGGGCATCAGAGTGCAAAACTGGACTGCAATAATTTCTCCTTGTCCTGGATCTCTCTCGGTCCGCAGTGAAATGCTGCGAGGCTGGGAGAAGACCCATGAGGGACTTAGGAGGAAGAAACAGCCACCCTCATTCTCCAAGGCCGCCACAACCGGCTCATTCCTCCCATCGCCTTGGGATGTCAGCTCCCCACCCCACAACGCCAGACTGCCACAGATCATCGATGGAGCTGCCAGCACTCGCCTTGCCTCTCTGAATGGAGAGGGCATGCCCTGCCACCCCGCCTGCTCGCCCTGCCTTCTGCTTTATCCTGTCTGTGAACTCCTGACCTTGATTGCTCCTGCTCCTCGCCCTTGCTCCCCTCCTTCTTCCAAGCTCCAAGACAGTCTCGTGTTTCTTGGAATCCGGCAGCGCGAGGGCTTCTCATTGATTGGTATAAACAGTCTTAAAGGTCACATTTTTCCCCCCCTGCAGAGGGAGTTGTGGGGGGGTGTGTGTGTCTAAAATAAAAGGCTTCTCTCAAATTAACAACCACAAGGATGTAAACATGGAAGCCAAAGGGAGCTGCTCACCAGCAGTGTGAGCTGTGCTAAAGAAGCCCCTCAGGGCTTTCTTAGGAAAGAAAATGTGGGCACAAGATGCAGCATGCTCTTGCAGCTGGCTGGGAGATAGAGGTCAGGGTGCCAGGGGATGGTGGCCATCACACCCTGTGTGAATAGTGACACAGGATTTGAGCAGCTGTGTTTGTGCCAGGGCTGGCACTGGTCATCCTGCTAAGCTGGGTAAGCTGGGGTGGAATGCAGAAGTCCTGGTGGCTCTGAGCTAAGGCGGCAGGAGGCCTGGAGCTGTGGGATAGAGGATAGCGTTTCACTCGGCCAGGTGCTGGGTGCCATCCAGTTCCTAAAGCCGGTCAGCCGCCTTCATGGACTTCAGTGGGAATTGGGTCAGAGCCCTGTCTGGGGAGAGGCTTGTCAAAAACAAGCAGAAAGCTAATGTAGGTGTTCAGTCGCCGGCTCAGAGATCAAGTCTGCTTTTTTGGCTGAATGGCAGCCAGGTCTACACTCCAGAGGTTTACTCACTTGGTTACAGGAGTTAAAGTACAGCAAGAAGTCACAGTCTTGACCATCTTGGTTGTGCCAGGAAAACCCTGTGTAGGTGCAGCCTATGCTGGTTTGAGAATCCTTTTACTGGTTTAGTTTATCTAATCCAGGGAGACAGTTTAAATGTGAAAGGGCAAGATCTCTTCTTATCTTCATAAATTGCCTAGTGTCTGAAAGACTTTGTGGTTCTAGCCTGATCCAGCTTGAGGGCTGTTAACACCATTCTGCACTGTGCTGTATGAGTTGTTCTCCTCTGGTGCACTGCAGGAGAGCAGGAGCAATGTTGGATGTGGCATGGTAGCTCTTGCCTCCTTGCCAGGGCTTCAGAAGCCAGCGAGCTATGTTTAAGAATTCACCCCTGTCTTCAGCAAATCCAGCAAGACCTTGTATCCTAGCAAACTTCTCTGAATTATAAGTTTACATAAGTTCAAGGGAAGAATTTCGTTAAAGAGAAGTCTGTAGAGATTGCTAAGTATGTAACGATTGTGTTCTTCTCAAGAAGTTGTTGAGCAAAAATTGTTGAAAGTGAAGAGGACACCGGATGAAAGTATCAAACAGGTCTGCTGAACTTTATGCCCCCTGGGGCGTCTGTTGTGCCATGGCTAGAGATGACATACCAGGTTAGATGGACTTAGATGGAGTCTGGCTTAGTAAGACCACTCTTTCTTTTCTACATCTGCCTCAGCTTTCTGTGGCCTGATTCCCTCTCTGAAGGAGATAACCAGGCACAAGTTCTTGCAGTGTGCATTAGTGACTATATTCATAACCCTGCCACGTTGGCTGGTGGATGTAGACAAACCAGGCCATAAGTAATTCGAGCATCCAGGAGCTGAGAAAGTATTTTGCAAGTTTTTCTAGCCAGTTTCCTAAGGAAGTAAGATTTATGCAAATGTAGTCTGTGTATGAAATTGTGTTCCTGCTTGTCCCTCCATCTCATTCCTCAGGAGCATTTAGCTAGTTTCAGCCTAATTTGGGAAGGGGGTAGAGATCTCAAGGGTAATCCAGTTTCTGTAGATATAATGGAAACTAGAGCTGCTGAGGAGACAAGTCCCACTAATGGGTATGAATCTTGGCATTTACTGAGACATGAAAAATCACACAAGGAGAGATCTTAGGAAGAATTGCAGCCATGGGAAAAGCTTCCTGGGCCTAGCAAGTATGTTGGATACCAAGTTTAATCAGTTCTTCTGCTTTTGTTGTTATTTGTGTTATTTCCCTGGGCCCCTACTTATCCAGGTTCAAGCCCTGAATGGAAGCAGAGTCTCAGAAACAGCAGGAAAACATTCATTTTCTTGACTTGCATTACAATAGAACTTAGAAGCCCAAACAGAGATCAGGATCCCATTGTCTTGGGTGTTTTCCATCTCATACGCAATAAGAGCAAATCCCTGGTCTGAAGTGCTTAAAACATCAAATGCAGGCTGAGGGGGGAAACTGGGTCACCCACTCACACACCAAGTTTGCATCCAGACTCAAGGGCTTTGAACTTGCTTTTTCCTGACCAAGAGACCTTAGGGCCACATGGTTCCAGCTGCGCTTATAAGAACTCCCCGAAGGCTTGCCCAGATTGTAACTGAGCTTATTATGATGCTAGTGATACTTGCATCCAGTTAATGCTTGGAAAATTAGGTGCTGAGTATTTGTCTCCATGTCTAAACTGAAAATGTCCCTTCTCTTGCTTCACAAAACTTTTATTAGATGCTGAATAGTCCATTTCTCTCCTTTATGGAGTGGGAAAGGAAGTGGCAGGTTTGAGAAGATATGTTTGTGTTTCAAATGGTATGGGTATTTTAACTACTGTCTTCCTTGTTGGTCTCTTTCTAAAGGGCAAAAAACTTCATTCCTGTTCCCAAATGTTGAGTGGCTGGGAGATGAGATCACGCTGTCTGAAGGTCATTTGCTGATACATCATCTTTGTTTAAATTCCTAGCATATTAAGTTTTCTAACAAAAAAAAATGTACCTGAAAGAACTACTGGTGGCCCAGAGTGACTGTAAATATTGAATGAATCTCAACACAGGTTTGAAAACTGGGCCCAAATTCCTCAAATTTGAAGTTTTTTTAATAATTTTAGGCTGATAAGGAGTTCAAGGAGGTTCATTGAATACATAGTGAATGACTTAGAGAGGGAGGGCTCCAAAACAGCTAACAAGTAAATGACTTATTTAATAATCTGGTCTTCAGTGCAAATTATTCCAAACTATTCTTGCTGAAAAAAAGCAGTTTTAGTTAAATAGAACACTTCAATGAGAATTATATTTTTCATAAGCAATAAACTGTTGTAGGAGCTGAAATACTAACTCAAGTCACATAAGCACTTGTCAAAATTTGACTTAGTTTTAGCCAAAACTTCTGAATGGCTTTTGTAAGCTCTTGTAAGTTGCTGCGAAGTGAGATCCATAAAACTACCATTTTCCATGGGAAAAAAAAAAAAAAAAAAAAAAGAGAAGAAAAAGACTGAAGACTGCTTTTGTGAAGTACCAGTATCTTTTAAGGGATAGGCAGCGAGGAGGACTGGTCTGGGATCCTTCTCCTAAAGGAAATGTTGACTCTGTAGAATAAAGAAGGAAAAACTTCACGCCCAGATTATATGAACCCTTCTGGTGGTTTTGCCGTTTTTTGAATCTTCAGTTCCAAGCAGTCAGGAGAGCTGATACTTTCTGAGACACATCTTTTCTCGTCAAACACTTTACTTTCTTCCTGTCAAAGATTTCCACAGGAAATCTCCAACCAAACTGTAATATTGGGTGTGATTCTTCCCTCATTTCCACTAAGATGATTTGAATGGCAGGGGTAGACCTATTTTTGCTAAAAACTCAGGCTGTCAAGATACGTCCCTTCTGCTGGAGTGGGGTGGGAAGCAGTTTGGAGAAGTCTGCATGCGTATTTTCATAAGAGATGTCAAGCTCAGAGGGAAGTCTAGATCCACAGGATATGGAGGCAAGGCAGCCCACTTCCCCCATGGCAAAACTTCTCTTTTTTTGAGAAAGAGTCCCTCCCTTGTGTCCTGGCAGGACTTGGGTCATGCTCCAAATTCCATCCTGTCCCTCTGCTTCCTGCCCTTTCACCCATCACGAGTGATAAAACACCCTTGCAAAGGCGTTGCGGAACTGATTACTCTGCTATACTTTCGGAAATAAAAAGTAATGTTGCAAAAGCTGTCTTTGTGGGAATTTCAAAGGGGCCGTATTGATGTGAGCTGCTCAGCATCTCAAGAGTTTCAGTGTCTGAAATCTTTCATGCTTTGATGAAAATCCCAGCCTCAATGCTTAGATTTTGGTTTTGCATAGACTGCTGTTTAGCAACATGAGAAATGGTCTGGGACTGTCATGTTTGCACTGACAAAAATGTCCCTCAAGGAATGGATCCTTGAGATTTGGGGTTTTGGATTGATATGCTCAAGCTGAGAAGTTGGACTGCTGGCTTCACAGGAGCAGAGGAAACTGCCCCCAGGAACAGATCACTGCCCAGATACAAAAGAACATCCACCCAGATGTGGATTTTCTGACATTTTTGAAGCATCTGATATTGGCCATTGTTGGAGGTAGGATATTGGATTAGAGAGTGGTTTTCTCCAGTTTAGTTGTTTTGTGTCTCCCTAAATCCAGGGCTCTGTAGATAGAGCTGTTTTGTGGGTCAAGTAGGAAAAGTTGCTTTGTGCATCAAGTAGGAAAAGTTGCTTTGTGCAATATTGCTGTTCACAGCAAAACTGTGGGACTGCTTTGATAGGCCAAGTCATCTTAGAAGTGTTGCTATATCTGTGGTTATCTGTGATTGTAAGCAAGGAGAGGTTTGTAGCAAGGTCAGCAGTATCAGTTGGTCCAATAAAAGATACTACATTTGTCTTCAAACTTTGCCTCACTTAATAAACTACGGTACTCTTAGGGCAAATTAAACAGCAAATAAAGCTGAGCCTGGAAAAAGTAGCTTGGTGTATGCTTCAGCTCACATAAGGAGAAATCCACCCGTCAAGCTATTGAATGCTGGGAAGGGAAGGAAACTGACTGTCCTCATGGCAAGGTCATGTAATCTTGAGACTAAGGATGCTGATTTGAGGGGGGAATGTTAATCAACAGGGTACAAACAGAGTAATGTGAGAAGGCTAATTTGCTTGTTTGTTCCCCCATGTTGCCACCCTTCCCAGACTAACTCATGTTCTTCTCCTGGTGTAATCTTAAGATTGTGCTTTAGAGGTTGTAGAGCTAAAGATTTAGAGAGGAATCAGAGGATTTCAAGAGATGATAAAGGTGGTTGAAAGGTCAAGCTGGGGTATAGAAATGTGTTCATGTTCTACTTCTGGTACCTTTGAGAGAAGGTTATGGAGAGCTTTTTTTCATTTTTACTTCTTCCATGCTCTCCAAACATATGGCAGTGTCCCTGTTTCCCTGAGGTGACTGCTAGACACTGCACAAGTGTCTCATGGCCATTGAAAATCTCCTGGATGATCTTTTTGAGACAGCTGGGCACACTGAATAGCTTTCTCTTGAAGTTCATTATATTGTCCCAGGCAACCTGCTCTAGGTGATTCTGCTTGAGAAGAGTGAACTTGACAGGATGACCTCAAGAGGTCCCTTTCTACCTCAACCGTGGTGTGAATCAGCCTCTTAACTCAGAGTGTATTTCTTACTTTGCAATGGATTAATCTGCATCCTGTAAGTAGTATATCTCCAACAGTACCTTGTATTAACCTTTTGATGTTCTGCCTGGCTCATTTGTACGTAGTGTTCTTTGACACTGTGCTTCAGTCTGGACCAACCCATAGGTAGCTAAGCAGGGTTAGAATGTGGTGTCCTGCAAACATATCTGGCAGCCACACCTTCCAGGTCATCTCTTTAGAGCAGATTCTGCTCATTTCTCAGTGCCTCCCAGCCCTTTGCCATCCTGTCTGTGGCCCTGGCCAGGCTCAGCGTGCCAAAGGAGGCAAAGCCTCCTCCCACATAGCTTGGGCATGGCTCAGCCACATTCTTCAATGACTCTTTTTCCCCAGTGACCTTACTCTACAGCTCTGGTGGTCAGTTGACTATTATGCTGTAAGCTTGCTTGCATTCCTCCACCCACTCAGGCAAGCACTACCCGCTGGGAAGGGGCGGCAAGGCAGGGAGGAATGAACCGTCTGGGGACTTATTCAAGGGAAACAGAAATTCCAGGCCTTTGGGACTGTTTTGCCCATCACTTCGCCAGCAACAGGGAGGTTGGAGCAGCTGTGCAAAGAGGGTCTGACCGCTGTGGTTGCCACACACCCTGCAGTGACAGGCATTCCCGTGGCAAGCCAGCAGGCTCCCCTTGTTGCCACACTACTTGGCCCTTTCCTCGTGTCAAGAGGAAATCCCAAGGAAAACAGCCTGGAGAAACCTTCTCGGAGTAGACGCCACTTGTCATGTTTGTGGGGGCTTTGCAGGAACAGGTTTAGTTCCTCAGCTCTCCGCCTTTGAAGGCTGTGAAAGCTGCTAAGCTAAGGATCTTTAAAGACTGTAAATCATGCAGCTTGTCGGTTTTGAGAACCTTTAAATTTTGACCACTTAATGTGCAACTTCTAAAATAACAGTTTTTCTCTTCCACACACATATATAAAAAAATAAGAGACTAGACATGAGCTAGATAGGGAGTTGCAATGCAGATGATTTTTCAGCTCTGGAGCCAACTCAGAGAGATTACATTAGAGAAGGGTTTGTACAGTAAGAGGAGAAGGTTAGAATCCTGCTATTTTACTATTACCATGGTTAAATTAGAAATGTTAAGGATTTGTGAAGAAATGACTAAGTCAGGAAAATTTATGATTCTCATAGCTCACTCAGCCGCTCTGCACATCCTGTATACTTTCTGACATACTTCCAACTGCATAAATATTAATAGAGTAATACTGACATTTAGGGCCTGATCCAAGTCTCATTAAATTCAGTGGAAATGCTTCCATTGTCTTCAGTGGAAGATGGATCATGGTCTTGAAAAGGAACAAAGGAGGAGAAAATACCAGTTGGGGCTTCGTGGGGCTAAATAATGTTGTTATCAAATCAGAAATCCTCTGCTTCCTGACTCTGAGCATTTCGCTCTGTGACCTTTAACGTTAAATTATTGCCAAAACAGGAAGAATAAATTAAGGCTTGATAAGGTTGAGATGGCCGCAGATTTTACCAGCCTCACCGATGGAATGTGACAATTTCTTTAATGGGAATGAGTTGGGCGTGAATTGTTCATCAGTCGTTTTGATTTATTCAACCTTGCAGCCCCGTAGTTTGCAATAGTAGGGATTACTAGAAAGTCTGCAAAAGAAATTCTTTCTCCCACTTAGTTTGTAACATCTGCAGGAGCATGAAGAGTTACAGAGAGAGGATTAGCTATTATAAAGTGGCTCCATTTACTTCATTGAAGAGGTAGACCAGAATTGGCTCTGTGGATACCATGTGAAGATCTATTGCAAAAGCTTTTTTGGCATTGAAATCCCTCTCTCCTTTTCTAGATCAAAATCTTTTCCCCAAACCTTTCTGCGCAGCAATTAGTTACAGCTGTGTTTTGCAAAGTCACCTAGGGAATTTGGATGTCCAGTTCCCATAAAGTTTAATGTGAATTAAGTTTCCAAGCAGCTTTGAAAGTTCAGCTGAGTTAGGGATGGAACCTCCTGATTTTGATACAGTTCTGTACGTGGAACCCCTGCATTTCTGGATGACAAAAAAAGAGAAATTTTGGGTTTTCGTCATCACCTTGCAGAGCACAGGCCTCGAAAAAACACCTAGATCAGAGCTTGTAGCACCTGCAAAAGTCACACTTCATGTTAAAAGAAGCAAAAGTAATTTTTCCAGCATTCTCCATGATTGTTAGGACCAGATTTCTAAGAGAATCCCTCTTTGCACCCAAATACAGATCAGGTTTCCAAGGGGTCCTTTTATGAAACTACAATGCCACTTCTCAGTGCACTGAGTTCTTCTGAAAATCTGGTCAAGGATGGAGTGACCACAGAAGACCCTGTACTCAGGAGTACCTGGCAAGTTGCAGGCCAGAACTAATTGTAGGGTGTGTTTCTCTGTAGTGGTTATCCGCAAACGTGTGAACTTTCACAACTGCTGCCACCCACAGAACTTCCAGTTCCTCCTCTTGTCAATTAGGAGGTTCATGTCTGATCCGTGAAGTACAAGTACATGCAGGCAGCCTGTCATCTCTGCTGTTTGAAGAAAAATATACAAGGAGTAACAACTGGAAGAGGCAACTGAAACAACTCAAGAATTGAAAGAGCAAAAGCTGAACTTACACTTTGGCTCTGCCATATGGCATGCTCCTAGCTACCCACATCTACAGAGCTGGTAACTTCACTGTCTCCAGAATATGTCTTAGGAGGACAGAGAGGTGGAGGGGAGGGAAAGTAAAGAAAAAGCACTTCTAGTGCAACTAGCTGATGCAGAAGCCTCATGGAAAGAGATGGTTATTTAAGCTGCAGATTTCTCAGAAAAGGAATGCTTTAGAAATATTTCCTGTAGCTACACCAGGGGTCTACAAATCTTAGCCAACAATCTGGAGCCACATTGGTAAACAAACATGTACTGAAAAAAAAAAAGAAAAGACTGAGAAATATGTCCAAGGCAACTTAGATGACGACTAGCTTTCCAGTGCTCAGTAGCCCAAAAGCAATAAGCCAAAAAGATTTCTCATTTAGTAAAAACCAGAAGCAGCTGTTTATGATCAGTCCTGTTTGGAGCCTTCAACATTGTAAAACTAAACCTGCAGTGACCTAAGTAAATATAAATATTTTACAGGGCCACAAGGTATATGCATGTTTGCAATACTATGGTAAAGAATACAAGCCAACTGAAGGACTTGAAGCATTCTCCCCACATCTTCCATTTGAAAGCTGTGCTGCACTTTAGCCCTCAAAGGACAGGAATGGTATACTGCATTTTTTGAACTCTTGTCCTACCATCTGCAATATTTGTCTGCCAGGCTTTTTACTTTGCTGCATCTCTACCACCTTAGCCCTGGAGAGTTCATGGGATTCCTCAGCTGTCACATAATTATCAGGTACTGAAGGAAATAGTGTTGGGTACTCAGGGGTGGCTTTCTACCCAGGCATGACCTGAGTAAAAGGCTTTTATGCTGCTGGTTGGTCAGATAAGTACACCAGAGAAAGCAGAAGTCCTGGTCTTCCATACTTGGCGTTCTTGATGACACCAAGCTGAGTGGTGTGGTTGATACCCTAGAGGGAAGGGATGCCATCCAGAGGAACCTTGTCAGGCTTGGAGAGGTAGACCTGTGTGAAACTCATGAAGTTCAACAGGGCCAAGTGTAAGATCGGGGCAATCACAAACATGGATGCAAGCTGGGTGATGAGTGGATTGAAAGTAGTCCTGCAGAGAAGGACTTGGGGGTATTGGTGCATGAAAAACTGAGTATGAGCCAGCAATGTGCACCCACAGCCCAGAAAGCAAACTGCATCAAAAGAAGCATGGACAGCAGGTCGAAGGAGATGATTTTTCCCCCTCTACTCAGCTCTCATGAGATCTTACCTGGAGTACTGTGTTCAGCCCTGGTGTTCCCAGCATAAGAAAGAGAGGAACCTGTTGGAGCAGGTCCAGAGCAGGGCTGCAAAGATGATGAGGGGGGCAGAACACCTCCTGCATGAGGGCAGGCTGAGAGAGTTTGGGTTGTTTAGCCTGGAGAAGAAAAGGGAAGGCTCCAGGGAGATCTTATAGTGACCTTCCACTGCTTGAAGGGGGCCTACAGGAAAGATAGGGAGGAATTCTCTATCAGGGAGTGGTCATGGTTTTAAACCGAAAGAGGGTAGATTTAGATTAGAGATTGGGAAGAAATTCTTTACTGTGAGGGCAGTGAGACATTGGAACAGGCTGCCAAGAGAAGTTGTGGATGCCCCATCCCTGGAATTGTTCAGGGCCAGGTTGAATGGGGCTTTGAAGAACCTGGTCTAGTGGAAGGTGTGCTTTCCCATGGCAGGGACATTGGAACTAGTTGATCTTTAAGGTCTCTTTCAATTCAAACCATTCTATGATTCTGATGGTCTTTGGGTAAAGAATGATGATGGCTGGGTGTTGTAGGCCAAATCCTACTTTGGTCACTTGTGTTATCAAACATTGTCTTACCCTTTAGCTCCAAAAGAATGTGGAATTTTCCCCCCTGCAAATTTTTTTTTTCCCAAAATTTTTTTGTTTGTTTGTTTGTTTGTTTTGTTTTGTTTTGTTTTGTTTTTTCCCAGAAAGTTTTTTCAAAGCACTGTATGCTGTGATCTTGCTCTTGTCAGGTAAGTGCAATTGCTTGTAGCCCTTAACTTACTGCAGGAAAAAAAGTTCAGTGAGTGTGACTTAGGTAAACGCACATGCCTCATCTGAGGGATTTGGTGCTTGGTGGCTCTTTGTTCAGCTTTACTCAACTGGGAAAACTCCTTTAGTCCTTCGAAAGCCAGGATGGAAAACAGAAGTGGACTGGTCTGACCAAAGGGTGAAGCACAGCACTGCCCAGTGCAGAGGTGAGCTGCGGCTTCGTTTGCTGTGCAGCTCTTCTCCTACACATGAAACAAAAGTTCCCTCTTCCACCCCCCTTTGCATTGTTTCCTCTCCTCTCTTTTTTTGTCTTCCCGTCAAATATTTAAGCAGAGATTTCCTTTCTGGTGGGGTGCCAAGTAGCATTCCAGCTCCTTTACTCTGCCCCCTTCGAAAATAAAAAGGCTGACCCCCATTTCCATAACCAAGGAAGGGACAGGTAGTCTTTGTTTGTGTTCCAGAGCATGACTGTTTTTCTTAGATTCACACCAAAAGAAGAGAAGCAGTTCTGTTATTCAGGGGAGGAATTAGCCAGTGACCCTAGCAAATGCAGTAGCAGCCGCAGCAAAATGGGTGGTATGAGCCAAATGCTTTTTGGTGATGAACCTTTGGCTTTGGCCAATTCTTTCTCTCACCCTCTTCCTCTCACCCTCTCTCCCCACAAGATTTCCCTTTTTTCTTGTGTTTGAGGCACGTCAAACCCTGGAATAGCCCTCACAGGCATTAGTCACCAGTGATTAAAATAGCTACTAAGCAGGCAAGAGCCTGCGATGATTTGTGCTAAATTGGGTGTCTCTGTGTTTGTAGCAAGGGCTGCTAATTTGCAAACCTCCCTTGTTATTATCATTGTTTTTAATAATAGCACCAAGGGGCTCCAGCTGACATTAAAGTTTCATTTCATCTGTGGCTGTACAAAAGTGGGGAAGAGAGGAGTTAGTAATCTAGATGGTCACCATATGAATCAGGAGAAATGAAGGACTACCTAGCCCATACAGCTGAAGCACAGAAGTCCTGTTGTTGACCACTCAGGAGAGGGAAGTCTCAGACCTGAGAAATGGGCTCAGGTCCCTCTCACACTGAGCAGGTTTTCAGCTGGGTGACTGCTCATCAATTCCCTGCTGGCAGCGGGAATTCAGTCGCCCAGCACAGGCAGAGCTGCTGCCCAGATGGGTGCTGTGCTGGAGGTGAAGGTGGTGCTTCTGGGGAGCAATAGGGAGTGTGAAGAAACAAGAAACACCAAACAAAACACCACTTTGCTCACTTTCTGTGACAGTAAACTCATCTGAAAGGGTGAAAACTCCACCTTGGTTCAGACAGGCGTTCAAAACCATAACTGCAGATGTGTACCTTGCTTTTTCTCACCTAGGAGATGAAGACAGTAGTGTGGCCTTACAGGGACCATGTGTGGTTTAAGAGTCTGGTTTTATACATATACATGATCTTAAACCACTCCCAGTGACCTCAGTGAACAGTCCATTTGTTAATAAGGATGATAAATTTAATATAGTAGCAAAATCTATTAGTTAACGACATCAGGTTCCCCTCTAGTCACTAGTATCTTTAGTGGTTAAGGTTTGAATTTCTAGAACTTAGAGGATGCTGTGAGGAATTACCCCATATTTTAGCCCTTTAACTCCAATAGCAAAAAATCTCCTGTGGTTTTTATTACTTAAAGTCTTGGGTTCTGTCCCACTGATGGCTCGTGGATAATACATGTCTGTGATGCAGAACAGAAATTGGAAATCTTGTAAGAACAACTTAGGTCAGGCTGCAAGTATATCAGAAGGGTTTTTCCCCCTCTGTGTATCTGCTTCCATCTGAGAGGAGGTAACAAAGAATGTGTTTAAAATCAATGGAATTAGTGAACTTCTTTGACTCATAATAAAAATTTTGATTTTAAGGAGATTTTAAGTGAAGTTTTGGCTCTGGTTTTGTTTTGTCTGCAGTAGTCACATATCTCTAACTGTACAATAAACTTAAAGATGTAAGCAGCACTGCTAGAGGTCTGTGTTGCTCTGTAGTGAGCATCACTCCTGCTGTGCATGCTGATAGTAATAGTGGTGGCTTTCTGGAGAGGGCACGTTTTAAGTACCAGTTGATAACTTGCATGTTAACATGTGGTGAACTGAGTAAGCAGAGAAGTCAACCTGCAGTCAGTTTTAATGTAACACTAGATAATTTGGGGCAGCTGCCACCAGATTAAAACCATGAGTGCTTTTCTTACAGTGAAGGGGATCCCTGATTCGAGAAAGCTGCTAATAACGCACTGAATTCTGAGATGTGATTAGTCTCCTTGCCATTCACAAGACCTGAACACAGACTTCAAGCAAATTGTGTTTTCAGAGTGCAGAGTAAATGTATCAAGCTGTGAACACGGAGACCAGAGAAAGCTGAGTGATGAGGCTCGGGAAGACTTCTGAGTGGCTGTGAATAGATGTGCAGGGGAAGGCCGAAGGGAGAGTGAGCTGTGAAAAATAGTCAAAACACCCTCATCTTCAGCCAATTTATTTAGATTTTCCTATGAAAATGTAATGGGGATAGACAAGGCTGCTGGCTTCTCTGGCAGGCAGCGTGGAGGTTTGGGTTTGGTCATGCTGTGGAGTCAGAGGTGACAGTGGAGGCGGTGGGTCTTGCTCCTCCCAGCTGCAGGACGCAGGGGGCTGTGCCTGCCGGGATGCTACCCCCATGTGCTGACACTGAGCATCTCCCCGGTTCATGCCATTGTAAATTGGACTACCCCTTTGCGGTTTTATCTTGCTTGGTGGTTTTAGCTCTCACTTGATTACTGAAAGGCAAGGATGCAAAGAATCTGTGAAGCAGCAAAACTACCTTTTCATTATATATTTCCAAAGAGACAACCACGAGGTATTCTGAGTATCTACTCCAGGGGAAGGAAATCTCCAAGCCTTCAATTAAGATACCACCACAGCACCTCATTTTAGTGAACTAAATGCTCTCATTAGATCCTTCCCAAGCCACATCCTAGCTATAGACTTTCTTCCTCGAATACCCTAGATGGGGGCCAGAGTCAAAAAAAGCACAAACCAAGACAAAAAACACCAAAAAAACCCAGAAAAAAAAAATCCAACCCAGCCCACTTTCCAAATGCTGTTCAGTCTGCACTGATTGTATAACGTGATTGATAAAAGTCAAGGAGTGAGCTGAGGTCAGAGACTCAGGATCCTGACTCCCCGTGGGGTGAAGGAGCTTTTTGTGTGTACATGTATGGGGCACGAGGGTTGTGTTTGTTTCTTGAAAAACCCTCAGACACTCTTCAAAGAATTCCAGATTTAAAGCGGTGTAAAATGCTCCATCAAACATGTTTTACAGTCTTGACATTTCTGCCTGCTAAATCTACTCCAGTAGCTGTTTCTGAGAGCTTTTGAATAATCTCTTGATAGCGCTTTTCTTGCTGCTGTGCAGAGTCTTAATGGAAAATGGGGACAGTTGTTTTATAGTCCTGTCTGGATGGGGGAGCCTTGGAGGAGGCTGCTTCACCCAAGGTCACGCAAAGCATGTAAAATATATTCTGCCTCCAAAAATAAACAAGATGGATAAATATGGCTGGGCCAGGGTGTGAAGCAGGAGTCAACGAGGCATCTGGGGCTGAGGACTTGCTTTCAAATTGAGCAGACACCGCAGCATGGCAGTCACATAGGGGTGTTTTCCTGCAGCTTTTCTTGTTTCTCCATTCGCTGTGCCTCTCCCAGGAGTGGAACCAGTCACAGTGGAAGCCAGAAGAGAGATTTCTGCAGGAAATTAGATGCGAAATTGCTCTCCCAGCTGGAGTCCCTCAAAATTGCTGAGTTCCTAGAGGTGACAACCATGCTACTAGCTTACATGGAGGTACTGCATCCCTGTACCTTGCCAGTAGTCTGCTTGTTCAGAAAGTAAAGGGACCCTCTGATGGTATATTTAGTACAGCTCCACTGTATTTCAACTATTTATTTGCTGCACCAATATTGTATCTTGTATGAAGTGCCCAAGACAAGAACTTTCAAATTTGCCCAAAAGACTGGGCGACCGCACTTCCAGTGGTTGATTTGATCTAGGTATGGTACTGGTGCAGCAGAGTTAAAATGCACTGTGGTAGGACATGATCTCAGCATCACTGCACCCTGACAGGAAAATAAACATCGCAGCCTTGCCTCACTATTTGTTTTCCAGCAATATCTGGACTCTGCCTTAGCCTTTGTGTAGCAGCACGAAACCATTATCCTGTAACATTTCTTCCTTTCTACAAATAAACAGAATGGAGGGGAGAGGAAGTATAGCCAAGTGCTATAAAGTTAGGAGCAATAGGACAAAATTAGACATGGCAAAATTGCAGTTTAGTCTGAAGAAAGAAGAGTTATGATGTGTAACACTTCAGCCATGGCTAGGACTTGACTGTGGTGGGACTGTGCTCACAGAGACACAGTTCCTGCCTTGAATCTGTTTACGGTCCAGAGAGACAGCAAGTGAGATATGACAAGTGTTGTAATCCTTTCTCTTCAGAGGGAGAATTCGGATACAAAGGGTTAAATTTTTGCCTTTGTTAATCAGCAGGACCTTTACTGTAGCCAGGAGTAGAGTTTCACCATAAGACATTTGGCCCAGGTGTGTGTGGAATGTGTGTCTCAGTGCCTTACCCATCCTTCTGCACACGGTCCAGTTTTCACCTCCAAAATGTGAATGATCATTGTAAAATAAATACTCACTTCAGAGGTAACCCAGGCTTGTGTGTGTCATGCCCCCATTTGTATGTTGTCCTTTGTCCCTGTGTGTGCTCAAGAGTAGTCATTCACATGCCACTGCCAGCCAAAACCTGTGAATAGTTCATGCTGTCATGGATAGCAGATTGTCCCTCCAGGGAGGACACACCCCAAGACACACTCAGCTTTGATGAGCAGGACATGCTCTGGAAACACCTGCAAATATGGGTGCAAATGTGTGCAGGATACCTTTCACATTAGGGCCAATTCAACCTTCACATGGTATCAATGTGGTCAGGTCCTTGTGCCAGGGAGCAAACTCTGAGCAGTGCAGCCGTTACCCAGGTAGTCTGGGATATTTTCATGGAGATGTGTCTGGTGAGGATATGGAAACTCGTATCTGGCCTTTCAGCATTAATTCTCACTCCTTGGTTAGCTGGCTTGAGGTTGGAGTCAGGCTGCAATCACCCAAGTTATTTCTGCAATGAGGAATATGTGCAGAGTCAAGCAAAAAACATCTCAGCAGAAATGAATTACCAGCCAAATACAAATTATTTCATTTTAAGGGACATCATCCAATCTACTTAACTTCTCAGTCATTCAGCAACTTTTAATATGTATTAATGCCTATATTTATTATAACCATGCATACTAAAATCTCAGCCTGTATTACATCTTTCTTGCTTGTTACTGGCATATAAGGTTAGACAGGGCAATGCCTTTTCTTTTTCTGAGACACTGAGTGTACAACCTCCTCATATGTAAGTGTTCCCCCATGGATTTTAGCCCCTTTTTGTGTAGCAATAGGCAGGAGAGGGTAGAGACAGAGCAAGGTAATTTTCACAGTGGGCTAGTTTCTTTTAAATGTGTCTTCTGGCACTGATTCAGCAAAATGTATAGATATGTATTTGTGATAGCTTTGATGTGATTTAAGTATGTACTTAAAGATAAGCATTTTATTTTGCAGAATAGTTGTCCTAATGCCTTATTTGAGGGTGCAACTGTGAAACTGCTCAATTGTGCAATCTACTTGGGCCAAAGTAGTACATCAAACAAAGACAGCTAGCCTCAATTAATTACAAGCCCAGCATAAGTACAGCAAAACTCATAAACTTGCTAATAACCATCTTAGAAACTCTGTTGAAAATTGGTAGTCACCAAGTGATAAAATATGGAAACTTTTTCTCTGATAAAGCTAAAAAGTGGTCATCTTTCTTCTGGAGTTCTGTAGCAGAAGCACTAATGAGATAAAGGAATTTATGCCATGAATAAAATGCCTGATGAAAACTAATCTCAGAGATGGAATAAGTGATTGAAGTGGGCCAGGGCTGTCAGTATGCTCCATCTGCTTTGCATCATTGGGCTGGGCAAAACATCAGAGCATATTGGTGAATCTGGCAGATGTCATGTTATTTTTATGTCATCTTTATTCTTCCAGAGCCTGATCCAAGCCCCACTGAAGTCCATAGAAATTAATGGACTTTCCTTTACATCAGCGAGCTTTGAATTGGTTCCTTCCTTACTGGTAATGTCAGGAGTCCACGATGAGTCTTGGAGGCATTTTGACAGAGCAGTTGGGGACAATTGTGCTTTTGATTTTTAATACCACATTTTGGTGATCTTGTTATTGACATGTCTTGATGGCTGGAGTCCTGGGATAAAATGAAATATGTAACAAACTGGAAAATGCATACTGATTGAAAAGCTAATGAGATCGTTCCCAGAAGTGCTGAAATTCAATGAATTTTAGAATCCCAAGGACCCTATTATTTTGAAAATGGACCATATGCTTTCAAGGCATTTGGGCAGCTCTGAAAACTTCATCCATCCATCTTCCATGAAAAGCAGCGTAGACCTTATGTAATATCACAGAGAGCAGCCAGAACTGTTGATAGTAAAACCTGCAAAATGGCCTGATCTATTGTTTCTGAAGGTGTTAATTCCTCTTTTTCTGATACTATGTATCTTTTGGATGTTGTCCTCTTCTGTTAAAAGAGGAGTCTGCTGTGTGGTGCAAAAAGATGTTTATAAATGCCCTCACATGCCTGTCAATCCAGACATCCCTCTTTATTCCTCTTATGTTTATTTATATAGACACATATAAAACCAACAAGCTTACACTTATTAATCAAGGTGATTCAGCCCATGCCTCCCACTGTCTTTCTTTCATTCCAATCTTATTCCAAAAAACAGCCCTAAATATCACTGGGGTTACTCATAAAACATGGTGCTGCTCTGCATGAGTAAGAATATTTGAATCTGACCTGGAGTATAGTTAGTAATTCTCAGTGAGAAGCAGAGCTAGGCTAAGATTGCAAAATATTGTCCATTAATCTGTTCTTGCATTTTAAAACATATTTCTTGGTCTCTATTCACTCGTGGATCTCTGAGATAATGAACTTGTTGACAGGAATGTTCACCATAACAACCCATTTAGAGCAAATATTGCAAGATCTTTGCACTGTTTCCTTCATTCAAAATAATACCAGTCTCCCTCCCCAGGAAATGACCTGTCTGTTTTAGAGTTTTGTCATTAATTGTGAATATTCACATTGGTGAGATGTTTTGTTTGTTTTTTTAAGTCCTCCTCCAGCAAGAAAACAGAAGTAAACCACTTGAAGTAGAACTTAACAAAGAAAGACCTTAGAGGTCCAATATCAAGAGAAAGGATTGCCCAGAGGCTGGAGCTGCAGGGAGATGTGGAGGTCAGTCCTCTGCTCATCAAAGGCTTTGCTGAGTGGGAATTAAGCAGTGCTGCACCTCAACACCCCATGCAGGATCACTCTACCTTGCAGGGCACTGAAATCTTAACAGCTTTCAGGAACCCAGATGTACCAGGGTATGCATGATGAATGCATAACACTGACAAATCATTCACTTGTGACCCAGCTATTAAAAAAAAAGGTGTAGAAATGATGTATTTACAAATCCTTTACCTAAAGATGTCCTTTCGTCTGCTGGTGGATATTTTCTTCGAGGAGATTATTCATGGAGCAAGGTTCTAAAATAAAAATTGAGGAGGATGAAGCAAAGCTGGGCTTTGGTGAATACATCCAAACCCTAGACACATTGCAAACAATCTGAGCCTGTTCCCAGGCAACTCCCAAGTACAAAATAGGCACAACTGTTCCAAACTATTTTCTCTACAATTTGTTTGCATACCTGTAGGGTCTTCTTCAGAGCCAGGCAAAATCAAAGGAGGCATAGTTGTTGACCCCAACTTGCTTTGCATCTGGCCTGTAAAGAGAGCTATACTTATACCAAGCTTCAAATTTCAAGCAGTTTGATGTGGCCTTTTACAGAGAAAAAAATGGTTAGAATTTTTATTACAATAAGGAAATGCATTTTTTCAGTCTTTCATCGTTTCAGAAGGTCTGAAGGGATTTTACTCAACTTCCTCTTCTACCTTCAGGCAGAGACCAAATCTGAGAAATTGCAGCCTGATTTTGGAAAGTTCTCAGGATGTGCAAATTAGCAGCTCATGATGGGAAGCTGCTATTCAATGCACTTTGTTGTCATGCATGCTTCTGGGAATCTGCTGCAGACCAGGTGCCCCTTTCAGCCCAGCTTTGTTATGATTCATATCATTCCATCACAAAAAAGTGTCTGATCAAACCAATGGAAGGTGTTGCCCTGTTGGGACCAAGAGGGCTAGAAGGTAGTCAAAATCTGGCCTTGCATAGCTTGGAATTATCTACCAACTTCACAGAATCACACAGAATCACAGAAAGTTACGGATTGGAAGTGACCTCAAAAGACCTCGAAAGATCATCTAGTCCAATCCCCCTGCCAGAGCAGGAACACCTAGATGAGATTACACAGGAATGTGTCCAGGCAGGTTTTGAATGTCTTCAGAGAAGGAGACTCCACAACCCCCCTGGGCAGCCTGTTCCAGTGTTCTGATACCCTAACTGTGAAGAAGTTTCTTCTCATATTTAAGTGGAACCTCCTGTGTTCCAGTTTGTACCTATTGCCTCTTGTCCTATCATTGGTTGTCACCAGGAAGAGCCTGGCTCCATCCTCATGGCACTCACTCTTTATATATTTATAAACATTAATGAGGTCACCCCTCAGTCTCCTCTTCTCCAAGCTAAAGAGACCCAGCTCCCTCAGCCTTTCCTCACATGGGAGACGCTCCACTCCCTTAATCATCTTTGTTCACAGTATCACAGTATCACAGTATGTTTGGGATTGGAAGGGACCTCAAAAGATCATCTAGTCCAATCCCCCTGCTGGAGCAGGAACGCCTAGGTGAGGTCGCACAGGAACATGTCCTGGTGGGTTTTGAATGTCTCCAGAGAAGGAGACTCCACAAGCCCCCTGGGCAGCCTGTTCCAGTGCTCTGTCACCCTTACTGAGAAGAAGATTTTTCTCAAATTTAAGTGGAACCTCTTGTGTTCCAGCTTGATGCCATTACCCCTTGTCCTATCATTGTTTGCCACCGAGAAGAGCCTGGCTCCATCCTCATGGCGCTCACCCTTTATATATTTATAAACATTAATAAGGTCACCCCTCAGTCTCCTCTTCTCCAGACTAAAGAGACCCAGCTCCCTCAGCCTTTCCTCATAAGGGAGGTGCTCCACTCCCTTAATCATCTTTGTTGCCCTACGCTGGACTCTCTCCAGCAGTTCCCTGGCCTTCTTGAACTGAGGGGCCTAGAGCTGGACACAATATTCCAGATGTGGTCTCACCAGGGCAGAGTAGAGGGGAAGGAGAACCTCTCTCGATCTACTAACTACCCCCCTTCTAATCCACCCCAGGATGCCATTGGCCTTCCTGGCCACAAGGGCACAGTGCTGGCTCATGGTCATCCTGTTGTCCACCAGGACCCCCAGGTCCCTTTCCCCTACACTGCTCTCTAATATGTAATTTCCCAACCTATACTGGAACCTGGGGTTGTTCCTGCCCAGATGCAGGACTCTACACTTTCCCTTGTTAAATTTCATTAGGTTATTCTCCGCCCAACTCTCCAGCCTAAACATTAATACCCTGCTGCTCTCTAATAGTTCATTCCCCAACTTTTACTGGAACCTGGGGTTGTTCCTGCCCAGATGCAAGATTCTACACTTGTTATATTTCATTAAATTCTTCTGCGCCCAACTCTCCAGCCTGTCCAGGTCTCTCTGGATGGCAGCACAGCCTTCTGGAGTGTCAGCCACTCCTCCCAACTTGGTGTCATCAGTAAACTTGCTGACAGTGCACTCTATTCCCTCATCCAAGTTGTTGATAAATATATTGAATAATACTGGTCCCAGTACCGACCCTTGAGGGACTCTGCCCCATTGACCATGACTCTCTGGCTTCTTTCCTTCAGCCAGTTCACAGTCCACCTCACTACGCAATCATCCAGACCGCACTCCCTCCGTTTAGCTGTGAGGATGCTGTGGGAGACTGTGTCAAATGCTTTACTGAAATCAAGGTAGACCACATCCACTGCTTTGCTATCATCTATCCACCTGGTTATGTCCTTATAAAAGGCTATGAGGTTGGTTAAGCACGACTTCCCCTTGGTGAAGCCATGTTGACTGCCCCTAATGACCCTCTTATCCTTGATATGACTCGAGGTGGCACCAAGGATAAGTTGTTCCATCAGTTTCCCAGGGATGGAGGTGAGGCTGACCGGTCTATAGTTACCCGGGTACTCCTTCTTGACCTTTTTGAAGACTGGAGTGATATTTGCTTTCCTCCAGTCCTCAGGCACCTCTCCCGTTTCCCACGAGTTAGCAAAGATGATGGAGAGTGGCCTAGCACTTCCAGAGTGCGATATCCAGTAGAAAAATGTAAATCTTTAAGTATGTTGCCTAAATCCTGGCAAGGTTAAACACAGTCTTGCTGTTTACTCAGAAGGCTTTGCTGCTGAACCTATCAGCCCCAGGCAAAACTACATGGGTGACACAGGGAGAAGGAGAGGAATCATAGCTGAATTCAGGAGTGCTCCCTTTAGGCCAGGTCCTGAAACCTAGGACAGACTATTACCTGGACCTTTGATGATGCGAGACTTAACAGAGTTAGTATTGATCTGCTTTTGCAATGTTCAGTGTCCAGAAGAGTGTGGTGTGCCCTTACCAAGAGCAGATGTGAGCCTTATAAATATCTGAATGCAGCTGGTATTATTTTCAAGCCTAATTTAGAAGCCCGTGTTAGACATTTTGGCAAAATATACCAGCAGTATGGAAAAGAGTCCATAGAACTGGAAAAATTTGCTGTAAATTCACTTTTGTTACATCCACCGATTTGGAAAAAATCAGCACGAAGGCACAATTTCTAAAATAAATGAAAGAAAATATCTTGTAGCCGCCGGCAGGCACTGGAGCTCCCCAGCAGAGGCTGCCTGGGAGCCACAGAAACAACCATGTGCGACTCCTCGGCCAGAGTAAACAGCAGCGCGGCACTCGCCTGTCCGCAGGAGAGATGTGCTCTTTGCCATTGGTGTAGGTTGCTGATGCTTCAATCTCTTCCTTGGCTATAGACACCTACCCCTAATTTGGGATCCTGCACTGCTCCAGGCATAGCTGGAGGAGACAGAAGGCGTGAATGGACAGCCAAGACCGAGCACAGCCAAGGGACTGGCTTGGCTCTGGAAGGCAAAACGCAAGCTGAGCCATTGGAGCCGGCTGTACACAGATGAGAAGGAAAATGCACAAAGTGATAAATAACTTCGCTCAGTCCGCCAGGAAGGGCTGCCAGAACATTCTCGCTTGGCTATGCTCTGACTTGGCTCGCCCACCGCCGCCAGCCCCCCTCCTGCACAGACGCAGTGCCGGGCCAGAGCCACGCATGCATCCTGGGGCCGGCTCGCCCTGTCCCCCGCTGCCCAGCCTGCCTCTCAGCAGCTGCCTCTGCCCATGCCGCTCCCTCTGCCTGGATGGGCAGCCCAGAGCTGCATTTGGCAAGAAGGTGTGGAGGTAAAAAGTCAGGAGGTTTTCTGTTAGCTGGGGTCGTTTCTGAAGTAGCCACCTCTCCTGTTGCTCCCTCAGCAATCTGGACAGCATCTGACAGCCTCTACTGTCAGTGTATAGTGCTGCCTCCGTGGGCAGCAAGCACCCTCCTTCCCCAAGGCTCAGCTCTACACCCATTTCTTACAAAGGCGAGTGGTGCACACAAGTGACCTGGGTGGTTTCAGCATAGGTGATCAGACACTTGCTTTCTCATCCTCGAGTACCTGGCAGTTTGCAGACAGGCAGCTGGATTCACAGCATGGGCATACAGAATGGGGATGAACTGCTAGTGCTACACGCAGTGGCATGGAAATCAAAGCAACTCTTCCTCCAGTGCCCCGTGGTGCCACCAGCTCTGTGCCTAAGTGGAGTGGGAAGACAGGTGGACCTTTCAAAGGATTTATCAGGGAAAAAGAACTGTCTGCATTTCTCAGTTTTGGCTGGCAGCTACAGCTTGAGAAAAGCTATTGTTGCAGGATTTCCAATGTCTCATTGCCGTTCTGATCTGTGATGCACATTGAACATATGTGCTTGTTTAGTTGCCTATTGTTTAACCTAGATTTTTTTCTTGCCCTTGAGAGATTACAGTGAATTCAGGGCACATGAATGGTTTAACTTATCATTTTCCAGTATAGATTGTCTTGCACTTGTGTATAGTGAAAATAATTTGTTGTCAAGTTATCCAGTTACCACTTAATTTTATATGCTCCATAATGAGATATTTGTAATGATCCATGTTCATAAGAAGTCTAAATAACCCAAATATTACCATCTCACTACACATAACTACTAAACATTTCCAACAGCACTGAATCATCCTGATCCCTGGGAGAGCTATGTACACATTTTTACAGAAATGGTTTGCTACCAGAAAATCCCTTTGCAAGAATACCTGGTTATAGACTTTGAGAAAACTTCCCATTAAAAAATATGAAAAGATATTTCAATTTGAGGGGAGAAATATTATTTTATTGGAATATCTTTTTTGTTCCAAGTAGAATTTCTTTCCCCTTTTTCCTCTTAATGTCATGTATGCCTTTTACAATGGGTATGGCTTTCCATGGGATGCTGTTCATAGCAGCAGCACATTTAAGGTCCTTGTGCTAACCACAAGTTATTTTCCAATATATTAAAATGCCTAGAGTACTCTACTTAGTACACAGTTACCCCAGATTTGTCCTGCATGCCACAAAATGCTGAAGGATACCTATAGTCACTGATAAGTTGAGGGTGCTCTTAGAAAGTGGTTCATCCCCCTCCAGATCCAGATGACCCTTTACTGTAGCTGTCTCAACACCTGACAGACTGAGATTGTGTATTATTCTCCTACTTAAATGAGGTCCTCAATCAGGCACATCAGTTAGGTGCCTAAAATGGCTTAGGCTGAACCTGGCTCAAGCACTTCCTTGGTATTTCTGTTTGGTGTAAACCATTTCACTCCTGTGCAAGCATGAGGCCCCAGTACCATTCCCTATGCTTTAGTGTGTTTTCTAATCAGCCAGCCTGATGTGGTAGCTGCCTGCAGGGATTTAAAATGTAAGTCATTTGTACTGTTATTTTATGGCATGACTTGGCGTGATGTGACATCCCCGTTTGGCTTGGACGAGGGACCAGTGACTTGGACTGGCTGACAGGCTATAGTCAGAGACTAATGACTGCTTGCATACTGCTAGGAGGAACCCCCTGGGTGGCAGAGGGACCACTGCCAGCTCTGCTCTGAATTAACATCTTCACTAAGGAGCAGGCAGGGAGACCAGGCAGCCACGGAAAGAAGGACAAGTAGTGCCGAAAACCCCAGCGTTCTAGCTGCCGAGAAGTCAGCCTTTTGAACATATCCTCAGTAGGTTGTTCAGGTCGATCAAACAGATAAATAATCAGGAACCCACACTGTTCGCACTGAGCTTTAATGTTTCAGGTGGATGTAAACATGGGAACTTGTCCGGGAAATTGCAATAGCTGAAACTGAACTGAAATTGTTTGTGCGCAGAAATTATTTTAAGGTATACAATCAGTATATTTATCATGTGAGCTGCTAGCTACAATTTCTGTGACTGCCTAAAAGAAATTATGAGCTTGGGTAGAAAAATCACTGCTCTGCATTTTCTCAAACTGCTAAAGCAAGGCTACAGAATAAAATGGGGCTCCCTACAGTAGTAAAGAAACAACGGGGTTTTTTGAGAGCTGCTTTGAAGCACATCTCTGAAGGAAGAACACCTCAGAAAAAATCCCACATGACAAACAAGCAAGAAATTAACACAAGATAAACTCTAAACTCAAGTCTTTCTGGTTTTCTAGCTCTTCTTTTACAACTGTATTTCCAGTCTAATAATAATAATAATAATAATAATAATAATAATAATAATAATAGTAATAATAAAGTAATGCTTTGTTCAATTAGAATAATGTTGGTTTTCTTCTTTAACCTTTTGAAGGAATTCAGATAACTCTGGAAAGCACCAGGAACACTGGGGTTTTTAAAAATATTTCTGAAACCAGAAACACTTTAAAAGGTTTGACTTAGCAGAATACATCATTATTCAGCTCTCTGAAAAATGGATCTGGTTCCTCTTCCTTTGAACTTGCTATTGTCTGTTGTTGAGTTGTTTGTTTATTTGCATTTTTTGCTTTCTTGGTCAGAGAAGGCCCTGACATTGCAGTGAAATTATGTGATTTCACGCCAGAGGGGGACACCTGGCCCTCCAAAGGTTTACTTTGGAAAACCTGGTCTACATTTTTAAAGAGTAGAAAATGGCAATACAAATGGACAATAGGAGACATACCAGGAATCTCCTGTTGTTTAATTAGCTGTGCAGCACTTGCATGAAACACCAGCTCAGCAGTGTCGTGGCTTGCTTGGGCATCAGTGCTGACCGACAGGAAAGCAAACTCTGGTTGGAAACATCACCAAGAAATGCCATGTGGAAGACTCTTGCATTTACTGTCTAGCTTCAATTATAGAAGACTGTGCTAGTCCTCCAGCAAACCAGCGCTAAGCCATTGCAATATGATGGCCTGAAAACTTGGGCTCTTTTTGTCATTTTGCTCCTGGTCTCTTCTCTGTCCATGGTCAAGCCACTCCATTAGCTATGGCCATTGTTACCTCTGTCCTTTATTTGCATTGTCTCACCAGCAATGGTTTCTAAACTGACTGACTGTTCAGGGCTGGTAGCAATTTGTAACTTCTTCAAATTATGTACATCAAGTTATGATACTTAGGAAGCTGTTAGTTTTTTGAAAGGTGGTGGTGGGGCTGACAGAGGAGCCACAGAACCCTTCTATGGCTCCTCATTTTGTCAGGCAATATTCTCACAGACTGTTCATACATCATGCTCTCACCTGGGGCAGACCTCATTGCAGGGTCCATGAAAGGTGTGGTGTAGCCCCCACTTTTCTTCTCAATACCTTCCTTAGGAGGATGTGTACTGCAGGTGAGATAAAGGAGAGAAATCACATTGCTGTTCTGCAGTCATGGACTATAGCCTATCTCTGTGTATTTATTTTAAAGCTGTGACATTGTTTTAGCTTGACTTCTCTACATTTTCAGGCAGAACTGCAGTTAACATGATCCTTGTTAAAATGAGCGTGGGTGTTATTGATATATCAAATTGCACTCATTTAATGAAATCACTGCGAAATCATGTATTGAGTGATAGCAGTATGAACTGGGGTAGCCCCAAAGTGGTGTGCAATAACCATAGCAATAGTTAAGGATTCTGGGCTGTTGCCGTGGCTACTAGCCTATTTGACTTGCCGTTGTAGTGGAAGAATATTAGCCAGGAGACAACTCATTTCTGAGATTCCCACATGACAATAGTGCTTTCTGCCAAACCTCCCTCCCCTCCACGGGACTGAAACAAGACAGACGTCAAACTGTTACTATCGTTGATTCTTGCAACATGTCCCAAACGGTAAATTAGGTTTTCAAATGTCATTAGAAGGGGTATTTGAAGACATATTTGGAAGTTTTCAGATAGGCTGCTTTTTTCTCCTCAGAAAAAAATAATAAGATAAAAAGGTAAAGGATTAGGTGTATATAAGATTAAAAAAATGTCAGCTTTCTACAGAAATTATTTCTATTTTCCAAAAGATAAACTATCCCGAACGGAAGTATTTTAACCAAAAGCTTTAGTATATGTTCTGCAAAAGAGCACTGTGGTGCCCTTTTGGAGTTCAGTCAGAACGTTCTACTTATCTCACAGGGATCAGAGCTGGTGATCTGAGGAGCTCTCCCAGAGTGTACCGAGATCCAGCCATGCTATATTCACACTGTCAAATGGCTCCTGTGGATTTATACCCTGGAAAAAATGCCCAGTCTGCTGTAGTCCTTCAGGAGTCCTTGTGCTTCTGGTGGCTTTTTCCACTCTTAGTTCAAGACACATAGAAGGAAAGCTGTTACCAGAAAGGCACTCTTAGCGTAACCTGAAAATAAAGCCCTTTGGATGGGTAAGAGGGAACCCGCTCATATCACTACCTGTTCTTGAAAATCCAGACCAGGTTGTTTTGTTCTGTGTCTGAAAGGACTTTCCTTCCAAGAACAAGTCAGAGACGCTTTGGACAGCAGCTACAAGGATTTCCTCACATGACATTTGTAGAGATGATGTTGAATGTATGTAGATAACAGACTGGTGCCTTTCTGGCATAAAGCCATTTGCATCGTTGTAGCTATAAAGCCCCACAAAACCAAAGGGTTGCAGTTCTCAACAGCAGCATTTCAGGGATTTGAAAGGAAGGGTGAGAACAGCAAAGTGTCCCAGCATCCCAAACTTTTCACCACAAGTAAGTGTGGTGTTTTAGATGTTTTGCTTGGGCTAGTTTGTGAAATGTAGATGTGCAACTGTAGAGCCCTGCATCCCAGCATTGAGAGGGCTGGAGTTTGTACAGAAATGCCACTGGCTCATAGGCATCTGCAGGGCAGTTATTGAAAGGACAGTGGTCTTCATCTTTCCCCTCTCTGACCACTCCTGCCATGGAGACTCATAGCAGAGGTGCTCCCTGGTCTGAGCAAGGCCAAAGGAGGTGTCTGGCATGGAGGCAGCAGCAGAAGGGCTGTAAGAAAACCCCTCAATTAGCAGGTCATCAAGATCTCAGCAACTTTGCAGAATGCCCAGATCAGAAAACGAGGGACAGTGAGTAAATTTGGATGATTCACTGAGGTGGGACACGATGGAGAGGCTAATCCCTTTCATCTCCTAAAGAGTACAAAAAAGCACATCATCACCAACCTCCAAAGAGTCCAGGAGACATGAGAAGATAACAATAGCTGGCATCTCTCGTCCTTGGCGTCCTTGCAAGGGGTCCTGGGCTGGCCACTTTGGAGACAAGCATCTCAGTGGTGCTGATGGACTACCCTCTTGAACATGTCTTGGTGCCCTAAATATACGAGTGTGAAGGAAATCCTTTTTATTTTAAAATAAGATTGTCTCTCCTTCCTCCAAGGTCCTGTAATGAACTTTGCTGCATTGTTGCAACATTATTTCCTACATTCGTTCAAAGAGGAAAAATAGTTCCGAACCTCACTTTCACCCCAAGTAAGTCCTGTGTGAACACAACAGTGAGCAACTTTGGTCACATCCAGCACTGAATCCAAACTGGCACTTGGGGTGCTTGAAGGAAGCATGGTGTAGTTCAGGAAGGTGGTCAAGAAGAGGGAATCTGTCAGGACAAGGACCAACCTGTTCCCAGCCCTTGAAGTGGCTGCAAGGAGGTGTGAAGGCGAGAGATGCAGAAAAGCCAGAGCTCAGCGCCCTGTCCCAGTGGTGACTGGAGAACACCAGGGTGGTAAGAGTGGTCTCTACTGCAGCGAAGTGTGTATTTGGAGCCTGTTAATGGGGAAAGGCAGCTTGGACATAGATTTGTGGTGGTGTTGTATAGGTGAATCAAAGCATAAGGCAGCTCTCACCTCACCCTGCCTCCCCTCCTCTTTTCATTTTCCCTTAATACATAAAAATAAAGATCCTTTATGTGAATAAAAGTAGAAGGTGCCTCCTGTCAGCATGTTTTTCAAAAGCCAAAATCAACCCAAAGTCTCAACCAAAAGTGAACATAGACAGGATTTCTGTGAAAAGTGTCTGTAGCTGGAGGGGGATGGGGCAGAGGAATTCGGATGGGGGTGTTTTGCCTTGCCCGCTGTACCCGCTGGCACCCCGCTGCCGTGGGGTCTGACCCAGCTGGAGCTGGGACTGGGCTGCTGGCCGGGCAGCCGCCCCCCGGGGAGGCAGCAGAGCCTCTGCCCTGGGCTTCCCTGTCCTTCATCTGACAGTTCTTGGCAGCTCTGGCGCAACGTGTTGTTAACAGCAGTCCTCCTAATTAATGGGGAACATGTGTGTGTTGCAGAAACCTTTTTATTTTTTTTTTCTTCTTCTTCTGTTTGGTGGAAACACCGTAAAACTGTTTATATCCACTATAAAAGGGGTGGGGGGAGGGGGTTTACTATCTTCCTATCCCAAAGGTTTTGTTTACCTCAGATCAACCCATTTTGGGAACAGGCACTTCTCTAATCCCTGGGTGTCTTTTCCTAAATGCTTTCACACATCTGCACCCCTCTGTCCTGCATTCCTGCCATACCGTCTTCTTGTCCTAATGAAAAGTAGCAGCCTTCAATCCTGCCAAGTCCCTCTTTTTTTTTTTTTTTAAGACAAAATCCTGTTTATCAAAATAATTTCAGAAGTTTGTTGATTTTTTCCATTCATTAACTTAAATTTCTGCAAAAAATGAAGAAACTTTTTCTTTCCCAACTATTTTCCCTTTTTGAGTAATAAGAAAACAAATGTTTATATAACATCTGCCACCAGCATGTTCTGCAGATGATCTGGCAGACTCATATCTACAGTTCACCTCTAACTCAAAAATAAGGGTTCCATGTCACAGGTGACTTGCTCTCCAGCACAAAGAGTGCTTTTGTTGGCTTAAGAATAAACACAGAGAAGAAAGCAAGGTGATACCTAGATCTGTCCTCAGTTGGTGCTGAGCACCCGGAGGACAACTGACCTCAGTGCATTGCAGGTAGTCTTCAGTCTCCCCATGAACATGCTACAGCCCAGAGGAGAGAGGTACAGTGGTGCAGTGCTGTACTGAGATAATATACTCTGAATATTCAAAGTTGGACCTTGGCAGCCCTTGGTGGTGTCCTGTTATGCAAAGCAAACATACCCACACTGTTTATTGCAGCCAGGTCATGAGCGAGGACCACTTTCACACCTCCCCAGGGTAAATTATGATGACATAGAAGACACCTATAAAGCTGTGCATGGCCCTTCCTTGAGGCTCAAGCCATGTTGACAGCCGTAGGAATTCTTTCACAGGGGTGAGTAAGATTAAAGACATGGGAAGAGAGCACTAATTAACCTAGTCTCCTTGAAGAAATGGAGATTTTATAGATGTTGAAGGAGAAGGAGAGTGGAACAAAGAAAAGCACTGCTGGTGGAAGTTGGTGGAGAAAGCCATAATTCACACCTGTCCTCTGAAGTTTCCTACTGCCAGGATGAGGTGATGCAGCTGATCACATCCTGGATTTCCTCAAGAGCTGTGAAGGCTTTCACAGCTCCAATACTGGAGCATCATCCTTTGGTAGGTTCTCCTGCAGCCAGATAGGTATGGTGGGTTGCAGGTTTGACAAAAGCACAAGGGCTATGGTATTGTGCTTTGGATTTCAGTTTGCATGCACACACTGGTAACTTGGAAAAAAGCTGTCATATCCTGACAAGTCTGGCAGGAAGTGTTATCCTAGCCTGCATCCAGGTTCCTGGATGTATTTGCTGAAGGTCCAGTCTTCTGGGGAAAGATGTTTCTGAACACAGATGTGGCTTCATCTAGCTACCCCTTGAACCCCGGCTGCCGCGGTAAGGCTTTTGGAGATGTATAGAATATATAGGAGGGGAGCAGAATTATGAATAGCAATCAGAATGCAATTTTGGCTTAGGATAAAGTTAAATTTTATGTTTTCCAGGAGAATAATTTTTCTGGTGGTTTTGGTGTTTTGCATTAAAGAACAAGTTCTGAAATTCCATAGATAACACATTTTCCTACATTTGCCCCAAAAGGGGGAAAAAGGAGAAGGCCATTCGTGAAACATTGCCCTTTGTTTCTTGTGGAAGACAGCAGAAAATTTGAAACCAAAGCATCAAATGTTTCACTTCTCATCAAACCCATGGAAATGTCATTTTTTCCAGGTTTACCAGAGCCGCAAATATGTTCACATAAGCTGATACTACCAGTACAGCTAATGGACCAGATCCACAGCCAGCATTAGTTGGCATTGCCCTGTGGTATACTTGTTACCTTAGCAGCATGCCAACTGTGGTATCATTTTCCAGATGATTTGCATGGAACTATGACAATTTATATCCACTGAGGATTTGTTCAACTCAACTGACACCCACCTGGGAGGACTTGGTTTTGTAGAGCTTTACCCCTATCTTATAAACCAATCTGATTGAAGTCCTCACCTTTATGTCAGGTGTTCAGCATCATGTTACATGACATTTCCTCCATGGCAATGTGTTGCCACACCATGACTTTGTGACTTATCTGGCAAAGCTCCATGGAGAAGGCCCAGTCTTGGTGAAGCTCCAGCAAAGGGACATGGCAGCGGTGTTTTGTTTTGCAGGACAAACACAAAAAAAGAAGAAAAGCGAGCAAATAGATGAAACTAGTGGAATCCCTCAGATGAAAGAAGAGATGGGGTCATTTCTGAATGACTATAACAGACCTTGACTGAGTTTACTGATCTGTGACAACCCTGAAATCCTATAGACACTGTGTTTTTCCCCACAGCCTGCCAAGACCTGCTGACACATACAGTATAAAAAAATAAGCAGCATACACTATATCCTGAAAGGTTTCTGGATAATCCTCCCCTAACATATTTAATGCTTTAGCATGCAGAAGCAGAGGGCTCCATCTTTTTCTGTTTTACGAGAAGCCAGTTAGTCCTTCTATTCCCCATTTGGTTTCCGGACAGAACCTATCCAATTCCCATCTTTTGTGCTTCCAGGCAAGGGGAGCTTTTCTAAGTGTGCTGTTTGTGGTGCTTTCAAGGCTGGTCTGTCCTGTTTAGGGATTTCTTATCTACTGAAGACAAGTTTCAACTTTTTCCTCAGTTTCTTCGGTACTCTCTCATCAACGGCATGACAAGTGTCCAGTCCTTCAGTGAGCACTCCCTTTCCAGTACAGCTACACTTTGTACTTACCTATGCATTTAGTCTGCTTACAGCTTTAAAATAAATACCCTTACCAAGCCACTGTTTTCTGGACACTGGTATCTAAGCTAATAGTGTGGCTACCTTCAGGAAACACAAGCTCCACTTGCTTTTAAATGACTGAGCCAGTGCTCTGCTGTAATGCTGGGAATTAGATATAGAAAGATAAGGAAAAGTACTGCTGGTGGGCTGAGAAGTCTGCAGCATGCTAGCCCTCAATAATGTCCATAGGCAAGCTGATGTTCACCCCAAAGAGGGTAAAAATCCAAAATGGGTGGATTCGGGAAAGGTCACCCAAAGAAGAGAACAAATTCAGCCACGTTGGATTTTCTCAAAATCGAAAGAGTGTCAAACTACGTACATCAACTATGTGCACAGTTGGCTCCTCGTCACCATCCCTCACAAGGCTGCCTGTCTTCCCTGCGCTTCCCTCCTCAGGCAAGGTACCTGTGCTGTAGTCGGGAGGAACTCGTGGGGTGAGGGAGCTGCTGTCTGTGCTGAGCACATGAGGCAGGGGTTATGCTGCAGCACTTTCCCCACCAAGTCTTTGTTCTGGCTTGGTTTGGTTTGGTTGTGTTTGTAGGTATACATACCACATTTTTGCTGGACGCTGGCTTTGAACTCCACATTGCCTTTCTACTTCGGTTCTCTTGACAAATGGCTCTGTTCATTCTGGCCTCCCCATGTCCCCTCTCTGTTTCTTTTTCTCTTGGATCTTAACCACATTTGGGAGTGCAACCAGGACTTCGACAGACATCTTCAAAGCAACCTGTTTCATTCTTCAGCTTGAGATCAGTTGTAAGGTATTCTGTGGCCAGCTTTTTTGTGCAAGCTCTGCTTTAGAGCATATTACTTATATATTTCTTCTTTGTGGGTAGAGAAAAAGGCATTCCTCTGATTTCTGGCCTTTGCTATCAAAGCTAGCTTTTCTCCCTGCCAAGTAGATCAAGTACCTCAAAACTAGCAGCTGCCAGACGTAAGACTGCCTGTTTGACTTGTCCCACGGTGATCCTATAGCTTTCTAGGTACAGCATAGAGTACTGTAAAAGCTTTCCATATTTTTAGTACTTCAGCCTTGGTAAAACATCCAGCTACTTTGTGCAGCCACCAACTATAGCCTTTTTTTCTTATTCTGGTGTTCAGCAACTACCTAGCACTTGCATAATCTTTAGACATACTTCTCTCAGCAATATGTTCTTCCACCAGTAACAACAGCCCTTGACGAGGGAGGCTTCCATTTTGAAAAGGTAGGTGCAGGGCCCCTTTGAGAGTCTGGCACATCCCATCTGGACCTGGTTGTTGTTGTGGGGAGGGGTGGCACCTGGCATTAATAAAAAGAGAAAGAAGTGGCAAGAAGGGCTTTTGAATGTTCCTCCTATGGAGGAGGGAGTTAGGAAAGAGGGTAGAAGAAAAAAGCAGAGGAGGGTGTTTTCTGAGAAAAGGTTGAGGGATGGTGCTGTGACAGAGATGTTACTCTGAAAGCTTCCACAGATCAGGGCTGAAGATGACTCTAGTTAGTAGAAATGTTAGTATGCTGTCTTCCTAAGCTGGTTTAGGCAGATGAGGAAAGGTAGGGATGAGTTCTTTAAAAAGATGCCTGTCTGTCTTTCTCTGTCATGAGAGAAAATATATAGGCAGACTGGAAGATGTAAAGAATTAAAAATAAGTAGGAGCTCTTCCATCATGTCTTTTATGCAAGTCTGCAAGGTGATGGCCTGCAGGCTGAGCCACAGAGGGCCGTCTCTAGGCAAAGTACTTGAGGAAGTTTTTGTGGGTGAGGGCTGAAGTAGCTGATGGCACAAGAGGCTACAGAAGAATTTGGGGGATGACAGGAGAGGTGAGAAAAGTAGGAGGTATATCTTACTACACTGCAATTAGGAGTTAAGTAATATGAGGATGCTGTATCTACCTGAAGCACCATGTTGCTGGTGGTGGGATGTCAGTGCTTCTCAACAGCCCAGGAGTAAATTCAACCCTCTGAGTTCCTGTGCTTAGGAGGAAATTTGACAGATGGGCAGGAGGGGTGAGAATTGCAGCAATTCTACCAGTTTTGGAAAACAAGTGACTTGGGAGAAGATGGAAGAAGGCAAATTTCTAAACCTCTAAAAACATATGGGATTGCTGATTCCCCTTCACAAGACTGATTGAAAGCTGCTTGAATTGTGTTAGCTCTTATTTGTAGACTGTAGCTTGGCTTATCAAAAAAAAAAAAAAAAGATAAAAAGAAAAAATAAAAGAAAAAGGCAAACAAGGAGGTGAACAGACCCAAATTTATAACACATCTAGGGGCCATGTAATAGCACATTCCAAATGGGTTCACCATGGAATTGCAGATGACTTAATAGCATATAACGGCCCACAGTGCTCAAGTGACTCATTGCCTTTGCTATATCTGATCAAACTCACCATATTGAGTGAGAGAGATTTGCCATCAAAAAAAGCCTCTAATAAATTATGTTGCTTTGACATATCCATGCTGCTTTTGAGAGAAGTATGGCATATCTCCTGCTCTGAGAACATCTTAACCCACTCTGCAGGGCTCTGGTAGTACATCCATGCACATCAGTGTCCTTCGAGCCAGCTAAAAAACTCCCTGAGCCAGAAGTGACTTGAGGAAAGCTCCCCTGGATCTTCCCAAGGGGAACTAAGTAGGTGATTTTGGTTAGGAGCATAACAGGTTGAGGTATATTTTTCAGCCCCTCCCACTAGTCCAGGGATGGGAGATGCTGCATTTGTTGATTCTGGGCCCTGGGGAAGGAACTGTAGAGCTGTCCCATGCCAAAAATGCCCCTGTACCTTGCACATGTGAACCATCACCGACATCCAACCTGTTCCCATGAGGGGCTGATACCCCACTGCATTGTTTGTGCTCAATTAGGTTAAGCTTTGACTTCAGTGGGGATACATTGATACAGCCCAGTGCAAAGTAAGGTCCTCTACTCCTTCTCCTCTGCCTCTTAAATCCATTTAGCTCTATTTCTTGGATATATTGCTGCAGCTAATTTATTAGTGCTATTAATAAAATAATTGCACTTGGTGATATTAGGGCAAAAAGTGCAAATCACATTAAAGGCCCACGGTTCAGGGTGTTACATACAAATGCACAAGAGGTAGTGATGCTCTGATCTATAAGCTCCTGGCTGTGGAAACAAACTTCCTAAAATCACTTTCACGTGGAATCTCTCATTTTTACAATTGAGCCCAGACCCAGCTGTCAGCTTGCCTCTTTCCAGCGAACTCTTTAGATGCTCAACTGAATTAAATTCTCACAGCTGACCTCAGGTTCTTAGTTTTCACTAACTATCAAAATTGGCAATTTTCTTCTGATGTCAGCATGGGCTTTACCTGCAGAATGACTAAACAAAACCCTCAGGACAGAGCTTTCCAGAGGTTTTAGGAGAGGAGTTTTTTGTGTTGTTTCAGCAAGAGTGGGAGAAGGTTTGATAGAAAACTTTCTAGCTCAGCCTGCTTCGGTTACTTTTTCCATGGAAGGTAGCAGATGCTCATTGTGACATTAATATTATATCAATATCTACAGAGGACAAACGAGGATCAGTGTGATCCAAGCTTAAAGGTTAGTTTATTTCAAATTATTTTGTGACGTCAATGAGCGATGATATATATAGCAAAATATTTTTCCTCGTTACTGCAGGGCCTTTAAAAGGATATCTTTGTTGTCTTAGTTGCCATAGCAGTGACTAATGTGGATATATATATGTATGCATGTGCATATATGTGAGGAGGGATTCCCTAACCCTGGGGTTGATTGTGTTGGTTTCTGTGCACTTTTGTGGTTCTATTTCCTCTTCTTTCCCCTGCTTGAGGTGCTCCAAGGGATTAAAACAGCCGGTGAAACATCCTCAAGTTGGTAAATGAGTGTTTTCAGTTGACCATCTGAAGCGTAGGCTTTATTGTGTTTTGCAGGGCCCTGTTATTTATCTCCAAAACCAGGTAGTAAAGTCTGGGCAGGGCAGAGCTCGTGCACCACTCGCCTGATGCTGGGGAGATGTGTGTGCAAAGCAGGTGACAGAAATTTGCAAGGTGATGGGGCTCCATAAATAAATGAGGAGGCCATCAGTAGTAAATGTGCTGTTTACTATTAGATGGTTTCACATGTGCCTAGATTGTGTTGAAAGGCCTTTGACATATTTAGCTCATCCTCACCTTAGAATAGATTTTTATCTCTGTGCTCATGTTTCAAAACTGTTCCTTCCTTTCAGCAACCTACTAATGTACTCCAGAAGTCTTCCAGTCTGCAGTGTCTGTCATGGTCCTTGCTTGCATTTTCCTTCAGCAGTCTGCCCTGAGCTCTGTGCCCTGTAAACAGTGGGACTGTGATCCAGACCTGCAATGGCCCCTCAGTGCAGACCTTGGGAACTGAAATGTGCTGAGGGTTTCTTGGTCACCTTTTGACTGAGTTCAGTTGTCACCTCAATCCAAGCCCCTCTTCTACTCTTACACTGTACTGTATATGCTATTTTTGCACTGGCCCCACAATATGCAATAAACACATTAAGCAGCATGATGGTGTCTGTGGCATGCTGTTTGTGCTCTCTCTTTTGTGTCTGTAGCAATCCATACACCTGGCAATGAACAGCTTCCCAAGGGGAGGGAGAGAAGTTCTGCATGTGGTTTGTTCTTGCTTTTTCATATTTCAGGCCAGAAGACCCCTCCTGTCTAGAGGCACTGAGTAGAAAAGTTTATTTTCTCAGGAAGTTTTTCATTTTGGCTCTCCTCTGGGTCCAGAGCTCCCTGGTCCATCAGCTCCTCACCATGGGCAGGAGGGATTGTGCCTACTCTGGTTACACAATTGCAAGTGTGAACCTGTTTGAGCGCAGAAGCAGAATTAGGAAAGTGAGATGACAGGAATGGAGGAGTCTGTAGGTAATTGCTCTTTCCTTCTTGTGCTTCACCAGCTTTGCTCAGGTCTCCCTGCCTTTCCTCAGCTTACTCAGGGAGGAAGCGGTGACATGCTGGCTGGTTTGGGTGCAGGGATGAAGCTGCCCAGCTCCCCTGTGCTGCAGTCCTGTCTCTCATGTTAACATGTCACATTCCTGATGCCTCTCCCACCCACTTTTCCTGCAGTCAGACAGCAGTGAAATTTGAGCTGGTAACAGCAGAGAGGGAGTGATTCTAGGTTATTCTTCTCTCTGAATATCTTTTGCTCTGCGAGTGTCAACAAACCTCAGGGTGGACCTGGATGTGATGTGGGTGTAAGTTCCCTCCTCGCAGCTTTTGGGGGCTGGTAGGAGTAAGAGAGGTGGGAAAGGTTACTGCTTCTGAGAACAAATAGGTGAACGACTTCAAAACTAGTTGTATATCCCATGTGTTTGTTAGAGCTGCCAGTCAAACTGGATTTGGTGTATTGGTAAAGAGCATTTATATACAACACTATCCCAAGGAGCAGAAAGAGTGGAGTCTGAGAACCTGTACCAGCCTACTTTTTGTGGGATTTAAACTCTTGCTTTCTCATGCTGCTTTTCCCCAGTGATTTTCATATCAGGGCATTTTCACTTTACCTATCCAAACCTATGCTTCTGCATCTCTGCAGCCAGCCAAAATTCATCTCTTCTCTTTTTGCCTGTGTTTGTTGTTATGAACAAGTAAGGTGCTGGAATGAGAATTTGGCTAGCCATTGTGTTGATGACAAATGAAAGAGAAGCAAACACAGCTTGCTTGTCTGCAGCTAAAGCGGTTCAGCAGGGCTGGCAGTAGTAAAGACTTTATTTGTTGATAAAACACACGATGCTAAACTCTGAGAAGGAGATGAGATAGATGGTATCTCCGTGTGATTGTCTGCCTGTCCTGCCTGCACCTTCAGAAATCCCAGCTGCTTATGCTGGCTTAACCCGGAGGAGTTGAAATGATGCACAGTTCCTGCTGGTTAAGATCAGAATTGACGCTCCATGACAGGCTGTGAGCACTTGGCAGGTAGCACAGGGCAAATTGCAGTGTGCCACTTGCAGCGGTGATGTGCATGTGCACACACATTTAGTCTTTGTCAGCCTAGCATGTGTGTCTGTGTTGTTAGATAGTTTATATATATATATATGTAGTACACACATAAACATATATATACACACATAGGTGTATGTTGATGAACATGCATGGAAGTGGCATGCAGAGGAGTGAAGGCAGAGTGCCCCTGTGTGCAGGGCTGCTAGCTCATGCTCTCTGAGTTTTAATCAGAGCATCACCAGTTCCCTGCAAGGTGATCTCTCTAATTCTGTTTAACCTCTTTCCCTTTGTGTCACTCCTCTATTGAGACTGAAAGGTCTTCATATAGGAACTGTCCATTCATGTTTGCATACCCAGTGTCCAGCATGGGAGAGCTTGACCCTAGCTGGGTCTTTGGGAACACCAGAGGTAAAAGTTAGTGGTGTGGTGGCTCCTGGAGTTAAGGATCCTTGTTGCAAAACAGTGAAGAAAAAGGGCTTGCTACTTTGTTGCAAAAGTTCTGCCCCTCACACAGCAAAAGTTTAGCCCCGATGAAAACAGGTGCTAGTGTCATCCTCAGACTTCCACCTGATGCTTTGGGCTATGCTGTTCCACCAAGAAAGGACCCCTAACTGCACGCAATACAGTACTGCTTGCAAAAAGGCGCACACACATCAGGCTGCAGAGTCCAAGGGATTGCCAGCAAACTCAGCAACCCTCTAAGGTCGGGTGTAAACCCTTGCCTTACACCAGCAGCATCATCATTTAACCCCAGCTGGCAAGTTAGCACCACACAGCTGCTTGTTCACTCCCCTCCCTGTGGGGTGGAGAAAGAGAATTAGAAGGGGAAAAGTAAGAAAACTCATGGATTGAGATAAAGACAGTTTAATAAGTAAAGCAAAAGCTGTGTAAGCAAGTGGAGCAAACCAAGGAATTCATTCATTACTTTGCATTGGAAGGCAGGTGTTCAGCCATCTCAAGGAAAGCAGGTCTCCATCACATGTAATGGTTACTTGGGATGACAAATGCCATAATTCTGAATGCTCTCCCCTTCCTTTTTCCTCCCCCAGCTTTATATGCTAAGCATGATGTCATACTGTATGGAACATCCCTTTGGTCAGCTGTCTCAGCTATGTCCCCTCCCAACTTCTCATGCACCCCCAGCCTACTCGCTGGTGGGGTGGGAAGCAGAAAAGACCTTGACTCTGTGTGAGCCCTGCTCAGCAATAATGAAAACATCTCTGTGTTATCAACAGTTTCCAGCACAGATCCAAAACATAGGCCCATGCTAGCTACTGTGAAGAAAGTTATCTCTGGCCCAGCCAAAAGCAGTGCAAGCAGGCATGAGAAATGCATGCTGGGGTAGAGGTAATGCTTTGGGGCACAAACTTCAGGTTTGTTATGATTCATGTGTGTACCTTTGCATTGACTGTCCCTCCTAAACAGTGTTTCTGTGGGTCATAGTCCCTTTGTTGCTGGATGTTGGGGTGCTTCTGGTGGGCAATAACAGCAGGTTGTCCCTCACAGCACACGTATGACCAAGGAAAGGATAGCAGAAGCTGGGATGCTGTCCCAGCTTGGCACATGTAAATGAGGAGAACACCATGTGAACACACTAAATGCAAATTACTCCAGGTGCTGTTGGATGAGAATGAGAAAGGTGATAAGAATGACAGTGTCTCTGGTTGCAGCACAAGTACAGGGATGTGTTGAAGGGGGTGAGAAAGCTCGATGGAGAAAATGCCTAAACTCACATCTCTACCGTACTGCTCATGAAGACAGAGCTGCTCTAACAAATCTCTGTGGGAAAGGGTGCTGGAAAGCAGTGTGTATCAAATTCTCATAATTATGGTGGTAGCTAGAATAGTGAGAGACAGACCTTGGATCATAAATCTGGCAGCCTAAATAGCCAAGAGGTGCAGGATGGCAAGAAATGTAGAGCCACGAAGGGGAGACGTGACTTTCCAAGGTTACACAGTGGTGTGGCAGGGTAGCCAAGAACAGTGGCCTGACTCCCAGGCCACTATCTTAGAAACATGACCACTTTCCCCTCAGTAATAAGAGCCACACTGAACCTGTGCCAAGAACCGGCTTGGCTCTGCTCTGAATAGTCACCATTTTTAAGGGTTTTTTGGGGAGAAAGAGTAGCTGTTCAACAGTAAATAAACCCATTATTTTTTAGTTCTAGAGGTACTAAAAGCAGTAGTGTTGGGAAACCAAAAGTATTGTTGGTTTTCTTAATTGCCCCAAACCTACCAGGGGGCAGAAAAGTCTTAATCTCTGATGGTGTATTTCAAGAGAAATGTTTCTTCTAAAGCCGATTCCTCTGCTTTGAAGCATTCCAAGTTCTGGGTGCTTCTACAAGACTTCTGAAGTTTGCTTACTGTAGACACTGTGGTGGGGAAACAGAACTGTAACAAACCTGGCTCCTCAACAATTTAAAAGGTTCCTTTGATAAGTCAAAGCCTTCCAGTTTGCAACAGTAAGTAGTCCTCATCTTATCCATTCATACATCTGATTTTAATGATTTTATTTTCAAGGGAGAGGTCATTGCTGTATATTATTAGTAAATCAAGTGTCCAACCCTCAGTTTCTACACAAAGATAAATAGATCAGTGCAGAGTTTATGGACGTTAGGCATGCTGGTCCAGGCTCTGAACAACAGAGCCCATTTAATTTCAAGAGCTGAATCTCCACAAAATGTTCACAGCAAAGCCCCAAACTAGGTGCAATAAACCTAATGCCAGCCAAGTTTGAAAACCCAGGCTGAATTGCAGGAAAGCCCTGGGCCAGGTTTGGAAGAAGCCCTGGGCCAGGTTTCCAGTTAGCTTTGAAACCACATTTTTAAAGAGGCTCCTGATCAGGATTTTGATCTTCCCACAGGCCGTGCTTCAAGCGATTTCCACCAGCCAGGATGTGAGCTTATGGCTGCCAAATCCTAAATCTGCTCAGGATGGAGCAGCAGCAGTGTGAGGGGCAAGTTTTAACTGTGCCTTGCCCCTGGTCCTGTGCAAGTCCAGTGGCCCAGGGAAGGTTCTTTTGGCAGGGCTGAGTGGCAGGCAGCTTCCCCAATGGACTGCAGGGGTTTCATTTTCATCAAGTTTCAGCACTTGGCGTTTTGGGCTGAACTTCAGGCCAAGTGTTCAAATCCAAGAGGCCCACGGGCCTTGTGGACATGCAAAACCACCAGTGTAATGAAAATTGGTTTAAAATTGATTTAGTAAAAAAAATAAAAAATAAAAAATAAAAGTCAACCCACCATGTGGAAACATTTAGAAGAGTCGGTTACCAAGTTTAGCTAAATGGGAGTAAATGCCTTTGAATGTGTCCATACAGAGCACTGACACTGGAGAAAGTAAAACTATTTACCATGAATTTTAATCAAACCAGTTGAGCTTTGGTTTAATAACTAACGGTGAGTAAAATTTGTCAAACCACCGATACCCCTACTTAGACTCCCAGAAATGTGGAGAGTGTCCCAGTCACCTTTGTAAACTTTCCCAGACACTTAACGTCATTTGGAGGCAGGAGGGAAGCATTGGTGTTTCAGTCCAGATCCTTGACGACACTGATTAAAATGTCTAAGCACCACTGATTTCAAAGAGTCTAGTGCCTTTGAGGATCTTGGCTCACAGACCTCATTCATATTAACCTGAGGGGAGGTTTCTGCTCTTCTTCGTCAGCTGAATAACTTTGGCTGAGCTGTGTAGTCCTAAATGGCTTTAAGGGCAGTAGCAATTTATGCTATCTTTTAGGTTTTGAGCCTATGAAATATGGTCATCAAAACACGTAGGGCACGGAGCTGGTCCATAACCCCAAACTCTCCAGACTCTTGTGGGCTTGTGAAAATCATCTCCATGCACAGCTGCTTGGGGCTTAGTGGTGCTTGCTTGATGTCAAACCTGTTTAGTCAACACAGCTTCCTGGCTTGAGTGAATGCCCTTATTTTGGGTTGTTTGGGTTGTTTCTATGTAGCCAGGGTAATTTCCCGTTGAATAAAAAAGCACTCAGCAGTCCTTGCACTAGGTTTTAGCAAGGCGAATAGCCAGCTGCAAGTTCCCAGGTAGCTCTGTCCTGACAGCAGCACAGAAGAGATTTGTAGCTGATGTTGTTGACCTCTCACGGGAGAATCAGTGGTCTTTGTCCTGCAGTTGTTTCAGTCTCTGTTTTTTGGAGTTTTTTTGCTTTGTTTTGTTTTTCTTGCTACTATTGTGCTGCAAACCCCTCCTGGAGTGCCACAAGCACAGGATGGCTTTGCTCCCCGTCTTTCCCTTTCGCATCTGCTGTATGTATGGCTGTGCACATAGACACAGCAACCTCAGAAGTGACGCGATCAAAAGGTTTCAGATGGGCTCTGCATGTTATGAAATGTTTTGAGGCTCGAAGCCCGAAGGGGGAACTCCATCATGAATTCCCCATGTATGATTAATTTGGGAAAAGGGATTAAAATAGGACTGAGCCTCTCTCTTTTTCTCCCCCCTCCTCCATGGCCCCTTTCAGACAATTAGGGGGCCCCTCTCCAAGGAGAAACTGTTGAAAATTGCACACTGCTTTCCCTTCCCTTTCCTCCTGAACATAGCCAGAACAGCAATATACATTTCTGAGGTTTGGCAGCAGCATCTGAAAGCATGTTTTTTGCCAGAGAAGGACTGGCTGATGGGGGCCAAAGTGCATGTGGGCTCGGGGGACAGTTGGGCAAGGGAACGGAAGGCACCTGTACCCTCTCTTCCTGCCACTGCTATTTGGGATCTTATTCCCACTGTTTCCTGGTCGGTGCCTGATGATCACATTTATTCTCTGGGTTGTATCATTGGCCGCTGGAATGAAACCCGTCAGCTGAGATTTGTGCCTGAACTTTGGTTTCATAACAAAAGCAGAGACAGTTGTTCTTGCGACAGACCTCTTTCGGACTGAACAAAAACATGTACGACCCATGTGCGGTCCATACAACCGAGAAATACCACGTTAGCTAAGCTAGTCTGGAGCTAGCGATGATCATGTTTTATGTTACTCTTTCATCCTCTGTAACCTCACTGCCTTCCTCCTCCCAGCCCCATCTCTGTCCACCTCCTGCCTGATGCAGCACCAACCCTCTGAGCTAACTGAGAGCCCCCAAACTCTTCTTTGGTTCTTGTTACCATGATGTTCAGACCAATATCTTGCACTGCAGTGTGCAAGCATGTTTTTAGCACCGTGCTGAAGTCCAATAAATTTGTTTGTTACAGCTCAGAGGAAGAAACTTTCATTTTGTTTCATAATTTTCATGGAAAGATTTGAAAAATTGAGGGTGGAGGGGGAGAGTGGGTGAAGTTTTGATGCCTGATGAATCTGAAACCCAAAATATTTTTGTGGCTCACAAGCTGAAAAGCCCTCTCTGCACTTCCTTCTCCATGCCTTTCTTTCTTTTTTTTTTTTTTCCTTCTTCTTCCTTTTTTTTTTTTTAAAAAAAAAAAAAAGGAAAAGAGAGAGGAGAGACAGAAGAGTACAAAAAAACAAGGTATTCTCTCCCCTCTTGGACAAGGGTTGCACAATGTCAACCCATAAATGAAACTTTGTCTCGAGCATTTTGTTAGAGATAAAAAACAAAAAGGATATTTCATTAGAAAGAAATCTTTGTTTAACAAAACATCAAGGCTAATTCCCATTATTAATTGCTCATTAGTAGGCACAAACCTTTCTTCTTTTGGCCATTTTTGAACAGCATGTAGGACATGGAGGCTCTAGGACATGCCTGAAACCTCCATGTGCTGCGGCAGAATGGATGACATGCCTCAATGTTAGCCTACAAATATTTATTTATTGTCTGTCATCATAATATAGAGCATAACTAGGTGCGTTTAGCTTTTTGCCTTGCTCAGCTTGGGATGCAAGGAGGCATTCGTGCTCCACTGAGCTGTTGCCCTGTGGTTAAACTCTGCTAAACTTCCTCTGTGAGTCCACGGCAGTGGGTAGATGGGGCTATTCTTGGTGCCCCTGGAGTTCAAGCCCCCATCAGAGGAGCTGCAGCCATCAGCGTGGGAGAGGAGAAAGGGGCTGCTGTTATTCATGTTTTTACATGGCTGAGTTCCACTTTGGCAGACGGGAGAGACTGCAGTCTGAAAGCCGTGGGCTGATAAGTGGTTTTTGAGAGATAAGATATGAAAGACTCTGTAATTCTGCATGAGAGTGTTGAGTAGTTTATATGTGTAAGTCCAGATGTTCAGTAGAAGGAGCTGTTCCAGCCCTTCAGCTGCATATGTCTGCTTGCACGTGTATGGTCTGGTGCACTCGTGGCACTGGCTGAACAATGGTCCCCAGAAGCAGCGAGTGGGGCACTGAGTCCCCTGTGGAACTCAGGGCAACCACAGGATTAGTATTCAGGCAGTACTCCATTTCTGTTTTGCTTTGTCACAGCTGTATTTCACCACAAGGATGAGGATGCTTTCTGATCACTGAAGCTGCATCTGAAGCTACAGCCCAGACTGGCAGGGCAGGGGAAGCCCCAAAGACACTGCAGTTTGGGCACAACTCTTACTCACAGAGGCTGTCACGCTAATTCTGGGGGACACTAATTTACTACTGGCCTACTAAATGCTACCCACACAGTGCTGATGTAGATACCTAAGACATACAGAGCATGGGGAGGCTCAGTTATAGCCTCCCTGATTTCTCCCCTCCCACCTGAGTAACGAGCGAAGTGGAAAGTAGCTCTTCACTTGCATCTGATAGAGCTAAGGTGATAGTCATCACTAAAAGGCATACAGAGGGCTTGTCCCTGCCTCTAGCATCAGGCTTTGGGAGCACAGTTCCTGATATTTTGGTATACAGCTTGCTTACCAGCAAAAGCTGCATGTGTACACCTATTCCAGAAAGTGCTTTTCTTGCAGTGGGCCGGCTTGTGTCCAGAACAGCTGCACCAGTTAACTGCTCTTGAATGTGAATCATTGCTGAAGGAGGGTTGCGTTTAACTAGAAGTGTATCTTATCAGCAGCCTGTGTCTCAAACGTGCAGTCACAGGGTGAGGGCTGTTTTAGTAAGAGGCAGATTCAGGGCTGGATTCCAGCATCTGTCAATTGGGGGTAGCTTCCCTAAAATGGATGTAGCTGTATTGATTTAAATAGGGTGGTAATTTAGCCCTGGATATTCTGCAAGTACGTGAACTGTCAATGTCCGGGATTTTTCCAAGCAGACACATCATTTTTTATCATGAGCAAGATCATTGCAGACAGGGAAACAGATAAGCAGTTGGATTTTCCTTTGGGCTGTGATTTTTGGGGTAGATGCATTCGTTCATCTAACACGAGCTTGTTTAGTTGGCGTTTGAATAGAAAAAGGTAAACATCTACTTAATGGAGCCTTTTCAGAACTAACCTTCCATAATATATCTGTTTGTCTCTAAGAGCAGACTGTATGTGGGGCCCTTGGATATTTTGATTGTTAAGCATCACCAGGTTTTTTGGGTGTGCCCAAGGGCAGGTTATCACAGATCTGGGGGTTCTAAGTGAGATGGTGGGGACCCTTCTCCAGTCTGCAGGGTGTGATGTCCTCCAAGAAGGCCTCGTGGAGTCTCATCTGCTGCTTTCACCCTGCTGGCTCTGCCTTCCCCACTGGCAGGAAGATGACATGGGCAGGAGAGTACAGCAGGCAGGTGGTGGGAGCTTCTTGAGCACGCACTGTTCAAACCAGGGCAGTTCCTGTGCTGGAGATGCACATAACATGTAGTGGCTAATATTTGCCCATGGGAATGCCCTTCCGAGACCCAAGAGAGGCAGGGTAGGCTCATGTAGGAAAGAGATTCGGCTGCAAAGAGCTAAGGTAGGAATCATTAATATAGAATGGGGAAGGACTCTAAGATGCAAGAGACACCTCCCTGGCTGTTGGCAGTATGACCAGCTCATGGTGCTGTGTCTGTGTGTCCCTGCCCTGCCGGTATTCTACTTACCTCCCAAAATCCTCCTTGCCTGCCGTGGGCTTTCAGACATCACCAGCAGCTCCTGCTGGCCACGGGCACAGAGGAGCATGACCACAGTGCTCTTCTGTTCCACATTACAGCCCAGAATCCGCCTCTCTTGCTGCTAGCGCACATTCTTCACTCTGATTCACAGTGGCATCTCTCTCTTCTTCTTATTCATTACCCAAACATCTTGGCGAGCAGGGGCCTGTTAGTGGCTTTGGCCACTTGGCACAAACGGCGGAATCTTATGGTAAACCCAGAGACACTTTATGGAGGTGTAATATCTTGGATTTGGTTTCCATCACATTTTTGTAGTACAGAGGCCAAAAACACATCAAAGAAGTGAATCTGGCAGCAAGCATCAACCCTAAATTCATTACACTCCAATTAGGTTGTTAACAAGAGATAAAAGAAGCAGCAAAACTGTATGTCCTCCTCAACTGCTGTTTGCTGAGGTTCCTTCTCTCTTTTGTGGCCTGGGACCCTGGATATCTTAGTCCACCAGCACCAGTGGTGGTGTATGCTTGGGGACAGCTAAGGCATCCTTCTCATTAGAGCCACGATTGGATCAAAGGGCTTTAGCCAGTCCCTGTGGAAGAGCGTAGGGGTTTTTTTGGTGCATTTCTCTTTGGGACTAACCACTTCTTCACCATGTCACCTCATTGTTCTAGTCCCCTTCTCCTCTCTGAAGTTTGTGATGGATTAAAGAGAAAATGCATTTCTGAGATGTGGATTGTTTGCTGCAAAGCATGAAAGCCAATGCATTGGGCAGCTGAGGCAGTGAATATCGTCTCTTCAGCGTCCTTTGCTTGGGGTCTCCCTTGGTCAGGCTCACTCTTGTGAGGACAAGAACAAAGCTATAGGTATCAAGAAAGACGATCAGCAGTTCGGTTGCAAATTGGGTGTTCGGGGGATGAAACGTTACATTCCAGTGACCCCTCTCAATGGCTTATTAGAATGGCAGATATCTTTGAATTGTTTACTATTACTTCCCATGCCTCCAAGTGCAGAAGCTTGCAGGAGCAGCTTGGGACCCTGGTGGCTAAAACATCCATGGCGAAAGCTGCCATTGCAGTAAGCTACTGGCAGAAGTAGTTGCAAATGATTTGTATATTTACCAACATTTACTTGTGGTATAGATGCCTAAATAATTGTTTAATCTTGTAGAGAATCAAAACAATCTTCCAAACTGACAAAGAAGAATCACATCTTTTAACCAACATTGGTTTTGGTAGCTGTTGTTGAAAGTGGTGGCAGTTTTTTCCCACATCATGAAATGTGAAAACTCCCTACAGTCAGACAGAAAAATGAGGATTTTCCCTCCCTGTCTCATTCCCCAAAACCTTCAGGAGTGATTTGTCCAGCTCAGAAAACCTGATAAAACCTGTGAAAAATTCTTGACAGCTTTATGAATAACACCAAGTCTATCCTCAAATGGATCTGGCTTTGATAGATAAAGAATATTTCTGGTAGTCTGTATGTGTTAAAGATTCCTGCTCACAGAAAGCAGAAAATTTCACAGTAGGGCCACGATCGCTCTGTGGGACCACCTGAAATGCCCAGAACATGGCAAAGGCAGGCAGGGAGGTAAGGTCATGAGTGGTCCTTGAGAATGTGCTGCATGTAAATGATGTATCCAGATAAGCTCTGTCTCAACTAGAGGATTTGAGACTATGTCTCAGATCCCTGACTTCATGTTAGGGCACACAACATCTTGTCTTCTCTTCCATGTGTCCTAGTGGTCATGAGAAGGAAACCTGTGCACATGGGCTGGTCCTACTCCAGCTATGTCCTGTGTCCCAGATGTCTGTGGTCTCCGTAACCTGAGGCTACATCATGGCATGAGCCTGCCACGCAGTTCAGATACAGCCTCTGTACACCCATCTCTGAGTCAAGGGACAGCCTGTTCTTTTTGAATACTGTGTGACGAAAAGCTCACAGACCCAGTGCATGAAACATGTTGAGTAACAGTTTCCTTAATGTCTGAGACAACTGACAGTTTGTCAGATCTTATTAAACAAAGAAAACTAGTGATCCATCTCTTTTTCTTTCTCATCCCCTCTCTAGCTGTAGCCTTGATAGCTTTGTCTTCAGTGGAAGAAAATGGAATGGTACATGCGGAACTTGTGATAAGTAACAGGTAAAAAGAAACAAGAGCTGCAATCCCAGGGAAGTCACAGAAACTTCATTTTTTGCCTAATTTTCCAGATCAAGAAAATGCTGTCTTTGGGCTGGCCTGTGAGCTCATCTGAAAATGTGTCTTCTCAAGGCTTTTACTTGGTCTCACCCACACTAATTTATTTTCATTAATCTTAGGTAATGCTCTTTTTTTCCCTAGCAAAGATCAACGTCTTCTGTCTTTCTGGCTGGAGACCACAGCCAGAGAGACCATGGGTGCAGGTAGGCAGGTGATCCCCCTCCCTGCAGCCCTGAGCAGCTCTTTCCTCTGCACAGCCACAGGTTTGTAGGGGAGCCTGGGTTAGGTCCTGGTCTTCAGGAAGTGGGGAAACCCCTACCCCCAAAATCAGCAGGCTCCTCTTAGCTGGCTTCTCGGGAGGAAAAGTCTGCAGGAAGCCAGGAAGCCTCAAAGGGATCCTTCAGCACCGCTCTTAAAGGGTTTCCTGAGCTTACCGCAAAACCACAGGGGGGACAACCTTTCAGATGCTTTTGATTCAGTGTGCTTTGGCCCAAACCACGCTCCCTTCATGTGCTTTTTCCAGGGAATCACTGAGCTTCTCCCAGGCTGTAGAGTCTGCCCCAGCACTGCATGTGTGTGGCTGACCTCTGTGGCAGTGCCAAGGCTGGAGAAAGACACCCTGTCCCCCTTCATCTTGCTGAGGAGAAAGCAGGGTACAAAAAAGGGAATGAATGCTCCCTTGGATGGCCTGAGGTAAGACAAGTATCTCAGATAGGATAGAAGCAGGCTGGCCAGCTCTTTTGTTCATGCTGACCAGCAGGTAAAGAGAAGAGGGAGAAAACTTACCACTCCTTTTTGGCTATACCTAAACTGATTGGTCTCAGGTTGCAAGATGGGCTGGGATCCAAATGCACAGCACTCCTCCCTTGTGATTGTTGGTGTGCAGGGAAAGGAGACCTGGTGTGCATGGGCACAAGGATATGCTGTGGGTGGCTGGGGACCTGCACCCTCATGTGGGCTGGGGCCTTTCCCCATCATTTGGTCTCTGGCTCTCTGAAGAGCTGCAAGATAGCCCCATGTAAGAAATAACTTGTCTTCCACACCCCATTACCATTTTTTCTTTGAAGGTTTTAACTTTGTTGTTGTTGTTTGAAAAGCTGGTCTCTCAAAGGTCCTCCCTCCACATTCACACAGATGATCAATAAGAAGACTTCCAGAAGAACTTTGGTTTTGGCTGGAAATTGCATTCAAAACCTCTCCCCATGGAGGAAGACAAAAGATTTCTACAGAAGGTTTTCAAGTCTTCTGCCAGGAACTGTGGTTCTTTGGACCCATTTGAGTGACCCACCAGCTGGCAAAATAGCTTCCCATACTCCCTGCTCAATCTGTGTCACTGTTTTCCAGCTAACAGGCAGCCAGCACTCCAAGAAAGTATTGTCAGCTGGGTTACAGCAATGACAGGAGCTAAGGACAACCACTTATTGGTAAGGCATTTTGAAATCAGTGCCTCATATGGTCATAGTCAGAAGCTTCCCAACAGGACCTGGACATAGCTCTTCTTCACTGTATGTGCCTGGATGTGGCCATGCCCGCAGCTGGGGTGAGACATACCAGGGCATTTCCTGCCCTGCCAACAGCAGCCTCAGTTTTAGCTTAAGCAATGCAATTTATTAAGCAGGTGGAAGCCTTGCTTCTTCCCGTTTGTAATGTCTATGCTAGAATATTTCATTAATGAAATCACTGATGTTTATTACCTACTAAATGATCTCTCTCCCCAACAATCTCTGAGGGTTATTACCACAAAGACTTGCACAACAGATGTTAAAAGCCATCAGTTTAAATCAACATATACTTTTATTAAAAACAAAACCAAATGTTTTTTTTTCTAATCCCTGCATTCCAGTCACTAAAGCTGAGATAATCTTCTGGAGAAGCTAATGGATATTGTTAATAGCTGGATTGAATTTATAAAGAGCTAGGAGAGAACAAACAGGAAAGCATAGACAACCTTCAGCAGCAGCAATGAAGGCAATCTGTTGTGCTTTGCTAGCCGAGCTTTATTCGTGCCAGCCATTTCATCCATTCAAGATGATGCACAAGTCAAAGATGGGTATTTGTAATTATTCCTTGCACTTTTCTTCTGACTCAGGAGCCCAGATCTGAAGGCTTCACCAACTGTAATACGAGAGCGCATTTGTTGTCAGCCATTTTTCATTCCTTGTGGTTTGCTACAGAAATCTAGACAGGCTATTGTTTGTGTTCAGTTTTTTGCAATGTGATACTTCTGTAAAGGTGACTAAAGATCTGGCATCTCTAGCTGAGGCTTATTTTTTACCCCACTCATGAATGGAGCTAAGGCCAAGCAAGAATGCATAGCCTAGGTTCAAGTCTCTCTAACATACAGATGACTGATGAGGGTGAAAGATTGGCTTAATTACATGAGTGACATGAGGAGCAGAGGAAAAGGTTTGGATCCTGATTGCATTGAGTGATCCCTGCAGTTGAAGTGATCATTAATGAGCACTAAAAAAATAGCGATACCCCACCAAATTGAAACAATTGCACTGTACAGTGCCACTGGTTGTATATAATCCACACTGATGTTCATAGTGATACAAGATAAGCAGGGCAACATGAGTCATGGTCCCAGTGTGGACTTGCTTTCCATTTTCCACAAAGGGCAGGTTTCTGGTTCAGGCTTATTTGTATACGTGACTTTCTCAGAATATCTCTGGTGAGTTGACATGTCTCCAGCTGATCTAAACTCAGAAATTGATTCTAGCATGTAGACTTTAGTGGAAAATTATGTAATAAAACACATCTTGTGACATTTTGCGAGGTACTGGAGAAAGACTTTCTCCAAGAGACTGTTTTCCTCACTTTGGATAATTTTGTTTTAAAACCTGCCGTGAGTCATGTCCATTGTAGTGGATCAGGAATGGTGCCTTTGGCGTGTTTCAGAGCACTTGGTTTGGAAATAATGTTATGGTTTCTGCAAACCGTGAACTGAAGATGTGCAGAGTGCTCATTCCTAGAGCTTCAGAGAGCCCTGAGGGATGGCAGGGCTGGCAAATGTGCCGCTCTGCTTTCAAAACGAGGAGGCAATCTAAAAACAGGGTGCTCTTCCTACCCCAGCATCCACCTGGAATCACCTCCCTATCTGGCTGCCCATCATTTGCAATAGGCATCCAGTCTGTCTCTAAAAGACCTCCTTTAATGCCTTCACCTTTCTTAGATGGAATAATAAGTGGTAACTCCTGTTTTCCTCTTTCTTTTTTTTTTTTTTTTTTACTTCCCCCACTACTCCTCACCCCCCTTCTGCGTTCCTTAGCACTGCAGAGCCTGATGTCACTCTCTCAACAGATATGCAGGAGGTTCTCGCTGGGATTTTCCTCCCTGGGATAACGCACAGTGTTTACTGTCTCTTGCCTTTCCGGTGGTCTCCCAGCCTCCAGCAATGGGAATCACGAGGTTCTTTCCCCCCCATCCCATGGTCTGCAGTATCTGTTGTTTTCTGAGCGCTGGAATCTTTGTCCCCGTTACGTAGCCCCAAATCTGACCTTGTCAGAGACCACACACGGGTGTCTCTGGATGAGAAGGGAATGTATGGAATGTTTTTCAATGAGCAGTTTATGAAATTCCTTTCCTATATGTTTCGGAAATTCTTTAAGTTAAAGAGCAGAAACATTTCTCCAAGGAAACTAGAGTTCACAGCAGCTCAGGCACTTGTTTTTAAAAACATTCTTTGCTAAGAATGGGGGAAAGAAAGGAGGGGGTGGGAAAGATAAAAAGAAAAGAGAAGATGTAAACAAGGAAGCCTAATTCCCTGCTCTGTATATGAACAGGGAGGAATAACAGCACAGTGGGGCTGCACGCCTCCAAGGCCTGGCAGCAGGCTGTCTCTTCTTCCTGGGGTTGCCAGCCAGCAAAAGTGATGGAGAGCTGAATCAACCCTCTATCTGTCATGGGGTGCAAAGTTTGAGGCCCAAAGTGCCTCATCCAGACACACTGATCCAGGGGCCTCAGTCCCTCTTACAAAACATGGGGAAAGACAGGAAACAGGCTGATTGTGGGGATGGTGAGACAGGCAAAAAGCAATTCTGAGGGCAAGGGCATGTCTTAAATCCAAAAGCCTCTCCTGAAGAGAAAGTATATGGCTTTGGTGCTGTTTTTACTCCAACAGTGCTTTATATATTCATATGTTGAAAATAATGAAATCAGGTGTTTAAACAAAACTTGGCAGAGGAAATCAGGGCCAAGAACATCTTTTTTGTATGCAACAGAAGTGCAGGGGGAAGGAGAGGGAGAGCTCTGGCAAGGGCACCCTCTGTGACCTGTAACTGAGTCCTTGCAGGCAAGTGGGAGAGGGAAAGCAGCTCTGCCTGGGTGTGTGCTCCAAACGCTGAGCTATTGTACGATAAGGTGGTACCACCTCTTCCTCTGTTTGTGTTTTGGAAGAAAATGGAGTTGCTGTTGCATGTTTGAAGGGCCTTGGCATTGGTGGGCATGCTCCAGGAGAATCTGGGAAGGTCTGGCTGGAGGTGAACAGAGGAGGTGGGCATGGAGCTGCCTGTGATGGCTGAGGTGCTTTGGGGCATGCTCCAAAGCAGAATTATTAATTTTGAAAACTCAGTGGTTTCCAGGGACCGAGGACCTTTGTCTGGGACTTGCATACCTCAGTCCTACTTTAAGTGCCTAGGTCTCTTGTTGGACTTGGGCCTAATCTGCTAATTCAAATCCAGCTTGCATGCGTCAGAACTGTAAGCCAATATAGAGTTGGCAGGAAGCGGCTTTCCTATCCTGTGAACATTTTCAGGAATTTTTTTTTAACTGAACCTGGGTTTAAAATTTGGGCCAACAGCCAGAATTTCAAAAATTTTTGCAAAACGAAAAACCCAGGTTCTGAATCTTTTTCCTCTAGCATCAGCTAAAACATTTGATTTCAATATTGACTTCTTCTTTGTGTTTTACTCTTTTATTACCAGTGGTTTAATTTTAAAAACAAAAGTGGAATTTAAAACTGGAGTTTTTTGAACTCTGTCCCCCATCAAAAGTCTTGGGTTTGATGGATTGGCATATTCTGATCTGAAAAACACTTCTTCAGAAACAACCATAGGCCAATGAGCTACAGCTGTTGGCATCTGATGACAGTGGTCCGTATTAAATAAGTATGTCAGTGTAGTAGGACAGATGAAAAACACAACAGCTGGCACACACTGGCTGTCTCAACAGAGGCACCACCTCATAGGCACAAAGGATGATTTTTCTTCTTACGAGGCATGTTTTCTTATCTCCCAGTTGAGGACCATATGATAGGTCTTGTAGTATCAGTGTATGAATCACGGTGACAGAGAAGGTTTGGAACTGCGACCTTTCACCACTGCAGACCATTTGAGCAGTAGATCATTACAGCATCTTTTAATGATTTGCCGTATGGCTAGAACTTCTCCCACTGTATATAATTTTGAATTTTAGTTTTATTTTTTGTGCCTTCTTTCATGTTGCCCTAGCACTAGTTCTTCCTTTCTTGATTCTGATCCAAAGACGATTGGAATCAACCCAAGTCATTCCACCAGCTTCAGTGGGCTTTAGAGTAAATCCCTTGCATGCTAAACAACCTCTATCTCATCTTTCAAGTGCTTCCTGCAAAATACACTTCTTTCACAAAGCTTTTAAGCACAGCTGATCCTGTGTAATGTTTGTATTGCTTTGTGATAGACTTTCAGCCACTGAACTGTACATGGGTCAATTAAAGGATAAACAAGATTCACTGATCAGGTTTGCTCCATATTTGCACTGCAAGAGCATGCAAGAAAGAAAGTATGTTGTTTATCATTACCAATGATGAATTTAAAAGTGTGGTAAATACCATGTATAAACAGATCTTGTGCCATAACTCTTTCACCATCATATAATAGTCTCTAAGTGATTTTTAGTATCTTTCCACATAGTTATGAGAGAATTTTGGAAATAGAGTGTGGAAATAAATAATGAAAATGTGTGGGTGCGAGGTGGCTCACTTCAGTGTCTTCTTGGTTCAGGTGGCCAATAAATAAGACATATCTTGCAATTTAAAAAGCCCTGTGAGCAGAGAAAGCCCAAAAGGTGTCAGGCCTATATTCTTCCTTTTTACCCAGTGTCATCTTTCCTTGGAGGACAGTGATTGCTGTTGCCTGGCCATACAGTGACTCTTATCTGTCCCTGTATGACACTGTGCAAAGAGACTCATTCAGGCTGTACTGAGAGTTTTCCACCATACATTTTCCATCCTTCTTCACCCTTGTGCATTCTACATCCCACAGACATGCAATATCTGTGCCATCTTTGTTCCTTCTCCTGCTCTCTGTCCCTCCCATCTCCATGATGAGTGCTAGTGCTACACTGACATTTACTGACCTAGAACTGCCTTTTGGGTAGCACAGATGACATGCAAGCACAAAATTGTATACAACCCTTGCCCTGAAAAGACTAGAAAGGAGGAGAAGATGCATTAGATTCAGAAAGGTGCTTGAAAGGCTGGTTGAATGAAGAGAGAAGCCAAAACCAGTAACATGATCACCTTCTCTCCTTGTCACAAGAGCTAAATTGCATGATCTCTTCTCAGTCCCTTTGTTTCACTGTTACCCAAGTGATGTTTCACCTTACTGTGGCCAGTAGAAATATGAATCTAATGGATCCTTACCCCTGAGGCCAGCACCTTGCACCTTCACAGTGTTTGAGTGTACATATGAATCTGATATTCCTGCCTTGAGTAGCTGGTGATATAATCAGGTGCAGGGCAGCCTCCCAGTGCATGAAAGAGCAGGTATCTGTCAGTGGTATTATGAATGGTTAGGGTTAATTGTTCCTTCCAGCCAAATTATGGGGACCTGTTGAGGAGGAGGAGACCAAGGGAAGATACGGAGAGAGATGGCTGTTTGGAGTTCCTGCAAGAGATGGAGCTGTCAGGAGGACATGTAGGAATGGGAAGAGGCCGTGAAGTGGGTGAGGAAGTGGGTGATCAAGTGTATGGAAGTGATGGAAGGGGCAGAGAACAGACTAACAGCAGGTGGAACCCTGGTGGGATGAAGTCCCAAGACCAAAGCAGAATATCCTGAAATTATAGAAATAAAGTATTGCAACTGATCTAACTAGAATTTTGAGGCTTGCAAAATGTTTGGAGATTAAGCAATTCCCTCTTATTCACTGAAAAAAAAAGAAAATCAGAGGTATTGAAAAAGAAAAAAACTGACTTATCTCAGAGGATAATATAGTTTTTTAAAGTGACAGAAATGTGTTCTCACTGAGCTCCAACCATGTCAAAGTAAAACCTGTGGATATGTCAAGAGCAGTAACTGCAATTGAAAAGCTCTGTTCAAACTTACTTCTTCTCCCCATCCTAATTTGCTTCCAGATCCAGACTGCTGTATCCTGAGTACAACCTGTATCACTGCAGTGTTGGTTTTTTTTCTGTATGGTGAAGTTACAAACCTGGAGAGCAGTGACTCCCATCCAGTTGTCACTGCAGTTGTCCAAACCAAAAACTCTCAGCCTGTCTTAGAGTAGCGAACACAACTTCACTTTTAAAGCCATCTGTCAAACAGCTGGCTTCCGAAGAAAAATCCACCGAGAGTGTGGAGGAGCTCAGGGTGGCTATTTTGTTGTTGGGTTTTTTGTTTTGTTGTTGTTTTTGTTTGTTTTTTTCTTTCTTTCTTTCATCTGGCTAGGATTAAGTATTTTGTTTTTCTCTTCTACATGTATTAACATGCCATCATGGGACTGTATTACTTCATATGCAGATGAAAAAAACAAACAAACAAACCAAAAACAAACAAACAAAAAGCCCAAAAAACCCCAAAACCAACCAAGCAAACAAAAAAAGAGTTACCAGGGCTCAAGTGGAACTTCAGCTGGGTTGAGACAGAAAGTGCTCAGGGCTGAAGCTGAGTTGTGAGGAGCACAGCACTGATTCCTAGGCATGGAGAAGTCGTCAGCAACTTTCTCTTCTTGTTGGGGGAGGATGTAAAACTTTGGGTCATTCCAGAGGTGTGAGGGTGAATTTAGAGAAGAGTTAGAAAATAGGAAAGGGAAATTTCACTAGCTGATTCAAGGTTGGCTTATTGCAAAATCATGGGAATCAGGGCTGGCAAAGAAAACATGTATTAAGTCATCTTATCCGGTCCCTGCAACCAACCAGTGTATGCTTCCTCCTATGGGCTTTCCAGGCAAGTTTAACCCTTAGAGATTAATGAATGATCATTGCCAAAGTACAAAATGAAGTTGGCTTCTGGATTTTTCCTCCCTGTCCTCTCCCCACTGAAAAGGAATCTTCTCCTCTTTCTGACCCGCGTCTCTTCTGTCCTTCACGCCCTGCTGAGAGCCCTAGACAGATATCTTCTTCCAACTTGACAGGCAGGTCAAGAAATACTCTTGTCAGGAAAGACAAAGATTTAGGAGACTTCAAAGATGGGTGGTCAGAGAAGTTCTTAATCCCTCAGGAGAAAGGTTTCTTTCTTTGCCTGCTCTAAAGAAAACTCCTTCCTGCCCCATTACCTGCCTTTGCAAATGCTTAGCAAAGATGATGATTTACCAGTTGTTATCTAACTTGGAGCTGTCGGTTTCCTGAGGACAAAGGCCCAGTGCACAATACGGCAACAAGGTCTTACATTTAACCGCAAAGTCCCTTGACGCTGCAGCGTTCCAGCACAGCAGGCTGGAAAATGTGTTGCAGCTCCATATAAATTGAAGGGGGGGAAGAAAAAAAAAAAAAGGGAGGAGAAACGTAATGAATTAAATATGGAAATGAATAATGCACTCAAGTACAATCTCTTCTGTGTCATCTTGGTATTCAATTCCATTTATTTTATGTTGTCCCCGCATGATCGACTTGCAGAGTTGCACAGATTTATGTGTAGTGAATGTGGAACTGTTTTGTAGAGATTGTCCAAAAAAGCTGGAGGCTCAGCCATGAAGGAAGAGAATAGGAAGGGCTTATAGGGCTTGGGAGACTTAAGAAGCAGCCTAAGAACAGAGGGAAGTGTTTAAAACTGCCATTTGTTGCTGGGTAATTGTAAGGGTGCACCAACTGCCACTGAAATTAATGCCTTTAGGTTTTGCCAGACGATAGGTTCAAACAAAGGAGAGTTCCCATCCATCAGAGCTGCTTCTTCAGGCAGTCCTTATTTTAGTGTTTTTGAGGCTATCTAAGATCACAAAATGAAGTTTGGCGTCCCAGGACGGTTTTTCAGGAGGACGTGGAGCTCCTGTGGTGCAGAAGACTTAAGGCTGGAGTAAGGGAGCTGTTCACCCTCACCCTCCATAACTGATTTTTACTGCTTAGATATACACATGTGAAGTTTTTTGGTTTTTGTTTTGTTTTTTTATTTGTTTGTTTGGTTTGGTTTGGGTTTTTGTTTTGTTTTGGGTTTTGTTTTGTTTTGTTTTCCCTAATATCCCATTATTTCTAACTTAAGGCTCTTTTTGTTTGATCCCTGGATAAGAATAGGCTGTGGTAAGCCTGTGTATTTTTTGCCTTGGATATAGTTTGGTTGCAGGGTTTTTTGTAGAAGATGTAATGGAGTGAATGTTTTTTGAAATATATTGATCCAAGAACAGATTACTTTAAGCTGATGAGTTACTATGCATCAGGTGCTCTGCAATAACTGGCCAAGCACGTGCTCTTAAGCCTGAGTAGTTCCATCTAAGCATACGTGCCAAATGCTAAAATGTCTGTTTGCATGTGACAAACTCCAAATGGAGCCTGAATTCTCTTTGAATCTTTTTATGTCTTGGGTCGAAAGACCTGAAAGGTCTGTAAGGTGTCTTTTCCATGCAAAAGTACCTACATACAAAGATGTCAAGTCAAATTTTGATTAATTGCAGTAGTTTAAAGGCCTATATCATCCTAGTGAAAGACTTGTTTTCTTTTCCAAGATCATTTTTGTGGCTTTAGTTTGAACTCTGAGATGTCTGTATCCTTCTTGATTTGGGGATGCCAAGACTGAACATCTCATTCTTATGATTTTAATAGTGGCCAACACAGAGAAGAAAACACTTCCCTGTTTCTAATCAATAATCCCTTCTTTATACACCTGAGTGTCATATTAGTCACCAAACACTGCACCAAGATCTCATGAAGAGGTGGTTATTTTTTATCTTCTTTATGCACAGATTTGTGAGACAGAGTTTTTCACCCTGAATGTAGGGCTTTGGCTTCAGCCCTTCAGACATCACCCAGATTTTCCCCCACCAAGAGGGGCCATCTTTTCTTCATTGCCTGTAGAAGAAGCCTAGGCCAACTAGGCTCCTAGTTTCAATGCCTCTATTAGGGGCATGAGATGGGTGGGGTTGAATCTCAGCCTTATTGCCAGATGTGATACATTTCACTTGCCTCTAGTAAAATGCACATATCGAGTTGTGATAATTTAAGCAGGTAATTCCTGTATCCCCTAATCCAGCCTGTCTTCTTTCTTCTTTAGTTTCAGTAATTTATACACTAGACACTGCAAATCCTGCCATCACAGATTTTGTGTTATCTAGATTATTGCTGAAAAATGCTAAACCTTATTGGACTAACAACCAGTTTTCTAAAGCATCTTGCTAATAATGGTCCCACTTGTTATAAAGCCTTCCCATTAATAACTATGTGTTGAAAGTTGTCATTGAAACACATGTTGGTAAGTCTAATACATGCCTTACTATTATCACACAGTGCGAAATATTAGTTTCTTAACTAGAATCTTGTGAGATAACAAAATATATGTTTTGGAGAAAACCAAATATACTCCACAAGTGACATTGCCTTTGTCAAGATAGATCTTTGTCCAAAGAGAGGTGACAGTCTGTGTCTTTTTCTGAATAGCAGAGCAGTTCCAGATCTCTGTGGGTCTTTTTTGGAGAGATGTTGAATTTACTGGCAACTGCAGTTTAGAAAAAGTCCCATCACAAATCTCTGGAGCTCAAATTTACTGCCTTTATTCCCATCAGAAGATGTTGGTATTCATGTTCTGCTATTGTTGGCCAACACCTCTATAGTTGTCAATATCTTGCATTTCAAAGAATGTGACCCCTTCTTTGAGGAGGTATCAGATTTCCATTAAATCAAAGGCTGTTCCTCTCTCAAGGTCTTGAACACTTCAGCCCACACTTCAGAGACTTGTGTGATCTGCCACGTTCCCCAAATCTAAGGGATTTGCTTGTTTACTTCCAGATATTCAGTGGAGGATGGGTTGACAGTGGACAACCTTGGAGGACAGCTTGCACCCTCTAATCAGTGCAGGATGTATTTGACCTCCTCCAGAACCATTGCTGTTCTCCAACATGATGCACAGACAATGAGGCGTTATCAGTGTGTCATGCTTTTCATTGTGTTGTTGCTCTTGGAACCCATCTTCCCATCTTCTCAGTGTTTACCTGCCTTGGTCTGTCGTGTTTAATTTATCTTGCTAAGGGCCTTGGGGCAGGGAGCTGTGATTTCTCTTTTTGACCTTTTTTTTCTCATTGAAATTGCAAAGGCCCATAAAGTCACAGACCTCCTCTAGTATTGAATAAATCTTAAACAATGCTAATCCTTTTCACTCCAAAAACTCAGTCTGCAAATTCTTAAGAGGGAGAATAGTGTCAATGCAATCACAAAAGTGCACATCATCACCAGATGGAAATCAATACATGGCATCACTGTAAGAGTCCACATAGTAGCACTTGTCAACACAGTACTCCATCACATGAACAGGAGGAGCATGTTGTGGGTTTGTATATTTGAACCTCTCTGGGGACACCACTAATATAAAAAGCGTTGCCACCAAAGACTTCTTCTGTGCTAAATGAAAGGAAATATATTTTCCTTCATTCTCTCCTCAAGCTTGTAGAGGCTTGAACTTACAGAGCTTATCTATACTCCTTTTCTGGACAGCAGCACTGCAAGAGCTACTGACAACTGTGATAACACAGACTCCTACCCCCTGAAGGCTGACCTAGGACCAGGCTCGTGTTTCACATTGGCTACATCTGTAGAAAACTTGAATATCAATTCTGCAAATCCAAGCACTAGAGCAATGAGTTGATGTTGCCCACGTATAGGACCTCCAGGCCTCACATGGCTCTCTCATGCTTCACCACCTGGAGGAGAAATAATAGCAATGCATAGTGGTCCATTCAGTCACAGCAAGGGCACATGAGCATACAACAGGGACATGGTCTTTGTGGCACAGGATGGCCTGCAACGCGCTAGTCAGCCATCTTTCTTCATTCATCTCCATGGGAGTTCTCCACAAGGTGGCAATGTAACATCACACATTCCACCATTTCCTCTGGCGGATGTCCTCTGGTTGAAGTTTCCCTCATCCCAAGAGTAATGCCCTTGGTTGCATGCACCCATTGCAGGCAGGAATGCAAGCCTGGCTCAGATTGAGGTGAATCCAAATGGTATTCTTGATGGTTCTCTGCCATCTTCACTATCTATCTTCAGAGATAGAGTGCAACTCCAACCATGGGGCTTTGCCACTACTTGTTGGCCATGGAAAAAGATGAGGCATCACTGTATGGCATCACCAGGCCTAGACAAATATAGTGGTGCTGTTTGGGGAAAATGGCAGACTTTTAAGAGACCAAGTCTGGTATCCTTGTAATACTAAATTGTACTTCATTGAAAAAATAATCCTTCTGCAATATGTAGGATATCTGTGAAGCACAAGACCATCTTGATGTGAATGAGCAAGCCAAAAAAATCTGTCCTGCTTATACCTGCTTCCCATTTATTTAAAAACAGTCAGCAAAGATGTTAGCTGAAAATGAGATGTGATCGTCAATAGGTTGCTTATATCTGTTTAAATCTAACAGCAATAACAAAAGAAGTACAAATGATAGAAACATAGTACTAGCTTCCTTGTGTACCACAGGCCAGGATTTTTTGAATTATCCCCAGATTTCAGTACCTCCCCTACGGCTTCTGTTCTGTCTCTTACAATAAAGATTTGCTTGCCAACTTCTTTGAACCGGGGAAGCAAGCCAAGCCAGTCCTGGAAGGGGTTGAGCTGTGTTTGTTGTAATATGTTTTGGGAAGCCCTCTTTTGATATGTGTCGATGTACTTTGTACCTCTTAAGTCTCTTTATCCTTGTGGGGGGTCTCTGCCCTTTAGTTGATTCCTTGAAGAACCTTCCCAGAAAATCTGGGACAGTTCAGGGTGGAAGTGGGAAAGATACTTTTGCAGCTCCTCACTCCTTCAGAGAAGGGACTCTGTCTAAAGCTGAAGGGTCCTGTTGCTGCTATAAGGTTGTGTTGTCTTCTGAAGTACCAGGTATTGGTCACGACTGGAAAGAAGAGAACAGATTAAATCGATCTGATGAACTGATCTGGTATGGCAGGCTTTAAGCTGTTTGAAGTCTATGAGGGCATTTCCATTTCCAAACCACAAATTATTTCCAGAAACTGGGAAACAAGAGGAGGGAAACAAGAGGAAGGAAAACTTGCACACGGCAGACTCAACAGAGAAGAAAAATCCTTTGCAATGAAGTCATTGGACAGAAAGTAAACTGCCCACAAGCCCTTTTACCAGAAGAGTTTGGATCGGGAGTCCAGTGAATAGGAGAATTATACGTAACACATCGTATATGAACTATCAGGGCAATAAAGAGGTATTGTCCATGGGTTGGTGTCAAAACTTCCACTGAACCCTTTAATGCATGAGTCAGTCACAGAGAAGATCAGTGTATGTGGTCCTGTTCCAGAGCTAGGTTAGAGGAAAGGTAGAGCTTTTCACAGAAAATAGTTAAAGCTTTGCTTTATCAGCCTTGCTGTTCACTAAACTTTGCTTAACTTGTGCAATGGTTCCTGGCTCCTCCATATGGCCTTCACCTTTGAGTACTATTGATTAACTAGTACCTAGTTTGCCATATGATCTTAGTTTCTCTTACACCTTTCTCCTCTTTGTCTAATGGAGTTAGTTATTTTAACCCTTTGACTGGGAACTTACTCAGTTGGTGGCTGGTGCCTCTTCTGAAAAGCTTTATGCTAAGGAAGCAAGCGAGAGACACTGTGAAAAGCCAAACTTTTAAAAACCGTGGAGGCTCTGAATTCTTTGTGTTGCAGTAGCATCTAGTAGGCGTACTCCAGCTGGGGTGGGGAGGCTGCTGTGTGAGGCACAGGACCAGCACGTAATGACAGGGCTGCTCCTGCCCTAAAGAACTTGCAGCCTGAATAGAAAACACAAAGAATGGGAGGAAAATGAGAGGCACAAAGAAAAGAGATGACTTGGCCAAGATTGAGCAGTAAATCAGTGGCAAAACTTCGAAGAGTTCCCCTGAGTCCTAATCTGGTGACCTTTCTAGCGGGCCAGGCTGCCTCTGGCTTTTCACTGAAGTGTGCAAAGCATTGGCTTTTGATTTGCAAATAGATTAGAGCATACAGCATCTTATGCCAGAAACTTCAACACAAAGTTAACGTTGCCTAATGGTGTCTTGTATTGTTCCAAAATGCATAGAGGATTAATTCTCAGCAGGATATGAAAAATTAATGCAAATATAAAGTTCTGAAAAGTAGGATATGTAAAGGTTCAGGCTATACTTTCAAAATAACTTTAATTCTGCCCTCTTCCAGAATTGCTGCTATATATGCTCATAGACTGAATCTCAGGGAAAATTCAAGAAACAAGGCACATGAAAGCATCCAGTACAGACCAGTATTGACTTTGAGCATATCCCATCAAGAGAGATGGAATAGGCAGCAGTGTGTTCTCTTAAGTTTCTTCATTCCTGCTTCCTATAAATTCATAGGCTTTAAAGCCAGGAAGACCTCACTAAACTGTCTGACCTTATCTATACCAACCTTCAGACTTCTTTTAATTAATCTGTACTGAGCCAGATACGCTGAGATTGTCCACAGCATCTTCAACAAAGGCACAAATTCAAATCTAGAGTGCAGTAGTTTCAGGCAGAGAAGTTATTGTCTGGTTGTTTTCAAGGGGTCTTGGCTCTGGTCCTCCCCTGCACAGTCACCACAAAGTTGGCTTGCTAACCTTGGCATGCTCAGGAGAGAGGGTGCATTTTGGGATGCTGACGCATGCTGGTGTAGGAATATTTAGAACAGTCCACCTAAAATCAGAAAGTGATGCTTGGTTTTATCTATAGCAGAGCTGAGATTCCTCTAATACCTGGATGAATTTAATCTAGTACCCCTTTTACTTGTGGGAGAAAGGGTCTAGCAGTGATAGAAATTGTTCGCAGTTTAGCAAATGGTTTGGATCTTCAGGCCTTTTGGTCCCTCTCCATCTATCAGCAAGAGGTTTACATCTCAACTTCCCCCACCAAGAGCAAGTCAATCTATTTATTTAGTAATGATGCTTTCTCAGAGAGAGAAAGGGCTAGCAAGAGTCTGTAGACCCAGCAGCACCTGCAGAGATGTTCTTGGTAGGTGGCTGGCAGGGCACTTGTGGTCAGTACTCCCATCATGGTGGTGAGGAACTGGGTGCGGGTCCTCCAAATCTCTCTTGGACTTTGCCCAAAGCACTGAAATCCTGTGTGTGCCACAGCTCCTCATTTGGCAACACCGCTCCATTTCCCTCTCTTACTTATTCAACTTGGGCAGGGTCTGGCACTCCATATGCCCCAGGTGTTATATCAAGGTGTTAGGTACTTAAGTGTAAAATGCTAGTATGAGCCCTATTCCCTGGTTTCACTGAGTCAGGGCTGGGAGGATGAAAAATTCTCTTTTTCCCTCTGCAGCACACCTAACTCTTGTTACCCACTTAGCAATGAGCTGAGCAGGGAGAGCTCTGGCTCTTGTGTTACTTAATCATATTTGATATTACAGCTGGGTGAAATGTTTATGAGGAGACATTTATTAGATGTCTTTTTCCTTTACATGCTCAGGTGCTTTGAGGAACTTCCTAAATTTACCCACTGTGCAACACTCAGCCAAATGACTCCTCCAGATGAGTTTAAGCCCCAAATTAATAATGACTTTAGTGCAAACATGATTCACTGATTTTGATTGGATACTGAAAGTCATGTCCTTCTCTTGCCTGGACAAGGGCAGCTGTTTTTATCTTTCTTAAAAAGAAGAAATAGTGAGTAAGGGAGAGGAAATAATGTACAATGGGTGGCAGTCACAAGTTATTTGTGTAATGAACAGTGTCTTTGCAATGCTCTCACATCACTGGGACTAAAATTGAGATGCCAAAGGGAAAGTGAATAAAAGGGGACACCCATACAGCCTACTCATCCAGAGTTATCCCATTTGGTCCTCATCCCTTGCACCTCAGAACTTTTCACTCATGGCAGGGTTTTCTTGTCTCCGTCCCATGCAACATCTCTATCTCATGGTGGGAACTGAGGCACAGGCTGGATGGAATGTCTTGCCCCATGGTTAGCTGGAGCCAGGCTCCAAGTCATTAATAACATTTTCTTTACTGCCACTGAGCACATTTCCCTGTGTGACTTTTTTATTATTATTTTTTAGGGTAGGGGGAGGTTTCCTAATGTGTCCTGACACCTCTATGGACACCAATTGGTTTCTATACTGCTTGGTTTCTATACTGCTACTTCCAAGAAGACAAATCTCTGTTCATGCCCTGTTCTTCACATTATTCCCTACATACCTGCTATCAGCTACTGTAAGACCCAAAATACTGCACTACTTGGACATTTGGTCTTGTGCAATATGACATTTATGTTCATCTGAGGTTTGGGAGCTTTCCTGGTTTTCATTGTGGTCTCCACTGAGCAGGCAACATGCAAAACAACCCATGCAAATGTGTCATTTTTGCTAAATGTCTCTTAAACACTTTCTCTTCCACGCAATCCTGCCTCAAACAGGGTTGGCAATTGACAGAGCTTTCTACCACTCACCAAAAATGTCTCTACTAGATCTATGTTGTGCACTCATCATAGGGCTACAAGTCCCGCTAGTTGGGAGTTGTGCAAGTGAAACATGTCAGACCCTGAAATCCCGATTATTTTTAATGGCCAAAGGAGCTGCTACAATCACATAACCTAATTTTCCATGTAAAATAACCCTCAAAATTTCTTCTACTAGTTGTTGCTTTGATCCCAGACACTTTTGGTTGTGTTGGAGGAAGTATGTGGATACCTCCTCAGCAATGGCCGGGAGGTGAGTATAGGTCTCTGGCAGAGGAGAGGGCAGTGGAAAGGAGGACAGGCACGCAGTGAAGCTGAGGTGGTACAGCCATGGCCTTTCAACAGGGATGTGGTTTCCAGAATGTCTCCCTCTATTTCTGGCAGAAGATGTCAGGGCAAATGAATCCTGGAAGCCCTCAAGTGCAAGTCTGGATATGTTCTGTCTCCCTTTGCCAGCTCTGTTGAAGGAGAGATGACTGCCACACCACTGTCCCATCCCACAGCAGCTATTTGGCAACCTCCCCCTTACATCAACACTGCAGCTGGCTTGCATGCTATCTGCCGAGCATTTTCTTTTCCTCAACTCTTATACCCTGAACGGATCAATATTTAGAATTTACGAAGTGTCAGATATCCTGTTGAGAACTGAACACGGATGAAAAAATGCTGGAAAGCTGATGGAAATTGCTAGAAAGCAGCATTGTTTATCCACTGGAAAAGTACACCGTGGCCAGCATCAGGGCAAGTACCATGTCTCCTGGCTCCCCTGTGGTCCTCTGAGCCCCTGCTGAATTTGTTGATTGCTCAAGGTCAGCTGTCCCCTTTTGGCTCCTGGCTCTGTGCCACATCCCCTTTCTGATGGGTACGTTCTGCAGCAGAACAGCCAGCTTCAGGAAAGAAAGGGTAAACTTCCCTTGCAGGCACAAGCATTTTTGGTCAGGTTCAGACCCTCTCTCTTTCCCCATCAACACTCTTGGGTCCACTAGTTTCTTTGGGGTGACCAACACCCTCAGATCCAAACAGTTTCAGGAGCTGGGCAAAATCAGAAGTTTATTTTGGTGCATCTTTCACCTTGAAAAGTGTTACAAAAACATGAAGTCATTGCTAGCGCTAGTTGGAAAATTTATTTTACATGTTTTTTTCTGCCACAAAGGCAAATATATTCAAACTGAAATTGTTTGTGGGAAATGGGATGATTTAAACAGATTTTCCAGCTCATGAAAAAGTTTCAAGTCTTCTAAAACAATTTTCCTTTTTTTTTTTTTTTTTAATGATTAGAGGTTTGGGATTTTTTTACATTGAAATAATGTTTCCTTTTTTCTTTTTTTTAATTTAACTTAATTTTTACTAGAAAAGAGATTAAACAAAGAGGAAAAGGTCCACATCAAATATTTGAAAATTATTTTTATCTGTACCAATTTTCATTTTGCTTTGATTTGTTTTTGATTTTTGCCTGGTGGTCTGTGAACATTTTCGAGATTTCCTTCCAGTTTTATTTCTGATGTGGAGAGGAACATCAATTGAAATTTCGAACACTTTTATGAGAAGGGGAAAGTCTTCCCTGCCAAGATCTAGCTATGGCTTGAATATGTCTTAAAACACTGACTGTCAAAAGCTGTGAGCTGATTAACCAGGGAGGGTTTTCTTATGTTGTCACACCTCTGCATAACCTCTGAAGAGTGAATAACAGGGAGCTATTCCTGACAGTTTGCACCTGCTCTTAAACTTCTCTGAAAGAGGGTATATTGTATTGTGGACATGTGTTAAGGAGTTTAGAGACAGCCAGGAGGATTTGTAGATCGAAATACATGAGATAGGAGTCAATGAATAAGAATAATGACACGTAGGAAATAATTGAGAAGTAAGAAGTTAGGGATGATGGTGTGAAGGTCCACACTGAGCAATTGCCCGTGACTACCATGAGGAGCATGGGGGAGCTTTGAAGCAGAGGACTAGCCAGTCTCCAGTGGAGACTCCAGCCTCTAGAGGTTTGCAGCTCAGGGAATTCTTGAGCCTGGAGCTTCACCTTTTTCTTTAAAGGCATGGTTAGGAAATATCAAAATACGGTGTGAATACAGATAAAAATCTAATAATTGCGGCTTTTTTTTAAGTCAAGTGGAACTGCTCACTGGGACTAATGGAAAAGATCCTGCAGTGCCTTGTTTGTTAGAGCATCTTTCTTTTCGCCACCTTTCACTTATCCATGGTTTAGCTTCTGGATCAAGCACCACAGCCCGGTGTTTTCGACTTTTGTCCAAAATACTGGAGGTTTTTTGAGTAAATCTTCACCCTTTCTTCCACCAAAGTTTCAATTAAAAAAATATTTATTTCAAACTGTAGTTTTAACTATTTTTTTCCACCCTGCTTTTAACCTTATCTGTACCCTCTCCCTAGCAGAGTAGGTAACTGGAAAGATGAAACACCATGTGGCTTTGTCCCTGAGAAATGTCATCTGTTCTTTCTTCTCTCACACATAAATCTCACTGATGTACCTTGCCCTTTACAATGTGGTGAGAATGAGTGACCAGCATACACGCAGCAGAGGAAATGGGGAGGGTTTAAGTATGGAGAGTTTCCAAATGACCCCAGAGAAGTGTAGAAATCCTGTTGTTAACCATAGTCTACATGGCAGTGATCCAGAGCCCTGTAATTAGATGTGAATATTACAGTTGGCTTCCAAATGCTATAGAAATTAGAAATTGCTGTCTGTTGGGGAATTAGAGCATCCTTTTATTGGATGGGGGAGAGCAGATTGGTGGTGGGCTCATTTCATGTTTTTGTATTCCAGGCAGTTCGCCTGCTCAAGAGGAAACTATTTATTGATCTCTGACTGCGAGGGTTAATAAATCTCTGTTCAGGCTGGTTCAGACTCTGGCCAGGTCAATCTGACGCAGATGATAACTGCTTCTTAACCAGAGGCACTCTGCCAGACAGCTGGGGGAAGCTGCCCAGGTCTGCTCTGCAATAAGAAGCCGGGGGTGTGCAGACCCTTGAACTTCCCTCAAGCCTCCAGTGTTCGGGTAGTTTGGATTTACTGCATACAGAGTCCCTTTTTTTATCATTATTATGTGGCATTGCAGTTAACAGCATTTTTTCCCATTCTTCACATCTCCCGCTATATGTCCTTGCCACCTTTGTTGGGGGGAAGCGACTGCTTGGCAAACAGGCTGCTTTCATTACCCTGTCTCCTCCCCTCATCTCCTGAAGGACATCTTCATTAGGAGCCTCAGTGTGTGGAAATCAGCTTATGCTCTACACAATATGTGAAAGCCCCCTGGAAGGATTTTATGAGAGGTCACACACTCAAGCTTGTCTGTCACTGGCCACCCGGGGGTGGCCACCCCACCCTCCCGCCTCCCCGGGACTTGCCCTTTGATTCCTCACCCTGAGCAGCAAATGCCTCCACTTCAATAGACGTAATTTTCAATTGTCTCTATGCGCTTTGGAAGTCTCTCTATCACACCCTGAACAAATATGCCATTTTTTTCTTTTTTATTTGTTCTACTGAACTTGCTTCTGAATAATCAGTTCTTTCCCTGCTGCCATGTTTCTTCTCTAATCAAGGACAGATTCCTGTGAAAATAGATTGGTCACACCACCCCTCCCGCCCCCCAAAAATGTGTGTATGTCTGTTTTTTTAAAAATAATTTCCTAGAACTGGTAGATTTGGCTGTCCCTCTGGTCTCTCTTGGTGCAGGAGGGTTTAAAGGGAGATCTGGGTGGCCTGTTTTCTCTCGACTTTAACCATTTCACCATTTGCAGAGAAAACCCTTTCCCCTACTTCCCTCCCTCAAGAGGGGCTCTCTTGGTGTGTATGGAGCAGGAAGCCCCACTGAAACCTTATCAGCAGCTGTGGGCTCAGGTAATGCCTCCTGCTGGCCCCGTCGGTCAGCCCTGAACCGTAGGTTGATAACAAGAAATGCTGGACACATCCTGTTGGGTGCTGAGTGCCCTCGGCTCTCACTGGCAATCCCAGGACTCTGGGAAAAGGCAGGGACCCTTTTCCAGGGTTGTATGCACAGCCTGGAGGCCTGAAGCTCTTGATGAGTTTCAGCATTGAGGACATCACCTTCCCTGGGCTTCTTGGTTTCCCCAGCCTCCTGCTGGGTGTGCAAAGGACCAATTCTCACCTTCAGACAAGGGTGCTGGGTGCCCGGCAGCAGGACAGCAGGGCCAGATGCAGCCTCACATCTGGAGGAAGGTGTAAAACCTGAGGAGGGCATTAGAGAAGTGCAGAAATATCAGGATGAGTGCTTGGCCAGCCAATGCGTGTGGCTGCCATCTGCAGAGTTCTCAGCTCCTGGTGCTAGACTTGTCCTGGGTGGGTAAGGTGAAGAGAGGGGGTGGAGGGAAAAAGATTCTCGGACTTCTTTGTGTGTTGTGGAGCAGCTAAGGTCTTATCAACGCTCCTCTCCCTGTCCGAGCCATGATTACTGAGCCTTCATGTGTATGTACTGTGTGTACGTGTGTATAAAAATATATGACTGTGTAATTAGAACCAGTGAAGAATATTTGGCTGAAATGGTGATGGAGGGAGGGAGTCAAGGGGTGTCCAAATATACTGGTTCATTGGAGCCAGAAGTCTTCATGGGAAGTGTCAGGTTTGATGAATTTCCCATTAAAAAAAAAAAAAAAAAAAAAAGAAGAAAGAAAAGGTTTTGACATATTTTAAACATTCCAATGTAGCATTTTTAAACCATCACCTCCCAGCCTCATTTTTTTTCTGCTTGCAGAGGCTTTTGAGATCATTCTGGATCAGGCAGAACAGGGATTTGAAGTGTGGCTGATGTCCTAAACACCAGCTAAACTGCATCAGTCAGTCTTTCTCCTTTTCCCCAATAAAAGCTTCCTGATAAAAATGGTTGAGGCTGAAATGTTCCACAGCGATGCGTCAATTTTAGCCAAATAGTGTATTTGACTAGATAATACGGCAGACACCTCTAATTAAAATGTTTCCATCACCTGTGTACTTTAACGATCTTTTGCATCCCAAGGATGCACCTACCATCCTGTCTTAAAGCAGCTCTTTGGTCAAGTCCCTTAACTGAGATGGTCTTTTCTTAGTCTCTGCATTTCCCCGTATCTTTTTGTCTTCCCAAAATGACTCCTCACCTTTCTTAGTGCTGCAAAACTTCAGCCTTGCTGCATGAACACAAGGTTGAGGGGACAGCCAGGCTGGTAAAACTGAGATGAGCAAACATCAGGATGTATGGGAAACATACACAGTTCAGAGAGGCTTTGGGGAATTAGGACCCACCTGCCTGGAGCATCTAAGCCATTAATCATGACCATGTCTATTGGGGGGTTGGCCTGAAGGCCACGTGGCTGATACCTTTGCCCAAACTATAATTCATGCTTCTCTAGGTAGAAAGCCTTTGTGCTGGAGCCCAGATCCTCAAAAGTTTGGCCTAACTGGGGAATCAAATACCTAAATACCTTTGAGGATCGCAGCCTTAGTCACTGCATCCACAGCCAGGTTTAAATCTACCATGGAGAACTTATAAATGCTTCTTTATAAGCATTTCAAGCTGGTCTCTGACCCCAACTGGCTTCATTCTGGTAGCGCTGAGTGCCTCAGCCTCACTCCTTACTCCCCCTTCCTGCTCAGAGGTGCTCTGGGGGGAACGGAGGCAGCTCCCCTCTTTCTCCAAATGCTTGAACAAAGAGACCATCTGAGCCCATTTCAGCAGGTCACTGCAGGATCGGCTAAGTGGAGGTTGGCAGTGTGAGCTACAGCTGAATGAAAAGGTAATCTAAATATATATTGAAACATACATATTATTCTCATCCTGGCGTTCCTATATCTTGAACTAGTTCAAAGCTGGGCAGAAGGGCTGGGAAGAAAAGATCATTCCCAGTGTCAGTCCATGCTGGGTGACAACCTCATGGGTGACAGTGGCTTGTCACTGTACCAATGCCTGCATTTGGGAGCAGTCATAGGGACACAAAACATCACTGTTAGCTCCCTTGAGACCTAGGAAAAGGCTTTCTCCTATAGGTCACACAGGAGCTGCCATTCGCAAGGTTTCCTGCACCTTCCTTGTCACTGTCAGGTACAAGCTCCTGAATTTTGCAGAACTTCAGATTTAGTCTGGCTTGAATATATATTATTGTTCTGTTTTTTTCTGTCCCATCCATGTCACGCTCAAAGTATACTTCCCTTCCTTCTGTTGTTTTGCATTAAATTACAAAGGATAATCTCTTTAGATCTGGTGATAAATAACAGCAAAAAAATATTGCAAGCAAGAAATTATAATTGCGCTGTTAAAAGGAACCTTTACTGTCTTTGAATGTTAATGGAATACTTTCAAGTGCTGATAACATTTCCACAGTCTTTGGGATCAATGTTTGAATTTATCTTTTTTGATATAGTGACCAAGTCGAGTCTAAACCCAGGCAGAGGTCAGAGGATTGGTCTGGGACCATACAAGTTTAAGAGCAAATCAAGGCACGGCAGTACTGGGAAGCCTTCCTGTGGGGATGCCTGACTGAACCCTGGCAGAGCAGAGCTTGCCCCACTGGCATGCAAACAGCAGTGATGATTCCAGAGAAGCCTGAGCACCCAAATTCTGGTGGACCTGCAGCCCAGGTGGGCTCAGCATTGCAGTCCCCACTATTGTGACTGCATACATCCTCCAAAACACCATCAGTCCCTGACCTACATTTGTCTCCAACAAAGCCTTTTCTATTCTTCTTTTTCCTGCTCCTTGCCCTGTTTTTTGGTTTGCTTTCCATGCCATGCCTCTGCATGTACATTCAGGGCTGTCCTATACTCTTTTTATGGACGTTTTCTTGTAAATATGTTTTTTGGCTGTAACTGGCCTGTTACACATCCAAAGGACACTTGATTAGCAAGTCTCTCCAAATCAACAGGAAAATCAACGACACACTACTCTTATTTTCTTCTCCAGAGATCCACTTGCATTCCCTCATCCACTGACCCAATGCTCAGGCCTGCCTGCTCCCTGTGGACATTTAGGGGAGCTTTAAGGATGGCCAGTATTGACTTTTAGGTCCCAGGGAGCCCTGGGAAGCAGAGGGCTGTCGAAGTGCATTGTGCCTTGCAGCGTGCCTTGCAGCATGACTGCCCTGCAGCTCTCACATGAGGTCTGCGGCAGAGCTGGCAGTGCCAAGGGAAGCGCTGCCGTGCCAGCAGCAGGCACGCAGCCGCGCCAAGGAACGTGCCACAACCAGCTCCAGCCCCAGAGTGGGAGAATCCCCTGAGCCAGCCAAGGTAGCAGCTCCTGGCCACTCAGGTGGCTGCACAAGCTGCACCATCTGGGCACTGCTGCTTCTCATTTACTCACCTCCTCTTTTTTTTTTTTTTTCTTTTTCCCCCTCCACTCTCTTGCAGACAGATTTCCCTGGGACAGGACCTCCCTGTAGCCATGTCTGCGCCTGTTGTTCCCTCTGCTGAGCTCTAGGCACCGTGTATGGGTGGGCTGGGGGCTGAGTTTGCCCAAAGGGCATTGCTTTGTACCTACCAGATGTACTGAATTTCTCGCTTTGGCTCCCTCTGAGCAGCCCCTGCTTCCTCTTGACCTTGCTGTAATTTAGATTCTCAGCCTTTTGCCAGTTCCTGCAGCTGATTTATTCTCCTGATGTTTAATGTTGGATTTGCCTCTTTGGAGGAAGGTTATAACCACCTTGGAAATATTTGCAGAGCAGAACTTATCTTTTTTTTTTTTTTTTTCCTCACTCTTTGAGAGCAAAATAGTGTTACAGTATGCGGCTAGCATGCAGTTCCCCAGCTAGCAAATTCTCCACTGGTCAGGTCTCTGTGCGAGCATTTGCATTCTGTCATTAAGCCTTTAGAGATCTTGCCAGCCATTGGTTTGGCATCCAGTCATTCTCAGCAGGACTGGTTGCCTGTATCCTGTCTTTAGCTAATGCTCTGTCAACCACAGGGGGAAACTCAGCCAGCAAGATCTCTATCAGCCTTTCAAGGACCAGCAGTTCTGCCATGTGGACTGGAGTCCTGCACTCTGGCCTGATCTATTTATTAAAGAGCTCTGCCAATCAGTAGACCTTGTCAAAAATAATGTTTCCCCTTCTCCTCTCCCTCCTCCCTGGAAAATGTTGACGTGAGTGACAAAATGTTTGTTTTTGTTGACTTATTCCATGGAAATTTACAGGTTGCATTGGAAAATGAAAGATACGTTTTCAGCTGTTGAAGGTCTTTCACTTTAAGGCTTTTCAGATTTTCAATAAAAGAAAAATAATTGAAAATTTTCAAGGAAAGGCACTAATCACTGTGAATACATTGATTTCAGAGAATGCCATTTTCCAGCAGGACTGCTCTCTGCTTATGTTCACTAGTGACTGAATGGTTTTCCTACCACAAAGGTGTTCCTGCAGGATGGCTATAAGATTTGCTGGGTCATATATTGCCATCTCCTTTTCTGGACAGTGTCAGTTACCTCTTGCAACCCTTTTAAGACGCATCATTGTCCTACATTGCTGGTTGACTTGACACATACGAAAATGGTCTCTTTTCTTGATGGAGTCTCCTGGCTGGCTGATCAACTGTCTGGCCTTCAAGCATTGCTTCAGAAGGGGCATTATTTCTTTGGAAAACAGGTGGAATTGTGTGGCATAAATTCTTCTCAGCAAAGCCCTTAATCTAGTTACCGATTTCTTCTTCCAGTGTGGACTAGTTGTGGTCATGTAAGCCATAAGTGAAGTCTGCACTCCTTTGTGTTTGAGAGACGATGTCTGAATGGAGAGGGAGCCCTCCTAGCCCCTCTGGACCTGAGAGAGGGGTTCTCACTTCACTTACTCTTAAGATCTGCAGAAATATGTGACAGTCAGGCTGTTAACACAGGTGTCTAGTCTTGCATTTTTACCACAGCATCATCCTTGCCTGCTCATCCAAGAACATATGGTCCTGCCTTCCCCGCCTACCAAATTTTTCCTTGATGTCACCCTTCCAGTCCTAAAAACAGAGAGAGGAGTATGTTTTTGTTTTCATCCAGGCCATGGGCTTCCCGCTTTATGGACCAGAAAGTGGGGCTTGCATCATATTCAGCTCATTAGGCTTCGCTCTGCTGTACAAGCATGAGGGAAGATGGAGAGGGTTGATTGAATAATGCCTGGAACTGCTCCATTAGTGAAATGTACTCACAAAGCCATTGTGATCACTGGAATTAAGCTTTAAAATATTCTGATCAAATATTGTCCTAGCCCAGTTCTGAGAATTGCCTGGGGGATGGGGGGTGTTTTGTATGCATGTGTGTGTGTTTTAGCCAGGTGCTCTGACTTACCCTCCTTGAGCCTGGCAGAGAGCTCATTTCACAAACTTGCTTCAGCACCTAGTGACTTCCTCTGAGCTGGTGTCCAGCTTGGTTGGCGGATATCAGCCAGTCATTTAACCAGGCAGCCACTCTGGGAGCAGCTGCACTGGTAAGAGAAAGCTTTGGAAACAAAGAGCCTTGCCCGTACCTGTTGGCTGTGGGAAACACATCTTGCCTGCCCCCCTCTGCAGGTGGAAGCCTCCAGGAAAAAAGTGCCTCTTTCCTGCTGCTTCCTGCCTGTATGCGCTGTGTGCCTTTGTTGGACACAGGGCTCCTTGTTGTCCTTAGAGGGCCTGTCCACCAGCTGTCTTCTGGCCTTCAGTATTTCTGAAGTAGCTTGACTGCAAGAGACTGATCATTACGAAGGCAGCAGGAGAGTAAGAGGGATAGGTGCCTCTCCTGCTCAATGTGTGCTTTATCCTAGCCCCATATGAGCTGCTCTTGCAAGGGGAAGCAGGGACAGATGTGCGATACCAGCTGAAGCAGCAAGAAGACAAGGAGAGGAGCATGTCTCACCATGTCTCTTTGTGCCTGACCACTGTCTTCTCTCTTTGTTGGCTGGTAACTTCAGAATTCATTACATGGCAGAAGAGGTAGCAGGAGACTGTGGGTGAGCTGCAGAGTTATGTGTTGGCAAGGGCACGATGCTGCAGAATCCCCAGCCTCACACTGCACCAATGGGAGGAGAAACATGGGGCCATAAACCAGATAATGGCAACCAAATACACCAGAAGTAGAGATGGCCAGCAAGTCTTCACGTTCCTACATCCTATTCCAGTCTCTTGTGTCTATGTCACTATGACTGGCACTGGGAAGGGGACACATGATTTGGCTTTGGTTAGTACAAACCTTGGGGCAGTTGGTGCTTTGCTCTAACACCTGTTGTGCTGTGCACAAAACTGTCAAAGAGCTGGTAGGGGAAACATGGGAAGAGTGGGTTTTCCTTTGGAAAATGAAGTTCTGTTAGAATTCCAAATGTCTTGAAACATTTTTAGGATGAAAAGGGCTATTTTTTATCTGAAATAAATTTGTAAAATGTGGAGCATTAGGTAATATAAAGTAAATAAGTGCAACCAGTCTTGACCATGTTTGAAAAGAAAGATTCCTGCCTCCCCACCCCGAGAATTTAATTGTATTCAAATTTTATTCTGACCTTGAAGAGAAAATCCTTCTGATCTCGAGGGATTCCAAATTACGGACCCTCACTTTTTTTGTGAAGCGAAGTTTTGGTCCACTGTGGAACTTAGCGGGAAGATTTTGTTTCAGGATCAAACCCTGTTAACGCTGCATAACCACATCATTCAGTTGGAGTCCTCTTACAGAAGGCTCAGTCGCCCACCTGGAAAATGGGAAAAGTGCCATGTAGCTAATGTGGCCAATCATGCAATACACAGATCAAATCAAGCATGGTATCAGTGAGGAAGAAGAACACCACTGTGGGTAGGGCAGTGGTCTGGGGCATAAGATTTGGGTTCTCTGTTCCCTGCAAACTGTTGCTGTGGCCATGGCCCCATCACCTGAGGTCATCCTCATTAGACACAAGTCCCTCACGGCTATTACTGCCATGGCCATGGCTGTCAACATGACATTAGTACCGATTAAGTGCACTATGTACGCAAAACCCCAGCCTGATGACGAAGGTGACCAGAGGTGATGAAGTTGACTTGGTACCAGGTATCAGCTCCTCAGCAATAAGGAAACATGCAAGCCTTTTTCCTCTTGGCTTCTGTTGCATTACTAAAGCTTCAGGGGGAGCCAGAAGAAACGCAACCATTGGAAGTCTGTGGGAAGCTCCCGAGTCAAGGGGCTGGAGGGACACAAGACCTGATAGACTTGGGAGTGAATGGGAGTAAACCTAGGAAGGGTTAGGTAAGGCCAGCAAGTTTTATTTTTGAAGTGGGAGAGGGAGACAGTGAAGAAAGGAAGGAGGGAACAGCTGTAAGGACAGTTTTGTTGCTGACTGGTCCAAAGGAATGTGTATAAACAGCTTTAGATGTATTTTCCTGAGCGTGCTAAGTGTATTTACTGCCTGCTCTAATTGGTCCTGCCTCAAGTTAGCCAGGACTAAGAGTTCCCATGGGAAGTACGCTTCACTGACTCAAATGGTCTGAAGGCTGCTGTTTGCAGTGTGACCTGTGTTAATGATTGCCCCCAAGCTGTCCTTTCTCACAGCACCCTGCCGCAGCACCCAGGGCAAGTGTGGTTTTGGCCCTGCCTGAGGGTCTGCCAGCTGGGCGGCATTATTGCAGCGCAGCAGAGGGGCCTGGCTGGCACCGGCGCTGGATCCAGCAGCACAGGTGTAAATGGCTGCATTGCCCTTCTGGAAGGACTCATCCATGTGGTCAAGGGAGAAGATGCTTGAATTTGTGTCCTGAGCCAAGCACAAGCTCCTTCTCTCAACCCAAGCAAGCCACAGGTGAAGGCTCCCCAAGCAGGGACTGCATTTTCCTGATGTGCTGATTCCCATACAGACACCAACAACCACAGGTGATTTTGCATGTGCAGACACCCCTGCACACACACAAAGTGTGTGTTCCCAGTATAACCCGGACAGCTGCTTTTTCTGAAGAGTTCAGTGCAAGCAATCAGCGAAAGGGGGCGAAAAAAAGCATAAACCAGTTTCTCATTGCAAAATGTCATTTAGATGGAACTGACATTTTTGGCAAAGCCAGTATAAATTTCAATGTTTTGTTTTGTTTGTTTAAAAAAACCAAACACAGAAAATGTCCAAATATGTAATATTGATATTTTCAGAACCAAATGTTTTGCTACTTCAAGCTAGCACAGTTGTTAAAGTTTGAATTAACTTTTTCATAAAAATACTACAAAGAGACTAAAGGAAAAAGAAGTTTTAAGTTCTTCTAAAGTTCTTGGGCTTTACACAAATTTTAGCTTTTTGCTCTGACTCAAGACTTGAGCCCACCAATTGAAGGGAAAATGAGATGCACTCTTTTGGGAAATACACATTTTACCCCAGTGGCTAAGGCAGTTAGTTGTGAAATTTTTCCAGAGAGCCATGACCGTGGTTGGTGATCATCTGGGCTGTTGGCATCCTCCTGGCAGCTGAGCTGTGCATATATCTGTAAAATGGATCTTTGGCAGGGTTCTGGCACTGTTGGCTTCCCTGCACAGGGAGAGTTATAGTGGAGGCAGGGTACATCCCAGGTTATTGCCTCATGTCTGAAAGCAAGATAAAGTGAAAATTTAATCAGGTTGCTGGACTTCTAAGAATAACTCTTTCTGAAGGTGCTCAAGGGCAAGGGAAAGAAGAGTTGTGGGAGGGTGAATTTATGGGGATTTGCTGGATGCAGAGTGGTACAAGAGCACGGTGTGGGGACTGCTGCGACCTTGCTTGTTGTCAAACCAAACCATGGGGCCAGCAGAAGGTGGTGATAGAAAGCACTTGTGTAGCTTTGACTGCTTTAAGCTCCTGTGTAAATACTGGCTGTAAGAACTGATTATGTTTGCAATTCTCCCTTATCCATTATAGTGCTTTGGATATACAAGGAGTGAATGAAAAACTGAGCAGTGGGTTTGCATTTGGTGATCCTGGATGCTACACTGGGCTTGGGGGCTTTAGCAAGGATTGGTTTGTAGAGATGCTGAGTCTCTGGGTTCCCTTCTCTTTCGCTGCCACCTCTCCTTCAAAGCTCTTTTCAGTGTTTCTCGAGTACCACCAGCCTCTGGCATACCGGACACAGCTTGCAGGCCCTGGTGGCAGAGCCTCCCTGCGTGCCCGGGAGGTGACGCAAATCACACCCGTCATTCAGCAGAAGATGTTGCAACAGGGCAATGAGGAAATTTACCCAGGACCACTGAAGGGAATCAGTGGCAAAGGAGAGATAGAAAAATCAGCTCGCAGAAGAGACCGGATCACTCCCACCAGGAAGGCTGACTTTCAGGGGTTGTGGTGGATAGAGCACCAGGAAGATGCAGTGTGTGGTATCACACATGACACACGTGTCAGGCCTCCAGGAGCTTCCAGGAGCTGTTTTTATTTTGTGTAGAAGTTGGTTCTCTGAGCCCTGAAGATCCCCTATAAAGTTCCTCAGGGCAGGGGTAGCAACATTTGGTGCCCACAGTCCCAAAAAGGTCAGATTTTAAAGCTGTCTGGCAGGGCTGCTAAAGCTTTGAATATGTCCTGTCTGCTTTTGACTTCTTTTTCCTTGAGCTGTTCTCCAGGGCACTCTTTTTTACCTCTTGCCAGCCCTCCCATGACATTTCTCTCTCCCCCGTCTCCTCCTGTGGCCCCTCACCAGCCCAAACTCCACTCTTTCCCTGAGTGTCCCAGTTAGGAAGTGAAGAGGTAACTACGTGCCAGCTAATACCTTCTTATCTAGTCACAGTATGTTCCCTTAAGGGAATTTTTGGCCTGGGAGTGTGTGTGTGTGTGTGTGTGTGTGTGTGTGTGTTTTTATGTGCTTTATTTTTATCGCAGAAAGGATAGACAGTACATTATGTCTTCAGCCCAGGAGGTTGCACATGAGATAAGAGACAGGCAGATATACTACAACTGCTCTAACCCCTAGAGTTATATTCCTCAGATAGCACCGGGAACGTAACAGGTAAACTGCTTCCAACCCCCCATGTTCAAGCAGTGGATTTTGTGTCAACAAATCCAGATCCAGGCAGAGATTTCGATGTTGGTGTTCCTGTAGCCAGAGAATAAAGTCCACACAGTGCTCCCTCCATCTCTGCCACACTTGTGCCTTCTCATGGGCCCCAACCTCCCATCTCCCCCGTAACATCCACTCCTCCTGTGGCTTCATCCTCACCCCTCTCTGTCTATCTCTGGACACATGGTGTGATTCAACAGTTGTCTTGGGCTGCTGCAAGAGTACAGCTACATTCAAAAGGGAATGGGGGTGCATGTAGGCAACAACACTGTCAAGAACTTCATAATAGCGTATGTTAACAAAATTTGGGAAAGAGAATTTTAAAATTACTTTTTGATATTAACAGCTCGAGTCAGAGCTGGTTTATCTGTGCCTGCTTCTTGCACCTTGCTTGGACTGTCTGGGATAGTTAATGCTGGAGACTGCATGCTAATTTTTAAAGGATTAAGGGTGAACCACAGTATGGCAATCCTTTTTTTCCTTTTTTCCACCATTGCAATAACAGTGTTCTCACCACTGAGCCACAGCTGTGGCAGGGTCTGTAGAGCGTCCATGGGCTGGTTCACCAGCATCACCATACCTCACAAAGCTCAGGGGTACCTGGCCCTTTCCATGAAGTTGTCTCTAGTCTGGCAGGAGAGGTGTTGCAGAGTTTTTGAGTCACCCACAAATTTGTGCTCTCCCTCACCTCCCCCCAAGCCTCACAGTGTGAAGATTAACAGCATGTTGCAGCATCACCGTGCTGTGATGGGGATGGTGGTGCTTGGTTTATTTTCTCAGGAGAGACAGATAAAGGTGGCACCAGCTACTACCCAACACCAAAGCTAAATTGGTGAATTTATTATTCTTTTAAACCTGACAGACGTGACAGGGGCTGTTTTGGATTTTGATCCAAAGCTTTGCAAAGCCCATGACCTCTGTATCAGCCTGACAATGAGCAATTGCCACCATACTGCCCCAGCATCCATCAAATGCAATGATTAAGTGGCTTGACTGGCATGGGAGAGATAAAAGTTATTGTAACTAAACATTGTCACAAGATTGATGTCTCCCACTTAGAAAATATTGTCTTAACTTAGGCTTTAGTTTCTGGGTGTTTCTGTGATGGTCTCACCCTAGTGTCTGCATCTTTTACAAATATTACCCAGACTTCAATGAATAGATCTTTCTGGCTTACCTATGAGATAAGAGCCAGCTATCATCCTAATTTCATAGTGAGGGGAAATGAGCTACCAAGAGATTATCATCCAAGTATAACCACTCATTTTGATACCTAGAATGGGTTATATAAATTTTAATTTTTCCTGATTAGTTTTTTTTTGGTAGGTCTTTGTGCATCTTCAGCGTGGCTTTGGCTGCTCCCAGGTCCAGTCCCAAAGGCTGACAATCTCTGCACATCCAATCTTTCATATCTTGCATTGGCAGCTTTAAATGCAAATGAACTGATATGCAACACATATCAGTTCTCTAATTCCCAGAACTGTGAGGGCTTGACATTGCCTTCTCAGTGTCCTTATGTTTCTGTTTGTGCCATAGATATTCTGTATATATTTAATGTAAAGCCAGCATCAACCCTGGACTGTCTATTATTTTAAAGACTCTTGTGATAAGGTCAATTTGGCCATTAAATGTATCTTGCAAGATTTATAATAACTGAGCAAATTGAACAAATCTCAAACTAAGCTGTGCCTATGCCTCCCTCCCCTTCCCCAAAACTGTACACCAATTGCTCCAGTGCTACTCATATAATACCAGTATGGGACCATGTGTTTTCTCTTCTAGAGTTTTTAACATGAGGAAAGACAGGAATGCTGGAGCCCAGGTCTGGAAAGTCCATGCCATTCTTACAGACTTCTCCATCTGCACGTCTCCAGTCCCAGCCAGATGCTGGGAGTTTGCAGATTGAGGAGATGGGAAAGGAGGATGGTCCTGTCTCATCGTGTGACTGGATCCAGTTTGAATTCCTCAGTGACAGCCAAGCTTCTGCTGAGCCCTTTGACAGCTTCTCACCCTCTACCCTGGGGAGCCATGGGCACAAGGGACCTTGGGAGCTCTTTGCCACCACTACTACTACATCACCTGTGACAACCTGTGTGAGAGCAATGAAATAAGTCTTTCCCTGTGTTGTGAAGTGGGGTACCATGCAGCACCCAGGCATCTTCATTCCCTTCTGCACTTGCAAGTCTTCTGCCACTGTTGCAAAAATGAAGCCTCATGTATGCTGCCTGCTGCCATGTCTGCTCTCCATTTCCCTCCTGCAGCCCTGTGGTTATTTCCTTAGCTGCCAAACCAACCAGCTTCAAAGCTCCCAGCAAGGATGCTTCCTGAAGGGCTCACAAAAAGACCCATCCCACTATCCCTGCTCTGTGTAACGGGGCTGGAGGACACCTTCACATTTGCTTTTACAGCAATACTGCCTCAGAGGTCACATTGCCAAGCCTGGGCTCCACTTGCTTGGGATTATTCACATGTTGCCTGGATAAAGTGGTCCTTTGCCTTCAGTACAAGACGGACTTCAGTAACAGAGAGCCTTCCCTATTCCCAAGCTAAGTTGCTTGAAGTTGGAGATTAAGGATACATTATTGGCAAGGAATTGCCAAAATTGGCATAGTCTGGAGCAACAAATGGCATGTGAAGCCCCAGAGAGCTTGGCTTGCACATGTAAGAGACATGCAGTGTTAGTTTGGTAAATCCAAACCTGTCTTCTCATCCCAAGGTGATCAACTCTGAGCATTGAACATGTGCTGAGAAGTTACTACGGTAAAGATGGAGCTGGTGTGCCCAGGGCTGAGGACAGAAATGCCGGAGCTGCCTGGCATGACCAGTTCCCAAGAGGTTTTGGTGAACACCACAGGTGCCCACAGGCAAGTTCATTTGGAAGAGGCAGGTGAGATGGACAGATGGACTCATCTCTTTGCTTCTTCCTTTCTATAAAAAATTCCTTTTTTCTGGCTTAGGTTTTGGCATGTCTTCTCTCTGGCTGATGCTCATCTCAGACACCAGGATGCTTTCAAGGTACAAATGAAGTTCTCAACAGTTACTTCTGCCACTCGTAAGCCCTGGCAACTAGTTGGAAGCTGAGGCAGTGCTTCTCTCAGGTCCCCCAGCCCTCCCAAACCTCTCCCTCACATGCCGTGTGGTCCCCTCACCCCACAGCAGGGCTTTGCAGGGGCAGCACCACAGAGGCTGGCAAACCCACACTGCAGGTAAGCCATTCTCTGCCTACACTTTGAAGTCCTGGAACTGTCAAATTTGGCATATTTCTGAGGCTGAGCATCTCACAGCAGTTTTGGGAGCAGGTTGTTCTGCCTGCCTCCTCTAGCTTGCCTTTTTTTTAAAAAAAAACAAACTACCAGCTGCTCTGCTTGGCCAGGAGCAGGACTGGGATCCACTTCTCCCAGTGTGTGCAGTGGAGCTGGGTCCATGCTCTGCCACACAAGCAACAATTAATTGCTCTCCTCAGTGAGGAGTGCCTGTGCCAGTGGTAAGCAGCATTGGCCTGGAGGTGAGCACCAGAGAGGGGCATACCGAGCACTGCACTGATGAGCGTGCGGCATAGACTGTGGCTTTGGTATGGGGGTGTTTGGAAGCAGATAGTCTCTACAATGAGGGTTCCCCATGGGCTTTTGTACCGCCATCATCACAGGGCAGCCTGGGCGCATGCTTGGAGCAGGGACTGCAACCTGGCGGGTGCTCCCCCCATCTGGGGTGTCAGGCAGGGTAGCAGAAATACTTTTGTTCCAGCTAAGCTGTGTCAGAAAATTGTTTTGTTTTCATCATCTTTCTAATTTTGGGCTATGAACTCAGTGCCCAAAACACACACATGAGTCTGAAGTCCAGTGGGCCAAGAGAGATGTGTCATTGTGGGGACTGAACAGGAGCAGGAGGGAAGGGGAGGGAAGAGAAGCCAAACAGCAAGGTCTTCCCTCGTGCTGCCCGATATTTTTGGTGATCTTCATGTGCCTGACCCTGGCTACCTCCAGTGATGTCCATAGTAGCTAGTGCTGAGCTGTACCTCCCTTGTTTAAGCCAGACCTCCTCTATGCACTCGTTTGACTGTTTTCCCACTTCCAATTCCATTTACAACATTTGCAGTGATGGAAGACAGCCCAAGGAGCATCACTGTGGCTTGTAACGTGGCGCACTCCTGCATGTTTCCAGGCTAAGGCAAAGTTGATACACATCCCAACATGCATGCAGGACAAAAACCGGACCAGACTCATCCATGGGGGTGGGATGAGGAGGCAGCCTGCCCTTCAACTCAGCCCTGCCTGGAGGATGTGGCCTCAGGACCAGATGCCAATCAAACAAGCAAAAAGCCAACAATTGATGAAGATTTTGCAGATAGATCTGAAGATGTTTGGAAAATCTAATGGAAAAAAACATTTGAGAGTTTGGAAGTTACTGATAATAATTATAATGTATTTTACCTATGTGACTTTTTCAGCAAGATGGGCAGTGATGTCACATAATTGTTGGTGTTCTTTGCACTCTGCTCTGTGCCCTTATTTTCACCATCTCCTACCTCCTACCCTGATCACTCATGAATCAGTCCCTCATTCACCCATATATTCAAATGGACAAGAATTCAGATAGATGGAACTTTGAAAATCAAGCCTTTTGTGTTCAATATATTTCTACCTATGAGGCAAGACATTGATATTGGCTGAAAGCGGATGCTTCCAAAGGGTATCTCATCTCTTACACTTCCGCAAAGAGAACCCTACCCACTGTCTTTCAGCACCTTGTCTCTCTGGACTCTGGGTACCAAGCAGAGGTTGTATTTGCAGCAGCGCACAAAATATTACATTCAGTGTACCAAAAAAAAAAAAAAAATCACATCCCGAGAAGTTCCCTGAACACTCTTAAAATAGATTTTTCCATCATTTAGGGTCGCCTGCAGAACCTTGGCTGATGAGGTCTGGGAATCTGCTGCTAATTTGCTCATTAGGACATGTTTTTACAGTGGCTTTCAGCACTCATGAGTTTTGTGCTCTAAAACTCTCACTAAACTTCCAATAGCAAACTTCATGAGGAGGGAATCACCCAATTGGCAGGTGCCATCAATCCCCTAAAATCAATCCTAAATCTGAACTCCCCCCTGGCCCTTTTCTCTCGATATGGTGCCAAGGCAAAAATCAAACATGCGCTCATCCCCAGATCTGCTATGATTGAGAAGCCCTGGGATGAATACATCTGAACAAGCTTTTACCTGTCTATCCCAGGAATGTGTCCCACTGCCTCTGACAGCTTGCGTGTGTGCTGGTGAAGCGTCCTGGGCAGTGACGTACAGGGAGCAGCAATGTGGCTGGGAGCGTGGTGGGGAATGCCGAGGATGCCACAACAGGAAGCGGGGAGACATAACATGTCCAAGTGGGGTAACTGAGGCAGATAGAGCAGGAATGTGATTAAATTACCCCTGTGGGATTTGGCTGAGACGCCAGGGCGTGCTGAGCTCATTCCCCCGTCAGAGGGAGGAAGTGAGCGGAGCAAGTTTCACTGTTAGTGTTTTATTTTATCAGATAGGACCAAACGGCAGCAGCAAACATTGCGGTTTGGGGAAAGAGATATTTCAGCACATTCCCTGGCTCCTTCTCCCTGGCTCAAAGTGCAGCTAGCAGAGGGAGAGAGGGCAAATGAAAGTGTCCCAGGGCAGGCTGGCATAGAAGATGGATCCACCCATGGAGACTTGCCGGGAAGCCTGTGGTACTGGAGGGGCAGATCCCATGCATCCCATCGCAGTGGCTGCAGCTCTGCCAGGGGCACACGGAGCCACATCCAAAGGAGCTGGTGTATGCCTTTTGTTTTGCATGTGTTTCCCTCACTGCAGCACAAAACCTGTATGCTCTGGCAGAAGAACAAGTCCCAGTTCCTTGAGATCCTTCCACAGGGTCTTGAGTAAGTCACAGAGATGACAACACAGCTCAGCAAGCAGCTCTTCTACAATCCATCTGAACTACTCTTGCCCAATAAAGTGTGTTGAAGCAAAGCTTTGCAGGCCAATTTGATATGAAGACTACAGGACCCTTGTTTTAGCTCATTCTTCAGTGTGGTCAGGAGTTTTCCTTTGAAAGACTTTCAGTTTTTTAATCCAAAAATGCCATTTACTCTGAAACAAAGCTATCTGTGGGGGGGAAAAAAAAAAAGAAAAAAGTAGAGTTTCAATATCAGCAAATGCAAGCAGTCTCTTGGCAGTGGTTTCAGGTCTAGGAAAACCTGCACCAAAAATATTTTAGGTTCAGTAACAGTATTATGAATATGGTGAACATGGAGGTAAAAGGTTGGGATAGGTCAGCACTGAAATGTCTTGTTGCCGTTGATCTTCTCTGGACATATTCATTGTAACTCAAGCTTCAACAAAGTTTCTCAAGTTCTGGCTTTGTCCTGATTCGGGAGCCAGTAAAAGCATTTCTGATATTCTGGACATTTTCACAGGATTGGGAAACAGAATATCCCCACTTAGTCTACCGATTTTTCACCAAGCAGCATGGATCTTTGCACTCATGCTGTGCTTCATAGCAATACACACACATACTTAATCAGAGCTACAGCTCTTCTCCTCTTAAAATCCAGCTGCTAAGCAGGCTGAGACCCGTGTGACAAAAATAGGGCATGTTTTCAGATACCATGTGGGAAATGCTAGATTTTACACAAGGCAAGTGTGATAAGTATTTTTAAATACTGATAAGTATTTTTAAAATACAGTCGTATTTTGAGGTGGTGGAGGGAAGAGCTTGATCCTCTTTTGTGTATTAATAAATCCTCTAAGAGTTCCTTTCTTAGCTTTTACAGAGATCTTAAGTACCTTATACGAGGCCCTGAGAAGGCAAGACCATCAGTCTGTCGATGCAGCATGGCTTTTTCACTCTTCTCTCTGAGCCCGATTTGGGATCATTCCTATCAGGCCCTTTGCATTTTAAGCACAACTTCCCAAGTTCCACCACTTTGCTGGAACTCAACCATGTCCAGCAACACCAACAGGAGCAGGCACAGATCTGAGGTTCACACAAAAGCTGGGAACAAGGTTTTCAAAATTTGGAGAGCAAATCTCATAGCAAATGGTTTTGGCCAGTATCTGAAGCATCCTTCATGACAGATCAGAATTAATCAGTCCTCAGTTAAAGAGCACCTCAGTAAAACTGCTTTATGTCCCAGATATATTTCCTTTGAGTGACTCTGGCCTTTTCCATGTTGAATAATGTTTATAGGTTAAATCAAGATGTTTTCTTCCCCTACCTGGTAATATTGCAAGTCTCATACAGCATCTGAGCAAGGAGTGAGGTTGCTTCCAGACTTCTGTGCAATTCAGAAGTCAGGAGAGTTATTTTAAAATTTCCAGACTATATGGACCGTGTCAGAGCTCTGAACTTTGCTGGAATTTCTGAAACGGTACATTATGGTTTCCCATTCACATCTGAGAGGAGGATTCAGGTGGCTCTTGGTGAATTCATATTCTTGTGCTTATCATTCCTCCTTTTAAACTATCACCTACCAAAACCATGCAGAGGTCAGGATTCAGCTGATGGCCTTGCTTGTGAGAGAAGGAAAAACTGGCCTGCAATTCCCTCTTTTAGCTTTGCACGAGCTTGGGAGTGCTGACTTAAGTGAAAACTTGTTTTTGTCAGTGTTCAAAGCTGCTTGCATGTTACTCAAGAGGCAGAGGTAGTAGACTTGAAGTGGTTAAACTCACTTCACTGACTGCAAAATTTGACTTCTCACCAAAATGTGAATTTCTACCACCAACCCCAAAAGAGCTTCCCCACTTCCCCCACCCTGCTGCCCCACCCCACTCTGCTTTTTGACAAACATGAGATATTGTGGCTTCTTTCCCTTTCTTCCTTTCTTTCCTTTCTTTCTCTTTCTTTCTTTCTCTTTCTCTCTTTCTTTCTTCTTTCTTTCTTTCTTTCTTTCTTCTTTCTTTCTTTCTTTCTCCTTCCTTCCTTCCTTCCTTCCTTCCTTCCTTCCTTCCTTCCTTCCTTCCTTCCTTCCTTCCTTCCTCTTTCTCTCTTTCCCTTCCCTTCCCTTCCCTTCCCTTCCCTTCCCTTCCCTTCCTTTCCCTTCCCTTCCCTTCCCTTCCCTTCCCTTCCCTTCCCTTCCCTTCCCTTCCCTTCCCTTCCCTTCCCTTCCCTTCCCTCTCTCCTTTCCTCTCTCCTTTCCTCTCTCCTTCCTTTCCTCTCTCCTTTCCTTTCTTTCTTCTTTCCTTTCTTCCTTTCTTCCTTCCTTTCTTTCTTTCTTGATTAATGAATCTGGCAATCTCTCTCCTCTTGTTGTTATGTACCAACTATCAACTCAGACACAACCCAGAAAGACATCAGGACACCCTTTCTATTCTTCTTATACCAGCAGGCTGAGGATCCTAAACAGATGGCTGAAGAGCAAACCCAGGTTTTAGTGTTACTGTACGGATCCTGGGATGTTTCTGAACAGGTTTCTTTGCGAAACGGGGAAGTCCCAGGGATGGTTTTGCTGTGAGCACCTTTGCTGGATGTCCTCCTTCTCATGTGGCCACAGCCAGGCAGCCAAACGATCAGCCATTCCTATGCCGTGAGTACTCTGAGCCCTTTTCCCACGAGGAACTGATCCAGATGAAAGCAAAGAATAGGAGAGGCTGAACATGCATGTGCCCCCAACAGCCCTCAACTGACTTCAGCTGTGGCAGGTGGATGTACATTGCAGTAGCCCTGAAATGTCTCTTTCTGGTGATGCCTGAAGCTGATGTTGCACTGGGTCAGATGTTGCCTTTGCCCAAACACTAGTTGTTTTTGCCTAGATCTAAGAGAAGCTCTTCCTTGATGCCCTACTGAGAGGAGAGTCAAGTTTTCTCCAAGCCCTCTGGCAGAGAGCCTCAGCAACCCTGATCACAGCCAGGCTCCTATGTGTGGTAGCCAAGAAAACCTGCAAGAACCTTAGGCTCAAAACATGCCCATGGGGAAGATGACTCTCCTCTGGCTCATTAACTCCTGGTAAGACTTTAGCCAGGGCTAGCTTGCCAAAAGCAAATCTCAATGACACACATCCAGAAGCCAGCAGGTTAGGTATAACCAGAGGATTTAGCTACATCCCTAACCATTGTCCACCCTTATTAATGGTTAATTCATTTCTCTGACATTGCTTGCTGTTTCTGGCCAATTCAAGCTCTTTCAACTGGGAAAGAGAGTGAAGAATGGAGGAAAACAACCCCAAAGACCTGCTTGGATTGCTCAAAACTCCGATTTAAACAGGAGCACAGGTTACCTGTAAGTGACATTTACTTTCCTGTTAAAGAATATTTATGTGAATTCAGAAGTGCATGAATGAGCAGGGCCCTTAGCCTTGTCTTGAAATGGGTGAATGGACATTTGTTCCTAACTCTCATCCTTTGTACTTACATGGCATTCTTCCCTCATCTCCTCAGTTTTCTGCTTATTCATCCCCACAGTCTCCTGAGGGCTTCTTAAAAAACGAGGTCTGACTGGCTTGCTCGACATCACACAAAAAACTGGTGGCAGCACAGAGGATTGAGTCAAGGATTTGTTGGCACTGCAGGGGTGTCTCCATGAAGCCCAGAAGACCAGTCATACCTTGGGCTGCATCAAAAGGAGCATAACCTGCAGATCAAGGGAGGCGATTTCACTCCTCTGTTCTGCTCTGGTAAGATCGCACCTGGAGTCATGCATCCAGCTCTGGAGCCCTCAGTACAGGAAAGACATGGACCTGTTGAGGAGGGTCCAGAGGAGGGACACAAAAATGATCAGAGGGCTGGAACACCTCTCCTATGAGGACAGGCTGAGAGAGCTGGGGTTGTTCAGCCTGGAGAAGAGAAGGCTCCAGGGAAACCTTGTGGTGGCCTTTCAGTATTTAAAAGGGGCCTATAAGAAAGATGGGGACAGACTTTTTAGTGGGGCCTGTTGTGGTAGGACAAGGGGAAATGGTTTTAAATTAAAAGACTGGAGAATTAGGTTAGACACACGAAAGAAGTTTTTTACAATGAGGGTGGTGGAACACTGGAACGTGTTGCTCAGAGAGGTGGCAGATGCCCAATCCCTGGAGACATTCAAGGCCAGGCTGGACAGGGCTCTGAACAACCTGATCTAGTTAAAGATGTCTCTCTCATTGCAGGGGGGTTGGACTAGATGACCTTTGAAGGTCCCTTCCAACCCAAACTATTCTATGATTCTGTGATTCTGTTAAGTCCTACTGCACCCTGAATCTCACAGCAACCCTTTGGCCTTGGGCACCTCCCCCTCTTCTTGCATGAGGGGGATTAAGCCATGGCAGCCTCATGCCCTCATGGGGCTGTGTGCCTTATGGTGCCCATACATGGCATGGCTGGAGTCATGGAGGCTTTGCATGGCCACGGGGCTGTGGGCAGGTAACTTGTGCACCTGCTCAGCCACTGACATCTCAGCCCTTTACAGAATTGAAACTGCTGAGAGTGACAGATTTGATAAACCATGTATTTTTCCTGTTGCAGTCAGGTGTTCAATGAGCTGAGTCGACTGCCTCACTGTCCTTCCTACCCAATGGCCATGACATTGTGTTTGAACCACGTACGTGTGAATATCCTCTGGTAGATGAAGACCTGTACCCGACCTTCACCTGGCTCTTAACCAAAACTACACTTGACCCTTCTGTTGAGTTTGAAAAGTTCAGTCAACATTTTTTTCAACTTTCATCTTCCTATGCCCTCTTTGGGATTTGACTAGGGGTAGAGGCACTAAAATACCCTTAGGAATGCTGTCTTGCAGTAATTTCTGACCTTGCTGAAACCAATCTTTTTGATTCTGGTTGACTCTTACCATTTCCAGGAAAAACCAACCAACCAGACAAACAAAGAAACCAAACATTTGGGCAAAGTTGAAGCTCACATCCCAGCCAGGAGCTTCAGGTGCTCTCATTCACATCAGTCAAAAATCTCTTTGCTGGCTTTGGTGGCACCAACATCAAAGTTACACCAACAGAAGATTTGGGCCCAGCGTTTTTAATTGCTTTTCCATACTGATATCACCATTTCAAAGCCTAATGTAGGATGGATTCAGCGGTTCCTGCCACTTTTCACTGCTTGTGTTTGGCTTCAGGCAGGGGTTTTGTGATGAGCTTCACCAGAGGCTACGCAATGTTGGGACAGCTGTGGCAGCCCCTCAGTCAGATAACCTGACCTCAGGGACAACACTGAGACTTTCTGAGAGTCCAGTGCTAAACTACCTTGCTACTTAATTAGATTTATGTTTTCTTTTTCTTCTTCTTTTTTCTTTTCTTTTTTTCCTCCTTCTTTCTCCTTTATCAGGTAGGCAGTCTGGTTCATACTGGGAAGACGGATCAATACGAGTGGTATTCCATTCAGAGACCTCTCATATGGCATAAATGGGGTCTTTTGGGCTGTCTGTTCTATTCCAACCCTGATTTACTACCATATGCTCCTGCAGATGCTGCTGTGGTTCTTGTCTTGCTCTGAGAATTGCCTGAGCCTCAAATGGGCGGAGTGAGGTCTGAAGACATCAGGGTCCCACCCAGGGCATGGGTGGCACATGTCCTTAGAGCAGTTGAGCAGCTGAGCAACAAAACATCATGCAGGAGATAATGAACCTTTTGCACATAATTAACCACGTCAGCCAGCAACATTTCAGCCAGCCAGGATGGCTTGAGCAGCTTCCAGCTTCCACTTGCATAGCCCTGCCATTGGGATCAGAACCTCCTTGTGCTGCAAGAAAATTTATTAGGAGAGAGAGAAAAGTGGAGGTGGAAGTTCTTGTGTTTAACATCTGTTAATGAAAGATCATTTAATCAATTGCAAAAATAAGAACAGTCACTTCTCCAGCTTCCCAAACATATGTACAAGTGATGCCACAGCTCTTCTCAGAAGTGTGGTCCCTAAAGGATGACACTGCTGGGAAGGGAAGGCAGTTTAGTTTCAGGAAGATTATTGCCTCATGGCACAGGGGAGACAAGGGCTTGAGTCCTGAACTAGACAGCCCCTCATATGCACATCAGATGTCCTAGCCCAGCCTCCAGCTCTCACTCCCTACCACAACAGCATAATAATAAACCAACCAGAGTTTAGTAAAAGATAGTTAAAAAAAAAAAAAAAAAAAAAGCCTATAAGTATTATGCTAACACCTTGTTGCCTAAAGAGGTAAAGGTAGAGCTGGCCGATACCATTTTGATAGTAGGGTATGTACGTGTACCTGGATGGACGTTGTGTACAGCAGGACCTTCTGTTTCCTGAGAAAGAGCTGAAATGCGAATTATGGGACATGAAAGCAGTGAAGCCTCCAGTGGGACAGAGAGAACAAAAGAATTAACAGCTCTGCCACATGCAAAGAACAGGTGAGTTCCTAAGGATGTTGCTTTGCTTCCTTACAGGTCTTTCTTACTTCTCAGGGGAGACAGGGTGAGTCCTGAGATTATCATCTCCCTGTGAGTAGCATCCACACCACCCCCAACCATGCTCTGAAACCAGATTGAGTTGGTCCATTGCCTAGTTGCACTCAAAGATGCCTTGATGGGGCATCATCAGCTGCTTCATCTCCCTCCAGAGGGAAATCACGATGGAATATGGCTGTTTCCTTACTTCATCTCAGCTCACTGCTCTTTCTCAACCCCTCTCTCCCTGCAGCAGCCCAGGCTGCTTGTCAGCTCTTCCACCATAGTCTCAGTGCCAGTGTGCAGCAGGAGGGAATCTCATCTCCAAGCCATGCTGGCTTAGGGGCTGGAGGCCAGCACCTTTCTTCCGCCAGATACCATCCAACCTCAAACCCCACCATCCAGATCTGCAGATCAGTTACCCAAAGCAATGTTCTCTTGACTCTGATACTTCTGTCCAGATAATGAGTTAGTTTAGCTGATAAAGAATTTTTCTAACATCAGTAATGTTAAGAAACAAAGACCTAACAAACCAAAATATATCTTGTGCCCAGTTGCCTCTTTAGCTGGCTGTGCTTTATTTGCACAAGCTGAAGAATTTCATGGTGCCAGGAGGAATGTGATAGAAGTTCTTTGTCTCATAAATTATTTTGGCCCAGTCTTCCCTGGGGAGACAGGGCATGAGAGCAGGAACTGGCAGCATGGGTTCTGCTCCCAGCTTTGGCACTGACCTGCTGCGTGACCTTGGACAACTCACTTCACCTCCCCTGAGCTTCTGTTTCCCCTCCTCTCCTTTGTCTGCCTTGTTTATTTGGACTGTCAACTCCTTGAGAAAGGAATTCAGCCTCCCTGACTGCTTGCAAATTGCATAGCATGCCAGGAGTCCAATCGAACTTGCTCCTGGGAGGTACTACAGTTAAAAAATTCATAACGATGACTAAAAACTAGCATTTGCTAAATGATTGTATGGGAGTTTTTAATTATTAAGTGGCATACATGAATTAGCGGGACATCTCTGGCGCTTCAGAGTGCTTGTCCAGGGGTAGTGACTGCTGTTTCTTTCCTTTTCTGTGGCTACACGTAAGACCATATCTACCAGCCCTGTGAATTTTGACATCTCCTTCTCCCTGCCCCAGCTGTGTGGTGGGAGGAGTGGGAAGCATCTGCCAGAGAAAAGGGAGAGTTTGTTGGAGGTAATGAAGAAGGCTCTTCTTGGAGTTCTCCCCCTCATGAACATCTGGACAGATAACAGCCCTTCTGAGAAAGATTGAAAGAGCTGGAGGGGCCTCCCAGAAAGGGCAGGGAAACACTTCGTCTCAGAGCTGGTCAGCACAAAGGGCAGAAGGGCTGAGAGCAGATGCAGGGACTAATGCAGCTCCTGTCACCTAGAGGTCGGGGATGGAACAGGTGAAACCAAGGCCACCAAAAGCCTATGGTGCGTCTTTGGGTGAAATCAAGAGCCTTGATCCCAGAATATACCTCTTTTAGACAAGTGCTGCAGCCTTGAAATCCATTTAACCATATTGATGGTATCAAGAGCTGTAATAAAAGATTTGCCACTGCATTCATGACTCTGAAGGAGACTCCATACTCACCCGCCGGTTTCTCCTCCACTCAGTGAGTCCCCTGGCAATGCCACCACTGTCCCTCAGCCAAGAGCATGTCCTCCTCCTCCCACCAGGTGACCAACAGCCACCCAACAAAGACAACACGGTATGGCAAGAATCAGATCATTTGCAGGCCACTCCACAGCAATAGCTAAGAGCAGATGATTTCTCTAACATGCTGAGGATGCCTTCAAAAACAACCAATTCCCACCACCTTTCTGGCAGCAGCCTGGAGCTGACAAATGCCACTTGTGTACTCATCTGCTTTTAAAATGTCTTAAACGTATTGCATGCATTGGCTTGGCATTGGTTTTCTTAAGCCCCAGTGATATGGAGAGGTCTGCTGGGAGCAGTGTGAAAAGCAGCTCCTGAAGCAATGTTTTCTAATTGACAGGACCAGAGAGGGCAGGCACTGCTTGTGGTAGGGGAGAAAGCCAAATGAGCTATTAAGCAACCAACCAGAGGCCAATGCAGGATTGTTCCCTCAGTGCTGTCCTCCAGTCCTCTACCCATTTATGGCTACCCCAGCAAAGGTCCTTCTGCTGCCTGCCCACCGCTGGCTGGACACTACAGGAGCATCCTTGTGGTGTGAGTCCTTCCTACCCAGCAAAGCCTGGGAGCACAGAGGGGCTGCTTCTGTCTCCAAATACATTAGGTGACATGAAGCCGGCACAGATATAGGAAGGGCTGTCTAAGAGAACAGATTATGCCTGGCCTTAACTTGCTTCTCTTCACAGCAACAGGACCTTGGGAAACTCGGGAGAGGCATAAGCACACATAGAGGAGGGATGCTCAGGTGCAGGGCGAGCAGGAGTGAGGATCCCCCTGTGCATTGCCATCGAGGATGTTTACAGATCTGTGATTTGCCACTGGATCCAGCTTGCTGCACAGCCCGAGACCATGTAAAGCAGGCAGACGGTAGTGGCTGCATATTTAAAAGAGACATAACAAAAGAAGAAAACTAATCTGTTTTTCAGAGCTTGCAGGTTGCTGTTTAGCAGCTATTCCTTTCCATGGCAGTTGCTGTGGCTCAGAGACCACTGCAGACATGCAGTTGCCAGGGTCTGAAGGGCAAAATTCCTGCGTCTCAGTCTCCAAATTCCTCAAATAAGTCCCTCCAATTTTTATGTTTTCATAAAGACATGGCCTGCTGCCGGGTGACCTGGAAGAGGCATCACAGTGCTTTGTCAGCACACTCGCCTCACTGCAGAAGCTAAGGACCAAATTGTCTTATTAATCATTTAAAAAGTGGGGAGGAAAAAAAAAATAAAAATAAAAGGCACAGTTCTGGCTAATTGTGGGGGGGGAAAAATGAGGTCAGAGTTCATTTTTCTCTCCACTGCTGCTTCACAGTTCGCTGGCTGACAAGGAAAGCAAGATAACAAGAGACTGGAGATAGTTCAGGAAACAACCTCCCTCTCCCAAGGAGAAGCGGGGGAGTTCAGGTTTCTGACATGGATAGAGAGGCGGCTGCGCTGGCTGCCGAGCTGCAGGACTTGGCGGAGGTGATGCCACAAGCTACTCCAGGAGGGAGCTGCAGGTTTTGGCCGTGGCACACAAGGAGCATGGAGGGAACTGTCTCTTTTTTGCCACCCCATAAACATACTGACATCGGTGCTGCTTGCAGGGAAGTCTGAGCCAGGAGGAACTGGGAGCCTCCCATCACCAGAAGCAGTGCAGGATTTCAAGCGGATGCATTTGATTCACTCTCAGCCTCAGGGTTTATCCACTGTCTGTTTTTTGGTTTCTTTTTAATTTAACATCTATGCAAAAGTATAGATTGGAGGGGAGAGCAGAGTTCTGGTGCTCCTTCCCACTCTAACACGGGGCGATGATACGGCAAAGGCTGCCAAACCACCCTTCCCTCCCTCCATCCCCTATGGTCGCTCCCGCTACAAGCAGTGACTGCTGGAGTAACCAAGACCTCCTCAGGAGCGTGAGATCCAGAATCATTCATTTTATGGGGCCCTCCTGCGAGAGCAAGGGATTTGTTACCCTGACTCCTGCTGGGGAAGCGCTCCCACAGCCAGAATGTGGAACACAATACAGCACGGGCTCTGACATTCAAGCTGGGTTATTTGAGGCGAGTTCATTACACGGGGCCTACACTGCACAATCCCAGCAGTAATTATACGGGCTTCTTGCACCATTCTGACTAGTTAAATGCTAACTCTAGCCTGAAATCTCAAAGCTGCCCAGCAAAGCCAATGTGCTGTGGCTGGTTTTAGGGGTGTAGAGGGAGGAATGGGGTCAGGAGAAGGAGTTGCTAACAAGGGGTGCTTGTTTAGCAAAGATCCCTGCGGCAGAGGACAGACGCTAGGACGGGATGTTTGCTTTTGCGAGCATGAGCAGTGGACTATGGCAGGTGGCTTGAGATCTTCTTCAGCAGCAGCATTCATGGTAATTCCAGTGCTAATGCTAGTGTTAAGCCTCCGGCTACAGAAAATGAAGTGATAGATAAAACTCCTAAGTCAACAGTGCAACGTGGACTGAAATCAATGAGTTGTGTTAACAAGGTGTGCAAGTTTCAAGAGGATGTGAGCAGGTAGTGCCAGCAAAATGTCACAGGAATAGTGTGAGAGGCAAATGTGCTAGAGGCAAAAAGGCCTGTTTGGCTCTGGGTTCACCATCACTTCACAATCACTTACTGATGTCCTTACCAAGTATAAAATGTATGGCTGAAGTTCAGTACTGGTTTTGAAATCATTTCCACTTTGATTTCAGTCCAGAAGTGAAGGACCAAATATCAGGCATTCCTCCCTCACTTCATCCTCCCTCACTTCAGCTGTCTCCAGTGTAGGTCTTCACAAATGAGCTAGGCATCCAAGCTCTCATTACAGTTATGAATGGGCTAGCTGACAGAGAGAAGTTTGCAGAGTGTTTTATGTCACCCTCAAGTAGACACCTACACCTGGTTGGAGGAACTGTCCCATAACTTTGTGGAGAGGCTGCAGCTCTGTCATCACCACTGCTAGATTTGGCCAAAACTGATGTATTCAGAAACAGAAGCCATCTCCTGAGACAGAGTCTTTTGGACAGTGAAGCAAGACATCACTCTTGGACCATGGAGACTCTCTCTGAGTGACATCTGTATTTCTTCTGTGGTGCTTTAGTAGCACTTTTGAAAATAAGGACATGCACATCTGACACCAAGCACAGCTGCTCAGAGCAGAAGTCCACAGAAGGAGAGCCCTTTGTAGAGCATCTTTCATTTGAAGAGTGCAGAGACATCTTGGCGGACACACGGGTAGCCTACAGGGCTAAAACACTGCTTCCAACAGAATGAGGAGCTGAGTTGTCTCTCCTGAACATGATCTGTGGTGGGTTGTACACAGGTGTTGGCCCACACCTTGGGAAAGTTCTGATGAGGAAGAGAGTGGAAGGCCTCATGTACTGCTCTCATCGCTTCCACAAACCCTGGATTTTTGTAGCACATACCTCCATCTTCCTGCATCTTTGTTCTTCTCTTTACCCTCAATCAGGTATGCAATAAGGGTGAAGGAAGGGAGGGAGACTGGTCAAAGTGTAGATCCAAAGGTTTGCTGAGAACATTTGACTTGGAGTTCTATCTGAGGTGAGATCAAGCGTGGGTGAACAGCAAGGCTTACAGGCTCCTTGTACCTGTGTTGGATGCCAGCAGTTATTCAATAGCCTGTGCTATGAAGGTCAGGCCAGGTGATCGCAACAGCCGGTAAGTCTGTCTATAGCATCGCTGGTGGTGTGGCAGCACTGGGGGCTAAGCAGGTAAAAGGCAGGCAGGCCATTTGAGCCAGATACCAGATAAACATGAACAACATCCAGCACAGCCAGTTCCACCATGTCCCAAAACACAAAATGACTTAAGAACTACTATGAAACATTGAAGCATGTGAGAAGGAACAGTGGATAACAAGGGCTAAGGAGAGTGACATGAACATCTCCAAAGACCACTCTCCCCAGCCCCTCCAGGCAGACTGCCCGTCCCTTTCCTTCCCAACCCTGTTTTCCCCTAACACAGGATAATTACTAATTGCTTTTGCCATGGAAGTAACAACGTGTCATTTCTTTTTTTCTTTTTTTGTTTGGCGGAAACATCAATAAGGACCCTTCTACATTTAGACATGAAGGAAGAGAAGGAAAACAGTCTTGTTTTCAATAAGACTGGGTCTCTTCCTCCATTGCTCAACTGCCCATTTGCACAAGGCTTTCTGGCCCCGTAGTATCCTATTTCCCTGGAGAGCACCATCAACATGGGGAGGCGAGGCAGTGTTGGAAGGTAGCCTGAGGATAACAGGCGTTATAAAGAGGAATTTTTTTCCCTGCTGTTTTTGTTTGTTTTACCACAGAGGCTCAGAGGATCTGGCCAAGAGCCTCACACAGCAGGTGCTGCCTGGGAATGCAAGGGGAGCAAAATTCTTACTAAATGGAAGCATTATTTGACACCACCGCCTTTCGCAATCTTTTTCTTTTGTTTCAGACAAACTCCAAGGCCTCCTGGGCTTTGTGGTCAAAGCTGCATTGGACTCTTCTGCAGGGGAGGAAAGGGAAATAGTAAGGGTGTCCCCAAACATGCCAAAGACTTGGGTGACAGAGACTGAGCCTTCTGGAAACAATACTGCTGAATTCCCGCAGAACTAGCAAGAGGGCCAAGAAAAAAAAAAAAAAAGGAGAAAAATGAAAAAAAATCCCTTTCAGCTCTTCACAGCAGTTTTATTTTTTTTTTCTTTTCTTTTCTTTTTTTTTTTTTTTTTTCCCTTTTATAAGAAGAAGAGGTTGAGCCTGCCTACACACATCAAAATGCTTTCACCATTCGGAGACCTCTGAACCTAGATCCACAGGAGCAGGTCCCAGCTCTACCTTGGCTTGGCTATTTCTCCCCCATGGCTGTTGCAAGACTAGAAGAGAGAGTAAGCGTGGCCAAGGGAATGCAGGCTAACTCTTTCCTGCACCAAAGAATTACCCCATGGCTCAGGCTTTCAGCTCTTCTCATGTTCTTTTGTACCTCAGCTCCTTGCCTGTAAAACTGGTTAGAACCACGTGGGGATTGTATATTAGCAACATGGGATGTGCAACTATTTCATAAGTGATGGATCTATAAAAATACCCAGAAAGAAGTCAGAATTTTCCAGAAATGACAGGCTTTGCCACAGAGTTTACATCCTTTTTTTTTTTTTCTTTTATGAGCTGCCTCTATCCAAACACTCTCTTCCTACTAGCAAAAATGAGGTCTCAGATGAAGACTAATTTTTCATAACCTTGTATAATATTTGGATACCCTCAGTTGATGAAATGAACCTACAGAAGGGCTCATTAAAAGCTCACATTCAGAAGCCTATGAACATGCAGTAACTGGCTTTGCCTGTGGTGTTCAGGTACATCTGTCTTGTGATCATCCTCAAGAAAAAGGACGACGTTCTTTTCTGCTCCACACCTTGAGTGCTGGAGTTGCACTTGCTGATGAAGCTCCAGGGTACACCTCTGAGGCCACTGTTATTAATATTTATTATTCTCTTCCCCTTCCACACTCTGTGGTTCCTTGGGAGGCCAACAGTCCCTCCTGCCCCAGCCTGTATGCTTTTACGCAGCACTGTATAAGACATAGCCACATTCCTTGGCTGTAAGTCTTTACAATCACGCACCAGCTCTCCAAAACAAGTTCAGAGCATGACTTCCAGCTAGACGGATGACGTGGCTCTTCAGACCCAGAGGTAAAAGCTACAAGTATTAGCAACAGGGTGGTTAGGTGCTACCCACATTCCTACCACTGACGTCACTGGCATTTCTGCTTGCCAGCGTGCAGCTATTGCATTCCTCAACCCAAAAGGCAGCTTTTTTTTCTTGAATTTCATATAGTACAAAAGATGGATAAATCTGTGTGAGAAAAGTGTCTCACTCTTCAGAGGCCTTCGGCTGCTATTTATTAAGTACACTAAAAATAATGAAAAGCAATGACATTTCGTTGAAGGGGGAAAGTCATAGAGCTCAGAAAATGAAATTGAAATGAGCCTCTTTCAGAAGGTCATTTATATGGCATTAAAATTTCTGCCCACTCAGAAATAGGAAGAAGAAATAATACTGAACAAAATTTAAAAGCTTCTGGTGTAAATTGGCAATGGTGAGAAAAGTATGTCCTTGGCAAATAGCCAGAAAAAGAAAATACAGCAATGATCAAGCCCTTCAGGGTCAGGAGCCTGAGTGAACGGTATAGCTACTGAAAAATAGATAGGATGTATATTAAGATTCCACAACTAGTTTCAAAGCTGGAAAATATGACTTGATGTTGTGAGACACAGATCTATCTCCATCTCCCGGTCAAAAGGAGATGAGGAAAGAGTACTGAAGTACAACACATTTGTGCTGGGAGATGGGTGAGGTGTTCAGAAGCCCTTTGGCAAGGCCGGTCACAGCATTCTTCTCAGCAAGAAATGTCAGTTTGGTTTTTGCATCAGCAAGTACAATTTCTGTTAATTTTTCTAAACGAAACTGTTTTGAAAAATAGGTTTTAAATATCCCAAGTGAATCTTCTCTGTATTATTTAACAACAAATAATAATGCAAGCAACAGTGTGAAAAGTTTTTAAATAGCCAAAAACTACAGCAAAGTTGACTCACAAATACTTTTGATATATCAGCCTTTTGTCCAGATGTTGGGATAAAAAATTATTATTATTATTATTATTATTATTATTATTATTATTATTATTATTAATAATAATAATAAAACAACTAACCTCCAAAATTTGAAGAATGTAGCCTGCCAGGCAATGTTGCTTAGTTTTAAAGAGGAGAAAGGTGCAAAACTGATTGCTAGATGTGAAGCCAAAGAAAAGCAAATTAAAAACAAGGCACTTTTTTTAGTTCATGCAAGCTTCAAAATCAAGTAAGGTCATGAATCTCCAACTTCTGATGTGTTCACATTCCCATATCTTGGTATGTCCGGATCTGGATGTTTTTCTGGAAGATGCAGTAAAGCTACTGGGCTCGGTACTGGGCTAATTGGCTGCAACTGAATGGCTTTGAAATATAGGAAGTCATACCAGATGTTCTCATGGTTCCTTCTGGCCTTAAACCCTGTGAATCTATGAATGAGTTTCTGAATCTATGAAATCCCAAGTCCTAAGAATACAAACATATGAGTAGAGTTATATTTCTGGCCTCTAGATCAGAAGAAAGATATTGAATGTGCATTGTTGTGATAAATCAAAGAAGCAGCTAAATCGGAGCTGTAATAAAAGTTGACTGCAGATCTTTGTGCAGAAATTGGTCTTATGTCATGTGAGGACAAGGTTCAGAGAAGCGATTTCACAACATCTGAAATGACTGATTTTTGGAGCAGCCCCTTCCAAGCACTGTGGAGGAGATTTCCTCCAGACTTGGTCCTGAATGCCACACAGGAGCTCATCTGACAAGTGATGATCAATGAGGCACTGAACACTGTTGACCACATTGTAATCGAGATGGGCATCCCTGCCATGAAAACCAGCAGTGAGACATTCAAGTCGAGCGAAAAAGTCTCTGTTTTATGGGGCTTCCTTACAGGGAAGCTTGTCAAAGCTGAGAAAATTGAAATCCACAGTCAGCAGAAAGCTACTCAGCCATGGTCTAAGCACAGTCTCGTCAAGGATGTATCCACCCCCTCCCCTCATATGAAAGAAGAAGAGCAGCAACAAAAATACCCAAAGGAATTACGATACTTTTGTATCATTTAATAACACTTTGAAGTAATTTGATTTGTTTTGAAAGGATCTCCTCCATATGCCCCAAAACTGGGTTCAGAGAACATGATGTTGGGTCTCACCAATGAAATGCATTTTTGCCAAGCTCCAAGCATGGAAGTTTTCTGCCTTCACCATCTCTCTCAGCTATGTCTGTGGCTAGAGAAGGCATCACAGTGGGCAGGAGCCACGTGGGACCCAATGTCCCTTATCAGCACAGCATGGGGTGATTCCTAAGATGCACAATCGGCCACTGTGACGCAAACCTGCCTTCTCCATGCATGAGGTTGCTGGAGCTTTGCACGATTGGGCATGTTTAGATGGCCGCTTTAAAGCAAACCTTCAAGAAACGGACACCTTGCTGGAATGAAAAGATCAGAAAAAAACCATGTGCTGCCAAAATTCCCCAGTGAAGCGCCCTTATATAATAACGAGCTACATGTGCCGTGCAAAGTACTGTATGTCATTCGCAGAGGGCCCGTTGACACTCTAACGTCACCACCAATGTCACGCAACACTGGGCGAAGTAACAAGCATGGAAATATCACCAAGCAATACATAATGCCAATGACAGTGGAACTAATGTAGAGAAGATTATCCTTACATTATTCAACACTTCCAATTGCTCTCTGTTTTAAGTGGCTATATGATGTAATAATACATAAATACTGTAATGAAGGGTTTATTTATAGCCATCCTCAGTGTTACCAGTGAAAGTATTAATGCATTTTTCCCACGCTATGTTCATTGACCAAAGCAGCGCAACCCATTTTCAAGGGACTGTGTCAAAAGAGTGTTTAAGCCATTCCTCATTCTTCGGAACAGGTGAATGACTAATGTAGCAGGCACAGTAATCAGATTTAAATATGGGAATAAAAAAAAAAGCAGAGGGGTGGGTTGGTAAAAAAAAGTGAAGGTAATATAGGACAAGTCTTAAATGGAAAAAAATAGTTAAAGTGTCACTACATCTGGCAACTACTTTCCAACCTGGAGACGAAAGGACTCCCTGGAGCAGTAAGATCTTGCACCCAGTTCTCATTTAAGACGAGTGTTGAGGGAGTGAGTGATCAAACCTTGGAGCTGTGTCAAAGATAGCAAAGTGGCTATATGGCAAAAAGCAAAAGTGGCTTCAGGTCTCAGAAATCTAGAATGATGCCATTTGCACTACCAGAGTCACTTGCAATTTCTAATGGCATCGGCCTTAACTGAGCTGGTGTTCCTGTATAATCTTCCACATCCTTGAGCTTTCCAAACCACCCTGGAGTCACTAGTAGCCTCCAGGTGTTTATTCCTCTTTCCTGAGGATGGTACAGAGAGGAAAATGGCAGGTCTTGAATGGCTGAAGATGCAGGATTTTGGAAGGATTACATGGTATTTGCAGAGACACTGCAACACTCCCATTCCTACACTCCATCTGCAGAGAGAGTTCCTTTTCACTGTGAACACAGCAAAGTGGTAAATGGTAAAAAGCAGAAAGAAAAATACTTCCTTTTCCCTTGTGGGAGAAAAGTGTGATTTCATCATTGTGAAGTGTGGGTTTCTTGGGGTGTGAAGGAGAAACCATACCTACCTGGAGAGACGGAGTGGTGGAGATGGGGCTTCTGTCTCTCTGGTCTGCCTTCCTCCTGCGCTGCACCTGATCCTGCCCCACTCCTGAGCCCTTCATGTCCCCGCAGCTTTATGCTGGCCCAGGGAGAGCTGCTTTTCAGACATTCACCTGCTACCTGCATTTCACTTGTTTGGGGGTAACCTTTCCTGCCTTTGAATCTACTGATGCACATGACTTACAATTCCTTGCAGGGTGTATCATATCATTCCATTAATGGCTCCTTGAGTGGTGAAGTCATGGCAAGACTTATAGAGACAATGTCCAAATTCCTCTACCCAGTTTAGAACTTTCTCCATTCATCTTTCTTACAATTTGCCACCCTGAGAACACGAAAGTCCTGTGTATCCACGTGGGCTTTTAGTGTGAAGCAGAGCAAGAAATGGGGCATCAGCTTTTTGTGCAAGAGTGACAGCAGGAGGGGATGTACCTTCCTCCACCGCATTGGCACGTTGCCGGCAAGTGCAAGAAACGGCCTTTTTTCCTTGTTTCACAACAAACAGAGCTGCACTGTAAACAGCATTCATCACACAGGGAGTTCCACTTAGAACCACATGAATGCTAGAAAAATACTATTTACAAGTCCTCCCTCAAATAAAAACCACGAGTTTATTTTGGCAGTGACAGTGATTTTCCTAGTGATTTCTTCTGGCAAGCTATCAGACAGGTACAACAACATTTGCTGAAATATTCAGAGGATGGGGACATGTTTCAGATGCTTGTGTAAATAGAAACTGTTGGACAAATGCTTGTGCAAATCTGTTCTCACGTGGATCGGTGCAGTGAGGGATTTGCATTACTGGTTTTGAAAGCTGCTTGTGGGTTTGGAACTCCTTGAATCAAAGCAGAGGATCTCTCCCATGTGACGGAGGTAAACAGCGACACACGCATGAACTCAACGAGAGGAGCATAAACGAAAAAAAAAAAGGGCAAATAACAAATAGTTGAACTGCAGTCAGGCTGCATAGTTTACAAGCAACCCGAAGACTGAGAAACAGCCAGAGAAACCATTCACGTAATAACGGCGTGTCAAACACATCTGTAAAGTTCCTGCAGCATTTGTAAACAAAGGCCCAAGTTCAACAGGATTTACTTGGAGTGGTTCATATCATTAAAATTAGGCAAGCATGTAAATATCTTACTGAAACAGGGCCAGCAGAGGGGACTACAGTTGAGTGGTTAATTGAGTTTGGTGAGTAGTTGTTCAGCTATATTTCCTCTGGGACTGATGCATGGAGCGGATCGTTTAGTACTTGAAGAATTAAGGATGGGAATTGCAGGAAAAGGAAGAGCAATGGAAGAGCTGGCCAGGCTGGCTGGTCGAGGTGGGCAGACGTGCTGGTGTTCAATAGGTGGCACTTTACAATCATGGACCCAAGGCAGGTGTCACCTCACAGCTTCCAAACACCCTGCTGCACTTGTCCTGACACAGTTGGAGATTTAACCATATGCTGGCTGTAGCCAATGCATCTACATGTGAAAGCAATTGTAATGGCTTGGGTTCTGTTTTGTTTGCATTGTTCATTTCCTACAAATGCAATTACTAAGGGATAAATTAAATTAGATTGTAACATTATTTTGAACATCTTTTCTGGTTTGCTTTACTTCAAATTTTCTGAGAGGCCAGTGTTTACAGTTAAAAATACAACTTGGCAGAAGTACAATCAAGAGAAAGCAACACGTACCACAAACAAGACCATTAAAACCATTTAGAAAATTTTTGCAAAAGACAATCGTTACAGGACTAATTTCCCACTTGGTCATCATGGTCTTATGTCAACATTATCACCATTGACTTCAGCTGAGCCCTATGGGCACAAAGCTTGTGTGATGGGGTGGAAAACAGTTCCAGTTTAGGATTATGTATGCTGTATTATTTAAAGGACAAGCGAATCCCAGGACTGTTTAAGTACCTCAAAGTCTCTGAATGCAGCCCTTTTCCCACTGAAATAAAAGGCAGAGCAACCATTTACAGGGAGAGGCTGGAATCAAGTGAGCCCTACCTGCCATTGGGAAGCTATGGCCACCAACAATGCACTTTTTTGGGCTAGATGCATAGGTTAGGACAGGATGGAGGCTTTGGAGAATGGACTAGAGAGAAAGGTGTGCATCCCGCCCCCCACCAATACCTTCTTATTTCTCATTAGTTCATGTTTTTCCATTTTTCAGAACAATATTTAAATTATTCCTGGTAGACTAGGAACTATTTTAAAAGCTCCTCAAAACAAGCAATATATATTTAATTGTTTGTTTATATGTGTATGGATAGAGAGGTACATATATAAAAAAAAGATGGGAGGTGTTTTTTACCTGGTTGATAATGATTTTTTTTTCATGTTTAGGTCTTTTAGAAGAGCAATTATATTAGACATGTTGAGCTGGCCACTAGAATGAGTAAAGCAGTTTGGGAGAGGGAAAAAAATTGTGAATATTTCAGGGTAATTACTAACAGTTAGTCCCAGAACCAGAAAAAAAAATAAAGGCAAAGAAAAAGAGAGAACAGCTTTCGCCTGTTACTGATTTCCTTTTTGGTTACAGGGGCCATTGTTTGTTTTAATGACAGGAAAAGAGAGCTGTCAGAAGACATTTGCATAGTGCAAATAGGGTCACAAATCAGAGGGACTGTGTAGATCATATAGCAGCGAGCCGGGAGCCGTCGGTGTGCAACTGTGAGAACAAGATTGTTTCCTAACATAGGGGAAAAAGCTGATATTTTTTCCACGTGCAATTGAGGGCTTGAGCAAATTTTAGGGAGAGAAGCTTCCTGCTTGCAGCAGGGTCTGCCAGGTTCTCATGAAGGTGTTGCTGCTTGTTTATTTTCCTAGCTGTGTGCTTAAGATGCATTCTTTGAAAATGTAGCTGATGGTCTGTTTGTATAGACTACACCACTGGTGAGTTAGACCAGGGGTTTGTGTTCATTTGGGAAAAGAGAAAGAATCCTGGCCATCAGAAATGTTTACTATATCAGGAAATGAATTCACTACTAGAGAGTTCCAGTGGATATAAAACAAAAATTAAAACAAGAGCCTTGTATAAACCCACTTTGTATCGTCTCCTCCATAAACAGCCCCATACGTGACAAAGCTCAGAGTGAGAGAGAGAGGTAGTTTTATTGGGGCATGTGAATGGGGAGTTAATTGCTGTCGTGTTTTGATTTTTTTTGCACATGTTTGTGAGTTTGAAGTGAAATCTGGTCTTCTTCCTCCTGTTCCAGGGAGAGCTGAGCCTTCACTGAGAAATAACACTAGGCAAAATGACTTCAAGCTGTCACCATTACACAACCTAAACTTTATTTCTTCATTAATGCATTACAGAGCAAAAAAACAATGAGAGCATTCCTCTGGAATGTGTGTTTACCGAGCACAAAATGATATGTTTACTGAAATAGCAGTTGCTGCCGGGTTACCCAGTGGGAGAGAGCTTTCTCTTTCCACACCGGTCCGAGACCCCAGTGCCACTCTGCTCCACAGCCTTCAGTGCCAGCGATTTTCCCCAGCTGCCCCAGTCACTGTGCAAGCAGAGGCTGAGGAGGTCCCATAAGAAAAAGCAGCAGTGGTTCCCACCCAAGGCAAGGCTCAGCATTGTCCAGTGGCACCTTTTCGCTGGCTCTGGCAAACCCTGGAGGAAAGGAAAAAAAGGAGAAGGATCTTGGGGCATCCCTTCATGGAAAAAAGCGTGAATCAGAGGAGAAGGGGCTAAGCCAGGGATTTCAGGGTGAGTGGTAGTGATCCCCTCAGTGTGGGAGCAGGAAGGATGCTCAGGGAAGAGGACGAGTGCCAGTGGCATGTGGGCAAAGGGCAGAGGCAGAGCAGCTCCTGGGCACAGCAGCGCTGGGACAATGTGGCATGGGAGGAAGGGCGGGAGGGCAAGCGATGTCTTTTGTGGTCATGGTAATGAAAACATCATTCCTGATGGCTGGGATGTGATGGGCACGTTGTAAACGCCCCAAACAAAAACAGCCAGGGGAGAGAAGAAAGGGAGTCAGATAGACAAAAGAAAATAAAACTAGAGATGGAGCTTTCTCCTTTAACCCAAGAGTCAAAGCAAACCACGCATGTGTTGGTGCATGTGTACACATGCAGGTGCACGCACACATACACCTTCCTATGCACCCAGTTTCATAAATTCAAAGGTGTTGTGGTTTTTGTTTTTGTTTTCCTCTTTATTTCACTAAGATTCAAGCAGCAAAAACAGTAAGTAAGGAGCTTTTGCTCAGTACGACTGCCAAGCAGACATCAGGTTGGCTGCAGCGCTGTTTGGTGTGGATATGGGTCTCCAGTGATTCATAACCAGCCCAATCGAAACAGGGTTCATCAGTGCCCCAACCAACAAAAACACAACTGCAATGTTTTCTGTTCATTCCCTTCTCCTTTAAAGAGAAATACACACACGGAGCAAAAACAAAACCAGAGAGTGCTTTCTAACCTGGTACAGCATATTACACTAATTAAGGGATGCTGTTACTCATGCATCATTCACGACCCTGCCAAAACTGGGAACAAACAGTCCCTACAATCTGGATAGGACTCTCTGAGCTGAACTTTGCAGAGTTTTCTGATCTGAAAAAGCCCAAATAGGAAGCATCCTTCCCCATTGCTAACTGCCTGCTGTTGGCAGCATACCGGGCAGTGCTCTCGCCCTGATCTGCTTTTCTGCAATCACACGCTGATATTCTTTTCCAGTGACTGCAGAGCAGGTGAAGGCACCTGCAGAATGCCATGAGTTGTCATCTTTCTGCCTGGTTGCATCACCTCCACCCTGGACATAAAAGCATCTCCTTGCTGAGACCCCTTTGTCCTGGTGCTGTGGTGCTGTGGGCTTTTTCATGTCCCATTTGACACCGTGAGGACAGAGGGGCACTGCTGCCAGGAGAACCGGAGATGTCATCCCCCCAAACCCTTCTTGCTGGGGTGTGGAGGAGGGTTGGGGAAGTCCTTCAAGGTGTCCCAGCTGTGGCTGAGAGGAGCCAAGGAAGCATGCTATTTGTGTACATGCCATGTATGCATCTCGGCACCATGCTGAGAAAGATTGACAGGAGCTGCAGAAAGGCTGAGTAAAATTTTCCAAAATACCAAAGCGATGTAGAAGCCTCCCTTCCTATTTTTAACATGTGACTGAAGTATGTGAGGACCAGAGCCTTAGAGGTACCTCTGCAGATAGCTCCTGTGGAGCTGGGCACCTGAAAGAGCTGAGCACCTCTATTCCACTGCCCTGGTGACCCATCCTCCCCACTGGTCTGGGATGCCCTCCCCTCTCAGTTATGTTGGTTCAGCCTCCGATACCCAACAGGTTGACTCTTCTGCAAGTCCTGCAGGAACCTGCATGGACCGCTGCTGAGCGTCTGTCCCCCATCGAGGTGTCCTCTCTTTTCTTCCACCAATCCCACCAGAGCTGCTTCATGCTCATGTTTTTCTCCCAGTCATGGTGCCTCTGCTTTATCTCCTTTTCTTTGCTGATCCAGAAGCCACTGCTGGGTGGTAACTCCTCTCCGCTGCGGCATCTTGGACCCTCACAGCTGTTGCACACGGGCACATTGCTCTCTGTAAACCTTGTAACTCCAGGATGGGTGGCAAGGTGACTTTCACAGCATCTTTTCTCAATGGCCAGTGGGCTCTGCAATCTCCAGCCCAGCTGGCTTGGCCCAAAACATCTCAGGCTGCTTCCGCAGCAATGAAGTGTTGCCTATTTATTGCTGCTGATTATTGCTAATGACAAAGGCAGGTGGCCGGGGCAGGCAAAAGGAGAATGGCAAGGCTTAGAGAGATGGGAGAAGATTAAAAGGTCAAAAAGCAGTTATTTTAGCTGCCAGTTTTGTGCAATTTTTGAAGCAGAGGACTGTTTGCGTTAAATGTAGCAAGCACAGGTTTCAGCTGCAATAGCACACTCTTCCCACTCCATGTTTTTGCAAAACTTTCTGCCTATTTGTAGCACCTCCTGCTGTATTGCTCACACTAGCCCTTCCTCAAGAAAGATACTGGAGCCATACGTCGGAGCCATATGTCTCATTGCTGTAGTGAGACTCGAGCAGAAGCTATTGCCAGAGGCAGAAATACTCTCATGGATGCAGCCAGTAGAATAGGTGGAAATTTTCCAAATTTCTTTTTGTGGAGTGAACATTTTTCCCTATGAAAAATGTGGAGGGAATGCAGGCAAGGCTTGATAATAACTTTTATGACATGTCCTTTCCTGTTTCTAACTTCTTCTAATTGTCTTTTCTATCTTATGATGCCCTTTTGGAGCCCAAACTCTCTCACTGATGTCAAGGCAGAAACAGCAAGGAAAGAAATATTGTCACCCAAGCTGCAGTGATGAAAGCTCCTTCATGTCAGCGTTCTAATACAAATAACCGTATAGATACCAGGATGTGCTCCTAAAGTTTCTGTTGTTGCGCAAGAGCCCCTCTGGCCTCTCAGCTGCTGCAGCTGTGAAATGCTCTTTGACTTTCCCATATGTCTCCCAAGGAAATCCTTCCCCTGTGGACCAGAAAATGCCAGTAAGGGTGCTGTTTTGCGGTAGTGCAACAGTTGGTGAGGATGGAGCAAGAGACAGGTAGGAGAAGATGAGGGTTTATAAAGCACCAGCAAGAGACAGGCTTGGTGATGGGAGGGAGCACAAGCACCATGCAGTGCTCAGGCTGAAGCGATCCCCAGGCTGCACATGATTCAGGCAGAGAAGCCTAAACCACTCAATATTGCAGCGGGATCCTTGAAATACTAGTGGGATAAACCTGTTAATAGTGAGGTGTCAGCATACTGCAGTGAGCAGCTCAGGAGCTCATAGTGATGCAAGCACCTACAACAAGGACAGGTCTAGGAGAAGGATGAACTCCTACATGCTCCCCAAACACCATCCCTACTGTGCTACATCTAACTTTTCAATACCAGGTTGTCTATTTTTCTTTCCTTTGAAGCTGCAAGATGCTGGTAGAGCCATCAGTGATTTGTGAGCATTTGCTTCTGCAACCGGTCACCTGCTGAACGCCGGGGACCTCCACGCATGTACCAACAGTTACATCTCTTTTACTGTGATGCAGTGCCAGCCACCATACCGAGGAAGCCACAAATGCTCACATGAACCCCTTTGATAAATGGGCACTTCCCTGCTGCGTGGACCAGATAGCTGCAAGCCAAGGCCATTACTCAGCGTATCATCAGGTGTGTAGCTGTGCCCTGTGCACTCCAAATTGGCAGGGAGATGACTATTGGAAGGAAGCTGAAGCCAAAAGGGCTGTGGCATCTGGCCAAATCCACTGTCGATTTTAAAGCTGATTCCTCTGTTCCTTTCATGGAGCAAAACAACTATATTTTTCATCTTGCAAAGGACAAAGCTCAACAGTGGTTTTTTCTGGTTTTAGGGGTGGGGGTGGGCTTTTTTTGTTTATTTGCTAGGAATCTATTGAACGCTGTTACATTATTATTCTTGCTGTCAGGAAACAGGCTGATTCTCCTCCCAAGTAGCAAAATTTGACTACTGAGCAATCAGGCTGCATGGAGCTTTTTGGCCACTGGTGAGGCTACTGTCTTAGATGGTGGCCTATGAATGTCCTTCAAATGCTTGGCTTTGAAGAGCTCTGCTATTAGCCTCTGGAAGTTCCCCTATCAATGGATGAGTGGGTAGCACAACTCTTGGGCCCAAAGAGAGCAAAATCCTGATGCTGTAAAATCTCTAGTGTGGCATCTGGTTTGCTTTATACTCTGTGTGCTTCATTTCATCCTGAGAGAATGGCCCTGAGTGTGCTGTGTGGTCAGGGCTGTTAGGGAAGGTACCCACCTCTCTCTCTCTGTGTCCTGAGAAATGCACAGTCTCCCAGTGGGTAATCTGTAAATCTGAACCTATTCCTTCAGTGGAAAGTATTGAAGAAAAGAGTCCACAGTACTTTTTTTGATGGGGATGAGCTGCAGAAATGGACTATGAGAAGGGATGGTAGCACAAACAAAGCAGAAATTGGTGCTTTTCTTATGCCTCCTCCCCCCAGTTATCCATCATGATTATTCACCTGACCCATATACCTCCATCTACACTGAAAACCTGGCACTTGGCCAGCCACCAGCCATCATATTTCTGTGCTGGATCAGGTCTCATTCAGGGGAAATTTCCCCAGCCATGGAGAAAACAGAGCAAGAAGTGGTTTCCTCAGGTTCATTCCATTATTCATCATTATCCTCCCCTTGGGCCACCCTCAATAATTTCCTTCCCCTCCTCTCAGTGTACACCCTTTAAATGATTTTAGAATATGGCACTGAAAAATAAGGTTTTAAAAACAAACAAACAAACAAACAAACAAAAAAACCAACAAAAACCCAAGGCACTGTAAACATTCAAATACATTGCTTGGCTCTTTCCTCCCTGCACCATTGTCTTAGAAGGGCTGGCATGGAACCAGACTTTTTTCTTATTACCAATCTTAACTACTCCACTGGGCATTGAAAAATAAAGCCCTATAAAAGTCACTAATTAAATAAGTTCTCCCATCTGACCTAATACAAGCAACATGGGAGGTTGCGTGATTTTTTATTTTACATTTTTTTTTTCTTTTCCCCTCTCTTTTGTAGAGCCCACTTTTCTGATGGGGATTCGTTGTTTTTCTGGTAAGGGAGAGGGATTTCAAGGTCACAGAATGAATAAATGATGATAATGCGCGGCTGTGGGGAGAAGCGGGCACAGTGAGCGTGCAGCAAGCGAGCGCAGCAGCAGCCGAGGTGCTCACTGCCTCCCCAGCCCTCTCCAGGGAGACAGGGCTGGGGCTGGCCAGCCCCGCTGCGGCTGTGTGGGTGCTCAGCCTCCCTGCTATTGTTTGCCAGGGCAGCCGCTTCTTTTTTATTTAATTATCATAATTATTTTCTTCTCTCATGACTCAGGAGCATGCGATTATCTCGTCTGCATCTCACCCACCCTGGGGCTCTGCGGAGCTCCCTGGCTCCAGGCCTTGCGGGGTGCGTGCCTGCCCTAAAGCAAGTGAGACAGAAAATTAGCTGCTGGATTTCCTGTTATTCTTGGGAATTTCAGATAGATTTGTGCAGCTAGATGTTCGCCACACTTGCCTGCGGAGGTTCCAGTCCTGTGCACCACTCTCTCTCTTCCTCTCTGCTCCCTGAGCATGAGCCCACAAGTGAGATGAGTTGGGTGGTCTCAGCCTGCTGCCCCACCACTGGGGCTGTGTGGGGTGATGCTCTTTTGTTTTCTCCGGACTTGCTTCTTAATAAGCTTGCCTCTTGTGAAAGCATCCCAAGGTTTTCTAATAACAGGAAGCGGCGCATTGCCTGCCACAGGGTCCAGCCGCGTGTGGGAAGAGGTGTGGCTGCCTCCAATGTTCCTTTCGAGGAACTTTAGTGTCACGAGGGGCCCCAGTCTTGGCATGCTTTCTCCTTGGCATCCTCCTTGCTGCCTCTGGCACTATTGCCCTTTTTTTCACTTGCTACCTGAATAACCCAAGGGGTTGTGACCAGGATCAGCCCCTGCAGAGATGGAAGGGTTGCAGCTCCTGGAAGGTGGCAGGTAGGGATGGGGATGCTGAGCCTGGGGAAATGTGTGCCTCTGTGATGGTTGCCCTGTTTCAGGTTGCTGAAGGTCCCAAAGCTGGTGCTGAGGTGAAGCGGATGCCGAAGAGTTTGAGCCCCCATCACCAGAGGACTTCCCAAACCTCTCCTCATTTCAGCATAGAACCTCTAATAGTGAAGGTTCTTGCCCTCCAAGAAAGCAACAGATGGAATCTGCCCAGCTAGACAAGCTCTTCGGCAGCTCCTCCTGCCTCCTTCATGTCTGGAGAACCTGGCAACGCAGACCTCGGGGGACGTCTCCCAACGGCCTCGATTTAGCTCATTCTAGGCCATACTGAGAATAATTAGCTGCAGGAGTTTGCCTCTCTCCCCTTCTCGTTGAAACTAGTTTTCTTATTTTAGCTTGGTGCTTTGTTTTCCCACCAACTGGGCTGTTTATTCTATAGATTTTACACCATAGCTAGGATAAATAAACAGCAGCTGAGAGGTGGCCGCAGCTATCGGGGAGGGCAGAGATGGGTATGCAGGGCTGGGAGAGGGTGGCAGGAGCCTTGCCCAGCACTGTTTGCTTTCCTCGTGCAACCTCCCAGAGCAGGGTCCCTGGAGTCAGGGCCACAGGGAAGCCACGCAGCCTCCACCCGGCTTTATTCCCACGGCTGTCATGGTTAAGCATGGCCGACAGTTTTGAGCCCAGGGCACAGCTGAGCAGTGCAACCTCTCTGAAAACCTGCAGGATAGCAAAGCAAACCTGAGCAGCCACACGGAATCAACCAGCAGGCTCACTGCTTAACACGTGGAAAGACTTCAAATGGTTTTTTTCTCTGACCAATCACTTCAAATCTTCCAGCAAATGCACTGTGGCTATTAACATTACACAAATATTCCTGAGTACCCATTTATTAATGAGAGGCCTGTGGAAATGACAAACCCTAAACAAATGCAGGACACTGTTCATAGAACAATTAAATTTGCTTTACACCAGCTTGTGGCCTGGAAAAAACATCCCTTAAATGAGTTCATGTCAGTCTAGTCATGAGACAAATATGTTGTGTGACTTGGCTTAAATGATGGGGCTCTCCGCTTGCTTTCTGAGTGGTGGTGAGTGCTTTCAGTCAGGGACTGAGACTCGGCAAGATTCAATTCAGTTGATACTGCGGGCAAGTTGTGTTATTTTTTGTGCACCATCTGTAATCTCGAAAGGACTCTTACCTCATGGGCTGCTTGTCACATATGCAGTGGAAAATATCAGAGATAACTGCATAGGCCTCTTAAGAGCTGATTTCCAGAAATGCAGAACAAATAAGCTGAATACCAAGACCTGGGATGAGAACATAGCCATGATGGAACAAGTTTGTCTCCAAGCTTCATAAGACACCCTGGCCAAGGCGTTAGCAGGACCTGACTGGCTTCTTACTCTGGAACTCAAGGAGGAAAGCTTTTAAATCTATGTTTTCTTTATATGTTAAAAATATGAGACACGTGTCACTATTTTATTTCCTGAGCACATTTGATTAGGAGAGGGGCTAAGATTTGAGTGCAAATAGAAACTGTCCTCCAGCAATAGAAATGATGACTGAATATTCAATATGAAGATAAGTGTCATAGTATACCTCAAATGGGAAGATTTGGGGACTTAGCACTCTCTCTGGTGATTTTCTCTGGACTACTGAGGTCTCTTGTTGCCATTCTAACTCGTGAACAACCTTTGCAACAATTATGTTCCTGCAGGCTGCCCAGCAGGGCTGACTTTCCTTTTTCCATGGGTGAAGAAAGACAGTAATTACAGGTGTTTGAGGGCTGCTCTGGGAAAACAGGAGATGAGTCACGTTGCTTCTCCGAACAAGAAAGGCTATGCATAAAAGATCATCATTTAGTCTTCTGCAGGTGTTTTTGTTGGGAGGTATTGTCTGTCTCCTGCAACCTCTCCTGCTTTAGAGTCAATTCAATTCAAGATAAAAGCATTTTTAGTGGGGATCCTGGCACCAGAGAGAGTGGTGGGAATTAGTGTACTGCAGGGCAGGAGAGAGCTGTGGGGCTTAGGATGAGTAAATAAACCATTTGCTATTGTTCAGTAAAGAAAAAGGTAATTGCCACAAAGCTTTTTCTTCAGGAAAATGTCATCAGCTCATAATGGATCACCAGGTTTAAGGCAGCAAGGAAATAACATGGATCATAAGTGTATTCCAGCTTAGCCTCTAACAACAAACCTCCAGAAACAGCTTTTGCTTGGTTGGTGCTTAGGGACTTCAAAAGACACTGAGATGTCTTCTACAGAAGGCATGCAAATGGATCACAGTATAATACAGTCATGTTTAAAGACATTCATATAGAGTATTTTCTGGTATTCATGCAGAGCTTAAATACATCCATTCAACTGTATATTTGCATCAGAACAAATCTACAATCAAAGATTTAGTAAAAAGGACTTATTTTTTTTCTTTTTTTTTTCTTTTTTTTTTTATTATGCTTCCATGGAAAGGTCCCCATGTTTCTAGCTTGTTAGAATGCAGTCATGAAGGGAATAACCCATTACATACTTCATTATTTTCCAGATAGCAGAGGAAATCTCCTAGGAATATTTGAAATGTAAAGGATATCATAATATCTAAAATCAAATGACATGAATTTTGATATTGTGTCGGCACTTGCAGCTGGTAATGTTAATGCTAATTTTTGGGGAGCCATTCCTCAATCTACACTTCAATAGCAAATGGAATGAGGGTTACCTTACGAGCAGTTGCTCTCTTCATTTTCTAAATAATACCACAAAATAAAGCAGAAATAGAACCCCTTTTTTTACCTTTCCTTATTTGCAAACCAAAGCTTCAGAATTACCCCTGATATTTTGCAACATCAGCCTCTGAGACACAGAAGAGTTGAAGAAAATCCCTACATATTCAGAGCTGTAAGCAGTATTCAACGAGCTAAAATAGTCTTTGTGATAGTCTTAATATCAGAATTACGCAGTCTAGTATATGCTGAAATTTATGGTGGTGCCATTATAGCTATGACAAACAGCCCCTGATAGATAATTTGTTTGTAACTCTTACTTTGCCATACATCATGGTGAAGCAGTGCAAGTGGAAAGGGATGCTGTTGGGCAGCAGCAGATGCTGGTTTTCAGTGCCAGACTTGACATTTTTATTTCAACAAGCAAAATTATTTTAGCCTACTTCATCCATTTTTCTCTGAAAAAAAAAAAAAAGCTGTTGTTTTTTCCAGAAACTCTTGATTTTATAAAATATTTGAAACCTGAGAAGAGACTGGATATGCTTTGTCTCCATGAGAACTACTTCATCCTCATAGATTTAGTGGATAATGTGTCTGTGCTCCATGAATCTTCCACTAAGAAATAGCTGAATGTATTGTTTCCAAATACTAATTCTCTCAACTTCTTAAAATCCCTTGGCACCTCTTATATTCATTCCTTGCAAGCAGTAGTGAAAACAAATGTTCTTTGTGTAAACAGACTTTGACAGAATGTGGGAACCTAAATAAATATGGTTATAATATGGTATAAAAATCGGCTTCTAATTTGAAGCAAGCTGAAAGTACATGGGTAAAAAGTCTTGTCAGTCAACTTCAATAAAACCCCAAATATATACTGAAATGTATTAAAACAGGTAAATATCATCTCTGAGGCTCCTAACTGCGTCATATGCTTGAAGATACTAGAACTGTGTAAATACGCAATGTTAAGTAGAACCATTGCTCCAAAACGTCCTTTTGCATAAAACATGCTCTTGTATCTGTTATTCCTCTCCAAGAAAAAATCAGCATCCTACCAGCACTGTTTTCCTCAGCCAGCCAGAGATGTGGGGTGTAGCTCTGCGCTGGGGTGGGCAATGACGTCATAGGACCAATGGAAACTGAGGATGTTTTGAAATGTTTATGTGGCTTATTTAAGTTAGGGGGGGCGGAAAAAGTACCTACTTCAGAAAGCACAACTGGCCACAAACCTTTCTGTGAGACTGGATACCCTGACTGGTTTTCTGAGGCATGAGGCCAAAGGCCAAAAGAGCAAAACCACCCAAAAAGTGTAATAATTACCCTTCGGGGCAACGGCTGCATGAAATGGAACTTATGAATAAAGACAAGGGAAACCCATTAAGTAATATTATTGACATGTGTCTGACGTCGCTGATAGCCAACCAGCACTCGCCATTTGTGCTCTGGATTTCTGAAATCATTTCTTAATGGAATAAGGGTTTTTAATTCATAATGTCTTTCTACAGATGCTAGAGTGTGCAGGTTTGCCAACCATTCACATTCCCAGCCTGCATGCTGTTAATAAATCCAAGGTTTATTTGAAGCACAGTAGTAGCCCTCTGTTATATTGGTATTGCAAACAAGTTTCAGCTTCATGCAATAACATAAAATTGCCATATATCAGCATTTCTTAAGCACCTGTTCCTGACAGTGCCAAGCCACTCTGAGAATTACAGGGGGAAGAAATGAGAGAAACCATTTTCCATGTGAGATGTAGTTCTGCGGTGACAAATATACCTTTTGATTACATAGTGCAAACATACTTCAGTGCCAGTTTCAGAGGCAAAATAAAGGAAAACAGGGTTCAGACGATGCTGCAAGCCTGAAAAATGTGTCTGGACCACATAAGAAAGGCATAAATAGAAGATTTGTGACTCTTGAGGTTTTTAAGTTTTAGGGTCCAAATGGCTGCTTTACTTCCATGATTTAATGGCAAAACAGTTTTAAGGAAAAGTGAAATCAGAGTTGAGAGAGGATCAGCTGAATATTGTAGCTATAGGACCAAAGCTAGATACCCACTTACTGAAGGGTGATATGATAGTCATGAAGGCAGGAGCAGTTCTGGAGCCAGGCAATATCTCTTCTCCAAAAGCCTGTACCCTTTGTCCTCACCTGTGTCACCACATGGACACAGTTTCTATTGGGCTGGATATGGAGAAGATGTTTTTTCTAGAGACAGGCATATCAGCAAGATATGCTCCCACTGCCAGGCATAGGGAGAAAAGGGACTCCTCTCTCCTTGTAGGTTCAGTGAAGTGTGAAGATACTGACATCTCTAGAGAGTCAGTGTTGGTTGGTTGGTTGTTGGGTTTTCATTTGTTTGGTTTTGGTTTTCTGGTATTTTTGGTTGGTGGGTTGGGTTGGGTTTTGTTTGTTTCTTTCTTTGTTTTTCAATACTGAAACTTTGCAAATTTAAAAGTGTTTCTTTTCATTGTTCTGTGTTTGCCTAGTTTAAGGAAGTTGACCCTGCTTTTGAGAAACAACATAGTATTTTAACTGGTAAAGAATAGGTCATTATTAACCCCAAAATTCAGATATTAATTGCAGATAAATGAAGCACATTAGAAAATTCCTGGGTGTTAATCTTCTAGAGGTGTTCTGAATGTAAAAGAAATTGTATATCTGCTGGGTGAGTTGTACTTGAGTACAACTATATGTTGGGATGGACAGTTAGTCACAGATGCTATTTCTAAGACTCAAGAGCCTCCAGATGCTTTTATTTAGCTTTCCTTACATATATGCCTTACCAATCTTAGCACATGTCCCGATGATCTTTCCACATCCCTTTGATCACTGAGCCAGGCTGCACAATGTGAAGATGTTGCTTTATGCACCAGGAGCAGCCATAGCACAACCTTTCTGTCTTGCCTGTAGAGTTGTGGTTGGTGAAATGACTGCAGATAGAGTTGGATGACCACTCGCATGCTATATGGGAGTTTCTGCTCTGTTCCGTGCCAAGCAAGCTTACCTTGGGTCTCCTTCGTGCAGTCAGGCATGCAAGGCACCGAGGAGAAGCACAGCCCTGCAAAGCAAAGCAGATGGGGCTGTGAACCACCCTGTTTCTTCTGTGGGGATGCCCAAGCAGACAACTACAATTCTTCATGCCAAGACCTTTCTCCACCCTGTGAGGGCTGCATGGTGAAGAGTGACAGCTGCTCACCCATCGCTGCCCCAAAGCCAGGCTTCCCCAGAATTCTATGGGGGAGGAGGGTCCGTAGAGGGAGGAGGCCGGGGTTGCTCAGTGAGGTGAGGAAAGCCAGCTCTCAGACCACCTCATGGCAGGAGGTGGACTTATTTATCAAAACAGCTTGCGTGGTATCACCCTTTTTCATTTTAGACTGAGTCAACCCTCCAGACACCAGTGAATGCGCTCTTATAAACAAACACCATGGGTTGTTCTTTTTGGTTTTGTTGTTGCTGCTGCTGTTGAGTGTTTTTCTTTCTTTTCAGCTAAAACTGCTTTGCTTTCAGAGAGCAAGGCAACATAACCTTTGCAGGCTCTTGAGCAACTTTTAAGTGGTCCCTGCTGGGATGGAGGCCTTTGGTTTACTGGTGAAAGAGTCATGACCATTGGCAGTAAACAGCTCAGGGACAGTGGAGAGGGCATGGTGCAGGAAGGAGGGCTGCCCGGGGCTGCACCCCAGTTCTGCTCTTCCAAACCATGCTATCACTGAGCCTAGTTCAGGGACACATCCAATGATGGTGCTCACTGCAGCATCAGATGCTATGTTGGCGTTGACAGCGCTCAAAGGAAGACAAAGGCTTCACCAAGGGCAGGAGAGCACCCAGCACATTAAAAATACAAAGAGAGGCTCAAAACTCTTCTTTGACCTCACCATCGTGGATGGCATGTGGGAAGAGACACAACAGGGATAGCAGATGAAGTGCATAGCAGGTTGTCTGTCTCTTTAGGGGTTCTTCTCTGTTTATCTCCTTTTTAAATTTAATTTTGTTTTGTTTTGCTTTTAATTCTGCTCTTTTCATGCTTGTGTAACCCTGGTCACACCAATGGCTTCCCCTTGCTCTAGCTGATCATTACAAGTTAGCAGCACTTCCAACAGCTGGTGTCTGGTTAGCCCTGGCACCTACCAGCAGCTGTTGAGGGATGCAGAGTCCCCCTCCCGGTTGCTGGAGGGGATAGGATGCTTCTGGTAGCAACGCCAATGTAGGTCTTCAGTTGTCCCATTTTCTGCTCTCCTGAACATCCTGTCAGGTCTGGTGGCCCAGGAAAATCAGCAAGCTGCTGGCTGATCCCTACCTGTTGCTTGGGTACCAGATGCTGCTCTGCTCTGCATGAGAAGGAAATTGGATCTCTTTCCCAAAAATGCCTGCAAATGTCCTTTGTTCGCCTGTTTGCAGCAGCAAATTGGAAGTGGTGGAACCATTTAAAACATCAGAGTGGATTCTGCCTCTGCATATCACCATTTGGAGGCTGAATGTTACGAATCTGAAGATAGCTAAACTGATCTCGCTGGGATATTTCCTAAGGATGCTGCCTTCCCTTGGATGAACATGCTCCCAAGGTTTTGTTTCATTCATGGATTAAGCTGAGTGACTTCAATGCTGTGAACTGAAAAAAAAAAAAACAAAAAACAAAAAAACCCCAGCTTTTCTGTGCTTACTACAATAGCCTAGTCACAAGCTCGAATTTTGGTAAAGAATAAACTACACTTTGCTTTAGGGTCAGCCAGCGAAGTTTCTTTGCCACCAACTTTTCTCTCTTTTTTTCAGTTTTTCCCCTTGAAAGCACTGGAGAGCAGTAACCCCAGTTCACACAGTGCTTGTGGCATCACTGGGCTACTCCTCACCATGCATTGAGCAAGCTTGCAGCAGCATAACAACTCTGTATCCCAACACAGCGACACATGAAGGTGTAGGGACACCAACAAAAGGACACAGCACGTCACTCACCCTTGCCTCACCACTCCTACCACTACAAGATGCAGAAGTTGAAGGTTAAGCTTTTGAGTTACCAGCAATCTCCACTTTGGTGCATTATTGGCTTTCCTGCAGTGTTTTTATAAGCCTGTTTATAACACAATAGACAATGGGAGAAGTTGCTGAGGTTCCCAGTGGACACATGTTGACAATAAAGCCCTGTAACAGAGGTCAAATGTGTGTTCCCAGAATAGCAAAGGGTAACTTGCTGCCTGAGGAGTGTAATACTGCAAATGAACTGATACAGAAGAAACGTCTTATTGTCCAAGCCATTGAGTCAGCTTGGCCCAAGAAAACTAATTTTCCAGAAGATCTGATCTTTCTACTTACTGCAAGGATATGACAACATGTCTCTTCCATTGGTAATGCTTATGTCTGTGCGAAGGTCCCTGTAGTCATAGATATAAAGCTATTTAAAATGAAGTGTAAAGAGGCAACACCACCCAGAATGTCATGTTCTTGACCAGGTGCCTCTGTTGGTGGAAAGCCTTTCTCTCCAAGCAAGAGACAAGAGTGAGTCAGACAGCAGTTTCATGTGGGTGGGGTGGCTCTGCACAGTAATGGGGGGAGGGAAGGAATTATAAAACTCTATGTCCTATTTTTAAGAAGTTGTAACTTCGCTTTACTTTTCCCTCACATGAAGTCTCCTTGGGCAGGAAAGCACTTTTAACACATGCTTTGAAAAAAAAAAAAAAAATACTGGCCAAGTGGAGTTTTCTTCTTTCGCTGGTCACTTTTTACCTCTTTGTGGGTGCCAAAAAGAACTAAGAGCTTTTTTTTTCTTCATATATGGCTACAAATACATTGATTGTGCTCTGATAGCCACACAATGGCAGGGTGACTAACTGAATAGGACTACCCATGGTCATTTGTGTCAAAGTTGAATTGCTGGCAGACAGACGGACAGACAACTCATGGTGGGTTTCACATTTGAAAGCCTGGCACACCAATCTCGTTGGTGCTACAGGAGTTGTGTTGACTGCAAGGTGGTATGAAAAGCAATGTAAGCATGTATGTGAGCAGTTGGGATGACAGGAGGGTTTGCACAGGCTCCAGAAGCATTTTAGCAAACAAAACCTCTCTCTTTGAAAAAGTATGTTTATCACTCTTAAGAAAATGTATCCACCTGCAAAGTGATCCAAGAAAGGCTGTGGAACAGCCCATGCCTCCTCCATGGGCCATCTCCACAGCAGCAGTAAAGGAAGTGAGGTTGCGATCATACAATGGCAAAAATTGTCCTATGTTCAATGCCTATTTTTACTCTTCTTGCCTCCATTTTTCCTGGCATGCGAAGGGCTGGAAGTAAAGGCACCGCACCCTGGAGTGGTGGGGGATATTACAGCAGAAGCACAGTGCCAAGGTTATGGTTAGATCCTAGGCTATCCTGGACTGGCATTGCAACAATTTTATGACCTGTGAGTACCCAAAGCTCTGGGCTTTTGGGGTTTTTGTTTGTTATTTTGTTTTGTTTGTTTGTTTGTTTAATTTCAGAGCCTGTTAGTGAGCAGCCAGCAGTGAAGACAAGAAGCAGCTGTTCTGTAAGGTCAGGCTGGTGGGCTAGCTATGCTTTGTTTTGGAGAATACCATGCCACCAAAGCAAGGAGTCACTTAAAGACACTGAGACACTCGAACAGTGATTGCATGGCCAAGCTAGCAGGGGACTCTTTACCCTGGCCAACCCACAATGCCCTTGTACAGCTGTGCCCCATCCAACTTGCAGACTGGGCCTCCAGTTCAAATGGATGTAGGCTGGGGTGTGGAGGGTTGTCACTGTTTGATTGCAGGTCAACAAAAAACCATGGCAGATGCTCTGCTAACCCTCTCCCCTTCCCCATCCCCACCTCCTGCCTCTGCCTGCTAAGGAAAGACAATAGGAGGGCAAAGAGAGGCAAAGAGAGAGAGAACTTGCAAGTTGGAAAAAAATTAAAAATGTTTTACTAATGCTACTAATAATATAGAGAAAATAATACAAAATATACAAAACCAATCTTGACATTCCTGGCAACTCAGCACCAGCTGCTTGGGCAGCTGCAGGGCAGGCACCCAGAAGTCCTGGATTGGACTCAGCAGCAAACTGAAACTGAATTCAGTCTGTCACTACGCTTCAGATTTGCAGGGACAACCAGCAGGGTCTTTCCCAGATGCCGGCCATAGTTGAAGAGGGACGAGACCCTTGCGATCGCCCACTTTTATATGGTGTTATGATGTGGATGGAATGGAATTCTTAGTTGGTCAGTTTCAGTCACTTGTTCAGTTCACTCCTCCTTGCTAACGGGATGTGGATTCTTATCAGCGACCTTGCATACCCTTGCTATGTCTACCAAAACATGTATCTAACTTCAGAAAAGTGCCTTTACTTAGAAGAACTTAGCTGAAAGGAAAATTTACTAAAAGAAAAACTGGTCTTGTTTTTAACAAAACCAGGAAAAGGGTGAAAGAGTTAATGGCACCTAGCAGAAAAGCTGTATCTCTAGAGTTTCCAACCAAACCAACAACTTGAATACTTCCCAACCAAAATATTGATTCTTCTTGGTTACTGAACTTCTGCAGCCAAATTCACAGCTCACCCATCCTGCCCAGTGCGGTGACGTCTTCACAGAGACTGGCTCATTTTGAGCAAAGTTCCTGAAGGGTTTGGTTTTCATTATTTACAACTGTCTGGCCTAGAATATATAGGAGGTAAGATAATTAATGGATATCCCTGGAAAAATACATGTGTTCCTGGAAATCCTCTTCTACCTTCATGAATTCCATTGCTAGCTGTAAGTTTAGCCTGAAGCAACCAAGCTAGCAGTGACAATCATGACCCAAACACCCCTTTGCTAGCATAATAACACCTTTGACAGCCTTGCTCAAGGAGCTATTTATTGTGCTCTTTTAAATGACATGCACGTTGGTTTGATGGGGACATGCACTTTCTTCAAGTCTGCACTGTTTAGCCATATAAGGCCCTTCTCCATTTGGGTGCAAACCATGGGAGAGGAAAACCCTTATAATTCCATGAAGTCTAGTACTAGCAAGTTGCTGAAAAGGCTTCACGTCCTTCCTAGCTTCTGTGTCAAAACCTTCACATAAATGGCAGGATTCTAGGAGGAATGAGAAAAATACTTTTAGAAGCTCAAACAAAACAAGCACGTAAAAGTAGAAGGTAAATACAATCTGAAGACCCAGCTAAAAAACTGGCTTCCATAGGGGATACCCAACTTCACGTTGTCTGAGTTGGAAATAATTTTGAGATATTTCTTCTCCATTCCCTAGTAAACAGGTAGCAATGAATATGTTTGGCAGGTATTTAGACATTAATAACCTCCGGAGTTCGGAATTTCTTTGCAACCATCTTGGAAGGGTGAGGGGAGTGAAGAAAAAGCAATCAGTGAAGTCAGCATTATATCATCATCTTCAGCCACACGCATTACAGTGCACTCGCAGCTTTCTCTTCTCACTTCCAAAATGAACTCCAGAGATATTTTATTCCTGGGACACTGCTATGGGAAGTGGGTGTGCCACCAAAGCCATTGATTCAATTCATTGGCTAAACTGTTCTGTCAATAAGAAAAGCAAAATCTTCCTCCAACGCTTTATGAAGTTGCTCAGGAAAACTTGTAGTACATGAGACAGAAGTAGTCCCGTATTAACTCATGGACTCCAGACATGCAACTTGAAGCTTTTCTAACTATGCTGCCCTCAATGATTCCTGCATACACTCACTCGTCCGCACACTCTTACAAGTGTGTGCAAAATCCAGGGTGGTTTAAAATTTGTCAAAATAGAACATTTTATTTACAGTCAACTAGGAAATAAATAATAGCTCCTGACCTTAGAAAGGCAATTCCTTCAAACTCATATCATGAGACTTTGACATCGAGCCTCATGGAGAAGAGGCACAGGAACTTAGTGCTGATAGACACCTTGTTGAAAGCCACTTTTGTCCACCACTGGTCAAGAGTCAAGATAAGGGTGCCACCCAGAAGTGATCAGCAACCATACATTCTGCTGTCTGTGAATTTTGCTCAAGAAAACATAGTCCTTGGCCTGCTCAGCTTAGGTGCTGCAAGTGCAAGTGCTGTAACTCTGTGAACTGAAATGGCTGTCTCCTGATTCAGTCTGCTGAAAACTGTTTCATTTTTAATGTAGTTTAACTGATTTGCACTCATCTATGGCATATTAGTGTCCCAAAGCCTCCATAGCTGGTCATAAGGCGATCCTCCAACTGACTAGACTGACTCTTCCTCTTTCCTTCTCTTCCATTAGTCATAGAGAAGGTGAGGAAGAGGAGGAGTAAATCTTTCTTGCACTGATCAAGTGAACATGAAGTTCATTCAAGAACATTTCTTGAGAAGTTTTATAGTTGCTTGGAGCCTCCTAAGTTCTGACCTAAGATGGTTCTGCATTGCCTGTCATGGGAGTAGATAATCCTCCATTTAAGCAAATTCTTCTTCCAGGAAACTGAGCTGGCAGCAGAGTTTCCACAGATGGAAACTGGAATGCTTCATGGTCCATGAGCCATGAGATATTTGGGTGAACTGGTTTCTACTGGTTCTTCTGCTGCTGCCTCAAAATTATCTAGTTGCCTGCTGTATTACTCGCCTTTTGGCTGAAGACATCAGCCCCTCTTTTCTCTTCTTACCTACATCTCACCATTGCCTGTTGGAAGTTATTATCTTTTTTGATATGCTTTATGAACTGCCTGAGTGGTTGCTTTCTAAGCTTCTTTCATTTTTTTGCCAACCAATCTGGAGGGGCAGCATCCTGCAGCAGGAGAGTGGTTGAAGATAGTAAGTTGTCCAGCTGGCTCAGTTGCTTTTGGAAGACATGTGATCAAGCTGTAAATAGAACCATTTCCTGCACTTTTCTTCCCAGACTTTATCTTGTTTATTCATGTGAACGGTACCTGGGGAATAGCTGCGTCTGGCCTTGGTTTTAATTTGACTGTATTTCAGCAGCGTCATGTCATTATATTGGTCCAATACCAGATTTGGAGGAAATTCATGTGGATGACCTATTCTTGATAGCCCTTTAACTATGGCCAGATGGAGCGTGAGCTGCTTGTAGCCACACATTGCACAGTGAGGAGCACATGTTAATGTGCATGGCCGGGAAGACGTCAGAACTCTCATTGCAGTTCACTTGATAGATGGTTTTACTCCATGAAGCATAAGCCAGAGCAACCAGCTAAAAAGCTCTAGCATGTTTCTTGCATGTTTCCAGTACCCTGGACAGGTGAGGGGCTGCTCTCTGCCTCCTTCCTTCCAGAGATGTTTAGGGACAGTGGGGTAGTAGGGAGGAGCACCAAAAAGCCTTCGGTTAAGCAGACAAGGCGCAAGCACAACTCTATATGTCAGTGGGTGCAGAGTGCCTACATGTTCATGGGATTTCCACTCTGCTCTCTTGTCCTCATTCATTGTGGCTTTGGAAATTGCATTTCACCGTGCCCCTTCCCCACATGTCACCCATAGCACTTGTAACATGCAGTGACACTTAATAGCACACAGTGCAAAGCCCTCTGCTTTGTTAGCATCTTTCCTGCAAGGATCTCAGAACACTTAGTACAGGGAAATGTTTCTCTCAGTTTTTATCAAAAGACTACCTAGAGCCAAAGGATAACATGATCTTCACAAGAATGCTTTCAAACTAAGCTTCCTGACTGCTTTTCCAGGAGCTGTTAAAGAATAGTGCTTTTATCCACCCACCCAGTCCAGTTCTGATTCTTGTGGCCACTGATTTTTTTCAGCATCCCTCTCCATGTGTCAGCAATGCTCCTCCACTTTTGGACTCAGGAGGACACTTAACTCATTATTTCCTCCTTGTTTCAGCTCTTTTGTACCACCCCCAGCCTCAGGCTGAACAATTTTGGGAGAAAGTGGTCTGAACCACTCAAAGATGAGAGTGGAGCTTTGGGAAATATTTATATGGGGCAATCTAAAGAGCTGAAGGATGGCCGCCACCTGCTTTGGAGGCAGCAGTGGAGTGGTAAGATGCTCGGGGCTGCCAAAGGGCGTATCAGTGTTGCAGCACATGGGGATGCCTTCTCCTCCACCCTAAGTCAGAGACCCAAGGTTGGAAGCAGGCTGGTTGGTATCCGTGTGAGCATGAAGCATGAGATAGCTTCTGAGCATCTTGTTTCACATTCCATTACCACGTAGGGCATAATACGTTTTTAAAGAAAAAACTTGCTTTTTCACCACCATTTAATGAAGCTGTAGAAAGGAAAAGCAAGTCCCGCAGCATGCTGGGTAGATGGGGTATGCTGATACTCTGCCACTCCAGCAATGCATTTGGCTCAACACCCCACTCAGCTTTACATGAGCACCAGGGCCTGAAGGTCTGCTACAGCTGGGCCCATCCCAGCAGCATGTCCCAGGTGATTGTAGCACAGCAAAACTTAACTTTCTAGGATTAAACTTCAGGATTTCCCCACTCTTAAGCAAATTTCAGCTCTCTGGATTCAACAGCAGATTGGCCAGGTCCTGCTTTCAATTACATACATGTGTAAAACACAAGGTAAAGCTGTGCTCTGCTATCCTGCCGTGGGCTGAGCTTCTCCATTAGATGATGTGTCTTCCCCCACCCCTTGAGAGGCTGGAGGGATTCCCTCAAAACAGCCCAGCGACCCACTCCCCAGCGTTGCACTGGGACGTCATGCGCCTCCATGCTGTCTGGCTCCTCTGCGGCTGGGAAACAGTTTGGATGCGATTCATTCATTGCAATCAAAACCCAACAAGTACTGGAAGAAAGTTCAAATGTATGCGAAATAACTTGTCCAAAAAGCTGGCAAAGGCAGCTTATTTTTCCTGTCTTACAAGAAGTTATGCAATCAAGTGATTAATTACCCATGGCACAGTCTGAGAGGTGAAAGATTAATATTCCTGGAGACTGCTGCTGTTGACCTTACGTTATACCCAGGATGGGAATAGCCTGAGCTTCCCAGCAGAATAAACCTTGCCCAATGGTGAGACTGTCTTCTCCATAGTTGAGTGAAGAGGTTAAAGTTTTGTTTTTCTTCCTAATTCTGTCCCTCCAGCAGGAAATAGTACTATCAAAAGACTCCCACCCATCTCCCAGCTAAAAAGGAAGTTCAAGTCTTTTACAATTCAAAGACTCTGCCTCACCCAGCCATGGCAGTGGAGTGGGAGCCCAGCTTTCGACGTGGGCACTGTTGGGAAATGGCTTAGCAACATAATGTGTATCACCTGGTGGGGCACAAACCATGACCCAGCACTCACTGCAGATGACGCTGGAAACCCTGTCAGCTGGTTCCAGTTAGCCATGGGGGAGAGAACCTCAAATTCAATCACAATTTTAAACAACGGTTCTTGCCTGCACTGAATGCTCATTAATGCACATTGCAATATTATTCCTTTCCTGTGGAAAGAACCATTTCCTGGGATGTGACAGAAATTAATTCTGTGTGCAGCTGCAGTAGTTACCCATTCTTTCTGCTCATCATGTGCAGTTGAAGAGTGCCGCGTTTCTGTGGCATAGGAGAACATGACTTCTCAAGCACATTGATCACCCTACCTTTCTTTTTCTACACAAGCCCATGTGCAGCATTCACTTTCTGCTGAAAATCCTGCACCAGCTTCCTGTCAGCAATGCTACCTTAGAGCAAAAGTTTTTTGGTATTTTTGTTAAAAGGTTGCTTCTCAGTAGTTTTTAACCTGGCCAAACTAACTATTCACTTCAAGATGAAGTTATTTTCCAAGGGAAGAATGCAGCAAACCTTCAGTCATTTTAGTCATTGGATGTGCAAGGAATAATGTGTAGCTTTCCCTATATTTAAAACGTTGTCCACTTTGTTATTAGGCATTTATAACCCCATTCTTTGGAGTGTATCTTAGCATATCCTGCCTTTCATGGCTGAAGTTACAGCATTAAAAACTCTTCTAAGGAAACAAATATTCATTATTCGATCCTAAGGTATATTCAGTATAGGAATAGGGAGCAGAAGAAAAGGCTTGTACAATTTTTCTTTCTCAAGTAGTGGTTTCCATCAAAGCAACTTGGCATGTGAAAGCTCTTAGTGAAGGAGAGAACCAAACACAAGAAACCAGAAAAAACAGGGCAGGGGGCAAGGGGTTACTTCATGTGCAATAAATAAAATCTTCCATAATCTTTGGTCTCATGAAAAGGCCAATAGCACTGGTGCCAAATAACTCCTCGCAGCAGGAAGACTGGACAGCAATGAGGCTGCTGGTGCTGGTGAGCACCTCTCAACTGAAATGAATGGAAAGGACAAGGCTGCCAAAACAGTGAGAAGTTGAACAGGGGCTGACTGGAGGTCTTGGAAACGGATGGTGTTAATAGCTTTCAAAAATGCCATAAAAGACCTGATTGCGTGCAAGGGGGAGCTTGCAGCTCCTCACATAGTCAATGATGGCATCAGCAGTATGGCTCATGTCTCACTGCTGGTCTGGAAAAGCTCTAGCCCCTCATTTTCTCCTGGTGCTCTTGTTGCAGTTGGGTTCACAAGAACACAGAGTAGATGAGGTTGGAAGGCACCTCATGAGATCATATACTAAACTCCCCAGCTCAAGCAGGGTCAGCTAGAGCAGGTCCAAAACTCTGACCAATTGAGGTTGGAGTATCTCCAAGAATGGGAACTCCACAACCTCTCTGGGCAACCTGTGCTGGTGTACAACCACAAAAAAAGCTAAAAAAATATTTTTTTAGACATTTAAATGGAATTTCCTTTCTTTCGGCTTATGCCTGTGGCCTCTCATCCTGCAGCTGGGCACCACTGGGAAGAGTCTGGCTCCATCTTTCCTCCCCCCCATCAAATATTTATACATAGTGACAAGATCCCTCCTGAGCCTTCTCTTCATGATCAGCTGGTTGTGCACCAAGACCTTAAGGTCTTTTTCTGCAGCAGCTGGTCAGCCCCTGGTTCATACTGGTGTCTGAGGTTATTACATCCTATGTGCAAGACATCACATTTCCCTCCAAACATTGACGCACACCTTCAGCATCCTCTGAATGTCACCACAACCATCTACTCTATCAACCATTCCTCTTGGTTTTTTTTATCACCTGCAAACTTGTCAAGGCTGTCCTCAGTCCCATCATCCAGGTCATTAGTAAAAACATTAAACAGTGCTGGCCTCAGTATCGAACCCTGGGTGCACTATGAGTAACTGGCCTCCAGATGGGCTTCATGTCACTGATCACAATCCTTTGATCCTAACAGTTCAGCCAGATTTCAAGCCACCTCACTGCCCATTTACGTCATCCACAATTCATCAGTTTGTCTATAAAGATGTTATAGGATACAGTGTCAAAAGCCTTGTTAAAATTGGCATAAATGACATCCACTGTGCACCTCTCATCCATCTAGCCACTCATCTCATTATAGAAGGCTATCACGATGGCCAGGCATGATTTCAGCATATCAAATTCACCAGAGTGTCAGGTTTTGAGAAACTGGAGAAAGAGAACCGCACCTCATCTCCCTCTGGCCTTGGTTTTCATAATAGTTGGAGGGAAATTGGCGTTTCAGCTTTTGTTGTAACTAAGAATGCCTGTCTCCCTTCTGGGGAGTTATGTAGGAAAAGCAAAATTTACTGTAAAAGCTTCATTACATGTGCTAGAATTTTAGTCTCTGATTTGGCATGGACTTAGAAAAATAATAATCATTTAAAAATAAACCTAGCTATTGTATTTAACCTTGGCCCGTGCAGCCAGTGATATTTTGTGAGACGTTCCAGCTATCCACAGATTCTTTTCACCGAAGCTTCCCTTCAGGAAACAAAATAAACTAATGATACAAACAGGAAGCAGCTGTCTTTTCCTAAATAATAATTAAAATGAGGTCCCCTTAGCAGATGGGGTAATAAAGGGGAGGGGAAAGACCTGAAATACTGTCGGTTTAACTTTGACCACTCTTTGGAGGACAGGCTTAGAATAGCGACACAAGCTGTGAGGCTGGGAGGACTTATTTTCTTACAAGCCATTTTTGGATTTAAAAAACAGAGAAAGGTCTGCATGAGGGGCAGATGAACAAGACAAAGGAATGCTGCTCTCTCAATGCACACAAACTCTCCTGCTTTGGTAGTATTCACATGGAAAGAAACATTAATCATCATAATCATTGATGCTGTTCTTCAGTGTCTTTCATGTGCTATCAGCAATCACTAGGAAATTCCAGGGTGTTCCTGATGGTTGTTCAGTTGTGTGTTGTTGGGGTTTTTTTTGTCTTTGTCCCAGACTGTTGATTTGACACAGTTCCTTGAAATTCCACTTCAAAAAGGAAGAAGGACAAGAGAGCTGGAAACTCTTGCCTCCTTCCAGCTGGCTGGGAGGAGGAGATGGTGGCAATGAGTGTGGTACCATGCAGAAGATCCTCCTCTGGCCCCAGGGTTTGGTCTACTCAGGGCTTCCAGAGGCGGAGAGATCTTGCCCCTGTGGGCTTAGCGTCTGAGCCTGTGGGTGACCACAAAAACATATTGGTCAGAGGCGAGGAAACCAGGGGAGATAACCATGTCCAGCAAAAGCCACAAGTAACACAAGGTTAGGACTTTTTATCTTTTGTTATGAGTGGGTGAAGCAGTAAATTGATACAGTGTGGCAATGCGTTGGGGAAAGTGCATTTTTCAACAGCATGAAATAACACTTTATTAAAAATTAGGTTTAAGTTTGCTTTGTCTCAGGACATAATATGAACACGTAAACATACGATATGACCCTGAGAGAAGACTTGAGATACACCCTCAGTTGGTGCTCTGCCATTTGCTTGAGTAGGTGGTACTGGGTTACTGATCACAACAGGAGGGGCTTAGGGGAGGGTTTTTTGACTGTAGCCAGAGAACCAATGCAGAAAAACCTGTGCCATAAAGCCAGCGGGTTATCTAGTTCTACCTCCCAAAATACAGGGCAGATGGGAAAAAACAAGGTTTCTGTTGTATTTGTAAGATTTCGAGATTCTACATGGCAGGAAAAGATCCTACTGTCCACTCTCAAAGATCATTAGGTTTCTGGATGTGGCAGGGATTCGCAGATAGAAAAGGAGATGGCAGGAAAATTGGTGACAAGCCTTATGACTCCTCCTGGTATTTGAGGGTATCATCAGGCTATCACCGATACCACTTTCTATATCCTTTGAGGCGTGAAACCTCCAAAAACATCTCATACCAGAGACTCTTGTCTATTAATCAGAGTTAGCACCAATTTTGACGTAAAATTTTCTAGAACTTCTTGCTTTCAAGAGGGGAAAACAATAACGCATCCAGACCTGAGGAAGATTTTGACAAGGTCCTTTTACTCTGCACTCAGTGACTCTATTATCCATATAACCTTTCTTCCATCTTTTTCTCATTATATCTTGTCCTAAAGCTCAAGTTGGCATCCTCTGAGTGAACTGAGGAGTAATAAATGTTCATTTTTAACTAGGCATAGCAGTGCCCTGCCAGTCCTATATCTGTAAAAGGACAGAGCTAATCTTGTGGTACCACTGCAAATGCTTCTTTTAGCAGCACAGAGCTTAAAAGCGCAAGAAAGTTCAGTCAGAACTGTCCAATATGCATAGCAGCCTTCTCCAAGTCACATGGAAAACTTTGCCATGGAAAAGTTTATCTTGAGTTACCTTCAGGTAAAGATGGTGTCTTCACAGTCACCATGGAAATTCCCATCTGTGTCCCCTTTGTGAGAGAGAAACCTGCCATGGATCTCTGAAGGAAAACAAACTTTTAATGTGAGGATTTTGTGATTCCCTACTGGAAGTACAGTTTTGTCCCTGGCTTCATTTATCTGTTCTAACCAAGGATGTTTGCTGTAATATCCATTAGTAGATAAGATGTAGAGTCTGCATCTTTTCTGCCATGAGACTCACTGGAAGGATAACAAGAGCCAGGGGATTCTCCTTCAGATGGTCAGAAGGAAGCCTGGAGAGCTGATGTAGTCTGGGCAAGCACAGCTATTAAGACAGAACACTTCAAGGACAACAAAAGAAAGAGTTAATATTTCTCCAGTGGTACAGAAATGCCTCCATGGGGTGCCAAAAAGCCAAGAAGATGGCAGTGTAGATATCACCTCTGTTTTTGCACTTGCATGTGAGCAGTGGGGTTGCTTGTAGTGGTAAACTTTTAAAATTTTGTAGAAGTTTTGGAGAAAACACATTTTAATCAATTTTTAGACTTACCAAGCACACACACAAGAGGATAAAAAGGGAGACGTATGTCATTTGAGACCTCTTGGCTCCTGACAGTACACGTGCCCTCATTTTTAGTTCGAACTACATTAATCTATTAAGGCACAGGAAACCTAATTTCACATCTGACTCTGCTTGGGCAGACACTGGAATACCAAAAAAGGCAGCTAGGTCTTTATCGCAATGTACAGTCCAGGGGAAGTGAGAGGTATTATTCATGTGGGTGTGACCTGATGGCCGCGCTGATTCACTCTTCCAGTTCAAAGCCCTCCCTGTCCTTCCTAAGCCTTCCAGCACTTGGGGCCACCTTTACAAGGGTCCTTATTTGGTGAAGAGAGCTACATATTTTGGCCCACCCTCTTTCCTCCCTGCTACAAGTTATTGTTGTGGAAATGGCTCACAGAGGGGTGTTTTGTTTTGTTTTGTTTTGTTTTTCTTTAAGATTTGGCTCCTCAGGCTAAGAATAGCTTCCCCATTATGTGAGCAACAGAAAAAAGTAAAAAGAGTATCAACAATGTAAATGTCACTGGAGGCAGACATCCCACTCTATCCGTCACGGCAGCAGTCCACTTTTGGAGATCTCTGAGTGACAATTGGCTAATTTTGAAGTTTCCTCAGTGGGATCCACAGCTGATGTGACAGAAGAGATAGCAAAGTCAGGGCAATCATTCCACATCAAGTAATCCCTGTAGTACCGCAAATGTGCTGATAATCAGACATCATCAACACCGGTGATCTTTGAACTGCAACAGAGCTAGGTGTTTTGTTTCCACAACAGATGGCTTGCTATGAAGTCCCCAAAATCTTGAACTGATGCATTTATCTCAGAAGATAGCTCTTGGTGTAGCCATGAATCCTTTGTCCTCTTATTGGAAGAGAGAATAGGATCAATGGGCTCCAGGTATACATCTTTTCTCCTTTTTATTTTTTTTTTGGGGGGAAGACCATTTTATCCTAGTTCTCCTTCAGGAGTCACTGCCATCCTCATCACTCTTGGTTTATAGCAGTTTCTCAAAGTCATAGTGAGACACCCAGGACAGGAGATCTCAAAGGAGCATCTGGGAAGATGAGAAGGGAAGGTTAACAAGGCCACTCAGTTGTTATTCAGAGACTCATCTTTCAAATGCTGTTTTCCAGGGAAAAGAGGGGGGAGAAAGGCTCTGACTGTTATAACTACAAATAAAACCTTTAAAACATATACCAAGTAGGGTGAATAAATTCCCAAATCAGTTCATCTGAGATATGCACTGTCTCAGCAGCTTCAGAATTTTTTAACACAGATGCCAATAAGGACTCAATTTCCATAGCCAAACTTGGAATCGAGTGGGCAAACTGGTGACCAGAGCAGAATTCTAATTTACTGAAGACATCTGGGTTCACAACAGTTTCAATATTCTTTGCTGAGGCGGGAACAAATGGGTCAACAAGGAGGCAAGAGGGGTAGCAGCGTCTGACATCAATATTATTGCCAAACACTTGATAACATCAAGCCCTGAGAGTGAGGGACTCCTTGGGGATGATGTATAAGGCAGGCATCACAAACCTTAAGTTGTTCAACAAATTTGTCTACCAGCACTCAGGATCTTAAGCTGTTCAGCCAAGTGCAACCCAGAAAAAAGTGTGTGCAGTGCCTGAGCTACAGTGAACATAGAGTGGATAAGGATGCTTGAAGATGGTGACCTTTGGGAAGTAGCCATACAAGAACAGGATAAAGCTAATATGAATATGAAGGTACATAAGAACATAAAACCATCTCCTAAGGTCTGTCTAGCCTAGCATCCAGAGCCCAACAGAGTCCATGAGTGGAAGCCTAGGGAGAAGTAAGAACAAGGGCAAACATATACAATATTTCCACTTAGTGCTCTTCCAGCCTCCAACTATCTTTACCTCAGGAGCTTCTGGAGCCAGATACAGTTCCTATGTATTTAGCAACTGTCTGTGGATTTCTCTTCTGTGAACTCTCCTTGAATCCATGTAAAATTCTCATATCCACAACATTCTTTGATAAGAAGATCCACAGATCTGCTACCCGTTGCATGAAGAGCCATCTCCTTCTGTTTGTTTTTCAGTCCAGATTCTTCTGAATTCATGTAATGCTGCCTGCTCTTGTACAGGAAGAGACAGCAAAACCTGCCCCATCCCTGCTCCCATGCCTCTTACAACCTCAAAAACCTCTCTCCTATACCTCCCAGTCATTTTTTTTTTCCAACTGGAAGATGCCTGTTTTAGTTGGTATGGAAACTAAGCCATAAGGTGGAACTTGTGAAGGCCTTGGGCTATTTTTATGTACAGCCTCAGTTGCCCTCAGACTCCAAAGGGTCTTTTGCATCTTGCAGTTGTGAATGAAAGCCTGCAGCTTGCTCAGAGCTTGAGTTCCAGCTCTAATGCTGCAGGACTCACATGTTGGCAGAGCTACAGGGATATAAATAATAGCCTGCACCCAAATCCCAGGCAGGAACAGTTCCTAACCATGCTGTACATGTGTACAAGCCATTCTTGGAAGCCTCTTCACACTCCAATCCTCTCTTGCACCTCCTTAAGATTGCCAGTAACCCATACTCCCAGTTTTACTTCCAGAGGTCTTGTGAGGTTATTCATATCTACAAGCTGCACTTTGTAGACAAACTCATGTATTTTCTGGCAGTGACCAGCAGCTTAGCCTTTTCTCTCGTTGTACTGGCATGTAAATCCATAGTGAGTGCCCAGGGAAACCAAGAGCCTGCCACCTGCATAAACTTTGCCAAGTACCTACCAAAAGCATAGTGTGCTCTCTGCTCTGTGTGTGTGTGTGTGACGGTGAACTGTAGCACACCATCTAAAATAACCCTATGCATGGAATCAGAAATAGAAAGAAAGGAAGGATGCATTTTGTGTAAATGTAGTCAGAAAGTCTGCAAGACAAGTTACTTGAAGTGGTTCGAAAGATGAAGAAATATGACTCACTTCCAGAGGGAACTGTTTTGCTGGGCTGAGCTGAGAGTAGAATTGTGTCTTATTACATGGTTGCCATTAGGGCTTTACTGACATCCACATGGAGGAGATGGACATCAGTAAACTCTTTGATGGGCATGCAGAGCAGGTGTGCTTCATAAACACCAGGGAAGCTCTGCAAGCGGAGCATGCAGCTCTTTATCTGCAGTGCAAATGTATATACAGCTTTTTCAACCAGTATTTTTAACATAAGGGTGCTTGCTATGCCCTCATCAGAAAATGTCTACGAGTCACCTCTGTCCAGGCAAGCAGGAACCTCCTAACTGGTTCAGAGCAGTGGTATACTTAACTAAACACTCAGCTTCCCACAAAGCCAGAGGCAACACTGCAGAGGACGAGGTAAAAGTGCTCAGCGTGGGCAGCCATGTCTTAGCAAGCTGCCAGCAGAAGCGTCCTCTGCTCCCTGGGCTATCAGCGCTCAGCTCCTCTGAAGCTTGAGGGTTTAGCAATGTTTATCAACACTTCCCCTGCAAAATGCAACTACGTGTACCCTTATTCATCACAGAGATAGCATTCTCTTCCCAGTGTTTTTCTTTCGCTAACTCCTTGCAGCAAGGAGCAATTTCACTGAATTAATCTGTGGCTGTTGACGACATTGGGAATTTTATTTCAGACCATCTTTCCCATCTATGCATCTGTGACTGCTGAAACCAGGGCCACTGTTGCACATAGGAGAGCTGAGAGATGCTCTTCACATGCAGCTCCATGGTGTGCCCCAGCCTCGCCACGCTGAGGGGACAGCAGTGGCCTGTCCTTCACCCTTGGCCAGGCATGCAGTTTTGACAGCATAACCCTACTAGAAGCAAGCTGTGACCCAGGTGTTCTTCTGAGCAGGACCCAGCTATTGTTCGTCACACGTTGCATTGCAGCAGTCTGGTATCTGAATTTTCCAAGGCCCTGCTCCCATTCATGTCCATGGAGGACAGGAATGCAAGTTCATCCGGAAACCACCTTTCCCTTTTAAGTGAGCACATTTCTGAGTGTGTTTGGTATTTCCCATCTCTAGATACCACATTTTTTCCACTGACCCTGCAGGCAGTGCCAGGAGTTTCAGCAAGAGCCTAAATCTGTCAGCGTACCAGGAAGCGCAGGAAGCCAAACACCAAAACTTCCCATCCCATTTTCAGCGGAAGGGTCAGAGCTGTCTCTGCCCTGTGGCGCGACAACCAATTTACCATCATCATTTCGCTGCCAGGACAGGAAGGCGTGCGCAGATTGGTTCCATCCCTGGTGTCCCCAGCCCTTGGCAGCAACACTGGCCTCAGCGCAGACACATGCACCCAGGTGTGGGTGCTGCCTCTCTGTGGCGGGGGGCTTTTCCTTTCCGTCCGCCACCTCTTCTTGTGAAGACAGTGGGTGAGTTGGGCTTACTCACACATGCCAAGGCCGGTGGCAGGGTGGCACAAAGCCTGCATTGTGCACGCTCACCGCCCTGAGAGGCGATCTAATTGTCTTCCCTGGCTCAGAGCAACAATTTGCTGGCAGCCGAGCTTGTGTCATTATATAACTGGAGATAGTCCGACTTGTAAACAGATCTCCAGAACATGTCTCTCTTCCCTTATTTTGAAGGAACAATAAGCTTGGGACTGGCTGACACCTTGATGCTGTTTGCAAGGACATGAACCGAGCCTTTGCAGGAGGGATTAGTCCAAGGCATTGCCTCTTCTTCGTGCATGGCAATGGGAAGTTGGCAGGGGAATCCCAAGAAGGGCACAGGCTTTGTCAACAAACCTGGAGACCTGCAGGGCTCCTTCAGCTGCACCTCTTTCTATGCCATGGGTTTCCCTTGGGCTGGGAGAGTGAAGGTTTTCCTTACAGGCTTCCAGCCATAAGCCTGGTGGAACCCAGAGGATTGAAGAGGAATAATTTTATTTCCACACTCGGGTGTTTTCCTTTCCCACCTCCCCCTGCCCAGCCCTATCCTATGCTAACCAGCAGTACTTGGGAAAGGCAAAAGCCATCCTACTCTACTCCCATCCGCAAATCAGCACATTTCTGTGCATGACTTCCAGGCTGGCGAGGGATGCCAAAAGTGTCTTTTCCCAACACTTGCCAGAGTTGAAGCTGAAGGCACCATGTTGTGCTCCTCAAGCTTTCTTCCCCACTCTGCACTGGGGCTTGTGTCCCCCATGAGGAAGAAAAGAACTACTGTCCCTTTCTGAGTTTCGTCTTTCTATGCTTCTGCACATATTAACATCAATGGACAAAATTGCTACTCTGGAAAACTGTTCCTCATTGACTGCAGGGGATGCCTTCATGTTAACTTCAGTGCTGGGCTTCCCAGACAGCTGTTTCACTGTGTGAGCCTGAAACAGGGAGTGAGGAAGGTGCATTAAAAGGAGAAAAAATTTCTTGGGCTGAAATTTCAACTCCCTCTGATTTTGCTATGTAAAGACCAAAGAGGTTGAGAGGAAAGGGCTGCTAGAGCCTGATCAGAGCCTGCCTAAAGGCAAGTGTCTGCAGTGCTACCCTCGCTGCCTTAAGGACTGAACCTGCATATTCCAGTGCCAGAAATGGGCTATTTAACTTGCTTAGGTTGTCCTCTTACTGTACCTTTCCTCTGCTCTCAATGCTAAGCCTACCTTTTCTGGTTTTCTCTTCTGTCTCGCTTTCTCTGGGCCTCCAAAGCTCTGGGCACTGCACCCCTCCCCCAGAAAGAGGGCAGAAAAATATTGGGAGGTTGTTGCTCTGTTATAACTTGGCAGCTGCTAGCTCCGTGCGTCCATCTTCCTCCGCTCCTCTCTCCCCCACTGTTAGATTCGATTTCATAAATAAATACCCTGCGTATTGACGTCAGTGTAGGCCTTGAGAAATAATACTCCTGCCGCTTTCTTTGCTAAGCACGGGGAACAGAGGGGAGAGGGAGGAGGAAGAGAAGCAACAACGTCTTGGAAGATGAAGTCTTAATATTCTCTTAATCGCCTCCCTCCCTTTGCAGCTATGCCCCAGCTGTGAAGAAAACAAAGATTACCATTATCGGTGTGCCCTTCTGGCTTGAGATAGGAAAATCAAGTCTCCAAAACTCCTGTTCCTGGAGATGTTTTTTAGTTAGGGGGGATGATGGGAAGGTATTCTGTCCTAGAAGTTGGAGGGATACCCTCATAGGTCCCTGTGCTCCTCAAAGGGAGCTTAAGAAAATTGTACCCAAAATGCTGGCAGAGCTTGATTAGCACCTCCATCCAGCGAGAGAAGACAAAAGACAGGGCTGTCATTAGAACAGATTTTATCACGGGTGGCTTCGTCTGGTCATTAGTAGATGGTTTCTAGCCAACAGAAGCTATAAGGCACCACTGGCCTGCCAATAGAGGCAATGAGACAAGAAACATGGGTACTTTGGGGGAAGATGTCCATTAATAATGATTTCTTTTTTTTTTTTTTGGTAATGTTTGCTTGCAATAGCAAGCTTTATAACAAGACCCTCGGGTCTTGACTGCCTTCCTAAACCAATTCCTATTGAGTCTGACATAGCTGAAGGAAGTCGTCTTGTACAGAATGAGCATGGCCTTCATCTAAACAAATTGGTGGTAAGACAGGGAGGCAAAGAGGTTGTCCCAGTAGTTCTCCCATGGAAAAGCAGGCAAATACTTTGATTTGCTTTATAATCTCTGGTATTATTTCATCTCACTGTCCTCAAATCATGAGCTATGTTCTTTCTAAAGCTGCCAAAAAAAGAAGCACAAACATGTCCACAAAATAGATGCAAGAGCTTTGAAAAGTCAATACAAGCTGAATTTATCTCTAGTAATTTTGAAAAGCGAAGTAAATATTTTAGTGCTGTTGTCAGGGTGGGAGTTCTGCACTTCTCTCTGTTGCTGCTACCTGTGAATTACTCTGATATTTGAATAGTGTATTTTTTCCATCGAAAACTGTGCTATGGTTAGTGCTTTCTGGACAATGCTGGTTGTCATGTTGCTCTTTGGAGAACACACACAGAGATGGATGTTCTACCATGGTGCTCACCTCTGATCACTGCTGTATGCTGTGCCTGTCCTGGAAACCCAAGTCCAGAGCTGTGAGCAGATGGCTTATAGACCAGAACAGCCCCTTTTGACTGTCAATTTTGACCTCCCATGCTGCCCAAGCCAAAAAAAAAACCCTAGTTCAGAAATTTCCTGCCTCCAGGCTATCGCTGGTGGCTAAGCCAGAGTCTGGCAGGTTGGAAACCTTAGCTTTCAGTCTACTGTTGGTAGATAGAAAGAGAAGGAAAGGAAAGAGGCTCTCGTGGGGCTCTCTGCAAATGCTGACATTATTTTAATGAGCAAGTGCGTTCCTCGGGACATGCACAGCTGGGAGCACAGCAGTGAAGCAGGTCAAGATTCCTGCAAGGACCCATTGCCTTTCCAGCAGGTTGAAGTCATGTCTGCCATAGCACACTGCTCGCTGACAGCCAGAGCATCCTCCAGTGCCCTTGTGGAGGGGAGAGACACACACCCCCAGCCCCTCAGTGGGAGTGACAGATCTCTCCTAGGACGTGGGATCTGTTTGTCTTTCCAAACCAGGGTTCCTCCTTCAGCTGCACTGGCAGCCATGGAATTGGTGTGCTACCTCAGCCTTGGGGTGTTTTACAGCTCACCTGCTCTTTAAAAATAAATAAAGTGGGGGAAAAAAAGATACCAGATGTGAGAAGGTTGTTATAGTTGCTTTACTTTATTGACACTGCATTACAAACAAGAAGTGCAATAGGTGTCTGAGTCTTGCAGTCTCGCTGAGGGCATGCAAGTGAAATAACCAAGCATATATCAACACCTTTGCCAGGCCTCCCCACAGCCATGTAAAACATCAGTGGATAATACATGCAACAGGGAAATAAAGTATATTTTAAAAAGCAACAGATATGCCTCTTCCCTCCATTTAGCAGCTAGGTACATCAGTGGAAGACCAAGCTTCTGAAAGCAAGCAAAATGAAAGGGATGAAGCTGCTGTGAGATACAGAGGTAGAGGAACCAGTTTGAAGGCTCAGTCCATCCCTATGGCACTAGTGGAACTCACTGAAATCTAGGATAAAAGCTCAGCTTCTTTCTGGATTAAAACAAACAAACAAACAAACAAAAAACTAAGAAATAATGTAGAAAATGTAGAAGGGGGGAAAAAAGGGAAAAATATGTGTTCATTGGTGGGGTTTTTTCACCCTATACCTCCCTTTATCCAAACAAAGCCAGAGACACTGATTTACATACCTTGCAAATACTGTGTCTGCTTCTTTCTGTACAGCAAGTTGCATCTTGCCTCTTTCCCAGTATCCCTGTGTGTATCGCACTGGGAAAATGCCCTCTAAAGAGATGCTTTATGCAAAAACCTTTTGCTCTCCTCTTCCTGCAGATCTACTTGATAATATTGAGACCCAGGGGCCAGAGTTGAGGCTGGGCTAGGAGAAGGACCTGACTTTCACAGTCCTTCCTGGGACACTACACAGCCTTTCAGACTTCTCTGCTGAAATGATCCTTTGCCTTCCCACCGTCTCACATATCAGCAGAGCAGTGGGTCAAGATCGCTGGACCAGCTGGGCTGGACATGGAGGTTAGTTGAGTGCTGAGACCTGCCACTTGTCCCTCCCCAGGGAGCACTGATGGTCACTGCTGCAGCCTCCAATGCTTCTGTGATCCAGCAGCTAAGCCCTAGGAGCTGTGTTTGTGTATAGAGGCATGACAACAAAAACCAGAGTTGATTCTGCCCATCCATTTGCGCAAGTATGCATCTTGGGTTTGTTCTCAAGGCTGCAGTCTGAGATTTCCGAGCTAAGCCTATGACTTATCTGCCAACTTGCCAACAGAAGAAACTTGAGCTGAAGCAAAGGTCCCAGTCTCCCACCCACTGGCTAGGACCCATCTCAGGGGTTCCTGTGGCGGACTGGGTCCCTCCTTGCAAGCAAACCCAGTCCTTGCGAGGGCAAAAGGCAGGATGGCACATTTTGAACAGTCTTCTAGTATCCAAAACCGTGAGCTGCTCTGGTCTGGCCTCATGGTGACCCAGGACAGGATAAAGCAGAAAGAAGCGTTAAAGATAAGCCATGCTTGGAAACAGCACATTCACCCTTACAGTGTTTCCAGAACTGCTGCTTTGCTCCCTGGGGGACACAGGCAAGAAGTTTAGCTGAAGTTCTTATTGTTTTTTTATAATCTCTAAATTTCCCCCATGATAGCAGTTTACACAGCAAAGAGCAGAAAGTGACCAAATTTCCCAAAACCAAAGTTTCCAACAGTGGCCACCAGAAACTGTGATGAAGTCACCCCTTCATAGGGACACCTTTTAGTGCATAGAAAACTAGAGTTCTGCACAGATGGTCTCCACCTGAAATAAAGTACATGTCAAAAGGAAGCAGCCGAGCCTGCATCTGTACAAAACCCCTCCTGACCAACCACAAAAATCCCAAGAGGAAAAACTCTCTGAGAATTATTTTTCCCCTTACTGCAAAATTGAAAAAGAAACAGGCTTAAAATATGCATTTTTAAGTGCCTAAATAGAAACTCCACTTTTCAGGTGGAAAATCTTTTCTGGCCCAAGTTGGTGGAGGAGGTTGGGCTTGGCAAGGTCCTTACTCAAGTCCCTTACCCCAAAGCAGTAGAGAGTCCTGGGCCATGCCAGTGAGACTGTGCAGCCCACGCAGTGTTTGCCTGACTCGGGGCACTAGAGATTCTTCAGCACTTTTTGTCCAGCAGTTGCTCTAATACCAATCTGGAACTGCAGTATTTTGCCTCCCATTTGCACTGGTGCACAGTGGTTCCATGTGATGAAAAGCAGCTCACCAGGATCACTAAATACTTGAGAGAGGCTACATCTACCCTGAGAAACCAGAGCAGCACCATCTACCAGGAAACCTAACCTAGATATAACATTTTTTTTTCTCCTTTTTGCCTTTGACACATCTTCAACTTCCATTCAGCCCAAACTGGTAAGAGCTAAGCAAATCCAACGGATGCTGGGAAACACACCGAAATCTCACCAAGAATCACTGAGCACGTATTTATAATGGCGGGTTCAGGGCACATCTGCCATGGGATTGAGGTCTCAGGGTTGGGTTCAAGGGCATCTCACCTTCTCTTGCAGGTTTGAGCCCCGAAAAGAGGAGCTGCAACACACTCTGCTCCTCCACGAAGAGTGGCGCCTGGCATGGCCTCCTTCCCACCCAACTCTCACCCCAGTAGCAAAAATAAACGAAAATAAAAAGTCAGGCTTCATATTCTGGATGGATATTTATTTGCTTAACAGATTTTTTCTTTTTTTCTTTTTTTTTTTTCTTTTTTTTTTCTTTTTTTTTTTCTTTTTTGGTACAAAGCATCCAGGAAAGCTTTTACTTCTCTTTTTAAAAAATAAAAACTAGGTTTCTTTTAAAAAAAGACACATGAAAAGAAAAAAAAAAAAAGTGAATTATTTGCAATTGCTCTGTTTTTATTCTGCCTTCCCCACCCCACCCACTTCCCTTCCCCACCCCTTCTAATTTGGAGCAGTTTTCATTCTTTTCCATATATATTTAATAAAATAAATAAAGGATTTTCTTTGTCGTGTATTGCAGTGCCATTTTTTTAAACAAAGGCTTCATGGCTCAACATTGCAAGGTAATAACAAACAAAAGGATTATACATTAAAATCCTCCCCCTGTCAAGATTCCCCCTAGCCCTCCCCTCCAAAACACGAAATAGAATACAATTCAAGTAGTCTTTTTTTTTTTATGTTTTAAATGTATGGATATATAAGACAAAGCAAGTACAGAACTGGTTAACAGAGTGTCCCCATTTTATTAGCAAGTGAGAGTATATCATAGGGAGATGTAATTGATTCCCCCCTTTTTATGGTTCCTAGACAGATAATATATATTATTTTAAAACCAACCTATTTTACAGCCCTCTGCCCACCTCTCAAACCCATCCGCTCACCAAGTCCTGAGCCTCAAACCAGAGACTTGCCTTTCCCCCTGCCCCATCTCACCCCGTGCAGTGGTCCCAGCCCTGCAGCCGCCCCGGTGCATCCCTCCTCCTCTTCTCCAGCCCCTGGGCACGAGGGGAGGAGAGCAGGGGGCGCAGGGCAGGGAGTAGGGGATCCGGCGAGAAGGACGCAAAGGGCAAGAGAAGGAAAAGGAAACGGTGGTGCATGGAGCTGGCGCTTCTGCAGGGGCTCAGCGATGGTCGCTCGCCTGCCCACCCGCTGGCCAGAGCATCGGCGGGAGCAAGGCGTCAGGGTGGGGGGAACAGGAGTCCCCCGCAGCTCGGGAAGCCAAGGTCCACCGGGGTCTCTGCAGAAGCAGGGCCTTGAGTTGTAACAGGCAACACCTTCACCATTCAACACAGTTTGTCTCTAGAACAGTTCCCTTTTAGTTTAAATTGTGGTGGATTTGTTTTTTGGTTTTTGTTGTTTTCTTTTTTTTTTTTAAAAAAGGACGCGTGTCGATGTATTCCTGTGTGTGCGTGCATCTGTGTACATGAGTAACAGCCAACTAGCTCATATGGTCATGACCAAGCTATATTTCAGAAGAGAAAAGAAACACATTTATCACACTTTTCCTAAAACGAAAAGCTAAAATTTCAAGTTCAGTATTTGCTATCTTGTCCTTCCCTCCCCACCCTCCCTTGCTATTTCTGGGTTTTTTCCCTTCCAACTTACTTTAGCACCATAACACATTTTAAACATTACAATCCTTCTTCAGATACTACACAAAATGTCCCATAAAAATAGTGCTTTTTTGCCAAAAAGTTATATAATATATTATATATATAAATCAACTAAATCCGTGGCAAATGTGCAATGCAGACGCCTCCTCCATTTAAAGTGAGCATCAGCTCACTTTTTTCTTTTTTTTCTTCTTTCCCATTTCCTTTTTCTTCTCTCTTTCTCGCTTTCTCTCTCCTCTTCCTCTCTTTCTCACGTCATCGATGATTTCAAAAAGGTGCAAGTCGATTTGGAATCTTGTAATGAAGCACACACACAAAAATGCAGATGGGGGCTCCTCAGAACTTCTTCTCAGGTACGTTTTTCTTTTAAAGGTGCAAAAGAAAGTTATAAAAATAAGAAAACCAAAAGAAAAAAAAAAAAAGAAGAAAAAAGTGGGGTGGGAATGAAGTGAAAAAAAAATATATTCCTCGATATTTCTCCCCATTTTATTTTTATTTTTCACTTTATTGTCAAGAAAGACATGGAATGGACTCTTCTTCTCAAGAAAAAGAAGATTAAAAAAAAAATTTAACTTCATATCCTTTTTCCCTCTTGCTCTTTCTTTTTTCTTCTGGCGTTGGCACCAGGGATGTCACGCAGTGCCTGGCAGCAAAAAGTTCAAGTGCCGAACTGTCCTTTTGTAAGTACAGGCTTGGAAATACTGGAGGCACAGGGGAACAAAACAGGCCTGGGAAACGAAACAACCCCCCCCCCCAACCCCGAAAGGGCGATGTGGTGGGAGCGGCACTGCTTGCCGCCGCGATCCCCTCCTTGCTGTGTCAGTTGTTTGGTAGGGGCCGGAGCAGCGTGAGGGTGCCCCGCTGTCCCGCTCCTGGGCTCGGCAGCCCTGGGGACGGAGGGGCTCGGGGGCTGGGTCTTGCTAGTCCTCCCGCCCTCCCCTGGGAGATCAAAAATCAAGACGGCCAGTCAGGGTTCATTTCTGGGGGCCAGCCGTTTCGGGGGAGGATCGTGCCGCCGGGGGCCTCTGGCTGGGCAGGGAGATGAGGGGACGGTGCAGCGCCCTGGCCTCCTCGGCCGCTTGCAGCCCCTCCGCCTGCCACCGGTACTGGCGGGCCCGCAGGATGCCGGGCACCTCGCGCTGCAGCCGCTGGGAACTCTTCTTCTGCCACACGTCGTACTTGGAATACTTGGCGTGCGAGGGCTTCTGGAAGCTCTCCTGCAAGGGGATGGGATAGCAACATCAGCCTCGCCGCAAGCCTGCCCACCCTCTGGATGGGGGTGCACCTCTTTGAGCTTCATCCATCCCATGGAAACACTTTCTCATCCTTGGAAACACTCAAGGTCAGGTTGGGCAGGGCTCTGAGCAACCTGATCTAGTTGGAGATGCCCATGCTTATTGCAGGGGGGTTGGACTAGGTGACCTTTAAAGGTCCTCTCCAACCCAAACTGTTCTATTATTCTATGATCAGCCCACCTTTAGTCCCACACCTTATTCAAAGCCAACTTTCTGCAGGGTATTTGGCACGAGTCACCAACAGTGGCCATCTCTTGAAGGCTCTGTAGAAGCAGCAGACCTTGCAGCTGGGGTTCGTCCTCTCCCACCCATGGCCTTCCCACATTTTCTCTTGCTATTTATTTTGAAGAAGAGCCGCCAACCTGGCTCAGCCCCCCCTACCTTGCTGAGTGCCGGCAGGCCCGCCAGTGAGGTGGCGGAGAGGTCACGCTCGGACTTGACGGACTTGGCACAGTAGGTTTCCAGCAGAGCCAGGTCGCAGCTCCGAAAGCAGCACTCCTCCACGATCCCCCGGTTGATCCGCCGGTTATTTCGTCCCACCGGTCTACCTGCAATGGCAGACACTGGCATTAGCCCCGATGTGGACCATACCTTCTTCTCCTCTCCACGGCACCCACCCCCTTGCAGGCATCCCTCCACCAGCCACCATAGTCTGGTGGGTCCCACATGCTTCAAAAATAGCAGCCCTTCTCACAAACCAGCCGACACGCGCCCGCAAACCATCCGAGTTTCACATTAAGGCTTTCCCAGACAAACACTGTTGATGCCAACAGGGCTCCCTGTGTGCGTGCAGTGCTAATTAAAGGCACTTTATATGACAGTGATTTATTCCCCTTCTACACCTCCGGTGCGGGCAGCCTTTTTGGGCACAGCTAAAGGGAGGAAGCTCGAGCCCAGCCCGGCCACCAGCGCTGCGCTGATTACTGCGACCGTCTCCGATGTTGATCCTGGCAAGCGAGTTTTATTAGAAAGAAGCAGCGCAGCATTGCGGCTGCCAACCTCCCTCCGTCGGGTCGACGCTCAGGCAGGTGAAGCAAACCAAGGCGGCTAAATTTTACCAGATGGGACAGCTCTGAGACAGCTGCAGAAAGAATACAGGCTCCAGCACCCGCCAAGAATAGCTATTAAACTTAATCTTTTAATAAGGGTTCCTCTCCTGTTTCTGCCTGCAGAAGGATGCGAAAGCCCGTGTTTGGTGCAGCAACAACCAAGTACATTTCATGTCACTGCTCAGTGACAGCCAAAGTGCTCCAGAGGAAAACCTTACATCACTTTCACTGGTTTTCCTCCTTCTCTTGAAATAAAAGACATAGGCAAAATCAAATTTCTGATGCAAAACAAATTTCCGTGGGAATTGTGACTTCCCAAACATCAACTGGCCAAAAACAAAAGGATTTTCTGCTCACTTTCACATGCAGTGTTATGTGCTTGTGCTGTTGTGGGGTCTGTGGCAGGGTCTCTGCACACTTCCAGGAGCACCTCTTCCCTGCAAAAGATGCTCCAAGGGAGGAAAGCAGAGGCCAGCGCTAGCAGGGCTTGCAAACAGGTACCGCATCCTGACCTGGAGAATTTGGGCATGGGAAAAACTGAGAGCGAGCTGGGGAGACGTGATGCCTAATGCTGTTCACCATGCTGAACTTGGCCAAGCCCCTGCCCCCCAACCATGCTGGCTCTGTCCACAACCTGCGGTCCCCTCACACGCTAATGGTGAAACAAGCACTCAAGTATTTGGCCTTGGTTAAGATTTAAGGGCCCTAGCCTGGAAGGCACTGACCAGTTTCCTCAGGCGGTACCTCATCCGGGTGCCCACTCAAAGTGCCTCAGGATAAAGTGCAGAAGTTTTCTGTCCATGCAATGCAACCCTACATGTGAAAAGCAGTCCCATAAGTGCAATGCAAACATGCATGTGCAATACAGCCCTGTGCGTTCAATGCAGCTCTGTGCGTGCAGTGAAGACATGCATGTGCAACACAGACTTGCATGCTCAACACAGCCCTGCATGCACAATGCAGCTCCATGTGTGCAATGATGGCATGAAAAAGCCCATGACTGTACCTCACTGCAGGCTCTGTAATAGCAAAGCCTCTGGCAGCACAGCATCTGCTCTCTGTTGAAACCAGATGTGTCCCCATCAAAGGGAAGCCCTCTGCTTGACACAGGCACATTGCTGTTGTGCTCAGGGGTCACAAGAGCAAACATGGTAGGGCAATGGTGCAGCTGACCTATACCATGCAGCCCACCTTCAGGAGTAATTTAAAATGCTTTACTTTCCACATTCATCCCCCCTGCACCACCACCCTTCCTTTCTTATTCTCTGGAAAAACTTTAGGCACAGCCTTCAGACAGCCTCACAGGAAGGAGAAAGGATGGTTCCCTCTTGGTAAAGGCTCAGCAAAAACTCCCTGTTAGGAGTTCAATTTTCTCTCTATAAATGCTTGTGGGCAACAAGCAGGCTGGATTGGGTCCTCCCTTTAAAGGCAGGGCAGGCGTATTGGGTGCCCACAGATGTATGAGTGATGCTGGTGCAGGCAATCTGTTTGGCAATGAGCAAGGGAGACAAGGGAGAGGATCCAGCCTGGGGCCAGGTGCACGTGATGTCCAATGAGGTCCATGGAAGACCCGTGGTACCACTGACCTCACCTCACTTAGCATATTTCCACCCCAGTGCCCAAACCTGTGGGCACACCAGGTTCCTGAAGCACTAGGCTGCTTCAGAAAGGAACCCTGAGCATGGGTAGAAGGAGAATTTTGAAGGAAGAGAGAAAAAAATTCAAGTCACCCCACTTTGCTATCACATACCTAGAGGGCTGCGTTCACACTCTCGCTGAACAGAAGCTTGCACAAGTGACAACACACACAGTTCAGGGAGAAGTTGAAGTTTTGAGAAGTTACATCTCCTCTTGAAAACAGAAGTTGCCCACTTGCAGCTACGTGTTTGTTTAGAAAGATGGGAGGGGGAAAAAAACCCAACAAGCAAAGCAGGACCATTTTCACTGCCCTGCCATCAAGGGCACTTTCTGGCATGGGAGCACACAGGAAGATCAGAGCAGCATGTTTGCAAATGCCCAGGTGTGGCATCACCAGGGCAAGCTCCTGGCAGGGATCACCACAGTGGACAGCCCCTTCCTCCCCTGGCCCAGCTGACAGCCACACACACAGCCCCCGGCCCCAACACACCACCCCTTCTCTCTTGCATAAAGCTGCTGCGTGCCATTCCCCTTGCTGGTGCTGCTGCCAGCTCCACTGTGACAGTCCGATAGGACACATTACCCGTTACATAATCACCCGTACGGATCTCGCCAATGCCAATACAGTCCTCTGTGGGAGAATGACTTTATGAAAAAAACCAGGCAAATATAACAAACAGAGATTTAGTCCCAGAAAGTACCTGGAGACAACAATCCAAGGAAGAGATGCTAGGACATCGCTGGTTAACAGCAATATCACTGCTGACCTGGATTGGGAAAAGTGTTTGTTCCGTAACGCAATTTACACATGGACTACAGGTTTAATTTCCTAGCTTTTATCTATGGGTAGCATCTCACTTTACTGCCACTGCCAAACCCAAGGAGGGTTTTGCCACTTTGTCCGTGCCCGCAGGGTGAGCTGTGTGGGCATTGGGCTGCAGCACGACTGTGGTGCGCGGGCCACTTCCCATTGCAGCCGTAACTGTCTCCTCCCAAGAAAACACGCTTCCTCTCAGCCTTCAATGAATGACTATGGTCTCTTTTTCCCCAAACCGTGCTCCACCAAAATCTCCCACCGCTCTGCCAAGCAGGCAAGCTCAGAAGTGCAAACCCAGCATTGCAAAGCCCAGTAACGTAAAGCCCGGCAACACAAAGCCCAGAGATGCAAGCCCTCTGGCTGCCTGGGGTTATTCCCATCCAGCAATGGGCTATCCCAACTAAGAGGGCTGGGCATTCCAGTGACAGTGCAAAGCCAAACTCATTCCCAGGAGAGCCCAGAGGCCGCATACCTGCAGCTCAGTTTTGACTCCGCGCCAGATGCGGTGACACCGCTGTGGCCACGGGGGAACAGGAGGGTCCCTTCCTTGGCACTGCCACCCTGCTGCTCTGGCCTCCCCACCCTCGCTGGGGCCGGATAGATGCTACAGAAAGGGGTGTGTGGTGCCGGTGCCACCCCAGCCAGGTCCCCTCTCCTCCAGTCAATCAGGCGGCAAGCCGAGTGGAAGGGGACTTTGGGTGTAAACAGTCCCCGCACCCCTGTCACAGGAATGTCGGGAGCAACAAGGGGGCCTTTGTGCAGCACCAGGCCCCGTCCCAGTGCCCCCGGCCTGGCCCTCCCCCACCTCGGCACCACGCTTTCCCTCCTGCTTTTTCCTAGTATTATTCGGAGGAGCGGCGGGCGCGCAAGAATGTGCTCCGTCAGCACAAGCGGCTGCAAAGAGCTAAATTCTTATCAGCTGTTGGAAAGGAGGAAACAGGAGCTGTTGTTTACAGAGAAGTTGGACACCTCTCCCCCCATAGCCCCTTCTCCCCTCCCTGCCAGCAGTGCATGACAGCAACTTTGCGACCAAGACTTCCTCTCAACCCACTCCGCTTTTTTCTCTTGGGGCTGTACTCAGCATCCCTCCATGGGCCACTCTGCCATCCCTGGGGTGGGTTCTGGGAAGCGAGGAGATGGGCTCCTGACCCCACGGCAGGATGCCAGCACCTGTGCACCAGCCCCAGAAGCCTTAAAAGTAACAGAGGGGAGGAATCACAGCAAAGGCGGAGAGCAAAGCACATGCGGCTCCAGTTGAAGCTTGCCCAGGCACCCCTGGGATGTGGTGCATGGCTGGAGTGGTGCACATTGCAGTGCCCACCCTGCATCCCATGGCCAGTAACCCCAGCACTGCCGGCTCCTGCCCCTGTTGGTGCAGCTCTTTGGCAGCCCCAGCTCTCAACAGCTTCAACATCATCAGCCCCAAACACCTGCCAGTCATGATGCTGCCAAAGGTACCCAGGGGCTGGGACTTGCTCCCCATGCCAGCCGACAGATGGGCATCCCAGCTATCAGGGGGTGCACACTCCTCAGTCTAGGTTGCATGTTTCCCTCTTGGCAGATGTCGGGGCATGAAACAGCGTCGGCATGCTGCACCTGCTTGCATGGATGCAAATAGCGCTGTATTTCAGAGGTAGCTTTGCTAAGTGCTCCCTTGTGAGAATGCAAAGCATTGGTTCACTACTAAAATCACCACCACAGCAGAAAACTGATAATGGATCTTCATACTGTTTTCATTTTTTCCAAGATTACCAGTTGGATGGTTGCAACAAGCTGCATCCAGCAAGCAGGGCCCACTTCTACCTGCAGGACAAGGCTGCCCAAGTCATTTACCTCTGGTACAAATGGCTGCAATAGCGCAAGCCGCTCTCCAGGTCGCATGCCCCATGCTGAGAAGTGCTCATGACAAACACAGGCCCACTTTTAAGACATAAACCCGCGATCATGCAACATAACCATGCCCTATCAAGCCTGTACAGTGACACTAGTGTAGTGATAAGGGTCTAGGAATTAAGATTAATATGATCAGGAGAATTTATCACTTTATGAGCCAACTGATGGAGGCAGAGGTAAAAAACGAAGTGAGTTGGGGATGTCCATGTCCTTTGACAAGTAAAGCCATCACCCAAACATCTTCAGCCCTGCACAGCACAGGCTGGCCAGATGCTGAGGATGTGACTGCTTCATCCCCTGGCACCTGGGCTCTCCAGAAATATTCAAAAAGAAGAAGAGGGGATGGGAGATGACATTAAAAAAAAAAAAAAAAAAAGCAAGAATCCCCTTGCAAGCACCAGCCTGGCCACTTGGCATCAAGCGACTTGTCCGCCTTCAAAAGTGGTGTTATTTTGGCCTAGGCAGCTGGGTTATTTGAGGTGAAAGGAGGTCAGTTTGTCCGTAAAACAAAAGCCCCATTCCCTTTCATCCCCAGAGAGGGGGAGGAGGGAAGAGAAACCAGGGGAGTGAGACGGATATTACTCTATATATAGAGGGAGAGGAAGAGGTGTGAGAGCGGGAGAGGAGCTCGGCTCCTTGCTGTGCTGCTAAGGTCAGCCCCCAACATGATGCTTTGGCCAAGCTCCGTCATGGGGCTCATTGGCAAAGGAAAGGGGGAGATGAGAAGAGGAAGGGCAGCTGACATGCAAACCATCGCCGCTTGGCTCAGCAAGAGGAAGGAAGCGTGCCCAGGGTGTCCCCAAAAGCATTGCCTGCCTGCAGCACTCAGGGGGCCATGAAAACATCCTGCTGCTCAGCTGGGACAGGGCACGGCGATCAACCCAGCTACCTGAAAAGGCCCCTGCAGCCCAGCTGCCTGCCCAAAATTACACAGCCCAAACACTGGCTGCTGCTGGATGTGGGATCCCTGTGCCTCTCCCTGCCCAACCTCAGCAGGCAGCATCAACCAAGTCTGGCTGAGAATCCAGGTTGGGAAGGGACATCCAGGGTTGTCTCCTAACTTTGCAGCACCCTGTTGCCTGAACAGGCAGACAGGGAGGCTGGCTCTCAACTCCACTACTCCAAAACACACCCTGTGACTTTTTAATTCCTTTTCCCAAGGCAGAGGCAAGAATGCCAAAAGCATGGCACCATGTGCAGCTGGTATCTTCAGCCTCTTCCTCCCTGTTTGGCTTTGCAACTTTCTTATTATCAGTCACTCTGCAGTTCAGGCCTCAGTGGATAGCAAGACACAGGGTCTTCCCTCTCCCAAGCAAAGCAGGGGATTGAAACACTAAAACAAGGTGTCACACTCTAGGCACCTTCACCCATAGATTACTGAGCATCCTTCACTATTGGTTTGCTCCTCCTCCTGCCCATTTACCAGCTAAGCCATTGTACTGCTTATGCCAACAGTCCAAACCCCCAAAGCATCCTGGTGGAACGACCACTCAAGCCAACTGCCCTGAAGCCACCTGCATTCTGTGGACAATAGCAACACTACATTTTTTGGCAATAGCTGTGCTGCAAAAGGGTAAGACATCACTCTTCAGAAACAGGCTAACTGGCAGGTAGCCAGGGGGTCACAAAGCGTATTTTGGGAGCAACCTAGAAGCTGCTGCTATACACAAGCAAAGGCTGCCCAGAAAAGGGGAATGCTCAGCTCCCCCGCCTGTTTTCCGGGTGCAGCACTTAGGCAGCAAGGTTTAAAAATAAGCCAGGGCCCAAGCTCAGCAGAGAGCCATCTGCACACATACTCATCATTTTAATGACTTGCCCACATCACTGGTGCACCAACCACCTATGGCTTCCCAGTGATTTTCAACTGTTCTGAGCATCAAAGCAGGACTCAGTTTCCCCATGAGACTAGACAGTCCCCAAAACCAGTACGAGGTGGGTGCATGTCACCCTGAGCAAGTCGCTTTTCTTGATTCTCTCTTGGCCTGCCACCAAGAACAAGGCAATCACAAAAAGCACTGAGCTGGAAAACCCCTCCCTCCCCTCCCAGCCCGGTTCCACCGAAGGCAAGGGCAGGGCACGGGCAGCACCCTGCCTGCTGCTGGCAGCCACCTGGCACTTACTGAAGTAGAAACCCCTGTCCCCACAGACGAACTGCAGCGTGTCCACCAGCTCCCCGCCGCAGAGAGTCTCCGCTGTGCCATATGCCGCAGCCGAATCCAGCGCATAGGCCAGGAAAGCCAGCAGCAGCAGCAGCATCCGTCTTGCCGCACACATCCTCTGCACCTGGGGACAGAGGCACAGCATTAACACAGTGCAAGGGACTCGTCTCTGTCACCTCCCCTGGGAAACACACCCCCACCCACAGTAGGCCCAAGGTTTGATGCCCGGACATGTTAGGATGCTGCAGGGAAGGACCAGAAGCGCTGAGCCGGCCGCTGGTGCGAGGCGGGCTGCCCGCGCTCATCCTGCTGGTCAGATGCTCTGGCCAGACAAGGTTTGCATTGAAGCAGATTTTCCATTGGAAAATCTCACTTCAGCCTACATCTGAAAGGCTTTTATTCCTCCAGCTCTTTCAACAGCGCAATTTCCGCCCCCCTCCCCTTTTAAATGGGAAATCATTAAAATTATTATCAGGAGGTGGGGTTAATTTCAGTTCTGATTACAGGTTTTTGTGCCCCCCCCGAATGTATGTTCCCCAAAGCAGAGACAAATGAAGTTCAACCTGTCCTAGAGTTGCTTTTGAGGAAAGCTGGGTTTTGCCAGGGGGCGGCAGCCTTCGTCCCAGGTGTAAGAGAGACCCACACAACCAAGGCTCGGGCAATTGAGGGGCTGATTGCACAAGCCATGTTTGCTGACAAGAGCTGGGATGGAGAAGACATCCTTCAGGAGCAGAGCAGAACCATGGAAAATGCGCCTGAGGCATCATCAACGAGGGCCAAGGGGCTATCAGGCAGCACAGAGGATGAAAAAAGAAACTCCCTGGATATTCGCTAACTAACCCAAAGATTTCCCCTGACTCAGCTCTGACAAACAGCTTTAGCTCTATGTCAGCTTCTGTAGGTGTAAAGTGAGGGTATTATTGCCTCACTGGATGAGGCAAAATCCATGGATAGTTCAAGGTGTTATAGTCCCTCAGTGATGAGCATCATGGTATATACACAGCCAAATAATGATGGTGGCCAGACAGGTCAGCTCAAAATAAAGAGGGCAAATGAAGTGCAGAAAATAGCAGCCAGCATGGGGCAATGTTAAATCTCAAGCGGAGCAATCCTTCTCCCTGCTAACGCTCAGCCAAGACGCTGGGTTTCACATCTAGCCTCGAGAACAGTATCAGTTAATGAATATTACCTCACCCCCCCGGGATGCTTGGAGATGGAGCCGAAGCCCAGGATAGATTAAATGACTTGCCCAAGGTCACGGGGGAAGTCTGCAGCGCAGCCAGGAAATTAGCCCAGCTCCCCCGGGGCCTCACTACAGTCCTGCCAGCAATAAAGCCACCCTTGCTACCAATTTTTTATGAGCCTGTAGCTCAAATCATTGCCGCTAGAAATACACCGTGTTTACAAGTCACAAGCTCTCCTGAGCAGCAGGAGTACAGGGATCAGCAGCAAGAAAAGCCAAAATGAAGGCTGCAAGGTCAAGGTAGGCTGAGGGGGGCATCCCCCCAACAGGAGCTTCGATGCCCATCGTATTGCTCAGCCTGTGCTGGCAGAGATCAGTCAGGCGGGCAAAACCCCTCCAGGGCTCTAGACAAGAGGGGTAGAAGCCCTGGGAATAAACTGGGCTCAAATCATCAAGTGATGGGACCAGAGCCAGCTTTTCCAGTAGCACCAGATCCTTCAGCACACCTGGGGGGCTTTGGTGTATATTACATTATGGACAGAGGGATGGCACCGGGATGTGACTGCACCACATTGCCAAGCTGCAATGTTTTGCCACCAACATCTTTTCACCTTGATTTTTTTCTCCAGTGGCCAACAGGTGTTCACTGGGCTTCCCCAGCATGACCACAGCATCACCTGCACTGCTTGAGTCATGCCCCTGGTGCAGCAGCATTGGCAGCCAGATCTCCAACTAACAATACAGCAATGATCCCGCTTCCTTTTTTTTTTTTCCCCTTTTTCCTATGTTTTTTTATGTGCAGCTCCTGATTGCTGGTATCCACAGGCTGCAGGTAACACCAACAGCTCATTGCCAGGGCAGCAGATGTGCAGCAGCCAGTGCTGTCACTGAAGCTACTGACATGGGTCTCCAGGACACCCAAGTAATCCCCCATCCCCAGTTAGGCTCACACGGGCATCAAGTGCAGCAGCTAATGAGCAGGCTGTGTGCTGTCCTCCCTTGAGCCAGAGCCAGTCCCCAAGAAGGAGCTTCCTCAGGGGAAAGGGTGACAAATACAGTTTTTCCTCCACATCCAGTCTAGAGAAAGGGGTGAGATGCTCTCAAGCAAAGGGAGAGTGAGGTTTTGTTGGCAGGGCGATATCTGATGCTGGGGAGACCTGACACCTTCTGTGGAAAAAAAATTGTGCTTCTTGGAAAATACCCACTCCTGCGCAACCTGCACCACAGGCACAGGGCGGCCCCTAGCAGCCCTCCCTGCCTCCACCTCAAGCTCTTTTAAGGTGCCCATGCACCCCCTAACTCCAGCCAGGAAGCCTCCCTGAAGCCATGAGAGCAGGGATGTCCCCTGCACTGTCATCCAGGGCTAACATGGAGGTGTGCAATGTGATGAAGTCCCCCTTTGCTCACACATCAACCACCAGCCTTTTCCACCACTGTCACCTTGGAGTCTCTCTGCTCCCTCCAGCAGCCTGTAATGAGAAACCGGGCAGCAAAGCAAAAAGCATCTTTATTTACTACCCAGTGCTGCAGTCTCTCGCCAGCTTGATGGAGCTGTAAAACAACCCAACCTGATAAGCCCTTCCCTCTGACTTTGGCCAAACTGACCGTGTGGAAGAAAAGCCCTCAGGCTTCACCCAAAGGCTAGACAGGCTTGTGGGGTACCATCAGCAGCTCAGTGCATCCCAGTGACCTTTCAATAGATCCTTCCCCCCTCCTAATCCTCCTTAGCAGGGATGAGCAGTACCCATGCAGGACAACTCATATTGGCCTTGCTGTGGCTGCCAGAGCAGGTGCTGCTCCCTAAAATAGGGTGGCACAGCATGGTTGGGTACCGGCAGCCCACAACCCAGTGCAAGCACCATGCTGGCTGCCCAGGTTGTATGCATCTTCAGTTGTCACAGCCAAATCCTGCTTAGCATCATGAGTCAAAGCCCTGTGAACTCCTCTGAGCCTTCATTCTCCGCTGGAAATACGGGATAGCACTGCTTTTAGGACAGGTACAGAACCCTCAGCTGTGGGACAGGAGTAAATTCACACTGACATCTGGAAAACCCTTCAATTTTTATTAGAAAGCCTCTGTCTTGTCAGGAGTAACAGGAATAAAGGAATGAGATGTAAGTGGGGTGCCTTCCCAAACGATGAGGTCCTGTGTCCACTAGGAGAGAGGCTAGTCTCAACCAAGGTTCATTCTTGCCAAAGCAGGTTGAATCAGCCATGCCAGCTGCCATTCCCTATCACCTGCCTGCAGAGAGGTCAAATGCTTCAGGATGCAGTTTAACCAGGGGCAGCAGGAACAGCAGTGCAAGGCACGCCTGGTGCCCAAAAACCTGAGTACCGAATTCCTTCTAACAAAGGCTCAGACCCCACGTGGCATGCAAGATGGCGATGCAAGAGGAATTTTTTGGTTGCATAGGTGTCCTGTACCATCCTGGGAATCACACCTGAGAGCAGCCTTCTCAGTGCAGGAGAGGCACAGACAAGCCACCAGATCATGATGTTGGCCTCTCCTTGTCTGGAGAGAGTCTGCTTTGCTCTCCATCCTTTGTGACCCTCTTCTGCGTTCCACTGCGCCCCCAGGTACCTGTGCAAAGCCAGGCTGCTTCTGGAGCCAGCTCAGCCATGAGCTGCCATGAGCAGGATGCTCCTGGCTGCCTCGGGACTGCTGCATATTCCCCCCTCATGACACAGGCTGCTGCACCCATGGCCAAGGACCCCCCAGAACCTCTCAGCAGCCCATGCCAACATGTCAACAGAGAGTATTGTCTTGGGGCTGCTTTGATATTCCAGGAACAAGCCTGAGGGCAGGGTCTGCAGCAGAGCCACCCTCCTGCCTGAGGCTGTTAAAGGATTTTTTGAGGATTTGCTGCAGATTCAGCTGGATTGACAATTTCTGTCCAGCTGTTGGGGAGTCAGGGGCCAAGAGTCCATTATGAGCTGCAAGGCCGTACTGCCAAATCTCAGAGGACAGCTCAGGCATCCCCTGCCTTCAGGCTTGTGCTGAGCCAACCAAACCGTGGTGCTTCTCTTGGGCAACCAACATCTCCCCCAAAACAGACACTAAACCTCCTGTCTGACCTAATTCCTTCTTCAGCCTGGCCCTCATTACAATTTAATATGAACAGAAAAATGTAGGAGGGAATTGACAGATGGCCCAGTCTGCAAAATTTGGACTTGGACAGCAAAAAGAAAAAAAATTCTTGCTTTTTTGTGGAGCAATGCAGCGTTTAAAAGGGAGCATGGTGATAAGTCATCGGCTCAAACCCAGCAGTGTAAGCAGGACGGGAAAACCCCAGCTTGTGCATCCCAGCCTCCATCACACTCCACCATTTACACTACCCCAACGACTGCCTGCAAGAGCTGCTGAGCATCTCTCGCTGCTCCTGCTCTCAGAGGGCAGCCCAGGAAAGCGTGGAGCTGTCCTGGTCTGGAGCGCAGCTCTCCCGAAGGGGCAGGACATAGGTGTGTGCCAACCTGGCATGTGCCAAGCAAGTGCCAACACTGCCCACGGGCACCCTCGTGCAGGACGCCAGGCCACAATGCCCCGAGGTGCCAAGTAGTAAAGAGGCCGGCTGGCAGAGGCAGGTGCCTTGGCAACCAGAAACCACCCTGGGCTGCATCTTGGGCAGAGGCCTGAGGATGAGGTGCCCAGCAGTACCCGATGGGAGCGAAGCCGCCACGTGCTGTGCTGCAGAAGTATCTCCCTTTAGTCTAAAAGAGAAAGAATGAGATTTCCAGCCCAGAGCCTGGAAAAAGCCAGCTTCAAAACACGAAACTTTTGACCACTGAGCTGTCAGGCAAATAAAACCAGCGCAGGACCACGGGTTTTGCTATTTAGCTCAGGCTTGAAAAAAATAAAAAACTCATGATTCTTGGCACCTGGCTCGCATGACATTTATATGGCTGAGGTTGGCAATGCTGCTGCTATTTTTAGCCCTCACTTTTTTGTCTTCACTGCTCTTCCCCATCAGCAGTCCACTCTGTCCCGAGCCGGGGGTCACCTTTCTGCCTCCCATCCTGCAAGCGAGGAAAGACGCCTGCCTCCTCTGCCAGTGGGACAGGGCTGGGGCAGGCTGCCTGCACCCCACAACTATCAGTGCTGCAGCAAGGAGTACTGTAGCTGTGGAAAAATCAAGCTGAAAAAGGTGAATGGGGTATTCAGTACCATTTACTCACCCCACTGGGGAGTAAGAGCGTATTGCACAAATTTTGGTATGCAGCCCAGAAACATTTGATTTACTGCATAAAAAAAAGGAAATGCAACATTGCTTAACTCTTCTAAAGACAGCTGGCAGGACCCAGGGAAGGGATTTAAGTCCATTTTAGTAGCCTCACTTAACTCCTTTATTGTTCCTCTCTCCTTTCTGCATTCCCATCTAAAACCTGGCATATATCAGGGAAAGTTAACAGCAAGTTAAGCTGTTAAATCAGAAATTGTGGTGACTGGAGTCTACTGGCAAGTGATATTCCCACAACATGTAGAACTTGGTTTATGTCTTGGAAGAACAGCTTTAACCCTTTCAGAGCCAGGCTGCTACCCCAGGGTAGATTTCTTGCCCCAGTGCCCCCACCTCTCCTGACCCCTCATGCAAATATCTCAAAGGAGACCAGTATCTCTTTTCCCCATTAAGACACACACAGCAGTCTTTAAAAGCAAAGGCAACCCAAAGAAGGATCAGAGAGGTCAGTCCCAGGACACGAGCTGGGCGAGGGTGGGCCACTCATATGCAGTGCTCATATGCACTGCTGGAAACACACCAACTCCTCAGTCCCTCTAAAAATAAGACCTCACCTGCTGTGTTTGCTTTATTTAAAAAAAGAAAAGTACTGAAATGCTTTTCTCTGGTGCTCCATAAGGCAAGCCAGGCTCACTCCAAAGCCCATAGGAATCAATGGGAAGACACGCACTGACACCTCCGGGTTGCCTGGTCAAAACAGCAGCCCTCCAGCCAGGCTACAAAAAGCATCACCTGTCAGAAAAAGCTCTGGGACACACCCGCAGACACATTTTGGCTCTCAAATTTCATGTGGTGGTGGGAGGGGACCCGCGGTGTCAAATCTTTTATCCCTTAATGAATTTTCACAGGAGCTGGGATAGCCCCTTTGAAAGGCTGAGTGAACTTGTGTGGGTGTTGACAACATGGAGCAAGATTTACAGCTCTGACCCATTCACCCCCACCAGAATTGTCAAGTTGGGTCCAAAACAGCTCAGTGAACCTCCAATCAGAAGTGTCAGTCAGTTTCTTTCCTCCAGATGTCCTTAGCACAAAGTCACCCTCACAAAACCCCACAACCCAGGCTCCTCAACTCCACTCTAAATCAAAGCAAGAGGAGGAATAAAATTAAAACAAAACAAAAAAAAAAAAAAAAAAAAAAACCACACTGAATACTGCTAAGTAAAAGGAAAAAAACACATACAACCTGACAACAAATAAACTCAAAGAAATCCAGGCCTTGGCCTCTCAAGCACATCCCAGGATTTGGAAGAAAACTACAGACTTTGTATAGGAAGCCTTGACTCAAGGGTTGAAAGCAGCAGTTCTCCTGAGAAGTCTATTTAAAACCACCCACACAAACCTTGTTTTTACACTTGATTGCTCCACGCCGACTGAGCGAGACCTGGCGTATCAGAAACCCTGCTAAAGTACCACTGGCTCGAGGCAAGGCAGCCACATCTGCTGGTACAGTTATGCTAAATCCCAGTTTCCTCATGTGTCCCAATTCCCTACTGCTCAAAAGAGTACTAAAACCCTTCCAAGTTGCACTTTTAAAACAATTACTGTAGGGAAAATCAACTGGGAAGGAAGAAGAAAAAAAAAATCGCACAAAGTCAAAGGCTGCACGCCAACCATTAACTCTCACTCGATTTTGGCTTGGCTTTCTTGTTTTTCCTCTGTATTTTTATCCCTTCGAGACCGAACATGCCGCAGTGTTTTGCAGAAGAGAGTTTAATAATCCCCCTGGTCTCCGAAGCCGGAGAACTGTCTGTCCCTTCCCCGTGCCGCTATCAGTGTCTCCCCGCTCCCACTACCGCCCCGGGAGCGCAGGGAGCGCCGCGGGCAGCCCAGGGCGGCGCAGCCCCGCCTGACCTCGCACAGCCCCGGCCCCGCCGCCGGGCCAGCCTGGCCCCCGCACACCCGCGCTGCCGCCGGTCAGCCCCGCACGCCCCTCCGCGGCTCCCCACGCGGGACCGCCCCTCGCGGCGCCGGCTCTCCGCCGCCGCTCGGCCGCGCAAAGGGCGAGCAAGAGGACCCGCTGCCAGCATCCCGCCCGCAAGGTGCGGGGGCTGCAGCCGCGGGCAGCCAGCGAGCTGTCCCAGCCGCCGGGACGCGGGGCTCCCCCCGGGGATACCCCGCGCACCCCAGAGCCGCGGCCGCCCCGCCAGCCCGCGGCGAGGCCGGCTCTCGGGGTCCCTCTAGTGATACGCGTGGGAAGGGCGGGCAGCGGGGCCGGCACCGAGCGGCACGGCTCGGCATGGCACGGCTCGGCATGGCACGACTCAGCATGGCACGGCTCAGCATGGCACGGCGCGGCATGGCACGGCGCGGCATGGCACGGGTCTGCCCGGCGTGGCACGGCACGGGGGAGCCCTCCTGCTTCTGCTCGCGGAGGGGCAGCGCGGATAGCGCAGAGCGGCGCGGAGCGGAGCGGCGCTTACCTTGGCGCTCCCGCTGCTACTCTCAACTTCTTGCGGCGGCGGCGGGCCGGGAAGGAAGGCAGGCTGCCGGCAGCGCTCATCCGTGTGTGCCACGGCGCTTGACATGCTGCTCTCCTGCCCTGACAGCGATCGCGGCTTTGGCTCGCCTTCCCCGCGCTCTGGCTCGCTCTCCTCGCCTTGCCTTTTTGGTATGTCAAGTCCCTGCTTGATCTTGTCTGAAGGATGCTATTTTGTGACGATCAGGTATTTTGCTATTCTAGAGAGCGAGCAAGCGAACGCTTTCCTTTTATTTTCTTTTTTCTCTTTTTTCCTTTTTTTTCTGGGTTTTTTTTTCTTTTTTCTTTTTTCTTTTCTTTTTTCTTTTTTTTTTTTTTTTCCCTTCTCTTTCTCTCCTCCTGCTTTGGCTGCCCCTTGGGTGGCTCTCACTTTTGTGTTTACTGACCGCGTTGCCCTGGCCGGGGCAGAGGAGCCGGCTGCCTGACTGCCCGCTGCTCCCGACTGGCTGCCCCACGAGCGAGGAGACAGGCAGGGCGCTCCGGCTGCCCCCTTTTTATACCTCCCCAATGGGCATGCTCTGAGTTCCCCAGCGAGCACCAGCCCGGCCACGCAGCCAATAATGTTGCAGAGCGGTCTAACCCCCTCTCTTCCCTCCCTCCCTTCCTTTCTTCCCTCCTTCTCTCTCGTAACCCTCCGGAGTGCAGCTCGGGAAAAGAAGAGGGGGCAGAAAGTTTCTGCCGAACGGTTTGTTCGCGGGCTGCTCCCGGGTGGGGGCTTTGGCCCACCCCGGCCGGCCCCGGGAGGGGCGGGAGCCTGCGCTCGTCCCCAGGCGCACACGCAGGTGAGGGGAGGAGATGGGATTCCGCACCCCAGCCCCTGGCCGAAATGCTGGGAGCATCTCCTGAGCGCCTCTCGCAGCTGGATGGCGAGCCCCAAGCCCTGGGGGGGCAAGTGGGGGCAGTGGGAGATTGCCTTACCCACCCTGCTTTCGAGGCTCTCTCTAGGTGCACACGGGGCACAGGTGTCTGTGTCGCCTACCCTGCCCTGTACTGGCCCCCAAACTGTGCTGAAGGGCTCCCCAGAGAAGGTGCAGGCATGCAGGGGTGCCTGCTGCATAACCCCCAGGGCTCACACACCTGCCCCGGGGCCCTTCCCTGTGCTATGCGCCCCAGCATGGGTGGGCAAACACACCTCAGCAGAAGTGAGCCCCTGCATCTACCCATGCATGTCCGTGTGGACAACATGGATGCTCCCCCTCAGTGGGGCAGCAGCACTTGGTTTTGCACCCCACAGAGCACCTTCTTTGAGTGGTTCCTGCTTGCTAGTTCACCTCTGCTTCCCACAGGCTTCTGCAAGCAAGCATGGTTGCCTTTAAGTCCAAGGGACTTTCCCCAGGCTTCACCGTAGGTACAGCAGTGTGCGGGCTGAGCACACGCCCGCTGCACCTCCGGTGCTGCATGGCAGTCACGTCGTGATGCATTAAGCAAAACTTGCCTTCTCCCAAAGACCTGCCTGTCAAGTCTGCCTTGCCAGGGAAGCATCTGCCCCAGGGGAAGGGACCCTGCTCGCTTTCTGCCAGTGGCAAAGGCAGCCCCAGCCAGCCCCCAGGAGCCCACACCCTCACCACTGCCCGAGTAGGTGCCGCCTTGCAGGTGCACACAGCCAATGTGCTGTGGGCATGCACCCTCCTCCGAGCAGAGAGGAGCAGTGCTGCCTAAGATGGAGCAGCAGGTTGGTCCCTCTCAGGCAGCACTTGCCATAAGTAGTGGAGTGCCTTCACCCCAACATGCAATAAAGAAAACTTTTTATTCTCTTTTTTTTTCAAGTTTGCACTTTTTCTTTTAAGGATGGTGGTCTTGATGCAGCTCTGAACAGTTGGAATTGCCCTTGACACACCCAAGAAAACTGTGAGCAGGACTGGTCATTTCTCGCTAGGCTTTGGACATCCTCCCCTCCCCAGCATCCTTCTGTTCTCTGGGTTGTCCTCTGGGCTGTGCTTCTCTGGGCTGTGTCACTGCATATCCCACCCAGCAGACCTGCTGTCAGGGCTGTGGGCTTCAGCTGAAACATCAGTACACCTGGGAGAGAGACGTGATGCTGAGGAAGCAGTTCTTTGCACACCAGACCCAAACACAAGCATCAAATCTTATGGATATAAAGATGTAGCCTGGCCATCAAAGAGACTGAGCATCTGCCAGCATGTGTCAGGGTTCCAGATTTCTTCCAAGAAGAGGCATCTCCACCAACGCTTACCTTTGGCTTTAGGAGTTTCTCCTAGATGCCCGGGACTTAGTAAATCTCAATTGTTCGTCCTTGCAAACCATTCAACAGAGCTGGTCTCCTTAACAAAGAGCCACCACCTTTCCTCACTGCAAAAGCAAAACCCCATCAAAGGAAAGGACCCAACCTTGGCAGGGGGGTAAGCAGGGCTGTAAGCTACTGTTAATAGCTGAAGGAGCCCGGCTCCCTTCCCTTCCCCCAGCTCACCACAAGGACCTCCTGAGAGTAGACAAAAGAAAGCTTGGAGGGTTAATCTCCCTGAGAAAAACAAGTGATTTTCCAGTAAACAACTGCAATAGCAAACAATGGGGGTGAAAAATAGCGATCATAAAAAAGTCTGCTCGGAGGAAGAGGCGACCCAGTAAGAGAGGTGTCTCTCCGGCTGGGGGAAAAACAAGGCAGCAGTTTGGTGAAGCTGCAGCAGCAGCAGCAGCAGCAAAATAAACCCCACAAGTTGCCACTGGATCTACTTGTGTTTGTGCCTTTTGATCTTTTAATTGCTTCTTAGTTATCCTTCAGTGCAAATAAATAGTGCATTGTGTCAAGAAAGAGGAGGGGGGCGGGGAAGGGAAGAAAGAGACACAAAAGAAATAGCTGTCGCCCAGAAGAGAAAAGGAACAGGTTCTTTCCCCCCACCTTTAAAGGAGTGAATTTATCTGTATTTGGTGGGAGAGAAGGGGGAGAAGGGGATAGGATTAGAAATCAAAGCGAAATTGAAGAGAAGCACATTAAGCCTCGGGCATCCTTACAGTAGGAAGAAAAGAGGGAGGTGGTAAAACCCTCTGGGAGTTTATTCGATGAGTTATGAGAGGATACACGAGTGCAATATTGTTAAAGGTCAGCCTAAACCTAATTTAAACTAGGGATGTGTGACCTCCACCCTTCATTTAATACAGTCATAAGGAACATTACACTGCAGATAGCTGGAACAATAGCTGCCTCCACCCCGAACTCCAGCCCCTGGCATTGCCTGCAAAGAGGGCCTGCGAAGGAGAGCAGGAGGAGAACCAGTTAAAGCCAAGGGTGTAGCTAACCTGAGAGGCAGAGGCAGAAAGAGATGGAAAGTCTCCGGATCACAGCACTGACTGTCAAGGGGTCTGCACAAACACAGCATCCCAGGAAGTAGTTTGGTTTGGAAGTGGATAGGGCTGCAGCAAAGCATCGCCTGAAACCATTGGAAATGCAATACAAACAGCCCACTGTGTCTTGCATTGTCTGACCTCCGTGGTCATCGGCACAGTTTGGGAGAGAAGTTGCGGTCGTGGGTTCCTGTTAAATTCACAAGGAGCAAAGACAGCATTTGCAGAGCAAAGTCAGCCAAAGCAAGCTGAAATGAAATTAATCTGAATTAGGAACTGGAATAAAAGTGGCATCTGAAAGGTGCACCGAAACGATCAGGGGATGGCCAGGGCTCAGAGAGGAAACCTCTGCTGCTGCAGCGGCTGTGGAAGCCCCTGGACAGACTGCAAAGCTCCCCGATGGTGCTGCCCATCTGAGCTGATCAAAGTGGCTCGTGGGTGGTCACCAACACGTGGCGACGGGCTGGAAAGCTTTCCAGGGAAAGGGAGAAGAACAGGAAAGCTTGAGCCAGCCTGGACCTTGCAGACAGGGATGTGAGCTTCAGCAAAGGCAGAAGAATGTAAATAACTGCAGAAATGCAGTGGCCACAGGCCAGAGTGGATGTTAGTGATGCTGCTGGGGAGCTGAGCCAAGCAGATATCTTCAGGGAAGGGGACACTTACATTACTTCCCTTCCTCTCCACCTATAATCCAAAGAGGTCACCTAATCCCAGCTCAACGAAGACACCCTGTGATGCTTGTTTGACTTATGTCGTTTGTCCGTTTCAACCGCGACAGTCTTATTTCACAATTATACCACAAATGACAAGGTGAGCATAATGGGGATTTGAGGTGCGTAGTTCAGGTGCTGTGCCTACAGCATTACAAAGATACCCTGCTTTGTAAAGCACCTTACATTCTCATATGTCACGAGGGACAACAACCAGGAGAAACCAGTCAGCTTTACTGACAAGCCTAACAGATCTGGGCACCGAAGGTTGAGATGTCCAAAATGAGACAAAAAGAGGGTCAGAGTGGGCCATGGATTTGGGTCTCCTGTAATTGAAGACTAGAAGAAAAAGTCATTGCTAACAAGAACAGAGTGATTAGCCAGAGTCCTATACATAGCTGTTTAATGGCAGAGGAATAATTGTACTTGGCCCAGAGCATTTTTCAGTGGCTTTAAGAAAGTGATACCTTTTGTTTTGTACAACCCAGGAACCTGGCAATAACACTGTGTCCTTGCATGCTGCTAAAATATATTGATTGTGGGGCACACTAAACTGTTGGAACAAGAGAGATGCATTGGCAAAAGGAGATGTGATATATAGAAGGTCCCTGCATGAAACTGAAGTCAGAGAACTAAGAATGGGAGGAATAATTCACTTGGGGCCCCTGGTCAACACACAGCAAACAAGAGCACAGGCTCACAGGACTGCTCAGGGGTCCTGCATCCCTGGGTGGGCAAAGCATTTTGGGGCCATGGTACCAGGCCAGAGGGTTTCTGCTGCAGGGTTATTATATAGGCAGGGGAAAATCAGCATGCCCTTAGGGATCAGCAGAGGACTTGAGGGCTTTTTTTTTTGGCATGTGCAGAGCACAAGCGGAACTCTTGTAGCAGCCTCTGCCCAGGTCTACCAATGCCTTGGAGCACTCATTGGACTTAGGTGTTCAGGAGCAGTGTTGGCAGATGCATCCTGAGGACATGAAGGGTGCTGAGCATGGCAAAATGAAGTTATTCCAAGGTAAGTTATTGCACTGTGCCAGAGGAATTTGTGACGGCAGTAAAAGACACAGGTGTTTTCACCCCTGTTTATCTGGAAGATAAACTATGCATTTTTGCTAGGCTGGACAGACTTGGTATTCCTGTAGTGTCTTTTAAAATTCAGCTTAGAGTGAATTCAGCTTACAGCCTGAGCAGTCTTGCTTGGCTCAAGAGGCTGTGGGGAGGAGGACATGGGGTAGGGAGGTGTCACAGTGGATGCGTGCCAGGTAGGAATAGAAAAAGCACTAATGACATTCAGAAAGTGAAATATGATGGGTCTGAAGTGCCTCCTTTGTCCTTGACATATCTTGATCATCCTGAGTTGCCAAAGTGGACTCCACCTCAGCTAACTAATGGCTTCCCAAAAGGGAATTCTGAAAAGGGTGCAATAGGGTAGATAAGGATAAACGCCTGCCCTCACCCATTCTTCTTTTCTTTGCAGAGGGAGCCTGGAAAGCTCCAAGTTTTGTCTGACTATTCATGTCAAAAATGTGCAACAAATACAGTAGCACAGAAGGAAGATGGGTCTGTGCCTACATTAACAGCTAAGCACATCACCATTTCCTGTTTTCTGTATTTATTTATTTTTTTAAAGTATTTCCATGAAAATACTGGAATGTCATCGGGGAAATGTCCAAGCTCATCTAAGGATCACGAATAGGTCCAGCAGGTACAATTAGTTCTTCCAAGCACCAGAGGATGAAGTTGGCTCTTTGTAGCATTGTGCAAATATGAGTCTGCCTAAGGAGCAAGCTCTGAGTCAAAGCAGCTTGTGAATGAAATGTGCTGCAAGATGCAGCGGGAAACCCTTTGAACTATAACATCTTTGGGGATAGGACTGTGCCCCATAGCTGTGTCCCCACAGGGATGGTCTGACGAGGATGGTCTGGGAAGGCAGCACTAGTAGTGGGCATCTTTGTGTCCAGAGGAGAACCTGAGGAGTGGGAAGGTGGACTACAGGAATGCCATCTGCCTCCAAGCAGGAGCACACCATGCCCTCTAAGGGTGTTCATGTCTCACCCCCCAGCACTGCACCCTCACCCACAACCCTTCACTCTGCTCTTACTTGGAAAACTCAGGATTCACCCTCCAAAATGTTTTGTCCTGTTCCCAGGAGCATCAGTATGAACTGGTCAGTCTTGGTGGGTGCTGCTGGATTCATGAGTGAAAGCAGGTGAGCTGTTAATAAATTCTTCTTTCTAAAACAAAGGGATACAGCAGTTGTTGCTGCAGTCCTCTCCAGCAGCTTCAACAGAACAGCCACAGCAGAGTGGCCGGTGACAATGCCTGTGATGGTCCGTGCTGGAGGTGGATGCAGTCCTTGTACTGATTTTCCCTTGGTACAGCTTCTGGGGGGAGCTTCCCCTCAGCCTAGTCAAGCAGTCAGCTCACTCAACAAAGCTGTCCAGGTGAGCAGAGCAGTATTTTCAACCCTCTGCCACAGCCTCCAGTGTTTGCTACTGATGCAGCTCACATATTTCAGATGTGCTCTTTGGAGGTGCATACTTTGAGCGCCTGTTCAATACACCACAGAAAATAAGACACAAGAGCCAGCTGGAAATATCACCCTGCGATGGGTTACTTTTCCAAGTGCCTGAGAGAGGCAATGACACTGAGCACAGAGGGTGAAGAATTTCAGGGAATATACATGGGGCCCTTATTTGCCGTGGAGAGGTGGAGTGGCGCAGATACGTCTCTGTTGTGTAATTAATGGCTTTGAAAAAAAAAAACCCCGAGCCTGTTGGCTAAGCCCGAATACCTCTGAGGGGTTCAGGAATCCCAGCTATGTATCTTTCAGGCGTTTCTTCCTCTGTGTTTTTTTTCCTTTCTTTTTGCATTGCTGCTGTGCTTCAGTGTGGGTCTTTGTTTGCAGCTCTCATTGTCTTCAGGCAGAGGGTTGGCAGGCGGCATCTTCCCCAGGACAGGGCTTCGCCCCTTATCAGGGACCACCATCTCTGGCTTCACCCTTTATCAGGGACCACCGTCTCTATCTCCAGTTGCCAGCCCCAGCAGGGACCTCCCCATCACTTCCTCAGGCCAGCGGCTTTTTGTACAGGCCACTGGCACCCTCTGGGCTGAGCAGTGAAGACCCCAAAGGAAAATGTGGAGCTGAGGTTCCACAGGCAGGCAGCTGCAGATGTCAGAAGGGGCAGCACAGGACTCACACAGGGCTCCCACATCCCAAGTGCAGCCTTCCTCTGCCACTGCATCCACGTATCACCTTGGGAAAGTGACTTTGTTTCCTTCTAGTTTGTAACTCCATCCATCAGATCCAGACAGGAATAAATCTGTTCCCCATTGCCTCATTCCTTTAGTGGCTGGGACTTTTGATACCTATGGCTGGCAGCGGGTATATGGGAGTTTGCAACAAGATCCCCACTTCTTGCACCCTCTCCTGGTTGCCATTCCTGGAGCAGGTGACACAAGGACATCCTGTGGCCACCTGTTCTGCCAGCATCCCTTCCAGACCGTGCTGCCCTTGTCATAGCTGATGGACGCCCACGGCATTTCTCACTTAAACAAAACACTCTCATAATCATAACGAAGGAGGGGAGGCAACAGCACTTGGCAAAGCAACTTACACTAAGTGCACTTCACTAGAAATGTTTATACTCTGCCACTGAAAAATCCACCCAGCACGGTGATAGTGTGGCATGGCCCTGACAGAGCAGAGGCAGCTGAGGTGGGGAATGCACCCCGAGCCAGGTCCCAGACAGGGTGGGCCTGGGGATGTCACCAGCTCATCCCAGCAGGGGCTCCCAGGGTCTCTCACATGGGTAGAGTGAATGGAGAGATGGGGGAAAGGATTTCCTTCGCATAGCTCCACCTGGGACCACATGCCCTCAAAAGCCTCATCTCTGCTGTCTCCTGTTGGCCATTGGGGCTATTTAACCTTCAAGGACAGAAGTATAGATGGGGTTGGCATCTCCAAGTAGTGTATCAGGGCAAATAGGTGGAATGCAATGCTGTGTGATGGGGGGAAAGCTTTTTTTATTGTGCTGCTCGTGCTCCAGAAAGCCTCTGGTGGGAGAAGCAAGGGTTTGTAGAGATCCCAGTGCTCCTGAAGCAGGAGACCTCACAGGGTAAGACCCTCAGGACTGCTAAGCTAATTACTGATTACTTGGAAGGTAGCCCCCATCAAAAACAATACATGTAGCTTTTCAAAACAGCAGGTGGTATGCTTGCATAGCATGTGCAGGCATGTGTGTGCACACATGTATTTTTGTGCTGAGGGGGAAGCGAGTGATTGGCTAAGTAGGTAGAGCCAAATGGCAGGTAATCCTGATTCTACCCCCTATTTCTGGCACCACTTTGGCAGTGCCACTTAAATCCCTGTCTCAACAGCTGAAGATAACAGACTCCAAAAAGACCCTCCATGAAGCCCCAGTGCAAACCCTGAAGTCCACAAGCAAAGGGTTAACTGAATTCCCAAGACAGGTGGGAGTGCGAGTCAGACTGGGCGATATCACAGACATGTTATTTGAAAAGCTGAGAAATTGTGGAATTCCTCACCTAATCCAACTTCCCCACAGTTTAAAGAAAACTGCAGCTCAAGATATCACTATGGGCAAGGGAGACCCCCCACGAACCTTTCCCTGCATAATCCATATGTGGATATACACACCGTCAGCCACCTCCTGTGGTGCCGGACTTCTTACCCTCGGTGAGTTTGCTCCCCGTGAAGCTCGTGGGATGCCCCTACAGTCATCCCCCTTATGTGTTGACAAATTCAAGCTGAAGGTGGCCTCTCCATCCTTGTGACATTGCTTGTGTGCAACGCATGGCCCTCCCTCACCCTGCAGTGGTCCTTCTGCCTTTATCTGAGTTGAGTGCAAGGACACACTGCTCACAGCTCAGTAGCCAGAGAGTAGTTAGAACACCTGCATGAACAAATGTTTGGTGAGACAACACCAAAATTAGTGGAAATAATGCTCTCAACTACAGCAGGCCCCAGCTTAGTGCATCCCTAGTTATGAGAGGGGGCTGCGGTTATCCAAATACATGGATATGATTAATGATTAGCAAGTGTGATTATAACAATGCAAACTGCATCTCTAGTTCAAATCCGCCTGCCACTCCTCCCTTTATTTTTCCAGGTGGGTTTCTTGCTGAGCCACCTCAGTCCACCAAGTAGATCTTCATAGAGGCGAAGATTTTTTATTTTTGCCTGGAAGTGAATTGTGTAGATTTTGGTTTAGACTGTTGGGGTTTTTTGGGGGGTTTTTTTTGGGTTCTTTTTTTTGTTTTTTTTTTTTGCATTAAAGGCAACCATTTCAAATATGTACAGATCACACGGATGTTTCTTAGTCAAAACAAGCACAGTAACCACAAGAGGTGCCAGACTGGAACAACCTCTTCTCCACTGACCTAATGCAAAGGGAAAAAAATGAAAAAGATGTTTCCCAGAGGTAAAATGAATTCCTTTGTCTCTGTATGTGATAGAGAGAAAAATCTAGAAATGGATAGCAGGCATCCCCTAAAAGGGACTTTTAGAGGAAAGTTGCTTTCCATCCAAGAAGCCTTAGTGTCGGAGCTGGGGAATGATTTCAATCCAGACCTGCTGGGTCCCACTCCAGGAATCACATCTTTGAAGGCAATAAGTGCCTGCAACTGCTCTTTCTTACAAGGTGCTTTGATATTCACTTCTGGGTGAACCCCACTGTTTCCAATGAGTCAGCCCAGGGGCTTTAGGCTCATTTGGGTAGGCTGAGTGCTGCCCTCGCTCCCTAATTAACTTGAGTATCTTCTCATATTTGCTGGAGTTACCAGGGTGTTTTAAGAGCTCGCATCCCAATCCCTTGTTGAGACACCACTTGTGTAGGACAGCAGGTCCTGCCCCAAACCAGAACTATCTTGGAGAGGGCAGTATTTCTGGGGATGCCTCACTGGTACCCCCACATGCAGGAATGCAATGGGGGTACAAACCCCTCCAGTGGCTGATGCCTGTTTCATGACCATTTTCTCCCACCCACCACCACCCTCGCCATTCTTGGTGACCCACATGAAAGCATTAATAGCACTGTTGGGGTATACAAAGTAAAAGGTGACTCACTGCGAAGCCTTTGCTCCCACCTTTGGGAGGCAACCAGATAGGGCACAATCTCCTGAGGAAGGAGAGTGGAATTTAAGTTAGACTGATTTTTTTCTAAAAACCTTTCATTTAGTCTAAACAATTGGCTTGGGATGTTGACATTGGGCTTTTAAATTAAGCATGCTTTTCTGGGCACGATTCTACTAGGATAGCAATGGCTGGAGCCAGGTTCTGGTCTCAGAAGTAAAAACAGCCCCAGACTCCTGCAAGATAATGGGAAACTGGCCCTTGAGCTTCACTTTAGAGAGTCTGCCCTGGCCAATGGGTAATTCCTGGGGAGGTGAGAGCCAGGGAACAGTGCTTGTTTGCAAGCAGGCTGCACAATTTGCTCAAGGCTGATGCAGAAGGCTGGGGAAGAGGAAACGATTTCCACCATGCTTGGAGGGTTTTGGCAGTGGTTCCCACCTTCTGGGCTGCTCTTCTCCCTGCTGCTGGCATGTGGCCTCTAGTTACCAAACATGCCAGCCCCTGTGACCTACCTCTCTCTCTGCCCACCAGTTTCTAGCACCAGAATTGATCCTGTGATGCTTTTAAAAGACCACCTGCTAGGGATGAGAGTGTTGCGAGCTCTTAAGCCCAGACAGAGGATGGAGCATCCCTTTATCCCAAAACCAGTTTCCCTGGGCATGGCGACTCCCACAGCTGTGGAGCAGGAGGTGGAGGAGAGCAACATGAGGCTGCAAGAGCCACACAGACCAGACACAACGGGCCAGGGGGTGTGAGCACTTCACTCAGTTTAACCTGGCTGTGCTCCAGCTGGCTTTGGCGTTCAGTGCCTGGCTGGGAAGGCACCGCTGCCACACATGCACCCGAACAGCGTCTACTTTCTCACCTGTCTCTTCTCTGGCTTTGACACCATGCAGGCTATGGGGAGCCAGCCTCCCAAACACAGCCGCTTTTTTAATAATACAAGCTGCTCCAGGACTCTCCCACAGACAACTGCTTCTCCCCAGGGTTTCCTCCCAGGGGCTGTTCCTGGGCCCTGCAGCTGCCCTGCTGCTGTTCACAACTTTGTTGGGGAAGGAAAGCAAAGCATGCAAGCTAGGATCATGAATGGAGATCTGCAATAAAGCAGCCCTGGTGAGAAATTCTCTGCAGGACCTTCACTGGTGTGTTGAACCTCACCATGCCTCAGCAACTGCCCAAGCAGGGCGCGTGTGTTAGTGCCTGTGTCTCTGCTGGGCTGCCCCAGCACTTTGACAATCAGAAATAGTCAGATAAAGTGGTTTGCTTTGCCAGTTTTGTTACAGTCACAGTGTGGTTGGTAGCCAAGGGGAAAGGCATCGCCCCAGAGCTCTCACTGCCCTGGAGATGAAGTCTTCTCTCACTTCTGTACTTGGTTGTCAAAAAGGGGATTTGGATTAGCACGTATGGAGGGTATTATAGATTAAGATTGATGGAAATTTTAGAGGGCTGCTCATAGCTAAAATGGACTTGCTGACAGCTCGGTTGTGCTTGTTGATTTGGAGCTAGCCATAACAAAAGCCCAAACAAATCACTGCTTGAGCTATTTTGCACTGATTTTTTTCCCCTTATTCCTTGACTGAACCTATCACAGCTTTTGTGACCCCGTCTTTTTGAAGGCCTGCCAGTCCTGGTTTGCTGTGTGCTAGACAGGTTCAGGTTTTGAAGGAGTCACCCACATCACAAGCAAGTGCTGGCTCTCCTCTCAGATTTTACTTTGAGTAGCTACAAACTGGAAATACCAGGCTGCCTTTGGTCAAGGAATTGCCACGTAAAAGCTGGAACCAGCCAACAGTACACGACATAGTCGGTGAGGCAGAGAGTGTCTTCTGCTACAGAGCTGCATGAGATTTCTCCTGACCTGGGAGGAAGACTAATTTGAGAAAAAATGTGGGGTCAAGGGAACAAGGATCTATCTTTTCCTTCCTGGAGATTTAATCTGCTTGTTTGATCCTTGGCTTTGGGAATGGAACAGTAACACCAGCAGATTGCCTGACCTGATGGCAGAGTTCACTGAAATATCTCGGCTGTGAGGGCTTATGGACTGCAAAAAGTGGTTGTTTTGCAGCAGAGATCTTTACTGCCCATGGCTCTGCTGTCACCCATGTATTGCTTTGTCCAGCAGAGGAGCCCCTCACAGCAACAGCATCACTCTGATCTGTCCCACTGAGTAGTTGCCTCTTGCCCACCAAACACCACTCCAGTCTACACAGGCTTAACTTCACCTTACAGACATTAAATGTTGTAAGGCGTTTGGCTACTGTGCACCATAAAGGCTCTTCTCACATCTACTGTCTTTGTTGTGATCAAGTGTCTTTCAACCTTTTTTTGGGTAAGTACAGCGAGCTTCCTTGCTCTCTGGTAGAAAGGCAGATTTCAGGCAGGTTGGGTCACTCCTGGTGCTCTTTTCTGCCTCTTCTCCCAGCTCTCTTTCATCCCTGATGTATTTAGTGGTGAAAATGTGGCCCATTGTCTTTTATCAGGCTTGCAATAGGCTTTGCAAGGGATGTTAATCAGTAGTTGTGCTCACCCTTCACAGCATCTTCCTAACACTCAGCACTCTGCTTTCGCTACATAACCTCACTCTGCAAGTCATTTAATGACATATTTATCTCATCCACCTCAGAATCTCCTCACGGGCTTGTCCTAACTCAATCCCAGAGACACCTGACTTAGTTACATTACTCTCTAGTTACTATCTATATAGACACAAGTTGTAAAGTTGCCCATAGGTTCTTGAAGACCCTTTGTTTAAAAACCTGGGGGATCCACACAGTTAGGAGGGGACAGGGCATGAGTCTTTGCTGATGTGCATTTGGCTAACTAATCATATTTTATTATTGTATGTGAGTGGAGACGTACCCCCACCACTGAGGCATTTAATGGAGAATAATTTAGACCCTTTCCTATGATAAGAGGCCGTTACAGATATTGCCAGATGTTATGTCTTGAATTCACCATAGTAATACAAATTAGCTCTGTATTGCTCTGCTTGGCCTAAATTCAAATGAAGCTCTGCCCAAAACACCCAAGCTTCCTGCAGGTTCCAGGCCACCAAGGGCTCTGACACTAATGTGGGGCACAAGGACTAGGCTGGTAGTGGGATGGAGGTATGAATTGCTTTGGAAATAAAATGCTATAGGAGTGATTACTTAATAATTGAGTTGCAGCAATGACTTGATTTGGAAAGCAATTTTAAGAGGTCAGACCCAGAATTGAATTAACAGGGGATTTCATTTGACGACTTGGAGCGGGCATTGCAAAATAACCCAAGTCTGAGAGGCTCAAACATGTCTCTCCCTTGGGAATCCTCATCTCTGGCACACCCGGTACCCGAAGTCTCCGGGACGATTCGTGGCAGATCCTTTTCCCCCGTCCTCTCACAGCTGAGCATCACCATGCTGGTGTCTGAGCCAGGGTGCCCCATCACTCGGGCCAGGGTTCAGTACAACGCATTTTCCCGGCGCTTCCCAAGCCATCCCGGTGCCCGCTGGAGCTCTGAGCGCTCCCTCTGCTGGCTACAGCCTCACTTCGTAACCCCCCGGGATGGCCTGAACCCGCCGGGAGGAGATGCCGGCCGGGGCAATGGACACCCCCAACAGCAGAATAGCTGGTGAAAGCTGTGTCACAGCGGAGGAGGAGGATCGTGATGCCATGAAATGCCTCGTGAACCGGGCGAGAGCGAGGATTTCAGCAGCAGCCTGGTGGTGATTCTGGGTGGGGGAATGTCCTAGCTTTGTTTGAAATGTTAATATTTGTATTCAGGATATATATTTATGCTCTGGCAGTCCTTCAGTGCCAGGGTGAGCCAGAAGAGCCCAGGGTTTTGTTGCACAGCACAGGCTCTTTGGGGCTGAAGGTTATTGCAGACCTAAACCTAGGTCTGCTCGAAAGGGGATTTCTGACTCAAAATGTGTTCAAAAATGTGTTCAGAAACACATGTCTATCTGACCCAAAACACTCCATAGGTACATGCTGCATTGGAGGAAATGTTGGGCAGGTAAAGTTTCCCAAGAGCATATGCCAGAGAGGTGTGCTGCAGGGCGGCAAGTGAACCAGTGGTGAGGGTGCCCCAGGGTGTGAGAGCCAGGCTGACAGTCCTTGTTTCAAAAGCCCAGAGGTTCAGAAAGGCAACTAAAATCCTCCTTGGAGGAATACCATCTTTAAACAAAGACTAGAGCAGCAGCAACCCAGCTCATCATCCCTCCAGGTCACCAGCCACACCAGCAAGGGCTGTCATCATCATCAGGAGCCACCCATGGGTAGATGGGCAGTTTCCTCGCATTGTTTCAGACACGTCCTTACTGGCCCAGCTCCATTGGTCCCATGGCCTTGGTGCAAAGTCTTACTCTAGAATCACATCTCCAGCGAATTTTTCTCCAACACCTTACCTGGACTGTATTTATTAACCTTTCCTCCCTGTGTTTGGGGGCCCCTGGTGCCCATGCCACCTTGCCCTGCCCTAGACAGTGCTGCCAGGCAGCTGCAGGCAGGGGCACCCTATCCAGCTGTGGGCTGCCCTGCACTCCATCCCCTGGCAGAAGCTGGGACTGCAGGAGGAGGGAAAGCTGTCACAGGAATCTGGCTTTAACAGATTCCCAACATTTTTGTGGTGCCCTATTTCAATGACACAGCCATGGATAATTGCTTTGTTTCAAATAGATATGTGAAACCTCAGGATCTTTTCCAGGTTGTGAGGACTGTGAAACCCACCAGGAGAGAACGAATCCCTCAGGAAAGGTTCCAGAAACTAATACTGCACCTGGAAGAGATGGTGATGCAAAAAGCCTTTTTGGAGAAGAAGAAGGCACAGTGATGCAAGGTTAGCAAGGGCCAAGGCAAATAGCTTGAAAGTCACTCCCAGTACTATGTTCTTAAATGGGATGCACGGTGAAATGGGGCAGTTAAAGCAACAGCTCTGCAGGGTGAAGAGTAAGGACAAGCATCTCAAGAATGAAATCAGGGCTCTGTAGTCAAAACCATAAAGGAAAAATGGGCATGATGTCAGTGCTTGGTGCCACTCGGTGTCCCCGAAGTGAGGTCAATGATCTTGCAGGAGCAAAGGAGCTGTTTTTACTAGTCATGGGTCAGGTCTTGAGTTGTTTCAATGTGATTTTTTCTCTTACCACTGAAATCAGTGGAAGCTCAGGAGCAAAGACAGCAATAATTGGGGATAAGTTTTAAAAATCGCCCCAAACATTCCCATACCGGGTAGGAAAAGCTGGAAACTCGGGTGTGCAAGATCTGCCAGCAGGCATGTCTGCAGTCAGGAGTCTGCAGTCATGTCTGCAGTTTGTGGACCCTGCTGGATCCCAGGCTCCAAAGTGGAGGAGGTTTCTGATAAGAGGAAAAAAGGCTAGAAATTTTTTCCACTGAAACTTCCACAGAATGGTTTATTGTCAATGTAGGGTGGGTGGTGTCATTTATATTTGATTTTCCGTTTTCTGATTAGAAAAGAGGAAGCAGCATTATTTTCTGACAAAAAGTTACATTTCAGAAGTTGGCACTTCTGTAAAACACCTCCACCAGCAAAATGCAGCATTATGATGCCCAAACAACAACAAAATCAAGGAAATCAAAAACCAAATTTATTTCTGTTATCCATTTTCTTCCAAAATCTGAAAACATTGTACGGGAAGTTTCAGTGTGAGCAACCTTTGGGGAGGAAGGGAGCAAGGGCAGCTGCATGTGCTCTGCAGAGAGCTCAGACTGCCTGGGTCCCTAAAGCAGACATGTGTCCTTGAAATCCTGGCATTTACCAGGGAGGGAAAAAAGCCATATTTTGGCCAGCTCTTTCAGCAAAAGAAAGGAGGTTGGAGGAACTCAAATGGTTTGTCTACCTCCCACTGCCATTTCTGAAGCCAGTTGGGGATATAGGGAAAGGATTTAGGCTCAGATCATTTCCTTGTGCACTCCTACGGGCTTGCTTCTCTTCCTGTGATTGTCCCAGATCTGCTCCTGCCTGCTCTGCCCAACAGGACTGTGGGGATGCAAGAGCCAGCCTGCCATTGGGCTTGGAAAAAAACAACCTCCTCCCTCCCTGTGGCACACAGGAATAATTCACTCAGAGACAATGTACTGGCAATGACTTTCCAGATCAATTTATAGCCTGACTTAAACCTTTCTTCCTGCCCAGGGTGAAAGGAGAAGGAAGAAAGTCTATTTTTTGTTCAAAATAGGTGTCTTTGATGAGGTCACTCTAAATCAGAGGGAATTTGGGATGTTAACACTGAATGTACTATGTTCATGCTTTCCAACTCCAGTCACCTCTGCAAGTCAGTTAATTAAGAAATTATGCTGCAGATGAGAGAGGCTAAAGCAGGTTTAAAATTTCCTAAAAAACTGATAAGATGGTTAAAGAAAATCCCAGAGTATAGTCTGGCTATTCCTTATATAAAGTGAATCTGTGAGTGCACAGGATAATAGGCAGAGTTCTTATATCTGTGGCTTCCTGGAAAAGGAAATAATACAGTTGGATTAGCTCTGGGAAAGTGGCAGCTTCCCTTCCTCTCCAGATAAGCTGGCGCAGTGCAGCCCATCCAGCAACCCGGAGGATGTGGTCTGTCACCCGGCCACCGGGGTCCCCACTGGTCAGTGCCCGGCAGCGGCTCCTCTCCATTCCCATTTCGGTGTGCGTCACTCCCCTTTCCTCAAAACTGGAGTGGAGCCCTTTTGAGGAAGGCTTCACGCACTTGGGAAACGGGCAACTTTGGTCCTTTCTTTTCTAGGCAGTGTTAACAACTCAGCAGCCCAAAGAGTTTGTCTTGCAATCCCCTCTGTGGCTCAGTTTCAATTCTCTATTCAAGCAGCATGAATGAACTGAAGCCTTTATTTGCATTCTCTTCAAATTGCCCTCCACCGCTAGCATAAGACCTTTGGAAGTTTGTTGCAAGAGTAGCAGAGCCAAGATATTTTAGTTGGGCGTTATGCCCCACCGCTACCACAGAAATCACTTCAAAGCAACTGCTGAGTCAGAATAAAGGGGGCTGGATGCATTTACTTCCCAATGACCACAATGCAAAGCCCAACAGGAGAAGGAGCAAGAAGGGAGGTCAATGGATGTAGCATTCTCTGGACCTGAGTCACTTCTCCTGCAGGAATTCATAAAATCCGGCATCTCCTAAGAACATCTGAGAGCAGGGAATGGCTTAGGCAAGGGCACAGGGTCTTGAGGGAGGCTTTATAAAGAAATTTCATCCTGGACTACAGTTAAGGACACTTCGGGCTCTTGCCCATCATCAGGCTTGAGTGGGGTAAGTGGCTAAAGCTTCGTGACCTGTCACAGCACAGGGTCAGTGAGCTGGCAGCATCACTTTTGCAAGCCAAGGAGCTGTGTGTTCCACACAGGGTTACCTTCAGGCTTTCTTCCCTGGAGTCTCAGGAAAAAGGGTAAAAAGTACCTTTGTTCTCCTTTGGCCTTCACCTTGCTGCAGCTTTTATAAGTGAAGAGCTGGCCCTTTGTGTTATTTTCAGTCCTGGAAAGCAAAGTGTATTCATAAGGGTCTTTTTTTTTTGGTTTTCTACAGCTTTTAAATTGATGCAGTATTTTCTCCTGCACCTCCCGCAGAGTGGAGTAGATCACCATATGCCGATATACCGTACACCTCTGGGACAGCTCTTGCTTTGGGGAGGAAGGGAGCAAGGGCAGCTGCATGTGCTCTGCAGAGAGCTCAGACTGCCTGGGTCCCTAAAGCAGACATGTGGCCATCCCTTCCTCCCTGACCCCATGTCATCCCCACTCCCTTCTTTTCCCTTCCCCAACAAGGGACCTGCTGACTCCTTTTCCCAGGAAGCACAAAGTCAGGGGAATAGTGAGGAATGTCCATCATGGCCCCTTTCTGCCCCTCACCCTTCCGTCTTCTGCTCCAGCCCAAACTAATCACCAGCTGTGCCCCTGGTGTGTCCAGACCCCTGTCCCACCTGGCAACCAAAGCTGGCAAGAAAATATCGCGCTGCATCTTGAGCTGGATAGGAGAGGATTGTCCTGCCGCATCTTAAGATTTCAAAACAATTCCCACTTTGTGTTTGCTGAAACCTCCTGGAATTTTTCAGCAGAAGGAGATGAGTCCACCTCAGGGTAGCCCAGAGCTTGGTGGTTAGCATGCGGTCTTGGGCAACTGGGCACAGAGGATGAAATCCCTGCCCTGATGCCTACAGAAGGAGCACCTGAACCACCCATGTCCCTTCATGTTGCCTTGCTAAAACCAGTCTGGTCCTGTGGGAAGTGCTGATTTTGATGAATCAACATTTTCCAGCAAAAACGTGGCATTTGCAGTTTCCCAACCAGTCCTAATTGAGAGCATTCAGAAAAAGCAAACAAACAAACAAGCAAACCAAACAATGGCAGAGAGCAGGAAATGAGCTGGGCATCTCCAAAGAGCTGTCCTCACCCGAGCATTGCTGCTAGAGCAGGAGTGCCAGCAGATAAACAGCTCTGGGGTGGACACAGGAACCACCATGCTCTGTTCCAGACACTTGACATTGCAGTGACTGCTTATCCGGTTGATGCTGAACATGTGTAGGCTATCCCTATAATGAAAGATGCAGCTCTGATACTACAAATGAGGACTCTAGACCACTCCGGTCTGCACTTGTCCTTGGCATGACCTGTGTGCCCCGTTCCTAGAGAAGCCAGAGGTATCTCCACAGACTTGGCTACATCTCTTTTCTTCTAGCTCTCTCCACCACCACTCTTCAGCACTTGGAGAAGTGCTAGTACCAGTCTTGCAATCAGGAACTCAAGGCTCCTCCTATACCACCTCCTTCTCTTCCAGTATTCACACTTCCAACTTTTCCCATCAACAGATCTGTACAATTTTGTCGGATAGGTACAGATGGAAGTCTCACATTTGCACTAGAAAATCTGAGTCTTGTCTCAGGAGAACCTCTCTGCTAACTTGCTTTCCATGGATCCCTGATGCTAAGTGTAGGATCTCAGTCCTAGGTGATGCAGGACAAGTCCAGGTGACTCCAACAAATCTTTGGTTTTAAGCTGTGAAGGGGATCACTTCTCTTTGATGAGCTTTCCCTCCAGACCATGGAAGCAGACACGAAACTCTGCCTTTGGAAACAGAGTGCCATCTCCTTGGGTTGAATGGATTTATGGGATTGCCAGAACTCGGTTGTGTGCCTGAATATGATGGTGGCCTTACCATGAGGAATAACTCTGCTGCTTTTACTGCAGTAACATCAGCCCTGATCTCATGGGCACCAGGAAAACTAGGAGAATTGTTTCTAGGGAGTCCCCTTCAGAAACGACTGCATCTGGTGGGAGGTCTGGTGGGAGCCAAGTAACTCAGAAACAGCAAATGTCTTGCCATGCTTCCACAGCCACAATATTTGGGCCCAAGCCTGCCTGTCACAGCTGTGAGCACTGCTGTTGGGAATATTCAGTGGGGCCCAGAAGAAAGGACAACAGAGAGGAATGGAGGGTGGTCGAGAGGAGCAGCACCAGCATAGCAGATCTAGTCAGCCACAGCTGCAGGAGGGGGCCCTGCAATGGGTTCTTGGATGTATCAAGGGAAGCCTGTGTGGGGGTCACCCCAGGGAATCACTGGTGCTTTCTGATTTTCTGTTTTATGGCTGTGTCTTCTCAGCAGCTCCTCTGGCTGCTCTTCCAGCCTTTCAGTTTGCAGTGGTTTTGCCAGTTTTGTGCTCACGATAGGAGCGGGAGCAATGCATCCTGGCAGGGATGAGATGGCAGCTTCCATCTGCATGGCTCCGACAGAGGCAGTCAGGTCTGATTTGGGAAAGGAAGCTGTTAAAACCACAGCCTCCTCTCAGGCTGCTTTCCAAATGTGCCACCAGCAAAATGCGGCCCCAGCCACTGCTGCCACATCTGCCACGCTGTGCCCATCCCATGGGGACCTCCTGCACTGGCACAGGAGGACCTTGGCCGAGGGGACATGACTCTTCCCCACACTCTTTGCCACCCCAGCCAGCTGGCATTGGCATGTCAGTTTTTCCACCCAGAAGGCAGCAATTTGGGGGCCAGATACTTGAAAGAGATTTGCAGCAGCAGGAACAGCTATGATGCCCTGAAATGCCCAGTTCTTGGCCAATAGACTCAAAACTCATTTTGGATTAAATCTGCTTTCTGCATGTGACTTGTCAAATACTTGTGAATAACAAGCATGTCCCACAGCAGGGACTCTGCCTGGGCCACCCACAAGCCGAAGGGGGAACTGGACACCCTTTCTAAATTGGCCATGGCGGTCATCCCTGATTTTTCTAGGTACAATTAATAGGTGACTTAATTCTTTGCTTAATCTGAACAGTTTCCATTATGCAGCTGAGGAATTTTCATCTCCCAGATGCTATATTTGGACTGTGAACTGCAAGAAGCTGATCAGCATGACATTGCCACAGATGTTCCCCTGTAACATTTCCCTAGAAAGGGAACTCCCATTCAAACCTCTCTGCCCTCTCCTCCTTGTCCCCTGGGGGTACTGGGTGCTCTGTGTACCCACTTCAGTGCTGCTTAATCCCCCTCCTCCCTCCCAGGGAGCTCATTTGGATGGCAGAAGAATAGTGTGAAGTGATGGGTGGCTCCAGGACCTTTTAAAACTGCCTTACCTGAGCATGGATGGCAACAGCCTAAAGCAAATACCAGTGCCCCCTCCTCAATCCATGGACACATGAACCAGCACAGTCCTTCAAACAGATCTACGACATTTATTCAGTTTCTTTGAAGGTGCATTAGCATTAAGTGCATGTTTCTACCCATGGCTGATGAACTCCCCGCTGGTGGCCTGGCCACTAGTTACAGTAGTTTTCCAGTTGGTAGAGGGAGCAGGTGTTGTGGCAGCATTGCTCAACGATCCCTCGCTTCACTTTCTCGAACTCCTCCTGCTGGAAGGGCAGCTCTCCTATCTCACCGTGCAAGGGACCACTCACTGCCAAGGAAGAAAAAGATAAGCTGTGGGACATCACACAGTATCAGCCCTGGCTGTTGAGCCCTGCAGACACCCCCTTTGCAGACACCGGAATTTTAAGCCAGAGTTGGCTGGAAAATGGGGAGGAAGTTTCAAATGTTTCCCCAGGTTGATGCTGTCTGTAGCACTTTCATACTCTGTTTTCTCTCCCAAAACAATGCTGTGGTGCACAGAAGGAGCAAAACTGAGTGGATATTAGCAGTGTGAGGGTCAAAGAGATACAGGCGCTTTATTGAGGAAGGTATGGAGAAGAAGAGAAACCCTACACCCTCCCCAGGGTTGAGCAGCTGGCAAGTAAGAGATAAAACAGGCTGATCTGCTCCAGAGATGAGTTACTTGGGACTGCAGCCACCCTCAGACAGTTACTCCTCTTCTAAAAGCCTGGGCAAACAACTGGAGCACTCATGGAACTGCAAGGAAGGTCCAGTCCTGGGGCTAGATGCATTTCCCAGCTGGTCCTGAACAGCCTGCTCCTGTTCATAGCTGGGGACAAGTTTTTAGAAGGAACAGTGAATTGGGGTATTCAGACACAGACAAAACTCAGAGTGTCTCATTTGCTGCTTGGAACTTGGAAACTTGAGGACAGAACTGTTTGGGTTTTAGTTGCCCAATTAAGACATAGAAAATAGCAAATAAACTGGTGATTTTTCCTGGAAGAAGGAAAGAGCTCCTAACAACAAAAAGAAAATGCTTGGAAAGGGCGAATGAGATGTGGTTTCTAGGGCAATACAAAAGTACAGCACAAGATGCAAAATCCCCAAGCCCCCAAAGCATGACACAATGAATGAGGCACAAGAGTAACAAGAAATTATGCTAGTGTGCTAGGAGGAAAATTTAGGAAATATTTAGTCCAACATTAAGTAGAAGAGGAAATAGCTAGTCAATATTTTGTGATTTACTTTCCTTCATCCTTCAAGCCAACTGTGAGCAGACTGTAAACACAACCTGCTTGTGTGACCAAGAGGTGGTTGGCTCAGGCAAAAATCCTGGAAAATGAAGTGGAAAATGAAGCAGAAGACCCTCAGACACTTTTGAACTGTTTGGCCCCAACAAAATTCTCCACATAGTATTTAGAGAATTTGACTAATGAAACTTCCAAACCATTTGTGGTGGTCTTCAGAAACAAATAATCAGAGAAAGGAGCAACTAACAGCCCAACTGGCTATTCGAAACAAATCATGGCAAACCCTCTGCTATGACATTACCTTGCTTCACCTTCCAAAGACCTCTAAGACTATTTCACAGGATGGTTACATATGCAAGAGCAGGAATCAGATACAAATTAAACCAGTGTGTGATGGGGAAAGAAATGGTGGGAGAGGTGTATTGTAGTCAGGAGAAGATAAGCAATGGTCCTTCTTAAAACAAGAGGATTGAAAAGGCTGGAATTCAGCAGAGATCTCTTCTACATCTATTCTAGCTTGGAAGACAGAAGAGAGAATGTGCTTCCTGGGTTCTTAGAGGGGCCAAAGCTGAGAGGAGCTGCAGGTACCCATCTCCTCACATTATAGCTGGAGCATTACAGGTCCTGTCCCCATCTAGATGCAAACACCATGTTGAAGGGCAGCTCTCTGGACTGCCTTATGCCACCTGCATTGCCATGCAGACAGAAAGTGCTGGACCAGGGGCAGTGAACCAGCACCACAGCGTGTGTAGGCAGGGCTGTCATCTCCTCCTGCCTCCTGGCTCTTGCACTTGTCAGCAGTCCAGAAGTCCTAAGAAGGGGAATGAAAGCAGCTCAAACAGCATTTCACCACCATGAAATAAGAGATAATACAAAGCTGTGGGTGCTGCAAGCTTCTTGAAGGGCAAGATTAGCACTAAAAATTACCTTTGAAACTATAGAAACACTGAAAAGATGGGAGACTGTTCAGTAAGAAATTAGAAAGGTGCTAAAGGTAGTCAGGGAGACTGTGCTGCACATCCAGAATCAGGGTTTGACTGTGACAGAGGTCCTTCAGGGACTGCTGATCCACCTGAGAGATGGCCAAAGTGTCCAAGGGAGGCAGTGACCACTATCAATCAACATTTCAGTGCTGCTTTGAAACAGGCAAACCACCTGTGTAAACGGAAACATGGTTTACAAAACATGCAATATCATTCTTCCAGTTTGTTCACTCAGCACTGGCAAGACCTCAGCTGGGGTCCTGTGCAATTGTCCAGGCATCACCAGTCCATAAGGATGTGGACCAAATGCAATTTGAATAGACAGACATCTAGAAAACTTGACCTAAGAAGTTAGTGTGGGGTTGTAGAGGGAATTTGGCTGAGAAAAGGCTAAAACTAGACACGGGAGCAGTTTTCAAATATTTTGAAAAGTGGCCATAAAGAAGAAAGGAGTAGACACTTCCCAATGTCCACTATGGAGTAGAAAAGAAATAATTTACAGCAAGAAATGTTCAGGTTAGGTATCAAGAGGAAACACTCAAGAAGAAGGTCAGTTAAGCATGGGAACAAGCAGTTTCAGAAGGCAGAAGCAGCTTTCTCACAGAAGGTTTTACTGAACATACTAGACAAGGGTGGGTCAGGAATAGGATTGGGACAACCCATCCTGTCTTGGGCCAGGAGGCTTCCTGGGTTCCTTCTACCTCTATTTTCTCCAAAAGCTCCCAGGGCAGCATAATGGCCACACAAAGAAATAGACAAGTTTGAGCTTTCAGGGACAATTCCTTTTGCCTCACCAATCCTCTTTCCCTGCCTGCCCTTACATCTGCCTTTTTAACTTGCAGAGCTTTTCATCAGCAATGTGATGCTGTTGTTAAGTTAAAGGTATCCCTGGCATCCCCCAGCAAGGGCATTTGTGGTGTCACTGTCAAAGATAGGTGGTTGCTGCATTTTTCATCACATGGCATACAACTGCGTTCACAGTCAGCCTGACTTACCTAGAGGCTGCTCAATGTCCCGTCGTGCTTTGGGGGAGTAGAAGAAGCCCCGATCTCCACACACCAAGTAGAGAGCCTCCACCAAGTGGGAGCCACAGAGGTGCTGGTTGGCAGCTGCATGGCTGGTCCCAGGGCCAGAAAGAGCGAGCAGGGCCATGAGAGGCAGCGATCGGATCCAGAGAGCCATGCTGAGCAGGGTGAGGCCTAGGGTTAAGAGACAGAGAAGACACAAGGAAGACTAGGAGGGAGAAATAGGTTGTCATCAAGCATCTTACATCCTTCAGCTCCTTTGGCATGAAGATGATACCAAAGTAGCAGATAGACCTGCCAAAGATGCCCTAGCTTGAGACTGAAGGGCATCTTTCTGTATCAGGCTTTACAAGTCACAGTAAATGACTAATAATGATAACCAGAAGCTCATCTCCATCCACATGTTCACATCCCCTGCTGTCTTCCCCCAAAAGGCTAAACTAGACTGGAAGCACCATCCCACTGAGCCTTGTAGCATACGTGCCGAGGAGAGCTGAGATCAGCAGACACCTTCAGAGGAAAAGCCCTCTCTTCCACATCAGAAGGGCCTGTTATTTGTGATGATGACCCAAAACCCAGCACAATATGCTCAAAGACCTGAAGAGACCTTATTTTCTTGAACCAGCAAGCCAGCACTTATCACCACCAACTACATCAACTTAAGAAAACAGCTCTGCAAAACAGGTAGAAGCTGAATGGTGGCAATTAGACTTACCCAAAGAAGTGGCAGCAAGAGATGGAGAGAAGTGTGCTCTGAGTGATGAAGGCTGTTTGGTTGGTAGTAATATCCCCATTCTCTCTTTCCCGTATTTATATGGTCTACATTAGCCCAAGTGACATAAGAGCTAGCACAAGTCCCACCTCCTCAATGATGCTCTAGCCAAAATTTTGCTGTTTGTGCACATTAATTTCCCTCTACATAGCATCCACAGGTCTTTATGCAAGTTAAGATAGAAGCAACAGTTTGCAGTTTCCATCTCATTTCATCCAATCTGTTTTTGCTTCCCTGAAGCTCTGTCCTAAGCCATCAGTGACCCTTTTAGCAGGAGATAATGGTGCTATTACAGCTGCAATGATTACTAATTACACTAATGCTGGCAATAGGCAGTGCTGGCATTGAGGTAGCTCAACAGCTGTTTCTAAAAAGTAAAATTAAAGGCAAGGCAAACATGTTGATCTGCTTGATTAATATCACCTTGGAAAGTATGCAGTGATGGGACCAAGTTGTCGGTGAGACCATGCTACTGTCAGGTGTTCGAGGAAGGAAAACACATTATTGTGCTGAGGCTACCTGCTGCCCCACTCCCTGGCCATGCGGTACATGGCAAGAGAAACATGTGTTCTCAGCTTGAGCCGGGGGGAGGAATAACATCTGCATTTTGCAGGAGACCTTGGGTTGTTGTTTTAGCTCAGCATGGGGCCAGACTTAGAGCATTTGAAATTTTGTATAGGAAAAAATGAGCCTTTCTGCTTTTGCCCACTGAAAGGCAGGCCCCTTCCTTCATCTTCCAGGTGCCCTTTCAAATTCTTGTTTGGGATTAAAAAAAAGCAGAGACTCCGTCTCTGCAGTTTGCAGGTGAGAGCTCTGTGCACCTCTTCTCTTTGGGGCTCTGCCCAAAATTTTGTCTTCAACACCAAGAAATGTTTCTGGTAAATCCCAGTGAAAACCAGGAGATAGTTGATTATCTCCATTCTGGCTGGTAAATTTGCTCTTAATAGGAGTCAATGGGCAGGAGTGATCCACTGGCTTTCATGGGTCTGATTTTGGCAACTGGTCTAACGCTCTCTCACAACATTACCACATTTTTTGATACCTCTGTGCTCAACATTTCTGTCACCAATAGCACACATATACCTTCTTTTCTGGTTAAAGTATACTTTTTTTTTTTCCTCCCTGGAAAGGCCCATTTTAAATGCTGGGGGTGGGATGGTCTTCAAGGTTCCCATTGCTCTAAACTTTGAGACTACAAGTTCTCTACAAGTTCTCTGCACCACAGAAAGGAAGGCATTTTCATCTGTTTGAACTCTGCTGCTTGTTTAACTTAGAATAAGCCTGGTTGTCCATACATAGTATATCAGAAAAAGTTCACCAAAATCTTCAGAATACCTTGAGACTCAAACCAGACCCTCGATTCCTTAAGTAGCCAAAGCAATTTCATCCATCAGCATCCAGGAGTTAGGAAATCTCACATGCCCCTGTCATGGCTTAAAATGTGAAGTATCATATGTTTGCTAAATGAATGCGACTGCAAAAAGGCTCGTGAAAAGCGCTAAATCTCTGATGAGTGTATGGGGATGGGACTCATTTGCTCAAATAGATGTGAGACAAGGTTATCAGTTACATCCCCTGCCATGTGGTTCTTTTGGCCTCCTGCTAACAAATCCAAGTTGTGATGCTCAACTACAGTTAATAGCATCTCTGCACAATGTGTAACACTATCTCTGCCTCACTTCCCCTCAAAAAAGATATGGGATGTACTTGAATGACCTAGTGGTATACTCATTAAAAGCTCTCAGGTTTCAGCAAGATATGAGTAGAGGGAATTCACTTACTCAGACCTTCTTTCTACCATTAGAAAATAGGAAATTAGCAGCTACACAGGATAAAACCTGGCAGGCTGTCAAAACCAGGTGCAGAAGCCTTGTGCTACTCACACTTCCTCCAGAGCAGGAATCTCCCACCCAGCATCTCACATGGAGGGGACAACTTGCCAAATTACCCTACAGATCTCCTTAGTCGTCATTTTCCTGCAATTACCACACTGCATGTGGCCTGATGGACCTCAGTTCAGTGGTCACCTGGGAAAGGCTCCAGAACATCCAGAGCAGGGTGTTCCGCAGGTTAATCGCACACACTAAGATTTGCCATTTAGGAGTTTATTTCTTGCACTTTTGAATGGTACCGAAGCTCACCTGAATTCACGTTTTGTTGATGGGGGACTTCGTGAAGAGGCTTCCTCTATCCATTGTCTTCTTCCTTTTGTGTAGCTTCCCTGGTGGGCTTTCTCCTTTCCTGGGGCTTACCCCAGTGATGTAGAAAAAAACATATATTTTATTTTGCATTGGAAGTGCCATGTTATTAGTCTGTTTCTTCTCTTATTCTTGGCTAACCAAATCCTGAAAACAGCTCATAGTATTTCTGCAGCCCCAGAGGGGAAGGGCTAACTGTACCCGAGCTTTTAGGAATACCTCTTGGCTCGCCATAGTTTGGGTGCAGAAATAAGCCAGAAGATTTATTGGAAGGAAAAAAGATATCATGTTGGCTCAAAGTTAAGCACAGACCATTTTTTTTTTTGCAAAAGTTTCCCACTATGATTTTTTTTCCCCCTTCCAAAATATGATCCCTTTGATTATTTATTGGAAACTGTATTTTCTTACCATAAATGGTCCTTTGGAATATGAAAAATGCTAGCAGTGATATAAAATGGATATAAACTATGGAAAGTTTTGTCTTAGAGGGAAAACTCCCATGTCAGCAGTGAACTGAGAGAGGGGGACAACAGGGGAGCCTGTTTCTCGACACTAAAGCTTTTTCTACAGAAAAATCTCAGCTCACTCTTTCCAGGTTGTGCTTCCCCATGATTTTCATGTGACTAGGCAGTGATGGGCTAAACACTCATCCATCGTTTCAGTTACGCGTGCCTCTCGTGAACCCCACAACTCCTCAGGTCCACATTGGTCCCTTGGCCAAAGGGTGAGAGTGTCTGAGTGGGAGTGGGCTGCTTCTGGCTCCTGCTGTTGGTGCTAAACTACCTCTGGATGTGACCCGAAGCCACCTCCCTTGATCACATCCCCTTAACTCCGAGCAGTTGCGTAAGTAGGAACAAGGTTTAGGCAATCCCTAGTGTCATGTAATCAAGTTTTACAGTCCATCGCCAGCACAATAAAGTCTTTACTACCATAGATGTCTAGCATTTTCAAACCTGTCCTGAAAAAATAACAAGCCTGCTATGGGAGAACTAGTTAACAATTACAAGTTTGTGCAAGTTTTACTGACAGCAAAGGTCAGATCTGGAGGTGAGTGAGTTCTTGGAGAGCACCTGGGGACCCTGAAATGCCACCCGCATCTTCGCTGCTGTTCTTACACTCGGCAGCCACTGCTGGGGCTGCTCTGCCCGTCCCCAGGTGTGTGTTGCCCATAAAGCAGAGCAGAGAGCACCACAGCAGGGACGGTACGCCTCCATTTCCCTCGAGGGCAAGTCCAGGAGCCTGTGAAACAAATAGCTCCTGAGGAGGTGCTGCCTGCCAATGCACCCCTGTGCTGTGCCAGCAGCCTGCCAAAACACAGCCTTGAAGCACCCAGAGGCGTCTACACCCCAAAGAGCAGCTTTTGGGGGTGGCCAGCCCCTGGGACCTGCCCCAGTGTGGCCACTGGTAGCTGGAGATGTGCAGTGGAGGTAATGCATTCAAATACATGGGCTGTTTGAGCTACAGAGGTGTAGCTTTTCACTTGGCACGGGACAAAGGGACCCTCTGGGGCACAGCGGTTGCCCACTGCAGTCTTTGCTCTGCTCCCTGTGCGGAGTGCTGCAGCAGCTGGTTGTGTGGTGCAGAGTGGGGAAGCCGGCATCCTCTGTGCTTCTTGTCTCCATGTGGTTTCCAGCAGCTGTGCTCCTGCTGATGTGTCCAAGCATCCCTGGAGTGGCAGTGTGCGACCATCCTGCCAGCAGCATGAGATGAAGGATGGGAAGGTGGACTCGGCACAGAGGAGGGTGCTTAATCATATGCACGCTTGCAACCAAATCCTGCGATACCTGCAGAGATACATAGGGCAGGTGGGGCAGCCCCGTGTGCTCAAGAGGGGGTGGAGAGGGAGCTGCTATAGCAAAGGGCGAGGCTCTGCAGGTTATCTGGAGCACACAGTGAGAGATGCCCTTGCTTCAAAAGGGACATTGTGCAAGCAGAGAAGGGGGCCACTCACTGGGATACAAGTAATCTCAGGTGCTTCCATAAACTAATCCAGGTGGCCGTCTGGGTGCAGAGCATGTGAGACACCTCCATTGGCCCACTGGACACCAGGCTCAAGGGAGATGTTTCTGACAGACCACAGATTTCACAATTTTCCAGGCTCTTCCAAGCCAGGGACATTCATAAAATGTAACCCAAAGCCCGGTGTAACCTAAAGCCCGGTGTAACCCAAAGCCCATTGTAACCAACAAGATCTGAACCATTTGTTTCTGTTACCTTTGGGTTAGCTGCTAAGAGTGGAGAGGGTTATGAGTACATTTGCACCTCTGAAGATGCAGCTCACTGGTAGAAGATGCTCCAGGGAACAACTCCAGCAGCTTTCATTAGAGGAAAAGGGAGTTTCCCAGGTGTGCTGGGGCTCTGAAAATGACCTACTGAGACTCAGACCCCTTGGCCGCCCCTCCTGAGCACATCAGGCCTCTTGGCAGGGAAATGCTGACCTTTGGCCAGCCCAGATCACCAGGGACCATGGTACCTGCAAATTGGTTTGGCTGCACCTTGCTCAACCCCCCCTGGTCTCTGCAGGCTCAATCATCTACACAAGTACAGCTACCCGAGCAAAACAGACCAAATGGAATGATCTCTAGATTAAAGCTCTCAAAACCTTTCCCATCCACCTTGGGAAAAGCATATGCAAGGTTATAAATATAGATGGAAAAAACAGGTATGCTTCTTTTAACCCCATTTAAATATTACTGGCCACATTTTTTTTTGAGAAGGTAGAGGAGAAAATAGCACCTAAGAGCTACTAATAGTTCCTAGACACAGCTATTAGCAGATGCAGCAGAACAATTAGTTTGTTTATCAATGAGAAGAAGATTAAATCTGTGGCTATTAATGGCCCAAAAGTAATCCTTGTCATAGATAGAGAAACATTAGAAGAGGTGATGATGCCCTGCTAGAGGACAAGTAACGAACAACAGAAGTAACAAATAGCTTTCACAGAGTGGAGAAGTGCTGGAAAAATAGCCTGGTCAGCACCAATCCAAAAATACACATTTTCAGCACTGATACCACACCTATCCTTCTTCAGGTCATGGAAGTCCATTATAAGAACCAAAGAGGATCTTGACCTGGTCATCAGGAAACAACCATGAGAGGGGCCATGGAGTCCACAAGCAAGTTTTCTCCAGTGTCCACAACTGTAGGCACTAAAGTTTCATGATTCCATCAGCATGTATTCCACAGCAGGTGGCATCACAGGCACCACTTGGAAAGCAAAGGCATGGATGACCTGGAGAAGCCTTTGGGAAAATAGAGAAGAAGAAGACCTGGTCCTTGACCATGATGCTGGAAAGCATGGGCAGGCCACGAGAGAGCAGCAAACACAGCAGAAAGTGATGGGTGCTATAATCAGCTGGCTCAGACTGGATTTGTCCCCTGCTGTAATGTGGTCTTATGGATTTAAAATAAATGATCATGTCACATGCTTCTGTGTTTTCTGCTACTGCTCATTTCTGTACCTGTGGGTGCACCATGAACATCTGCCACAGTTTCCCTGATGATAAAATCAGGGGCTGCAAGTAATACTGTGAGAGCACATTGAAGAACAACGTACTCATTCTCACACGACACCTTCTGCCAAGTTTAAATACAAAGCTTTGAGACCCCATTTTCTTGAATAATCTTTACTTTAAAAGCACATTTTGCTATTCAGGTGCTCTTGGAATTTTTGGGTAAAGTTGCCCTGATGCTGCTGCCCTAAGGCTCCACTTTTATCTGGGAGATGTGGCTTGCCATCTGGAGGTGCCACTCACTCCTTTGCCTTTGCAGGATGCTTTAGCACTTCAGATGCGTCCATCTGAGTTGGGGCTCAAAACAGAAGCTGTGATTTCTTCCCCCTTTCCCCTCACTCCCACAACACGATCCACATGGGAACTGTTTTTTGCTGACCGGCACAGGTCTGCACCAATGGACCTTTCCTAACACAGCATCCGGCAGCAAATAAGACCAAACTCACCATTGCTCTCATGAGCAGTGGCTGCCCCCAGGCATCCACCTCTCTGGGGTTATCACCAGCTGCACCAGCTATTCCTTACTCCCGAGATGCTCTGCTAGGGCCAGGAGGTGCCAAGGATTTGCAGAAGGGCTGACTCCCTCCCTGCTCGCAGTCAGACGGACCCCACTGTAGAGTGCTCTGATCTCCCCTGCCAGGGCATGGGGATTCCCGGGTCTGATATCATTAATTGTCACCAGGTAAGTGGATTATTTTGAGCACTTAAAGCTACTTTAAGGATTTGGATGCACACCGGTAACTGGTCTGCAAACTTGCCTATGGGTTTCTAGACAAGGAGGTGTAAATCCTACCGATAAGGCTTGTTAGTGTTAGGGGGCTGGGAAGCGGGAGGCAGGGGTGTGTTTGGAGCCAGGCACAGGGATCTCCAGGGGTTGGGAGGGGTAAGCCCGCCACTGCAGCCCCCTCCTCCTGCTGGGGAGCCCCGGGCCAGGGGGAGGCACTGGGGTGCCGCGGGCAGTTGGGGTCAGGCTGATTTACAGCAACAGAGGAACTGGGGCTCCTAATTCAAAGTTGCCGCTTATCGGTGTTTAGAAAGCAAGCTCCAATCTGTTCGTTAGCGATTTGGCCTTTGCTGTAAATAGAGGGGCCCCGTGCTTTGCTTTGACATTTTTGTCCTTATTATCTTGTCTCAGCCTCTGAGGGAGGTGAGAGAGTTATTTAAGGCTGACCTTAGTGCAAAGAAAATGAACAACTCCCTTAACCCACCCTGTTTTTCTGTCCACTGTCCTGGGTAACAACTGTTGCATCTAACTATCTGTGTGAGATACTTAATCCTCCACCATCCCTGCAAATATTTTCTGGATCAATTCACCCTGCTGTGCCCAGAGAAAATAATCGCAAAGAGACCAAGTAGAACTAATGTCAGGAGAGAAAAAAGGATTTTGCATCATTATCTCTCCAGGAAAATGAATGAGGATGGGCCTTGACCCCATCAGGCGCTGGAGCTCACCACTGAGCCTGTCCAGTCTTGCATCACTGTGTTTCAGGTCTAATTCAAACCTGTGTTTCACATGAGTTTCAAAAACAGTTGCTCCATCCCGAGCTGAACCTCTGAACATCACATATAGAAACATGTGATAGTGGCTGTTTGGAGCTGGAGAGCAATTTGTATTTGGGGAAATTTAGGTCTCCTCTTCTGGAGGATGGGATGTGGGGGATGCCTGAGGAGTCTGGGTGGGTCCCATTGCTGTTGGGACATATGTGGGTTTGGGAAGCTTGCAGTGCAAATGTGAACATACGCATGTGCTCCAGCTGCTCCTGGGTGATATACACCAGGTACAAGATGGGCAAAGTGAATTTGTTAACAGAGACACGAAGAAATCCCTGTTCATTTGAACCACAGTACTTGCAAGTCTGAAAAATATCTAATCCCCAAGTGATCATTTTATTGACCTCCCACTGCCAACAGTACCAGCTGCACAATGGGAGTGCTGCAAGGCTATGATAGCACATCTGTGGTGCAGTCACATAGGGTTTTAAATAATTTACCTAATCTTTGCAAACCTCTCTATTCAGTAAAAAAAAAAATAAAAAAAAAATGATCACTTCTCAAGATACTTCAGATACTTTCTGCTTGCAGCTGTGCCAGGAAAGTGTCAAAAGATCATCTTTCCCCTAGAAAATGTAGCATTTTCCCAAACATCGTAATGAGCAAGTGTAGGAAAACTGAAAACAAATTCTTTGCAGTGGAAAGTGGAGTACCTTTTCTGGTCCCTGGCGGAAAAGAAAAAAAAGTCTGATTTGAGCTAGATTGGCAGCACAAATGACAGCTCAGGTCAGCTGCAGCCGTATCTGAATCAATTCCCGTCTCTGGGGGGCGCAGTGCGTGTGTGCGCAGATACCTGTGGCTATAGGATTTGTAAATAATTGAGTTCTTCTGATCCATACCATCACAATACAGAAAGATTTGGTCCTGAGGGGGCTGACAGAGGTTCAAGCCCCAGATCTGCCACTTAGACACTTCTTCCCAAAGCTGTTTAGGCATGTAATTACTTTTCAGGCTCTGTGTCTGGTCTGAGTCTCTCTTATTCTGTGCCTCCTTTTATCCGTCAGCCTTTTACAGGGACAAGAGTACTCCTCTACCTCCCAAGTGTGTAATGAAGATGAATTCATTACAGCTGTAACACTTTAACGAGCACTGTGAAGATACAGGGTATCCTTACAAGTCCTAAATTAGGAAACTTCCTCTCAGACAGTGCTGGGGTGCCTGGATGCATGGTCCAGACCTGTGCCAGCAATAAATTAATCCACCTCTGTCCATGATTCGGGAAGGGATTTAACCACAGAAAGAGTCTGGCTTTCACGTAAAAGCCAAGCTTTCAGAATTACTGGATTTAGTTTCCGTAAACATAAGGAAAACTCTAGAGCAGGAAACACTTATGTGGCCTTGGGCATCTCTTCTGATCTCCAGGGATGCATTCCAGTTCCTGGGCATCCTGTATCTCACTCCCACATGGTTGCAGCAGATGCCTTAGGTCATCTAAAGTAGTCTCTATGCTTAAGCAAGCAGGACCCACCCTTAATTACTCTTAGAAGGGTCTTCAACACATTTAGGATTGGGGTTGCATAGCCTGGTTACATGCAAACCAGACTACATTAGCAGGCACCAGTGCATATGCTGGCATTCCTACACAGCCAGCATTACTGGAACTGAACAGAAGTAGTGTGAAATGCTGGGAGAGAAAGCACGTAGCAAAGGCAGGCCCCCTGGTGTGTTACTATTTAGAAGAGACCTCCCAACTACTGCTCCATGCCTAATTGTGCAATTGGTAATATCCTGGGAAAGAAAGGCTTAGATCAGCTCATCTGCAAACAAGGGACAGTTCTACACCTCCAAGTCAACAATTTGCATGAGCCCAAGTTACAGATCTCCTGCCATAATGGGCCCAGGGTTGCATTTTGTGTGCTGCCTGAAGGCAAGACGGTCAGCTTGAATCTGGACAGCAGAAGGATGCAAGAGCCAAACTCAGGATGCTAGACCAGAAATATATATTTTTTATTCTTAATATAGTGTCAGCAGCAGCACAATTTCAAAATGAAAAATAATTCTGTTTCATTTTTCTTTACACAGAGAGACACACAGACAGATCCACCCACGGCAGCAGCAGCGACAACAAGAGACGACTCAGCGAGGCACCGGGACACGCAGATACCAGAGGGTATGGCAGGGCCTAGCTCCAAGGAAGGCTTTTCTCCTTTCCTTCTCCCTCACCAGCCCATGCTCCATCTACAGGAGGGTTTAACCTGGGCTGACCCATCACTTTGGCTTTCTCCAGGTCACTTTTTATACATCTTGCAGCCACGTTTGGTGAGGTCTGATGAAAAGGCTCCTATGACCCACTCAAAAGACATGAGCTTGTGCTTAGGTCTAGCTAGGCACATAATCCTACAAATCTTCTCCATGGTCAGGAAAAGGGAATTTATAACATCTTTTGGTGGAAGGTGTGACTGGGTAGATTCTCTAAGTCTTTTCCTCTGAACAATCTTGTTCAAGGCAGCTCTACAAATCTGGCCAGCCTTGTGCACAATTACTTAAGGGATACCTTAAGATTAAATTTAAAGCATGTAAAAATCTAAAAATACTCAGGAAAAAGTCTAAAAACAGGAATACTGGAGGGCTACGGGAAATCCCAACTATATTGTAGATTACAGCAGGGGCTGGCGCCTTGCCAGCCCACAGGAAGCCGACGGGTGATAGAGACCTAGTGTTCCTCAATATGGGAGAGCAGATGAAAGGAGACTTGAGAATACATCACCTCTATTAGTGGGACTGGTATGAGATGCAGCAATAACCCATGCCAATAGAACCAATGCAACATCAGAATATCAACTGCTTCAATGGGAAAATTGTGTTTTAAGAGTGACTCAAAATAAGTTTGTCTTTAGAAAAGGAATACCATCTAGTGGCCCAAAAAGGCAATAAGGAGGAGCAATGGCAGTTAGAGAATCAGATGAATTTAGAAAAAGAGAATGAAAAACTGCAGAAGTAAGGAGAGGGATTAACACATATAGTGCAATGGTTCACCCTGGAGAAAGGGAGAGCTCAAAAGGGACCTGATCATAATAAATGCATAGCTAAAATTAGACACTTGTGAAAGCAGATTGGGATGCAAAAATTAAAAATAATGTCTGTAGCTGCAGGAAGTGGTGCAGAGAACTGGATTGGGAGCCACCAGAGGAAGATGATTTCAAGGATGATATGGGCAAATCGGAAGAGAAGTTGAGAATAGCAGCTTATCCCACAAAGTCTACAAGTGCCATCCCAGGGCAGAGAGGTATGACAGATCAACCTGCTATAGCTGTTAAAGAGAAAAAAAAATTACCCCAAGTCAGGTAGCTGCAGATATGAAGCCACCGAAAGAAAGTACAGCAGTACAGTGGAGTGTAAGACTTAGAGAAACTGCTCCAAATTTTTAATTAAATGGGAATTAAGCCATAAATTGATTAGAGCGTGTGCACCACCAGCTTTTATTCACTGCATGTTGGGCACCTCCTTAATGAACATTTAATCATGCTATCATGGGCATTTAATCAAATTGCCCAGGAGAACAGTAAGACAAGGATGAAATTGGCAGCACTAACATCACTCCATAAGCTTGAGGAAGATGGACACTCTTTAATGAACTGATGGGGAGCTTCTTGAATGTCAGCAGGACATGACACCGTGTACCAACACACCCACTGCCAAGGAACCACAGGCATCTCCATTGTCCTGGCAGCCCCAAGGCCGAGTCAGGCTCCTTGGACAGTGGGTGAATTAGGAGAGCTAGCGACACAATGCACCCCCACGATTCACAGCAAACTCACATATGGCAAAATGCAGGAGAAGAAGCAATCTACAGAGTCGCTTTCACATTAAGAGACAAACAATATACTTTTACTTGCATCCCACAGGGTCGAGCACCTGCCCTGCTGCACATGCTTGAAGTAGGAAAGTGTTTGAATTATGATATCCAGGTGACAAAGAAAAGAAATTATCTTATGTGGATGGTATTTGAGGGACAGCTACAGAAGAAGAGGTACAAGTAAGAAGTATCTGAGTTTTAAAATTAATAGACCAAATGGGATTTAAAGTCAATTTGAATATGGTACAATTAACACAATCCCAGGTTAACTGCTTGGGAATTGGAACTGCTGAAAAAAAGAAGATGGATAGATGTTGGAAGGTTAAGCTTTCTGTGAAATAAATACTCCAGCTAATCAGTCCCACCTCTGAAGAGTGCTGGGAGGATTTAATTTCTTATGGCGGTATATCTATAACCATGCTAGTATCTTATGGCAGTGTATTCATCTTTGCTAGTACCAGCAGAGCATTATGGAAATGACAGAAAAAGAATCAGGAAGGGAGCTGGAGCAAAGAGCAAGACAATGCTTTATCTAATGTGAAAGAAGCTGCTTGAAGAGCTCCTGCACTAAAATTCCCTGTCAAAGGAAAATTATTTGTAGTAAGAATTTCAACATGAGCTGATTCTGTAGAAGCAGTACTGTTACAGAAAAACAGTGAAGGAAAATGAATACCAATAGGATATGAGTCCTCCCCTCTCAGGGGGCTAGACCAAAATTTCCCTGGTCATGAGACAGGCTGGTTAGAGGCAGTGATGGTCTTCAAGGCTTTGCCCCTGGATAGTCCACTTACACCGCAGTCTACTCATACTCTGCTCTTGAGCACAAAAAGAAGAAATGGATATTAATGTGGATATCCTTTTAAATGAAACCAGTAATAAACCAAAGACATTGTGCATTTATGGGAGTGCTAGATTTGAACAAGGAGGAAAAATAATCCAAGATACTGCTATTAGTGGAATGACAGAACAAATAGTAAGAAAACCAGAGAATGGATCATGCCAAGCAGTTTACAGGCTGTCAGTAAAAGACAGACCCCTCTACACAGTATCTCTCTGCAGATAGCTACTATGCTGATAATAGAATAAAATACTGGATGTGTGATATGGAGAAAGGCAATGCCAAGCACATAAAGGGATTCCCATGAAGAAAAAAGGTTTATTTTACAAGCTTAGAGGGACAGTGAGAATAAAATATATGTAAAAGATGTTAAAGTACATGGGAAGACTGAAAGTAATACTGAGAAACAGTGTAGTGAGCAAGTAGATTAATTGACTAAGAGTTTGTTTACTGCAGCTTCAACCAGGAATCAGCTAAAAGAGAAGATGGGATGGATATTTTGGCCAGCTGAATGAGAACAAATTATTTCAGACTGTCATAATAAGTTACATAAAGGAGTACAGGGCACATTGAAAAGAGTGCAAAGAATTTCTATTTGGCCCCAAATGAAGCAAGAAATAGAGAACATGAATAAAAACTTCATAAGATGTGCAATGATGCAAAAGTGTACTAGTAAAAGAAAGCTGCCAACTCTAGTGCATTGGCTAAATCAAGGACCTCAGCAAATACTGCAAAGGGATCATTCTGGTAGGAATACAGCCCCTGAAACTGTAAAAACTCTGTTAAAGAAAACTGGCCATAGGTATGGAACAGCAGCTGAGATAGGATGAGATGAAGAGCAGGAGGCTTGTAAGTGAAGTAGCTCGAAACTTAATGAGTAACCTGGGGATTAAACAAGGGCTGCAGATACACCATCACCTGCAATCCTCCAGACTGATAGAAAGAAATGAGTCAGACTATTAAAAATAGACTAAAGACAATTGTAGGAAAATACCCAAAGTGATGGGCTGAAAAGTTAACCTTGATATTAGTAGCTTCAAGAAGCAGTGACAGAATAAGGATTGGCTTACAATCCTACCACACTTTTTTTGATAGCTCATTTATTGGTGGCCCTGTGTCCAAGACCCTACAATTTTATGTCAGGATAAAGAAGAAAACAAAGTTTAGGTAGAAGCAGCAAAATGAGGAAAAGTAAGTAAAATGAGATAGGAAGAATTCAATTCATATATGGCTTATGATATAAGCGGCCAAGTACCGTATTTGAAACTAGATAGAAAGGAGCAAGCCTTGGAGATAAAATGGAAGGGGAACTATTATGTTACTAATGGGATAAATCTTCTAAGATATTAAATGGATGCGGGAGCAGTAAATACAAACGGGTTCATGTTTCTTGGATGTCCCCCTAATGGGCCTAAAAATTCTGGCCACCATCACGGACACAAAAAATATCCCAAAGAGAAACCTTGGGTGCCTGTTCAGCCTGAGCCCCTGCACCCCCAGCATGCCCAGCACCACCTCGTCACTGGGAAGCAAGGGGATGCAGCCTGTGTGCTGCTCACCTCCTGCCTGGCTGCAGTAGATCTGTTTATATGCTTGCATACCAACAGGGCTGGTTTAGGCTTTGAGTTTTGCTTATTTACTATTTTTGTAGGGCAACAGATTTCACTACAGCTCCTCGAACAAGCAACAGCTGACAGAGTCACAGAGCAGCAATGCAAATTCTGAGGCAAGGCGGAGGAGCTAAGGGCTCCTGCAGTTGCAAGGATTTTTAACTTGGCTTTTCGCCCCATATTGATGACTTTGGTCTTTTTCTAAATTGCATCAATTTTAGACATTTAACAAGACAGATAATGACTGTGAAGTGCTTTGGAGAACTAGAGGTGACCACCTTCAGACCTTTATGGGTTTGGAGCCAGACCAGAAAGCAAAGGCCTCCACACAGACTCCCTGCTCGGTCCTGATGAGGAGCCTGGTGTCACTGCAGGCTTTGCAGCATTCTTGCTGCGCTCATGGGTTGTAACACAGGAGCTGGAGAATACCAAAGGAGAGGACAAACAGCCATGCGCAAGCCAGTAACATGGCATTGTCATTGCTAACAAGGCCATAAGCTGTGCATTAACTACACAGGCTTCATTGCTACATCTTACCTGTTTATTTTCTTTATTGTAGCCTGTTCTACTGGAGTCACCAATCAGATTTTCAGGGCTGGATACCTAACCTATGACCTAACCTGCTTTAATCTTGCATAGCTTACCCCAGCTGCCTAATCTAATTGTAATAATTTAAGACCCCGAATTAAAAATTGTTACAGCTCTTAAGGGAGCTTTGAGAGTTACTGTCAAGATCTGGATCCACCCAGATTGGGAAATCATAGCTGGAGCTTTGGAAAAAGTGCTCTAAAATTACAATAACTGAATGAACTTAGTATTTTTATTCACTTACAGGACAGTCCTCTGAGGAGGAACAACTTGAGGAGAAGCAGTTAGCCCTAGTGTTGAACTGCTGATTTCCGTAATGGTCTTTTAAGCAATTTAGGAGGAATTTTGGAGGGGGATCAAGTAAGAAAGGAAACGGAAAGGAGGGATTAAAGCAGGGGGGGAGACTAAGTGCTGTCAGTAGCTAAGTAGTTAAAATTTGAGAGAACTAGGGGTTAAGCATATGTGTGTAAAGGTCTGAAAAGGGATAAAGCATAATGGATTGTACACTATTATGACTCAACTACAGTAGAAGTAACATTGGAGAGCGATGGTATACATAAGTATTGGAAGGTACTTACACCTAATAGCCAAAACTTAACAGCTAAGCCTTGCATTTCTTTAAAGAGGAAATTATAAAAATCATATATAATGGATAAGGATGGTAAAAGTCTACACAGAAATGTTATAACTGATCATGCAAACAACTATGTTTAATTCTCCCCTTTGCAGTCCCCCACAGCTGTTTAGCTGCCTCCACTCATCCTAAGCCCAGCTCTGATACTGCACAGCTGCATAACCTTGGGCCAAACTTCTTAGCAAACCGCTAAGTTATGAGACAGCCTACAAGAAGATAAGAAGGGCAAAAGCAGGGGGAGGAAAACTGAGAACTTTGCATCAGATTGAGCCATTAATATCTACAGTGAAAGCTGGATGAAACTGGGTTTGAGCATCCTAACCATATCTTACCTTCCTCAGAAACGGCCAGCAACAGCATTAGTCACACACCTGAGCTACATCAGGTGACAGTGATACAGAGATATCTAAGAGCAAGACAATGCTGTACCTGTATAATAGACTGAAAAAGTGAAAGCACGTGAATCCCTCCCTAAAAACTGGCAGAGACACCAAGGGCCCCACTCATTCTGCAATAACCAATAAACTCAGGACACCAAGAGGCTGCCGAAGCTGCCCAGGGCCACCAGCATGCAGGAACATCGACAGCTATGACTGGTATCTGCTGTGAAGGATGGCAGCGGGGCTCTTGAGCACTCCCTGCTGTGGGAGCTTTTAAACAAGGGGTTGAAGGCAGTGCCCATGCTCTGGTTCAGGGTGGCCAGGGCTGGCTCTGTGGTGCTTGTACTGGGGAGGATACAAGTAGATCAGGGCTGCTCTAAGCCAGACAGGCAACTCCTGGCTTAGGTTAATTTAGAGGTTCAGGGAAGCTACAATGCTTATTACAGCCTGGTAGGGTGGTGCAGCTCAGGGGTTCATGCCTAAGCATCCCCTTGTGTGAGACCCGAGGGGAGGCTGGGAGATTAAATTTTAAACCTCATAGGGTTGGTGCAGGCTTCTGGAGCAGCTCTGCATTTCCAAAATATACAAGGCTGCAAGACGCAGGAGATAGTGGGTTCTGACGGTCCCTCATTAAGTTGCTATAGGAGTTGCTTTGGGGCTATAAATACAGGTGAATATATGCTCTTGAATGGCAAAATAGAGATTTTTCTCTTTTCTTTTTTTTTTTTTGTTTGTTTGGTTTGTTTGTTTGTTGTTGTTTTGGGGGTTTTTTTAGGTTTTTTTTTTTTGTTAGATGAAAGCTCTTGACTTCAAATTTGTAGCCTGGCCATGCTTTTGGTCTGTGCTAAGCCTCTTCCAGCAGTCAGTAGAAAAGCTACCCAAAAAGTCATCAGGCGTTGGGTCCATCACTCTGCTCTCCTCTGAGCTGGCCGTACTTACAAAACTGGGAAGCTGCTGGGGTCACGGGGTGACAGGCAGCAGTGTAAATGTTTGGAGAAGACAGGTAGGAGTTATCAGCTTGGAACTAGGTGAGGGCAGAGCAGGTGGTTTGGGGGCTGTGAGGGAAGAGAGGAAAGAAAGACCCCAGTTCTCCTATTAACTGATAACATTGAGCGCGTTAATCAGCGAGTGAAGCTCATCCCTTACACTCTCCAGGGAGTGACAGATCGTCTGAGGGCTGTCCAGGAGCTCAATGCTGTGGGTGTAGGGCTCGTATTTCACCGAGAAGGGCCGCTTGATGTGTGCCGCGTAGTTCCTGCAAGGAGAGGGGTGAGAGGGCTTGGTACAAGAGAGGAGTCCTGAGTCTCCCTCCTGCCCATCACTACTTACCCAGGTCACAATGAGTTAATGCCTTCTCTAGGCAGTTTCTAGGTTAGCACAAAAGCTCTGCTTTCCCACCTTTCCAGACCTATAGCAGTAGTTGAGATCTCTCCTGTTCAGCAAGGAAGACCATGTGTCTGATTGCAGGTTTCTGTGAGCTGAACACATGGGCTTGCATCGAATTGGAGGATGCACTGTACTGGTCACCTCTGTGGCCATCACCAGGCATCCTCTACTTTAATTTATGTTTTGCTTTTTTGAAAATGCCAAGGAGATTTAGAAGCTAATTGCAGGGAAAGCCCATGGTATTATAGCATTATATTCCTAAATCCTTTCTGACATTCATTTATTGACTAATCTCTGCTTGGGGAGGGGAGAACTAGCTGCAAGCCATATTAAGAATAGATTTGACAGACTGCAGCTCAGGCCTGGGAAAAAGGATGGAAATAACATCACCAGAGCTATGTGCTTGAGCAAAGTTGCACTACTGGACCCAAAGTCGACTAGAGTCTAGATCTCAGTGATGAACCTGACTTTACCTGAGACCTCTCAAAAGCAAGACCTTGCTGCTGTCTTTCTAATGGAGAAGTGCATGGTCAAGTAAAAATAAATCAAGGGTAAGATTTCTCCAAAGCTGCTCATGTTCACCTCCAACACTAAGATTTGTACACTCGACAAAGTAGGGTTTAGTGGCTATGTAAATATGAACCTGGGAATCTAGATGTAGGTGCTCATGGCTATAGTGTTTTGCTGGAAAGGCCTGGGCAAATAAACAGACAAACAGCACTAGCAACAGGCATTCTTCTCACCTCTGCTGAGGCTTCACCCCTTCACTCCTGAATTGCTTAGCTTAGGGTACCCTCTTGTGGCTACCGCGGGTCTGCTCGGGTGCAGGGCTCGCGGAAGAGCATCCCATTCTCGGGGAGATGCTCCTCTGGCTGCTACTGAAAGCCGCGGAGAAGCCTAGTCCTGGATCGCCAGGATTTGGAGGAAAATACCAGACAGGGCCTAGAGGCAACATGGCCAAAGCCGCAGGCTTGTGCTTGCAGGGAGCTGCCATGCTTGCAGGGGAAACAAACAAAACACAACAAAACAAAAACAAAAACAAACAAACAAAAAATCAAACCTGCAAACAGAGGGGTTTTCTGTCCACCTCCTAAAATACGTGGCTTATCTCAGTTCTACCAGGCAAGGTCCAGCACACCTCGCTTATTTAATGCCATCAGCCACAGTGATGACTCACAGCACATCTTCTAATGGTTAGAAACCTGCCCTCCAACACGGGTGTCTTCACCTGACACCTTTTTGAAGCATTTAAGTATGACATGAGTGCCTGAAAGGGCACTGAGAGTGTGCTCAAAGTTTTATTTCTGGGAAAAGAGGCTTTTCTTGAGAGGTAACACTGACAAACAGGTCTATGGTGGCAGCTGCCAGTAATGAAAAAAATATAGATGTTTTAATGTTTTCACTACTAAGTAACATCTGTGTGGTCTCTGAGCTCTTTAAAGAGGATCATTTCCAGTGCTTGTCACTGTCAAAACCCTCTAGCCTAATCTTGGATGTGTGTGTGGTATATTTTTTTCCTTTTTAAATGCAAGGAAATGACTCATGAGGCAACAGTTGTGGGTTTTTTTAAAGCAGCCTAGTGTGTGTGAGAGGACAGGCTCTCCAGGTGCTTGCTTTTGAGCAGCTGGACTCTGAGTTGTACGAATGGTGCAAGTGGGGTAATAAAAGCAGAAATTGAAATATAGCAGTCCTCACCACATTATTTATATGAATTACCCCATTTGCAGGAAATGCAAAGTCATATACATTGTGTAATACTTCGTTTCATCCTACCCCTTTCCTATGCTAAGACAAAATGGTATAGGCAAAGTTTTCCTCTGTTGGTCAAATGTTAAAGGACTGAGCTTTCCTTCTTTGGGCAATTCTGAATATTGTCCAAGACAATTCTCTTCTGAATAGATGTCCATGGGTAGAATTGCCTCTCTCCATTCTATTTGCAGTCCCATGGGATAGGGAAACTCAGTTACCGTGGTGGGATGCTGTCTGAGTTCTGCTAGTCCAAGTTAACCAGCCTAGGAAACAAATGTTCCTTTTTTTTTTTTTTCCCCATGGTTAAAACTATTCACACCAAGCAAATATTTTTTTGTTTGTGTATGAGCTACTAATGATGCTATGGATTTTTTTGCTAGTTGAATGATAAATGGGTAAGTTGCCCAGCAGCTGCTCATAAAGTCAAATGTCTCTCTGCACCCTAAATGCCACCATTTCGAGCAGCTCTTCAACCCTGTCCTAAAACTTTCACCCACAGAGCCAACTTTCACATGATGCAGAAGTTTGTGTTTTAGGACACATGCTGGTCGGTGTTCTTGTGAGGGACAGCCAGTACCTGACCTGAATCATTTGGCCCTTCCGCATCAAGGAAATAGAGAGGATCCTGGTGAGTGCTTTGGGTCTCCAATTTCTGGACCACCAGCCCTCAAGTTTGTTGCTTGACATCACCAGGGAACTGAAGATAATCTGTAACTCCTTCCTATGAGAACTAAGGAGACAAGCTAGATTTATCTTTCTCCCTCAGTCTTTTCTCCACAAGTGCCTCCATCCCACTCCTCCACACCCAAGCCCTTGAGTCTAGGATATTTTGGGGGATTCTGGGGCAAATCCGAGGGGCGGAGGCTGGACCCTGTGGGAGCTGGAGAATCACTTTACTTGGACAGACCTGACAACAGTTTTCAGAGTACTTCTGAGACCTTGAACTGAAAGCAGCCATGGTGCCAAGCCCCACTTCAATATATTATAGCTTCATTTCCTTTTCTTTGGATCTCCCTCACAACCCAGTCCTACCTCAGTTTATTTTTTGCATCACTGAAGCTCTCAGACACAAAATACACAGACTGGTAGTTCTGGTCCTGGTAGGGCTGAACAGCAGCAGCATCAGGGTCGAAGTCCCTCACCTCTGGTTCATCTGACAGGGAGTGCTATGGACACAGCAGAAAAATGCCAGAATAAAATTAAGAGGATCATAGAGCATGTATGTGATAGACAGAGATGAAGAACAGATCAGGTAAAGTCATTGGATCTTTGCGGAGGAGGAAGGTGTTTGCTACACAGGATCTAGAGCAGAGAGAAAGGCAAATTATGCTGGGACTTACTATTAGCTCCCCATATGAAGACAGAAGCCCAGCTCCATAGGCTTTGATTATCCCATTCTGTCTGCAGAGTCCAAACTCCACTGTAAACCAGTAAAGCTGTGAAAGGAGAAAAAAAAAATGCATAGGGAACACAGCTTCACCTCTTCATCTCCCTGTCACTTCTGAGCACTTGCATAGCAGCCAGGGTCTAGGCTTGTTTAAATGAGCGGGTGCCTGGCACATTGTTCTCTTGCCTTACCCTGTACCCATCACTGCCACAGCAAAGTGCTAAACTAAATTGCTGCCATGCCAGGAAGAGACAGAAACTGAGTCCCCAGGCTGGTCCCCTGCACACCTGGCCATTGCATAGGCTGCCATTCAGTGCCCTTGGAGCAGGATGGGTCACCTTGCAAAGGGAGAGCCAAAGGAAGTGGATGTCATTTAATCCCTTCCCAAAGAGTCCCAGCAGTGCTGTTGCTAGAAATACGATACTTCATGATACTCTAGTGCCTGAGAAAATTAGGTTTATGTGCAAGTGAGCTCCTCTGTTTAACTATGCTCTGCACAATCACCATGAAAGCAGGGCTGGGGCTGCTCAGGTAGGTGCTCTGAGCCTGCGGATCTGGGGAGACTAGGCTGGATTAGTCCCCCCGATACCACAGAGATGCTGCTGGAGGGGTTGAAGACCCCACCCAACAGAGAGGAAAACTTACAGTTGCAAGTTTCTCGATTTCTTCATCAGTTGCTCCCAGAGATGCCAGCCCAATGTCCTGGGAAGAGAAGGGAAGGAGTGAATGTCAGGATAGATTTGGTCTGAGGGCCTCTGTCTTACTGCCTTGAGACAACACATATTGTTGCCCTGCACTGCCATGCATCTGCTGAGGATTCATCGTGCTTAGACTAAAACTGTTTTGCTGCAGAGCCTGATATTTTTACTCTATATTCTCAGTCAATCACTAGGTCTCCTCAATATTGTTTTTAATATAAATACATCCTAGAACAATAAATGCTTAGGTGGTGAGACTGTGGTTGGCTTGGGTTCCCACCTCATGCTCTTCGCCCTTACCTGAGAGAACTGGGCAAACGTCTTGTCAGCCAGCATTGGGATGTGCCCCAGCAGCTCGTGACAGCAGTCCCTGCCAATGCCCAGGGGAAAGGTGGAGAACGCAGTCAGCAGCAGACAGAGTTTGCCCATTAGGGAGAAGGTTAGTTGCTGGCCAGGTGAGATGCCCAGGCAGCGGAGGTGACTGGGGCTGGGTGATACTCACGGCTCGGGAGAGTGCATGGGTGAGGACGCATGGCGGATGTACTGCGTGCACTGGAAGACACGGAAGGCCAGGCTGGCGAGGAAGTCCCGCGCTGACAGCAAACCAGCCACTGGCCGGAGCTGGAAGCCAGTCCTCTCTGAAACAGCACAGATCATCTCTGCAGGGGCTATGCTGGTGCCCCGTGTTCCCCGCACAGAGAGCAAAAACATCAGTGCTAGAAACTAAAAGGTTTCTGGTGTGTCAGGCCTAGTCTTTCTGCTCCTGCTAGGGAGCAGTATCTGTTCTTTAGATGCCCAGTGGGATCATTTGACTGTGGCTTTGACCTTCAGTTGCAGCCCACTGTGTTTAGCTGCAGTCTCCACTGCCTAGGGTCTACTCCTGTCCTCTGTGGGCAATACACAAGCCTCCAGCAGCTCTCCTCCCAGGTGTCTGCCCACACACTCTTCCTTCAGGTTCAGTTTTCTTGGCTCTAGCTGCCACCACCATGCTGGAGCCCTGGGAGAACGTGGGCCGGGGTGCTTCAGGCTTGTACCCACCTTTTAGGAAGCGGGAGACCTCTTCCAGCTGAGGGATGTTGTTCTCATTGTAGCCACAGAATTTCTCCAGTAGGCTGAAAGCTTCGAGGTACTCCTTGCAGGCGTGGGTGGGGTATAGAGTCTTCAGGGTGCTATACACCTCCTTCCTTCAGGACAAGAGATGGCAGACACTCAGTGGTTTGTTGTGTTTAGTCCTCTCCTGTCCTCTGGTTATACACTATCAAACCTCTAGATTTCTTGTCCTTTCTCCACCACTAAGTCTATGTCTGTGTGTGTTGATATGTAAACATACAGACACACATTAAAATGAGCCTGCAAAGTCAGCAGCTGTATCTGCACAGAACTATTTTTGACCTTGAAGGTCAGAAGGTTGTATAAAATGTATTAACTGGTATTAAAATATTCCCTGTAGGTTACCTCCTGAAGTTGTACTATGAAGACAGTCAACATAACCAGGAGATGGCCTTGTTTAGGAGCCTGTGCACTCAGCTCATATAAGCTGGCCGGCCTTGTTTTCAGAGACACTCCTGCAGCAATACTGCTGGAAATAAACATGTTCAAAGTAAGTGTTTTCATGAGTGGGGACAGCAAGGTACCCTCCAGATATTCACCATGGGCCTCATACTTCTTTCTGCAGCTATGATAACTGCCCTTTGGAGGCTGCTACTAAGCCAGGTGCTCTTGGAGAGGCAGGACTCCAATTTATCTACCTCACTCTCTGGGGAGGATCCTTTGCAGGAAACTCCTGGGGGATGCAGCGTGAAAGTGCTCTTGGTGCAACCCCAAGAGTGGAAGAGACAGAGCATCACTGTTTTGGATGTAGACTAGACTAGACTAGACTAGACTAGAAATGTCCTGAGTTGGAAAGGACCCACAAGAATCAACAAGTCCAACTCCTGTCCCTGCATAAGACAACCCCAAAATTCTCACCTTGTGTTTGAACTTATCTCCTGAATGCAGTTGCTACCAGAAAACACCATGCATTGAGTTACTGCTTTTTGTAACAAGACATTAAGTGGGATGTTTGCACTGCTGATACATTTTTCAAGAGGTCACATCCTAACTGTTTAGGTTTTGATTACCAGCTTCTAGTGGTGAAGCAAATACGTGTCACAGATTAAATCAGTGCTCACCAGGTAGCAAGCTCCTCTGCCGTGTACTCCACATGAGGGATTGGGTCCCCACTGCAAGGCAAAGGCACCATTACTGACAGCAGCAGAGCACAAGCCAGGCTCCTCTTCCCTTTGAGAAGGAAGCACTTTGGAGAAACTCTGCATGTCAGTCGCTCTTCTTAAAACCAAACAGGGGGGTGAGAGGAGAGACAAATCTTTAGTATTGGGTCAGTTGTACAGGTGCAACAAACACATAAACACAGAAAAAAGCATTAGTCTAGCAAGAGGTTATAAGTGAATAAGGGATGAACTTAGATGAGTTATGCTTAGTAGGCATAACACTAAAAAAAAAAAATAAAAATTAAAGTTTTCACTGGAAAAAGAAAAGAAACTTTGTGTGAAAAAAAAGTAATTTCATGTGCCTGAACTTCAAGGGTCTGATGGCTTCAAGACTGAATCAGTGGCAGGGAAATAAAAGCAGCGAATAAGGAAAACTAAATACATTTGAACTGCAGGAAAATATATTGTCAGTAAGACTAAGGGCACAAAGACAGAAAATCTTAATGCTGTTGTAAGTGGGAATTAAATAAGACTGACACTTCTGCCTTTTCTGCATCATAATTAGCAATTCTTTTTCCTGAATCTTTCTGTTCTGTATTTGAACAAATAAGATATTCACATATTACAGCAATAAAGCATAGTTCTTTTTCCATTAACAGCCTGAAGGGATGCTACACAGGGGCTCATAAATGCCAATTTGCAGATGAGATGTGAGAGAAGACATCTTAAATGGGTGCATCATCTTAGGAGAGTATTTTTTCCTGTGTCCCTCAGGACTCCCCTGCTGACATAGTGACTTTCTGTGCATTTAGTATTAGTACAGGATAAAAACATCAATGTCTATATCCTGGGCTTCAAATCTGCAAAGAACATGGAACCTAATAAAGCAGAAAGCCATTCTGGGATCACCCTAGTTCCAGGAGTAGCTCAAGAAGGTGACCCATATAATTTCCATAGCCTGCTTTCATATGTCTCACTACAAAAATCTACATTTAAAGTCCTGCTCGGAGAGAGAGATGCTATGGTGAAAGGCAGTATTACTGAATAGTATCTAGGAAATATTTTACAAACCAGACTGAATACTAGAGTTCAATTTGATGTTGTAGTGAAGAGGCTGAGTGCTATTACTGCATATATCAGAACAGAAGTATTAAGTGGGAGTACAAGAGATAGTCTTAAATCTATATAAGACAATGATGAGACCATTACTGGAATCTATTTAATTTATCAGAGAGAGTTAGGAGGTGAACAATTCAGTCTATAAATACCTTCATAAACAAAACAAAACAAAAAATGAAAGTCTGATAGCAGAATTCAATCTAATAGATGAAAGGCATGTGTGATCTATTGGGTGAAAGCCAAAGCTAACAAAGTTCAGTTTAGAAATAAATGCTACATTTTTTCACAGGCAGGATAATGAACCACTGGAACAAGTTTTCTGGGCATGTGGTAGCTTTTTCAGTACTTGAAACACTGAAGTCGGGATTAGATGTCATCCTAAGATGTTACAATTCAAAATGAAGTTGGACATCTCATGGAATTATGTGTGGCTTTTGTTATGCAGGAAGTTTATTCAGGTTTTATCAATGTACGAATTAATGACCAGAGACATTTTTTAGTTAACAAGAAACCCAAATACATAGAGAGAAGAGGCACACAAAAAGAGCTGGCAAGGCTGAATGGGGAGACAAAATGTAAAAGACGTCTCATGTAAGTAGCACAATGAGTTCCCAACAGGTTGCATTGGCATGGCATTATCCCCACATGGATGTTAGGAAAGAGACTTACTGCTTATAGTGAAAAGCAATTTCTGCTATTGATTTCCTTCTCTGGCGATATACTTGGTCAGAGTAGCCCTGTGATGACAAACAGGAACAGAGACAAGATTTTTATTCAGTTACTAAAACTTGTCACCCAACAAAGTTCATCACTGGCTGGAGGAACTTCTTTCCTGGTGGTGACTGCACTATAGTTCCCTGATCAGCTGAAATAATAGGTGTTCTCCAGGTGTCTGCTTCTGAGGGAAGGCTCAGGACTCCCACGTGAGTATGTGGCCACACAGACTAACTCACCGGGTGATCCAGATCCAAGTCAGGGTCAAACTTGGTGACCAAATGGTGGCACTTGTCCAATTCACAGATTTTTCTGGGAAACCAGTGAACTGTGGGGAAAGAGAAAGATAAAAACTAGCTGCGGAAGTGAAGATGGAGCATCCCCTGCTGAGTAGTGAGCTTGAATAACATACATCTGACCTGGTGTACCAAATGCACACACACAGTATCACAGGACACAGCTGTTCCTTCTGGGAAGTAGTCCCACACTCTCAGCACTCCTATCCTCGAGTCAGGTCTAATGCCATGATCTCCATTTCATTACTTCCCTGCCTATCTGTCAGCAGAGTATTTTGCGAAAAATGTAAACAATAAGATGAAAATTGAATTTTACTTGAAGATTCCAGACTTCACATTAAAAACAAATCCAGAGGTCCAGCTGATCATAGAGTAGTTGCTGCAGATCTCTAGGGATATTTTACAGTAAGAATCACCTGTCTTATGAACAGGATGGCATGGGGGGTGTCTTGTAATTTAGTGGTAGATCTGTACAGGGTTCCTGACACATAGTTAGGAAACTACTTTACATTTATAATAAAAAACAGTAGTAGGCATGGAAAACTCTGGGACAGGTGTGAACAAAACATGAAATTTCATCATCTATTTCTATTTTTTCAATCTGGTGACAGAAGAACTGTCTATGGACTCTGCAGTCAGTTGAGAAATGGGCAAGGAGGGAAGTGCCTTTCAGGATTCAGGTGTCCCAGAGGCACTCTTTTCTGATTTGCTCAAATTCAGTACATGGTAGCCCTTCCGCTTTTCTGGGAATAACAAAATCTCCACCCTGTCTCTACAGCTCAGCCTGTCCACAAAACTGTAACAGCTTCTAAGTTACTTACATTTGTCTTCCTTAGTGGTCCTCACATCTTCTGCTACCCTCTTGATGGAGCTAATGAAAGTATTGAGGTCAGAGCTGTGTACTTCACAGCGCACAAAGTACTCCAGTTCAGCAGTCCCTTCACGGGGCTTTCGGCTAAGCCTGGTCTCCAGGTGGTGAATTTTGGCTTCAAATGTCTTTTAGGACATGGAAAAGGAGAACAAAAACATTAAACAATACTTGAAACACCTGCCGGTACTTCCCAAAGGTGCCCATATGGATACATTTGGGAGGGACAGCCCTTTGTATTTTTCTTCTACTTCCCCTCCCTTGGGATAAACACACTTCTCCTTAATTTCACTGTTTTTCCTTCTTGCACAGACAACCAGTGAGACTGGCCAACAACTATCAACAGAAGACTTCCACAGTGGCAAAGAAGATCGTATCAAGCGGGGAAACTGATGTGGCAAAACACCACCTCCCATGACCCCCTTTCCATCCATCTCTCAGTTGAGGTGAAGGCGTTTTGGGGCTGGTTTGGGGTTATGGGGCGGGGCGGTAACGTGCAGGGGTGGGCGCTGCGCGGGCACGGGCAGGCGGCGCTGGCCGCGGTGCTGAACTGGCGGGGCTCGACGGCAATTTGGGGATCGCTATCAGAGCTGGGATCATTCAGGACCATTATTAGAATTGACCATCCCCAAATAATAAGAAGGAGACAAGATGGAGTCTATAGTCTTCCAAAGGGCCCTAGTAGATTTGTGGATATTTTCTCAGTGAAAACTGGCAGTACAAGCACAAATCCCTGGGCGGCAACCCAACCTTCCCAATGTATCTGTGAGATCTTTGGTAGAGGAAGGGACATGATTTCTTTTGTTAATTGGAGGCAAAAAAGAGAAGAAGGAACAGATGCGACGCCACAGGTAAATTAAATTTAGGCCTGTGTTTTTGAATGTACCTACCAATTTCTCTATTACATTGTCGCCTCAACAATCAATGCCTTTGCATTAATCTGTCAGCTGTGATTGCATTACCTATGCTTTGGCTGCATGAAACACATATAGCAGAGGGAAACCAGCTTCCCTGCAGCCTGGTTCATGATGAGGCAAATGTCATTATGCCCGTCTGCTTTCATATCTTGTACCTGCATTGCCAGAGGGATCTGGGAAATGAATCTTCCTCTGCTGTGGCTTGACATGCTTGTCTTTTTATTATATTTAGAGCCCTCTCTGTGACAAGCTCAAAGAGCCCTTTTTTTTTATTTTTTTTTTTTTTTTTTACCAGAAGAGATCTTGATGAAGTAAGTAAATTGCTCCAGGAAGAACAAAATAATATTTGAATATAAGCTGCCCTTGTTTCTTGCTTGATGTTTTAGAAATTGTTTAGATTATAGACTCTAAATGCAGTGTAACAGAAAATATACCAAGTACAAGAGCCTACATTTCAATATTTCATACCCGCTAAGCAGTGTATTGCATCTGAAATGTTACACTGATGGATTTTTCATGCCTTATCTGGCAGCTGTGCACTTTTAGGAAGGAGACCTCAACCATGGCAATGCTAAGGCTTTTGTCTGACAAGCTTGTCTTTGGGATTCTTTCAGTTTTGATACAAGAACAATATGTTTCCCAGAAAACAGCTTTTCTTGCAACAGTCCTCCTAGAGAAGATGCAAGATATTTTGTAATTTCACCCAAAGTGTGGTGGAGCACTGAAACAGGCTCCCCAGGGAGGTGTCACAGCCCCAAGCCTGACAATGTTCAAGAAGAGACTGGACAACACCCTCAGACAAATGGTATGAACTATGGAGTTGTCATATACAGGGACAGGAGTTGGACTCGATGATTCTTGTGGGCCCCTTCCAACTTAGGACATTCTATGATTCTATGATTTTGTAATTGCTGAAGGTCTTGAACACTTTTCATAAGATTAGCAGAGATAGCACTACTTGGGTGATGAATAGCTAGAATGCCTACATTTTCAGGTAAATACTTATCACCAAAACACACTTTTTATGTGTTTACAGCTGTTAGGCAGTGGGTTTGCTGTACAGTGTTTCTGGTGATCTGTTTTCACCCCACAAGTGGTGGCATTTCATGGGGAAGGTGTTCTATAATTATCATGTGTATTAATATGTGAGCTAGCAGCATGCCCTTGTGATGAGAAAGGCCAACCACATACTTAATTGTAGTAGCAAGACTGCAGACAACAGGTCAAGGGAAGTGAATCCTCCTCTCTATCTGGGATGACAGAGACCACATCTGGAGTACCATGTCCCATAGAAGAAAGATATTGATGCGTTGTAGCAGTTATAATGGATGGCTGCCAAGATGCTCATGGGGCCAGAGCATAATGTTATATGATGAAAGACTGAGGAAATTGGATTGTTTCAGCCTTAAGAAGTGAAGGGGTAGGGAAGATTGAGTCACTGTCTACTAGTACTGGTGGGAGGATGTAAACAACACAGAGATTTGTCTCAAAAGTATACAGTGGGAAACAAGAGGCAATGGGCTCAAGCTGGAAGCAAGAACATTGGGAAAAGAAAAAAAAAAAAAAAAACAACAAACAACCAAACAAAAACCAAACAGATAAAATCTTTTTATAACGTATGCTGTCAAACACTGCTCAAGGGGTTCAAGGAGACTGTGGGATCTCAAGCTTGGTGATTTTCAGCATGCAACAGACATGTCCCCGAGCAACCTGCTGTGACTGGATCTGCTCTGAACAGGAGGTTGGACTAGAGACCTCCAGGGGCCCCTCACAATCCATGTGACTGATTAACAGGAACAAATTGTCCTCTCCCCACTGAAGTCAATGAAATTAAACTGCTGTAGATAAAACATGGCTCAGAACCTCAGTTTGCAAAGCACTTTTGAATCCTTCTGGATGAAAATATACTACATAAATGCAAGTTGTCATATTTTGATTACTGTTTAAATAGTCAGCGCTTATCTCAGTCTTTCCATTCATGGTAATGAGATCCTAGATAATGCAACGTTATATTGCTGGCTCAGGGGAAAATTCTCAATTAGTTACCAGTTTTCCTTGATACTAAAACCATATACAGGTTGCATCTCGGGGGGGAACCAACAGAACCGTTAACATGTGAATCAAACTCATCCCTTAAGTAGGAAGCTAATTTTGAAATCATTATGTAGGTTTTACACCCAGAGTGAAAGTTGTTCCTGTAACCCTTTGAGCAAATAACTGTGGCAATACCATTCAGAGACTGCCAAAGCCTTGACCCACAAGCAGGGCAGGTTTGGTCTTTAGCCACAAAGGGCACATGGTATGTTTTGAATATGGGATCAGAGCCCTGCACATCAAGTTGAAGTGCTGAGCAGTAGCAGGAACTGTCAGAGCATTGTACAAGCCACAAGGATGTGGATTGTGGGTGTGAAACTGTGTGGTTGGCTCCAGTAATTAAGTGAAGTTAAACCCAGAGCTTAACAGCCCTACCAGACAGAGACATGATGCATTCCTAGTGATGGAAAGTGAGGCCACACCGGGGCACAAGTAAGGCATGACTGTGGGGACATCAGACAATTAAACGATAATTGGCAGTAGCCAGACCTAGTCTGGGTCTTCTTTAGCTGACTGAAGTGATATTTCTTACAGAACAGCCAGGAAATGTGTAGTGTATTCCTTGATTGCAATACAACAGTTTGGGTACTCACCTCAAATACTTTAAATGCACGGGATAGTGGTGAAGTCTTGGTTCCTTTGAGCATGAAGAAGAGGTTCAGCATGGCTCTCCCATCCTTCTCCTCAAAAACAATGGTCTCCGTAGACTCTGTGGCATCAGAGGCTGCAGCTGCAGCTGCAGCCTCTCTTTCCTTCCTGGCATCTTCAATGAGGCTTTGGCGTCTACCAATGAACCGCGGAGACTGAAGGCAGAACAGAAATAAATAACACTTCTGATAGAGCTGTAGGGGAGATCAGAGGCAACACTGGTAGCTGGGTGAGGTGTGACAAATGTGCCTCAGCAGAGAAAGGAAGGTTGGTCTGACTTGCCTGGCTTTGTAGAGGAACATCTGGTAATGAGTACTGAGGCTTAAGAATTGAACTTTTAGAAATGTTCATGTTTAGGAAAAATCTGTGTAAAATATTATTGTAGCATGATAAGAGAGTGGGCTTCACCCCTCACTTTCCCTAGCAACAGTTTTCAATATCCTTCAAAAAATAAAAATGAGGAACAATCTTACACAGTTTTCAATGTCTGCTGAACTCAAGAGAAGAGGCATTAGATTAACATCTGAGAAAAGATACACTATGAGGGACAGCTGAAGCCCACAGCTGTGGTCAGGCCCAGAAACATTAACCGTTTGCAGGTATATTAGCAGGGCAGCTTAGCTAAACTTCTTCCAGTATCCAACGTGACATTTTCTTCTGACATTAAGTTGATGCTTGCCCATTGAAGTGTAATTGGAACCACATCCATATACACCAAAAAATAAACTCCTCCAACCAATCTATGGGTTTGTTTTGTCCCAAGAAACTCCTGCAGGTTTCTGTTACTTCGAATTGCACCTAAAATGCTGCAACACTGTGCCTGGGATCATGTTAGGTCACTTGTTTGTATTTATAGTGAGCTACAAGCTATTTCCATCACTACTGTTTCTTTTGTTATACAAATAGCTCATATACTAACTTATTTGTTCCTGGTCTTTTTACAACCAGGTTTCCATTTAGAGGTAGCTCAGCTGTTTCCCATTTTTGGTGTTCAATGCCCAAACTACATGACAAACTCTCAGAACTTGGTAAAAGAAACATTTTACCAAGGAAGGAGCAGCATATAAAGCCATCTAGCATCTGCATACAGAGGGAGACAAGCCAAAGTTTTCCCTCTGATTACACTGAAAATATTTGGAAAATATCTTCCCTACCTTGTGAAAATTTGGATAATGTTTTCCTTTCAAAAAGCCTGCTTGAATACTAAGCCCATTTTCTCTCTGATTTTGAAAGCCTACCATCAGTAACTAATGTTTCCTGTGAAAATCCTCTCGGACACTTTAGTGGTGTAAAGCTGACATTTTAAATGCAGCCTGAGAAATACTGCATGTTTAGGTGCCAGCCCACACATTTCTATACAGTTGTTTTTTAATAAAGACGCCCTTCTGAAATTGTATTTGCTGATCCTCAACCCCTTTATTCCTTGTGGCACAGAAAAACTCCTTCTAACAAATAAGCACATATGGCTGCTTGTCTAAACTGAAAGTATTCATGCCCTAAGAGGAAGACATCTAATAAGTATCCTCAGCCATAACTTTTACAAGCTTGTGAGCATCTGCTCAGCTCTAAGCGTGTGTTTTATATTGCTACTGTGTTTGAAACTAAGCTGGTGTTTACTTTAAAGTGCCTGCAATAAGTAGGGCAAACAGCCTTGTGCTAGCCATGGTAACGGGGCTCTGCAATGGTCCCAAGCCAGGTAGTGTGTTAGCCAAGGATGTTTTACCACAGTGTGTCCCAAGGCGCAGAGGTGCAGCAGGATTTTACTTCTAGGGTGGAGAGGATGGAAATTAGACACCCGTGTTTAAGCTACAAATCAGGTTAAAATCTGAATAGGGGAGTCTAAATAGGATGTAGACTGATATGACTGGAAAGCTGCACTGGGAGCATCAGTTCCAACAAGTCAGACCTGTTAGCTAGGACTGGGTGACCCCTGGCAGGCAGGAGAAGCGGATTTTGGTCCCTGTCAAGGGGTCCTGGAAGCTGTTTAGTTCCACGCTGGCATGTTTTGGGTGGGTAAATCTAATAGATAGATAGATAGATAGATAGATAGATAGATAAATAAAAGGGTGAATTTTGCTTGGGAGAAGGGAGCTGGGAGGGGTCTGCCTGCCTGCCTGCCTGCCTATGCGCTCCCCATCTCATCGTCCTCTCCTCTGCCCCTCACATTTACGCTCATCAGGGTTTTACCTCCTTTTGCTGGAAATTAGGAATCTGGGATATAAACTAACCAAAATGATCTCCCATGACAGATGCCTTCCTTTCTTTGGAAGGTGCCGTTACATGGTATTTCCGAATTGTCTTGAAGACTAATTCCCTGAGTGTATATTTAGTTACAGTGTAAACTTTAATTCAATTTTGCAAAGTATTTATTTGCCTAACCAGGGCCTGATTCTGATACAGTCACTCACCTCTTAAGAAGTGTTAGTTTGTTTTTCCTTTTTTGAATTTGCTGCAGCTCAGAGTGCCCAGCCTGAGTAGTGTCATTAAAAGTACTGTGTTCTGAGTTAAAGTATTTTGGCTTTTTTTTTCCTAGCTCATGATGTGCAGTAAGCAGGAAGGACCATAAAGACTATTTCCCTCCCTGCAGTGTGGGGACAGTAATGACCCACCCCTGCTTCCCTAGGTGCTCCTTCCTGCTGGTTTGTCTCCAGCTGCCATCTCCTGCCTGGCTCTGTTTGTGTGCTCTGTAACCAAACCTTGCCCCAGTCGTAGTCTCGGGGTGCCTTTTAAAAACTATTAGCAGCAGAAAAACTGAATAACAAAATAATTTTCTGCAGTGTGAGTTTGGCGTTTGGCTGGCCCAGCTGACTTGTAAAATACCTGCTGGTGTAGATGAGTTCTGAGAATACAAAGGACATTTTTTCCCCACAGTTTGGACAGTTTCCCCTGCAGTGGGGTGCTGGTACCCAGGGTCAATGGCAAGAGAACACTTCAGAACACCTCAGACCTGCCAGAACTGCTGTGGTGGTGGGCAGAGACTGGGTGGCCAATTGCTCGTGGTCATACCAGGAACACGCACTGTCACATACAAATGCAGAGTCATGCCTCTTGCCTCGTACAAGCCAGTAAAATAAGTGATGGGATTGTGGAGAGTTTCTGTGCTAGGTGAGAGTAAAGGGCAAAGCAATTTGTGGAGCCTGCTTTCAGAGTGATCCTAACAGGGCTAGGGCTTTTTTTAAATTATTATTTTTTTTATGAGAACTTCCGTTCAAAGAAGGGATGCAGAGACAGGCTGAGGTTTTATGTCTGCCCCAGGCTGGATGAGCTGCTCACCCCAAGCAGGCTGCCACACTGCTGCCAGCACACCTGGTGAACCCAAAATCATTTAGTCCCTTTGTTCAGTGGTCCATTTCCCATCAAACACAAAGCAGCACTCCAGAATGTGTAATAACCAAGCACTCGTCCCTTCTCCAGACAGCAACAAGCGTCTCAAGTATCAATTTGATGAGCAGCCTGGAATATACTAGGTTTTCAAGAACCGCTTGAGTGTTCATTTTTTTGTTAGAATAAAAAGGAGTGTGAGAGGGAAGCCTTTCTTCATCTGCATTTATGAGAGAAAGCAAGCTTACTTCCTTGTTTCCTAAATGTTTCTGTTCCCTTCCAGCACACTCCACTCTACAAAACACCTCTTGCTGCCTATGTAGTGGCTGATTTTACTGAATCAGAGCACCACACAGGGTTAAGAGGAGAGTGGGTGAAAAAGGCAGTGTGTGTAGGGGAGGGAAACAGGGAGCTGTATAACTGCCCTGTTGGAGTCACCTTACAGACATCTGCCAAGCACATCTGCTCCCTAACCCAGCTTGATTCCCAGGTTTCCACCTGCTGAGCATCCTGAGGGGTCCCCTCCTGCTGCACTCACTGCCACGGGCTGCTCTGGATCCTGCAGGGCCATCCACAGCCTGGCCACATTCCTTACCCACAGGACTGTCCCATGCCAGGAGTCTCCAGGTTTCTCCTGCCTGTCCTGGCATTTGGGTTAGGAGGTGAAATGTCCCTGTCCCTACAGCCAGTCCAATGGGTTGGCCAAACTTGGCTTTCTAAAGACACTTGTCAGCTCAACAGGAAGTTTTCCTTGCCCTTCCCTGCCACATACAGACCTGGTGTGCGTAGAAGCACTCCCCAAGCTAAACCCAGGGCTGAGAACACACCAGGCAAGGCTGGGAACAGAAATGAGAGCGGGATGTGCTGAGAGAGAGTGAAACTGCGGACACAGCAGCAGTGAACAAACTGATTAAACTGCCTGTGCCTCGCACGTTGTCTGAAATAACAGATACACTTATTCATTATGCTGGAACAGGTGAAATCTCTGGAGTTTTTTGCCTTGAAATCAGGAGAGCATTAAGGTTTTCAAATTCCCTTTCACACTGGGGATTCCTTGTTAGTTCTGCCTTAGGTATACTACAGGTTATTTACCTTGCTTTTTGTTGCCAGCAGCGGGATGTTGCATTAGTTCAAGCTTTAATCTACCTATAAGTTTGCATTTCACATGTACCACTGTGTAGAGAGAACTGTTCAGGTAATTTCTCTTTGCCAGCCTAGAGGTGCCCATCTGGGGAATCTCCCACAAAGGCAGTGTTGGTCCATCTATCCCTCCCTGTCTCTGCGTATAGCTACAGGAGAGGCTGCAGTTTTTGGAAGAGAAGGGAAAGAAGCGGAGTAGCTTTGTCTTACCATGATGGCCTCAGCTTGCTTGGAGTCCAGCTCTGACACCGCCCTGCGGAAGCCTTTGGCTGCAGAGGTGGAGATGTTCGGGGTTGGCATCTTTGCTCTTCCACGAGCTCTGATCTCCGCTTTCCAGCTTCTTGCCAGCTTTTTATAGGGCAGGGCTGACGTCAAAGACTCTTTCAAATCTTCTCTCCCCCCGCCACCTCCTCATCACCACCTCCCTCCTTTCTCCCCCTCGGGCTGAGAGGAGGAGGGGACGTGAAGGAGAGAAACGTTTCTGTCCCATTAAATCTAATCACTACAAAGATTGCAGACACCCTGCCTTTGCAAATCAGACATTCCCCCCCACCTGTTTGCCTGCGCCCAAAAGATTTCTACTCTATTTTTTTTCCCTCCCTTCTTCTTGGTGGAATTCATTCTTGTGCTATGTTTCTGTCCAATACATTTGCTTTTCCAGTTTGGGAGGTATAAGAAAGGATTTTGATTTGTGAAAGGACCAAATAAAAGGAAGGAAGAGCCCTCTCTAGCCCTTTTTTCCCCCCTTGTTTGCCTTGTCATTGAGACAGTAAATGGATAGGAAAATAACACCGATTCCCCCAAGGCAGCTGTAGAACTGGATGCTTTTCTCATGTGCTCACCTCCCAAAGCCTGGCCCCTGCAGACACTGAGCATTTCGGCACTCTCCCACAGCCTGATGTCTTGGCTTGAGCATGTAACCCTGACAGCAGAATTGGGCCCCTTTAGTCCTCAGAGATGAAAAACACTTTAGAGAAAAAGAATGGGCAAAAATCCTCTCAATCCTGCCTTCCCAATGGCTTCGCTCCTCTTACAGTAATTCCTAAGACACTGCCTCAGCGTATTGAATTACTTAGTATGCTACTTCTCATGGAACTTGTTTAGAAACTGCTTATATAGAATTCACTTAGCACAAGTAAGTTTGCTTAGAGTGCAAGCAGTGAACTTCTGATCTTTCTCCCTCGTTAAGCAAAATGGCCTCAGAGTCAGGTCAAACTACTAGATAAGGGGAGCTTTTGATCACTGGTGAGAACTGCGTCCCTGGAGATAAGCAAAAGAGCAGAACAACGTGTCTCAAAAGAAGATGACAAATAGAAGAATGTTTTGTTTATTGCCAATAACTTATTTTTCTCCCCAGCTGCAAGTGCAAAATAATAACTGAAGGTCAGGACTTTGATGTCTAGTCTGGTCAATAAGAAGACCACTACCCACAGAGATAAGAAATGAAGAGATCCAATGATGAACAGAGAGACCTCAGACTCTAACTTTACCACTGGCCTGAATTGATGTACAAGAGGTAGGAAGCTTATATTGTAAGGGTATAATTGCCCAAGGGGTTTTGGCTGGGAGTCCCTCTTCTGGAGGCAACCTGCTCAAGCTGCTCTACGCTGTATCTTGCAAATAAATTATTTAAGAAGAATTTCTGGAATCCAAGCTTGAGTCGCTGCATCAGGAAACCTAGGGAAAAGAAGCTTCCTTAATAGATATCAAATGTCCAAGGACCATTGTGGCTATAACAGTCAGCGATAGCTCAGGACCCATCCTGGGACTCTGTTTTGCTGCGAGCAAAAGTGGTCTTTACCTCCTGGGGGAGTTGCAGCAGCTTTGCCACCACAAATAAATGCTGTGGGAATGCATGGTCCTGCTTTGTGTGAGCCACCACCAACCATGCTGGGAGCAGGCCACCATCCGGCACAAATCCCTGTGGTGAGGAGGCCAGTGACGTTTCAATGGTCTGTTGCCAGAGAGCACACCCACAACCTTGCCAACTGCAGCGTTGCTCTGGAAGATGCCTGCTGAAGACACCTGATTAACATGGGTGCTCATCTTTCCCATGGTGGGACAGCTGAGCTTGTGTCAGTGTGCTGATGATTTTTGCAGTGCCAAGAGCCCTGGGGGATCAACATTACATTGACCTTCTCAAAGCTGCAAAGCTTCTTGATGTTTACCGTCTCCTGTGAATACTAGGGAGCCGACAGCATGATCAACACTTCCAGTCCCACCAAGGCACCTTGGGAAGCCCTAAGTGGCTAAAGATTTGTAGAAGTTGTAGCTGGAGTGAGCAGCTGGCAGCAGCTTAAGATTTGGTCCAGTAGTGAGCCAAAAATAACTTAAACTCAGGTGGAGTAGCTTCTCTTACTACAGGTGTCAAGGATACGCTGCTCTTCAGCTCAATGGAAACCAGGGGAAGGAGCTAGCCAGCCATCGGATCTCCTCTCTCCCCAGCCATTGCATATGGCTGCAAGGTACCACTTCTCATGCTGAGAACAGCACTTGCTTTTGCTTTAATCTCATCTCTAATCCCCTTTGAGTCTCCTAAACCTTCTGTTTTGCCTCTGCTAAGCCATGGATGCTCGAAATACAAAATAAACCCCATCAAACTGATGGAGGGGAATGCTGCCTGGTGTCGTAGGATCTCCTTGGAAAATATTTTGGAGGCAGGTCCTGAGTCATCCCCACTGCCCAGCAGCTGGGCAGGAAGCGGCACTGCAGGCTCGGTCACCTCCTGGTTGGGGGACACGAATTAGCACAATCCTACAGCTGATTATTTGGTGCCACTGGCTGAAGTGGACCACGGTAGCTGGACAAGCTGGGATGTGGTGTTAGATAGTCTAGCATTAAGCTGCAAAGGTGTTAAGGGCAGAAAACCATGGTTAGGCTAAGTACTCAAGAAATGTTTAAATAAAACCATTCTGAGACTTTACCAGTGTTACAATTGGAGTGTTTTCAATGAAAAGCCTTACCAAGACTTGGCCAGCTTCATTGGTATTCCATTTGTGAAAGAAAAACTGCCTTGGGTAGGATTTGAATATTTTTATCAAATAAACATTTAATTCTGGATGAACTCTTCTGCATTGCACTACCTTTAAAACAGCACGTAGAATATGGGATTTCAGCTCTTTTTTTTTATGTTTTCAGTTTACTTTTAAGACAAAACTGAATTTCAAAATACTTAATTTAGTGTCTTTTCCTTCATCCTGTTTTCTCACCTTAAAATCAGAAAGAGAAAACATTTTGATAGACCTTTTATTTTTGGTAACTGATTTAATTTAGAAGTCTCTTTAGAATAGAATTTGCCAGGGATGATAAACCTAAAATCACCCATCAAAGCAAGTTCTAGTTTTCCAAATTTGTAATCAATTTGCTGAAAGGATAGCCTTAAAATGTCAGTTCATGTAAAGAATTGAGAAAATTGGTATTTAATAAATATGGGAACGGAGCAAGTCACTCGGCCTTCCTCCAGGCTGTAGCATATTCAGAGATCACTTGTGAAGGTTCTTCAGACAAATAGTGGCTTTAAAAAGCACTGATAACAAGTTTTTGAGACTATTGTACAAATAGATTGGATTTTTTAAAATATACTTTTCTGGTTTTCTTTTGTCTCATTGTGTATTGTGTCTTTCCTTGTGAAATCCAGCACTTTATTTAAGCTCATCAGTTTTTCTACTTAGTTATTTCATCCCAAAGCCCTTGATTTTTAATCCCTCTTCTTTATATGGATGATAAATTAGACATACAACTCTTTTCTTCTTTAATCCCTCCTAATATGTCTCCCTCCTAATATGTCACCCTCCATCCCTGCATGGTGATGAGAGTCCTGCATGGTATGGAAACACTCTCTAGCATGGAGGGTCCATGTACCCAAAGTGAAGTCCTGCTTTCCATGCAACCAAGGGCAAAACTTCCAGATTGCCATGAGTGATTGTAAGACTTTCTCTGATAAGAGTAGGAAAATCAGGTTGGTTCTCCTGTCATGGAGGAGCTGACAGGGGTTATATGAGAGAAAGCATGTGGCAGCAGGTTTTCCTGTTGGGCTGGAAGGTGGGCAGCAGATAGACATTGTTCAGAGCAGTGTTATCAGCATAGATGCAAGAAGAAAGGCATTGCTTTTTCCAAGATGGTCTGGTGCAAAGCTCCAGACATCTTTCACCTGTATACTTTCCAGGTAAAGTCTAACTTTTTTGGAGACAGCGTGGACATTTCCATCTCTTTGTGTCTCTCCATTTCTATAAGCCACCTGTCTTGGTCCATGCCTAATTTCTGCTGATATCGGGCATGATATGCCATGTCCTGCATTTGAGTCACAACAACTTGCAATGCTACAAGCTCAGGGAAGAGCTGTAAAGTGGCTGGAAAGCTGCCCAGCAGAAAAGGACCTTGGGGTGCTGGTTAACAGCCAGCTGAACATGAGGCATCAGTGTGCCCAGGTGGACAAAATGGCCAACAGCATCCTGGCTTGTATCAGGAATAGTGTGGCCAGCAGAACTAGAGAAGCAATTGTTCCACTGTACTTGGTGCTGATGAGGCTGCACCTCAAATAGTGTTCTGTTTTGGGCCCCTCACTACAAGAGACATAGAGGTGCTGGAGGGAGTTCAGAGAAGGGCAAGAAAGCTGGTGAAGGGTCTTGAGCACAAGTCTTAGAAGAAGCAGCTGAGGGAACTGGGGCTGTTTAGCCTGGACAAAAGGAGACTCAGGGGAGTCCTTATTGCTGTCTACAACTATCTGAAAGGAGGTTGTAGCATGGAGGGTGTTGGTCTCTTCTCCCAAGTAGCAAGTGATAGGATGAGAGGAAATGGCCTCAAGTTGCACCAGGGAAGGTTCAGGTTGGATATTAGGAAAAAATTCTTCATGGAAAGGGCTGTGGGGTATTGGAACAGGCTGCCCAGGGAAGTGGTTGAGTCACCGTCCTTGGAGGTGTTTAAAAGATGTGTAGATAAGGTTCTTAGGGACATGGTTTAGTTACAGTGTTAGGTTAACAATTGGACTCGATGATCTTGAGAGTCTTTTCCAACCAAAATTATTCTATGATTCTTTGACTTCTAGGAGAGAGTTTGTTTAAACCAGGCCAGGCTTGTATCAGCTTTTGTCATGTTTGACTAACCACCAGATTTGCTAATGAGGAAGAGGAGCCTTTAGGAAGCCTTATGAAGGAAATATAACAGATGGATAGGTCTTCATCACTGCTTTGTTTCTCACACTCCAAACACATGACCATCCTTGAATGCGTGCAGGTGCCATGTGTATCCAGCTGTGTGTTTTAAGGGATTAATCTGACATAAAGCAGAAGCAGCAAACACTATTGGATATTGCTTAGTGCACTAGTCCCCTGACAGAAAAGCCCACAAACTGCGCAGCTCTGACTGTGCCCACCTCGAGGGTAAAGCAGACCAAAAAAGGATCCAGAAATGGCATTCAGGTGCAGAGCGTTGCTGGTCCTCAGGAGACTCATTTCACCCGCCACTGGTTGCAGGATTGGTAGTGCAGAGAAAAAAAAAAAAAAAAGATGTCGTCTTTGGCTGAATTCATATGGTCATATTGTGCATCTTCAAGCATTTTTTGCAATAATCACCATTCCTGAGAACCTCGGGTACAGGTATCAAGAGGAAAACCCCATGTGCCAAAATAACATCCTTCATTGTGGGAGAGGAAGAGATCTCCATGCAACAGCCTGTGGTCTTGATACAAGTCCCAGTGTGAATCAATCAGTGGCAAAAGGCAGTTAAATCTCAGCCCAGTGAGAGTGTCTCTAGTGGCCCAGGGAGCCAAAAGGACAGGGTTTGTGCTGTGAGAGTGCCCCACCAAGGGCCAAAGAAAGGAACAGTGTACAGCAATGTGATGGCAAGCTGCTATCTCCCATCACAACCAAAGCAATCCTGATGGCTGTGTGGAGTGCTCAGGCCCCCTTGTTGCTCTTTCTCCCACCCACCTGCTCTCTTTCCCTCTTCCCCTTCACAGCCTGAATAATTACAGTCTGCCAAATGAAGCAATTACAGGGGGTGGCTAGTCAGCTCCATCAAGACATGTATTTTTCTCTTCTCTCTTCGCAGTTCCATTCAACATCCCCAAGTGCCACAAAGAAGTTTAATAACCCATAATGACACCTCAGGCCTCCACATCATTGCAGCCTCCCTAGGACTGCGGCAGCAGCAGGAGGAAAAAAAAAAAATTAAAATTCACATCTCCCTCTCAAATTTGCAACCTCCTATTTCCTATTATCTAGAACCACTGGCTTCCATGCTCACACTCCCTCACAACTGATGAGCCTAGGAGACGGTGGGCTGTGACACGTTTCCTGCCACCCTGGGAGAAAAGCTCTGCCAGATCAGATCAGGTTTAGCAGCTTCAGACCTGTTCTGGTGGACAGGTCAGACATGGAGTTCTGGCCCTCCACTCCCCTGCTGCAGAGGTGACCATTGAGACATGAAGATCTCCAGTGCAGGGGTTGTTCTTCCAGCCAGTGGGTAAATCTCAAGGCAAAATCAAAAAACGTGGCTATGTTAAAAAAAAAAAAAAAAAAAAAAAAATTAAAAGGTGGCAGAAGATACACTTTCCTAGAGAAGATGGACCAGAGCTGTGCAACCTCCAGCAGTGGCTTTTTGCCTGGTATGTGTCAGTATATTTTCACAGTGTAGCGTACCCTGACAGGTGTGCTCCGCAGATGAAGCCAATGACTTAAGGGTCAAGGCCAACACCTTCAGCAACTAAATGCAAACCTCTGTGTCTGAGATTTCACATTTCAGAAGGCCAGGTCAGCTTTTAGCTAAAACTGAGAATATTCCTATCAATTGCACACAAAAAATGACCTCCAACCCCACATTTTGAAGCGGGGGGCTGGTTGGTCTCACAACTCTGTTTTCGTCTCCACATTCAGTTATTGTGCTTCTCAAATTTTGCCTCAAAATCCATAAAATCTCCTCTTGTTGGTCAACAATGAAAAGGCAATTCTGGGAAGTTTTTACAGCAATCAATTTTTCAGAGCTAAATAACCTGATTTCTAGCAAAATAGTGAATGGTTTGGAGAAAGGGTATTCAGAGGGAAAGGGAGCTGCTTGGATGGAATAAAAAAATCAGCCTCTCACCAGGAACTGAGAATTTAGCCCTGAGTTTTCACAAATGAATGCAGCGGCAATCCTTCTCTCTGTCACCAAATGGACATGAAACAGGCAAGTGAAAATTCAGAAATATTGTATTGATGATTCACCCACCACTGCAGAATCCGAAACAACCATCTTGTCTCGGATCAATGAGGAAGCACTTAGGAGCAATTTTCTCTTTGGAAATGCAGGCAGCAAGCAGACAGTCAGAAGAGGGTGGCGGAATGAAATGCACCGTCTCTCAGAGCGTGCTATCTTGTGGGGTTGTAAAACTAATTGCTGACACCTATGAATCACTGTATTTCACCTTGTAGACAACTTCTTTAACAAGGTCATCAGGGAACATCACCTTCATGCAGAAAGGTAGCCTACATGTATTGCAATAGGTCTCCTCCTGCACTATCAGTCCTCGTGATTTTAATTTATGTCTTTCTTACCCAATAATTTAGTTCCAGTTCCTGAAGTCAGCTTTCTTTAAAATAAATAAATAAATAAGGCCCTTTTGAGAGGAAAGTTTGAAAAGGAGTCTTGGAACTCCTACAGAAGGGAGAAAAACCCTCCAGAAATAGTAATTAACATATGGAAATCTGGCAGAGAATTTTTGAACATTGAATTTTACAGTGAATTCACCTTTCTGGGAAAATAAATAAAAAATAAAGGTTGTCCAGGTAAACAACTGCCTAAAAACACTAGGGCGAGAAAAACCAAATGTCCAGCACTAATCCTATTGCTGATAACCAGTGCAGAAAACACAGGGCTGCCTTTCTGACCGCTCAGCACATAGCCATGGGCAAGTCATTTAACTCGCTGCCTTCCTTTCCTACCTTCTACCTCGAAACTGGTAGTAGCTGTAACCTTCAGCTGCAAATAAACAGTTAATAGTGGGCAATCAATGGAGAACTCGATGGAAATATTAGGCATTTACCTCCCTTCAGTCCTCTTGCCTGTCCTCTGATTGCCCATTAGGTATTTGCATTGCTCAAAATATGTGGAAAAGGCGCTCATGATGCTGACTATTTTTCCTCCATATCGTTGGAAGTCCCAGCACTAGAGGTTTGCTGTGGCCTGGATCCTCCAGTTCTTTCTCTGGATGAAAAGAGAAGGTCGAGGGCATGTTCCCATCTTATTGCCAAGTTCAGTAAGTCCCAGTTCTACTGTATTAAGTCATTCTTGAAAGTGGGTTTGGGGACACTTCGCTAGTGACCATGGTGTCCTGGCCTGGTGTGTTTAACCCTCTTGCTCATCCACCCACACCATGGAGTAAGACATGATTTATCTAACCCATGACAGCATCAGAATGGAGAAAGACAAGCTGTGGTGAGGGATCCAAAACGAGTTCCTGTCACTCTTTCGGAAGGATTGGGAACACTTCACTGTGCATTGGTGTGGTTTAGCGTGATTGAAGCTGATGGCATGGGACCAGAAGGGACTTTGAGACGTTGACACCAGTCCCCTGTGACTGTTAGGACCTGCACTGCAAGGCTGCACAGTGTGGCTGGGATGGGTCTGGACCCCACATCTGCTCTTGGGCCATTCCCCTGAGTGTTGTTTTTCCTTCAGTTTCCTGTCACCCAGCCCCTCGCTGCTCTAGCTGTAAAAGCAAATGATGCTTAAAGAAGCCAAGAATGTTCCAGTAGTTCTTTGTCAGTGTTTGCCCAACACTCTCCTTTTCCATGAACATGTCAGTTCTTTGACGTGGATATATCTCTTTGCCCTTCCTCTTACCCTCTTTTTCATCTTCCTTAATGGCAGCTCCAGGTCAGCAAGGTGGACCACGGAAATGCAGCTCAGTGCTACCTCTGCATGAACAGAAAATCACTGACTTCTTACCCATTCAGCTCCCTCTCTCCTCAGGCACCTGAGGATAAAAACCATCTGCCTGTCAAACAAAAGGTCTGATGTGATTTTAGCATTAGGAGTCACACAAAGGGCCTCAGACCTATGAAAATGTCACCATATTGACTTCATACAAATGTTTATTCATTGTCCTGTTTATAGGCAGAAAGACGTTTTGCATTCAGCATCAAATGGATGAGATCTATTATGGAGACACAACCACTTTTGTATTGGAAATTGTCACCAGCATTTCACAGTGAAGTCAATGTTTTCCTATTGATTCATATCTGCTCAGGGTCTCATCTGTTATTTCTAACAGGTAGTTATCAAGTAAATACATAGGAAGGTGCACAAGAAAATATTTTCCTCTCCTTTTTAGAGGATGTGTATCAAAGGAATGTAAGTGTATCAACCATGGCAAGGTTCATTCCACCCAGCAGGCTTAAGAGGATGACTCATCAAAGCTCTGTGCTTCTCTTCTGGATCTTCAAGGTGTATCAACAGTGTTTTATTGATCCACAGTTATGGAAAGTAAAGAAAGAACAAAGTCTGAGATCTATACTGACTTGAGTAATACTCCCATTAAGCTACTGAGATGACATGATGGAAAAACAGGGTCTACGAGATTACATTTCCTATTCTCCCAGTGATATGATACACATACAGACCCCTTAATCTGGTGGAGAAGAGAAAAAAAAAAAATCAGTAGCTGAAAGTTAGGCAAAGAAGAAAAGTTCAAGTCGGCAGTAGGACATATATTTTTAATAGTGATGATGAGCAAGCCCGGTAGGCATCAGGAAAGCCATGTTGCACTTTGCTTGAAGCATCCTAACCAGAATGGCTACCTTAAGATTGTGTCTACCAGACACAGAGACAAGACAGGTTAAGAGTAATGGGGATGGCACAGCCCACATGCTGCACAGGAGGAGATATGGTTGTGATGACCCATTGCCACCAAGTGCAAGCCGGAGCATGGGCACCTGCTGTCCCAAGCCAAGAAGACAGGTTAGACCCCTACCAATTCCCACCAGTACAGCACGGCTGAGGTCCTTCTACCTTGCACTGGCCTAGGAAACCTGACATTTTTAGTGAGAAAACATAGGTAAGAAAACACCATCCCTCCACAGGAAGTCTTTAGCCCTCTCACGTGTACCAGCTGGGAAAATGCGTGTCTCTACATACATCAGTTCATATGGTGGAAATTATGTGTTGTGAGTGCTCATCCTTCCCCCTTCCCCTGGTGGTGCATGTAGTGCCTGACTCAGGAGAATTAATAGTACTTTCACTTATTTAATTTACATCAGGGACGTGCTATATGGCAACGAGACGTGCTGGTACAGGAGGCAAAGCACCACAGAAGACAAGAGACTAAAAACCCCCCAGATCTTCATTGTTCTTCTCATTCCTACCCCCAGAACATCACCAGAAGCAAATAACTGCCTTTCTGGGGGGAGCCAGCGTACAATTTTCTTCAGTGATCTCCTCTTTCTCATATTGATTCCCTGCCTCTCCCGCGGCTTTGCCTTCCCCCAGCTCACTGCCCTCTTCCTCTCCACCTACACAGACAGTGGCAGGAGCCTGGCCGTAGCCTGAAGGGATTTGCCTTGTGCCTTTAGTGGGATGGTGTTTGGTTTCCCTTATCTGTCCCCGGTAGGGCCATGTGTTCTGTCTCTGCTCCCCACCCCCCCCCCCCCTAACCCCCCCGGAGATGCGTGGTTGAGGGCAATGGGAGACAAGGGGTCCTTGTAAGTGACTTATGATAATTGCAGAGCGGCAACTGCTCTGAAAATCTAAATTCCTCCCTGACATTTCCAGTCTAAAGCTCCCACTGACTCAGCTGCCGCTTGTGATATTTAAACAAGGATTATCTCCTTTTTTATTATTTTCTTTCTGATAATGGGATGACAGAAGGTTAGTTTAACACTTTCCTACAGTTTGCTTGGCTGTTACAGATGCACTGGTCTTCAGGACTGTGGCCAAATCTCCTCTTCCCAAGTCAGTCGTTTGACATGTCTGAAATGAACAAAGGGTCCCATGATACTTAAAAAAAATTAAAATCTTTCCCTGGATTGTCATCTTTTCCAAATATTGCTTCAGCAGGAGCTTTACTTCTTTGGGTGTAAAAGGACTTATCCTATGGGCTTCAGTACATCTGTAGCTGACTTATCCCTCCAGGTCCTCACACATTCTGTCTCAGAGTAGTTTTCTGTATACAAAAATAGATTTTATTTAGTAGGGATGCATCTCCACAAAGGAAACCTAAAGAATGCTCAGGGCACTTTTTGATCCCCAAGAAACACAAGTGTGGCATCTCTGGGAGGGGAACATGCACTAATCACAGCTTGCCATCAGTTCTGAAACTATTAATATCTGAGAGTGGAGGGACAGCACTACAAGTAAGTAATGCCTTGTCAGACCCCCATCACAGTGCTGCAAAAGAGCACCCAAAATACAGTCAGTCCCCCTCATGAGAACACCAGACATCCAGCCCCAAGCCTTGGGTCATCCTGAGCAAGCCCTCCATGCCCTGAAGGATGCACCAGGGCAGCCCCGGGGCACACAGGCTCTAGGAGGCTGCCGTGGGGCTCAGTCCCTGAGGGCTGTGAGATGCTGCAGCCCCCTCACCAGTGCTCAGAAATTGGAGTGGAATCGATGTGCCTGATAACCTGTCATTATGGCACGCACTGAGCCAGATCAGCCCTTCCAGTGCCCTGCCATTAGCCAGACATTTATCGCTGAAATTGGCTCAGAAATTGCTGAGGATGAGGTGAGAGGCAGCCAAGGAGGCGATGCAATCCCAGCCCTGCATGCAGGACCAGCTTCTCACCCTGGCACCAAGGTGTTGCAAATGACTGACCAAAATCTGAGCATTTTTCTGTGCTTTTCAAAGAGATGGGAGGGTTAGGGGGTTGTAAGGGGGCTCTCTCATGCCTTGTGGTGAAGGTTAGGGTGGGGTGGACTGGATAAATTTAAGGACTGCAGACATGTTTGAAAGCAGGGAGAAGGTGGGCAAATGGCTATGAGCTGGACCTGGTGGAGGTTTGGGGTGGGAGTGAGGGTCTACCTGTGTGCACAGTCGTCTGTAGAACTGACACTGGCAGCGGGAGTCCCCATGTCTCACCACAGCCCCTATCACACTGCCGCAGTCAGGCAAAGCAAACACATCCCTAAATGGAGATGCTCCCGCTGCCCGGACGATAAGCAGCACAAGGCGGGCGTGGAGGAGGCAGCTGCCTGTTGTTCCCTGTGACGCAGGGCTGCTTTTCAGCCTGGAGAAGGCCGCTGTTAATCCCCTGTTTGATCAGAGACAGTGCTGTTTGGACTACATCCTTGCTGGGGAAGGCCAGCACATTCAGGCATCTTAAATGAGAAAATGGTGCAGAGCTGGTGTGGCCCTGTTGTCTGTTTTAGGTCATCATCCCACTCTCATCACCCCCCCGACCCAGTGCCAGACTTTCTTCATGTGGCAGCCCGTAGGCTCGTGGAAATCATCCAGGGCAGGAGCAATACAGATGATGCCAGACATCGAATGGGCAGAAAAGCTGGTCTTCATCTCCATCTCCTGGTCCTCTATGACTCAGGGCACCGGTTTCCACCCCTGGGATGTCCCCATGGCAATTGCAGCTCCCTGGCAGTGGAGTCCCAAGGCTGAAATCCAACACTGCTCACCATTTTGCTCTTTGAGAATAAAACTCCAGAAAAAGAGCATGCTCTTCTCTTCCAGTACAACCTGGGGAGCCAGCAGCAGCATATGTTTGTGCACTGGCTGTGTGCAAGATCTACTCTCCTGGTGCTATTCTCTCTCCTAGAGAGCAGCAGGTAGTCACCAAAGCATGGTGAAAGCAGTGCAATTTAGGCACAGAGCAACAATGGCGGCTTGGGTGCCAGAGTGAGACCAGTTATTTTTAGACCATCCTTCCTACCTTCTTCTTTTTTCCAAATTATCATCTCCCCTTGATCCAGATCTGTTTGAAAGGCCTTCTGTGCAAGCAGGTCTCACAGCATGTTTCAGTCTGGTCAGGTGAGAATGTGTTTTGATATTCTAAATCAGAGAAGTCTATGCCCCAAAATGGAAAACACCTTGCTTTTAATTCCCAATAGTCTTTTGGCCTTAGTCACTTCTATAGCCCCAAAAAGGGCCATGGAGCCCCCTCATGCCCAGGAAGAGCTTAAAAGTTAGACCTGAATTGAGACTAGCCTCCATTCCCCAGACAATCTGTGATACACTTGATGGCCAGATGATCATGGTGTCCTTTAGGGAGACCTTGGTAGGCTGGAGAAGTGGTCAGAAGGAAACCTCAGCAAGTGAAAATGCCAAGTTCTGCCCCTGTTGGGGAATAATCCTATGGAGCAGCACATTCTGGTGGCCAAGTGCCTGGAAAGCAGTTTTGCATGGAAGGCTCTGGGTGTCCTGGTAGACCCAGCTGGATCCAGCCCCGTTGAAGCTGCTCCACCAAAGCACCTCCATCATAAATTGAGAGAATAGGAAATAAAAATTTAAAAAAAAAAAAAATAGTAGCTCTTGAAAAAGATCCTCTTGAAAAGCCCACCTGTAAAACCTTTAAAATGAAAAAAAAATAAAAAATAAAAAAGACTCTCCCTCGAACTTTTAACTGATTGATGCACTTTTCAGTTTAATGGGAAAATCTTCATGTAAGGTCCACTTTGTGCTCTTGCTAATAATATGGCACCTCTTCTAATTGCCATGGCATGTCAGAGTTGCTACCGGATCACCCGCAGGGCTCCTTGCTCAGTGCCATCAGGTCCCCGATGCCTGTGAGCCATGGAGACAGAGCAATGGTGGGGCCAAGCAAGCATGGGCAGGGGTGACCGGCTGCTTGTGACATGCCTGGTGTCCTGTTGTCTCTGCTGGCAGTGTCGCAGCGTGACTCAGCGCTCCAGGCTGGGCCCCATGCTGAGTCATGACATGGGAGGCTCCCCTCCCCATCCTCCAGCCGTCACTGGCACAGGTGGATGATGAGAAACAGTGGCTCACATGGCTGATGTTATCACCAGGGAAGGGTCTCCTCCTCTTTTCAGAGCCTCTTCAGAAGATGGCTGATATATGTCCATCTCTGCAAGGTGCTTTGGAGATCCTAGAAAAGGAAGATGCTGCATTTATGTTCAATAGTAGTAGGAAAAGTCATATTCACATCCTTTCTAAGGCTCTTCTGTAATTATGACACCATGTGCTGCTCCCATCCTTGTTTCCCATAATGGTTGCCTCATCAGACCTCCGACACACAGTAAACAAAGCAGGTTGTGTTTCCCACAGGTACCTCACCAGCTCTCATAATATCTCAGTTATTTTCCTGTCTCACTGTCAGATTGACCATGGGTAGGGCAGTCTCTGGGATTCTTTTCTTGTTAGCAAGACCTGAAAAGTGGATCCCTTTCCTCCAGAACACACAGCTGTGCAGGACAGTAGAAATGTTTTATTTCTGTCCCCTTCTCCATGTGCATGGCTGAAAGAAATTCCATTTTTGTGCTTTCTTGAGAAGAGAAGGGGCCTGGAGAATTCTTTGAGACAGTTCTGAAGCTGAAATCTCTTTCTGAGGGCCAGCTTGCCCTAAAATAGAAGCTAAAGCCTGTCTAGAAACCTACTGTGCCTATTCTGTATGCAAAGCAGATATAAAGCCCCATAGCCATCAGCATCCTGCCTTTTGGTCAGTGATATCAAAACTCTGTTAGGTCTCAAAGAACTGTAATTAGAGATGCACTCAGGAAGAAGAGAACTCCAAGCCATCCTCTCAGCTCCCTTCTCCACTGTGACTCACCACCCACTAAAGGAATTGGTCACAAACATTCCTGGTGTTCAAGTCTTCTACCCTTCCTCTGAAGCCCTCCCTCTGCCCCAACACAGACTGCTGGTGGTCAGCCAGGGGATGAGCCAGGAGGCAGAAACCCAGAGCTGCTCCCGTGGGTCCTCATGCCAGGGGAGCTCTGCCTGGGGGACACACATGCCAAAGGATGATTGCAAAACCTCAGCAGCTCTCATGTCTGCTCCTCTCCTCCTGTCCACTGATGGCCGCTTCTACCAGGAGGTGGCTGCAAGGAAGAAGTGTCTTCCTGAAACAAGAGGGACTTGGAACAGGTCTCCTTCTTCCAGTAAACACTCATTTGTTTAATGGGTGGAGATGGGAATGAGGGAGCCTGAAATCTCATTCCCCTGCTGAATTTCCAGGAAGCCAAGCATGCTTATTCCAGCTGGACGTGCAGTCCCAGCCCACAGAAGCCTCCTGTCCTTCATCTGCTCATGACAGCATGTTCGCTCACTCTCTTTCTCCCTTGCTTTGACTCTTTCATTTGGATCCTGCTTTACTTCAGGGTGACTGTGAATAATCTCTCCCTCCCCATCAGCCCCACCTGGAGCACCATGTCATGTCAGCAGGCAGGGAGCAGCTCCAAAGCCAAGTGTGCGCCATGGCAGGGCAGCACTTGCAGCCTGTCTACTCCCCTTTTTCACAGTCAAAACCCAAGCCACTCAAAAGGCTTCAGTTCAGACACCTGTATTGAAGTAACTAATCTGTACCTGATTTATGGAAAAGATGCACACTTAGGTAACTTTTGAAAAACTATCTGGCTGTTGTGAAAATGGGGTCACAGGCTTCACCTGAAACTGTTTCTAAAAGGTCTTAAACCACTTGTTCTTAACATATTTTTTTAAACCTGATTTTTCCTTTCTTCCCTGTTGTCCTTATTTTCCTTGTAACTGGAGGCATGGGGCAGTTTCCCTTCACTGCATTTCTTTTCAGCATTAAATATTGACCTCCTGAGGTAGCTCAGGGATGTGCTGGCATTTTGCAGTCTTTTATTAGGCAGTGGTCCACTTACAGATGCTGAAGAGGGCTTAACCACCGTGGTTGTCAGGAGGCAGGGAGAGGCACAGGAAAGGTAATTGGGGGTTTAGACAGTGCTTCTCTTTGTGAGACACCTACCATCAAAATCAGGCGGGTCTATCGATCAATTTTTCAAGTGGTCTGTCTCTCCTATTAGCCCTTTCCTGGGTGATGCAGATGGTATTAAAGAAGTATAGATTTTTGGTTGCACTTTGCAGTGACACCAGAGGCAGCTGGAATTGTGTGGTGCAGGAAAATAGGAAGATGTGAAAAGGTTGCTGCTCTGGGCAGGTCTTCATTGCACAGTCACCTTGTGGGGAGCAGTGCGTCAGAGCTGGTCTGGGGCAGTCCCATGGCAAACCCCTTTCAAATAATGTAGTCTTAATTTAAGGTACCCCAAATGACAGGCTGAAAGCTTTTCTGTTTAGGGAGATGAGGAGCTGAAATTGAAAGGAGAGTTAGTAGTGTAGTATAAAAACTGTCAAGAACTAGCCCAAAGCAAAGCACACTTAGTAAAAAGGAGGACAGCATCCTTCCTGGCCAGTGCTGTTTGATATTTTAACCACTACTCTGAAAGAAAACTATGGCAGCTGCTAAAACTTTGCAGACAGGGAATAAACTGATGGTGAATACTGAGAGATCTGTAGTTTTCTGTATAGTGTGTTTTAAGATGGAAAACAGATTATGTGATCCTTGCAAGATAGGGACAAGCTCTGCATGTCTGAGACTATCAGGAGGGAGCTGGCTGTGATGAACAAGTGTGTTCCTAACACGGTGTACCATGAGGGGCTGCAAGGTGCAGGCGAGGGAGCAGGGGCTGGAAGGTGCCATTGCAGCGGTTGGGACACCTTTGTTAAAATCTTCCTGCTCCTATGGGCTGCTTCCCTTTGAGGGTACCCCCAGCTTGTTCTGAGGCTGAGGTTGCTGTGTGATTGGTCTGTGCTCTGCTTTGGGGCTCCACCGCCAGCACCTGGACCTCACATGCTTTGCCCAGGTAGAGTTGGACAAGGGCAGGGGACCATTTGTGACAGACTAGGCACGGGCAGGAGGGAAATACTGGTGCACACAGGGGAGATGTCATCGTCTTGTGGCCTCCATGTGGCACTGACTGTTGGGACGTCTCAGTTGTATGCCTCACGGCTGATGAACTGTGTCCCGTGTGCCTCGGCATCCCCACGGCAGACACGGCAGAGAGGATTCTGCTGCTCTGCTGCTCAGGCTGTTCCACCTGGGGAAGGCGAAGGTGTGGGGAGCTGGGCGGGACGGACCGGCGTTTCGGGACTCGCAGTCCCGAGGCTTTCCCTGCTGAGCGGGTCCCTCGGCGGTGCTCCCCGGCCGGGCCGGGCGGGCAGAGCGGCGCATCCGGCCGCAGTTCGGCGGCAGCACAGCGGGCGGCGCTGCGGCTCCGCGGCATCCTCCTCTCCGCACACCCCCGCCGCTTCCCCGGGCCGGAGGGAGCTGCAGGCAGGTTTGGGGAGGAGGGAGGGCACAGGCAAGACCCCTCCTGAGCAGCAGCACACAGCCTTGCTAATAACAAACGAAGGAGAAACCTCTCTGCTAAAAGAGCAACGTGCGGTGCAGTGTTAGGGACAGGTCTTGCTCTCCCTGTCTGGAGGCTGCAGGTGTTCTTGCTGTCAGTGTAAGGGTACAGCTGCAAAGCCCCTCTCCAGGCCTACATCAGCCTGCACCCAAAGCATTTCATGGTTTACCACAAGGTATAAAGACAATGCTTTTTTCCTTTGAATTTAGATGCTGCAAATGCCCTAGGGCACAGCTTGCACTTATAGAATGGATTTTTTTTGGGGGGGAAATAACTCAGTGAATGAGTTTCTCACTTCAAGAATGACAGACTTCTAAAACATAATGCAAAGTATTGGTAATCCTATGGTAGTCTCCTGATGTTGACAGTGACCTTCTGTTTGTGATAATTTGCCTTAAAGTCTCTAAGGAATTTTATCCTGAGTTCAGTTTAACGAAAATTCCTACAAAATTCAGTCAGGTCTTCACCCACTGCTCTCCTCCATCCCTGGCCACTCCATGCCATTGTTGGGTTCCCTTTGTTTCTGATCAATGGTACCTCCAGAAAGATGGATGATTTACAGGTGACAAGTTGTTCAAGAAGGTTATGAGGGGATGATTTACAGGTGACAAGTTGTTCAAGAAGGTTATGAGGTGATGATTTACAGTAGTCCCTCCCTTGGATGCCTGGTGACTCCTCCATTCACCCTGAAAGGCAAGATGGAGTTCTTAGCACTCCATGGATCCCACCACGGCAACCTGGCTTCCTCCCCTCCCTTGGGGTAGGTGGCTTCAAGATACCGAGCCACAGCAGTCAACAGTTCAGGGTCTTAGAAGGTTGGCACCCATGTCTACATCTCAGACACCACTTAGTCCCTTCCCATTGGCTGTTACAGCAAAGTGCTGCCCGAGTAAGGCTGTCACTGCTGGTTTGACACTGGTTAGTGCTGTTCCAATTAAGCCAGTCACCTTATCCTTGGCCAGCTGCAGGAGAGCAGTGCCAAGCTGGGCATAACTCTGGAGGACACTTCAGTCATGGCTATGAGCCGTGCACAGTGCTACCTCTCCTCTGTTGATGCTCCTGGACTTTCACAATCGACTCTTCTACACTCTGGATCCCAAGAAAAAGCAACCTTTGCCTAGAACATGGATATTACTGGTTTCTGCTGTCTCTGGGGCTATGTGGCCACAGCAGCTATCTCTGTCCACACAGTGGGACTGGCCAGTGCTTTATAAACATGCTGGGCAGACACATCCACCCAAGAAGGTACGTTTTCTGCCAGGATGCTGGCAGAGCCACCAGGGCTGCTGTTGGCTTCAAAGTTTGGAGTTTTTTTCAAAGATGCTTCAAAGTTTTCAAGGCTATATTAAGGGTTTAGATTTCAATCTCAGCAGTCAGTTCTAACCATGTACCCGGTCTGTCCCACACCATTGTCACCACTGCAGCATTTGAGCTCTTCTCAGATACAGATTCATTTCTCAGCCCCTGCTGTGGCACCACACACATCTGTTCCTTGCTGGTAGCAGTGTTTCCCAGTCTCAGTCTAAGTGCTTGAAGGATCGTAGGAAACCCCACTGTCATTTTTGGCAGATAGACAGGCTCGCCAGGCTGTGGCAGACACAGTCTGCTTCTCTGCATCCCTTTGCATTTCTTCTGTTGGAGCTACGGGGGGAAGCACAGCCCATTTCATGAGACATGACTTGCAGGGAGGTCAGGTGGGAGGGAAGGAGGAGAAGCAGGAACAGGAAAACTATTTCAAGTTTGCTGTGAATGAGACAGTGTGACGGTCTTTTCTGACAAGCAGAGAACCTGCTGGGAGGTATGCAGCTCCCTTGTCACACAGCCAGGAGAGGGGACGTATGGTCACCCCATAGCATTGGCTCCAGCTGATGAACATGCGGCTCCTCAGGGAGGGGTGGCCTGAGGTCCCCACCACATCATCACCCTCCACTCCCTCTGCCTCCAGCACATGCTCCTTTCTTTTACCTTCTTGATGGGAGAGCAAAGAGCTCAGATGCTGCAATCGGGCTCCAGCAATGGAGCAAAGAAAAAGAAAACACCAGCACAACTCAGGGCTCACTAAAAATACTCTTATTGGATGTGGAAGCTTTGTTCTGCTGTAGAAAAGGCTGGGGTCCAAAAATAGCCATTGCCCTCACTCTGCTTTTGCTATATGTGTTTGCATATAAGAGTATCTCCATCCAAGCAGTGCTTTCTTCATATGACCACACTGAGACCAGAATAAACAGATCTCAGGCAAGCATTGTCAAAGTCTTCTTATCTATGTCTCATTCAGGGAAGTGGAAAACAGAATCCAAAAGGAGGAACATATTCATAAAGCTTTGTTCAACAACTGTGTTTTACCAAATTGGCACCTGCAGTCAATTAGAAGCGTGATCTGCACATTCCCAAGACCAGGAAGATGTACAGCCCTGGCTATCAAGTTTAAAGAGCAGAGCCTGTCCTATCCCATATGTTTTGCCATCATCTCCTTTAATATATCCCTTAAAGGCAGATTCTAGGTAGCCCTATAATAAAAGTAATAGCATTAATTATTATAATGAAGAGTAAACAGGACCTGTTCACTTTAGAGTCAGAGGGGCAGGCAAAGTATTCAGGTCCGCAGAGAAGCATGTGGAGCACAACTAATAGAAGCAGGAAGGCAGCACAGGCTGTAGCAATGTGGCACGGTGGGGAAGCATGTGCCAGTTTAGGGGCCCAGGTGTTTGTCCCAGCCCTGCTGCTGCTCCAAAGAAGGACTCAACCCAGCTACAGTTTACATAGCCAGATGCATGTGCACCTTGCAGGGCAAGAGGCTGGGATCTGCCATGGGGCAAATTCCTCTCCTGTGAGGGAGAACATTTTTAATCTAACTACTAAACCTGCAAACTCATCCTGGATCTCACAAGCATTTTTTTACAAGCAATTACCTGTAGCAGGTCTCCCGCAGCATTGGTACACCATCTTCTTCATCAGGTCCTGCCACGGTTTGTACCTGAGCAATATGCTCATCCTCACCATCTGCCCCTGCTTACCGTAATGTAAGCCACTGGCTGATCCATGTGATGGGTTGAAACCAAAAGCCTCCCCAAGGCTGAGGAGCATTAAAAGTCACTGCTGCGACAGTCAGTGTATGTGACTTTGACAGGGAGATGTAGCAAGGCCTCTTGTTTCAGAGATGACCCTTTGCAGAGAAAGAAGGGGAAGGTGAGAGCAGAAGGAAGGTGAGAGAGGTGTAAATTCCACCAAATCTCTGTCAGGCATGGGAGTAGCTGCCTTTAAGTCCCTGGGAGCCCTCTTTCTGCAGCACAGAAATGGGTTAGCATGAGCATCGCTGCTGTGGGATGCTCTGCTTTCCACCCGCTCCAGATAAGCTTCCCCCATTCCACCCAGCAACAAGGGTCCCTGTGGATATACAAAGCAGAGGGGTCCTCTGCTGCCCTGCCAGCCGCTTACTTGAACAAAAAGCCTAGGGCATCAGGGCCACCTCCTTACTTGCTCCCATCAGGAAAAAGGCAGTTCTGCCATCATTTTAAAAGTGAGACTAGGGTACTCCAAAGCAGCTAGCCATCTTATTTTCCATGGTCTGAGCTTCTTCCCAGTACTAAGTACTACTCCGTCCTTTCTCTGAGGTACAGCCTCCACATCACCCTGTGACAGGTGATATGTGCTCACGCTGGTCTCTATATGACTCAATGCAAACAGCAAAAAGCACAGGAAATATATTCCTGGGAGGGGCATAATAATAATAAAAGAAATACAACAGAACAAAACAAAAACCAAAACAACAAAAGTTGTAACATCTCTGCTTGAAATGTCTCTTTTGTCTCTTTGATGGGATGTACTTCACAGTATCACAGTATCACAGTATGTTTGGGATTGGAAGGGACCTCAAAAGATCACCTAGTCCAATCCCCCTGCTGGAGCAGGAACGCCTGGGTGAGGTCGCACAGGAACATGTCTAGGCGGGTTTTGAATGTCTCCAGAGAAGGAGACTCCACAAGCCCCCTGGGCAGCCTGTTCCAGTGTCTGTCACCCTCACTGAGAAGAAGTTTCTTCTCAAATTTAAGTGGAACCTCTTGTGTTCCAGCTTGATCCCATTACCCCTTGTCCTATCATTGTTTGCCACCGAGAAGAGCCTGGCTCCATCCTCATGGCACTCACCCTTTATATATTTATAAACATTAATAAGGTCACCCCTCAGTTTCCTCTTCTCCAAACTAAAGAGACCCAGCTCCCTCAGCCTTTCCTCATAAGGGAGGTGCTCCACTCCCTTAATCATCTTTGTTGCCCTATGCTGGACCCTCTCCAGCAGTTCCCTGTCCTTCTTGAACTGAGGGGAACTTGGCACTTGCAAATATGCCAGGGCAGCTGAGTGCCACTTTTGGAGATTGCTTAAGCAGATGCTGTGCATAAAGGTATCTCTCGTTAAAATAGCATCCGCCTCCTTGCCCTTAGGCTTTTTAGGAAGGGCTTATGCTTCCAGGTGATCCAGAAGACCTTTGGGCTTCCAGAATTTCTGCTGATAATGTACAGCTTGCATCAGAGCAAACCCAGCTGAAGGAGCACAAAGATACCAGGAGTTGGGTACCAATTCTTGGGACTTCTGGTAACTGCTACCTGCCAAATAGAAAACGCATGTTATTGAATCCATTTTAGTTTTCTCTTCCACACCACCAGTTCATACATTTGTCCCTAAGAACAGCAAAGATTTGAAAATATTTAGTTTTTACTTCCCTTGGTCCTAGATCTGCACTAAGCCAGGAGTCGCAAAGGGATTTTCTTGAGGTCTGCCTTACTTTTCTTCTCCAAATGCTCTTCCCACTCCTTCACGAGGATCTTGCTTCAACTGAACTGCAACCATAGCACCAGCTCCAGCAGCCTCTGAAAGAGAGGCAAGAGTGGGGAAGGATCCATCCTCTAGAAAGGAGAAAAACATCTCTACATGTCTTTTTGGCTGTAAATGGTTAAATGTTGAGAGAGCTTGGAAGCAGCTTGCAGAATTGCCTAGAGAGCAGCACAGGCACAAAATACAATTAAAAGAGCAAAATGACAGCTTGGCACTGGAGGGCTTCAGAAGCTAGAAGAAATTATTTTTAAAAAACAGATAGAGAGAGAGAGAGAGATCCATGAGGAAGTTCCCACAATGGCTGGGAGTGAAAACCAGATCTGCTTGCAGTTGGGGGGGCCCAACTGCTGTCATCTCCACCCCTGTCCCGTGCTCTGTCCCCTTTTCTCACTCCCTCCCTCCAGGTGCAGCCGTTGCAGTGGGCGCCCTCTGAAGCACCATGGGGGACAGGGAGCTTGGCAGCTCCTTGACTGTGCTGAGAAGTGACACTTGGAGACAGAAGAAGGGGAAATGTCAGAATGTTACCCTCCTGGAGCCTGGGGACCCATCAGCTGGGGGGACATGGGCAGTTGGGGGAGCTTGCACAGGGTGGCAGCTTTCTCTCTGTTTGCCCTTTGACCACCATTGTCCAAGAGCAGCTGAGGCTGCTCGGGATGTCTGAGCTGAGCCAAAAGACACCCACACACAGCACTTCCTTCCCCACCACACCATCTCTTGGCTAAGAAATTCTGTTTTGCCACCAAGCATAGGAGGAGACCTCCTGGAGTTGTGTTGGAATGGGCAGGAGCCCAGGTCCATGGCCAGCCACTTGTTAGGAGTCCCTGGGGATTTCCTGCTCTGTGCCCTGTGCCCTGAGCACCAAACAGCCCTGGGACCACGCACACCACTTACTTTCCTAATGCCATGCACTTTTGCACTGTAAACTGGTGGAAACATCATGTTCTCTTGTAAAATTACATATTAAATCCCACAGGAAAGCTCCTGGCAGTTTTAAACAGACAAAGTCCAGCATGGGTGCTGCTGGAGTGTAACAAGTACTTCTTGCAGCCTGCAAAATACATATGCTTAGTGGTTACTCTTGTCCCAAAAAGCTGCTTTTTCCTCTCTCCCTTGCTTGCAGGCAGCTCAGGCAGCTCCCGAGCTGCCGGCTGTGTGCTAACACCAGCTGGCTGCTTGGATGTTGCTGCTCCCAGGGCGTCTCTTAAAGGGTGTTTTGAACCCCAAAGAAGTCCTTTCCATTGCAGCAGCTCTTAGGTATGATGCCCAATCTGCAGTTCAGCGAATATCTCACAAGCAACTTTTCCAAGTTCTCCGATGCTTTTCTCATCTTTTATCAAGAACATGCTGCTTTTGCAGATTGCTCTGGGTTAGCCAGAACAGGCACAGCAATGCATCTTGCAGACAGGTGATTTTGGCATTCAGCTGCTTCTTGCCCCAGTGGGGCAGCTCTCTAGTATGGTGGTGGGTGCTGCCCTAAGGCCATGGTAGCAGCCTGAATTTGGGAGTGTCCTCCCTGTGCTCCGGACCCACAGCAATGAGGCAACAACACAACTGAAGTGCTCCCCAGGTCACGGGGCTGCCAAAAAGCAGTTTTCCTTCCTCTCACCTGTCATAAACTGCTGGTTGTGCAAGGTCCTTGGGGCATGAGGGGCAAGAGCTTTCCTGTCTGCTTCCTAGGGCATGCGCTTTCCCCTCAGTCTCATCAAAACTGCTTATCTTGCAGCCCTGTGGGTTGCCCATAGCTCTCCATGCCTACACAGAGCTGGAGTAACAAAACCAAGACCTTCTTGTGCCCATTAGCTTACAGCATCTCTTCCACTGTGCTGGTGGGAATGGCACAGAGACCTGACGGGCAGCATCTCATCAGGCTCTGGGTGTAAGTCTATCAATATTTGGGTATATTTGGGTTGTTTCAGATGGTACTCAGGGAGGGGAGAGCAGTGTGCCCCCACAGCTGGTTGGCAGCTGGATGCTCAAGTGTTCCCCAGCCGGGTGCATGAAGCCTGGCCCCGGGCTGGAGGTGGCTGTCCCAGCTAGGGCTGCTCGAATCAGGGTGAGATACAGCCTGACCTGGGGCAATGCATTTTCGAGCCTCTGCCTGCCAAGATGCAGAACTTCTCAGAGCTGCTGGAGGAGATATGTGGGTGGGGAGAGCAGGTTTGGTTTTCTTGTGAGCCAGCTCCGATTTTGGAAAAGTTGTGTCTGCATTTCAAACCTGAAAGCATTCCCTCCCCTTCTCCAGGGGCCTGGAGTGCCCCTGTGTTAACCTCTCCCGTGCAAGGAACTCCCCCAGGTTTTGAAACTTTAATGTCATAACCTGTTTGTCCTGTTTAAAGCACAGGGTAGGGCTGGGGAGCTGACAGATCCTGAGCAAGCTACGCCTCCAGCTACCCCATGTCCTCACAGCTCAGCAAGGGAGAAGGAGGGGGAAAAACAACCCTTAAAGCCTCACATTTTTCTGTCTCAGTGGTTTTTTTTTTCCTTCAAATATATCAGTGAGCCAGTGTTTGGATGAAGATCTTGGCTCTGGCAGGGCAACTCAGTGATGTGTTCAATAGCATGTTCATCTGAAGGCTTTGCTCCCAGACCTGTGTGTAAAGGCAACTCACAGTGATCCCTGAGATGAAAAGGCTCCTTACCTATCTCCAAAACAAAGCTGGCACCTCTCATCCTGACGCACATCGGGATGTGTGCACACACGGAGCCATGTGGTTGCAAGTGCTCGGGTGTATTTGCAGCACGGCTGCTCAGCACCAGCGTGCCTGCCTGGACAGAGGCACAGGACAGTGGTTAGGGCTGGATACCAAAAATCACCTCCTTGCTTCTTTGTCGAGCCCACCACCACTCACCCTTAAGTAGACCCCACTGAAGAACTCAAAGCACATGAGTTTTTGTGCTCGTGCTGACTCCAACGCCCTTGATGGCAGCATGCTGGGCGGTGCTGTGTTGCTTTTCTGGGGGATGCTGAGCTTTGCTGCTAAGCCAAATACATGCCTGGAAACACACATACCAGATACCTACACTCCTTTGACACAGGCATGGCATGCTGAATGAGGGAGGTAGGCAGTACCTGGAGGTGACGCTGCTGTTATCCACAAGGTAAACAGAAAAAAGAGAGATAAAGCACATTTTTCGTGTCACCAGAAATGTGTCCAGCACATGTCTTCTCTAGGTTTTCTGTCACTCTGGATCTCTGACACTTTTGATGCAGCTTACTGCTTGACAAAAGGATAGGGCTTCAAAACTTTCTTGAAAAAAAACATGATTTTCATCTCTTTAGGGCATGACATAATTGATCAAGATTACTTTCAAATACTCAAGGTCCTACATATTTGTAATATATTTGTAGAAATAAGGGATTTATGTTTTGTTCTGCTGTTTAATGAAGAAGACAGTGCCAGTGTATTGGTTTGTGTCTGGATATGACGAAGTCTTTGCCAGGCAGGAGCTGGCCAGCACGGAACCCCAGTGTTGAGTGTTGGGGGTCCCAGGCTGCAGGACTTGGTGAGCCCAGAGGTGAGGTCCAGTGTAATCCCCGGCCCCTTCACTGGTCAGGAGCCAGCCTGGACCTGGTGTGAGTAAGATGTCTGAGCAGCTGGCCAGAAAATATTTTAAAACCCACTTGAAGTGGCAGTGAGCAGTTACACGTTACCGCACCTTGTTTTCTTCTGCTAGTCCCCACAACTGCATTTGGAAACATGCTTTTAGCCTGAGTACAGATACAAAGGTCCTTTTGCGCGCACACAGGCACGTAGAGGAGTGAAGCCGTAGGACTTGGCACTTCCCGGGGAGGTGGTGTGCAAGGCTCGGTCGCTCAACAGTTGCACGACACGTGCCCAAAACAGTGCCAAGCACCTTCGCCTGTCGGTAGCGGCAAACAGAAAGCCGAGCAGCCCAGCCACCCGACAGGAAACATCTGCAATCAGTGAATCATAAAGCAAGCCGGTCGTGTTTTATCCCTTCTCTTTTTTTTTATTTTTTAATGACAAAAATAAAACGATAAGTTCACTTTGAAACTTGTTCTTGACTTTAACGCCTAGGAACTTAAAACAAACTGGTTTATGGTCCCCCCTCTGATATCTCTGCTTGCAGGTGGCAGAGGCAGGCTCAGCCTGATAAGATTACTGATACGGGCCAAAACTGCAGTACAGAGCAAATGTGCTCATTAAGCAGGAATCTCAAGAAGTTAGGGATATTTTCCTAATGCCCTCCTTCTCCTCCTCCCCATCATCTTAGGGGCCAGGCAGTGGCATAGAGGGGAGTAAAGGGGCTGGGAGGGAGAGCCAGGCTGCCCCTTGCCCAGGCTTGGCCAAAACTCAAGCAGGCACAAGGGGAGCAGGATTCAACAGGTCCCTTGTCATCGGGATTGCAGCCCAGGCTGGATGCAGGTCCCAAAAGGTCTTCAGAGCTGGTCAGGTGAGCCCGAGCTAAGCACCTACATCAAAGTGGCTTTGGGACTGCAAGTCTAAAGAGACCACCACAGAGTACCTCCAGATTTAGGGTCATCATTGCTCTTACAGAGCGATAGCTTGTTCTGGGGTTAGTGCGTGATAAACATCTTAGTCATCATAAGCAAAGATAGGAGAACGGGCCTGCAACAAGCACAGCTCTGTTCCACCTTTGTTTGAAGACTAGTTGTTAAGCAACCAACTTTTCTTGGCCTTTTTAGTGGTTTAGTGGTTGTACTAGGCATGTTTCGCTATTGCCTTTTTCTTTTCAGGAGGGGATAAAACTGTCACCATGAAAGGAAATTAGTTCCTCGAGCTCATTTCTCTCTGTTTTCTGCTTTTTGGCCAAGGATTTTTATATGCCTGAATTCAGAACTTCCTTCTTCCTTATTTGTTGTTAATTAAAATAATAGTAACTGCCGGATGCTGGGGTAGCTATGAGGTGAGGGAGGCACCAAATGACTGCCCATCAGGGATGGGGTGTTGTCTCCCTCCTTGCTCTGCTCCTTTCCTCCCCTTATGGAGCAGGTCAGACAGCCAGGGCCCCTGGCCTCAGGGTCAGCTCCACTGTCTGCAGTTTGGGGTTGGAGTTTTACATGTCACTAGTGAGATATAACCCTAAAGAGCATAAATGTGGAAGGTTTCAGCTAAAAGAATCACAGGGAGAAAGACTCCAGGTCAGAGAGGGGACAAATGTAGGAAACTCAGAGTCCTTCGTGAAAGAGGATTTTTGGTGTTTACACGATTTTATTCACTACCCAGGAGTAGTAACACCCCTGAGAAAGAAACACCTGGAAATTTAAAGTGGGATTGCTATAATTTGGTGTATTTATAACTTGGTTTGATTAAATTTCTCAGCTTGGCTCCAGGAGTTTGGAAACTTATCGAAGGGTAAAGACAGGTCCCTATCTCCATGGCTGCACCCTTCTGCATGCAGCATGTCCCCTCTCCAGGGCAGCCTTCTCTCACCACGTCTCATCTGTCAGGTCCATTGCAATTACTTAGGGAAAAAGATAACATGCAAACATGGTGTTAGTATTCAAAGCACCCTGCAATATCAGCTCGTGTAACCGCTATATAACAAAGCACAAAGACCACAGATTACAACCATGACACTGGGCACTGCCCAGCCCTATGACTTGCCGAGGGAAGCAATATGAGATGTAAACACAAAGGCAGCACGATCTCTTTTGCATGTTAACTGAACAGCCAGGGCAAATCACAGGCATGGGCACACCAGGTCGGTTTCACTGAGTGTCCTGATCTGCTACCATGGCCTGTACCAGGAGATGTTTCACCTCTGTGTACTCCAAACCTGGGAGGCTTCTACTCATCCTGGCTCAGGTACTACTTCTCCTTCACTTGCACAATCAAAACTACCAGGATTTTCTCTCAGTGCAATGCACTGTTCAGTGCTCTGCAAAACCCACTTCCACCAGCAAGACATGGCCTGAGTGGACAGCGGGGAGATCTTCACAGACTCTGCATCAAAGAAATAGTTGCACCTCTTTATATGCCATGCTGAGGGTTTCACAACTGAGTTGTGAGGCAAGGTGTCATCTAACATGATAAAGCACAGCCCCACAAAGACATGAAGCAAATGGGGAAGGATGTGCAGAAACAGCACAAGTAGAGGATGGGAAAAGGGGTTGGTGTGGCCTGGAGGGATGGAGGACAGGATCAAGGTGGGTAGGGGAGTGCAGGGCAGGACAGGTATGGGGCGCAGAGAGGAACAAATGGTGCAGAGGGGCTCCTTCTCTTGCTAGAGCCTCGATTGCTGCTTCCACACAGATGGGCTGGCAAGGGCAGTGATTTACCTCATCCAACAGCAGAGATGTGGCAGAGAGCGCTGTGGAAGCAGACCCCTTTTGCTCAAAAGAGCACAGTGTGCTGGCCATAAATAGTTGGGCCCTTCCAAATAAAATAATAATAATTAAAAATAATAATAATAATAATAAACATACCAAAAAAAAAAACCCACCGCAAGTGAAACTCTCTGACATTCCAGAAATAACAAATCTGTATCCCTCAGTGTCTAAATCACACAGGCAGGAGCTCAAGCTGGAACACGCTGGCTGGGTTCTGACCTGCACTGCATTTTAGCCAGCTCTCCAAAGCAAACCAAGAACCCCGGCTCCTCCTTCAAGGGAGCTGAACAGCCAGCAATAAAGAGACGCCCTAAATTACAGTGAGCAGAAGAAGTCTTGCTCAAGGCTGTGTGGTGCCTCTGCATGGATCCATGTAAAGTAGCCGGCATGAGAGGACATGACACGACCTGCTGCAGGAATTGTAATGAAACTCGGAGCATGTCAGAGCAGGAGAGCATCAGGGCAATGACTGATGAAGATTAGCCTAGATAGCAAGGAGGAATGGTATGTCAAAGAAGGAGGGGAGAAGCGATATGGCTACAGGGAAGGCAGGCAGGGTGGAGCCAGCGATTCGGACTGGTGCCCTGCCAAGGTACATATATGTTAATTGAGCAATCCTGTTCCTCTGCTTCCCTGGCAGGTAACAAAAGGCATGCACACCTCTGTGAAAAGGGTGGATGAGGAATGCTCCACTGACAGCAACAGTGATGGTGTGGAGCTGGTCCCCAGCAAAGCCCTCACCAGACAGGACCTCTCAGCCGTGGGATGGGCTAGAGTTCACTGCAGATGCTGCCAAACTGTAGGAGAGCTGCCCAGGATAAAATAAAATAAAATAAAATAAAATAAAATAAAATAAAATAAAATAAAATATAAAAAGGCCAGTGAACCAATCGCAGGTGTATACGAGATGGGCTTGCAGCCACTGGTGGAGGGATGGAGGTGAAAGGGCCCAAAGAGGTTGCCGGGTTGCTGAGGACAAGGCAGCTGGCCAAGCGTTCACATTGCAGCGAGGAGGGGCTGGCTGCTACCTCAGCAAGGGCCACTGCTTCACGCAGACATCTTTACACTCTCAAGAGCAGAGCTGTGTTGTCACTGTCTCAATCACTGCTGCTCAGCAGGACCCTGCCATCTTTATCCCCAGTGGCCTTCAGCTCCTGAGCTTCTGCCTGCATGTACTAGCTTTGGCACTCCATTCCAACATCTGCACCAAGTGATGAGTATAACTGTGATTTCACGGCATAGAAGAGAAACCCAGGAACATGCCCTCTCTATACAGCAGCTGTGCTCTGCTGCACCAGCAGGTTCAATGCCACTTTTTGGCATAAGAAGCATTGCGCTTCCATGACAGCTTGGTTCACCAGGCTGCAACACTCCTCTTCTGTCATATACCTTTCTCTATAGGTTGGCTGCTGATACATATGAGTAATGCAAAGCTGCCTGAATGTCCATAATAAATAAGACAAGGGAAAGGCAAGCCTAGGCAAGGCTAGAGATTCATGATCTAAAGTTTGGGTTTTATCAAGATCAGCAGAGTCCATTGTAATCGTTGATGCTCAACCCCTACAAACCATCTGAACAGCCAACCCAGACTCATAAGCCAGCACATAAAAGATATTGAGGGAAACATTGCTTGCCTTCATAACTTCTTTGTCTTCCCATATACTCAAATCTTTTTAAAGTCTTTTTTTCCTAATCATCATAGCTAGAACAGGTCTTCACATGGCCCCCAAAGGTGACAAGTACCTGGCAGGACGGTTTCACAGCAGCCCAACACCTCTCTATTACAAAGCTGCAGTGCTGGTACCCTTTGGAACCCAGGCTGTCCTCCCGAAGAAGGACCACAAATGTTTCCAGGGATGTCTGGGATCTGGATGTGGCCTTGAAGGGCTCTCACAGCCTGCAATGGCACATGTGCTGTGTCATCGGTTCTCCCTCAGGCATGCACTGGGTTTTGTTGCTGTTGCTATTGTTACGTTTGTTTTCTTATAGTAAATTCTGATGGCACCATTACAATGCCAGGAAACCTCTCTGAGCCAGTGAAGAGCAAGGTATTAATTTGCTTTGTTACCCGCCTGCAGACCACATATCACAGCTGATCCTTTCTGATGGAAACCCAGGACTGGGGGCCATGGAGCAACCAGGGGCAGGTCCTTCTGCTGGGCAGCAGCCCTGCCTGCAGGAGGAGTGGGGCTGGGGCCAGCCAGCGGGTTACCAAGACCAGGATGAATCCCTGGGGCCACTGCTGCTCCATCAGGGAAACATGCCACAAAGCATGAATTAATCCTAAGTAGCAGGGGTTCGGGTGGCAGCTCCTTGTCCACCCCCCAGGGATTCCTGTGGGTGTCTGCAAACTCTAATCAGCTCTTAAAAGCACTTACAAAATAGGAAGCACTTGTACCTCTCCACACAAGTATATATTCCTGATGAGAGGTGTGCAGGGCTCTGGAATCCTCACTGCCTTTCCGTGCTGCTGGGAAGCACTGGTATGGCTTTTAAGGAGGGAGGCTGCATCAGGTTCAGCCTCCACTTTGTTGTTTGCCCTTGCCCAAGTAGTGCTAAAATACCAATAGGGCTCCCAGAAATTAGGCGTTTGCAGGTTTTCACTGCTCCATTCCAAGAAACAGTGTAGATCACTGCTTTGATGATGCCTGGCATGGGGAGAATGAAAGGCATCACACATTGTAGCATGGCTGTCTTAGCCTGAGGGATGTCCCAAGCTGGGAACCCTCTGACTGCAGTGAGAGACTGGTGTGGTCCCTAATCCCATCTCTTGCCCTGTGTCAGTGCAGGCTACCAGTTCACTTGCACCCACAGGCTACCAAAAATGTATCCCTTGGGGGAACAAGGAGGTGGAGGTAGCAGTGTGAGTTGCACTTGGAGTAAGACATGACCAATCTGCACGTTACATTACAGGGTATAAAGGCTGCATAGGGCCACTGGCCTCCTTTTCTTCTCAGATAGCCTGGATCCATCCAGAGCAATGTCAGCTGCGACTCACCTCCAGGACTGCACCCAGGATTCCCAGTGTCCTTTCATCAAAGCACTGTGGTCTGTGACACCAAGCAATGCAAAATGCACCTTTTGCACCCGCATTACAATTCTTGGGGTTGCCAGTGGGTTCTCCATAAGTTATAACATACAGGTGCCATTGCATGCTTCAGCAAACAGCACCTTGTCCTTCTATGAAACAGCAACCATTGGGCACAGCTGACACCCAGCATTTGCATGGATTTGATTACATGGCAGCACAGACTTGAGCCTTTCTGTTGAGAAGCCAGAGAGAGAACATCTCATTTGCCTTCCCCCATTCACTTCCTGCCTTTGTGCAAACCAAGGTTTTGACTGATGGTGCGACAAAAGACCCCTTGGCAAAGCACAGCCCAGAGGGAGTGACAATCAGGGGAAATCAGAGCCTTGCCATCCATGCCATTTCTTCACTGTGGTGTGTTGTGCTCAGACTCCTTGGTGGAGTATGCCAGGCAGCTGGCAGCCCAGGTTCACAGGGTCTCTGCCCAGACAACAGCATTTCTATATTGTCCTGACCCAAAAGCAAAATGGTAATGATGACTTGCCAAGAAATAATTGCATGAATTTTCATGAGCCCGATTTTCTTTCTGTTCTCGCCTATCTCCATTATTTGACCCTTGGGGAAGAGGCATAAATGAAGATCTCTCAGACAGTTCTGTCATGCTGATGGATCTATTTTTCCATTTGAATGCAGAAGATAACTGATGCTTTCACATTAATGGGGTGAAATATGCTTTATTTCTTGAGGACTGATGCAAGAGCAGAGAGTCTGAGCTTTCTGTTTTGTAAAGCAGCACACCACCACAACAAAGTGGAACTGACCCTCCTCATTGTCAATGCAAATTACGTGATACTGGCAAAACAGAAACACTTCTACAAGAAAGATTTCGGCTATAAGCAGAAGAGAGGCTTGTTTGCTGAGTGGAAAGCATGAGCACCATGGCTCTTCTTAGGTCATGCTTTGGCTTGACACCAGTTTTGCTCTCACTGCCTGAACCTCTAATTTCACACACACACATCTTTACTCTGGGTTTGGTTTGCAGCTGAGATGAACAGCAAATTGACACAAAATAGCAAGGTGGGAAGGGAGAAGGAGGGAGGGCAAGCACACTCAGGGGTGGTGAAGCAGTATTAGCATGAAGGAAGTTGCAAAAGGCACCACTGAAGACCCGGTGGAAGGAAATCACATGCTGGGACCTGTTGAGGCTTAGACAGTTGCTTTTAGCATCGGTGCCATTATTATCCCCACATATCCTAAAAAACAGAAAAATAGCGTGGATCGAGATGTTACCACGTGCCCATTAGAGGGAAAATGCGGCATGACAAATTATGAATGTTCTCATGCAGGGACCCATACATGCGAGTCATCTGTACAGCAAGGGCAACAGAACAGAAGCAGTGAGAGAGCCATTGGATCTCTTATTAAAGTAACATTCAGTGAAACTGTGCATTTCAGAGACAAGCTGGACTCTGAAAGGGTAACTTTAAGTGGCACCAGATTGAGCAGTCAAAACATGTAACGCTCAAGCAATGTAGGTAGTATGTGCACAGGACTCAGTCCTCACTGAACAGCTCTCTTTTGAGATGTGCATATTTTGTGACCACATTTGAGGCACCTGTTTTTGAAAAAATAGCCCCAGGGCTTTATTTTATAGCTGTCTTTGGTGATAAACCCTACCTCCAGTCAGCCAAAGAATGCAGCTATGAGCATGGCCAGCTGTGAGAAGAGCAACAGCTCATGAAGTCTCTTTATAGACCATGCTCTCCCAAAGATCTCCAGCTACTTTGCAGAGATCAACCCTATCATCCCTGCTGGTATAAAAACAAGAGAAGGCAGGGGAAGGTAGGATGAAGTCCCAGAGGTCGTGCAGTAGTTTGGTGGCATAGTGTGGCACCTCGCTTGCTGACTTTTGGTGCACCAGTGATCTCTGTGCAAAAGAGGTCTCAGGAGCCACCCATAAGGCCGGATTTTTCACTGGGCACCAGAGCAAGTGTAAGGATCTTCCTGAATCTATCCAATTAAGAGGGCTTGAGCACATTTACAGTACAGCTGCCTCACCCCTTTGCAGATGAGGTTTCATCCACCGAATCACACCAGTCTGACCAGGCTGCTGGGGCCTTTCCTTAAGCACCACGATGCTGCAATGAGGGAACGGGACCGCAGCTGTACCCTCACAGGCAGCGCTGCCACCCTCCAGTCTGCCTGCACCAGGATGGTCCAGGATGCTCCCGCCTCTCCCTTAGCCCAGCAGGACACACAAGCAATGGGAAAGTGCCTGGGTTTGGGGTTAATTGAAGGGAGATGGTTTTGAAGGACTTCTTCAAATTCTAAAACTTAGTCACATAAGAAACTTTACATATATGCACACTCCACACTCCCCCCGCCCCCCCCCCAAGATTTAGAAGCCTTTGGAGCATTTAAAAGAGGTCTAAGAGCTAAAGTGTTGACTTGGGTGCCTAAACACACTGAGGAGTCTGTACCCAAAAATGTAGATGACAATCTAGTGGGCTTCTGAAAAGCTCAGGAGGCTCTCAGCTGTCATAAGGGCCTGAATCAGCATTGCTAATACATGCTTAGCCAGTATAACATGTCTGAAGAAACATTTTCATTCATGTTACCCGCTGTAAAATGTTATAGCATCAGTATAGCTCCTATGAAGAGATCTTTTAAGGATACAGGTAGCATGGGAATCAGAATACTTATCTGTTACTACAGAAAATATTATTGCAGAAGAAAAAAATGACAGACTCATGTTAGAGGTCTTCTGCTGTGACAACGAATTGGAGGCAACAAATGTGTCTTCTCTGAATCATTTCTGGATCAGGTCTGCAGACATCTCAGATAAGAAAATCAGAAACTCAGCCCATGGTGAGGTTCCTTCTGTTACTTTGGTTTGCTTGGCTCACATAAACTTTCAAAGTCAAAACTTCAGCTCGTGCTCAGCAGCATCCCAAAGAGCTGGCTTGGAAAAGCTGCATGCTCTGCGTTGAAGTATTTCTTATGAGTAAGCTTTATCCACTTTGGCAATGGGAATAAAAAGCATGATTATTTTGGTCTTGGTGTAGTCTAAACTGAATAATGATTTTGAAGCAGTTATTATGGTAAATTACTAAGTGCAGTGGAATGAGATATTTTGAATGAGTAGCTTATGGTATTCACACTGTCAACAGGGCTTTCCACTTCTGTTTCCAAATAAAGCTCTCAAGATAGGTCAAGGTCTGCGCATTTATTGGGTTAAACCTTCATCCCTTCTTGCAGAGATTGGCACCAGGCTTGTAACAGGCCACCCTGCACAGGCGAAGCAAGTGCCAAACAGCTTCAGTGATGATTGATGGGGCCATAATGGTTCAGCGGACATGGCTGGGTGAGGATGGAGAGGACCTCCCCAGATGAAGGAAGGAAGACCACTGGGACAGTTGGGTGGGGTTTAACTTTCCCACTTCATCTGGCTCAGGGGTGACAAGTGGCATGTCCCCAGGGGGCACTTTCATGCAGCAGCGTCACAACCCATCTTCTTCCTGCCTGGGATGGAGGGGACCTACGAAGCCTAGAGATACCTGCAAACTCAGGGGAGTAGTGAGGGACGTGGGGACACCAAAGGCCATGTCCCCCTCACCTGGGCCAGCAAGCAGGAGCAGCCAGGAGGGCCAGTGGTTGAGGGGACCAGACGAATAACACACACAGTCTCTCCGGTCTGACTCTTGTTTCCTGGAAGAAGTTTTATTGCCACTGAAATGCTTCAAGCTCTGTGAAGCCTTTGCCAGCTGGAATCGTCTCTTTGCACCTGTCTTTTTGTTTACACAAATCCCTTCTCTAATAGAGCTAATCACTCCGCTTTGATAAATCTGCCAGGCCCCCGATATGAGCTCCCTCAGCATTAAACAAACAGACCATTGTCTCGGCGGGGCCAGCCAGCCTGTTAATGGTTAAACTGGGAGCGGGCGGGATGGGGGGAAGGAGGCATTGGTGGCAGGCGTCTCTTTCCCCCCACTTCCAAAGAGGCAGGTTTCCCCATCCTTTGCAGGGGCTTGCAGCTGTGTGTGGGTCCCTGCTGTTGGCTGGGAGACCTCAGCGGGGTCTCTGATGCCTTGGAGACATGCACTTCATTGGGGAACACCTAGCACCAGGGCATGGAGTAGGACAGCCATCCCTGAAAGAGGAGTGATGGGGTAGGGAGAGGTACTTTTAGAACTTACAGAGGCGGACATCAGGCAGGAGAGAAAAAAATTAATGCAGAATGAAGAGCAGGTCATGAAAGTGAGGTCTAAGAGCATCCCAAGTAAGGGAAGGTGAATATCAAGAGGAGAAAGTTAGAGACAGAAAACTGAAAGCTTGGGCTTAAAATAACGAAACCCAATTTTGAAGCAAGAGACAGGAGACATTTGACTTCAGCAGTGCTTTCCTCTAGCAACTCTCCTCCAGGGCTTTGGAGATCTGACAATGCTGAAACCTCAGAATAATGCAGCACCAACAGAGCACTGTGTTGTTCCCTGAAGTCTGCTGCACCCACATAACCCTAGTTTAAAGTGGGTGATGCCACCACAAAGACAATTTTGTTGCAGATTTCCCTCCCCTGAGGAAGCACTACAAGAACTGCTCCACACCACAAGGTCTTGGCTAGTTGTTTTTCAGCTTGTGTTACCAAATGAGACTTTTTGGACAGTTAGCCACCTTCAGTGACACAGGCTATCCAAATTCTTCTGTATGCTTAAGATGAGCAAATGCAGAGGTTTTGATGCGCTGAGCAATGCCTGCAAAATTTGGTCATGCAGTCCAGCTCCAAGGTATGACAGCAAACAAGCATAAGTCACCAACCCTTCACCGGTATTAGCTGCATCTATAGGAAAATTTTTGAATGTAATAGCCAGGGAAACTCTTTAGTAAGTTGTAATCAGCCCCACGGTGTTCAGATGAAACCAGTATACCGTTTACACAAGCTAACAAATCCATCAGCACATGATTTCGTGATTGCTTTGCTTGGACCTGTGGTGTGCCCCAGGCAAACATTATTTGTGTAAGCAGGAGACAGGAGGTGCCCTGGAGGCAGCTCTGGTAGCCTCAGTTACACTCCAAGCACTGGACAAGGATTCAGCCTGCATTTGCATCCTGTCCAGCCCACCCAAACCACGACCACATAACTCTACGTGCTTTGATGTCCTTTATGGCTAAAAGAGAAGCAGCAGCTCCCAGATTACTTTTGCTTGGAGATGCTGTGCATAACTTAGGGTCTCAACCTAAAATGTGCACACGGGCATGTCAATGCTTTAGGTCCCTGAAGCTCATGAGAGGCAGAGAGCTCTTCAGCTGAGGTTGGCACAGGTTTGGGGCTGGAACAGGGGGAAGGAAATGGCATCAGAGCTGCCACAGCATCATCCACCCCTGAGCCCCCACAAGCACTGGTGCTCCACACCCGAGGTGCCATGCACTTGAGGCCTGCAGAGTAACTCCCCGCCGGGAGGGGTGAGGTGGCTCGCCAGGAGATTGCCAAACCGGATGATTAGTGACTTGTTCATGCATGGTCTAATCCTTGTCTATTGCTTGTGTGGGTGCAGGATCCTTCCAGCTCCTTTATACCCACCCCCAGAACAGGACACAACTTGTGCCTGAGGAACTCAGTGGTGCAGGAGATCTGTGAGGTCAGGAGCCTGACAGCTCCCAGCGAGGGATTACACATGGTACACAGAGAGAAAACAATAGCGGGAACCAAGAGTGATACAAGACACTATGATGTTTAAACAGCCAAGAGCTTTAGAAGGCATGCAGATCCTCATCCATCACCCGGGAATTAAGCTGCAGGGGCAAGGAAAAGCGGATGTGGGGCTGGCACCACCAGGTTTGGGTGCAAGGGCGGGTTTTGACACAGCACCCATGGACTCCCTTGCACACCCTGCACCCAGCATCGCATCCCCTCCAGCCCAGCAGCACCCACTGTGGCACAGCGCTGCGCCGCTCGCCTCCCTGGTGCGTGGCACACGGGCACATGGGCACACGGGCACACGGACACACGGGCACACGGGCACACGGGCACACGGGCACACGGGCACACGGCCGCACACGCGGCAAGAGGAATTTTTATTTTTTTTCTCCTTCCCCAAACAATTAATGTCAATGCAAGAGGCAGGTGCTCCTGGCATGGTGCCCTCCATTTTGTTTACAGAACTCTCCTTGAAGATTATTTGTGTTGAAATCTTTTGGCTTTTCTCTCTCTCTCCTTTTTCTTCCCCTCCCGCTTCCCTCCCCCCATCTTGTTAGCATTCTTTCAGCCAGTTTTCATGCCCCGCAGGCCCTGGGGGACCAGCCCACTGCAGCCTGCGAAACGGCAGGGAGCCCCAGAGGGGCTTGGCCCCTCACTCTGCCCCAGGCCAGGGGAGAGCAGAGAGGGGCTCCTCTGGCAGTGTCCCCCCCATTTCTTTGTGGCTGTGGGGAGGGAAGTGAAGGCGGCTATTGTCCAAGGGCTGCTGCTGACCCCGCCATTTCCATCTGAAAAGCAGCTTTCATGAGAAAGGGGCTGCTCCCCATCCCTTCCACTTTGCCTCGCCTGCCGGACCCCTTCCAGCCTTCTCTTCTCCCTCACTATGTACTGAGGCTGCCTGCCCCCTCCTTGTTCCTCCTGCTCTTCCTCCTGTCTTCTTCCTCCAGCCCCACCCTGCACCAGCATCCTCCTCCTCTCCCCGTCTCCTCCAGCTTGAAGAGCACCAGCACAGGTTGTCCCAGGTGAAAGAGAAGGGAAGGAGGTGAGAACAAGTGAAGCAGCTCCAACCAAAGCCCTCAGGGGGATGTGGGCTGCTCATCTCTCTATGGAGCATGAAAAATCCCAGCTGTGGCTCTGCAGAGGCTTTCACTTGCCTTTGTTACCCACCTCAGCCATAGAAATCTTTCATCAATGTTTATAAAGAGATAGCACAGGGTCAATGGAACAAGCACAACCTCTTTTCTTCAAACCCTCTTACAAGTGTGCCCTTTAAATGGTAAAATGCATGAAAAATTATATTGCTGGCTGTATAACCTTCCTGAGAGGCAAGTATAGCAGAACAAGGGATTTGCAAAAAGAAATCACCAAGCTCCTGCATATTGCCTTTCAAATCTGTTCATTTGGGTGCACATTTCTACCCATTGCCCCCACCAGGCACTGGGCAGATGGGGGTAAGGTTTCCAGAGCACCCGTGTTCCCGCCTGGCCCTGCCTGGTCCTCATGCTGAGTCCCCCTCAGGGATCACAGAGCCACCGCCGTGAGGCCTGTGGCATTTCAGAGTGAGTCACCCAGGTGAGACAGATTATAGAGAGCTTTATGGTTGTCTTCTCGCCGTTTCAAAACAGAAAGCAGCTGGAACAGGTTTGAGGCAGTGTTTGGAGGTTGCAAAAGACTAAGACAAAAGGCAACAGTGCACTCATTTTTTTAAAAAAAGGAAACAAGACGTTGGTGGCACTGAAATCTGTTGTAAAAATTCCCCCTGACTCCATGCCCAACAAAATGTCACCCCACATGCTGGGGATGGTTCTGCTCAGCAGGAGCCCATTCTCCTCCTTGCAATGCAGAGGGGGGCTTCCAGCAGCTCCCCATCTGAAGGAGTCCATCACAAAATGCCAAGTGAGTATCCCTAACACCCACTCAAAGAGAGGAGGCAACCTTGAATGATATCTGCATCCACTCAGCTCCTCCTTCGGGTTCCCAGGCAGTGGTCATCAGGCTGAATTCTTGTTCCACCCAGTTGCTGAGTTCTGGCAAACAATGAAGGATGCTCTGGATAAACCGTTGCAGCAGTATAGCTCAGCCAAATATTTATCTGCCTGTAAAATAAACAAACAAAAGCTGTTTAAATCGATTGTAGGAAAAAATGGTACATTGTGGTATAAACTCCTGATGCATTAAGAAACTACATGGAGAAACTGCCCAACACAAAATGAGGCATACGAGCCTTCATGCTTTGCAATGTATAGCTACCACATGAGTGGGACAGCTGTGTGTAGTGGTGGTGGTGCCGGAGAGATTTACACAGACTGGTACAATATTTCCAGCTGTGTTTTTATCATGGGAGATGTTCAAATCTTCATCTCAAAATGACAGGACCAATGACTTTCTGTCACTTCATTATGGTCATGTCATTGCTTTTGCTGCTGCTGCTGTTGGTCCTAGCCCAGGAGCCAGCTTTTCTGACAGTGAAATAGGACTGGCTGTGTTGATTTTGTAGTGCTTTGTCCCATATACCCTGTTGAACTGAGTTCAATATCTCCAATAGGTTTATCATGGCGGAAGTATCCCAGCCAGCTAGGCAGTGAGGGCCATTGTGCAGCCAGTAGCTCAGGCAGCCGGCAAAGAGCTGCCCAGCAAGCTGCAAGCAGCTACTCCACTCAGCCAAGGCTCTCGGCCAGGCGTGCAGGCAGGGAAACAGCTCTGGAGCCACCAGCAGCTCCCTGGAGCTATGGTTCCTCTCTGCCAGGCAGCACCTAAACATGCAGTTTCACGGGTCATACAGTTTTCTATTTTTTTCAGCCCTAAGTTCCATTTCCTACTCGTCCTGGAGCACCAGGGGCTATGCCTTTGTGGAGGATTACTGCATGGCTCAGGTGCTCAAAGTCACACCCTTCAGCCTGGTGCCTTCTACAAGGCCTGCAGCAGAGTGAAGCCCCAGGCGGCAGCCCTACTGCTTGTCAGGTCGCGTTGCTCATGCAAAGCACACGGAGCTTGCCCTGCCACCACTGCATTTCCCCCAGCAAGAGCAGTGGTGCTCCAACACACTGCACATGGGTGCAGCATCCCTCCTCATGCTGGAGCCAGCAGTGCCTGCCTGTCATTTATGTAGCTTTATTCTTGCAACCCTCAGCCTCTTTTTGCAGAGAGCTGGGGTTTGGAACAGGCCACTTGCAATGCAGAAATATTTCTTGCTGAGCATGTTGGTTCATTTTCAGACCACAGTGTTGGTCCTCATTGAGGAAGGTGGGTATAACACCTGGAAGAGAGACCAACAAGGCAGGCAGCTGCCGTGTTGCAGCTCCCACCCCTTCAGCTGGTCACAGCAGGGGAGAGGAGCAGCTGTGCCAACCCAGATAGTGGTCCCCATGCAAGCACAGAGAGGGAAACATCGAGATGCAGCCCACTCCTTAGCCCTGTGTGACAGTGCAACAGGGACAGGGGCCATGGCCACAACACAGGGTCTGCTTCTCTGCCCACCAATGCCAGAGGAAGTACACTACTTATATATAGTGTGTGCATCCCTCTGTTTGCATATTTGCATGGGTCTCAGGTGTAGGTGTTTTCTGGGAGGACAAGCTGTCAATGTTGTAAGGTTATTCTGGGAGCTCCCTCCAGACTCGACAGTAGCACAAGGCTCCTCCAGGCTGCACCCCACAGCAGGAGGCTTTAGTCCTGGGGTTGGACAGTTGGGCAAGTCAGATTTATGCTTTTGAGCAGCCATCTTGCATCTTCTTCAGGCTTCTCCATGCCAGCGGCAGGATGAGGCAAGAGAGGTGCCCAATACAAGGCTTTCTACAACCAGCCGAGCAAGAGAAGTGTTTCAATAGCAGCTTCCTTTTGAAACCAGGAAAAAAGCAAGTGAGCAGTTTCACCTAATCCTTCTCTCAGCATGTATGTTGTTCGTATATATGCACAGCTGGCTGGCTCTCCACATGTGCATGGGGGAAGGTTAAAAACCCCAAGAGAATAAAGCAGAGTAGAAAACCAGTCCCCCAAGGAGCAACAAAGATGACTGGATGGATTTTAGTGACACATTTTTTTAACCAAGAAAGGCAGCCCTGCAAAGGACTTTCTAACTCATTGTCTGGGCACAAGACTTCCTTGTAAAAGGCTGCTGGGCTTGTTGCAACATATTCCAGGTGTGTAAGTGATGCCCTGCCTTGCGCCTGTCACAGCATAGAGCCCGGGGCCTCGAAGTGAGCAGGGAGGAGGAGGCAAGGAGAGGTGTGTGTGTGTTCAAATTAAATGAAGCAGAAAGGGAAAGCTGGAACCCGCAGTGCCTGGGGCACCACTAATTGAACAGGTTGGACCTGATAGCAGCACAAGAGACGTGGCAGGAGTGATCTTCCAGCTCCCAGCTGGTGGCAAGGAGCTGGGCATGGGTTAAGAAATAGAGTTTGAAAAGCTCAGGTGGTGGGAGAGAGGGGACAAGGTGAAGAGGCAGCTTATTTGGGGCTAGAGGAAGGAAACTTCAAAAGAAAAAACTAATTCGTTATTAGCATGACAAAGGGAAGCAAATGAGAGAGAGGGCATGCATGCTCTTATTCCCCTTGCTCCTGAGGTCCCTAGCTACTGCCTGGGACTTCGTGGGTGCCCCGCTTGCTGGGATTGGCTCTGTCCCACTGGAGGACATGGAGATGCAGAGATGTGGGATGCATGAGCACAGAGCCCTGGGGGCTTCTCCCTGGCTTCATCCTCCACAGATCCCAGCTGCCACCACACACAGAGCTCCCCTTCCTTCCCCAGCAGTGTCCCAAGTGCAAGGATGTTGTCCAAAAGCCAGGGCATGGGGAGAGCTGTCATCTCCTTCCTCATCTTAAATGGAATAAAAACAACTAAAAATCAGGAAAGTTCCCATTTTCAGGCTTTTTTTTTAAGGTGACCTCACTAGACAGTTGCCTGAGGATTGCCAGCTATTTATTCTTCAGGGACTCAAGCTACTAGCTGATAACATTTTCCTTCTGGCTCTTATTTGAAGAATCAGCCAAAGGGGGTGGCGGGACCCAGTGGGACAGAGAGGTCCCTGGGAGAGAGGAGGAGGGTGAGGAGCATCCAGGGCAGCAGCAGTAGGACTTGCAGGTGCCTGCACAGCCCCAGTGCTGAGAGTGTCCAGTGCTCCCCAGGTCACTCTGCTGTCCTGGGCACACCATGAAGCCTGTCAGCTGTTTTTTAAACAGCAGCAACTCATTGGGAGGCTGGGAGACAGAGGAAGAGGTAGTCAGAAATGCAGGAGATTTGCAATTCAACAGCAATTCTCCATCTCTGCTCAAGGGTGCCAAGCAAGGGCTTGCCTTCCTTTGCAGCAACGATAGATGGCAGCTGGAGGAAACACCCCTATTTAATTAGTGATGCCCAGAAAATCGGAGAGCCTCTGCCATCTCCCAGGCTCTGGGATTGCTGTTATATTCCAACCCACAAAGGCTGCAGGAGCTGTCAACACTGCCCAGGGCTACAAGCCATGTATTTGGGGCTTCATTCACTCATCCTCTGGCTGCCTCCTGTCCTCCAAGAGAGCCACATCTCCACCCTCTCACCTGCAAGGTGCTCCCTGTCACCCTGTCCTGCATGGGAACTGGTGGTGATGGGGTGCTGCAGAGAACAGTGCCAGCAGTGCTGTGATGCCCTCACATCTACTCCCACTTTCTGCTCCTGTCTCAGCCCTGCTTGAAAAGAGAAAAGGCTCCCTTGGTGGGCTCATAAACAACCGTTGACAGGGTGTAGAAGGTCATGCCTCTTTGGTTTTCCCTTTTACATTTTTGGGTTTTGGTGGGGTGTTTTGTTTGTTTTGGTTTTGTGGTTTGTTTTTTGTTGTGTCTTTTTTTTGGGTTTTTTTTTTTTTTGGGGGGGGTGATTGTTTTTCTTGTTGTTGTTTGGGTTTTGTTGTTTTTTTAGTTTTGTTTTTTTTCTCCATCTCCCTCTCTGTCCATCTCCATCTCCCTCTGCACCACAGCCCAGTGAAATAGCCTGAAGGGGAGAAAACATTACATTGACGAGCGGAGCCCCTTGCCACTAATGACTCTGCCAAAAATAGGTGACATGGTAAATCAGTGTCCTTTCTGGACTTGGTTCCTCACCACTTGGTAAGTTCTGCAGGTCTCGCCAAACTGGGGCCCCCACTGGTGGCCCCATGGCAGAAATGCTCCAGTGTGTCAGGACGAGATCCATGAACACATCTCTGTCCCTTGTTGCTTAAAACAGAGCAGTCTGGGTGTGCTTTTGTAGGTAAGCTCTTCAGGGCAGGTCCTCTGCCCATGTGGGTGCTTGCTCACCGGACAGTACAGTGACTCCATGCTGCTAATTCAGACCTGTAGGCATTACTGCAATATAAACTGTGAATAGTCATCATAATAATTAATAAACATGCCGAAACAAAAATGTTCTCCTTGTTTAATTAATGTCAGTCTTCAGTGGCTTTATCTTGGGATGAGTGGCTACTTTGTTAGTGCCCTGCCTTCACACTGTGCCTTGCCCTCCGTGGCTGGGCGGGTGAGTCTTTGCAGTGCAAATTGGAAAGTCTCTTTTTGCTCAAGTTCCTACTCAATGACTTTGAATCAGCATCTTGCAGCCTGCCTCTCACCTGAGGGAAAGGTTACAGCAAGAGAAACAGCAGGCAGAGAAGCCTAGTAGCTATCTTTACCTTGCTGAGAATAGAAGCTGAGTACATCCAGGGACAAGCATTAAAGCCAAAGGAATACTAGAAATGGAAAGCTTTTGGGCAAGCAGGCTGAGAAATAGGATCATAAAATTACATATGGCTGGAGGTGAGAAGCTGGCAGGCCCCTGAAGCAAGTAACGTGTCCGTGTGTGTACATGGTTCCCCTGAGGAGCACAGTGCTGCAGGGGGGCATTGCAGGTTCAGGTGTGGGGGGGTTACCTGCAGGCTGCAAAGCCTCCCCAGCATAAACCAGGCACTGGCTGGCAACATCCAAAAGAACTTCAAGTATAGCTGGGGAGTCACAAGCATTAGGTGCCTAGTCCTCACCCTGGTGTCACAGCTGGCTTCTGAGGGGCTCTGAGCAGCATTTGGGTAAAGTCTCTGGAGCAGGAGACCTGCCAGCCAGGTCCCCCATCCAAATGTATTCCCAGACAGGGATGTTGTGCTGAACACCAAGCTGAGATGACTGGAAGCACACATGGAGCTCCAGCCTTGCTTGTGTCTCCCTCCCACTCCACTTATCGGGGCAGCTGAAGGCTCAGCCCTTGACCCCTGGCAAGCAGATGGGGTGGAAAGGCATCCCCACAGGCTCGTGTGGCCCCGGCAGGAGCAGGGTGGCTGTTTGCCTGCCCCACACTCCAAACTCTGCTGCTTTGAAGAAGCACATCTGTAATCTTTATGAGGCCTTGGAGATAGGAGTACTCTGGGTACATGCTCAACCACGCCAGCCATCTGGTCCCCTCTCCCTCTGCTTTCCCCCTAGTCCTACCCCACTGACCTATCTGAGCCACAGACGCTGCCATGGCAGTGAAGGGCTGTACGTGCTGACAGAGAGCCAGGTAAATTCAAGTTCCTGGCCTCTTCCTAAGGCAATTGGGAAGGAGGTAATGAAAGGGAGGAGAGCGGAGGGAGAGCCACGCCAAGAGACCAGGCAACATCTGCAGCTGAAAAGGTGGCAAAAAAATGGACAGGCAAGGCCGGCGCTCAGATATCTCCTGCTCGGCCTCATCCTGCCATCACCCTAATGCTTTGTGCCTCCAGGAAATGCCCTGCTCTGCTGCAGGGCTTATTGAGGAAATACGGACCAGAGGGGCCATCAGAGCTGGCACCAGGGTCCAGGCAAGTGTGTAATTCCTACGGTCTTGTTGCTGCCTGTTCAAAAAGGGATGTAAACATACACACCATGCATTGCAGAGCACAAAATGGAGTGCTCTTGACACCTGAGCTGCCAGGCCACACTGGGCTCTTAGTCCAAGCTGGGCACCACAGTGGCCACAGAGACATTTTCCAGAAGAGCTCACCCTGGGGAGCACGAAGGGCTTGGGCTTGCCAAAATGGGGCCAAGACGGGGGTACTGGGGACCAACGTGGTGCATGCAGGCTCCACTGGTCCACCAGCCATGCCCTCTCCTTCCATTGAGATTTGGGAGATAGGGCTGTGGCTCTCCCGGCCACCTTGGTATGCTGAGGATGCAAATGTACATGCAGGCTCTTGCAGGCTCAGGCTTTCTGATGGGGATCTGCTGTCCTCCTGGATTTTTAATGAGAACTTCTTGTAATCGCCCCTGTAAAAGTCAGGGTGGGGAGCTGTTACTTATTAACATCTGTTGTCTCCTGGGAAGGTGGAACAGGGGATCCGCTGGCAAAATCAGCGTCAGATGGGCTGCAGCTCACCATAGTATGGCAGAAAGGTACAAACACCCGCATGTGCATGTACCCACACGTGCACCCACGCTCGTCCTCTGGCTGTCTGGTCTGAGATGACCTCACCAGCCCACCTCTGCCACCACGTCCTTGGGTCTCTGCTGGTCCTAGAAGTTCTTTGCAGCAGACCTGCAAAGCAGGAATGATAGCAGAGGTGCAGAAGTCCTTTCTGGTGATTAATACATCATGTGTACAAAGAAGGTCTGTGGTGAACAGAGGCTGGAGCCGGGATTAATTGCATACCTTGAAGTGGAGAGATTTATGTAAGGAAACAGACTTGGCCGGCTGCCCTGCTCCGGGCTGTGTTTACCTGCCTGCTCCTCCACACCTGTCGTGCTGCAGAAGCAAAATATTATTTAATAACATTTGAAGGGAGATCTTAATAGCTGTACACCCTCCCCACCTCACCCCACCTCGCCCCACCTTCCCAGGTGCCATGGTGAAGCTTGACCTCACTTTTCCAGCCTCTTTCCTGGGCTCCATGGGCAGCGAGTCAGCCTGCTCCCCCCCAGCACTGATGCTAACCCAAGTGGCTCCCCAAAATCCATGAGCAATGCAAGCCCTCCTCCTCCTGAACATGACTGAATGCACAAACATTTGCATGCATGCAGGACTGCATGTATACAACTATATGTATGAATAACACAGTTCAAAATGTTCTCAATGTGAATTCAAATAAGAGACAAATATTTGGTAAAACCCTGTTCAGAGGTATGAGGCTGTTTCTTTAAGGGGATTTGGCTATTAATTGCCATTCGTTTGTTAATTTGCATACTTATCTGCAAAGGACAAGGCCTAAATGGGCCCCTTGAGCCTCTACTGAGAGCATGTGTAGCTTTACTTCTTACCAACAAAGCCTCTTGATGATTACAAGCAAATGAGGGAGTGCTAAGGACTGTTGGAGGACGGAAAGGAGAAGTGCATCCCACCTGCCAGAGTATGACCTCTCCCACCAGAGCTTTCCTCCTGGAATTACAAGGCCTGGGTTGGTCCCTAACGAAGGTACTGGCTGTTTCACACACACCCTTGTGTGTGGCCCATTGGATGCTCATCCCTAACCAACAGCCTTGCCTGTCCGAGAAATGCAAACCCCAGCCATGAGCCACCACCACGCAGGCAGGCAAGCAGACTCTTTGACCCAGAGGGGTAAACTTTGGCCTTAAACACCTTCAATTAGAAATATCCTGCACTGACACAGAGCACAGCAGCAAAACGCCGGGTGTTTAGTGCAGGTGTAGTTAAAATGGTCTTGTTGGCTTTTCCTCTTCAGCCTGCCACAGAGTGCCAAGCCAAAGTGCCAGGGAGTTTCATGCACACTGCTGAGGCTGGGCCGAGCTCAGGGCAAATGCTCCATTTCCACCAGAAACACGAAAAAAGATCACTGGAGACTTCCCTTCGTATAGACATGCCACGTCTGGCCCAACAGCATGCGGGGTGCACTGTGCCACGTCAGGGCAAACCATGGTGATGTTTGCAAGGACATAAGCCTGGGTTCAACTGAGCAACCCCATATACAAGCACTCAGCACAGGCAGAAATAGGAGCACCCTTCCCTTTCCACCCCTCTCCAGTGGCAGGGATGAACAAGCCCAGATGAAGCCATTAAATGATGTTGTAACAAACTAAGACATCATTACCATCATTTCTTGAAAGCAAGGACTGTATTTCATCCTGTGTTGCTACAGCAGTAGCAGAGCCAGAGTCTCCTGATACTATCCAAACAGGAGAGAAAACAGGGTGAGGTCAAGTGGAACTCTGTCCCTTATGGTAATTCCCCACGGTTTTGCACTTTCTCTTCTCCAAATGAATGTCACATACTGCACGAGACAGGTGAGCTAACTTATTTCAGCACAGCCATTGCCACTAACCCTGACTGTCCCAACACTGGGGCAACACTGGCGTTTGTTGTTTTCCTTTTTTACCCCTGCAGAACAAACTTCAAAGGATCGATTGAGACCTCGCCATTTCAATATGAAAAGACCAGAAGATCTGTTCTCCAGGGCCCCTTACATACGCATGCCGGCCTCATTTCACCCGATAATCTCAGCGGGGGGCTCCAGAGGGGAATGGATGGCCAGGGGGAGCAGGGGGACAAGGTTCCCCAAGGTTAATCGCAAACTGCCTGCCGCATTCATCGCAGCGGTGCCTGATTGATGGGCACCATTAATCACTGCCCAGAGAGGCTGGAGGTAAGGCAGGAGCGCTGGGGGGGCTGTGGGGACAGGGAGAGGGTCCCAGGACAGGAGCAGTGACACCCAACCAGCGTGGGCTGGGAGACACACAGCTGCCACATCTGCTTGCTTATAGCAAATATATATGATAGGTCTTCTTTAAAGGCAGAGAAGTGCATCTGTCCTCGCACTCACTGTCTAGTACATACATCCCCTCCTGCAATGCAAAGGACAGAAGTGGAGGCAGAGAGAAGTTCTCTCCGGCCCTTTGAAATTCCCCATGGCTTTCAGTGAGGGATCAGGATCTGAGATTCTAGCAAGGAGGAGGGCTCAGGGCAAGGTAGGGTTGGGCTTTTCTCCGAGCCACACAGCAATTAATAGAGTTTCCACTGTCTTCATGGACTGAAATTTATCTGTGGCTTCTATAGGAAGAATGAAGGCAGTAAAAGCCACCCAGATGAGGTAAGATGAGGAGTTCATGTCAGAGAGTGACTGATTCCATTTAAGAAAAAGGAGACCAGCATGTAAATTTTCTGTCATTCCTGACAATTTAATATACTTTTTCTTTCATTCAGGTTCTAGCTAATGCTCACATTTCTAGGCAGGCTGAGGCTCCTCCTGTAGTAAAAAAATTCCACATCAGCATTAACTACCTGGCTGCAAGTGACAGCGAGGGCTTGCAGCAGGGCTTGACATGCTGCAATGTAACCTGCCGCATTATAGAAGCAAGAATGATTTCCACTGCAGAGGTATGGGCTCTGCTCAGGCAGCTGTGCCAAGAGGCTTGGGATGATTTGCTTGTCCCACTGCAATTGCTTTTGACATGCGCTGCAAGACAATTAATGTTGCTAAATGATCTGATGTTCTCAGCTGTCTTCTTCATCCCACCTCCTGATGTCCTTGGCCTTGGCCGCAGGAGTTAGTGCCTCAAGAGCGTGTGCAGTCCTTCTCCTAAGGCTCTTGTCCAAAACAACGAGAAAGAAAGTGTGTTTTCTAGCAGAAATATCCTGCAAGTTCACTTTTTTAATTGTTTCACATAAGGCAGCTGTTTGACATTTTCAGGTTTTGCACTTGCAATGTCAAAAGCAGTAGCATTTGAATCCCATATGACATGAAAAATATGTTGCTCAGCTTTTGTTGGATGCATTTAGTGCCATTTAAAAGTGAAGACTTGATGGTCAGTAAATGAGGTTGCAGGCTTTTTCAGTCTGATCCATGTTTTAGGTCAGGTACCGTGACCGCCAGCAATAAAGCAGGGTCCATTTCCAATACTGCCTCAGATGCATTTCTGTAGACAAAATGCAAAGGCCACTACTACAGCAACCTGGACTTCAGTGAACTTTGGGCTGAATACTTGTCATTTCAGATATGACCTCTTGGATGGGGGGAAGTGCTTCAGCCTCCATGAGCACTCAGATATATAGGGCAGGAGGCAACCCATCTACCTGTGAACACCTAAAGCTGGCTACAACTGACGCATCAACTCACCACCAACCCACCTGTAGCCATCAGGAGGGAACAGCATCACCCAGGGGCGGTTGATCCTATGTCAAATAGTCATCCCACAGCAAGCAGAATGAATTGCTCTCAGAAAATGCTTCTGTCTTTGTGGGCTATTAAAGTAGATGACTAGTCAAATGACTAACTTAAGGAAGACGCCACACTCCTAGATGGCCAAAAGGAGATATTTGGGCTGGATTTTTAACCTCTCCAGTTGCACCCACAAACGTCTCTTTCACCAGAGGCTATTGACTTTCAAATAGAGTTTCTGCAACATCTACTGACAGAGAAAAAAATTAATCAGAAATGTGGTTTTCTTTGATTTTATTATATTCCTCCCAAAACTAAGGCTGTCAGGATTGTGACAGGGTCATTTTTTAAGTACGGCCATATCTGATCCCCAGGTAGGGCTCTCTAATTCAGGAATTATGCTGAATTAATTTGGTCAATGTCAGTTATCTCCTCATGGCAACACTTCTTTCTTTCTCTTTGCTCCTGTCCAGAGCTGCATTTAGCCCTTTCACAATGAGGACGTTTTAACATGAGAGTTTTCTCCCAGAGAGTTAATTATCAATAGCTACGTTACTTCAACTCCCTATTTTAATCTGAATTACATTCCCTGTGTAGACCAGCATTAAATATGTATATATATATATATATATATATATATATATAAGTCCCTGTGAAAATGAATGCCATCATCACCCAGTTGCAGTGTTTCTGGACACTTCCAGCCTGGTCCATGGCTTATGGGGGTCTATAGAAAAATTCAGCTCCATCAGGAACCTGTGCTCAGGCTTCCTCACCATCTCGGGCAGCCTGGGTGAATCAGCACCTTTTACCATCACTGCCACCCTTTTATTTCTGGGTCTTGCTTCTGCCTTACGAAATCTGCCTGTTGAACTGCATCAGCAGGGATGAGGGTGGGCTGGACATCTCAGAATGAGCAGCTTCTTTATGTGAAGGGAGACATGGTCCTTGAGCCTGAAAACATTTCTAAGTCAGGGTTGTTTTGCCATCCTGGGTGCATGTTTCAACGGCAACATTATTGTAAAACAGCTTTGTGTTTACTTTGTGTACAGAAAAGATAAAATCAGCATTTATATGCAAACATGAACCAACAAGGAATTTCAAAATCCTGCCATTTCACTCCTCTGAGAAGGAGAGCCAGGGTTATTGTGTAACCAGAAACATCTGAAAGCAGGGGATTTTCTGGTTCTAAATTCAATTTAGATTATAAGAGGCTAATTTAGGATCTGACTGTATCACCTTGGGCAGCCAAAATAGGATCTGAAACACATGAAGACAAGGACTTTGGGGTGGAGAGTTCTCTGTTTTGGACAACCTGGGGCACCGCATGGATCTGAGCTCTCCCTTTACAAATAAAAACGGTGAAGAAACACGAGCCAGATGCTCAGCTGGGGCAAATCACCCAAGCCTGGTCTGATGTCCCCATCTGCCTTGAGGGACAGGAGGTGTTCATGCACCCATCTCAGCCCTGCCTCTCCAGGGCAGCCAGGATGCACGGCTGGAGCAGAGCTCAGCAGAGATGCAGCCGCTTGAATGTCAAAGCCTGAGAGCATCAAACATGCAAAATAAGGGCTTTTACTGGGAATTCATAGCTGGAGCGCTGTATTGTGCCTCTGTGTGTTTGTTGCTGCTCAGAGATGCATGTGGGGCTGGGATGGGTTCAAACCGACAGTCGCTCATGGTTTTCTAAAAGAAAATAGCCACAGTAAAAACTTCAGGACACAGGTGTTATCTCTCTCTTGGAGATCTTGATGCCTGTTAAGTACCCTGGAGAAAAAGGCTGACTCCATTTAATGCAGAGCTTCAGCCTTGGGCATGTAGTCTCAGCAGCAGGGAGTGTGACTCTGCCTCTGGCTGATCAGACCCCATGTGCCTCTCGTTTCACCCAGTGGAGCTGCACTTCTAAATACTTTCACCAACTTTAACAATTATATGCCAGGAGACCCTAGTGCAATGGATGCTTAAAACCTGTTCTGGAAGAAAAATAACCCTGTGGGAAACACTTGCGAACAAGACCACCTTCTTCGCCACATCTAGTGCTCTGCCATCACTCCTAAGGGTGGGTTCAGCTCCCCATGGGCAGACATCCCTGCCTGGGAACTGGGAAAGCGGGATGCCCTGCACCACCTCGCTGCCTGTCTGCCTGCAGGGAAGCAAGGGGCTGGCAGGACAGGATGTGTTTCTCTGGTGACCTGAGAATGAAAAAGAAGAGTGGTGCTGGCTGAAGGGACCCCACTGTGGCGCCATCCCTTGCAGCCAGCAAAGGTGAAGCCTTCGTCTAGGGACACAGCCCCAGAAAATGACTGAGCTCTGCCAAAGCAAGTGGAGACTAATAAGAATTGATAAAACAGCAGTAACCAAAGGGAAACAAATGCAGTGAAAGGCCAGGAGGGAAGCGAGCAGCCCACAGGCACAGCAGGACAAGCTACAGGCAGGCTCTTGCTGTGCCTGGACTAGCAAATGTGACCTTTTTTCCCCAGCAAACATCCCCGGTGTATGTTGTGGGTGGATATTTGTTCCTAAAAAGCACACATGCCCAAGCCTTGAAGGCCTCTGCCACCCCAGCCCTAACCTGGTTCTACCCACTCCCACAGGGCCAGTTCCCATGGGCATTTACATAAGGTGGGAAAGAGGATGCACTCTCTTCTGGGGCCAAATCTTCAAAAGCTTTCTGCACCCCCAGCTTGCTGCAGGATGCTGAGCAGGTTGATCCACACCCAGACACAGGCCAACCCCTCATACCATCCCCATGCTGGTGCCCCCAGTGACACCCCTGCCTCGGCGGGGCTCATAGGTGTGCAAAAGGGAGTATCTGCCCCAGGGCTGCCCCCTCCCCGCAAGCCTTCTCCCTTCCTGCTTCCACTCTCCTCTCACCCCAGGGGTTTATTTAGCTGGAGATATGAGGATAAATGAGGATAAGGAGGTAGAAAATATCGGCTGGGTGATGGCCACAAAAGGGGATATTGTGCATCCGGGGAGGGGACAGAAAGGCCTGGGGAGACAGGGGCACTTTGATGCAGTGTGGATGAAAAGGGAGGGGGGAGAAGAGAGGAGGAGGAGCAAACAGGGGAGGGAACGACACCAAAACCTGAAAGACAACAAAACCTCTCCCAGCTGGGACACAAGTCAGGACAGTCCCTTTATTTAGATGGATAAAGCTGGGCACAATGCAGGGCGCCTGGGGCCACCCTGCTCCTGTGTTCCCTCAGCCCTTTCAAGCCCTTCCTACCCCTTCCCCCCTCAGCATCTCACTTTCTTTCATTTTTTCCATTTTCTTTCTTTCTTCACTACTCTGTTCCACCTCTCACTTCCAGCTTTCTCCCATAATAAAAGTACCGAGAAAGAAAGTGAGGTGATACATGATGCAAAGTTAATTTTAAGTAGTGGTGAGGAGAAGATCAAAGGCAGCGGTAGAGGAAAATAGACTCAGGGAGCCCGTGAGGAGACCCCTTCCCTACAAGTCATGGGTCTGTGTTTCAGCATGGTACCATGCTCCCATGCACTGCAAACCCTACGGCAGGGCTGAATCCTGGGCAGACAGTGCCTGGAGCTGTCATACCATACAGACCCCTGCCCTCTGAGGTGCTTCAGGAGCATAAAGCTGGGGCATCGAGGCTACCCTCATGGCTTGAGGATTTTTGGAGACAAGCTGTCCCATGTATCCACACCTCTACAGAAACCCCCAGCTGTTCCTATGGGGTTTGCTGGGCATAATTTCAAGTCGCAGTGGTGGCTGCAGCCTGGGGCATTGCCCCTCCTGCCTTGAATCTCCTTGACATTTCTAGCCCCTCACTAAGGAAGGAGGTCCGGAGTCCTACTGCCTCAAGTCAAAACACGAGGCGAGCAAACAAAACCAAAACCCCACCATACATGTTATTTCTTCCAACCTGCATGGCCACCTGACTTTTTCCAACACGGACTTGCTAGCACTTTGTTAAAATAGAGGCAGAGCCCAGGATTTTTATGGTAGCCCAGATTTCACCACTATACCTTAATGCTATAATTCAGAGGTGCTCCAAAACTTCCAGAAAATTGAAATTCTAAAATACATTGCCCCAAAGTGGAGTCTTTGCTTCAGCAAACAGTCTGTTGTGTGTTTTGACCATGAAAAACTTTGGAGATTTCAATAAAATGTATAACATTTGGAATTAAAAGTCTTCCCATCAAATAGCTCATGAAATGGATCATTTTGTAACCCAAATACTGTACTTCTAAAATGTTTCTTATTCACTGCATCTGCTTTTTTACTGAAGAAAAAAGCTACACGGAAAAAAATCTCAATTCAAACAATAAATTTTCAGGGGAAAGAGAACAGCAATAAATTCTCCACTTAGTTTCTTTTCAATAAATATCTTAATCCGCTCTGGAAACTAATAGTTTCCATAATGCTCAGCTCAGAACTTAGTTGGAAGTTCATTACTTGCTTTGCCGCACACTAACAAGCAATGCTTTAAGTGAATCATTTTAACTCTCCTACAGAAGCCTCAACTCACTACCCTTATTAAAATAGAACAAACCAAATCTGAATAGGCATGAATAAAATAACACAATAAACTTACTTTGCACTTATCTTAATTCTTCTGGCTTATAATAATTTGCTAGAAAACAGCTATACAGCTGTTTAGGTTGCTTCTATCAAGCAGGTGTGCATCGCGACCCTCTGCCTGACTATGCAGTAGCTCTCTCTGGAGCCAGAGCTGCTCCAGCCATGCAATGTGTCTTTCTAGCAGGTTGAAGTAGCCCATGCTGAGCTTCTTCAGGGATGCTCCTTGCTGTCTCTGTACCGAGCTTCCTCCGCAGTGGCTGAATACAGCAGCCACAAGACCTGATTATCGTATCCTGTGCGAGGATGCACTGGTGCAATGGCACACCGACACAATGATGATGCTACTTCATTGTGTCAAGGCTGATGGTGGTAAGAAGTTGGGATGGGAAGGTGGCAGCACAGTGCAGGTGGCTGTTTGGTTCACTCACAAGGAACGGTCCCCAATCCTGTGCCCCCAAACATGGCAGAAGCAAACAACTTGCAGGCAGTCTGCCTCACCTCCCACCCCAGCCTGTGCCCTCAGCAGCCTCAGAAGTCCTCATACTCTGCTCCTCGTCCAGCTCTGAGTGATTTCTGCCTCATGCACACCAAGTGCAGCCACTGTCCTAAATCCCAGACCCCAGGGTTCCTGTCCACGTAGCTCAGGCCCAACCAGCCATAGGATGTGCAAAACATAGACATTGTGCTTGCATTCTCCAGTGGGTTTTGCTGCACAGAGAGGGTTGGTTATGATTTCTGCTGGGCCTGAAAGACTGCTCAAAGGTCCCTTTAACAATTTGTGTGCTTCTCTTTAATGGCAAGACTTGCCTGCCAGCAGCCATTAGTTCTCTTCAGCGTCATAAACAGAGTTGAATTCAGCTTACACCACGTCTGAACTTGGCTTAAGCACTAGTTTTTCTGCAAGTACATGGCTGTTTTCAACTCCAGTCAGCACTGGTTTGAAGTTATTACTGTCTGGTGGTTGGGGTTTTTTTGGTGGTGTATGCATCCTAAATGAGCTTTGTGGTCTCCCCACTTCAAAAGCCTCTCTGCTCTCAACCCTTTTTACTGGCTGTCCTCTAGCAAGACCAAAGTCTGAAGGGTATAAACTATCTCAGTAGCTTCCCAGGTCTGCGCAGCACACAGGGAAGCAGCCTGAGGGACAGTCATCAGCTGCTGGAGTGGGGGTTTGGGGAAGTCAGGCAAAGAGACAATGCAGGGCCATACCAAGGCATATTGCAACCCAGTCCCCAACCTCTCCTCCATTCAAATCAGATCCAAATACAGTGCACACTGCAAATTTCAAGCTGCTTAAAGCAGGTTTCACCCTCTCCGTTTTCCAGTTTGCTCTGGTGCCAGGCATCTCCCAGGTAAGGAGAAGCAGCGCTGGCAGCCAGTTGGCCATCACAGAGCCCCCTCAGCAGGGAATCAGGCACAGGTGCTTCACCAAAGGGAGTAGCCACTTCCACCAAGACCAGTTGGCTTCCCCTCAATATAAGCAAGCCCATGCTGAAGGCAGGCTGGTGCTGGAATTGTGGAGCTTTGCAGGTACTGCACTTGGAAGAGGGTGGTCATATTTATTAATTCTTCTGAACTAGATTTTTACTCACTTGGTGGCTTTCAGCTGTTCTTTCTGTGTATGGTTTTGCTAAAGGGACTGTGGGTCCTTTGACGAACCTTGAAGGAATTTTGTGTGTGAAAGTGGGAAGCAGAGAGAAAGGGAAAATATGTTATAGTATTGTAACACTTCCTCCTAGTATTTAATATCCTGACAAAATTAATCTTTCTAAAAAAATAATCTTGAAGTGCTTCACTCAAGGGGGAGATATTTGCTGCGTTATAAAAGTGTCAACATTTCACTTACAAATTGGTCATTCTTTTGGCAGTGACTTTTAACAGAAAATTCCCCTTGGGGCTATCATGCCTCTGTTGGTTTTTCTTCCCCTTTAAAAAAACAAAAACAAACAACTTAAAAAGCAAGCACAATTTACTGGGTCTGGTGACTGGATAACTATTGTACTTCAGGCTTTAAGTGGTGGGGCTGAGGCCAGGAGATGAAAGGAGATCAAGAAGGGAGAGAACTGAGTCTTCTCCAGAAGCAAGGTGGATGCTCGTAGGTCAAAGCTTGAAGTGCTGCCATGGTCCCTGCAGCCAAACAATCATCTTACTAGAAGTTTCTGCTTTTCTGCTGTTTATAACTCTGATCTTACTAAGATGTACTCATAAAAAGGAACATTTATACAGTTGGGGGGAATGTCACAGCCTAATGCTTGAAGTAATTTCTCTGTGCTTCTTACTCTGATTTAATGCACTATGCCTTCTGTTCCTGATCACTTTCTTGCACTTTCTCCTTTTCATTTCCATGTTCCTCTACATGACCATTTATTTCTCCTCTGTTGTAAAACAGCCCTGATAACAGGTATTAAATGCCTGTCTTGTCTTGGTTTCTTCCCACTCGTGTGCAGATGCTGGTATTGGAGCCTACCAGCTGGCCGGGGTTTCTCTGGGGATCTCTCTCCTACCTCACCAGGGTGTAGCACAGCTGTGCTAGGACTTGTGCCAGTCACTTCAGTTATTCTTTTGCAACCTTGTTGGGCCCTGGGACAAAAGAGTGGTGACAACAGGAGTAAGGGGGTGGGCAACACTCTGCAGAAAATGAGAGTTTATTCATCCTGATCTGAACAATGATCTCTGGTTGATTGTAGGCTCTCAAGAAGAGGGGAGAATCTCCATTTAAAATGCAGCGAAAACCCCAATCTCTGTTTTTGCCACACTTTCCTTAAGCTAAGGATACTAATGTTCCTCTTCCTCAGTACATCTTTATTATGGGAAAATAATGAATGGAAGAAATTACTTGGACATAATAAGAAGACTGATCACTGGCATGTGTAAAACCTCTCCATGTCCTCAGACACTTTACCAAAGAGCAAGCACCAGGGACTGGCTTGAGAAAGCCTGTGGTGGGGTGCCAAGGGATGCTCTGAAAGCACCTGGCACAGCTCCTCTGTTCATGTGTGCCAGGGCGTGCACAGAGCTCAAAAGGAGCCAGGGGCTCATGGTGTCCCCAGGATTTTAAGTTGTTATACTGCTCAATAACCACTTAAGGGTGCAACATTAACTTGCAATTACAGCTGGTGCTGCATTAATCGTGTTAGTCTCATTACTACTAGGTATACTTTTTGCTAATGCTTCATTGACGGTAGTTTGTGGGAAGAAAAATGAACCCTTGTTAGCTGATGCCTAAACCGGGGTGCAGCCAGGCCAGCTCTGCCTTTCTCTCTCAGCTACGCGCACTCCCAGGTTCCTGGCCTGCATCCAATCCAGATAAGAAATTACTGAAAATTGTTACTGTTAGCTGGCTATTCTGTGACCTGCAGGAAAAGAGTGAAATGACCTCAGGACTAGTCTTAGCACACAGCCGTCTGCCCACAAAACATGGCAGGCGAAGAGTCTTGGTACACAGACAGGGGCTGGCAAGACAACTATTTTCCTGGCAGCTGCTCCCCACAGATGAGAGGGGAGGCAAAAGCTGATCTGCAGCAGCTCAACTCACTGCCTGCTGTGCTTGGGCTGTAACAAGATCTTCATGAGGTGTTCGTGTAGAAGTGCATTGTTATAAACTGAAACCAACCATTGGCTGTTCTCTACGGGAGGATCTGTAGTAAAGCTGGTGTTTGCTGGTGATACCATGTGGTAGTAGGAACAGGAGAAATCCCTCTTCCATTGGACTCTCACCTCTTAATGTGCTCTGAGGCAGGAATCTGCTGGAGACCGCTGAGGTGCTGGGGGGGCTCTGCCACAACCACCTGCCCTGCAAGAAGGCGCAGCAATGCCATCCTGCCATGGAGATGCTGCAGGGCACGCTCGTGCCTGTTTCCTAGAGCTTCTTGTGGTGCTTGAGTCTTCAAGTGAGATGCATACCCTTTTCCTCCAAAATGACTTTTTTGTAATAACATGAAGAAATTTGGAAGGAGCATAGCCTTGGAGCTGAACATGGTGCTGCCACCCCTCATGGGTTACCTCATTTAAACACTACAGTGCAATAATGCATGGTTCATTGCAAGGAAGTATTTTTAACATGTGCTGGGCTTTATGTGCTTTGGGTAACAAGAAAAGCTTTAGCCTGAGCAACTCAAAATGCCAAAGAATGTGGTTGAAAATTGAAGGGTTCTTTCAGCCAAGGGAGAGGAGCATCTAATCCTGGCACTATCCTGCAACTTGTTTCTGCTTCATTAGACATGACTGTGATCTGTGAAATGCTGCTCAGGAAAATGGGAACCCCTTGGTAGATGTAGATAGATGTAGATTTACAGAAGTACAGTTTGTAGCTGCATAATCACAAGCCTGTGCCTCCTGGCGCCCTTGGCTTGCTGCAGCTTTTTTTTTTTCTTAATTCTCAGAATTCCTCAGCATATTTCTTCTGCCTGAATCTGACTCTGGGACAGTCCTGTACTTAGGGTCTGGGTTTGTGTCTTCCTGGGGAGCTGATGTTTCCATGTGAAGTACTGAATTTCTAGTTATACATCTAAAGAGAAATTAGGTGCTCGCGGAGACATTGCCCATCCCTGCTGCAAGTGCTTCAGCTAGCAGTTTAGGCAGCCATTCAGGCTCCCTGGAAGCCCCCACAGCAGCCCTTAGTGGACAGCAGCTAACTCAGGCAATTAAAGTCCCTCTGTCATGTGGCGGTTGCTACTCCATGGAGGGGAATCACCTGGCTGAGAAAGCAGATCTAGTGTTACTCTTTCTGCTTAGAGCTGACTCTCATGGTCAGAGGGCTTCCATCTCCACATTTTTGCTCTGGCACTATTTCGTATAAATAGTGTTCTAGGTGTGAGCTTTTATAGTCAGGAATCTTCTCAGCTCGGTCCAAGGAGTATTCAGGTGACTGGAGTTGAAGAGAACAGGAGCAAGTCAGGCTGGCTGAAGGTACCTGCTGTCTCTGCAACTGTCAAAGAAACTACTTTGCATCCTTCCTGATGCTTTCTTAAAAGGGCAGAATGATTCTGGTGTAGCCTCCTTAGCAGCTTGATATGAGAATCTGCTAGTGACTTGTGGTCACCATGGCTGGGGAAAGAAGTTCCACTGTCACAAAATCATGGAACAGTTTGGGTTGGAAGGGACCTTCAAAGGTCATCTAGTCCAACCCCCCTGCAATGAGCAGGGACATCTCCAACTAGATCAGGTTGCTCAGAGCCCTGTCCAGCCTGGCCTTGAATGTCTCCAGGGATGGGGCATCTAACACCTTTCTGGGAAATCCCTTCCAGTGTTTCACCACCCTCATTGTAAAACATTTCTCCCTCATGTCTAACTTGAGTCTCCCCTCTACTGGTTTAAAACCATTACCCCTTATCCTGTCATAACATGTCCTTCTACAAAGTCTGTCTCCATCTTTCTTATAAGACACTTTTAAGTACTGAAAGGCTGCAATAAGGTGTCCCAGAGCCTTATTTTCTCCAGGCTGAACAACCCCAACTCTCTCAGCCTGTCTTCATAGCAGCAGTGTTCCAGCTGTCTGATCATTTTCGTATCCCTCCTCTGGCCCCTCTCCAACAGGTCCATGTCTTTCCTGTACTGAGGGCTCCAGAGCTGGATGCATGACTCCAGGTGGGGTCTGACCAGAGCACAGTAAAGGGGCAGAATCACCTCCCTCAACCTGCTGGCCACACTCCTTTTGATGTAGCCCAAGATATGACTGGCCTTCTGGGCAGCAAGTGCACATTGCTGGCTCATGTCCAATCTCTCATCCACCAGTATCCCCAAGTCCTTCTCCACAGAGCTGCTCTTAATCCCTTCATCCTCCAGCCTGTACTGATATTGGAGGTTGCCCCGATCCAGGTGCAGGACCTTGCACTTGGCCTTGTTGAACCTCATGAGGTTCACATCTTGTGTTTCTAAAACAGGCCAACATCCTTCTCCCTGCACCCTCTTTCCTCTCAAGTGTTTGGAATACTCGTGACTGCCTTGGTTTTTTTTCAAAGTAAATTGTACGTTCCTGCTCTCTCCCTATTCAGTTTCTACTGAAACACAAGCTAACAGCATTAAGGTAACTTGTGATGCTGACTAAGCTCTTTTTTTCCCCCTAATATTAATGTTACTTAAGTGAAAACTGGTCGCAGCTGATATCCTGCCAAAATAGTTACAGTTGATGCTGCTTTAATATTGCTGCGATCTGATTAACCTAGAAACGATGCTGGGAGTCACTTGACTGAGAGTTAAATATTGCTTTTGCAAATATGAAAATTATCAGTGCTCCTGTGGAAGGAAAACAAACACCCTGCCAAACAGTAGTAAAACTCTCTAAACAATTACACTCTGCCATAATGGAACACTTGTGCAGATAAGTTCAGCAGTCCTGACTTTTCTAAATTGCTTGGAAAAAAATTGCATGCTGATATTTTAGAATCTGTTATGTGAGAACCTGCATGGGTTTACGCCTGACTGAATTTTTGGAGGTCATCTGTGAGGATAAAGCTTGTAAACCCCCAGTGAGGAAGGGTACCATGTCACCCCCTACCCCACCAGTGTAGCAGATCACTTAACACCCAGGTCATCTCACAGCTCCCACTCCTACCTGTGGGGCTGTTGAAGAGCCATACAGGGAAAAACCTTTGCAAGCAATTTATTAAGCACTTGAATTCCCAGAGCCTTACAAAGGGCATGTTTATTGAAGTAACTTTGATTAAGGAATGAATGTGAAGTACAATAACTACTGCTTTTGCTTTCAGGTTCCTAAATTCCACTTGCTGTTAGAGCCTGCATTTTCCTTTTTTTTTTTTTTCCTTCTCTCTTCAAATTGAATCATATATGTGGAATACTCTTGTAGATAGGGATAACAGAGCACCCCCTGCAATTACTGAATTTGGGACTGCTGAGTGATCATTCTCCTGAAAACATCTACCTTCCCAGTACTAGTGCAGCAGAGAGATTATACATGCAGTCCCTGAAAAGTAGGTCAATTTTAATAACCCTTTCTGTTTTGTGTTCACTCAGCATATTCTATAGGCCAGCTCGTTTTGCTCCATTTGACTAGTAACATTCACTAGGGCTATTTAAGGGAAGTAACAGCCTCTGGTGTAGTTTTTCATGTCATCATCACTGTGTTTTGTTTCACAGAAATCCGTCTTCCCTCTGGCTCACCTCCACTGAAGCAGGTCTTCAGCATGAACCCAAAGTAATGGACAGAGCTCAGGAGACTCTGACAGCAGTTTCTAAGGAGCAATTAATGTTCGCTTATTGCTTTTAGATAAAGTGCATGTACATACAGCTGAAGTTAGAGTAGGTCAGAGTGGGACATTATTGCTTATGTGTGAATGTTAAATGGCAACACTGTCCTCAGAAATGCAGCTCCACTGAATAAAGGTACCCCAAACTAACTTGAGAGGAGCTGTCAGGACAAACAGCCTCCTGATACCCACTCCTTCCTTGCTGCTCCTTATTCCCTTCTGTGCACTAAATCTGGTTCAGGAGAACTGCCTCTCTGCTGTATCACTCACTACTCCCCTTTGCCATCCCCTCAGGCAGAAGTTACCTTGGGCAGTTCCATCAAACACATGCATCTTACAGCTCTGAAGTAATTTATAAATAGATTTTTATTTATAAAGTCAATTTACATAAAATATGATACTCTTTTAAAAACTGCATATATACAACTTAAGAAATCCTAGCAAGTGCATACAAAAATGCCTTCAATACATTTAAAAAAAACAAAACAAAACTTCAGTTTTCAGAGAAGTGGACCTTCACACCAGGCAAACTCAGACACCACATTAAGACAATATAACTGTACAGTCTTTTACTAAAGTGTTTGGAGAGAAAAAAAACACAACACCTTTTTATCTAAACTGTGTATGTTCCCAAAACATTCTAGCTGGCAGTGTTCAAGAACAAGGGAATAGGACTTGCTAAAAATAGACCCATCTCCTCACCCCTTTTATCTAAGGTTTCTTGTACAAAAATAAGTCTTCATACACCAGTGTTCCCCTAGGCAGTTCAAGTTACACATAAAATAGAATCTGACATGATAAAAAATTCCCTCCTCCGCCAGAAACAAGGAAGCATCAAGTGGTTTTGTGTGGTTTTTTGTTTTGTTTTTTCACCCCTCCAAAGCAACACCAGAAAGCAGCCGTGAGGTGAAGCGGGGTCGCCCGGGCCTCCTGTCCGTCGCAGCAGCCGGAGGGCCGGTGGAGCCGCTGCCCCGGCGCAGGTAGCGCGGAGCCCCGCCAGCCACTGACACCATTGCACTTTCCACAGCCTGGAGACGAGGCGCGAAAGCAGCCAGCGGGTCCCGCCGGGGTCGGGGGCGAGTGTTTTGGGGGATGCTGGCTGCTGCAGAGAGCGAGGGCGCTGAGGTACTGCGGGCTGAGCGCGGCTGCGGAGAGATTTGCAAAGAACCCCGATGGGTACGTGTCCCGCTCCCCCGAGCGCCGGGGGATGGGGGAAGCAGCACACCCTCGTCTCCCCTCCGGCTCCCCCCTCACCTCCCGCCGGGTCAGTAGCTCCCGAGCCAGCTGGTGAAGTCCAGCAGCTCCCGCTCCTCGGGGCTGAGTGCCGCGTCGTAGCCGCTCTCCTCAGAGGAGCAAGGCGAGCCGGGCACGGAGGAGCCGAAGGAAGGCGAAGCGGAGGAGTAGCCGCCGCTGCCGCCTCCTTCCGCGACGGCCGCCCGCCCGCGGCCGTCGGGGAAAGCGGCGGCGGCGTCGTGCTCGTCGAGGAGCCGCTGCAAGGCGCGGATGTACTCGACGGCGGAGCGGAGCGTCTCCACTTTGCTCATCTTCTTGCTGGCGGCACCGTGGGGGACATGCTGGCGGAGGGCGGCAAAGCCCAGGTTGACCAGCCGCACGCGGTTGCGCTCCCGCTCGTTCCGACGGGCGACGGCGGCCGCCGCCGCCCCGGTGCCCGGGAGAGCGGCGAAGGCCAGCCGGCGCTTGCAGCGCAGCAGTTCGGGGGAGGCGGGCCGCCGGCGGCCGCGGGGGGCGGCGGAGGGTAGCGGCGGCAGAGCCCCGCCGTTCATCGCCGGTTGGCCACGGTGGCAACTGGCGGAAAGCGCGCAAAAAAAAAAAAAAAAACTTAAACTTAAAAAACACCTCAAGCAAACAAAACCACTAAACTAAATGCAAAGGGAGTGGGAGGCAAATGGGGGTGGGCAGCGCGCGTGTGTTTATTCCCGCCGCCGCTCCGCGCCTCTGCGGCCGCCTCCGCCGCACGGCCCTTATCAACGCGCCGCCGCTCGCGAGCCCCTGCCGGCCGCACGCGCCGCGCACGCCGCGCCACGCGCGCCCGCCGCCGCCGCGCCCCCCGCCCGCCCTCCCCCGCGCGCGCCCCCGCCCCCGCGCGCGCCCGGCGCGTGGCGCCGCCAACCCCGGCAAACCACCCCCTCCCGTGCCCTCCGCCGCCCCGCCCGCGGGAGGGTGCGCTCCCCTCCCTCCTGCTGCAACTTCTTCCTTTGGTCGCCGCTTCTTCTCTTAGATTTTTAATACTTTATTTTAATTTATTTTTTCATTATTATTCCCGGGAGGGACTCCTCTCTCGCCCCGCCTCCCACCCCCCCGCAGAGCGGCGCGGGCACGCACAAGCAGCGGGGCCACTCGTGACCCCGGTGCGGTGCTAGTCCCGAGTCGTGCTCCTCCATATGTGCCATTTCTTCCCCCTCCAGCCCGGGCACCTCGCTGGTGGCAGTGCCGGGGAAGGCAGCGGTGGCCTCGGGAGTGCGGCTTCCCCGTCGGACTTTCCCCGCGGAGAGGCGAGGCGAAGCGTCCCTGCTATTAACCAGCGGCTTCGGAGCCGTGCAGGCACTGGTCTGCCGGTTAGCGTTTGTTTTGCAACGCGACGGGATACACCGGGACTCTGCTTTGTTACATGTACCAGAAAAAAAAATAACACTAATCAAAATTTATAGCAATTGCATGAGTCATCTTACAAAGGTCATTCTTTGCAGGCCAGCTTTTCAAGCTTAAATGAGAGTACCAAGGATAAAGGCATGGAGAGGAGAAGAAAAATGCAAAGCTTTTGTGGCCAGGGTTTGCACCCGAGCTTCCCTGTCCCATGGCAAGCCATCTCCCCTGGCTGCCTGTCACAGCTCCTGGCAGAGGAGCAGCAGGGTGAGGTGCTTCCACGTAGCAGATTGTGATGGGGAAGACAGAGGAGCTGCTTCGTAATATCCTGGGACCTTGCGATGAGAAATAACTTGCATGGTGGTGTGCTCAATAAGCAGAGCAAATCGGGGGCTGCTACATGCACCCACTGCTGAGGTGTGGCTGTCCACTCTGGACTTCAGCATGGCTTGCATGATGTGTTGTTCTGGGGGTTTTGCTCCTGCCCAGCCTTTAAATAAAGACAAACCCAAAACAGTGTGATGCTAAAACACCTCTGACAGATCCTTTCACTGTCTTTGGTGGGGTCACCTCTGGCCCTTTCTGCCTTGTCCCCCGTGTCAGCCACCAAGCTGGTGCTCATGTGGCCTATCGGTGTGACCATCTGCAGCAGCTGTTAATTAGAGAATGCTAATTGCCTTCTACAGGGTTTCCCTCTATCCAGAGGTGCGCAGAAAGGAAAATTCAAGGCAGTCACTTACAGGGCTTCATTTTTTTTGGCAGAGAACATAACCCCATCCCAGGAGGATGCCCAAGGCTGGTGTCTCTGGCAGCAACTTGGTGGCAGGGACGTATGCATGCCCACGGCAGAGCCATCACCACACAGGTAGTTGCCAGCAAGGCTCTGCAGCATGATTCAGGTATCAAAGTAAGGATCTGTATCCCCCTGGCTACCTTGAACTGCTCTTGTGCTGTTCCTAGGGTGTAACTAAGCCAAAAATAGTTATATAAAGAGCCATCAATGGTTTTCAGATGTGACACTGGGGAAGCTTCTTTTTGCCTGTGCGGGGTATTTAGGGAGCAGCAAGGCTCCGTTCTGTTGGAAGATAAATATGTTTCCTGGGGATCAGTTGCAATGGCAGTGGGTTACAGGAGCTAACCTCCCTGCAGCATCACAGGCAGCCTTGTTGAAATCCCTGAAAGCAACAGGAAGGAGCCTGTGAGTGCTTTGTGTGTTTGGAAATCCCACCCAAGCACTCACCAGGCTTAGCACCAAAATTCAGTGCATTTTGAGATGTTCTTGGCCATGCCATAGACCTGGTGAGAAAACCATGAATAGCCATGTGGCTCCTCTGAAGAGTTTGATCCACGAGGAGCAGCCCATGGCATGCAGCACAGGTGGGAACGTTTTACCTTGTGGGCTCCTGGGAAGTGCAGGGGAACTGCTTGCACGTGTAAACGTGCTTGTGTGTGTGAGCGGCCAGAGGGTTTCTCGCTCAGCTCAAGCCACATAGCATTGGCACTTGTCTTCAGCATCTGCAAAGCTGGCTTGGCTAGTGCAGGGGGTTTACCTCGTGCTCTCTAGCAGTAGTGGCTTAGGCAGAAAGGGCGTTACTGCAGTGGAGCAAAATCAATATTCTTTTATTACCCTGTCTTTAATTTCTGATGCAAGGTTTTCTTGCTGGAAAGAGGAAGCTTCTGTCTTCAAAGCTGTCCAAGAGAAAACCTTCTGTATTGAAGAGCCACACTTCAGGGTAATAACTGGATTTTTTTCATATGAAAATAACTACAGGGATTTTTTCCATTAGTAATGCAGCATTCAAACACCAGTAAATCCCGTCTCAGGGGAGAGCATGAAGCCTCCAGTCTCAGTGATTCCGTGCTCAGCTCAGGGACGAACTTGACTTGTCCAAATTTGCATCAAGGCTGCTGACGGCAATGTGTGTTTTCAGCCAGATGAGGCTGTTTGGTCTGGGCCTCTGCACAGCATAAAGCAAGTGCTTTCTTCACAACACACATGCTTTTTCCAGTAGTCTGAAGGTAGGTACATCTCATACCCTGAGAAATGTAATCTTACTTGAAATCTGTTTATAAAGTTAATGACTATGTAAGATCCAGTAGAACAAGACATCATTAAATGCTGTCTATGTTCACAATCAACTTCCTGATTGTAATCTGGGGAGAGAGAGCATCCAGCTATGTGCTACCCGACCCCAGAGGGTGGAGAGAAGGAATTCTTCTCTCCTGGCACAGGTAAGGCAAAAGTGAGAGACTCATGGTTGGTGTGAACACCTTGCAGCCTTGCATGGCTTTGTCCAGCAAGGTGCAAAGTGGGCAAACTCTGCTTGGAAAGAGGGTAATTCTGTGGAGAAGGGCCTCCAAGCTCTGATGCTATGTGTTATTTCTTGCATCTGCCAAAGGTGAGGGCAATATGCTGCCACCTGAGTTGGCACTTGTGTCGGTGGGAATGTGGCAGACAAGGTGCTGGGTCAGTCCCGCTGTGCATTACAGGCAGCTGACATGAGCTCCTGGGGTTTTTTGCCAAAACTTGGCTGGACCTCAGTGGAAAGTAGTAGAGGTCCCGTTGTGATAAGGCTCAAGAGAGCAAATACCAGAAATTAACGTCGAGCGTCGGTCAAGCAGTCCCATTCAGTCTGGCGAGCAGGTGAATCCCTGCTTACCAGGATGGCTTCTGCTCACATTGGTTTTGCTGGGAGTGCCAGACTTGTGTCTCTAGATCTATCACCAGCACAGCTGGCTCCTGGGCAGTTACAGTTTGCAATTAGATACCATGTGGGAAAGAAAAATGAATTTAGTTTAAGTAGGGAGGGTGTGCTTTACAGCTTTGAGTACAGTTGTTTCACTTTTGGGAGAGAAATACGTTCGTTTGAGTTTATTCTTTGAAGGCAATTTCCTGTCTTTCTTGGGCTTGATGAACTTTTTATAGTAACTCTTCTGACTTTTTTTTTTGCTCACCTACAATGAATTTCAAAATGCTTGAGAATCACTGGAGGATTTCTGAGACATACTTCAGAAATAATAATAAATAAAAAAGTCTTTTGGAGATTTTATGATTTCTCTCTGGTTTTGTTTCTTCCAAGGCAGCCTCCAGCCAGCCTTGTTTCCATGCACAGTGCAGTTGTACGGTGCATCTGAAGCTTGGCAAAGCCCAGCACCTCCCCCTTTTCTCCTCTCCTTCCTTTCTTGAAAAGAGACAGCCCCGGGTTTAAAAGTTGATTTTTAGCTTTGATTGTGTGTACATGCTATATGAATGCTAAGCAGCCTTTACAATGAATCCTTGTGATGCACCCGGGAAGGCAGACATGGGCTGTGAGGTCTCCTTGGCTTCCCGTCATTCATACAGCTTCACTGCGGTTTGATACGGGCATATTTTATTTACGAGCAAGCTTTAGGGTGAATACAGCTGTGTCACAGGCAGTAGTAGAGGGACTAAATGGGCTGAGCCAGCGTCACTTGTAAATCTGCCACATTTTGAGCTATTTTCTACCATGGAGGAGAGGTGTTTTCCCTAATGGCGGTGTGGGCTGGCAAAGGAGGAGGCTTCTGAGAGGCAGCAGGGACCTGCCTGGACAATGGGTGCAGTTTTGCCTCCTGGGGCAAACTCCTCTCCCCAGCCTCCAGCCCATCCTTTCGCGGGAGCATGAGTAGCAGCACCCAAAGCCCACGGGGAGGTTTCTCATACCTGCTGCCCGGCTGGGGTGCTGCAGTTGCATCGTTGGTGGCTGCGCCAATGGAGCAAGAGCCAGAAAAGTGGACAGCGAGAAAGCACTAGTGTGAATTCAGCCTCTTCTCCTCCATTTATGTTTGGTCTCCTAAGTTCACCCCATGCAGCATTAAAACCTCAAATACCCCAGGTCTTCAAGGACAGCCATCTGACAGTGTCGGCAGCATTTCCCTCCAGCTCGGAAGAGGGCTGGAGGTTTTTAGCTCTGCAAAAAATATGATCTGGCTTTGTTCCCTTTTTTAATTTAATCCTTTCCTTCTGGACAAGGTGGCAGGTCTTTCTGACACCCACACAGCTGGGGCTAGAGGAAGAGGGCACCTGGGTTCCCTGGGGTGTTTTCAGCCCTGCTACCCGCTTTCTGTGCTCCAACTCATTACCAAAGATAAGGGAGGAAGCTGCAGATGGGAGCTGTGGTCACTTGTGGTTTTTGCACCACTTTTGGGAGTGATAAGTTGTGCTCTTGCAAAAGGGACCAACTGATAAAATCCAGCAGGGTGGGCAAGAGGCTGAGTCTTGCCAGAAAAGCCACGCTGCCATCCAGCCCACAGACCAGCCACCAGGATTATTCCTCTGGATGCCTCCAGAGCCCTGCCTCTTGTCCCACTGGCACAGGGCTGGGAGGACACCCTGCTTCTCGACAGGGCTCCCTGGGCAGAGAGCTGCCAAGGCAAGCGTGTGCCAATGACAGGGCACCCAGAGGCAATTTAATCCTGGAGAAAGGGAAGTGTTGTAGAGACCCCCTTTTGATGGCCACAGGTGAAATGAGCACATGTGCTCCCCCAGCAGTCACTTCAGTGGTGCTTTTGCATGCGCCAAATGTGCCTCCTTCAGGCAGGGCCCAGCCTTGTAATGCCCCAGGTCTACTAGTGCTCCTACTATTGACTTTCATTTGGGGAGAGGGAGGAACTAGTTTTGCTCTTTATTATTTTTTGATGATAGAAATTCACATATGTTCTGCTCCAAACAAAAATCTTTCAAGCCATACCTCTATGGAATAAAGAATAAGATAAAGGAAAAAGAAACAGCTGAAAATGCCTCCACCCCCAAATCCAGCGCAGCACCAGAGCAGGTAGTTGAGGGAGTAGGCACAAAGGCAGAGCACCAAGCGCCGGAGGTGGGAGAAGCATCTGAAGCATCAGAGGACATGGACAAACTACCCAGGAACAGGCATTCACAACCAAACCAGAGAAAACACTTGTTGAAACCCATGTGTTTAAAGTTACAGACCTGCTCTGAGAGCTTGGTAAGGCAGTGAAGGTGCCTGTTTTTATGGTTCAAGACAAAAGGAGGTAGAGCATCTTTTGTGGAGAGACTAGGAAGCACTTCCAAGGGATGTAGATGGTGATTTTTTTACCTTTCAGGTGGTTCTGCACTGAGGTGCAAGGCTCCTGCAACAGTCAGAGGAGACCTTTGGGGAATGGAGAAGGGAACTGCCCATTTATTCTCTTCAGAAAGCCCACTTAAGACATCCAGGCCTTCGGGAAGGGTTTCTGTTGGTCTGTGGGGACCTCTAGTGTGAGATCTGGCTTTGCACAGGTCTCCGGTAGCGAGCGTTTAGGGTTGGGGAAGGAAACTGGGGTCTAGGGGAAAGTAAAACTGGGCTGCATGGTTTTTCCCATGTCCCTTCCAGTGGAACAAGCTCCAGGTGTGCCCACCGTGTGCACCATGCTGGGCCTTCACTTCCAGTTCGCCACTGCTCTCGGTCGGGTTTCTGTAGCTGTTTTTATACACAAAGCTGTGCTTCATACCTTCTTGCCACCCAGATTTAACCTGTAACTCCACCTGTGGACCAAACCTGCTGCCTTTATACCCATGCACTCTTGGTGGTCATTCCCCTTGAAAATGCAGGTGACAACACAACTGTCTGTCCCCTAGCGCCAGAAGAAAGGACGGGTGCTAACATCTCTGTGTTTGGACATAGTCCTGACTCCACCACAGTGTTTTATAAGGCATTTTCCCCACCTGGCACATGGCAGTGACCATGTGGACATCGTCATCTTGCAGCTGTGCTCCTGTCCCTGGGGGTCTGTGCTACTGCAGATGGTGTCTGGTTCCTGCTCCTGGACATGGATGGCTGGCCATCAGCTGCCTACCCAGCCTGCTGGCCTCCCTCTGTAGTCCTCTCCTCACTGCTCCTCTTTCCTGCTGTCCATCTGCTGGTCTTTGTCAAGTTGTTTCCAGCTGGTGGCTGGAGTAGGAAGCTCTCTGTGTGCACATGGATACATCAGTGTCTCCTACTGGGCTTCAGGGAGCACCACCAGGGCTGGAACCCACAAGCTATGGGGAACACCTCTTTTTGGAAACAGCTGTGGCAGCTCTCATTGGTGTCTCAAGAGGTTGCAAACAAGATGTTTTGCAAGAAAGCTTGCAAGAAGGCTAGTGATGTAGTCAGAAAATCATGACATAATTTTCCTGTGCAACTCACTTTCTGTTGCTTCTATTTGCTCTACAAAATGCATGTTCCTTTTTCACTCCCCTCCTCTTTCTTCTCTGTTATTTTCCTGTAGCTACAGTTACTGATGTGGGATGGTTCTCCCTTTTTCCCCCCTTTCTTTGCCACCTGGGGGGAATGCAGCTATTTTCCGTTATTCTGTTTCACCTCTTTTCCACCAGTTTAGCTCCAAAATTAGGGATGATGAAGGCACTCAGTCATTCAATCTCGCTTTAGACAGATTGTTCTTGAGGCTTCTTTGCAATTTACTTTAGGGAAATATGTATCTGGCAGCTGGTTTTGAAAACCAGAAGTCACCTGAGTCTTCTGCAGCTGTGGGCTGATGGAGTCTTCACTGCTGGGATAGGGGAAAAGAGAGAGTCAAAATGTCCGTGGACAGCATGGACCTCCTGAGCAGGGGGTTATGTTTACATATAGCCATTTTCTCAAATAAAATACTACCAAAGGGATTTTTTTCCCTCATCTGCAAATAAAAGTTTTAATAGAGTGTCCCCAAAGGTTATTGCCATGTAGTAGTTTTTAAATGGGGAAGGAAGACTGTTACGCAGATCTGTTTGAGAGTTTTGATGTCTTCTTTAAACAACAGGTTCTTTTTTTCTAAATAACATTTTCCTAACCTTTCTCCCAATATACTATTTATGCAGATTTAAAAATATATATATATATAGCTAGTGACAATGGTCATTAAACAAAACTATATCCCAGTAAAAGCAAAAAACAGGGTATTTTGATACTGAACCTTGACTGAACAGTTTCAAAAGCTTTTTTAAGGAGCTTTGCTCCGAAGTCCATGAAAGGCTGTTTTTCTCTATGCCTCTCCTCCTTTCTCAGTTTTCTGCATGTTGGAGCTGATGGCAGCTCACAGGGAGCGCAGGCAGAGGCAGCTGCTCTGAGGAGGATTTAACAATCAGGCAGGAGGAGGTGCATTGGCACGTGGTGGGGACTACACTTCCCGAGAGGCCCCGCTGTGGCCATGCCTCCCTTTGGTGGAAACTCAGGCTTTATCAAGAGCTGGAGGGACCAACTGACAGCTCTCACTGGGGACAAGCAGTCATGAGGCCGAGGTGTGGGATGAGGACCACCAAGTGCCAGCTGCTGGCGACCAGCCTCTGTGTCATGGTGAGCAGGCGGGTTTGGGGAGATCTCTGCAGAACTGGGGTGAACTGTTGTCTTTCCCACACCCGCTCGGAGAGAGCCAGTTTTTCCCACATTCTGTTTTTTGCGGGTGGAGGGCAAGCAAAGCCAACTGCCTGGGTTATCGTTGCACCCTGGGTGGTTATCGCCGGCCGCCAGCATTGCCCCCCCTCCACTGATAGACTTCTGGTTTCTCAGGGCTGTCACGCCACTGCAGCTCTTTCACAACCTGGCGGCTGTCTCGAAGCAGAAAGGAAAGGTTGCTGCTGGCAGAATGGGTGGTTTTCAGGAAAAAAATGTTACTTGCTTCTGTCTCCTTGGAGCAGAAGAGGGAGGATGGAGCTGCTGCAGTCACACTTGTTGCTGGGAGAGTGGTCAACTGCAGGTGGGATCAGTGAGGATACTAAGTGTGTATGTTGATGGAAGTGTATTTGTGAGACCCGTGGATCCACACTGCAAAGTGGAAGTGATTCTAGGGACCCTTTCCAGCAGCTCCTGAAGCAAATTGAAGGGGACCTTCTTGACATCTGCTGTCAGAGCTGATGGGAAATGGTGGAAACCTGGGAATGCTCCTCCTGGACATTTTCAAGTTTTATGTGCTTGTTGCTTTTGCACTTCATCAATACTTGAGAGCTTAAAGTAATAATAATAATAATAATCTGTATTTAGTTCAAAGATAAATGGTGGCTTGGAAAGAGTGTCATTAAAAGGTAATGCCTTATTTTTGGCCACATGGAATTTATAGTTTGTCCAAATTTCAACATTTCAGGACCACTGGCTGTAGTGGTCTTCCAAATAGCAGAATATGTCATTTTGAGAAAATCAAAGCAGGATTGCTACCAAAGGTGTTCAGAGGAGATGCTAAGGCACAGCTGCTGTGGATGTCAAGGATCACATTTTTGCTGTTGGGAGGATTTTAGACTGGTGTTTCCCGGCTATCTGAGTTCACCGGTATTGCACTTAGCATTTTGCTGAGTGTGGACTGAGATACGCAGTAATGCACAGAATGAAGGATCAGTAGGTGCCACAAATTATGTTATTCATAAGCAGAAAATTCTATGGTTTGGATGCATTTAGTCTCTGAAACTATAACTCTCCAGCAACAGCTGTTAGCCTGCTCTAGAAGAAAATGTGGGGATTATGTTGACACTGAGCTGTCACATTTAATGCAGGGATAGCTGCCTTGTGTTTCCATATTGTAAAGGCACAAAAGTATGAAACCTTATCTTAGGAGCTAGGAGTGGCCTCACATCTTGTATTTTCCAGGTTCATTACAGTATAGTTGTAGCTATTTTTAACTGTCCTGCTGTTGGTGCCTCTGTCCCAGCTCTGCCACTGGTCATGCCACAAGGAGCCCTGCCCTAGAGCCAGGTGCCATCAGAAATGCTCCTTCTCCATCACCTGGACTTGCTCTTGGCAACATAGAGGGTAATGTGCTGCTAGTCACCCCGTGCCTTAGGCATACCAGTGCTCTTGGGGATGGGACAGAAACACGGACAGCCCAGTGCATGCTGCAGAGACAGAAATAAACACAGATTACTTAGAGTAGTGCAGGACTCAGCTCTTTGCACTCTACGTTAGGAAATACAGCCAACAGCAGGCAATGGGACTAGCATTGCAAAGATCAAAGCAGAGAACATCATCCCTGACTGAAACCACTGTTGAAGCTGTCATCCCTCAGAACTGCACGTACATACTCTGTAGAGTGGGGTAGGACAGCACAGGTGTGGGTTTTCTTCATGTGGTTGGAATTTCATCCACAGACACTGGCCAAGAGACCGTGGGCTGCATGGTGTCACATGCACACATTATGCAAGGGAGAAATAGAGCTTTAGTATGTTTAAGTGTCTGGGGTTTGTCCTTTTACGTAAATTTAGGGGTACATACAGTGGGCTTCAAATGATCAGGCTGTCCGCATCTGTGTGGGGCTTGGGAGTATCCATCTACACGTCAAAGCTTTGTGTGCGCTCAGCAGGAGCTGCTGCCTTGTCAATCCCTTCCCAATAACTGTATTTTCCAGCTGCTGGGGTTGTCCATTGCCACGCTGAGCACAGTCACCCACTACGGGCTCCATTTCACCCTCATCAGCAATATCTCCCTGGAGAGCAACTCCTACAGGTTCATCCACTACGCAGGTACGTTGCAGTCACATCTCAGTGAGACTTTCAGTGAACCCAGGAGCTGTAAAGTTCCCCAGAGCAGTTGAAGGAAGTGCAGAGGCATCACAAAGGATGCATCAGGGCTAACACAGTCCCACAGACACTTTTTCCTGTATCAGACCTGCTCACCTGGCACTGAAGGATGCTGTGGGAGCACAGGGCATGCAGGTGCTTCTGTGTTCACTCCCGTCCCTCTGTTCACTGTCTCCCCATCCTTCCCTGGTTCTGCACTGAAGGCTCAGCAGGACCTCAAAGTTGAACCTAAAGGTGCGGTGGGACTGGAAGGGCCCTGGGAGCACAGGGAGAGGAACTGTTATAGGAGTTGAAGCAGAGCATAGAAAATTGAGGCTGGGAGGAGAAAAGCACAGAAACACCTATTTTTGGAGGAAATGTGGGGGTTTTCCCCTACACAAGGGAGAAATATAAACTGAATCTTGGGTACAAGTTTAGAGCAAAGAGATGAGAACAACCCAAATGCTAAAATATTCTACTTGCCTCTGCTGCTTCTTCCAAGATATAGTCTGAGCTTAAACATGCTCATACCCTTTCTAGATCCTGGTTCTCAATTTCAGTTTAACAAGGCAGGTGTAAAGACTACATTAGCCCAAAGCTGAAGTACGGCTCTTGCCCTTTCCTACACACATCAGGGATTATATAGATTGGCACTTAACCCAGCCTTGCAGGCTCTCCCAGTCACCCATCTCCAGCAATGCTTCCACTTGCTTTGCTTGCAAGTGTTAACCCTGCATGGTTAGCCCTGAGTGAGGGCTGCAAAGCCCATTTCAGTGGCTGTGGCCCCTGAGCCCTGCCCTGGGGTACCGGCTCTGACCCTGCCTTAGCCAGAAGGAAACTGGAGGGCGAGTGTTGCACCAGATTAGGGGCACACAAAGTCCTGATAGGGGCCATGGGACAGCTGCTGCATGTCAGCACCCCTCATTTGGGAGGATCCTTATCTGAGTGCCAAAACGATTGACAGCTTGTGGTCTGTTGGGTGGGCCGTCACCCTTTTAGAGTGCTCTGCTGGAGCTGTGTGAACCACTCAGAGGTTTACAGCCCTGCCAGACAAGAAAGTATATACACATGGGGGGTAAATTATAAATTATAAAACATTTTGAGTTCTGCAACCTGGTCCTCGTGGACCAGCTCCCCAAATTGCCCTTTTTGGCCCTTCTCCAGGCGAAAGTATCAGACCCTGTTAGCCCTGAAGTCTTGGTTTCTGACCGCAGCTCCCATGTCCAACTTCCTTCCAGCTTTCTACTTTGGCATCTGCCTCAGCATGACCTTGATCCTCGCAGCCCTGCTGAGCTCTGCTGCCACGGTGCGGGAATCGCAATGCCTCACTGCCATGGTGCGTATCTGGAGGGACTGCCTGGGAGGGGCTTTTTGTAACCTTGGGCTGATACCCTTGAAATGTGGTGCTGGGGCCTGGTTTGCCTTCTGTCCAGGAGTATGCACGCCTAGGGAAGGACATCCTGTTGCTGAATGCTGTGCTGCAAAGGGACATTTTTGTAACAGGCATGACTCTGCAGATCTGCTCCAGCTGAGGATTGCATCCTTCTGCACCTTGTTTCTTTCGCCAAGGAGCTGTGTATGCAGCTTTCAGAGTAGGGTCAAAGGGAGGTGCTTATGTGCCAAAGAGATAGCAGCGATGATGATTCCTAGCATATTTTTTTGTGTGGGGAAACCTTAGTGCAATTTTGAGTCCCACATTGTTCCTCTGACTTGTGACAGCAGAGTTAGCCCACATCATCCCTCTTCAGTCAAAACATCCACTGCAGTGGTGGTGCAGGACATACAAAGCATGGCAGCAGGCACAGGGGCTTGGAGCTGGACCCTCTGTTTCATCCCCAAAAAGAAGGTGGAAGGGTACCACAAGAGGTGAAATGCTAGCTTTCTTCTCTCCATCATCCACAGTTAAGTGTGCTTTTGGGCTTGGACCGTGCCAGCATTGGTAAAGAGGACTGTGAGCTCTGCTCCATTTAAAACCACAGCCTGCACATAAAGCTCAGTCTGAAGTGAGCCACTTCCAGCCTCAGGACTGGAAGGATGAGTGGAAAATGCTGCTCACTGCATGTTTGCCTGTGTTGTGTGAAGGGCAGTAGTTAACAGGTAGGTTGCTGTGCATGGAGCTGTGCTTAATACGAAATCATTGCATTGTTGTCATACATAAACTAGCTTTTAAGAGATATATCTAATCTTTGTAATAGGGGAAAATGATACTGATGGTGGAACTGAGAAGCAGACACCTTTAAAACTTAGTGTAAAGCAGCTACTGAACTTAATGTTTTCACCTTCTCGATATACGGTCTTCCTCTTTCTAGGAAGCTCAAAGCAGCCTTAGTGACATGTTTCCCATGCATACTGCTAGCAGAGTATGCATAGTTCCCCTCTCTTTTGCTGAAGTATTATTTAATGTGTGCCTGCAATTACCACACCTAAAACAACAGATGGGTATGTACAGGCTAGGGGAGATTGTCAAGGCTGTCTGAAAACAAGCTCCTCTGTGATGTTTATTTGGTTGCCTTACTCTGTGTACAGCATGGTCAGTGACATGCCACTAGGTAAAAGAGATTGTTTAAATTATAGCTGTTTCCTGAAGGCATAGTTGAAGAAAAACATATCCTGTGCAGTCCAGCATTGCTGTCCTCCTCTGAGAGCCATCTGATGATGCTCTCCTTTCCTCTTGCTGTGGAAGTGGGGACAGGCAGGTCCTTTCCTTCAGCCCCCCATAGACTCCCCTAGCCTGGCTGGTTTGGTGTAACAGCCAGGCTCTGGCCACCAAAGAAACCCTTCAATGGCAGAAACCCCGAACTAGCCATCTACTTTTCTCTGTGGCTCCTAGGGCATCCTGTTCACTTTGCTTTAACATTTACAGCTTGGGACCTCTGGGGGAGGTGGCCGTCTTCATTTTGCGTCTCTGGTGTTACCATTGCACTAAACACACGATACCATTTCCTTGTGGGAAGAGGAGGAAGGGTGCAAGGTGTTTACGGCGAGGCCGTGGCAATGAGACATCCAGCCCACTCCGCTCTCAGCAGGGGATAACGGGATGCCGCTTGGTTGCCTTGAAGCTTCGTTTCCACCGCCTCCGGCAGCGTGGGAGGGCGTGTGGAAGTGCAGGGCAGAGTGCAAGGAGTTGCAGGATGCAAGGGGAGAGGGGCAGCTCGCACCCGAGCGAGGGGCCGCTTCCGCGGGACCGGCCGGCACGAGTGATCCTCCGCCGCTGGAGGGAGATGTGGGCCCGCCGAGCTCCCCGCTCCCGTCCCGCCGAGCTCCCCGCTCCCGGGCCCGCCGGGCCGAGGCACTCGGCACCGGGAGATGCAGGGGGAAATGCCCTGTGTAAGGGAGCATCCAGCATCGCCATTGCAGGGGGTGCGGGGGTAGCATGTCCCCAGGCCTTCAGAAATTAACGGGAGGCCCTGGGAAATACCCAAGAGCTGGTCACCAGAAATCTTATTCTCTGGTCCTCCTTGTTCAAGCAGCTCATCAGCATCTTAAATCACCTAGGGAAGCTTTGCTTATTCCTCCAAATTGTCCCCCCTGTTCTAACTATCAGTACCTTACAGCAAGGGCCAGCCCGTTGCTTGTTTTCCCAGCAGTTCCTTCCCTAAACTCACATGTAATCTCTGATCCGCAAGCAAGCAAAGCAGGCAGGGAGACCCAGCCCCTGATGGCTGCGGTGAGGGATAATCACAGGCCCCTGTGGGGCTCTGGAACTTGGTGTTGCGTCCTGTCCTGCTGATCCCCGCTGGGCTGCAGCTGGCAGAAGTGTTCAACCCCCCTAGCTTGTAGGGGTTTTTTCTGCCTGTTAATAGAGAGGATTTTTCACCTTCTTCTGCTATTGATTTTAAAGAACTTCTCCTCCCCTGCAGAGCATGTGTCTTGTTTAGAAGACCATTTAAATCACTCTTTAATCAAAGAGGAAAGACACCAGAGCATTGGTGCCTGACATCTGTGGCTGTATAGGAAACCCAGCCATGCTTGAGGGATGTAGCTAATCCACCACAATGCCACTTGGTAAACCAGCTGCCCTGGGGAAATGCTAGTGAGGATGCAGACAGGCTTAGAGGAGCATTGCCCTGATCACTGAGCTGTTGAGTGGATTCCACCTCCTTTTTGTGCCTCAGTTTCCCCACTAACTTTTTTTTTTTCTTGTCTACATAAATTACAAGCGTTCACCTTGCCTGTGTATCTGGAGGCTTGTGTGCATACAGGGGAGGGGCCCCAGTCTTGACAGGCTTTACTGATGCTGTTCTAATTATGGTGATGGGTGCACAGTGGTTAGAAATCACAACAGGTCAAATTGGTTGAAGCACACATATCTCAGGAGTTCATATTGTAGCTGTGTTAGAGGCATCACCACACCAGATAGGTGCCACTGTGCATCCACTGACACTTGCTAGGAAGCTATTTTCTAGAGAGTAACTGAGAACTTAAGGATTAAAAAAAAAAAAAAAAAAAAAAAGAAGAAGTTTTGAAATCTTGGACTGTTATCCCCGAAGCTCCCCCTACACAGGGAGAGTAGTGGCAGGTTTATTGACTGTCCTTCAATTCTGGCAAGCCCTGCTTTTTGGTGATCCATGGTCCATCCTGCATTCAGTCCTGAATGTAAACATCCTGCAGCTCTCATGACCCCTGAAGACCATGTTGCTATTGAAGGGGAGGAGAAGGAAAGAAAACTGCAGTTTTTCTAGTACTGCTTAAACAAAGCAAAGACTCTGGCTTCAGTGAGGTTTAAGGCATCCTGTGCTGATATCTGGTCAGATGGAGAGAGAAGAGTGAAAAAAAAAAACAAGATCAACCTGCCAACCAGAATATCCCAGCTGAAATTCTTACACCTGAACTTTTCAGCCTAAAAAACACTTGTCTAGAGGAAAATCTGTGTTCAGGATGGAGTAGCTGTTCCAAGCACTAGTTCCAAACAATTTCTGCGCTTAAAAAGCCTCAATGAGTGCCCATTATAGCCCAGTTTTTTATGGAGAGTGATGTGCCAATAGGGCCAGCACACAAGCTGTTTGCTTTACTGTTTCCAGGTGTATCATTGTAGGCAAACATGTAAAGGGTCCTTAATAACACAGTAGTGCACTTCAGCATCTTGCTTTTGCAATTTATGTTTCCTGTGCTCTCCCTTGTGGTGCAGCGCTCCCGTGCAAGGCATCTGTGCTCTCCGGGAAGCAGGCACAGCCAGAGCTGATGTACTCAGCTGGAGCCAAGCACTGATTCCTCTTTCGGACTGAGGTCTCTCACTCATGTTTGTTATGTGGAAAGGCAAAAATATCATGTGCTTTCAGATGAACTGGGTCAGGAAGGGAGGGGTGCAACCTGATGGATGCAATCTGAAATTAGTTCCCCCCTTCTCCACCCCTGGGCTGTGAAGTAGGTAGGGAGCTGGCCCTTGTAGTGGCCACAGCAGCACCAAAAAGCAGTTGGAGCTGAGCAGGGAACAGATCAGTTCCCTCTCTGGGAGTGTAGGGGTTTGGCAGAGCTGCTGAGCTCAGTCTTAGCAAGAGGATCCCTCCCTCTTCCACGGCAGACCAAAGGGGAAGCACCAGAAAGGTGACTTAAAAGATACACCCGCCAACAGACAAGATGCTGCTTCTGCAAATTCTGCCAAGTTTCTCAAAGACAAATTGTCCCTTGCAGCAAGGATGGAAACAAGGTCATTCATAAAAGAGTAATTGATGTCTGGCTGGTTACAGCCCTCTGCATGGCTGATGTGGTTGCAAAGGGAGCAGGCAGCAGCTCACGGCCAGCTCCAAGGAGATCCAGGGGGCTGGGAGATGGTGAACCAGCCTCGACCCTTCCACATTTCGTATGCTAACTCTGCGTTGCTTTTTTCTTTTACTTCCAAATGTATTATAATGTAATTAGAAAGTTGCTCTTCCAAAGGCCTTTTGGCTGGGAGGGAAAAAGTAGCGTATAATTCATTTATAAGATGTTCTTGGAGCCACATAGTTGCTCCACACCAGCAAGATGGAGGGGGACCTTTCCGAGGGGCTGCGTCTTGGTATTTCCAGGCAAGCTAGACAGAGAAAAAGAGGGACCTGATGCTGGAGGTGAAGGACTGAGATGTGGGGTGGAGCAGAGGAAGGGAAGATGAGAAGGATTTTAATCTGCTGGGGTTGTAAGTGCTGGAGCTGGTGTGGGAGGGAAGGGAGAGCACAAAGGGAGAAACGGAGGTGGTGCCACTGGCACGCTGCTATTCTCACTCTCCAGGTTCATGGTGGATCCTCTCAATTAAAGCTTTGCTGTAATGATGTGCAGAAGAGCTTTCACACCGCTGTCAGTGCTGGGTTTTTTTCATCTGCCATTATTTTCTTTTTTTCTTGTCTTTGAGCTTGATTTTGGTAAAAATGTTGACTTTGTCCGGGGGGGAAGTTGTTGGAGGAGGTGCAAAATGCAAGGTCTGGTCCTAGTGAGGAGTAACCTGAAATGCCTGTATAACTTCACCTCTCCCCGCTTCAGTTTATGCTGTACCTGCAGGGGCTGAACCACCCACCCCAGCTGGGTTTGGGCTTGGTCTTTCTATGCTTTGGTCCATAGCAACTCACTCTCCATGCTCTTCCCCATCTTTGCTACTTGTATACCCCTTGTCACATCAGCATTTGATCGGACTTTCTCCTCCTTTAGAGCCCCAGTTCTGTTATCCTATTTCAGCTTCTGGCAAGGCAGCAAGTGATCTCACTACCTGGCCAGGCAGCTGTCAAAAAAAATAAAAGGAGAGAGCAGACATATGTAATTTAAGGTTTTTCACAAGAGCCATACCAGGGTGTTCCTCAGCGTCTGATGCAGAGCCTGAAACAAGGCAGCCCTGAAAGAGTGCGGAAAGCAGGCAGCAGATGGACAAGAACCAGCAAAAGGCAGTTTGTTCGCATGTTCACGTTCATTTCCAGCATTTAAAGTAACACATTTTCCTTTCTTGCTGCATATGGAGGTGTTTGGGGCTTTTTTTTTTGTTTTCAAGCCATGCTTTTTTAAGCAGAATTTTTTTTGTGAAGCAGAATTGGTAGCAGCAATGCTATTCTTCCTCTCCTTAAGCTTAAATTTGATAAACTTTCATGAAAGATTTTAGCCTTTTTTTTAAGTTATTTTGGTTATATCATATTATTAAAACACTCGTAGAAAAAAAAAATAAAAATAAGCTTCAGTCAGTTGGGTAATTTTCCCCTGCTACATAATTTTGTATTGAAAGAGGGACAGTTGCATGGAAAAATTTGTAAGGGCATTAATTTTCCACTGGTGCTTATTCATCATCTTTTGCCATTCCAAGACTAAGCTGTGGATTCATATTTGATGAGCCCATTTTGCTTTCAAACATTTCACAGGCGCTTTTTTTCTTCCTTTTTTAGTTTTGTTGGGGTTTTTTTAATGTGAACAAGATCCTTTGGTCCAGCTGTCACAACAGGCAAGCGCTGTTTACATCAGGGTTTTTTTTTGGATCAGGTTTGTTCAAATAAAGAGACAACACATCTAACTTCCAGCTTTGCAAGCATAGGGAAGAAGGCAAAAGTCAAGCCTCCTCTTGCATTGTTGCCATTATTGTTTAAACATTTCAGGGTCAGTTGCTGGCCTTAATTATATTTCTGACGTCCTTTTGTCTAACTTGGTTGGTGCTGAATTAAGGAAGGCGGCTTCGTCATCCAGCTGCCACCTTGCTCTCAGGGTCCAGCTCCTTTTCCAGAGCAGATTGCTCTTCATCCCAGTTTTTCACTTCTTTATGGACTGTTCATCTGGATTTTCCCCTATTTGAAATGGATAGCTTAGTTTTAAACATGGGGAATTGAACCCTGTGAGTAAGGAGGTGCTATTGTGTGGCACAGTCCTGCTACAGAAGAGGAGCGTACTGTAAATATAATGTTTTTCTCTCTGATTTTTTTTTCCAAGAGGAACAGTCAAGTGTAATTAGAGGTCTCCTGTTGGTGAATCACATCCTTATCTATCTTACTTCTTTTAAGGAAGCAGAATTATGAGGGATACTAAAAGAAGGGGCTAATGAGCTTTAACTTTAACTAAACTTGCTCAAACAAGCATATTAAATGGGTCCCAACAGTGTTTTCAAATGGGTATTTTTCTCCCCATGCTGTAACTGATGGTACTTTTCCCCTTTATCCTCAGGGATTTTTGTGTTTTGCTCTGGCCTTCTGCGGATTGATCCCAGCTGCCTGCTGGAGATACATGCACAGCACGGAGGTAAGCATCGGCTGCTAGGAAATACCACCAGCATCTCGTCAGATGGAGATATTTTTGTAGCAATGATTTCTCCCATAAAAGGGACATCTGGTGGTAATAAAGCCGTCCATGTCGAGGTCTATCAGATGCACGCTCTGTTGCATCTGTCCTTTGCAAGAACAGGGCCGCCTTCATCGGCTGCCTCTCCAATGGGGTTGTCTGAAGGGATAAGCCATGGAAACCCTCACGCAGGACAAACACTTTGTCCTGAAGGCAAAACAAAATGCAGCTCTCATTTTAATTAGCTTTGGGATTTTATTTTGCAGAGGATGTTCATTTTACTTGAGATGACTGACTTTTGAAAAGTCATTTCCACCCAGCTCTGGTTCCTGCTAACATCAATTATTTATTCTAAGGCTGTGGCAGGTTGTGACTGTTCACGTTGTCTCTGGCAGTGTCCAGGAGAAACACCCAGGGGGCATGTTCATTAACCGGCAGCAGTGGCACAGTAAAAACACTAGTGTGAAAATTGTGGTTTGGGTCACTGTCATGCTGGACCAGGAAGAGAAGTTTGTATGAGGTCAAATTTGCCAGAAAGCGGGGGTTTTAATTGATAACCCAGAGCTTTCTGGTGGTGTGGTAGATGATGTTGGAGACGCAAAGTGCTTGGGAAACTGAGTCAAGGCACACAGAGCTCCTGAGGGACAGCCCTGTGTATCACAGTGGGTACCCTTACCCTGGGGCTGGGGTGCCCCTGGGGCTATGGTACCAGGCTGCTGGGGGAAGCAGAAATTGAAATTAATTTTTAGCAGCCTAAAGAGGATTATATTTTTTTTAACCCTTTCCCAGTCTGATATAATTTGCTTTTTGTATATTTATTTCTCTTCTCATTCAGAGGGATTTGTTGCTGCTTGGTCTTAATTCCCCTACATTAAAAAAAAAAATAAAAAAAATTAAAAAAAAATTTGAAAGCATTTTGAAAGCAGAACATAGATACTTTGGGCAAGTATCCAAATGATCTAACAGTAATTCAGATAAGCATTTAGGATTTTGATAGACATTTCATGCAGCACGTTGGTCCCTGTCTCCATTTCGTTCCTCCCCAGCCACAGGCATGTGCTGCAACCTGAAGTGTTCTGGCCAGCGATAAGGACATGGGGGATATGAAACATCATGCCAGTGGATTAGGGTCATGTTGATGCTGCCAGCTCATCTCTTTAGGGCTACAGATGTTGTGGAGGACTGAAGAACAGTGTATCAGGAAAAGAGCATCAGAAGGCATTTTGTTCTGTGCTGGAGGAGCACAACTGCATCAAAAACCTGGAAACTCAATGCATGCTAGAACTGCAGGAATTGCACTTGTTGGGGACAAGAAGCCCTGTCCCATAATGGTTCAGTGTCCTGTGCAAAAACTAAAATCCAGTCCTTCTGGAAGCAGAAGCCTGAAGGGCAATATCAAGGCTAAGGGGAGGGGTAAGGTTCCTGCTTCTTCAGAAAGTTTGCCCAGAGCTAACCAGTGGCCACAATAGTTGAAAATCCTGTGAAATATGCAGATAGCTATGCTGGATCAGACCAAAGGTACCCACTCCCAGACAGGCACACCCGCTGTTTGCCAAGCTAGGGGCATAAACACCCAGCGAGCACAAAGCAATGCTTTTTCAGGTGCCAACAGCTGGAGGCGCAGGTGCCTGCTGGTGGCACCTCCTTGTGCCTTTGATGCCCTCAGTGGATTTTTCCTCCATGAATTTGTCCAGCTTCTTTGCAAACATCAGGGTGAGTGCTGATGGCACAGCAACATCTTTTATCTCTACACTTACTTGGCTGAAGTGGATTCAGAGCTGAGGTACCCACGAAAAAGAGTCTTGCCACAGCCTCTGGATATAGTTTCCCTGGTTTCAGGCAAAACATGCTAACAATTTAATATGGAAATATTTCTGTGACCAACACAGAAGGGAGACCCAAGCACAGTTTCCTTCTTCTGCAGAATTTTGTAATGAGAGATTGAAACAAAAGTTGTGTTACTGAAGGAGAAATAGCACCAGAAAATCTGTTGGTCTTGTGAAATTGCATTATCCAAAGAGACTATTTAGTTATTCTTTTTACTCCACAAAGGGGGAGTAAGGTATAAAAAGGTCACAAGAAAAAGTTGTATACTAAGTTAATACCAGGATGTGCCATTCAACAAAATATTTTGCTGAAAATACTTAGAGGGGAATGACTTTATGTATGTCTTAATCACTACACCTGGTTTTACTTCAAATTATTATCCTGTTTTTTTGCTTTGATTGCCCTACCCAGAAAGGTACCCACGTGTTATGGTTAGCTTCAGTAGTTTGCTGGGTTTCTTTAGGCAAAACACTTTCTACTAGGCAAAATGAGGGGGTTTTGTAAAATGTTTACTTGTTGGGCAAAGAAAAATAGCAGCATTTCTGACAACAGAAAAATTAAAATACCATTAGAGATCCTCTTTGGTTCCACTGCTTCCTAAAATGCAAACAGAAACAGGGGATAATAAATGAGGAAATGTTTAGTTAGGGTTAGGAGAGTCACTTACAAAACGTGGAAATTCAGTTTTGCTTGAAAGCTAACCTGTCTCACCAGTGAGAGAAATGCAGATGAGGGAGAAATGCAGATGTTAATGCCCCTCTAGGACAGAGAGATAGTGCCATGGTACGGAAAACTGAGCGGAGCAGAGGGAAGACACCTGAAGTGCCATTATAGAGCAGTTTGTTTGTCTATCTTTCTCAAAATAAAGAGCAAAATTAAAGCAGGTATCCTCCCCAGCCTACTGCATGTTGATTCTGCCAGAAAGAGTTAATTGTAGTAATATAGGGGAAAAAAAGAAAACTCAGCTAAATTGACAGGTGTCTTGTAAGCCTGATGGGATGTACACAGTTACCAAGAAAGGAAGGGAACTTGAGGACATAAAACTAATTATGGATGAACATGCCCATTGCAGGTGCCTCTGAGAGCACCAAGGGGCTATTACCCTCATGTTCATAGCTAAACTGAATATTTGCGTTTCTCCCATGCAAAATAGGTTGACTTTCCCATGAAACACCAGGCAGAAGATCAGCCTGTTCCATTTGGAAATGCCAGGTGGGAGCTGGCATCAGTAGAGCCGTCCTCTCCCTCCCCACGGGTGAGGTGCCGAATGCTGCAGCGCACGGCGGAGCCCTCGCTCCCTCTGGACCCCAGGGGCGGGAGGTCCCTCCTGCACCCAACCATGCCAGATGCTCTCAGGGGTTTACTCCTCTTGATTAAATTTAAATATATATATATATATATATATATAAATTTTAAAAATCTATATTTCTTTCATAAAGCAGACCACTCTTACAGAAAATCCACTAAAACGGAAAAGCCCTATTTTCAGTTGAAAACTTGTTTTGATGATTGTTTTCAAGAGGCAGTAGCTAGAAATGTCATTTGAACATGATGAAAGCAAGTTGCCGGTTTTGCCTTTGTGATTCTTTCAGAGCCATGTTCACAGTACCTCTTAAAGAGAAGCTACACAGGACAGGGAAAAAAATAAGTTATTTGTAAATATTTGATATTTTCAGACCTGGGCACTGTAAACAAAATGTGAATCTTCTCATTTCCCATTCTTTTCTGGTTTTGAGACCTTCTGTAGTTCCTGAACCAATTCTTTCAGACAGATGCCATGTGTTTTAATTTCAAGTTACCTGCATCCCAAACAGACTCAGGGTCACCACAGTCTTTATTCTTAAAATAACTTATACCATGCATGCAAAAATCATGAATCTGAGATTTATCATGCTTTATCCTAAAAGGGTAGATTTATTATGTTTTACCTTCTGTTCAGTATCATAATCATTCTGCTCTATTGAATGGGTTTTGAGAGGTCCAGGCCTCCTTCATACTGCCTTCTGAGGCTGGTTTGCATCCATCTGCATTGAAATACTTTTAGCAAGGAACTAATAACCTACCTATTCCCAAAATGTAGTTGCTTGGTAGGTTCTGCAGAGCAAATGGTGTACAAAATGGGGAGGAACAAATAAATCAGAGTAACATCCCAGATCCTCTACCTGTCTTACCAGCACGTGTAATGCAGCCTTTCTGTTAGGGTCTTCTCCTGGTTTACAAAAACTTTGCCTCTCAGCCAATGGCACCAACAGAAAAGGTGCTGCTGTGACCTGGAGAGGTGTCAAAACTTTCCTGGGCAGGTCAGCTGCTCAGAGGAAAATCTGAAATTAAAATAATTGTAATCTGGAGGTTGTTGAAGTAACTTTTCTCCTGCTAGCTATAGTGCTGAGCCATTCATATGTCAGTATTTTCTATCTTGGCTTGTTGCTGAGCCCCACCATCACCTGCAGCACCCAACACTCCTCCTTCCCCTCTGTTCCATCACGCTCTTAAGGCCACGGCTCCAGAAACAGCCCAGCCTAGCCCCTAAAGCCCTGTGAAACTCCAGTGTGCTTTACTGCCTGGCACAAATCACTTGAGAGAATCAATCCCTTCCCACTTCTGACCCAGTTCAGACAAGGGTCTCCATGAGGATAAGGACCACATTTGGTTGCCCTCTTTATGGGCCATTGGGCCAAAATATGGTCTTGGTGGGAGATGTGGTCTCGGTAGGAAGGTGTCACAAACCTGTCTGAGGACCAACAGTGTTGATGCAATCAAAACAAATGAGAGATCGACATACAATGGAGAGCAGGGAGGATAACCTGTATGCAAGCACCTTTGATGGAACAGCTGTGGTAACCACAGAAATATCGAGGTTTTCAGCTGGTTTTCAGCCACATTAGGAAGACTTGGCTCCTGAATCCAAAGAGCTGAGTCTTGTTTTGCAAAGTTATTTTTATGGCAGCTCCTTTCCCACAAACCACTGCCTGTTCAGGGGAAGTCTCTTAGTCATTTCCAGCACAGCCTAATGCAGCTGGGACCTGGGATGTGGAGAAGGATGTAGGAGAGACTTATGCCACATCTGGCACAGCTGGTGCAGGAGGCTGCTGCTTCTTCCTCCTGCTCCCCAGCTTTCCTTCTCTCCTCACCCATTAACCACTGCTTTATAAACTTGGAGGAAAAGGTAGCTTTGCATTTGTGGTATAGAAGATTTTTGGTATCCTTGCTAGCCAACACAAAAATAGGTTTGGGGGTTCATTCTGGGCCCTGCTGTGACAGAGGCCAGAGGAAATTCAGTGTCATGCCATCTTCTGCTGTTCCTCTTCTCTGCAGCAGCTTAGAAGATCCTTCCTGCAGCCCTGCGATCTGGCCCTATAAGCTGGTCAGGATGGCAGGGTGAAGTGACAAAAATAAAATTGCTGCAATGTGGAAGGAATTTTGCAACAGAATGAGCTTTTTAATTACAGATACTCATTCGCAGGTAAATGTTAGCTTAAAACCAATTAAATTGTGATTTCCCAACTTAGGCAAAGATTTGAAACTAAGCACTGGTGCAAATAGTTGCCTGTACTTCTGGTATAAAGGCCCGATTTCCCACATCCTGTAGATGAAGGTGTCACTTGGATTTGCACTGGCTGCAATGATGTGGCAATCTCTTAATCTTCAGATGGTCTGTGAAGTTGCTGGGTGATTTCAAATGCAGGTTCCACCAGGGGCTTTTGGCTCCACGTGCATAGAAGGCATTAGCCTCTTCACGTTACACTGCATAATACTCAGAGAATAAATGTGAGGATTTAGCTTTTTATGGGATGGGGAACACAAACAAGCCATGCACACTCCGTTCTCCTGCAGTCTTGCTCTGCTTGAAACTTTCTCCTTTGTAAATGAGCAAGGGGGCATCATTTGATGTGATGATTTGCTAGCAGAGCCTAGGGTGCAAAGCTGGGATTGACAGTTGCAGCTGTTAAATAACAAGCATGGCTACACCTGGAGCCTGATCCTGAAAAGAGCAGCTTCTTTATTCTTCCCTGCATATGGGATCAGTGCTGGTCTTCTGTTTGTGGCTGTTCCTTCTAACCAGCACTTTTGCAAAGTCAGACACAGCATTGTCTGGGTTGCCAGGAAAAAAATCCTGGTTTTGTGTGCTCAAAGCCAGCATGTGCACTTGCATTACTTGTTTTTGGAGGTATGCAAGGAGTGACCCAGTGCTTTCCAGGTAATTTCTTAAATGGAACTGTAGAGGTCCTTCCAGCAGCAAACCCAGTCTGTGTTTTTTCCAGGGCATGTTTGTTTCTGTCACTCATGCTAGCAGTGTGTGTTGGGACAAACTGCTACAGGGTGTAGTCCATCTCATCTGAAGGCCATGTTTAGAGGCAGGCTTAAGTCCTAGAGATTTCAATTGGATTTTAACACAAGCTGAAGGTGTGTTCAGGTGCTTTTGAAACCAGACCCGAAGCATACTGGTAGCTTCCTTTTGTTTTCTGGTTCAGTGGGGCTGGATGGGGATTGTAGCCACTCATGGGGGTCTTTCAAGAAGCATTTTGAAAAAGCAGTGATTTGTCTTCCAAAACACTGTGAATAATGTGATGTCCTCCTTGTTCTTGCTGTTATTCTGCCAGGCACAAACACTTGAAAATAAGCACCAAGCTTTTCCCAGTCTCTGAACTCTATGGGAAAACCAAAAAAGGGAGAAAACCCTCCCCCTTCCTTAGTGCTTTTAAATATTGTGACTCTTTCCTAGTTTTAATGTTCTCATCGTGCAATAACAGCCTGCTCCGCCCAGCAAGACTCTGGTCTCCTTTGTCTGATGTGCCACACAGGCATTTGTACACATGGGTTTTATAATTCACCACTGGGCTGACACTGAGTCTGTGCAGCCCCATTTCTGCTGCTTTCCGTGGCAGAGCATTAGCTGGAGCTCCTGTCTCCAGCAGTGTCATCTGAAGCCACTCAGATGGTCACTGTCACCATGGCATATCCAGCCTTCACATGGCTGCAGGATGCTCATCATGGCAGGGCAGCCACCGCCAGCTCCGTGGTGACAGTGCTGCCCTGGGGCTCGTTCTATTGCTGATACAAGTCTTTCTAAGCTAAAACAGTTTTCAGTGTTTTTCCAATACTTTTCTGTTAGGAAACAGTCTTGCCTGGCACTGGTTTCAAGAACTGCATGTGAGAAAAGGGGTTTAGTTGGTTGTTTGGGGTTTTGTTTTTGATTCTTTAAAAAAGCACACCCCTATACCCCCAAGAGGACCTTGATACACGGAGGCTGGTGTCACTCACAGCTTTGTGAGGCTTTGCTTTTCCTGAAATTTTTGTTCCACTATGGTTTTTGCTCTGTCTCCTTCTGTGTATTCCCTCAGTGATGGAACAAAAGATGGTCAGAGGTCCTTTTCTGATACCAGAAAGTGGGGGGAAGTGCATTTTCATTTAAGATATATATATAGAGAGACAGAGAAATGTAAAATCTGTATCTAGATATTGGAAATAAAAGGTGAAAACCATTTAGCTAAAAGCCTCATCTGGTTCTTCTCGCATCAGCAGGCTCCAGTGGCCGCCAGCAGTCAGAGGGGAGCTGCACCTTCTTAACTTGTGCAGTTTTTAACAGGGGAGCTCAAAGGCTGCTTTGGTTTGCAGCACTGGCCAGATTTCTGCAGCTGGGATTGATCTGCTTCAGGGAGGCTGGAGAGGAGCTGATGTGCTATTGAGGAAATACAAAGCTGTAGCAAATTGTAATGACTGTGTTAGATATAACAATGAAAGCCCAGTCGAGCATGGAACAGGGGAAGCCCATCTTACCATGTGCTAGATCCACGTGGTGGGAGTTGCTCTGAAACCTGGCTTAAAGCACTCAGAGTAGTTTTCCCTCCTCTGTTTCACTGCAATTGCATCATTGCTTTATCCAAACCAAGCAATTCTCCTTTGTGACATGTGGTGAACACGTGTATTTCTGCACACCATAGAGGAAAGGCGAGACAGAGATAGTGAAATGCAGAAGTGTTTGTCTTACTGGAGCAAGGAAGGATTTCGAGTTGGTCAACCATTTATTCCAGTTTCACATCTTAACTGACTAACTTGCAGTTCATATCTAAGTGAGGGGTTCTGCGGTAGCCACTGCTGAAGGGATATTTCTGAGTGATGGTAGTGAGCACATCCCTTTTGGCGACACTGAAAGAACATGAAGTGCTGAGGTTGCAGTTTCTGCTGAGGCTGCGGCACATGTGCTGGGCTTGGTACCTCAAAGGCCCAGAGAGCCACAGCAGAGGAGGATCCTCCTTCTGGTTGCCATGCTTGCCTTCCTCCTCTGCTGTGTCAAGAGTTTTCCTGTTAAGCAGAAAGGAGAAATATGGATTTGTCTTCAAAACAATCCTGATAGCTCCTTTCACAGTGTTCTCCCTGAGCTCCAGCTCTTCAGAGACATTTTTGGACAGTGACTCTTGCAAAGATGGCTCACTGATTAGGCCTCAGACTGTTCTCGGTACAAATCTACATCAGTTTTTCAACATAGGTTGAAGCAACTAGTTCAGGTTGCCTGAGCATGGGTATTCACTGGCAGTGGGAGGGAAATTCATTGACAATTCTGGCTTGCAAAGGGATCAGGAACTAAAGGATGACCTCCCTGTCTGATCTTTCTGTTCCAAATCCAGTTACAGGAAAAAATTATCCTTAATCAATAACCTAAGTCAGTTTTCCTCTTGAATGAGGTAAGACTGAAATTTGTTTTAGTTTCTAATAGCCAAGGGAAAAGATGCTAATGGCTTAGAGTAAATGCCTTCCTGCAGCCATAAATTCTGCTTCTTGGGGGATAAAGGATATAGAGGATGATAAACAATCTCAAAATTCCTTCTTTCTTTTACTTTAAGTGAAAAATCCTACTCTATTGAGTCAGCTGGAGTCAGCCACATCAATCTCTGTGGTGATTTTTCCGTTCGTTGTATCCAACAAGCCATCAATATCATCCCTAAATAAATGTTTCATTAAGAAATGCAGACAGAAACGGGAAGCAGCAATTATTTGACTAATTTAGAGTTGGAACATTTCACCCAGCATCTTCCAGGAAAAGAAAGACTGTAAGGTGTGACCTCCATATCACTTAACTTGGAGATTTTTCTTAAGCAAAAGCCCAGCTGATGCTTCATCTTCAGCTCTTGGAGTTTTTTTTACTGACAAGCACCACAGGCACAGTCTCCTTCCAAGGGAAAGCTTCATCCAGGCATACTCCTCCAGCAATGGGTCACAGCATGTCACTAGGAACAGGAAAATCCACTGTGACCATAATAATGCTAATGTCTGGGGGGAGTGTAAGACCTTTCAAAAAGAAGCCCAGACAGACTTCCTCTTCTCCAGCTGTATGGTCCATTATGTGCTAACTACTGTCTGAGTTAAGCGATGGGGCACAGCTGTGGTTTTCTTAAAGCATGTTATTAACACTATCAGCCTAAGCACTCAAACTCAAAAGGCATCCTGTTGCTTAACCATGAGAGAGAGCACCCTCATTTTTTTTTTCCTCCAACACCTGGTGTAAGAAACAGAAAAATAAAATTATTTTGAGGCAATGAACTGAAAGTTGCCTGTGAGTGGAGTGTGAGGTGTCAATCTGCTGAACAGGGCACAAAACAGTGCTGCAGTCTAGCCCTTCACTGTGTTAGGTCCCAGACCAAAGGAAAATATAGGGATTACTTACATCTGCTAGGTCATATGATGTTGCAAATAAGGACAGTTCATGAAACCACCTGGTGACTTTGTCTCATGCTTTCAAGTTTTATTTTTTACATCATTAGGCATGCATCAGTTAGCATGCCATTTTGGGCTGGATAGATGCTGCCATGTGTGACCAGTGCTTCAGAGCTTGGCTGCAGCTCTAAGTATAAACATAACCCCATTCCAGGCAGAAAAGTTGCTAAGATGATGGTCTTTCAGTGTAATCTTTCTTGCTCTTGAATGTCTCCTTGTTAAACCAGACCTCTCATATGTTTGGTGGCATGATTGCCTGCACAGAAGCAAACACCCATTGATAAATACTGAGATTTATTATTTTGTACTGACCTTTGAAATATTTAAATGAGAAAGCTCTCTGCAGTAATCTTTGAAAGCAGATCACCACATTGTGTGAAGACAGTAATTCTCCCTCTCCAAAATCAAATGATCTGAGAAAAAATCAGAAAGATTATGTAGAGGAACTACAGTCAATTCACTCTTTTAAAAATGCTTTTATAGTTTGATATTCTCTTACCAAGATTTGAATAGCATATTCAGGTAATAGCTGGATATAATTGCTAGATAGAAATGCTGAGAATGATTAATCAGCAAATTGTACTCTTAGGCTTGCCCAGACATGCATTCTAAAAGGAAATTATTGCTATAAAACATTTTACGCTTAATCATTTGTGCTTTCAGTTCTTGGAGACTGCTTGACAAAATTTAAAAAATCAGTAAATAACTGAGAAGCCAGCTCACAAATGAGCTCAGAAAGAGAGTGTAATTGAAGTAATCTTTATTAGTCATTATGTACCTGGAGATTACCCTCATCATCATCACCATCACTCTAGGTGAGCTGGCCATGATATGGTCACCATTCATGGTTTCTTCCCTTATTGTTTCCAACAGTTGGAATAATTTTCTGCCATAGCTTTGTAATGGCAATCTTGTTCCTTCCATTCTTTCCTTTCCACTCCTTGCCTTCAAACAGCCTTAGGTGCAACGGTCGATGTCATTGCGTGGTACTTAAAATAATAAGGAATGTGCAAATGTGCACCACTGCATCAGGCTGGACCTATCCTGGTCAAATCGATCGTTTTGTGAGTTCATGCAGCTGCCAACATCTGGGCAGCTCGCGTGCCATCCTACCAGGGTCTTTAGTATTGCATGACCACCTAAAAAGCTGCTGAGGAGGAGATCTGCTTCAGTTGGGCGCTGAGGCTTGTTATCAGGACAAAACCCAAATAATCATTGACCTTCCTGCACAGTGAATTGGTTCTGGTGGCGCGGTCAGAACCTGCTGTGCTGCTAGGGAGCCTGTGATGGTCTTTGCAGATGAAACATCACGGGAAAAAGTCTCATCTTGCCTTGGTTTAAGTTGAATATAGTTGTAAAGTAAACAGACAGATCTGGCGCAAATTCCCTGCAAAGGAGCATTTTTGCCAGTTTTCATGAAGCTTTGGGGCATGTGTCCAAGTAAGGCAGAGGGCTTAAAAGTACCTGTCCCAACATTTCCTGGCCCTGTGTTCAGTAGACCTTTAGAAGTAGTTAAAGTTCAGTACCGCTCTCAACCCTTGGACCCTTGCTTGAACCTAGCAAGTTACTTGAACCCGTTCTTAATTTTTTTTTTAAGTTATCCAAATTCAGGTCTTTTGGAGTGAAGGCCAGCATCCTGAATCTAATTATAAATGTGAAAAGGCAAAAATTGCACATGCAGAACCATTATTCTGTGAGATCCATATGTATGTTGTCACAACACAAAATAGTTTTTATTCCTGGATCTGAGGCTAGAGTTGGGATGTTCAAAAGGTTAAGAAGACAGCTGCTCTGTTCTTCCTTCCTTCCTCAGCAACACAAGGCCACAAGAGGAGGTCAAAAGATTATTATTTTTTGTCATTATTCTTAATCCAATTCTTCAGTGGAAATGGACACTTGTTATTGAATCATTTTATTTAATTGGTGCTACTGGAAAGCTAATTCATGTCCCACAAGTAGTTAGAAAAGCTTGGTTGTTTTCCTTTTTATTGGAGTTCCAGGTTTTCTCGGGAGAAGGGTGGTGCACAAGTCTGCTGATGATCTTGTCCTACTGCTGCACCCACCCTGCTCAATGCACTCTGGTACACGGGGGTGACAAAATTAGTATCCTCCCTCCTCACTTGTGTGGGGTAGCTCAGCACCCTGCACATTGCTATGGAGGACTTTTACCTTGTCTCAGAGTATCTGTGCCTTGTCTGTCATCAGACATGTCTTGTTAAAGCTGGGTTGCTTCTGCCTCATCTACTGATTGCTGTGTGGCAGGTGATGGGGCATCCCGAGGGGCAGAAGCTTTGCTGCAGATAAATCCAGAGAAAACCCCAAGCCCCTCCACTTCTTTGACATGTTGATAGCTGTGGAAAATCTGCCAATGTCAGCCTTTAAACCCCGTTGCTGGTGGCGCATGGCCAAGTCGGATATAAGTAATCTTCTCAACCTACCTCTCTACCCTCCCTGGTTATCAGCTTCTGTTAGTTGCTTGCATTTTGGACAGCCAGAGGGGTAGAGCAATACTGCAGTAACGGCTGTAATCACCTCGAATGACCCCGGTTTCGCCCCCAGGCACACGGCATTGGGGTTTTCCTCCCCTAGAGTAATTTCCAAGCACAACCCCTTAAGGCTGAGCTGAAAAGCCTTGCTGAGAGATGGCTCTGCTCCCGGAGTGCCCGTCCCTCCCCACGCAGCCACCCACTCCATCTGTCTCACAGATCGATTTTCCCTCCTGAAAGCCAAGCGCTGCCTGCAGACCTGCTAAGGTGGGTGCTGGCGAGGAAGCGAGGGAAAACAAAAGGGAGAAATAAGGTTTTGACTCTAGGCACTGAAGGCAATTGTCATATATTTTTTCCTTTGAAACCCAAGTGGGAGTTGGCTGGGATTTGTCAAGCTGGGAGTTCTCACACATTTGATAAATATTTAGTGTCTGATTCACCACTGAATCACTCCATTATTTTTTTGGCTCTATTCAGAGGAACTCCTCTGTCAGTGGGATAAAGCCAGACATCTGAGGTCCTCTCACCTTTTAGTTTTAGCATCTCACAGTCATGTGTGCCTGTCCTCACAGCCCCCAATCAGGAAAGGGAGACAGTGTCCTCCCTGTCCAGCAGAGAGACTTGGAGACACAACAGTCACAGGCACCAGGAGACACTCTGACCCTAGATCAAAAACCAACCAAAAGCTCCAGCCATCAGCTGGTGAGATCCTGACATGATTCTGAAGGGTCCACATGTAGCAGACAGTGGTACACATGCAGCATTGCAGCCTCTCTCATGGGACTTGCCATGCTGGAGATGCCCTTTGGTGTGTGATGGGTTGTACACTGCTGCATGGTAATCATTTAATAGCTGCACTACTTGTCTTCCTATACCTGGGAGACCTTTTGAGGTGATGCAAGAGGAGCATATTTCCCTTCAAAGGTGACCACAGTCAGTGTTTTGCACATAAAGATTTCTGCTTTCATCGCAGGTGGAAGACAGCATGATGGATGTGTACGATTTTGTGTACGAGGAGGTGAGGAGGAACTCCTCCAGCTTCAGGAGGCATGAGCTGACTGCTATCCATGAAGCAGTAAGTTGTCTTTCAGCCTTAACAGAAAGTCTTGCCCTGGGGTATCTTCCTGGTGGTTTCAGCAGGCTGGGGCTGATGCCTGTGCTCTGCCTTGTGGATGCTGCAATGCCATTTTCCTTTGGGAACCGACTCCTCCAGCCCACTGTAAAGTCCGCTTTTCCCTTCCTACTCTTCCTTTCCCAGGTTTGACCAACCAGATTATCAACAGGAAAAAAGTGTGACCTACCTGAGCATCGCTCTGGTGCAAGATCTTCAAAGCTTCCACACTGTAGCTGATATATACAGGGGGTTTCAAAGAGGTGGACCAAATTTGAAATCACTACTGCTTTGAAATCAGGTCCATCTTTTTGAAACACCCTGTATATTGTCTGTCTTAGCAGACTCTCTGCTGTGCTCCCTATCTGTAGTATGAGAAAGTGGAGATACACACCTCTGGTGTTCCTGGTCAGGTAGAGGTGGGGGGGAATTCCACGTTGTCCAGCAGATGTGAACTCGGTTATTTCTGTTTACCCTTGACCCTGTGGCTGAGGAGTACTGGAGGCTACGTGGCCTCTTGCAAAGCTGGAGGCTGCTAGCAAGCTCCCAAAAAACACCACCCAGGATGCTGTTGGCACAGGGGACTTCTCTGTAGCTTAGCAGGTGTGCAAGGGTGGTTGCCCAGAGCACAGGGAGGATGCTTGCCCTCAAAGCCACAGGAGATGAGTGAGGATGTCCCCTGTGGTAAGAAACTCCTGAGTCCCCGCTGTGTGAAGGAGCTGCATCTCCTTGCGCAGCAGGCCCTGTTTGGGTAGTGAGTTCATGGCACACAGCAGGGCTGGACGGGAAGGCCAGCTCCACTCGCATGTTTCCAGACACCTCCCACACAACTCCCTTTATCATTCTGTGTTTTCTTAAGACATCGTAACAAGTACTTTCCAAAGCTGCTTTCATCTGTGTTTCTCAAAACACAGAAAAGGGCAAATGTTTCTCATTGCAACAATGGTGGTGGCCCTTAGGGGCATGACCAGGCATGGTGGTCCTTGCTCTGCAGGTTTACGGAGAAGCACACCCAGAGTCTTCCTCGGCAAGGAGAACCAGGCATGAAACCCAACTTCATTGGTTGCTTATGTTCACCACTTTCATTGATGGAGAAACAGCCCTTCTACTCCTATTTTTTTTCCCCATTCTGCTAGAGCTCCAAGCTGGCCGATTGACCTTGGTTATAGGAAACCAGCTCCACAGTGGCTGTTGCTGGGGAACTCTCCCAGCCCATAACAAGCACTCGAAACATGACTCTGTGCATCCCTGGGTTTTCCAGAGCAGCCTCTGTGAGACATGGTGTGACCATGAAGAGAGGGCATGGCCCCAGCCCAAGGCAGCAGTCCTGAAGAAACACGGACAAGTTTGGGGCCAGATTCAAACCTCTCCTCTGAATTTAACCTCCATTGCTGCAGTTGTTGCTTGCATACCTACATGGTTCACCCTTTGCAGCCCTGGTTTTGCAGCCCTGGCTGGGCCAGCAGGGAGGAAGGGTGGCCCATGGCCAGCAGTCGCAGCAAGACAAGAGCCCCAGTGGGCAGCTGGCAGGCCTCTCCCTCTCTTCCAGTTCCTGTGCTGTGGGAAGCACTCTCCATTTGGGGACACGAGCAACGTTGAGCACAAGACATGCCCATCCGGCCAGATACGCAATGCAGGACAGGTAAGGGAAAGATTTCTTCCACCCCACACTGGGGTTTTACTGCTACTTCCTATCTGTTAAAACCTCACTGGTGTTTATGTGTTAATGAGACTTGTGGCTTTTTGTGGTTTGGGGTTGCTAAGTGTTGGGGTTTGTTTTGTTGGGGTTTTGTTGTTTCAATAAGGAGGCATCTCACCTGCTGGAGGAGCCTTGGTGGATCAGCGGGTCACAGACCTGCAGATGCTCTTACATTCTCAGCCCTAGAAAGCCTTCAAAATGCTTGAGTTTGCAGTCTGTCGCTTCTCTCCAGCTTCCTCCTCATCTCCTGTGCGTGCACAGAGCGTGAGATATCAGAGCCATGTGTCTGAGCTCAAAAAGCTGTTGAACTTTTCCACATAACACTAGTTTCTGAGGCTTAAAAAGTGTTCCACTAGCAGCAAATGTGGAATTTGCTGTAATTCCTTTTTTCCAGGGCATTAAATAGGCATTAAAATGAGAAACTCATGAAGCAAGATGATGATGCCCAGCAGTGGCTTCATCAAGTATATTTCATTCCTCCTCTTTGCAGTATCCCAGTAAGGCTGACAGAGAAGCCACCAGTATGAGACTACCTCTGTGCTGAGGCTGTAATGCAGACTTCATACCCTCCGAGCAAATATATTGTATGATTATTTTTCTTCCACTGGAGTAGCCAAATCAGCTGAAGTATGTTGCTTTAGCTGTACAAAAATGTTGTTAGGTGAATATGTCAAGTGCTAACAGAACGTCATGATGCGCAGGCACGCGTCTGCCCACAAGGCAGTGTTGCAAAGCACTGCCTCTGGGAATGCCACATCTCAAAGCAGGGTCGAGTTTGTCTCAAAGAACAGGAAGGGAGAGCAGAGCAAAACTGGTTACTGTATGGGTGGCTCTGTTCCCCCCCTGCTAATGGTTTGCATTTCCTCCAGTTGCAAGCTGGGGACGTGGGTGGGAGGATGCATTTTGCAACCTGGGGAACCGCAGTTTGGTAACTGTAATACATTCACTCTCTGGCTTTGAGCACTCTTACCTCGCTCTGAAAAGCACTTCATCAAGGGCATGCTCTTGCATTTTTTAAATGGCTCTCTTGGCTAACACCTCCTGGATTTCCCTGGGGCTGCTGGCATGCTTAAGGCTAATGTATATTAATGCTTGAGACACCTTGTGAAATTGAGCTGTTCATTAGTATCTTTGGGGAATGTATTTAGCATTACGATGTGCTCTGCTTTTCCATCTTTTCATTGCCCTCTTTCCATTTTCCACTGAGTGGAAACAAAAACCTTATGCATGACCATGCTTAGCTGTGTACCTGCATGGCCACCACAGTCCAAAGAGCATCATACCAAGAAAATTGTAGGCGTATTGTAGAAACAGAAAATATAACACAGATGTTTTTCTTCCCAAGTTGCAGCAAGCAGCAGAAAGGAGAGTGGCCCATGGAGGAGCCCAGCTGTGCAATGTTGCATCCCCCTCTTGCTTCCCTTTCTATCCGGGGTGGTGGCCAGTGCTGTTGGGGGGACAAAACCCCCCACTTTGCTGCTGCTGTGCTGCAAGGGGTGTCTCTCTCCTCCCAGGACTGCCTGCAAGAGATCCGAGACTTCCTGAGGAAGCACATGGACTTCATCTCCACACTCCTGGGTGTCACCATCGGCTTCATGGTAGCTATGTCTGTTCCTGTGCATTTTGGCCTGAAGGCGCAGGCTCCAGTAAGGGAGGCATATCCTAAACTAGCACCCAGAAGCTAAGATTTCAGATTATTTTGGAGACTGGCAGCAGAGAAGCAAGTGGTGGTGGATGCCACCATAGAAATTAAGAAAGACCCAGGACCTGTCTCGGCTAGGCTAATGGCCATAGGGGTTTTCTTGCAGGAATAGGCTTGCTGCACAGTTTTTCTGCCCAAACTAGGCATGGCAGCAGCATTTGCATTTCACCTGCCCAGACCTGCCTGCACATCTCCTGCAAGCGAGAGGCTATGTCACCTGGAACAGGGCTTGCAGATCAGGTAGGAAGCCAGCAGCAATTGTGGAAAAGGAGATGCAGGAAAATCTTTCAGGACACTTGCTGCCTCCCCTTGCCCAGCACTCACCAGCTGCCTGAAGTCGCTTTGTGTGGCTGGGGCTGCAAGGCCTTGAATGCCAGTGAGCACCAGCTGGAGAGCTGTGCAGAAAGGGAAGGTCTCATCATACTAAGGACTACTAACAAACCTCATACAGGTGCATTTCAGGCAGTGGATGGGTGAATAACGTAAGGAGCAGGCTGCAAAGGAGAGGAGCAGTGTGTTGTCTGGGCTCCCAGGTGCTGTATTGGGACCTTGCAGAGGCAGGATAGGATCATCTTTGGAAAATGGCTTCTGTAGAAAGGATCTGTGCTGAATTTATGAGTCTTATTTTGGGGAAAAGAAAAGAAAAAATGAAATGCTGCAAGAAGTGTATGTCCTGTGGTGACGGGGCTCCGTGGCTGTGTGGAGGCTGTCCCTTCAGAGCTGGAGAGTACCACTAATTAAAACGAGCCTGCTTGTATGCCCACCCACTACTTGGCAGAGGTATAACACTGTAATTACCTCTACACAAGGGCCCTGTGCATGTGGTGGAGCATGCCAGAAAAGACTGCACACCAGGAATCTCGTGTTTTCACCATGAAGGGAGGTTTGGTCTGCTGTGATATCTACATGCTGCTCCCCAGCTGGGGTTGCCTTTCCTGACTGTGTAATTGGAGATTGTTTTATTACTCTTGTCTGCCTTGGCAAAATTATGGGTTAGAAGACTCTTGTCCATCTAAACAAAACCCAGAGGAACTAACAATACTGTATTTTATACTGCCAGTAGTAAATTGGGAAAACCATCAGGCATTGCTATGAGGCTACAAACGTAAAGTCATGTGGTGTCGCCTTCTGATTTTTCTCAGGTATAGGAGGAATATCATTGCAGCTATATACAGACAAAATTGGGAGCATTTTTATTATCTATATCTTTTCTTCACAGCTTGATGCTATAGTCAGATAAGGCAGCTGTCTTTTGAAGTGTCTGTGAGAGGAAATCTCGCTGCACGGTTCACTATTGTGACGGCAGGGTGCAAAGGAAGTGCACTATAGCTGCTCTGATGTCACTGTCCCTTGACCAACAATGCACACATGTCCCCAGATCAAGCCACAGGCAAAGGCGCTTGCACGTTAAGACAGGCTCTTAGGAAAGAGCACGTTGTTGCAGCCCTCATTATCCTTCCCACAGTAGCCTTATCTTTGATATGTTGCCTGTGTAAATCCTGATTTATGATACCAGGCAAAATATCGCAATACAGAGGAAGCATACTGTCCTCTGCATTCACTACCATGCAAATGCCTGGGGTGGGGTTTGGGTTTTGTTAGGGTTTTTTGTTTTGTTGAGTTTTTTTACTCCAAACAGTACATGAGGTTTGTTTTGTTTTGTTTTGTTTTCTCCCTTGTGTTATTTCTGCAATAGGCTATTACAAGAGAGATATGTTTGTTCACATAGGGGAATGTTTTTGTGCCAGGAATTTGAAATCTGAATTTCCTGGTTTCATCTTGTTTCTTGGTATTTTTAGGACCGGGTTTGAGCCGTACTATGTTAATTCCAATCAGATGTTTTAACCGCATGCTGTGGGTTTTTTTCTCCCATGTTGGAATTGGTGTTCACGGTTTTACTGAAAAACATCTCTGTTTTAAGAAAAAGGTAGCATCCTGATACGTAAATTCAGAAGTGCCAAGTAGACTAACAGGGAGCTTTTATGATTGCTTATTTGCACAGATGGAGCATCATGATCAGTTCAGCATTTAATTGTGTGCCTGTCTAATTTATTTCCTTTTAGGTTTATGGGATGATTCTCACTTCATTCCTCTGGTTTTCCATCCACTTCAGCAACAACCTGGACCGTAAAGGCAAATACATCCTGCGAGAAAGGTAGAAAGCCACTGCCTGGGCATCCCTACCAGGTAGAGCCAGCTCTTGGCACAGGAAGAAGTCTGAAGTCACCCACAAAGTCCCCTGGGAAGGTGGTGTGTGGGGGCAGACAGTGGGACGTCACTCGTTTCCCCTTCCTGCACTACTGGCTGTCGTGCATTTCTGAGCTGGTCGGGGTGGACAATGCTCTGCGGAGGAGGAGTCCCACATCTTGCCAAAAATGGGCAAGGACTGAGACATGCACCTGGGCTCAGAGGGACAGAGCCCCTCACTAGGGGACACAGATGCTGTAGCTCTGTAAGCAGGACACAAACAGCCCCTTGGGGAAAAAGAAAAAAAAATCAGAGAGAAAAGCCTACTAAAAATGGCAGCATTAAACCAAACTTCTCCTGCACTGTCATCTAAGCAGTTCCCCATGACCCCCAAAGATGCCATGTTACTAGGAAGATGGCTTTAGATCACAGCCCAGGACCAATCTTGTGCTATCAGCAAGTACAAAGACAAAAAGTGTGCCATTTCTGATGGGAAATGCGCTCTCCTAGCTTGGACACTCGTAATGATTGACTTCGGGCATGTTTCTGATCATGCTTGAGTATGTAGGCATCCAATGACCATCGACTGTTTTTCCGTTGTTTTCAAATATTGACAGATTTATATAGCTTTTGATAGAGATCAGAAAAAAGATCAGTGCATGAGCTTTTAAACAAATGACCAGCAGAAGAACATATCCCCTCTGTTACTCCTCCTTGCTAATGCAATACACTATTAATTTTTAATTCTTAGGATTTAGTCAGCCTCCGAGGCCATGATACCACACTGATTTCATAGGAGCTTGTTCAACTTCCAGCCTTAGCTGTGTGTTTATCTAGCTTTACTAACCCACTGTGCTGCTGTGCAGCACAAAAGGACTTTGATATCACACATACACACAGTACTGAACTTTAAATCTGTAAGAGAATAGGACTGATCTCCAGCCAAGTCAAACAATACAACATCCAACTACACGTCCTCTTTTGATCACCTTATCAATAACAAACAGAAATCTAAAAAGCCTCAATCAGCTGAAGAACTCCGCTCTCCATCTAGCTCAAACAACAGCTTCCTGGTGTGCTTTGCCCTCATTGCAAGGAGGCAGAGCAACTTCTGAGCTGAAACCCATCACTGCAACAGATTTAGCACCTGCTGTCATCTACATGGCTATGTGAAATGTCTGTTGAACCAGAACCAGCTCTCACCCCTCTCCACCATTGTGGCTTTTAGACATGAAAAACAGTAAGTAGCAGCTGTTTATTAAGATGAACATGGAAAACCCCATACTGATGTTCAGGACTGGTCCTAGTACTCAGCTGTGGGCTTGCTTCGTGTACAAGAACAGCAGTATAGCCCACAGCACCTTCCCTATCTTGGTTAGCATCTTAACATGGCTGCAAATATCTTGCATTGGAAAGAACTGTGTTGAGGAAGGGGAAAGCGCTATTGCTCCCAATCCCTCTCCCTTGAGACCAGTGGAGCTTCACCATTGACTTTGCTGGAAGCAGAATCAAATTCAGGCTGCTCCAAGTGTTACTCAAGCTACCTCCTGGCAGTCACCAACATGCCTCAGTCTTGTAGGGATTTAGTGGTGATATACACTTGCCAACATACCTGCTTTCTAGCAGTAGGGAAAAATTCATTTTTGTATATATATATACTATAAAGTATATTGCTCTCTGGAGATAAACAATCTCCATTGTGAGCTCCAGCTGCTATTGTCCAGGTCACTGCTATTGTTATTCCTCAGGCCAGCTGGCAGCTCATGTGACTCATGGTTGCTTCAATAAAGATGAATTCCTTGCAAAAGGCCATCATTCCTTCTCTTTTTCTGCCATGCATGAGGCTGCCTGCATTGCTTGGAGGTTTGTGTCATGGAAAGCCTGCGGTAATCCTTCATGTGCTAGTAAGAGATATTCCCTGGGCAGCTGGTGGTCACCTAGCCCAGCAGCACCCAAGAGGGAGAAGATGGTGTTGATCCTTTGGAGGAAAAGGAGCCACTCATCAGCCGCATCCTACCCTTGTCCAGCTGCTGGCAGAGCAGGCATGTACCTTGTGAGGAGTGATGCAAGCAGGGGCAGGAAAAAAAACTTGAGGACAAATGTAAGCAGTAAAGAGCAGAGTGTTTATATGAAGTAAATCTCTAGTGTTTCACTTTTTAAGCACTAGGTAGTTAAGTTTTGCCCACAGCTCTGTGTTGGCAGGACAACTGATAGTGTTCTACCACGTAAAAAAACACTGGAGACTGAGCAAATGAGTGGAGTGTATGTTATCAGTGTGGGTTACCTGGTTAAGCCTCATAAACTTTAAAGTCAGGTAGAAAAGATCTCTGTTAAAGCCTCATCACCAGGACTGCTAAAGCTTTGGGTGCTCCTCCTTCCCAGGTCAATTTTTAATGGAAAGGGATGATTAGGGACAGGAGTAGTAGATATATGATAAAGAAACCTGAAAGTGTGTTATATCCCCCTCCCCCAGGTCTCATTTCCCTTGAACCCCTTGTGATCACTGCAACTTCACCAAAAGCAGCAGGTGCCTTTCCAGCACTGGCTGTGCAGGTGTGCATAGCTCCTGTTTTCACACCTCTGTAATGATTTCTGTTGTGAGCGTGGCAGGGATAAGAACATGACCTGCACCAAATAATCTCACAAAGGGATAATATATCTGGAGAGTGGTAATTTCTTCTTCCCAATAAGCAGCAGATTGGAAACATTGTGCAATTTCTTGTCTCAGAGAGCCAGAAGCCCCTTCCTTCCTCTGATAGCCAACTATGGGGTTAAGGTAGTTTTCTTTCTTTCAAAATACTCCAAAAAACTATAATTAAAGAAAACAAACAAAAAAACCCAGACTTGTTCTGTATGTACGCACTGGCCATCTCATGATCTTTATTCCCATTTCACCCACTGCTGGAGTTCCCCTGCGAGGAGCAGCAGCCTGAATGGCTGGGTGGCAGAGTGATGCCCAGCCAGACATTGTCCTCTAGCAGGGCTCGTGCTGTGGGATCCTCCTGCTGCCCGCAATGGCATCCTGCTGTCGTTTTCAAGAATAGGAAAGCAGATACCTCTGACTCCTCAAATTTTAGAAACCTGTTGCAAAAAAGTATAGTGTTACCTTTATGTTCGCAGTTGTAGAAATGGCAGTGCCCAGGATGGAAGCTGAGAGGTAGGTGTCTGTTGTGAGGGGTTTTTTACACCCATGCCAACAAAAAAATCCCTGTCCTGCAGTTTGCACTTACTAGTCTCTACTTTGCTGCTTGCTATGGGCAAATTACAGCTCTTGTGTAACCAGAGCAAAACCCCAGGAACATATTTGTAAGCGCTGCTGAGATTTACCTGGTGTTGAAAGAGCAAGAGAGAGATTTTGTTGGGATAAGAGCACAGAGCTGAATAGTAGGGATGCAAAGCTGGCAGCCAAGCTAGGAAACACCTGTAGAGCCAGCGAGCCTTCCCAGGGCTTGCAGAAGCGGAAGCTGGTTGTTATAAGCATATCAACACTCAAACTGGTAGGAAAGAAATCACTGTTTATGTAGGAGGGAAAAAAAAATTAAGAGAGACCAAAGGTGCAAAGTAAAGTATTTAATTGTGAATTGGCTCCATTTTGTTGTCAATTAAGCTCCAACAACTATCTATTAGTTCCACTGAGGTCAACTGGGCAATTGCAGTTTGATCTCTCTATGGATATGAGTTAGCTTGTCCTCGTGAGTTATGCTTTTCCTTTGATTTTAGACAAACCCCAAGTCCTATCTGAAGACACAAGAAGCGGTAGCAGCCTGAGGCCAGACGATTACCTACAGGGTTCAAGAGCATCAACCAGTGGCAGTGACAAGAACCCTTTTGTGCTGCTCTTCATCATTCGCTGCCCACGCATCACTTGGGTCCTGCCAGCAAGAGCATTAATTTCCCCTGAGGCCTTACGTGGGGCCCCGGCATGCCCATGGGTTGTGTGACTACAGCTTGTTTATGAACCAGAGCAGAGTTACCAGCACCTACTCCGATGGCAGCAGATACCACTGTTTCAATGTCCTGCTCATGCAGAATTGCAGGTGAGCAGGGTGCAGCTTTGCACAGCAGCCAAGGATGCTCAAGGTTTCTGCAGACTGGGTTCTTTAGTACCTGGGAAAAACCTGAGGAACTCAGACAAGTTGTAGAAAGCACAGGATAAGCAGTTCACTGTTTCTCTAGAGGGATTCAGTTGTGAGCAGAGTGGGAATCTCAGCGTTGTGGTGTGCTGGCTTGGCTCCAAAATGTTTTGTTATTTCCTGCCCTGTTGACTGTGTGTCTGCCAGTTCCCACTGCCATCAAAACACAACTTCCTCATGCCACAGCCCCTTTGCTGTGCAACTCCGGGTCATGCTTGCAGCAAGATCCTGAAGGAGGGAGATACTGCTGACCAAGTCCTTCCAAAACCTTAGGAACTGGCAAAATCAGATAGATCTTTGCAGTGCTGGGGTGGTAAGGAACCTCCTGCCAAGGCAGAGCTGCATTTCTGAGCTGCAGACATATAAAATAGTTGATAGACATTATTTTTTAACCAGGTGCAAAAGCAGGCATTTGCAAAAGCAGCTGGCTATAATTCTCCTCTAGAAATGCAGTCAGAGGTGGTAGGTGCTCCATGCAGATCTCCACCAGCACAGCTGAAGGCAGGTAAGGTCTGAAGCTGCTTTGAATACACAATCAGATGACACACACCCTGCAATTTTCACATGAAGTGTCATTGCAGTTCTCTCTTTTAGTAAAATGCTATACTGGGGTGAAAAGGATTTTTTTTCTTAACTGCATAATTCCTCTTCTGGGAGGCTGAGCAACCAGCAGCAAAGATCAGCGTTGTCTGCTGGGAGCCATTACAGGGTTGGGACAGTGGAGGAGAGTGTGGAAGTGAAGAGATGAGAGCCTCGGAGACTGTTTTGGAAAAACACAGGCCATGCATGTTTTGCAGCTTTCAGCCATTGCTGCCAAACCCATGACCAGTCACAGGCCTGATGATGAGGCTGCTCTGCTCCCCGTCATGCTGTCTCTCCCGCTCCCAGCATAAACTCAGTGCTGTCTTTAGTCATCCGGCATCTTGGGGGTCTGCTAGACAAGTCAATGCCTGGTGGCAAGCTACATATCTACCCCAGCCAGGAAGATCGTGAGGAAAAAAAAAAAATAAAAAAAATCTCTTTATCTGCAAGAGATACAAGGTGGTCACTCAACTTGCGAGGAATCGGCACATCTTGGGAGAAACGCTTTCAGCCAAGGCCTGAGATGCCCACCCAGAGCTAACGCCCTCCTGTCTGCCAGGTGCTATTCCCTTAGACTCCAACAAGTGGAAAGGAAAGGTCCTTCTCAGCTTTTTTGCCAGGCAGATGCGTATCCCTGCATCGCCCTCCCTGGATTCGCTGGCAGCCAGCTAGCTGGATTGTTTATGTTGTCCCACAGCAAAATCCCCCCTCTCTCCTCTTAGCATCACTAAGTGTTTAACCCCCATGTGCACCAGCTTGCTTACGATCATGCTCGCTTTCTTTTTAGCCTCGTTACATCAGCAATAAGCTATTCCAGTCTTTATTCACTTACTAATGAATTATACATTGATTATACAATGGCAGCTCTCTGCATCAATGGGCTGGGCTCTTGCTCTCCCACATGGCATCTCGCAAAGCACAGCTAAACCCAGCTGTGGTTTGGCCCTCTCTGATGCTCTGAGAAAAATGAGTGTTCACTTTCTGGGCTGGTGAGCAGTGAAGAGGGAGTGCCTGTGTGGAGTGGGGAAACCCACTCAGGTTTGCCGTAGCTCTAGTGGGAGCTGATGCTATTCTTCCCCACTGCCCCCCTGTTCCTCCTCCTCCTTATATAACCTGACCTATCACCATAGATACATTGATATAAATATTTAAAGATGGCAGAGAGACAGACAGCACAGATGGGAACCATTTGTTGAATTTATTAGAAACAGAAAATTCAGGCACAGCTACAAGTCTCTGCTTGCCACAACTCCCCTCTGAAGTCTGCAAGGCAAACATGACCCCCAGGCTATCGCGACACTTTGGCTGAATTTGCAGAGCCAGGCACAGGGGTTTTCGGATGAGGAGGCACGAGCTGCTCCCATGGGGACAGTGAAAAACTGTCCTCTTAGACACATGATTGAGATTCTTAGTATTAGTTTAAATTACTCAAAATGAAAGCACTGGCTGGCTCTCCAGGTGTGCAGACTGGTGTGTCCTAGGGTGATGGAGCTTCACCTTCCCACTGCCATAGGCCAGTTCTTGCCCTGCAGGTTGCCCTTGCTTAGGTCCCTGCCTTGAGAAACAGTATTCCGTGGTGTTGGCTGCCTAGGAAGTTACTCTTCTGTGTTCTGGGACTATTAGTCTCCTGCAGGATGGATTTCTGACCTTCTTTTCATGCAACTCCAAAATGCCCTATTTAAAGATTTTTGGTGATGCTGCTGTTGTTTCTTTGTTTTGGTTTGTTTTTTTTAATATGATGAGTGCGAAAGGGAGATTGACTGGTGGAGTAACACCCTGACGTGCCAGTCGGAAAGGTCCCAGGGAGGTACCCCCCAAAAGGAGATGGACCTCCTGCCCTCTCGGAAAGAGGCGGAAGTACTGAGACGGCCCCACCCTTGTTGCTGTCGGGCAGAGGTAGGGGACCTAAAAGACGACGAGGGTTGGAAGCGTATTCCAATTCGGCGTCACGGGCAGCCCCCCTCCCTGCCTGCTTTGTCTCCTCAGGTGCCCCTCCATAATAGGTTTGAGGCCTTGGATCTGGAAGAAGAGGTAGGTGAGGAGGCAGTGCCAAGCCTGCCTACAAGATCACATAGGAAGAGGTGGTTGACTCCACAACTTAAGACTGCCTCTATTAAGAAAGAAAGAAGGGTGATAGTAATAGGAAATTCCCTTCTGAAAGGAACAGAGGGCCCAATATGCAGAGTTGACCCTCATCTTAGAGAAGTTTGTAGTCTACCTGGAGCCCGGATCAAGGATATTGCTAGAGAGCTCCCAAGACTGGTGCACCCGACAGACTACTACCCGCTGCTGGTCTTCCAGACAGATGGGGAGGAAGCTGCTTCCCGTAGTCTGAGGGCAATGAAGAATGATTTCAAGGTCTTGGGAAGGATGGTGAAAGACTCAGGGGCTCAAGTGATCTTTTCTTCACTCCTTCCATCTTCAAGTGACGATGTGGGATGGAATAGGAAAATTCATTATCTAAATGGTTGGCTCCAAGAGTGGTGCTACAGGCAGGGCTTTGGATTTTTTGATAATGGTTGGTTCTATAAGACACCAATCCGGACAGTGTCACGTGGGAAAGGTTTATCTCAGAGGGGCAAAAGAATGCTGGGGCAGGAATTAGCTGGGCTCATTTGGAGAGCTTTAAACTAGGCTCGAAGGGGGATGGGGTTGTAGCTGGGCTTGTCCCAGTGGGGCAGCATTCTAGAACTGATGAGGACCAGGTGGCCTCCTATGCTCCTAGGGAGAAATGGGAGTGCTCTGCTCGCTCCTTGAAATGCCTGTACACCAATGCGCGCAGCATGGGGAATAAGCAGGAGGAGTTAGAATCCTATGTTCGGCTGGGAGATTATGACCTGGTGGCAATTACAGAAACATGGTGGGACAGTTCACATGACTGGAATGTGGTCATGGATGGCTATGCCCTTTTCAGAAAAGACAGGCCAGCCAGGCGTGGTGGTGGAGTTGCTCTCTATGTGAGAGAGCAACTACAATGTACTAAATTCTGCCCAGGAGTGGATGATGAGCGAGTTGAGAGTGTATGGGTCAGGATCAAGGGGCAGGCTGGCAGGGGTGACACTGTTGTGGGCGTCTGTTACAGGCCACCAGATCAGGCTGAGGAAGTTGATGAGGCCTTCTATGGGCAGCTGAGAGTGGCCTCGCAGTCACATGCCCTGGTTGTTGTGGGTGATTTTAACCTCCCTGATGTTTGCTGGAAGGACCATTCAGCCAGCCAGCCACAGTCCAGGAGGTTCCTCCAGTGCATTGATGATAACTTCCTCATGCAGATGGTGGAGGAGCCGACTAGGAGAGGTGCACTGCTGGATCTCATCCTCACTAACAAGGAGGGTCTGGTCGAAGCAGTAAAGGTTGAGGGCTGCCTGGGTTACAGTGACCACGAGATGGTGGAGTTCAGCATCTTGTGTGGCAGGAACAGAATAGCAAGTAGAATTGCAACCCTGGACTTTAGCAGGGCTAACTTTGGCCTTTTCAAGCAATTGCTGGGGGAAATCCCATGGGCAAGACTGCTTGAAGGAAAAGGGGCCCAAGAGAGCTGGATTGCATTCAGAGATTGCTTCTTCCGCGCTCAGGATCAGAGCATCCCCACACGTAGGAAGTCAAGGAAGGGAGCCAGGAGGCCTGCGTGGTTGAATAGGAATCTATTGGGTATGCTCAAGCAGAAGAGCAGAGTTTACAGGTCATGGAAGCAGGGGCTGGCCACTTGGGAAGAATATAAGGCTGCTGTTAGAGGATGTAGGAAGGCAGCTAGGATAGCCAAGGCCTCCTTAGAATTACAGCTGGCGAGAGGGGTCAAGGACAGCAAAAAGAACTTTTTCAAATACATAGCGGATAAAACTAATACCAGAGGCAATGTAGGCCCACTGAGGAATGGGGTGGGTGCCCTGGTGGCGGAAGATACAGAGAAGGCAGAATTACTGAATGCCTTCTTTGTCTCTGTCTACTCTGCCGGAGGCTGTCCTGGGGAGCCCTGTACCCCTGAGACCCCAGATGAAGCCAGGTCAATGGAGGAGCTTGCTTTAGTTGATGAGGACTGGGTTAAGGAGCAATTAAATAGACTGGACATCCATAAATCCATGGGTCCAGATGGGATGCATCCGCGGGTGCTGAGGGAGCTGGCTGAGGTCATTGCTGGACCGCTCTCCATCATCTTTGCCAAGTCTTGGGAAACGGGAGAGGTGCCCGAGGACTGGAGGAAAGCAAATGTCACTCCAATCTTCAAAAAGGGCAAGAAGGAGGACCCGGGTAACTATAGACCGGTCAGCCTCACCTCTGTCCCTGGGAAAGTAATGGAACAACTTGTCCTTGGTGCTATCTCAAGGCATATCAAGGATAAGAAGGTTATTAGGGGCAGTCAGCATGGCTTTACCAAGGGTAAGTCATGCTTGACCAACCTCATAGCCTTTTATGAGAATGTTACAAGGTGGATGGATGATGGCAGAGCCGTGGATGTGGTCTACCTTGACTTCAGTAAAGCCTTTGACACAGTCTCCCACAGCATCCTAGTTGCTAAGTTGCAGAGGTGTGGTCTAGACAATAGAGTAGTGAGGTGGGTTACAAACTGGCTTAAGGAGAGAAGCCAGAGAGTGGTAGTCAATGGTGCGGAGTCTAGTTGGAAACCAGTATCTAGTGGAGTACCTCAGGGGTCAGTACTGGGGCCAGTATTATTCAATATATTCATTAACGACTTAGACGAGGGAATAGAGTGTACTATCAGCAAGTTTGCTGATGACACTAAGCTGGGAGGAGTGGCTGACACGCCAGAAGGCTGTGCTGCCATCCAGCGAGACCTAGACAGGCTGGAGAGTTGGGCGGGGAATAACCTAATGAAATTTAACAAGGAAAAGTTTAGAGTCCTGCATCTGGGCAGGAACAACCCCAGGTTCCAGTATCGGTTGGGAAATTACATATTAGAGAGCAGTGTAGGGGAAAGGGACCTGGGGATCCTGGTGGACAACAGGATGACCATGAGCCAGCACTGTGCCCTTGTGGCCAGGAAGGCCAATGGCATCCTGGGATGTATTAGAAGGGGGGTGGTTAGTAGATCAAGAGAGATCCTCCTTCCCCTCTACTCTGCCCTGGTGAGACCCCATCTGGAATATTGTGTCCAGTTCTGGGCCCCTCAGTTCAAGAAGGACAAGGAACTGCTGGAGAGGGTCCAGCGTAGGGCAACCAAGATGATTAAGGGAGTGGAGCACCTCCCTTATGAGGAAAGGCTGAGGGAGCTGGGTCTCTTTAGTTTGGAGAAGAGGAGACTGAGGGGTGACCTTATTAATGTTTATAAATATATAAAAGGTGAGTGCCATGAGGATGGAGCCAGGCTCTTCTCGTTGGCAAACAATGATAGGACAAGGGGCAATGGGATCAAGCTGGAACACAAGAGGTTCCACTTAAATTTGAGAAAAAACTTCTTCTCAGTAAGGGTGACAGAGCACTGGAACAGGCTGCCCAGGGGGGTTGTGGAGTCTCCTTCTCTGGAGACATTCAAGACCCACCTGGACATGTTCCTGTGCAACCTCACTTAGGTGTTCCTGCTCCAGCAGGGGGATTGGACTAGATGATCTTTTGAGGTCCCTTCCAATCCAGAACATACTGTGATACTGTGATCACAAGTACATTGGAAATGCAGCCTACTTCTGTCATATTTACCACAGAAAATAGGAAGCAATGGTTAAAAGCTAAATAAGACCTCACTTGCAAAATTATATGCATTTTATTACTACAACTTGTCCATCATTTTTGCACTGGCTGTGAGGAGGTCAGGGTGATTGCCACACAAATTCAAGACGTGCAGCCACAGTACCACGTCAGTGGCCATCCCATGGTTCTCAGTAGACAAGAGATCCCCATCTACTCTCCCAAATTACCCAGAGCCTGGGTGTTGGGTGTGTAGAGCCTACCTTAGTGCTAATTTTTTCACACTCTGGGTGCCAGCTCTCCAGGCATGAGTACCAGGTAGGAGGATGTGGGTCAGTTCTCTACCCTCATCCGCCTCCATCGCTTTTTATAAAACACAAGGGTTTTTAAGGTGGAGATACTGCAAGGCTGGTGGGCACCTCCCTGGGAGAAGCAGGCTGGAAGCCGTGGGAACTGGGTGCTGCTGGTAGGGGCTGCTCACTGACCCTGGGGCTGGGAGGCAGCTCCAGTCGCATCTGCTCTAACGGACCCTGGTGACTCATACCCGTAGATGTTAGTGACACCAGAAACCACAACCATGATACTGACTTTCATAAACAGGTCCACAAGAAAAGAAGCAATCAAGCCCTTTTCAAAGAAGAAACGACCTCAAGCCCAGCAGACAGAGGAAAAACACTGCATGTGCCTCCCCTCTCTGCTGCTTTGCTCTGCCTGCAAACCCAATTGCCAAAGCAAATTCAAATGGCAGCTCCAGGGCAGGGGTGTGCTATTTGGGGTATTTTTTTTTCTTTTTTTTTTTCTTTTTTTTTTTTTTTGACTTTTTTCTTTCAGTGATGCAAGGCTTGAGACTACATCACAGACCTGCATGCAGCTGGCTGCTCTATAAATGACTATGCCTTAGCAGAATGCACTGCTGAGCACTCCAACCAAGCCCATCTTCTAAAGAGGGAAGTCATCAGCCGTATTCATAGCGCTTACACTTGATACCGGCATGTGACACCGATACACAGACTGAATTTGTGCAAATTAGTTTTACTTATTTATACAGCAGCATTTTATAAAGAGCTGATAAAGCCACTGAGAGTCTTTGAAATGCAGCTCTGATATTTTATGGACTGTACAGCAAGAAGTACAGCATGACAAATGAATATACAACATCTGAAATCATATGTAATCTTAGGAAACGGTATAAGTTATCTTGACACTGTGCCACAGTGGTGTGATTTTTTTTTCTTTCTCTACAATAAAGTCAATTTTTTCAAATGGACCCAGTTGAGCTGCTTTAAAAAAAAAAAAAAAAGGACAAATCTTGATATCCTTTTCCACTTCCAAGTTTTGGAGAGGACTTTGTTGGTACAGTGAGATGAGTGAACTGAGTTTAGACCCAGTAGGGTTTAATCTGTAACTGAGAGCTTCTTGATGTAGGAGACAGTGGGGCTGTGTTCCTCCTCCCCCTGCCAGAGCCCTGTACCTGAGCCCTGGGCAGCACATGCTCCAACACAGCCTGAAAGAGGGTCCCAGAAATGGGACTATGTTGGCTCCAAACCAGATTGTTTGCTAATACAATTTTTGGAGGGTATGAAAATGTTTTATTTCTCATTTTCTGTTTTCCTTCACTTCTCAACATAAAAGAAAATTAAAAAGGCAGAAAGGAAAGAAAATCTAGAGAAATCTAGAGTGACCAAAAAAAAAAGAAAAAGGCAATCCTGAGCTCCTCAGAAGCAGTTTCAATGCCAACTTTGTGGCTGTGATTGCCGCTGGGACTGCCTGCTCTTCAGTGCACAAAAGTTGATTTCAGAGTAATTTTCCCTCCTACCTGGTGCTCAAGACCTTATGAGACCACTTTGCAGCTGGTTCCTTCCTCTCCGTCACACAGACTCACCAAGCGGCACCTCTGAGAATTTTTCTGAAAGGAGCCGCAGAAGCGCACAAGTGGCTCCTTGGTTCATGTAGCCTTCTACCTTCAACCTCTTCATTTGTCTGGGGGAGGGTATTTTTGTTTTAATATCTATAGTTGGAAAGGATGAAGGTGCAGAAAAAAAAGATGTTGTGGGGTGCCATGAGGTAGTAAGTGAGCAGCTTTAGGATCCTGCCATTATCCTCTGGACTGATGAGCAGGAGCCACACAGGATTACGGTTATTGCTGTAACCAGATGGGTCATACTGATAATTTGGGATGGCAGTTACATGCATAAATAGTCTCATAAACCTCTGGCTTCATTGGTAAGGCTGGATGAATGAATGTGGCTTAGAGACAAAGGGTTTATGCATCCATGGCAAGCCCTCAATCAGGGACGTACTCAGCATAAGTAATTGAGGAACAGGGCCAACTTCTATTCATCTCCTGTCCCTGCTGCTGCAGAGTGTTGTGGGCTGTTACTAAGGGGCAAAGAAGGGTCTGATTAAAATGCCAGAGCCCTGGACCAACTCATCCCCGAGTACAATGGGATGATTTTGAACCAAGATGACTTGTTTTCAGCATAAATGTGTAGGAAATGTGTGCTAAGGTAACAGCTAATTCCTGCTTACGGAATGCATGGCAGGGAAGACTCCATCAAGAGTGAAAATGTCTGGCTCAGAAGCTGTTCCTGGAAACGGTTTCACTGGAGGGAAGTGCCCGGGCAGAAGAGGGCAGGTTTCCATATGTGACACTGCAGGCAGGTGCTCAGTTCATATTTAGCACAGCGAGGTTCCGACCTTGGCTGGCACTGCCGGCCGCTGATTTTACCAGAAGCCCTCTTATGCTCTGATTATGTGACCTACTATCTTGCCCCTAGAAGAAGTGAATGAGCTTGCTGGAAGCATAACACGAAGTGAAAGCAATTTATATTTCTAGGGAGGAGCAAGTGGGCTAAAGTGGGTTTCACCTAAACGACTGGGAAATTTCATCATGCTTTTGCGGAGCTTTTTTTTTTACTAAAATTTGACCAAACTTTCTGAGTCATCATGTGAGACTTACATGAACTGCTGACATGTGTCTCTCAAATCTCTTTGGTGGGCAGCCCTGAAGTCCCCCAGATGCTCATGTGACCCAGTAACCAAGGGAAAACATCCTAAGTGGTTCTACTGAACTTGATGCAATAGCTTGCAGTAATAAAGACACAAGCTTAGGCAAAAAGTGTTCAGCAGATCAGAGCTTAGGATAAAATAGGAGGGGGAAATGCATTACAAAATGCTTCTCTGAATTTCAGACTGTGAGTTTTACTGTAAAAATCCTTTCCTCTTTTTTTGCAGTAGGAGGGGGTTCCTATGGACGCAAACTTAAACTTTCGTATACAGAAATAAAAATCCTGCTGCACCCTGCACCCATTCACAGCAGTTTCTCCCCTGCCCCGGGCTGCCTTGTGAGGTTTAGGGGATGGCGATGAGGTTTAAGCGATGGTGGTCAGATTTAGGAGATGGTAGTGCTACAGTCCCCCAAAACCCCCTGCCCCATAGCTGGCTCTTGCATGTGGGAAAAAACACACACAAAACCAACCAAACAAACAAACAAAAAACAACCAAGGAGGGGGAAAGAAAAAAAAGGGGGGGGGGGGGGGGAGGTAAAAGGAAAAAAGGGAGGAAAAGGAAAAAATAAAAATAAAAAAAGGAGAGGGAAAAAAAAAGGGCAGAGGTCCCCAGGTTGCGGGAAGGGCTGAGTGAGGTGCGCTGTGCGCCGACCCCCCCGAGCCCGGAGCGGGCGGTGAGGCGGGGCACTGGGTGCCGTAGGCGGGGCATTGGCCGCAGGGGGCGGGGCATTGGCCTCGGGGGGCGGTGCGTTGTCCGCCGGGGGCGGGGCTGGCTATCGCCGCCCGCACCACCGCCCCAGCCCGGCCGCAGAGATTGAGCGGAGCCGCAGCTGCCTCCCGCCTTGCCCGCGCCGCCATGGGGGTGGAAGGCTGTACCAAGTGCATCAAATACCTCCTCTTCGTCTTCAACTTTATCTTCTGGGTGAGCCGCGGGGCACTGCAGGGGCGGGGGGTTGGAGGGAGGCTGAGCCACCTCAGCGCTTTCAGTAAGGGGGCTTCAATATGGCTCGCCTGCCTCTGCCCGGTTTTACCCTCTTTCCCCCCCACCTTCGCCCAGTATTAAGGCTTGTTTCCTGCGATATGCCTTAGAGGCTGGTTTGTTGGTTTTTGGTTTGGCTTTTTTTTTTGGGGGGGGGGGGGAGGGAGGGCTGTCTGTTTATCCTTTATGGGTTTTTTTTTTTAATACGCGTATATGTTTATTGATTTGCACGTGCATATCTATTTATATCTCTTTTTATATAGATATACATAGAGAAATACGTTTATATGCATTCTCTGTGAGCGGATGGGTGGAAGGTGCTTTGCTCCCGCGGAGGGGGCAGAGCTGGGGTGGGGCGGGGGGTGCCGCAGCGAGTCGGGGTCCCCTCTGGGGGCTGCCGCTCCCCAACAGGAGCTGTGGGTCTGCGCTGGGGCAAGCGGCGGTTCTGAGCGGGCTGGGGAGGGAAGGACAGAGGGAGGGAGGGAGGGATGCTGCCAGGCGGGGGAAGGAGAGGCGCTGGCCCAGCCGTTTGCTGCAGAGGAGCAGGAGAGGAGGCGTTGTTCAAAAAATATGGGCGATTTGGGCAGGTTTCACCCTCTCCACTCCAAGAGTTGGTGGGAAGCAGACAGCCCTGGCACCGTGGCAGGAGCTGGCCTCAGTGCCCACATTTGGGTCGTGCCCAAGCTGGGGACTGCTGTCTCCACCACCTGGGAAGTTATTCTGGATGAAAATTTTACCCAGGCTGGAGAGGTTGCCTTTCCTGAGAAAGTTTCTCATGAAATAATCTATCCAGACATGCGGCTAATTTACCAAAAAGCGACGTATCCTAGGTTCCCTGCAAACTGGGTTTGTCCTGGTTAGGAACACCCTCCGGCAGCAAAGGGCTGGCATGGCAAGAAAGGCTCTCGCCCTGCTCCTGTGCCCGGGAGCAACGAAATGTGCCCAAGCAGGCTGCTGTCTGCCCTTTTTTTTTTTCTTTTTTTTTTAAGTAGGCTATTTTCCATTCCCCAAAATGATGTTTTTCTCCCAGCCCCACCTTGTGGAGGCAAGGTGCCGCTTGCTGAGTGCGGGCTGTGTGGTCAGGATGGGCCCCTTGTCTGACACCCTGTTCTCTTGATAAGGAGTTTTGTGTTTTTCTTCATGTTTACTTGCACCAGTGAATGCAGTGAGGAGGGAGGGGAGCGATGCCTTCCAGAGCAAACCTTCCCTACTCTGCCTGGCTGGAGCCTTCGCCTGCCACCTTCTCCCTGGGGGTACACAGTGAAGCCCTTGAGGGGGTCTCCCCTCCTGGGAGGTGTAGGGTTGACTGCTGAGTGGAAGTGAGCGCTGTCACATCCAGCATAATTTCAGGCCTTTTCGCGTTGTTTTTGGGTATAACATGGACCAAGGGGGAGATGACGAGCTCTGACGAAAGTGGTGTTAATTGATACCTGATGCGTTGCCAGCTGCAAGATAAATGCAGGACAGTCCTGGGTTTGTTTTTTTTTTAACCTCTTCCTCCACCCTTAAAATGGCAGGATGGAGGTGGGTAGGCTTTTCTCTGAAGTGTTGTTCCTTCCGAGTTATCACGCTTATCCTGGGGCTTTTTCTTCCCTTCTGGTCCTAATTTCCTGCCATTCTTGTCGCTGAAGCTGCCGGGTGTGGATGGGAGGGAGGAAGGGTCTCCTGGGTGGCAGGAAGGATGCAGGGGGCTCTGCAGAGCTGCCTCTCCAGAGCAAGCTCGCTTGCTCGCTCGCCCCAGTGTGTGTTTGCAAAACAGCTTATCTTTTAAAAGCGGGCATTTTGCTTCCAACAGGACTAGCCAAGCCATTCAGTTTCCCTGTTAGGACTTCTGGTGCCTTGCCCTACACCTCAGAGGGAGCCTGATGCCTGTTCCCTGTGAGCGTTGGGGAAAGGTGCTCCAGCTTCTCCCAAGGAGAGGTGCCTGGGAGCTGGGACCCTGCAACTCCCCAAAACACCTCTCAGTGCTGAGGTTCCCTGCACTTGGTCATCTCAGACCACCTTTGGTGCAGATGGGGAACCTGGGCTCTGTTAGAATTAGCAATGCTTTCTTGCGAGGCTGGCCAGCTGAAGGGTGTTTGAACACCAGGTCTGATGGTTTTCATGTCCTTTTGTGTTGTTTTTTTAAACTAGTCAAGGGGAATTTTAGGTTTACCACCATGTGAACATGGTTAGCAGCCAACCTTGCATCCCCAGCTGAGGAGGGTTGCCTTGGTTGCCACCAAAGCTCAAAGGTCCTTTTTGCGGGGTGGCATTTGAAAGCTGGATGTGGTGCTGAGCACCCTTGCTGCAGGGTGGCTGTGTTGGGACTCCAGCTCTGACCCCAAAGAGGTGTGAGTTGGGGCACTCCCAGCCCTGTGCTTCTGCCAGCTGATAAGCATGCAAGGGCTGCTGACCTCCTTGTGCTCATTTTCTCATTATTTGCTTATTGTTTGTCTTGAGCCCAGCTGAGGTAGGGTGCTGTTGATGAAAACAAGCAGGAGGCAGAGCCCAAAGTTTGGCAGGCTCTGCATTGTGCTGTACTGGAGCTTGCCTCTAGCACCTGAGAGGAAGAAAGGAAGCAATTCTTAGTCTTAACGATGTTAACAATTAAGAAAGAAACTTTGATAACTTTTTGAAGTAGCTCTGCTGTCCTGCTGGAGTATAAATAAACTGACACCCCCCCCGGCTTCCCCCCCTTCCTTCCCCTGGCAGAGCAGGGGGAGTTTCACAAAGCTGCTGTGTTGAAGAGGAAAAGGCAGCCCTGTTGCCAGCTCCCTGGAATGCCTCAGCAGCTCTGACTGCCCGAGATGTTTCAATCTGATTTTATTTTTGGGGTTCTTTTTCCTTTGTGAATGCACTTTTGAGAAGATGCCAGGGTTATGTGCTCAGTCCAGGGTGGCTCTTGAGGAGGGAGCAGTGGCTGCTACACAGACTGTGTGTACAAATGGGTGCCCATCCTGGGAGACGAGGGGTCCCTATGTGTTTCACAGCAGCATCCACTGACCAGAGTGGTGGAGGAGGCCATGAGCAGCACCTGGGGACCTCACCTGCTTAGCAAAACATAGGGCTGGTAAGACAAATGCTTTTCTGTGCTGCAAACTTGCCCTGAAACCCTGGCATGGCTGGTGGCAAGGGGATGCTCTGCTGCCCTGCCATGCAAGAGGGAGCATTGGTGGCACCATTACTGGTGTGATGGGCAGTCCCAGCTCACCCTGAAGCAGCTGGGCTGGGCACATGGTGGGATGGAGCTGCTTCTCCATCCCATTCTTGGTAGACAGCTGGACTTTGACTGCTCTCCTGAATTATCTGAATCTGATAGCAGAGGGTTGAACTGACCACCTCTGCAAAGAGTCCCTGGAGAGGCCAAAGGAAGTCCAAGAGCTATTTTAAAATGTAATTAAACGTAACTGAGGAGAAATTGGCTTGCTCAAAGAAGGATCGCTCAGCTTATTAGCTAATACACCCCATGGCAGCCTTCCAGGTCTAGAACACCGCTGAGTGCCCTACCAGAGCGGTTTCTAATTAAAAGGAAGATCTTGCTCCTAATGCCATTTCCAGGCACCATTCAACTGTTTTCTCTTGCTTGTGTTGAGGGCATGTGGTGCATTTGGGGTGCAAAGGGGAGGAAAGGCAAGAACCAAGGGAAGTTGGAAGTGAAAGTCTGTCTTGACAGTGGTGATTGGAAGGGAAGAGGTGAAGGAGATGAGTATTTTTTTTGTGCAATGCTGGAAAATCTGTTGGCTGTCCCCTGGAGTCCACAAAGTCTACAAAGATATTTGGCTTTGGTGATTAGAGGTGATAGTGGGTGGTGGTGGCAGCTGTCTGTGGTGGTCCCATGGTAAGAACTCTGCTGAGTGGCTCCTCACTCTCCTGATGTGACAAGGAGCTCAGCTGGGTACTGCTGTTCACAGGTTTAAATGGAGAGTGGAGGAGCTAGTGGATCACATGGCGTGCAGCTCTGAAGCATGGGTTTGAAATAACTCCCTGGACTCACAAAGCAGCTTGCATTTTGTTCTGGTCGCAGGCTGGTGTGGAACACTGGTTAAATGCTGTTAGTGACAGCAGGTAGCAGGCTGCTCTGCTGCGGAGCGCAGCGTTTGGTTTGGGTATTGGTCTCACTGGGAATCGCAAAGTCCTGTGAGCAGCGAGGAGATGGCACTGGCCCAGCATCTTCTACCACCAACTTTGGGTTTGATATCTTGGAAAAGTGTCCAGGAAAGCGTATATCCACGTGTCTGACCCAGCAGCTATTTAATGCTTGTCTTTTAAGGGCAAGGGAGGGGTTTTCTTAGTAAGCGCAGTAGCTGAGTCCAAGTTTTCCTGCCGATGGCTCTCTGAGATGTGTTTCTGGGCTCTCTGTCAAGTGAACGCACTCCTGCCATCACCTACAAAACCTCTTCTGAAACCTGTATGTGCAGAAGGCTATTTAAGCGGGTCTTTTGAAGAGATGGGGGCCCTGCCCTGTGAGGGTACCAGATTTCAGGTGATGAGCTGGGCTGCAGTCACAAGGAGGGAGAATCACTGGTGGCTGGAGCGAGGATTGATCTGTTTTCCTGAGGTTATTCTTCTATCAACATCTGCAGTGCTTATCTCCAGCAAGAGTATTAACCCACGTACAGTGCCGTGAAACATATTTTCTTCCTGTACTGAGCAGTGTTTTTCATGCATGGGGCCAAATTAATTTTAAAGCAATATTCTGAAATTGTTTTCCTCTCTACTGAGGATGATTAAACCCTGCTGGTAGATGTCAGTGTTCCATCTGCAGCGGGGATCGGGCTGTGGTAGGTGGGGAGCAACTTGAGGGCTCAGTGCTCCCCATCGAAGGACCCCACTCCTGGATTTTGGTGTGGGATTCCTGCTCGCTTCCCATCCATCAAGCTTTATTTGGCCTCTGGCACGCTGCTTCTCTGGGAGTGTTCCTCTGGAGCTTGTTTTGAAAAGCCCTGCAGTGTTGTGGGGCTGGTAACTATAGGCACCAGTGGAGAATTTCACCCCAGCCAGCAGCTCTATTAATAGTGGCTGCTGGGAGCAAGCAGAGGCTGCCGGCTGCCTCCTCTGTCTACCAGCAGAGCACAGGGCTCCTTGCAAACACCATCTGCAGCACTTGGTAGTCCTTGCCTGCAAACTTTCAGCCTGACCTTTGGTGGCCATCGAGTGTGATCATCATGGAGAGACCTTGCCTGCAGTTTCCAAGAACAGTCCTATCTGTCGCTGTGAGTGCCTGTGCCAAGCTCGGTGAAGAAGCTTTTATGTTGTGTGGCTGTCAAAGTGCAACTACATTGTCTGATTTAAGTCATGTCCTCTGATTACAGCCCCCAAAAAGTCTTGTGGGGGTCTGTCCTGGTTTTGTTAAAAAACAAGTTTCTCTTTTAGTGAATTTGCCTGCCAGCTAAAGCTTTCATATTACCTGCATTTTCCTGGAAAACCAGATACATATTTTGGTAAACATAGCAATGGAATGCAAAGTTATTGATAAGGACAGATTCACATGTTGTAAGAGGGGCAACAAGAAACAGGTGATCAAGGAACTGACCAACTGAGTATAACATCCCATTCACGTGAATACTTCATATAAAAGTGGGAGATCACAAGGATCTCGTCCCTTTTGCTTATGGCCGACATTAGAAGAGGACCTTGCTAGTCATCCCTGTGAACTGAGGCCTAGTGACAGACTGAATCCAGCTCCAGTTGACTGCAGAGTCCAGTCCAGGACTTCGGGTGCCGGCTCTGCAGTTGCTGGGACTTTCAAGATTGGTTTTGTATATTCTGTGTTATTTCTTCTATTCTTATTAGTAAAACAATTTTTAATTTTTCCAACTCTTTTCTCTGTCCTTCTTTCCCTCCCAATTGTCTGTCCTTAGTGGGAAGGGGGGAGAGGAAGGGGCTAAAGGGGAAAGCAGGGAGAGAGGAGGTTAACAATACATCTGCCAGGGTTTTATTGTCACCCCGCAACCAAAACCCTCAACAGGGTCCTGATGTGTTGATGCTCTAGGGCATCCCACAGTCTGCCACAACAAGCAGCATGGGGCTGATCTGTAACGCTTCTCATCTAAAAATTTTAATTGAATTTTTGGTGTGAAGTCCCACCTTTGTGACATGAAGACTATTGTAGCATCAAACCAAAGTTCCCTGGTTCATGGGCTTCTGTTCAACTCTCAGCCCCCTGCTGCACCTTTCAGCACTTCTGCAAGGCGCATCATTTTGCAGTAGGAAAGAAATTCAACTTCTACTTTCCAGGAAGTGAGGTGCAGGGTGCAGGCAGGATCGGTGCTGCCTCTACATGTGTACCTGCCACCAATGGTCCTGTGCTCATCTCCTTGCCCACCTCCATCCTCAAGGTGGGAGTGCAGAACCTGAAAGGTCCTAACACACATCTTTCAAGGGCTTGTATTGCCCTTCCAAAGGTAATTTCCATCAAGTTATGAATCTCTAATTCCTTGCTTTTTTCTCCACTCACACTACATGTGGCAGCAAAATGATATTTCATTATTTACACTGTACATATTGGAGAATAGGATATCCACTATTCCACACAGAGATCCACAAATGACCTGGGACAAAGGGTTCAATGCCAAATTAGAAATTTGTTCCTGGTTGTACAAGGAGCTTCTCGCATGGCAAGATGCTTCAGCCTTGGCAAGCTATTTCATTCTTTTGCCTTAGGTCCCCACACCTAAAAGGAAGAGGATTCAGTTTTACCACATCTTGGCTGCTTTGCAGGTTGTGCTGGAGACGAGCCATGGGGAGCCCTTGGCTGGGCTTCCTGAGTGGGGTCTGAGTGCCACCCCCTCAAAGGGCTCAGCTTCCAGGTGGTGTAAGGGAAACTGCAAGCCTGTGCAGCGTGAAAACCTGTTAAAGATCTCTAATCATCTACCTGAGTCATAAAACAGCTAAAATCCATTAAACTTTCTTGGCAGCATCCTGCTTCTTGTTCGTAACTGTGGTATTTCACAGGCATCGTGGCGCAGGCTCCACCAGCAGCGTTTTTGCAGCAAGGCAGGAGCTCCCCTCGGCTCCTGTGGGGTGGGAAGCAGCATCCTGGCGGCAGCACCGGCTGTGGGAGCGGCGCTGCTAAAAATACAGCATTGTGAAACCTCTGGCACCTCCACTTCCCTCCGCCGCCGGCTTGAGCTGCAGGATGTCTGCTTCACTTTGACATGGCCGGCAAGCCCCCCTATAGCCAGGGCTTCTTCCTCTTCTTCCTCCTCCCTGCCAGGAAACCTATTTCAGAGAAGGGAGCAGGAGGAAAAGGGCTGGGGGCCGCAGAAGGGACAGGGGATGATGCACGTCCTGGCATACATGAGTGTCTGGGGAGCAGCAGGCGAAGGTGGGGTAGCTCGGTTATGGGGTGCCCTGCATTAAAGGGGGGAAGGAAGCCATTCCTCTCACCTGTAAATCATGGAAATTTCTTTTGGAGGGTAGGAGTGACTAAGCTGGGAAAGATGGGGTTGTTCCCTTGCCCCACAGCTGGATCTGGGAAATTTTAGGCTGAATGGCATATCATTTGGTGAGGCTCAATCCAGAAAGGAGCCCCACTGTGCATGGTGAATGGGGCAGGAAACCGGGGCTGCACACCTGCCTTCATCGTGATGCTCAGAAGGTGATACCATCCTGTGGGTACCACCCCATCACTTCCTGGGGGCTGGGAGGCTGCCTTTTCCCTCCTCTAGGCAGCATCCAACCAGGGCTTCCTCCCGCCCTACTGAGCAAGAGCTGCGTCCCTGTGCAAAGCAAGCCTTGAACAGGCAGGATCCAGCTGGAAATTCTGGCTGTCTGTGGAAGAAGCAATAAATCTCTGGAAGCTGGAAAATAGCGGTAAAGAGGAAATGTTGGAGCCTGCCGCGCCACCTCTGCTGCGCTCGGGCCACGATCTGCAGGGTCAGCCCTGTCCCAGACAGCACTAGCAATGCAATGGGGATCCTGTGCTGGGGACTGGGTACCCTTCGAGGCTCATGGTGGGTTTGTGAAGGGGTGAGGAAGGTGGAGAAGGTGTTATTTTCATTGAGGGGTTGTTTTTGTTTGAGGGTTATGTCTGTGGGATTTTATTATTTCTTTTTCATTTAAAGGAAGGCATAAAAAAGTGCAGGTAGGACAAGGCAGCAGAATGAGAACTTAAAACACTCCAGAGCAGAGGAAAGTGCAAGGCTCTGAAAGTGGCAGAGAAAGTTAGTAGCACTTAAAATGCTGGAAAATAATCCAGATGCTCCGAGTTGGAGCCCGAGCAGTTGCTTCTTTCAGCAGCATCCACCTCTGCAAGTGCCTTTGTGCCAGCTGGGGAGGTCGGCTTGTGGAAAGCAGATCTACGAGTGTAGTGCTGGTGTTGCTGATATTGCAGCTTTTAGGTTATTTCTTACATTAAAGTAGTCCCCCAAAATTTAAATGCAGGGTTGTGCTGGGCACCTGGGGAATATCTGCAATGAGTGACGGCCTCAGCCTGTGGGACATTGCTGTTTGACTAGCTGGGCAAGCACATAGCAATGGGGTAACCTGCATGAGATCAGACACATACAAGGGAAGAAAAAAAAATCTATATATATTTAATGTATAAGGATGCACAGCCTGGAGACCAGTGTGACGCTGTCATTGGTGGTTGGAGCTCTTCAGGCTCTTGTGTTGGCAAACAGCAGCAGCTGTAGGATGGGGAGAGAAGAAAATACCAAGCTTATATCTGGAACAAGTTGTGTTAAAAATGAGACTATCCCAAGGAAGGTGCAGTGGAAGGCAGTGTTACTGTGGCAAGCTGATGAGGTTGTCTCCCTCTTGTTGTCTTTGGTTTGGGAAGAAAGATGCCTTAATTACGTTCTGCGCTTCTTGGTGTTGGAAGGATATACAATTTTCATGGAAAAAGTTACTCATTGTAGCCTAAACCCTGTTTTCATTAGTATGTGAACGTTGCTTTCTCTTAAGAAATCCAGCTGCTGTTGGATTAAAACTTCCATTTGGAAGTCCTCTGTGCTCTGTTAAAAAAGCAAACGGAGTCAGGCAGTTGAGGGAGGGACGTGGGGTGTTCCTGGGTACGTTGGACCTGAAACTGGAAAAACCTGGAGATGGTTCAGATGGCTGCAGTAGGCAGATCTCACTGATGGGCTGGGTTTGATGTGTCAGAAGAGGCTGTATCTCATCAGCTGATGCTCCCAAAGAAGAAAGAAATATTTTGAGGCTAGCCTGCAGCCTGCTTTCGGTCCTGTGTTGGGCGTTTTAGGGCAAGTTTGATTGGAAAGCAGCTGCTGCTGCTCCTCACACTGGTGTTGCCCCAGCTTCGCCATGGGTGGCTGTGGGTGCCAGGATGGGCACTGCTGGGTGCGGAGGGCAGCGTGCTGGGGCAGAGCAGTGTTTCCTTGAGAGAAAACTAAACCAAAAAGGGCTACAGCCTTTTCTTCACCTCTCACAGGCAGCACAGAAACACAGATCTTCCTTGGGATCTCTTCTCCCCTCAGAGCCACTGAGAGACCTTTACTTTAAGAGGTGCACTGATTAATCTGGGGACATTCCTCTTCTCCTGAGAGGATAAACACGGGCTCTGTTATGCCCTCAGACAATGAGCGAGCTGTGCCAGGCTGGATTTGGGTAACTTTCTGTGAAGCCACAAGCTGCCTTATTTGGAGCTGGATTTGAGCACGGACCCGCTTTCGTGACTTTTCTTCATAGCCAGTGTTTGGAGAACCTCAGGCTCTCCCAAGTGCAAGAGGCATCAGGGACTGTGCCAGCAGGGAAGTTGCATTGGTTGCTGTGGGAGAAGTGTTAAAAGCTGATTATTTTGGTAGCAAATTGAGGAAAGGCAGGTAAAATCTTCTCTCCCTCACCAGGGAGCTGGGGAGGATTTTCTCTCTCCAGTAAGTGGAAAAACCTCAAGGCCAGTTTGCCCTGAGTCTTGCACAAATTTTGTGGTTTTGCCCCAGCTTCAGTGGAACCTCTGTGAAAATCTCTTGGCTGGGATTTGCAGAAATGAGCAAGGAGGAAAACCACCAGCTGACCTCCCGAGGGGCAGAGCTGGGCTCCTGCTGACAGCCTGTCTTGCAGATCCCAGTCCTTGTGTGTTCACCGGGCCTCTGCTGTGCTTGCACAACTGTAGACTTTACACTTTTACTGAACAAACTCTCTTTTTTCAATGTGACCTTGCTGGTGCCTCTCATACCTGGAGCTGACCTGACTTGGACCCTTTTGAAAAAAATAGGTTTTCTACTTCTGTACTCTTTGGTAGTTATCTTCCTTTTTTTAAGATGAATGGCTTCAAGGATTTAGAACACTCAACATTAAATTGGCATTTGAACACATACTTCCAGCCTTTTGTAGAAGTGATATTGAATTCTTAAGTGGTTTTTTTACATATATATTTCTTTCTTTGCCCTGTCCCTCTTGTTTTAAATGGAAGGGGAGGTGTCATGGAGAACATATTGAGTTCTGCTGGAAATACTCTGGTGGAGCTCCTCTCAGTGACACCTTCTCCACTACAGTGTCCCCCATCTGCTCCCATCCTCCATTGCCATTCCCCGCCCCTCCCTGGAAGAGAAAGCATTGAGGAAGTCAGCCATAAAAATTCCCATTACTTGGACATAAATATTCCAGTGGTAAGATGGGTTGATGCTCTGTAGGCAGAACATGTCCTCCTGTGTTTGAAGCATGTTTTTATCCTTGCCCTGGGGTCTCTGTAACGCGTGTCTGCAGGCATACACATGTGTGTGTGCAAGTGTCTGGTCTTCTGCTGGATGACAGCACGGGCAAGGCAGCAGTTTCAGCCTCATCAGCTCACAGAGCTGCTTGGCCCTATTGAGCATCTTCATGGTAGCCTCTAAAAGCAGCATTGCTGTGCCTTGGCCTGAACTGAGACTTTGCTCTGCTTCACTCCCTGTATTAGGACATTAAGGAAAGCCGTATGTGCAGGAGGAGTGGGAGGGCATGGTCCCAGCTCACAGCCCACCCACAGGGACCTGTGTTATGGTTTCTCTTTTTCTATTGTGTTACGAAATTAAACGGGCAGTGAAACAAGCAGTGGAAGCGATGGCTGCAGGGGTTTCCATGCTCATGGGACACCTTGGAAGAAGACTTGATATTCCTCAAAGTGATGCTGCAAGGGCAGCTGGTGTGAATCCCTGTCAGTTCCCTCCTGATGGGAGACATCCCTGAGACCCATGGTGAGGGAGTAATGGGATATAACACAAAGATGCTGCTGCAGACATTACCAAGTCCCACTGAATGTAGTTTCTTAGTCATCTGTGTGCTCCTATACACTGTGCTAAATGTCAAGATGTGGACATTGTGAAGAGTGTGTTTGGGAGGGGTTGGAGGAATTTTGGATCCCCTGCAGGTGGGTACAGCAGCAGTTCAAAGCCACGTCTCTGCCTTTGCTCTGCATTACTAGCAGTTTTTACTGCTTTTTGGCATTGTGTTGATTGAACAAGTCTCCAAGGCAGAGCAGCTTTTGAGAGTGTAGAGAGCTCCGTCCCACTAGGTCTGCTCAGACTGGAAGTCTGACCCTGCATGGGAAGTAACGTGAATGTGAGACTGGGGCAGAGGGAAAAACTGATGGTCTCCCCACTTTCTGAGCCATAATCTCCCCATCCTTCCTACCCACTTCTCAGCAGATCAAATAAAACGCAAAAGTCTGTTTGTACATCAGAGAAATGAAACAGGGTGCTAACAGCCTGTTGGGAAAAGGGAATAAATGGGGCTGATCCTAACTTGAAAAGCTCTCCTAAAAACGTCAGTTGCACATCTCATTCTTCTTGGGTAATGCTGAGCCTTCCATTTTAATAGAGTAATGAAATAACTCTTAGGAAAGAAATCACCTGCAGGAACTGGAAAGGGCTTTGCACATCCCCAGAACGAGGAGGCTTCTCATAAAGCAGGGAAGATTGTGTGGCTTATGTGGTATGGGGCGCAGAGCTGGGATGACGGCTAGGAAGGATGTTCTTGTACGTGAAAGGAATAAATAAGAATGTGCAGAAAGACGACAAGCAAGCCTTCTGCTCCCACCTGAAAATGCAGCTCTGGGTCTGGCATGGCTGGATCAGTGGATGACGGTGCTTCCCTCTGCTTTCTCCCCAGCTGGCTGGAGGCATCATCCTGGGAGTGGCCCTGTGGCTCCGGCATGACTCGCAGACCACGAATATCCTGTACCTGCAGCTGGGGGACAAGCAGGCCCCCAACACCTTCTATGTTGGTAAGTAGGTCTGGGGATGCTGGCATCGCTGCATGGGCATCATGCCACAGGGTATACTGCAGCATGCCCAAAAACAGGGCAGAAAGCTCTGGGTAAGCAGCAAGGAAGGTAGACTAAAAATACTTCCTGCTCCCCCCATACTCCCCAAAATATCCCCTGCTGTGCCAATCACTAAATGTTGGCTATGACCCAAGCACAGAAACCAAAGCCATGGTGGCTAAAAGCACAAAAAGACATGTTATGACATAGTGAGCTTTCTCCAATGCAGCCTCCCCCAGAGCACATTTGGGAAGAGGGGGGAGACTTCTTGGAAGTGTGTCTCGTTTCCTATCCAAAGAGACGTAAAAGTAGCCGACGGAGCGGCTGGCAGTGGAAAGTGAAGCTCAGCGAGCTCGTGACTCATGTTCTCCAGGAGGGGCATGTGGAGCCTCTGTGTGTTACGGCTAAGCTTAGCACGATTTTTCAAATTTGATGGCATGCTGGCGTGGTGGAAGATGAATATCCCTATTTTTGCCCTGTTCTCCCATGACACCTTACAGACAAGGGGGAACAGTTTGCAGAAGGGGCTGCCTGCCAGGCGGGGGCTGGCTTGGAGTGGAAGCTGCCACAGCTGGGGCAAGGACCCGACTGATCCCATGTCCTGTTCTCCCCAATAGCTGAAATTACCTTCTGGAAAGGGTCTTCCTTTTGTTTTCTCTGCTTACCCATGAAACGGCAGGTTTGAGCCCTTTCCCTGACTGTGCCTGGTTACAGTAGATGCTCCTGCTGTAAACCGTGGTGTGTTTTCCTCTCTTGCTGTCCCTCCCGCCTCGTGCTGAGAGCTGTATTTACAGCATTCCTCCCTTGTAGATTTCAATTTTAAAAAGAGAAAAAGCAACTGTTAAGAAGTTAAACTCTCTCCTTTTTGGGAAACAGCCCAAACATCTCCTTCCTTCTGGAGGCCAGCAACTGATGCCTCCCCAGTTAACACATTACTCCCAGAACCAGGGGGACCTGGAGTGTTGGTGTTGAGTCCTCCCTTCCTGCCTGTTGGGCATCTTTTGCTTTTTCACCCCTTTTTGTTTTATCTTTGTCTTTGGCCTCTGCTATTTAGAAGTCAATGGGGAACGGACTGTGGGTCCCACACCGTGCTGGCTTTCTGACACCCGTGAGTGGCCCATGATTTGAGGCTGACTGTCTTTTTAAAGTTATATTCAGCAACAGATCAGCCTGGATTCCTTCTGGCAGCTGTAATTTCCATGCAATAATAACAGCAGAGCATTTATTTCAGCTGCTGCCTCTCCCAGCCAGCCCTCTGGACCCTGAAGGCTGGGATTTCTTTTTGCTTTTTTTTTTTTTTTTTCTCTTCCCTTTTTCCCTCCACCCCACAACTGATACTCCCTCCTTTTTCTCCTCTGGCATCCAACATACATATGAACATGATGTTCCTGCTTCGGGAGCAGGAACCTCTCTGGGGTTGGCTTCCAGAGCTGTTGCTTTTTTTGTTGTTTTCTTTTCCCCTTGCAAACCACTTTCTGGTGTTTGGCATGGTGTGCTGGTCCTGGGATCCATCAGGAGGCTTTTAAAGGCTGGCCAGGCTTCACCGCGGTGCTGCAGGACAGGGGAAGCAATAGAAACTGTCAGAGGAGGAAAACTTGCACCATGGAGCTTGTACTGAGAGAGGAGGGGGAGTGGGAAAGCAGCACTTTAGTGTCTCCTGGTTTCTCTCTGTGTCCTTTCCCCTGCCCTATATTTGGATCTGTTTTGTTAAAGGCTACTTTCCCACGATGTTTGTGTGTTACAGGAGAGGAAGAACAATTAACACAGCCAGTTGGTGTGTGGGATTTGACGGCAATGGGGAAGTGGGAGAAGGAGGATGTGGGGAGCAGAGCAGCTCCTGGGGTACCAGGCGTGATGCTTATCTGCTGCAGGAGCAGGAGAAGGGGAGCAGTCCTTGCTCTCAGCTTCGCCTGCACCCAAACCCAAAGGCTGCTGGCAGCCACTCTTGCAGCCCCCATGGGCACAGGCAGCTGTTCCCTGCTCGCCTGTCCAGCCCAGGAGGAGGGAAATCCTGGGGTTGGGGTTTCCCACAAGCGGTACCCTCTAGCACTTTGGCACTGCGTCCAACAAGTTGTCTTGTGGGCTGGCTTGGGAGGTTATTAAACGAGCTCTTCTTCACGGGCTTTTCCTCAACGTGGCTCACAAACCATCTGATCCCCTGACCACTTGTTGCAGTCTTGGCTTTTAGCACTTCCATTTTGGCTATGGACACACCGCTCCAGCAAATGACAAACTAACTGCTTCAGCACTGTAAAGACTAGCCAGTACCAGGGATGGGGATAGCTGGTGCACCATAGTTTCATGCTTTCTTCACTATAAAGGAAAATACTTGCTTTTCATCTGAGCTAGGCTTATGGTCTAATATGCATTTATTTGCTTTATCTGTAGCTGAAAAACTAAAATCCTTCTTGCCCTTGTCTCATACTGCGTCTCAAGTGCTCTGTGTGTCTGAAGGCTGGGCAAGGTGTTGATAGCAGGTCAGAAAACATCCTTCAAGATAGCTAGAGGCATTGATAAGTTGAATGCAAACAACCGGTTAACCACTGCTTAGATATTTATTGACGCTACCCATAAAGACCACCATTAAAAAAAAAAGCGTGAAAAACTGTGATTCAATGATTTATGAGAGCCCATGGGAGAAGGCTGAGCTGGCCCATCTCTGCAGATACCAGTACAAACTGGAGCAAGCTCATCTCTGCACAAAATGTTGGTGCTGCAGTGTCAGTGGTTTTAAGAGCCCCTGGGGATCTTGAAGAGGCAAGTGACACTGGACTTATCGCTTTTGTCCCATTTTGTTGGCATGATGTTGGCATCATAATGTGATAGGGGAAGGCCAGGATGCCCATCCTTCAGGGATTTGGTTATGTGATGTCCAGAGATGGCCGCTGCAGGCAAAACGCATTCAGCAGGGTGGGGACAAAAGCCTCGGCTCTTGTTTGAAATCCAGGGGTGGGAATTTAAGGCACATTTCCCCCCTTGCTGGGCTGCCTGTGCACTGGGAGCATCCCCAGGCGTTCGTCCCTTCCCGTGCTTTCCCCGAAGCTGCCTGGCGAGGCGGGGAATGCAGCGGCCGGATGGTCTGAGCTTCACTCTTGCCTGCCAGATCCAAAATAGGAAATCTGTGTCCAGCTGCTCGCGGGGAGAGACAGGGCGACACGACCCGCTGCTCTAATTAGCTCGGCCCTGGGAGTAGGGCCAGCGCGAGGAAGAGTGCAAAGGCATCCAGAGCTGGGGTGTGGTTTTCCGTGTAGTTTTGGGGAGTGAGGAGGGGGTTTGTTTTGCTTCTGTTTAGTTTTTTCATATCTGATTAGTAAATCCTCTGCTGGGAAGTGTTTCCTCCCTGGGGCACGGCAGCACTGGTGCTCCTTGGGAAGGGTGTAAGGTTTTGGGCAGGCATGCAGTGGCAGGTTAAACTTGGTCACTGAGGCTGCTGCCACCCCCCCATTCCCAGCTGTCCTGCTGGGTATCCCTGCCCCAACAGAAAGGCAACAAGGGCTTTTTAATTCTTTTTTTGAGGGAGGGCATTCCCTAGCAACCAGGCTGATGACTGTGTATCTGGGTCCCAAGCAGGTCAGGCAGCAAAGCTTGTGGGAGACAAGGAGGGGACAGCTGGGAGCCGCAGTGGTTTGGGCTAATTTTAAAGCCATTAGCACGCCTGCAACACAGTGTGCTGTGGTGGGGCTGGAGGGGAGGCTGGCTAATGAGAACACAGGCTTTCTAACAAGGTGGATCACAGACTCTCTTCACTGTCCTGCTCTGTACAAATACAATCCAGTATAATGATTTCTGCCCTGGAAATGAGTTCAAGCTGCTTTTCACACAGACTAGGCTGTGGAAGAAATGGGCCAGAAAGCACAGGGATGCTTTGAAGTATTTGTCACAAACAAGTATGCATCTGAGTTGAACTGAGTCACGTCTGCACACTTGTCCTTAAAGTCAGTGTGACATCCATCCCTGGCAAGCTTTTGTGGCGGGTCCTCAGGATTTTTGGAAGTGCATGGAGTACATGCATTTTTCTCTATTGGAAAGAAACTTATGTACAGCTAAGGGCAATTTAATTATTTAGTCCCTTAAAGGAAAACAAAAGCTGAGGTTTACTATATCTAGATTTCCCTCTAATCCCTGTCAGATTGCTTCCTTCAATAATACTGGAATTCCTTTTAAAATAGTAGTTTTGAGGCAAAATACTTTGTCAGTACTTCCCTCTAAGTGTCTGCTTTATGCTGTATACCTTACAACACAAACAATCCTTTTTTTTGTTTGTTTGTATTCTTATCATAGAATTCAATTTCTGTTTAAAAAAAAACAACTTATATTTAATTGCAATTCAGACTGCCTTCATTATGACCAACTCCTCCCATTCATTTACTCTGTAGACTAAAATTGGTTATGACTTAAGGCCATAAATTGGTACCTTTGGGTTCAGATATATCTGACTACAAATAATGTAGTTGTCCGTCTCCTTTGCCCTCCCCTGTTGGCTCTGGCATCAGGGACCTGTGCCAATGGTGGCTTCTTGCTCTTCAGAGTTGTTTGAACCTGTAGCTTGGACAGTTTTCCTTGGAAAACCTGCCCCATGTTTCGACACGCAAAGCCCACAAGAAGCCCTCCAGCAGCATTTGGGCTCTGTCAGCAGGTGAGACCTCGGGTCACACAGAGGTTTCCAGAAGTGTTGCAGGCTGGGGCAGCAGAGGATGGGCCAGTGTCTTCCAGCCTGGATCTCCTGTGCTGTGCCACTATAATCCATCCCAGTGTGGGAGATGTGCCATAGACATCCTCCCAGCTCTCATGGGTATGCAAATGTTAAAAACCTCCTGTCTCCTTCCAGCATTCTCTGGGTAGACAGAGGAGAAGAAATCTGACTGTGGCATCTCTGCATGGAGTGATTTTGGTTATGTGTGTGCACACAAGGACATTGTTTGGGACCTTTGCCACCTCGCCTTTGCTTTTCTGATGGAGATGTGTCCTCTGCTTCCTTCTTGCCTTGTTCTCGCAGGCAAGGGCAGCATGTACAGCCTTTCATCTCCCCGTGTGAGCCATGCAGCCCCAGGAGAGCTCGCCATGCTTTGTGACACTGTTGCTCCATCTGGAAGTCATTAGCAGCCAAAGAGCAGCGATGTTTTTCTTGGGAAAGGGGGTGGAGGGGAACGGAGGGGCTTCCCAGTTATCGTCCTCCAGCAAACCCTCTCTTTTTCTACCCCCTCTCTCTTACCCATCTTCCAAGAAAGCTCTGTCAGTTCTGCTCGGCCAGTTCCACTGGGCAGCTGGACAAAAATGTCCAGGAGACCCTCCTGTGCTGGCTGGGTGGTGCAGTCACCCTTTTCCTGCCCCCACCCCACCCTGGAGGGGCTGTTTGCTCTTTGCCTGTCTCTTGCCCCAAAGTTGCAAGGAAGGACATCATGGTCATTTTTTTGACTACGGAGAGTCCGTTCATCCAGGATTTGTGGTGTGGGGTAGAATGAAGTCTCCCTTTTGCCACCATCTGATGATCCTACCCATCCCTGCAGCAGGGCTGGTGGCGAACCTGTGACGTTCAGCATCTCCAAGCCAGAAGCCATGGCAGGGCAGGCACCACAGCCACCCTCTAGCCCTCAGAGGCTTGCAAAACTCCTGGGTGCGCAGGGTCTACCCCCAGGAGTCTGCCTGTTGGGGGAAAAAACACAAAAATCTCTCTTCTCTCTGCTCTCAGCCCCTTTTTAAAGCCCATCCCGTGGAGAGGGCAGGCACGGCTTGGAGAGCTGCCTGGGCTTCCTGGGAAGTATGGTGTGATGCTGGGGGGTTCTTTTTTATTATTTTTTTTGTCTTTTGGAAACATTGCCATGGTGACCTGGGGGAAGAGACTGGCTTCCATTAGCTTAACGAGCTAAAGCTGCTGGGAGAGGATTGAAATGGGTCTGGTGCTGCCCAGAAATGCCCATGCCTGGAGCTGCACAGCATCTCTGATGGGGATGGTGGGCACGGGAGGAGGGCTGGCCCACTCCCTGCTTATTTTAGATGGACTCTGCTGAGCTTGTTCCTCCTTTTATTTGTTTTTCATCATGTCCTTTTTTTCAGTTCTGTTCTCTTCTACTTGTTTTGTTATTTCTCAGCAGGGAGAGGACATGAGTTTTACGACCTTGCAGGCACCAGTTATGCTGCTTTAGTGCCAGAGCAAGTGCTGACATTGAATACTGCCTTTTTATTTCCCTTCCCTGCTCCCAAAACTGAGCATACCACTGCCTGCCTGGCCGGGAGGCAAAGCACCTTCTGCAGAGGTGTCATCTGTGTGAGCTGGGAGCTAGCTGGCCTCTTGGTTGCTTTTTTTAATTTCCGACCTAGCACCATCCAGAGAGAAGTGCTCAGTTACGCTCAGTCCCCTGCATGTGATGTTCAAGGGCTTCCCATGTGGCTAAAGCTGTAGCCCAAAGCAGCACATGCGCTGGTTGTATCAGGGAAGGGGGGGTGAAGTTTGGTCCATTGCTGATGCTTTTTCTGATGCATCATGTTCTGATGCTGTTGAGCAAAGAGTTCATATCACAGTTGCTGTGCCTCCTGCTTTGAATTCAGACAGGACTCTGAACCTCTCTGTAACGAGGAGGCTAAAGGAGATAGAGGACTCCAGGCAATGTTGAAACCACTTGTCTCTGTGAGTCCTCCTGTGACTTCCTCGACTCCGAGACACAAGTCCTGCAGCTCACAGCTTGCTGTCGTGGGTGGCTGGTTGTGTTTGGCAGCTTTAGCAATGTTGCTTACTGCTGCTGTATCAGAGAACTGTGCCATAGGGTTACGAATCACACTCTAGCCTTGCTCAGGGATGTGAAGGCATGTTGGGACGTGTAAATGATTTGCTCACTGTACCTGTTGCTGCAGCTCTGGCTATTCCCAGGGTAATCTACTGCAGCTGGAGAGAGCAGCATGGCTGTATGCACTGCAGTTTGCATTTATACCTCTCTGATTTTTTTTCTCTCTTTTTTTTTTTTTTTTTGTTTATGGCAAACAATATATATTGTTTTAAAACTCCTGAAAAAGTGGCAATAAAAATGAGCTGGGAAGTGGCATGCAAAAGGCAGATGGAGCCTTGCTCATACAGAACTGTGCCAGTTTGGGTAGAGTCCTGAAGGAGCAAATATTAGTTTGGTGAAGCATTTCTCACCCACGACAGCCAATAAGGAGTTAATCCCAACTCTGATGCTTACATAGTGAAGAGTCTTGTGCTGGGGGGAGCCTTCTCTGACTTTAAGGAGGATAATGTGCCATTCAGGATGAGGATGACAGGTGCCTTGCTCACAGACACAGAGCCCAAAACCATGCTGGCCGTCATCCCCGCCGTTGCCAGTAATGAAAGTTAAGACGTGTCAGGCTGCTTTCTGGGAAAAGGGCTTGGTCATTCCTGTCTGGGCCGTGATTGCCATGAAATAGTCCCCCAGCTGCTTGGCACCCAGTCTGGAGGCAGAGACACCCCACCGGCCCCATCCCTGAAGGGGAAGGATGGGTGTGGGAAAACAAACACCATCCAAAGCATGTGGTTGGGCACTTTGATTGCCTTCATTGGCATTTCCGTGGAGAAACACCACTAGCATTCATTGTACAAGATGCTATTGTGGGATTAAATATTTGTGCTTGTTTTTAAATAAACTCTGGAGCAGAGTCCGCACTGTTGCTCCCGGGAGGCTGTAGTGCTCTGGCCCTCGTTAACAAAAGGCGACTCCATAATGGCCACTTGTTTGTGCCTGAGAACGAAGCTGGCCTTTATCCCAAAAGCCTTCCAGGGTTTTTTGTGGTTTTCCAAGGTCAGGCCAGCCATTGCCACCCTCTCCCCTGCTTGGCTGCATGTTCCTGCTGCTCCAGCCCCATAGGTCGCATACGCTGGGCTCCAGTCAGGAAGCCACACGTGATGCACATCTTCTTCCCTTCACTCCTGTACTTCTTGCTGTTTGCTTGCTTGACAGCAGTACTGGCTTTGGTGAGGGGTTGGCAAAGGATGAGCAGGGAGAGAAGTGGGACCTCACTTGTCTGTCTGAGGTCTGCGCAGCTTGTCTGGGGTGGGAGTTCAGCAGGTTGAGTTTGGTTTTGGTTTTTTGAAGCTGCATAAACCCCAGCAAGAAGTAAGTACAGAGGCCTCCAGAAGACCTCTATAAAATGGCAAATGTCTCTTAGTCTCCTCCATCAGTTGAGGTTCTTGGTGGGCTTTTATCTCCCAGTTTTCAGAGCAAAACTTTCCTAGCTGCCAGTGGCTTTTATGTCTCCCTGATGATCTCAATATAGGATCATCTAGGCTCCCTTTCTCACAGGAGGCTGGACCAGATGATCTTATGAGGTCCCTTTCAACCTGGGCTACTCTGTGATTCTGTGATCTCCTGGCTATATTTGTTCAGCCTGGAAATTGCCTTCAATATTCATTCTGAAGAATGTGAGAATAAAATCTCCTGTCCATCCATGGGAGTGACTTGGTCATTGGGGTCCCCTGCAGCATCATGCTGCTCGGTGTCCAGATTGCGGCATCTGCTTATTACCCATTTACTGGGGTGGTTAGCATGACTAGTGAATTCCCAGACATTGAAGTGACTTGCCCCCAGCCCAGCTTTGTCTCCTCTCTGCTGACCCAATGTGAGGAGAAGTCAGAAGCTGCTGCACTCAGGGATGAGCAAAGTTTATTTTCCTAGAGGGCCTTGTGATTAAAACTCTCCAGGGGAGCCACCCAAGGCTGTAAGATGGAAAAACCTGATGGACTGAAAACGTAAACCGTCACCATTGCTGGTACAAGCTGGAGCAGCGGGGGCTTGGTTTTGGGCATTAGTAGTTTCTGGTGACAATAAACAGACTTTTTTTTTTATACATTAGTGATACGTTGTTCTTCTTTAAACAGCAGTTATGTAGCCTCTGAAAATCTCTGTCAGTCCCTCTGGAACTTGGCAGGCATCCAGCAGGAAGCCTTCATTTTACAGGGTACATTCCTGCCTTCCCATCGCTCCGGCGCCCTCTGCCCTGTGCTCACCCAGCGCGCTGCTGGCCATGGGGCTCTGCCCGGCTGCCGCTGCACCTCCCGTCAGCTCCACACAGCCTGTAAAATCACCTAATACTTGAGGCAGGCCCACAAAACTGGCGGCCTGTCCTTTTCAAGAAACTCCTGGGCGGGTTTCTTTTGCTTGTTTTTCTCTGCTCTTCCTGCCTTCAGGCAAGGACGTGTCCTGTCCCCTGGTATGGAGCTTCAACAGCCCGCTGGGTTTTGTGGCTACCAAGTACTGTTGACACCCCCTCGATATGCATTAGGAGGTGCAACTCACGCCTTTTTCCCCCTTCTGCTGGTGGTGTTGCTGTGAGGACATTGGTGTCACCAGCTGTGGAGCTGTCAGGGTTTGTGCCAAGGGGCTCCCTGTGGGGTCAGCCTGTCTCGTTGTGCTGATGTGTCCCTGCAGCGGTGTCCACCCTCATCTCCCTCCTCATCTCCCTCCTCGTCTCGTCTCCCTCCAGCAGCACCTCATCATGGCAGTTGGCATCGTGTGAGTGTGGGTCGGTGGGAAACGCCGTCCCCAGGGTCCCCACGCTGTGGACGCTGGGCCGCGTGTCCATCGCCGCTTCACCCAGTTGGTCCTTGTGTTGTTTGTGTACTGGTGGCTTTTGTTTTGAAAGAGGGAAGACGCAAGAGCCAAAGTTGACCCTTTCCCAAGTTTTGCATATCCAGGAGGGGATTTTAAACAACTATGTATCTGTTTTTTCAGAGAAAGGTTTAACGGCTTAACTCTGTTCTCAGTGCATGCTCTTTAGACTTTGCACTTAAATTATCAGAAGGTTGTTTAAAAGCACAAACAAAAATCTCAAACATGATGGGCTTGTACAAGCAATTTTAATCTTGAGCTCTGTTTATACTTTAGTGCTGCTCCTAGAGGGGAATTGACAGACTGATACAAGTTAAAATGCTTTTATAGTTATTTAACAAAATAAAACATTTAATTGCAGGGATGTGTCTCCCAAGCACTAGCGAGATGCACTGTATTGCCATTACATCTGGGATGTCCTATGTACTTCTACTCTCATCCTGGGTTTTTTTTTTCCTCACTATCAGTTAAAAATTGTCACTGCAGTCTTGTCTCATTTGGAATTATTTCTTCGATTATTTTTTGCATGTGTCAAATTGCTTTTGAATGGAAAGTAGGATTCACAGTAGTAGAACCACAGTACTTGAAAACATTAGTTAACCGAAAATGCATTAAATATATGGGATACACTAGGAGAAAGCTGTGTTTTTAGAAAAGGAAGCAAATTTAATTGAGGAGGTGGCGTTTGGCCAAGTAATCATCATGGTCTTGCCAGTCTCATGGTTGATGAGACCATGGTGATTACTAGAAGCAGCAGACCTGGGCCTTGAGCTAAGCTCTTCTTTCCTGGATGAATAAACTTTAATTCCTCTGCTTTTTGAGCCCCACAGTACCTAGTTTCCCATCTTTGAACTAGTTATGGAGTAAGTTGACTGTGCAAATTTAGTAAGTTGAAGTAAAAAAGTCTTCCTCTTTGCAGAAGAACCTATAACAAACAAAAGCCAGATTTTATGAAATTAAATGCTTAAGCAGTGCTTTTCCTTTAGTTTCTGTCTTTAAAATGTTGGCCAGATAAATATTTGCATGACATTTAATATAAATAAACTGTATGCCTTACTGTTTATTTTAAAATATATGCTAACTAATAATTTTCATCTCCTCTCTTTAAATATTTAAAACAGTAAGTATGCCATGGGAACTCCCACACTGCAGCATTCGGGGGGCTGGAAAGCCTTTGTCTCGCCTGCTGCATCCTCTGCCTGTTACCGCTCAAGTTCTCCGCGCTTCTTCTGGTTTTGGGGGTGATGGGTTTTTAAGTTTTGGTGTTAGCAGTTTCAAACACTTGGAGATCCAACTCATGTATGTTGTGTTCTTCTATTACGTCTGCCACCACCTCTATCCATATCTCCTGGGCCTTAATTCTGCACACCCCTATTCTGCACACCAGCCTGGTGCTACAGGGTGCTCTCGTACAATGCTCTGCAGTAACACGTTTGCCTCTCACTCTCCCTTGCAGGAATCTACATCCTGATTGCGGTTGGAGCTGTCATGATGTTCGTGGGGTTCCTGGGATGCTACGGTGCTATTCAGGAGTCTCAGTGCCTTCTGGGAACGGTAAGAGGCAGAAAGCTTTGCATGGTCCTTGGCACTGTGGTGTCCGTACCATGGCTGTGCCTTCCTCGCTGGAGACTTTTGCAACAAAAAGGGCTGGGAGGATGTGTGAGCGTATAGGTGGGAACTAGCTGACCCCTGCGAGGAGGAAGGCAGCACTATTTGGCTGAGGGCATCTCTGCCCAGCATGCTGGAGCTCCAGCTGAGCTGGCAGGCATCGTGCAAGCTCCTGCTTGTGCCTGGATGCAGGCCAGAGGCTGAAAGCAGCAGAAGAGGTGCAAATGGTGGGATTCTTGGAGATTCGTTTTCTCTGTTATACCTGGAACCCACCCCCCGTGCTTTTTTTCCCCACCGTGGTCTGGCTGTCTTACCAAGCACCCACTAAACTCTCTTTCTTACCTAATGTCCCCTACAGCTTCCCCTTTCGCTCTCTTTTAGGGCGGCCTGTGGTGATTCCAGTTCTTTTAAGGAATCATCTGCTATTTTTATCTGTTTGGACAAGGAAACAGCAAAGATTTCCCACAATATGTTAGTGAGGACATCTAGGTGCATCCTGGAAAATCCATTACTGAAATGCTACAGGCGTCCTTGATGTGAGGCAGCAGCTCAGGATTCCTGGCACGGGATGGGCTTAATTGTGTAACCCGTGGCCACACCAAAAGCCTTTGCCTTAGGGGTAAGGGAGACCCATTTATTTAAAGCAAGTTCTCACATGTGGTTCAGCTTTAAACTCACTGAAAAACAAAAAAAAAAAAAAAAAAAAGAAAAAGAAAAAATTTGGAAGGACTTTCCAGCCCTTGGCTTTGTTGGGCTGGGAAATTCTTGGTGGTGGTATAGTGGCCCATGAGTGTGGATTCAACAGCGACAGAGGGAAATGGAGCTGCTTTCCCTCAGTCTCACCAATGGCTTCACCTCTAGTTGCCTCTGTTTCCCAATAAGAAGGGGGTACTTCTCGCTGGCTTTTGTAAAGCACTTCTGAATGTCGGTGTATGGAGCTGCTGTAGGCGTTTGCAGGCCTTGTCACTGCTGCTGAGAATAGGAGCCAGGGCACAAATACGACAGGGGTTGTTGTAGTGAGGTCTGGCAGCTTTGCGTTATTTCTTTTTGTTAATGTAAGCAACGACAGAACTTGAACTATCCCTCACTCCCTCTTCAAGTTGGAAAGAGGATTAGAAGGGCAGATGGTACAACATACCTGAGGTCTGACAGGGAAACCGGCTGCTTTGGCTGAAATTAGCAGCTCTAGCTGCTGTGCACTGCCTGTGTTTGCTCACACCTTGGCTTGCTAAGAGAAGGCTGGAAACACCTCAGGATGATGCTTTCTGTTGGCCAAGGCTCCCACCGTGCTCCAAGGACATTTCCAGGCAACGTCCTTAGGGTGTTGCGGGGAAGTAGCCACACTTTCCTCTCCTGCAGCCAGCTGGTGGAGTGACTACAGGCTTATTGCAAAAGGGGCAAGTACCAGGAAGCTTCACACTATCAAAATCCTGTGCCAAAACTGGTGTGGAAGTTGAGCGGCAAGACCTGACGAAGGCAGTAGGGAGCCGCTTAGCATGGAGTGGGCTCTGCTCCCTGGGAAGGGGGTGGGACCCATCTGAACACCTGGCTGGGAACACCACCATGCTCCCATGGCATCAAACTGCATCTCTGGTGTTTTGCATCCAGCTTGCAGAACTGCATCTGCAGGAAGTTGTACCTCTAAATTTGGGATAAACTAGCCATCCTACACTGGAGGGTAACCACTGCGAGAGTGAGCCCTAGTGCTTAACCAGAGAATTACAGCGGCATTGCACCCGCAATTTATGGTGATGTGATTCCTTGAGTGGACGCGAGACCCAGTCCCCCAAAGATGTTCCTGGAGAATCAGGGACGGATAGGTATTTAAATAGGAGCTGGTTGTTTGAACGAGGATGTTGGAAGTCTGGACTGAACAAGGATGTTGGAAGTCCTTTCCTGCTGTCAGGTCAATAGTCTTGTTTCTATTTTGCTGATAACCCTTTGCTCTTACACATGAAAGCCAGGTCAGAGCATCATTCTAGAAACTCCTGTTTCCTCTATTGTTGAAGAAAATGTCCTGAATGTGTCTGAAACAGGGACTTCTAGGAGCCAGGGGCTGTCGTCCCACCCCATTCTGTGATTTTTGTCTTCCTCTGACTGCATTCACCTCTTTTGCTGCTTTACTTCCATGGCAACTCTCTCAATTTGGGGCTTTTCCCAGGAAGAAGTCACTGTGGGTGATGTTGTGGAGGTAATGTTGGCTATGTGTGGACTGTGCCCATCCATGCCTTCTCACTTGGCTCTGATATATGAGCTTTACAGCTTCCCATTCCCAGTCTAACAGAACGACCATCACGATGTGTTCCTGGGATCTGAACAAAAAGATGGAAGGAGGCTTTGGGGGAATGGCAGGGAGGAGTGCTGGAATTGCACAAACAGGGCGGGACTGTGGGAACACATCAGTCTTAGTATTTATGCAAAAAACTGCAGAAGCCTTGCAGAGCTGTGGATGCCAAGATTGCTCACCATAAATCACACCCTGACTCCCTGCAGCTCCTCAGTAGTTGAAATGTGCTTTTAACCCTGCACTGGCAATTCCCATCCTCAGAGCATTTGTGGCAAAGTAAGAAGCTCGTCTGGATGGTTGGGCAGGTGCACGAGGAGGAGCAGTGTGTCTTGTGCACAGGGCATCCTCATCCCTGCCAGTCCCGGTGTGGAAGGCTCTGCTGATCCCCAATCAGCCATCCCAGTGGGAACTCTGGATAGGGGTGGCACATCTAATGAGTTATAGGAAAGTGTGTTTGGGCTAAGTGTGTGTATGAGAGATAAAATGGGTTAAGTCAAGTGATGCCTTGCTTTGTTCTCCATACGTAGAAGTGCTGCTCCACTCTTCTACCCACCTAATTGCTGCTCTTGCCTGTAGCCAGAAATGTTAATTGTCCTTCTCTTGATTTGTCTTTGCAGTTCTTCACTTGCCTGGTGATCCTGTTTGCCTGCGAAGTTGCAGCTGGAATTTGGGGATTTGTCAACAAAGACCAAGTAAGATGACTCTGAAACCTGCCTTTGTGGGATGGGGAAGCTGGGGCAGAGCCACAGCAGATCCCAGCACGAGCTGTTCTGCTCTCAAATTGCTCATGGACTGAGTCATGGGGGCTTGGATTAGCGATGTGATCTGGGCAGGTCACTCAATTCCTCTTGGCTGGGCTGATGAACTTTAAATATGAGCACTTGATGGTACCAGCTGCCCCTTGTGGTATATAGCGCAATGTCTGGAATAAAAATAGGCTTGTCTCACTTGGGTCTCCTCCTTGCTGCTACACTGTCAGTCACAGTGTGAGCTGATTCATGGATGAAGTCATGAAGGAAAGCCATCTGCACATCCTAGGTGCCAAAGAGCAAAGTGCAAATGTGGCCCCGAAGGGAGGGTACACCATCCAGGGAGAACCCGTGTCTGCATTAATGGGATGCCTGATGCTTCCTGCTCTTTGCCACTATCATATAATCCACTTCGGGCTGTTTGTCTGCAAGGACTGAGCTTGCTGCTGATCAATATGCTTTGCATGTGCAAGGGGTGGAAGTCATGTGTCTGTCCCAGGCACCCTGCTAGAGACTGCTCAGATGCAGTCCACTGGCTGGAGGGGGTTAGGTAAAGGGTAGGACTGAAAATTGCAGCTTTTTTGCCTTCCCTTTCTGCTCACCTTCCCTTCACATTGGCCACATATGCTCATACACATGCAGAGTTTGGTCTCAAAGAGCAAAACTACCAGTGCATGGGAGCCATGGCCATTCTGCAGCAAGCAGCGTGCTGGGTATTGATCCTCAGACGTTGAGGGTTTGGAGGAAAGAAGGGGACTGCTTGTGCTCAAAGCCAAGGTTAGACTCTCTGGTGGAGCAGGAAGTGTGTTTACTTTTCTAAGAGACGTAAGCCAGCTGCGTAAGGAGGTGGTGGCCTGCTCAGCTTTCACATTTGTGTAGGCCACAGATGACCAGCTCAGCCGTGAATGGGAACACCCCCTGTAGTCATTCACCAGAAAAAGCATGACTTCACCGGAGTAAACTCTTCCGTGGCTAAACATATTATTATGCAGGCAGGGTGCTGTTTCCTAGCAACTTTGGCAAGCTAATTAACCTTTGCATAGGGGCTTGTGCTTCCTGCAGATGTTAGCTTGAGAATCCTGAAGAGTCCAACATGTGTGACTCAAATGACAGCAAAAAAAGTGAAGCCTGAGTAAGGAAGGGCCTTATGCAGTTTTCCATGCTTGGCCATCAGAGTATAAAAGCTGAGAAATGTAGGGTTTTCCAGTACAAGAGTGATGACCTCAGCTCCCAAAATTAATTCTGGTGGCAGTCTGTTGGCCTCAGCTGCTTCTGCAGCCTTGATAAGAGGATGGGCTATTTGGAAGTCCCCACTCATGAGGCAGGCAGCTTACTGCTCCCTGCCTCGGTTGGGAGCAGTGCGGGCTGGGAGGGAAGTGCTGAATGATCCCAGCCACCCAGAGCTGCTCCCAGAAGGGATTCAGTTCCACCCGGGTTTGCAGCCCTGACCAATGCCCCTTGGCGACACAGTCGTGTCTTAGTGAAGCAAGCACAGGATGCTCTTCCATGGAGCTGGAGCAGTGTCTCCTGGAGACTGGCTTCATGGAGATACTGTAGATACAGGATGGAGAAGCAAAAAGTAGGATTTTATATATATATATACTATATATACACACACACACATATATATATATTTTTTTTTTTTTTTTGGTCACAGACCAGAATCACATAGTAGCGAACATTGCCCTCCAAAGCACGCTTTTTTGAGCAGTGATGGAGAAATGCTGGGATAATAGTTTGAAATCGACCTCATTCTTGCTACAGTTTCTTTTTTAGTGTGCTAATCCAGCCTGTGCTGCTGAGACCAGATGTTCTGGAAAGCATTTTCCCTTTCATACTTGCTCATGTTGTACTCCTTTAGCTTCTCGTGCATGTCCTCCTTTCATCTGTCTCTCCCACATTATTGGAGGGTGTTAGAGGAGAAGCCACAAGGCCATTTTCGCTGACAATTAGGTGTTTTTTGCATTGTGGAGCAGATCCCCATGGGTGGCTGCAGCTCACCAGCCCAGGTGGCAGGGCTAGAGCATGAATGAGACTTCTCATACAACCATTTACAGGATGGGGGTGCCCAGCTGCAGGTAGGGACCTGGTAGAATTTGACATCCATCTGAAATGCCTAAGCTTACTGACCCAAATGAGCTGCCTCACTAGGCTTTAACATGCATTCTCTCCGAAATTCCTGACGTCCCCTCCAAGCCAGACAGTAAGCCAAGTTGTCTGTACTTAGGGGTGGCCTCGTTTGCACACCCCACCCCCTCCTGACTTCCCCAGTGTGCCACATAGACTCACACAGAATGGTTAGGGTTGGGAGGTACCTCTGGAGATCATCTAGTCCAACCCCTCTGCAGCCTTGGTGGACGCGTGTTGCCTGCTTGCTTTGTCTCCGTGTGTCGAGTGGTTCAGAATAAGACCTTTCTGCCTTCTCGACAGCAACAGCAAATCCGTGCGGGCTGAAGGTCGTCTCAGCTCCTGTGGTTCACGCTCTGGGGCTTGGCTGCCTTTGCCTGCTAATGAGAGCTTGTGGAGCACTTGGGTAGCATTGGCTGCAATCTGCTGGCTGGTCGATGAGGTTCTTGATATTTGCTGCTCTTAACATTCTACAGTTGGAGGGACTTGAGCCCTGTGAAAGACAGGCCTTTTTCACACACCTGTGCAAATAAACAAGGTCCAAATATATTTAAAAACTGCTCATCTACCTGCAAGTGCCATTAGAGGGAACCTGTCCCTTATAGGCATATCTGCTGGATGGATTTCTTTCTTATTCTCTGGCTGAAAAGGACTTTTTCCTCTGTCATTCCTAGATAGCCAAAGATGTGAAGCAGTTCTACGATCAAGCATTTCAACAAGCGCTCATGGCAGAATCAGAGACAAACAATGGGAAAGCTGTAGTGAAGACCTTTCATGAAACGGTAAGACATTTGCGGTCTTGCTGCACACTCTGCTTAGGCTCCTGGAGTTGGCCAAAGCAGCTGCTGATGGGTCCTGTGTGCTGCAAATTAACCCGATTCTCTTCTATGCATGGTTTGTCAGCGGCTAAGTGGTGAGGAGTGACTGTCGCTGTGTGGAGACTGATCCTCCCCACCTGGGCAGAGGCAATAAGTTGAACTACAAGTCCTAGGGCATTGAATTAAGGCAACACTGATGCTTAGAAGTGAACTGGATCAAATGCATTCTCAGTGCAGGGATTTTGCTGCCTGCTTTCCAAGCTCTATGCAGAAATATCTCTATAGGAGTTTCTTGCAGCCAGAGGAAATGAGAATGTGGGAAGGAGGAAGGAGAGTTAAAAATAGGGGTCAGGAAAATGAATGGGAAAAGCAGGGACTGAAGTAGATGATGCTACATTCAGATCTTAGCCTGTCATGTTTGCTGTTCTTACAAGTCAATAAACAAAGCTGCACCCTCTTCAATATTCTGACCTTTGCACTGTGCTGGGAAGTCTGGCCCCAACTCTAATAAAGTAGCTTTTCATTTACCTCAGCACCCCTGATTAAGTAAAATCCAATGGATAAAAAATGTTGCTCTGAGGAACTAATCTTGATACTTACTCTGCTCAGCAGGAAACAAAATCTCTGGAGATAATTGGGTTCACTTTCCTTCAGGATACCAATGCCAGATCTGTCTGGGATTATCATAGGAAGCAGCTGCATTGCATGGAAAAAATAATAATTTAATTTGGAGAGTTATTTGCCCTCATTTTTTTCCCCCCTCCAAGAAGCCTCCTTGGTCTTGGGTGGCTTCAAAGATGTTTAATGGTGGGAAGAGCATTGCATGAGTGTTTGCTGCCTGCTAACACTGGATTTTGTTAATTGTTTTTTTTCTTCTCTCCATTTAGCTGGACTGCTGTGGTCCCGATAATGCAATAGGAGTTATCACTCCCCTGTGGAGAGAAGACCTCTGCTCAAAGAAGGACTCCGTCCTGAAAACCATGTTTGAGGTAGGTACGGCTGCTCTTTGCCCAGCACAGCCTCTGCAAGGAAACTCAGCTACCGGGGAAATTTGGTGATTTATTGAGGATTAGATAAAGGGTAGAGATTTCATTTATTTGGGGCTCATGTTGAGGGATGTCAGAGGTTCATGTTGATACTTCCTTTGCTGTTCCTGCCTGAGTGGGCTGGCACGTGTGGAGGGTGAAGTCTGGTGGGAAGTCCCAGAGCCAGGTTGCAGGAATGCAAGAGGATCAGGGGGAAGCAGAACTGACTTTCTAGGTGCCAGGGGCCAGTGAGGGGAAAGCAGGCTTTCTGACCAGCGTGCTTCTCTCCTCCAGACCTCAAACTGCCACAAAAAAATTGACGAGCTGTTCTCCGGTAAGCTGTACCTGATCGGTATTGCTGCCATCGTGGTCGCCGTGATCATGGTAAGTGTGACTGCACAGTGCCATGCTGTTGTGGGACAGGGAAGAAGTGCCTTGGGGTGCCCCAGTCCTGTTTCAGCTGGGCTGGATCTGTCCCTGTTCTCGGATCCCCCTGCAGCTCAGCATACAGCGCCAGCGCTCTGCACCCCAACTGCTCTGGGATATGGTGAGACCAAGGGCGTCATCATCCCTCGAGGGGGTCAGGATGTTGGGGCGGGTGCCTGGTGAGCATGGTGGAGCAGGAGCACATGAAACCCCATCCAGAAGCGCAGAGCACTGTCGAGCCTCCTTGTTGCCTCCAAAACCACTTGTTTCTCAGATGCCATGTTTTGTCGTGGGGGTCTGCAGTGGGAAGAGATTTGCTTTCTTTGCCATGGTGGGTTTGCTCCCCAGTGATGGTGGGTGGTGTGGGCCGGTAACTCAGCACCTGCCCAAAGCTTGGGCTGTAACATTGTGGGGATCTCAGAGCGTTTGCTGCATAGCTGGCAGTTGGGAGGGTTGCAACATATCAGCACTGCTGCCAGCGAGGGCAAGGGGAGCATTGTCTTATCTCAAATCTCTTAATAAAAACAGCAGGGAAGACATAGCATCTCTGCCCTTAGCTCTGGTGTGAGAGTGTTTACATGGAGTGTGAGACCTCGGGACAGGGAGCTCCCAGGCTGTATGGGTCAGCACCTCACTGGTACCCCTGTATCTCCCCACAGATCTTCGAAATGATCCTGAGCATGGTGCTGTGCTGTGGCATAAGGAACAGCTCCGTCTACTGAGCCGTGAGAGCCAGGGAGGGGAAGGGGGGAGCAGGGCGGACGGCGCTAGAGGGGACCCCAAGTGCCACCAAGTGACCAGGAGACATTTCAACAAAAGACAAAGGAAACTATGTATATAAATACTTCCAATATTACCATACAGTACTTACCATTTTTATTTTGAAGTACTTTTTTTTTTTTTTAATAAATAAAACTTTCCCATATCCTTGTGGCTGAGTTAGTTACACATCAGTTTTGTGTGATGGAGAAAGCTGCTGTAGCAGGAGATCAAGTCCTTCCTTCCCCTTCCCCACCTCCCATAACTCAGAAATAATGTTGGTGGAAGATGTACAGAGGAGAAGGCTGCAGCCTGTTATCAGAAAACTTTGCCTTGGTTTTTACTCTCTTTTTCAACACCAACTTCTTTTATATACACAATCGGATGCTGAAGCAGGGTTTAGCGTTTTTGTTTGTTTGTACTTATCTTTTCCTACCATCACCCCAACTCCCCAGCATCTCCAGGCAGTCCGAAGGGAAGCCTGGCTGACCGCCTGCAGCCTGAGAGAGGGGAGAGGAGGGGAAACAGCCCGCATTGCCCGGGTGCCATGTGTCCCAGGGGAAACACTGGTGCTTTGTTCCTCTCTGACCTGTTTGCATCACTAGGTCAATCCTTAACAGAAGACACACTTAAATTTTTTTTACTTTATGAAGAGTGGGAATGTTCTTAGCTTTTTGTTTTTGTGGTGTGGTTTGTTGCTTTTTGTTTTTTTTTTTTTTCCTTGGGGCTATAACTTTATAAATTGGCTCATTTTCAGTGATTTGTTACATTAAAGGGTCAGTGGCTGGGGGTGAATTTAGTCCCAGTTTTTCAGATATAACAAACTGAAAATTAAGTCACTTTTTAACCTCCTTCAATGTTTCTATGTTTCTTTACAGACATATGTTTTTAGGTGAGTCTAGTTCTGTACTAAGTTTCCACTGTTAAGCTAATGCTTGCATACCAATGATATTGGGAAAAAAAGGAGAAAACTGAAAAAAAAAAATGTCCTTAACCTTAGAAATCCGTCATTCATGTATTGCAGGATGATGCTTGGGGGTTCCCAGCCATACGCATACATGTTTAAAATTTCATCTTTGTATCACTTTCTTGTTCAAATGAAATTTTCCTTACTTATAGCATATTGTCGCACACTGTAACATTACTGGGAAATTGTTATAACCAGATTTTGGAGAAAAAAAAAAAAAGCTTATTTTTAAGACCTTCCATTTACGGTTACATCAACGGTGATAGATCAGCTTATCAAAGCAAGGGAATTCAGGATTTTAGATCGCACCAGTTGAAACACTTTCTTGTGACCTGGTAAGCTCTGATTGCCAGTTTGATGTATGTGGCTTCTGTCGTATGCCACTCTGTTACCGTGTAGATAGAGGGGGAGAGTGACCCAGGAGCTATGTAAGAAAACCAGAGTGTCTCTAAAAAGATGATCTATATGTATAGTTCTATAGATATATATTTTTAAGCAAAGCCTTTTTCTTAGCTGTATAGGCACTTGAGCTGGGAACAATAGTATCTTTTAGCTCTTTGCCACCTTGAAGTAGGTAAGGGGAGGAGTTGAAACTAGTGATCAGCTTCCCCACTTCAGGAGTTATTCCTGTTTCCTGAAGTATGTTGCTTTCCACCTTCGCTGCAACAGAGAGCTCCGGATCAGATTGGGGCAGGGAGAGACCTGTGACCATTTTAAACTAGTACCGTGTCCACTGCACATGGCTGCTGTGGCCTTTGCCACCACAGGACAGGAGATTCCTGCACTGGGGCAAACTGATCCATTCGGAGGCTTTTTTCACCTTCCACTCCCCCCTTTTCTCTTCCTGCCTTTTAGTATATAGGGCCTTTAAAAATTATATAGGTAAATATATCTATCAAGTTGTGCTGGGTAAGAGGAGGAAGTGCTTCAACAGAACTTCAGATTGAGGGGTTGGGCAAGAAAAGATTCAGCCTTAGAAACAGCCTTAAAGCAACACTGCCCTGAATGTCCACATTGTGCACATCGAGAATGAGATGAGGTTTTGCCATAGGAAACCCCTTCCCCTGCTCCCCAGCGTAGCTCCTTCAGGTCATCTACTCTGTTATGTGGCTATATGTATATGCATCCACCAAGCATGTGTGTTTACATATATGTGCATCGGGATTGTTAGCATACAGAATGGACGTGTAACTTGCCGCCTTTTTTGTTGACTGTTGATAAATGTGTATAAATATGCCATTAAGCATTTCAATTCTGTTTTCTTTCCTTACGCGGTATTTTTGATATTGTTCAGTATTCAGTTGATGCTGTGTAAGTAGCTGGAGGTCTGTTTGAAGATGGGCAGGGTCTCAGTGCAGCTCAGGGGTGTCCTTGGACATTGTAGCTTTAGGGGTCTGGGTTGTCCCAGGCAGGAGCAATTGGGATAAAGTGGTATTCAATAGGGAGTCTGACAGCTGTGGGAGGAGGAAGAGCGGGGTGTCTGCTCAGATCGTGTCCTGTACAGGCTGTGGTTTGCACTCTGGCACGTTTCAGAGGTGGCTTGTCACTGCGGGGAGCTCTGGCGGCAGCTCTGCCAACCACCTCCTGTCCCTGTGGCTGCTGCAGGAAAGGTGCAGCAGAAGGGGAGCAGCCAGGGCCTGGTAAAGTCGTAGGAGAAGGAGTTTTGCAGGGAGAGGGCAATGCTTGCTTTAGAGTTACTAGCTGAGAGTCCCCATGTTCCGTGGCCATCAGCTGCAGCAGGAGGGGTCAGCCCTGGGAGAAGAGGGGCAGAGAGGAACCATCATGCTTAAGAACACTGAAGCAGCTGAGAAACCCTCATGGAAAAAAACACACATTTGGGTCTCCTCTAGTCCAGCCCCCTGTGAAGCTGGACCCAGGTTAAAATAAACTAGAGAGGGAGCTTTGAAGGGCTGTTGCAAGCACTTGGGATCCATAAGTGACAGGGCTATTCTGCCAGTTGGTCAGTCCCAAAGCTGGCTGAGATGAAGGGGAAAAAAACAGTAGGTAGGACCTCTGCCCTGTCTCAAACCCTCTAATGCATAACTGCGCATTTGTGTGCAACATGGGGCCCTGACCCGCGTCCCACCGCACCCCCAAAAAACAAAGGATGAAATTGTGAGCTGTAAATATAAACCCTTCCCTTTCCAGGGAAGCATCCTCCTGGAGCTAGTGATGGCTGAGAAAATGGCTGAGCTGATATGGGGAGGAGGAAGAGGAGGGAGGCTGGTGGGGAAGAAGAGAGTCAACTGTCCAGGTCTAAGTTCAAAGACCACATCAAAAGGTCAAACAGAGCTGCTGACAGCTTAACTGAATGCTTGAGATTTTTTCATACTGTGGAGCATGCCACAAAGCAGTGTGTTTAACTTCTTTCTGCCTTTTTTTTTTTAAAGAAATGAAACAAAAATCAATTTAATAAACATTTCTCATAGTGTGCGTAGTGTGATGAACCGCAACAATTTCACAACCAGTTAACCTTAACACTAGGATGCTTTGTGAACCAGGCTTCCACAGCGTGGGGTTTGGCAGCCTCTGGGAGAGGGGGCCTGTGGGTAGGCTGGGGCCGCATCCAGAATGGTGCTGGGGGAAGGCAAAAAGTGTGCTTGCTGGCAGCACCAGCTGCTGCGGTTGTGCCCCGCCTTGAGGGAACGGGGACAAAGCTGTGGGGGAGCCAATGTGGATTGCAAAACAGGGCAACTGTGCTGAAATTTTGGGGGCCGCAGTGGCAGCACTGCGCATGCTCAAGGGGCTTCTCAAGTGGCCGAAACCAGCGCAAAGTACCCTCTGATGCCATCTGGCCGGGGGCTGGTCTGTTTTTTGTGGGTGGCCTGGTAATGCCACCATTGCTGCCACCACCTGCCCCTCCGCACCATCAGGGGAGAGCCTGACTGAGAGCGAGGGGGGAGGCGAAGCGCTGTGATCCCACAGCTGCCTGCTGTGCTGGCTTGGAATTCTCACTGCGAGTGAGGCAAAGGTGTCCTGCACTGGCCACCAGCCACTGCCCATGCTGGTACAGAGAGGGAGGGAACGCCGGGCAAGGGTGGGTGATGTTCATCTGCCACCAGGATAAGTCTAGCCCTGCTCCCGGCAGCTGTGCCCATGCTACACGATCATGCCCATCTGTTGTTCTTTCACTTGTTTACCTGAATGTTAATGAAGCCAGACATAATGACTACTGGGGAGGGGAATAAAAGTTATATTTAAAAAAAAATAATAAAAAAAAAAGCAAAAGCCCTTGTTAGTGGATTTTTAATGATGTGTTGTCATATCTTGTTTCCTTCCGTCACATAGATTTCTGCCACATCTTCCAAGGGAACAGGCTTGTCTCGTTCTTGTGTTCAAGCACAATTTGGGCTGCAGGGAAGGCAGTCCTTAGCTGACCCTTGAGGTGGCTTCCCATGAATGCGATGCTCTTTGCTTCATGCCTTAAAACATTTGTATTGTGGTGCTGTGCTGTTGCTCCAGATGGGGATAAAATTACTCCTGCCTCTCTGGAGCTAGGATTAAGCTGATGTGAGTCACTGTCAGACTCGGACTCAGTGTTCAACCGTGAGAGAAACGATAGTGGAAACAACCTGGCAAAGCACAATACATATTTGGCATCCAGGGCATGTCTTGGGACCTCAGCCTGGAAGCAGAGCTGGGCCCTGAACCCTTCCCTGGCTGAGTGCAGTCCCCTCTGCTTGCACCGCAGGTCTGACTCTAACACTGATGTGCTCAAAACAGATGAGTTGTACGTGATGCTTGAGCTGAGAGAGGACTGGGAAAAGCAGGCCCCTTTAAGGTGCTGTTAAGTGAAGACATGGGTTATTCTTGGTAAACAGCAGTCTGGCTGGGTAGGAGCATGTGAGGCCACACCGATAAACCACTGTGAGGGGAAGGGGTGGGTGGAACGCTCGCAGCCCGCTTGTTCTCATGTTGCACTGACAACCCGGGCTTGCGCTTGTCTTAAACATTTTTCTCCAGAGATCTGAAGGACTTGGAAAGTAACTGGAGACTTTACTGTGGACTTCCAATTCTTAAGAATACGACTGTAGCATCTTTTTTAGTGAAACAAGGATTTTCACAAAATATGACTGTGAATTTTTCTAAGCTAGACCAAGTTGGGATTTCTTCCGGTGGAATTCTTCTCCTCCCCTCTCCCAAACTGTTAAAAAACAAAACCAAAAACAAAACCCAACACTCTTGACTGTTTCTAATGAGAAGTTTTGGAGGTATTTTTTGCTTTGGCAACCTCTATTTCATAAGCCTCTTCTGGGCTGTTTGTGTTGTAAGTAGCAATGTGCCCAACTGTTTCCTACTAAGCTGGAACTAGCAGGGATAAATTGCTTGTATCCATTCTCTTATTAGAGGTGGTCTAAGGTCTAACCAAGATTTGCAAAATTCCTACAGGAGGGGAAAAAAAAGGCAGCCAGCTCTCTCATGTGAGAGCTGCTTATGGCAGAGGTTTCTGCAGTGGAAAGCACCCTTGCTGCTGGATCCTGGCTGCCCCCTCCCTCTGCATGCCAGCTCTGCTGGCCAGGCTGGGTGATGAAGGATGTGTTAGGTAGTGGCTGTGCTCATATTCCTGCTCTGAACTGCCAGTTTCCTTTGCTAGGCATGGCAGGGTTGCCCTTCCAGTTAGAGGAGAGGAGCAAGTTCCAGCTCCAGGGCAAGCTGCCGAAAACTGAGAAGACTGTTCTGAAAAAAAACATGAATATTTCAACAACCTCATTTACTGGCAGGGCCACAGTAGGGCTGGGAAGAGTGGAAATAGAGCCCCCAGTGAGGCAACATCTGCCATCAGTGGGTGCCGAAGGGGAGAAGCAAACAATTAACTTCCTGGCTAGCTCTTGATTAAGTGATAAAGACACAGGCTAGAGACCCCAAATCCCATCGGCACCACGCTGTGCAGTTGAACTAGAGGCACGGTGTTAATCTGTGTATTTTTATCTGACCACTCCTCTCAGTTTCAGCCTGGGGAGCATCAGGTTGCCTTGCACAGGGCATAACCTAAGCGGGACGGCGCAGGAGCAAAGACTCGCTGTTCCATTGCAAGAACTTCAGCCAACCTTTGGCACCTTGTCAGACACAGGCAGGCTGGTGCTCTCACTTCAGAGCCCAGGGACCTGGAGCAAACAGAAAACACCTCCCAGACACTGAAACTGCTGCACAACTGAAACCTGCGTTGTTTTCACACTTGCGGATACATTAGAGGGTACATAAACTTTGCAGCCAGGCATGCCAATGTGGACTGCCTGGTGTTTCTCCACTGGGTTAGATGGCCTAGCTCAAGTGCCAATGGGTGCAAGTAACCCTTCTAACTAGAGTTTAATCACACCTTTTTTTTTTTTTCATGGCCCTGCTCTACTAGGTCATTCCCTCATGTTAGAATACAGCTTTGCTGAGTACCAAAGAGATACTGGTGTTAGGCCAGCTGAGATGGCACACATAGCACTCTGCCTGCCAGCTGCCAGTCAGCTGGTTAAGATTTCCTCCAGCAAGGGTTACTGGTGTTAAATGCAAAGCCCTGTGGGGGCTACAAAGTCATGCTGGTTAATGAATCTCCCATAGTTCATGTTCTAACAAGGTTTGGAGAGTTTTAGGGTTTTGTGGTTTGAGGTTTTTCCTTAATGTTCACTTCAAGGCCCTCAGCTGGTTCCAACAACGTGTTTCAGCCCTTTGCTACTGCTGTTAGTATCGGGCACACTGGGGCAAATGACAGGAAAGAAAAACAATTAAGCAAGAAGTAGGAGAAAAGGTTTTTAGTACATACATTCTGTAGCTAAATTGTAAATTAACAGAGACCCGTGACTGTTTTTGTTTCTTTTTAAAATTCCAAATAATTGCAGAGTATTAATTTTGCTTTTAAACTCTTTCAGTTCCCTCCCACACATGCGGTGACTCTTAACAGAAAAGGGGTTGTGAGTTCTCCCTGCACGTCCTCTCCAGGCCAGCAATAATACTGTTATTGTGAAAAATCAAGTTGATTAAGACCTTCATAACCTGCCTGCATTAAAACTCACTCCACAGGAGCTAATTTTATGCAGTTACCTTATGGGGAAAAAGCACCAACACTGGTAAACAACACTGGAATGAATCTAACCTGCTTAGTAGGTAAGCCAGGCCACAAGGAAAGTGCAAAGTAAAACAGGTAAGTGAAGCTCGGTGTAGAGGAGAGGCAGTGCCAAGGACTGAATCCTGGAAACTCACCCCATGGGGGATTTCAAGGCCATGAACAGGCTTTCCTTCCTGCAAATGGGAAAGGGTAACCCAAATTATTTCCTTCAGCCTGTACCTATTCTGGGTTGGTGTGACTGCCTTCTCCCAGCAGAGAAGGATGTGGTGGTCACTACTGTGCTTTTGCTCTTTTGCGTGCCAGGAAAATACTCCCTTCTCTGCCTCCCCTCAGGAGCTCCAGCATCAGCTGCGTGTGGCCAGAACAGCCTAAATTCCCTATTCCTTCCAGACACAGGAGATGGTCACAATGCATCCGATCACTGTCTGGCTTGCAGGACCTGGGCAGCTGTTAGAGAATCTCCTGCCACTTTCCTATAGCCGCAAGGAGGGGGGCCAGCAGTCCCTGCCAGGCGCCTACCCCCAGGCTCTGAGTGCAGAAGCAGCAGGAGCTGCCAGTGAGCAGCAGAAACAGTTTTCAGATGGGGGCCAAATGACAGATTTCTTTGCAAGAAAGGAGGACCCGGCGCCCAGTAGCAGGGCTGAGACTGGTGTGCATTTGCACGCACTGCCCCCACACATGGGGATGCACTGGCTTCCCGCAGAGCTGTGGGGCCATCTCTGTGAAGGAGCCAGCCCCTCGCACCCCCGCACCGGATGTGGCCGCTGGCTTGGACAATGTCCCGCGCTGCAGCTCAGGCCACCTTCCAGCACCCACCCCCTCCCAGCTCCCCCACCCCTCTTCAAGCCACCTTAGTTCATGCCGGCGAGGGGAAAACACTTTACCATCTGTTCGTCTTCAGAGTCTGACTCATTATTTTTATTTCTGCTGTCGCCAAGCAATAGCGAAAATCCCAACACACCAGCACATCCACCGCTGCAAAGTGTCTTGTCCTCAGTCACCAGAGAAAAAGCAGCTCATCCTCAGTTCTCCGCAGTCTGCAATAATAAATCTGCAAAAAGAAGGAGGAAAAGGGTAGAGTCAGCTTGTGAAGGTGACCTTGGCCATCAACATACACGGCATCCAGGCAAAAAATTAGAACTCCTGGCCTCTGGAAATGGTGGAATGGGGCTTGTCTCTGATGGCACCCACATCTAGAGGTGATGGAGAGAGTGGAGGTGGTATTGCCCTCTTCTGCCCCTCTGAGCTCCTAGTCTAGCACTGAGCCAGGGTTCAAAACAAAAGAGCAACATTGTTTGCATCCATTTATGGTGTACACTGTTTGCCACCAGCCTTACAGAAATGGGACATGCCACTACTTACTTCACATCCTCTTCTTGCCTCCTCCTTATCGCCCTCAGAAATTTGCTCCTGGCATGTCCCTGTGTTGTGGTTTAACATGACAAGCAGCTAAACACCACACACAGCTGCCTGCTCACTCCCCCCCACAAGGTAGGATAGGGGAGAAAATAATGAAAAAAGATAAAGCTCATGGGCTAAGATAAAGACAGTTTAACACGACAGAAAGGGGGGGGAGGGGGCAAGGGGGGGAAGGGAGCATAATGATAACAGAACATGTAAAACAAACTATGCATGATGCAATTGTTCACTACTCACCAAGCAATGGTCTCCCAGTTCCTAAGCAGCAGCCCCCCGGCTAACTTTCCCCTCGTTTACATACTGAGCATGACATCATATGGTATGGAACGTCCCTTTGGTCAGCTGGGGACAGCTGCCCTGGCTGAGCCCTCCCCAACTTCTTGTGCATCCCCAGTCCCCCCCATGGGCAGGGCAGTATGAGAAGCTGAAAAGTCCTTGGCTTAGTGTAAGCACCACTTGGCAGGAATCAAAGTATTATCAACATTATTCTCACACTTGATCCAATACACAGCACTATGCCAGCTAGGAAGAAAACTAACTCCATCACAGCCAAAACCAGGACACCCTGACACCCTGAACAGTGTTACACAGCACTGGCAGCCTTCACCCATGGTTTACTCTTGTCTCCCTTTGCCTGTTCACTACTCCTGCGATCCTCTCCTGCTCACCTACCAGAAGACTCATCTTTTCCTTTCCTCCTCCCTCCAGCCACAAACCCATTTGAATGCCTGTGACCGTACTACCATATGTGTATACATTAAAAAAAAACAGGATCACCAAATGGGGAAACACCTCTAGAGCCCTTGTTTTAAAACCAGAGCACGACTCCAGCCAGATGGAAGACATTTTGTGCTAACCTCATCATTGCTGCCAAATGTATTCCAAACACAGCCCTCATCTCATAAATTACTGTAGTTAGCAACACTCCAGCAGGCAAAAGTATGTATTTAAAAACTGACAATGCAAATGAAGTGGCTGCAGTTTATATAATGGGGGACTCGGGTGAGGCCCCGCTTGGAAGGATCCAGTGAAAGCTCCTCGCTGCGGGTGCAGCCTGAGCTCCAGCACATCCCTCGGCAGAGCAGACAGGGATGCAGAAGGGCTGAGAAGCGCCACTAAAATTATACAAAGTGGCACTACATGGTAATTTCTTCTTTTATTGCAAAACAAGGGCATAGATGAGCTTTGCTTATACTCAAGGCCTATGGCAAATTCCTCAGAGCGGGGTCATCTGAAGAGGTAAAGGCACAACCTTTAGAGGTTCAGGCCCTTTGCAGGTATTGATTTAATTTAACGGTGAAGCCCGAGGGCCAGGCAAGGCAGCAGGAGCCCGAGCCAGGGAAAGCGTGGGGACAAGCATGGCAAACCTCACCTCTGCTTTTTCCTTAACACAGGCTAAAACAGCTAAATATTGAAGCCACTTCGGAAATACAATTCCACTGAAAATTTAAACTTTTTGCTAAAAGGCAGTGGGAGGGAATCGAGCATCTTTGGCCAACAGCAATAAAACATTTTCAGACAGGTTTCCACTTCTTGATGCACACACAAAAAATGTTATTCTGGGACTGAAAATGGAAACTCCCTGCCTTTTTTTTTTTTTTTTGATGGATAGTGGTTTTATATTCCAAGTGACCTGGGGCTTTCTGGTTAGAATATAAATACAAATTTTTAAAAAGAAAAGAAAAGAGATGCAGACATTCTTCTGTAGTCTTCACTGTGGCCAAGCCGTGCTTTTCTGATGAGAAAACAAGCTCTGCCTGCCATGTTTTCCTCCAGAGTGTCCGCGGGCGGCCATGGCGGCTCAGCCCCCGCGGCGGCGGAGCCAGCGCGGTCACTGCCGCCGCCGGCACCACCAGTGGCCCGAACCCGCCCCCGCGCCGGCGGCCGCGGCAGCGCCAGCTCCTCTCCATCTCCTCACAAGTTGCAAAATGGCGGGCGCCTTGGGACCTGTAGTGCCCCCGGCATCGTTTCGCGGCAAGCCCGTGGTATTTCCCCAACGTCCCGGCTCCTAAAATGTCCCCCGCCGGGGAAAGCGGCCGACTACAACTCCCGGGACGCACAGGAGAGAGGCGGTGCGGGGCTTCCCGCCCCCTCCGGGCCGCTTTGCCTGCCGGGAGTTGTAGTCTTGCCACCGGGTGCTGCCGCCCCGAGGCCGCTGGTGGGGACTCAATGTCCCAGCGCGCCCCGCGCGGCGCCGTGGCCGCGGCTGCCGGCGGAGGGGAGAGGCGGGAAAGGCGGGCGGCTGCCGTGAGGAGGCGTTGGGCCCATGTTGTGTCGGGGTACGGGGCGATTCCCTCCCCCTTCCCCGCCGTTCGCGTTGGGCCCATGTTGTGTCGGGGTACGGGGCGATTCCCTCCCCCTTCCCCGCCGTTCGCGTTGGGCCCATGTTGTGTCGGGGTACGGGGCGATTCCCTTCCCCTTCCCCGCCGTTCGCGCTGTGTGCCCGGAGGTGGCGTTGCGCCAGTGGCCTCCGTGCGCGGCCCCGAGCGGGAGTGGGGGGCGGTGGAAGGGGCGCCCCGGGCACCCCAGAAGGGTGTGGGGCTGGAGGAGGGTGTCAGCCCCCGAGGTGCAGAGGCCTGTGGGGGTGCAGGGGGGTTGTATCCAACATGATCCCGGCCCGGGGAAGGGAGCTGGGCCCCGGGCGGGCAGGCGGGACGGCTGGGGCTGTGGGCTGCACCTGGTGTTGGGCAAGACCGCGGGCTCAGTGGTTCCCCCTCCCTGGGCAGGGTGCTCCCTGGGGGTGTGAGCTCCGGGGGCTGCTGCCCTCTTTCCTGGCCCAGCAGCCGCTGTGGGCACCGTCTTGATGGACTGTGCTCTGTTTGGCTGGGGTTGCTGGCAGGCTGCTGCAGTGCTGTCCCTGTGCTGGGGACACCCTGCTCTTGGCCCTGGTGTGGAGCGACTGGAATCTCTTTTTTGTCACAGGCTGCAGGAGGACACACAGGGCCTGTTTGATAAGACCGGGATGGAAGAGTCCAATGGGAACCTTACCGTCCATAGAGACACCATCTTGTCTGAGGTGTGCTGGGATCACGTCACCATAACAAACCTGTGAGTGTTTCTGGTGTGCTGTAAGGGTCAGTATGCTTGGCTACTAATGCTGTTAAGGCTAAAACATTTACTTAGGAGCAAAATTCTTCCTTTTAGTGTAGCTGCCCTCAGATATGGTATACACCAATTCACAGTCTGTGAACGCTTATGCTGCCATCTGAAAACGGCTATTTTAGTAGTCAGTTATGCGTTTCAACATCTCTTCTAGGTTATAGTCATTACTTTTTTGTGTTATAAAACCAAGCAGAAGAAGATATGATTTTCAGATGATTGTTTCCTATTTAGGGGTTACACTGAGGGCAGCGCTTTCAAAAGCAATCATCAGATCCCTTTTGTCAAAGACAGACAGACTTTACACAGCACTTGGTCTGTTGAATACTTCAGAAGTTTCTGTATGTTTTAATGCCTCATGAAATTCTGGCCCTAACTGTGAATATGTCCATGGTCTCTTTTTTCACAGCATTTCATAGTTGCAATGCCTAACTTATTTTATATTTTCTTAGCTGCAGTTAGTACTGTTAATTTAGTAATGGTTTGCTGCACATGCATATTACGGGTCTATTTTTTTAAAACCTCTCTCTTGTTCTACAGAATAAGGTTGGCAATGTCAGTGTGGAGACTGAGTAAATATTATTAGGCTGTGTGTTGTTCTTTTGGCAAAAAACCAGGAATATCTGCAGACTTTTATACTAGCAAGAGTTTGTATCTGATTTAGAAACAGCTTTGGATGATTCAGGGGGAAGGAATTATTTTTAAAACTACATTTCCAGTGTCTTGATGGAAATGTTTGTTTTCTAGGCTGGAAGTGCTGAGATCTTTGGTGGCTTTAATTGACCCTCAGGAGGGAAGCTGACTCAGTCTCAAGAGAAAGTGAGTGACTAACAGACTCTATGTCTGTTTACTGCATCATTTCGGAAGAACCTATAATTAGGTTAGTTGAGCTTATTCTAATAATATATTAGAACTGTTTCTGTAATTCACGTTTTTGCGAGCTGAACTGAGGTGTGTGTTTGCCAGTTCTGTTTCTGATTGCCCAGCGAGCGCCAGTGTGATCATCAGCTGTCTCTGTTCTGCAAGGTTCTCTTCGAGCAGGTGGCAGACTGAATCAGATGTTCCAGCTGCTAGTGCAAGTCAGGCTTCAAATCACAGTCTTTTTATTGAGTGAAGGGCCAGCGCTAGCAGACCCTTGGCTGCAGCCTCCCCTTATTTCCGTGCAGACACATGGCAAGTACAATTAGTTTTCTTAACCCAGTAGGACTGATTTCTTGAGCTGGCTCATTTTGTGATTCCAGGAATCTAGTACTGACGTGAGAGCTTAAACCCAAGGAAGGAACGGGGCTTGTACTGTGTCACTTGAAAGCAATCCTGCAGCTGTAACCCTGATACTTTTGCGGCTTCTCTGACAGTGACCTCAGTCAGTGACAGTGTCCTTTATAATAGACAGAACATGATGATTATTGCGATAGGAGGTACAGTGGCTAATGCAACAAAGGATCGTAATAGCCAAAAGAAAGTGTGAGAGGTTAGGATGTGTTTTTGTGGGTTTATACAGTATGATAAATGCAAGGTGTAATTTGGAGAGGTCATTGCTGTCTCTTGGAAGATGTGTAAGACAGGTATGGGACATTCAGATTAGCTCAAAAACGTTATGTTCATCTTTTAGTTACTAGACCTGCTGTAACCTTTAAAGAAATTTGGTGTGCAACTTGATTTTTAATTACTTCATATTCTTGTATTGAGTCTTGTGCAAGTCTTTATTTTTAATGTGCATTGATTCCTTAGATAATGTTTTAATTTCAAATTGCCTAGTAATCCCTGAAATACAGCTGCTTGTGATATTGCAGTAATAATTACATTGCATGACACAGAATCACAGAACCACTTGGTTCTCCATTCACAGTTGAATTTTTCTGCTCCATTGTATTCTAGGCCTTAAACTTGCTGGACATTTGGAAAACCATACTTGCAGCTGTTCCTGGGCCTATGTGAGCGACCTCAGTGGAGCAACAGCTCAAAGATGGGAGATCAGGATGCAGGTGAACCCTTTCTGGGAATAGTGGCTGGTGGTGCCACAGACTATGAAGGAGTTCTGCCTTCAGACACAGTGTCACTCAGTGATTCTGATTCTGATGATTTGGGCTTAGCGGATGAAGCAGAAGTTGATACAATATCTCCAGAGGAGCCATCTGTAGATGATGGGGATCACAGATCAAGGGAGACCCCTGACTCCTCAAACAGCAGTCAAAGATCTCCTGTCCAGCCGTTCCATCTGAGGGGCATGAGTTCTACGTTCTCCCTCCGTAGCCAGAGCATTTTTGATTGCCTGGAAGAGGCAGCCAAGTTATCTGTGCCCTCAATGCCTGAAGATAATGTTGTTGATGGAAGGTTTAAGCGTCCGTTGCCTCCAGCCACAGGGTCAAGTAACATGGTTCCAGAAAGCCTGGGCAAGCAGGCCAAGCCAGTGCACGCTCCCAAAACTACTCCTGCAGTGCCTGACTACGTTGCACACCCAGAGCGCTGGACCAAATATAGCCTGGATGGAGTTTCAGAATCTAGTGACAAGACTAACAGAGCAGTGGCCATGGAATTTCTAGAGGGTTTGAAGAAAAGAGGGGAGGAACAAAGCTCAGCTGCCCAACATAGCTACACCCCATACTTCAACCAGGACCCTTCCAGCTGTGGAGCTGGGAGGATTGTCTTCACCAAACCTACAAAAAGGGGTGTTGATGGACTGGAAAAGAAAACATCAGCATGGGAGGATGACAAGAAACATGTGACAGCAGATCCGAAAGGAAAACCTCTTAAGAAGACTGATGACTTGAGGGAAGAGGATAAGATAGAACTGGGGCACTTAAATAGTGCAAGTGGAAAGGCAACAGAAGAGGACGAGTGCTTGACGGCGGGGGACCTGAATACAGACGATAAGCTTAGTGCAAGGTTTAGTAGTGCAGGTGAAGAGCCACGGGTGGAAACAGTTGGATTCCATTGCAGTAAGAAGAAAAATAGGAAAAATTTCCGACCTAAAGTAGATGATGAAGGGGAGGAAGAAGAATCCTAAAGGCTGGAGCGCATTGGAGACAATCCAAGGACTTGTACCATCTTTGGATATGTTTGGTTTTTTTCTCTCTTTTTTTTTTCTGGTCTGGAAACCATGTGGTACCTTTTTGTCTAATGGTTTGCATTGTAGCCATCAAGAACATTTTATGTTGTTAGAAATTAAGCTACCTAAAATACACTCCAGACTCTTTGTTCGTGAGAAGTCTGTGGGCACAGGATAGTTGCACTCTGGCAGGGGAGAAGAAAGTGCGCTTTCTTTGCTCGAGCTGCAACCAGGAGCTTCCTCTGGAGCTGAAGTAGCCCTGAGGGCCAAAGACAAAGATGTATTAGCTAAAAGACTGCAAGGCTTCCTACTAACGCCCAAATTTAGAGCAGTTCCCAAATCCTATAGATTGTTGGAACAAGGATGATGAGCTCATTATGCAGAGATTTTTAAACAATGAAAATCAAGCCTAGTCTTTCACTAGATGTGATTTCTCCTGGCTCTGTCCCAGGGAGGAAGACTTTTTTAAAAATAGATAGACATATCCTTCTCTCATTGCCATTGAGAGTGAAAGCACAATGATGCTAAATCATGAGTTTAGAGGGACCAGGTGGGAGCTAGCAAAACTAATATTTTTTTTTAGGTGGGCTTAATATTTACCTTATTTTGTGTTACATGACAAAAATTTAAAAAAAAACAGTGTTTCCTGTGGAGAGGTACCACTCTGGATACATCCTGGTGAAGACACCTTCAGGATGGCATCAGCAGAGTCCCACCATGTTCAGTGTAGATCAGAATTTGCAACAGCTTCAGTTGTCAAGTTGGGCAGCAGCTTTTCCTCATACTGGTAGGCTGTGATGTGATGATTCCGGGCCTGTATATTTATGTGTCCTTTCCAGGTGGCACTGCTTCCACATTGGTTCTGTGTGTGGATTTGGTGGGAATGAGAGGATTTACACCAGAACTGGGTATTTTTTTTGTTGTTTGGGATTCAATAAACTTTCAGTTGTAGCTTGGTTTCTTCATCTCTTTGAACCCTGCTGATTAGTGCAGTGATAAGAGTTTTAACAAATACTCAGTTTATTTGATTTGAGAATTGTCTTGAAAATCTTCTAGAATGTTACTCTAAGCTTACCCTCTGGTAACTTGTTCCTCAAGTCTTATATTTTAGATTCTAAAATGCACATTTTTTAACATTTTCAGTCATTTTATACTATATAGAGAATCACCTCATAGGATGAATCACCTCATAGGATGAATCACATTGTAATGTATGTCAAATATAGTAGTTCTTCACACAGAATGTTAATAAATTTTACAAATAAGGTTAAAAGAAAGGCTATATGATTTGAAACTCAAATTAGTTCAGGTCAGTTTGGACTGACATTTTTTTTGGCAGTTTTCTAAATAAACCAAGCCCAATGTTAGTATTATAACCGTGTAGTGAAAGAATACTTCTTTAAAATTTGCACTTCTTCCTGCTAGACTGTGCTTGCTCAAACCCTGACAGATATTTGAGGAGGTTACTTCTTCTCTGAAGGTGTCAGCACCTTATCAATAATTGACTGGTAGGAGCAAATCATTTGAGTCTTTGTGTTTGAACAGATGAATCATTTGGCAGCAGAAGCAGAAAACAATGTAAAATGAATACGATTGCTCCATCTTTTGAAATTCACCTTTTAAATTTTAAAAGCTGAATGTATTTTCTTGTGAGTATACAGTTCAATGCACATTAATTAATGGGTCATTGCTAAATAAATCAGTTGATCCAGTGCATGTGAGTAGGACATAACAGTTCCGAATAGCTAGATTTTGGTTTCCAGTGGATAATTAGTGTGCCATTTCAGAATGGAAGCTGCTGCCAAGAGCAGAACATGCTGGTTGTATGATATGCATTATTTCCTAACAAAGAATGTAGAATGTTACTGGTTTGTAACTGCTGCTTGTCTGGGGTAAAGAACAGCAAGGACAGTACCAAAATCCCATGACTGTTAATGGGGTCACTGAGGTCTGGGGCACAGCTGAATAAACTGGGCAATTGGCTATTTTTATGAGGACATCATAACAAGATTATTAATAAAAGACTCATATCAGAAAAGTATTTTTCTCATATCTGAGATTTCTTATTTTCTGCCTCTGGTAACAGAGAAAGTGTTTGCACAACCAACACTTACATTGCATAGAAGTGGTGTTATATGCATGAGGAAATTAAGTTTATTTGAAGCTTATCGGTGTAAGAAAGACCACAACCCAACATTTCTCCCTTCTGTTTATATTATTCCAAAGAAATTTACTTTTAAAGCATGATAGTAATATTCATTTTATTGGTGCATCTTTTAATACAAAATTTTATTAAAGCATCTAACTTTTGTATGCTACAAATGTATGTGCCAGTTGAAGTAATCAAAAAATGACGGTTTGAATTCTTAGTTTGTAGAATAATTGTTGCTACGCATTCTTGCTTTAAAATCCCTAAGTGATTCTTTTTTTTCCTGACGTTTGAGAGAGAAAAGCAAAATGCAATCAGAAAACTGCTAAGGTGTAGAAAGGTGTTCTATGTGGCATGACACACAAAGCTTCCTTTAACAGCAGCAAGCTGGCCGCAGTTGTGTGGGGGTTGGTGTGACTGCAGGAGGGTCACCTCTGTTGTGTTTGGAAAGCCGCTGCAAGGCACTGCACACTTGAGGACCATGCCATGAGATTCCAGTTTCTGGGTCTGAGTGAGGAGCCCTCAAGAAGGAATACCAGCAAAGGAACAACACTTCACCGAAGGCAGTGTGAGAAGATGATGGTAAGTGCAATCATTTGAGGGTTTTAAGAACTCCAGGAACTGTATGGATTGTAATAGTTCAGTATTCCAGGCCCTTTCCTGTGGAAACTATTTCTTGATTTCCTTTCCAAGCAACTCAGAAATATGAGCTTGCTTTCTTGGCCAAGGAAGCGGCTTGTTTTTAAGTGCATAAATGATCACCCTTCTAAAGGGAGACTCCCTTGAACAGAGAAATGTGGAAATGAGCAATGTGATGTTGGACTGAGGGTGTGGTATTTGGAGAACGGAAGGCAGGTTGTAATTTCTAAAGGTGGTAGAGTCGCCCTGGAGAAGAAAGTTTTTAGTGTGATTTGTGGAATGGAGTTTTGGACAAGGGACCAAACAATATAAGAGCAGGAGGGAAGAAAGCCCAAGAAATTGAAGGAGGAAGACCAAGAAATCTCAGTAGTGTCAGGCATTGACAGTGCTTGGTATAAAGGCTTTTGTGAGATTAGGATTTTATTTCTATAGTAGTTCAGTAGGACAAAAGGTTTAATCTGAAGAAATGAGAGTGTAATTTAATTATCAATGAATGTGATGTCACTCTTGGACTGATCTGCACACTCTTCTTCTTTTCTTCCTGGCAAAGGCGTGTCTGTGTTTGCATTCATCACACCTAATAGGATTGTAAAAGCCATGTGCTTGTTTAAAAGCCTTAGGACAATGGGCACATCATAGTAATTACCTAAGAAACTTTAAAAAGTTGAAAATAATCCATGGTAAAAAGATACTGTAGATTCTACTACTTTGCATTTGCTCAGTAAATGACAGAAACAGGTTTCTTCCTTATTTTTCCAACTATTTAAGTTTCTGATTTTTATGCAATTACAGTTATTAAAACATCTGGGGAACATGCTACAGGATGCTTTTTTTACTGGAATGTTGATAATGAAGGAATTTACGTATGTGTTTTATAAGCTTCTACCAGAATTACGTCAACTTTGAGGTTAGTTTGAGTCTGAGTGATCTGAGGTCCTGTCATATCACAAGTTTGCTGAGTTTGCAGCTACTTCTTTTTCCCATATAGTATATATGTGTTCAGTTTATGGGTTTTGGAGATATTTTTATGCAATAGATAGTAATAGGTAGATATTGAGATAGATCATTAAGAAGAAGATCCAAAATCTTTATTGTGTTGGATATCCTGTGGTGGCTGACAAATAATCTGTTTCTGTCTCTGATGTTTTAAATGCCAAACGGGGGAGCCCTGGGACACAGGACAAGATTTTTAACTGACGTAAATAGTTTCAGCTCTGTAGGCAAATGAGCTGTGTTGATTAAAACAAAGTAGGAGGTTTGCTCAATTTTTTTTTTAAATGACTTGTTATCCATAATAAATGTTTTGCTAATACTTTGGTAGTTCTATCTCATTGACTCAAGAAACCACCAAGACACAATCATTTTAAGAAATGCTGCTTACATCCTTAAAAGGTTGGGTGAGATCATTCTAACCCACACTAAGTGCTAGTTCTTTCCATAAGCCTTTTAAATATACTTCACAAAAGGTATTTTTTTCATTCTGAAGTATGAATATTCTGTTCCTTGTTTATATTCCCATTATCTCTAGGTATATTCCTCTGCACCTCCTTCACCTCCCTATGTGGTTCTTTTCCAATCTTTTTTTTTCCTTGCGTTTTTTGACTAAATTGTTCAGCCGTATGAATTAGCATTTCTATTATTGTTTTCAATACTCACATGAATAGTTTGAAGCTGGTTGGTTACACAAGAGGTTGGTTTGGGTTAGAACTTCTGCCATTGAGGAGATAACAGCTGTACAGTAGCAAATCTACAAAATATGTAGTGATTTCTTCATCAGCTAATTTTTGCAGTGCTCTACCCATTCTTAAATTTGCAGGAAAGATAATCTAGGCAGCACACTGAAGCAGCGTCAGAAATACCACTTTTTCTCTTACTTTTTTAGAAATAGTTGAACTGTCTTAGAGGAAGTTATATATTAAAGGAAGAGGAAAATTTGTATTAAATACCTAATATTGCATTATCTCAAGCTGGCACAAACTTGTTAAAGCATTTCTTGTGTGTTCCTGTTGGACCTGTATTTGGTGTCAACATTGTTCATTGAATAGCATGACTTTTTTTTCAGGAAGCCATAAAATGGATAAGAAAGGAGAGGGAAACTGCAATGGCACTATTTAGATAAGGAACTTTCAGTGAGGTCAAAATTACACTGGAGAGTTCTAGGCACAAAGAAAACAATAACTGTTGTGCTATGTAGCACATGGTAATGCTGAGCATTTTCAGACTGTTTAAAAAATGTTTGTTTATATTTCAAGGTTTTGTCATCAAAAGCTCATGATACAATTTCCTTCTATTATTTATGCTTCACATTTGTATGTTAGACACTCCCTTTGAGAAGCTGGTATCTGGTATCTAAGAAAATTAGAAAAGCTGATGTCCAAGAAGATTAGTCTAGGTCACATCAGCCAGAATATGGGTATAATATATTCCAAGTGGTCGGTTTTAAAGAAAGAAAAGGTTGGGTGAAGGAAAGGATTGGAGAGGGGGAAATGAAGCATTTCCTTAATGAAGGAAATAAACACTTGTCAAGTAGACTAGCAAAATGAGGAAGAAATGATGTATTCTTTCTACTGGAGGTCAGGAATGTTTCTTTACATACGTATATCACCAGAGAGAAAACAATAAGGAAAGTGAAATAATACCGCAGATCCGTTTATCCTTCCCTTAATCCCTAAAGAGGGTCTGCCAAACCACCATTAAATGAGAGAAACATGGGAGAAACAAGCTAATATAAATGCATATAAAAATACTACTTACCTGGGCTTCCATAACTTTAAATCGCTTTTCTTGTTCTTTCAATCCACTAAAATATTTGGACAAATTATCCACCCTGTGGAAACAAAGCAGACACACTGAGCAAAAAAAAAACAAAAGGAAAGGCCTCAGAAGAAATCCTAAAACACAACACATCACTTGCTAGAGCTATGACCCCTCACTTGCAGTTCTGTGCTGCTGAGACATCCCAGAGCCCCCTAAAAGTTTTGTCCTTTTGAGGTGTCCCTGCAAGTATTTATCAAACATAACAGCATTTCTGGGACTCTCACACACTTGTTGCCCAGGGACTCGGGATAAACTCTCACAGGTATCAGCAGCTGTTCAGCTCCTGGCAAGGGCCACTCAGCCCCAGCTGCTGTGGAAATGAAGGACAGCAGAAAGGAGCCTTAGGTCCAGCTCTGTCCCTCCAGCCACTAATGTCACATCTGTACCAAATGTAGACTGATCCTGGGAGATGAGCCACTTAAAACTTAGATGAGGTTTCATTTTTGGAAACTAGTTTGACATTTAAATCCCTTTTTCTACGCAGTCCAAAGTGGCTGTGCAGAGAATTTCCATATAGTGCCTCCAATCTGATGTATTGTCTGCATGCTTTCTGCATCCTTTACCTCTTCTGCCATCAGTTCCTTATTCTTAGCATCCGATTCTGTGTAGGCTTCTCCAATCCCTCTCTGCTTTTTCCTAACTGCTGTTTCAGACTTTCTTCTAACAGGTTAAGTTCTGTTCAGGTCTATGTGAAAAAACTGCTGCTGGATGGGTCTAATGCATTTTGGGTCTGGTTCAATGCAAAGTTCAAAGAATCACTTTCTGAGGGTGTCATAAGCTTTGAAATACACACTGCTCCCGCCTAAGAGCAAAAATAAAAAGCCATGGGTATAGGGGTGTTCATCTAGACCTCTTCCAGTCTCTGGCTCTGCTGTACCAGAAATACTGTTAGGCCAGACTAATCCTGACTCTTCCTTTCCAAGCAGTAGCTTCATCTACAATGTAACACCTTGAAAGCTTTTTAGGTGCAAAGCTAGAAAGAATATAATTGTGTCCTTTATTTGGAAGCATTTGTACACGTATATATTGCTTGATCTCAGCAACTGAGCTCTCATTCCTACGGTTTGTCAGTGATCTGCTTATGAGAATAAAGTTAGTGCCAACAGAATAATTTTAAATTATTATGAATTAAGAGTTTATGTAGATTAGAAGAGTATTTTCCAGGAACATACTCAAGTACGCTGTTCTGGGCTCCAGCCATTCTGTGAGTTAGACAGATGGGAGTTTTGTTTTGAAGGACAGCACAGAAAGAAAATGGCGCAAGAACATATCCATGGAACTTTCTAATGATAATAGTCAGTTATATCATAAGAGGCAACAGCTGAAACTGGTGAGAAAAGCTTCTTTAAAGAAGGCTTTGCTGTCTAGCTTTCAGTTTTGCCTTAGATGTTTGTTTTCCCTGCATTATAACTATTTTCTGTATCATTTAAAGACACAAAGTAAACATTTACTCATTCAGAATAAACCTCTGAGTAATAACTTAGCACTTTCTAAATTATTTCTTTAGAATGCTAAACCAATTTAAGTGGTATTCCTAGTGGGAAAATAGAGAAGTATTTAAATGGAGACTTAATTAAATACAATTTTAGAGACAATATCATTAATTTCTTGTGGAAAACTGTAGTTTCATAGCATAAAGCCATAAATAGTTGTTCTTCTGCATCTGTGGGCTGGAGGTAATTCAAGATATCCTAAACTTCCATTCAAAAGTCTAATTCAAAAGTCTACATTTTATTCTTACAGGGATGGAAGGACATGCACTGCACTGTAGGAAAGGAACTATTCTTCCACCATTTCTCTATGAGAATTATTGTCAATGACCTTGACTGCAGATTTGGCTGGAGTTTACAGCCCTGTAATTGTACATCAAGAATGCCAAAATCTCTTCTAATACTGTAGTGATGTTGACTTCTCACATTTTTCACAGACTGCATACTGTCTAACTGCATTCTTGTTGGACTCTTCATATAAGCTTTAGAAGCACCTGAATGTTTATCTCATGCAAAGCTGAAGACTTGGAACGTACAACTATTGTGGGTCAGAATAACATACTTATTAGACGTGGCCTTCAGCCTTTCTTCATTGCTTTCCTTCCTTTCTTGTTCAAGGTTTCCAAGATATTTTTCTTTTTGCATGAGCTCCCATGTTATGATTTTTTGATCGAGCCCAACTGGAAGATCTCTTTCTATAGGAGAAAAAAAAAAAAGAAATTAAGAATTATATTTTACTTCCTTTTCTCTTGTACTAGTAGTGGAAGGCTGCTATGCTAAAGCTAAATCGAGTCTTGCCATTGCAGGAGTGTCATGTTATGAAAATGCAGTATAAAATAAGTATTTTCTCCTTTTTTTCTTGTGATGGAAGGCAGATCTTTTTGGCAGTTGGATATGAGTTTTCTAAAGAACAGCATGGACCAGTATCTGTCGTTCCATTTAAACTCATTTACAATCTGCCTGGACTTACGACATATTTTAGCCCCAAATTGTTTAACGAGCAGAGCTTTATGTTCAGATGTGGTTTATCATCTAATCTTTTTTTATTAGGACAATCAAAAACAGGAGGAAAACCTGAAAAAATTCCTTCACCTTGAAATATAAAGCTTGTTGTTGTCAAGTGTCACAGCCAACAACAGACCTCAATTCCACAGACATATTTTGAATGTAACATGCTAGTTTTGTATCTTCCTGAAAACTGGTAAAAGGGCACACTTGGCTGCATGCTCCCAACACTGCTGCATCTATAACCTGAGCAGGCAGGTACTTGTTTGCTTAGGGGAAAAGAAAAAATTTTTAAAAATTAAGAATCTTGGGCAGTATGCTTTAATATCCAGGTCCATTATGCTTTAATAGCCCATTATTGGCCTGTGCATGAGGAGTAAATAGGTTTATTATCAGACACTATTAAACTAGATGGGCCAAGTTTGAAATCACTATAGAAAGCCCTCAAATGTCTTCTGTAATTAGCTGAACTTCATCTGCTTTTTTACCAGTAACTTTTAAGGGACCACCATTTTTCTAAGTGTGCTCGCTCTCTTTCCATCTCTGTACTAGGGAATTCCGCTGATCCTAGTAGATTTTTAGACTTGGCATATGTTTTTAGAGTTGTCTGTACTTAATAATTACTAAAATTCAGGAGAAAATGAAATAACTAGTCATTATTCATTAAACCTATCCATTGTTGTGTGGTCAGGAATCAAACCCCTTTAACCAGTTTTATATTGACACCTTGGTTGTAGTAACTATGGTGCATAAAGAAATGCATTGTGGGAAACGCTATATAGTACAGGATACATTATAAGCCTTAATTTTTCATTTGTACTCTCCTGGCACTCTTTGTCAAAAATAAATTGTGCTTCTTGGCTTAAGGAAATCTTAATTGCTCTTCTGCTTTGCGTATGCAGAATGTTCTAGGGGAGTGTCAGGGTCTCCAGTTGCTGGATGCTTGTTAACAACTCACCCAGATGTTCTTTTTTATGTTCCATTTTGTTGAAGATTCTTCTGACAACCAGAGTTATGTGGTTAATAATGATAAATGGTGGTGCTAAGGCAGGCCGGCCATGATATTCAACAATCAGGTTGTAGCGCTGAATTTTCCAGAAAATGTCTGCGTTGCCCTGAACAACTTGAAAAGTGTAACTGTAATTGGGGGGGAAAAAAAGTATATAACTGTTTCTACCTCAACAAGCTAAAGCTTATTATTACAAATTTTAGTCCCACATTTACTTTAAAAAAGGAACAGCAAGTTCAGCAAGTAGTGTTAATTTAAAGTTTATGCAAATTCTTAGATATTAAAATAATTGCAGTTGCAGTCCTCAAACGTTAAAAAATACATTAGGGTTTTTTTTAAAAGAAAAGTAATTCCATTTCACTCAGGCAAGATCAGCAGACATGCCATGTCATTTCTCCAACCAAATGAATCATTATTAGCTGTGGTGACATCAAGCATTTCTCCTATCTGCAGATTATCCAGTGTTAAGTCTGCCAAGTTTACAGCTGCTTTGCACCTGCAGACTTGTGCTGCAGCACAGCCAGGGATCCGGATCCTCCTATGCATGTTTAATTGAATTTTAGCAGTAAAAGAGGCTTCTTGTCTTTAATGGGGCTAGAGTAAGGATGAGGAGAACTTAGGAACTATATAATCACAGAAGCTTATCTATTTATCTATCTATCTATCTCTCCCCAAATAATATTAATTAGGAAAATTACTAGTGTATTCAAAAGGAACAGCCAACAGCAATGTAGTAAATGTGGGCATTCAGTTTCACCTTTGCAGCCTCCGTCTTGATTCCTACAGAAATTGCTCTTACCTGAACATAGCAATCAGGAGATTCATGAGGAGAACATTTGTGACCAGTAGGAAGATGACCAACAGAAGTATGACAAGCCAGTTGGCATAGCTGTTGGGACACGACGGTGAGTTCTCCTGCAGAATCTGCAGCGGATTAAACGTGCAGTTCCTGGGATACATTCGTGATGCTGCAAAGGAAGACAGAGAAATAATAGTTTTGACAAATCTTACTGCCACGTGCATTTCTTAGAGTGGAGACAAAAGCTTTGCATTTGGGTGAGCAGAATCTCTGGCTTTCAACAAAGAATGGCAAGAATTACAAATTATTCCTGAGGTCTGAAGTGCTGCATTTCATAGCTATTACAATGCAAATAAAAATTGAATTAGTATCTCTAAACATGTATTTTTTTAAGAACTAGTGACATGGATGGATGTGTATATTTAGTACCTTTCATGTTAAGATACAAATCAAGGACAATCATGATGTTAATTACAAAAATGAGATTTAATCTTGGCTGCATACAAACAGCAGCATAATCTTGTTCTGAATATTTTACAAACATGAAAAGCTTAAACCCAATATTGTGGTAGTATTTTTATGCAGTCCAGCAGGACCGTAAATACAGGTCTCAAACCTATAAGGACAGTTCTTTGACTGCTTGAGCTTCTGAGCTTGCTCTTGCAGTTGAAAGATCATTATGTGAATTAATATCCAATGTCTTTAATTTTGTGAAAGCGTAACATGCCATGTACATGAAGAGATGTTGCTTTAATATGCGAGAAGTTTGCAACTTTAGGAGAATGCACACCTCCAATAGCTGTCACAACAGGCTTTTTAGTAACATTCAGCAAAGGGGGATTGTATTGCAAAAGCTGTATCCTTTATAGGTTAGTTTCGAGTTCCCAAAGTCAATCTGCCCTTGAGTATATAGCAGTTGTGTTTCCCCACATAATTGTGCCTTTGCAGTCCTCACGCTTGTAGTTTTTTCCACACTGTCATGCATAACCCCACAACCATATTCCTTAGAGCATGCACTTAAGTCAAAGTTCACCACAGCTGGGACTGCTTTCACCAAGTGCATTATGTTATATTTATCTTCACTGAATTTTATTTGATGATTTAGCACTCATGAGGGTCCTCTGCAACTCTTTGGTGTCAGCTTTAGTTTTTACTACCCAGTAATGTGGTTTTGTCAGCAAATTTTGTCCTCCTTATTACCCATCTCCTTTTCTGTGTGTTTCATAAAGATGTTAAACAGAATAAGCCCCAGAGGGCCCAAGGACAAATGACTCCCTTCTGGAAGTTACCTGTGTAATTAATTCTTTTTTTCTCTATATTTTAAGCAGATATTTATCCTTTGGAGTCTCGATAGAGAGAAACATATTTCTAGGGGATGTTACATCTGACCTGTTTCCAAATGAGATGAATCCTATTCCAGAAATACTTTTTTCTCTCCAATTACTTTAATGGAAATAAGAGTGTCTGGTTGTGCTGTGCATGCTTACACTATGGACATTTAAGGTTAACTGAGATAAATCACACCCCTACTCTCTTGTCTCATTCAGACTTTTTTGGCTTTTCTAAGGCATATGCTTTTTCTTATTAAGCAGAGTGAACTTGAAAGAATGTTTACTGGTTTGCATCGGCCTATGGGATTTTTTTGGTTACATCCATATTTCCTCAAGCTTGGATCCTACTTCGATATTGCCACTGACATTTAGCACTGTTATTTTGGCTAATGCTGTGGCATTACTTCCAACTTCTCTGGGAGATAACCTGTATTTTACCTTCTTACCTATCAGAAATGCTGCCTTCTGAACCTTTATGTCCAAGTATTTCCATGTGTTGTGATTATTTTTATGTTGTTTTGTTTGAAATATCGCACATATGCAATTACTAGCTTTATTTGATTTGGGTAGCTTTACCTCCAGAGTCAATACAAACTCTCTAGAGGAATATTTATTCTAAAACATAAGTGTTTGCTTATGGGCAGAGCTGTACTCCTTTAACACTCTCACATTAAACTACTGCCAAAATGTATGGAGGTGCTATTATTTCAGTTTACACAGGGTTATCTGGGTCTAGGTTCAACTGGACAGAAATGGATTGAAGTGAAAGAAGGTATGCCAGCCTTTAAAACTGCAAATCCTTGTGTGAATATTTCAGACAGCTTGTCTAAATACGGCCAGCCCTTATGCTCTAATGTAATTCCATGCTGCACGTTATCTCTTTGCAAATACACTATTTATATCATGGTAATGTGAAAGCTTTGGCCTGAAGGACAAAAAAAAAGAGACAATACTGGGAAGGAATTCCAGGCTCTAATCGGAAGTGTGCATTCAAAAATGGCCAAGTTAGGGCGGAAAGAAATTTCCTCACTGTCTATTTCATCCAGTGGAATCTGGCCAAATATTTGAAGGTAGGGACGATAAAGCACCCTTCTGAATATCCATTCCACTCGGCTGTCATCGGGATGAAGCAGAGCTTGAGTTGTCACACCGTAGGCAATAAGCCACACGCTCAAGAAAAACAGAAAGAAGAAAACATCCTTCATCTAAAAAAGAGAGGGAGAGGGGAGAAAAGGAGGAGAGGTGACTGTAATAATATAATCAGAGAACAGCAGTCTTTCTATATGAAAATGGCCTAAATAATTCTGTTTCTTTACAAGCTTGTTTAGGCTAAAGGAGGTGGAATAGGACACTGTTCCATGCACAGAATTCCTCTCTTGACCTTGCTGTTATCATATTGCTCTTGGCCTGTAATCAGCATTTTTCTTTGACAGCTCGTTTAGATAAAGACATGTTTTAACACTATACTCTTCGTTTGCTGTTTTTCTTTGACAGCTTGCTTAGATAAAGACATGTTTTAAATTAAAACCGTGCTTTTCAATCATCTAACATTTAAAAATGAAACACATTTTACCTTTTAAGTGAATCTCATTATAAATTTAAAATCCAGATTTTTGGTGAGATCTCGCTACTATCAACTGCTTTACTGTGAATTACAAGAGTTCTGCTGCAGCAGTGAATCCTGGCAACAGCCAGTGCTCACTGATGAATTACTGAACACTGGTACAGCAGACACTGCAGGATCAGGTAGCTTCTGTCTTGGGTTTTCAAGCTAAGTAATGCATCTGAGGGACTGTTTTCAGAACTTCCTGCTTTTAAACATTGTGTTTCTCTACAGAAGCAGAAGTAATTGAATCCTAAAACACTTACTTAAAAAAAAAAATGGTCTAATAAGTATTTCAAGTGCAATATTTTTTCCCTAGTGGAAGAGGAACACTTCATCCTCTTCCCATCTAATCTGACAGAGTTCATTAGGGACTGTAGATACATTTCAATTAGATTACTGGATTCTGCAGTTACCCGTGCTTTTGGGTAACAGACCTGCAGACATTTCAGACCTCCAGGAGATTACTTGGAGTTCTCTTAAGAAAAAAGGTATCTAAGCTAGGCAAGATATAGCTTATGTCTCTCTGACTTTCACCAATCTGTTTTATTTTCTGGATGATTTAAAATTCAGCAATGCTGCAGGACTGTAAGTGTGATGTAGTTAAGAGAGAGCAGTGGTGTTGTTCTGGCATTGAACTCCCATTTTAGCGGCTACCAGACTTGTTTCAGCAATTCTGCAGCACAATTGAAAAGGAGAAAGACGATTAGAGAATCTTGGATTGCTTCTCTGTTTAAGTAAGGGAAATGATCTTGCTTGAGCCCATTTGATGAACTTTTCAAGAAGGTATCATTGACTGAAATAACTTTCACTGTTCTTTCATTTGTTGTAAGGTTCAACATTGAACTAGTAAAGGTAAGGCATTGGGCTGGCTTGGATGGGGGGAAGATGAAGGGTTCCATTTTATGGTTTTGTCTAGACTGCTGTTAATGTTCCCATTTGCATCTTCTTAATCTCTGTGTTATCTCATATGGCTTCAGCTGCCAGCACAGTAGACACATCACCATACCTGTTCCAGGCCCTGGTTTAGTTTGGTATGTAGTAAGGAAGGGTTAGGAACTGGAGATCTGACTTGTACTCTTACAGTAAAAGTCTACTAATGCTGCAAGCTAGATAATGTTCAAGAACAAATATTTACTTGCCATTTACCTTTTTGCTACTCCAAGCAAATGTCATGTTAGAGTTCCAGTTATTGCATTTGTAGACAAATCCAAATAGTTGGTAGTTATGTTTATTCAATATATAGGCTTGTTTAGACTGTAGGGCTTTTACTGAGCTCTGTTGTGAGTCACAAATCAAATATTTGTAGATTCTATAATAGCACTTACAATTAGACGAACTCCAATTAATCAGTTACCATGAGCTAATTGGCCTAGAGGATTAACATGCCTAAATAAAAAGCTACTTCAACATACCCAAGCACAGTAACTGTATTCCTAATGTCTCATTTCCTGACGGAGAGCGGTAATAAATAAAAATCTTTTATCAACATTTTCCAACATATGCTCACAAAGTATTAATATGTTTTCATTGTAACTTGGAGTTACAAAATACAAGAATAACTCCTGTGGGAAACTTGCAATTATCCTTTTTTTCCAGAATTTTATTTTCACACTACTTGCGAATAACAATCTCTTTCCCCAAGCGGAGCAGAGTCATTCAGTAAGTGCCGTGCCCTTCTGTAAATGGCCTGTCATCTGTCTGAGGTCTGTGCTCTGAATGCACACAGCTTATAAAGCAGGAGGAACAGCAGTAAGTCAAAGACACTCCACTCTTCATTTGCCAGATCTGAGGATAAATGATTAGGTAAGGTAGAAGGATTAGTAAATTGTGACTAACTTATTATACTACAGAGCTCTTTGGAAGGATCTGTTTCAAACTTATTTCATCTAATGCTCATGATAAAGAAGGGAATGTATTTAAAATGACAAGCCTTAAAAATAAAACAATAAAGAGAAGATTTTATACTCTCAGTTTTTAAGAAAGCCCGAGTATTTGCCTGAGAGAGACTGAGCACTCACCATCCTTTCCACAATGATGATCTTTGGTCCAAGTTGTTTGTGAATTGCAAAAATATGTATAAGTCTAAGTGTAAACACCATAAAATCAATGGCAAGTATTGTACGGCCAGCTTGAAAAGTCGAGTTCAGCATCCTGCAGAACATAAAAAATGAAATATCAGATCTCAGCAAGTACTTGGGAGAAGCATTTTCTCAAATATTATGCTCAGTTTTCAGGCATAGCCTAGTTAGGAAAAGGCAAGTGCTTCAGAGCTGTGGTTGCATAAGCAGGTAAGAGCAGTGTAACATAATGTCTGTACATTCATGCGAAATAGCTGGAAGATGGGGGGACAATTCTCTGTCTGGGCTTCAGTGAGGTTTTGCTTTTTTTTTTTTAATAAAAATATTATACATTGACTAAAAGTGATTGGCAAAAACAAACAAAAAGCAAAGCTTCCCTGTATATGTGTTTGAATATACCAACATGTATTTTTTTTGGTCTCTGGAGCAACTTCTGTGTTTCCACAGAATTTGAGAGGCTTTTATTGCAGAAACATGTTTCAAAGCTTGTAAAAGTAAATGTCATAGCCTCTCCTTTCGTGCCCATGAGACTCTTCTGTCAGCTGACATACATAGCCCCTGCTACTGATGCTGACCACATCACAGGGAACAGATACATACCTGCAGGTTACCCCAATTATGAAAAGGAAGATGGTCACCATATCACATTTATTCCAGTTATCCTCCACATATAGTTTAAATTTTTTCATTAAATTTGTGTCTTCATCTGTATAGAAACTCTGAAAAAGAGAAATAATCATCAATATTGTTCTGTTTCCAGTTTCACTATTTAATTGTGAGTTTTAATGTAATACCTGTTCCTTTTTTCTCTTTCATTGCAAAGAACAAAACCAAATTGCTAGTGCATTAGGGGAAAAAAGCTTGAAAACATAAGCTCTGATTACTGTCTTAAAATCCAAAAATTGGATGAAAAAGAAAAAAATCAAATATTTTTATTCTTGTGGTATTAACCTTAAGCATTTTTGAGGCCTGATTTATAATTTTGTCAGCATTCAGACTGTTAAACAATACAATAGCTTCCAGTCAAAATTCAGTTTCTATACATTTCTGTCTAAATACCAGGAACAGTGTGGCTTTTGTATACTGGAATTGTCAGTGAGTGCACATTTGATGATCTCAGCAAAGAGTTGGGTTTCTTAATTGGGTTTTAGCCTGGCACTCTTCATGTTTTACAGGTTTATAATGAAATGTACTTTGATCCAAATATTTTCCATGACCTCCTCTGGTTATAGCCTTCCTGCATAATTTCAAATAAATTGTAACAAACTGAGATCCCCTGCACTGTCCCTATTTCTTAAATAATGAACACCTATTTGTTCTTCCAGAGTAAATGTTTACAACTGCTTTTTCATGTCTAAAGAGGACAGCTTTATGCAGTTGGCAACACACTAGCACCATTGTTCACACATGATCTCAGTTGTTGAGCTGAGGACATTCCAAAACCAGTAACTTGGAGAGTAATGGATAAGTGGGGGCGGGGGTATTGTCGGTTTGTTTTGTTTTTTAAGAAAAGCAAACCAAAAAGATATCTACTCATGTTTTGAGCTGAGAAGCATTTTAGGAAAAACACAAATAATCTGATTCATTTACTCTTTTTTTTAAACGATCCCCAGCAGGGAAGAATATTTTTAAAAGATGTAGAGTTGTCTGATGTGTTTCCAGGTGTAGAATGTAACTTCCAATTTACATTATTTGTAGAGGGAGGACCTAGTTCTGGGGAGTGAAATGAGAGAGATACTTTGCAAAGTAAAGGACACCTGAATCTTAGCTGCCCCCCTGACTTGGCTACAGCAGGATGGAAAAACGAGGTGAAGCTCCAGGTTTATATGGTGGAGAAAGAGCTTGCTCTAGGAGAGAGAGGTGGAGTGTTCTGGATAAGGTAAGTTCTATATTGCTCTTCTGTGCAAAACTGTACTGACACTTGAAAGCTTGTACAGTTATATAGATTGTAAATCTATTCAAAATATTGTCTTAAGTTTTACTGTGTTATTACTGAGGTGTTGTACATGACTGACCTGTCGGATTTCTTCCAAGACCAAGGTAAAAACCCAGAAGTAAAGTATAATTTCTTTAGCAGATGGACCCTCAGGTGGAGGTGGTTTAAAGTCCAGTAAAAGGACATAAGTAAATAGAAACAGAAAAGCAAAGTACATTATAACATTCCCCATAAATACAGTTACAGGGGCACTCCAGAATTTTCTCCACCGAGTAAACATGAATGTCGCCCACGCTGTTTTTTCAGAAGGGTTCTGCTTTTCCAATTTACCATTTCCTCTGCAAAACAAAATGAATATAGTCTTGGTGATTATTTTCTAAAATTAGTCCATAGGAATAGACTCAGTGTTATTCTATATCAATCTTCTTGTAAGACTGTAACAGGCAGAAGCTGGGCATAGCAAGGAGGAAGGCTGTAGAAGTCAGTGACCACATTAACATAGCAGTAATATTTCAAGTCAAAAAGAAGATTTTGAAAAGCAAAGTCATATCAGACTTAAATGCATGTTCTTGTGATTTCAGTTTTGTTACATTAATTTAATTTGTAACTTCAATGTGTTCCTGCACATAGTACAAACACTATGCCAACACACAAGGAGAGCCGGAAGTGGGCTAATTGCTCTTCATTGTTCTAAATAATGGGAAAGTAAATCAAATGGCCAATGCAGTTTTTTAATCAGCTGTTAATTATTTTGGGTCTAAAAATTTCTAATTATGCTTTTATGCAAAAATTCTTGTTGTTGCTGTGACTTTAAACAATTCCTCTTTTTGACCCAGTCTCAAAAGTGCTGGATCATAGTAAGTGTGTGTTTCTTGCTGAAGCCTGAGAGAACTACTGAAGGAATTCTTCAGCCCTTTACGCAAGTGTAAGCACTGGCATCTTGCCCTTTATGATTAAATTAAATTGCAGAAAAAGTAATATAGAAGCCTTTTAGCAAAAAACAGTTGGCCTCATACATTATTTATTATTTGACTATTGTGGAATTATGCAAGTATTTTGGTAACTGAAGGGAAATTTGACCTTTACTTCTACAGTTGTTTTGCTGTGTTTTGGAACATGAAGTGCTATCTATTGGCAATGGAAACTATTCTCTGCAGAAAACGCAAGTTGCCTGAATTTGATAGCAATCTGATCTTAGTGTGGAGCTTTGTTTCCACATAAATTGCACTCCTGTGTAAGCTAGGGATGTTATTGGATCTTTAATTTCGTGATTCTGACACTGAGAGGTGTGATCTCTAAGGAAGGATGTGCACACTAGGGTATGTTTTTAAATTTCACCTCATAAACAATGACTCTCCACTGGTGTTACCTTCCCCTGACATTCTCACTAATTATTAAATACATTTGTTACAAGGAAAAGTTTCTTCTCACAGCCAGTCTTTTCTATGTGCCCGATTCTGTAATACCTCTCAATTTATGACATCATAAGATACATTCCCATGGTAACAGGCTAATAAAATAAACAGATAATTGCAGCTTTACCGTAAGATGCTGAAATAGATCTGGGAGAAGAGAGCCTTTTTGTTAAAATAAATTGCTAAGATAATAGCAACTGGAATGCACAATGTAATGACGAAACCACACTTCACTTGGGATATGGAAGTGCTTTATGACATTGCTTACAAATAGCTCTCAAGAGGTAGATGCTTTTACACCTATTTTATAGGTTAGGGAGGGAGAGAGAAGAATGAATTATTTTCTCCAATATACTGGCAGTTAAATGTCAGAGGTAAAACCAGAACCTAATAACTCTGACTTGGTCCAGCACTGCATACTGCAGATGATGCTTCCTCACCACTGTTGTTCATATATTCCTGAAGTTCTCTTCAGATCCTTGAAAAGCATATGCTCAACACAAGTGGCTGTTTAGCACTGTTTAGCCATTAAGAGGACTTTGTGCTAATCAAAAGTCTTTCTATCCTGACTTAAGTCCTCGTGGTCTCCCAGGGTTTGATGATGAGTATGTGGCAGAGGTATGGGATGGGATTCAGAAGTTCTGAATCGCAGATGCATGCATGACCACGAGCAACTGACAAAATCTTTGTGTTCAGTTACATGTTTGTGTAACAGTCCCTCTTTGTCATAAGTTTGTTGTTGTACTTCAGGTTCCTCAGGGCCCATCTTTTAAAACGTAAATGACGAGCACTAGTATGGTGGGAAGCTGACTTAATATAAAATTCCCAGGTATTGACGTTTGCAAGTACTTCTATTGCTGCCTTTGTGGGAAAGTATGTAGTGATGCACTCAAATAACGTAAGGTTTTGCTGAGAACCTTCTTTCTGCTCCGCTCGGTAATCTGATAGGGGCTTAGTTTTGAAATCCAATGTGTATCAGGCATCATGAGCTGAAGGGTATCTCAGGAAATGCTTCCGATCCTCCAGGTATTAAGCAGATTCCTTGTTCTGGAGAAACTACCTGCTCAGAACAAGTAAAGCTGTGTCTCCTTTTAACAGTGATATATCCCATTTATTTTTTGTATTCCTTTTAGAGAGCAACAACAGCAGTAATCAGAGGGCACAGCAGTTTCTGAGGAGTAATGACTTTGGTTGTCCTTCAGCTGCCCCTTAGATTATTAGCTGGTCACTAATCCACAAGAAGTGTCTGTTCTTTGATTGTTGTTGCGAAAGTTGTATTAACTAATGGTTTTAAACTTACCTGTCTTCTTCCTTGGAAAGAAAGAGAGTCCTCTCTGTAGCTAAACTGTCCGGCTCTCTAAATGGCTCTGGCTCATTCTTTGATTGTTTTTCCTCACTGTAAGGAAATAAACTCATCAGTTGAAAGACGATGATTAAGCAATTTTTCACTACTAAATTTGCATTCAAACAGAACTGCTAGCATGTACTTATCTTGGACTTGCTCCATGGAGAAGCTACCAAATAACGTGTAATCCTTACCTCTGCAAATTCTGTTTATTTGTAAGGAGGAGGCTGAAGTCACCCACACGATTTAGAGAAGTGATAATTGCCATGGTTCACAAAAATGGAGCAGGAGGCTCAGTTTCCTCAAATTACTTAAGATTTGACCAAAACCAAACCCCTTAGTCCTAGAAGACAATACCCAATGTTCTGTTCCTGGTTACTCTTAGTAGAAATTAAGAGAGGAAATGCCAGAAACAGTAGGCAACATGATGCCAACTCTTGCATTTTCAGGGAGAGGAGGCAAAAAAATGTCCTCAACAGAACAAATTAGAAAAGGCTTACTTTGTTTATGAATCATAATTTAAACCTTTCCATGAAAACTTTGCCCAAATTTCACATCAAATGACTTGAATTTGTGAATTTGGCTGCCACTATGGCAAGAAGGTCATCTTTGGCGATACTGGCAGAAGGAAAGTCTTAAGTCAGCAGTGCCAAACACGTGCTCCTATGCATTTTAAGTAGTTCAACCGTTCAAAACCATATATTTCATAATAGCATGTCATTCCATAATGCCAGTTCTGATGATTTGTATATGAGTCTCACAATATTGGGAGGTTTTCTTAAAGTTTCAGTTTCTGTGTTGTTATCACTGCCTGAGTATCTTGGCCTCCCCTCCCTTTTTTTAAGAAAGCCTGAGATTCTAGCCATCTTCAATGTAACAAAATGCTGAAAATGACCAACTCCAAAGCTATGCCTGCATAAGATTAACAAAGAGATCTCATAAGACATTGAATCTGAAAATCTTAATTGATTTCATGTCAGTCCTGTGTTTTTAAGTTTGACTTATGGTTATTGAGGCTTGTGGCTGATAAAACTGCTTTGTGATGGCTGTTATTCTAGATAAGATATTGAGGTTTGAACAAGGCATCTCCAAATCTAGAAATAGATGGTGCTATACCTGGAGATATTCTACGTATTACTATGTAGAATCTGGAGCTGCCAGAATTCCAACAGTCTTTTCTGTGGACTGTGCAAAATAGAACTGATCTATGTGAAACCACGGCATTGATCTTTTAAGTGTTAGAATAGGCACTAGCACAGGATACACAAATCACTCAGTACCCTAGAAAACTTATTTGCAGTCCTTCTGTTGACACTTAGAGGCAGTATTACAGTGAGAAATTTTGAGTCTGGATATTTTTAATGGCTCATTTTTCATCTCTTACTTATCTCTTGCACCCAAATACTTATGTTTATACCTGAATGATATTAAATTTGTGTAGATTAGGAAAGGACACCAGAATCCACAGATTAACTTCAGAATTTGTGTACTTGTAGACATGTCTCCCCACCATATTCTTGTCAGGAAGGCCTGAAAGTCAAGAAAACAAGAGATGGCTTTAACATCTCAAAAACATACATGCAGATGAAGTGCACCTATCTTCTGTGGCTTCTAAGACAGTGAAAGCTCTGAAAACCTAAGGAGCAGGCACATCTTCAGAGAAGACAGGTGCTCTGCGCGTCCCTCTGCAGATGTTGTTGAGTATGCAGAGTTACGAAGAGGACGGTGGAAAGAAGAGCAAGTCAAATGGGGTTAAGCAATATCTATAGTACTAAGAAAGTGCAAGTCAGGCACTGGGAGCTAAAAGCACCATCACTCTTAATTTAGCTTTGTGTATGTGGACAGAACTCGGGTTGTGAGAGCAAAGCTGAACAGTAATTTGATTTAACTTTTATCAGTGAGCTCTTCCTTGAATATGAACAAGGAGTTACCTCACATCTTGGAGCAGCTTCATTATGCCTCAGGCAGAATTAAAGTGCTTTCCTGATGCTTCGCTTTCAACAAGGAATGAAGAAAAAGCACAGGACAAAATAAGGGCTGAACCTCCTCAGTGTGCTGTTTTGCAAGCTAACAGGATGAAAGGCTGGGAAAGGGGGGAACTGTGTTTCTTTGTTGAGGATGGGGTTTAACATCCTCTTTGTATGGTGCTAGGGAGAGGGAAAAGTCCCTCCTCTGAAGAGTATCTCTTTGGGGAACACATTTCATGTGTTTGTTCAGTTGCTGTCCTATCCTCTTCTGTAACCAACATCATGCTTCAATGTCCTGCGGGTAGAGGTAGTGAGAGAAGGGTCTGTAAAACTTACCTGGACACCATCATGTGCAAAGAAAGACTTTGCATCTGCTTCTGTAGCCAGCTGAAGGCAGGTGGTTTTGCTCCAGTACTGATTTTTCCTCACCAACAAAGCAAACGCTCTCTCCTCGCTGTTGTGGTAGCATTCACTGAACAGTTCTGCCAAATGAAGGAAATGTTGACAAACAGATCTTGTAATTTAAAAGAAAAAATAAAAAATGAATGTAGGGCATGTGAGTGATGCGCATAGGGCACAGCCTGCTGGCAGGAAAGCCTGAGCACTGCCATATGCTCCTTGCTGCACCAGAGAGTTCTGTGAGGCTGAAGTAGCTTAAAAGAGCTAAGAGGAGGTTGGAGGGAGATAAGAATGGTGCTGGACACTAGAATAATTCGCTATGGTTTTATCCATATGTATACATGTGTTGGGACAGAAGGCAGACTAAATAGATTTGTCTTGGTGAAAAAAAATCACTGTAATTTAAAAATTCCTGCTATTTGCAAAATGGTATGGAATAAATCTCTCAGTACCTCCCTCTCACCTCTTTCTATTGGCATGCTCCCTTCTCAGTCTGGGGCTTCTAACAGTCTTTTTTTTCCCTATTGTTTGACTTGAAGAGAAAATCTTCTTTCTCAGTGGTTCTACAGACAGCATGAGAAACTTACTGGAAAGATGTCAGTATTTGTTATAGTCCTTCACCTGTAGCTGCCTCATGTGGAGCTTTAGGCAATATCAAGCAAAACTGTATCTATTGAATGATCCTCTGACATTTTGAGGGATGTGTTGCCAAGCTGCCCCCACTCGCAATAGACTAAACAAAAAAGCAGCTCAGCTTTGGCTTGTAGCCACCAAATGCTTGGTTTTAAGACATAACTATTTGACATAAAATAATATTAGACTTGGTAGAGTGTGGCATAGTTCTGTTTCCAGGGAAGCTGGTCTTAGAGCTCAGAAACAAGGATAAATGGTCCAAAAAGTCAAGGTTTTCTCATTAGACAAGGTCTGACTTCTTGTGTTGTTTCATCCTGCTGGTTCACTTGATTATCTCAATACTTTTCCTAGGCCAGCCTACACCTTGTTATGCTGTGAGGGATGAGGAAAAGCTCAAGTTCACTTAAAATAAGCTAATATATAGAATTCTTTTGCAGTTGATGTGGTATTTATCATTCTTCAGGAATGTTCACTCTACTTAGTATTGACAGTGTTATCCAGGCCAGAAATGAAAACTGAGGATCTGACCTAATACCAAAGCCAAGGAACAGACTTCTGTGTATTGGATTATGGCCCTGTAATTCCCTGACTAAATTACTGGAGCCCTGTGATTATATGAGAACCTGGCTTATTTTTTGTAAACAATCATGGCCCTGTGAGAAGAGAGGAAAATGTGATCTGTGTATAAATAATGTAGCAGTGTCTGCATGAGCCTTCAGCTGCTTGATATATCAGCTTTAAGGTGAGAGAAGAGCCTCTGCATTTCCACATGTGGTGTACCTTAAAGCCCTCTGTTCACAGCAGTGCTGCCTTCAGGTACGGATTGGATTGGAGTCAGATCAGCGGAGAAGCCTGTGTGCAGGCATCTGTTTTTAAGCCAGGCAAAGGGGAGATGGCTTGGTGCTCCAGCATTGCAGATGTCTGAGCTTTCTGCTGTAGGGAGGGGCGGCTTCTCTGCTGTGAAGGAAGGCTGAGCCTCGCTCACAGTTTTGCAGTGCAGTTAGCCCTCTTCTGGGTGACGTAATCTTGAATTATTTTTAGCAGCAAAGACAAACCTTAAAACTTGTTGTTCTAGTGGCCCTTACAGAGCAAGCTTGATATTGCAGGAAAACCGGGTTGCTATGAGCCTGGAAGTGTTTTGGTTGTTCTTTCTTGCCCATCACTGTAACACACCCTGTATTATACTAAGATCAGACGCTTAAACCACCAGCATATAGCAGGAGAATAACCTTTTTCCATGCAAACCACGGGCCAGTCTTGGAACACTGATTTTTCCAAAATGATTGTTTTTAAGTCCTTCTTCTGTGGTATTTGAATATTTGGGACTGCCTGTGCTGCAAGGCTTTAAAATTATTTACGACAGTTGACCTTTTGCAACTGAAACAGTTTTTTCACTTGCTTGCCTTCCAGTGGCAGTAACTTCTTAAATTTTTGATGCTGCAAAGAAGGTGCTGTTACTTACCAACAGCGAGCTGCTCATACTTGGCCTCTTTCATTATACGTGCAACTTCGGTTTCCGTCTCCAGGCGGGACATCTCTTTAAGGATCTTGCAGGCTGCCAGAGCTGAAGCTACACCCTCCTGACCCTGTAGAATTGAAAGGGGCGCTGTTGTTATCATCCACTGGAAGGCATTTCTGAACTGGGGAGACTCCACTAAGGAACTCATCTAACAACAACAACAACAAGTCATACATGTCTCCCCTTTGAAGAATCTTCCCTCAAATACAGACTTGAAAATCCGAAATGTCAGTCGAAATGAGAGTTTTGGTGGTATTTGAGGACTGAAAACCACATATTGATAGTTCTTGTGCCTTATAAGGCTGGAGACTTCTGGGTTTAATTGATTTTAGAGAGGCCTGATTTGGGTTAGCAGTCAAAGACTGAGAGGAGAAGAATGTGTTATGGAACTAGAGCAAAACAGTCTTACTGTGCTAATATACCTTGAATACAGCTGCGCTGAGACCCTGCATAAGGATGCATTGGAAAGGAGGGAGCACAGCTGGCAGAGGCACAACAGCGGCGCACAGCAGAAACGTGCCTTCTGGTAATGGGGCTCCACAAACACGAGGCCCTGCAAGGTGCAGATGTGTCTGCATGCACACGCACACACGCTCCCTGACTGGAGAGCTGTGCTGCAGTTTGTCCCTCCCCGTGGCTCCTCGCATGCCAGATGCAGCCGGTCTGGAAGCTCAGGGATGGAGCCCGATGGCTGTGTCTGGCTCTGTGCAGGGAGGGAAGCTGCGGCTTTGCGCTCCAGATGCACGAGACAGGGCCTCGGTTGTGGAGGGTTGTAAAACAGGAGCCAATTATGCCAGTTTGAAGCTCAGCTTTCGAGGGGGTGATGCTGTTGTTCCCTACACATGTAGCACGTAAGCTAAAGATGCTCGATTGCACCGTGCTAGAACCCAAACAATTGACCTATTGTGGAAGGAACAAAACCAGAGACTGCGAGTAGTGAGTCACCAGCAGCAAGGAAGAGAAGGGCCAGCTCTGCAGCTGAGGTTGACCAGCAGCACTTCGCGCTGTGCTGATTTACCCCTGCTCTGCCCTCCCTTGCTCTCAGGCCCCCTGGCCTCTGCTGGCATGAGCCACAAGGAGATGAAAGGCCCTGTAAATGCCACATCTCGTATTTCAGAAACAAACCTGTCTGTCATCTGAGCTGCGAGGCTGAGCAAATAACATCTCATATATTTGAAACATGCCAATATTTTACCTGAAGCGGCTACAGCTGAAAGCTTACCATAGCCCAGAAATAGTTCGCCATCTTGTGCCGGTTTTGAAGTACTGCCCATAAAAACAAATCCCTCCAAGGGTTTTCAGTTTTCTGGTTCATATCCAAAGGCTCAGGTAATCGCTTCATATTCACTTTATCCTGAAATACGGTTTGTAGAAATTCAAACCCGCTTTGCAGTCTCATTCCATACAAATGACATGATCTAAGCTGCTCTTGGCCTTGCCAGCTACTTCATATTCTTTCGATTTTTCTTTTACTTTTTATTTTCTGTAGGACTGAGAGGTAATTAGCTCATTCTGTATTGAATCAAAGGACCCTTGTGCCCCCGATATAACTCAATATGTGTGAGAATGTCCTGGATGAAACCGTGACTCCATTGAAGTTGATGGTAATGCTCTCATTGACTTTATTAAGGCCACGGTTTCACTGCTGGTGTGTAATATCATACAAGACAAACCTGTGATTAGCTAATCCGAGCTTGCCTTCAGTTATATTGGATTCTGCTCAACTGCCACAGAGGACATGGTTTCAGAGAAAAGGAAACAAAAGGCATTTTATTTCAACAGAAACAAATCTTGCCAAGGCTCTGTACAGGACAAGAATAGAGTATGTCAATGCCCTCCTTTTAGTCTTTCCTTTGAGAAACCTTTCCCTCATGCAGGGAGTATTTTAAGTAGAACACTGCTTGTCCCTTTAGCACTTGATAAAAATCTCTCCAGAGGAAGTATGGCAACTTAGGTCAAGTTCTGAGTTTTAAGTATATTTTTAAACTGCCTTTATATATATATTGTGTTATTAATTACAAGCAGCCAGAGTGTTGTTTTTTTTTTTTTTTCAATAAAAAAAGGTTTTGTGAGGATATATTTTTTTAATCGCTTAGACTATGGAACTCTGTTCACATTATTTTAATGGCATTTTGGGGGTGTTGATCTGGCTTTTTTTTTTTCTTCAGTTTCTAGTGAGCTATTTAATCAAATGAATTGCATTGAAAACCCTGCAGGAGACAAAGGTATCTCAAAAGTCTCATCAATCTTCATAACCACTAGTTCCTAACTTGAAATAAGACACACAATTTAGCAGCAGGGACACTGGTGTCCCAGTACAGTGATGCTTTTTTTGTTGCCAGTGATTGAGCTACTGGTGCCAGCCATGGGAAGAAGATTTAAAGGAAAAAAAGCTAGTACAGAGAGTGATCTGCTATCTGAATTAGGCCTTATTTACAGCACTTGGCTTTAGCTCACTTATTGCCAAATCCCACAAAATTAAGTGAGATTTTGGGGGCAAATTTTTATTTCTGTAAAATTCATGAGTCTGGAATCTGCTTAATAAATTAAAAGGCGTTGCCCCAAATTGTCTGTCCTTGTGCACAAAGAAATCCTGACTAGATTCAAACTTGGCTTTTCTTACTACTAAGTAATTTAGCTAGGCTTTACCAAACAAAAGTGATTTAAGCTCAAGTGAGTTGGGTTTTTTTAAATCTATTTTTTAGTTTAAAGAGTTTTAAGATGAAACTAGAACTTGGCAAATATGCAAACAAAGGTTTGTTTATTTTGTCTGTAACTCTGATCTGAATTAAATTTCTCTGTTCCTCTCTGTTTTGAAATCATGTGTGGAAACCTATTTGCAATCCTCTTGCAAAAACCTGGGTACTTACGACTTTCAGTATTAAATACACTGTCAAAATGCAAAAATTATTATATATCTATTGCACAGTTGTGGACAGTGCACTATAGACATTTCACAGTGGTACCCATCACGTGTTATCCTTGTCATGTGCTGGCCAGAGTGCTTGCCAGGGCCACTTCACACCATTGTTCCTATGTGTTGGAGTGTGCTATGTCACTCAATAACAAGACTATAATGATCTTAAGGCACTGCACATTCTTCGATATCTAATCTACTTCTACCCAGTATAAATCTGGGAATAGTTTTATGCACAAAGGTTACCATTTTCAGACCTGGGATTGAAAATGGCCATCACCTGCTTGTCTTTCTCCTAGAAAATACTCTTCAAGTAATTGTACTTGAAGTTCTATATGAAAAATGCAGACTGTTATTTTTAGTCTAATTACTCTTTACTAAGCATATCTCCTCATATTCTCCATATATCATTCATGGAATCTGTTCTTACACATGTGAGGGTAACAAGATCAAACTGTTCTCCCCATGCAAGGTGCTAGAAGGAGGAATGATCTGTGGGAGTTGCGCTAGAAGAGTGTGAGATACACGGACCTCTCCAGATCCTCAAATAGAGGCCGTATCTTAGCACTAGTTCAAGGTGGAGTAAAGCCTTGCATGAAACCCCATGTGCAGAGGAGGAGAAAGAGGAATCACAACCAGTCTATTTTAGAAATTCCTTTCTTTTCCTTTTTAATTTTGAAATTTAGCTGTAATTTACATTTTAGCTGTAATAATAATGAGCTAGAAAAAAGGAATGAGAAACTGAAATGACTGTTTGTCTTGTCTTCCCTTTTCTTCTCTGCTCAAAAAAGGCTAGACTTAGTTAAAATTTTTCAAGTTCTCAATTGGAAGGGAGCAGGACTATGATGGAAAGTTGTAACTCACGGATCTCTTCTTGCCTCCATGTCTGAGGTCTTGATAGAAACCTTTGCATGCATCATGGAGAAGATCCTTGAGAACTCTAGAGACTTCACCAAGAGTGAAGAGTGGACAGATCTCCTTCTGTTCTTTATGCTGTTGACCAGTGAGCCTTGCCAAGGTCAACTTGCTTTCTTCATGTTTCTTCAGCAGAAGTTCATAGAGGAGACACTTCTGAGAAATGGAACAGTAGAGTCTCTGCAGACGACTATATGTCAGGAATTCAGATATGTTAGCCCCATTGTCAATAAATAATCTTACGAATTCTGGTTTGTCATTGACCAGAGCATCCATCATCACTTCCTCCAGGTCACAGGACTAGATTGATGAAGGGAAGAAGGAAGAGGGTAAAAAAAAAAAAAAAAAGAAAGAAAAAAAAAAGTTTTTTGGCATCATCATGGACGGATAAGGAGAGAGGTAAGATTTAACATGAGGACAAGCACGTTTTGTCTTCCACCAGGTCAACAGTGGGTACAATGAGAAAAGGAGGCAGAACTCTCTTCTCTCTGACAAAAAATCTATGTAAGCAGCAGTGTTAAAACATCAACACAAATAGCATGCTGTAGGAGTTGTGGTGATGTTGGGTACCCACCACACTGAGTGTTTATTTACATGACAGTTGGAAACAGTGCTGTTCTTCCTACCATCTTCTCACAGTAATATCTGCATGCTTTGATTTGTAAGCTCAGGTTTGTCTGAAGTCTGTACAGAAAGGGGAAAAAAATTCTTGCCCCCAAAGAGTTCAAGAAAGACACCATGACCACTGAATTATTCCTGTCTTTAGCCATTATCACATAGGGGACCAGAAGGATAAACAGCCTAAGGAAGCATATTACCACTGCCCAATTTCTTAGTGGAGAATGCAGGTAGCATTAAAAACTGAAACCTTTTATCAGGATGGCTCAGTGTCCTGTACACGTTGGATATTACACAGATTGTCCTTTAAGGCAATAAAACCTGGTACCTTCCACTCCACGTCACCATTGAAAATTTCACTTTTAGCTATGTCCACTCTGTTCCAGGCCACTGCCAGCTTCAGTTCATCCAGATATTCCTGAGCTTCCTGACTGTGACTTTTACAAGCTAGCAAAAATAGGAAATGCAAATAAACTCAGTACTTTACACTTGTCAATTTACCAATGCTATATTAAATTAAACTAGCAATATGAGCACTCTTCTGGCTATCACAGCATTTTTTTCCTACCTTAAGAAATATTTTTTGTTTAAAAATTCTTTTGTTAGCTGAATTATCTATTAAAACATTATGTTTAATTCTCTGTAGGATTTTAAGGGACACCTTGGCTTGCAGAAAGGAGGGGGCAGGACTGGCAGTTGTTTTTGTCTTTTTTCAATTAGCACATTAGGAATATATTGTTGTTGGTTTTGTTTGTTTGTTTGTTTTTCCTTGTGCTAAATTTATGCTACCACAAACAATTAAGTTAATGCAAATTGAAATGGGTGGCAGAGCAAGTAATGTCTTCTTTCAGAAGACACAGTGAAGATTTCTTAAAGGAGAAATTGATTGTTTCTGGAATTAAGGCAGTTCAGGTCTACTTGCGTGTTTCTTGTTTGTTTCTTTGTTTTTAAATGGCTTGTAATTGGAATAACTGCTCCACTGAGTTTCAGGTATTCTATAACTTCTACTACTAAGAGAAACAAGTAGTGAAATACAGGAGCTATTAAAATAGTACTATACAGTAGCATAGATTAAAAAAAAGACACAAGTTTAAAGCAAGGTTACAAGAGCTACGGTAACTGCCGCAGTTCATTTGTCAATAAGCAAGCAGCAAAACTCTCCATCAGTAATGAAATTTGATCTAACAGCCAACAGAACTTTCTCTGGACAAGAATGAAATATATTCATAGCATAGAAGAAATCAAATCAGACAAGTATGATACTGTGCTGTGTTTATTGTTCTTACCTTTTACTAAAGCTTTTAAAATGACTGTATCTAGGTCTTCTGAACCATCTTGCTCAAAGTTGTGCAGGGTTAGAAGATGTTGATGTGAGATAATGTTCTGAATCTATTGAGAGTTGAACAAAAATCATTTTACCCGTTGTCCTATTGCTATGTATTAATGCCTAAGAGCCCAGTGGAGATCATCCATACAGTGTTTCCCAAAGAACTTGTGTTCTAATTGTAAAGCTGAGATTTGGCAAGGAGACAAATATTATTAGTTTCCCATATATAAATAAGTCCTAAGGCAAGGAGGGAGTTACTGCCTTTTCCAAAATCACTTAGCAGGATAGGAGGAACTGAACTTGGATATCCTGAGAACCAGACCAGTGCTTTAATTAAAAGGTCCCTAACTCACATTCTTATTTGATTCATAGTCATGTTGTGGCCAGCATACCACTAGTTTTGTTTTACCTTTTCCTGCTTTGACATTTAAGTTTTGCTCTCAGAAATGTTTATTTAAAAGTATCGTCTCTAAATCTTACTTGAGTAAAAGTCATAAAATATTGATATATATAGTACTCGTTCCTTCTGCTTCTCTATTTATTGAGTTTTCTTTCTTGCAGTGCAGCTGCACCAAGACTTCATGAGCATCTGGCAATATTGCTTCTACATGCCATTCCATTCCCTTGTGTTAGTGATCTGGCAAAGTTCTCCCTAATGGAATTAATATGTGGAACTTTCAAAGCTAAGGATTATGGCAGAGGCTTCAAAGAATAAATAGTGGGTCAGGTCGAGTAGACTTGGTTTATCTCGGAGGCACACAGTGCTCTTCAATCTTCACATAAAGACAATGTCAAAGTGGGTTTTGTTTGTTTGTTTCTTAAACACTTAGGCATAGTGGTTTAAGTCCATCAAGTGTGCCTCAAGACAAAGAGTAAAGAAATATCTGCGAATGTTTTGTCTTTCTTTTTTAAAAACACACGTAAGTAACAGTAGGATAATTTCTAAACACCCTTCATAGAATCATTTTGGTTGGAAAAGACCCTTGAGATCATAGAATCCAACTGTTAACCTAACACTGCCGCTAAACCATGTCCCTGTGAGCCTCATCTGCATGTCTTTTAAACACCTCCAGGGATAGTGACTCCACCACTTCCCTGGGCAGCCTTTTCTAATGCCTGACAACTCTTTCTGTGAAGAAATCTTTCCTAATATCCAATCTAAACATCCCCTGACACAACTTGAGGCCATTTTCTCTTGTCTTATCACTTGTTACTTGGGAGAAGAGACCAACACCCTCCATGGTACAACTTCCTTTCAGGTAGTTGTAGAGAGCGAAAAGGTCTCCCCTCAGCCTCCTTTTCTCCAGGCTGAACAGCCCCAGTTCCCTCAGCCGCTCCTCATCAGACTTGTGCTCCAGGCCTCTCAGCAGCTTCATTGCCATTCTCTGAACTCACTCCAGCACCTCAGTGTCTTTATTGTAGTGAGGGGCCCCAAACTGAACACAGTATTCATAATTCCTTTTAATTTATTCATGCTTGTCCACAATTAGGTTTCCATTTAACAGCTGTAGATCATGACTTGAGTCTCTTCTGTCACAGCTGCACAAGCTCCACAGCTGTGGAATACAAATAATGGTTCACGTCCTCCAGAAGGACTGTGAGGTTCCTGGGTGCTGGCTGTTACTTGAGGAAATAATTGAGGAAGGACAGAGCCCTAAGTGTTCAGCTGAATCACTAGAACAAAGTAGTTTGTGTGATCAACTGAGCACTTGCTTTTAATGTTAGAGGGATATTCTGATACTAGCATCACAGCACTGGAGTACCCAAAACTTCTGGGCAGCTTCTTGCCAAACGTTTATTAAATAAACTACCAAAGCTATAAATAGTAGGAGAGAGGTTGTGAATGCAGTGAATGTAATTATCAAACATATGAGCTCACTGTTGCTGTCCATTGGAGAATGTCCTTCCACAAGAAGCTTTCTGCAGGGAATTTCTCCTTGACTTGCTTTTCAACAGCTTCCGGTGTGATAAGCTGTGGGTCATTTACGAAGGCAGCTAAGATGTCAGCTATACCTCCAGACCCTGCTAAGATAAGCCAGGGAGCAGAATTTTCCAAACCGCTGCAAATTCTCTGTAGTTTAAAAAAGTACATTTTTAGAATTCATATATGGAAAGAAAATGGTATTCAAAAGAAGGATTTCTTTCAAACTAGGAATAAATGTGTACCTAAATTAGATTAACTATGGAGCTGGTCTGGACTCCTCCAAGCTATTACAATTTTTCTGATTCTGTTGCAGGTTGTCCATGTATAGGCCCCTGACTACTTTTCATGACACGTTTGCTGAGTAGCTAAGCAATCTGATTTGGACACACAAGGCATAAAACTTCTTTGTCCCTGACTTTCCTCCCCCCTCGCAGTTTGTGTTTGAGCATAGCCAAGTGCAAGAGGAGCACTCTACAGGAATTCTTAGCAGGCTTTTCTGGCTGCTGAACCTGGTGATGTGTTCTGAAAATGAGGAACTTGCCTGTGGGAATAGACTATTGGGCCACAGGAAAAAGCCACTGTAGCACAGCAACTACAAGGGTTAAAGGCTGATAATTCTATTACTTGTGCGATTAGAATGAGGCAGGCAGGTTGTTGAGAGAGAAAACCAGAAGCCATAGCATCAGAATTGCAATAACGGCTATTTGCTGCCAATCTATTTTTTACTCTGGAGTTATGCAAGAAGCTAATGAGTCTCTAAGAATCTATTGATTCGTTGTTGAGTAGAGTTGGGGCTTTTTTTAGTTTGTTATGGATTTTTGTTTGTCTTTTTAAAAAAAAAAAACCAAAACGAATGTTGTAGTCCTTGGTGTGTATCATCCAATTGGAACTTAAGAAACTGATATTCTAAAAAAAAGTGCAGTTATCCATTCCCAGCAAATGTAAATATAGGGCAGCTCCAGCCAGTCACCTTTGGTCTCCAAGTCACTTTGTCCTCTAAAACTCTGGAAAGAGGATTTATAGGCTGTGATATGTGATTTTTCAACACCCAAGATACTCTCACTGACATATTTAGCTTCTAGAAGGAAAACTCAAGAGGTGACATAATGCTAGTTTAAACAGTGACACTTCTAATATCAGTGTGTTTTACTACAGCTGGCAAAGATATGACAAGAAACAGAGACTGGAAACGGAAATTAGAAAACATTGCCAGAAATGAGTTGTTATTCTGAAAGAGGTTAGCAGCTTGTGTGGCAATCTAATCACTTAGAAACTTTAAATTATGATTAAATGTGTCTCTAAAGGTACTGCAGAGTACTCCTTTTCATCTGAGAGTTATCAGAGAGAAAATGCCATGTGGACATACAGGCTGCTACAAAGTAGCAAAATAAAATACCCGTAAAAGTAAAATAGAAATCAAAGAGTATCTCCTAGTTAACAGGTTATTTGGGTTGTAGAACTAGTCAGGAAAAAAACCAAAACTGATCCTTTGCTGAAGAAGTGATGGGATTGTTAGCAGACAATTCTTCAGTCTTCTATCTGACAATGTATTTTTGCTCAGTGGAACTAGGACACCAGAGTTTTAGATGGCTTACCTAGCAAACCTGCTCTTGTACTTCTCTGAGCTCTATGACAGACACAATTGTCTCACTGTTGCTGGACAGCCCTGAATGATTAATCTTTTTTTTTGTATTGTGTAATAGCACAATATTTCTATTTTGCTAGATTTGGAGCTGGCTTCTGTGGATTTGTTTTGGTTTTTGATTCCTTCTTCCCACGGTATGAGCTGGTAATGGAAGCTTTAATGATCAGCTGGGACCTATCTGAAAGGAAATCTTTCTCCCAAACAAATACTGGCAAATTTAATATTCACAGAATTAATTTTTAATGGTGTATGGATATGAACTTTGACTTTATGTAAAGCGCCAATACATGCGTTTGTCATACAGCCAAATTTTCCAATAATTACTTATCACCAGTTAGTTTATTTTTCTAAAGTTGTAAACAGCTGCTTACCTCAAGTGTGCCTGGTCCTCCATTTACCAGTAAGCAAAGCACGGGGATCTCAATGCTACCCGTTCCTGTAAAACAGATGGTTTAATTTTTGACAAGTTAACAGCTTTCACAAAACTAATGTGTTTCTGCTGACTCCTTGAAAATACTTCTCCTGTTATGTGCTGGTTTGGTACCTACCAGAACATGAGTCTGCACAATGCCAGCAATTGCAGAAGTGAATGGCAAAGGAAGAGAATAACACTGTGCCCTGGCAGATGGGGTCCTAGTCTAAACATCTTTCCCTCACATGTCCTGCGTGATCCCTGGCAAGCAGTCCAGTCTGTTCTCACCTCAGTACACCTCGGCTGCAAAATATGGATATTGGCACTTCGGTATGTTGTAGCACTGTTGACTTTATTTATTTACTGCAAGGTGATCAGATAGTGGAGTATTGGAGCTGCATTAGGGTGCAAGGCAAGATTGTTAGGTTTTCAGACAGGCAGCTACCATTATTTACATTAAGATACAGTTAGGAGTGAAAAGCTGCCAGTTTGTCCCAGGTATTATGCTCGTGCAGGAAGGTGTAGTGGAATTCAGGAGAAACGCCTGATAAAAGGAGGATTTAAGAACACCAAGAAGCTGACTAGGGTAAGATGAGTCAGATGTGAGTTGATAGGAACCATATACTCTTTGTTACTCTGGTTAAACAGCTTAATTTAATTCAGCACAGTCTAATGTTGCAATTATTAATAACATAATCATACATATAAAAGAAATCCTAACTAAATATATAATATATGTCATGGCAGCAGGTGAAGAAATTATGTAGGCATCCATGTCCTTTGCCATCCTCCCACAGGGGCCCAATTATTTCTAGATGGTTTATGCTGTAAATGCTGAACTCTGTAATCCAAAGGTGACTATAGATTGGCCTAAAAGACATACATCAAAATAGTAGCATCATGAGATGAATGCCTCTTTCAGCTGAAAGATAAAAAGCATTTGGTTCAAACAATTTTTTGATGTTTCCCTTTGTAGGTCTCCCAGAGCAGTGTACAGATCACCACTTACTACTCATGGGATCTGTTGTGGGGTGACTACAGAGATAATGTAGATCTGAGCTGTAACCAGGACATGATTGGCAAGTAACTTCATTTGTTTTAGTGAATGGCATACTATTGCCATACCTCAATAAGGTGATGTTCTAGTTTGAAGAGTGACTTCTGTGACTACAGGTTCCTCAAGATATGTTTATGGCTTCAAATATTCTTCATTTAGATAAATGTGGCACTGAAAGGAGATGGGGGCGAGCGGGGGAGGAATGATTCTGACTTTATGCTGAGAACGTGGGAAGTCCTGAACTGCAAAGAATATTCAGCACATCAAAAATTTCTTCTGAATGACTTCTAGGTAATTTTTTTAAATAATGCAACTCTGCATGACCTTACTAAAGTGTTTTACTTCAGTAAAGTTGCATAGCTTTGCTCAGCTTGAATATAAAAGAACGACATTGGTTTTGTTTATAGAAGATATCAGTGAATTCAGTATGTTCCAGTGAAATATTTGTCAAATGAATCAGCATTTTTTGTCAGAAAATTGTTCCACTGAGATTTGTTCAGATTGGGTTTTCAGGCAGAAAGAGGCTATTTTCTAACTCTCAGCACTGCAGCCTCAGTCCACCCATGGCCTTTCCTATCTGAGTCACCAGATAAGCATTCTTCAGCTGCATTCACGCTCTCAGGTACATTTGTGCAACCATACCATGGGCTATGTAACTGAGTATTCCATTGATGCATACAAGTTGAAGTAATTGAGCTCTCCCTTCTGTTTCAGCTGTGCTAGCGCTGCAGGTATTACAGAAACAAAAGAAAAGTATAATAAAAGTAATTGTATTAGCACTGCAACTGAATTCTTTCCACAAATAGCAATAGGAGGCTTGTCCAATAGTCAGTTCTCATTATAAACAAAGGTCACACAGATTTAGATGTACACGAGATGCTATGTTGTTTTACCCAGCATAAGATTTTATCCTGAAATAAATACGGCTTAAAATATTTTAGAGGGCTTGGGAAGAAGTCTCTTCTTCCAGTGTGAAAGCAATTCAAGACCCTGTGTGCAAGAAGGGATAAAAGTATACAACCATGTACATCCAACTCTTACAGCCACTGGTTAAGGCTCTGAAAGCTGGATTTATTTTCCATTTGTTGTGTTTTAAGGCAATTTGAATAATGCTTTGAAGACTGGCTTTGAGCTGTGTTTAAGGAGATGCAATAAAAATCAGGCTTTAAAGAACAGCTTCCTCAGCTTCAGAAGTCACCTTAGTTCTGCCTCTTACATAATGACAATTGTGTTCATTTGATCTTGCTTATGTAGATGATTGTCCAGTTTGAGAATTTGACTTGCCTTTGATAAAACCAAGGGCCCACAAATGTCACTGTAATATCAGTATTAAAGTTAGCTTGCCTATATAGAGTCTACTTACCACCATATCCAGTACGCTGTTCTGAAATATGCTTCTCCAAGGCGAGACGTAGCTTAGTGGTTCCATCTGGTTCATCTGGTGTTATGTGATCCACCAAAATAAAATGGGAATGGTTGTGTTCCAGGGAAAACAGTGGGCCTTGGATATTATCATCTGATTGGTAGCGTACAAGACTTTCATTCTAGAGAGCGGAAGAGAGATGTTAGTGTTCTCTACAAAACACAGTCCGTGTTTTTATGTGCTTCATCGCCATCTTTTTGTTGTCTGCACCGTGACATAACACACCACCTTTGAGACACCTGAATAGATTATTTGAGAAGGTGCCAGATTTGACAGGACTGGAAGCTGAAGTCCCTGAAGTTTCCCTCTTGGGCCCTGCAAAATATAGTGACATCGGTCATCCTGTGTGGAATGCAGGCATCCATTCAGAGCTTTTGGAAATGTTTGTTGGACAAATGGAAAAGTGCCATGAGACCTGATAATTGTGGATGAAGCTGTAATGTCTTGGAGGGCTAAATTCTCAGTCAGTATAAACAAGGGCAAACCTATTCATTTCAGTAGTGTTTTTTCAATGTTTAGCCTGGTAGTTAAGATAGCCTGCTAAATGTCCTTATCAATTTAAATGCAGCTTTATGCAATTGACAGGGTTATGTGAGGTCTAATGGTCATTCTCAGTCTGGAAATTGCATTCTAAAACAGCGAGTGACATACTTTAGAAAAGTGCAATCTTATTATTTTTTATTTGGGTGAGGGATGTTATATCTTGAAACCATTAGTGAATTTTTGCATAAAGTCACTATCTGGGTAAAATAGAACATCAATTATGGTCTCTTGTTCTAAGGATTGTGCTACATATGGTTTTCCATACACGTGCTTTTTCAGGCTCCCCTCACTTCCTTAATAAATCTTACTTTTCACTGTCGCACATCAACTTTGATACATCATTCCTAGTTGCAAGCCAGGCTGTAATACCTGCTTAATCTTCATTTCATTCTTCACTGTTCTGTTGCAAGTAAACCAGATTAAAGCAAGTTTAAAATCTGCATTTCCTTCTATCACACCTCTTTTCCAACTCCTGCTGCCTTTGAGTTGATGAACAAAATGCAGACAGTCTGCTTGGCTCTTGTGCCTGTGTATTGCATTTTCCTCCCACTAATTTTTGTGGACACAAACAAGTTTTAAAGCCTTTCTAGTCATAGCAGTGCAACTATGCAAGTAACCTAGTTGTTGTTAAGGTATGGCAGAGAGATTTATGTTCTGGTTTTTAAGAGCCAGATCTTACGTAGAGCCTTTCTTAATCTCAGCTTTTGACAGTGTCTTCTAGAAAGAGCAGGTGCCCAGCTGAATCCTGGGGGAAGTTCAACCCAGGGTTATCCAGGTTGTTTTCCACAGCCAAAGCTAAGACTAATGTTATAGGGGCAGTGAACATGTCACTAGGGGCTCATAGCAGCACTACTAATGCCTAAAAACATTAAGTAACCCAGAGGACAAGCTCCCTCATGCTGTGAGAAGAAGGGTTGAGCACACTGCATAGTGTGCCCTTAAGTGGCTTTCTGAAATGAAGCCGTATACAGTCAAACTGGAGAAACCCCCTTCAAATCAAGGTGAAAAGGGCTATAATCTGGTGTGTTCCTATGGCTTCTTTCCCTGTCATCAGCTCTGGGATGTGTAGGAACATCAGAGGCTATTCCAGGAAAAAAAAACCAGTAAATTTGCTTGTCCTTTACAGTGAACAAGTGCCACAAATTTCTTTTGCCTCTTTGTTGTCTCTCATTTGTTGGGGAAAGCTTCTTGACGCAATTCATTTGCCTTCAAATTTTGTTTTGGCAGAGGGCATGACTATATTCTGTTGCCATGTAACACTAAACATACTCAACAAAAATCTGGCCTTTGATTAGGACATGAAGGCACAACAAGCAATTGAAAAGGCCCTTGAGGATTTTTGTATTATCTGAAAATGTGGAAGTGATCTTTCAATGATCTTTAAAGTGTACCATTAACATAGAAGAGATGGAAGGGATCCACTGATTTCAGGGCTTGTTTTATTCCTTGGTAGTGTGGATTGTTAGCTCTATTTTATACAACAAGCTGCTTGTGTTAGTGCCAAGTATAAAGAGAACTGGGTTTAGATCAACACCTCTGTCTACAGTTCCTTTGTCTTAAAGTTACTGATTAAAATCCAGAATGTCTTTGGATGGAAGCAGTGCCAGAAGCCATAGGGTCAGGAACACTCTACATGAAATATCTCTTGACAAAGAATTCAGGCTCTAGCTAAAGGGGAGAAAATCTAATGCAGTAAGAAGACCAGTGCACTTGTTTTGTAGCTGCTGGTGGGAAAAGATCCAGATGCATTTCAATGGCTTATCCTGTGGGGGAGGTAAAATAGCTTGCATTAGCCAAAGCAACTTTCCCGAACAAAATTCATAAATGCAATGAACTGAATTATTTCCTCTCAGATCCTTTCAGACCAGTTCAGCCACACAAATAGGTTAAAGTCTTCCAGCTCAAGACTCCCACCAGGTAGGGCACACAGGTAGTTGTTCTCAGCAAAAAAGGTGGGAAGAGGTGAAGCCCAATGACAAGAAATTGCTGATATGGTCTGGCAGTATCCCAGCTGGTACTTGCTAGCCTACCTGAGAGAACAACTAGGAATGAGTTCAAAGGGCTGTGTTTGTCACTTGTTTCTTAGCTTCTGCTGGAAAGTAAAATAGCAGAGAGGAACTGTCATTCATTGCCATTACACGCCTACTTTATTGTTATAATATTCTGCTTAGGACAGACTGTATATCCAGTGACAAGAAAGTCATGACATATTTTTGTTTTCTCCACCTTCAAGACAATACAGATCAAATTGTCTTCACATTTTCAGCAACTGTTTTGTTGGCTGAGGTGGGGTTTTTTCCTGTGTTTGGTTTGTGTTTGTTTGTTTGTTTGCTTTCCAAGAACTCTCAAAAACTAGACACAATTCTGCACGACTAGCGTTTTTGGCCTGGTGTGTTGAGCAAGTTTTTGCTTATTAGACAGCAACTCAAGGAAACTTGGTCTTGAAATATTTATGGCTTGTGTTCTGCACTAGAAAATAACTTTTTACAGTATTTGTGAAATAGCTTGAAGTAAGTGCTTCTGCAGTAAGTGGACAACGGAAAAAAATATTAAAGGTATCTTATGATACGTGATTTTTTTCCCTGATGGTCATCCTTACTCTGGTCGCTGAGCTAATGTCCAATGCTGTCACCTGCTGGATATTGGCAGAATTGCTGCCAAGTAAACAGTACGCAAGGTGCAGCATCCTTAGGGTCTAACACACTTTAAACCCCGGGTTTGTTTTTAAGTTATATCAACGTTGTTCTGTCTACTACTTCCAACTTACTCCTGAACTCCTGTCTCACGAGTAAAAGAAGCAAAAAATACCTTTGTGTTGTCCAGAATTTCACTGTGCTGAATTTTTCTGAGTGAGGTTATTCCTATGGCAATCACTCTGACTTTGGATGAAGTACTAGCCAGTGCATGATCTCGGACTGCTTGCACTAAGTGTCTTGTTATTCCTACACGTAAAGCGCTTGTAAGAATCCAGGCACCTGAAATTGTTTTTTAAAAATAGTTAGACAAATTCTTTATAATTGAACATGGTTTTATGTCAAGTAGCATCACTTGCAGTACTGGATTTAAGGGGTTTTTTAGATAAACTGTAGACAGGTCTTGATGCACTGTAACTTTTAGAACTAAAATACATACAAAGTATATATAACTTTAATAAGGAAAACAGGAAGTTATATGCCCAAGCAAACAGGCTTCACATATCATGTGGTGCAATGTTGTTGTCGTTACTCTGATGTCAATGCACTCATGAAGAATGCTGTGTCCAGTCTAGAGTCACTTACTGTCCAACTATGGGCGGAAACATCCCTATACCTAGCAGGTCTGATTGTTGCATGAGGAAGGGCAAAGGGACAGGGTGTAGGAAGTTGTTGGCTTGAACTGAGGACCAAACAGTCCCATGCAATCACCACGTAGCAGAAGAGCTGGGACATAACCTGCCTAATCTGGTGCTCTCTTTCTGTTGTTCTTGTGCATGTTGGAAAGTGAATTCTTCAGGAGAATAGGATTTACAGTAGTGTCATTATGGTGAAAATTTTGAGAACCAACCTTTTTCAAATATGCAACATAAAGGAACTGGAGACCTTGATGCTGTTCAGTGTTAAGTATAGAAGGCAGCTGGAGATCAAGAATATCTGTGTGGTACAGAAGTACCAAAAAGAGCTTTGGTATTTGTCTGTTTCATTACAAAAAAACTCCAAACTGTTAGAATATTTTGTGGACTGGTGAAGCTAAACCAAGAACTTGCTTTGAAATGCTTACAGGTGTTTTCGCTTCACTTTGCAGGTAATTTCATAAAGCTATGGGGGGAAAAAATGTAATCTTAAATGAAAGCCAGTTCCATGTACATTTCCAGACATTTATTTGTTTGGTTTTGGTTTTAAATGCTTTTCACTACCCTTTTCATTAATGTGAACAGCCAGGGAGAAAGTGAGCTGAGTTATTTTGTATTATACATTACAAATATCTTTTTGTTTAAACTTGAATCTAATCATAGAGTGTTTTACTATCAAAGTCTGTTCAACTCTTAGATATGAAGAAAGCAATCTTCAAAAAAATAAAACCTATTGTGACATGACTTTGACTGATAGCTAAAAAGTGAGAATGGAGAAAACAAGAATTATTATTTTTGATCTAAATTCACTCTTGTTGAAGTCAAATTGCTATGCTATCTTAAGAATGATTTTGTTATTGCACCAAAGAGGGACAATGTATTTGGTCCCATCTCGTGCTATCTTTCTGCTGTCATCTCTAAGGGAATAATGTCAGGTAATGTCAGGTAATTTTATACTTCAGGAATTGTTGCCTGGAGTAATTCGGTTTTAAATAACTTATTTTTGTTATTTCTATTAAAAAACTTTAATTTTCAAAGCTATTTGAATATGGGTGTAGGCTGCATTCAGCAAAGCCTTGAACTTCCAAAAATAATCATGTGAGCAGGTCCAGTGACATTAAAAGATGGCTGGATGCTAGGTGTTAAAAATCCAGTAGGAATATAAAGTTATTCTTTAAAGCCTACAGCACTAACCTGTGCTTTGAGCTGCCTTTATAAGTCCTTTTTTTAAGGTGTCCCTTAGCCAAGGCTTCATCTGGAAATTTTCTTCTTCCCCTACTAAAGAGACAACCAAATTGGGAGCAGGTAGCTTCCATTTGTTGAGCATAACTTCAAATATAATTCCAGGATGAATCGTACTCGGGACCTTAATAAACTTCAACCAAAAAAAAAGAAAAAACAATGAATAACGGGACAGTAGAATACAGGAGATACTGTTAATGGTGAATGCAGAGGGGATTTCATCATCAACTTTTTAGGAAAACTTTATTTAAGTGAGACCTGACAGAGAACTAAATACTAGGATGAATTTAGTATTCATCTTCTGTATAATTGGGTCAGTTCCATGGGCTGATTCTGTGTTGCAGACTGACGTATTGCTCCCTCCTCCAATGCTGCTGTTTGTCTTGAACTGCCCTCCGTTCCATGGCAGTCTAGCAGAGCCAACAATTTTCTTAGGTGTTTCTGCACTAGCTGAAATATTTGCCTGATTTCATGTCTCTTTTTCAAGGGCACATTACATGAATCTATTGCTTCTTCCTGTTCTGTATATATTTGGGCTTTGTGCCCAAATGTGTATATGTTTGGACTTCACGATGAAACACAATCTGAAGGCAGATTTCTGATGCTAGAGCAGAAGGGACCAGTGAAGAGCTGAGTCTGTCCATGTACATTGTTCTCTGCATATGAACAGAGCAGAGAGACAGAACTTTAAGGAGAGTCTTGAAGTGGCTCGAAAGTAAAATGTTGAAAACCATAGTGATTAATTTTTGGCAGAAATAGTTTAAAACAGGGAAATTATGCAAAATGAAGGAAGCTAGGCACATGATGGATTTTTTTTTTTTAAGGAAAAAATTATCAACTGTACTTGTAGCATGTCAGTGCAGATAAAGTTATTGATTTCTTTATATTAATAGGCATTATTTTAAATCACATTCATGTTCAGGAAGCTATAGTCCCTACTTTGAGTACAGTGCAGTGCTCACACTGTGGCATATTGACCCTCACTATTACAGTCTCTACATTTAATGCTAAGAAGTAGCAGCTGAAAAACAGCAATAGTTTTAAAGGGTTAAAACTCCCTAATGCTGTACCTTTCCACGTTTCTTCCCAGAAGCTGTGAAGTCTATTTCTCCTGTGCAGTATGGTAGTTCTCTTTTGAAAACTTCTTCTTTGTCACTGCTGCTGACCTTGGTTTCCATTTCCTCCATTGAATTCATGAGGTGATTGCCAGTAGACCAAGGTGTTCACTTAGATGACAGAAAACTAGAAAATGAGAAGCTGTTTAAACTGGAGAGGCCACAAAATCCATTAATTTACATCTAGCTGAGGTTTTAGTTTTTTTGGTGGTTTTTTTTGCTATTACGCTTATAAGGTTCAGCTAAAAATGGATGTGTTTGTACCAAATATTGGATGTTATATACCAGAGGAGGCAGATTCCACACCAAAGCTATGTAACTTAGGCTATGAAAAGGCATGAAGGAGTAGGGCTCTCTTGACTCATTTAGCAGACAGAGAGGTGAGTTGCAAGCTGCAAGATCCTGCAATCTGTCCAAAGTCATGTGGGATATCTTGGACACCAAAGGTGACCCTAATTCTACAAGAGAGAAAGAGAACCTTCAGCCACAAACTATTGCAAGCAAGAGCAGAACTGTGTCAGTGAGTGTCTGAGTCATGGTTTCTTGATGTCATTATGCATCGTGCTACTATGACTTATATAATCCAATGTAAACACTAAATAACTAAGTGATGACACTGTATTCACTTCAAGATACTTTGGGAGAGGTTTACTCTCTGTTTGCTGTAGGAATAGGTTATTTACTCATAAGCCAAAGTACAGGGTGTTTCAAAAAGATGGACCTGATTTAAAATCCCTATATCTTTGAAATTAGGTCCATCTTTTTGAAACACTCTGTATTTAATGTCAGGCTGTACTTGACAAGAACAGAGTTCAAAAAGGCAGGTGGTTTTCTCTATAAAGTGGCTACAGGAATGATGGCGAGTAATCTGTCCTAGAGCAAAGGTCATATAATGAGTTGTTCTTCTGCATGACATGAGACACTGGAAAGATCTGCTTGCTTTTCCTACATTCCTGTTTGACTGAACTGATATAACTGTGATTTGAAAAATATAGATTTCAACTTGTATGCCTTACTTTGTTTATTTTTAAAACAAAAGCAGTGAAATAGCTCTCTCCCGTTTGCCTTCATCTACGTGTTCAGTCCTTTAAAAAATCCTTCAGATAGTAAGCTAGCAATGGTAATCAACCCTGCATTAATCTTTATTTCCTAGTCCAAGGATGTGCTGCAGACTTAGAAGTGGGTCAAACTAGCAAGTCTCTTGTGGGTCTATTAAGATGCTCCAGTAGAGGGAGCAAGTCCTCCAGCTATTCCCTTGGGTTGGGAAGTCTCTTGGGAGCCTGCATCCTGCTTGCTTCACCACTGCTGCCTCTCCATTTTCTTCTCTTTTATGTTTTCTGTGAAAACACTGTTTAGAATTGCCTTTTTCTCTGATCTGCCTCTGATAAGTGGCTATGGATCCTCTCATGAGTTGTTTCCCCTACAGCTATTCCATCTCTCTGTACTCACCCCCAAACTTCTGTCAGAGATCACTGCTTTAAAGATGCTGTTCTCATTCTTCTCCCTGCCTGCATGCTAGTCACTTCTGGAGAGAATTAAGTACTCATTCTGAATGTTAGGATATCAGACTAGTCCAGTTAAGAGTCTTACCTGAAAGAACTTCTTTGGATTACCAATAATGGTAGTCACAGCGAAGGCCAACTTTTTTTAAGTCCACTTTTCCACTCAAGATGCAAATTTATCTCCGAAGAGCACAGAAGACAGTATTCTGGGGAAAAATAGCTAATACAGAGCCATAATAACACATTTTGACTATTCTAAATTACAGAAATCTCTTTCTGAAACTTGCTGACAGAACAAAGGATTTGATTGGAAAAACGTATTCAGGACTGAATTCAAAGGATACAATTAGTCACCATTCATCACTGCTCTAGATAGTACACATTTATTTATGCCTACACACAAGCAATGAACTCAGAATAGATACCAGTTTACAAAGTAATCTTGACAGTTAATCTGGCCTCATAGATAGGCACCAAGTGGTTAATTGTAACTCTAGTTCTAGATGCTAAGCTTGCAAAATTTAATTTTTGGACTAAAAACACTAAGCTGCTGAGACTTATAAGGAATATTGTTGCATTTGGATAATTTTATTTTTTTCCAGAAATAGCAGGTTATTTGATTTTCAGTTTAGGAATTCTGGTTCTCAATGGTAGTGAACAACAGTGAAAGACACAAAAGTAGATAAGATGTAGAAACAGAAGCTTTGTTCACAAGATTTTATACGACTGAAAAGTGAGGAAGGCACTACTCCCCCCCACCTCCACCCCCCACCCCGTCTCCAATCTGAACCACAACATTAGAAACTTATTATCCTCATAGGCTGCTGTTTGTGATGGGATACAGATCTAAATGGAATTTGTTATGATCTTCTACAGCCAGTCTTGTGTTCCTCCTCCAAGCCAGGAAGTCTTCCAACATCGAGAGCAGAAAAGTGGCACTGACAGAATGGCAAAACAAGTCCAAAAATTATGCAGGATTCCGAATGGTATCCATGCAAGAATATAGTCTAGCCCTATATGGAACGGAGAATCTACACTAGATGTGATCCTGGACTGTTATGGAGTGGTATTTCCTAAGTTTCTGCACACAGCTTTCAGGAGCTTTTACAGACAAAGCCAAGGAGCAATGCCAAGCAGTTTCCTTCTTTGTTTTTTTTTTCTTTTTTCTTTTTTGGGGGGGTTGGGGGGGGACACACGCTAGGGTGAGGGGCATGGTGGTGGTATTTTGTTGTGGTTGTTTTTAGCGAGATTTGACACTTCGACGTTTTTTCTTGCTTTATCTTCTACCTGTTGTCTGACTTCCAAGGAATGAATACTGTGACTTTCAGTATGATTGCAGTAATGTACAGGTGAAAAATGTTCCACATCAGTGCAATGTTCCACCCAATGGTGCTACTAGAGCAAGGAGGAAGTGCTGCTTTGGTATTTAAAGGGGTGGGGAAGATTTTAAAGGCTGTTCTATAGATACTATACAAGGGTCAAAAAACCCCTACCACCACCACCAAAAACAAACAAACCAACCAACCACCACAACAACAAAACAAAACACCCCCAAACCAGGAGTTCCTTGTATTATAAATGTTATTAAATCACCAGAAAACAACTCTGCTGTGTAAGATTTGCAGATGTGGTTCTTAAGCACAAAGGCTTAACACATCAAATGGTTCCTTACCTTCCTCTATAGCTGTCTCAGCTGCTGCAGTGTGACCCCTCACTGTGACAGGCAGAACTCTGCATGGATCTGTTCAGGTACTGCACATCACCTTATCACTGCTTTGCACTGCAGTGGAGCTTTGCTGCATACTGGTCAGTCAGTACACAGACTGCATTATGTCCCTAATATTTGAATGTATATTCAGAAGAAGATATAGTCAGCTCTGACATTTCCTCATGGATTTTTAAGATTCCTGTTCTTAAAAAGCCTGAGGACATCTCACTCAGTGTCCTCTAACAAGCAAAGTAAATATGTTAACAAACTATGCAATATAATTACAGTTTTTTGGAGTGTGTTTCTCCTGGGATTAATTTAGGCTTGTTCTGCTTGGTTCCAGCTTTCACATAAGTCTCTAGTGTCAGGGGCTATTGCTTTGAGATTTCAGGCTGTACTAGATCGCAAGTGTGTTGGGTCACAGTAATTGGGTCAAATCTTTGTGGTTAAAGTCATTACATTCCACTGCAGTCAGCTTAACTGTGGTCAGCTTGCATCACTTTAACATCACGGAATATTGTTTAATTGAAAAGGTCCAGAATACATCTATGCCTTGGGAAAGAATAGGCAGATAGCCAGAAAGAGGAAAGGGAGGGAGGAAAGCAAAGAAGAGTCAAAGGCTATAAACATGGCTGGATGAAAAAACAATGGGGAATGTCTAGTACTTCATAATTTTCTCCCTTTCTATATACTGTTTTCTGTTAAACTTTTTAGAAAGTTCCAACTTTTTGGTTTTTTAATCCTAATATTTAAAGGTTTTTTCCCTCTGTTATCTGTGAGAATGTCATTGTACTAAATTTGATTAAAAGTTTACTTTAAAGCAAGCAATCAGAAACACTGAAGTGGTGATGGGAATAAGCCAGAAAAATCTTGCTGCCCCAGTCTGTGCATTCATATTTTAAAATTTATGTACGTATGTATACATCGAGCAATCTTACTTTAGTTCTGATTCAGATTTAAGTACAGATTTTTCTATCTAGGTTGCTGCTACATATGTAAGTTTGTAGGTCAAATTCTGTCCTAGATATCCCCATTGACTACAAATACAAACATCTATGGAAAGAATGTACCTCTAATGATTACCAGACTGCAAATATAACCTAGAAAACTATTTCTAACTAGCAAAGCAAGTTAAGACAATTATGAGGAAAAGACAACTGCCAGTTCCACCTACATCTGGAAATGTGAGTCAATGTCATTTGCATTAGAGATGGCCTAATTAAATCAGTTCAGGTGTCAGCTAGTCTCATGAATCATTATTTCTTTAACCTCATAAACGGGAGCTGTTAGAATTGTACTATTGCACAAACAGTGCTTGTGGCGTTGGAGTTTGCAGTTCCTAATGTTGTTTAGTCCTTCATTTTGGATGGTCCTAACTTCCTATTTGGGCATCCTAGATTTCATGAATGTAAGAAACTGACAGGGAGATATAACTTCAGCAGGACAGTTGTGATGGCTATAGGGAATATCTACAGGTAGGATCCCTGCAGAGATTCTTTCCTGAAAGATTTATCCAGAAGAGGTGATGAGATCAGAACCACGGAGCAACATTTGGACACCTATGCACTTCATTTTCTGGACTGTTCTCCCTCCTGTCTCTGCTTCCTCACCCCTCTTCTGCCATGCCTTCTTTCCCCAGCCTTCTTTTCCCCAGCAACTTCTGTTGCCATTTCCCCCAGTTTTCCACATGTTCTTTCCAGATGCTGTTGCTGCCACGCAGCCCACTGTGAATGTGCAGCTCTTCTTCCTTGTGTGGTAACAAATGACAGATGGTTCGCCTCAAGATGGGTGACAAGAATGTGGGTCTGGACAGCCTTCCCTTAGATTTTAAGAAGGGTTAGGCTGTGTCTATGGAAAGAAGAGAGGTCAAATAAAGCCTTTCAAACATATCTTCTGACAATGGGCCCAGTCAAGGGATAGCTTGACCTCAGTTGTTGTCTTCAAGGGTAATGGTTTGATTAAGAGAGTAGGCGTATGGTCATCATTAGCTCTCGGGACTTAGCGGTGGCAAGAATTCTCCTTCATGCTGGTACGCTGATCAGCAGGCTGGGACACACCTTGGCCTTTAGTCACTATCAGATTCCTCCGCCCACTCAAGGAGTACATCTAGATATGTAGGTGAAATGATTAAAGATAGTAATACAGTAGGGCCAGTATTGTTGATATTAAACCAGTCACACAGTCCCCCCTCAGCTTCAGTGGCAGATGGAGCAAATCCACTGGTTTACAAACTTTAAAGGAAGCTTTGATGTGGAGTAAAAGAAAACTATACCAATTACTGTGCCCTTACTGTGCAGGCTGAGCTACCAATCCTAATGAAAATTGAGCTTTAAATACTGATCAGAAAAAAAGGACTCACAGTAATGATGCAAGTGAATAGTAAGGGAGAAACTGCAATGGAGACAAATACAATGCTTGAACAGGAACAATCAGCTTCCAACACACGTAATGGGATACCACTGGTTAAACTGCAGTCCTGTTGGAAAGGGTCTAAGAGTTACAGGCAGAGCAATTGTAAGTGAGCGATGCTGTGCTGCCCTTGCAAGAGAGAAGTGCTGTACAGGGCAGGTGAAACAGCATAGCTTTAGCTGCAATATTCTGTTTGTGTGCCAGGTTTCAAGGGAATTATGGGCCAGCTGCAGGAGGTTTGAGCAGGAGCAACAAAAAGAAAAGACATCTTGCACTAAAAGAGAAGGAAAGCCTGAGCAAATCAGAATTTTGTAACCAAAAGCAGAGAAGACTGCAGGAAGAGAAAAGGAGAACATAATAGCCTACCAGTGAAAAAGTATGACAGAAAAGATGTGTTCTTCGTATTTGTGGCTAGGACAGCAAGTAACAGGCCCAAGGGAAGAACGGCAACAAGGACTGCCCAGGGATACAATAGTTACCACATTTGGAGAAATACTTCCTTGGAAAGAATGAAACCCTTATACCAATGGTTAGGGAGCAAGTAAAGCAACCAGGCCACAATTCTCAATTGTGATGAAGCCCTATATACTGTGATTGAAAGAACTTGACCTTAACCTGCATGTTATCTCAACCCTAGCAGCTGGATATGCACCCTTAGCTTGGATCCTCAGGATACTCATACACTTATGTAACTTCACTCATCGAAATGCTCCTACTGACTTTAGTGCAAGTACTCACTCAAGGAAAATTGCATCAGTGAGTTTACTGGGCCAGTGCCAGCAACAGTGTAATGGAATTATTTGCTTCCAATAGTAGCCATGTTTTCTTTCCTGTTTTGAATTAAGATGTAATAAATATGGAGAACAACACAGATGCAGGGGATCAGAATAAAGAAAAACAAAGAAGTGAAGGGCAGAGTAAAGACTGCAAAATTCATATCCATTTTCAGCATGTGTTCCAAAGATGAACTGGATGAACTCTAACTGACATGTATATTTAAGTGTGAAGAAACAGAACCAGTATTTTACACAAGGGTAAATGCAATGGAGAAGGGGAAGCATGAGAAGGCATTAACAAGAATCTGGGAAGGGAAAAATATCTAAACCTGCTATGGGAATATACTTGTTTTTGTCTCACATCATATATTTCTTTGTTAAGGAAAATAAATGCATACATATTGGTGAGAGACTGACGTATAAACATTTATGTGCAATTATAAACATTATCTTGCTTATATTTATGTTGCAGCTTTGGAAGATGTTTGTCAGGAATTAACACATTCAAATTCTGGTAATGCATGAAACGTTTCTGCATCTTAGCCTAATGACAAAGCAGAATCATCTGCCATGATTGCCAAGGCATTGTTAAATAAAATATGAAGACCTCAGGCTGGTGAAATACACCAGTAGAAATCATGGCCAGCTGTCCTGCACAGGGCTTTGTCATGCCTGTAGCAAAAGAAATCTTTGAGAACTGCACAAACAGAAAAGGGGAACAAAAGAAATGTGACATAATGACAAGTGCAACTTGAACTGTAGTACACTAAACCTCCTTCACATTCAGACAGGAAGGCTAAGAAAATGCATTAACCACAGAGATGAGACCTGGAGGAATGCAACAAGTACACAACAAACAACCTGTGGGAAGGTTTCTCCATAGCTGGACTAGCGCAGAGAGAGTACTTGAACTTGACAGCAACCTTGGGAATGTGTTCACAAACTGGAGATTTTATGAGTTTGCTGACACAAGGCCAGACAGGGGCAAACATTAATAGAAACAAGGAACTTGAAGCAAAATCACGCAAAGAAGTGAAGCATAGAATTGGCCTAGTAAAATAGAAGTTTGCATTAAGTTTCCAGATATATTTGTCTTGGCCCCACTAGAAGCTTTCAATAACATCAGTGTTTTCAGTTTCCTTTCTAGAACAGCAGTTGTTACTGAATGTTATTTCAAGTAATTCCTCTTTACTGTATCTGTGCATAGTCAATAATCAGAACAAAACATCAGGGGATAAAAAATTATTTTAAAAACCCCATCAACAAGAAGATATAAAAAGCTGTGTGGGAAAAGAGCCTTGTTACTGAACTAGCATAGGCTCTGTTTTAACATTTTTAGGGTATGCCTCTGGAGTGAGATCCTTCCTGTAGTTGCCAGGATGCAAGGATGCGAGGCAAAGCAAGTATTTGCAGGGGTCTTCCCCTTAGTTTCTGTGAGAGTGGATTGTGCTTCGATTTGGATGGGGTAAGTGCCAAGCCTTTAACAAATGAATGTGCAAAATGCTAATGCAAATATAGGTACTTTGTCTTTTTTGTTTCTGTCTTCATCTGCCTAACACAATAAAGAGCACCGTAGGCTATTTGAATAACGTACTTTCAGTGAGTTTGCAGAAATTTGCATATGGATGTCAGCCAGTGAATTTCATAGGAGTGGATTTATTCTGGGGAGAAAACCTGAGAGGGTGGAGAGGTGATATAAGGGAAATATAGGCATCGGGGAAGTAAAGAATGGAAGGAGCAGATGAAACAGAGGAGAGAAAACACACAGCAACACAGCTGGATTAAAATAAAGGAACAGGCTGTGCTTACATACCACATTTGTATATGGGGTGTGGGGGGGAGGCTGGCACCACCTTCAAATACTCCTGGACCTTTACTACTCTCTTCCCACAGCATGGCATGCCACTTTGAAGCTGTGCCAATACAGCTCTTTGTGTGGCCTCACAGTCAATCAGACTTGGTTCACTTAAAAAGAACTCATTTTTGCCAGGTCATTTTTCAGCAAATCAGTTCACTAATGTGGGATACAGCATGACACGTGAAGTCCTGAAACATAATGTATTGCAAAACCACAGCCATAGTTCATGCTGAAAGAAAACACAAGAACGTGGGAATAGCTCCAATTCAAAACAAGTGCTTCAGGAAGGGCAATGTTCAGATAAGGCAGAAGGAGAGAAACCATACCTGAGAAGTTTAGTTGATGCTGGATTGTATGTAGACACTGGCAAATGAGTATTATTGAAAGCGAAGGACATAATGAATACAGCTGAAAGCAAAAGTATTAGAAAATAAAAAGGACCACCACCACTTGGGAACTGGAAAGTCTTGAAATCACCTAGTGTAGTTTTGCTCAGATCAGCTAGTGTTTTTCGTTTATTAAGATCTTAATATATCATACTTGTAGAATATGCAAAAATCCACAAATGTTTCTCTTGATACCAACAGCTGAGTTCGCAGTTAGCCCCTATCATTAAGCTAAATACAATCTTTACAAATTCCACTTTACAAGCTATGCTGAAATAATCTTTATCTCTTTTCAAGTTTGTCATGTGTACAATTTTTTTCTTCAATTCCATGCCTCTAGCCATGCATTGTGTTATAGAAAAGAGCAATTTTTGAAGGGGAAAAGAACCCTTCACTGTGTTTCCTTGTGGAACCGCTTTCATCATTTGCTATTTATAATAGCTTCGTCAGTGCTTTAGGCAAATTTTGTAAGCTCAAAGGGGAAGTATGTTCAAAGCCAAGAATCGCTTTTGCATAAACCATACACAAGGTGTTCTTTGAGAACTCCAAACGTTAGGAAAATCATTTAGTCTGTTTTGTTCCTTAAATATAACAAAACTGTAGACACAATTTTTAACTTAGCGCATTGTGCGAAAAATGGTAGTGGCAAAATTGTTCATTACTGTTTGAAATTTTTGCCTTGATAGGACATGAATCTCTGTCTTTTCCATTAACTAAATTGAAGTTGCATTTGGATGTGGTTAATTTCAGGAAGCCTCATGCTTCAGCACCTGAGTTTACTGGGCCGTGTTGCACATTTAGAAATCAGGCCTACTGAATGCAGTATGATGTGTTTTTTAAGTCTTTTTTCAGACATTTGGATCTCTTGCATATAGCAAGCCCTGCCAGTCTCTAGGTTTTAAATATATGCCTCTCTTCTACTACAAGGAAGCCTGCCCTTTCTTTTTTCCTCTGGATATTATTTATTTTTAACCCACAGTTGCAGTAAATCATAGCAAATTTGCTCTTCGCCACTCTTCCTCAGGTTCCTTATCAGATAGGTTCAGATCAGATCCAACTGAACAAGGAGGTTACAAAACTGCAAGGCACAGAAGAAAGTGTCTGAATGTGACATATGGATGAAAATGGTTGACCTAAGTTTGTTAAGGACTGATCGGCATATAGGGGAAAGAGGGACCTTGCTTATTCTTATATGTTTGGGATACTAAAGAACATCTCTGCCTGCTGATGGACAAGAGACGTGTGCTGGCACAGGGATTCAAAGTCTGTCAAATTCACTGTTTACAAAAGGCTCTGTTCCTTCTGCATATGCTTTCCCTATGTCTATAACAGCTCTGCTGGCAGGTGTGCTCGCGGCAATAACCGGTTATAAGAAAATCTTCAAACATGGTGAATTCTGTGCTTGACAGAGGCTCACATGCTCTAGGAGAGAAACAGAACAACAGATGCTTCACTTCACTCTTCATGTTTATACACATTCAAAGTGTTGCCCTGGTCAGTATTTTCCTGCTTGAAACCTCTGCTTTTTATTGAGGTGAAACTTGAAGGTGAAAGAATGAACAAGAATATTTCTAAAAGTTTCCGGTCATCTTTAAAGGTTTGCTCCATAACTGACCAAACTGATTTGTAAATCATAGATTAATTTTGTTCTTCTCAGATGGCTGTAAGGAAGCTATATGCAATGAAACATTTCCTCTCTTAGCATACAGTGGTTTTTTTGTTAGTTTGTTTGTATTTCATCAAGGTCTGTTTAAATTTATGGTCAAACCAGCCAACAAAACCATCAAGCCTTGTATGCCTCCTGACTGCCCCAGAAATACCTCTTCCTCTTCAAGAGCCAAACTTGAGTTGTGTTAAACTGGCTTCTGCCTCATTCAGCATAATTTGGTCCTTTTCAGGTTCTGTTCAGAGCAATTACAGACCAATCTTGCTATTACAAGAGATGCTTCCCCCACCGTTTCTACAGTGTATAAAACACTGTTGGGTGGTTTGGGGGGTTCTTTTTCAATACCTGTAGATCCCGGTTGCTGTGATAAGAGGGGAAAACCAAAACAAAATCAACCACTATATCAATGCAATGTCTATAGGTGGAATTCTACAGAGAGGTGGCTAGATGCACAGTTTCAGTGAAGAGATGCCATTGCTTCTGGAAGTGCAAGGTCCTGTTTTATCACAGTAGTGATATAGCTACAGATCTTGAATACATGATGCTATGCAGGGACAAGTTTTGTAGTGCTGTAATGTACCACAGCTTTAATGAGATGCCTTGCTGTACACTTGCCATAAACATGTCTACAGACAGGCTATCTAGACAATGGAATATTTAATATGTTAAAGATAAAAGGGATGATGAATTTTTATCTGTCACAAAAAGAGATTTTTGAAAAGTCCCAGTTACTCTAAGTAACCCACATGATCAAGCCACAAGTAAAATGCCCTTAATAGTTAAATAAAACTAGAAATATGCATATACAGTGTACTTTTATGGTGCTGTCCCAGGGTTCCTCAGGCAAGCAAACAAAAGCTTAAATCATCCACCCTGACAAGTAAGCTTTTGATTCCAGGAAGTTAAAAGGTTTCACAGCTGATGCCAGATCCACAAGCAATCTCCTTGCAGGTTGTATCACAGCGTGGGTCTATGAGGCAAAAGCTGAGACTGGCACTTAAGTAGTTACTATGTTGTCACACGTACTCATGTTTGAAATTTAACAGAATTCCTATTAATATTTCTACTATAAGGTTGAATCATAACATAGCTGGGGTAACGCTTTTACAATTACAAGGGTCTTGAGCTATATGTTGAGCATATAACAGTGCTATTTACCTTTGTTTAAAAAAAGAACAAACCCCATATAGATGAACATCCAACTTCTAGCTAATTACAAAATGCAATTCTAGAAAAGATTAAAAAGCCACTTTCTCACTTGCCACAAGTCTCATAAAAACAGCTAAAAACTAGAACTCCATGGAACTGGCTACCAAAGTATAGCTATAGAAAGGCATAACTTCTGCTGTTACTATTGATATGCTATGACCTATTCTACATTGGCTATTATTATAATGTTGATGAAACAAAAAAAAATGTGTAAACTGCTGAATAACATTAAATATAAAACTGAAGCAGGCTATGTAGTCATCTGGGGTGATACTAATTAGCAGACAGTTTACTTCTGTGAAGGTCTTAAAAAGCCTGTTTTGAAGATAATAGACATAGTGCTTTGAGAATGTGTGTACTTAATTTTATTTACATGAGCAGTTCCCTTGAGCATTAGAATCAAAAGAATTCTACAAAGTTCAAAGAAGTTATCAGAGGCAAAGATGACCTTCACGTTTATTATTTACTTTTTTTTTTTTTTTTAATTTTAAACTCACTAGGAGAAGATGCTTTCCCAGATGAAGATGAAAAGTTAATGAAAAATAAAATTAGGTAAACTCTGGCCTGTCAGCATTTCTGGCTGTGTTCCCTGTGACCCTCTCTGACTGTAGAGTCTTTACAGGCAGTTGACTGCCTTTTATCAGAAACCTTCAAATAAAGAGGGCTTTTTCTACCTTAACTCTTTCACCTAACATTCTGATAACCTACTCTTCCAAATGCAATCTTGTAAAATAAAAAAATACATGAGAAATTTACAATAGCAAATATTAGAATAGACACAGAGCTGGAGACATCATCTTGTGCCCCAAGATACTATTGAGAATTGTCTTCAGGGGCTGAGGATGAGGAGAGAACTAAACACATGAAAAGGAAAACAGAGTAGCACAACATACATTTATATTAGCACATGCTCATTTCTTAAACTCATGGGGCTGGTAGAAGAATCCCATAGAGCAGAAACCTACAGTGCAGGAGAGTAAGAGTCATGGGTCCACCCTGTGCTTCATTGTCTCAGAAACAGCTGCATAGTAGACAACTGCCTGACTGTAACAGTTCTGCAGTCTGGTTACATCAGGCCAAAACAGTAGCCAAGGATCAGCTAGATATGAGAGTCTACGAAGATTCCAAGGGTTATTCCTAGTACAAGCTAAAAGGTTGTCTAAGCAGTAGACAGAGCACAACAGTAGAATATTGCTGACGTCTAATTGCAGAACAAGACAAATACAATAAGTTAGCTACTACTTATGTAAGAAAACCAAAGTACTGAACAGAAAAAAAAAAAACACTACAGAAAGCACCTAGAACATAGACAGAAGATAGCAACAAATAGCTTGTGAAAAGTTTGTTGTATACTTTGGTATTCAAAAGGAAGAAAGAGTAGCAATGACTGTGTTATATCACTGCTGATTACTCATACATGATGAAGGGGAAAGAAAATGTTGGGTAAGTAATTATCTCTTCTTGGCTGAATCACAAGCGCTTCTTAATTTATGTAATATAGTTAGAGATCCTACCTACTGCCTGTCGTTGGCAACAGCCATGACCATTCATCTGCAGGGATGAGTTGCACTGAGGTGGGTCTTGTTACCGATGCTGTTTGCTGCTGCTCCCTTTTCCTATTTGAGAAGAGGAAGGGAAGAGGAAGGTGGTACTGAATTTCTTGGCACACATATCCCTATGAAAATAAAAGTAAATATTGCTAGTTTATAATGATACTGACAGCTCTTCTGCTAGATGAAAATAAGCCCTGTGAAACAGATGGAGATGCAAATAATAAGCATTTCTCCGCAACAGTAGTGGAGCATACAATTATCAGAAACAGACAACCAGCGGGAATGGGTTTTAGCTGTGAATGTATTTTCTAAATTAAATTTTCAAACTATTGCAATAACTTGGACGTTGAGTAACTGCATCAGTAACTAATCCTTTATTCCCTTTGAGAAGAGTCATGTGCTTTCTCCAGCTACAGAAATCTTTCACAAATTTCTCAGAGCATGTGTGCAGTCTAAATGCTCTCTTAATGATTTAGGTGTCCAAACAAACGCCGTCTCCTTATCTTCACTGATAACTTCAAATTTTGGTGCACAGCATGTAAGTCTTAAAAGTGAATTCATTTAAGGGATTTATTCTGTATTTAGAGTATAAATGTTGCATCACTATACCTCCTTAGGTAACCTGCTTGTGGGGATTTATAGGTATATAGCAGACAGCCTTTGCTATAAATTATTGCAGCTTAGTTGACTGCTGTGGATCAAAGTTACTTTCAAGAAGCCAAAGATAAGCCCAAGCTTTTCAATTTTTTCAGAATCATAGTAATGTGTGTATCTTCAAATATTTTTCTCCCTTGCTATCAAAATAAGTCGTATGACTCCCTTATGTTTGTATTGGGGCTCTTTTTTTTTTTTGTCAGAAGTTGATATATGCCAGAAATATTCAGTGTCCTCAATACAGATTTTGCTGTTTTCATAGGGTTTAAATTTGCCTTTCTTCTGCAAGTCTGGATTCCATTGTGCTTTGTTTCTAAAACCTTAAGAAAATGTATCTCTGACACATCCATTTTCTTAGAATACAAAATAACATAAAACAGTCAGATATCCAAATTCTACCTGTTCAGGAGAACAGCAGATTTTTTCTCTCATGAGGACTTGTGTAATTATTCTGAATTGCTTTAAAATTTCCTTTATACATGCATAAGTCACTAGTTTTTAACTATCCATGTTTCTGTTAATGCTTACATACAATTGTGTTAAATTTCATTGCATCACAGTCATAAAAAGTCCTTTATCTTTGATCTTTGTTACAACAGTGACAGTTGCTTGAAGTATAAAAAGCTGAAATTAAGCAGGACCGTAATAAAGAAATATTCATGGAAAGCTGAACCAGATGGAGAGGTTGAAGGCGTTGAAGGCACTGGCTATTATTGTGCAGATTTAACTAACAGTTTTGTCAGAAAGCGCTAGGTGCTGAGACTGTGAAAGTCATAGCCCAAGCAGTTGTTCTCCCCTAATGTAGGTAGAACTGAGTGGTTTCCTTAGCTTAATCTACAGTTAAGGAGCAATAGTGGGTCTGAGGCTAAACTCTTCAGGTACCAGATCCCGAGTAAGACCATCTCATTCCTTCTGGACTGTTCTTCTGCAAATGTCTTTTCTGTTGAAATCCTGTATGTTTTTATCTTTCTAAGTACTATTAAATCTGCAGTATTCTATCAGGCAAACCTTTTTTCTTTGTGCATATTCTCCCATCTGCTTAAAGTAGATGTGTTTATTATGAACCCATTTCCTACACAGTTTCATTACCTTTTCTGGAGAGTTCTAATAAGGCTTGCTGGCCACTCTGACCAGTCATCACACCATGCATCTGTCTCCCTCACTGGTAGCTTTCCAGCCTTCATGTCAATCTGCTAAGAAGGAAATAATGCTTGAGTACAAAGATTCATAATTGATTACTATCTTACAGATGCTTCAGATTGAAAGTTTTGTAAGCTGCTGAACGCACCTGCTATACCGCAAATTCATCACACCATTTATACAGCCTTTCCCACTGTCTTGCTCACTCTGCCATTGTATGTGCTGAGACTTAATACTTACATTCCTGTATCTTATATAAGGTGAAACTTTCATTTGAATGTTCATTCAGTTGAACAGTGTCTTTGAACATAATGTTTGAATTGCTGCACCCTCAACAGATTTCCATTTCTCCTCCTTTGATTATTAACCCCAGGCATTAATGTGGCGATGGGCTGTGTTTGTATTTTCTTTATACAATGGTTGGCTTATAACTTAAAACTCCGTGTTATCAGTGACAACTAAGCCTCTTACTACATGGCTGATAAGCCAGGTTATGTCCATTTCTGTGTTTGTTCACATGGTGAAGTTTCACAGCAAAGGCAAATGCCATAATGCTGTGTGGTATCAGCAGCCGTTAAGCTTGTGTTTCTATTCAGAACACAATGTCTGCATTTAAAATCCCAATGTTGTTAGTTCTGTCTGCACACCAGAGCATTACATGCTGTTCAAAGCATCCCTACCTTTGTACTGACTAATCTTGTTTCTCCTCTTTCCAGCAGCTCCAGGTGCTTAACATGCAACCGCATTTATCATCACAGCTACGAAGGAGGACAGTGCTATTATCTCATTTACAGATTAAGAACCTGAGGCACAATTAAGAACAATGACACACCAGAGGTCACGCAGGAAGTCTGTGGGAGAACTGGGAGCTGAAGTATGGTCATTGAAGTCCAAGGTTAGAGACTGGAACTTTCCTCTTTGATGGAGGACTGAATATACTTTAAAAAATTCAATATACTTACAGAAATTTGGTGCTTTCTTTCATAATTTTATATTATTTATCAGGAAAATCTGGGTAATATACCAAGTTAAAGTCCAGCCTATTATTAATTGTTTTCTTCTTTTTTTTTTCCTTTTGCACTAACAGCTACCCATCAAACGACTAAGTTTATTAGGGCTTAATTTTCATGTATCATTGCTTGTAACGGTAAATATCAAATCTTATGCTATTCTCTTTCAAGTGTTTGCCTAGATTATTAACAGAAGTCAAATCACAGATGTTTTCAATGGGAAACACAGGCTAAGCCATAAGACTTTTTCTTAGAAAACACTCTCTCCTTCTCTACCCTGCCACCAGCATTTTGGGAGTCCTAAACTACTACTGCAGGACAGACCATTGTTTTACAAGTAATATAAATAGATTAATCTGCTCTTAAACATACTCTACGCCATGTGAAAACTGGACAGGAGGGCCCTCTATATTGAAAAGACCCTGCAAAGACCATGTAGGTCAGGACTGAAAAAGATGCTGCGGTCAGATCCCCAGCTGCATCAAATTACCATATTATTACTCCGTTTATAGCAGATAAGTGAATGAGTTGTATTTTGTTTTTTGTTGCATCAAAATAAGTCACTGAATCACCCTCGCTTTAGATTATCAGTTGTCTTGTATTCAAAAATAAGATGATTTCTATAAGCTACTTCGTCCTATTTCTTCCCTAGATTAAAATGTAACACTTTGATGAACAATTCTGTTGTTGCATTTATGTGATTATAAAAAGGTAACTTGTACCATTGAGGACCAGTTGAGCTGTGACCAGCCAGCTCTGCACTGGGAACAGACATGTGTGTCTGGGGCCAATCAATATTAAATGGACACAGCTGGAAGTGGGGACAGCAGTACAGTAAAAAGAGCCTCTCAAGTGAAAGAGGAAAAAATAAAAAGGAGCTAGAAGCTCCTCTGAGCAGAGAAAGGGATGTCTAGGGAATACCCTTCAGGGACAGTGTTCCTGTAGCAGGAGTGGTGAGAAAATAACAGCTAGCAGATGATTCTAAGGTTTCAGTCTTTGTAGATGCTTCTGGGATCTTAAGGTGAACAGCTTTATTCTTGCAGAATTAGAGGAACTGGGGGAGTAGTGAGAAGCTGTGTTGTTAAACATGGCATCTCTGCACAACTATACTGTTAGTACGTCTATACCTGTTAAGGCATTTTGACCAGCATGATCAATTCTAGCCTGGAACTTAAATGGAGATCTGCCTGTTAGTCACATAGGTATCTTAGGTTTAAAAAGGTAGCAACAAATGACTGTCTACTGCAAACTTTATCCTTCCTTACCTTATAATTTTGAATCCCAGTTTCTGTGTTCTAAAAAAACTCCAAATTTCAAATGCAAGCTTACTCCTCAGAGAGTATCTCATCTTCTCTTTAAAAACATATGTACCCTAAAAGGAGGTTTACAGATCAGATTGTTCAATTGTCATACCTGAACATGAGAGGCTTCTCATGTGAAAGACTTCCTGTGTCAGAGGACATTCTGATAATAAGGTATTACCGTTCTGTGTCTTAAAATAGACCTGTAAAAATTATTTTTAAAACCCCAAACCAAAACCAACTGTGACTGTGGTTAAATGGCAAAGCTGAGCTTTGTATGGACTGTATGGACTAGCTTCCTTGTTCTTAAAGTGTCAATTATTTTTCTTTTTTTTCATCACATGACAAATATTTTTATTTCACTTTCAGTTTATTTAGAAGGAGGATTATCAATATTAAGAAAGTATTTATTATCAGAAATATCTACAAAAAATGAGATGAAAACACCTGTAGCCTATTAAGCCAGACCAGATAAACTTGATAGTTCAGCCACTAGAGGGACCTCCAGGAATATTTTATATACATGTATATATGTGTGTGTGTGTGTATAAAATTGTAAAGGCTATTTTGCAGTACTAATGTTTTTAAGGAAAAACAATAAAAGCTTTGTAGGTCAAATGAATTGTCGGGATTTTTATATTGAGCTCTGAATCATAGCAAATACGAATTAACTCATTATGTCATAGATTTTGTCAAGAAAAAGCAACTTCTGTTCTCCTGGAGTTCGGAGGGCTGTTTCCTCTTCACTGAATCTGTGAGATTAGCACATCCACTTTCAAGAGACTTGTAATTTAGCAGTAAGGTTATACATTGTTCTTTTGCAGAGTACAACACAAATACAGTTATGGTCTTTTCAGACTTTCTGATAATAGGATTTGGATGTGGTGCAGACAGTCTGAAATCAATAAGCCTTGTTTCTCACTGAATGGCACTTTACCAGAGCCCCTCAACTTGTTTCAAATTTTAACAGCAGTTTAATAGCACGGTTAACAAATGTTTATGCCTCAGCGTGCATGCAAGTGCTTTCTAAAAAGTAGTTATGCTATCACTTGGATCATTGGATTTGTAATTGGCAATCAATCAGGGAGATGACAAGGGTGCTCTGATGTTCCCTTTTGTACTTCTGCAATACTATAGAAGAAGTTGTGCAGTTCTTCACACAAAGTCTCAGGGATATGCAGAGCACAAATTCAACAAGCTTTAGCCTTAGGATAGCCCCTGTAAAACATGAAATCCTGCTAATGTAAGTAACTGTGCTTCTGAGACACTGAATATGAAGATGCAAAGACAAGAGTTGCAGTTAACCCACTTAGCAAAAGGTCAGCCATGAGACTAGAATTTGGCATTAAATCACAATTATGAAACAGGTTAGAATAATTTTTGCAAGATCTTAAATTATGTTCCATTGTTCAGCTTTACCTGTTAGAACGGTACTAGCAAAATGAAAACTCATTTTGTGAGATGAAAGCAACCTGAAATTCCAGTTTGGCAAAGCTCATTGTTGCACAGCTCTCCTGTGGTCTATCTACTGAGTTTTGTAGTTTCCATTTTGTTTGCACTGAGAGGTTACTTGCTGAGAAAAGGTGTAGTGGCAGGGGAGGAGACATTGCCCAGGACCTTTTCTTTCTTTTTTCTTTTTCCCTTTTTTTTTTTCCTTTTTTTCTTTGTTGCTTTGTTTTGTTTGTTTGTTTGTTTTGTTTGTGGCATTAAAAAGATCTTCTCATTATTGTTTGAAAACTCTCTATTTCTGCCACAGAGCTAGTATTATATTCCTTGCACTGCACATGTATTAACCTCCCACTGAAGTTTTCTAGTGAACTACCTGCAATTAAAAGACACATTCAACCACAGTTATGCTGAACTGGCAGACTGACGACTCCAGACGTCAAAAGTGGGTTGTCAAGTGGGCCTTGCTGAAGAAGTATGATTATCTATGCCATGCCATTCCAGACATGTGAAATAGGCTATCACATGTTGCAGATTAACATGGTAGGAGGCAGGAAATGCTCCTTGACCAGGAAGAGATTTAGGGTTAATTAGTGATTTCTTTACCTGCTTTAGCTGCTAAGAGTGAAATCCTTCCTGAAACACCAGAACATCCTTTTATTAAGCACAATCCCCCTCCATAAGTAACTATGGAGCAAAAATGGGGAGGGGAGAGGGATTTCAGAATTTCAAAAGTTCAATTAATTTATTTGGAGCTTATTCAGAGGTGTTATTTGATACTGATTTTAGTCTAACAAAGAGAAGTTTTGTGACTAATGCAAGGAGGAGGATTTTCTTTTGATGCAAGAAGATGATATAATGATCTGTTCCTTTAAAGAATGTCATTAGTCACTCTGCCCTCAGATACCTTTGTGTGTGTAAGAATATGCACACTGTATCATGTACGGCATCACGTGAGAAATCAAAAGCCTGTTGAGTCTCACATGCTTCTGAGATAAAAATATACCATATCTGTCTTAATGATGAAAACAAACACTGCAGCATTTTGTCAGCCTCTTTAATTTTATCTTTTGAAGTGAAGAAGAATCCTTCTTCAACTATTAAAATTGCTGAATGATTAACCACAGGAAAGAGCCAGGGAGGATGGGACACCATGGGCAACTGCTGCAACAGACTGGAGAGAATATGTACACTGGTGGCTACAAGTGTGTCTGACTGTCAGAAATTAGAACTGAGATCTCCTAAAGGTATGCCCTCTTAGGTTTATCAGGCTTTCACAAGTTTTAGATTTTTTTTTTTTTCTACTGACATTTTATTTGAGATTTGCAAGTAGGTTGGGACCAGGAAAAGCATTGAGAGAGACATTTCCAAGATGTGATGCACCAAAGCAGTTCAGCTAGGTTTCTACTTCTCCTTTTTTCTTCTTACTGCCCTGAAGTCCTGCTCCTAAACAAGTAAACGTTTTTGACCTGAATTCTTCAGAATCACTTATACCTGGAAGTTTTTGGTCAGGCAGCAACAATGGCAAATAGAATAGGCTAACACTGTAGAAAAAATCTGGATCTTTATTGACATAAGCCAGAATTCGAGTTGGCAGGTACTGGCCTTTCATATGAATAAATGTTCATTGACAAGAAAAATGTCTACCAAACATTGTTGCAGATATACGCTTGCTCAGCCTAATTTGGAAGGTTTTAACTTTTATCTTTGGACACTTTTTTGTTGAAGACAAAGAATAGAAATATTGTCATAAATAGCAGGACTAATCCTATGGACAAATAACAAATATATATATATATATTTTTTTTTTCCTTCACCTTGTAAGATTCATGTTCAAGTTGCAAAGCAGTTAAGCATTTAAACATATGTGTAACTTCGAACACATGTAAGCAAAACAAAAAATGGCTTGTGTGCCATAAATCTAAATACATGATCTGAACCTTTCTTGAAACTTTGCTTTAGGACTTAAAACCTGAGCATTGGTAAACAATAACATTCATTCCCATTCTTTTACCCAATATGCTTTAAAAACCTATGAAACAATGTATAGAGGTTATAAATGTAGAGGTAACCATGCAGTAAGATAGCATTCAAACAAATAATATTAATCAGGATTGTCAGCTGCTGGACTGAATAGCCTCCAAACTCCAGATATCTGGTGCCTGCTACTATCTTCTGCAACATTTCTTCTCTCTAACAACCAGATTCCCGGGTTTCTTTTTGGTTTTCCAAGTCCTGTTCTTTCTGTAGATAGTGAATTTGCCACTGAAGGCAGCATTTCAGAACAGATGAAGCTATATTGTCCAGTTTCCAGGAAACTATTTGAGTATATGGTCTGGGGCATACTTTGCCCATCAACCTGCTGTAATCTCTGTAATTCGTAAGGATGAACATCTCCCGTGCCTTTCTGTGCAGCACTTGTCCTAATTACCAGCACAGCACTGTGGTGATTTTGAATGAATGGCAAAGGTGTCACCTTCCTTAGGTTTTTTTACCCTGGTACTTCTTGATGGTGGTACTGCTTTTGTTGACTCAGAGAAAGCATAGACAGCAATGGTTAATAGATGCCTAAATTGCAGGTAGAGCAATGACACAGTAACTGCAGATCTTCCTGATCAAGGAAGCTGAAATAAATTCACTTGAAGTTGAGTTGAACTAACCTGAGGATTCTCCCTAGATGCACGGCTATGTGACCACAAGGTACTAGTGGACAAGGACAAAGTTATTACTGCACTTTATTGGGTTTTTATCTTAATGGTCAGGCTTTTGGGGCATCCTGCTGTTTCAAATGATTTACACTCTCCATATCTGGAGCTCCTGGTAGTGTGCTACCCAAGTAGTTTGACTAGCAACACCTGTCATCAGGGAAAATCTCCTGGATTTATACATAGGAAGCATGAATATATTCAAGAGCCTGTAACAAAGTTTTTGTTTAATTTTAAAACTTAAAGGTAAGAGGGCATAAAAGCATACCAGTTCTGTATTAATAGAGTGTGATCAATTGAAAAAAATTGTAAATAAGATTACCAAGGTGTGCAATGAAAAACATGTACAGGTACTCAGAAAACTCTTCTTAATGGCAACTTCATGAATGAATGAAAACTTACATATATCTTGCCATATCCCCACTGAAATAGCCAAGCCATAGTCTTCCCAGGGTTTAAAACAGGGTTAAGCAAACTATTCTATCTCTTTACAATTTTCTTGCCTCTGCTTTGAATCATAAGGCTGCAGTTTATTTGGTCAACATGTTATTGTTGTATTTTCAGGCTTTTCTTTGTGTATGAGGTCTAGGTGCTTAGTTGATTTGCAGCTTTTAATAAGAATATTTCTAAAGTAATTACATATCTCTGTGAACAGAATTTTTTAATTGATAGAGAATATTTCAAAAGTTATCGTCATACAGTATATCAACAATCTAGTACTTCAATACTGTGGTGTATTTACCTTCATCATTGGCAGTGTTTTAAAAATTATCTACTGACTGATTAAACTGTGGACTCTCCAGTAAAATGAATGCAACAAAATATTTGCTCTAATTCAAGAAAAATAACTCAGAAAGTAGGACAAAACAATTGTCTTTTCCTTCTTCTGAAAAAAGTTAACCTGTCCCCTACTATAGCTGGGCAGAAATGGAAGGTGGCATTTTAAAAAACAAAACAAGCAAACAAAAGCCATCCCCTAAAGTAATCTAACAGCAAACAAGATTATTTCAGTGCCACCAGAGAACTTGTGCAGCCTGTAATTGCAATGTAAGTGTTAAAGACTCACAGAAAACTGAGAACACTCAGATACTTACTGTTTGTTTGAGTCTTAGTTTCCACAGGGAAGTAATTACATAAAAGATCAAGGTGTCTCTCTATAACTGGCTGCACCAATTCCAGCTTATAAACAGCAGTGCTTTAGCAGTATGATCTTACACAATACTATGGCAGTCACAAAGTGAAAAAATAGCATGTCATGAGCATATCTGGCAGTGCATGCATAATATCAGTCATAATTTGGTACAGGATAACAGAAACACAGCCCCGAGCTGGTACAAACACTTGTGATCTACTATAGCCCAGTGGTGGGATTTTCTGAAATGCTTTACTAGTCGTGCTCTGATTAAATTACTAGAATTAGGAGCTTTACCATCAGCTTCATTGGGGTATTATCATCATACTTCAGTATTTTATCATGCCTCATTCCTAGAACAGAAATCCTCTTAAAGATAAAGATTTAAGACAGTACTAGCAAACTGTGAAATAACAATTGCTCATTTTGTTACAGTTCTGTAAATACTCAAAGTAGACTAAATTATTATTGTTCTAAGAAACAATTCAGTGTAGCAGTTCCACCTTAATATTTAAAACCTATATCCTCTTTATCCAGCATGTTTTCCTACTCTCTTCACTACGAAAGCCTAGCTACCTGGCTCCATAAACATATTCTAACACTGATCTGCCTCCTCTTCCAATTTTGAGCTCTTCCATGTATACACTTTATTTTCTGGATTATTTTCTCTTCTTCTCCCACTGAAATAATTCTTCTTTTTATAAAATGAACACGATTAATATGAAGACATGGCTACTTATGAAGGGGAAAAGCAGGAAATGCCACTACCATGTTAAAGTATTCATCTTGAAAATGTTGCAAATTACAATACACTTTTGGTAACTTAATATATATTAAAGATACTTATTCCCTGGATTCTCATCACTATGTAGTCATCTATTTGATACTTTTATTTAGGTATGCTCTTGTCTTCACCTATGCCGGACAGATGTTTTAGCATTCAGTGACATTAACTAGTTGGGAATGATCTAATAAAATTATTTTTGTTATATAAAATAAATGTCATCCTCCATCAGTAACACATTAAAAATGAATTTTGATTATTTCTCTGACTCCAGGGAAAAGATGTTTAAATATTGCCTAAATGCTAATTTAAAATATTTTAAAATTTAAAATTCCTTTATTTATGATGATTCTTTGAAAGATTTAGTCAGTATAGAGGTCTAACCTAAAACCTTATGAAAATACTTCTGACTTGAAAATCAGTTCCATATATTAGGTTATAGAATATACTTTGGTTGCTTAGAACAGTTTCTCATTGAACACTGAGGATCAAGTTTAGATCTTAACAATTTTCTTGCCTGCTTAGCTACTTAAGTACATAGTATTTCCCTCTCTCTCTTTTTTTTTTTTTTAAAGAAAATTGCATAAGTAACACAGAAATTCTGGGTTTTTGGGTTCAGATGTATTGTTTTCTATGCTCTGTTTTGTTAATCAAGGGATAAATAACAACAGAAATGCCACATTATTTTTAAAATATTTTGCAAACAGTTTTTGAACAACATAATGTACATGTTAACATACAGCCTCTTGTTTTTGCTAAACTCTGTAAATTATGTTTTCCAGCTGGCTCCAGCATAAGATCCTGTATAACCTAGACAATATGTTGGTCTTTAAAATAAAGTGGAACACTTACTTAAAGAAACACATTTGTTAACTTTAATATCAAGACTTTATCAGGCTAGTCCTCAAACAGTGAGCCTTCAAGGGTAGCAATGACATTCTTTCCTTCATTAGTCATTTTTCTTGCAGGCTTATTGCAAAAATGAAAAAATTCTCAAAAGAGAGAAACCTGGTTCTATTTTGACCAGATGCAGGGAAGGTTTCCTTTGAAATTCTGTTTTTATTAAGCTGGTTTGTTATTCCTGCTCTATTGGAGAGGGGAAAAGCCTGGTTAGTATGTTGTTAGTTTAGAAACAACTTTTGCAAATTCTCTTTTTAACACTTCTGGTTTTGTATTCCAAGAAGGAGCCAGATCCTTCACAAGTGTAAATTAGGACTTTCCAAGAGCCTATAGTCTTGTTTGTTTACAGTAGTGTAGGATCGTGCCCAGCTCCCCTATCATATGTGCAGCCTGACATTTGAATGGAACCGCAATTAGCAGGGTTGTTTTTGTTTAACTTTATTTAGCACCTTATCTCCCTGCAACATTCTTGTCTGAGTACCAGTATCAACCACGAACTCAACATAGCTCTTACTAGTTCTGTTCTATTTTGGGGTAGAAGGAAAAAACCCAGCACTCCAGAACAAAAAGCACCCTCCTCTTTTGCTCTGGGAATAGAAATTGTTAACTAATTGGTATAACAAAGGCTCTTATTACCATGACAAATCGATTTACACCACAGTTAAGTAAGGAAGTCATAACTGACTCCACTACACAGGAGTTATCCAAGCCCTCAAAATAACCTGTTATTAATGGCCAAACACACACAGCCTTCCACAAAGACAAAATGTTTTTGGTGAGAGACCCAACTTGTAGAGGATGCAAGTCTGCAGAACTGTATATTGTGTACTACAATTTGCCCAATTACTCAGCTATTTGCTCCCTTATGTTACAGTAACACCAGGGACTGCACGGCCTGTTGGCCAGGTAGTTATTCTTGTTATTTATATTTAAAAGAACCTCCTGAAGGATCCCAACTCCAGCAGAGCTCTGCTGCTCCCAGATGCCAAAATTCTGCAGAAAGAGACAGAGCAGCAGGCCCTGAAGGCTCTGGTGGTCCTAAATCTGAGGTGTGCCCCGGGAGCTCAAGCCACAGACAGGCCACAGGCCCGGAAAACACTTGCTGGAGCACTTAGTCCCCAGAGGTGCTGAGCAGGCTGAGAAGGTGGGAAAACCTGCTAGGCACCTGAGGAACTGGCAGGCTCCTTCCTAGCCCCTACCCCAACACCAGCACGCTGAGCCTCGCAAAGGCAAAAGGCCACCTCTGCGCTGCCACATCGGTGACAAGGGGACAGGTGAAAACGCTCGAGGTCAGCAAGGAGGAGGGTGGCCCGACATGGAGAGGGGCCAAGGCTCCAGCTGGGTCTCGCTGCCCGCCTCGTGTTCTCCGGGTCCCATGGGCAGGGCCCTGTAGCAGGTGAGGGGACACCCGGGCTCCCCTCGCTGAGGCAGCGCCGCTCCCGCCGCGCATCTCATCGCCTCCCGCTGGGCGGCACCGGGACTGCGGGCCGGGCCGGGCCCGCCCCCGCCGCGGCTTCCCCTCACCTTTCCCGGCCGGAGCCGCCCCCGAGGGGGCCAGGCCAGCGGGAGACGACGCCCGGCACCGGTCCGCAGCTCCCCGGGGCAGCGCAGCCCTGACACCGCCGCGCCGCCCCAGCTGCCCCAGCCATGTCCTCCAGCTCCCCCCCGGGCGAGCAGAAGAGCCGGAGCCTGGGTCGGCTGTCGCTGCCCAGGAAAGGCAGTTTGACGCTCAGCAAGAAGCCCTCGGCACTGGAGCTGGCCGAGAACACCCCCAACGCCCACTACGCCCCGCTCTCCGACGCCCAGGGCGGGCAGCCGCCGGCGGGCAGCGCCCCGCAGCCGGAGCGGCCGCAGCGCCTCAAGAACGAGGTGGTGCTGGTGAACGCCGACTGCCCGCGGCCCCCCGTCAGCCTC